>NW_027411581.1:17767597-20267597 GCF_049639745.1 Rhodnius prolixus | reverse complement strand
AAAGATAATTTATCACGTTAATAAGACAATATAACTTGCATATTGTGTTATAATTATAACACAAAACATTCTGCATTGATAGAAATAGGTAACTTATCCAGTTTTGTATTGAAACGCGCGATTAACCTTTCGGTTCTGAATTGGCTCTTCAGAGTTATTTAAAAAAATAAGAAGAATTTCCCCCCCAAAAAAGTTAATGTTCGCGAATCTTTGGAATGTGCATGGAATTCTTCAATTATGCTGCGAGCGATTTTACATTAATCCTAGAGAATAACGGAAACTAAATACTGACCCTGTCATAGTGAGGATGATGAGCGAACGGCGGGAATGGAGGCGGCGGTGGCCTGGCCGAAGAAGTGGAAGGCCTCTGATATAAATATGGATAGTAGGCCTGATAGACGACCTCCGGACAGCTCATGCCTCCACCTCCTAGACGATCAATCTTGGCGTAGATGTATGAGACGACACAACATGACACCTGCACTGACACTCGCGAACTGAACACACTTTAGCCACCTCTTTTACAACAAAATCCTAACAGACTTTTCTAGATTGGGACCACGCCTACATAGAGTAAAAGTGTGTCTGTGAGTGAAACGCCATCTTGCCACGCCTATCTAAACCCTCATTGGTCTAACTTCATCATCGACCCACACCATACCACCGCCCCACCCGGGTTACACAGTAGAACTTCAGTATCGTCCACTCCGCTTTGTGTGTGTATGCCTAATCCACGCCTGTTATTCTACAGCTTCAACATCATCGCCCGGCGACTCACAGTTACTGCAACATTAATAAATGTCCCTCCCTCTCTCTCACTGCATATTCCACACCCTCTCGTCCAGAATCCACTAGCCGGAGGTATAAATCATGACAGATATATACACCAACCCCTGTCAGTTCATTTAATCACAATATCTATAATCGATTGCAGTTGAGCGCATGATACAACCTTTATTATATACTGACTTCTGACCGCCCATACAATATGACTCTTCCTGCATTCCCATTAATTATAACAATATTGTCACTGATTACGAGACAAATCAAAATTCCCCTGCTTACTGAAATCATTTATTATCTCTCTCTTTCAGCCAGAAGTGAATTTATTTCATGGCTTTAACATGAAATAAATCTATTTCTGGATATGAGAGCGTACAATTATTAAATAATAATTTAAATTGTTTGATAAAACTGTATAAAAATGTAAAGTAAAAATACCGCAACAATAGATTAATTATATTTTCTTGGAATTTTGGCATGATTACAAAAATGCAAATGCAAGAATGTACGAAATTAGAAGACGTAGAGTAGTTAAATAATGTCAGGACTGGTTTCAATAGAAATTGAAGAATTTTCTAACAGCTACGACTATTAATCTTAATTTGAATATTTTTGTACTAAAAAGGCAAATTAAAATGATATACCTTCCAGTTCCCAGTTGTGAGCCCAATCTTCTCTTATGTTTTTACTTCTTACGAGCTCACATGCAGTAAAGTGCAGAGTAACGAGAGAACAACGGCTCTACAGTACTTTGAAAAAGGATACAGGCACAACCGTTCTAAAATAAATAAAACTGCTACTCTTACAAAACGTGTAATAATACAGGTCATGAACACGAACAGTAACTAAATGTATTTACGTAATAAGAATGTATTTACTCTATACTGCAATTTATTCAAATTTTACTTTTGTCACTTACATCTAAAACGTTTTGACCAGAAGGATGAGGACGATGACAGAGGGGAGGTACAGGGAAGATACAATCCGCCGCCAGAATTTTTGGAAACTATGAAATTTGTCCTTTACCAACATCTTCATAAAAACCACAACTTTTATCTTCAGTTTCCAAACTAATCAAGCTATTTTGTTTCTTTTTCTTTTTTTTTTTTAATTTAAGAAATTTTGTATTTTGATAATCGCTAACCTTAAGTATGTAAAGTTCTAACTACGGCAAACTCTCCATCAATTAAGTTGGTCCTCTAAGTTGTGGTGTAGAAGCATACTAGACACGCAAAGCTCAGATGTATGTATGTAAGTTAATGATTATTGGATTCGTTTCTTGTAATGGTCTTATTTTCTTAATACGAGAAGGTTACATATCTTCAGGCTATCCGCCAACTTCCACTAGTTCCTGATTGATAGTTATAGCCTGCCTAATAAAATAGGACTTGTTTTACTACCTTTTTTTTAGAATCGCACTAGGTTTCGAGAATAATAAAAATCCGATGGCATTTTTTTTATGGACATAATTTTATTTAACTATCCATTTATTAATATAATAAAAATAATTATTATTATACGGAATGCATTCGGGCATAAAGGCATCGATTACTCAATTATGTTCGATAAAGAAGAATCAAATATAGAATTTAGTAAAAACTATCCCACTCTCAAAAATCCTGAAGAATGTAGAAAATGGTCAGACAATCGAAGTGTCCAAAGATAAGAACTTATGCTATATTAGTTCTTGGATTAGCAATCAGAGTGATACTTTAGCACAAGAAATTCCAATAGTTAAGATACTCTTTACCCTTGAAAAGAAATGTTACTCTGCTGAAGTATGTGTACATGTTTTAATAAAATCAATCATATCTATCCTATAAAGTAAAGTAGTAAAAGTAAAGTAAAATAGTAATTGCCTATTGCTTTACTTCCAACTACCTAAGTGAACTGAAACAGGCAGTCGAAACCTTATTAAATTGCTGTAAAAAGTGTATTGACGTCAAAGGGGCTTATTTGGAATAAAAAATAATACGAAATAATACTTTTTGTATTTACTTTCTATTTTCATATTGTGCAAGAGTCAATCATTTAGTGCAGAATGTTGAAGGAAATTCGATAATGAGTAACACAGTGGCGTGCATGACCGCAAGGCACGCGCGGAATGCCTTAAATCCAATGTTTTATTTTGTTTCTATTTTAGACAAAATTAGTCAATGTATTCACGTCTCTGAAACAATTCGTTTCCCCATGTCTACAAGTTCAAAATGTTCTGTAGATGATTTGATAGGAGTTCTTCAATGATAATTAACAAAAACGTGTAAAGCTTCTGTATAGCCTGCAGCTGATGTGACGCCAACTAGTCTCAGGCTGCATCCAATAAACAAAAGCTCCATGAACATGTGCATTTAGTTCGAAGGATCCATGTAGAATTTTCATCCATCTAAAATTTTACCTCCTACACCTTCTTGTGGGCAGAGCTAAATAGAGAAAATGAAATTGTAACAGAGACCAAAGAATTCAGGCGAAAAAACGGCGCCATTTTCTCTGACCTAAAGTTCTTCCGATCCTTTCAATTGTCTCGAGCAACAAAAATAAAACTGCCTAAGATTTTGATCTTACCTACAGCGGAAATATGGACTCTTTGTGATGAAGAAATGCCAAAGAGCCGGGATGAGCGATGAAGGAAGCCAGGGCCCACCTGCTGGGATGATGTAGAGCTATGTAATAATTGTACGAAACTTCAAATTCACTTGCCATACAACAATCTTTCAAGTGCAGATCTCAAGAGAGCAATACGAGTCCATAGCACACAACGTCAGCAGTTTTCTGTTTTAAAATACGATTTCTGTGTTCTTGCTCCAAATTAACACAGAGCGATAGATCGCTGATTTATTTTACAGTAGTGTCTTTCGTTGAAAAGTGTGGCCGAAGAAGATATAATCGAACAATTATTTGAGAAAGCTTTCTGAATTCGAAGCTTCTCATAACATAAAACTTCACAAATTTAGAAATATTTCTATTTCATTGTTTCAAAAAGCTGAATGCCTGTCTCATAAATCGTTTCCTGTATCATAAATCGTTTCCTGATGTAGCCAGAAATGTCTTATTGTAATTTTGATGGAATTATTTTTTTGACGGTAATAAAAATGTTTCTGGCTAAAATTTTTCTCCCTAATGAAGATCAAATTGTCCTAAAATTTTAGGTAATTCTTTTTGCAGAAGATTTCGCAAATTCTAGATTATCTCTGCGAATGGTAAGCGAGTAATAACAAGTACGTTGATAGATAACTAGTGAATGAAACTTTATTAACCTTGTCAGTTTGATCAGTGAAGATAGTAGCAGCAAACCGTGGTATGTTGGTATGGAATGCACCAAACAACAAAGGTAGCAAGAGGCCAGGTTAAGAGAACTAATGTAGCTGTGTGTACATAGCAGTTAGTTCAAAGGGAGCCATTGGTATGATCCACAAAGTCCGACATGCTCTTTCTCTACACCCCCTTTACTACCTCATACTTGATTGAACTAAACATAACACTCAACCTCATTCCAATGTACACAACTCAACGACTACACAAAGACGTCACTCAACCCCAAACATTTTTGTGTTAATACCAATGATTTTCTAGATACAGTATGATACTTTGGTCTCTATATTGACAGTTGACTGACGTGGAATCCCCCATCCAAGAATCAAAAGACAAGAAATCAAAAAAATTACTATTTGCTAGCTTGACTACTAGACGGACTAACAGTTATTGATTTACTAAATTATATGTAAAGGTATATATTTAGTTCTGAAACGGAATATATACATATATATTTACAATATTCTAAGTGAATAATCAACTAACGTCTCCGTTAATACCTTTAATAATGACCTCAACATACCATTCAACAACTACATCTCTGCTTGTCACAAAAAAAATTGCATTTTCACATCTTTGTTCAGTCCCTCTGAAGTTTGTTCAAGCTCTCTTATTAATCTCTTTGTAATAACCCCATTCGACGAATAAAGCGTTGCTAGACTCCGATTTTCGGCGTTGTTTACTTGTTGCACGAGATCTGCTCTTAAAATTGTTAACTTCAAAGAAATAATTCACTAATAAAACAGAACCAAAACTACTGCCTCTAGAAACTTGAAATTTCGCTACTAGATTGGTTTAGTCTTCTAGACATTCAAGAAAAGTAGATTTTTTGAAATTAAATCTCAAAGGAAGTGTCAAAGTTTGCAAGGAAAAAGTAATATAAATCTTAACATGGAACAAAGCATAAAGAATTTACTTAAATAAATAATAAGTTGTATGTTTTTTCTGAGTTTCTTATTGCTGTTAAACCCATTTTCACCATTTATTTAGTGTTGGCGGACCACGCCACTGGTGAATTCAAAAAATGCTCTAACCTTCCCTAATAAAAATATTTTTTTATTTTCTCTGAAAAGTCTCAGAAAGACACTAGGAGTTTGATTTCTTTGGAAATATTTTTTACTTGTCGCTTTATTCTCGAGAAAAATGTATAACTCGAAAGAAATGTCACACTATTTTCTATAGTTAATGATTCTGTCTCGACCCTGTCAGTAAATTTCTCAAAAAATCTGATTCCATGACCCGATTAAAAAGGGATTACCATACCTTACTTCTTCTGTTGCTAAATCAATACTGAATTCACTCTTATAAGATTCTTAGCAATTACGAGTATTTGGCTCTATACACTTAAGCAAAAAGCAAAAACAAATGAAAAACGTATCCATTATGCAAAAGTTCGGGATGTAAAAGAATCACGGCCACTTCTGGCTTAGCAATACCAAGAATCTTTCAGCCAATCATTCCTTTTGAGATCATATAAACAGCGTGGTTTCATTTTTTAATGTGATATTGTATACGATATTTATCAATGAATTATATATAAATTTATACAACCACAGAATATGTTATATGCCAAACTTTATTTGTATGGGGAAATGTTAAAAAATAAAATGAAAAGCAAACGTAATGTCGAAATTGGACCGAAATCAAACCTTAAGAGCTGAATAAGATGTCAATTTTTTATTATTATTTTTTTTAATAAATAAAACATGCTTAATAACCTGAAACTAAAACATGATGAAAAGAATCTACTAAGTACGTAATGTAATTAAATAAGAACTGCACCGATGGTTGAAATTCGACCCCTAAGGCGTTGAAAGCAGTAGTGTCGGAATCCGTTTGGAAAAAGAAAATATCATATGCGATTAGAAGAGTAAAATTAATAATTAAACCCTTATTTAAATCGCAACTAGACATTCCAATCAAAACTACTGCCGACAGAGAGTTGATGCTCCTTTCAATGTGCGCTAACCTTACAACGATCTCAACATCCCATTCGCACAACTTGCCATGACAAAATATCAAAAGTTCCATTCTGCTCTCCCTAATTGCTCTAATCCTTTAGTTTAGCCTCTCGCAGAGCCTGTTATTCCTAACAATCAACCACGTCGACTGAATCACCAGTGGCCCCGAAACTTCCTTGAGGTCTGAAGATCATCAATCACATCGATATCCGGCAGAGAATACTATCTCTGGGTAGTTTCTCTTCTCCTTCACTTTATACAGATTTACTTATTGTTTATATTTATACACAGATAGTAAATTGCTAAATAAATTTTAAAAAATCGTAACTAATACGCACAGAAAACAGTATTTGTAATAGTGGAATTTAATTTTGCGGTAACCCAAATCCGTCGAACTTAAGTTACTTGAAGTAGCAAATTCGTTCTGCTTTTTCATTTAAATATCATTTTTTGGGGTGTGATCTATACTACTTTTACTAGTAATTTTGCTATAAAATCTGAGCTTTTTTCTTCAGTATTTATTTTTGAATTCTATAGATATAATTTCCTGCTCAAATTTTCTTTTCTGGTTTCTACCTGATTTATCTTTAATTTTTTTTTGTATTCAATTTCTTTTTTCTTTTAATTTAATAGATAGAGGTGGTTTCCTTAAGGTCTGCTTCCCAATGACAATTCATAATCTCAGGGTTAGCATTTAGGTAGATGGAGTAGTTTAGAGAAGTTTGTTTTTTCGTGTAGTTAGTTCTACGTTGTCTAGTATAGAGTGAGTTCCGCCAGACTCTGATCTTTACAGCAGATTGTTGAAACCTAGTGGAGTGTTGAAATCGCCTTATTGAGCGAAAAAGCTAATAGAAAACAAAAACAAGTAAAGTAGTAATCTATTTCTTCTGGCATGTAACTTCTAAACTTCCAAATTAGATATCGTGGACGAAGGCTCGAACTTATTAATATTTATCTAACAAATAAAACGTTTCTTACACGAGGAATCTCATACTTAAAAGTCCACGCTCATAACCACTACATCATACCAGTAAACTTCAGAGATAATTGCGAGAAATTCACTCTAATGAGAATTACTTTGATCATAAGCGTACTTCTCAGATAGTACGATTGACCCAATGAATTCTTCGAGCATCTAAGATGAAGATATAAATGTCATTTGTATTTTTCTTTGCTGAACTAGTTCCTTTACAGTGAGGTACCTTCTAACGTGATCTATGTTTCATGACTACTACTTAGGTAAATCCGATATTCGTCAAGAGAAGTTTAACTGAAATAAAATTTTGCATTTTCAGGGAAAGAGTAGTTAGAAAAATAGGAGAATTATTAAATTATTCCTTAAGCTTTTATGCACCTTTTGTTCAACGTTTAAGTTTCTTATTTTATATATATAAATACATATTTCACCTATTGGTTGTGTTCTGATAAAATTGTGTTTTTAGTAAGAATATTCCTCCTTTCTAATAAGATTATTCCAAGTACACAGGCTTCTTTCAATCACATTACCTGAAGCTATCATTCTCATTGTCGTCGACATTTAAATTGAATAAAGAGTAAAAATCAGTTGGTTTACCTTTATTTATGAATACTAAGATTCCGTCTAATTAAACCTGATAAAAAAATTAAAAGGAAAAAAAAAGTGTACTTTATTCTATTTATTTCTTTAAAAGACCGCTAGGTTGCACTGCTTGATAGACATTTCAGTAAAGTAATATCAAGCAAAATCAAATTCTACTTTATCTATTGTGCTTTCATGTAAGATTTTTCACTTTCTGAAGGGTTAAAAAGAAAAATCCTATCTCAAAAATCTTTAATATCTTTGCAGTTTACAAAGAAAGTATTCAAATGTTCACAAATTTAAACTTTGATGTAACAATCGATGAAAGGAATAAGGAATCCTAGAATGTATATTTTATGTATATTATTAACATATTAATATGTTATGAGCTTAAGGAAATTATATCTCACCTCCATTCTCTTATTTAATTTAAAAATGAACAATTTAGAATCGTAGTTGTAAACGATTCGGGACGTCACTTTTCAAAAGTATGAACCCATTATCCTGGTCCATAATGGTGTACCATTTGGTCCCAGATATTTGAAAAATAAATTTGCAAATACTATTGCAAGTATGCACCAGACGGTTAACGGGGCAACACCAATAAATATATTGTCAATAATGAATTAAATGTTGTGGGGTCTTAAGAAATAGGAAGATTGACTGAATCAACCAGTAAAAGCTTTATTTCGTTGAAAACTTAACTGTAAACTGAATTTTATGACGCAATTAAACAAAAACAAACAATGAAAGAAAATTAATGCTAATGACATCGATAATATTATGGGAGATATAATATCGATGGATGCCATGAGAGAAGATTTTTGTCCCTAGAAGCAGCAAGCAGTCGGCTGGGTATCCATGAAGCAAAAACTAAGTATATGCGCACGGTATGTGGTTCTATTAACAAAGAGCAGCAATTGACCACTACAAATTAAAGATTGAGAGGGTACATGAGTTTGTTTACCTAGGATCCTCTAGTAAAGTAAAGTAAAGTAATCACCTATTTTTTCAGGCGGGGCTTAACGTCCAACTACCAATTAGGTGTCGTGGACGGAGGCGACTAGCAAACATACTTTACTATTAATTTCTTTTATTAACCATTAAATAAAATCCGAGGCCTAAGACCGGGAATCGAACCCAGTACCACAATGAATCCTCTAGTATGTAGTGAAAATAAGGGAAACCTAGAAATTAAAAAAAAGAGATTATGAGAAGAGAACAATTGTTATTTGGGGCCTAGTAAAATAAACTTATCTCTCGTAACACGAAAACAGTTGTACAAAACGCTAATACGACCAGTGCTGTCTTACGTCTCCGACGTGTGACTATGATGAAAACAGATGAACAGGTCATAGCGATCAAAACGTGCTTCGTAGAATCTATGGACCCATATGCGATTGGCAGAATTGGAGAATTAGGCGTAATCGAAAAATTCATACTTTGTTAAGGAGTCGAAATAAAAAAACTCGTTAAATTGCTTCTTAGTGAGGATGTCTATTGAAATCGCAAAGAAAATTATGGAGGGCATTGTACCAGCTTCCAGGCGGGCAAGCAGATCAAGAATGCAATGGGAGGATTATGAGGCGGCAGAAGCACTGGTAATGCTTGGGTTCCGCATCTAAAGGGCGACTGCGACGCTTGGCGACCCGCAGATGCCTCAGCCACTTGAGATTGACGTCCAGCGTAATTTTAATGTTCATAGGTTGATAAAATCGTTGCTGATTTTGTGGGCAAAATTCTGAATAATTTGCTGCTTGCTTGCGTTATCGATTATTAAAAATTGAATCGCTTATCGAGTTGTTTTGATATTGGTGGACACTGAAATTTAGTGAAAAATCTTCACTTTCGCCTGACGATTAGATGTCTATTTAATTTAGACAGAGACTACCCTTCCTTACTAAGTGCAATTTTTAATACTAGTCAAACGCATAAAATTTTCAGACGAATTGGCAAATGCAACATAAAAATTCGTATACGACCAGTCCACCAAAGTGCACATGAGTTTTTATTTCCCATTAAGAAATATGTTGGAGATCTATTCGCCGCTTTTAGGACCAACTTATCTAAAAAAGATTAATTTTTTGCAACTGATGTTTCTCTTCTACATTTACATATAAGTAGTAAGTACACAAACTAAGCAACTTAATTTTGTAGGTTATAGTGATGCTTACTTGTATTAGAAGGTTATACTAGTTAACGGTGCATTGTTGTTAAATTTCACGGATTTATAGATTTTGGCCAGAAATTTATTTTGAACTAATATGACAGCACTAATTTTTCGTTAAATTTTAATAGTATTTATTCCATACATTGTTTTGCATTATCACGAACAAAGATGAACCAAAGTGTTAGTGGTGGAGAACTTACCCACAAAAGTGATTTCTTTAAAAATTTAACTAGTTTTAAGGATGCGAAACGTGATATAGAGACAGTTATAGATCTTCTTGTGGAAGGAAATATTTATGACAAATTAACTGTTGAGGAAAAAGTAAAACATGACCTTTTTGTTTCATATTCGTTATCATCTTTATTTTGGATGTGTTTGAGAACTCAAGGTATAAATCCGACTTCCCACGTGGTAAAAGCAGAGATAGAACGAATACAACAATATGTAAAAAAATATAATCGCGTAAAAGAACGAAAGAAAGCTCCCCAACTTCAAAAAGCAGCAGCGAACAGATTCGTAAAACATGGACTTTGGGATCCCAAAGAGAAACCTGAAACAAGTAATAAGCGAAAAAAATTTGATGAAGACAACGTTGGTGAATAAAATAAATAATAATGGTACGGATATTTCATTTACGATGTTCTCTTATTATTGAATAAATATATTTGGACAGTGGTTTGGTTCATAAATATCTAGTTTTAATTCACTGTTTTTCTGGAAAACCTATAGTTTTAGAACGTTACATACGATTTAACACTTTAATCCAAAATTTCAGTCATTATTATTTATTTTTGCCCTGCTTTCGACCTAGGGACTAGTTCGTCCTTAGAGCGTAACTAATAGCAGTTATCATATTTGTTTACTTTGTTATACGGGGACTCCTCACCTACACACCTCAAAAAAGTAGACCGCATACAATACAGAGCCCTGCGAACATGCCTGGGCGCTCTGAACTCTACTCCCACAAACGCGCTGTTAACGGAGGCGAAAGAGGCTCCATTGAAAGTTAGAAGGAATTTGTTAGCCTCCCGATTCCTAGCTGATAGATTGTTCTTGATAAATCAACCCGTCATCGAAAGGATAAGTAGACTCGCTCTCAGAATCCTTATTGAAAGTTATTGGAAAAGAAAGAGAACACCAATCCTAGTAGATCGATTCTGTACACTGTCGCACTTCATGGTATCCCTCCACAGGACTGAAAACCTTCCTACCTTTTCTTTCGAGTTGGAATGTACTCTGGGTATACCGGAATATGTTCTCACTAATTTTTACCGTTACAACAAAGAAATTCCTGAGTCGGCCAATAATGAAAGCTTAATGTTAAAATTGCAGCTATGTTTCCCTGGTGCTTACTATTTATATACTGATGGGTCAAAATCCTCGGAGGGGGTTGGTTGCTCTGTCTATGATCCGCAAAGCAATTCCAGCATGTTGTATAAGCTCCACTGTAATGCCTCAGTTTTCACTGCAGAACTCACTGCCATAAACAAATGCCTACACTCACTTCCGTCAATAGCAGCTCAATCTATAATAATACTCTCTGACAGCAAAAGTGTCCTGACCAAACTAAAAAACCCCGGCCTCAACTCCGCGTTCATTATGCTCGAAACCGTACACCTAGTACATATGGCGATCCGTGATGGTAAAATGGTTCGGTTGATCTGGATAAAGGGTCATTCAGGAATTCCCGGCAATGAGATCGCAGATTCTAGAGCAAAGGAGGCGATAAACCTGCAGTGCCTCCAATCTGAAAATCTGTTACCCTCAGACATAAAAATTTTTGCAAAGATCTCCCATTATAAGGAATGGTCCTTAGAATACGAGAGTTCTAAAGTCCTCAAAGGAAAATTTTACACCTCCCTCCAACCAACAATACCAAAAATACCATGGTTTAAAGAATACTGCGAAAATAGATTTTTTACAACAATGTTCAGACTCCGATTCAATCACAACTTCTCCCCTCATCACTTGTCACGTATTGGTATTTCTGCACATAGTAACTGTTCATGTTCTTCTGAATCAGTAGTTGATGCCAACCATCTGATCCTGGACTGCAAGAGCCACCAAAAAGATAGAAATAAATTATGGAATGCAATAATTAGAACAAAATGTCCACTTCCCGCCAACCTGCACACTATCCTCACTACACCAAACCAAGACCTGTATCTGGCTATTTATGATTTCATAATCAAAAATGACATACCTGTTTAAGAGCTCAAGAGAGGCAATCCCAACAATTGAACTAATAATAATTACAATGATAACAATAAGGACACCAGAACGGTAGGAATAGGTGTTGTCCATTAGAGCATGGGTAGCCTCTGGCTAATCTGTGTCAGCAGGAAGCCATAAAAAAAAAAAAAAAAATACTTTGTTATACGGAAGTTATGAATATTTACATTGGTAGTGTTGTGTAGCTATTTTTGTGTACTATACGTAAACAAACAGGACAGAAGAAGATACACTAACCTTAGAAATAACAATGTAAAACAAAAAATTATAATCGTCAATAGCATACGCCCTGAAGGTGACCTAGTCCCCTACATCGAAAGCACGGCAAAAATAAATAATAATGACTGAAATTGGGAATATTCTTGGTTCCTTTCGGATTAATGATTAAGTCGTCAAAAACTATGAACAATAGGTTCTCCACAATGTAAGACGGAAGCCAAACGACAACATTTTCACTGAAATGGATCACATCTTTGGATTCATCAAACAAGAAAGCAAAGGAAGGTACTTAGAAGAAACTCACCCACTGGAAAAGAAGACCTAACATTCCTAAACAAATAATCATAATAAAACAATAATATTTTTCGTAATTTTATAGAAGTAATTATACAATAAAAACCTTGCTAAACATGGCAGCTATCTATACAATTAGTTACTACCTACTCTTATCGCTATACTTGCAAACATATACTGAATATTCCCATCAAAATCAAACACAATGACATTTATAAACTCTGAATTACATTCTAAAATAAAATAGACTACTTCCACAAAGACCTAGTTCCTAGGTCGTAAGCTTGACAAAAATAAAAAATAATGACTGAAATTGGCAATATTCTTCCAGCCTTTCGCATTATTGAATCATTACCAAAAACGATGAGCAATACTTTATAAAGGCATTAACTTTTGCCTAATGCGTAGTGACTTAGTTAAATAATGCTGTCAGTCGTACGTGTTAGATAGATAATTGATAGATGTAGCAGATTTTAGCATCCTGGTTAATTAAAACTGATAGTTGTAGCATACATATAACATTGAGTTTTATGGAAGAAAAATTGATAAAACCGAGACCAAAATATCAGTATGCAAAATTAGCTAAAATAATTTTGTCTTTAAAATATGCACTGATTTTTGAAGAAAGTAATAAACTTCAAACTTGTAAGAGAAAGTAAAAATATATGTATAAAGCTGTTCTCCGCAAGAGGGCAAAGAAATTGCAACAATAATTAATAATCTTATTTTTATTAATACAATTTTTATATAACAAATATAATGAAGGTAAAACTTATTTCACCTTATAAATTGTTTTTATTATTATTATTATTATCACATATTTCAATTGAAAATTAAGAACACTAAATAATGGCATGAAATTTTGATAAGAGTTATAAACAATATTTCTTTGGTTTCAGAAAGAGATTGCACATTTAAAAATTTTTCATCCTGGGAAGGAATGAACTTTGAAGTTGGCTGTATGGTGAAAAGCCAATGCCAAAAAAATAAAAAATTTTTTGGTTCTATTTTTATTAGTAATTTAATTTGAAAACATTAATAAATAAAATATCTCATAATAAAACAAACAATTAGAAAAAAAAACAAAATAAAACAATTTATCAACTATTCGTAAATAAAATTAAAAAGTATAAACTATAATTTGTCACACTGCAAAAGAGCAAAGGTTTATACTGATATGTCAAGTAAATTTGATTTTTGTTTTGTTTTGTTTATAGAAACCAATTTTGTATAAATACTTGTACATATAACTTTAAAACAGATTCTATTGCAAACTCTGATAATATTCTGATAGAACTTGCCATGCTGTGGGTGCCATGAAACCGTCAGGTGGAAGTGAACCTGTGCGAGCAAGAGCTGCAAAAAAAAAAATGCGCTTTTTAATAAAAATCCAAGATTGGATAGAAAGGAGTCTGGAGATAAAATCTAATCCACGCGGCCAAAAATATTCTCCTACGTGTTTATTACCGCTTAAACGCGCCACCTTACGCCACGCGAAATAGGACTTGTGCTTAATATGTTTGCTGATATTTTTCCTCAGTCAGTAGAACAGGGGACGAATGTTAAATAATATTGACAGGTTGGGTCATTATTGATTAAATAATTTTGAAAGGTTGGATTCTATACTTCTACCTCCTGAGGATGGCATTAACTTCACAAACTTTTTCTTTCTTTTTTTAAGCTAATTTAGGATTGTAAAAAAATAAAATAACAGTAACCTTTAAAAGATATAAGGTGTCAAAAATGATGAGTAAGGAGCGAAAAAAAGTGACAACTAAACAAAACAGTACCTTGCAAGAGCAAGCCATCTCGGGATACCTTAAAGAAGTCATGGTAAAGAAAAGCAACAAAACAAAATTCTTTTGAAAGAATCTTCCGCTACACCCTGTGGGATCTGTGAGCCTCCTAGAGGACAATGAGTGCAATCACAATCGATCGTGATGAAAAAAATGGCCAATTTTGCAAGGAAATTAAGTATTTTGTGGACGTTCATATTCGTTGACCAATTAATTTTTTCATAATAAATATTATGAAATTTTTATATTATTAAGATATTTTTATGTATTTAGCCAAGAGAAACTATCTTACATCTCATTTTTGTACCAGAAATGAATTCAAAATCATCTTTTCTTGAAGGATCAAAAAAGTCCATTTTGCTCTTAGATTTATCAAATGCAGCAACCCTAAATGGTATAATTTCTAGAGCTGGAAGCCCAGGAGCTGATGAGAGGACACGTGCACCATGAGTTGGATCATACAAATCACAATTTTTGGATTTATCAGGATGAGGAAGGCCAGCTGGATCACGCCCCACAATATAAAATTGTGCTCCAGCTGTCATACGTGCTTTAGCGTGCCACTGTACCTGTAAATGAAAATTAAATTTTAGGATTAGTTTCTTTTTTTTTTAAGAAAAAAGCTAATTTATTAACTATAAACTTAAATAAAAATACCTCAGTAGGTCCAGCATACATCATTGGCGATGGAAAAATTGCAATTACAGTGTTTGCTGGATCTAGTACACCTTCATTAAGTACTGCTTCGTGCTGTTTCATTCGAATAGGAAGAGGCACATCATCTTCTTTAGTCCATCCCCCTAGAGGGTGTAGTAATAATACTGGTTTCTTATACCCTCTACTTAATAGTTTTTTACGGGTATCCTATGTAATAAATACATTTGTTACACTTATAAAATTAAATTGGAATTTTTTTAGACGGAATAAAGTACTACCTGCATGAGTAAAGCGTGGCCATTGTGAATTGGATTTCTTAATTGAAAAGCAAAGACAGCATCTGCTCCCATTTGTTTAAATTTTGCTTTTAATTCACTAGGAGTTAATCTGTACTCATCTAATCCATCATTCCACCTTATTCTGCCAAGAACTTCCAATGTTCCTCCGACCAAGAAATCGCCACTTGCGTTAATCATCTTTCATAAAGATTCAATATTAAAATGTAATTATTATTTAAAACTATTTAATCAAAATATTACTTAATGTAAAAGTTAATCTTCGAACATTCAAAAATAAATAAATGTATAAAAGGATCCTTCATTTATTTACAGATCATTGCAAGTACAATCAATATTTAAATTTGCCTTCCCTTCCAAACTATCAAAAATTCTAGAGAATTTGCCAAAATCCTTCTATGCTATAGTACATTTCAGGTCAAAGAGAGGATCTTCAATAATGAGGAGGTAAATTGCTTAGAAAGGAAGGTAAATTAGGAGCTTTCATATTTTTTCACAATTATAACTTTCAAGAAATTAGTCACAGTCTTCATTGGAGCGTGATCGCAAATTGTTTTTCAAATGTGGGCTATTTTATAAATGACAATACTGATCTTTAATTTAGTGTTTAGCAAAGCTTGAAATACAGCTCTAACCTCGGGTTAACCACTGCTCAAGGTCTAGTGAAAGTTCGTAATTCGTTTCATAATACACTGTCGTCGAAAATTGGAATTAATTTTTATTTTCATATATTCAGTTAATGACTAAAATGTAAATTTGTATTGATTAACTTTAGAAATTCTGTCTCACATTTGATTCTTATTCATACTTAATATACAAGTGGTAAGGCAGTTCAATCAACAGTAATGTTACTTTAGGGAAAAGTCTAACCACTCTCTCTCAGAAGTGCCTTAAATCCTTAAAAACTGAAAAATCTATTCAACAAAGTGATACTTATGGTTGACTGATTTTGACCAAAACGTTATTGTGCCGTTTCCTTTTGGTAACTAAGCCATTTTTCGTTTTTGCGTTGCGATGTATACATCCACACAACACAGACCTCATACAGATCAATTACAGATTAAAAAAAAAAACTTTTTCGGACTCAGGGGACCACCTCAAAAACCGATATTTCCAATGAAATCTCAAAATCAACGAATCAACAAGACAGCAATACCTTTTCTTTAAAGTTAATTTTTTTAACGAAAGAGAAAGTAAAAATTTACCTTTATATAAGGGTGGTCTGGATGCGAAGTTCCAAATTGTCTACAAATTCTTTCTTCCTTTCGATGTGGATAGAACTGTGGATCTCGAAGTACTGCTACAATTTTTCCTTTAAATTGTAAAGAAATTACTGGACGACCCATTAATCGTTCTTTATCCTGCGTACTTACTGGCAAGACGATTGGCACTGATTGATTTACATTATCTCTTAAGCAATTGAAGTGGATTACCTAAATACAAATATAGTAATGTTATGAACTGCAGATATTCATATGTAATAATAAAACAAATATAATTAAAATAAATCACTCGCTTTTAGAAATTGATCCTCTGTCATAAATCCAGTTAAAGGTGCTGCCCAACCTTCCGCCAATACCTGTACCCACTGAAGATCAACTTCTCCAATTTCTAAAGTTGGATATTTCTTAGCTTCTGCCAGAGCACTTTCTAATCTATTGTCAGGTATATAAAGCTCTTTAATATGGGAATTTTCTGTAGTAGATGTTGGGATTATACCCTGAAATTTTTTTTGAATTTAGTAAGACAGAAATTGAGAAAAGTTATAATTCCAGTTTAGAAAAGAAAAAAGAAGCCTTGGAGCAATGAATCAGACACAAATTCTAAAAGTGAAAAAAATTTTATAGGTTTACCCTGGGGTCAAATAGCTAATATTAATTTTTTTCTAGGCAGATGCAATTTACAGAAAATGCTAATCAGGAATATAGATAGCAATAATTCCACATCTTGAAGGAAGAATATGCCTACTTCCATGTATTACTACATAGTCCGCTATAAATACATTAATGCCGATTCTATTCGCTTAAATTGTATGCATTAAAGAGTCAAAAAATGTTTCCAATGGAAAAGTTCATTCGACCTTATAATAATACTGTTCATTTATTTACAGAGTAGAAGCGAAGGCTTGAGTTGAGGAACTCAAGTGTCAAGAACTCCAGAGCCACTACTTTTTAAGTTGGACAAAATTAAAGAAAAAAAAACTTTTTTCAAAAACTTTGACTAAATATAATATTTTAAATATTAATATTTGTTGAGAAAATTGGAGTCCTGTTTTTAATAATGTTGATAATATTTTCCTATATATTTGTACAGCAATTTTTTGGTCTACATTATATGAGTGATAATATTATCATAGTGTCGCCTAGATTACCTAATTGTTTATTTTATAAGTTTAAAAAATGAAAACCGATAAGAAAAACTAACTTTATACTTCACATTGACATCAGAAATGACAATGGAGTAAGAAATGTATTGAATTTGTTTTTAACATTTTTTTCTCTCTCTGCTGTAAAAATATTGTGCAGTGAAAATTTTTGTTTTAATAAGCCTGTTTTCAAATAAAATTGTATTTATTTTTTTAAAAACAAATTAAAAAAAAGATAGCAATTTTTTATTTGATTTAAAGTTTTATTTTCAGATCCAACCATCGAGCTCGGATTTCAGAAAATGTTTTTCAATGAAGGGCTTGGCTTGTTTTATAAAATCTTAATGAAAACTCTATTTCAAAACTCTGAATGTAAAGTATTATTTTAAAATAGATTTTATTTCATTAATTAATTAAAACAATTTATACTGTAAACATTTTGAAACTGAAACTATATTTGCTATTATTAATTTATTTTTTAGCAACAAGAAAAAAAGAAAGAAGTTTTGATTGCAAAACTTAAGTAAACCGATACCAGAACAACAATAACTATAATTAACCCCATCACTATTTGCAACTTTCATTACCATATAATACAACAAAGGATAGTTGATAACTATTGATAAACTATCTCTGAACTTCCATTTTAAAAATATGTCTTCCCTAAACGATCTGAATTTCAGTTAGATAAAGTTATTTATTAAAAAGAGATCTGTATCATGTGCTTGCCCTTGTCCTGAATACGCTCCGATAAGATTTTGTTTTTAAATAGCAATACTAACTATTATAAAAGTAAGAAATAACGACAACAATCATGAACTGCTTAATCAAGAAATGTACATTTCTCCTATGTAGTATGTAAAGGGCATTTTATGTAGGCCATTGATCTAGTATTCTCAAACAACCTCAGGTATTCGCTGTTATTTAAAATGAGATACGGGTTCAAATCAAGCACCCTCACATTTTTAACCCAAAAACTTCCTCACTATCCTACACAAGTTTTCTGCAATTCGATACAAATTTACTTCATATTCTTAAGGAGGTTAATGGTCTTAAATAGGGCTTGCGGTAGTTATCCTAGATAGTGTATAGACTCTCAGCTAAAAATAAACTTTGCCACTTTCTATAAATTTTGGTAACTTCTTCTTTTAGTTACTCTTGGTTCTGGTACTCCCACTGGGGTATTCTAAATTTTGGGACCGCCAGGAACTGCAATATCGATCAGATACATCAACTTTATCCACTTATCTCGCAACATCACATTCGTTCTATTATTTGAAATCTACGCATCTGTATTAAAAGATCAGATATAATAACTCAAGCGTATAACTGGACTATATTAATTTATTATACTCCCAGGTCCTTTATAAGTAATCCTGAAATATCTAAAACCACTCTCCTCAGTCTCAAATCCTACTAATTCACACTTTCCTACCATAACGATAGCAACCTTACACTCATCCCTAAGTCGAGGAAATTACTCAACCGGCTTGATTAACTATTGCTATCCAAATATGTAAAGCAAATGTGACACAAAATGCTTTTCGCTAAAGTATTTTATATAATAACATATTTCTGTCCTGTTTACTAGGCACTAATTGGGATTCAATGCTATGCAGGACCATAAAGGTTTTGTTTTTGTTTTTTCATAGGTCATAGCGAGGTCATTGGCGCCCCGAGCTTTTTTCAGTGCACTGCCTGCCTCCGGACAGTGCCCTCTCGTTACACACAATGATCCTGACAGCAAGATGTATAATTTTAAAGAAATTAATGCATAAATTGTATTATTATTACTAAAATTAAATTTGGTGTTATTACAATTATATAATAATCTTATAACTTAATTATAAAATGTTAAAAGTCATTAGAACAAAACAAAACAAAATTTATTAATTTCCCATGTCTATTATTAATGAAACTAATTAAAATTTGTTGACTGTTTTTAAGAAATTCATGAATCAGAAAAACTATTGTCATGCTAATTTACAATAAAATACCCTTGACTTAGATAAAATTAGCAAACACGAGTAATGAAAAAAATAGTATTTTTTACCTGAGAAGCGAGTGAATTTAATTCCACAACATGTGATTACTTAATTTTGTAAAAGTCAGTGAAGGTTAAGATATTTAGAGGTAATGGATATGATCAGCGTGTTTCATCTCTGGGTCACAGATCACATTAAGATCACGTAGGGCTGCAAATCAGTGGGAACGTGAAGAGAGAAGGTAATGTGATGTACGGGCCTCCCAAACCTCCGCGGGGCCAGCGTAACATCCTTATTTTAAAATTCTTTATTTTATTCTCAGTAAAATTGTTAAAGTCACATAATTTCTGATTTAGTGAAAATAATTTCGGTTAAATTATATAATCTTTCTAGGCGAGTTCCCCGCAATAGAGAGTTCATTTTTTATCAATTCTAAATTAGAAAAGCTACATGAACTGCCAATGCCTTAGTAACTAGAACTGATATGAAATGGAGCTGAAACTCGATTTTCACGGGAATAATATAGTTGGAAGTTCACTGAAACATTCTACAGCAAGAATAAGACTTTTTAATACTATAACTTTAGAGTTCAAAATAATAAAATAATGCATATTGGAGCATAAAATACTTTTATTCCTTTACTAAATCAATTCTATTCCAGACCGTACTAGCCGAATTTCAGTGCCACATCCAAATCCTCCTTTGTTTGTTAAATTCGTCGTCTTCTAATGCACTCTGGGAATAAAGGGGTTGTAACCTAGCTGAAGTCTGAGGGTGGCTCTAGTAATGAACTGATGGTAATTTAGCCAGTTTATTAGACTCAAAGACTTAAAAAAAATGTTTTGGTTTCATATGGCTCTAAAAACCATATTAAACTTTGATTTCACCAGTAAATATTACTTTTGTCTCCCTAGATCTCTTGTATAAGTTGTTTGCGACTGGAGGGTAAAAAAACAAAACAAAAAAGAAAGATTTACCTGTTGCTGAAGCAGTTTCACAACTTGCATGCTGCATTCTTCAATAGTACATTCGACTGTTTTCAATACTAATTCTGGAGCGTCGGGGTTTTCATAAGGCTGATCGATACCAGTAAATCCTAATTTGATATAAATAAATAATTTTATCAGAACTAAATTCTTTAAGTGATAGAAAATGTATTTCTATGTAACTTAACTGTTAAATACATACCTTTAATAATTCCTTGTCTAGCTTTCTTATAAAGGCCTTTCACATCTCTTTTCTCACAAACATTCAATGGAGTGTCAATAAATATTTCAAAAAACGGTAAATCACTTTCTATATGAATTTTTCTGGCCATTTCTCTATCCTTAAAAACAGTACAAGGCCCATTAAAATAATAATAATTTAAAAAAAGTATTATCTATTCACTCGCAATTAGAAATATATATATAAACATACCAAAGCAAAAGGAGATACAAAGCTGCATAGAGCTATAACACCACTATCTGCGAAAAGTTTTGCAACTTCTGCCACCCTTCTTATATTTTCTTCCCTTTCTTCGGGACTGAAACCTAAATTTTTGTTCAATCCAGTTCTTATGTTATCTCCATCAAGACCGTAAGCTGGAATTCCTTTTGAAACTAAGAATGCTTCCAAACAAAATGATATTGACGTTTTACCAGCACCAGATAAACCTATCAACAAATGAAGTACAAGTTATTGGACAGTGAAGTGTTTAGTAATAATTTTTTTATTTTTATGAAGATAATCGACCAGTAACATGAATGAGCAACCGTAAGTAATGTACTCGTATAATGTAATGTAATATGAAGTACTCATGTAGAGAAACAATTCGTTGCAAGAACAACAAACGGTGCTGCCTAACTCCGTGAGGTTGCTAAAACACAGCTTACATATCAATCCACCAGATAATCTTGCATCTCGTTTTGCGGGTAACTTTTAATTTAAAAGAGTCAACTTGTAGTGCATTAAATAAATAACAATAAAATCACTATTTACATGTAGATAAAATTCAATGATATAACAACTTTGGGAGATTTTGGATAAAATGTTAAAGTAAACGACATTAGAGATAAAAGTAAACATTAGTCGAGCACTCAAGAAAATAGAATACAAAAATCAATATGATTTCGATATAAATATTTAAGTACGGGAAAAAAACAAGCAAATGCCAATATTACAAAAAATTTTACCACATTCAGAAAATTTACGTCCCTGCCTATTTCATCGAATAATACACTTGCAGTACATATACACGTTCTGAGTTTTCTGAGTTAGATAATTAGTTTGCTTTACCTCACTATTGCAGAGATTTTCCAGAGTTAACAAACCGTACATTTTTAAGATACGCTACTAAAAAAGGAGCCCCAAACCTCTTCTACAACTTAGAGGATAAAGAGTTGCATACATCCTCAACATAATATTATTGTCTAACGTACAATATGTTTCGTAGGTATAGAGACCAAATTTGGCTTTAAATCTCCGAATACAAAACAAAAGTCCTTAAAAAATTATCTAAATCTGATGTTGTTTATTGCAAGAAATGAATTCAAAATAATTTTTTATAAATGGACAGAAGAGTGAACATTTAAGCGAACATTTAAAACGTTTCTAAGTAAAACACAGTAGGGAAAAAAAATTGACAAATAAGTTCTATCTAGCACAGCTATTTTTGATAAGACTAAGATATCACTGACCACGCTTATTTCTCTAATTCTAAAAAGTGACAATCCTACTAGAAAAATAATAAGAAACAAGAAAAGGTTCTTGTAAAATATATGGAAGGCCAAGTAAGAATATACTGATTACAAAGGTCAAAAAGGGGATAAACCAGTTTACAAGAAAAATCTCCAGTTATAAGATCTTCACAAAAATAACTAAATAACAGGAAATTGTTAAATAACAGCTATTATTATTTTATAATAATAGCCATTATTTTGTTATTTATTTTTTAACGGGCGCATCGACTGTTACAGTCATTAGCGCCTCTAGCTATTATTTTAAATTATTTCTTTCCCAAGATCCGAGAAGTAATTTACAATTACAAATTCAAACCACATTCTCATAATCATTGTTTAATAGAAAAATAGAGAGCAAATTTATGCAGAATCATTTACAACACTATAATGGATGTGTGTTAGTGTAAAATTAATAATTTAACAACTGCCAGTATGTTATGTAATAAAAAAAAAAAATCATTTATATGTGATTCTCATTTTGACCTTGGTGTACAAATGAAATAATGAAATATGACAGTGTAGTTTTATGTTAGGAATAGTTCAAAGTGAACCTAGAACAATAAAAAAAATATTACATAACAAATTATAGTTTTTTTAACGTTTTTGTAATTGTTTAAAGAAGTTATCTTTTATACAATTTTTTCCATTTTGATAAAAATAATGAATGTAAAGTTTCACTAAAGTGCTTCTTATCAAATAAATAATACCTTTTTACAGTAAAAATATATTTCCTAATATAATTATCATAATTACTTTTCCTATCGGTCAATATGCAAGGTGTGCTCCAGGAAGGAAAATAATATATGTAAAATGTTTAGTTGTCTTACTTTATAATATACAAAAATTAAAAAGAACCTATTTATGTGGTTTCCATTTACCGTTCAAAATCAATATCTTCCAAATAGACCCGCAAATTTACAAGTCCTTAAAAATGCATTTTTATTAAGAAAAAATAAGACTTCCACCAAATGAAATGGCTGAAAAAAAAATTTCAAACAGAACATATGAAAAGCATACATCATAAAGACTCTAATCAAAAACTAATTTGAAGTATCGAACATGGGCAAAAGCAATAGTTCTCTCTATTCAGATTTAAAAAAAATAATTCCAAACGGAATCTGCGAAATCTTCAGAAACAAAAATAATTTTATGAAGACGATGACCCAAAGAGGAAGAATTTTTTAAATAGGATATATTTGTTAAAAAGCAAGTTAGTTTGTTTCCTAGGGACGGAAAGATATGAAATTGGCAAAAAGCGGTCCTAATAAAATACAGATATTGGACAGACAACTTCAAAAAAAAGAAAAAAGTCATCAAAGCCTGGGAGGCTCCTTAAAACATAATGAATTATGTATATATATTGCCTCATAAATCAAAACTAAATGCTAAAATAATATATACATTTCAAGCCTTTTATCTATTTATGATCTCAGTATGCTTCTAAGCAATACTGACACATCATTCTTACTAATGTGTACATTAGTGTGAAAAATATATTACGAAAAGTGCGAATACTACAATATTATCTGGTTTCCACTCGCCTTTTAAAAATTACAAAAATAAAAAATGAAATAATGACTACTGATAATTTTGTTTTTTAGTCTTAACTTATAATCATAGAGTAAATTATAAAAATTATATTCTGTTACCTAATAAGAGCAACCACATTTTCAAATAATCTCTTTTTATTTTTATTTTTTTACCTATTATAGATAATTATTTGTAATAATCACACTACTAAATCTCCTTCCTCATTTTAGATAGTTCAAGGTAAACATGATGGTTACCTATTTTTCTCTAAACAAAACAAAGTAATAATTTTGTAAAACTTTTTCTTCTAGGCTATGACGTTTCAATCCAATGTAAGATATTTGCAAAACTTCTAAAGATTGTATGTAATGATCTATAAATGAACATATATATAACACATTTATTGTGTTTTATGATATTATTATTTCTTTAAAAAGATTTTAAGAATTGATTTACGAAATCCAGTGTAGAGCAAGTGGCTATACAGTATTTTATTAACTCAAGTTAATTAAGACTAAACCAGAAGGTGTCCGATCGTAATAAATAAGAACATTTTCCCTCTTCTCATTAGCTGAAAGCGTTTATATGACTCTATTCAGAATATTTTTGAAAACGTTCCAATTAACTATTCAAACCATTGCATTGGTCGATGGCCAAGGAGCCAAACAAATTTGGCCTCTTTCTGTGACAATGATTTCAAATTTCAGCTACAAATTTATACTCATATATTCGTTAATTTTCATCTGTGGCCGAACAATGAGCTGTAAGAAGCTTCTAGGAAGAGGCAATCAAAGAGTAAGCAGCTGATTTGAACCCATGATCTCCGTGTTGGAATCCAGAGTTCACTAGTTAGCATTTGCTAAGCCACTGATTAATCCGTTCCTGTCAGCTCTTTATAACGAAGTTTGAAATTTATGTATAATAGAAAATTATTTCTAGAAAATTGAATAAATTCGCAGTGATTATTAAGTCTTCAGCGTAATACCTGGATACTGGATAGTTACCTAAACGGTATCATTTATTTTTTATTTTTAATTAATTTAGTTAGCTGTGGCGTATAATACCAAACGATTCTGACTATTCCCAATTACAGTTAATTAATTCTAAAAGTTCCCAAAATCTGGATTGCCGATTGAAACTGTATTAGAATAGTATGCCTGTATTTATCAAGATTTTTACTAGCATACCTTTTGCAATCTAAGCTGACATCAAAGTTCCTATATTAAGCTTTTCGATTAAGCTCTTTTGTTACGTCGTCACATTTCGAGTTTGCAGCATTTACAGATTTCAGATCGTCAAAAAGACTCCAAAATCGATGGCGTAAAAATTTAAAATTGAAATGCATCTACTACAAGGGGACTTGAGGAATGTCAACAGTACATACCCCTTTTGTTTTTCCCAGACGACTTTAGACTTTTCAAGCTCGATTGTCCGAGTGTAACATATTGATGTTGAAAGAAAACGCATTATACCATATATCTTGTAAAACTTTTGAATCTCTTGATTGGTGAACTGTGTTCAACCATCCGTTATTGTACTCAGAATGTCTACCTTGAACTGTCTCGAAGTTCTTTCAGTAGCTTTTTCAAGGCTAAACTTTTAACCATTTTGTACTTGCTTCAACGACTTCTCAATTGTCTCACATCAATTCTTTATAATGGCTATGTGGTTCAGATGGTTCCCGAAACTTTGGTCCTCCAAATTGAAATGCTTGGCTCGCTTTTAAAACGGTTCAACATTTTGAAAAATTGATTTTAGTGACTCGGTTTTCTTGTCTAATGTTGTTGACAAGTTGACATGTAACTGCTAAATACGACTTAAAAGACGAAAGATGACACGATAACGATACTTGTTAAAATCTTGTTAAAATACTACTAGACACCAGATGACGACTTTCACTAGAAAACTAAAGACTAACAGACACTTCAATTCTCAAACCATAAGGAGTTGTAAAATCGAATTCAACTAAACGTTTTAATCTACAGCGTACTAAATCCCTAAAAAAAAAAATCCTTAGACCACAGTTAACTTTTCCTGGCATGTAACAAACAAACGATTTACCAAGTTCTCAACATCCCTTTCTTTAAAATTTCACAAAACTATATCTTCTAACCATAATCCTCTAGATTATAATCTCTCATCCCGTGTCCTTGATAATCCTCCTAGACGAATTTACACGAATGTTCACTCGCGATCTCTATACATAAATATAGGCTGTAATTACTAAAGTGGTTTCTCACCTTGGCTTTTTTATTATACTTCTTTTTGCATATTCTATTTCTCATCAAAGTTGCATGTGACAATAAAGATGTCATTGCAGAGAGAGAGAGAGAGAGGGAGAGAGAGAGAGAGAGAAAATAAATAACTCAGAAGATCTGTGAAATTAGGCTTACCTCTAAAAAGCCGTTTCAGGATAGTTGGATACTGGACCTTGAAAAACCTTGTGCTCATTAAGAAATAAAACTCAAAGGCTTAACATTTAATTATGTTAGTTTTGAATAGGTTACATTTGATTATGAAGTATAATGAAATTATCTACAAAACTAAATTCTAATGCGTTCACAAAACCTACCAAAATTCATACTTTTAAACATTTAAAATATAAAAAATAAAACTGCGGGCCATTGTAGCGTTGTATTAAGAATTGACGCACAATTTTAAGAAAATCGATTGTGACTGTCACCAAAACAAAAACAAAAAACAAGTTTATAAGAACAAAGAGCTTAAGCTGTTATGGTACAAAACCTTGAGTCGGGTTATTGTATTTTCTACAAATTTTACCAGGAAACTTAAATTTGCTAATTTAAGGTAATTACCAATTTAGAAGAAATAACGTATGAAATACAAATCTGAATTACCTGTAAACCAGACGGTACACCCTCTGAATCCTCTGACATTTCCTAAAACTTGTCCTCTTTTATCTCTAGATACTTGATGCCTTTGTTCGGTTACATTTGTCGCTACTTGTGCACACTAAACATAAAAGTAATTTTATTAATTAAATATTTTCTTTAATCTGTTTTAATTTACAATTTACTTGTAAATTTAATTTATTATCCCCAAATCGTTCCCACTTAATCATTCAAAGCAAAAAGAGAAAATATAAAGAGAAACGTGGCCACTTCATTTCTTAATCAAATTGAACATTTACTCAAGATTGCAGATTGTAAAAAACATAACCACTATTAAACAAGAACAATTATTATAATTCTTTTACATGCTGACACCTATCACTAAGTAATCTTCTTCTATCTTCTTAAAAGCAGTGCCATATGTAATGTACTAATAGCGGATAGTATATAAAATATGCTTCAACGTAGTTAAAATGGTATCATTCTTGAGAAAGGTCAGGTACTTCTAGCAATAGTTCTTCAATTGTCTATTAGGGAGAACTGAGGGCGGATCCATTTTCAACTGACCCAGAACATTCTGATGTGAATTTAAAAAAGGGTAATGCAATTTTATTAGTTATGCAAAGGTAATGGTAATGATGAGCTGTTAGCGTATAGTTATAAATGAGAAAACAAATGTTATAATTGATAGAATATTTCTGATTTGTTCAGATTGTACAGATCAAATACAAATTTTATTTTGATTAGGGATTCTTTTGTAACTTTTAATTCTGCATAATAAATCGGTGTGAGAGTATGGCGTGTTTTATCAAATTATATCCCAATTATTAACTGGTTGCGTTTCTAGTTGAAAACGTTAGAATATATTATATACTAAATAATATTGGTATCTATAATATAAATTATTTAATACATGCCACAGTTACGCAATATCATGTTTGTGATAAGTGAACTATTATGTAAAAGGGAATCTTCATTATACATTTCAGTAAAGATAGTTGGCGATTATAATCTTGCAGTTGATGACCGTAAAAATTAAAAATAGAGATTGTAAAAAAAGATAAATTCAAATTAAACTTTATGTACATAATGTACAACTTTTGTTCAAATTTTGTAGTAATAGTTGAGGTGTGAGTTTAAAAAATTTTTCTTATCTTCTTTCATCAATTTTTTTCTTATCGAAAGTTCAACAACACTTACGATTGTAGTGCGACAAGGTGCATTTTTAGGATTCAGTAACCAGGTGGGTACATGATGGCTAGCCTCACTCAAGCAAATCAATGACGAAAACCATTCAAGAATGGCTGATTGACTAATAGTTTCTTCAGCAAAAACTCGTTAAAAAGTACAATGCCATTGCTCGCGAAAAAACAAATAAGCATTGCATTATTTTGGCTCAACTCATCCTCAGTTATTTGAGATATGATGTACGAGGGTCGTTTGAAAAGTCCGTGCAAAGTCAGAGAGATAGCACTACTGGCGCGTATCGAGGTTACGTATCGTATGTGTTTGGCGGTGTGACTTGCTTTTGTCGTTTTGATTCCAGATGATACTCAAAGATTCACGCGATTTCTCTCCAGTAATATTTTGATAAACATTTAGGATTACTTTAATCCATCAAAATCAAGCTGTAATTGACCAACTAAAAGAGATTCCAGGTTATGAATGGAACTGTGTAGACTGGGAACGATGAGATGCTTCCAAAGGGAACTATTTGGAATGGGATAAAATACAATTGATTTATTTTGAATAAAAGGAATAACCGAATTAGTCATATTATTTTATTTACAAAACTCTTATACTGAGAGCTTTGAAGGAAATCATTGGGTCGCCATCAAACTTAGAGAAACTGAATTTAAAGATTCAGTTAAGCCGCTCTTCCGTCAAATGGACTAAGAGAAAAAAATAGAATGATTTGTGCTTCCAGCAATTTTTTGTTTACGAGATATTTTATGCTTAAATTACATACCATGCTTACACAAATTAACTGAACTAATTACTAAAGTGGAACTATTGCTTTCTCCTATTCAATTCACAAATAAGTTTTATTTGTTGTTACATTGATCATAGATATATTGGTAGTACACACCTTAGCATAGGCAACAGTCCATCTGTTAAGTGACGTTTATTTTCATTCATACTACCATTATTACCATTCTTTACTTTATATTTTATTTCAACTTATCCTACTTAAACGTTTCCGTGCAGATTTTTCAGTTTGAGCTTTCTCCAAAAACTATCGTTTTGCGTTCCCCTAAATCAAAAAGTTGGTCTGCGCAATATTGGAGACATAGCAAGAAAAACAACAAAAAAACAGAAAATTTATTTCAATAAAATTGTTATCATACTTCGTATCCTGACAGCCCGCCTCCATATTGTGGCCCACAGTGAATTTAATAAATAAATCAAATAATTAACATCTATTGAAAGTTTATTAAAAATGAATAAATCGCATATTTAAGGCACTTTAAGTTAAATTAATGAATTAATTAAAGAAGTAGCAAATCCTACGAAAAATAAAAGTAACAACAAAGAATAAAACAAAAATATTATTTATATACATTATTATTTATACATTTCTGTAGGCTAAGTAAAATATTTGCAATTTACATCTTTATGTTTGTTATTTATTTTAAAGTAAATAATTTAGTGGAAAAAAAAAAGAAAAACTTTTACCAAATTCAAAGAACCTCAAGTTTATTTTTATTTATGTGATACACATAAATCTCTTTCAATGCGACTGTTTTTTTTAAACGAGTTATACTCGATCAACCGGATACTAAGGAGAAAAAATTCAAGGCAATTCTGAGAATTTTGTAGAATTGTATTCTCGTTTTAATTAGGAAAATTCCAAATATTATTCCTGCAAATTTACTTAATTCACTGTTGCACCAAGTTTCTGATCCTAAATTATAATTTTAGCAAGTGAAATTCGTAAACAATAATTTGATGATGAAATATCTCAACCGACGTTAATTAAAAATTAATGAATAAACCTCTTAGCAAAGATCAAAATATGGGATGTTGTTTCAGTGACCCTAAAAAAGAGAGTGATCAAGATAACCATGCAGATATCATTAGAGAAGGACTTAAAACTTGCTGGTAAATTCAGCCCATAATTTTGCAAGATAATATTCAAAAAAAGAAAGTGCTACAAAGTTTCGCCGTGAGGTTAGGTTAAAAACCTTCCTACGGAAAATGATCTAAAACATCAACAGAGGATTATTAACACACTTCACAACTAACAATGTTAAACAACTAATCGTATTTTGCCCAAAACATGACATGGAATTTTACAAGTTAAAGTGGAAGTCGATGGTTTTAATACTATTCTGATATTACTGTTGTTATTCGTCTGTGAGGAAGGAAACCACTATCCCTAACCCGATGTCGGAGTACACTAGCGATGTCGGAGTTCTACGAAGCTTCCAGATTAATTGTATGAAAATCGAAGCGACGTTTGTGTACAGTCCTTAGCTATCAGCTAGATGATTTTTCGTGGAAAATAAAAATGGAATGATCATTTGAAATTTAATAATACCTTCATTACTTTCCTTATATTCCAAGTTGCATCAATCCGGTACAAAACATTAAGCGATGGGAAAGACGCTACCTCAAGTGAATGCGCTTTAGGAAAAGAGTTAGTGAAACGTATGAGTATCAAGATATTTAGCGGTAAAAAATTATAGGTATATTAAAAGAAAAGCTAATAGGTAAAGCAAAAGCGAAGGCAAACGATAATAATGAAATAAAAGTTTAGAAAGAAGGAGATCGAAGAAACGGATAGTGGACATAATAAAAAATGATTATGAAAATAATAATAAAAATTGAAACCTATGGAAGCAATAAGTAAGAAGTCGATGAACAAGATGAGACAAGAAATACAAACGAAATTACTGAAAAGACGAAATTGGGACAAGAGGGAGGCAGAATGAATGAAAGAAGGATTGTACACCAAAGATGAAAAAGAGTACAAGTCGGACGAAGTTGAAGTCGTAAAATTTTGGAAGCAGGAATTAAGAATGCTTTTTGAGTATAAGGTAGAGATACTTATGGCAGATTAGCACAAAAACCAGGTCACGAGAACATTCGGGGTGCGGAATACAAGCAAAGGATCCGCAAAGGAACAAACTATTACCCCAGGAAGTACTTGTGGCAGGGGGAATGTGTAAACTGCTCCAGTACCTGTATTTAACAGATTAAAAATATTTTCTACTATCTTGAAAAACAAAATTGGTAACATGTAAACAACATTATTTATCAGTAAATTGTTCAAATATTTTAAAATAGTTAACTTGGTACCATTAAATATGAATGATCATAAAAAGAGAAAATAGTGCATTTATGAGTAGTCAACAATTGCCTTAAATTGCAGTTAATTAATCGAAATTAATCAAAAAATTGACTCATATTAATTCCAGAACGAACAAAAACAAAAAATTAGATTACAAAGAAAACAATTGAAAAAAAAAATGCAACATTTATTGAAAATAAAAATATTTTTACTTCATTAAAAAACTTACATGATTATTAATGTAACTAATCAACTTGTCGTTGTGAGACATGTTTAACTGTAAACGTTTACACAAACACTGAACTTATTTCAAGTAATAGCACTGTAATATTGCTAACCGGCAAGGTCTTTCTGTATGAATGATTATGAACGACCCTGACAGTACTCAGTAATGTTACCCTCACTCTTTCTCTATTCCCTACACATTTAGGTCATTTAGAATTTATCTTATCTCCTCAATACAAATTAAAAAGAAAAGAAAAAAAACTACTATTCACAAACATTAATTAATCTAAGATCGCCGCTAATATCAGTATGATAACTAGTACAAAATATTGGATCCTGCACTAGGTTAATGAAAGATGAAAGTCACCAGAATGTGCTCCACAACTTTTAACTCTATAGAAAGCTATTCAGTTGGTTTTACAATTTATATAATAGCTTTCACCTAATTCTCCTGTTTATTTAATGTATTTGGAACATTAAACATAGATAAATTTTGAGGAAAAACTATAAATTATGGAATCAAATAGAGTAGAAGCTAAATTGCACAATTTTTTAAGTACACAAAGGTAATTAAATTACATGACACATTTTATAAAATCACACAATTAAAATTAATTGTCCTAGAGTCCTAAATAAATAGTGCGAAAAATTTTTAGCTAAAGGAATGAGTTAATAATTTCCCTTACTCCCCCAAGTTCTCCAAGTTCTAAACCACAAATTTTTTTCAAACTCAGAACGTTTGGGTTTTTTTCTCCAATTATTATTATTATTATTATTAATAAAAACCTCTCCTCACAGAAGTCCCCTTAATCGAATTTGCAGGAAAAATGATTCCGTAAAAATTATAGATTTCTGTGTGTGTAATCACTAAACAATATTTAAATGAATTGTAGAGGCCTCTTGAGAGATAATCTTAAATTACAGAAAACTCCATTCGGTAAACTGAATTTTCATCTAAAATTCGGAAATATAATCTCAAAATTGTTTCTTATAAATATTATACAGGTAGGCAAGTCTGTACATTAAACAGAAATGAAACGTTAGAGGAATATCTAACAACATTCCCCCCAGAAGTGCCCTTAATAGAATTTTCCTGGAAAAATGTTTTAAATAAAACTTAGTATGTATCTACTTACATGAAATTAGCAAATTTAAGTCCACAGAAAATCGTAGGAGACGTCTTTTTTTAAAGAAAATCAGACCCAGGGGACTGTCAAATGGATATTTCAAGTTAAAACTGAAAATTGAAAATCTGCACGACTACATTCTCTTACTATAGTGGAATAAGAGAAAGGAAAAATACTACAAAATGACAGGAAGTATGCTTCATGAAAAATTACGATTTATGAATAATTAAATTAATAATATATTCCCTTGTAAGATGTTTTGATGGCAACAAAAATACTTAAATTTTATACTAATAATAATTAATTTTAATTAATATATGTAAATGAATGTGTAAATTAATGGAATAAGTATAATTAGCCTGTGAAGTTAGCCCTGGATGGCTGAATCGTTGGCAAAATAATTAATAAAAATTAAATGAGACCAATATCATAAGGTTATCAATATCCCAAAAAATAATATTCAATACACACACTCCTCCTTCATGGGACATTTTTTTTTTTCTAGCAAACGCAATGAATTGAAGTTTAACCATTTAAAAAATTAATAGGTTCACAGAAACTATTGTATTTAGTTCTTTACTAGCTATTCTGAGTAAATGGTTGTGTAATGTACAATATTCTAAGAATTATTTTTTGCGAACCTATAAACTGCGTTATATAAGTTTTAATTCGCTTAATAAAGTCAGGCACAATTATTTCTTTTTTCGCTTAAATGCAGCGATAAAATTATTGCCTTTTGTCCTTCTGTACAGTTAGTTCAATGAAACCCTCCGGAGATATGTACTAACTTCCAACGGCCAACTTTCCAAATTCATGAAGTATTAATACTAAAAATTACTAATCGCTTGTGGAAATGATTTGATTGAAAGCAACGGAGCAAAGGTTCGAGTATTTTTGCTCTGATGTCCACAAAGTGGATAATTCGATCATGATTAAAGCTGCTGGGTCCAACCGGTTTCTGAGTTATACTATCTGGTTTTAAGTTAAGAAATTATTTGATCTCCACTGGTAAAATACGTTAGATAAACCAATTTAAATAAAAATCATTTTCCTTAAATTGTTACATCTTCAGTTGAATAATGTTTTAAATAAGAGTTATCTTTAAAGATGTGGCCGGCGGAGGCGAAAAGATAAGAATTAAACCAAAGGAAGACCCTGTGGAAATAATTAAGTGTAAGACCAATAGGTCTCCTATGGAGAAGTGGTCGGTCAGTGGAAGATGAACTCATGGATGTGGTCAGAGCCACACTTCGGCGCCCGAAAGCTTTCAGAAAGCCATGAGGTCCACATTTACTTCGGCCTTCTGAGATGACAACTCAGCTGCTGAAGAGCTAAGCTCCCGTTTCCTCAAAACATACTGAAGCATATCAAAGCTACATAGAGGGGTTGGAGGTGGATTCGGTTTTGGCTCCTAATTCCTTTCAAATAGCTTAGTCCCGGACAGATTAGCTCAAAAGCCTAGTCTGTCAGATCCCTAAGAAATTACAATTGCCTCCTTATAATGGCAGGGGGCGGGTGTTGGTCTTGTGGTCATGAGCGTGGCTTTGTTCATGGGAGATCCCCAGTTCGAATTCCGCGTATGACTACTTTTTATGTGTTAGAAAAAATTGTTTATAGTAAAGTATAAGCTTCCGTTCTTGTCCACGATACCTAATTATAGATGGACGTTAAGCCTCGTCTAAAAAAATAGGCTATTACTTTAATGTAACGAAAAAAATAATATAGTATCCGTTGTGATTTTAGTTCAGATTCATTAATTCAACTTTTATTTCATTGTCTCGTGTTTAAAAAATTAAATACGCAATATTTTACTTACACAAACATCTCATGTTGGCGTGTACCAAAATCTATCTTTTAACTACCTCCTTACTCAAATATAAGATTAATATAATTATCTTCCAGAAGAACTGAAAATTAAAAGTTTTGTTTAAATGAAGAATCTAAATTTATATTATGAGTGCATAATATTTAGTTATTCTGAAATTGCATTTATTTCATACTTATGTTTCACTTTGTATAAAATTAAGTAATGTAATGTTTGTTTTCTCTTTGTCTTTCTTACTCTTCCTTATGATGAAACAATACCCAGCCAAACTTGTACGACCTCTTGAAAATAGTAATAAATAGAAAATAATATCATAGGAGAGAGATGATCTTAGACCTTCCTTCGGGTACTCATGTATCGCACGCGCCTGGTAGTGGATAACTTGTGAAACTTTTGCCTGCATTGTGTCAGAGAGAGGAACTTGCAGTATTAGCACTTCAGGGGAAATAAAAACTGACGCCCTCATGCAGTCACCAGACTCTTAAGACTAAATAGATATGCAAGATTGGTGGAAGTGCTGTAATCAGTGGATGCCACCGTTCGAAAAAAGGTGAAAAGTTGTCGACCTAACACTGAAATGCTGTTTTGTTTTTTGTTTTTCTATGCAGTCCGTTTGTAATCAATGCACTTTCCAACAAGTAGATTCCATTCACTGGAACTACTCAGATGTGCAAAAAATACCCTTCTAAAGCTGCTATCACGTCCTCATTTCACTCAAAAGTTCTCCAGCTACTTATGCAATTTATTTTACTATGGTACTACAGTCCTATAATAGGACCTGGACCTCATTCAAGAGAGATACTATCATTCTTCCCAATCTTCGACTTTTTGCCTCGCTTCTGCAGATCACTTTCATCAAACCATCTTATTTTTAGACAATCTCTTAGTCCAGAGAACCCCCAGTTGTCCGAATAAAACTTTCCTTGTTACTCGGTTATGAGGCATCCGATCAACAAGGCCTAGCCATCTTTGTGTCTTTTTGATACAAGCAACTATGTGAGGTTCTCCCGATCGTCTCTTTAGTTCCTTCATTTATTCGGATCCTCCATTCAGCGAGCCGCAGATCTTCCGCAACACTTTTCGTACCCTTGTTCTAAGCAGATTTTCGCTTTCTTGCGTCAATGCCCAAGTCTCGTTACTTTACATCACTTCTGGAAAAATTCCTTTAGTTTTCCGAATTGATGGAAGTCTGTAAAGCATCAATCAATGGAAAAAAGGTTATATAGTCTTACTTTTCTCATTAACAATCTTCCAGTTTTCGCATTGTCAAAGCCCCTTTGTAGAAGAAGCATTGCGATGATGAAAAAGGATGTTTATTACTTTTGTTTAACACTTGGTATATTCGTCAGCTACTGCTTTACTCTTTGCCAGATGATCTTTTTTCCGTATATACTCGAGCCTACCACAAAGGACCAACTCCATTTACGGACAGTTTTTGGATTTCCCCGTTTTACCCCTATACACTTTCTATATATATAAAAGAACCTCCGTCTAACGGACACTCTACATAGCGACCGCAGACATTGATTTTAGGGAACGGATTAAATGTTTCACCTCCCACCCACGACCACCTTATAATTAAAAGTACGTTTGACGCGGTGATAAAAATAATTATCTCCTCTCAAGTTTTTGTTTTTTTTTTCTGGTTTTTCCTAAAGTTTCCTAAATAAGCTCATACAACTTGTAACATTTTAATCATTTTTCAATATTACTTTGGACGAACAATATTACTTTTTCCGATAAGTGTCCCAAACGAAAGTGGTTAACTCTAGATGAGAAAATAAATGTGTTGGAAGATTTTACAAAAACCAAATCGAGCCATCGTCAACTTGCCGAAAAGTTTGTTCTATTTTTCTAAGAAATTCAATTATTCTGTGAGTTTGCATAATTTCTAACAAAAAGATAATTATGTATAATTAGGTTTGGAGTTGGAAAAACGCAGATTACCAATATTTTGAAGGACCGAGATGGAATCTACGCGTTGGAAAAACAAAACGGCTTGCAAAAAAAAAATTAGTGATTATTTTTACAAGTTGAGGAGTGATAGAGTAATAGTGCGTCTGTCCAATAAGTTTAGCAAAAATTTACCGTTCATAAAGTAATAAAAAAAGTTAAATGTGGATAAAAAATGCAATGTAAAATATTGCTATTCGTATTTATGATTTTTTTGATGGTAATTATCAGAGAAATGTTTAAATAAAATATTATTTTTTAGTATTTTACCATAAATTATTATTGTTATGAATAAATGTGATTATTATAAAAATTGTTGTAATAATTATTAAACAAGTCAATAATATGTAGTTTTTTTGTTAAATTTTTGGAATAATTAAGAAAAATTTGATGCATATCATATAGCTAAATAATTATGCAATTATGCACGTTTTTAAATCTATGAATAATAAACAATTTTTATTTTAAATAGATGTTTGAAAAAAAAAACCTATATTTTTTCATTATGAAACTTGCCTACCTCCTTCTAACGATCACCTCCAAACAGCGGCCACTTGGCTTTCCCCCGCCAGTGTCCGTTATTGAGAGGTTTTTGTATCTTGTATTCACTATAATAAAACATTCCTGTCTATACTTCGGTTTGTCACAGGGACAAAATAGCTTTCTGGTGATTGAGCGTGGTAACCAGCGGGATTCTATCACACAATTAGGAATTTCTCAAGCGATGAGATTCATAAATACAAGCTCATTTCTTGGTGCGCCCTGATTACTTATCTCTGCCATCATGTGTAAGTCTAAAAAGAAATGGTCTTTAGTTTTAGAATCTGTAATTATTTCAAGATGTATACAATAAGTTTTACTCACGAGCTAATGAAAAAAAGGAAAGCCCATTATAGGTAAGAATTGCAAAAAAATAGTGAAGGCGGTCTAGGTCCTTGTAGACCTGTAGCACCTCAGTGTAGGTAAGTATATAAAAATCCCGGAATTCGGTTTCTCTACTTTGTAGCACAGGACAAGTCATTTTTACATAAACTAGGTTAAATGTTCTCTTTCATATTACACCCGACTCTGTAATGTAACTAAATTTCTTTTTAACCAGATATAATCGGGCTATACATTTATAAAACATATGTAAGAATTTAAATGTGCAAAAATGGGTAACTGATTTTTTTAACATTCAGCATTACTAACATCAACAGTTCTAAAACTAAACTTTATGAACCCATTCTCAAATGAACGCAATGGAATTATGCACGGAACGTAAGTGGCCAATGTTAAATAAAATCTTAAAAGTTATTTGTGAGATAATTCCAATAATCTTAGAAATCCTTTTACCATTTTTTTAATAAATCTTTTCTAGTATCTACAGATGTAACCGAAAAGAATGGCAAGATATTTTACTGCAACTATTAAATTACGAAAATATGTCATATTGGAGAGACCTTGTGGGATTTAAACCGAATACAGGTAGCAGGGAAAGAACTTGGTAAGTAAAGTAATCGAATTTTTTGCAGGCAAGGCTTTACGTCCACCTATAATTAAGTATCGTGGACACGCTTATACTTTACCATAAACAACTTTTGCTGACAAAAAGTAGCCACACTCGGGATTCGAACTAAGGACCTCTCACTTATAAAGCAACGCTCATCGACCACTGAACCAACATCCGCCTTGTTCCTGGATTGTGAACATTAGAGATAGGTAATTCTTGTCTTCTGAAGAATGATTTTTGTCCATGATAATGTATTATAAAATGGCGTGATATGGAGACCAAACGGGACCATATAAATGAATCAGGCGCAAGCATTCAAAATGCGACATTTCAGGTCATAGATCTTTACTGTACGAGTATTTCTTTCGCAAGCATTACATTTATTCACGAAATTAAATTACTTTCTGAATTTTCCTCCATCAACTTGCAGTTTATTAATATTTCCTCTGAAATCTCCACTTCTTTTCTTACTTTACGCCTTCCTTACCGCAACAGAGTTCATTAACTAAAAATAAATTCTGGGATCAGTAAGTTTTCTTCAGATCGACAGACAATATAAATCTTTCTGTCCCTTCTATAAAGAAATCCTCTCTAGCTCGGGTAAATTCCAGTAAGATTATTAGATCTATTTGCAAGAGTCCATGGATTGATTATCAATGTTTGAAAGCTCTGTAAAAGGTTTTTCATATGTTAAATTTATTTCGTGGTTTGCAGGTACTGATTCGACTTTACTCAGTTTAGTTTAATGATACTTTTCAAACTAAAGTTTATTTTAAATTCAATTGTTAAAGTTCCCTCTCTTATTCAAGCTCAGAATTAGTTACAATCCAATATTTAACTGTTAATGGGACTAAATAGAGCAGAGATTATAAATTAAAATAGTCGACCTTGTAGCACTCATAGTGCATAAAACTTTTAAAATTACTTTATCTTCATCTGACATGTCGAGTTTAAATAAAAGAGTAAATATTTTAGAAGGAATAGATATAAGTAGTCAGAAAAACTAAGTTGAAAAATGATTTTTGCCCAAGTCTGTAACTAGTTTACTTTAACTTTATCCTTCAAATAAAAAAAAAGAAGCATTCTCTTATGCTCCATCAAATTACAGTCACAAAACGTAAAAGTAGGAAATAAGTAAATAAAGAGTTAGAATGTTTCAAATCTATTTTTATACTCTTCTATTTAGAAGAGCAGAATTAACCGTCTAGATTTTCAGAGGAATTTAAGTGACCTGAGAGATGAAACTGACTTCATTGCCAATTGAAATTGGTACTTTATAGAACTTTGAGAGCATTAATCCTCATACAGCTGCACCTGCACCTGTTAATTACAATCGTCATAACTATGCGTCTGAGTTGTGCATTTCTTGTGTACAGTAACAAAAAAAAAAAAAATCTAGAAAAATGTCAACTTCAGGAGACCTGCTTCATAATCTGGCTGATTACCGATTAGATATTTCGAAGGGACAACTATGATTGTGCGTCAACTACAAAAAAGTCCGCAAAAATCTTTGCTCGTCCTAACTGACAGTAATGTTGCTACTTTTTGTTTGAATTAATGCTTTTCTGCCTAACAACCATTCCAGCTTGGTACAGCTGAAAACGCGTATTTTGATTTCCCATGTCACATCATGGAATTGAATAAGAACAAGAATAAAACATAAAACATATAACTTACAAATGGTTTTAATAATAAATTGACATTATCTTGAATCCTAGTTATAAACTGCTCTCGAAAGTTACCACTTACTCTTCGCTATAAAATTTTAATAAAAAACTTCGGATGCATGCGCAGTCTTGAGGATATGAACTTGAATATCATTTGTTACAACTTTCGCGTAAAACAGGTACTTGAGTAATATTTGTTCAAGAAAAAATTCTGAAATGTTACGACAATCAATAAGTTGTTTTCATCAAAAACAGAAAAAATCTATAGTTAATTTAACTTCAAAAACAGATTTTTTCCTACAATTATTAATCACTTCGCTACATTTAACCAAATTCAAATAATTTCTGAAATCCACAACATTTCTCTCACCTGTTAATCTCACAAGTACTAAGTAAATAAAAATAAGTGACGAGGGCTACCAAATAGTAGGTTAAAAATTTGTTATTTATAGCGGAAATAGAAAGTTAAACATTAATTTTCCTAGTATTGTTCACATTCAAACAAACAGTTTGTTACAAGATATAACCTTCCCCAAATTTGCTTATTGTCCTAGTATGCGACTATTACTTACAGTTTTTTGGCGTTTTACTTTTTCCGTCGATTCCCTGTCCATTTTCAAATGTTTTTTCGCAAAACTCTATGACTAGAGGTGCAATCCTACTACACTTTAATGCACACCCATAATAAACCATCTTGTGTATTAGTCTGAACTAACATATAATAGGTGGGGAGGTAGCAAACATTACAAATAGTATTTCTTTGAATAATTTTATTTTTGGACAGCCATTTCCTTGAAGTTTTTTGGAAGATTATCAAGCCATTCGTCTAGGTTTCATTCACAAGTTTCTAAAAGTAGAATTTAAAAAAATAATAGATGATTGGAGTTGTGAGGGGGAATGAATTTTACTGGAAATTTCTTCTAAACTTACAACAAAGTTTTTCATTACTTACATTATTTTAGGGATTATTATGGATAGATAATTTAACAGTCAAATGCAATGGCGCCCCCCCAGATTTTGTTTTAGCGTTAGTGGCAACGCCCAAAGAGCAAGAATCTTTAGGGCTTCAGCCTTATACAACATTCAAACTAAACACAGGTATTACATATTTTTATAAAGACTAGCAAATAAATAAACTTAAATCTAATAAAATTATGTTATGATTGAATAAATATAATTTGTTGTTGTATATAATAAAAAGAAATAAATATTAAAAAGTATACACGTTTAGAGCTAAATAATTTAATTATTTTTAAGCGGTTCCTATTGAGCTGAAACATCTATTTCGTTGGAAAAAATATTTACAAATAAGAGAGATATCGAAATAGAAGAGTTGTAGGAATGAAGATGTTTGCAAAACTAAAGGAGAACAATTTGGAATTTTATGTTATTGCAGAATATCAAAATATAGCAACAAAATATGACAAAATTTTCGTCATGTACGGATCAAATATAATTCAATTGCATCTCAAACATTCCCTACCGGATCAAGTTAATAAATTTAACGTTAAAGGGAATAACTATAATCTATTTCGATTTTAGAATTCTCCATTTTTGGCATTCTCAACTATATCACCTTATTTTATCACTCAAGTAAGTTTCCTGCATGGGTTTGGAGAATTCAAGATGAGATCGGACTATATTGCAAAATAAGAATTTTAGAGTACAAATATTTTTAAAATGTTTAGTACTTATTAATCCTTCCTACATTCTACAGGTTTTAGATGTTGTATTAGAGGTATGGTCATAAAAGAGAATATCAATTCTATAGCGCTGTTTGTTCTGTTTAATTCAATTTGATTTAAAAAAATAACTGTACCTAATCGTGAAAGTTGATTTTGAAATAGGCTGCACTGGATATTTGACAATATTTATTTTATTTAAATTACCTGTAATTTCCGATTCATTATTTTAAATAATTGCTTAATAAGATGGCCCCTCAACAGAGTTATAATTTGAAATAATTTAAGAACGACTGCAACAGTGAAAAAACTGATTTTTTTGAGTGCGTTACATTGTCGAAGTAAACATTTCTTCTTTTTCAAGCCTCTGGTTCGAACTGGTAAAATTGAAAATTTCTATTCCATTGTAAAAATCTGCAACGGGTCGCATTTGGCCCGAGGAACGTAGTTTATCTCTGATGATCTTCATTACAACAGTCTGATTATTTATTACCCTTTCGGGTGGATTATGCCAAAAGCTTTTATCATCATTCATGTGCGATGTCTATACTCCATTGAGAAAATCAGAGTAGTCTATTCTTATTTACGTTTTACATTGGGTTCTTAAAAATTAAATTTAGTAGATTCAGAACACTATGCAATCTTGTCTCATTCCAATGAAAGTGAGGAAATCGTAATGCCAATTAGTTTAGAAACCTTGAGTCATTAAATTTTTAAAAACGAATTGAGATAAATTGAAATCCTTAAACTTAGCTTGGCAACACTATGTAGAAATATTAGTTATGTAGAAATTCTATGGCTGGGTGGTATGTACATAGATCAAATTGAATAGAAACAAATTGATAGTGTTCATGGTAAGAAATTAGCATTATGCAAATCTGTGGGTGGTAAAGTAAAATAATCTATAAACTAAGTTCGTGAGTATTTTACGTGTAGCTTTCCATTATACGCTATAATTCGGAAAATAACCAATCATTAGGTGAAGACTTCTCTCTTGTTACTATTTCCAGTCTGCTTATGAATTATACAGAATTGATAACCTGCAGCTGAAAATTTCAAATGATTCAATAAAAGAATATGTATTTATTATACATATCTCACAATTAGTTAAGTGAAAAAAATAGGGCAAAGAATGTGAAATACTAATTTAAAAGTGTGCTATTGCGCGTGAATTTCATTGTTATATGCAGCACTGTGGCCACAACCACTTATCCAACATTCCCTTACAAATTTCAGATTTGTTCAGCAAAAGAATTGCTATAGACATTGAACTGAAGGCTACAGTATTGAATATAAAATATGTTCAAGAAAAAAATCGCTGTGGATAAAGACGTTTTTCTACTCAATTTCGACAGAAAGTGGATTGACCTTTAGGGAGTTCCAGCGATCTTACTCTGCAATGGACTAAATTATGGTAATGGTCTATAGTGGCCAGTTGCGTACTGCATTCGGGAAACCCAGAACATGCTGTAGGTGTCCTGTTAGGGCATTGCACATTATCACTGCAGAAGGCAACAAAAGGGTAGATCTATTTGCTAACTATCCGGCAGCTGGTCTTGGATTTTCTCTTCCTAGGAGCTTCTCACAGCTCACTGTCCGGTAATAAGTTCTATGATATACGTACTTACGCTAACCCCTCGGTACCCAATCTAATATTTTTTCCTCCAAAATCTAGTATAACAAAAAGTAAATTCACTTAATCAAAGGAGTGACGTCCTGAATAAGGGCTTGACAATTTTCTCCTTTAAACAAAATTTGTAATTCTGTTGCATATCCTAAAATTGTATTAAATACTTCAAAATGCTAGATTATGTATATTATTTACACTGTAGTTTTTATGTTTTTTATCCGACGCTGAATCTTTCATTCTAGCTGTAACTATACAAATTAAATATTAATAAATATTGAGAAAAAATAATCTCTTGTCATTGACATATTTCCGCTCCATTAACACAATCAAGGAAATAAAAATATCCAAGAAAATTAAACTTTTATTAATACTTTTTGTGGGTGCCAATTTGTGGCACCTTTAAATTGATATAATTCAAATTATGAAATAGAGGGTGTATGCCACAAACAAATTAATTTTAACAGAAAATAATAATAATAAAAAGGTAAGGAAATGACATGGACAAATCTAATTCTACATTTTGAAACTTTAGCAAAAATGGTATATAATATATAACAATTTATAAACATTAAAATTATTATTTGTAACAATTGCATATTTTTGAACACTCCTTTTATTTTTATTTACGTTTATTTACTTATGTATTTTTAAAGTGAGAAATAGATATATTTAAAATATATGCGCCATACTCCTAACATCTAAAATATGTACTTTTATTTTAATATGATCAGTATAGTGTTCCCCATATTCTCTAAGAAATTTACAAATTTCATTATATTATTGTAGTTACGAATATGTATAAAACTCATTTTTAAACATATATTAATAGATGTATAATTTTCGTTTATATTATTCATATGTATGTATATAAATATATATAATATTAAAAAAAAATAATATTAACAAGTCTTGATATAACGAAAATAAGCATCTTATTACATTGTAAATATTTTTTATTATTTATATAAAACTAAAATTCAGTCTAAAATACTTTTCTACTGTCATGCACAATTTCGTTCATTCTTTGTTTTTTCTTAATACATAAAAAAAATATTTAAAAATGTATTTAATCTGATAGGGGTTATCAAAACCACGGAAAATAATTTAAAAACGTTTCCCCAAGGGCAAGTAAATTTTTGTTTTATATAACAAAGCATTTCTTAAAAAATAATAATTAAATTAAATAAAGTTTGAACATAATTTAATCTCCTACAAGAGATAATATAATTTTTAGTTTAATTTTAAACAAAATTTAATTCAATAATTAACAACGAATATATTATTTATAAATGTTTATAACAATGTAAACATTTTTTTTCTTTTTTTAAATTTAAAATGCTACATCATTTGTAGGCCACTAACAATGCTATATCAGACTAGACATTCCAATTAATTGTTAATTCCAAAAATAAAAGTAAAATTAAAGTAAAAAAATACCCCTAAGTTCCAAGATGCCATTTAATAAAACATCAATATATATCCGTTATTAGACGACACTTTCTGATTTTTGTAAGATTTTCTTAAAAATTTAAAGTTTAAAAACTTTGGTGTCAAATGCAAATTTATAAGAGAAAGCCACCGCACTACGTTCGCAATTACTTGTTTTATTATTTTTGTTTTTAAGTACAAAAATGCAAAATAATTAAGTCTTCTTTATTATTTTGATCGATAGGCAGTTGCACGAGAACTGAAAATGTAAGATATCGATGGAAGAATGAAATGGAAGATTTAAATCCAACTGTTCACAGATATGAACAATCAGTAGCAATAAAAAAAATATGAGCACAAAAAAAAGGTGAATTAAGTAAAAAAATATTTAAATGATATTTGTAAAATGAAACAAAATAATACTGGCATTAAAAAGCCTAAGAACTAATAAAAGAAGAAGAAAAAAAGGCTTTACTAGGAAGTTAGCGTCTAAACAAAAATTTTTAAAGTTACGTTAAATCAAAACTTATATAATTAAACTATTTTTAGAAAAATAGCGTATGAAAATATAAGTAGAAACACTCAAAACTTACAAAATTTTTATTATCAACTAAACAAATAAGAAAATATATGTATTTTAAAAAAGCCTACTTTGAGGCATATATAAATGACGAAGTTCTATCTTTTCCAGATTTTAACTCTATACTGGAACTCCTTGTCCATAAAAAGGTCATTTATTATTGATTTTCAGTTTCTGACAGCATTCCATAAGAAATTCTTGATCCACATTACATGGCTACTCAAGTGATAAAAAGTAAATAGTGTTCCTTACACAGTTCGACTAATCTTAATTCCTAAACAGATCTTTTTTCTATTAGATTAATTAAATAAATTTAAAAAAGTGTAACGAAGTGAATACTGTCATTTAAAAAGTAACATTTTTTTTAATTGCTTAATTTAATAAAAAAAAAAGTAAGAAATTTTAAACCTGTTAATGTTAGTGCAATTAAAATATGGTTGTTATTTTATTTCATTTTAGTAATCAATGCATCAATAAATCTAAGTTTTGCTTTTGCTTGTTTGTAATCCAAATATGTTGACTCGTTTGGATATCTATCTTCCTTTTGAAGACGACGTCCAGTTTTTGCTTGATATTCCTGTTCAAATTCACGAAGACTTCTTCTTAATCTCTTCTTTTCTTCTCTGGTTGTTCTCTGCATTTCGAATAACTCTTCACTAAAACAATATAAGTAACTGTAACTGCGATATACCTGATACCTAACATGAAACACATATACATAAGTCCATTTAAACTTTAAAATGAATTCCTAGACGCAACAGTCCTTGGAAGACAACAAGCCCCTAGATGTAATTTTTCCCAGAGAAAAAATGGATTTCCAGATACAACCAAGCTCCTAATTAATCTAAACTAATTGTTAAGACAGACAAAAGAGACGAGTCTCAAATGAATGCCGGAAAAAAACTGGAGTCTTTGGCAAGCCTATGTTAACAGAGAAATTAGTTTCACAGCACAGAACCAAGACAGAACTAAGCAGTATATGGGTAAAACTGAGGAGGATGTGAGGATATTTTCAGGTCTGATTTTATTCTTAAAAAAATGTCAAAGGATAATTTCATTATTAATAAATTACAAAATCACACATATTTTTAAATAGAATTGGAAAACTTAAAACCATTTAATAAATTATTAAAAATTATTTGTTTCTTTATAAATATTTTTAAGTTAATAAAGAATTTATATTTTCTTTCTAACTCATTCATTTGCTTTTAAAATTAATTTAAGAACAAACCAATTTATTGAAATTACTGTAGAAATAAAGTTATACATAACATAACAATCGCAGAAAAATGTACCATTATTCTCACAAAAATTGTATTGGCTGATTTTCTGGATAGTTGTGAAAAAAGAAACGTTTTTTAAGAATGCAATTAAAAAGCTTAAAGTGTGTGTACACTACCGGTTTCTAGTGAAGGTAAATTCTCAAGAAATTCTAGAGCTTGGATTATCTTGAAACATAGGAAAGGTAACTTTTAATTATCCTAACAAATAAACAAACAAAGGGGAAAATGGGAGGTTTGAGTTTTAAACAGGAAAAAAGCAGATACTAAAAGAAACTTTTGCTTGTAAAGCTTCTTTAGTGTCACAGGAGAAATCGGTAGTCTTAGTCGTCATCAATGTTGTTATCGCCTGAGTGGCTTGATCCATAAGGATGACTTGGAAGGACTTAAAAATAATTATAAGTTTTGTGATTTACGATTGGGAAATTAGTAGAAACCTTGAGGAGATTTTTAGACTGTTGTGACATCAAAAGAACATACTATTGTCCGAAATTTTATATTCCAACATTTTATCCACGACTGATGTTACAAGACAAATATTTCCAAATGAATCAAAAGTCTAAATATATAATTAAAATACTTACGGAGGAAGTGAATGCAAGTTATCAAGGACAAGTTCTGGCGTTTTGCATCTAGCAGCTGCAACTTCAGTGTCAACAGGATTGGTTCTGTTAACGTTGGGAGAATATGCTCTTGGAGGTGAAGAAGAAGGTGGTGGAGATGATGCAAAATCCATCGTCTCATGTTCTAATATAGTGCCCAATTCCGAAACACTATCCTTCATTTTTGACTAAAAACGAAATAATAATTTTATTAACAACTCTTAAGTAACAAAAAGTATTATAGCTAATGTCTAATTGCTTAGAAATAAACATAACACATAAATGGATTTTAACAAAATTGGCCAAACTAAGAAGTTACTGATAGATAGAAATACGAGGTAAAATCTGAAAGCAATGGCTCCTATAACATTCCAATTTTGAATTCGACAGATAGCTGCGCCATCATAGGTATCTGACAAAAGAAGTGCCTAGCTATTTAACGTTAGCTAGGGTTTACGCAAAGTTTGTGCAAGATATGTCTGCGAAATCTGTGGTCTGATAGTCCTGATAAATATTTATAATCTGAAATTTACTTGAACAGCATCGGCATCTTTACAAGTAGGATGATCGATCAAATTTACATCCCCTTTACATAACATAGATGCTGTCAATTTAGCTATGAGGAAATACTGGCCTCTGCTGGTTCAGATTTTTACAGGCTCGACAAAGTGACTCTTGTACATCTCAAACGATCGAAATGTATATTAGGGATTAGTTAAAAAGTTGCTGTTTGCAACTAAAAAGTAGTTTTCATGAAAAAAAAGGTTGGTTACTTTCGGGAACCCCTCCCAATAACAAACATAATAAATAACTTAACTTACAGGAGCAAGTCGAAGGATCATTCTCTTAATGGTTCTGTAACGGTCATAGAGATCTCGAACCATATCACGTTCTTCTTTACTTGTTGGCCTTCCAAATGAAGCTTCCAACTGAAGTAGAGCTTTTTGCATAGCAACTTTTTCCTCAACTAATTCATTATGACTCATATTGTCGAGTGATTCACTTCTCCCGCTTGCTATCCTCTTCTCGCTCAAGCGCTGAAACATTAAGTTGTAACATAAGTTATCTTTGTGGAAAAGCTACCTTTACGCAAGCTTACTTCTCTGAAAGTGATGAAAAGATTACTTAAAAAAAAAAAAAAAAATGTCCTAAGAGAGTACAAAATTTTGCGGTCTTGCACAGGGAGAGTTTGCTATCGTTAAATCCTCTTATTAATCTTTTATTTCAACATTCTCACTTGCTTGTAGATGCTAGTGAACCAAGATGTATGGGTAATGGAGCGGTCCGTCGTGACTAGAAAAGTTTAAATCTTTCTTGGTCGGAACTTATCAGCGGCTTGCTTAGAACTGTGATTTAATCAGTTAAGTCCGAGATACAAAACAAATTTGAGACCTGGTTGCGTACCGCCTTCGGTTAAAGAAAGCCGAGGGGCTGTAGGAGTCATAGTGGGTCTGTTGATCCATATGGAGTAAGAAATATGAGCCTCTTGGTTCTGATTTTGACAGAGGTTGCAATTTTGAGACTAAAGCAATTCTATTCTAACCTTACATTTAGAAAAATATCTTTGTTCAACATTAATCAATAAATAATATCAAAACAGAACTTACAATTAGAACAAAATTAGGAATTTCAAAATGTTTAGATAATTTTCAAAAAGTTCAACTCACTTTCTCTATTTCTTGAATTACTTCTTCTTTAAGAGATTTTTTTTCAGGGGCGGATGCTGATGCCTTCATACATTCTTCTTTTGTATCTAGATGGAACAAATTTTAATGAATTTTTATTGAATAACTGTTCCTTAATTGCTAACAAAGCAGGTCTACTAACACACTTTTCTATCGCGGGAAAAATTTCTTTTTTATATAATAATTTAAAATTGCTAAGAATATAAAAACATGAATAATTTAATTTTGAATGCTGAATACTTAGGGGATATTATTTTCTAGAATCAAAGTAGTAACCACTGAAAAAAGCCTGTTTGGAAGATAATATTATATGTTAATGACTTCAGATCGAAACCAGGTATTCCGAAGGTATTCATTTTGATCCATTAATGTTTTGTAATTGACTTTATTAATCGTTAATATTTTATAAATAAATGGGATGTTATTACATATTATTATTTTAATAGAAAATAAATTTTACGAAAATTCCAAGAAAAATCATAATGGAATAAATACTTTCCAGGCACATATATTAATATTTTAAGTGTATGCACTTACTTTTTAATTGCTTCCTCAATTTATTCAGCGTTGCACACATCTTCTTAGTATCAGGATTAGCCATTTTATCAGCGTGGGAAGGTTTGTAGCCAAATTCTCTTTCGAAACCTTCGTCATACTTTTTAAGTTTCCGTTTGAAACTTAAAATAATTAAAATTTATTAATATTTTGCATGAACACAACAAAATGTTTGCATTGCTAAAATGTATCACAGGAATGTGAGGTTTAATTTTTCAGTCTAGTGAAGATGACCGTTTGAATCAGGGCTTCTTGAGTATCGGGCAGGAGTGGCTTGTAAAGGCGTTATTAGCGATAGAGCGATTGACAGAAATCGTTTAAATAAGAATTTGTAGAGGTCAATTATATAAACACTAAATGTAATTCTGGGTAATTTGACTAATTCCTTAACCTAATAAGGCGGAGATTATTATGACAAAGTGTAACCGAACTCTAACTAAAGTTCCAAAAAGATATATTTGTTCGGCTAGCTCTATGTCTGGATGTTAATTATAGTCAGCCTAACTAAGTCAGGTAATTAAAAATAGTAAATCTATTTTTTTAATATAAATTCTCTCAGCAGTTTAACATATAAATTTAAGTATTTGCAATTTTTTGTTCAAATAAGTATGTCACAAATTCTTATTGTAAAATGTCTCATAATTGTTCAGTTATAGCAATACTATTACAAGAAATTATTATTTAAAAACAATAAAATATGTTTTTACTTACTTATTTATTTGAGTTGCCAGATCTAAAACAGATGGTTCATCTTCAAATGAAGCTCGACCACCAGTATAAGTCCTTCTGCTGATTACTAATGAATTGCGAGGAGAAATTAGTCTTTCCTCACACTAATAAATTTGAAAGAAAATATAGAATTATTATTAATATCATCAAAATATGAGTAAAGAATCTGTGGAATTAAAACTTACCGGCGGTACCCAAGGAATACTAGGAACTGGTTCGGAGCCAGAAATTGGCCCTTGTAATACGTTTAGATCAAGCGTTGGACTTCCTACACCAGAAATAGGCGAAGGAGATCTGTCCTCTTCCAAATCTTCATCTTCTTCCTAAATTTAGAGCATTCTATTAGAGAAATGAAGTATCCAATGTAATAAATATAAGTATAATGGCAACAGTAACAAGAATTATCACATTTTCACCAATAATTATTATATTAAGTAATAGCAATAATTTATTTTCTCTTTCACTGCGTTATTCAAAATAAAAAAAAATATTTACATTAAAAGTTTAAAAATAAAAATTAATTTAATTTAATGATTTAAAAGGTAACTTTTTGGGGGGCATCGATTTCTGGGCAAATGTAATTGCGCTCAGCCAAATTGGATAATTAAAAAACTTTTTCAAGATTAGTAAAATTATTTAAAAAAATTAGTAATTTTTTTTTATACATTCCTAATATTATTTGTATTCACCTTGATAAAAGGAAAAAATCTTAAATGTAACAATTTCTGGACGCCTTGAAAGAAGAAAGGTAAAGTACAGTATAAAATAAAACATTTTTCAAAGTTTTAATCGTCAAAGAGAAAAAAAAACTGGTGTGAATAATTTTTTCTTAATGCCATTTATGTCAGTAATGAAAGTTGCTTAAGAAAGAAATTTACTTGAAGTAAGAGAAAATATAAGTAATTTATTTATAATAAACTGAATAGAAAATAATATCTTCTTTAGACATTTTCGACAGTTTTAGAAGTAATAAAACTTTCAAAAAGTCTCAATTAATAATATATTTAATACCTTAATTTGTTCCTGAGGAGGTCCAGAGGGTAATTCAAATTGGGCATTGGGCGAGCTTTCTGCCTGACATTTTGTAGGAGTCAAAGCTAAAATGTCACCCTTCTGAACTGTGGGAACTTTACGCTTTTCAAATGATTTGTTTTCCTAAAATAAAAATATTTTTTGTTAGTAATATATTGTAAATTAAGTTTTGAAAGGAATTACAGCACAAGGTTTAAGTTTGAAAAATAAATGAATTCATCTTTTCAATCTTAACCCGTTTGATAGACATTACACTTACTAAAAAACATTATTAAAAACAAAAACAAAACAAAGAGAGAGAGGTATACTAATTCCAGGTTATGATTTAATGCGAAAATATCATTTCTAACTCGTTTCTTTCTTTCTTCCTTTGGAAAAAAAATTTATTTTTGGGTTTGGGATGACGTAAAATATTCAGACCATAGAGAAAATAGTTCCAAAATGCTAAAAGTTATATTAAATATGTTAAACATCAGCGGTACTTTGTAGATTCTACAAATGACTGCCTTGTTACACAAACAGTTGCACAAATTAATGGACGTAGATTTGGAAATTTTAGTTTATCTAGTCCAGAATTTTTATTTATTTATGTTTTGTTTTGTTATTTAGTAGAAAAATGGAGTGGGGATCCAGCTTTTAACAAGTGAACATCGTCTCTATAAAATTTCAATTTTTTTGGTGGTTTGATTAGTGATTTTTCTGTGAAATTTGGCAGAGAAGTAGTTAATGTTATAGTTGTTGTTACTGTATAGTTTTAATACAATCATATGAATAGGTTTTGAAATATTTATTGAAGAAATAATTGTACATTAAATAAGTGAGTAATTAGTTGAAGATAAAGTGCAGTGTGGTGGGAGTACTAGGCAGTGAGGCTGTGTACAAACAGACGTGCATGAGTTAGACTTATGCACCCAGAACTTTAAATAATACTATCGCTTTACAGACGCTCTTTACAACTATACTACCACAGTTATTCTGAATTTTTTTTTTTAATTAACAAAATTAATAAGCATTTCTCTTTTTTCTCTCCCAATTTTTTAAATTTGTTTTCATTTATTAAAATGCTGTCTAATGTGGATATGATGAATGAAATGAAAAATATGTTGATGCAGCTAAGAGCTGAGTTAAACGAAGATATGGAGGAGAAAAGAAAGTTAACAGTGTCGGATTTAAAAGAGAATATAACTTTCATTGAAAATAAAGTAGAATCCTTAAATACGCGAATTGGGCATACTGAACGAGAGATTCGCAAAAGAAACATTATTATATTTGGAGTTGATGAAGAGTTTAATGATTATTGGGAGTTGGAAAATTTTGTTTGTTATTTTGTTGATGATAAATTAAACCAAAAATTGATTCCAGAAGATATAGATTTTGTTAGAAGATTGGGTAATAGAGGCAATAAATCACGTCCTATACTTCTGGGCCTGCGAACATATCGTACTAAGCTACTTATTCTCCAAAATGCAAGGAAATTGAAAGGTACAAAGTTATACATTGACCATGATTTTCCCCAAGATGTTCAGCAAAAAAGGAAACTTCTTAAAACAGAAATGATGGAGGCTCGTAGAAGTGGCAAATACGCTGTTCTTAAATATGACCGCCTTATAATGCAAGATAATAACTACAGAATGAAGGATAATCATACAGAAAATAAAAAACGGCTCTTATCTATGTCTCCAGCAAAATGTGACTCCGACCTCGGCCTTAAGAAAAACAAATCTGAAATGGATAAGAATAAGGCAAAACAAAATTTAGAACGTTTTTCATTCAGAAGTCGGTCAACTTCAGAAAGTAATATTTGTGGTGGAAAAGACAGTCAATCAGGTAGTAGAAAGAAGGGAGATGCAACTTCTTAGCAGTTACAATTTTCTGAGAATTCCCTGAATACATTGGCTTACAACGTGGCAGGTCTCAAGGGTAAAGCGGATGCAACTGGATTTTTTGATTATATTAGAAATTTTGATATATTCTTTTTATTCGAAACATTTGTTACTGAAGAAGAAATTGGTCTATTCGAACATAAATTTAATGGATTTCAAACAATTTGGATACCAGCTAAAAGGCATTCAGTGAAAGGAAGAGCTTCTGGAGGACATGTTTATGGTTTTAAAATAAATTTATCGAGGTATGTTAAGTTTATAAAAATTTCTGGTTTTAGTTTAGTAGAGATAAATATTAATAAAACTGTTCACATTGTTCCGATATACCTAAATTGTAATAACTGGTTAAATGATTTTAATCTATTGTATAATTTGGTCTTAGAAAATAATAATATGAAATTTCTTCTAATTGGTGATTTCAATGGTAGAGTTGGGAATAATCAGAAAATATCAAAAAATTGTTTTGTTAACTGTGATGTGATTGAAAATTATAAAAGAAATTCTAAAGATTGTATAGTAAATAACAATGGCTTGAAACTATTGGAGTTGTGTAGCGATTTTAAATTATTCATTTTGAACGGGAGAACCAAAAACGACCTTAGCGGCGAGTGGACGTTTGTAAATGCAAATGGCAGTTCAGTGATCGACTATTCCTTGGTGGATGCAGAATTGTTACCTTTAATAACAGACTTTAGGGTAGACTCTTTAATATATTCGGATCATATGCCTATTGTGACCTCCATACTTTTTCATAATTATGCTGACAATAACCATATCCTCCCTCTTTGCCCCAAACTAGATTGGAAAAAACAAAATAAGGTAAACTATCAAGAAAGATTGCAATTTTTTCTTAACTCTATCAATTATCTAACTGAGAGCACTGAACAGAAAATAATTTTTTTTTGTAAAATTATAAAACGGTCATCGCAATATAACCCGAATCCGAAAAAGTCAAAATTTAAGGAAGGTTGGTTTGATAAAGATTGCCATCACTCTCGAACCAATTCTTTTAAATTTCTAAAAAAATATCAAAAAACAAATCTAGAGGAAGATAAGTTAGGGTATTTGCATCATAATAAATTGTATAAAAATGTTTGTGTGTCCAAGAAGGCTGAATATTACGCGGAAATAGTAAATAAAATTAATAATATTTCGAATACGAAAGTTTTTTGGGCTTCAGTTCGGAGATTCAGAAAGAAGGACAACCGCTTTACGGGAAATATTACTGCAAAACAGTGGGTAGAGTACTTTTCAAATTTATACACTCATGAGATTGGCGCTTTTAGTGTTCAGTATGCCGAACCTTATGTGTTTAATGATGAACTAGACAAATCGTTTACTCTAGTGGAACTTGAAAATGTTCTTATGAAAGCTAAGGATGGTAAAGCACCTGGTCTAGACCGCATTCCCTTCGAATTTTTTAAAAATGCTACACCAGAATTTCAATATCATCTTTTGGAAATTTATAATGAAATATTCATTTGTGGTGATACTCCCTCGGCATTTAAGAATTCCATAATCTTCCCTCTTTATAAAAAAGGTAATATAAACAATGTTTCCAATTATAGAGGTATCTCCTTCAACAATGCAATTAGTAAATTATACACTGGGCTTATGTTACAAAGGATAACTGATTGGGCAGAGAGGGGGATCTTGAGGGACTTTCAGGCAGGATTCAGGAAGAATTGTTCGACAATTGACAATATATTTAATTTAGCTAATATTGTAAATTTAAAATTAAGTAAGAAGCGACAAAAAGTATATGCGTTCTTTGTCGATTTGTCTTCTGCATTTGACAATGTGGATAGAGCGGCTCTATTTTATAAACTACATAACTTAGGTTTGTCAACAAGGATGGTGAATGCTATTAAGGGCTTGTTGAGTGATACTTACTCTCAAATATGGTATGAAAACGGTTTAACCGATGCATTTGAAACGACTACAGGCGTCAAGCAGGGCTGTGTTTTAAGCCCTACTTTGTTTTCACTATTCTTGAACGACATTGAGGACTACCTAGATGGTGGGGGTGTACTGATTGAGGGTGAGAGGATAAATATCATGGCTTATGCTGATGATATTGTATTACTGGCCTCGGAAACGCAATCCCTGCAAAGGCTGATTAATTGTCTCAATAAATATCTCAGCACTTGGAATTTAAATATCAATCTAAGTAAGTCTAAAATAGTTATTTTTGGTAATGGTTGTAAAAGATCGCGAAAAGAAAAGTGGTACTTTGATAATAAAGAAATTGAAGTTGTAAATAACTATAAATATCTCGGGCTTACTCTTACCCCAAAATTATCGTTTAAAAAACACCTAATTGGAAAAGTTAATAAAGCAAAGTTAGGGTTAAATTCTGTCTGGCACGAATTGATTGAAAATAAATGTGTATCATTTGATTCTAAAAGTCGGATATTCAATAGTGTTAGTCGATCTGTCCTGTGCTATGGGGCACAGATTTGGGGGGGAACGGAATATGTCGAAGTCGAAAAACTATTGAGGTTCTTCTTGAAAAAACTCTTCAGGTTGCCCAATTACACACCAACAGCCTTCTTGCACTTAGAGACCGGAATACAACCCCTATTTTTGTTTACATTAAAACTGCACCACAACTATATTATTAAGATCATGAACCTTCCTGAGGATTGTCTCACTAGGAAACTGGCGGTGCAAGTGATTAAGCAGGACTTATCTTGGTTTAACCATATTAAAAAAGTAATGAAAAGTATAAATATGGAAACTGTCCTGTCACTTAGTAATGTTTCTGAGTGGGATGGTGTATTCCGGAATATTCGAATACGTTTAGAGGCACGGTTCCAAAACAAATTCGTTGAGGGTGTAGCTGACAATGAATATTATAGGCATTATAGAGTGCTTCAATTCAATTTGGAGGATGGTCATTACCTGACTAGTAATATGTCCTTGGACCATATAAGATGGATCATTGGAGTAAGAAGTGGTACAATAAAATTAAACAACTGTCCATTTAAAGATGAATTCGATGTGTGTCCAATGTGTAATATGGAGGTTGTGGAAGATTTGCATCACTTTTTGATTGAATGTCCAGCGTATGGTGATCTAAGATATAAATGTTATAAAAGAACCAATTTGTCCACCATAGAGATGGTCGGTTTACTGAATGGAAAAGACTGGATGGCACTAGTCAATTATTGTAAATCTGCATATTTACGAAGAAATGTGAATATTGTATAGATGTTACATTTATTGAATAGTAACCAAGAAGAAGAAATTTTGATTTTGTTTGTTTTTGTGTTGTTGTTCATTAAAGTGTGTATTTTAGTTTATTATCACCATAAGTTGGTTTATTTTATTTTTTGTTCGTACAATTTACTTATTTCATCTTTTAGTTTGTATTTTTATTTATTTTGAATATAAGTATATGTTTGTTTTTTTTCCCACTCTGTAACGGTTGTACAACCAACATAGTGCCTTTATGTACATTCATTACAAGAAGTAATTTTTTGTCAAATTTATGTTATTATAAATAAAGATTATTATTATTAGTAGAAAAATGCTTTTAGCTTCAACCGGGACGGACCGAAGTGATATCATCAGCTGTCCAACTATGAGACGCAGGCTTAGGTAAGTAGTGAATCAATTTTCATTAATTTTGTTTATAATTTATTAGGTATAACAGACAGACCCTTATGCTCTCCATTTTCATTATACAAAATAATTGTTCATTAAAGAGTAGCCTAACATAAAGAGTAAGTCCACATAGTATGAACTATCATACTACCGGACTGCCTAACCACCCCCCTCCCCCAAACATGCCCTTAATCGACTTATTCCAGAAAAATGTTTCCTATAAAAGTTATAGAGCTACTTGTGAGCTATAATTATACCAAGTTTAAAGAAAATCCAAGTAGCGGTTTTTTAAAAAAAGTTAAAAAAGTGAAAAATCTATTCAGTAAAGTGGTACTTCCGGTGAACCTATTTTGACCAAAAATTTATTGTCGCTTCCCATGGTGACACTTAAATGAAATATCAAATTTGAACTTTCTGCTATTTTCCGTTCCCGAGATATGGTGGAAAAACTCAGTACAAAGCAGTAAAGTCAGTCCAAACCTATGTCATCAAGGCACGATGGGTTAGACAGGACAAAATTCTAGGAATTACTGGATCTCTAACCCATCCAGCCTTAGCCGTGATTTTTATATCGCAATTCTCTCTCTTCTCTTTAACAAGCCGAATGCCATCGGTTTTTGTCGGCAATTTTCGGCTCAGTTGGCAATAAAATTTCCAATTAATTATTTAACATCGAATTAGCACACTCACACGACTTTCTCTTACCACTACCTGTTTTAGTTGGGTTTTCTTGTTTTAGTTGAATTTTTACCGGAAGTAGTCTCTTTAAATTACACAATATATTCTAACGGAACTATTTTAGAATAAATCTATTGAGCACACTCACACGACTTTCTCTTACCACTACCTGTTTAGTTGGATTTTCTGGTTAGCCAGAATTTTTACCGGAAGTAGTCTCTTTAAATTACACAATATATTCTAACGGAACTATTTTAGAATAAATCTATTGAGCACACTCACACGACTTTCTCTTACCACTAATTTAGTTGGATTTTCTGGTTAACCAGAATTTATACCGGAAGTAGTCTCTTTAAATTACGCTATACATTCTAATGGAACTATTTTAGAATAAATCTATTGAGCACACTCACACGACTTTCTCTCACCACTACCTATTTAGTTGGATTTTCTGGTTAACCAGAATTTATACCGGAAGTAGTCTCTTTAAATTACACTATACATTCTAATGCAACTATTTTAAAATAAATTAATTTAGCACACTCACACGACTTTCTCTTACCACTACTGATGTAGATGGGTTTTCTTGCAAATAAATATTTATTTTTTTTAAATTAAATAATTTAAAAAATTACTTTAGCTTGCACTGAATGATGATGTTTTGTTCTTCTTCTGCGGCCACCATTAGTTCGTGGATGTTGTGGGGCAAATCTTTCACTATTACGTCTTCTTTCATGTTCATTTTCATCATACAAATCACTAGCATATCCAACCGAATCTTGTGTATGCTGACGTTGCGGCGAGCAGGAGTTCCTTTCGTGTAACGGCAAAGCCATTTTTTTCAGCTAAAATTAATGAATAAAATAAAATAAGAACATGTTAAGGATAAACCAATGTAATAATGATCATGCTATTACTTATATTTTCATTTTATATAGCTAATCCTTCAACACACATATATATATGTACAGGAAGAGATAAGCTTCTTATTTTTATCGTAAGTCAAATAGAAATTAATACACCACAGACTCACGGCGAAAGTTAAAAACTGTATATCAAATATTTTTGGAAAAATGTTTTGTGCTAATATAAAATATTTAAATAGTTAACAAGGAACATCAATAAAGAATTTTATTTTATATTTGAATGATATTGTAAAAAATCTTGAGATATTGGCGGCATTATCTAAATACTAAATACATCCTTTGCAAGCTAAATATTATTATAATAAGGGTAAATTTATTTTATAAAAATGTATAAAAGATATGGAGGTTGATGATTTACATTCTTTTACTACTAGCAAGGAGAAGGTATGGCGATCTTGCAGACTTTAGATTTGGAGCTTTCGCAGCAAATAATCTGTTTCAAAGTCCGAAACAATGGTTTTAAAAATTGGTGAATGTGTTTCAGCATAACTAAAAAAAAAAGAAAAAATCGCTGGGAGTTAAATTTGTTACGTCGAATCGGTGTTATAATGGAGTAAGCTGTAGACAAAATTAGCCTATCAAATTGCCACTTCACTTGGACAGACTTTTACGGTTTATCAGTAATAATTGTTTCAATAAAATTTTATTACTTAAATAGTGATGAAAGTTATGTAACAGTTTGCACCTAATTTATCGTTACTACTTTCTGGAATAGAGATCTATTGACCGGTTCTCAGTGAAAGGACATTGTTATCAAGTTTTAATGAAGTGGATTTTTATCATAACCATTTGGGATCAATTTGTGAAATCCTAACTGAACAAAAGTTTATAGATTTTATTTAATTGTTTTTTTTTTGTTTTTTTTGGGGGGGACATTGACTGCCTTTGTCAATGCCAATCAATCAATCAATCAATCAATCAATCAATTTTCTTTTCTCTTTCCCACTTGAGCTGGGATGACACGTGTAGCCCTAAGTAATCTAGCCCCATCGTGGCACCGATTTGATGCATCAAATTTGAACTCACAGCGATTTTTCATTTTTCAGTTAAGCTGACTCACATCCAATCACATCCAACCTTGCTCACATCCAATCAAATTGACTTACTCAACAAGATAGGAGTGGAGCTTAGGTTTTAAGTGTTTATTAACACTATTCTTCCTTTTGGAGTAGTGTTTTGACTTCAACATACTGTCAGAATCAATCTTTTCATATAACCGAATATAAATGTAAACTCTGAATTTATTTGTAGAAAACTAAAAAATAAACTATACCTGATTAGGTTCAATTTTATTATTGTTGTGAGTTTTTGAAAAATCTTCGTGGCTACTAACACGTCTCATAGTTTCTGCTCGGGTTGTTGCACATGCTGTATTTAAGGCTGGTCTTTCTTCTGAATTTGAACTGTAAACATTTTCAAAGTTTAGAGAGTTTCAACGAATAAAAAAACAAACTAACAAACAAAAAATCAATAAAATAATGTATTCGTAATAGCTAATAAACAGGAAAGTTGTTAATGGCCACCATTTCAAGTTATTAACATTTAATTATGCAATACTATTGGAAGAATAAGTGTCTAGCAAAAAAAACAAAGCCTCAACACAGCAAAGAAAATATTAACTTATCATTTACGAATAAATAATTAAAAGAATAACACATTGTATTAGATTTTATTGGCAGTAAAATATTATATTAGGGATTCAAATAGCGAGGAATCAGTCCAGAACAAAAAAACAACAAATCCGCCTTTTTGCCAACGTTACGACAAATTTATTGTCTTCTTCATGGCCTAGATATTACAAATATTCAATATTCTAATTGGTGTACTGTTTATTTGTAATAACCAGGCCCTGAAAAAAACAATAAATTTGTCGAGACGTTGACACAAAAAGACGGAGTTGTTGTTTTTTATTCTGGACAGATTCCTCGTTATTTGAATCCTTAATAATAATAATTTAAAATAAGATCAATTTTGCCAAATTATGGTAAATGTAAGACAAAAAAATAAATAAATAAATAAACGACTGACTGATTCTCTTTCTAGTATACTAAAGGAGGGAATAAAAAGCTTGCTGACCACCGTTATCTTTCTTTCATAACTTAAAATCAATTGGGCTTCAACGATAGATACTTACTTACAGGAGTAAGTTGTTTAATAGAAAATAATCTCCAAATCTGTACCACCAAACAGAGTGAAATTTGAGTGCAATGTTGGACAGTCACAAAACAATATAATTTTTAAACATTTCATAAATGAAACAAAATAAGTTATGTTTGGTGAATACAATTTTGTTATCTACGATATGCAGTGATTCCTCTAGCTTATTTATAGTGTTATAATGTTTATAATAAATTTATTGAATTGTTTATTAAAAATTTTAACTCAAATTTCAACAGAAAACGAAAAAATGTAAGCGATTATAAAAAAAAGAAATAATTATTACTGATAAACAGAATAAAACATTAATTGTTCAGGCAAGAGGCAGGCCAGGGAAGAAAGTATTTACTATGGTTTTTGACATTTGATAAAATCCCAAATTGTTTACATTGAACACTAAAACATCTAACTCCAAATATTAAACAATAGCTTTTTTACTGATTACATCAAATTAGAAAACAGTAACCTGGAAAGCCTCTAAATTTTTATACTATTTTTAGTTTGTATTTTATAAATCAAACTATTCCATCGATAAGAAAGCCAAATAAATAACCTCTTTGTTAATTAGTTAAATAAGCGGCGTTACATGTGCAGACATAATTGGAAAAAGAATGAGAAAGGTAGAAAATAAAACAGCACTTTAGTGGAATTCTTTAACACTCTCCACACGACCATGAATTTATGATTTAATGAAATTTTCAGCTCAAAATCTAAATGTTTAGCAAACATGGCTGCAAGAAAATCGAGAAAGACTCAAATCAATTTAAAAAGATAAAATGGTATAATTTTTCAGAGGTACTCGGTGACTTGTTCCGTGCACTGCCAACCCCCGTATTCTTCTGTTTAAAGACATTATTGACGATCAACAGACAGTGAGCTATAAAGGACTTTTAAGAAGAAGTAGAGGAACAACCAAGTGCGGGCAGACTGTTTGGTACATTGATTTTGGGGTTGTTTTCGGAATTAGCCGCTACTACAATCTCTTTAATACAATATATCTATTTAAAGGAGTAAGTAAAATTGTCCTCTAAAATGAAACGAAATGTCTAAATTATTTACTTCTTGCAAAATTTCCAATTTTGAAAATGAAATAATTTTGATAAAAATGTGAACATTTCAAGTTTTCAGTTAGATTTAAAACTGTGAAGGCAAAAGATTGATTGAAGTGGCAAATAACGAAAGATTGTTTGCACAGCCTTCTAAATATCAAACTGTAAAAAAAATTCAATAATAGATAATAAAGAAATAAAAATTACCGAACAAATTTGCGATCCAATTTAAGACAAGTGTCACGTTTTTCCTTGCGTTTCCTTTGCTTGTGATTAGAAACTGAATCAGATATGAATACGGCGCCTTGTTTATTGATGGCGTCCAAATCAAAATTTCTGTAATCAAAACAAAATAAAATAAAAAACTAATGGAATAAATTAATTTCACTAAGTATTTTTGAATTTATTCCTTTATCAACTACTTACTGAAATAAGAATTTTAAAATATATATTAATAAATTGTAACACTAATTAATTCAAAACTAAACCAGCAAGATGACAATGTTGATCAACAGAACCTTGAAATGTCTCACTGTTAGTGACTTCTGTTAAAATGAACGCAAACACACAGTAACTGAAAGCTATATTAGAAGTTTGCCAAAGCCCCTTCTTTTTAAAAACACCTGTTTTGCCAACTTTAAATAAATGGTTTTCGTTACTAAGGCATTAAAGCATTTTGCCTCGAAATTGGGCCGAATTCCAAACTATTATATACCATTTTAAAACAACAAGAACCTCATGAAACATATATTTAAAAATAGGAGGTCGGTCAGCATTATAAACCTTTTAGAGGACAAAATTAAAAGAAGAAGTTTAATTAGTGCTATTATTTATTAAATGTGATTATCTAATCTTAAAATACGTGACTAGTCTTTATAATTTGGCTTTCCAGCGGTAACATGGCAAAAAAAAAAAAAAAAATCAGGATTAATGTTACAATAAAAGATTATTTATTCTCTAAAAAATTTAGTTTACCCATAAAAGAAGCACAACATAAAATATGTGCAATGGAATTAAGAAATACTGCAATTACTCCTATCCACTTAAAGGCAGTGAATTTAAATTTGATTCTTGAGCAGATTTATGGCATAAAGTCTCCAGTGTTACAACAAAAATAATAAATAAATGAACAAATTATTTGTTAGAAGGTTGGGGTCATGTAAAGTTCTGCAAATAACTTGGGACTATCGCCAGATCAATGCACGTCAACAAAATTCTTTAACATCTAAGCGTATTTCTATTTCTAGAATGGTAGCGGAAAGGGGGAAAAATAGAAAATTAGAGAGGCATTGGTAAAAATATAGAATGAAGTATTATTTCTGATATTACTTTTCTTTTTTTTCTTTTTTAATTTGAAACTAAAATAACAAGAACATTAAATGAGAGCAACTTTCATGCAATTAACAGCGAAGTAATTACTGAGACCCTAGAGTACCGGTAGCTCTTATTTGAATAAGACTAATTACATTCAAATTTTGATATCAACACGTTTCAACAGATAACATTTCAGATAAAAGGAAAACATGATAATGTTGGAAGAAGGCAACTAGTCCTGAGCTAACCCTCTACTAGTAGTATCATCACAGGCTATATGATTCTCCAACTGGGATTTAAAATAATAATAATAATAAGGGAAGGGATTAGCTATGAGGTTAGCATACTGGACTCCCACGCGGAGGTCCCGGGTTCGAATCCAGCTGCTGACCCTTAGATTTTCTCTTCCTAGGAGCTTCTTACAGATCACTGTCCGGCGATGGACAGTGTTGTCTGTAACGAGAGAACACTGTCCGGAGGCCGGCAGTGCACTGGAAAAAGCTCCGGGCGCTAATGACCTCAGCTGTTGATGCGCCAAAAAAAAAAAATAAAATAAAATAAAATACAATAAAATAAAAAAGAAAAGAAAATATTCTCTTCCTAATATTTACTCTTAAAGTTTCGTCACCTTAATGTGAAAATCTATTTGCTTTTATAAATTGACATATTATTTAATCTTTGAAGATGAATAAAATTAATGGTACACTGACTGTTGCAATTTGAACGGTAAAAAATTTTACTTATAAAAAATACAATGGAATTATTTCCATTTGGAACCGAGTACTGATCATGAAAAATCTATCAAAACCCGTCGGTAGTTTACACAAATTCAATCTATGTTCAATTACGAGGGCAATACAAAATCTTTCAATCGAAATGTGCTTAATTTTAATGTAAGTAATCAGCGAATATAAGACTAATTTAATTCTCGCTCTAGGATCTTAGAATAATAATAATGCCTGGCAAAGGGAAAGGGAAGGGTTTAGCTATGAGGTCAGCGTACTGGACTCCCACGCGGAGGTCCCGGGTTCGAATCTAGCTGCTGCCCCATAGATTTTCTCTTCCTAGGAACTTCTTACAGCTCACTGTCCGGCGATGGACAGTGTTGTCTGTAACGAGAGAACACAGTCCGGAGGCCGGCAGTGCACTGAAAAAAGCTCCGGGCGCTAATAACCTTAGATGTTGACGCGCCTTAAATTATTAAAAATAATAATAATAATAATAATGAGGGAAGGGATTAGCTATGAGGTTAGCATACTGGACTCCCACGCGGAGGTCCCGGGTTCGAATCCAGCAGCTGACCCTTAGATTTTCTCTTCCTAGGAGCTTCTTACAGACAACACTGTCCGGTGATGGACAGTGTTGTCTGTAACGAGAGAACACTGTCCGGAGGCCGGCAGTGCACTGGAAAAAGCTCCGGGCGCTAATAACCTTGAATGTTGACGCGCCTTAAATTATTAAAAATAATAATAATAATGCCTGGCAATTTGGGTAAGGAGTTGTTACTTCGATTCTCGAATTAAAGAACATGAACCCATCCTACACGAAGTGCTATCACCTAGCTGAGTGCAATATATCATTTACATTGATGGTAGAATTTTCTCTCACAGACTATCTTTTTCCACAAATCACCGACCGATAGATTATACAATTATTTGACGATTGTTATGCCACGGAATGTTTATCTTAAAATTAAAAATATAAGAGATATTTCCTCCCAAAATGATTCAAGGTCCAAGGGGCTGATTATATATATATATAAACAATTAAACTTAAAATATTAATCCGCTTAAAATGAGTTAGCTAGCAGAAAAATGAGATGAAATATTTTTGACGGGGGTGAGCGAACTTTGTCGTTTGCATGAATTTGATCTAATATTCGCAGTAATCAAAAGACGCAATGCGGTTTTTTTCATTTATTACAAAACAATTTTTTTGAACTCTTGAATTTCTTGCAACTAGCTAATTAAAAGCTAATTCAAATTAAAAGAAAACAAGAGTAAATGACAAAATTTAAGAATTCTAATTGAAGAAAAGTAAAAAAAATAATTAACAAATCTAAAGTGGATAATGTACAAGTATCAAAACTAACCTTTTATGAAATATAACTCCATAATCTTGAATAAGTTTTGATGTTAATTGTACAACTTCAGGACCTGCAAGATCTTTAATTTCTGCACAAGTTAATAAAGGAGAAAATACACTTGGCAAATAGGTCATTGATGTAGGCTGTTTAGCAGAATAATTATGCAATAAATGTAAAATAGTATCCAATGCATTTGCTGGTAGGGTTCCAGCTGTGAGAATACTTTCATGACAAACAGGTCCCCACCAAGTATCTCCTTCGTATTCTAGAAAGAGAAGAAAATGTTCATTTTTAGGGCAATTCTTATGTGATAAATGTTCAGGTATAAAAATATAATCTTATTAAATTTAAAAGTTGAAATCAATTACTAACTATGCATGAGTGATACAAGTTCCGTAGTAATCTCCTGAGATAGAAGAGGTTGTGGTAGCTCTTTTAACCAGACAACTAGCAGTAGAGCTACAGACGCGATATCGTTACACACTTCCAGTTCAGCGTCACCTTCAGTGTTGAATTGATTTTTAAGACTATCGATCAATGTTGTATTTCCACCAGACAATCGAAAAAGTCCTTCTACTTTCATTCCTGAAACGTCATTAAATTTACATAAGAATTGTTTCCGAACATATTTAGTTATTTAGGAAAAAAATAAAAGATTTTTAAATTAAAATCAAACTAACCATGGACCTCGATAAAAACACATAAACGTTGAAGAACTTTTGGAACAGAATTATTATTTAGCGGTAAATCAACTAAAGGTACGCCAAATAGTTTAATCCTAGCTGTAGAGCAATTATCATCTTTCTTTCTGCTTCCACCGAGCACTCTCCGAACTATACTGAGCCTTCCTTCATCCTGAGCACCCAATATAAATAAATTTGATAAAGATTGTAATCATCAATAAATATTAAAAAGGAAAACATATTAATATAAATCATATCTAAATTAGTAACTCGTAACTAAGATAATTTTTAATCTTGTAATTGATTACTTTTTTGTTATTATTATTCTATAAACACTCTGGCTGGCAATTTAATATGTTTGCTTTAATACTATCATCTATAAAAGACACGAGATGAAGGTGGGATCAATTTTTAATTCAACAAGGTAGCTTCCGTGATTCTTACTGACGTCATATTAATTTTACTATAAATTTTATTAGAAGCTATCTCAAGACTATTTACTGTGCCAAAGGCCTCATTTGCAGGTAGTCTGAAATAGGCCCATGACGCCAATGACCAGCTACACTTGCCAAATATCTTTGTACATAATGTACTTCTAAATATGTCTGAATGTAAAGTCTAATTTAATATTATTTTTAAACTAGTCATTTTTTAATTTATGTAAGCGTAAAAGTCCCACGATTTTATCTTCTAGATAAATTTTGCTTAGATGACTAATAACCAACAAATATCTACTGCTTATTTTGGCAAATTAAACATGAAATACATTAAGTGCAAAGCTAGCTAAATGCTTTTGGAAATTATATAGGCTTTTTTATATTATTTTTAGAATTTTCTTCGCGTTAGAGTTTCCTTTAAGGAACATCCTTCTAGAGGATTCTCTCCATAAATCCCTGCCACACTCAAAGACCATTCCCGCGTAAACCTGCCTCCCAAAATCCATCCAATTTTTTTTTTTATCTTTCTCTCTTCTTCCAAAATCCAAATCTACTCCAGATACTCTTTCCTGATCTGACTAAGGAATATGCCCGAACAAATCCGATCTCTTCTTCTCAATCCTTCTTAAACTTGCGCGTCTATTTTTTCCCCCTATGTCATCATTCCTCCTCCTCACCAATCTGGATACTCCTGCTGTTCTTCTCCCACTGAAATGTTTCTTCTCTCAGTTACTATTCATGTTCCTACTGAATATAGCGTTACATTCTCAATGACACAAATATTTATCATTTTCTTCTCTTTTTTGAGTACATAACGGCTCCACAGGATAGAATTAAGCATTCCCTAACACTCTCTTATCAAATTCTCTTTTATTTATTAAGCTGTTATCAACTTTAATACTGGATCCTACATATTAGTACTACCTTTACGATCAGATAATCTTAATCGCTTCTTAAGAACAGATTATTTTCTTGAAATTCAATTGCAAAGGAACACTTTACTACTTTCTGAGTCATGCCCAACGATAGCCTGGTCATCAACAAACAACAACTAGGCATATGTTCGTTTTCCGCAATGGAGCCGATTTTTCATGTTCCGTACCCAGCAGTTATCTTAAATAGTGCAGACGACATTAGGCGCCTTGCTTTACCTCTGATTTATGAAGTAACTTAATGATTAAGGATATTAATGTCTTTAATACCATTTTACTTGTGATTAGATTTAAATTAACATTTTGTGAAATAAAAAGAGAATTAAATCAAATCAAATCTATCATCTAAAAATCGAATTCCGAAAAAGTAATAAGCACAAAAGCAGATTTGTGAGTTCTCATATGAACATTCCCCATTGCCGTAGAATCGCAAAAATTAGTACCGAAAAATCAGAATCCAATTTTAGGTTTACTAAAATGGATCAAAATTCACAGAAACTCCAAAAAAGTTGTGAGACTATATGATTCAAACCATGGGGAATGGTTTGGAGTGTCATAATTACTCGTATTTTGGATTACACAGTTTCAGCATCCATTTCAATCAGTCTCAAAGCGGAGCGGCTCCAGTAGATGTCTTCTTTTTATTGCTATATCTTCTAATGAAAAATTTGTTCATTGTAGTTCATTGAGATCATTAAAAAATCTATTTTCAAGATTGTGTTCTTGGTTTGTTCTCAAAAACGCTTGTTTTGATGTAAAATCAATAAAAACCGATCCTATAAATTGTTCAAAATGGATGATAATACTGCTGTAATTTGCAGTTTGTTAGGTCAATATATTAAAATAAAATCCTTAGAATACTTCAATAAATTGTTGATAATTAACATTCCATTCATATTCAAATATATTTAAAATGAGAAAAAAGATTGCATACCTTTTGGGTAGCAGTATTATTGGTTGGTTTGTAGGCATCGTCTGCTACCCCGATAGAGTTATTGCACAGATTTGGCCTCCTCATGATTTCACAGCAACCCAAACCCCCGCCCCACCCACACTGAAGCAGAAATAGAAGAGCGTGAATTAATTCCCAATATTTTATATATATATAACTAAAAGTTTATTTCAAATTATTTAACACTTTCAATTTAAAAGATTTATATGACATCATAGTTAAATAAAAAATAAATAAGAAAAAATGATTAAAAAATGTGATGATATGCTTAGGAAGGAGTTATAAGTCCCCCTTTTCTAGTGAATGAAAAGCAAGCGAAAAATGTACCTTTTTTTTAGAGAGGTAGTGATGGAAGAGGCGAGAAGTTAAGAAAAAGCGATGACCGTAAGCCAAAAAATAAAGATGATTTACTGCAAAGAAAAAAGAAAAAAAAAAGGTAGTTCGTAATTACAAACAAATAAGCAACAGCCATAATGAAATACAAAATAAAATGATTTACATAAAATTAAAATAATGCTAAGATACGAATGAATGAATTGAGTGTTATTAAAAAGGAATTGAATTGGTTTAGGCTAAAATGTTTATAAAAAAACAATAAATAAGTACATCATGCTAAATAAGGGTACGAAAAATTACGAATAAGAAATTAATCAAGAAAAAATAATCTATCTTTTAACACAGGAAATTATTTTCAATTTACTGGAAACAAAAAAAATATATGAAAATCGAGATCAACATAATGAAGTATATCAATTTAAACTGGTTTACAACAATCAGCAGAACATCTCAAACAATTCAAGACAGGTTTTGGAAACTTTCTAGAGTAAGACAAAAGATGTCCGTCCACTACTCTCTCTTTTTTAAGAAAAACTATCCCCTAAGTGAAGATCTCGTCAAAGAATTCGTCAAAATCAGATTCAAGTTAAATTTTCTAGCTAATGTTAGTGTCGCTGCCTTATAGAGTGGAAGATATTCCCAGACGAACTAGAAGAACTAAATTGGTGAATGGAGGAAAATCAGATTCCATTCTGAATTACTCAAAAAAATGGATATACTGTTTGGACATTAAAACAAATAAGATTACGATTTGCTGTTTTAGTTTCTGCTTAAACTTGATGGAGTAAACAACCTCTTTACTACCATTCTTTCAAACCATGATTGGAAATATTTTTTTAAACATCACATTGCCATAAAATGTAACTTTGTGGAAAGATTCATTTTTATAAAATCTCTCTCGGAAATATTATTTTATAAAAATTAATTAGTAAACAATCAAGGTCATTAGCACACGGAGCTTTTTCTCAATCTCCGGACAGTTCTCTCGTTATAGACAATTCTTCCATCACTGGACAATGAGCTGTAAGAAACTTTTAAGAAGAGAAAATTGGAATTATAATTGTTAGCGCCATTATACAAAACGTTTCTGCATTTCACACAATAGAAAATAAGGTTAAATTGTGGTTGTTACTTTGCAAATAACAATATCCAGGCAGTTAGGAAAGTAAAAGACTAAATTTCCAGCAATTATTAGTTTGGTACTTATTACTTCATTCTATTACATAGTTTTCGTGGAGGAGTGCTTTATGCACGAAATTTATAACTTTCTCTGCATGAAACTATCCTCAAAGCACGCCTTCTACGGGTAGGATTGCGGAGCTAACTGCAATCCTAGACAGTAATTGAACGTTGCTTAAGTCTAGATCAGTCTAGAGCGCCACAAGAACTCGCTCCTGCCACATTGTAGTCTCCCAGTCGTCAATCAGGAGGTCACCTATCTCTCTTTGACTGGAGTATATGTTGAGTAAAATAATAATAACAAAGTACAAGTGGTAAGCGTTCAGGACTTTCACGCGTCATTCCCGGGTTCGAAACGATCTTGCTGGTCCTTAGATTTTTTCTCTTTTAAGTAGCCGACTCTATGCTGATGAACAGTATTGTATTTAAAAAGAAAGAATTACTTTTTCAAAGTCCGACAGTGCATTGAAAACACTCCTGGCGCTAATAACCTTAGATGTTGACGCGCCTTGAATTTAAAAATATTAATAATAATAAAAGGGACGAAGAAGCCCAAGGACATAAAAGACAAGGGTCCTTAGCTCAGCCCTTCTGCCCTTCATTTTCTTTTTTTTACTAATCATTAAATCAACAGTGTTGCCGATAGTTCCCTAAATAATTTTAAAAGTTTATAAGTAATTGACGTGCCTTTATTTATCATAAATGCACCTAATAACAACATTCCTCTACCTTAAAAACCAAAAAATTGAAGATCCTGTGGATAAGGCGGAGGATAACCATAGAAACTCACTTATACTGTCTTAACTCTACACAATTCACAAAGATTCTAACAATAAAAACTTCACTTATACTATTAACTCTTCACTTCAAAAGGCCTATCAAAGCAAATCATTGATAGTTATGACTGAGGGAATTGCGAACTTAAAATATAATTTTTTTTTCTAACAGTAGTTTTTGTTAAATCAAATTTTCGTAAATAACAAAAAAGGTTAGGCGTTTACTTATAAATTTAAAATATATTTAATATGCAAAGATACCTCTCAAAATATGTTAAACATAAAACAGATGGTGAGTTATTAACATAACAAATACCTTACCTGTGCAATGAATTCAACTGTAAAAATTAGCTTTAAAGAAATATGACTTTAAAAAGGAAAAGCAATAATTTTGTACTGAATTCAAATATTTTAAATTCATTGTTAAATGTTTATTGCACTGGGAATATTTTATTTAAAGTGATAACACAAGATAAGAAACGTTACCCTAGCTTTGGCTCGCAGCTTTTCAACAGGATTTCCCGAATTTGTAGATTAATTAATCAAAATTATTTATATCCATAATAATGTAAATGTGGTTTCACATAGAGACTGATTTGATTTCATTTCTTGCTTTTCACTTAAATTAATAAAAGTAATTTTAGAGGTTTCAACAGTTAGAAAACTTGGATACTTTACTCAATGGAAAAAATAGATAAACTTTTGAAGACATCTGAATCTAAAAAAAAGAAGCTTTTAGAAATGGCTCTCTCACAATTAAAATCAGTTTATAGTATACAGTAATGTCTGTTTAGAAAAAGTTGTTTCTAAATTTTGGGAGAAAGACAGTACGCTTGAAGCAATGGCTACCTGTGTTTAAATCGTCCAAGTATAGCCTTGAGGAGTATAACCTTCCCATTATTATACCTAGTTTTAGCGGAACAGACACTGGGAGTTCATTCAACAGGGAAGACATTCGTATTCCCAAAAATCTCTCATCATAACCCATGCTAAGATGTTTAGGGATGACTCTTCTTCCTTTTTAGTGAAACTGAATGACTGGATATTCAAACACACTTAGTCCACAAGTACCAAAAATCTGAATTGTTTCCTGATCCAAGAATTAAAAGGATACTTCGTACGCACCTGCCAATCTTTATACAACACATTAAACGTTTCTAGAGCTTCTCCAATGCTTCTGCAGTTCTAAAAATCTTCAATTTTTAATTTGGTCATTTTCATGATGACAACCACTGGCTCGAGACTTTAGAACAGTGTCTAAAGATTCTGGTCTCATCTTCCAAGCAAGGCCACTACTCCTCTGAGCAAGGTCTTATCATACTGCTCTTTCATAGTCTGCTAGAAGCCCTTGTACACACCCTAACTATCCGAAAATATTCTCACCTCTTTGTAATGTCTCTGCCACTCCTCCAAAAGGCAGCAACTTTCAATGATTCCAAGGATCTCAGCTTGGAAAACTGTGGCCATACTTCCAAGAGCCACAGAGCTCCCTTTATTTCAGCCCTAGCAACCACGCTCAAGCTCCAGACAGGCCAGTTTCCTCCTGTCTGGAACCATTGGAACAACAGCACTCTCTCTCCGTTACTGAAAATTTAAATCAGCTAAATTACATTTTTTCCATTTTCCTAAAGTTGACAAGCTGATTTATGCGCATCCTGGAGCTGTTCATTTCTAAACACAAATTATTAAAAAATCAACTTAATAAGCCGATTGAGAATATGTTATATTTTCTTTCTGCACAAATGATTTTACTAAAATTTAATCAATATTAAGCCGAAGTGATCTTAAACTTGGCTAAATCATTAAACAATCTTAAAACCTTGAACCATTTTGATTTGTATTAAACAAACATGGCAGTTTGTCCTATGCTTCCCAAATACTCAATATATTTGTTATTCATATTTTTATGTGAAATTAAACTTGATAATATTCCCACGAACAGAATTTGATTACACAAAAAAAGATAACAGAAACAAAACTATGATTATGTGCTCACTATTGCAATAATTTCAGTTTGTCTGTATCAACGCTTTTAGAAAGATGTATGCATTATTAATAACCAATGGCAATTGAAGTGATGGAATTGAGTACTCGTATTTATTTTGAATAGATCTTAAACGGTCAAAATAGAATTTTCAAAATTAATTCAAGTTTTATTCACATAATCTAATTTGTTGATTACTTGATTTTAGTATTTGCCCACAATTTCATTTTGGCACTCATTTCAGACAAGAGCCATAATAAACAGATCTGCTGCCAAAAAGTAAGTAAAACCAATGCGCAATATCTGTTGGACGATTTTTTTAAAAATACCAAAACAGGTTTTTTGTGGTGTTAAAAACAAAAAAAAAGGAAAGAAAGAAATTTGGCACGCTTTTACAATTTGGCGAGGTTTAATGGGGCAAGATGTCCTCCACTGGATATTTACTTATTTTTATGCCTCAAAAGGTTTCCATTTTACTCGGCTAATTATTATATCTTGAAAAAAAAAAAAAAAAAAAAAATTGAGTTTATTTTGATTTTGAACAGTAATAATATCAACAGTAAGGTCAGTGGCTTACCTAAAGTGACCTAAAAGATCTCTTGAAGTTACACTGAAAGAGTATGGAGTGCTTTGTGGGTTAGTATAAAGGTGAGCCTGAGTTCCTGAGTTACCACGGTTTCCTAACAAACGGGTTTTCCTGTGTTTTCACTAAACCCAAGTACCTATGTACAACAACTATCTCCTCAGCTTTGAAATATATATTGTACGAGTGCCCGTGTAACGCGGTTCAAAAAAACAGGTTTATCTACTATAGGTTGAAATTTTGTATAGTTAAAAAGTACACCTTCTATAAAAAATGCACAAATTTAAATCCCAGACCATAAAAAGTTCAAATTTAAAGAAATGAATTATATTTTGGAAAACAGAGGGCTACCTGAGATACAGATATCTAAATGCTAAATGTGTGTGTAAACAAGTTAGGCTTTGATAATTAACTTCTTCTTTTTTCAGAGCACTTCCAGCTTCTCGACGAAGTTCTCTCGTTGTACAAAACTCCGGGCAGTGAGCTTGTTAAATTGGCCCCAAAGAAGAGAAAATCTAAGATCAGGTAGCTGGATTTCGAACCCAGGAAAGTGGGAATCCAGTGCTCTGACCACTGCCTGGAGGCATCTCTTAGGGCTGATGAATATAAAAATGGCAGTTATCACTACTGACACCAACGCAATACGTTTTCTGAGCCTAGATCGATTCCAAAAATCTTGGAGCTTATATGCTGTGTCCTCTGAATTAGCCTATTACCTTGCCAGATCTATATTTTTAAGTAAAGGGAGAATATTACAAAAATTATAAATACGGATGTATTTATGGAAAACCTGATTTGCAACAGAAAGGTTCGTACAAACATGATCTAATCAGGCTCCTTTTCACCGCCTCCTTCCGGGAAATTGTAATTTTTACAAAAATAAATTAATATGAACCACTTTTGGATATTTAACCATTAACAATAATATTCATAAGATGTACATGGCGTTAAACAATATTTTTAAAGAGCCTGCAGCCAACAAGACGAGTGCTGTATGTAACCAGCTCTTTTGTTTTGCTTTTAGACAGGAATAACTCGGGCTGCCAAAACATTAAGTATAATATGGAAGGAGAGATTATTGCCAATTTCAGTCTTTCATTTTATTTGTGCCAAATATTCGACCCTAGGGTCATCTTCATGGTTTTATGCTCACTAACTGATGCTGCACACTAATCGTGACTATAATAATTTCAACATTTTAATTTCTTTTTTTAAATTTTATAAGGAGGAACTTTATTTTAAAAAAAAACTCAGTATTTAGCTGAAAGGATAACTGAGGACTGTTTTTTTTTTTACACAGAGATAGAGAGAGATTTTGTTTCGGTTACACAACATTTGAGATTAACACAGTTTTTAAGACATTTTTTAACATAAATTTTATGTAAAAAATAAATTAAAAAATACTAGTTGAATTTGTGATCAAAATTAACGTACAATGTCAAACTAGTCAGCGTGGACCCTGAATAAAAAACTAGTCTCACTAGGTGGAATGCTTGGCACCAGTAACTTTGCTCATTGTACGATTTAAAATGTGTGGAAGATACAGTACACCTAACTGTGCTGTCCGGTCTATCTGGTCCCCTTTTAAATTGACGAGCTTAGTCAACGCTTGAACGGTATTAATTGGCAAAATTTACTTTCTTATTTAATGAATGTACTTAATTTTGGATTGTTTCCAGTTAATGAATTCAATTATCATTACAAATAAATAAAACATGCACTAAAATTATTCAGTTTTCCATTCGCTGCATTCATAATAATTAAATTCAGATTAATTGCATTATGTAATGCGTTCATTTCATCCAAAAATAAATAAATATTCAAGTTTAGATTATTTTGTTTCCACCAAATTAGTTGTAGCCGTAAAAATGGATGAACAATTAGTAACAAAGATGTTTGTATAGATTTAATTAACTGTGTCGGTACATTTTAAAAGTATAAATATTATTCATAACTATAAAGCAACTTTGCAAACGGAGTTCAACTCCGTGAATTCGAGGTGTGGCTATTAAAAAACGAGACTATTGCTGTAAAACATTTTACTTTAAATTTATACATATTTATTTATTATCACCTTCAATATACACCCCTCCCCTATCCCTACAACGCTCCATGCGAATTTAGCATTGTTCGAAACAGTGCTGGAAGTCTTTTTCTGTGAGCTCCTGCATGACGCAGCTTCAACGGACTGAAATCGTGCACCTTTTAATGCAGATTTGACTTTGGGGAACAGATATAAGTTACATGGGGCCAGGTCAGGCGAATAAGGCGGATGGCCTAAAACTGGGATGTTGTACTTATGCTAGAAACGTCCTTGACAGACAATGCAGTGTGAGCTGGCGCGTTGTCTTGATGGAGTACCCCGTGACTTATTTTTCCACAAATCGGGTCGTTTTTTTCCTTACTCTTTCACGGAGTTGAGCAAGCACCTCACGGTAGTAATGTTGATTCAATTATAATAGATATTTTCATCCGTTTTGGACGTGGAAGGGTGACCCGGGCGGTCATCATCTCCGACCTCTTCTCGGCCATCTTGGAAACGCTTGAAACACTCAAAAACTCGCGCACGTGATAAACGTTCATCGCCATAAACTTCTTTTAATAATAGATAAGTTTCAGTAGCGGTTCTATCAAGTTTTGATGTGATATTTCACGACAAATCGTTGCTCTACTACATATGTAGTATCATGTTTTCGGCAAAACGAAACTAACACCTCTTACATAAACGACGGTTCCGGTCAGACTGATTTCTCTACAAACACCGTGAGACGCTGCAATCGAAAGAGAAGACTTTACACTGCACAGCTATCGGTCGTTAGGATTTGGCGCATGCATAGTTCTTCTGTAGCAGCATCAGTCTCATTATTTAATAGCCACACCTCTTATTTCTGTTCACTTTTATATTTTTAATGTTTTTTTTAGAAAACACTTTATTATTAAGAATTACATAAAAAACACTAAAATTGGCAATAATTTCTCTTTCCTTACGAATAATCTAAGGTTTCGAATTTCTATCCATCATTAGAAAGAAATATCTATCTGGTGAACTTTACTTTTGCTATGTATCTTTCGTACTACACTTAAACTGAAGACTCAACAGCCATCAGGAACTACAATGGATAAAAAAATCAGTATTTCGAAAACTATCACAGCAATATGTCCAAACGGACAAATTCTGAGATTACTAAAACACTACTATAAATTCTTCTTAATGAGAATTAAGTCATTAAAATTGTACAGAATATTGAAATTACATAATTTTTAAACACCATATCTACCCCTCCTTGAACTGCCCTGTAATATTTCTGTAGTAAAATAAGGTAAATTAGTAGCCCCTGATGTATTTTATTGGATAAATGTCCAAAGAGTGTGTATCTAAGCTTGTAGATGTCCTAAGCTAAATCAAATTAAATATCGAGTAGAATTTGTTGGGATTTTTCGAGAGAGCCATTTGCTAAAAGCTTTTTATTTAATGGTCGGTCTAAAAAAACAACATGCACGAACTGATGTTGTGAAACAATTACAATATTTTTTTGTTTTAAAACTAATTTAAATGGATGCTGAAATAATTGGAAAGTGAAGTTTGATCAAATACAATATTTTTGGTTTGTGTTTAAATAAAATGATAAAGGATTTCCTACGAATGATTGTAACAATTCAAATGCACAATATAATTATGGTTAAAGAGTTTAAAGAAAGAAAATATGAACTAATATGAAATAAATGACTAAATGAAGAACATTTTGAAGATTACTTACAATACACTCCTTAGCTATGTTCCACAGATTGCCAACTGTGTTCGGCTGGTCAACGCAGTCACCTTGCTCTCTTACAATCACACTATTTTGCTGCAGTTTTCTCTATACAATATATAACGGGATGTTTCACTTAGTTGAACGATAGGGTAAATTCAGTCGCACTCGTGAAGTACGCATTCAATTTAACTTTAACGTCCAATAATCTATATAAACTGACACTCATCATACAAGTTAATAACTTTTCTTTTTATTTATTTATTTTTTCTTAAAAAAAAAATAAACAAATTAGTTTATAATAAATATTTAACCGAAACTCGAAGACATTAAGTATAATAAATGCTTCTATTATTCCTTTTTATATTCTGTTACAAATGTAAAAATAGAAACATTCTTTTATAAGAAACTTTTGCATTTGGTTAATATTAAAATAATCTAATTAAACGTTAGCGCGTCGTTTTTCAATTTTTTTAATATCTCACAGTTAAAATTGGTTTATCGGTGCGCACGCGATGGGTTCATATCTCTGTCACGACACATATTGTATACTTATGGCTGCTTCAAAAAGTGAGTCGATACAAGTCGTAAGGTTAGCATCTACGCAGACCCCACGACCTAAGATGTAGTCGTTTTTTGGCTAACTGTCCACTTCACTTTTAAAACCTGCAACAAAAAAAAGCAAACAATACTATCAATAATTATGATATTTTTTTTTACTTTTCTGGATAATTCAACTATTCTGAAAACGGAAGTAGTGAATTTGACACGTTATAATCGTTGAGTCAACCAGTCAACCAAGGATTGATTTGACAATCTCCTTACCTATGGAAGTAAGGATTTCAGTCTCAAAACGTTAAATAATATTTTTGAGATTGAGACTGGATTTAAGAGGATTGTCCTTTTTTATCCTATCGAATGCACTGCTCTAGCTCTAGCTCAGTCCACACAAGATAACCAGTTTTAATTTTTTGTCTGTGGATTAAAGTATACATGGTTTTTATGTCTACAGGAAGGGAGCTTGGATGCCTGAGAATGGATGCTCAGCCATGAAAAATGGCAGAGAATGTTAGAGCAAAGCATAGTAGAGGACAAACATGTTTAGCGTGGGAAGCGACGGTCATTATTATTATTCACGAAAGTTCTGCCAAAGTTAGGACACAGAAGTTTGAAAGCGTTTGAGGTACACTTTGCAGAGATGTGGCGAGAGTCGGAATGTAAGTCACTGCTTAGAAACTTCCTTTTCTTGACGAAAATTGGACGTCGGAAGGACCCAGGAAATGGTGTAGCGTTTTACGGTTAACGGAACCTATAGAGTTTCCTCAGCATTTTAAAAATGCCCCACCATAAAGTGTTGCCTTCAAGAAATGGGTTACACAAACTGCTGCAAAAGTGGTGAGAATTGTTTGCTTTCCCGCTCACAATCACCACCATAATCTAATAGAATAAATATTTGAAATTTTATTATTTGTTTTATACAAATTGGGGAACTTAAATTCTTTGATTTAATAGGAGGTTCAGCCTTTGATGAATTTTTTCCCCAAATCAAATTCAGAAGGAGCCAATCTCTACTTGGTTGCACAAATATGAAATAAAAAGTTTGAATATTCTGTTATTTTCTCACAAACACAAACTCACAAACTGCAGAGAGGAACGCAGAGAAGTAAGTGGTAACACTTATTAAATTGGGATTTTACGCCGAGAGACAAATAATGTTATCAATTTGGGAATTTATATCAATCAAATATAGTATCTTATTACGTACAATTTATAGCGAATGAGCTCAACGCATTCTTTAATAAGGCCTTAATCCATGATATTATATCAATTTGATAATTTATTAAGACCGCTGATATCATTCCGTAAACTCATTAACGGGAAGCTTTATTAAGAAGATTTACCCACTTTTGGTTGCTTTCTAAAATTTTTATAATTATTAATTACTTTTTTCTAATTAAGTACGATAAGCATTGCGATTTTGGCAAATTGTAGGATCAGTATTATCCGTTTTGTGGTCCTGAGTCTGAGTTTTATATAAAAATATTGAAGAGTAAGAGATGAGTGTAGGTGTTACCAAAATGAAAAATTTCTGCAGCTCTAACTAGATATTTTGATTGGGTCCCACTCGGAGATCTGTCGGTAACTTAGCGGTCAAAATTTCTTAAGATGTACCTTTTCATTTATTGGATTTATCTTTTTATTTATTTCCCTCCCTCAAAAACTGCTCATTCTCTTCTTTAAATTTTGTGCAGCCATTATAATTGTGGAGAGTGCTTCAGGGATATGCGGTTGTGTAGCATTCTTTTTTAACACCATTTCAGTATAATTTACGGCTCTATGATTTGCTATTCATAATCCCAAATGCCAAGCTAGAAGGTAATAATTAAAACTTTGGCTGAAATGTAATATTAATTCTCTAGAGTGAATTTTTAAAGACTGAAAGAAAAATTTATCTATTTAAACGGCAATCCATCAAAATTTTCGTGTAATAAAAAAAAAAAGCTGAAAAAATTATTGAAAAATATATATTATAAGAGAAATAAAACAAAAAATTAAATAAGATAAAGGAAAAAAACCACATTTTTATCAAATAAATAATAAATGAACGAACAGAAATCAATCAGTCAATATATTGATTGCTTTGAATTTATAAATTTCTATTTAATAAGTGATGCAAATTTGTTCGTATAGATTTTAGCAAAATTAGATAAAACAAAATGTTGTATTATTATTTTTTAAGTATTCCAAACTAGACTAAAAAGAACCGAACTAATCAGACATTATTGACAACTTAAAAGACTTAAACTGTCTCTAGACAACAAAAGACTAATTTATACTGGGCACAATACCTATCTGAGCACACAGATTAGAGCTGTGAGGTTCAACCAAACGCACCAATCTCCAAAGTATTTAATCTTTACAATCTAAAATACTTCGAACCATATTAAACGTTCCATTTTATGCCTCTAATCGAACTATACATACTGATCTTAACGTTCTTTTTGTCACACAACTTGCTAAAACAAGATACAGAAAACTTCATTTCAATCTGCAATCACACTCAAATCTTCTAGCTAAAAATTTTTCTTCTAAAACTCTTCTGATAACCCAACAAGACGTCTTAAAAAGACAAGTGGCCTCTAATGAAGAGAGTGACTAATAATTCAGCGCTTTGGAGTGTTACCATTCGTTTACTTCTACTCATACTGTTAACATTGTTTTGCACTGATTATAGCACAAATAAACGAGAGAAAAAAGTATACCTAACTAGAGAATATAACTTATAGTACAAACAAAACCAGAACCCAATACTTAATCCACTGATTGTTTCAAATAACATTAAACGAATGAGAAAAAATCCAGCATGGCCCAAATGTGATAGTGATTACAGATTACTCAAACCGCATAGTAACCTCCCCTACTTCACCCCTCAACAGCAACCCTCCTGAAAGCTACAACTTAGCCTCACTGCCTTCTCAAAGCGCATAAAGCTCAGGAATCACTGTGATTACTCACTATAGTAGGGTATTCAAAGTCCAATATGCTTTCTTTATTCTTTTCTTTTTTTTAATTGCGCAGCTTGCAGATTTAATGCTTAATGCGTAATTTGATTTCATAAAAATATGTACGAATAAAAGATTAAGAAAAATCAAACAAAATTGACTCTTCCAGCTCTTTTAAGATTTTTAGAATTTAATAAAAATAATTATCAAATTAATTTTCACTTTCTCTTAATAGATTCATGCAGATTTCCAAATTTTGAATATTCACCCAAAATATTCGTTTTCAGGTCCTCTGAATCCGAAAAAGTCGGTCTGTGTAAAAGCGTAATCATAAATTAAACACGGAAAAATGGCAAGTTCTATTTTGATATTATTTAATGCAAATACATTGCAGATACAAATACTGCATTCAAAATACTATATTAAAAAAAAATCCTTTAAGCATTCCTTTGGTCACTGATTTTGTAAAATCCCGTTTTTGCCGCAAGTTCAATAGAAATCCTAGCTCTACTTCTTAATCCTATAGTACCAACAAAATCTCTCCTCTCAAAAACTAGACCAGGGTTGTCAAACTCAATTAAAACACGTGCCAATTGGTGCCACAGGCAAGATTCAAGCGGGTTATATCACATTTACAAATTTTATTAAATTAATTTATATTCTGAAGTGAGGATTCAAGAATATGGATAGGGTAATTAAAATAATATATATAACTGTTTTAATAAAACGAAAATTAATTTTTTTTTACCCAAAACTTGGCCAGCGATTTCCTCGTACAAGTTTTGCTATATCTGGATTCAAAGACTGGAGAACATAAGAATATATTTTGGGAATTCCTATTTCTTTTTGTCTTCCAAGCGTCACCAGAACTGAGTCAGCGAAGCCCGTAGGCCTTCAGGTAAGGTACTGGGCCATCTTCAGAAGCTAAAGGGTTAACGAAGGAGGGAATAATGTGTACAATAGTGCCTTGATGTCCCCTAAGCGATATTTTCTTCATAACAATTTTTTCTTTTTTTCATTTTATTTCAGAACATTGTGGGCCACAAAAAATTACCTCGGGGACCGCATGTGGTCCGCTGGCCGCCAGTTTGACACCCCTGAACTAGACAATGTCCCTTATCGCTTCAAGCGGAAGTAGTCTTAGAGACTACTGTTAATGATTCTGAAATTCAACAAGAGATTTTTCACCATTGAGTGATTGCTTTCACAAGCTAATTAGATGAGCTTGTATCCTTCACATTTCGTATTTACCAGTTATAACTAAAATTGTAGTTGTAATATTACCTATAATAAAGTAAAAAAGAAAAGTAATAATTGGGGGGGACATCCTACCAGTTACCACAAAAGATTTTTCCAGATTTCCTAAAAATGGCTAGTTTGACTTTCTTTCAACAAAACGCGCTCATTAGCAACTAAGTAAACCTATAATTTGTATTGATAATATTTTCTCAGCCAAAAGCTTATTAAGGCCGTACTTGGAGGGAATGGAAGAGATTGGATTAAGCCTTCTCTAACGTGCTATTTAAGTTTAAAGTACGGTAGTCTCCATTACCTGTGCAATATTAATACGAATGGAATACGTTAGAGATTTAGTTTTTGTTCTGTTTCGCACATACATTCAAGAAAATGTTTTTACATAAATTGCGGAAAGAGAATTTCGTGCGTCTTCTATCTGTGTTTCCGCACTAGATTTTTTGGGTTAATAATTAATTAATAAACAAATAAAAAAATCAGCTATTCAAACAAAATCAGCTAAAGCTGACTTACTAGATTATTAAGTAGGTCGTGGTATTGTGAGACATGGTACTGACCCCTTAAAGTGTGACCCCTCTAAGCGATATTGAAGGCCGCTCCTTACGTTCATTTTTACACTAAATGTATAAGTAAATTATTTCCAGAAAAGCTGGAGTATTACTTTAAATTAATTTAATAGGAAAAAGTATTGTATGCAAATTTTCACTAAAAAAATCACAATACTACTTGCTGCTACTAATATGGTAAAACAAATAAAAATATAGTTTCGATTTAATTAATGCGTAAAAACTTAACGTGAAATTTTAACCTTATTTCTGTTTTAGTGAAGAATAAACTTTACAGCAGATTCTAAAAATTGATACTAGCCTAATTATAATACCAAATAATGCCAATTATAGAATATAGAAATAAATGAGGAAAATATAATGTAGAAAATAAAGGAGCTAAAAGAAAGAAACTGGTTAGTACTCACTTAGGTGAGAGGAGCATGGGTTTGTTGATATTTACTCGAAGTAGAGAGGCGGTAGTGACCTGCTGGGCAAGGCAACTAGTGGGGCCTAGCTGGAGAAGTTGGCGGCGCGCGTTGGAGGCAGTTACACATTGATCCCTAGGGGGGCAGCAAGGGCTGGTGTGTTCGCGTTTCCAACTAGGTTGGTCGATACATTCCACTACACTAGGGCATGCGCCCAGTAACATTTCTCCTCTCATTGTTTTCTCTTTCTCTTCCATCTTCAACAAACTGGCCGACCCCTATTACTTCTTTGGATCCGTGGCACTTAGTAAAGCAAAGTAGATGGTCTTTTTTTTTTTTTTGCCCCCACCAGTCGGGCTTTGCGTCCGTAGGATGTACGATAAATACTGTCATTCAAACTTCAACCCTTCTAGCATAATAAAATTAAAGCTAATTTTTTTACAAAATTTAAATAAATGTAATAAACAAACAGCATGCCAAACCTCCCTCTACGTCATGTATACCCTATTCTCCACAGCCTTTATGATTTATTTTCTTTATAACAAGTAACACTAAGAACAGGATGTTTAAATTTAAAATTTGTCTGATTTTATAAAATTTAGGATTACACTAACTTCTTAATTTCACTCACCAGAGGTAGTAATCTTACTACGATTCAGTTTCATTTTCAATTCACCCAAGTCAAAATTGAAACTTCATAATTCGATTTAATCCCTTCAAGAGACGTTTCTTTAACTTGTCGATTATAATTTGTATAAATGGAGTACTTCTTAAAAAATAGATTTTTTTTTATTATAAGATATTTAAACTTCCAATATACATACTTGGTGGTCGACAAATCTTTTTGAATAATTTTTCAAATGTAGAAGGGCAATTTTACTTATTGAAGGGTGGTTAATACGCTATTTATTTATCTCTAGGAAACTCTAATCGAAAGCCTGGATTCTCATCAAAATCTTTTTTCACCGCTTAGGAGCTCTTGGTTAACTTTGTATCTATAAACTATAGAAAAACGAGAGCACAGAAAACAACCAGTGCATTGAATAATGATGATCTCAGAAGTTAAGGCGCCTTTAAAAAATGAATAACGAATTATTGATACTTCAATCTGTTTAGTATTCTATTATTGGTCCCATAAATTGAAAATAAACAGTGCCTATATTATGGATTACCTTCAAGCAATGAACTAGATAAATCCAATTTACTGACCTTGCTAATGGCTCATTAGAAAAAAGTCATTATGGTAATCGTTAAATAAAATACAAGCTTTAAAGTAAACTTAAGTTCACATTATAAAATGTTGATTTGATTGGTATTAAAAAAAAACTGCTTTCAATTCAATGTAATTTTGAAACAGGTTTCAAACTAACTGGTTAGTTTACATGTTGATTGTTAAATTTGTAAATGATTAGCATTCTAATTATAGATTATTGACTGCAGAGAACTCACAAGTAAAGTAAAAGTAAAGTAATTGGCTACTTTTTAAGGCGGGCTTCACGTCCAACTACCAATTAGGTGTCGTGGACGGAGGCGACTAGCAAACATACTTTACTGTAAAGTTCTTTTATTAACCATTAAATAAAATCCAAGGCCTAAGACCGGGAATCGAACCCAGTACCACAATACATATTAGCTTCGCAAGTCTCGCCTCTAACCGCTCGCCTCCTGTGGCGCCTTAGAGAACTCACAATATACATAATAGACGTTCTATTCTATCATTTATTTATAATTAATAAAATGTAGTGCAACTTAATAATATGATTAGAATAATTTAAAATTTCATTCTTGAGCGGATAATAATTCAAACTTTTAAAATTGAAATGTTCCCCTGTTATTTTCTCCCTCTTCCACAACGGATATTTAAGCAAATCATCTGTTCTATGTAGTAGAATCAGAAGAACAAAATGGCTAGTGATGAGCCTAACGCATGCTACTGCTAAGATGCTTGGTAGGTTTAATGGGAGCCTTTGTTTGGATCATGAAGGATAGCCTAACGCTTCTCCTAAAGGTGTCTCTTGATTTCCTCAAAGGAATTTGCCTTGCAATAACATCACTGTTAAGTCCTTCAGAATGATGTAGGTGATTCGAGTTAGGGCTGGACAGTACTAATCCGCAACAGTTCTAAACGGCCTACAGCAAAATCATTTCCTCACCAGCATCTAAAAATCTAAAAACTCTGCAAAGGTTCGGCAGTTGGTAATTGCCAGTGATCGCAATTAACGCCACCTTTGAGTTGAATAATAGCTGCTATTTTCTTACAGTAATGTAAAATTAAACTTGTCAAAAATCAAAGGGGCGCAACAATTTATTATGCACAAGAATGAGGCGTCAGTACAGAAAGTTTGGAAATCACTGCTATAAAGTATAATTGGAAATAATTATAGGAAGCTAGCTACTAAATTCTATTCAAAAAGACATTGCACAACAAATCCACTTTAATGAAAGCTTCAAAAGAGCAATTTAATCCTACATTGTATGAGGCAGCATCTATACCTCTGTTTTCTCCTTGTTAGAGTTAATTTAGATTTACAACGATCCAAGCAGAAATTATTGCAAAATGGCCCATAGAGTAAATTCCTAGATGAGTCAGCATCCAAAAGTAGGGTAAAAACCTAGATTCAGTAAACTTAAAATGCAGTAGATTAAGAAATATGTAGAATAATGTGCAGCAATAATCAGAAGGAATGTTAGGCATATAAAATGCACCCAACAGTCCCCCATCAGAAATTGAAAGTATGGAGCATAATAAAATAGTGACTTGTCCACTTCATGAAACGCTAAGACAAGTTTTCTTGAACAGGTTTGCCGACACTCAATTATAAATCGTTTCATGAATTACTATAGTAGTCGCTATCGAATAGGCACATCAAAGTCATAGACAGCTTCTCTATTTTTTTCTGTTCAGTGCCTTCCATAGTTGACCCTATCTCTAGCTTTTCATTTAAAATAAGATAATTAATCGTGCGCATATAAGCATTGAGCACTTAACTGAAATGATTTGACCTTGAACCGCCAATTCAAGTAGTGACCACTATGAGTAGCTACTTGCAAGTTAAATTAAATCGTTAATTTATTATGACTCAGTCTTGTTCAAGATAAATTGATTTGAATTGTCCATTGTCTCAAATAGAAGTAAAAATAGTAACTAATTATTCAAAATTTCAAGTTAGAAAATAATAAATGAGAAATAAATTAGACATTGTTAAATTGGAGCCGAAAACCATTTTTTTGTTTTTTTGTTAACATTCAAAGGCAGAAATAAATTCAATTTATTAGTGGTAGTGTAATATTGAGGACGAAGAGAGTGTAGTGGTGAGATGAACATGAAGGATGATGAAAAGGCCAACAGTCAGGGCATCAGTTTCTACCATTAAATTGGCACTGGCAACATGTGTCAACGCGCACTATACTGTGACATACCTCTGCGGACACTCCTCCAATAATAGAGGACTAGCCTCACTGTTCTATTTTCTATAATAGCCTACTCCATTTTCCATTCATTAACAACTCCTCGCTTCTACCATTAATAGTCAATTAATTACAACATTTTGGCCGACTTCTCTTCTCTAAACTTAATTTTGACACAATTTCCAGTTTGGCGAAGAAACATTGATGTAAGCTATTCACTATTTATTAAATGTTTTATTAATTTAATTTTTTTTATGACTTATGGCGCGTCAAACATCTGAGGCGGTTGGCACCCGGAGCTTTTTTCAATGCACTGCCGGCTTCCGGACAGTTCTCTCTCGTTACAGACAACACCGAACCCGGGATCTCCGCGTGGGAAACCAATACGCTAACCGCATAGCCAATTGTTTCCCCTTCAAATTTTGTTACTTCCAATTTCGAACTGTTCCAGTAACTCAACTCTAAAATTCAACTGCTTTTAACACACGCTTAATTTTTCCAAACCTTAAATATGTGAATCTTTAGAATCTTGCACTGTTTTAAATCATCAAAAATACGAATGCTGGTTAGAAAAGAATTATTTAAAATTAATAATTCAATATAAAATGAATAAATACGTAATAAAATTTTCTTGTACTATTCTACATGAAACACAATCGCTAAAAAAAAACATAAAATTTATTCAATAATGTGACAGTTCTACTCAAACCCCTAAGGAAGGGATCTTGGATGGAAGCCCCCTTGGGGTGGGGGCATAGGATCCAAAATTAAAAACCACTGGTTTAAAGAAAGCCATCTGAAAATATCAATAATTCGTCTCAACATGTTGAGTGAACCAACAAAATCTAGCTAAGACCAAGGTTTATGTTAGAGTTAGTTAAGAATCTTCAGGTTGTTACTCTAGGAGGATAACTATATACCTAACGCTATTCTTCAAAGGAGATATTTAGTTGCCAGAAATGGGATTTTGCGATAAGCTCGTTGTATTCCCTAATATCAAGTCGATCATTAAAAAAACTTCTGTGAGCAAAAAGTACTACGTTTTTTAAATCCGGCGTAAGAAAAATGCTAAATTCGAAAATCTCCGTAGCGCCTTAAAGAAAACGACCCTGATAATGCTTAGAATAAATACCAAGTTTGAATATAGTAGTAGTAAAGTAATCGCCTATTTCTTCAGGCGGGCTTTACATCCAACTACCAATTAGGTGTCGTGGACAGAGGCGTCTAGCAAACATACTTTAATGTAAATTTCTTTTATTAACCATTAAATAAAATCCAAGGCCTAAAGACCGGGAATCGAATCCAGTACCACAATGCATATTAGTTTTGCAGGTCTCGCCTCTTAACCGCTCGGCTACTGTAGCGCCTAAGTTTAAATAAAGTCATTATCATTTTAATTAGAGCACAGTAATGATAGTATGAGACGGTTTTATTTAATTTTAATTTTTATTATTCTATTTATAGAGCTTCAAATTATTTCAACTTTTTTTTTTTTGCTTCACTTTAGAGATGTCTTTAAACCTTTAGGTCCACTTGAAACGTCACTGAATTTAAGGCCTATATGAGGAAGAAGGTCCCTCAATTTTAAATATAAATAATCCGTAACAATCAAGTTATTTATTTATTAAAGTAACTACATTCTTTATTAATTCAATTAAATGACAATAAATTTAGGTTCTTATTAACTTAGACCAACATAGACCCATTGAGTTAAAAATATAATATCGTCTAAACTCTAATAATGTCAGATGATAAGAGTCATGTGCTCAATTTAGTAGCGGAGGACCTGCTTACTTAAATGGTGATGCGGTTGGTCAGTGCAGTGTACGTGGGTTCTATCTCTCTCAGTGCAGTCTCGCTAGCATGCACTTGCTCCCACATATTGCAACATATTGTATACTAGCTTTACTCATATCGATCACAGGTCCACCCACCCACAGTTCGCCACTGTTTCTACTAAGAATTTCAAACATAATCTAAAAACATTTAACGTGATTACTCACACTTTTATCTTATTAAAATTTTCAATATTCTAATTTTATACATATTTCAATCTCGGAAATTAATTTTAGGGGGAAAATATTAATGAACGTATTCTAAAAAAGCAATGTGACCTTCCTGCCTCAGTCGGCTGGTGTAGTGTGAGGCGGAAACAAAGTTAAAGTTAAATTCTCTAAACCAAACGGATTAAACAACCACTGATGATGGATTAAAGTCCGAACCAGTCAGGGATACAAAAAACCCCTTTTCAGTATTCTTGGTAAATTATACTCAATTTTGGTATCCTTTAAGAGCTTTATTGTTCGCTTAATTTACAAACTTGGTAAAAAGATCGCCAAAAAAAAAAAAAAAAATTATTAAACCGCGCGTAAAAAACTCATAAAACTGTGACTCCTGAGTGGTGCATTTCATTCGAAACATATGTAGTATCCAAATCATAGATGATATCTAAAAGGATACAGAGAATTTGAGCTTTCTGTGTTATTACTGAGTATGCTCGAACACCGTTCATACTCTCACAACTTATTAAGGGAAAATTTTTGTCATTTAAGGAATGACAAACATGTCTGCTTAATTTTTTTTTTTAATCTGCAAAAACACAAAGCTTAACCGATCAATCCCGTTCAGATAGATAATTTCCTAAAAAAAACTCTTAAAGACTTAAAATAAGCCAACGAACGAAGACAACAGGGTAGAACAGATTTTGGTTAAAAACAAGTTATAAAGTACACTTTTTGCTTTTCAAATAAATGTTATTGTCAATCGCTGTTTTAATAATATAATTTCTATAATAAATAAAATCTAAAATCTATAATAAAGGTTATTAGAGTAATAATAACTGTGCTAGCTTCTCTAAGATCTGTTGTATAGTATATAAAAAGACTGATCCTACTTCTAGCTCCATTATTCCTAGAAGCAGTGACTTCAATGCTCTCTAGGAGTTCTATTCACTTCTTACACTATAACTTGACATAGTTTACACAACAGGAGTTTAAGTTATTTCAAACTGGCCAATATTCCAATAAAGTCTGCAGTTAATAGCAAACTTGTTTAATGTTCTTGAAGGCAACTACTTCTTCTAAGTAGTTCTAAATTCTGTTTATATCTTAACTTTTTCTACATTTTTTTTTTTTTTTTTTTTTTTTTTTAATATCAAATTTCTTTGCAACATTGTTAACGTGCAGACATGTAAACGGTTTACAAACTGGGAGACTTATTAAAGTAACTTAAAACATCAAAAATGGAAAAACTCTTTCCTATTTTATTTTTTCAAACGGCTTCACGCAGGTTGCGGTTTACAAATTGGTCATTATCATTATTAATTAAAATGAATTCAATAGATTCAGATAATTCCGTTGTAATGAAATCATAATTACGTAGTTAAAAGTAACAAGAGAAAGGGCAATGGAAAATAGTTAAAACCTTCTTTTTTTTTAAGGCCCTTAGGGCCCTTCATGAGCAAGGCAACTTTTAGGATTCAAAAACCAACAGACATGGATTACATGCAAAATAAATGTATATTTATACACAGAAAAATTGAATAAAATTAAAATATTGAAAAACTTGGGCAGATGGCGTTGCCATTTGTATTTAATATTCTGCAGGAAGGAACTAGCCATTACTTTAAAGAACTTCACTGCAACGAACCCAGCGTAACAAACTCTTACTGTAACCCTTCATGTTCGCACAATAAAAACATATGACCAGCAAAGGCAGCTGTAAAACTAGTAGAGAAATAATAGATTAACTGTAGCTGGTTGACACACACTCATTCTAAAATATTACACAATATACAAGACTTCGAGGAGTATCAAAAACAGTTTAAAAAGTTGAATATAAGGGTTGATTAAATGCCAAAAGGTACACAAATCAGCTAGAAACATTTCATCCATGTTCATTTTGGAGGTTTTCAAATTCGTTCAAATTTCAAACCGTTGTATCTCTTTTCCTATTGTTCAGATTTCAATGAATTTTTCACCCAATTGTACGGAATAGTTAGCACTATAACTGGTATAAATTGTAATGTTCTAGTTATAATAGGTAATTAGTTACAGAAGGTTAAATTTTGGTGGTTTTAAATTCCTCAGATTTGAAACCACGTATTATCTCTCTCCGTATTATTCAAATTTTAATTAATTCTTCACCGAATTGTAGAGAAAAGTTATAACTGGTATTAATAGCCACGATGTTCACAAAAAAAGGTAACAACAAGAATAATAAGAAGAAAATGTGGAAGAACAAGAACATTTTCTGGAAAAGCCGTTTTTACTCTTTTTCAACAACTTTTTTTTAAAGGAAAATCTATTAGATTTGAGTTGTTGCATAAAAATATTACAATTAAAAAGGAGGATTTGCTCTATATTTTGAATAAAATTTGGGAATTTAATCTTTTGTAGGAAAAGAGAGAATAATTGTCAAATTTGGTCAAATTTAAGTTCTAAGATAAGAGGAAATCCGAAGTTCGAGATAGGTTTTCCAGGTAAGCAGAACCTTTCATGTGTTAGAGCTGAAGCCAAAAGAGGCCATAAATAATAATTGAAAGCGCAAAATGGTAAAAATTATTGTTTAATAAAACCATAATAAAGAGGGAACTAGAAAGAGAAGAATCGCTAATTTTTCAATATTAAAATTATGTGGCTATAAAGAACATGTTGACTTGTTTACAGACTTATCATGCAACCAGTGCGATATTATGTTCCGGCTACATCAAAAAGTGGCACGGCAAGCTCCTAAGTTGTTGGCCAACTCTTAACTTGTGTGGCAACATAACCGTTCATATGTTTCTTTTTCAAAATTATAGTCTACAAATTTAACCATTTATATTCTATTCTATATTTAGATTTTATTTTTGATTCTGTTGGAATGTAAAGAAGATCAGAAGGTAAAAATATCGTAGTAAATTTGAAATTAGGAAGAAAATAATTATAGCGATCAGATCATATGTTTTTGAATAGGAAAAACACCTCTTATAATAGATAATAACTCCTGTCAGACTAGTTATGTTCCCTAGTCTATTAAAACAGATAAATGAACAACACAAAACAAAATTACATTAAATTTAAAATTGTAAAATCGAAAAAACAATTCTTTTTTCTAAAGATATAAAATAAAAAAGCACAGTAAATGTAATATGGTATTGTAGGTCGAGAGCCTGGCATCCTTGGATAGGTTCAACGTCCTCACAATGAAGGAACAAGCGTCCTTACACCAAATCCACAGCGAAAGTGTCCTAGTTTTGTTCCTTAGGCCGCCCCTTATAGTACATTGAACCCGCTAGTAAATAAATATAAAAAATAAAAAATTATATGTAACTTTCAAATTTCTTAACGCATTCTTTTACATTTATTTTCTGGTCTTTTGCTATTTTGTATCTTATTTTTTTTTTTATAATTGTTTTGTTTTTTTAATATTTTAAATAATTTAAATATGGAAATAAAGTTTAAGATGAATTATTTACTGGATTGCTTCGATTGCTAATATCGATTATCTTTAATTTTCAAATACCTCAAAATTATGATGCTGTTAGTATATTTTATGATGTTACAGATTATTGGCTACAAACAATAATTGCAATTCAAAAGAGGCTAAAATAATAAATAATACTTCTAATCCACATAAGTAGCCTAATCACTTTTAGTCATCTTATTTCTATGGAGAATTGAATGCCCTACCAACAAATGAGATACATAGCGAGGATGAGGGTAAAGCATTCGTACTCTCTATTTTGTCAATACTTTTCCAATAATAACAGATATAAACTTAGTATTTCTTGCAGTTACTAAAGTGACGTTACAAAAGTCTGCAGACTTTTTTTTTTGTTACGTCAGAGATTTACTTAGACGGGAGCTTGTCAATCAACTGTTTTGTAAGTAAGAGCTACAAGCATGTATTCAACCGACAAGACGAACCATATGTTTTAGCTAAATACGGTGCACTAAAGTGATGCGCCCGTACTAAGTGAGTGCTTGATATGGAAGGCTTGTCAAAAGGTCGCGCCACCGCAACGCAAGAATTTTATTGATTTTCAAAACAGTTTGATTTTTTTAAGAAGTATTAGATGGAATAAAACGAATGCTAGCCTCAAAGATAAATTTATTGTCAATAAGAATTAGGATTCTGTGGTTAAGGGTACGCGATTACAAGTAAAAAAATGTTTATTAGCCTATTAAAAATATAATTTATTAAAATTCATCAAAAAAAAAGTATATCTTTATATTATTGAAAACAATGTGCTGTTTACAGGCGCTAATGACCATAACCGTCGATGCGCCAAAATAAAAATAAAAATTAAACATTTAATAATCAAATATTATATGCTCCACACCTACAGTTATTTGGTCGAAATTTGAGATAACCTTTAAATTCATCTCACGGTTGTTCCTTGCCATAACCATAAACTAAATTCGTTTCAGACAATATAATTAAAGAGAGAGAAAAAATATATAATTGCAATGACTCATAATAAACTTTGATAACTGCCTTGAAAAAGATATCATATTTTAGAAACATTAATTATAAATTATAAAAAACAGACCTCAATTTAAAAATAAAAATAAAAATAGAAACAAAATCTAAATTATATTCTGTAAAAAGTGATGTTTTTCCATCTCCTTAATAATTTAAATCTAACTGAAATATTTTCTACTAAAGTAAAGAAGAACGCTGTAAGTTCTATTCTATTATTAGAAGTAGAAGAGAATCGCCAGCAACTGCCTCAAATGTTATATTTGGAAATTGCTGCAATGAACGGAAATGTACGCTGTGTGGAGACTGCATGCAATTGGCTATATCTCCAAAAAACTAGCAGACCTAACATGCACGTAATCAAGCCTGACTCCTCGTTACATGCGTGTAACCCAGGCAGTCTAACATTGTTAGCAAGGAGTAGAAAAAGGCAACTAATGCTCAAATAGGGGACGCTGTATTGTTCTAATTCGCTGGGTTAATAAGATAACTTTTTATTCATGATTTACCTGGGCAAAAACTAAATGTTACACCAGTAATTCCAGTACTAGGGACTGTACTGTAAATGTAATAAATATGCTCCTCCTTTAGCTGTAATAAACGTTGTCTAAGTGAAAGATGCATTTTTAAATAAAGATCTTGGTTGAATTATGTACAATGAGAAGTGACAATAATGTGGTATGTGTCAACCTAGAAGATGTGAAGTGTAATACATTCAACAGCCTACACTTGGCCAACAGCGAGGACTAACCTAGCTCAAAGAATTCCTTTAGGAGTGTAATTTGTATTTATAAAGGAATAAATATTTCAGCTTTCACTGTCTCAAGAGGTTAGCTCTCTAATAAGTGGGCTACATTTTAAATACATATCGGTATTTAGGTTTTTATTTATTTTGTTTTTTAGGCATTAATTTCTATGATTTATATAAATTATTTGAAAAATATTTATTTATGAAGGCTATGAATCTTATAGTTAACTCTTAGCCTAACGTTATTTATTAAGACGTTATTAAAACATACCATGGGAAATTCTGAAGATTAATCAGTGAGTAACATTTCTAATTGTCGAGTTAATTACGCCCATCGCCGAATTGAGGACATTTAAATTTTTTAACTTCCGTTGATAAATAACTTTAATAGTAAAGTAAAGTAATTTTGCCCAATTTTTCAGGCGGGCTTTACGTCCAGCTACCAATTAGGTGTTGTGGACGGAGGCGACTAGCAAACATACTTTACTGTGAATTTCATTTATTAACCTTTTAATAAAATCCAAGGCCTAAGACCGGGAATCGAACCCAGCACCATACATATTAGCTTAGCAGATCTCGCCTCTAACCGCACGGCTACCGTGGCGACTTTAACATTATGTGATTCCTTATCTTATTTGTATTTTAAAAAATCCAACTACAATAAACTAAATGGGTTACTGAAAAAAATTAAGAAATGTTACACACTTCTTCTCTTACAGAGCTATTCATTCAAATCTAAAAGTTACCTTAAACGATAAACTTGCTTCCCAAAATCTCTCCAGACTAGTTTCCGTCTTTGACATTTTCCCTAACAAACCCAAAACTCAACTCAGGCGGCAAAAAAAGCACAGCAATATAATCCTAATCCACTTAAACGGAACCTAAACACTAATCATAACCTACACCTTCATACTGCGCTCTCATTAACATGAAAAAACTGCTGGTATACTTAACGTTCTTTTAAAATCAATTAGAGGCAAATCCCTGGACATGCGGCTCACAATTGCCATCAAGAACAAAAATTCGGGCTGACTTCTACAGACAAGGGACACTACGCTACTCCAAGCACTCCCATGTTGAACAGATAACCTTCCACTCTGTGAAGTAATCAGCTCCACCATATTCCTCAAGTCAATACTGCTCAAATTAATCAGCTCAAATAAAAAAGAATTTATTAAAAAAGAATTGAAGAATCTTATTTACCAGTATTCCCTCATATTCTTCCCAAAAGAGCTTTCATATCCTGGCTTGTCCTATTTAAATCTCCGTTTGCATTCCCTTTCAAGCTTTGACGAACCTTCCAGAGTACAGTGACTTTAAAGCAGCCTAATTGTTGTTGAATATTCTAAGCTCCTTTATCCGTTATTCCTAATTATCTCTAATCTTTCTCAAAAAGTTAATAGAGTGTGGCCATAATTTCATTTTTTAATTTATTTAATTTCTTTTTTAAGATAATCCGAGAACGTCTGAGGGATGATTTCAGAAGAGGACACCAGTTTAATGTCTTTGAAGGCTCTCAAATGTGCACTACTTAGTGTCTACCACATGTAAACTAAAGAATCTCCGTAATCTTTAGCCTCCCACATCTGTATTTGATACCGGGAGGACATTATATATTAAAATGAATTGTTCCTAACAGCTGTTTTGAAGCTATCTTAGATATTCTTATGCAACAATATAGTTCCGAGTTACAGGAAAACTAACATGTTGACTAAATTACTACATGGGTAGATAATATAGTCGTACATGCAGTTACCTATCTATTATAATTACTTCCTTTCATTACTATCAGGAGAAATTATTGGCATGTGATAAATTTTCGAAATTCAGTTACACTGAATATAAAATTTTTGAGCTCATCAAAAACCAAAAAGAGTACAAACTTGTTTTAATATTGTAGTCACTTTTGGCACTATGTCAGCCAAAATATGTCAACAAATTACAGATAAATTCTAAAAATCTCTATCACTTTAATTTGAAACTATTTCCCAGAAATACTCCAAATATCAAGGAATATAAGGATTTGAAATCTTTTGAAAAATATATTGGATGAAAGCACGATTTTATAGCATACTAAACGCAACGATTTACACAAAATTTGATGTGCTTACTGCATACATTCCCTACATAGGGAAACATTAAGAAACATTTTAAAAGCAAGTCCAATTCTCTTTAGTAAACTTATGAAATAATCAAGTAATTCCAAGCCTTGCAGAAATAAGTAAAATATGCAAACTATGACGGACAGAACTAACAGTACGAAACTAGCAGGGCGTTGACATGTAGTCGACAGTATAAATAACGAGAGTAACATTCAGTTGTAGCTACTTAATAATGTATGGCAGGCATTCTGCGCTAACTAGTTTTTTTTAAACTTAATTAATTGGCCTCCTATGTGCTAGATAAGTACATATTATGAACTCTACAGAGATGATCCTGCACGTTTCAGTGACCAGAAGCAAAGAGAATCACCAATAGAGTGAATAAAAAGGGCATGCGGCAGCACTTTAGGGCTCACTTATCTCGCTGGCAATACGAAGGAAAACATATGGCAGAGGCTGCGGGGCCTCCGAGAAGATATCAGGTTATAAAAAGAACATTAAAAAGATAGATGGTTCTTTTCCACAAATACACTCGCAATTGAAAACAATTAGAGACCAATTAGCCATTTATCTTTTAATACCACTCGCTTACAAATCCAAAAATAATAAATAAGTATCTTAAGATAGTTTGAAGAACATTTAGAGAAGCCAGAGTTCACCTAACCTTCTGACCAATATGCTTTTAATTGATATACTGAATTTAAAATTATAAATTTTGGCCAAATGTCAGTAAAAGAGAAAAATAATTTTTGTCTAAGAAAGAGGCGTGCATGTAGCTCATGTAATGGCGGCAGAAATAAGATGAAAAGTACAGAATTCAAAAAAGGAAATCAGAAATTGGAAACTGCGAAATACAATGTACAAACTTAGTAAAAGGAAGTTTCGTGCACAACAAGCAGGAAAAAGATCAAAGATTACTAACTAACAACCGTTTTACTTCTTAGCTATACAAAGAACATAATGGAGGAAATTAATTAAAACCCAGCTGGGTCTACGGAGAAATATATAGTGAACACCGTTTCTGCGATGTTACTCTACCAGTTTGTTTAGGCTGTAAGTTGTCTATTTCATTCTAACTATATATTTCTATATAACTCTAGTGATCATCAAATAGTCCATTTCGGATTGTCACAGGAAATATCGATTTTGTGGACCCCTTAGTCCATTTATTCCAGACATACAATTAGTTATTGCTAAGTGTTCATAAATTCTGATGTTTTTAATGAAAATTTCAATTCACATGCATTTAAAGTAACCGCTCTTACCTAGCTATCTAGCTGTACTAAAATCAAATACTAATCAAGCCAACTATACTGCACACTATACTTGCTCTGAGTGCTTAACTACGCAACTCATAGGCACATCATCCTTTATTATGCATCCTAAGGCGCTTTCTCATTTTGCTCAATTAATAGAGCCAAAACTCTGGGAGAGCTTTGGCTTCTGGACCGAATAAATAGTTAATATCTAGTTTAACCTCTAGTATGCTCATGTTAATGGAAATACCTTCCGCTTCTTGGAGCTTGGCACCAACTCATACACAATATGGTGTCAGGTAATCTTTTTTCTTTGGTACAGCAGCTGAATTGATCATATTCATGAAATAAGTGAAAGCATTACTTTGGCCTTAATCTCAGTACTTCATGCCCTTGGCCATTACTGGGACACGCCTAAACATTCCTTTTTTTTGCCTCCACTAAATAAATACCTATTAAGCTGTTCTCCTGTCAAACCTCTTCATCTACCAGTTTAAAAAGCGTCACTTTCTCTGTTTTTCCTAGTTTCTTGACCGAGGGTTTCTAAAGTCTTAGGATGCGCTTGTCTTAAAAAAAACACTTCCCTCAAATTTCAGTATATACAAATTTTGCGTACTGCTGCATTTACTAAGCATTTTAAGGTTTGCAACTAATAAATTTCAGCTAAAATATAGTAAATTTTCTTTGATAAAATTAAATCTGGTGTAGACCCTCGAATGACTTCTCTTACTCATTGTTTTAAGTCACAAAGTTTCGTCAAACAATTACAATAGAATAATGTAAGAGAAATTAAAAAAGTTATTTTAATTTTCAAAGGATATACAAATAAATTACAATAAAAGTAAAATCGAATAACATTAAATAAGATTTAATTAAGAAGTCTATAATTCTTTATTTTTTTTCCGGCGCATCGACGTCTTTAGTCATTAGCGCCCAACAAGTCTATAATAAAAATAAAAAGAATGTTGGGCCCCTGTACGTTGTTAACATTAATGAGGTGTTGACAAGTTAAAAAGACAAAACAAAAAAACAAATATTTAAATAATGCTGATTTATTTATAGTCACAGACAAAATAATAATAACTATTGTTTTATATTAAATTTGGCTTTGTCCTTCAATGTCAAGAGACTATCTGTCTGTTCTTATCAGCCGTAATAATGGAGTCAACTGCGCAATAATTATATTCCCAACCATCTTCAAACAAATGAAAAAAATTCTGAACATTTTTAGAGCAGACAATGATCGTTGTCATAAAATAAATGAACATTGTGCTGGCAATCTACTACAGGTTTTTAAAAATTTATATTAATTTAAGAATTTTTACAACAGTAAATCTTTGGTAATATAATTAAAAATAGAAGAAATGTGTGTGAAGTATGTACGTTGGTTTAAGCCACAACTAGCTTGATTTCGTAAACGGTGGTGCGACAGCCTCTCTGGACAGCCGATGTCTAACATTCAAAAAAATAATAATTCTTCCGAGAGACCGGAACTGTATCGCTAAATTTGAATGAGCAATTTCAGTCGAATGAACAGCCTTACCTTTAATAAATATTAAGGAAGGTAAAATGTTTTGTTCAGAATTTGAAGAAAATATTTTTAAAAAACAACCTAGATGATTGTTATTAGGGAAAAATTGTATGATTTTTTGATGCCTGTTTCTCTTTTTAAATTAATTTCTTTACTTTAATGGAGATGAGCAGTGTGCTTACGAGTAACACTGCTTTTGTTTGAATTTAAAAAAAAATAAAATGTTTTAAGCATTTTCTTTCATCAATTATCTAGAAAGTTCAACAGTTACGATCGATATTCTTGTTAAGAAAAGCTTTTACAATAATTGCTCTATACTATACACGTTCCGTTTGTAGCATTAAACTGTAACGTTATAAAATTTTAATTGATAACGATTGATTATACGTAGGTCAAGGTCTAGAATGGCAGACATTTCTAATGGCGTATATTATAAACTAATCGAAATAACGGATATTTTTGTTTGTTTGTTTGCAATAAACACTGAATATAATTACAATAAAATACATGAGGAAAGGTTTATTTTCTTATTCCTCTATTACAAAAGAAGGTTCCCAGAGTCAGGAAAAGCGGTTTTCACCAATTGTACATAGTGAAGTGTACGAGAGGAAAATTTTATTTTGACAATTCGAATCGATGCTACCATGGGACCGATACGAAGCAAGTTTATTTCGAATCCAGTAATAAGCTTTTAATCAATCAAACAATGAATTTCGCATCGTATATTGCGTCAACTTAATAAAATGTTAAAATTGGAATAATTGTTTTTAAAAACTTTTTTAGCTAAGTAACTAAAAGGAAAATAAGATGACTTTTCTTCAAGTGGAAGAGAATATTATCCGTTAAGCGTCTTGTGATTCCCATTTTTAAGAAAAAGATAAGATTTCAAGTTTGGAATAACTTAAAAAATAATGGAAAATTAATAAAGATATCTGATTTACCTTAAAATTGTGTCAAGTTTCAGGTGCTTTTTATTGCCAATATTATTGATTAGAATTTGTTTGGGAAAGCGATCTGTTTCCCATATTGATTCGCCACGGCTATCTGTGCCAGAGGGAAGAAACGATTCTAATGGAAACACTTGCTAGTACAGATCAAGCGTCAAAGAAAAAGACGAAGCTGGAAAGATTGGACTTGTACGGGACTCATTAACCTATCTACCTTCACTGATTTCAAATTGTAACAACTCAACCCGTTATGGTTGCAGATATGAGTTAACATCGTTTGCAAAGAGTTGAAACAGCCCCTAGTCATGTGGGGCTAAGTAGTCACCTGCAAGAGCCCGCGTCTGGCTTCTATGTTTCAACAGTGCAACATCTGTGGTAACTTCTTCAGAATCAGCACTTTGATCAAACAGAAGGACAATTTATACAGCTGGTAGACCAACATGGTACAACTGCGCTGGTCAACAAGTCAAACCATTTCGTAATTGGTATTTGCGGTGGAAATGCTTATGGAAAGACAGTTGCCACTGAGCTAATGGATGGTCATCCTTGCGCAGAGACTGTGCTAATCTTCTCTGAATCGTTACAATAATAAATTCCTAGTAAACGGTACAATACTTTGGTTTTAGATGAATTAACCTTCAATCCCACGGAAGAACACATTTACTAGTAAATCTAGCCCATGCTGTATCATTTCTTAGAGGGTTCCTTTCAACTTACACCTAGCAGAAGTGACAATATCATTCGCTGACGCCTCACCGAATACATAGAGATCTATCAATTAGAAAAGGCCTTCGTAAACTTTGAGACTCCTCTTTAGGGGTGATAAAGTCTTTAGTTATACCGAGTCTGATGGTTCGTCGGCCCAGCAATTCTTCGATAACTCCAATGGATAGCAATGCATTCATTCACCTGGATGTTGCGTTAATCACTTTTATTCCCGTCTAATGGAAGGTATTATCAAAAGGCTAGATAACTTTCTGGGACGTCCAGAAAAGCGCAAATTCTTCTTTGACATCCAGAGTTCTCGGTAAGATTTCGTCAACTAATGCGGAGGCGGTTTAAGTAAATTTTCAAGCTCAATGCGCATGATGGCGTGAATGTAAAGCCTCTTTTCCTAGTTTATAAGAGATTTTCTACTAGAAAATGAAGTGCAACTTTTTCCTGGAATGCTGCCATTCTAAAGAAGATAAGGTGCAATCAATGTAGTTTGTGGAAAAATAAAAAAAACATGCAAATATATTCCGATTGAAGATTTTCAAAATAATAAAGTTCAAAAAACTTTACTAGGATACCAACAAAAAAAATTACAAAATTTTTATAAAAACTACTCAAATAACAATTTCAGGCCAATTACTTCATGTTTCGAATGGATTTAGAACATTTAAAGGGTACTGTTTCCGCTAGAGTGTAACCAGTCATTCTCAAAACCCCCTACCTTTTTTTTAATACGACTAAACAAACAAGTGAATTCCTTAAAAAAAATTTGGTCAATTCACACTAATTTGTTTGAAGGCCAGCCATAAACTTGGAATGTTAAAGTTACTAAAAACTGTCGATAACCAGTACGTAACATCCTGCTATCTGTTCCCATTGCAAACACTTGAAAACAAATGGCCAGAGATCAAAAGATATGTACCTAAATATTATTGGTTCAAAATTTTCTATTTGCTTTTCCAGTTAGTTAATTATTTAGACTAATTATACATAATTCTGGCTGAACCTTTATTGGTAATTTCGAAGGATAATGTTTTCCTAAGTGACTATCTGTCAGAAATGATGTATTTGATTCACACATTTATATGATATAATAGGATAATAAATCATAAATGTAAAAATAAAAATAAAAGGTATGACATAAACGATAACGGCAGTCACACAATTTAGATAAAAACTAGCTTGTTAAATTATATCTTTATTCCTTTAAGTATTAGGATGTCCAAAGCATTGTCATTTCATCAATATTTTTAAAAAAATCACTAATTTCTGGCTTTATTCGACATTTACGAGCTAATTCTACTAGCATACGAGGTCTGTAAATTAAGTAATGAGACTGATTTTTTTATTCAAAAAGAATTACAATTCTAAATTGTCACCTTCAAAATAACTTCCTTCTAAAGCCACACAGCGCTGGAGACGTTTCTTCCACTCCACATAGCAGTGCTCGAACTCCGATACTGGAATAGCCTTCAGCTGGTCGGTTACAGTCCCAATGTTTTCGACTGTCCCAAAATGAGTTCCCTTGAGGTGATATTTCAACTTCGGGAAGAGAAAAAATTCACAAGGACTCAAGTCAGGCGAATAAGGAGGCTGAGGAGCCACAGGAATATTTTTACTGGCCAAAAACTCGTTTATTGAAATTGCTGTGTGACAAGGAGCAACACCGTGATGCAACACCCACTTTTCGATATCCACGGAATCGTCCACAAAGAGTTTCTACCTCAAGGTCAAACGGTCAATCAAAACTTTTACTGTGAGGTTCTTGAAAATCTTTGAAAAAGGGTCATTCGTGTGAGACCAAACATCAAGAACAAGTGGGTGTTGCATGACGATAATGCTTCTTGTCACACAGCAATTTCAATAAACGAGTTTTTGGCCAGTAAAAACATTCCTGTGGCTCCTCAGCCTCCTTATTCGCCCTGACTTGAGTCCTTGTGACTTTTTTTCTCTTGCCGAAGTTGAAAAATCACCTCAAGGGAACTCATTTTGGGACAGTCGAAAACATTTAAACGGCTGTAACCGACCAGCTGAAGGCTATTCCAGTATCGGAGTTCGAGCACTGCTATGAGGAGTGGAAGAAACGTCTCCTGCGCTGTGTGGCTTCAGAAGGAAGTTATTTTGAAGGTGACAATATAGAATTGTAATTCTTTTTGAATAATTTTTTTTTTTAAAAAATCAGTCTCATTACTTAATTTACAGACCTCGTAGGTAGTCTAATAATAGTAACCTAATGTAGATTTAATCAGAAAGTCTTTAGGACCTTCACCACCCAGGAATTCAGACATCGTCAGTAACGGAGAACCTTCTTTAATCAGGAAGGATCACAATCGCCTTGGAAGTTGGAAATAGGAAAATGCCCTTTACAGTAGACTACTTTTTGTCGAGATTTCGTACTTGTCTAGATAATAGTTTGGAAGGTTTTCTTTTAGACTTGTTATCCCTATTGTTACTGAACGTTTTTCTTAGGGGTAACGCGGTTTTAAGGGGCTGTGGCGTCACTTGAAGAGTCTCATTTATTATAATGAACATTAATAAAATTAAAAATAACTTCTTTTTTAGTATTAAATTCAAAGTTCCCAGAAACATTTATAACGGCTTAGATCAATGATTAAAATTCATTTAATTTCCCAGAGCGTGTTTATTTAAACATTCCTCAATGGAATGTTATCTCAACAGACCTTGAATTAGAAACACTGTTCACACTGACTGGCTTCTAATGAAAAGGTATTCAAATTAATAATTACATGCGGGTTTATTGGTAGATTTTTTTTTTTTTTTTTTTATCGATAAATTAATATCTTATCCAACTTTGAAAAAATGTGGCTTTAAGTTATCCATGCGAGAATTGGTGCCTCTCAATACAGTGAAAGGAAAAATAGATAGACAATTAATTTTAAAATATAAAACAAAATATTACTGTTTTTTTAAATCATGACTCGAGGTAACGAGAAACTGAAAGTCAAACTTATTATAGCGCGACAAGAGTGGATCCGGCCCTTCAGTTTTATCAAGAAATCAGCTACAACAGTTTTTATTAACAATTTCGTTGTTGTTTCTTCATGTACATTTCCAAAAAATACAGGAAATTAATTTGTTCATAAAATTCCATGTTTCTGTTCTTAGCAACAATTAAAACTTTTACATGTTAACTTCAATTTACTGTAGTTACTTACCGTTGTTTTATATGAGAGTTGTTCCAGTAAAAGTTTACAAGTTTTACACGTTTTGTATAAAATAATTCACTTTTTAAGGCTTCGTTAGGAAACCACTCTGGCTAAAGACATGCTAAAGATCACAGGGCCCGAATGGACTGGGACTGCAAATTTAATCATAAGACAACTATGCCTAGACAGGCGTGATTTATCACAACTACACGAACATAGATAACCTTACTTTATGAACGAAAGAAACCAAATACAAATGTTACGTCACTGATATTATTTAATGCTGAAACAAAATTAAAGGTAAATAATTGATTACTGTGGTTAATTTTAATTTCTAAGTCAGTAATACCACTCCATGTTCTCAAATTTCCCGAATCCAAATTTTAACTTTGTAGCAATAAATTAACTAAAAAATGAATGAATTAAAATATAAAATTCTGACCCTTCTGATGTAATACGTGTAAAATATGGCCTCAAACAAATTTTGTAAATTGTAATTTGTAGAAAGAGATTAATTAAAAAACTGTTCCAATATAACCATTAATCAACTTTAATGGAACCCTTTTAAACACATGTGGGGACGTTTAAATTAATTGGAAAAGCTATTTCGCGTTTTTTTTTTTTTTTTGGCGCATCAACAGCTGAGGTCATTAGCGCCCGGAGCTTTTTCCAGTGCACTGCCGGCCTCCGGACAGTGTTCTCTCGTTACAGACAACACTGTCCATCACCGGACAGTGAGCTGTAAGAAGCTCCTAGGAAGAGAAAATCTAAGGGTTAGCAGCTGGATTCGAACCCGGGACCTCAGCGTGGGAATCGAGTACGCTAACCACATAGCTAATCCCTCCCCTTTCGCGTGTTATTTTTTAATTTGTACTAACTGGTCAATTTATATTATTTGGATTAGGAACCACCACAAGCGGACATGACGTTAACACAGCGATCATAATTCTTCAACCGGTATTACCAATCAACCACTGGTTTAAATACTCTTACCATTTTTATTTATTGTAAAGGGAAGTTTAAATGTTCAAAATTTCGAGTTTAGGGGAAAATTCCACGAACGAGTATCATTTTATTGAATGGATTTTTGGAACTCACTAGAGAATTTATTCTGGAATTTGATTCAGGGGTTCCCTTGGATGTGTAATTCTTCACTCTAAAGTTCAATTTCAATGTAATGTACGGACTTGGAAAATTGGTTTTACACCGTTTTTATGAGACAAGTTTGGAAACCACTAAAATTGAATTAAAAAAAGATCAAAATGTTCACTCTAGTTTTTTAATTTTACTCTTTTTTTAAGGCGCATTTTGAAAATGAGTTTTCTCGGAAATGCATGCTTTTGAGGCTCAATGCAAAGAAAACCCCTTGGTTTTACCACTGCATATCTGTGTTTTCCTTTTAGAAGAACCGCGCGGGCTGCTTAAATTGATATACCATTTAGAAATAATTCTATGTCCATCTAACGCACAAAAGTTCGAATGAAAACCTTTAAACCATTATACAAATTGGCTTCACGAGTTTTCTTTTAACTTCTGTTAATACTTAAAGAATAAATAATTTGCAAAATTTCCCCAGAAATGAAAATAATGGATTTTAAGACACGGGTAAAGACAATCTGTTCTCAGCGAAAGGATAAAAAGTGATTCACTTATATTAAATGGCAATTTTTGTTTGTTTTACAAATTAGTTTAATACTTAGAAAATTGTAAAAAGTATTGTATTGCAAAAATGGTAAAGAATAATTTGAATATTAGATTAATTTAATCTGTTTTTATGAAAAGCAAAACTCCGCACTTCAATGCCTTCCTTTCGTAGCCATTTAAAGTTGTTTGGCCAAATTTTCTGCTTTGAAACTTCTTAGTTTCTTTTTAAGTAAACAAGCATAACGATAATAAAATGGAATAAAGGCTTCCAAGAATAATGTTTGATCAAGTAGTCAGGTAATGAAATCCAAAAATTTTGATAAATGTGACGTGATATTTTGCTTAGTATGGTGAAGTGACAAATTTTATTTTTTTAAATTACTTTTGTGGGCTATCCACTTTAATTTAGCTAACTATTAATTTGAATTACATCTTATCTGAGAATCTAGATATGACATCATTCAATTGGGGAGCCGCATCAGGGAGTGCAAGGCCAAAAAAAAGTAATTGTCACTTCAAATTCCCAAATTAAATTTCTAAAACCATTTTTGACAACTTTGGAGTGGTTTACTAAATAATAGAGGTACAAATCACTTTTTCTCACCGTGATTCTAAAACATTTGATTGGCGATTTCTTCCAAACAAGAAAAAACCCTCTCAACTATCACTTCTTGACGTTAATTGGTACTTAACGTTAATGTGATCTTACAATTACTAAAGAGCACTTTCGAGATACATCAAAGATGCAGCTCCTCTACAACTCTCCACAAAATTGATCACTTGCTTATTTATTAATTCACACATTCTTTAAGAGTAGAATTTGCTACCAAAAAAAAATACTGAAAAAAGGTAGCATGTGTACTCGGTCAAGAACAGGTAGATACAAGAATTCATGACCAGCAGAACCACAGTAGAGGTTACCTGGACAAAAGTACCCCGGTAACAGCAGAGGCCAGACGGATAGGATGTTCCAGAGCCACTTCTGCTAGATCTTAGCTCCAAGGACGGCAAATGAAGAGAAATCAAAAAACAGACAACCACTGAGTCTTCATTGACGACTGCTCTCAATATAACAGACTAGCATCCCTTCAAAAATTGAACCGGTCATCAGCCGGAAGCAGTGTAGTTACGAACTTCCTTTTGCGCTGGAGAATTCCATTGTACTAAGCCAAAAGAGCAGTGAGTTCTCTGCTATCGCAATATAAATAATAAGATCCCAAGTCTTCTGCCACTGAGCAGACCGTGAAGTTAAGTGTGTACTAGAGAAGTAGGACTTAACAGCGATGGATCTTACGAATAATTTGTGAATAAACGCTTCTGAGATAACTATTATATTAACCTGAGATATTTCAGTAATACTGAGATTACGCTAAATTGTGGTAAAAGAATATCGATGACGTTCAATGTTTAATGTAATTTGTTTAGACAGAATGATTATATATTTCTAATTTTACATCAGCCTACAAACAAAACAAATAAATAATATAGATAAATAATAAGAGGCAAAAAAAAATGTAGTCATATAAAAAAAAAGTATTTATATTTAATAAAATTGTTTCATTCTACTCCAAGGTAAATCTAAGATAGAATCGACAAAAAAATTATCGATAAATAATGAATATATAAAGAACAATAATGAATAAAACGTATGTAATGAGGCCAATAACACCAAGAACTTCACAGATCAAGGAAGTTAATAATTACAATAAAACAATAACTTGGTAGTCAAGGAGATAATTACAGATAAATTACACCAAGCTTGGGGAAATCTAAAATTCTAAATTTAGATAAACGAACTTGTTTATCGGAAGTAAAGACTTCTATACCGCTAAGGTGGATGAGGTCAGGGGGCTAAGTGATGAGTTGAGGTAAATAAAGAAATATCCGTGGGTGGAGCCTTCTTCATTTACTAGTTAGCCTTTAAAGGGATTTGAACAAGTCTGACAAGAGATCAACAAATGGCAGAAAACTGACTCGTAATTGTCAGCAATACGTATTTTCAGGATTTCTCGAAAAAGGCCTCTAAGATTTGCTTTTAAGCTGGTATATTCATCACCCCTCCTCAAAAGTAGATCTAATATTTGTAATTTTTGCAAACTAGTTCAATTAAGGGAACTTTCAGCCGAGGAATTTCTTGTATTTTCTCTAAGAGCAAATTTTCGGTGACATGTACGTCCTGAATTTATAACATAAAAACATTAGACATAATCGTGGTGGATATTTTTAAGAAAAATCTTCAAAAAAAAAAATAAAAAATGAACAACTCCTTTCAGTAAAGTGCTACTCATTTAACAATTTTCATCGCTAATTTTCGAAATATAGCGATTTATTGTTTTTTGAACTAGATTTCACATTCACTTGATTACACTCGATTTTGGTAAACACAACTTTTTCTAACTTAGCTGTCCTTAAAGCGGATCTTTTCGGTATTAATTCAAAATCGAAAATTTAAAACCATTACTCAGGTAGTACAAAGTACAAGAAAGTAAGAGGAGACTGTTTGTATCAATTTAGATTTAATCAAAATTTGGTTATAAATTCTAGTTCTATCGAGGGTTATTACTTTAATTTTCTGTTCAGTCTTCATTTAATATGCAATATTGATTTTTTTTTTTTATTCATTCGATATGAAATATTGATAAAATTAATAAAAAGAAAAAAAAATTATTCAACACTAATTGAAATAAAGTAATCAAGGTCGAATTCAGATATTACTACTAGTTTATCGTTTCGATAATTACATGCTCTAGTTTATCGTTTGTATAATTAAATTTTTTATAACAAAAATTCTCTTTTTCATAATCCACCCTTACTATGTGTAGAGTACTCATTTGGGGAGAAAGTATATTTCTAATACTGGAAAGACTTATTTTCGATAGAAGATAAGAAGAAACGAGATCGTCCAAATAATGGCAGGAAGAACTGTATACTACAGAAGAAATGAGCACAAGAAAAGAAAATATTTAGTTATCAGAACGTTGGAAGATAAAAGATAAATCCAAACTCTACGTACACAGGACGCCTAAAGGAAGAAGAAAGTTAAGATGGTCAGGAAACAATGATGGACAGGCTGAGGATATGGCGAGGAGATGGGTAGAGACCTCTAGAGAAGTGGCAGAAGTTATAGGATCATTTTTCTGAAACCGCATTTGGCGAGATAAAAAAGTTAAGGAAATTACTAGAATTGTTGTTCCGGCAATAAGACTCACAAAAAAAACCTGTACACATTGTCTTCCCAATTATGTTATTTTGACAATGTAATCCATCTTAGCACCAATTTCACGGACTTCCGAAAGAAAATAGATGCAGTCCATCTATTAGTTACAAAAGAAATGGTATACAGGTAGTCCTCGACTTACGATGTTGATCCGTTCCTATGCGACATCGTAAACCGTTTACTGTACCATATACGTACAGTACAGTACTGTACTACCATAATAACAGTACAGGGCTGTAAGCACTTAGCCTATCCTAACACAGTACCCTACATGATTATCAAAAAACACATATAAAATACTTTACGTTTAATAATGAAATGAGACAGTAATAAAAAAACAGTAGTGTACTTTACGATATCTAATTTCACTTCCATGGTGATGGCCTCCCTTTTCTTCAATGCACTGCCATCAGAAGAGTCTGTCTTACGTTTGGGAGCCATAATGAAGGGCAAAAAGTGATCTTGACAACGATGTTAATGACGGTCCCAAGCCGCTGCACACCAAAACTCTATAGCAGTTCACGGGCTTTTCATAGTACATACTGTACTGTAAATGGGAGTCGTAACCACGAAATGTCGTAACTCAAAACCGTCGAAACCCGAGGACTACCAGTATTTTTAATGATTTGAAATGTGATCACAGCTTAAATTCATAGTTACATACTAGCGAAAGAACTAGCAATCGATCATAATCTAGAAAACACTTATTGTAGTAGCCGGTTTTGTCTAAGTAGACCTGTTTTTAGGTGGACAATGAATTAAATAAAATTTGTTCAAATTAAAAATTTCCAACTCGATGTGGTCTGATCTTTTCTTCAAGAGAAAGTCTATTGACAAATTGATTGATTATGGAAGATCAAAAAGTAGTAACGATTATTTTGAAGGTAACAAAAACACTTTTTTTCAGAAAAAAATTAACTCTCTAGTAATTAGATCTAGTAGAAATAATTAACATTTTTATCATAAAAAGAAATTAAGGAACTAATCAAGTAATTATAACAAAATTTACTAGCTATTAACGGGAGACAGTTAATTATCTAAAGAGGTCTGGACTTCACTAAAAGAAAATCACAGCTAAAGAAAATGAAACTATTAACTTTTTTACAATTTAGTAAATAATGGCAATCAAAACGAGAGAATAAATTAAGAAGAAGGTTAAATGAAAAGGAAACCTCACAATATGAGTATGCAATGCAACGAGGTTGATGACCCTTTGCCCCAGTAGGAAACTATAATATACTTGAATGGAAACGTGGCGCACTGCGACAAAATTACCGGCAACTAGCAATTTTATTTAAAAAAAAAAAAAAATTGGAATTCTTAGAAATGTAATTACACTGCATAAATAACCTACGCTGATTGTAAACGGAAATAGTAACATTAAAAACAGGATTTTGTAAAATGGTCTTCATAGATGGCCGGAAAAAGTGGAACTGTACTCTCTCAAGGTCTACAACGCTAAATTTAAATGAGAATTGGATTTCAATTATTGGTTGAAAAAGATATGTTTTTAGATTAGTCAGCAAGAATAGTTCTCTTTACTTATCAGCGAACAGTTCGCCAATATGCTTTATAAGTGTTTCACTTTCTTGCTTTATAAATGTGATTCTTTGATTTTTGGGTGTGAAATATGGTCAAGGTGGTAGTTCTTCCAGAATTTTGACATTATTTGGGTATGACAGGAACTTGGCTTTAATTGAAATCGAATCTTTCACGGATAGAATGGATTAAATTAGAGCGGCCTCAAGGCCTACGCCACTGTGACCACTTCGGATCTATTGTGGCTCCCCGACTTTAGAACTAGCCCTCCAGACCTGTCCTTTTAATCAAACTCTTAATGCTGGAGAGCGGCTCCTGGGTAAAGCTCACGGGCCTTGGTTTTTCCTCCCAGAGAAGTAACATCCTTAGCCATAGAAGCCCCTCACACTGACACAACACGTGCAGTGACGTTTCCTCTTCTTCCTGACAGAACCTACAAAGGCTATCATCTGCCAGGCCCATGCGATGCATGTGTTTTCTGAGCCTGTAGTGGCCAGTTAATAGGCCTACAATCATCCTTTTAGCCCCACGGCCTCGGCGAATAGCCGTTAATGAACAATGGCAAGCCACCACTCCTGGCCCTACTCTGCACCCATAAGTTAATGACTGCAGACTTAACACATTTCGAAACCCCAAAACAGGGCTCCAGGCCAACGAATTGTGCCGCAGAGCTTCCCGGGCCAATAAATCTGCCACTTCGTTTTCCTTATGTCCTGAATGACCAAGTACTCAAACCAGAAAGACCTTATTCTTGTCACTAATTTGCTTCAGGGCACCCAGACAGTCCCAAACCAGCCTTGAATTGACCTGGTAGGAACTAATAGCTCGAAGAGCAGCCTGACTATCCGAGAAAATTACGGCCTTAGAATTCATAATTCCTCGCCCTTTAATCTCGAACCTAATTGCAGCTAGCTCAGCCTGAAAAACTGTAGCTAGTTTTCCTAGGCTAACCGAAAAGTTACATTTCGGCTTCGCCCCGTACACTCCCGCTCCCTCACCCTCTTCGGCCTTGGAGCCATCCATGTACCACATCGAATCTCCCGCAACTGGGGGGTCCACGTCTCCAAGCCTCCCGGTCTCCAATACAGACTTTGAAAGGCTTGTCAAAGTTATATTTGGGACACATAAAGTCCGAAGGCAGGCCCAGGAATTGGGTAGGCCTCCAGCTCCTCGTATAAACTATCATTCAACGATGCTTTACATTTCTAAGAAGAATACTTGACGAGAAATTAACAAATCATATCCAAAAACAGTTTCCTATGCCATAACACTGCATTTATATCAAGAACTTGAAAAATGTTGGTTAAACTTTTCAGCTTAATTTAAAATTTTATTGGTTAGCCATGTTCTCTTGAACTGTACTTGAAGACTGATAGATACGCTATTCGGAGAGGTTCGTTAGGAGAAGTTTTACTGATATAAAATTGAATATTCATCCCGGCTTTGGGTCTAGGCGCGCTATGATTCTGCTCACAGTTGTAATGGAGCTGAGTAGTTTGGATAACTCCACAGAATCTAATCATTCAATACAAGATCATATTAATAAAACATGTGACGTGGGAGGAATGTGAGTGGGAGATGAGGCCATGGAACTTAAAATTACCTCTACACCCCACTTTTTCTTCACTTGAGGTACAATAATTTAGATGCACTTGAAAAACGTTTTGCAAAACACATTCACAAGGAAAAGAGATGGAGAGACTTCGGATACAACTCGAATGCATTGTTCTATACCAGCGTTTTCCTAACCTATGGTACGCGAAAAATAATCAATAATGACGGACATTAAAAATTGGAAAAAAAAATTCAAGCATAAAAATATCATTGAAACGTTTTTTCCTACAATACATAAAAATTATTTTAATTAATAATATTATACAGTAAAGTTGTTAATATGTACAGTAATAAGAATGGTCTATCTCAAGATTTACGAGAAAATATAATTAGCACATTTAACAGGATTAAAATGTCATGGAGTATTTTCCTAAACACGAAAACACAAATGATAATTGGATTTTAAATCCCCTTCTATAAAGAAAATTTAGGAAAAGCTACATCATTATCAAGAAAAGTTTAAGAAAATTTAATAGAATTATTATGTGACTGAACTTAAATTATATCTGTGTAAATATCTGCTTAAAGAGACTTGATTGTAATGAGTAAGCTCTATCCAAGTAACATTAAATTTAATTGGTACTTACAGGTAGTTGAATGCTTGAAAGAAATTAATTTAGAAGATTTGGGTACAAATATAATAATCCTAAAGAAGAATTCTGTAAATTAATTAATAATTTTGAAGAGAAAAAATGTACGCAATTTTTAATTATTTAAAAAAGTTTTAAAACTAAGATCTTACACATTACAGAATTTATAAAGTGAACATGAACTTGAACTCCTTTGTAATAGATACTCGTACATTGTATCTCTATACAAATAAAGATGATAATAAAATTGCACACTCGGAATAACAAATTTCACGAAATACAATCATCTTTACGAAGTGGTACAATTTAGCATGATGTACTACCAAGTGGTACGCGAGCCAAAAAAGGTTGGGGAATCGCTGATCTATACGATCTTCAACTTTCATCCAACCAAAAGAAAGTAAAAGTTATAATAAAAAAAAAATAAATAAATGAAGTTTTATTAATAAAAAGTTTTTGAACGACAGCATTCATTAAAAACAATGACAAAATAATTGCTAATAAAATGATTAAATTCAATTTTCACCGTTACGAAGAAAATATTGGCTAACTGTTTTTACTTCCTGTACAAGGAGAAAGCAACAGAACGTCCTTGAACCTGCACGAACAAGTTTTGCGGTGAGCAATGTGAATTCACTGTTGTACGCACAGATTAGTACGGAGAAAGGAAGCTATTGGAAGGAAATTAACTTGCCTTCTTCCGCTGAAAGATATCCAAGTGTTAAACATCGTAATTATTGTCTAGCACTATAATTTAAGAGAGAATGTAACCGCTAGTAAGAAATAAAAAATAACAGGGCTAGTAACGTGATGGTAGCATACAATTATTGTCTTAATGTCATCATTAGAGCAAAAGTCTCTTTGCAAAAATAAATAAAAATATGGCGTGAACACACATGACTTTGTCATGCCGCCATTATTACAATTCTAATTCAGAAAACTCATTTTCGAAATCGTTAGTAAGAGGAAGTCAGATGAAGTTCACACAAACTTAAAATATTTAACATTATATTCTATTTCATTTCCTTCCACCCCTTTTAAAAGTTAATTTTGATGTGATTATTTATTATGCAATCACTTTACTAAGTTTTTACTGAAAGGGGAGTGGTTTATTTGAAGTAGGCGTGGTCTTAATACATCCTAGCTTTTGATTGGTAAAACAAACCACCTATAAATGCCACACCTGAATTCTCAACTATGATTGGTTAATAATCATTTGTGGCTAGCTATGTTCAGTAAAATTACAATCTAAATTTGTCTTCTGACTGAATAATTCAATCTACCTATATAATTTTTTTAAATATAAACCTACCTATATTTAAATATAATTATAAAAAATTAACAAAGGTTAATAATTTTTCTGGAATAATCAAATTGTGTAGGCAGGATAATATTTATCATAAATTTATTTGAAAGTGTTAAATATTTGTCTTGAGAATTTGGATAAGTAGAAATTTTAAAGAAAGCAGCTTGGAAAAAGTGATTATCTCGAACAATTTTGTTAGCCATTTTGTCAACTACCCACGGATTTGGAATGAACTCTATTTGCCCCTAACACGCTAGTACTGTTTTGTTTATTCTAAAATAGTTTCTTAAATTATAATCAATATAAACTGATAGATTTATAGAACTCATGGATCAATATGACGGTGGCGCGAGACAATGGACACTTGTCAACAGAAATATATTAAAGTAATAATTTAAAGGTTAAATGGATGTTAGAAAGGGTCAATGTAAACTATTTTATTTCGCTCACTATTAAAATAATTGGCTCAAAATTTAACTATCAATTATAGTAAATGGTTAGAAGATAAAATGAAGAAAAGTTCTAGTTTTGTACAAGGCTAATGCCTATTACAGCCACATTGTTGATAAGGCACAAATTGGCTATAGATTAAAATCATTACATTACTGAACGTGAGGATAATTCAAGAAACCATTTTCAAAATTATCTACGCATGATCGTTAATTTCACTGATATTACATAATAAAGCGGTCGTTTAAAAGACTAAAAAGATCTGGAGATAAACTCGATAAGACTTTTTCATACTCACAGTGGGGAATATTCTTCGGAATTATGGCAAAATCGGAATATTATCAATTCATTTAATCCTCGTAAATATGATACAATGGTAGGTCTAGACTCTAGACCAGCGGTTCCCAACCTGGGGTACGCGTACCCCTAGGGGTGCGCGAAAGATTGTTCAGGGGCACGCAAAAAAAAAGTTATTATGGCGGAAGATATAAAAATTGTACAGATATATTATTAATGAGGAAAAAATTATATAATAAATGATTCCTACAACTTAATTACAAAGTTATTATAATAAAACTGAATAACATATAAATTGACAAGAATTAAGTACTCATTCGATACTGCAGTATTTTTTTTTTTTTAAATAAATATATTTGTATATCAAAAATTATTGAATGATTTCTTGAAAATGTAAAAATTTGAAAAAATGTTACTTTAGTTTTGACTAATATTACACATGGCCCGCATATAATTTACTTCTCCTTTATTAACGTTTTGCTTTTCAATTTACGACCCCTGCTATAGTTATTGGTTTGAAATGTTCACCTATTCATAAATGATTTTTTAATAGGAACATATCATATGTATATGTTCTTTACAAGACACATTATATTCAGATTGTTTTGCTGTTAATTTAAAGTTACAATACGTAAAATCAAGAATACGATTATTTATTTTACATACATATAAGTTAGGGGTACACACTAAGGAAACAATCAGGTATAGGGGTACACTAATGAAAAAAGATTGGGAACCGCTGTTCTAAACGATCTACACTACCATATAGTTTTAATGTAAGATTTTATGGAGGTTGGCTAGTTAGCCTATTTCACCGCAACCCTGAGATTTGTTCTGCGCCCCCCCTAGTTGAAGCCCTTCTCCTGTCCCATCTGTTTGAGTAGGCGTATGGAAAGGGATTCAAGGGTGAAGGTTAAAGGGACATAGAGTAAAGGAGGTTAAAGGGCTAATCTCCCAGCCAAACCCACCCTACTCTCTGATAAGAGGAGACGTTTAGTGCAGTTCCTTTTTCTTGCTATCAATTCTACATACGGTAATCGCGTTGCCCAAGAGATGCATGTTTATTCATTTTAGCTTGGTCCTTCTAGAGTCCTCGATCCTCCAAGACTTGCTGGAGTGATGTCATTGCAAACTAATGAACTTTTCCACCTCTAGCTTGAGATTTTTACCTATCAACAGATACGACTTCTAAATCGAACGCTTTGTTGTCTTCACTGGGGCATTTTCCTACGCTCTTCGGGAAGCACCATAGGGTAGGTTCTGGGACCAGGCAAACATCCTTTTCATTATACTTCTGTCCTACCCTTGTACTAGACAATAAGTTTTTGAGTATTTTAGTAGAAGTAAATAAATATATGACAATTTTTTTTTAACTAGGTACCAGAGCCCATGGTATGGGCTTAACCTCCACAGTAATGGTTCTCCAAACATTTCTGATCTGAGCTTTTTTCCCCATTGCCTGTGAAATTTGGAGTACCTGGTTCATTGAAGTTTAACAGAACATTTAAGAAAAAAACTACAATTAAATTACGGTATCAAAATCAATATTAACTCATTAAATATAAATAAGAATTTTTTTAAAATCATTTTAACGATACCACTACAAGACAAGTCATTTTAGCTGCTTAAGCTCCTGGTTGGACAATCCTAATTTGGTTGATTTTAAAAAATTCACTAACACTCTTATTTATTATAGTCTTATTATTTATTTATTTTGACCTGTGTCGTATTTACATTCAACTTCAGGTTTATGTGGAGAATTTCCTTTTAAAGCACCTCTCAATCATTTTGTCACCACAACTCATGTAAATGTCAAAAGTAACAGACGTTTTATATCAGTAAATGTCATTTTTTTTTTTTTAACACCAACTTGATGGAACCATTCTCTAAATTTGAATGAAACTGCTACACTGATCAGAATGAAAGAGAACATCATGATGTGCAGATGAAATCATTGCGGATGCAACTAGGTGTTTAATAAAATGGACCCATGTCAAATCAACACGGAGTCTGAACCTCACCATCTCGGATTTTCTTGAAATTTGGCTCATGTGTACTATTGGTATAGACTTGGAAAAATATGAAATTTTACTGTGATATGTCAACTTGTTTATGAGTTACAGGGCTGTAAAGTTGCCAAAAATGGGCTGAAAAACAGGGAACCCCGTGTTTTTTAATTACTGTAGAAGCTTTCCTAATTGAGCCACAGACTTGGGATTGGTGTCATTTTACAGCATATATAATGCCCTTTCCTGCGATATGCGACACCATATGGGTTAGGATAAATAAAGTTTGTTAAATTTAAAATTTAAATTTTAAATTTTTTAAAAAGTACATATTTTAAAATTAATTCCATGAATAGCTAGTAGTGTTATGAATCACTGGGCAAAATATTAATTTGGGACGACAATGGCTTCATTGTTAAAAAAAAATTAAGACTAAAGCTCCAATCCGATTAATTCAACTCTGAATTCATGTTAATAAAAAATAATTCCACTAATAAGTCCAAAGTAAAACATACTGTTAAGTAATAGGATCTCTTTATTATTTTAAGCTTGAAAAGGCTTCATTTGTTTGACATGCATCACTTTCTAGAAGGACATATGTAAGTTCTTTCAGTCAGAGTCACAGGATCAATTTTTATCAAAACATCCACTACTGAGACCCAAAGAATATCAGCATTTCTTGGATACGAGATGATTTAGAGGGTCCAGCTGGATGAAGAAAAGTTACATTTACTTCATCAAGTTCTTCATTTTTCTCTAAAACATATCCAGTTTCTTTATAGACTACACTGATATAACCTGATATGTCGGCTAATTTTAGTTTATCAGGGAATTTTGAAACTTCCCTTTCGCAAGCTTCTGAGTTCATAGAAAAGTTTTTAACCAATATTTTGGATTTACTTCTGGGAATGGAAGCATGGTATTGCTGTGTTCCTTTACTAGCCAATGCTTGAGCAAACCGATTTTTTAAAAAAACACTCAGATTCAACATAGTCTTCCTGGGTTGAATATGCAATGTCTATGTTGGTGATGTTTTCTACTCCCACTCAAAAAGTTGTAGTGAAGTTTGGATTTGATTTCCATAGAATCGTTGCAAACTGGCACGAGCTGCCAGTCTCTTTACCGAACCCCCTACGCCATCACAAGGCCCTTTGCCGACTTAAACCAACTTAAAGAGGCTGTTATCTCAGCCAAAGAAGACTGTTCTTGAACAAAGATATTGAATTGAATTATTTTTGTATAATGTGATTAACTGCATAATTTCATTAAAATAATATATTCTAATTAATATGAATAATTACTGTAATCATAATTATTAATTCTAAAAATGATTTCAAAATCAATATTTTAAATCTTAATAATTATTAATTATGATTCATTGATTCATTATTACTATTTTCAATTTATTTATTACTTTAATTTTATTAAAATATATTTTCCATGAAAAGGAGCATCAGTCTTAAATTTTTTTAACAATGAAGCCATTGTCGTCCCTAATTAATATTTTGCCCAGTGATTCATAACACTACTAGCTATTCATGAAATTAATTTTAAAATTTTAAAATATGTACTTTTTAAAAAATTTAAAATTTAAATTTAACAAACTTTATCCTAACCCATATGGTGTCTCATATCACAGGAAAGGGCATTATATATGCTGTAAAATGACACCAATCCCAAGTCTGTAGCTCAATTAGGAAAGCTTCTACAGTAACTCAAACAACCGGTGTTCCCTGTTTTTCAGCCCATTTATGGCAACTTTACAGCCAGCCCTGTAACTCATAAACCCGTTGACATATCTCAGTAAAATTTCATATTTTTCCAAGTCTATACCAATAGTACACATGTGCCAAATTTGGTGAGGTCAAAAATGGTCTTTTTTGTGTTGATTTGACATGGAATGACTCGTAATGGAGATTTTTAAAGTAAAATGAATTCACAGTCTAACAGAATTACTTTCACGTTATTTTTCTTAGAAATCGATCTTGAGATAAATTAATGTACTTGATTCAAGTGGTTGGCCATTGCTCAACAAATAATTGAATAAGTAGTATTATTTAATTCTATTTTTATTTGAAGAGAAGTTTGAGAAATATTTCTTTTTCTCTTCAATGAACTATATAATATAATTAAAGGAAGGAAAAGAGTGACTAAAAACTTTGCAATGTAATGCAACGTTCATAATGCACAGTTACATAGATTTACAAATCGTTGCAAATCCTTTTAAAGAAATTTGTTTTCATTTACAAATATAAATATATTCAAGAAATAAGGAAAATTACAAAATCATAACAATAGTATTATAAGTTACAAGCATCGCGGAAATATAATAATTCAAGGAAATTACATAAATTAATGTAAACATTTGTACCAAAAGCATACATTATTTACATTAGGTAAGAAAGTTTTTATTATTATGTTCTGTAGAAGGCAGGTACATGTTTAGTTATTAGTAATAGGCAGGAACAAAGTGCGACCTTGTTAAAAGAAAAAATAGTAATAATAATAAAAGAATTCAAAATTGGCGATAAATTTACTGACTATTTACAAATATTAAATACAGTTAAAGTTGATATTAAAACAAATTTTTCTGGAAAAGTGACAAGAACTTTTCTAATTATAATTTAATTTCTGAAATGTAAAATTTTTACGTAGGTATAACATATATCACAGATAAGACCTATTCAACCACAACAATGAATCGAACGTGAAATGAATGTTAATCAAATATCAGAGTTATTTATGTTTTATTACGATTGTTCAGATTAGCATTTCAAATTGTCGTCCTTCATTTAATTTCAAATATATTTTATACCAGAAGCAAATTTTATTGTTGTTAACTCAATCTTTTTGACTTCTTTGAAATCCAAGGATAATAAATGAATTTACCTAAAAGTAATTTAGAAAATTAAAGGCTATGGTATCAGTTAAAAAGAATTTAAAATATCTCTAATTTCAATGGGACTTTTAAAAGACAAAATTGAATTTACACTATCCAGGAATCAATTAGCGCAATTTGGTAATCTTTATCGGGGTAGGTCGCTTATGAACCTGTTAAAATTTCGTTTTTATTTAAAGCCTTAATATCTGTCTAAAACTATTTAATAAGAACTAATTTTCATTTTACAACCAGAGTGTAATTTTTAAATTTAAATCTTACTCGTAAGTAGAAATTACGCTCTGTTTTGCTTGATTAAATTGATAGACTCAATGCGCGCTTCATCTTACCAACAATCCTTGAAACATACTAACAGATACAAAAGTTAAAAGAAAGAAATGAAAGAGTGACTAAAAACTTTGCAATGTAAATGCACAGTTACATGGATTTACAAATCGTTGCAAATCCTTTTAAAGAAATTTGTTTTCATTTATAAAAATATATATAGAGAAGAAGATGGTAATATTGGACAGTCTTTTTTTTTACCTTGCATACTTTGAACACTACTGTACTCTGAAGTAAAATCATAGACATACATTATTTGTCTTGGTAAATTTAGAGTCCTGAGTGGATTACAGCAAGGAGTCTGTAGTTACACTGAAAAAGTCTGTCGTAGTGCCATATTGGGTTTTCAGAAAGTGTGGTCGTAATATGGGACACACATAATAATTATAGTTAATGTTCTCGTTTCTCCATGAATTGTAAAAATAAGCCTTAAATACGCCACAAAACTATATTTTACACAATTATCGTACATTAGTACAAAAATTAAGATGTAATCAGTTTTCTTAGAGAAAGATCAAGACATCTTTGAAATGATCTTTTTAGGCCCTTTATAGTAAGTACCCTATAGATAAAAAAACAAATTTATAAGACCCTAGTATCGTTCTCAGTGCCACTTTTCACACTTGTTCGGCAGACGATTAACGAGGTTGTTACATGGGACAACGCTGTCCCATAATACCACCATACACCGCGTACAATATAACCTCATTTTCTTTCCAATATACATTCATATTTGAAATCCATAATACCAGCATTTAAAACTCTCTACTTTCTACATTTTGAATGTCTAAGGGACATTATTCTAACTTTCCTCGGTAATAACCAAAAGCAGAGGAAAATCAACCTTAAGAGAACTTTTTAGCATTGACAAAATCAACACGGTCCTCTCTCGGACAAAGTTGTCACTCTATTGACGCGCTGCCTTCTGCAGCAGACAAAGCCTACCCCAAAGAGTCACCAAAGGCACCAGTTTGCTAGTTTGGGCACCACCCAAAAACTAACAGATAGCACTACTGGTTTCACAAAAACAGGGGTGTCCTAAATTCCAACCCCGTCCCATATTACCACCTTCTCCTCTATTCAAGAATAATGAAAATTACAAAATAATAACAATAGTATTATAACTCACAAGCATGGCAAGCATGATACTTCTTGCGATTTTTCGTTTTTGAACTCGACTGTTCCCTTATTTTATCGACTTATTTGTCTTTATGGACTAGATAGCCTTATGGAATACTATAAATAGGCTTGTCATACAAACAACTAAATAATTGAATAATTAAGACGAGATATTATTCTATATATACGCAAACTTCCACAACATCATCTTAACTTAGTTTACTTAACAGGACACTTCTGCTTTAAAATGTTCAATGCGCCATTTATTTATGAAGTATTTAATTAAATGATAAAACCAGTTTTCAATTAGAAAATTATTTATAGTTCTCTTGAAGTCAGTAATGTCTCATACTTTATATATTTCCAGCATTTTCATTATAAATTCCAGCTGAAGCTGTACTGGGAGTAAGTTCAGATTTGAACAGAGACATGTCTGTTTGCATTGCTTCTCATATTGTAATAATCTTAAAAATAACTTCTGATCTACTAAATTGTCAATGTTCGTCTGTTTTTAGTGCCAATTTGAGTAGATGTTTTGATCGCATGTCGTGGCCATGATAAGTAACTTGTTGAAATACAGATCTAGCGCTACCATTTATTATTATTGCACTATTTCGCAACCTGATGTGGATCCAATGAAAGATAGACCATTCTCAAAAACTGTGTATAGAACAGTTTATAAACTTTATGAAGCTGAGCTCTAGTTTAGGAGCCATTTGTAGGGAATGATTTAGCTCAATTAAATCGAAACTGGAATCCCATGTGGAGATTCCAGAGATTCGAATCTTTTACAGTTCATTATTCGGTGATGGAAAGATTTCCTTGTAACTAGAGAACACAGTCCAGGGTCTGGCAGTGCACTAAAATAAGTTCTAGGCGCCAATGACCTTAAATGTTGTCGCAGTTTAAATTAAAGAAGAAGAAAGACAAAGAAAAAAGTCATTTGTAAACTTTGGACAGTATTTTGCAGTAATTTAGGAAGCTAATAGCTTCTTTGAATAGCTACCATCATAGACCGTGGAAACATACCAAGTTCACCAAAATTGTTTTAGTTTAAAAATCAGTTAGTAATAATGACAGCAATATGGCGGACTACGAGTGGCGTGACTCTGCCCAGTAATGTGCGTATTGATTTTGTAATTTTTCTTTCTCCCTTAATTACCAAAAAAAGATGCATATTTTAATAAACAACTCTTATTGTACATGAAAATGTAGGTTTAAGTATAATGAAAAAATGTCTCCGTTGTAATAAAAACAAAAAAGGACAAGATTCTTCAATATCAGTAATTGCCAAACAACAATTTTGTGAAGTGGAAGTTTTGTTAAGAAGCTTAGGGTTGTTACATAAAGTCCGATATATATTCGACAATGTACCATCCCACTTACAGTCGACCCTTTTAAGAAAGTAGGCTGACCTGATTTCGTTTCTGTTTACTACCAACAGTGGGCCTAAAATATCGTATGTTTACCCAAGAGACAATGGCAATAACAAAAATAAACTTCAACACTTTATTGTAGCAGAAACAAAATTGCTGTTATACTCTCACAATTCTCAAGGTTATAACGTAAACATTTTTACAAACCCCAACAATTTAAAACATATTTAATTCTTTTTACTAACAAAATTCATAATGTTAAATTGTACTCATTGAAATTGTAATTCCAGTTAAAGGGTCTTGATCGCTAAGTTACAAATGAGTCCCCTAGTTGTCGATATTTTATTCCGCTTCCGCATAGGGAAAGAGAGAATTTCCTTAAAACCATATATTTTCCGGTAGAAAATCAAAATACAAAATTCTATAAGATTGCAATAGGTTCCTCAGGCTAGAGAAAAAAATATTACAAGCACATGTCTCTGAGTTTAAGCAAACACCAGGAATGGAGTTGAGGAATCCAGAAAAGTTTTCTGTTACAAGTGCGTCATAGTCAATGAATTGCTGACCGTCACATATATATTTGCATTCATTTGCATACTTTTATAGTCATACTCGTAGTATTTCTAACTCTAAACATTCAATTCTCGAACTAAGCAGTTTATTGATTTACACCATCACATTATACGAGAAATAGATTCAGAAGAATCATTACAGGTAGTATTCGAAAATTCCAATATCTTCTTTAAAAGAAAGAAAGAAACATGGAGCAACAACTTCTACGCAAATTGTTGAGAACGGCCTATCTCATGGGACCGAAGACCAAGAATCCTTGCGTCAAGGCTTTGCCCCAAATCTTGATAAGTATATTCAGAAATCGTACTGCTTGGGTAAAAGTTGGTGCTCAAGATATCAATTGCAATTTTCAAAACTGCGGGATATAAGTTATAGTAAAGGAATGGTATTTACTAGTTCAGACTTCAGAGTTCTACTGGAGGCTCGCAGTTTTCTTTCGTATAAACATACAGATATATATATTATAAGCACGAGGTGTGGCTATTAAATAACGAGGCTGATGCTGCTACAGAAGAACTATGCATACGCCAAATCCTAACGACCGACAGCTGTGCAGCGTAAAGCCTTCTCTTTCGAATGCAGCGTCTCACGTGCTTGTAGAGAAATCTGTCTGACCGGAACCGTCGTTTCTGTAAGAGGTGTTAGTTTCGTTTTACTGCAAACATGATACTACACATGTAGTAGAGCAACGAATTGTCGCGAAATTTCACATGAAACTAGGTAGAACCGCTACTGAAACTTATCTTTCATTATATAAAGAAGTTTATGGCGATGAATGTTAATCACGTGCGCAAATTTTTGAGTGGTTCAAGCGTTTCCAAGATGGCCGAGAAGACGTCGGAGATGATGACCACCCAGGTCGCCCTTCCACGTCCAAAACGGTTGAAAATATCGATTATAATAATGCAACATTACTACCGTGAAGTGCTTGCTCAACTCCGTGAAAGAGTAAGGAAAAAACGACCCGATTTGTGGAAGAACAAGTCATGAGTTCTCCATCAAGACAACGCGCCGGCTCACACTGCATTGGTCTGTCAAGACGTTTCTAGCCAAGTACAACATCCCCGTTTTAGGCCATCCGCCTTATTCGCCTGATCTGGCCCCATGTGACTTTTATCTGTGCCCCAAAGTCAAATCGGCATTAAAAGGGGAACACGATTTCAGTCCGTTGAAGCTTCGAAAGAAAAAGTGGCACGCGTCATGCAGGAGCTCAGACTTCTAGCACCGTTTCGAACAATGGTAAATTCGCATGGAGCGTTGTAGGGATAGAGGAGGGGTGTATATTGAAGGTGATAATAACTAAATATGTATAAATTTAAAATAAAATGTTTTACAGCAATAGTCTCGTTATTTAATAGCCACACCTCGTATTCTTTCCTGAAAAATTTTGTGAAAAAAATTAAGCGGACCACTTCAATTAGTGATTGCAGCCTAAATCTTTAAATTAAAGGTTCCCAACCAATCTCAGTTTTACTGTTGCCACTGTTTTTGTATTTATTTATTATTAAACTAATAAAAAAATACAAGAATCTACCTGATACAATAATACAATTACACTTATTAAACTACCTTTAAAAATGTTTAGGTGACCATAAAAATGTTTTAAACAAGAACTTAACTGCAAAAAAAGTTTTAAAACTTTAGAAAAAAAGTGTAGTCCATCACTAAAGAAATGTTATATAATACCGCATCAAGAAAACATGATAATGATTAAGCTCCATTTTACTACAGGTACCACACATTACAAGGCCTTTTTTAATATCACTACAGACAAAACAAGATAATAAAAAGTATAAAATTAGAATGAATCTTGTAAAAAAATCTTAATAGATTAAAACATTGTAAAAGTTATTTTTAAACCCATCTCATTAAAATTTGCGCTTATTTAAACCCAATTTATTTTTAACACGTAACTCTTATTATGAATTCAGAGTGAAGTTAATTTACGAGTATATTAAACAATTGTTATTTGTTGGTTATTAATGGCAATCCTCGACAAACAATTGGAATAACAATAAAGTTTAGAAGAATATAAAGCTTGTTCGCTTTTTTTGGGGGGGGTTTTCATGTGAAAATAAAAAAAAAGGTAAATCTTCATGTAAACTGAACTTCTCTTTGTGCTGGACTAATTTGGATTTTGAGTCATTAAGATCTGTGAAATGTTTCAAGTAAATTACCTCTGTACTCTCTGCTAAAGGGACAATCTTATCAGGAATCATTTATACAAAGCAACATTTAAAATAATATTTAATTATTCTATCTTCAGTAGCCTCAGACCACCATTCAATGATGTTTCAAAATGATGAAAAGTGGAGGCAAATTAGAGAATGGATCTCAAATAAAAGTATAAATAAAAAAATATAATTCCAGAGTACTGTACTATAGACTCGAGTATTTGTCAAACAGTATGAGATTAATTTATTGAGTACAATGTCAAGTCGAAGTTATTCATCATTAATGTTTGGAACAGAAAGAGAGAGTAGAGAGGAGAATATACGTTACGTCATCAAATGGCCAAACAAATAAAGGTAATGTTGGCAATCCTTTATTCCAATACTTCTTGATAACGAAAATTAAGAATAGAAAATATGAAGAGAATTAAATTTATTAAGAATATCTCGATCAAAGCAAAAATAAGACGTTACAGTTTATAATAGCAGCTTAGAAGACTGGTTTGTGCTAAGTATCTTTTTTCTGCATTAAATGGGAAAGATAAAAATAAATAAAAAAAGGTGAATTAAATAGAGCAGCGAGATGAAGGTCAAAGAGAAAAATCTGTTTTTAGCCGGGATGATTTATCTTGATGGAACTGTTTACAAATAACTTAAGTAAATTCTCTGTCTAAAAGCACAAGTTGTTGTTTTTTTCTCTACGCTATCTATTTCTCATAAGAAATATTTAGTTTGAAAATAGCCAGTTCAATAAGGCAGTGTGAATACAGGTCATCTAATAGTTTTGTGATTTCCGTCAGAAAGACAATGCACATTAAATCTATCGAGTTGGCAAATAAGTTCGTTCGGTTTTTATTTTGGTACAGATTCATTCCGATTTTCTTTTTTTATTTTCGGCGCAAGCGCACAACTCGATTGTTCATTTGAAAGATTATGTTAAGCTTAACCTTTCTATGGATTTCGGTTTAACAAAAATTACTATTGTGCTTGCTGCGTAGCTGTAAAGATGGATGAAAATAAAGTGCATTTTCGTTATATTTTGCTTAAACGAGCTGCAGAGGCTCATAAAAAGATATGTTGTGTTTATGGTGATGATGCCTTAACAGAACGCGTATGCCAAAAATGGTTTGCCAAATTCCGTTCTGGAGATTTCGCCATTAATGATGCCCCGCTCCGGTCACTCGACCGAGATTAATTCAGATGATGTCAAGAGCGTAATCGATAAAGATCCATGCATATCGGTGAGAGAGATAGCAAGTGCACTTAATATATCCCATACAAGCGCCGAAAATCATTTGCGCCGGCTGGGATACGTTTCTCGGCTCAATGTTTGGGTACCGCTGAATTAACTGAGGCCAACTTAGCCACTCGCATATCCATTTTCGTTTTCGCTGCGGAAACGTCAAGAAAACGACCCATTTTTAAAGCGGATGGTAACAGGAGATGAAAAATGGATCGTCTACTGGTAATTTAGTGCGTCAAAGATCATGGAATCACTGCAGCGAGCCGCCGCAAACAAGCTCGAAGGTGGAATTGCATCCGAAGAAGAGTATGCTCTCCGTATGGTGGGATTATAAAGGTATCATCTATTACGAGCTGTTACCGTCAGGCAAAACAATTGACAGTTAACCAAATTGGACCATACAATCTGCACAAAACGTCCAGAATTGGCAAATCGCAAAGGTGTCGTCTCCCACCACGACAACGCCAGACCGCATACGTCATTGACCACTCGGAATAAACTGCTGGGATGTTTTGCCTCATCCTTCGTATTCACCGAGCCTAGCACCTTCTGATTATCATTTATTCTGATAGTTGCAGAACTCCATGAACTTTCGATAATGAGAAGACTGTCAAAAAACATTTTGATTGGTTTTTCGACGATAAGTCACAGACGTTCTACGAACGTGGTATAATGAAGTTGATGGAAAGATGGCAAGAAGTAATCAATAAGAATGGTCAATATATAATTGATTAAAATTTAATCCGTGTATCAAAAAAATTGTTACTTTTTCCACCCTCAAAAACCGAACGGACTTATTTGCCAACCTATAATTCACATACTTTTACTATATATAATAAAAATGAAAATATATATCTTTTTTTTTGTTCTTACTTTGTTTTCCAATTGAGCTAACTGTTTAGAACTGTATAGCAAAACAAAAAATTCAAGTTGCAACTGTTTGGACAAAAATGCAAAATTCCTACGCAGAAACGTGCAAATCTAGAAGGCACAAGAATGTTATTTATTTAATTTTTGTTCAGAAATACGGAAAATTAGGAAGTGAACACATTTTTAAGCAATGATGTTGAAAAGAACAATTAATTCTGCTAAGTTCTAACGACGTTCATAACCTTGGAAAAAAGGCATTTATTCAACAATTAATAGTTCAGCAAAGATCATAAATTTGTTAGTTTTATTGGAATAGCAGTTTCATTGCAGAAAATATGAATCTAATTAATTTATTAAAAAAATTATTTTAATTTAGCTGGTATTTTTCTTCTAATCTTATCACAAACCCATCATAAAACTGGTAAAATTGCCCAAAATTAAAATTCAATGTTACTAAGGTGGTACCTTGGAATCTTTGTTAAATTTTACTAATATTGTTTAAGATGAAATAAATTTTGACTTTCCAATATTACGAAAGTGGTTGGAAATTTGGCAAAATTGTTAAAAAATTATTTTTCTACTTCTCCCTTTTCCCGGCGTTTCCCAAACCCTAAAACACGGATCCCTAGTTGGAGTTCAAATGAATCTTTAGATTTTCTGTTCTCGTAGGAACAGCTTACAACTTCTTATTATCCGGAGATGTACAGAGTTATCTTTAGCTTAGAGAATAATTGTAGGTCAACAGTGCACTGGAAACAAAACTCCAGGTGCTTCTCACTTCTGGTCAGGGCATCTTTAAATAAAAATAAAATAAATAATGATAAAAAACAAATATTTTACTAATTATTCGTGTTTTGTAAAATGTAATAATGTAAACATTACTTCAATAATAAAAATTGTAAAAATATTACAGCCGTTTAAACAACTATCTAGCGTGAAGGAAACTACATTCGATAAGATAATACATCGTAACCGCACAATTATTATTTATATAACATGGCGTTTATTTAGTTTAGAAAATATTTAATGGTAAGATGACCTTGGCAAGATATGTTGTAAAACGAGAGAAAGAACTCACTTCAATTGTTAGGAGTCAATAAGTTTGCAACTCCTTCCAGTGGAACAGCTATTTGTGGATGATAAGGTTTCACTTATCGATATTTCGTAACTCCTTTCCATCCAGAATGTTCCTTAAATTTAACGACGCAAATACAGAACTATGCAAAGGAAGATAATTTCAAACATAGCGTGATATGATAAATTAAATTGCTTGGCTTTTAATGCAATTAAAATAAAGTGATAAAACTATAAATTTTTTACTACACTACCTCCATTCGAGCAAATTCAACATTAGAGACCTCTCCAACCAACCAAGAAGTGTATTAAATGATTCAAGGCGCAATATGACTAAGAAATGTCATTCTTCTACATCAATGGTGCTCTAACTGCGGAATCAAGTAGAAATGTAGTAGGAGCAGGAAATGAAGGATATAATAGAGATGGTCTGGGCACGCTGTAGGCATAAAAGGAGTTTCGTGTCCTTAATTAACAGAATTGGTACCGTTAATTCTTCGTTTCATTTCTTCATCATCCTGAGTTATCTTCAATGACAACTTCTAAATAATTTGTAAGCCTTAAACTCTTTAAAACTCGCAAGGTTATCCTACATAAATCCTCTCCCTAACTTTGCTCATATTAATGATGTGGCTTATACACGACATTATCGGGAATCGATACCATCACTAACAGACTTACTTTACCATGAGACAAACTAAAATGGTAAATCAAAATAAACCATGAGAAGACTAACGCCATACTCTTTACTAAATGCAGACCCTTTCTCAACAGACAAATTAGACACAACATACTCCGATCCTTTGGTCAAGCAACTTGGCTTAACAATTGAACAACGAACTGACCCTCATTAATCACGTTCAGGACAAAGCGAATTCTGGAAAAAGACTACAAGACTACTATTTCCTTTACTTTCACGAGACTGGAAGATGGAATGTACGGGACAAACTTCTCCTCTACAGAGTTATTCTACTTCTGATCCGACGGAGCATGACTAGAAGTGGTAACAACAAGAAACTCCAGACAACACAGGACCAAATTCTGACTTGTGACTGACTCTCTTCGACGTACTAGAATCGACACCCTCTATGAGATATCTTCCATAATTCACGTACCCTCCCATATCCAAAACTATCTGCTGAAGCTCCTTTCAATTCTAGATTGTCATCCTAACCAATCCTAAATATGTCGCAATAAAGAAGCCTCCTACGATCTTTACATTCCCTATAGGCACAAAAGAATTAAATACATCCTATTCAAATTTTCTCCACTAGCTGCAGGATTTTTATCTCCTTTTCCGAGAATATCATTCCTTGTTTCATCTTAAACGTCCCACAACTACTTATTAAAGGACAATACATGTATTTCATCTTTTGCTAATGGAAATAATGAGGTAAACTTAAAGAACAAATCTGATCATCATTTCAAAATTGATTAAATGAAAGGTTCATTTGATTAAACAAATAATTATAAAACTTAATGGTATTTGCATTGAACAAGCTAATCTTGCATATAGTTGCATGTAAAGAGAAAAGAAATGATAATGGAAAAGAAATAAAACACGAAAATGAACTGGGGAATGATATAACAAAGAGTCACGCAAAGAAATGGCATTTTCTAACCTTGGCAGCCAATACGGTTTACACAGAAACCTGTGTGACACATTGAGCGGCCTAACACCAAGCTACACCGTAACTGGTACCGAGAATGCATAGCATTGCCTTTAGCTCTTCTAGCTATAACTTTGATTCTTCTTCTTCTTCTTCTTCTTCAGATTTAAAACAATCACACAAATAGGATGACATCGATTTCTCCCAAGACGGCGTGTCAGTAAATTAGATAGAGATAAGTTTATGGTTAAAAAAAAGAAAAAATAAATAAATAAACTGTAGGCCATTCTCATAACAATAAAACCTGAATGAACTTGTTATTGAGAATAAAGATAATGTCAAGATAGCCAACTATGATTAGATAACAATTGACAATTCATTTTGTTCCAATTCTTCTGAATTATTATTATTTTTTTAACTGTATTCGAAATAAATCAATATTATTTAGTTAACGAAAGTATACGGAATAACAAATGCTTTCATTTAATATTATTAATTCGACCGTGAACAATAATTATTAATATTACATAATATTGATTGTTTATTGTGTTTTTATATAATTAGAGCAACAAAATAAAAATACTGTTTTTTTACAGAATGTAATTATATACAAATGATAATACATAAAGAAATATTCTATTATCAAAGAGCCAGAAGAAGATTCGAATCCCAGTTAAAAAGTTTCATTACTCGATGAAAACAACAAAACCTTAAGAGAGAATCAACAAAAAAGAAACTTATATAATTTAGAAATATGTAAAATTTGGCTAACTGGATTATCAAGTAATTTACAGAAATGACAGACTTACGTAATATTTTTTTTGTACTAAAGTTTATAATGCACTTTTCTAACCTGAAACAGAAAAATACATAAGTAAATTAATTTTAGTTAAAATTTGGTGACATTCATTTAACTAAAACCATAACTTCTAATCGTAGGTTTTCAACCACGAATTCCTAGCAGTAATTATTGCTAATATTTCCATTTTTAGTAGCTCATCATGTAAAAAATTAATTGGAGGATTTGTGATTCTGGGATAATCTTTGACAGTAATGCCAATTTGCTGAACTACTGAGCATTCATGAAAACATTCTATTTTCCCTTTAACGAGAACTGAAATCATTCTACTTTATTCCCACAATCCGAAAATTTAATATTTAAAATCCATAGATGTGCGTGATGTGTAGAGTCCATGAATGCGACCAAGAGATCATAAATAAAAATCTTTCTAAAAGAACTCAATCTCCTCAATTAAGACTTTCATTTTAAAAAAAAAAATTGAATGTGAAGGTTTATTAAACGACTAAGTTTCAAAAAAATCGTCATGTTCCTAACGTTTCATTCTTTTCTTTAATCTATTCTTCCAAACAATGTTCTCCGCCCACCTTGGATTCTTATTTACCAACAAAATAACTGAAATGGTACCTCATATTTAACTAAAAAGAATGAAGCTTAACAACAGAGATAAGCGGCTATATAAAAGAATATTAGACAACTGGTCCTGTCTATCGTTAAACAACAAATTATCCATAGTACTATGTGAAAACCTATGTTTTTTACTTAAATTTGTTTCTAATTATCTTTCCAGTACTACCAAGGCATTTAAGTAGTTAAAAATTTAAAGCTTAACCTATATTTAACACTTAAGTATTTATACATGGACAACTTTACGATCACTTTAACTGCTCAGTGATTTCGCAATAGATAGCATACATTTTGTACTAAACAAGAGAAGTAGAGCGCCTTGTTTACAGTATCTCAAATCAATAGCATCTATCCTAACACCAGAATATAACTGTTATTCTTCAAAAAACAAGAAATTAAATTACATTTAGCTTAAACGCTCCCTGTACTATAGTTGACAAGGTTCTAACTTACGTATATGATTTCAAGTTATGATTTTTATAACATTATCCAGATGGATAAGTAAAAATGAACATTATACCAGAATAAAACATTAAAGAAACCATAAATCATAAATGTAAATTGTAAGGTTTAAAAAAAATAAAGGAAGCCATCTTTTTTTTGAACCATCTCAAAAAAGTGAAAAAAAAAACAAAGTGATGCATACAGATTCCTTTACATTCCAAAGTTTACACCAAATGATTTAATTCTCTTTTGTAACATACAGGGTGTTCATTTTAAGACGGCTCAAATGCATTTCATGCTTAAACGGTTGATCTGAGCAAAAAATGGAAGAAGAAAAATTTGTTGCCTGTCACCTCTAGTTTCAGAATATGTGACTTGATTTTAAATTTCTGCCCGCATACGCGGCTGACGCGCGACCAAAAGTGAGGGTTCGCAGTTGACCCCCATTTTCATATACATAGTTTTAAAGAGTATACAAAGTTATGAAAAAAAACCGGAAACCGCAATTCGATATCCTTAAAAATTAAAGGTGCTAGGCCATTTCAAAATCTGGTATTTATTAATCATATTTCAATTTTTTAATTTGTTATCAAAGAGAAAGAAGTGCACGCGATAGGTCATTTTTTCGTATTTTTCTGAACGTTCGCAGTACATTCTTACCTAGAAGGAGGAAGCAAAAAAATGAATAAGCTCAAAATCAAAAAGCTAAAGGATAAATCAGAGGCAAAAGAGATCGTCCCAGCATAAATTATTTCCTCGCTAGGAAATTATAAGTTAAACAAATTATGCAACGAAGACCTATATTCTATTGGGATCAATATTGGCCCTCCCGACTAGATCCAATGATTTGACACCTATTTCACCCCACCCTAACACCCCGTCAAAACGACATTCTAATGTACATCAAGAGAATATACTGCTGACTCGTAATTTTTCTTCTCTTTAGTACACCATTAACCTAGTTTCAATTTCCCAAACTCATTTAAAATCAACAAAAACATTTATAATTCTCTCAAGTCTAAAAATAAACAGATACAAAGTTATAAATAATCAGCGCCCGCGATAAACAGCCGGAGAGCTCCATGAAGCGGTAGCGCAAGTTATTTCTGTATCCAATTCCAATCTTATAAATTTATTCTATTGGCTGGGCTGAAAGGACGTCATTAACGGCAGTAAAAGTGTTTGTTAGAGGCTGTTTCAAACAAACTGGAAATCTGTTCAATTCTCCATTACTTTACCCATTTCATCATTACCCAATCAGTATTCACGATTCCCCTTGATTTTGCCAGAAATAGGATTTGTCAAATTCATCAATAAAAATTAAAGGGAGGAAAAATATAAAAATTTGGCCAGACAGTTTCCATAACATTCTCATGTTTCTAACTTACGCATTTTCTTAATTGTTTAATAATTAAAATTTTAATTATTAGTAAAATGAAATGGTTTGTAAAACCGTTAGTTACCCCGAAATTATACTTTAGAGGGAAATTAAGCCGCATCTTCTAAGAAAACTGGCCTAAAACTAATTTTTTATGGTTTTTTTGAAAAATTATTAGAAATAATAGTTACAGATATATACACCTAAAATGTTTATAATTTAAACTGAGTTTTATCTTGGTAAATCAAAATACAGACCCCAAATAATTAACCAAAAGAAATAAACGATAAAATTTATCAATTTAGCAATTCATCACGCTCGCTATTTTTAACAATACTTTTTGACAAACTACGAATTCTGAAAGAAAAAAAAAAACTACATATGGCCCCCATTTTTATAAAAGTTGTCCAGCGATGAAATCATTAACACAGGTGTGGCCTATTTTCATATGGGCGTGGCTAGCTAACATTGGCAAGGCTTCTTATTGGCTCTATAAAAACCGCCTACATTTTACATTTTCGATTCTACATTCTGATTGATCAATTTCTTACTATCCATCACTTGTTATTTATGCTTATGTTTTAATTTTTTTTAATTTTTCTCCCGTAGGTATTTGATGAATTATCAGAATATGTAATTAAAAAAGTATCTGATTAACGATTGAGAAATCTATTGAGAAAGTTTGGTTTCTCCCTGTTAGAAGGCCCACTTTGGACTCTAGCACAGAAGAGCAAGATATTGGAGTGGGTAAGCACTAGGCTGAGGGAGTCCAAAACTGGGAGTTTGTATTGTTCAGTGACGAGTCAAGATTCTGTTTATCGAGTGATGGCAGACGTTTGCGAGTATAGAGAAGGCCAAACTCTCGTTTCGAGCCATAATTTATCCAACCGGTTAAAAGTAATCTGTTAAATATTTGTTTAAAATTAATTCCAAGATCTGCGTCATACAATTAAATAAGAACTAATTTGCTTTGCTGGACTTCGGCTCTCAACACAGGCAGTAATCAAAACTAAATTGGACAATAGCGTAACTGCAAGAGGCTGCGAAAACGCCAGCCTTTGGCATAATTCTTGAACATTCAGGATTTTGTTATACGTAAAGTACGTAATCCAAAATGAGATTTTTTTTATCAAAGCTGCATTCGGATGCTGCAGATAGTGTAAGAATTTTTTTCCAAAAAAAAATATTTAGATAGACTTGGTAGGCTTAGCCTTGGAAGCCTTAAGGAAATCTACACCTCTCTATAATAATGTTGACGAACCAAATGATTTGTGTAATGCACACAGATTAATCTCACAAATTAAGATAGACCATTTTTTTTTTTTTGGACGTGTTCTAAATCTGTACGATTTATTGCTCTCTTATCTAATCTTGGCCACTTCTTAAAGGCTCTGTGTCAAACCACAATTATCAGCAATAGAAATAAACTCCACATATGATAGGTGGAACAACGCCTACACCCTTTGATAATCAGACAAGATTAAACTATGTACACAGCTCTCTTTAACCAAGATAACACTAATTGGTTCAGCACATGTAGCCATGTCTGGTAACAGCTGGAAATCCCCAGATATAATGCTCCCTTACCTTAACCTTAGGAAAAGAAATATAAAAATTGATCGGCTGAGAAATTCTATATGATTGACTTTATTAATGTCTGATTAATAACGCAAAATTGGGAGCATGGATATAATTGAGAATTGCGTGACTTCCTTTTGTGTCATCTTAGAGTCACGTTAACTCACTTCCTTTCTGTTAATATAAAATTCAAAATTCAACGGAGATGGCCAATAATATTTCCAAGTTTGCGGTTTCATTGGTTAAACTAACAAAAAAAATAAAAATGCATCACAGTGCAAAAAGCAAAAAAATGGACCTTGAGTTCTTTTGAATCGGTCCAATAACTATAACATTACTTTTGGGGAAATGTGGTTAGGTTAGGTTAGGTCCGCAGTGGAGGATATCGTTTGATTTTATCGATTGTAGCCTGCAAATTTATTCGATCCCTGACCGGTTTCAGATTTCCATAAACCAATAAATGTCTACGTACGCGCTATGACGGATAAAATCAACAATATTTTTTTAAGGGACTTTAAGTGACTAAAATAAAAATATTTTTAAAAACTTATTGTACTTTTTCATTTAGATAGAAACTAGAAATGTTCAATATCAGTACTTATGCCATATTCATGTTCACATAATAAGTTAGGATGTAGAAAAAATGTAACCGCAGGTATTTTTCCATCTCATTCAACTGGGAGAATGCGCTGGGGTCAACTCATGAAATTAAGTGTTGAAATGCTCTTTTTTCTCTCTCTTTTTTCTGAAAATGTGGTTGGTTCTACTTTTTACTCCTCGATGGCACTACTGCATGATAGAAACTTTCTATATCTGCATGTTAGATGAAAACCAGAAACTGAACAGAAATAGGAACAACAGTTACTGTGGTAACACTAGCAACCATAAGAAAGCATTTTTTTTGGAAATTCAAAAATATCATTAAAAATCACAATTATGCCTTATAAGTCAGTCAAGAAGGTGGTAAACATGACTGGAAAACGTAAAGGGACGGACAGCGGATTGGTCTCAGTAGAAACATGTTGGGCGAACCGCCGGATATGGAGGTAGCTATGAAACTGGCTCAGGTAAGCTCCAACCAAGAAGGAAGCAAGGTAAGTGATGGACAAATTTACACAAATGTGACTAACAAAAGTACAAATGCGTACCATATAAATATGGAATACCAAAGTACGGATTTGGGACCCTTTTACGTTATTGTGGAAAGCACTAATAAGGATAAAAAAGGGATTTCGAGGGTGCACTCAATGTCAGTTGGAAAATTACTTCACGAAAAAACACGTAGACATTTCCAAAAGTATCGACGGAATTAAAAAGCTTGGCATAAACAGATTGAGAGTAGAGATGAACAATGGTGTTTCTGCCAACAGATTATTGAGTTCCGCGATTCTAAAGAGAAAGGGTTTCAAAGTCTACATACCCAGATATTTATTGCAGAGAAAGGGTGTAGATACGGATCTGACAGAAGAGGAGATAAAGGATAAGAGGTCCATTAGGGGTTGAATACCAGCTAATAGAAATCAGACGATTAAAGCGAAAAGTAGTAGACAGAGATAAGAAAGAGACAAAATTGTACCCACTCAGTCGCTTTTGTTCTCGGTTAGGGGGCAGCAGTAACCACAATACGTGTATATAACATACATTACGTACGATGCGAGGTCCACAATTACATTCAGAATGTCATACAATGCAAACAGTGTTTACGATTTGGTCACTTTAAAGACAAACGTAAAGGGAATGTAAGAAGTCAAAAATGTGGGAATAATCATGAAGCATCTCAATGTAAAGATAACACACCTAATATGATTGTTGAAAAATCAACGATAAGTTCTTTGAACTTCCTTTTCTAGTAACGTCAAGTATTTCGACTGAACCAAATTTTCGAAAGTGAATTTTTACCGAGAATTTCCATTTTGAGAAGCCTGGAGCCCAAAAAAGTGATTTTTTACGAATTTTTTGTTTGTGTGTGTGTGTGTGGGATGGGAGCCACTTCAAAGTCCAAATCGAAAATCGCAGACAGTACGAATTTCGTAGATATTTCGCTGAGGTTGCCACATCAAGGTTTCCGTCAAAATCAAAATAGGACCCAAACTTAGGAGTTGAAAGGAAATCTAACAGTTAGGATTTTTAGGATAGTAGACAAAGAAATTCATGTGCGTTCACACAGCCCACTGCCCACTGTATCACATGCCCTAATTCAATCAATAACTGAGCTCTAGCAATATAAATGGCTGTTGTGATGGAAACTGAATAAAAAGTATTACAAAATTTCTCTGTATACACAAAAAAAAAGTAATAAAAATAAAAAAGATACTACTTTACAAATCATCTTTCTACTAACAGCATGAATATGTCAAGTAAAAAAAAATGAAGTATGTGGGGATGACCTTGGCCGACCAAATAAGGTCACGAGAGGAGAGATTCGGCAGGCCTGTTATATCAGTCTGTAGGGGGTGCAGCACCCAGTGGTGGGGAGATATTAAACAGACACGAAGTCTCTCACCGGCCGGCTATACTTCAGCCAAGCCGTGACTAAAACTATCTCTTACCCAAGTATGTATGTATGGATTCGCATACCAACTGCGACATATACATTTTCAGTAGCCTTTTTTTTTCCTTAAACCAGGTGTTTTAATCGTAAATACGACTGACTTGTAGAGAAAAGTAGTGATTCTGGTCTTTGAGTCACGAATATTCCAAAATATCTGAAGATGAATAAGTTTAGAAATATTATACTGACAAATCAAGATTATTTCCATGCATTGGCATTTTTTTTTTTTTTTTTTTTTTTTTTTTTTTTTTTTTTTTTTTTTTTTGGCGCATCAACAGCTGAGGTCATTAGCGCCCGGAGCTTTTTCCAGTGCACTGCCGGCCTCCGGACAGTGTTCTCTCGTTACAGACAACACTGTCCATCACCGGACAGTGAGCTGTAAGAAGCTCCTAGGAAGAGAAAATCTAAGGGTCAGCTGCTGGATTCGAACCCGGGACCTCCGCGTGGGAGTCCAGTATGCTAACCTCATAGCTAATCCCTTCCCTATGCATTGGCATTACCAAGTTTGCCGCCCGATTTCTACGCACCTTGAATAGTAACATCGACAACCTTCAGACAACACAGAAAGAATTTCTTAGATTTGCGAGTGACCTTCTTGAAGTACTAGCATCAACTCACTCCATAAGATAGCTTATATAATCCCCGTACAATTCTTTATCCAAAAACCAGGCTGTAGAAACTACTTTCCAGTCTAGATTGTCATCCTGACTCTGCCACGATATAGCCTCCCATTCATTCCCGACAAACACAAAATAATTAAACATATCCTGCTCCAACTTTCTTCTCCAGCTTCAGGTATTTTCGTCCTTTTATCCTGCATACTCTTGTCCCATCCTAAACGTCCCTAAACTGTTTTATGATGTCTATAATGTGTATTTCATTAGAACTTCTTAATTTTTGTAAATATTCTTATATCTTCTATGTCTGCTTTTTCTCCATAATTTCTTGAGGAAAAGTTCTCTGTTTGCAGATTTGCGAATTTGACTTCTGAGCAAAAATAAAAACTTTCTGAGGTCCCCTGAATACGAAACTCCGCAATTCATCTGAAGTTTCAAAGAATATACTTCAGTAAAGAGTTGACATCACCACAGAAAGCACTTAAGGTGGTTAATAACATATGACGAGACTTAACAAAAATGATATAGACGCGCCTTAAATTGAAAAAACAAAAGCAAAACTGGTATCGATATAATTGGTTGGTCTTGCAACATAGTAAAAGAATCAAACTCTTGCCTGTCTAACAGAAGACTAAACAGATAATGTTAAAGCTTAACGTACATTGTATTGTATTGTTACGTCATACGGAAACACCTGACGTAATAATTTTCAGCCTATTATAACAAAACAAGTTGAATAGAATTTGATCAAGTAAATTGTAACATGAAATAGTACGAAATTATGTATACCATTCGGGATAAATAAAATACCTATTACACATTTAATTTTATTAATAAAGAAATTGTTTCATAAGAAGTGGATAATGTATTAAAATAATAATTAATTCAAGATATACTCTTAGCTTAAATGGTGCGCGTGCGTCAAGAGTGTCTCAGAAAAATTTAAATTTCGTATTATGATTTTTCGATTTGTCGCCTTAGAAAATTAGGGTTTCCTAAATAAAAACAACCAGAAATATGGCTTTAATTACAGCGGTTTTTCAGCTTTTTTGGTGTAATAGCTGACATTTATTTCACTTTTAGACACACAAATCACTTTAATTGAAATTTTTACCAGGTAAGTTGATTGTGATGACTAGGGAACGGATTCGTATGTATTTACATATTTTTTTCTAGGCAATTTACAGACGTTTTTCAACTAGAAGTATTCATACTGACACTTTTTAAGCCGTTTGAGTCTACTTTTATTTCACATATTTCCACATATTTGGATGTTATCGCATATTTATACATATTTGATTAAAATAAATAAATATTTCTACATATTTAATCAAAATATGTACGTATTTTTCATTTTGGGCATATTTTCATAATTGGGAGGTGGTTGACAGGAACTGTGAACCACAGACTGTGAATCACAGTGGTTAAAAAAGTGTTTTTAAAAGCACCAAGTCGCATTAAAATGCTAAAAGATCTCTATCCAGACTTGTGCCTTCCACCAGAACCAATATTGACAAGATGGGGTACTTGGCTGGAAGCAGCTCAGTATTACTATGAAAACTACAATAAAATCAAGAATGTCCTTTCACATCTCGAAGACGAAGCAGTAGCGATAAATACAGCCAAGTCTTTATTCGAGAAACCTAATTTAAGGAACGACCTTGCATTCATTTCTGACAATTGCGTATTTCTTGCACAAGCCATTACCCAACTTGAGTCCCAAAATGTTCGACTGACAGAAAACGTGTCCAACGTTAAAAAAGTCATCGAAAAGGTGGAAGGAATACCAGGGAGTAAGGGAGATCTGATCAGATCAAAACTGGTAGAAGTACTGAGCAAGAACAAAGGGTGGGAGACCATCTGACAGATTTCTGATATTATCAGTGGAACAGAAGTCACCTCAGAACATCGTGTACCCTTTACAGCCAACGAGATAACTTCTTTCAGCAAGGCACCTATAACATCTGTAGATGTTGAACGATCTTTTAGTCGTTACAAGTCCATCTTACGCCCAGATCGTCGTCACTTTACGTTCCAACATTTGAAATTTCATGTGGTTGCAAACAATTTCGAAGAGTGAAGTTTTCAAAATTGAAAATTTAACACATCTTTTTATAAATAGTAAAAATGTTCTTTGTTGTATAAATCATTATAAGTTGTAAAAACAAATTATTTTGTTCCTAATAAATTATTATAAATTGTAAAAATATTCTTTTCTTGTATAAATAATTATAACTTGCCCCCCCCCCCCAAAAAAAATCCATTTTCATAAAAAAAATGTCCATTTTACTTAAATATTCCAGAAAATATTTTAAGAAAATCACATATTTTCCACATAATTGACGAAAATAAATGCATATTTTAGTTAAATATTTGGCATTTTTAAATACATAAAAATCCGTTCCTTAGTGATGACTCTAATCCATATTCAACCATGTTCTTTTCCTACTTGTGGAGCATGAATCTTCTTTAATCCCAGCCTGGAACCTTTTTTTAAATTTTGTCACAGTTTTATAGGATCAGTAACTCATTAAATGAAACTCGTAAGGGAATTATTGTCACAAATTTGTACAAATAGAAGTCATTAATTAAACTGAGCAATGTGGGATTCACTAGGAGAATCATTGATCTGGTAAACAGATAGCAGAGGTATAGCCATCGAACATGAGATTCCGATATAAAGAAGTACATAGTACAATAAACTTTTTATACTATAATATCTGTTGAATTGTATACTTTAACCACTATTGTTAAAACAAAAAAAGAAAGCTATAGACAGCAAATCCAAAAATGGAAAACAAAAAAATGGAAATGGAAAAACTTCCGCAATTCAGCACGAATGGATACGAGGAGCGGCCTCTCTTTTTAATGATTTCATGATGTCACCGCTGCAAACGTTCTGACTAAAATAGCCACATTCTCGTTTTGTATGCATACAGTTAGAAAGAAAAAATAGCTAATTGGAGTTTTGTCGAAGGTATTACATAATATTGTTATAAATAAAACAAAGGGAAGAGTTATCATAAAAGGAATATTTTTAAGCAAGAACTGAGTAAATGTTTATAGAATACTTGAATAATTTTTAATTAGTTACTTATCACGGCTATAAGGGATAGACGGACATTCACTATAAATGAGTTTTTTCTGAGAGAAGCAATATAAAAAAAAAAAAAAAAAAAAAAAAATTGAATTCATTGAGAATTACAACTTAAATTAATAACAATTGTTTGAAAAATGAATACAACAAAAGATAACATTTGAATAAAAATAAATAATAGAAGGAAAGTAAAAAGTGGTGGAGGTGGTAGGTGTTTACAAACAGGAGGCTCGTTGAAGGACATTTCTACTGTGGACCAAGGCTATCCCACCGGCCGGCCCCACATATGTACAATGCCGGTGGAGTTCTAGCTCGCTGTTTTTGATGGTGGTTACCACTAATGGCGAAATCTACCGCTCACTAAATATTGTCTCTATTGTTATTCCTTTCGGTATTCTCTCAGTTAGAAGTAACTATGGGTCTTGTAAATTTTTGGAATTTGAGTTTGCACGGAGAATACAAGAATTTTTTGTGAGGGCAACTCCCACATTCTTAGCCTGATTGCAAACATTAACATGTAAGTGTTTTTAGGAGTTCTGACAAAGAGGCTCCTTTTAAGACTCTAGTTAGACCTGAGCGGAATCTATTAAAAGAATTAGAATTATAACACCTAAGAACTCACAATATAAATTTTAAGAAATTTCAAATGACCAATTTAATGGACTAGAATAAGACGAATTTCATAAAACAAAGAACTAAATGAACAATTATAATGGTTAGACACACTTTCATAGATATAGCGCGGTTACCGATTGAACTTTAGGACTCTGGTGTCCATGTATTGCTTTGTCCATGCTTTGCTTTCTTTGTTTGGCTTATCTGCTAGGGCAAAAATCCCCCAAGGGAAATTAAAATACAAATCCACTAAAACTTTTTTCTATCTTCTACTTAACAATCTCCGTTTAACTTCAGTATTTAGTTTTTTAAATTTCTGAATTCCTATTTTATATTTATCAGCTTTCATCTGATTATATTCCAATTAAAAAGGGGCGAGTGTTGGTCTAGTGGTCAAGAGAGTGGCTTTGTAATTGAGAGATCCCCAGTTCGAATCCCACATATGACAACTTTTTATTTGTTAGAAAAAATTGTTACTTTTACTTTTAACTGTAATTTAACTATAATCTAGTAGTTCCAGATGGGATTAGTTCTCTGTAACTGAATGGATTTACCCTAAATTATTTTTATAGCCAACCAAATGTGGTTAACAATCGCCAATATTGGAAGTGATGTGCAGTTAGGTTTTCAATAACACTTGATATGATACTAAATAGGTTGTAAACCATAAATTGTACACCGTCCAAAGGCAGGCAGTGCACAATAAGATCTTCAGGCACCATTGGCCTCCCAATATTGGTGCACCTTAAATTAATTAAATAAGGAATCAAGAGAAATATATGCGAGCCAATAGGAACACGTTTTGGTTGCGTAAAAAAAAAAAAAAAGACGCAAACAATGGATTCTAAATTACACCAGCAATGCACCCAGGGATTATAAACCAATCAAGGAGAATAACTTTTCTCATTCACATTAATAAATTGCATAAAGAAAAGACCATCACAAGAATAATTGTCTATCTAATTAATTGCCAAGTGAAAACTACTATGAGAAATGGTGAGACACAATCATTGAAACGATTTGATAAGAACACTGTGAGTCAGAATATCGATTCCCTGAGTGAATTATTACTTCCATCGTATAACAATCTGCGTATTTACTCACAAAACAAAGCTTGAAATGATTCTACTTATTTTGTTATTAATGAACTCTATTTATTATTATCGTTTTTTTATAACTTTCTTGTAAGAATACAAAATTATCAAAAATGATTTATTCTGATTGTTGATCTACGCTTTTGGACTAAAAATATTTATATTTATTCCTGTTTTTTCTAAAATTCAGAATAGTAAAAATCTCCAACTCGCAATATGATTTTATAATTAAATCAAATGATAAATAAGGTTAAGGCAACTAAATTAGCATAAGGCGGCTCGATTTTCAAGTTTTATTAAAAAAAAAAATTAAGTTTTGAAGTCAGACCGTTAGATATTTTGTCATTTAAATACGACTTAGATGCGGACACCTGACAATGTTTTTTTTTATTTTTAGACTCTTCTAATTGGATTAACATTAATAGTAAGCTTTTACGAACTGCACTTTAGGTCACAGAAAACACCACGAAGCGATCGTAAAAATGAATTTGTAAAGAGAGCTTTACGTCGTTACGAAAGTAAGGAGGTTACCCGAAATAGTGCAAGCTTGTAGTATAAGGATTACCAAACCACTAGTGTCCTCGGCATTGATGGGATTCAACGAATGCCATTTTTAACATGAAATGTGAACGTCCGAGTTCTAATCCAGAACGTTTCTTATTGTCATTAAACAATAAAAAATTAATTAAAAAAAAAATACAATATGGTTTTCTTAAAATGTAATGAATGAAGAAAACGCTTCGAAAAGTTCAATTCAAAATGCGCTAAACTGCCCTTTTAATCTAATATAAACAACTTCAACTTGTTTGTATTGTAAACAGAAACTAAACATTTTAAGGAATTGATTACAATACAGAAAACTGGGGAGTGGACGCTGCTGATTCATCAAAAATATTTGCTTCTTCAATTTCAATAGATCCTATTACAAAAAACAATTTTGCATTCAGACACACAATCATTTATCATTATTTTATATTAAAAAATAAAATTCTTATCTTTATTATTGTCTAAAACAATTCCACTACACGTTTATATTAACATAAAACTCAAATATAGTAAATGAACGCAACTTTGTAATTTCGTATTCAGCAAGTATAGGAGGAGATTTCAAAGAGGGAATTTAACCAGATCGATTGGACCCGTAACAAATTCGTAAATTCGAAAATGCTAAATTTTTTGAATCAGAGCCATCTAGCAGAACACTGCTAAAGAATTTAAATTTGGAACATTTGACACGATAGTAATTAGAACAATTTTCTATTTTAATTACAACAAACACCATGATTTTTTTAATTACGAGGTGTGTTCAATAAATAAGGTGAATTTTCAAATTTCGCGGGCTACGTACATTCGAATTACGAATGTTTTTTTTTTTTATGTTGGTACACTTGTCTCGAACATATTTTCAAAGTTGTAGCTCTATAGCATGTTTAGTTTGTTTGTGAGAGGCATAAATAAGGCAAGTGTTTTGCGAGTTCGGCGATTTTCTTCTGTCGACAAAAATGGATCAACGAATTTGCATCAAATTTTGTGTAAAAAATGGAATTAAGTGCTCAAAAACACTTGAAATGTTGACAGTGGCGTACGGTGAGAGTACTCTGGGTCAAAAAAAGGTTTACAAGTGTTACAAGCTTTTCACAGAAGGTCGAGAAGATGCGAATGACGACGCTCGCCCTGGACGCCCCAGTACATCAACAACCGATGAAAATGTTAAGAAAGTAAAGAAAATTGTTATGAAGACTCGTCGAATCACAATTAGAGAAGTTGCTGAGGATGTCGGCATATCGGTTGGCACATGTCATGCAATTTTTTCTGAAATTTTGGGCATGAAGCGTGTGGCAGCGAAGTTCGTTCCAAAATTGCTGAATTTTGATAAAAAAAAAAAACCGTCGCATGAGCATCGCTCAGGAATTGTTGAATGACATTATCATGCCTCAGCCACCGTATTCACCAGATTTGGCGCCCTGTGACTTTTTCCTGTTCCCAAGATTGAAGAGACCCATGAAAGGACGGCGTTTTGCGACGATTGAGGAGATAAAAACCGAATCGCTGAGAGAGCTCAAGGACATACCAAAAAGTGCATATCAGAACTGTTTCGAGGATTGGAAAAAACGCTGGCACAAATGTATTATATCTGAGGGGGACTACTTTGAAGGAGACCAAATAAAAATCGATGAATAAATAAATATTTTTTGAGAAAAATGAAAATTCACCTTATTTTTTGAACACACCTCGTATAATTAAAATTCTATAAATTTCGATTAAAATATAAATATACCTTAAAAAAAAGTTAAAAACAATTTTTTAGATGTTTAAGTATATTATTGTAGGCAACAATCCCATGGATGGGTCTTTTGGACCCGATGTATTTGTCTTTTATTTTTCATATTTATAGAAAGCAATTTATTATAGTATTTATTGATTTTATTTTTTTGGAAATTAATGGCTTTATTATTATTGCAATAAAGCTTAGCAATTTTGAATTTATTTCCGGATTTTGACACTTCTAAAGCAAAAGTTAATCCAAAATTCTAAATAACCTATCTAATATGAATAACATAAATAAAAACCGTAAATTATTAAACTAAGAATTCAAGATTGGCGAGAAATCGGTCAAATAAAAAACAATTCGTCTTTTTGCCAACGTTTCGACAATATATTGTCTTTTTCAGGGGCTGGATATTACAAATACAAAAATATATACAATTTAGAGAATCAGTAACACAGAAAAACAGTAAAAGAACAGTAATAAAATACAGAGTAAAATACAATAAATTCTTTATAATTATTGTATTTTATTTTTATATTACTGTTTTTTTACTGATTTTCTATGTTACTGATTCTCTAAATTGTTTGTATTTTTGTATTTGTAATATCCAGCCCCTGAAGAAGACAATATATTTGTCGTAACGTTGGCAAAAAGACGAGTTGTTTTATTTGACCGATTCCTCGCCAATCTTGAATCCTTAGTTTAACCTATCTAATATTCAGCGGTTATTCTTTTCCATTGAAGTTTAGAGTTTTACTTCCAAATTTCTTGAAATGATTGCGACAAAAATTTAATGTTGCACATTAAGGGTATTTTTTTTTTTTAATTCTTCGTCCATTTACCCTCTCTTACGTACGCTCTTATTGGTTGGCTAAACCAGGGACTCGATGAGTGAAAAACTCCATCTTCCCACAATCGTAAATAACTAAAATTATTAATTAATCATTATTTAACTAGCTAAAGTTCTATTTAGCTAAATTAATGAAACAATGGCCACAAAGCCAGCTCAGTATTTATTAAGTTTAACAAGAGCTAAATGGATTGCACAGTGTGGTAGTGAGGACAATTTAATAGAAAATTATTGGACATAATTTTTTTAACTTCTACTTTCCTCGCTTTTAAAATAGCTTCTTTTTTTTTTAGTATTATTTTAATCAATTGAAATGACCCTCAAATTCATTGCGTTTTTAAGCAATAAAAATACTTAAAATGTATCAAATATTATCTTATATAATACAGGATCCTTGCGGTAAAACCTATGCAAACTGAATGGAGCTGAAATTTATGGGTCCAGTAATTCACCTGCTAACAAGTTACTTGGACATGTGGTACCTCAACACGCTTCATTGACAATATTGTCAATAAACCGTAAATTTGATTTTTTATGTCTTGGGTTTTTATTGTTTGTTCTCTTTTCCCTTTAGTGCCAAATACTTTTTCATTAATCATCATAAAAGAATGATAAGGTTTTGAACATAAAACAAAATTAATAAAAAAACTAGATTGTACGAGCTACATCTTTCCCAATGACGGAGCAAAAGCGGTACGTTCCTATGTACACGTTCGCACGCTTTAATTGAGCTATACATGGATGTAATTTGATACACTTCAATTATTATGTTTTTTGCTATTTAATGGCTGTGCATGGGTGAATGAATGCGTGCGTATGTTAAGAGTAAAACTATAAAAAAAAATAATGAGGTATCAATTACTTTACTTTTTATATACGAACTAAATCTCCTTAGCTTGCAGTTTGCAGGTGACCAAGTGATAATAGACCAAGATCAAGAGGACGTGGAATACATGATGGGCATATTAATAGAGTAAATGAGGTATAAATTTAGTAAAAACTGAGTATGTGTCGACAACAAATGGAGAAAACCAAGCAAGGTTAGAGCAATTCAAATACTTGGGCACTGTCATCAATAAGAATGCTTCAAGCAAAAATGATGTTTTGCAAAAAAGAGTAATCGGCACATATTGAACCCCGTATTACAATAATCTGTATGCTGCTGAAACTTTGACCTTGAATAAGGCTTTAAAGAAGAAAGCTTCTAGGCACCGAAATGGTTTACTGGAGAAGGGCAGCGAGTGTATCAAGGCTTGAAACCATGAAATAATAAAGAAAATTAACATTTCAAAAATAATGTACGACTGAAGTTGGAGGGAAAGTAACTTTGATGGTAACGGCCATATAAAAAGAATGGCTGGAAGAAATCCTAGACTGGGAAGCCGAAGGAAGAGGAAGAAAAAGGCAGACCCCAGGAAAAGTGGATAGATGGCGTCCGAGAAAGCCTCCACGGTTACGGACTGAACGGATATCCGGGATAAATCCAGTTGGAAGCTGAAATTAATATAAATATTTGGTTAAAGAAAATCTCAGTATTAAGAAACTCAAAAAAAAAAAGAAGCAATCTTGCAGATATTACACAGATTTTTGAGTTTTCCCAAAAAATTATCTATTTTGAGATACCCTGGGTCGAAAAAGATACACAAGATCAGGTACCACAATGAGACCCAGTCAAAATTAGCTTCTAGAACCTAATTAGCCAATCGAAAATGCCAATTTTTCAGTTTCTTCTTTTTCTAATTATGTATTCTCAAATATGGTTCGAACGTATTTTTGTTTAGAAACATTGTAAGCTCCTTTGCACACTTGTAGGCCTAGAACTATTATTCGAAACTAGTTCCTTAAAAAAGGCAGTTTTAGGAGAGAGAAGGCAGGTTTAGATTTCCTGTAGACTTCCAAGTGTAATGTGCTAACTTATTACCTGTATAATATAAATATTAATTAAATAATTAGGGAATTAAAATTCCCAATTTTTTTAATCTTTTACTGAATTTACAACTGCAACAAGATTGTTGCAACAAGTAAATGTGATAAATGATTAAAAAAATAACGATGAAAATATACGATTGGAGGAGCACCCAGCAGTGTCACTCCATTATCTTGGACATATGTATGCACTTATGACAGTAGGTCATCTTCACTTCAATCTCCTATTTTTAAGAAAATTAATTTACAAAATATATATTTTGTGGCTCTTTAAAAAAAAAAAAAATCATTAATTTTCTTTAAGACTACTTATTTATGATATATTAATTAATTTTAGTTTTGTACGCTCTATATTATTTTTTTATGTGTACTCGTATTTAAACACAACTCCTTGCTCATAAGTTCCACACTTTTAAAAGCATTGAACTTTATTATTATTATTATCCTTTTCCTTATTATTATTACTTTCAAATAAAGTTATTAGGTAAATAGCGATAAGAGTAAGTTTTTCTTACTACTATAGATATGCAATTTTTTATTCAATTTCGCCATGTTTCTCTTAGTACTTTATTTAATGGTTATTTCTTTTTTGTTAATTAATTGTTTTTTACCTGCAACAAATGAACCTTGACAAAGCCATTTAAGCCACTTAAAATAAAGAATAAGCCTCAAAATATGCGACAACAAAACATGAAATTAAAATATAATAAAACTATATTTTACCTTAATAATTCCCCCAAAAAATTATAAAATTAATTAAAGAGTAGAAAACTGTTTTAATAAAATTAAAAATAGAGCACTTTTAATTTGCCATATTCGGTGGAATAGTAGAGCAACACAAGAACCAAATAAATACACACAGTGTTGTTAAATACAAGCCGGCGAGCTCGCACTAACTAAACTTGTTAAAAGAAGACAGGCAAGCGTCCCGGCTTTGGTAACCAACACTAGGCTACCAGGAGGCGGGGCTTCTCCGCTGAACTGGAGGCCGAGAGAGGTGGTGAAGGGAGCCAACTATACTACGCACAATTCCCATCTGCTAAAGTTACGTAAAAAAAAGAAAAAAGCAATAACAATAAACTAACAGCGTAAGTCTAAAATAGTGCATTTCTTTTTCCATACATGATAATAATTTTCAAATTCAAAAATATTTTAAAAGATTAATTTGAATCTTTTTGAACTAAACGATTTCGTAATCCTTATTTTCTGCATGATCATACATTAGGCTGCGATACATATTTATAATATTCACTTGACTAAATAAATGCGAAATCATAGATCATCTTGGTACAATCAAAATTCATTAAATTTACTATTTATTCTTCAATAAGAAAATTAATTTCTAAACTTGAAGCACACACCTAATAATGGTAAATAATTTTTTATAAAAAGGCGTTTTTATATATTTTTATATTTATTTTTCTTTTATGGGCGGTCCTCGAGCGTTAGCTCAAACCCCCCAGCGTTTTTTATATACAGGGTGTCCCAAGCTATATGGATAACGACTTTTTCTCGGAAACTAAGATAGCTAGAAAAAAAACTAAAAAAGTAGGTGTCAAATCCGGTGTACGAGGTGGCCACTGAATCGTCCCCCGTGTCGATCTAACATGCCCATCAAATTGCCTATCGAGATATCTCTTTACATGCCTGATGGTGTTATATCGACACGGGGGGCGATTCAGTCGCCACCTCGTTCACCGGATTTGACACCTATGGACTATTTCCTTTGGGGATACCTGAAAAACAAGGTGATTATTCATAACTTTTTTTCTTTCTTTCCTTATTTCTGCTTATCTAAAAGCATTTCTAAATCTAGGTGTATCAGAATCAAGTCGGGATTGCATCTGTAGATGAAATAAAGCAAAGATGTCTGTAATTCGGTTAAAGCCGAATCTATTTCTTTGGCAGTAAGGGACAATTGGCAGGAAAGAGCATGTCTAGCATCTCTAACGGTGGAGGCCATTTCGAGCATGATCTGTAATATTAATGAGGAGTAAAATTTATAATAAAATAGTACTTTTTATCTTATTCATTCAAAAAACCGTTATAATATCATTTTGAAATTTCTTATAAGAATCATGTTTTCATTCATAACTTGTAAAATATCGCTCACAGAAAAAAACCGTTCAAGTAAATTTTTCTTAAAAAAAATAGAGGAATCTATTTCTGAAATAAAAACCACACCTTCCCATTTGAAAAAATGAAGTTGGTGTCTGTATCTCGCTTCTGGAAGCACCGAAAAAAATTTACAAATTAAATTTGGATGTCTAACAAAAAACTAAGGGGACACGTATTTTTTAGTTTTTTTTTTCTAGCTATCTTAGTTTCCGAGAAAAAGTCGTTATCCATATAGCTTGGGACACCCTGTATATCCTAAAAATTGATCTATTTTCCCAAACGACTAGACCAGTCTTTCTGAAAGTGGGTGATAAAGCCCCCCCTAATGGGCTCTGGAGGACTACAGAGGGGCGGTAAAGGGCCCAGGAAAAATTAGGGGGTGTTGAAGCGGTTTTAGGAAGGCGAGATAGCTGATTTGTGTTCTCCTAATATTTTAAGCTAAAGTTAAAACCTAACAACTGCACTATATCGATTATTTCGTTGGTTTTCACTTCGTTTTTTCGTTAATTTGGGGCTACTACAGCCAATACTGCAATAATTGTACCCTGGATTGTGATTGATTGTTTAACAATTTTTGACAGCATTCTCATCATCGTATTCGTGTAAACGTGGATTAAGTGTTGTGGCAACACTGGTAACTAGAAAAAGAAATCGTTTGCATGTTACCAACTTACGACTGGTTTTGAGTAAATTATGGCCTAATATTATCAAAGACCTCAAAAAGTAAACTTTTAGTACTTCAAATAATTAATTACTGCACCCAAAAATATTCCAAAAATTATACAGTTAACAACTGAATAACACTTTTACACTACATAACCGGCTAAAATTATATCTACAATAAGGTAGCCGAGCGGATAGAGGCAAGATCTGTGAAGCTAATATGTATTGGTGGTACTGGGTTCGATTCCCGGTCTTAGGCCTTGGATTTTATTTAATGGTTAATAAAAGAAATTTACAGTCAAGTATGTTCGCTAGTCGCTTCCGTCCACAGTTATGATATTTGAAAGAGCCAAAGAGCTTTTAAAAAAAATTATTTAACTGGAAAATTAGATTGTAAGAGCTCGGAGTGTTCGACATGAATACAATTATAGGTGAAGTCTGGGAGTTGAAGTATTGGACTATATTGGAGTAAAAGTTTAAGTTTTTCAAATGCATGTTTGTATTCTTTGTTTTCTGGGTCTATTTTGGCGTCTTTTCTCAGTGCCGAAGTAAGAGGTTTACAGATTTTTGCATAATTTTTTTATCATCTTTCTGTAATAACCTGTTAAACCTAAAAACTGTTTGATTTATTTGGTCGTCTTTGGGATTGGAAAAATTTTAATTGCTTCTAACTTTAGAGGATTTGGTCGGATTCCATCCTCAGAAATGAGATGGCCTAAGTATAAAAGCTCACGTTTGAAGAATTCTGTCTTGTCGAGATGTATTTTCAAATTGTGTTGTTTGAGTTTATGGAATTCTGTTTTTAAATGTTCGTCTAAGCTGTCCGAGAAAATGATTATGTCGTCCATATAAACTAAAACATTTGGTAGTCTAGAGAAAACTATGTTCATTGCTCTTTAGAAGGTTGGTGGTCCGTTTTTTTATCCAAAGGGCAAGCGACAAAATTCGTAGTGACCAGTTTCAGTGGAGAAGGCGGTTTTTTTGGGACCGATTCTAGTTCTTCTTCAATCTGGTGAAAGCCAGAAGCCAGATCTATGGCCGAAAAATTACATTTCAACAGCTCGGAATGTTCGACATGAATAAAATTGTAGGAGAGAGTAATGTAGGAAAAATAAGTGTTATTCTGCGGAGTCAGCTTGAGGTGTCAGGCTCGTGTGAACAATGCTGTAACTCACGACACCTAATTGGGTAGTTGGACGTAAAGCCCGCCTCAAAAAATTGGCAATTACTTTACTTAAATATACAATAATCAAACAGAGTAATGAAAGGGAAGGGATAAAATTAAACATTATCAAAATTAGTAAATTCAGACAGTCTATAAAAATAGTGTCAGTTTGTCACATTCTATGAAATGTTTAAATAGATTACAACGACATCTTTGTTGATTATTAATAAGTTACATTTAAGTGCGATGTCACACGTGTTAATGTCAGCGATTGGTGATGAATAAAAAGGCCCACCTTAAATAGTATATTGAATGAAAGTGAATGCTTATATTTAGCCTCTTAAAATTGTGAAAACAAGTTTACTGGAATGTTTAACAACTTAGTTAGACTAAGTAAATAAAAACAAGAACTAAACAAATAGTATAAAAACAACATTGTTTTCCGTTTCCTGTCTTATTAATTTTATTTTTATTTTGTACGCAAAAATTCTTAAGAACTAGTTTTTACTTGAATACCACCTATTCCGCGATTAAGCTGCTTGTGTCTCGTTATGAAAATCCTAGGTTAGGCCGTTAGGCCTGATAAATTTATTTTTGTAGAATAAAAAAAAAAGAATAAATAAAATGTAGAAATAAATAACATTTACATTAAATAATCAATAACTTATTTTACAATAAATATTTACTATAGTTAACAATTATTATTTCACAGAATTCATGAAGTCTACATCATAGTGCCCGGGCTTTGCTCTTCACAAAAATAAGACGATTACAACTTCCATAGAACTTTGGACTGGATTGTTTGTTTACAACTTTGGTACAATATCACAGATTTCATAACACAATAAATGCAATTAAAAGAAAAATTCTCAATTAGACACTTTAAAATATTCATTGAAAAATTTGATTTAATTTAGCATAAATATCATTATTGTCTTTTAGAGCTGTTATAACCTTCAATGTTTTGTAGGTTATCTTTTGAATGTCTAGATCTTTTTCTTTATTATTATTGTAAATGTTTAGCTCTGTTTTCTCTCACCTTCTCAGAGTTTAACAGTATTCAAGTTCTCTATTTTTCCTTATTTTTAAAATTGTTTACTATTTCCTTCATTTCCTGTAATGCCTCAAGTACGAGTTTGCTTACTTAGTTTCATTATTTACTTTAAGTTTAAATCCATTACACTGCGTATTTTAAAAATAAATTTTTGTTATTTCTTTTTTGTATTTTCTACTACATTTTAAGAAATTTTTGTTTTAAAGTTTTAAAATCATGTTATTCTGTGAACTCCTCTGTAACGGTTTGTACAAATTTAAATACAGATAATAAAATAATATAATAAAGATTTCATTATTGAATTTGTTAATAATAAATATTTCTCAAAATTCATGGCTTTCCGATGATGATAAATCCGATTTTATTTAATACTGGAGAAGTAGGGAAGGGATTAGCTATGAGGTTAGCATACTGGACTCCCACGCGGAGGTCCCGGGTTCGAATCCAGCAGCTGACCCTTAGATTTTCTCTTCCTATGAGCTTCTTACAGCTCACTGTCCGGTGATGGAAAGTGTTGTCTGTAACGAGAGAACACTGTCCGGAGGCCGGCAGTGCACTGGAAAAAGCTCCGGGCGCTAATAACCTCAGCTGTTGATGCGCCAAAAAAAAAAAAATACTGGAGAAGTCTGTCTCGAGTGAGAACGATAATTGCAGGTTTTTCTCTAAACATAATGACACATTGTAAGAGGTTATATTTACTCGAGAGCACTCATATTTTCATGTTAAATATCAGATAACTAATTATTAAACCAATTCACCTTTTTTTAGATGAATAAATTTAACAAACTAAATAGAAAAGATTGTACGTAGAATGAATCAAAGGCGGAAATAGCAGGACCGGAAACGTTTATTGTTATTTTTTGACATTCCTTTTCTATCGCCCAAAGAATCCTGACAAAGAGCTGTTAACATCAGGTGTAAGCTATCCTAATGATTAATTTAGTATGATTTGCTGTGTACACAAATAAAAATCAGTTTGCACGTTGAAACTAAATGTTTACAACTACATCGTCCTGCTTACGTAAACGCAGCAAGGTGATCAGTCTTACAGATATTCTTTAAAACAAAAAATTAATATAAGTTTCAGCGGCCAAATAAGCTTGGTCACTTAAAATTAGGTAATAAAATGTAAAAGACTGTACATAAAAATATTCAATATTAAATTAAAAGCAGATATGGTAAAAATAAATTAAAAGGTTAACTGGTTAACTGCACACGTTCTTGCCAATATAAATGAAAATTCGAAATTCCAATAAAATCTATTTGATTATGCGAGGGTAGTCAAATATTTGGTCTACTCAAACTACTTAAAAAAAAAAAAAAATTACTTGATTGCCGAGACATATCCGAGCCACAACCCGCTGAGATAATATATCAGGGGGGGCCAACCTGCGGCTCGCAAGTCACATGCGGCTCTTTGAAGGATTATTTGTGGCTCTCGATAAATGTACCCGAGTTCCCTTTTCATTTTTGTGTTATTATATATTTTAAAAAATTATTATCGTTCCGTATGTGTTTCAAAATGTCTTTTAAATTACTAGACAACAAAATATGAAAGACTAAGCGCAACGTTGTAACAAATTTCATTTCAGTCCAAGTTAAGAATGATATGACTCATCGAAAACTGCGCGAACGGACATAAATAGTGGCGTGATCGTCCAAATTTTAAAAAATTATCAAGAGAAATAAAATAAATGTGTTTAATTTTTAATATTTAAATTCCGCACGTTTGTAGGTTTGGCTGAACCCCACAGCTCTAGTCCGTAAGTCCACATAGGTGTGAGAATAGTACTGTATATTAAGCGTTTGAGTTCAATGGGTAATTTGGAGCGTCGTCCAAGTAGACTGTAAAACAGTTTCGCACGTTTCGTCATTGCTCGTCCTTTTAAGTCTATTATGTGGGTTCCACGTGAGTCTTTTGTCTATGTAGAGCCCAAGGTAGCGAAACCAGAAACCAGATCTGTATAAGGATCTCTCTACTTGCTCAAATCCTCTTGTGCAGTCTCTCGCCTCCTCTGACATCCCTAACAATACTCCTCGACGACTGAATCGCCAGTGGCCCTGCGACTTCCTTACAGTTTGAAGAACTAAACGTAATTATTCTCCTATCTCTCCTCTCTCTTCCTCACATTCTCCTCTCTCCTGTAGAGAGTGCTACCGTTGTGTTGCTTCTTTCCTCCTGCTCTTCCCGCACCAGTTCATCATACTCTTCATATTTACTTATTGTATATATTTATACAGATTGTAAATTACAAAATAAATTAAAAAAAAAAAATTAATACCTTTTTTGCATACCTTTTAAATACGTACTTAATTGCGGCTCGCGAAAAATTTCAAATTTTGAAAAAAAAATGGCTCGGACTATCAAAGGAGCTTGGCCACCCCTGTAATATATGTTCTAAATATGAGACGCTAATGCTTTAAAATAGTTCGGTAAAAGTTCAAAGAAATAACCTTCAAAGAAATTTGTATTCTACTTTATAAGCTGGCGATCTTGAACTCTTTCTTAGAACACTCAATTATCTGCAATTTCCATCTGACACCAATTAATAATCAAAACAAAGAGTGCAATGGATAATCACTGTGTTAACAGTACCAAACCGTAACAATCAAACTTAATTAAGACTGCTATCAAGATGGCAAGCAAATTCGTTACGATATATTATTGTTTATGTATCTTATTTTATTGAACTTATTACAGATAATAAAACTTTGAATATAATTTACAATTAGCTTTATTATTCTATGAAAATCCGTTACAGAAGTATAAAAACTGAGCTACTCATAAGGGACGGTGATTGATGAAAATGGAATAAGAGAAAAAAAGGCAAAAAAGTAAAAAAAAAGTAGGAAAAAGTAAACTATCGATGTATTCTAACTTCAGGCAGACTTTACTTACGTCCAACTATCGATTAGAGACAGAGGTCGGAGATTCCCAACATAACAACTTACAATATTACCCAAATCACCTTAAATAAAATGCTTGGCCAAGACCGCTAATGGAACCTAGTACCGCAATACATCGCTGTTTTGCGGGTAGTGGCCACTAACGCTCAGCGCTAACGTATTCTATGCACTAGCAATTTTCTCTCCACACCAATTGGTCAGTAGCCTTTAATAAAACACAGTTTTTCAGTTAGCCATTTTATTTTCCATCTTTATATTTATCTTCACTTAAAAGACGAGTCAGATTCAAGATCTGATTTTTACTTCCCAGTGAGTGTCGGTATATTTTCTATGTGGTGATTACTATCACTGCAAAATTTTGAGTGCCCCAATTTGGTCTTATCAGAACCTTATCACTAATTAAACAATAAAATATATAATTACAGACGTACATCATATATAACTATAATGTCTCTTTGAGGCACACGATTTTAAAGAAAATAAAAGCCCTAGTTGCACAGAATTTCTTTTATTATAAAAAAATGGAAATAAACATTCATTTCCATTATCTTACACATGTAATCATCCCTCTCAAATAATCATTACTCTCAAAATACAGAAAAAAAGAAAAGAAAAAATTAATAACATTTCAATAGTCCTTTTTTAGTGAGGGACACTGGTATTGTATAATACCACTATGCAGCTAATACTTTATATGATGTTCATTCAAACACAACTTTTTACCAAAACAAAGCGGAACTTTGCAGACAGTACAGCACTGTCCTTCAGCGTACTGTTCCTTGAAATGTTTAAGTTCCATGTTTTGACCCAATTTTTTATAAACAATATATGAATTAACAACAGCTGCATCCAAATAATAGAACAGTAAGTATGCGGTGCCACCATTTTTTACTATCGGTCAAGTTTATAATAAATATAAAAATTATTTCACTTATTTTCGCATTTACCATTGGTGCATAGCACTACCAACTGAATGAAAAACTTTCGTATTAAGCTGTATGTATGAATAACTTCAACTTTTCGAGGTGGGTTAAAATATATCCCACCATGCAGCAAAAGCTAAGCAAAAGGTGGGACAGTTATTAACCCACCTAGCCGCAAAGAAATATAGTGTATATTGATCCTAGTGAAACAAAGAAATATGAAAAATATTCAGTAGAGAAAACAACCCGTTGAACCCGATACAGTAGGTCTTCAATTAAGTTATAGATTGATTCTGTAATTCACTAACTGAAATTAATTAATTTACTGCCAAAGAAAATAGGCGTGAAAGAGAAAACATAAGAAAAAAGATAATACTAAAGGTTAAACAGAAGGGAAAACTCACAAAACTCGAATCATACAAATAAATAAAATTTCTCACTAAACATTTTGGGCTAAAATAAAAACATGATCAAATTAGAAAAACATACTGCAGCAAAAAAAAGAAAAAGTAATTAAAAAATAACAAAAAGATAACACAAAAATTTAATCAGTGTGCGTATAGGGAAGTATACAGGCCAAGGAGACATACATCCCTGGGATATACCTTCACGAACTGGGAAAGAAGTAGAGAATGCACAAAGGACGGTAAAAAGTGTAAGGAGAGAGAGATAATAAATTCAAGAGGCGATCGAAATCCTGAAAAAGTGTTCAAAAGTACTGAGAGACAAACATTTCAATCAGAACTACTTGGATTTGTGAACGTAGTCAAGACAAAAAAGGAAAGATCAAGATGTAAGCGCCAGGATTAATGAAACAGTAAAAAAGGATTACGGCGTAAAATAGAAACGTTCAATTTTCTTAGAAAAAAACAAGAAATAATGTTAATTATTAAAATTATTATTAACTATTTACTTTAATAATTTTAATGGGAAGGTAAAAATGATACTGGCAATCAGAGCGTTTAGACTAATTATTAATAAAGTTAAAGGTCACTGGTTTTAAGATAAAAGGATACAGAGGAAGGACAAGAAATAGTTTGCAATAGTGGAACTGAAACAAGGAAGGAAAGCTTGGCCGAAATTAGGCCAAGGTCATCCTAGGACACACGTGTGTATTCCTGTGACCTAGTCAAAAACACATGTGTTATAGTCAATAAACCTTATAAACATGGCTGCTGCTGAATTAAAATATTTAACGCAAAAAAAATCATAACAGCAATGGCGCACCTAATCTGGTTGCCATGGTTAATTGGCCTGAAAAGTTAGTAAAATCTATTGGTGAATGTTAACATTATAATATTACCAATATAAAAAGAAGGTTATGTTTAAAGTACTGTTATCTTTTTTCATGACAGTTTCAACAATCCAAGTTGATAGAAAAATTATCATCTATTTTTAGTCAAAATCTGTTTGAAGCACTTTGATTTACCTTATGCTTCAAGATTTCTAATAATGTGTTGTTTGGAAATAAGTACACTATATTTTGCATTAAACATGGGATCAAGCTTAAGTTTATCAGCAATATTCAATTCAAGTTAAGGGAATTTGCCAGAAATGGGCAAAAAGGAGTTATTTATTCTTATTTAATACGAAAATATAGATATTTGTTGCAGCAAAATATTTGTACTTCCCATTCGTTCCCGCGTGATTTGAATGTAAACTTCTTCCTTAAAAGGCAACTAAGGAAATAGAAATAAGTTCTGATAACTTTATAAACAACACAGACGACTCCACGATTCGCAAACAGAAGCAGTAGGTTACTAAATAGCAAAACGCCTACGCTACAGACATTGAATCTGGAAAGTTCTCCACAAAGAACATTCACTATCCCGAATACCTTATAACAGAAGCAGTGCAAAATATAATGGCTACTTAAAAAAAAAGAGAAGAAGAAGTAATGGTAATAAGAGTAATTATTTGAAATTTTTGAAAGTGGATACTTCAGTAATGGTGTCACTCACTTTAAGTCAAGTGACTATCTCATCAAATTCAAGAATTAAGCAATACATTTGTGTTTTCAATATTTTACATAAACACTTAACGTTGGAAACGAACACAATTATCACTGATTAAATCTTATAAAATATAACACCAATTTACCTTCCACATTGCCATTTGATTGACATTTATACAAAATATCAATTAATTTGTACTTCCCCCGAAAATGAGAGTTAAAAACGTCAAGAAATGCTAATAGGCAATAGCACTTCTGGTATCAATTTTACTACAAGAAAACCCAACTAAAACAGGTAGTGGTAAGAGAAAGTCGTATGAGTGTGCTCATTAGATTTATTCTAAAATAGTTCCGTTTGAATGTATTGTGTAATTTAAAGAGACTACTTCCGGTAAAAATTCTGGTTAACAAGAAAACCCTACTAAAATATGTAATGGTAAGAGAAAGTCGTGTGAGTGTGCATAATGAATTTATTCTAAAAAAATTCCATTAGAATGTATTGTCTAATTTAAAGAGACTACTTCCGGTAAAAATTCTGGTTAACAAGAAAACCCTACCAAAACAGGTAGTGGTAAGAGAAAGTCGTGTGAGTGTGCTTAATGAATTTATTCTAAAACAGTTCCGTTAGAATGTATAGTGTAATTTAAAGAGACTACTTCCGGTAAAAATTCTGGTTAACCAGAAAACCCTACTAAAACAGGTAGTGGTAAGAGAAAGTCGTGTGAGTGTGCTTAATGAATTTATTCTAAAAAAATTCCATTAGAATGTATTGTCTAATTTAAAGAGACTACTTCCGGTAAAAATTCTGGTTAACAAGAAAACCCTACTAAAACAGGTAGTGGTAAGAGAAAGTCGTGTGAGTGTGCTTAATGAATTTATTCTAAAACAGTTCCGTTAGAATGTATTGTCTAATTTAAAGAGACTACTTCCGGTAAAAATTCTGGTTAACCAGAAAACCCTTCTAAAACAGGTAGTGGTAAGAGAAAGTCGTGTGAGTGTGCCCTTTAGATGTTAAAAATTAAATTGGAAATAAAGTTATGGCCAACAGAGCCGAAAATAGCCGACAAAAACCGATGGCACTCGGCTTGTTAAAGAGAAGAGAGAGAATTGCGATATAAAAAATCACGGCTAAGGCTGGATGGGTTAGAGATCCAGTAATTCTTAGAATTTTGGCCCGTCTAACCCATCGTGCCTTGATGGCATAGGTTTGGATTGAATTTACAGCTCCGTACAGAGTTTTTCCGCTATATCTCAAGAACGGAAAATCGTAGAAAGGTCAAATTTGATATTTCGTTCAAGTTAGACCTGCGGAAGCGACAATAAATTTTTGGTCAAAATAGGGCCACCGGATGTACCACTGTACTGAATAGATTTTTCACTTTTTTAACTTTTTCAAAAAAACTGATGGTTCGATTTTCTTTAAACTTGGTATAATTATAGCTCACAAATAGTTCTATAACTTTTAAAGGAAACATTTTTCTGAAATACTTCGATTAAGGGTACTTTTGGGGGAGGGGGGTGGTGGGTCAGTCCGGTAGAATGTCAGTTTACTCTTTGTTATGGACTTACCATTAAATATTAATTAAGATTAAATATGATCCGAAAATTCTATATTTGAATAAAATAATCAAATTGATCAACCGGAAATATCATTTTTCAAAATCGACTTTACAGTTTTTGCAAGTTTTCTTATATTAATTATAATTAAATGTGTAACAAATTTTTAATATTTGAAATAAAAATACAACAAATAAATACAAAACACCGCTTTAAATTTAAAATATTTCAAAGAAATTGTAGATAAAATCAACAACTAGCTCCCTTGAACAGATTTTGCGCAGAATTTTAGACCAAATAAGACTAAATAAATAAATACTAAATCTAAATAATACTATGTGATTAATGCTCTAAGCTTTAAGGACTAATGCAATAAATGCTTAAATTGTTCATAATTCTCATAAATTATAATTACTGTCAGAGATCACATAATCGTGAGGAACGAGCGCCAAAAAAAATGGATGAATGATGGCTGTAGATTCTGTGTGCGATATGAGGGATTTCAAATAAGAAAGAAACAAATAGAAAAATGAGGACACCACAAATAATGAACAGAAATGTTGGCACGAACTCATAGTTTTGTTATCTTTGAAGATGTAAATTTATCTTCTATGTCAATCAATCACATTGAAACTTCTGCAACTATAGGATACCCAAATTCTAGATTTAAATAGTTATAATAAACAAATTTAGATTCTATTTTAAACTTTCTTTAATTCATGAATATTTCCAGTAATATTAATTTAGACTTAAAATTTGGGTTGAAAAATTTGGTGTATGCACCACGACGTTTTTCTCTTGATAAAAATCTTAATGTTCTAAATTTGAATTTATATGATCCGATTACGCTGTAACTAAAACCGTACATGATTGCATTAAAGTGTAACCAGAGAGCGCCGTTTCTTCAACCACTTCCGGAACTGCTACATACAGATCTTTCTATAGAAATATGATTAAAACGAAACTTATAGATGTAAGTCTGTCCACGACATCTAATATTGTGGTTGGATGTAAAGCTAGCCTGAAAAAAATAGGCATTTCTTTATAGAAGAGAGGGAGGCACCTTTGAACAGTTTTAATTTCTCGCCAAATATTTAAAACATTTATGATTGGTAATTTTCTCCATATGTTGTGGTAGACCTGTTGTATAATTGACAGAGTTTCCCTTCCGTTTTCATTGTTTGTAAAGTCAGAATTGTTATATTTTGTAAAGTGGGAGTAAAATTTTTTGTTACAGCTTTGGAAGTGTATTGTGAAGATTGAAGTGGACAAGGTGTAAGTATTGTCAGTCCATATTACCATTTGGAAGTCGTATTTTTAAATCTAGTATTTACAAAAGTCTATTTGCTTGCAAAAAGTGTTGGATATTATATTATCTTTTATGGAAGGAGAGGGGCCACATTTCAACTTCACAGCTAAAATGTGCCCTACCGACCTGTAAGTTTGTGACTTTTTTTTTTTGTTTAATCGCAGAGAAGGGGAAAGTGGTCCCTGAACCTACATTAAGAAGCGCAAGAAAACTGAATATTTTGTTCAAACTTCCTAAACCCATTACTTCGGATACAACATCCCGAACTGAGTCATTCTTGATTTTTGAACTAGATTTCAGTGGTTTAAAAGAGAAAGTAATGTAGTAGTGAGAGAAATAACTGATAGAAGTTAGATTTCTACTTTATATTGTGTTCAAAGCTACCCCACCAGTGGGGCAGATATTAACATTTGACACAACAATTTTAATAAATTAAAAAAATATAGACATGTATGTAAAGTACCAACTATTTATTGATATAGATCTGTTAAGAAGACTTGAAAGTTGTAGAAAACAAAATAAAAAGGTTCAATAATACGATTCTGTGCACTCTGCAACGGAAAATGTAAATTCTGTTCAAATGTGCCCCCTCTCCCCTAATTCTAGATCAACGTAAGTAATCCAGTATAGAGAAAAGCGTCTTGGCCCACTTTCGGAATATCTAACAATAGTGTAACATCCGTTCAGTTAAGTGTAACTTCCGTTTATGCAATTCTCTTTCGGAAAAGTTTATTTAGCCGGGTTCTAATAATGGCAGCAAAACCAGCAATCAAATATCAACTTCCAGCTATTACTTTTTTTTAATTTTTTAGTAATGCTTACTCCGTACTCCAAGTAGACAGACTAGCATTCACTTGCACGGACACAATACAGGACAATTTAACACATTTTGGGGAGGGGGAGAGTTGAAATCAAAAATCTGACACCATCGCAACGACTCCCTCTTAACGGCTACGGTACGAGAAAGTGAAATGGTTATCTGATCTTATACCCTGGAGAATTAAGAAAACAAAAGTTGGTAGGCAATAAGTTAACTGGGGGAGTTAGACAGGACTGTAAGGGAGCCAGAAGGGTGAGGAAGGAAAACCGACTGAATCTTTGGTTAGTATTGATTAACTGTAGTGCAACCAGCCGGAAGTTTCAGGAGGTGTACAAACTGTCAACACAATATTGTTTGTTCGTCTGTCCCATTCGTCTAGCCAACTTGTCATCAATATTCCAACTCACAAACAGCCCATCAATATTGTCCTTCAATTTGTTTACTTAACTAGTAATTGATAAAACAAAAAATATAGGTCAATCTGTAATTATTTGCACTATAAATCGCATTGAGTAAATAACTCCAGCGTAAAATAACTTTGACGACCAATTTCCGGCAATTACTACATAACTACAAGCATATTTATAAAGTTGGTATTTGAAATAATTTTGGAGGAAATAATTAGAAATTTACTTTTAGTAAACATACGCCTGATTTTCACGAGCAGCTATCACGCATTACTCGCCTGCTTTGTGGTATAGAAAGGTCGTACTAATAAAAGTAATTTTATCATAGAGCTTAGCGGAGTAACGTAATCCATTTGTCACTTTCTTGGTTTTTAAAATAATTTTTTTTTTTCAAAATTTATTTAATAAGTTACACCAGCGCTAGATACGCCATAAGTAACAATGACAATAACTGACACCACTACAAACTCACTAATTGACGGGCAATCCCTTCAGAAGAGAGAAAATCGCGAGGCCACTGTCGTTTCAATCGTCTGGGAGGATAATCTGGGTGGTGATGAGATGATAAATGGCGGACAAGAGGATTGGAATGAGAGTGCAAGTTCTGATGAAAACTTTTATAGCGAGTTCCTGCAACCTGGACCTACCGACGGAAATTAAAATAATTAATTTAATAAAATGAAAAAATATATTTTCAATTTTTAAAATAACAGCTAAAAAATCCAACATCAATAGACTGCAAACACTCCAATCCAAAATACTCCGCCGTGTAGTAGACGCTCCATTCTATGTTAGCAACCACACAATACATACAGAACTCCAAATTCCACTCATCTCCGAACTTGCCAAAATTCGATATAAAAATTTTCATCAAAAACTCTCATTTTAGCCCAACCCTTAGCTGCAAACTTGTCTTCAACTACGCTACCCTCCAATCCTCGAAGACGGCTGAGGCGCCGTTGGCCCCGTGACCAACTGGGTGACTAATGGCGGCCATCACTGGATGACCGTCATTCACGTCTGCCACGTTATCTACATATACATTCATCACATTTACTTATTGTACCCTGAAGGTACAGGTGTAAATCACATTAAAAAGGATATTAAAAAAAAAAAATTAAAATGCGAAAAATAATAGACTTTACAGATGATTTTTCATTCCTTGTCTCTCTTCAAATTGCCTACCTGACCGACTCTATAACCGCTGCTTTGAGGGGGACATATCCTCTGTTCGGGAATTGAAGAGGGGTGAGGGAAGTGATTATCTCTAACTGCTGCTGGCTGCCTTCTTGGAAGTCTTCAGAAATCTATTTAGAAATTGTCTTTAGAAATTTGGTTCCATTCCATATTTTTAAATTTAAAGAAGTCTTATAAATATCATAGTGCGGGTTGGAGAAAGATTGTGGAACGCTGCATTACAGTACTAGCAAGTAAAATTACTAAGGCAATGAAGCGAATAATAAAAAAAGTGTTTCGATTTGCCAGGCAAAGATCCAAAACAACCAAACGAATTAGGTTAGGAGATTGTTTAAAAATGAAACACAAATGTAGAACAACTAATGGCTAATTACAGACTGAACTTAAGTATAGAAGGAGTCCAAGGTAACTAACGGTCCATCAGCAAGGTGGGGAGGATTAGTATTTCCAAGGAACTCCAAAGAAAAATTGTTAGACTTAAAAGAAATTTGGCGGAAAAAGAATTAACTTGGACAAGAAGGATGGAACAGGCTAAATTAGTAGCTTCAGGAACCTAGCAAGACAGGGTTAAATCCAGCTTCTTCTGGCATTAGAGTATTCTCTTACCAGCACCATGTTGAGCCGTGTACTCTGCTGCGGAAAGCTTCAAAGTCAGAGAGATAACCTCACATGTTGAAGAGCTTGTATTCAACCAGTTAAGTGTGGAATTTAATTTTAAAAACCCCCACAGTGTGCGGAATTAAAATCAGACAATGACGTGGTATACACGTCGAACGCAGGGCAAAACAACCAAACGTTAGTCACTGCAAGCACTTTTTCTGCAATCTCTGAGGCTTCTGATTACAGAGCATTCTGTGCATTTCAAAATCTTGCCCCTCTTCACGTGTATACATTGCTTTGTCAACTAGGGACGCAAGAGCTTTTACAAGGAAGAAAAGAGCTTTGAATTCTGTGCAAAATGAAATCATGCTCGAACTGAGATCTGAACCTCTATCTAAGGTAATAACAGCATTGCACAAGGGTTGAGAGCTTCTATTTGTGTGCGTAATTCCCAATCTCTAATGCGGAGACCAAAAAAGTACTAACCACTTATTATTTGGCTGACTCCCACCATCCCCCTCCGTATAAAATACTTAGCAGTTCTATTGGTAAGATAAAGGAAACATCCCACCAAATAATATTCTTATTGTATTTTATTAAAATTTCTAGTATTTGTAGTTAATGGCAATTTTATATTTTTCACAACGAGTATACACGTCGAACGCACCGTAATAGAGATTTGGTTTGATGTGTAACGCGCTTAACTGGTTAAATAAAAGGTAACCCGGAATAGGTACCATTATCAATCTGACTAGCGCAGGAACAGAATTACCTCGGCTCTCTTGATGGAGAATTCAAGTCGTATCCACCAAAATATATGCGAAAGTAAACTATCAGGAGTGTAAATGATTAGTTGAAAGAGAGAATTGAGGAAATGAATTGAAGCTTGGCAATGCTGCATCATCAGAACTTGAAGCTATTGAGCATCAGGCTGGAACATCCGCCGGATGTTCTCTCCCTTTAATAACTCAGCTATAATTTTTGCTGTACCAAGTGTTCTAAAACTTTGTATAATTGGCAAACTCTTTAGAGTCATCAACTATTTTTTTTTTAATTGTATCACTTTACTATGAATAAAACTATTCAACGAGTCGCGCTTATTGTGTATATAAATTCAAAATGTACCTCCTTAAAGATATAGAGGAGAAAGATAATTTGTTTATATCTATGTACACGAAGGAGTGGTCGAAACTTCGGGAGGTGATTCAGCAGCTCAAATGCAACAAAAAATATTCTATTCACTTTGGCCCGATTCTTAATAGTGTCCAAGATATTTGCATTTTTAACTTTTCCGTCGATATTCTTGTTTTTTCACCCTAAAAACGGCCGTAACTTTTCTATCCTTTATCCTACAACAAATCTGCTTATTCCAAACGAAAGAGCATTAAATTTCCTATAAATCTGCTAAACCCAGAACCTCAAAACGTTTCTTATAAACAATGAAATTTTTACTTTAATGCCTGAAAAATTCGTACTCGATGACTATTTCAATGATTAATGAATCAAGGTGTCACCCAATTCCAGAAAAAAGTTGTGTATTTATTTGAGCTTCAAGGTTATTTGGATTTTTTGTTTAGTTTTTAATAAAACCCTACCCCGAACAGAGGGGTGTAAGTGTAAATGCAGAAAACTAGGATGTTGCTTAACCGACTTTTCGCTGATTTCAAACTATTAATTTACTCGTATGTCAATTTTTGGAGAAGGAACAAAAAGGTAGATCCAGCTTACGGCTATATTTTATTCATTTATTAACAATAATGAGCTTCATGTGCCCACCGTCCTCGAATTTATAACATAATTTCGTAGAGGAGGACATTCAGAGCGTCTGAAAAATGGAGGATTGTTTTACTTTTATTACTCCTTGCGGCTGAAATATATCTCTAATAAAACTAAAATTATATTTAAATCAGGAAGTATTTTTTATTTATTAAAAAAAATTAATAAAGATTTTCAAGGATTTGCCTTAAGCTACTATTTACAAGATAGTCAATTACAACAAGAAATAAAAAGAGATAGCTGGTTAAGATGCATGAACGAGCCTCTAATTACTTCTTAGTAAAGAAATAATTAAATTCCTACAGCGGAAGAAAACAAATCTAAAATATTTACTTATATGAACAGAGCATTTTGAAGTAGTCACGTAGACATTTTAATCGAAGTCCATGAACGCTGTTGTTATTGAATGATGCATAACTGCACGGAAATACATTCTGCATGAAACGTATTATTATTTTCATTTCCTTTGAATACATATCACTTATTCCTTTCTTCAGAAATGTTTTCGCGATGATCATTGAGTAAAAGTAAAAGTAATGGCCTAAAATGAATTCAATGTTAAACGTTTGCGATCGCTGATTTTATCCATTATCAATAATTTTCAGTCTTAAAGAGGTGTATTTTAATGTTTTACATCACTGGGAGAATGTTCTGATGGGTGGGCTACAACAAATGTAGAAAATAATAAAAATAATCTCCCTAAAGTCCGGGTCACACACTTCATTGTGGGGTTGGTTTAAATAACTAAAAAGACAATATTTAAAAACTAATTCATATTAATTATAAATGAGAAAAATAACTTTCTTTTTTTTATTTTTTTGCAATAGACATGTTGTGGATCAGAGGGTTGTAATGACTGTATAGATTTGAGTGGAGTTAAAATTCAAATTATAATTTTTTGCCAATTACAATTATAACCAGTTAAGCGTGGAATTTAGTTTTTAAAAAAAAACCACATTTTATTTTATTAAAATTTCGAATTTTTATAGTTATAGCAATTTTATATTTTTCACAACGAGTATAAACGTCGAACGCACCACAATATAGAGATTTGGTTTGACGTGTATACACGTCAAACACTCCTTACTGGTTAATAACTTCATCAGGTGAAAAGGGCTTATTTCCAAACACTTTTATAATTACGTAGCTGAATGTTGATCTCTATATCGCTCACCATTCTCGCGGATTTGAGATTCAGTAAGTTATCTGATAGTTTTCTGAAAACTAATTTCAGAAAAAATTATCCCTTAAATTAACACCAGAATAAGTAAAGGTTTATAAGTAAAGTGGCAGAAAAGGGAAGTCACAAACTGTATATAATATTTAAACGAAATTAACTTATAATTAAAAATTTAAATTTGTGGTATTGCAGGATCTAGAAGGCTGATTAAAAAGTGGCGAATAAAAACTGATGAAATATCTAAAACATTTCTGACAGCGTAGGCTACTAAGGGTTATTTATAGACAAATAACTCGCTATAAAGCACAAAAGACGATCATGACTAGCTCTACAATAGAAACGATTGATTTACTTAAAGCTACCAGAACTATACTTTTACCCTCTAATCATAATCCACGGAGCCGACGGAAACGCTAATGGACTTCAAATGGAGTAACTCTCGTCTATGGAGGCTAATTCTACACGCTTTTTACTATGTCCAATTATTTTAGAGCTGTTAATGACAAATAAATGAGAAAAAAAAAGAATGTAGTTAGTAATTCTGAATCTAACAATCAATTAACGTCACAACAATCAATTAACAACCAACAATTAACCAATCAATCAACGTTTACAAAAAAAAATCAAGTATTTCAAATACACAAACAAGAACATGGCCGGCTATCAAAGTACGAGTATAATATAAAACAGTCCTACCAACAGACACAATGTGATGATAAAACAGCTGGAAGATGCCGAGCGGAATAATAAAAACACTAAGAAATAAAATAAATTGGATAAATGCCGAAGTCTAAATATGGAATTTGTAAAACTTTCTCTCGTTGCAATGTTGCCACCGGCTTCATTAATACGTCACACTGCATTTTATTACCTATTTTATTTATAATAGGTTTTTTATTTCATTTTTTTTTATGAGCAAATGATCTCCCATATTTCTTTAAAAATATCAAACTGGTATTCTTTTAAAGGTTATTTATTTTCAAATAATTTTTATGGTAAACAAAAATTATTGTCAAAGCTTCTTCAAACTTGTCAGCAAATGAACAGTATTTAAAACATACATCTATTGAATTAATAGATAATTTCAAGAATTGCAATATTGGAAATGCACCGCAGTAAAAAACTTGAAACTCAACACAATAAATAAAATAATTAGAATTTACTTTATAATTCCCACTCTCATAGCGAAATAACTTCAAAATCATTTCCTTTAAACTCATAAAATGGGTAAAATAATGTTCCCAAACACACAAATAAGAGAGAAGATATTTAAGGTCTTTAAAAAATATATAAAAAAAAAAACAGTCAAAATCATTCTCACCTAGAAAATTAATAAAAGAAAATTATTAGCTGCAATTAACTTAAAAGGCGAATTGTACTGAATTTTATGAAGTCGAAGAATTAAAAAAACAAAACACGTATAGAGAACATGATGTTTTGTGGAATGTCGAAATACTTGAAACGCCCACTAGTTTGCAAATATACATCCCAGTTAGAATTAATGACAATACAGTAGCATTCATTGTGAACTTACGCCTTCGATTTACCATTCGATATATTTACGAGCCTATTCTACTCACATTAACGAACTAATCTTCAAAACTTTAAAACAATATTGATAATGCTATTGAAAATAACATTTACTGTGCAAAAGAATGAGCTAAACATGATCAGGTGTAACAACTTACACGATTTTTGCTCTCTAAAAAACTCAAAGCTACCAACTGATACAGAATAGAAATATGTTCACCGCTATATTAGTTTGTAAAGTTATAATTACGCTGAAATTATACTTTCATTCCGGAAATGATTAAGCTTAATAGAACTTTCCTTGAAGAATGATTCAAGTTAAAGTTACTGAGTTATTTTAATCGTTCAGAGAGTTTAAGAAGCTCCTGATGAGGGGCACCAACAGTATCCGAAATGTAGAGCACTAATTTAAAAAAAAAAATTATAATTATGACTTTCGCTAGCCATTGCCGAAGTATCTTCCTCTGTAATTAAACACCTGACAATCTACTTTTTTAAATAGAAATTTCCGTACTTTTGAAACAACCCTTCGTTAATTAACCCAATCAAATTAAAATTTAATCTCGCAATGGAAGATAATAAGCTATAAACTTGTACAAATCTTTGTTTTAGAATTTTATGAATTGGTTTAGAATCTAGGTGGCCGTGTCACCGGAAATCAGTAGCCAAAGGTCACTAAAATCAGTTTTTTTTGTAAATATCTTGTTTTCTTTGCTCTAAATGATATTTAAAGTTATTACAAAAGTTGTAGAACATAAAATTCTCTACAAATTTGGTTCTATGCAATTTTTCATACAATCAACCGTTCTTGAGATACAGCGCAAAGAGTGGGAGTCGCATAACCGTATGTATAGTAACGTTAGGTCAACTGTGTAATTCAGAACATCGTGCGTTTTATACAGTTACAAAAATATTATAAATATTAAATAGCTCTTTCATTCCGAGATTTACTCCTTTTTTTACCTAATATGACTGGGCTAAAGTAATATTCCCAGAATAAATCACTTATGATGGAATTCAGTTAAATATAAAGAGAAACCGGAAACAAATGAATATCACGAAAAAATAATTTCTAAAATAACAATGTTAAATATTTTGAAATATTAATTGCGTAATTTAAGAAACGAAAAAGAAAGATTTATAAAATTAATTAAATTGATATATAAAATAATAAAAAAGTAAACTTAAATGTCTATATTTTAAAATAAAGTAAAGTAAATGTCTTATATTTTAAAAAAGAAATCAGAAAACCCAAAAAAATGTACATAGGAAACTGTTATGTCAGATATGACTTCATCTGTAATCCGCCCAGAAGACTCAATCTCCTTTTCGGCAAGAAATCATAGATAATAAATCTTGCGTTAACTTTATAAGAAAACTACTGTTTTATGATGAAAGAACAAAACAGTAGAAAGAGATGGACCGTATTGCCATGTTTTGTTCCGACAGTTTGGTGACCGTTTAGAGTCGACTAGTAAACTAGAAACTGGTTAGACTAGCCCGCATAACTCAAGCAAGAATAGAAAGTTTTAGGCTGTTCGTATCAGATTACATTCGCAGTGAATTTAATAAAAATGTAAACAGAACAAATATGTTTTTTGTCAAAGCTTACATTCTTATAAGTTCTTAAACAATGCATTTTATTGTGACTGTTACAAAAATCTCTTGTTCTATCAGACAATAATTGTATGTATTTTTCCAAACTATTGATTCTGGAATTCTGCTAACATTATGCAACTTTTGATTCTTCATTTTGGCGTTCACTACGGGTGATTCGTTGTTCTTTTTTTTTTAATTGATTTTTTCATTAACCCCTTAAAAGACATAAAGAACAGAAGAAAACAGACGCTATCGACTACTTAAAAGACTCTTAGACGATAGATCTAAACTATCTCTAGACAACAAAATATTGATTTATACTAATATTTTAAAAACCAACCAGCGTATGGAATAGAGCTGTGAGGTTCAACCAAACGCTCCAATCTCCAAAGATTCAATCCCTTCAATCTAAAATACTTCGAACTATTGTAAACGCTCCATTTTATGTCTCCAACCTGACTATACACACTGACCTTAACATTCCTTTTGACACACAAGTCGCTAAAACACGATACAGAAAATTCCACTTCAACCTGCAATCTCATATAAATCCTCTAGCTCAAAATCTTTCTTCTAGAACTCCTACTGATAACCCGACAAGACGCATTAAAAAACAGTGGCCTCATATTCTCATCTCTAGTGAAGAGAGTGACTAACAGTCTAATGTTTTGGAGTGTTACCACTGGGTAACTTCTCCACTCGTTTGCTTCATTTCTTCCTCTGTTATCATTATTACTTATAGAGCCAACGCGCTGATTGTAGCACAAATAAAAGCAAAAAAAGCAAAAAAAATCATTTAATTGTAAATATTTCTTGTCTAAACTTTAAAACATTCATTTAAGAGACATTATTTTATTTTTTGTTTAATACAAATAAGCAGGTGGCCTAAAACATCTGCTGCAGTGAGCTGAACTTAGTAAATAATATCTTAATCTATTCTAGCCCAAGCAGGCGTATTTCGTAAATAGTCGAAAGTGTACATCCAGTATGAAGTGATGCTGGAGAAACTGTTCAACTTTTGTTCACTTCTCATGTTCACTACGATGATTCACCCAAAATAAAACTAAAGTGAATCCTAGATTAATATCAATATGGCTGAGATTGTCACCTCTTTTCAGCACTTATTTTAATTTTACTTGGAAAACAAAACAAAAATATCTTATTATTTTCAACTATTTAAGTGGAAGGTAGAACTGATAGTTTGTTTTTTGGTTTTGGTTAGTTTATGGCAAAATTAAGAAAGAGAACTGACCATTTCAGATGACTCGGATGAACTTGTTCACTGATAGTGAACTAGCGCTTTCATTCACTCCTAGGGAATCATCTTATGATTTGATTCCGTATTGCCTTAACTGACGGTACGCTTTTTTTGTAATTATTTCGGAACTATCTCAACGACATTGCTAACTAGGAGCTGGCCATGTTTTTTTGATCTCACCACAGTTTTGGGGTTGGAGACAACATACTTCTCAACAACTGTCAACACATTGAACTGCAGAACTACAAGTCCCCTCTAACCATGATGGTGCACTACAAGGAAACTGGAACTTCTAGTACTTCTATTTGAATGTAAAATAAAAAAGTTTTAAATAATTTAACATCAGATAAGTTTTTGTCTATATTTTATTGGGAAGGTCGTGAGCGAATAGGAACAATGACCTGTAATTAACTCAATAAAAACAAGCTTTTAACTACCTATTATTTGAAGCAATTATCAGCAACCGGTGAGTAATTGTTCTTTTGTAACGAAGGTCATTTCAGAACAGTTTGAGAGTTAGGACAGGCATGTTCTTAAATTCAATATGTCTCTTACGTAAGCAGAATGGTTCCCTTTCGCCCGTTTTTATTTACAACTGAGTTTAGAGTAAGGTATTGAACTGTGAATGATAGAAAGGGTTTATATCAGATTACACTAGAATTATTAGAGATAATGTTAAGTAAAAAAGAAAAAGTAAAGTATTGCCTATTTTTTTCAGGCGGGGCTTAACGTCCATCTACCAATTAGGTATCGTGGGCGGAGGCGACTAGCAAACATACTTTACTGTAAATTTCTTTTTTTAATAACCATTAAATTAAATCCAAGGCATAAGACCGGGAATCGAACCCAGTACCACAATACATATTTAGCTTTACAGGTCTCGCCTCTAACCGCTCGGCTACCGTGGCGCCTTATTAGATATAATGTTAAGCTGTTTATTATTTTTGGTGACTGATCCATAGTTTCAGTAGGGAGAAAAAATAAATGCCACTTTTCAGTCGTGATACATTTATCCTGCCGAGCTTTTGACCTAGGGACAAGGTAATCTTCAGGGCTAGTTTACAAAGTAATATTTTTACATTACAGGATTGGTGTTGTCTTCTATCTAGTCTATTCATGGACAGACAGATAGAGTCAATGAACAGACAAGACAGAAGACACACCAACCCTGTAATGTAAAGATATTACCTACTTTGTAAACTAGCCCTGAAGATGACCTAATCCCTACCAGCCTCGGCAGATGAAAATTGTCATTTATTTTTTCATCCTATAAAGTAAAGATTTGAATTCAGCATCAGGGTGGTACCTCTAATACACGTCTCCTTTCATTTTATTAACCGATCTAGCTCCTGCTTTTATATGACTAAGAACTGTATCCACGAAGATAGCTATCAATCCCTACCCGATATTATAAGAGTCCGCAACTAAATCACGTCCTCGAGTTTTTTGCCTTTTCGTTTCCTACTCCCTCCTATTATGGTGAGTAGAGAACAAGGATTGAGTCATTAAAGTCATATCACTGGCCAGTCAGCCTCCTTCTGCAGAGCTACGATGGCCAAATTCCTCTTTGGGGATCGCCATAAGGTTTGTAACCGATGCGCTTCACCCATCCAGTGAATGAGAGTCACGATGCTCCCTGTGCTAGTGAGTTCTCTCCACTCCTTCCTTCAACCAACCTCTACTGCCGCGGGCTTGGATATCGTACGGAGTTTTATTAATGATATTGGACACAAATAATAATAATTATAATAGTAGGGGGAAGGGATTAGCTATGCGGTTAGCGTACTGGACTCCCACGCGGAGGTCCCGGGTTCGAATCCAGCTGCTGGCCCCTTAGATTTTTCTCTTCCTAGGAGCTTCTTACAGCTCCAATGATGGACAGTGTTGTCCGGAGGCCGGCAGTGCACTGAAAAAAGCTCCAGGCACCAATAACCTTAGATGTTGACGCGCCTTAAACCATTAAAAAAATATATATATATATAATAGTAATTATACAATATTGAATGAGTAAATTAAATCCTTATTTTATCAACTAGTAGAAGTTATGATATGAAATAGAACTGATGGAGGGTATTTCGAATACCATAGGAACAGTTTTCAATAAAGTTTCCATCAAAATGGATACTTAAAACTATAAAACATATCCAACAAAATTAATAAATGCTGCCGGAATTAAACTGATCATAAATACATTAAAATAGCAATAATACATTCGACTTGTAAATAATAAAATAAGTAAGATAGGCTGTGACTTAGAAGTGAAGGTAAAGTAATTAGGATTGGGCCTGTTATCTATGTAACATAGACGGAGCAGGTGGGGGAACTAGTATGATTTTCACTTCTAAGGACGATGTTCTTACACACACTCACACATGGACACAACTATACATTCACTCGCTGAACGCCTAGCATACAACACACATTACGAAATATACATATCTTGGCGAGGTTTACAAGTTGAATGACCTAAAGATTGGCACAAAACTACTCGCTGTATATCCAATAGCCTTTTTATTACCTCCCATACTACATACCCTGTGTATACATCAAATTAATGGAAGAGAACGGTGTGAAATATGTGCATACTTTAAACACTTTACAATAATAAGTAAAACCACTTTACACTAAACTCCAATGTACTCCAATTACTCCAATGTATTACTCAGTTTTTCTATTTATTTTTTGTTTAATTTTTTAAGCGCATCAACTGAAGAAACTGAAGCTCAGAGCTTTTTTTTTTCAGTGCACTACCAGCCTCAAGAAGTGTTCCTCAGTACCAAAGAACAATGCCCATCATCGGACCAAATGAGCTGTAAGGAACTCCTAAGAAGAAAAAAATCTAAAGACCGGCAGCTGGATTCGAACCAGCAATCTCTGCGTTGAGAATCCAGTCTGCTAACCATTCAGCCAATCCTTTCCCCAAATAATAATAGGAAAATTTCTCTTTAAAAGCCTTTAGGCTAGAAAAAAAGGTTACTAAGATTTCGGTTACAACAATATTTCACACTAATTGCTCCAAATTCAAACAGTAATTCATTTAAGCAGTTTCGAGAGATTGCAAAAAAATAGTCTCATTTCAAATTTCTTGAATTTCCACAACCAAATAATGTAACATAAATCGAAGAAATTGGGGAATTTAGTCATAATTCTGATTGTTAACAAAATCGTTTCCGTTAAAACTGTGGAAATTCAGCAGCAAAAATTGGTTGTTGATAGTTTTTCACCGTAGATTTTAAAAAATGCGAAACTTTTTTCCATTTATATTACTGCGCGCGCATCTTCCTCAGCTTTCACCAGACAGTTCGCAGTTTCCATCTTCATACAGTAATATCTACTGTATGTTCTATTTCACAGGTTTTCTAAATATGTAACCAGACTATTCTACAATAAAATCATTTTTACTATAATTTTTCTTTCGATATCAATTCCTTTCTTACGTAAAACTTTCTGAAGTTAACCACCATCACTGTTTACTTTCTGAGGAAATTTATACAAAAATTAACCATCAGGTTCAGAAAATTTAATATTAAAAATTCCCTCTAGCCACCGTTGGATTTTTCAAAAACATTCCAAGTCAACCAAAAGGAGTTTTGCAAATAACATTTCCATTACTCCATTAATTCTATAAAATTACATAAATATTAGAACTGTCCGGTAAGACAGTTTTAAAAAATGCTGATCGTCCAAATTGCTGCACGAAAAAGCGTAATGCTGAAAAACGCCCAACTTTGATCTTTTGTTCCTCATTCCCTATAAAACATAAAATTCCAAAATTAACTTTAAGATCAAGAAAATATATCCTCATTTATAAGTGAAATTTTTAGCATCGACGCAGTTAAAACATATCGTGGACAAAAAGAGCTAAAAATGTGCAAAAAAAAACAAAAACGGCATTTTAAGAAATGCTTGTAGTTAAATTAATTATAATCGGTTTACAAACATCAAGCAAATATCTGGTCAGAAATATCTTGAGGCGATTGTAAATGTTGATACCACTGAGAAGCCTCAAATTGTAGATTGTAATGTTGCCTTTAAAAGAAGTGAAGTCTGTATAATAGAATAGAAACCATTTAAATTGATTTTGTTTGCTTTTTTTAAATTAAGTTCAATAAATTAAAAATTAAATTTTACTGAAATAAAATCAAAATCATATCTCTAGGCTCCATAATCTAATTAAAAGAGGTTAACAGTATAAAGTTTTCTAAAGTAATCCTCATTAATAAATAAAGTGATATTTATAATCAAACAAAACATAATTAACAACACAGTAAACAATAAAATATCAAAATCAATGTTAGTAAATATCGCATAATGATTATAAAAATGAATATCAACTTGCTTTCATATCTGTAACCAGATATTATGAGTTGAATGATTCATAGATAAGCTATGTTTTTTTATGCTAGGAGTAGAGGAGCTCTGTGCCAAATGCTAATTTCCAAGAAGTAGAAATTAAATAAGATTTATTGAGTCACATTACGATGACCATACATAGTGTAAACAAATCTAAACCTAGAAAACTATATGTACGTATACCAAACATGTTTTCTATCTTGTTTCATTTATAAACTATGAGTAATAATTGTAGTAATCTTTTCTTATTCTTTTTCCAAACATTACTACAACAACAAGTTACAGAAATTTAATGACTGAATGATAAAGAATATTGCATAATAACCGAATAAATTTTCTTCATTATGTTTATATAATGACTTTTTAAACTTTGCTGATATATTTTCTAGAGGCAGACAGTGTGCGGAAAGAGAAGACTTCGGGCGCCATTGGACCACAGATATAGTAGCGCCTTAAATTAGTCAAAAAGAAAAGAAATCATATATATATCTGTATAAAAGCACTTGCCAACCCTGTTGGCAACAGTATCTAGTAAATAATACATTAAACATTAGCCAATTCGAACGCTACTTTACCGCTACTTCAGAAGTTGTAATGAACTGAAAAATGAGTGAATTTAAAAAGAAACTTTTTATAAATCCTTTCCATTATAGTTTCATTACGGAAATTAGGATTGTTGTAAACATTGTCCTGTAATAAAGATAAGAACAAATAGTAACAATTGTGAGATAATACTTTCAAGTAGTAATCAATTTATTATTAGCTCTAGCCTCAACTAATCAATATTGGAATTTTCATTAAAACCAGTTCTGACCAGTTGTTGTTAAATAATGAAGCCAAACTATAAGTGAAACTTTTATTCGATTAATAAACATGAAGTCTGAATAAATTAGTTCATTCTAAATTGTACTATTCATTTTGAATAAGGCCTTCGATTAGTATTTGTATTAACAATTACAAATATCAGTTTATTTATTTAATTTATGGCACATCAACATCTGAGGTAATTGGCTTTCACAGCCTTTTTTACGGTTATCAATTAAAAATGAGATGTAGGAATGCTACTAGAAAAAGCCGGTAGCTGGATTCGAACCCAGTATTTTGGCGAGGTAATTTTGTAAAGTAACCTCCGGCCATTCAACGCCTTTTATTATTCAGATTCTACTTAAAGCGTATTTAAATATATGAATATACAGGGTGTATACGGGGGAGTGGTCGAAACTTCGGAAGCGATTCTCAATAGTGTCCAAGATATTTGCATTTTTAACTTTTCCGTCGATATTTGCGTTTTTCACCATAAAAACGGCCGTAACTTTTCTATCCTTTATCCTATAACTATTCTATCCTATTCTATCATTGTTCCTTCGCCAAAAAAATTGACATTTGAGTAAATTAGTAGTGAAAAGTCAGTTACGTAAAATCCCAGTTTTCTGCATTTACACCCCTCTGTTCGGGGTAGAGTTTTATTAAAAACCAAAACAATCCATATGGTCTTGAACCTCAATAAATACGAAACTTTTTCTGAAATTATGTGACTCCTTGATTCATTAATCATTGAAAAAATGCGGTTGAAAATTTTAACAAAAATCATCGAGAAAGAATTTTTTAGACATTAAAGAAAAAATTTCGTGGTTTATAAGAAACGTTTCGAGGCTCTGTATTGAGCAAAATTTTGTAGGAAATTTAATGCTCTTTCGTTTGGAATAAGCAGATTTGTTATAGGATAAATGATAGAAAAGCTACGGCCATTTTTATGGTGAAAAACGTAAATATCGACGGAAAAGTTAAAAATGCAAATATCTTGGGACACTATTGAGAATCGGGCCAGAGTGAATAGAATATTTTTTGTTGTATTGGAGCTGCTGAATCACCTCCCGAAGTCTCGACCACTCCTCCGCATACACCCTGTATACGAGGGTCGTTTGAAAAGTCAAAAAAGCAAAAATAAACACTACTTAATTTTTTGGGGTAAACCTTTTTTATTTTTCAACATAGTCTCCTTTTAGGCTTATACACTTCGTCCAACGCTGCTCTAGTTTGTTGATCCCTTCCGAATAATAGGATTTGTCCAAGTCTGAAAAATAGCCATTCGTTTCTGAAATCACCTCCTCGTTTGAATAAAATCTTTTTCCCGCCAGCCATTTCTTCATATTGGGGAACAAATAGTAGTCCGAGGGAGCCAAGTCTGGAGAATAGGGGGGATGTGAAACGAGTTGGAACCCTATTTCCATTAATTTTGCGACCACAACTGCTGAGGTGTGAGCTGGTGCGTTGTCGTGATGGAAAAGGACTTTTTTGTGGGCCAATTGTGGGCGTTTTTCTTGCAGCTCGGTTTTCAAACGGTCCAATAACGATGAATAATATGCACCTGTAATAGTTTTACCCTTTTCCAGATAGTCGATGAGGATTATTCCTTGCGAATCCCAAAAGACAGTCGTCATAATCTTTCCGGCCGAAGGAACGGTCTTCACCTTTTTTGGCGCAGATTCCCCCTTGGTAACCCATTGTTTAGATTGTTCTTTGGTCTCAGGAGTGTAGTGATGTATCCATATTTCATCCACAGTGACGAAACGACGCTTAAGGTCATGCGGATTCTTCTGAAACAGCTGCAAACTGTCCTTGCAACACTTCACACGATTTCGTTTTTGGTCAAGCGTGAGCAATCGCGGCACCCATCTTGCGGATAGCTTTGTCATGTCCAAATGTTGATGCAAAATATTATGTACCCGTTTATTCGAGATGCCCACAGCACTAGCAATCTCACGCACCTTCACTCTTCTGTCATCCATCACCATATCATGGATTTTATCAATGATTTCTGGAGTAGTAACCTCAACAGGGCGTCCAGAACGTTCAGCGTCACTTGTGCCCATATGGCCACTCCGAAAATTTTGAAACCACTTATAAACTGTTCTAATCGAAGGTGCAGAGTCACCATAATGTTTATCAAGCTTCTCTTTAGTCTCCTGAGGCGTTTTGCCTTTCATAAAGTAGTGTTTAACCAACACACGAAATTCTTTTTCGTCCATTTTTTGAAAATCACTCTACTTCCTCGATTCAAACGAATGCCAAACACAAAGAAATAGACCGATCTGGCTGAAACTTGGTGGGTGTTCTTCCAAGAGATGCTACTAACTAAACATAACCTCGATACGCGCCAGTGGTGCTATCTCTCTGACTTTGTACGGACTTTTCAAACGACCCTCGTATATTGGTTTCGTGACCGTAAATTATTGAATTAAGGATTCAAAATTGGCGAGGAATCGGTCCAAATAAAAACAACAACAACTCGTCTTTTTGCTAAAGTTTAGACAAATATATTGCCTTCTTCAGGGCGTGTCTATGCGGGTTGGTTGAGTTAGTAGGTTCACAGAACACTGGTTACTGGCAAAAAGATGAGTTGTTGTTTTTTATTTGGACCGATTCCTCGCCAATTTTGAATACTTAACTTATTTAAAAATTAACTATCCTTGTTTAAAGAAAACCACCAAATCTGAGATCGTAAAAAGATTCAATTTAAATTGTAATATAAATAATAAATAAAATTCAAAAAAATTAAGTATCAGCTAAACGTTTCTAATGATTTGCAATAAATCTCAAATTTCTTTCACATACGCACACAATTGAAGTCTCACGCGTGTCGTGAAGAGGAAGATCGTCGACAAATCCAGAATATTCGTGCATGTTTAAATCAACTAAAATGTCCTAACAACTAATGTTTTATTGAATAAATTCATTCACATTATAAACTAACACTGAGATGTTATATTAACTAATCTTTATTTTAAGGATGGACATTTAGTTTTTGTTGCCAAGAAATATTTGAAGCCATCTAAAATCAGGTCATTAAAAAAAACGAGCAGTAAACAGCTTAAACATTTTTTACAGCCCTTAAACTCGAGCCATTTTTAAATGAAGTTTTAACTACCAAATTAGATTGTCAAAACGATCAGTAGTTTTAATTGTTAAATTCGAAGTTTCAACTTCTTTTAACTTTTATTTTCATCAAAAAATATAAAAATATCAAAAATATTTATCATCCCAAAAATAACTTTTGCGCAGAATGTTTTATCATTCATAAATTATTTTAGTAAACAAATATTAAAAAAAAAGAAGCAATAAAAAAAAAAGCATAAGAAATAAAAAATAATCAAGTGTGTACAGTACAGCTACACTCAAGGTCAGAAAATGACGTATAAAAGCGATAGGTTAGTGTAAGGTTGATTGAAGGGGAAAAGGAGGAGGTAGATTTAGGAAAGGGCGCTAGTTCCAGTTCGGAGGGGGACTCGCCGGCCGGCCGGTTCGGCCCCATAACTGCGCAGCTGAAGCTAGCATGTGCTCTTTTTGCACTAAAAAGGTAAATGTTAGATGGAGAGGAATTATATTTTGTGGGTAATGCATTAACAACGCTATAAGGTGATATATTATTGTTACCGTTCCCATAAATCCGATGTAGGTAGGTAAAAAATTAAATAATTTATCACGATCATATCTTTATTTGTACCAAATTGGGTCAGATTCTAGAGAATCAAATACAGCAAAATTTGCAATGCTCACTCCAAATCTATAGCTTGAAAGCACGAGACCTAAAATGACACTTTCTGGATCTTTGAACGGAGTACAAAAATGATTATCATTAGCCAGCTGTAGTGTCACAGAAGTAGGAAATTCAAAAAAATTGGGGAAACAGTGGTTTTTTAAAAGGTAAAAGCCAGGTTAGACTCACAACAATAGAAGATGTCCAAGGCATTAGAGTGAATGGTCAACCAGGCATTGCATTCACTCACTGAGGACGCATTCTTACATCTGTTTAGCAAATTCTTTTAGAAAAGGTCTTCTTTTTTTAATATATTTGTTATGTTACACCAGCGCCTAGATACGCCATAAGTAACAATGACAATAACTGACCACTACAAACTCAGTAATTGAGGGGAAAAGTTACCGCAGTGATAAAACTCCCTAAGTCGTCTCCAGGATTAGCTACTCTCTTCAGAAGAGAGAAAATAGCGAGGCCAATGGCGTTTTAATCGTCTGGAAGGATGATCTGGATGGTGATGAGATGATAAATGGCGGACAAGAGGATTGGAATGAGAGTGCAAGTTCTGGATGAAAACTTTTATAGCGAGTTCGTGCAACCTGACCTACAAACGGAATTTCCAGGTCTGTGTGGATGGTTAGATTTGAAACGTAAAATAAAGCTGTTTAACGATAGTGCGTAGAATTTTTAGACTGAAGAGAATGAATTCGTTGAAGATTGGAGCGTTTCGTTGAACCCCACAGTTCCAATACCGTACGTCCAGGCGGGTTTTAGTATAGAATTATAAATCAGTCGTTTGTTATTAAGTGAAAGTTTTGAACGTTGGTCTAGTAGTCTCTTAAGCAGCCGATAACGCCTGTTAACTTCAGTTCGTTTAAGTCGTGTGTGAGGGTTCCAAGTCAGTCTTTTGTCTAAATACAGCCCAAGATAACGGACAACATTGGCAGGAGGAATTGGAACTGAGTCATAGAAGATCCGGAGGAAGAGTGATGCGGCGGAGAGTAAAAGTAATATTTTGAGATTTTGTTTCATTTAACTTGATTTTCCATTTTTCAAAACTATTCCTCAAGAGAAAAGAGATGAGTTTGAAGGTTTCTGTGTGAAGTTACCGAATCAATGTGAGGAGAAAGTACAGGGAGGAGGTATAGAAAAGGTCTAAATTTAGTTTACCGTAGTTAGTTACTGTAATTTTCAAGGTTAGTTTAGCGCTAGCCACTAAAGTCTTAGAAAAGTGATTCTTTTCGCAGCTGTACTCCTCGACATCAACCCCCAAGAGCAAGAGCCAATCACACATTGTGATACAGGGTGAATTCATCGTGGCATCAGTATAAGAAAAAAAAAAATCTATTTAAATCATATTGAATTGAGCAAAATCAGGAAACTGAATATAGTCGTAAGGATTCAACTGTTTCTTCCGGTTGGAAAAGAATATTAACTTTTGTCTTAACGTCTAAATATTCTAGAAATTCAAATAGATTTACATTATACGGAGACATTGTGGCAATATGTGCCTTACTATGTGTCTATAAATCACGATTGCCCAGCGCAATACGTGATTTCCTTTCTAGGTTAATGTCAATAAAAAGAAATTTTCTGCTTACATTCAAAACGCAAGCGAATTTAACTATGAATTAAAAGATTAATAAGCAAAATAACCCTCAGAAATTCTTCCTGATTCAGGAAAGTTAGTTTAAAAAAATTGAATTTTTAAACTTATACTCATTAAAATGAAATTTCTTTTAGCCCCTCATACACAAAATAATTGGGTGGAATATCAAAAATATTTTAAAAAGCAGGATCACAGGATTACAAAATCTTCAAAATTAATAAACAGTTCTCTTTCTCCACCCCCTACCCAAAAAAAGTCATAACTGCGAATCTCTGAGAATTTTAAACAAAAGAGTTAAAAGAGATTAATATACAAATATCATTATAAGCAATGGCATCTCTAGACAGCGGCCTTCTCTAGCATGAAGCTTTTATTAAATTATTCCCCCACAAGTGGGACAGCAATAAAAGTTAAAATGAAAAACGTGATTTCAAGACTCACTCTATCTGTATAAAACAAAATGAAAACAAGAATTCAATTACTATCATATTCAGTTCAACAACTAAGTATAATGAAATACTACAGTAATGATTTTAATATTTACGTACACAAAATTAAAAAGTTCAAAATTATTTTATGTTCACAGAAATTAAAATGACTTATTTAATTAACAGAAAACCAAACATCTACCAAAAATAATGTGAAAAGAAACATTGACGTCACCAGTATACCATCAAAAAAATAATAATAATTTGCAAGAAGAAAAAAAGAAATTACATTTGACACTTTCGGTCAAGTATGACCTTCGAACTTTATCACAAAAATGATAAAAATGTATAAATTTATGTACGTAAAAATGTGAAGGAAATTTTTTAAAGGAAATTAGAAGAATTTCTGAGAAATTGAACAATCCATTGAGTAGAAAGACATTCTTCCGGTTCCCTTAAAAGTCGATTTAACTTCCGTTAGCAGTTAGTGCACAAGAGTTGTTAACGAACATTAAAAGGGGACCGAACCAGCACTTTTATCACATTCAACCTTAATTGAATTTTCCGGGAAATTGCTTAATTTAAAATATATATACAGGGTGTTCATTATAAGACGGCTCAAATGCATTTCATGCTTAAACGGTTGATCTGAGCAAGGAAAAATTTGTTGCCCATCACCTCTAGTTTCAGAATATGTGACTTGATTTTAGATTCCAGCGCGCATACGCGGCTGACGCGCGACCAAAAGTGAGAATTCGCAGTTGACCCCCCCATTTTTATATACACACTTTTAAAGAGTAATGAGTCCTCTGGCTCGCAAGCCAGGTTAGGCCAGGAGATTATCAACTGCTCTCTGTATCTGAGGAAGCACCTTTGAAGGCACAGTACATGCTTCACAAGTTGAGTAAAGTGCATTATTTGATAAATTAAGGAACAAGTATAATCCTTTACATGAAAGATAATTGATCACTTAAATATGTGGCAGGAGGTTTCCAATTTCTTTAGCAATTAAACGCAACTCTCCCAAAATTACCAAATAATTATTAAACCTTCTTGTTTGTAACAGATGTAAAATTAATTTTTAGCCATTTTGTGTATGTTTGAGAACATCTAAAGCTCTTACATTTGATTTTTCTTAGAAAAATCACTCGGAAAACGACTTATTTCCCCCTATATTAAGAAAAATACTAGCTTTACTGCCTTGGCAATATTCTTAGTAGAATGGGGATGAAAAAATACATAAAAATGACCTATCGCGTGCTCTTCTTTCTCTTTGATAACAAGTTAAAAAATTGAAATATGATTAATAAATACCAGATTTTGAAATGGGCCTAGCACCTTTAATTTTAAAGAATTTTAAAGCGGTTTCCGGTTTCTTTCATAACATTTTATACTCTTTAAAAGTGTGTATATGAAAATGGGGGGTCAACTGCGAACCCTCACTTTTGGTCGCGCGTCAACCGCGTATGCGGGCAGCAATCTAAAATCAAGTCACATATTCTGAAACTAGAGGTGACGGGCAACAAATTTTACCTCTACCATTTTTTTTGCTCAGATCAACCGTTTAAGCATGAAATGCATTTGAGCCGTCTTAAAATGAACACAGTGTATATCTAATTAGAAGAGTTTCCGATAATATCTCAAAATAGTGAAACATTTATTCCTTGAGTGGTACTTCGGTTGAGTCATTTATTTAAAATTTGAAAAATTGCTATCACATTCGATTCTTATTATTACACTGTTGACTAGAGAGTAAGTAGAATAAGCAAAAATGATACTTTACAGGAAGCCCAACAGACACCATCTTCCCGGAAGTGCCACTAATTGAATTGAACTGGAAAAATGTATGAATAAAAGAAATAGATCTACTTTAAAATTTGTTGGAGCCATTTTCAACAAAAAATCAGGAATTGATACTTTCTGTTGGCTCATTTTAACTATTACCTTGTCCTGATACACTCGGGTAGCATCTAAGTGAATCTTTAATACCAACTTTTCCTACCATTTTTAGTCTTTGAGTTACGAACAGATAATTAAATGACCCAATCGCAATACTAATTAAGAGGGTGATAAGAAGATTTAATCTTAATCAGAAGACATAGTTGCTATAGCATATACGGGCAGAGCACAAAAGAACAAAAAATGTAACGATACTAATAATTACATTGCTCAAAACATAATTTATTCTTTGTAAAAGAGAAATTCAATAGTTATAGCTGAATTGGTTCTGGTTAAAGGCACAACTCTTTACCAAGGAGAGGAGAAGGGTGAGGGCATAAAGATGGGGCGATATAAAAGGCGGAAAGGTGGTATGTGGGTATGTTAGCATAAAAAAAGGAATATAAGGACATAGTGAAGAGCATTCAATGGAGGATGCAGAGGAAGTGTGGAGGAAAGTTGCAAAGAGTCATGGTCAAGGCCAACCTAACTCAAGGCTGAAACTTCTCTCTGCAGAAATAATAACAAAAAAGGATGGTGGGCTCTGCCTACAACAGTGCTCTTCTCCCACTCCAAGTCGTTATCATAAACAATAGTATTCTCCACTAATTGTGTATCTTTCTCCACTAACCAAACTAAACTAACCAGCTATAAACTGAAAAAGATAAAAATAATAAACAAACGTAACGTATGAAAAACAATTCTTGTTTATTAGTTTCAACATTTGTATTTTTTTGTAAAATTTTGCTAAATAAATTTAACAAAATGGACACACTAATGCAAACAAAAAATTGTACACCCTACATTTTAGTTGCAGTATTTTATTTGTATTTTTAGTTAATATTTTCTCTAACTGTTCATGAAAACCTACAGCGGAAGTGGACTAGCCAATTATTTAAGGATCTTAGCGTTCTAGCGAAACAAACAAACAAAACCTACCGACAAAAACCATGGTCAAACAACACGCCTGCCAATATTACATTATACGAGGTGTGTTCAAAAAGTAACGGGAATTTTTAAATTTCGCGGGTTTGGAGAGTCTGATTGTAAAAATTTTTTTTTATTATGTTGGTACACATGCCCCTGAAGTACGATAAAATTTTCAGTAATATTCATTGTTTACTTCTTAAGTGGCAGCCGTTAAGGTTAGACGTGTTTTTCGAGCTTGGCGATTTTTGTTTGTTAAAAAAAATGGATCAAAGAATTTGTATTAAATTTTGCGTAAAAAATGAAATAAAGTGTAATAAAGTGTGTGAAATGTTAATAAAGGCATATGGTGAGTCTGCTATGAGTAAAACAAGGATTTACGAGTGGTATAAGCGTTTCCAAGATGGCCGCGAAAACGTTGAAGATGACGAACGACTTGGACGTCCAAGCACATCAACAACCGATGAAAACGTGAAAAAAGTGAAAGAAATGGTTATGAACGATCGCCGAATCACAATCAGAGAAGTCGCTGATGATGTTGCCATATCAATTGGCTCATGCCATGAAATTTTTTCGGATGTTTTGGGTATGAAACGTGTGGCAGCAAAATTTGTTCCAAAATTGTTGAATTTCGAACAAAAACAGCGGAGAATGGAGTTGCTCAAGAGTCACTCAATGAAGTCGACAACGATGCGGATCTACTGAAACGTGTTATAACAGGTGACGAAACATGGGTTTACGGATATGATGTCGAAACTAAGGCTCAATCGTCCCAGTGGAGGCATTCTGGATCGCCAAGACCGAAAAAGGCTCGACAAGTGCGGTCGAATGTGAAGGTTATGCTCACTGTGTTCTTCGATTTTAATGGCATAGTGCATCATGAATTCTTGCCACAAGGTCAAACAATCAATAAGGAGTACTACCTACAAGTTCAACGCCGTTTGCGTGAAGCAATCCGAAAAAAACGCCCGGATTTGTGGCAAAACAATTCATGGATTTTGCACCACGATAATGCACCTGCTCACACTTCATTGCTTGTTCGTGAATTTTTGGCCAAAAACAAAACTTTAACGATGCCCCAGCCTCCATATTCGCCAGACATGGCTCCATGTGACTTTTTTCTATTTCCAAACATAAAGAGAACATTAAAAGGCCGTCGTTTTACAAGCGTAGATGACATTAAAAGCGAATCGCTGAAAGAGCTGAAAGCTATCACAAAGATCGAGTTTCAGAAGTGTTTCGAGGATTGGAAAAAGCGCTGGCACAAGTGTATTGTATGCGAAGGGGACTACTTTGAAGGCGACAATATTAATGTAGATGAATAAATAAATATTTTTTTCAAAAAACGAAAATTCCCGTTACTTTTTGAACACACCTCGTAAGAGTTAACATTACACAGGGGAAGTGCAAAAATGGCAGTGTATGGGTTTAGAGGTAACCATAGCTAAAACTCATCATCACATTCTCATTCTCAGCCACAGATTGTTCACTTTACAGTACTCTTTGAGCCACCACTGACAACAATTAAGTGAGCAACATTAAATAAGAGCTATACTTATACGGGTGATCCATTTAAAACGCACCAATCGCTAATTACTTTTTAGGAAAGCGGAATTACAAAAAAATCCACAAAGTAAACTATATGTTTTTTTTGGGTCTAGTTTTCAAATTTTCCACCCCCGATGCTGTATCATTATTTCTGGCGGATTTACGGCCAAAAACCCGATTGGGTTTTCATAAAGACCACTGGTTTTGACAATGATTATCCAAACTATGAAAAATGATGTTAACCCCGTTTCGATATCCCTAATATTAGTCGAGACATTTAAGATCAAAGTTACAATTTTATCTATTCGTGAACGGTTTTCGATATTAATTTTCCACCAGTGATACACGTTTTGGGAGGTGCTCTGACTGTTTTTTTTTTTTTTTTTTGGCGCATCAACAGCTGAGGTTATTAGCGCCCGGAGCTTTTTCCAGTGCACTGCCGGCCTCCGGACAGTGTTCTCTCGTTACAGACAACACTGTCCATCACCAGACAGTGAGCTGTAAGAAGCTCCTAGGAAGAGAAAATCTAAGGGTCAACTGCTGGATTCGAACCCGGGACCTCCGCGTGGGAGTCCAGTATGCTAACCACATAGCTAATCCTTTCCCTCTTTAAATTATTATTATTATTTTTTTTTTACTTTTCGTCACAAATAACATTTTTTGAAGTCAGAGGACCTCCCAAAACGTGTATCTCTGGTGGAAAATTAATATCGAAAACCTTTCACGAATAGATAAAATTGTAACTTTGATCTTAAATGTCTCGACTAATATTAGGGATTTCGAAACGGGGTCAACGTCATTTTTCACAGCTTTTTGTATAGTTTGGACCATCATTGTCAAAATCAGTGGTCCTTATGAAAACCCAATCAGGTTTTTGGCCGTAACTCCGCCAAAAATAAAGATACAGCATCGGGGGTAGAAAATTAGAAAACTGAACAAAAAAAACATAGTTTACTTCCGGAATTTTCTTGAAATTCCACTTTCCTAAAAAGTTATTAACGATTGGTGCGTTTTAAATGGATCACCTTGTATATTGTTACATATTCTAAATGGAGTTCACTTCTTCGTAGGCTTTAAGACGGACTTGGATTCTGTTTTCTTGTAACTGTAGGCTCGCCAAGGTGGTAATGAGATGCCGTGTGTGAAGGGTAAAGGAAGAAGTTGTCAGTTAGTTTGGTCATGAGAGTGCGAATGGCCTTGAATGTCGAGTCCTCAGGGTACCTGTGTGTTCCTGGTAAACCAAGGGGGCATTCAGTGCGATTTGTCGTGCATTATTCTGAAAAGTTTATTGCCTTTTCGGCAGCGTGTTGCTAGCTGTAATCTAGACTAATTAATGGGTATTATTGTTTCAGTCGCGTTGTATGCTAGTTGAAGTTTTGTGCTGTAGTGCAGCCTCCAGGTGAATTGTGATCAAGGATAACGCCAAGGTAGCACACTCCTTGAGCCTATTGTTTCCAGGGAGTTCCTGGTTATTTCGGTTTTAGAAGGGTACGTATAACTTTAGTTTCCATTTTTGGAACCAGTTTGATAATAGTACTTCTACAGTTTGTTTTCAAATCAGTAATACACTGGTCATTAACTTTGTTAGAGGAAGCTATCATTGAACTTAGCTGAAGAGTAAGGTTCTGGAATATCAAGATTGTGAAGTTAGGGGGACTCTGATTGCCCCTAGGGGAAATACTGCGAGAATGTGTCCTCTAGTGCTGTACGTTAAGTCTTACCTGGGATATTCTGTTTTCAAGAAAAGATACTGAAACTAAAACTCTAGTTAGTGGATGTGTTTACCTAACCGATAGATTGGTTACTAGGCATAGAAATCATTTTCTCTATAATCAAGTCAATATCAATTGACCGATAGACAATTCAAACTCCAAGTCCAATAGGCGAAAACCTCTAAGTTTTTGTAAAATAATGAGTGATAAGATATAAGATCACAAGATTAGAAGTGTTCATGAGTGAAGCCAACACCTGAGAACAAAATCTAATATTTAGGTACAACTAAAAAGTTAATTACATCCAAATACTACACAAATCCGTCCCAATACTCTTATATGCAATCACTGTGTGGTCCAAAACTTGTCGTACCAACTACGGGAAGTAACAAAGAGTCCAAAATAAATGCTTAAGACTAGATGGGTCATATCCTCTGTCGATTATGGGAAGATGTTTTTGATATTAATGGCCCGAAGTGTTCCTTATGGGTGGCAGCATTGATTCAAACGCTACCATTCAAAAGATACGAGAAACTATGGCTAGGTTTGGTATTCCAAAAGTTTTAGTTACTGATAATGGCCCACAATTCACTAGTCAGGCATTTCAAGATTTTTGCTCGATTAATGGAATAAGGCACGTACGATCAAGAAAATTCTGTAAAATCTTTCAAACTCGGAATAAAGAAACTAATGATCGGGAGCAAAGGAAAGACAAACTTAGAGACTTCTCGGTACTTGTACCACTACAGAACGTCGGAGCATTCCACTACGGGAGAAACCCTGGCAAAACTAATGTTTGGAAGAGAGCTTCGTACGCGTTGGAATGCTTTACAAGCACACAAACAATAAGCATCCCAGTACAAGAAAAATCAAAAATTATAAAGGACATTGCAGCACGGAGTTTGCGATAGGGGACATAGTGTATGCCCGCGACTTCAGCGATCCAGCTCACTGGAGTTGGGAGAAAAACACAAATAGAAGAAAAATTAGGCGATAGGGTATACTTGTTAAAGGAAATGGAAGGTGATCGGCTTTTGAAGCGGCACGTAGATCAGATACTAAAGGCAGGTTCAGATGGTTTTGAGCATCATCGGCAAGTCGACCGAACGAGAGGAGGAGAAGATGCGGAAGTGGCACAGGGAGATTTGCCAGAGAGACAGTAAGTGTCACTCGTTCGGGACGTCGATTTAGAAAAGACTGAGGGGTGAGAGATAGCAAGCGAAATTCAGAGGATTGTTATATTGTTGTTTAATTACTGATATTAATTGCCATGTGATAAAAATAACGTATGTTGAGTTGAGTGGAAATTCAAAATTGTAAAAAACACTAATAATGGAAATAACAATGGAATAATTCTAGAGTTCTTTCTTGTAATAGTAGAGATATTATTGATGTTGTTACTTCCTGTACTTTTACAATTTTATTCAATTGAAAATCCAAATAATCCTTACGATTGGAAAAATAGAAAGCAAACAAACATACGACTTATTTTTAAAACTACCATGTATTATGGTATTGGTTCGATTCCCAGTCTAGAGAAGCCAACGAGAAATATTCTTAATCAAATTTTCTAAGTCACTTTTTTCAAATAAAGGTTGATTTACAAATGTAAATATTAATTTTTTTTTAAACATCAATTTATTAGAGTTACATTCAGATGGAGGTACTCAAACACAGAATCTTCTTAGCAACACAAAACCCTCCTTCATGTATGTAATTGGTAGAACCATAAATAACGCTGAAGACAAAAAATGTCTACCTATCCTTCATATACATATATCAATATAAGGTAACAATTTAAAATTTAGATGTAACTTTTGTACCTAACTTTAGTTTAGCTAATTTTAACTGAAATGTGTACACCTAAATCCGAAATGGAATCCAGAGATAAACTTTCAAAACATTTTCTCTCGCAGTTATTTTTTAAAAAAAATACATCCCAATATACAAAACATTCTATACAAAATTCCTTCATGTGAAAGAAGTAGCATATTCCTTGAAAGCAGCAAACGTGGCAAGCACGTGTGCTCTCTCTTAGAGCGGTGTGCGATATTCAAAATACCTCTAAAAGGCCAAGAAAAAGATCTCGTTCAAGAAATTTCCTTAAAAAACTTAAATGATTAGATTTAACATTGAATTATTGCCTAACCTCTTCTTGAACACTGCGATCAACAAAATTCATTATAAATATTTTCAAAACCTTTTTTCTTATCTATTAATACGGTCATAAGAAACCTGAATCATAAATATAATTAACTGTTGTAAGACTACATACAGCTTTAATTAAAATGCTGATCATAAAGTTACAAATAAGGCGGTGAAATAATTTACTTAATATCATTTTTAACTATTATTTTAACTTCAATTTAATTATTATAATAGAATATTTACAGAAATAGACCCACCAATCATGAGAGGACAAATTCACACCAAGCTATAGAAATGAAATAAATTACGGAAAAATAAGAGCAAACCAACCGATGCAGGAGGCATGATCAACCAATACTGATCAGTAACGATAAGAGTTTCAATAAAAGCTAACTGTAATTGAATTTCTTTTACAAAAGTAAAACTATCTGCATTTTTCTGAAGGTGAATGGAACAATACAGTCCATTAATAATAAATATTTAGAAAAATGATTTTACCAGTATAGTAATTTAAAAGATATCAATTAATGTTAACATGATGAATATATTGAATTCTGTAACTTGGCGAATATGAAAGTTCATCAAACGATTGTAAAATTACCCTGAAAGTTACCGCCCATTTAAAAGAAATAATTGAGATAATTACATTCATTGCGATAAAATATCAGGCAGGAATATTAAAAAATGTTTCTCCTTAAATTTATCAATACTGATTTGAGCCTTTTTACTAAAGAAAAAGCATCTAATACTCCAGGCCATTTACAAAAAAAAAAACAATTTTTATTGCAGTTAATTTTTTTGAGAACTTGGCGAATTATGAATATAATTTTAGTATATTTTATAAAAATAAAACTATTTCTGACCCTCTAAACAAAAATATATTAAATTAGCATAGGATTTCAGTAGGATCAATAACCTCATCAGAAATGTTGTGTTAAGGTTGCCACCATTTTTCTTAAATTTCTTAGTTGATTACAATTTTTTGAAGGGTATGCATGCAATCTCAATGTCTGAGATCTTTGAAGTCTGAATTTCAGTGGGCAGCAAAGGAAATCAATTTGTTTAAGAAAGTAAATATATTTTTTTTCTAAGGAAAAGAGAAAGTGAAAAATTTTTTTAAGCTTATCAATTTTTAGATTGAAATCAATGTAAAACTAGGGACTTAGAAGTTTTCTTACAGTAAATTTCAATACTTAGCACAAAAAAGAATCTATAATATATATATACCTTTTATTTAATCAATATTTAAAAAAAAAAATGAAAAAGAATAAGTACTCTACATATAAATATGCAATTAAAAAAAATATCACAACAAAAACAAGGGAACATTAATAATTATTTATAAGGCTTATCTCAAGTTTATAATTGAAAAGAAAAGCTTTATCATGGGATTTGTTTTGTTTTATAATAAAAAAAAATCTAGAAATAGATTCATCTCAAGCACCTTTTGAGTAGAGGGTGCCTTAATCAACAATTAGAAAGGTAACCTACAATAAATCGTTTTTACATCATTGAAAAAAACAAAAAGATAAGTGCTCTTATGGAAATAAAGATAAAATTTGAAATAGACATCTAAAATCAAAAGGCAAACCAAAGATATATTCAGAAACATGCGCACAATAATCTGATGGCAGCAATTCTTCTGAAGTAAAGTGCATTCGTATTTGTTTAAAAAAATATTAATGTAGCTACTTGGAAGTTGAATTGAACCGTTAGCTATTTTTTTTTTTTAATTCAATAACTATTTGAACTTTGTTCTAGCTGCCTAGTATTCTTCCGATATTTTGTTCAGGGTTTCCAAAAAAAAAAGGCCAGAATGATTTCTTAAGTTTCAAGAAACAAGGTTTCATGCACTAATAAAATGGAGAAATTAGGAATAATACAGTTATCAAATTAATATTATTCAACACATATTCAAAGTGACAAATAAAAAAAATTAAAATAGAGTGAAGGAAAAAGTGAAAGGTTCAGATGACTTACCTCAAAAACAAGTTACACAATTAACCTAACGATTTAATAGTGTTTCAAAATTAATAGTTAATTAGACTTATACATGACGATCAGCAAATTATTGAACTTCTTAAAGTACACGACATTTACAGTTGTAATCAGTAAAATCTTACTGCTTCCCGAAAGAATCTTCTAGCCTAGTCAGCCGGGTTACATAGGAATGAGAGTTACCAACAATGTGTCAGTTAGCAATAAATTTCCCCGAAAAATAATATAGAAAAATCTAATTGAGCATTAACGTAAAAATAAAATTTGCCGAAAAAACATTAAAAACAAAACAGAAATTATACAAAAGTAGGATATTCAAATTACCGGAATGATTTTTAGGCCCATTGAGAGAGTGACAATTAGACTGTCAATTTGTAATTGTATGAACAATATTATACTCCAAAAAATATAATATTAATATTTGTTTCTTTAAAAATTACGTTACTAAAGAGACCGTTCATTATTTCAAGCGAGGCTTGAAAAGTCTATCTACCTAATTAGATGTAGGGTACAGGGGGGAGGAACCTCGAACTTTGCTATGGAGATTTTTCCAATATAAAAAAGTAATGACACTCGGACCACGAATAGGGATTTCTATCTTCCTAGTACGCGCTCATAACCACTTCACTAAACCTGCAAAAATGAAAAACTTCAGTAAGCAAGCAACAAGATTCATGTAAATCTCACTGACGACACTAATTCTCTTGTAATTGGCTATGTCCATATTGCAGAAAAATATTCCCTTGTTGTTTCAAAAATCTTTAGCTATGCAAGTTTAAGGTACCAATAAAGATTTGACCATAAGCGCATAAAAAAAAAAAATTATCGATCTTTCTAAGGGTCGCCGCTTCACCTCAATGACCGGTGATAGACAGCGCTGTCTCAGTGGACTATAACGAGAGAACAGTTTGTTCTCTAAAAAATGAGACACTAATACTGTTGTTTAATAAATGATTTCCTATCTTTATTTGTCTTAACACAAACAAATACTTTTTTTGTAGGGCTGGAAAAAACTAATATATAGGCAGTAAATTATCCTTCAGTTTCTTTGCGACGAACCATTAATTGTTTGGTAGAATACCAGCCTGAATTGGTCAAACCTTTAATGTTTCATGGTCCTTCATTTATTCGAAAATCTCTACAACTTTTTGAACTCCCTAGCAGAATAAATGCGTCTTGAGAGCTGATGATCTTGCTAGTGAATTATTTTTATAGCTTTAACATTATTTTCTATTTAAGTAAAAACAGCACTAAGTTTGTATGTGATCCTGGTAGATAAAAAAAATTAAGACAACGGGAAAACCAAAATGCATTCCACTAGCTGCCTCTATTTTATTTTAATCCCTTAGACGAATTTATGCATGCAAAGTAGCGCCTCCGTTCTCATGCTAACTAATGTAGTTTTGTCACTAGGAGGAAATCGTCGAATTTGGAAATTGGAAACAGAACTTTTATGTGTGTTTACTACATTGTTGCAGTTAAGGAGTGTATGACATAGCCATTTTTCTCTGCAACCATAGTTACATTTAGAACTATCTGTAAACTTTTGTGTAAGTACGATTTGGTGTGGTTTTAGTTGAACCTTTCGTCAGCCTTACCCCAGCCAATGTGTCAAACTAAGGTTAGTCTAGGATAAAATACTGGTCCTTGTTCTTATCAGCCGCCGCCTAATTATTCATAAAATCAACAGGTTTAATATATACTAAGCATTTTGTAATTGTAACTAGATTCTATGGACACTTTAAAATTTGTGTGAGAAATTCAAGTAATGTGGCCTTTACCAGGCGGTGTTTAGCCTCTCATCAGAGTCCTGGACGTAACTATAATGAAGCAAAATAAACAATATTATTATCACAGAAAGAAAGTGCTTTCGGCTGAAAGTAGTAGGATTTAAATAGTTAGTACTGAGAGAAATAAAAATACGGAGTAGGCAATGGGAGAAGAGACTTCTATAACTAGAAAATATACAAATAGGACAACAAGCATTAAATGGAAATACCGTATTCGGTATTACCATCATTAAACTGCTTTACTTAGCTTTTTTTAAACTACTTTCACACGATTCTTTCTTATATCTTCAAAAAACAATCTCAAAATACACGTAGTAAAGTAATAAAGCGTTACCTCCTTTCTGCACACATACTTCCAGCCACATCACCTTACTTTTCTTAAAACGTATTTCATAAATACATTACAAATATTTATAATTGATCTTTATTAAAAAATAAAGTTTGATTTTATTTGAGAATTTGCATCTCGGATTTTATCTATAAAAAGTTGAATACAGTTAGTTTAGGTTTTTTTTCCTATTGATAAAAGCACTTGGGTGTTATCATTTTTACCTTGCACAATAGTTGCTTTTCAAATACTATTATCTCAGCTCATAAAATATCTAAGCGAACAATAAATGCTTATAACCAGAAATACTTTTTATGAAATACTTTTCAAAAAACGAATCATATTTATAAATTTATAAAACGTAAGGCAAAGTACCCAATGAACAATATAGTAAGATTGCAATCACAATGGTTATTATGGCAGTGATTAAGGCATTCAAGTAACATTACCAAAAAATTAAAATTCATAAAACAGAGAAGAGTATTAACGTAAAATAATTTTTGATAATTTTTAATATTAAGACATGAAGTGTTCGGAAAACGAATTCTAGTTGAGCGCGAATTATTCACAAAACATACGACTTTAAAAATACTATAATTATTTCCGCATTAAAAAAAGGTTATATTACTTCCTCTCCAAGGCTTCAATTTTGAAAACATTCCCCAGGATTTTGGTTGAAGTTAAACCCAACAACAGAAAAGCAACTTTTCAGAATGGATTTATCAGTTTTTTCCGAATTTCTCGGATTTTTTTTTTTTTGTACACAAGTTTTACAATTAAGGGATAATAACTTTTATTGGAAACCTTCCGCAGTAAATTATTTTCAAAGAAATACAATCATTAGCATTCCTCTAAAGTGACATATCAGACAATGTTCGGTTCCGATAGCTTTTTAAGGTACATTAAAATAATTAAAACAAAATCTATGATAAGGAAAACAGGTAAGTTGGCAGGAAATTTTCCAATTTAATAATAGAATAGATTTCGAGAATTTGAAATTTTCTGGAAAATGGTTCCACTGCTTTCGTTCAGACAAAGATAAAATGCACAGTTGTAAATCTATAATCTTTATTTACACATAGAAAAATATTTTTGAATTCTGTGGAATTCGTAAATTAGTACTTTAAGTTTAATTGCTGGACAAGTGATGATAAAAGGCATTAGTTTGTTAACTATCTACCCAAATAATTTTGAAATTAGGATTATAATAATAGTTGAATTTAAAAAAGTCTTGGAGTTGATTTATAATTTCGAACTTAAAAATATTAATTCTCTTCCCAGGAACCTCTTACACCAAGTTGATAACGTCTGTAACGAATATTGCCCGGAGATCGGCAGTGCGCCGAAAAGGATTTCTAGATGCCAATAGCTTAGATGTTGGACCTCAATGAAAAAACCATAAAACATAAACACATTTCATCATCACTCAATTATGAATTAGGATATTTTAAAAAATAAAAATGACCATTTTGGTATTTAAGTGTTTAATAAGTATTTTGATTATTACAAGTTATGGATAAATAGGTATCGAAAGATTATGAAATTATCAGCTAACAATTGTTTAAAAAGTAAAAATAGCTAATTGATAATTAATTTATTATTTCTATTTTAGGAAGGCTTAATTTCTACATATAATTTACAAACAAAAAAATTATAACCAAAATAAATAATACACTTAGTAAAATTAAATATATAATAACATAACAATGTTTTATGTACATAACAATGATAAATAATTAAATTAACTGATGTTATTTGGCAACAAAAACCCATTTAAGTACAATAGTACAAACTAAGGAGCTAGTAAAATTTGTTTATTAACGAGGGAAGGTCATAATTTGTAGCTTCATGTTTATTTACTGCCGTTCTTTTTTTTTTTTGAACTCAGAGAGAAAATTCTATAAAAATGTATAGTAATCCTGTAAAGAATTGGAGGTCATATATTTTTATCTGTGTTTACTAAAATAAAATTATTTTCTGACAATGATTTTTGCGCATAATGTTTATAAAACAACAATAAACAGTTAATTACCAAATAAAACAATACTTACTAAACTTTAATCGAATAAAGTTGGTCTATTTTCTCTAGCGCATTTAGCTAATGATTGTATAAGTTTTACAAAGCCTGTATCCTTAGGCTTTTCTAGGCCACGTAGCAATCTGTTTTTCATAACTGCTATAAATTCTCTGTTGCTCAACTGATCATCCACTAAAAAAATTAAAAGATATAAATCAAATATAAAATAAATATCAATAAAAGTAAAATTAATATTTCAGAGAGGAATCCAATAAAGACAGAAGTATAAGAGTAGTAAAGGTAACTTTCGTTGCATTTGGGAATGATTTACTTGATACTAACAATTTTCGTCGAATATGGTGAAAACTACAGCAATCACATGGTCACTGAGATCTACGTGGGCAACAGTTTTTGCCACATGTTTCAAGGTTGCTGAAACAAAATAGTGAAACAAATTTACTTCCATTATAAACCAATTTTATTTATAAGAAAAACTGGTAATACACGTGGTACTTATAAAATTACTGTAGCTAAGTAATAACAGAAAAGCTCTTGAATTAAAAACTTTAAATGTGCGGTTCACGTGGGCAGATGAATGAATTAGTTTGATTACCTCTGTCAATAGAAGCTCCAGCAATATGATAAAACGTTAGAGCAGTATCAACATCATTGATATTATTGAGAAAGTGAAAAAATTTCAAATAATCTTCTTTGCTCACACCTTTGCTACTTTCTTTAAACCTGAAATAAAGGTCGACAGATTCGTGATTCATAAATATGGCAGATAGCTCTTGTTACCTATTAGAATTCTAACTGTTCTGTACTGCACTGCCAATGACCACTCTTTCCAATTTTAATCGAGCACTAGAGCAAATGTCAACAGCAAGCGCTAGATAGTTCCTCTTTTATAATCTTCAATACTGAGGGATTAGCAGTAAAAAAAGACGAAGCAGAATAATTTTACCGATATCAATGATACCAAAAACGCACTTTCTTTTATTGAAAATTGGAACCTACGTGATGAAAAAATAATCTAATTACAAATACAATCCAATTATTTTTTTAAATTAGGGATGCAAGACCAAAGAGCGTATTTATTTTTTTTTTTTTGCATTAAGGATCATTGTGGGACTCGAGGAAACGCAGTGATGATAGCTTCATTAGCCAAAGCAGCTTTCAATAAAGTAATTTTAAAAATCCAAATTCAGCCTTCAAAAGTTTGGTGCACCTTAACCTAGAAGGAGTGATTGCGAGGCAGAATAAATAGACGGAGACTCATAAAAAGATGGATTCAATAAATAATTATTTCCAGTTGCAGCACATAAACAATGGTATAAAGGAAATAGTGTGCAAAAATTGAACGCAATGCATATTAACATAATGTATATATTAGATACATATTATGAGGTCTAATCATGGAATATGCAGGGAGTACTTGCATAAGGTTGGCAAAACGTTGTTTAGCTAGTACAACTATGGGGAGGCGCCGAGCGGTTAGAGGCGAGACCTGCAAAGCTAATATGTATAGTGGTACTGGGTTCGATTCCCGGTCTTAGGCCTTGGATTTTATTTAATGGTTAATAAAAGAATTTACATAAAAGTAGGTTTGCTAATCGCCTCCGTCCACGACACCTAATTTGGTAATTGAACGTAAAGGCCGCCTGAAAAAGTAGGCATTACTTTACCTATGGGGAGGTCGAGTATTAGAAACACATGCATTCACTGCAATCTTTACCAATCAACGAAAGATGAACTATAAGTTAGAGAAACTAGATACCGGTTAAAAAAGTGTAAGTAAGTGAGATGCAAATACTAAATATGCGCACTTTAAAAACCGCATTTAGCTAGATATTTGCGGAAAATTAAATATCAAAATTTTCCCCAGCAATTCGTAAACTTCACAATCATTGTTACTAAATAAGCTACTAATATAAACATCACGGTTGATGTCGAAAGCTCATGCTGATGCATAAGAAACTATTAACTTTTTTAATTTTAAATTTCGCATAATGTTAGTGAAACGGATTGTAGAAGTAATATTCTTCGTCCAAACGGTAATTTAAACAGTTTATTGCTAATCAGCAGAGCAATTGGCTTATTGTTTTTTTTTTTTTTCAAAGACATGCTTAGATTATAAAGGTACAAAAATGTTTAAGTGATAAAGGTTCTTATGATCTTAAACCTCATAAACCTTGCATGTTATCTAATACAAATATTTGGAGATCTTATTATCGTATTGAGTGAATGCAGGGCCAGCCAATACTATTCATTTTCCGTATTCCAATTTAAATTTAAACAATTTATAACAAACTTACATTTTCTTAACACGTTTAAGCATTTTTGACTTTTTCTTGGGTGGATAGCCAGCATACGCTAACAGAAGTTCAGTAAAATCAGCTTCTGAAATGTTACCATTTTCGTCAGGATTTTTCCTCATGAACTGTAATTTAGAAATTATAGTCAATAAATTTTTAAAATAATAGATTATAAAAATTAAGAATGTATAAATTACCTCCAAACTTAGTATTTCCGTTTGTAATTGATTTTGAAATTCAAGAAATTTTTCAATTGTCAGTTTTTGATCCAACTTAGGGCCAAAGAAATAAGTTGTGAGAGCTGAATTGACGCCCTAAAGACATTACCGTATTAATTGTACCAAAATGCGATACAAAACATTATTATATTGGTAATCACAATCACTTCCAAACCATTTAAGAAACATAATATCGATAGGAATTATGTTTCTTATTTAAATTAATTTGTCATTTATACAGTTCATCCATTTCCTCTACATCCTAAAGAAAGCCGCAAGTAGCTGAATTGAAAATTATTTGTAACGGTAACAAAGGACAATCAATTAAAGTTTAACATTATCCGTTAACAATTAAAATGTATGAGAGATGCTATGATTTATTAAAATAGATGAGAAAGCTTTGTAGCCTCTACTGGATAGAATTACTTACAGACAACTTTCCTGCAGAATTTTGTTTTAGCTAATTTAAAATTCAGTATTAGCTATAAATCCTAGAAATAATTTAAAATACAGCTCTACTATCGCTTAAAAATTCACCTTAAACGTGTTCCCGGTGTTAGCATGATCTCTATGCCTACTGCCTATACTTGTCTGCAGTCTAATTAGCGTAGCCACTTTTTCAAATTCTTCACAATCCACATCACCATCTCCATTCAAATCGAACATACGAAAGGCTATTTCAAAATGCCTTCTTGAAGCTGAAAATTATTATTATTATTTTTTTTACGAAAAGTAGTTTTAAAAAAGGGAAACAATAAGATTTCTTAAAAGATGAGAAGTTACCATACATTCATTCGTCTTTAAAAAACTTTTCTATAGACTGATTGCAATGCTTATTAAAATAAAATTAAAATAAAGTGAAGAGGAAAATTAAAGAAATAAAAAATCACAAATTCATTAGCAATTTGCAAGATAAAAATATAGATTTCTCAACGAAATTCTTTTTACTACAATGTAATTACATGTTAATTACCAGCAAATGTTTTGAAACAGCTTTAAAGCTGAATTCTTAGGATTTAACATGCTTTACCTGAATATTACTGAAATTAATTAGGAATCGTTCATCTGTCCGGAGAAGCATTACGAAATTGGTATGAAAACGCTCTGTTCATAATGCTGAGCACTAGTGTCCCAAATACAATAATATGATGCTACTCAATCTGTTGTGGTCTGCATAATTTATTTACTCTTATTTAATTCATAAAAGCAAAGGCGCGTTCAAAGCTTACAAAAAAAAGAAGTTCTTTATAGACAATTAATATAAAATAAAATTTACACAAAAAATACACGCCTCCAATTTGTACAAAATAGTTCCACACCATTAATACATGGAATGACATTGAATTGTCTTCTCATACAAAACCATTCAATAATGGTAGCGGAGTGTAGCGACATTCAATAGTTCAGCGAAATTGAAGTTCAAGTGTTCTGTATAATTGTATCAAAACCATAATATTTACTAGGCTAATAGAACCTTATCAATTTCGCTAAAACTGTGAGATCGCGTTAAAATCAAATAATTATGTTCTTTGAATTAAAAAATTAAAACAAAAAACCAAGTTTGTTACTAAATCCTATTTATTGGGAGAGGAGCAGATCGCGGTTGCAAATCCAGTTACTTCCCAGCTTTGCTGGAGGCCACAGAGACACTTTATTTTTATGTCTTTTTCTGAGGAAAAAAACAAAAATATTTAAAACGCATATTCTGCCAGATCCCTAAAATATACCTAAAATGAAGACACGGTTCTTCACCTCGGTGTTCTTAATCATACAATTTTAAAACATATTAAGCCGTTGTGATTGAAATTTATAAAATGATAAATAAATAAAAATAAATCTATCCATGCCTATTACTAAATAACACCTTTGAGGATAAGTGGCGAAGTGATTGAATCTTTCAGAAAGAGATGATTTAAAATAAATGAGGCTAAATTAAAAAAATAGTAAATTGCTACTATTTTTTTCTGAGTCAGAAAACTTTCAACAATTAGTAAATGATCTATAAAAAAAAATAATAATAATCAAAAAAAGTAAAGGGGTATCAAAATTCTAAATAAATGTTTGTTATCAGAGTATGAACTTTTAACATTTAGATGCCACAACTGGAACTTATTGATCCACTGCATTTTAGGATATAACCTAGCCTACGCCCTTTCGAAACATGGGTTGAACTTACCTAAAAGAAAAAAAAATCAAAAATGCTATTTAGCAGAATATTGTAAAAAATAGTTGTTTTCGTTCTTTATTATTTTGTTTTTTGATAATTCCCCTTAAAAAAAAAAAATTGTCCACGAATATTACACAAAATGTACTATTCATTATCACAAATCTATTCGAATTATCTTTCACGACTGGGTTCATTGACGAAATTTTTGTTATTTATGTTATTTACTGCAATATATATTTACGTTGCAATACACTCTATGCCTTCTCGAAATGTTAAAAGGCCGACTACTAGCAAGAATCGTAATATTACTTCAAAAATTGTAAGTAAAGTTTTTACTATTATATTCTACGCTTTTGTAAACAAAATCTCCACATACATTTAATTTCATAGTAGATTAGCGGTAATCAATGTAGTTACTGATAGTGGTTTTACGTAGAGAAGATTGTGTTACATTTATAAAATTAAGTTATGATTAAGTTATGTTAAGGCTTTAAAATATGTCTTTGATTATTTAATAAGCGTGGTACACTATCAAGGCTGAAAGGCAGATTATTTGTGGGTATTACTTAACACACATTAGTCTGTACAGCAATCTTTTAATCCTGTGCGTGCGTGATAGTGAATCCGATCAAAAAAATGTAACGCACGACCGACCTTCTTCTAATATTTATAACGTACGGTAATATAAGTGTTCAAAGTTCGAAGAAAATTATTGAACCAGAAAAAATGGTTCGGGTTTTCTTGAAACTTTCTCTGATTGGTTGGAGAATCTGTACTATGCAGCATGAAATGGCAATTTTGAGGGAATGTGAGGCACAAAATTAGCTAAGATTAAATCTGTAAAGAAGAAAAACTTTAAAAATGGTTTTAGCGATATTTTTGAGCATACTGCAAACAAAAAATTATTGCATCCCTCTTACGTGAATTTCTGTTAACAAAATATGTTCGTAAGCTAATTTGTTAGCTTATTTTTACCCCTCATAAGAACAAAATCCGGTAATGTTTGGAGATTTTAAGAGCTAATCGAAAATATCCATTTTGAAAACCACTTAGTAAAAAAAAAGTGCACGGATAGGTCTGTATGTAAATGTGTCATGTCTTCACAGGACATCGTTAAATCATAGAGTTAATTTTTTTTGGGGCGCAACAGCTTCTCAGGTCATTAGCGCCTTCGCAGATTCCAAGACCCCTCTCATCGACTAATGCGATAAATTAAGAGGGGATGTCAGGAAAATACCCTATCACCTTATGCTTCACCCTGCCTTGTTGGATAAGATATTGCGGGTAGAAGTTTCATGAGATAGTAGCTAGAGTGGCTCTAGAACAAGGATCAACTAGATCTAGGGCGCTGAAGACCGTTGCTGTCGATGCGCCAAAACAAAAACAAAATAATAGATGGGGAGAAGACTAGTTTGAAGGAGATTCCCAGTGCGAATCCTGCGTACGGCTACTTCCTTAATCGTTACAAAAATGTTAATAGTTAATTAAGAGCTTCCAGACATCCGACATTTAATTTGGAACTTTGAAGTTAAGCTCTGTCTGACAAAATAGGCGATAACTTCTTTTTTTACTTAATATTAACAGGAGTTATATGTAACAAAAATTACAAATTTGAAGAATTGTAAAATAATTTGAATAGACTTTTAATATATGTTGATCTATTAATTTCATTTGAAACATATCCCGGAGATTTTGTTTAATTGCAGTTATTGAAAGTTTTGGGGAGCTAAATTTAAAAGTAAATTTGACATGAATAGTCCATGTTTTATAATATTACCTTTTACTTTCCAGATGAGGCAAATAGAAGAAAATGGCGTAGACTTATATGCAATAGAGGAAGAGATGGCACTTAGAAGAGAACAAATCTATACCACATGTCAAACATATAAATATGAAAACATATTACCAAATACATGGGAATTTGTAGTCGACGCTCATCATTCGTTAGTTTGGTGTAAAGTGTTTAAAGCGGCAAGTTCTACATGGATTTATTATTTTAATATTTTAGGTATCCATATTCTAGCGTTAATTTTGTTTTTATTTTGAGTCCATGAATATGATTGATAAGTACCTAAAGGTAGAGCTCAAAAATGATTAATTCAATTTTTGATCACTTAATGATCGTAATAATTTCTCTTAAAAGTAAGAAAAACGGTTCTACTCCGTTTTTCAATATACCCAAATGTATGTATCCCAAGTTTGGTCGCAAAAAAAAATGCAGGCAGATGCCAGTGCCAGACAGAGCCTGCAATTTTCGATATGACTGTACATTTTAAATTCTAATTTCAGTATAAACTGTACAAATTGGAAAATATGTCCCGTCAGCATTAAAAACAAATTGTTATTGAAGTTATTGGACAGAGTAGCTATTTAGAGCTTATAAATCTGTGAATTAAATATTATTCAACTTACTCTCCTGCATCAAAACTTTATCTAAAGGAAGAATGTTTTTCTAGAATCAGTGTATAGAAAAGAGATTTTATAGAGAAATCCTTAAGCAGAATTCAGTTCAGTCATACTGAAGGAAGTCAACCATCAGTAGACTCAAAATAAGGTTAACTAGATAACTATATTAGGCTGGTCAAATAGGATCGCTAAGTATGGAATGATAATGATACATTTAGGTTATAACCAGTGTATTAGGTTAAGTTTAGAGGCTTGTAAGTTATTCTGCAAGCATTGAAAATGTAAAGTCTACTTTTTGAGTATCTCGTTACAGACATCTGCTTACCGTCCCCCACAATGAAATGCTACAGAGGCCTCTAGGAACAGAAAATCTAATATTTAAACAATCCAATAGTTAACAAAATATTTTTCATTTGAAAACGTTCATTGTAGGTGGCTATGAAGAAAGTTATTTAAGAAAAGGCACGTATAATCCATTAAAACTGTTACGATCACGTTTTCCAAGGCCAACACTATCGCAGTTAAATGCAGTTTTACACTCTTCTCTATCATTTCTAATCGTAAGAGAACCTTTAGAAAGATTGCTATCAATTTATCAAAGTTTAAAATCATCACTAAAAGATAAATATAATTCCGAGTTAATTAATAAAATTAAAAAGCACACTTTTGATGATGGAAATCTGTCAATAAATGACTTGACATTTAAACAGTTTGTAAAATATGTTATTGAATCGAATATAGATGAAAAACCATGGACTCCATTATATAAATGTTGCGCTCCATGTACAGTGAACTTCACTGTAATAGCCAAGGTAGGTTGGTAAGTTTCAATGTCTTTTTTTTTTTATCATTTCATATGTATAAATTATTATTATTTTTTTAAATGTATGTTTTTAGCTGGAAACGTTACTAGAAGACCAAGAATATATAATAAAAAGAGCAGGAATTGAAGATATACTAAATACTGCTAAAGTAAAGTTACAATATTTAGCACATAAAAAAGTTGAACATACTAGCGATTATTTGGAATTATATTATTCAGAATTAGATTTTAAATTGCTTAACAAATTAGTAGAAATTTACAGTGTTGACTACGAAATGTTCCAATATAATGCTACAAAATACTACAACTACATTCGTTACTAAAAATTGTTAATTTAACTAAAAGTTATTGAAAACAAATGAAAGCAAGCAAAGTTTATTCTACTGACATTTATTTCGGTTAAGTGCTTGGAGTAGAGAATGAAATTTGATAAGAACAATTTATGCACCAGATAGAAATGAAATTTCAATCTCCAAATAAAAATTAATTTCACACTGCATCGGACGATTGAATCTAATGAGAATTTTATTTAAATATAAACAATTTTAATCGTTAACCTTTCACAGCTGGCCTGTGGCTTAACGCTTGATACAAACCGAACTTAAACACATATTTAAATATGAATATATAAATTGTAAATTATTAATTGAAATTTAATATTTAATACTTATTAACAATAAAATAGTAGTGTAAAACGTCTAACTTAAGCAAAACTTTAGGCATCAAGAGGCTCAACATGAGAAAGATAGAAATAAGTATGAATGAATAAATTCTAAAATTTTGAAAAGAATAAAGTTTTAAGCTTAAATTGTTTCACAAATTTTGTATTTTTTCATATTATTCTATTTTTTATAGTAACATTTTGCCACTTTTTACAGAATTTTTTTTTTTTTGCTTTAAGCGAAGAATGCGAAAATTTGAATTGTTTTGAATAATACTGAACAATAAAGTTGATTTTATCGGTGAAACATGTTTCTTCTGATTTCGAATGTTCATTCACCTTCCTAACATGGTGCATTTAAGTGCGAATAATAAATTTGATGATATCAATCAACGATTAAATTAAGGAAGCAAGCAAGCTTGGCAATGAATTAAGTAAAGCAACTCAAATTAACTTTTGAAAGTTTGCTTTACTTTCTTTTCCTATCAAATTAAACTTTTGGTCATTCTAAAAGACACTTGTCATTAGGCAACGTAATAAGTATTATTCTCGATGTCTAATTATAATAACTTAGAAGCAAAATTTATAATTTTAACGTGATCATGTTAGAAGTAAGATTTTACATTCTGTTAATAAAAATCTAGAGAAATAAATAGGTAAACTTCAGAATCGAAATGGGCTGACCATTAAGTTACTGATGTAATTCAAGAATACCTCCTTTAAAATGGAATGATTGATTTTATGTCAGTATTTTAAACATAAAAAGTTTTTTTTAATGCCCCAGACCCCAGAGAAGATAAGCCTGATAACTACCTCCTTAGAAAAATAAGGTAATCTTAAACAATAAAAAAGAATAAATATATTCACTTACTTGAGAGAACTGTAAGTAGAAATATATAGTCAGAAAAAGTGATTAAGCCTGAACTTCCCAATTTGTAGAAGATACTATCTTCATCTAGTGCCAATTCCAACTTCATGTGAACATTCTGTAAAATTAGAATAATAATTACCAAAAATAAATAAAATATTGAAAGTAAAAAAAAAAATCTGACATCTAATGTAATAGGTATTGAAATTATAAACATTATAACATCTAGAAAACGGAATAATAAGTTTTAGTATAATTAAAGATGATGACAAACAATGGAAACAGATAATAATAGATAGAAATTTAATGGTTTTATAAACAAATAGGCAAGAAGTAATGTAAAGGTTAATGAGAAAAAGAATGCATTTACATATATATCGAAAATTACTTGGCGATTCGCCGCTAAGTTCTTTTTAATTCTTAATCTCGTGGCACATTGATTTCTTTTAACATATTTCGAGCGTTTTAACTATGCAGGATGTCCTGATTTAAAAATAAAACAAAAAAATAGCAACTACTTTGCAGTCTATATTTTGTTTATTCAACTCTCATCTCTCCAAAATGCAAAATTTAAAGACAAAATCGAAATCAATAACGAATATGCAAAGATGGTTGCTTTTCTTAAAACATAGTTAGATAATCCTGTCTTTTCGTTAAGATGAGACAAGCGGTAGTAATCTATGAGGTCGGAACATTCCTTTAAAACAGTCAAATATCAAAAAATTAACCATTTACAAATAGGGTTTTGAAAGCAAAAGTTAATTTAATACTTATAAATGTGGGGTTTTTAAGGAAATGAAAACTCAGCCCGTTGTGCCCATAAATAAGTGTAGGTAACTGGAAGAACATTGGAACTATTTTAGAAAATTATCTATTTTTAAAATATATTTTTTATATTTAAAAAATACTTATACATAAAAAAAAAATTAATACAAAATATTAGCACTGTTTGTGCCTCCACTATTTGATTGTTACTGACTACGCAGTAGTGCAGCCCTTCCTTCTAACGAGATCTAATTTAATCACTGCAGCAAATTAGCAAAAAATTACTAAAATAAAGCCAACATTTAAAAATTGATACGTTAATTTCGAACACTTTAGTACAAGAAGCATGAACTGTCATTATAATATCATCTCATTATGATAAATTTATAATCAGTGAGTTTCAAAATTCCGGCAAAAATCGAGGACGATGAATAACACCGTAGATGATAAACAATAATAACAACTTATTTAACAGAGATGCTATAGTATAAAATCTAATGATAGCTTCTTCAAATAATACAAGACTTTTTAAACATCGTTATCTAGTTATGTAAAGAATCATTAAAATGATTCCCAACACAAACAACCGAGCATCACATCGTAAGCAAGCTGAATTTATGAATTGTGAAGGATTTTAGCACCTTGTGATCCCATATAAGCTAAAGCTGGTAGCTATCAAACTGTCCATATTTTTATTGCAATACTGAAATTTAATTTTCTAAAATGCACAATATTTAAAAATATTTACCAATAGTGCGGCTTTTTAACTTATGTTTTTTAACACACTAATCTGATAAGAATATTAAAATGTCTTCATGTTGTAGCAGAAAGAGTATAACTCGTTCAGAATTTTTAAGTAAAAAAAAAATTAGGTGCAAGTTCAAAAGGAATACCATGCAAAATAAAAACAATTATATATATGTATAAATTTTCTATGTGATTGTTTTAGCCCTCTCCATCTATGATTTATTTATTTAAGTGTTTCTATTTCATGCAACTTTAAATATTTTATTTTTTCTTATATTAATTAAAAAATTTCGGACAAACTTACTCTCATTCTATTATTAAAATACTTTTGTGAATATATTGTTGCTTAATTTTGAAGCAAGGATCTACAACTATGGTAAACATATGTATCGAAATATAATATATAATTTAAAAACAACTTGTCTTAAAATATTGTGCCTAGTTATCCAGCTAGTACAAATTGAAGCATATAAAATGTTATAGATCTTAACTCATAAGAAAACTCTCATTATTTTGTCAAAACAGTTCTATTGTTTGAGGAATAAAAATAAAATAAAATAAAAGAGGACTCGATTACGATTCAGCTTTTAAATTACATTAAATCCCAAAATATTTTTATATGAATATTTTAATTTTATCAATAGATGGTAGATCTGTATTGAAAAAAAAAGGATAGTGCTTCAAAGTTACCAAGGGTTGGCGTCAACATCCTTATTTTTCAGGGTGATAAAATTCCTAAATTTGGGGTTAAAAAATTACGAAGAAAAATAAAATAATGATGACGTATGTTTTGAATTTTTTTAAATCCTGAGTGCTTAAATGGTTTTACTTTTTTTAGCTCTTTTTTTTAAATGTTTACTTTGTTCATCACAAAATCAGAAGTCGGTAAAAAAGAAGTGACCATCTAAAACTGACAACGAATACTGTATGTTCAACTTAAGATCTCCTCAAAATATTTTATTATATAAATTATTTTCAAAATATAACATATATGTTTGGACAAACTTTGTAGTGATTCCCTTCTTATATTAAATTTATTTAAAATCGTCTGTAAGCCCATAATCAAAACTGAGTGCTCTTTTTTTTTTCTTAAATAGAAATAAAACAATTAAGACACGTTAACATCTTAGGTCATTGTGTCTGGAGCATGTCTGGCCTTCAGATGTACTCCGCTCGTTACAGACACTACATGGCTGCAGGCTATTCAACAAGCTCCTAAGAAGTAAAAATCAACAGAAACCAAGACTTCCTCGACCTGCATCCATTGCACCATGATTTAACTAACCCCTTTCTTTCTAAATGCTATTAATCCCCCCCACTTTCGGTTTGTTTGTGATTTATCCCATTAAGAATTCTGACGTTTACAGCAATCATACATGACTTCTAAGCATTTTACATCATAAAAAAAATATTTCCAAATTAAATTTTTATATTAATGGAGAGCAGGCATGGCCATCATTACACGAACCTAAATTTAAAATGAAAATAATAAATCTAGTAAGAGCTATAGCAAACTGACAGAATCGCCTTATCATCACATAGCTACGCTATTCCAAGTGGCAGTTTAAAAGCTTCGAAGCAAAATTCTGCTTAGTGAAGGAATAATTTGCTGCTAAATTTTTCAATTCCTAACAACCTAATGGTCTACAAAAAACATAAACATAAAAACAAGATCAACTAAATTGGAATATTTTGGTAAAGAATAGTTTTAATAGAATTTTAAATAAATGGAATTGAAACATGCAAAAATAATTATAAAACATGCAGATAGAACAAGAAAAAAAGTGTTTTTTCCTTTGAATTCAAATTATAATGAAATAAATACCTCAGCATGGTTCTGTAACAAGAGACAAAAAATGAATGGCGTCACACAAGAAGAAGAAAAACAGAAGTGTAGGAGAAGGGAACTTCTGAAATGCACTTGACATGAGTTAGATTATAGGGAATTTAAAAAAAGTACCTTCGACTTTTTTTTTGCTATTTACTCTACGAACATTCGTAAAAAAATGAGAGAATAAAAAAAACAAAATAGAAAAAAGTGTTCTAAAAAGATGACATGAGCCTAATCTCATTTCACTCTTAATAAAAATATGCCAATAGAAAAACCTCCCATTATTCCATATACTTTGACTACAAGATTTTGGATTGAAGCCTTTGCTGTTCTTTAAGTAACCTTTAGTCTGCTTCTCAGAATAATTTCTGCACATTTTTGAAAATATGTAAAATAGCTGATTAAAAAATTCGAATCGAAAAAACAAAATAATAACAAAAAACTAATGAAATTGTTGTAAAAATTTGCGAATAATGTTAGGAGAAAAGAGACTGAACAAAATTATAAAATACAGCTAAAACTGTTGTAACATTGTCACACAAATAGTTTTTGCAATTTCTGAGCTTGACTAAATTTACAAACATTTAGCTGACAATTTTAACAAACAGTGGAATTAAGTTGGCACTACAACAAAAAAACTCGTTAGAGTGGAAGTTATCAAATTGTATTTAAATATCTTTTCTTTTTTTTTGTACTGCGAAAACGATAGCAACATTCTTAATCGGTACATTCGTTTAGATTAGGTTGAGCCAGTAGATCGTTCAACAACTATTTTTAAAAAAAATATATATATATTTTGATTTAAATTTATTTTTTACTTGTAGCAAACATCATTTACGTGGCTCAAATAATTAAAATTCGCTAAGAGCATGAATTATTTAATCTTTGCTTGGAAATAAGTTGAAAAAGTATCTATATATAAAAAAAGAGCACCATAAAAATAACAGAATGCCGATCTTACAGCGATGTTTTAATGAGAAATCCTACCAATCGCAAGACACTAAAACATAAACACCACCACATAACTCGAAAATTGTTCTTTAAAGATTTTATAAGAGTTTGTGGATATAATACTCAGTGATTTGTTTTATTGAGGATGCGAACCTACTTCTTTCTATTCTTCATATCTTTCCCTGAACGTTGTAATTAGCAAACCCAAAAGCTAAGTACGCGAATTTGAAAGTAGATATTTACTAATCTTATATTAAAACAAGATTTCAGCAAACATCAGTTGATCTTGCCTGGGCTATAATTTCGAAGGTTGTTCATAAATTAAATATAATAAAATAATGTACATAAAAATATGAAGTTATTATTACAAAGATACTGACGTATTGCAATTAAAACTAAGCCAATACGATCTGTAAATTGCTTGAGTTTGAATGAAGAAAACAAAGAATGCTTGTGCCTGACAATAGTTAGTTCTTAATAGCACTACTTTTTTATTTTATCCCTAAAACAATATTATGCTCCAATAATCAAGTATTCATCTATTTATTTAGGTAATACATGTACAGATTTCTATTTGTTGAATTTACAACATTTTATAAATCAATCCGTTATGCAATGTACCCAGCATTCGTCTAATACAATCTGATTTCTTTAATACAATCTGCAGATTCACTATACAAAAAAAAGAGAAAAAAATTAAAACATTTTTCCTTCACGGCAGCCCAATATAAAATGAAATGCCTTGCTCACTTAGCAATAACGTAAAAATGTGTAAGAAATTTTGAACACACCACAAGGTATCCAACGCTCAGCTCATAATGGCTTTGGTTTCCAAAGGGGGCAATAACATAAGTGTATAGTTTACACCGGATCTTGCTTGAAAATTATTCTTGCCCTGTCTGCAGTCTACAATTTGTCACTAATTCTTTTGGGGCAGATCTAATGGAACTCTAGTTGAACTTATGAATTAAATATTAATAATAAAAAAAAACATTCAAGAAAGGCTATCTTTACAGTTAGTGCAATAATCTGAACCAAAACTCCAGAAAAATAAACAACTGAGAAAAATGCAAAGTACAGAAAAAATTGTAAATTACCTTATTATAGCAAATAAGAAATTCCCATTTTCTTATTAATTTTATTTTTCAAATAATAGAAATCGTGAAAAAAAGAGAAATGTGAAAAGAACATATTTTTTATTAAAAAGCAGGATTGTTATTTCTAAATTTTAGATTTAAATTTATTAATATATATACACTGTTATTCACTAATGGTTAAATTGATGTTAAGAATAAAACAATGAACTTTCGTGAGGGAATGCAAAAAATGGTTAAGAAGGTGCCTAAGTTACAACAAAAGGAATACTTTATTTCGTTATTGTGACTAGTTACTTTCCCACTCACCTTTGGGTCATACCTCTTGTATTGATCTAATCCCAAACCTGAAAATAGAAATTTTGCTTTAAAAGAAATTATTATATAGTAACTTAAAAATCTAAATAAAATACGAGTACATTATATACATACATATATTGCAATCTAAACGATTCATGCAAAATAAAGCTAAAGGACATTCTTGTATAAAATTTTTGCTATAATAATGTAAAAAGAAATATAAGAGGAACCATAAAAAAGGATTATCAATCAGGAATTTCGAGCAAAACTGGCTTTTAAGGTGGAATTGGATTGAAAAATCATACACAATATTTACATAAACTTTAAGAAAATGAACAAAGGAACCAACGAATTAATTTATAAAAAGTGAACAAACAATCTAACAAAAAAAAAAAAAGTATCGAAAATAGATTATTCAGTTTAAGAATTTACCATCTGGCTGTTTAATTCCAGGGGTCATAGATCGCAGAAAATCATCTGGAGTCATAAAAACCTCATGGGATTCACTTGACCCATGAGTATGGGTAACTTGAAGAGTGGCAAAGTAGCGAAACACCTTATCAGGAGTTGAAAAGTGCCTGATTCGATTCTCATATTCAATTATCTGTTACAAAAGAAGAAAAAAATGTCCATTTTTTTTTTTTTCTTTAACGGTATTGCATGTACCATTTTATTTAAATACTGTCACATAACCGACTAGTGAAATAACTTCATTTTCTAACAAATAAAAACTAAAAACGTAAATAAGAAAAAATAATGATTAAACAATCACTGTGAAATTAGATTCTATTAAATATGAAAATGCATAAAAAGAGGAACTGAAACGACCTATCCAAGGCAACGATTAATATGAGTATCTGAGCAAACAAATTGTGTGACAACAAATACAATTCCTCTTAAAGGAAGCTAGGCGCTGATTGCCAAAACTGATTGTGGTGTTACTGTCTTACTGCAGTTTAATCGTCTCTGAGAAAGACCATGTCTCATTAAAAAAAAAAAAAAAAAAGAAAGCACATTTTTAATGTAAATAGGTTAATTATTGTTGTGCATACCCAAAATAGGTTTGGTTGTAAAAATAAGACATACAAAATAATTTTTAATTACCTAATTCTTAAAAACAATTTTTGAGTAAATGAATAAAAAAAAAATCACAAAATTAGAAAAAATAAAAATTAAAAACACCCTTTTTTTTGTTCTCTACTGATTATTTCCACGTATGGAATCGACCATAATACTTCTTAGTTTTGCAAGCCTCTGCTCAAACCGCTCGACCGTCTTGGCAGCTCTTTTAATCTAATTATAATTCTCTTATAGGAAATAGCGAAATAATTCCTTTTGTGAAATAGATGAAACAAACAGACTTCACACCGGAAATTTTATTTTGTTTAAATGCCTAATTTAAACTAATTTTAAAAAAGTTTAAACACTTTTTTCACGTCAATGTGTATATATTATCTATCCATCTAGTAAATTCATTGGTTGCATTCATTGTTTGTCAATCGTACTTTAGGGTACACTGAACCGAAATATCTTCAGTTCGATTATAGAAGAATAATTAATTTGATTAAACTGATTGAATTATAACTTCGAATGCAAGAAAATGTTACATTCAATTTAATTGCATGTTATTCTATCAATCATGCTTCAATATCAAAGCTTGCAAGTATCTCTATTCACAATCAAAAATTTTGCCTACAATTTGCATCATGGAGGTCTGTTATTTTTTACCTTAGATCAGCGGTTCCCAATCTTTTTTCATTAGTGTACCCCTTTACCTGATTGTTTCCTTAGTGTGTACCCCTAACTTATATGTATGTAAAATAAATAATCGTATTCTTGATTTTACGTATTGTAACTTTAAATTAACAGCAAAACAATGTGAATATAATGTGTTTTGTAAATAACATACTCGTATACTTATGATATGTTCCCATTAAAAAAATCATTTATGAATAGGTGAACATTTCAAACCAATAACTATAGCAGGGGTCGTAAATTGAAACAGCAAAACGTTAATAAAGGAGAAGTAAATTATATGCGGGCCATGTGTAATATTAGTCAAAACTAAAGTAACATTTTTTTGAATTTTTACATTTTCAAGAAATCATTTAATAATTTTTGATATACAAATATATTTACTTTTAAAAAAATTCTGCAGTATCGAATGAGTACTTAATTCTTGTCAATTTATATGTTATTCAGTTTTATTATAATAATTTTGTAATTAAGTTGAAGGAATCATTTATTGTATAATTTTTTTCTCATTATAATATATCTGTACAATTTTTATATCTTCCGCCATAATAACTTTTTTTTTGCGTACCTCTAAACAATCTTTCGCGTACCCCAGGTTGGGAACCGCTGCCTTAGATAAAACTGGTGCCTTAGCATTAAGTTCAATCAGATTAGTTCTGAAAATTAGTTCTAGTGCAATAATTGAATTTTAATTTTGAATTAGTAAATAGCAACAGTTTCCCATTTCAAAAGGCAAATTAATATTCTGATTCTCATCATAGGTTTTTGTTGGTTTTATGGACACACTACTGCGTTTAGACACATTTTGTGAATGCCTCTATAACAAAGGTTATAGCTATAACAAATTATAATGAAGTAAAAAGAAGGTACAGCTATGCTATATCATTTCGGGTGGGCTTTACGTCCAACTGCTGATTCAGTGTCGTGGATGGAAATGTACAAACTTTCTTCACTATAAATCCTTTTATTAACCATTAAATAAAATCTAGGCCCTAGAATGAGAATTGAACCAGAATCAAAATACGTACATGTTAGTTTTACGGGCCCTGCCTACAACTGATCGGCTACATTTTTGAGAGTATCAAAGGTATATACTAGAGGCTTCAAAAAACCAGCAATTAAATGTTTATATCTTACGGCAAGATAAGATTTGTAAACTTGTAAAAAAGGGGAAATAGCTTATTGGTGCCATATCCGAGCAGTATTTTCAATGATATTTTACACCATCTACTGGCAAACGTAACGATTTAGAGTCTTCTATCGCCTGTTCGATATGTTCACATACCCCACACAAGAGGAAAAATTATTCAAGAGCAATACGTCCAAGCTGAACAGAATCTGAGAATTATAATAAAGTAATGCAACTAGATTTCCTAATATAGCATAAAATTAAGAATTAAATCTTTATAATCATCTCCGACAGCCAAGCTACCATCAAAGCGCTAAACTCCTGTGTTATCAGCTAGAGGATAGTTTGGGAATGCCTTAATAAACTCAAAGTCTTGGCCAGAGATAGCACTGTTACCTTATCAAGTGTCAGGGCACTTAGAGAGATATGAGGTGACTGACGTCAAGGCAAGGCAAGGCTCAAAACCCCATTTCATGGAGACCAAATCTTATTCGGGTTAAGCGATGGTTATGAAGTGGGAAAAGAAGGTTTGAATAGCTACGCTCTAGACTAGCCAACCTGGTTTGAGAATTGTTACCGAAACAGACCTGTGCCACAGCTTGAGTAAAGACAATTCTGCAAATGACTTGTTTCTTCTTCAAGAGGTACTAACTGACTGCGATACATTATCAAGGGAAAGTTAGAAACTTGTGAAGTTACCATGTGCAGGAGGGCATACGCTCCCAGAAACCCATTTGTGCCCAGAGATTTCTTAGATATTTGGACTGAAGAGGATGCTGAAACTGGAACAAGTAAGATCTTAAAAGATGGCGGTGCATTGTTATATCTTTGGGGAGAGGTTGCAAAATTTTCATAAAGAACTGAGCCATAATAAAAGGTCTGTTGTAAATACAGTTAATTTAAAAATGTGAGCAACACTTTACCACTAAATAAACAATCATATGCTTAAAAAAAGTAATACCATAGATTAATCCTCAAGGATATTTTTATAAAACGAGTGTTTTCAAAACAGCCACCGTTTGTAATAAGCGTTGATTAGAAAATTTGTTAATTTACCTCATTCAAAAAATCAAGTTAGAAGTATTAATTGAATGAAAGAGATCTTAGTACCAGAAATATTTAATTCCGTCATAATGAAAAAATAAAAACCAGTTTACATTACCGTCTGGTTGTTTAACACCTGGTGTTATAGATCTTAATAAGTCAAATGGCGTCATATAAATTTCAGTCCCTTGAGGTGTTATTATTTTTACTGTTGCGAAATATCTGAATATTTTATCGGGAGTAGAAAACATCCTGATTCTATTTTCATATTCAATTATCTACAATTCAAATAACCAATAAATGTTTCTTTTCTTACCAGTATGATTAATGAAAAGTTGTGATTAATGCATTAATAACAAAAATTAAAGCTATTAAAAAAAAAAAATCACTTGGGAGATAAGAGTTTGACTCTTATTCGGACTTCAAATGCTGAAATAAATATTCGATAATTTTTTAACCATTGAGGCGACACAATTTTATTTATTTATTTATTTATTATTATTATTTTTTGTAAACTGTGATGAAAGACATTCGTTTACATTCACAAAACGTCTACCTATTAATTTTTTGTTTCATGGATATCTTCCAAAGCAATTTACATAAGAACAGCCTTAAAACGACTGAGATTAAAACGGTACGTTCTTTTTTTTCTAATATTTTTTTTTTTACGATTATAAGTTTCGGATCCTTCACCACCTCCTTTAAAGAAAATTTAGAAATGGCAATTTCCTTTAATTTTTTAAAATCATTATACTAACACTAATCACAATGAAAAAAAAAGAAGTATCTGAACATAACATTTTTTATTTTAATTTTTAAAAGTGAGTGGTGACAATTTAAACTCAATGTGCACATTATCAAATATGGTTTTTAACGATAAATCTTTTTATTACTATATACTGTGTTGGGTCATTCTGCAGCAAAATAAATTTGAAACTCTTAACCAATTCATTGATTTAGATAGCAAAAAATTACCTTCCTGTCTCTAAACCCCACTTTGTCTTTTTCCTTCTTTTTCTTTTTCTTAGCATTCTCTTCGTCTAGATCATTACCATCCACCCTAACTTCTGGTCTTTCAATTATTTCAGCTGCTTTCACAGGGGGAAAAAGATCATCTTTAATTCTATAAATAAAATTTATATTAGAAACAAGTAAAGTAGTAAGTAAAGTAATCGCCTATTTTTTCAGGCGGGGCTTAACGTCCATCTACCAGTCAGATGTCGTAGACGGAGGCGACTAGCAAACATTTACTGTAAATTTCTTTTATTAACCATTAAATAAAATCCAAGGCCTACAGACCGGGAATCGAACCCAGTACCACAATACATATTAGCATCGCAGGTCTCGCCTCTAACCTCTCGGCTACCGTGGCGCCTATTAGAAACAAAATCGATCATTAATGATCGTACGTTCCAAGCTTTATAGCTTTGAACATCTAGAGATTTTTTAAATAAGAGAATATACTTGAGAATTTTTCCGTCAAGCCAGCATAATAATTTCATGGAGCCCAAGCCTTGTGTTATGTACATGCGTTCCTTCATTATCGCACATGTTTTGACAATCAGTGAAACATAACAAATAATTTTTGCAGAGAGTCTTGAAAAAGGGTGGGCACCGAAAAAGGTTTGTCCATCCAATCCCAGCAAAACCACATGTAGCGAACAAGTACTTTTAATTTACAAAATGAATAGACGATAAATTAAAAAAAAAATTAGGATAAATTATTTTCAAATATCATTTATAATTTCTATTAGCCATTACTTACTCTTTCCAATTTATGAAGCAGCCTAAAAACAGAGTCCCAATAACTACCATCCAAATTTTGGTACCTTTTGGATCATCGGGACGCCCATGGCTAATATTTTTGTAGGTACGAATTTGATGTTTCTGATCTGCTCTGTTATTTAAACTAGAAAAAAGCTGAAAAAAGTGGACAATTTATAAATTAACTAAATAAAATAACTTTTTTTTCTCTCTCTTTTTTTTAAGCGTTTTACTAAAACTTTATGAAGAATCGACTACGTAGTTCGTAGTAATTCATTTATGGACAGAGAAATATATGCATTAAATATCATTTTTTCCCTTTCTAATCTACTGAGCAAGAGGAAGTATTGTGACCGTGTTAAACTTTTATATTGTACCCTCACTGGAAACGTATGTTCTGAGGATTCTGATTTCGAAGAAGTGTTTAGTATTTCAAAAGAGAAAAAACATTGATCGCAGGAAAAACATTGCTTACAACCCCCAGGTTACCTAACTCTTGGATCAGAAGTATTACTTTACTAAATGAAGTTTTTTTTATCAAACATTTCTCCATAAATGCGTTCAAATATATTCTAAGATTGGTTGTGATGCAGCATTTCTCTTAACCATAACCACATTGCTGTGAATGGTTTACCACTTATATACCAATTATGATAATGGATGAAAGTCCAAAACAGTTCAGGGATACAAGAAATATGCGTGCTTCCACTAATAAAAACAAAAATATTATTCAACACTGCGGGCCTAACCCATTTTCATCTTATATATTTAGTTTTAAGAAAATTTCTCAACGGGAAATACACTTAACAGAATGGACTACTCTCTTTTATGAAAAGAGATTTCTTTGATATCTTGGATTGAAGGGAATGTAGTAGGGCGCTATAGATCTAGAAGAACGCCGAGCAATTCAACTCACTTCGCCCAAGCAACTTCCTTCATTTTCATGGCGATATTGGTGTCAAGGAAATGAGGTAACAAGATCCAGTTTTGAGTTTGGACTGGTAGGGGAAGCGTACTCCTGAAATTTAGGCTTATGCGGAAGGCCACACAGGAGGTTGAGCCAGCTCTGCTATGTCTCTGGATGACTTAGGTTTTGAAGGTTCATCGTCGAAGATCGTGATATCCCTAAAAGGAGGGTCCAAATCGGTTCACTCTTACCTTAAGCTTTTTAAATGTACAAAGCCAGGAGGTATGCGGGAGAAAATCGTATGAAACAAATTAATCCAATTTATTATAACTATTGTTTACACATTCTCGTGAACGTTGGATTTTTTTAGACGACCGTAACTTTACAAAAATATTTAATAAAGTTCCTGATTAAGGGTACTGTGAAATTTAATGTGGTTGGTTTAAAGCTTCTTTCTTTAGTGAGCATTATGATTATAAATTCATATACCCACATGCATTGGGCCATTCTTTAACGTATTTTTTTTCCCCTCCACCAATAAAAGAACAGTACACAAAAAGATATACTTCATCTACTAACTAAAGAAAAAGGGTGTTATCAAACTTTATCTCAACTTCTTAATATCTTCTTTCAAAACAGAGGAGACAACTCTCTCTTCAAGAATTAATGTATTGAAATAAAGGTGGATATTTAAAAACTTTTCAAGCAATGAAGCTAACCAAGGTTAGAGAATTTACCTAATACGTAGTATACTGCATACAATCCTAATCACTTCACCTAACCATGAACTAATTTTTTTGAAGGTCTAAATTTACTACTACAATTAGTAACAGCAATAAATAGCTTAATAGATACTAACTATTGTATAAGATGGCGCTAACACAGAACAATTTCTTACTCCGTGTAAATTTCTCCTTAAATATCTGCTAATCGCCAAAGGAAATATTGTTTTGAGGATCATTTTATGCTTGAAAGAAATATATACTTTAGTAATAAGACAGAAAAAATTACCTTTCAATTAGTTTTGTTTGCGCACTATGGAATAAACAAAAGTTTACTCTAAGTATAGCAGAACATCAAGATATATTGTTAAACATACCTTTTGTGGCTTCAACATTCAATATAAAATTACTGGCATCTTTCCAAACGCAAAGAATAATACACTGTATAGGAAAAGAAATTATGTTTTGATTAGGTACTTCTAACCTTACCGCCTGATGGAAACAATATAAAAGAACTAAGGAGAAGCAGTTTACTGATTACAGAATTCTTAACGAATACTCTCTTGACGGGTTTCTTACTTGGTTAGGTATTGGTGAAGGGTAAAAGGTAGGGAAGATCCAAAACTTCCAATACGATACCAGTATCGATAACCATCTTTCTATACCAGGTATCGTATACAAGAAACTTTATACATTATACATTAGTGGGTACCGATACTTTTGAGATGGTATGGATATCTTTTCCCGTCGAAGGAGGAAATGTGAAAAAGAGCAATACCTGAGAGAGAGATGGCCAGTCTACCTGTCCAAGTTAATAATACTACGGTAGACATACGGCTAATTCGTAGGTTAAAGTCATTAAAAATGTAAAAAGATAACTTTTTATAATGCTCCATATTAACTAAAACTGGAATATATTTAGCTTAAGTTTTATTTAATATAACTTTTAATTTGCGATAATCTTGTTCTACAGGCCACGAAACATTAAGCAAATTGCATGCTATCTAGCAGCAATTTATTAAACTAGTTTAACGTAGTTCTAAGTATTGCCGCTAGGTCGCATTAGTATGCACTTTTCTAAAATAAATCTTTTCTCGCGCCCTCTCTTTTTCTTTTGTTCATGAACGTTCTGAGATAGAAAGGTCGTCTAATAAATAACATAAAACAAGTTTTAATTCTTTAGGTTGGTCAGTTCAAATTAAATAAACTTCTACGTCAATATCTTCCAAATTTTAATTAAGACAAATGAAAATTTTGAAGTTTAGACTTCTTATAATGATGTGAGTACTTTAAAAGATAACTATTTTTTATAATGCTCCATATTTCATAATTGCTTCAAGAGTTCGTATGTAGCTGGTGCGGTGCTGACGAAGATACCTAAGGACTGCAGCATACCTACTGAATTGTTTTTGTAAGTTTTATAAGTCTAAAAAGTTTTTTCATATTATTCCTCAAATATACGAGTATGTCACATGTATTGTGCAGTACTAATTAACAAAATTAAAATATTTTGATGTATTGTTGAAATCAGTTATTACTTTCAGTATGGAAATTTGTGGTTTACATTAATCAGCTAATAATTTACAAACTATATCAAATAATTTTGTATGTACTATTTAGGTTTAGCTAATTATAAAACTAAAAGCGTTGTGAAGTAGGAAACAAGTTACAACTTTTTTTATAAAGTTCATGAATTTAAAACTGTTCCGTAGGACAGTTGTATAAGGGTTGATCGTCAAAAACTGCACAAAAAAGCGTACCTTTGAAAAACACCCAACTTTGATACTTTTTTTTCTCTTTTACTGTAAAAGATAAAATTCCCAAATATTTTCTTTAAAATAAAGGACAAATCCTCTTTTATAAGTGTAATTTTTTTGCAACAATGTAGATTAAATAGACTTCGAGAAAAACGCCGAAAATGAGCAAAAACGGCATTTTCAGATGTTTTTGTTTTTGTTCTTGTTGTTGTTACCTTTTTTGTAAACTACATAGCACCTAAACGCGTGAACCGATTTTCATGAATGAGGTGCCATTATATTGGAATCTTATTTAGATGTGCCTCATTACTAGTATTAACGACCTCTGTAGACTATGTGTTGAAATGAAATCCTAAAAAAATCTTCTTATCTATTTCTTAAAATAAAATATACTACACTAGATTCACCAACGTCACAATTTTTATTTAATTATATACAAAGATAATGTATTGTATTTTTCAAAAAAATATAACAAAAAATTATTAGATAAATAAAGGAAACTAAGCAACCCAAAGACCAGAACCGAGATGACTAAAGCTTATCGGGTACTGGTCAAGCTGGCTGTTTAAAACGCGCTGTTTGCCCTTCTTAGGTCTCCATTTGCAGGGTTTAAACTATTGTTTAGTATTTACTTGGATGGCGAAAATCACTTTTGTCTGACGCTCCGTCAGGACCACATCAATTAGTTGGTCGCTCTGCTAAGAGTCCTAAACGTCACTAGCACTAGAATAGTAATGCACAGTATGATCTTTGTGCTTGTTGCTGTGTCTTTTCTGTTGCCCTAAATTTTTAGCTTTATTCAGGCGTTTCTCATCACGTTTCAACATGCTATAATTGAATTCTCACTGAATTCAGAATTCCTAATATAATTGAATGCTACCTAAAAGTGTTTTCTTAACAAGAAAGAGATGCTCTAGCATGGTATAGATTGAGGTACTGAAAGAAAACGATGTTCAAAAGAACTGCAGTTGCCCTATGGTGGTGTTGAAAATGATAAATATACGTATTAGAATATCTGCACATTAAACAAAGGATATTGTAATGTAATATATTTACAAATTAAATATGGACCAGCTCACTAAGTGCTTTACACATTTTGGTACATATAACTCATCAGACTTTTTTAATAACACTGATCTGTTAAATAGCATCATAAATTTCTAATTTAACTAGCTTGATTTCAACATCAACATCTTGTTGCGAATTGGGGAACTTGAGTGCCTAGATGTCACCACTAAACTACGGCACATTTATTAACGAATAAGTGGGCGAATAAAAACCTCTGAGGAAAGAGAACCATGTGGCCACCAAGTATTCTCGGATTTTCACCACTAACGCTGTTTACATTTCATTTTGAACCTTTTCTTCCTCATAACCCCTGAGGCTGCAAGCAGAAAGATATTAAACAACATTCAGAGCAGAGTTTTTTTTTTTTTTTGGCGGCTAATTGTGATTGGATTCAACTTTTTTATTGTGTTTCTATCCTTCGGGGATTTATCTTAGACAGATTAAACACCAACAAAGATAATGCAACGAAGATTTGGAGCCTCGACCGTCATAATTAAGCTACACTGGTTAATCTTCTTAAAAATCGTACCTAACTCTTTATTCAGGACATACTAGTAGTATTAGATGTTTATACAGTCTCTTCTGTCTACAGTGTTGAATGAAACTACTGCACGAGTATTTTTTTTTACCTGATTAATTAAACATATGACGCATTTATCAAATTAATTTTTATTAGATGTTTTTACTATAAAATTATTTGATTAACCAAAATTTTCGTTTAGAATTTAAAACTAAAACTGTGATGTTCATGAGATTAAAGTAAATATTTCTAAACTGTCTTCATTGTGTTTAAAGGGCAAATAAAAATCTAGCACTTTTACGAATTTAATCAAACATATATTGTCCGCCAGTGTTGTAATATAATAAAACAATCTAAATGTAAGAGAATCTTAATTGCGAGAAGATGATTGAGAAAAATCAGGAACAACTGAAAAAATGGGGTAACTCATTAGAAAATAATGATGTATCCAAACTATGTCCAATATTAACTGCTGAAGAAAATTCACAGCAAAAGAACGATTACAATGTCCCACTTGAGAAAGAAAATATATTTCAATTGCCGGTTCCATGGCGCAAGAAGGACGACCATCCATATAAGGCTAGTATTCAACCTATAGGGCCTATCTCTTTTACACCCAATCCGGATTTTACCCAACCAAAACTACCCCCTTTTAGTGAAAATTATAAAAAAGAATGTGCATGTACTTGCCAATGTAAAACAATACCAAACACAATGGGCCAGATAGGTGGTAACCAACAGTGTTTAGGCTACACACATCCTTTAGGGCCTACAAGCAATATCACACAACCTTCACCACTTATACAGCCTAACTTATGGAAAGTAGATGAAGAAGAAACTATTTGTACTTGTCCAAAAGTACCTTTGCCATTAATCAAACCCGAAACTACAAGGCTTTTCGTAAAATGTGAATGCAATGAGTTAATGAAAAATTTAGCACCCACGAATTATAAATGTCCAAAACCGCCGACAGAAGTGAAAATGGCACAAATTCTGAGCAAAGAAGATATGAAAGACGGCTCTAAAGCACAAGAAAAAGAAGTGGGTAAATCAAGAGCACCAAAGAAACCTACTAAATCGAGTGAAAGAGTAAAGGCCAAAGAGGAAGTGTGTTGTTGTTGTGTAGAAAGTAAGAGCAAACAAGAAAGTGAAAAAAAGAAAGAGAAAATTAAAGCAGATGATAAAAGTGGTAAAGTAGAAACCAGAGGTGGTGATGACAAAGTAATGAAGAAACATAAAAAACCAGAAACAATCACAGTAAAAAAGAAAACAGACAGCAAAGACAAGAATATAAAGGGCGGCCAGAAAAAAAAAGAAAAAAAGAATGTAGAAAGCAAGAAAAAAGAAAAGGATAATAGTAATAGAAAAGACTCTTTACAGAAAAGTGGTTCAGTTACTAAAAAGGTCAGTTCAGATACCAAACTTGAATCTACTAAATCAAAAAGTAAAAATGTGAATAAATTAGTGGTTGACAAAAAACCTTCGTCAAGTAAACAAGAATCCCGTGATACTGCGTTGGTCGACGAGGATGAAAAAAGTAAAAATATTAAAAGTAAAAAGACTGAACGTGAAATTTCTAAACCTAAATTGTCTAAAAGTGAAAAGTCTGAACGTAAAAAGTATAAAAGTGATAAACAATCAAAGAAAAGCAAGAGTGAGAAGAAAGAATATATAGAAAAACCGTCATTAAAAAGGGACAGCTTAAAAAAGATTGACGAATTAGTAAATAAACAAGGAACAAACCTCATAGAAAGTGATTTTACAAAAGGAATGTATCCTGGAACGACAGTGGGTCATGCAACTTGTTGTTTACCTTTTATACGAGTACCAAGTAGAATGGGATGGTTATGGAACTTATGTGAGGGTGCTGGCCAAATAAAGGTAAACATATTAAATACATATAAATTTACAAGTTTTTCATTAAAATATTGGCAATTTAAAATATGTGCATGTAGAATGGAGATGGTTATAGAACGCATGTGAGGGTGCTGGCCGATATTAATGTATACATATTAATTTTGTTAGGTAAATTACCAACAGTTCTTAAAAAATGGATGTCAGAGAATCATTTTGTTGTACAGTGAGTTTCCATTCCTATCTCTTAAATATCGATTTCTTTGACAATCTGGGTATCAATTTTTATATTAAATTGAAGATTATAAATACTCTTTCAGACAAAAGTTTGCCAAATCCTAAATTTCAAGAAAATCCTTTAATTGAAACTGTGACCTAATCTTTTCTGGGTTTCCATAAATTTTCGCAAAAAGATCTTTAGAATTTCTTTAACCTAGATCTAGCATTACACTAGACGCTGGGTCTTTACTTTGCTATTTCAAGTTTTTTTGGGGGAATTAAAGGTATAAACCAGAGGCTTCAAAAAACCAGCAGTTGTATATACAGGGTGATCAATTTAAAACGCACCAATCGCTAATAACTTTTTAGGAAAGCGGAATTCCGAAAAAACCCACGAAGTAAACTATATGTTTTTTTTGTCTAGTTTTCAAATTGTTCACTCCCGATGCTGTAACTTCATTTATGGCGGAGTTACGGCCAAAAAACTGATCGGGGTTTCATAAAGACCACTGGTTTTGACAATGATTATGAAAACTACATAAAATATTGTGAAAAATGACGTTGAACGTGTTTCGATATCCCTAATATTTGTCGAGATATTTAAGATCAAATTTACAATTTTACCTATTTGCGATCGGTTTTCAATATTAATTTTCCACCAGAAATACACGTTTTGGAAAGTCTTCTGACTGCAAAAACTGTTATTTGTGACGCAAAAAACTAAAATAATAATAATTTAAGATTTTAATGAATGTAGTGTTATGTAATGGTTGAGGGAGAATCAGGATAAATTTGTTTTATCATCAAATAAAAGCTATCATCACATCATTTTAATGCACTTCGTATGAAAGACTTCTTGACCTATGATTAAGGTAAGAATATCTTGCCAGGGAGGAGCGGGTGTTGGTCTAGTGGTCAAGAGCATGGCTTTGTAAGTAGGAGATCCCCAGTTTGAATCCCGCTTGTGCAGACATCTGCAGTCATTTGGCAACTCCGCCAAAAATGAAGATACAGCATCGGAGTTGGAAAATTTGAAAACTGGACCAAAAAAAAAAAACAAAAACAAATTAGTTTACTTTGTAAAAGTTGGTGCGTTTTAAATGGATCACCCTGTATATATAAAGCAAGGTAAGATTTGTAAATTAAAACAGGGGATTTCATTTTTGTCAAGTTGCTTTTTGATGTCATCCGAGCAGTATTTTCAATGATATTACACCACCTACTGGCTTCCCTAGAGTCTTCCCAGCTAATGTGTGAGAAGAAATTAACGATTAATGAATGCTACCTGAAAATCTCATTTATCCCACACCTCACCATTACATGATTTATTTCAGCCAGATCTTGGTTGGAGGCCTGGTGCTATCAGAGCTAACACATTCGCAACTATGAAAGCGAGTAGAAATCTGAACACACAGAACAAGCAGTTTGAAGAGGAAGAAAGCCTTGATGAAGAAATGGAAGAAGAGGATGAAGCAGGAAATGATAATGAAGAAGATGAAGAAGATGATTCAGACCTGGATGAGGATGAAGATGATGAATCTGAAGAGGAAGGTGATGTAAAAAATAAACGAAAACGCGCTAAACCATTATCAAAAGAAGATGAACAAGAAGACGCTACAAAACCTACATTACATTTACATAAAACCAAAGGGCAATATTATATATCTATGTACACGCCAGAGGATAAGGAGAAGAAGAACGAAGATGAAGGGCGTGTATTAGTATCATTTAATCGTAAAACACTTGAACTTGGTAGTTCTGTCACAGGTAGTATGAGTGGACAGAGCAGTACCATCACTGAAGACTCTATGGAATTTGATTATACCACACCTTTTGCTCTGTACAAGCAATCTAAGCGGCCTGAAAAGAGCAATGCACAAACGCAGTGGAAAAAAATTTAATAATATGTTTCTACTTACTGGTCATTTATAGTAAAACATATTCATCACTTGTATGTTTTAAAATGTTTTTATTAAATAAATTTTGTTGCAATTCTTTTTTGTTTGATTATTGTTTCAAGTATTGGGGAAGAAATCCTGTAATAAAATAATTGTTAAAAACAATTTGTAAAAAATTAGAAAACCTATCTTGGAAAATGAATATAATATTTTATAATATTTATAATATTTGTTCAGTTCTTATGATTACCCTTAATAGTTTAAGCTAAACACTCGTAACTTAATAAGAATAGTCTCATTTCATTTGGGACCCAGAACTCGTTAAAATAAGTTTTCACAACAAAATCATCATCGTTCGTGTTCAAATTTTCGAAACTTGGTTTCGCAGCAAATATTCAAAGTTGAGATGAATGAAAAGATGAATTCTAATTGACGAAAACGTTCCAATATCTTTTAAAAAAAAGAAAAATGTATTTTTGTATGAGCATCTATGATTATAGAGTGAAAAGGTAATCAAAATATTGTTCTCATCAATTTCGTGTTGGATTTCACGGAAAGATATATAGGTATCACACCTACAAAAAAGTAATTTTAATTTCATATTTTATCTATTACACTCACATAGGAATCAATGCATATGCCCATGCTCATGAAGCTCCTGAATACTTGATTTAATGTAATAAATGTTACTCTAGAATTTATCTTTGAAGAACTGATTTCTTTAATCATGAAATTACATATCTCTATTGAGCCCTCAGTGCTATTTTGATTTTGTATGTGCTGCTACCTAAGCTACCGGGACTGAAACAAAAACAATTTAAGGCTTTTGAATGTCTAAAAAGTTAGAAATAATTATTTCTTTTACAATACCTCATACAATGGAAAAAAAAAATTAATTTAATAAGCTACTATCCTTTTAAACATAGTTTTGTGATAAACGTTCAATAGATTCCATCTAACTATGATCATGATTAAGCTAAATGTTTTAATTTTGTCTTTATTACAATTTTTTTATATTTATTTTATTATTTTTCTAAAAAAATAAAAAAACGTATTAGAGCCCAATTTTTCTTCCTTTTAGCTTAAGAAGGTTTCTATACTTTTCGCCCTGAATTTAGTATGAACTAATATGAGAAAAAAAAAACTTGCCCAACATTTATTCCAGAATAAAATATAATTAATTTAAGAAAAAGAGGATATGGTACCTAATTTCGGCTTCTTTAAACTGAAAAACTTCATTTATTAGAAGTTTATGATCATAACATTTAATAAAGTCTACAGGCTTCTGTTGCTCTACTCCAATTTCAGTTTCATATTTTTCCCAAATTTTATTTTCAATGATTATAACTGAGGGAGAAGTGCATGTCTCTGAAAATATACACTAAGTAAAAATTTACTTTGGTTTTTATGTAGATATTTAATCCTGAAGTAGACAGACACCTTTATCATACATCTTGTTAAAAAAATTACAACTCTAGTTACTGTAGTTCAAGCCCTGAAGTTGAACTAGTCCTGAGCGTCGAAAGCTCGGCTTAGCAAATAGTATTATTGCGAAAAATGGCGATCATTTATCTTTCAAATTTTAATAAAAAGTATTTTAAGCCAAAGGTTATTTTGAATGAATAATTTGTTTAATAGTAAGTTTATAAAAATTAGGTTTTTACCTTATACTAATTAATTGACTGAAACTGGCTATAATTTCTCTTTCTTTTCGGTACATAAAGTTTTTGTCCTTTATTAAAAATGAAACAAACGACTTTTAATAATAGTAATTTCTTAATTATTATCTTTTTATAAGGATTTAACATCTGAGGAGCTTAATATAATTATTTATCATAGTGTTTTCCCAATTATGTAATTTATTTTGTAAATATTATTAATAGCATTACTATTAAAGTTCAGGGCTGTAGTGGAATCATTTTGAACCAGTTATGTGTTAAGAGGACAATAGAAGGTGCCAAGTATTAGACATAAGACATCTTATGTTGCCAACATGTGCAAAACGCTAGAACGTTTAGCGAATAATATGTATAGTTATTATTTAGAAAAGCAAAGCAATGTATGTAATAATGATACGATAAATTTTGTATCGCAATTATTTTTAGCAAAGCATATATTTTTTTTTAATTTGAACTTTGGAATTCAAATCTTATATATTGATATTAATATTAATACCTATGTGCATAAAGATAAAATTAAATTCCATACAGGTTTGACAGAAAGGTCCAGCCAACGTGACCCAGAGGGCCTATTATGGCAACCACTAATTAGAGAATCTTTTCCAGCCCTTTTTGTTTAATTGGACTTAAGAGTCTGCTGAGAGGCAACTAACATGGATACTTCTCTTAAGTATCCCTTTTGCAATAAGTGCAGTGCTTTTCCAGAACCTACATAGGTATCCTCTGCGAGGCTGGGCTACTTAAATCTTGAGGGAAGGGATTAGCTGCTGACCCTTAGATTTTCTCTTCCTAGGAGCTTCTTACAGCTCACTGTCCGGTGATGGACAGTGTTGTCTGTAACGAGAGAACACTGTCCGGAGGCCGGCAGTGCACTGGAAAAAGCTCCGGGCGCCAATAACCGTAGCAACATTTCAACATAGGCGCCTTAAATCATCATTAAATCTTGCAGTATTGCAATACTTTAAATGCTCTCAGGTGTTTTATTTAGCTTTACCTGATTGAACACCACATACTATGTCATCATTTAGCTGATTAGTTTACCAAATTTTTAACGAAGTTTTCACTTCTCACTGCCTTGTAAGGAAACAGCCCACTTTTTTCTGTAATTTATCACTAGTTTTCTGTAATATATCTCTTTTTCATAAGGTACCATCTCAACATATTACCAACATCCACATCAAAAATTTGCCTCGCTACTAATACACTTTCGCATTTATTTGAGGGAGGAAATTAATTAATTTGTTTTCCTGTCTCTAAGTAGTTAATTCATTTTTACTTTCTGTTACTATATTAGATAAGGAAAGTATTGGATTGAGTCGAAAGTTTCAAAATTGAGTTCACTCCGAAAAAGTCCGTTTTGAGGTAATTACTCTTAATCCAAAATAGTAGTTTTATTTAGATATATACGTGTGTGGATAAGCGAGAGAGACTGTCTATCTTTCAGTCCATCTTTGAAGTGATCAACATAACTAAATAAAAAAGTAAATCACTGTTCACATGTTGATATTTAATTTGTGTTCCAATAACGGACCAGACAATTAACTTTTGCTAGAGAAAGGATTAAATCGGTGTTAACATACTAGATTCCTTCGCGAAGATTTTAGTTTCAACTCCAGCTTCCGATCATAAGATTTCCTCCTAGCTTCTCAAACGCCGGAGGGTCCTATTCTTTGTAATTGAAATTCGCTTTATGTTTGGTTTTTAATAGTTTCGGTGTACGTAGGGTAGTTTAATAGAGTAAGATTTGGAACGAATTCGTGCGACAATAATGTGAATGTGCCTTAATAGTTTAGATTGAAATGGCTGTATCTATTATTAAAACTGTCCGGTAGGACAGTTCGTAGGAAAATGATGTGCAGTAAGTGTACAAGTTGAACTTGTTTGGCATTAAATTGATTTATTTCATTCAAGTAGAAGTAAGATAATATCCTGTTTGGAATAAATAAAATGAATAATCAGTTTAGTTAAATGTTTTTGTCAGTCTAAATTGTTCTAGGTTTGTACGGCACTTCAAATAGCAATAGTAAATGATTAGAAAACTGGTATTGTTATGATAAGAAGAATGACAAGTAAATATAACTAGATTATGGCTGCAATCATATCTAACGTTGTCTCTTGCGAATTAGATTTGGCAGTGATAATTTTTAATTGCGTAGTTACACTAACTATATTTACTCTTTCAGAGTGCAACAGGTAGGTTGATAGTGGAACACTTGGTGAACGAGTTATTCTTTATATTTAACGATTCTTATTATTTATGAATAATAAATACTCTCGGTGATGAGAATAGTATTGTATTTGCCAAATTTTCAAAAACGTGTTTTCACCAGACACATCAGTTTTGAAGTTCTCTCTGACCAAAAAAAAAAAAAAGTGTACTTTGGAAAAAAATTGGTGTAGTCCACAAAAATTGCAGGAGAATTATATTTAACATTTAGGTTTGTTTATACTGTGGCAGGGGTCGGCAACCTATTTTAAGTAGAGAGCCATTTCTCCTTACTTAATTTTAATATTATTCTTTTCAGTTTGTAACCTATCAAATTTAAAATTCTTTTTGAAAAGATATCTTTAATTTAAAAAATGAAAATTTTATTTGTTTCAATAAAATTAAAATATACAATTTATTTTGGAGAGACTGAAGAGCCACACAATTTTGACGGCTCGCATTAGCCGACCCCTGTACTAGGAGAAACGACTATAACGGTATTCAACTTAGCAATCTCATTTAGGGATTTTACACTTTTTTTTAAAAAAAAAGTCCAAACGATTTTCTTTTTAAATTTTACACACCTATAACTTCGTGTAGACTATTTTTTCCAGAACGATTCTATTTTGGGCACTTCTAGAAGAAGAATGTTGGTAGGCTTCCTCTAAAGTATTATTTAGGTACAATTTAAGACCCTGTTTCTTAAATATTAAAAAAGAGGTATCATTGTGACTAAATTACCGAGTTTGAAGGATTTTCAATAACCCAAAATACCATTTTTCTTTTGAAAATGTGGTTAGGTCTGCTTTGCTAGATAATATCTTTGATTTTATACGTAGTTAAGCATGTTTAATGTATCCCTGACCAGTTTTGGACTTTCATTCAATATCAGAGGTAAACTAATCAGTTTGGTGTACAGGTTTCGATTTTAATTTCGCTACCGTCTTACTTTACACTTGCTGTCTCATCCATTTGAGCTATAAGTTTACGGCCATCTATTAGTAGCAACAGTAAGGTGCAACGAAAGTGCATAAGGCGGGCAGTGTACTGAAAGAAGTCTCCATGCGCCATTGACCTCGATATTGACGCGCCTTAAATAAAAAATATCGTTACAAAAGTATTTGCAGTACTCTTTGGCGGCTCCTGCTCAAATCCCGCGCTAATTAAACTAACGTTGCTCCAGTCACTCACACAGAATTTAATTCTTTTCTTGTAAGGCTCAACCAATTTGGGGATCTCTGCATTCTTTGGCAAGTGCCTGCTACATTATGCAGTTTCCCAGTTTCAAGAGCTACTCAACGCAACAACGTAGAGCCCTACATTTGCCCCCCTGTCTTTTCCACTTCCAGAACATAGTCCCCCGTCAGCATCTTTAAGTGATTTATTTCGGTTCGAAGATAATAGATGTACTCATGTTAATTCGACATCTATTCACCCAATCAATGCTTAATCGATTTATTTTCAAAATTGATGATTAGGATATTGCTCCAGCTGAGTAACTAATATGCCAACGATTCCTGGCTAAAAGAAGAATTTAAACAGATTTTTGCAAACATGAAGACTTAAAATTATTTCAAAATAACATCCAACTATTGTTTAAAATGGGCAATCAAAAGCGATTCAATAGTCAGTGACCTTTTTCACGGATGCAGCAATCTTGCTATTGGGTCTGCTAAAAGCTACAAGGATTAAGAGTAGAATTCATATCTATTTTTAATTTGTCATCAATGTTTCAGATTTGCCAGTTCATTTATTTTTAGATGGATGATGGGAAGGTAAAAGTGTGATAATTTGCTTGCTAATAAATGTGTTACTAACTGTTGACCCATTGTAGAGATGAACAATATCCCCTCTATGAGGGTCTAGGTACGGTCAGCTGGTGCAGTGGGAGGGGGAGCACTATTTCTGTCGACCCAGGTCTGGACTTGCGAAATACTGTCCGTTCTGAAAAGATTATGAATTTAATGGGGTTTTCCTAATTAAAAAAAAAAAAATTAGGCATATTATTAACCAATTTTAAGTAACAATTGATGAAATTTAGTCTATTTGGATCGGATGTACTATAATTATTGGAGGGATGGTTTAATGTTACTTGTTTATTTATAGAGGGTAGTAGAACGAATGTAGGACCTGACGGTTAGACCACTACGTGATTGGCCAGTTTTGTTTCTCAGTGCTTAGTGTGGACTCTTCTTGGACCCAAGGTGCATTGCAACAAACAACCATAAATTCGACTTGAATATATTTTTTTCTATACTATACAATCTTCATTCAGTCAGTATTTCTTTGAATAAGAAACCATACAATTTTTATAATGCTTTGTTTCCTACAAAATTATGTTACTTGTGTGCTACTTACTACATTAACTGCTTGTTCTAATGTAATATTAATAATTGATTGTCTTATCTTTTCCAATCAGCACTGACAAAATGCATTGGAAAACCAGAAAATAACCGCTTGACACTTTCCAAACTAACCTTTTACTGTTCATCAATACTATCATAAAGCGATCTTGTCACTTTCATAATTACTCGAATTTGAGCTGCAAATATTCTTATCTCACTATTATTAAGAGAACTTCTACAACTTGAAATGTTTCTCCTACAAAGCTAATATGTCTTGTGGTACTGGGTTCGATTCCCGCCGGTCTTAGGCCTTGGATTTTATTTAATATTTAATAAAAGAAATTTGTAGTAAAAAATGTATGCTATCAGCCTCCGTCCGCGACACCTAATCGGTAGATAGACGTAAAGCCTGCCTGAAAAAATAGTCATTACTTTACTTTAGTTTACTTTTATTTCTCAAAAGTTTTAATTCTGGCAGACCTAGGCAGTTTAATGGTTGCAGACATTTTAACGTAATATGTTTTAGTTATATACCTAGTGTTATGAATTTAATGGGGTTTAATAAGAACAGTTTTTACACAGAACACGTGTATTAGAGATGAGCAGAAGAACACACATAGCAAACGCATACAAGAACAATAAGACCGCCAACAACAGCCAACATAACAACAATATTTTTCTTAACACCCTCTCTCAATGAGATGTAGTTACTTAATGACTACAATAAGAAACATCGAATTGAATACTAATAATACAACATCCACATAAACTAAAATAATTAACAAGATATTAAATGTTAAAAAAAAATCAATTAGTGAGCAGAGAGTTTCTAAGAGTTTCAAATTTTTCGGCTCCTAGAGCTTTGGTAAATAGATCAGCTATATTTTCTTTTGAACAAACATAGTCAATTTTAATAACATTATTTAGGCACAGATGTTTGATGAAATGAAATTTTATTTCTATGTGTTTGCCACGTTTGGTATTTGAAAATGTATTTGCTAAAGATATCGCACTAGCGTTATCTATTTTAAGAACTGCTTTCATTTCATCAGGCTCTTGTCCTTTCTCATTAAACACATCTTTAACAGATTTTAACACTTTTTCACATATCACCTCACTGCTTGCTCTTTTCACTTGACTCAAATCACTTAACACACCACGAAGATTCACTAACTCTTGAGCAGCGAACCCTGCCGCGATGTATTCAGCCTCCATTGTTGATTGAGCAACACATCTCTGCTTCTTTGAGTACCATGCGATAGGGTTTCCAGCATGAAAGCATATGAATCCACTGACACTTCTTCTAGAGTCATTTTGATCAGCTCCCCAATCAGCATCACTCATACCTTCTAAGCCTCCTGTAGGTGTTGAGATTGTCCTACACACCTCCATGCCAAACTCTTTTGTCAAACGATCTATCATTTTAGTTTGAGACAAGTGTAAACCATTTCTAACATGATTAATTTCCATTCCTAAAAACGATTTAGGACAACCTAAGTTTTTTGTATTAAAATTCTTCTGTAGATCTTTCAATAATGAATTCACATTCTCCTCCGTCCCAGCCAGTATCGCATCATCAACGAAAAGAACTAAGTATATATTATCTTTATAGTAAAGACAATAATCATAATCAGATCGTGTAAATCCAAGATTTTTCATTACGGATGAAAATTTATTGTTCCAACATTTTGGAGCGGAGCGGAGACCATATAGAGATCTATTAAGAATGAGAGTATTTTCTTGACATTTTAAACCTTTAGGTGTTTTAATATAGACCTCTGTATCTAAATCTCCATTCAGGAAGGCGGTGGGTACATCAATTTGAGTCAAAATCCAGCTATACTGGACTGCTACTGATAACAAGAGTCGAACAGTTGGGATCCTACATACTGGTGCGTAGGAGAATTCCCATTCTTCTTGAGGAACTTGAAATCCACGAGCCACAAGTCTCGCCTTCTTGGTTCCATCTTCTTTGATTTTAAACACCCAACGTGTTTCAATAGCTTTCATTCCTTCAGGTAATTTTCCGGGGGTCCAAGTTCCAAGTTTCTCGTGAGACTCTAATTCTGAATGTATTGCACTTTTCCATTCTTCTGATTCCATGGCCTCTTCAAACGTTTTTGGTTCTTCATTAGTTGACAATAGAAAACAGTAAGCTGTGTACAGCTCATAGTCATCCAGATATCCAGGTTTTTTCTTTTTCCTGTTTGTAGTAACTATTTCATCTTCTGCATTTTTATCCATAGAACCCATTTGTAAGTCATTCTGCACTACTTGTTCACCCTCTTCATTAATCTTTATTACTGGATTATTTTCTACCCCTTGAATTGGAACGATAGTGTCTTGTCCATTTTCCTTGACCATATTATTATCTTTGTATACCATGATTGACTCATCAAATTTGACATCTCTTGACTTTATTATTTTCCTTTCCTTTGGTAACCACAATCTGTAGCCACCTCCACAGTAACCGACCATTACCGCACGAACTGCTCGGGGTTCCAATTTCCCAGGCTTAGGTGTCACAGTATGCCATGCTCTACATCCGAATATTTTCAATTTGGACAGATCATTTCGCCCATTCCACAGATCCGAGGGAGTTTTACCTCTAGGCAAAACTGAAGTTGGTGACCTATTTGTTTCATAAACAGTACATTTTAGTGCCTCTCCCCACAAATATTTGGGAACCCCAGAATCAATTAATTTAGTTCTTAATTTTGAGAGTAGAACCCCATTCATTCTCTCACATCTGCCATTCATTTGAGGAGAATGACTTATAGTATATTCCATTCGAATGCCATTTCTTTCCACAAAGTTTAAAAAATACTTCGATTTCGCTTCCCCACCATTGTCTAATCTTATGCGCCAGACGCTTAAACCGAACTGAGTTTTTATTTCTTTAATGTATGATATCAAGTTTCTAGCTGCTTCGCTCTTATTTTTCAGCAATTTAACAACTACAAAGTGGGAATAATCATCTAATATTACCTGGAAATATTTTTCGCCATTGAGTGTACTCGGTGTGATGGGACCAACTAAATCGCTTGAAATAAGACTTCCTATTTCTGTTGCACGCTTTTTGTTCTCATAAAAGGGTTGCCTCTTTGCCTTGCCTTCTATACAAGATTCGCATAATTTGTGCGGAGTAGGTAAATTCAATTGTGTTAGCCCATCAATTGAGATGTGCCCCATTCTTTTATGCCAAAGATCTCCTTCATTGGCAGCAACAAAGCACTCTTCATTAAATTTATCCGCTTCAAAAAGGAAAAGACCATTTTTGGGCTTGAAGAAGAGTACAGGTTTATTTTTAATGAAAACAGTTGTACCTGATTTATCAGTGACTATTTTCGCCCCACGGCTAGCAATTTTTGAAGAAGACAAAAGATTGTGCTTCATACCAGGAACGATTAATGCTTCGATAACGAATTTTTGTCCCTGGCAATAAAGGCTCAACTTCCCTTTTTCATTTGCTGTCAATAGCTGGCCATCCGCTTGAACTATTTTTACTGTATTTTCTAATTCTGTAATGTTTTTCATGAAACGTTTTAACTCTCCTCTGACAAAATGATTTGAAGCGCCGCTGTCATAGATAAAAGATTTTTCTTCGAAGATCATGCCTGAATTACAACTTTCAGTTGTAAATAAATCAACTTCACTCTCACTTTGAGCATGATTTGCATGGCTATCCCTTTCTGTAAATTTTCTTCCTTGACTCTGCCGTGAAGGAAAATTGCTACCTCGGGTCCTTCTGGCTCTGTGGTATGATTGGTACCCTCTACTGTTTGATCCACGTCCTCTTGTTTGGTTGCTTCCCTGGACCATTTTTGGACAGTTCGCCTGGAAGTGTGAACTATCCCCACATCTAAAACAGCCATTATTTTGAGCTTTAAGGCCTGTCTCAGAAATATCTTGAGACTTAATTTTTAGTTCATGATCCAACAGACGTGCCTTCACAAAATCCATTTTTATTTTTTCAACAGTTTCCAAAGCAGTGACCACAGTATCATAATCTTCTGGAAGTGAAAGAAGCAAATGACATATTTTATCACTTTCGTTCAGCGTGGAACCTAAATCACTCAGTTCTCTGATAATTTTATCAAAATTAAGAAAATGGTCTTCCAAATTTTCAAACCTCTCACTTTTTAAGTTTACTAGCTTCCTCCATAAGGTTAGTTTAGAAAAAGAACTAGACCTCGCAAATACATCTTTTAAAGCTTGAAGCATTTCTTTTGATGTTTTAGAATCTTGAATAATGTCAAGATGTTTATCGGAAATACCTTGAATTATGATGGCTTTTGCTTTTGCATCGTTAATGAGAAAAATTTTCTTTGCTACTGCATCAGTTGGAGGGTCACTTTCTAAAACGTCAACTAACTGTTCTTTTTCAAGAATTGCATTCATTCTAAATTTCCAGTTCGTGAAATTATTCGCTGAGAGTATAGGCACAGGCAAAGTAAGCACTGACATTTTTATAACCTGCACTATTTGAAATTATTAAATTAATCACGTAAACCGTAACACTAATATACATTTTAATTTAGAATAACTGGGCCCATAACCTGTTATGAATTTAATGGGGTTTAATAAGAACAGTTTTTACACAGAACACGTGTATTAGAGATGAGCAGAAGAACACACATAGCAAACGCATACAAGAACAATAAGACCGCCAACAACAGCCAACATAACAACAATATTTTTCTTAACACCTAGTCCATTCTTAAAATAATTAAAAATACTTCCTCTGAAACTAATTTAATCATCTGAATTGACCTTGATAAACGTTTATAAATAAAAATTATATTTTTATTTACTTATGTGAACTTTTTTCCGTTAAAAAATATTGAATTTAAATAAATTAACACATTGAATTTAACCGTTTCTTGATAAATTGAGAAATTAGTACCATAACTCACTTCCACATATCTCAAACTTAAAATAAAATTCGGCCAGAGAAAATAATATGTGCCAATAATAAAAGAGTTTTGAGCCAAGATTGGTGTACCATTAATAGGAAACTAATATTTCATTATTATTGACTTTATCAGTTCAACGAGTAAACACTTTGTTTGAATGTTACAAAATCCATTTCATTACGATTTGAAATGATCTTCTAATAGAGCATTTTAAATAATTTTTTAAAATAATATTCGGTAAAAAATAAATCTAACTTCTCTATCATATTTAGTATTTGAGTTATTAGACTAACAAATATGATACTATTTTTCTGATTCCTAATCTGTTATTAATAATTAGTTCTGCAGTGCTTACAAGCAATTCAAGTCTTGATAGTTTTTTACATCCAATTAATCGTGAGGCACATTTCCAAAGTTTATATTTAGTTCCTAATATTATTCAAAAACAACTTTCTCTTTTCCCTTATTTACATACAATATTCTTTAGAAATATTTTATTATTGATTTTCATTAACCATAACAAATGAAGTTTTCGAATAATTTTTACCGAATGCTTGCTAACTTTTTAATTTCTGCTCGTATGTTTTGTTTTCTATTCATTTAATCATTAAGATTTGTTAATGCTGCAAATGAAACCCTACAAGATGTTGAATTTGTTTTCAAAAGTATCAAATTTTACTAAGAAAAAATTTACATCCTTTCAAACTCCAATGGAACACAGTTTGACAGGATTAGTTGCGGCAAGAAAAGTAGTTTATCAAATTTATCATTGAATCCTTTTTATTAGATAAACATTTATTTCCTAGGGATTAGTAACATTTTAGGGGGATTAGAATAGTTTTGCCTTAAATCATAAATAGTGAGGTAAGGAAATATACGTATAAGGTCTCTTCTTCAGTGCTAAAACAGGTAATGCAGGAAGCAAATATTCAGCGGAGCGGCACAATATTTAATGGGTCTTTTCAGGTTATGACAATCGCATTCGAGGCGGATATTATTAGGAGGCCATTTAAAGGAAAAGATGGGAGTATTTCTTGGGCTGTTGAAGACAGCCGAGAAAGTAGGATTGTACTTCAATGAAAGTAACACCAAACGCTTACGTGCAGCAAGAACTGTCCAACGATGAAATACTACTGAGGGAGTACTAAATATATAACAGGTAGATGCTTTCATCCATTTGATATTGCTAGCTACAAGGAATAATAAGGTATCCCAGAAAATTAAAAGGTGAGTAATACAGGGAAATAGGTGATAATGAAATTAAGATGACAGCTGAGGAATAAGCTGGCCCGCAAAAATACTAAAGCTGTCGTCTAAAAGATCAAACCTGTACTCAGCTACAGTTTAGAAACAAGGATGGTCTCCAAGGTGAAGGAGACTTCTGGCTTTGCAAAGGGTGTACTACATAGATGCAAAGAACGAACGAGGAATTGCAGCATCTCTTACATCAAAAAAGCTGGTATAACAATGTTGGCAAAACTTTGATCACAGATATGAGGGTCATGTAGACTCAGACAGAGGTTTCCTCTGAAGAGAAATTGTGCCAGAAATCTGGGAAAGTCTGAACTACGAAAAACAGGTAGTGTACTGAAGACGCCAGAAGTACTATATTAGAAGTGTGTAACTGTACACGCTGTGATCAGTCACTCACCGTCACAATGCTAAGTAAACCAAAGTGCAATAAAGCGGAAAGAAATTTCGCATATAATGCTCACCGGTTGTGTTTTCTTTTGTATTTTGGAGCATCCTACTGGAATCGTAAACATCCCTAAACACTTGCCAGAAGAGAGAATAGAATAACTTTTCGTTTAATTATAAATGAAAGGAAAGGCAAAAAAAGTTAATTAAATGATCAAAGCTCACGAAACAAAGCCTTGGCTAATGGAAACCTTAGAAGTGAAAATCAATCTTTTCACAAATTTGCTTTTACTTTTTTAATCAATCATTAATCATTAATAAACTTAACTACACTGCGCAATCTTCCACTCCTTATTTTCATACCCCTGGCACCTTTAAAATTACTTCATTAATTAACATCAATACATGATTAGAAGTTCAAGGAAAATAGATTTGATCAATACGAGTTCTCAGAAATTGGAGATAAAGAAAATTTCTCAGCATTGCAAACAGCCGACAAGTTCATAATACAGATCCAATGTTCGTTACAATCTTTATTAATCTACTCTATTGTTCACTACTTGTTCATTAGCTCGAACAATATACTTCTACAGTTAAGCCAGTTCTGAGATGTCACAGATCGCTTGTTTTATAATCAGTCGATTTCTTTAATAACGTTTAAAGAATAAAAAGTTGTATAGCCCAATAAGAGGTAATAAACCAATATAAATTTACATTGATAGAAATATATAAATAACATTCAAGGAATAAAAATATAATGAGTTCAAGGGAGGTTGGATACACATTTTCCATTGTCGAATGTGAACGGTAGAGCTCTTATGGTACGAAATCTAATGCAAAAGATTGAGTAATTTATTTAGCTTAGCCTCAATGATTTACATATATAAAATTTTGAAAATCACTAATATTTTTCAAAAACCTGGGAACGAATAAGGAACATAAGTGGAATATATGTACACTGGGCCAAAAAAGTCTGTGAACACTAACCTAAATTTTATTACTTTTATTATTATCTTATTAGAAACTTCTTTTATTTTCAAATGAAATATACTATTCGATAGACAGAAACCAGAGTTTTTCATTTTATATTCAATCTTTTATTTTTGTTCAGCAGGAATATCACAATTAAATGTTTAACAAAACAACACCCCAAACGAATGCAAAAAAAGTCTGTGAACAGCTGTATAAATATGTAAAAACATTAAGATAACAAACAGAAAAACGATTGAATAAAGTTTCAAAGTTCTCTATTGTATTGTAGAAACCACTACAGTCAGTTTTGTGAATAAATAATCTAATTAGTACATATTTAACCACTAATATGGAAGTTCCCAGACCAATTCGAGAACTTATTGTGACGTTGCGAAATGAAAGAAAAAGTATTCGAGAAATAGGGAAGATAGTTCAAAAAAACCCTTCAACGGTGCATAATATAATTAAAAAGTACGGAAATGTGATTAGTAGGCCACGCAGTGGACGGCCACCAAAACTTAATTCCTTTCATAAACTGCAAATTCTGAAGTCTGTTCGAGAAGAACCCAGGACAAGCGCTCAAAAAATCAGTCAAGAATTATCAAGTGGTTATGTGTAAGCGTAACACCACAGACAATTAGAAATAAATTACATGAATACGATTATTGCGGTCGAGTCCCGAGGAAAAAACCTTTAATCAATAAAATAAATAGTAACCGCCGATTGGATTTCGCGAAAGAATATGTTTCTAAGCTTTCTAGTTTCTGGGAAACCGTAATCTTTTCAGATGAGTCGAAATTCAATGTATGTGGGTCTGATTGACGACAAAAAGTGTGGCGAAAAAGAAATGAAGCTATGAAAATGAAAAATATGAAGCCTACTTTTAAGCATGGGGGAGGCAACATTCTGGTGTGGGGTGCATGAGTGCTAAAGGAGTGGGCAAGTTAGATCTAATTAATGGTATGATGGACCAATATGTGTATGTGGATATATTAAGACGCAATTTAAAAGAAAATTCAAAAAAATTAGGGTTGGAGGGAACGTTTGTCTTCCAACAAGACAATGACCCGAAACATACCGCACTAAAAACTCGGGAATGGCTTTTAAATAATACACTCTGGCGCCTAAACACCCCTCCACAATTGCCAGACTTTAACCCAATAGAACATTTGTGGGATGAAATCAGCCGCGAAATAAATAAACGAGGAATAAGAAACCGTGAACAACTAAAAAACGCTATTTTAGAAGAGTGGGATAAAATTCCAACATTGACGACCACAAAATTATTAGGATCGATGAAAGCTCGCTTGTTGGAAGTGATTAGGAACATAGGAGGTCCTACAAGTTTTTAAAATTTATAATTCACGTACAATGTGTAAGAATGATTTATTTCTGCAAAGTGTTCACAGACTTTTTTTGCATTCGTTTGGGGTGTTGTTTTGTTAAACATTTAATTGTGATATTCCTGTTGAACAAAAATAAAAGATTGAATATAAAATGAAAAATTCTGGTTTCTCTCTATCGAATAGTATATTTCATTTGAAAATAAAAGAAGTTTCTAATAAGATAATAATAAAAGTAATAAAATTTAGGTTAGTGTTCACAGACTTTTTTGGCCCAGTGTATGTATGTATAGAAGAATGCTTACGATCTTGGTCGAAGCTAAATGTTAGTTAATAGCCAAACAATAAATTTTCAATTATTATTAAGTTCTCTAATTTAAGGCGTGTAAACATCAGAGGTCATTGTGCCAGTAGACATTTTTAGTTCACTGCCTATTTCCGGGCAGTAAAATTATTGTAACTTCATTATTACTCTTTTTAACCCTGGTTAAACGGATAGAAGAGAACGCAGCAAATTGCTTTTCTATTTTGGAATAATAACTTAAAATGATCAGCGATCTGTTAGATCACCCGAGACTAATACAAAAAACTTTTAAAGAGAATAAATATGTTTAATATTTTGATGTTCAAATAATAATAGTATTTGTAAATTAAACAACATTCTAGTAACCTTCAATTCGCAGAGAAGGCAACGGGCGTCAATTACAGCTGTAGAAGGTATGCGCGTTAAATGTAAACAAGAAAGTTATCAGCTGTTCCAAATATTGATACGCTTATTATATAAAAAGTAATTTTATTTAGAATTATACTTTCAAATATTTCCTTTCTTTTGATGTAGTTGGATCGGCAATGATGAACTAACTACATTTATAGCTCGCTGGAGTTCTGGCTTCGAATCTGCTTTTAGAGCCTCACAAATATATCTCTGAATATGGACGAAAATCATATTACCGGTCAGACACAAAGAGGGCAATCGAAGTATGACAAATAAAGTGATAACAATTTACTGTTTCGTCTACGAAATTCAATTCATGCCAAGCTTTAATTTCAAAATGGTATTTCCATCTTTCTGTTTCTAAGTGATTTTGTTTCTGAAAATTATTCTGCAAGGTGATACGGAAACATCAGCAAAGATTAGTTCTCTTATCTAATTGATTGATCAATTTCTAATGATGGATGATGAATGGATTTTATTTTTATTGTTGTATAATTTATTTTTGATCTTGTGGTTTTAATTTTTTTATTCTTAACAACTTGACTCATTGCTCATTTCTTCATTCAATCATCCTGTAAGTGTAGAAGTTACTTAATACCTGAAGAACGCAAACTTATGACACTTCATAATTAATTAGTTATCCAAGAGTTATAAGCTTGTTTGAAAGTTTTACATTAGTTGGTTGACCACTTGAAAAAGTAGAATATTATATTAAAACTTCAGAATAATATTGTTCTAGTTTTATTTATTTGATGCTGTTTAGTTCGACAGTAATTATAACATATTCTGACTAATAATATCTTAATTTCAAAAACTTTGAGCATTGTGTTGAAAATTTTTTTCTTGTAAATTAAAATCAAAAAAGCGAATGAAAAAAAATGGCATTTTTTCAAAGCCACCTTAGGCTACAAGTTTTTTTTTTTTTTTGGACGGAATATTATACTAACCAGCCTTTCTCAATTAATTTTTAGTCGTATTTCGGTAATATGAATCAGCGTAATGTAGAATATATTTAAATCTATTTGTATATGAGAGAATGTATATGCGGGTGAATTTAGAGTTTGAGTCATGCCTTAAGCTGTATGTTTATTGTTGCAGATAGAAAATTATTAAGGGCACATTACACTAGGTGAGTTGTGATGCCAGCTCGCCAAGGGTACTCGGTGACATTACATCGGGACGGCGCCAGCCAACCCTGGGGTATTAGACTGGTTGGTGGTTGCGATCTTGACAAGCCAATTGTCATAACTAGGGTAAGTAGTATTAAATTATTTTTAGTTTTAGCAATTCTCTGTAAATATTATTATTATTATTTAAGTCGCGTCAACAACTGAGCTCGTTGGCCTTCTGAAGGCATTTGAGCGCGGAACCTTCGTACATTGCACTGCCTGCAACGTTTCCTTGTAGGCAACACTGTCCGACACTGAACATTGTGCTGTAAGAGACACTTACAAGAGATATTATTATTATTATATTACAGGGAACAACGTCTGAGGTCAATGGAGGCCTGTATTATCATAAATGCACTATCTCTCTTATTATCTCAAAACAGACTTTTCCTTAATTTGGAAACAAGATTAGAGAAACTCAATGGGGAGCTGGTTTTGAATTCTAAACCTCCGACTTATGAAAACACTTTGCTACCTAACCTTCTTAGCAGTTCCATTGAATCCGCCTTTTAAGATTATCCTTTATTTTCAAAAAAATGTTTTATTGGTAATAGCCTCAAGAAGCCTTTTTTTGTGAAAGCCAAATTTTAGTATATAACTACGTTTCAATTACCTTTGATATCCTTCATCAGATGCTTCTTCAATCATTGTTGCACTCACTCCAAATACTCTGTAAAAATCATTCTCTCCTTTTCAAAATGCTCGTTTGCGGTTAAAAATCTAAAATCTGCACTAAGAAATTTTTATTTTTATGATTGGAAATTGAAAGTAAATAGAAACAGATGCATCTCTCTGACTTAGATATACTACGTAGTTCTTTCATGTATTTAAGAAATGTTTACACAAAACCGTATATTTTGTAAGCATTACTATTTATATTTGTTTAATTTTCTATTTAAATAAATTCATATACTAGTCCATTTGGCGATGTGTCATGCTGGAAACACATTTGGATTCGTTCCAATTTTTGCGACTCAGATTTCGGGCTTTTTGTGTTTCTGGTAAATAAACAGTTATTACACTAAAGTTACTTTTTTCTTTTTAAATAATAATAATTGCTACCGCTATTTATAGGAAATGTTATTATTGATTCCTCCTTCATGAATGAAAGGGAAGTGTAGTTTGTGTTCACTATTTGGCGAAAATATACCAGTTCAGTGTAAGAATTGATTTTATTTATTTTTTTAGAATATCCTAAATAAACTGTATTTAAAAAAAACTGTAGCTATGTTTGACCATTAATATAAATGTTATTTGTGCCTGATATCCTCGCTTCCCTAAAGGAAGTGCCCTAAAACTATTTTTCTAGCAATATGTTTTCGTCAGAGATATAGAGCCATATGTATGTTATGTGCAGTATTTACAAACTTTAGAGGAAATATGAAGTAATAATAATAGGAAACATTTTATAAAACGCCCACAAAATAAAAAATTAACCAATTAATAAATGCAACCTGTAAAATGCGTCATGTTGTGGAATTTTATCACAGAGAGGAAAACCTACTAAAATTTAAAGAAATTCGTTGGATTCATTTTCGAAATAATCTCAAACATAAAAGTCTTATGGTAGTTTACTTTTCAAATTTTTCAATGTTCTCTGCTCTAAATATTTTAAAAATGATTTAATACCTTGGGTTACTACTTGATTGCATGCTAGCATTTACTAAATACGAGTATATTAGCTCAGTCTCCGATAGATCAGTGAGGCAGTCTTTTCCCTCTCCTGAACAGAAACTTATATCTTAACTGTTGCAGTAAGAAACTAATATTTTTTTTATTATATAGTCTTTATTTATTAAAATAAAGTTATAAATAAAATACACTTCTGGGTATACAAAATAAATTATAAAGACAACTGCCACGGTCAAAGACCGTCAGCGGAAAGAAACTAATATATACCTAAATTTACGCCCGATATTATTTTATATTACATATTAGAATATATATTTGGAATATAACAAAGACACGATGCTGTGTCTTTGAAAGATATAAACATTAAAGATTAAAGCACGTCTTGCTCGCTATAACTTACACGTTAAGGTTTTAATTTTTTTTTTTTAAATTTGTAAATATGCTTTGAATCTTAGCCTAAGATTTAACTTCAGGCAAATTCTATTATTTTGTTTTGTTTAGTCTATAATATAGACTATATTAAAGGAAGTTAACATCAAACACTTGGACTTGTAAATAAATAAATTTCAAACATTTCGTTTAAGGGATGAATTCAGTAAAATTTCAGTTCAACACAAAAAATTAAAAATGGAAATAAAAAATCTCTTTCGATAACAAACTCGCTGGCTGAAACAATAAAAAAGTAAAGTGCTATTTCGCAACATGTTAAAAAGCTTTCTGAAGCTAAAATAGAATATAAATAGAAACCAAGCGGGAAGCTAAATAGGCTGGAAAGAACAGTGCGCCATTCGTTAACTAGTCGATGCTTCTTTTTTCTGTCTTGGTGTTAAAAATTATCACCATGTTCATTGGAGTCCGCTGTAGGCATAATTTTGATGAAGTGCTTCTTATTTTCAAATGAACCTAAGAATTTCAATTCATTGAACCAAAGTCTGTTAAAAACAAACTTTTGTTAAATAAAGTAAGTAACCGAAAATATGTTTCATTTTCAGATTGGTTTCACAAAATTAACTCCAACCATCAGTATATTAAAGATAAAACAATTATTTTCAGCATGAACTATTGCATCAGTTATTGCTCTTAATGTTCCCATAAAGAGACATTACTACCGTGTTTTGAGTCTTGCAGATATTACTGGAGAATAAGGAATTTACTTGTTGTATGCATGAAATCTCTTAAGGAATATGTGATTATCAGGACTGATTCTCCAAGAGAGATTCTCCAAACTTGGAAACTCTCCGGCATAAATTGTTGGATCCCGGCTAAAGAAAAGTGCGGTACCATTGAGCCACGCAAATGCTATGAATAGACTCGATTTCGTAGAGCACCAACTTTAAGTTTTATTTATCCAAATAATTCTTTCTAACTAAAACTTCCACCTGCCTCTCTACGGCCAGCGTACTCAAAAAGTTTTTTATAAAATAATCTGCGATTTAATCATCTTTTATCATTTTAAACAAACACAGATCTCTACTTACTGAAGCAATAAATTTTCTCGCTTTGTTTATTTTTCAATTTTAAGATGGGATACAATACACTGAAAGTTAAAGAATACCGATTAATCTCTCTGATTTAATTATATTTATAATCAGAGCTGCCATCAAACTGTATTTGTGTAAAGAAAAAAGCAACATAAAGTTTGGCAGCCAACATAAAACAAACTATAAACACTTTTTGACTAGTTGGCACACTAGATTTAATGAGAAGGGATTGAATAAGTGTAAAATGGTGAATTTCTGTACTGTGACCCTGTTTACATGATGAGTAATACTGCCTAAATATTTTGTCTTCAATCCAAAATTTGTGACTAGCAAATAAAATTCTTTCATTTGAACGCTTTCTCTTTTTTCTCAATATTTATGGAAGTTTAGAAAATTGAATTGAATATTTGGTACCTTTAGATTGTGAGTTATTCCTTAGTCTTGACCAAAGTGCAGACAGACCTTTTTCTAGAAAATGTCGAACTCATTGGAACCTTGAAACGGTTATTCTGGTGAAAACTGGATTACATAAATTTGATACAGACGCCATGTTTCAAGAAATACAAAAAATTAGGTGGAAGTGAGTCATTTTTTCCGATGAGGCTAAACGCGCCCAGCTGCCAATTTTGTCTTGGACGGTGATGGTTTCACATCTGTACTTTACTCTTTACAAAGTTTCTAATTTACACATGACATGCTGGACTTCAACAGGGAATCTCCCACTTACAAATCAACGCTCAAACCACTACACAATCCCTTTTGGACAACAAAGAAATAAAAAACAAACAAATGTGAATCTCTCACACACATTTGTGTGCACATTTATTCCGCAGATTTTTCAACATACATGGTATTTTATCGGTATATTTATTCCCCAGTAGCAAGACGTTTGTGGTTAAACCAGTTGATTGCTAGTTGATACTAAGAACGAAAATCAAAATACCCAACACCGTTTTTAAATCAAATCAAAGGTATGTTAACAAAATATTTTTCAAACCATGTTAATTGAAAATTTTAGGATGACTAAAAATCCTAAATCCAATTTAAAATCCATATTTCACCAAATAATGTTAAGAATATTTAATTATAGTTCACAGCTCACAGTAACCTTCACACACTTATTGTCAATGAGTTATAATAAAGTTCTGTTTCCAGCCTCCGATAGCTCACTATCCCGAATCTCTTTTCTAATATCTTCTCTTCACACCGCCAAAAAGGTTACATTCAGTATAGAACCCACATTTTAAACACAAGTATCACGAATGTTTTACCATAAAAGAATTCGTTTTCGAATCAATTTACTGGTAACTGACTTTTCTGTCTAATATAAATAAGTGAAAATAAAGAATAGAACAAATTACTTGAATGCATTAGGCAAGAGAAATATATGTATACTTGATTTATGAGCGCCTACCCAGTGGCAGAACCAGAAATAAATCTTAAGAACAAGCACAATTGACTTGTGCACCATCAATAACTAAAACCTAATTAATAACTTCAGTATATTTCTTCTAGGTTATATTAAAAAGAAAAGAAAAGAGAAACACGAGTGTTCACTGGTTTTAGTATCCAATGTTAAATATAGGGCATCCCAGTAAAATATTATTAGCTATTTTGATGACAACACTCACACACACACAAACGTATCAGTTTTCATGAATATTTTTGTTAAATTTTCTAAAGTGGGTGTGAATATTAATGATGAAGGATGTGTTCACTTGAATTAAGTTACATGATAATGTGAAAAGTTCATTGTGCATTTCATTAATCTAAACTCCATCACTATTACTATAGTCAAATTGGAACAAGCACGTTAAGTATGTATAATTTTAGAACATGTGTAGGCCTACGAAAGTGACACAGATTATCATACTTCCTTGTATTATAAGTGGCCACCATTTGTGTTATTGACCTGTTCTTGATTAAATTGATGGGAGTAAGGTGTTCTTAGTTAGGCTGTTCATGTAACCAATTATCTGAAGAAATTTATTTTTACGTTACGAGGGTCGTTTGAAAAGTCCGTGCAAAAATAAAAACTATTTTGGGGTAAACCTTTTTTATTTTTCACATAGTCTCCTTTTAGGCTTATACACTTCGTCCAACGCTGCTCTAGTTTGTTGATCCCTTCCGAATAATAGGATTTGTCCAAGTCTGAAAAATAGCCATTCGTTTCTGCAATCACCTCCTCATTTGAATAAAATCTTTTTCCCGCCAGCCATTTCCTAATATTGGGGAACAAATAGTAGTCCGAGGGAGCCAAGTCTGGAGAATAGGGGGGATGTGAAACGAGTTGGAACCCTATTTCCATTAATTTTGCGACCACAACTGCTGAGGTGTGAGCTGGTGCGTTGTCGTGATGGAAAAGGACTTTTTTGTGGGCCAATCGTGGGCGTTTTTCTTGCAGCTCGGTTTTCAAACGGTCCAATAACGATGAATAATATGCACCTGTAATAGTTTTACCCTTATCCAGATAGTCGATGAGGATTATTCCTTGCGAATCCCAAAAGACAGTCGCCATAATCTTTTCGGCCGAAGGAACGGTCTTCGCCTCTTTTGGCGCAGATTCCCCCTTGGTAACACATTGTTTAGATTGTTCTTTGATCTCAGGAGTGTAGTGATGTATCCATGTTTCATCCACAGTGACGAAACGACGCTTAAAGTCCTGCGGATTCTTCTGGAACAGCTGCAAACCGTCCTTGCAACACTTCACACGATTTCGTTTTTGGTCAAGCGTGAGCAATCGCGGCACCCATCTTGCGGATAGCTTTGTCATGTCCAAATGTTGATGCAAAATATTATGTACCCGTTCATTCGAGATGCCCACAGCACTAGCAATCTCACGCACCTTCACTCTTCTGTCATCCATCACCATATCATGGATTTTATCAATGATTTCTGGAGTAGTAACCTCAACAGGGCGTCCAGAACGTTCAGCGTCACTTGTGCCCATATGGCCACTCCGAAAATTTTGAAACCACTTATAAACTGTTCTAATCGAAGGTGCAGAGTCACCATAATGTTTATCAAGCTTCTCTTTAGTCTCCTCAGGCGTTTTGCCTTTCATAAAGTAGTGTTTAATCAACACACGAAATTCTTTTTCGTCCATTTTTTGAAAATCACTCGACTTCCTCGATTCAAACGAATGCCAAACACAAAGAAATAGACCGATCTGGCTGAAACTTGGTGTGTGTTCTTCCAAGAGATGCTACTAACTAAACATAACCTCGATACGCGCCAGTAGTGCTATCTCTCTGACTTTGCACGGACTTTTCAAACGACCCTCGTACATTAATAGTTATTGTCAACGGTATTCCTGTAATGAAAATATAATTACATATATTAATATATTCTCTATTAAGTATAGTTCAAACACATTGGCAAATCAAATTTCATCTGTTTCCCCTTTTTCTATCGCTCTTAGAAAAGCCAATTTTTTTTTTAAATTTAAGGTGCGTCTACATCTGAGATCATTGGCTCCCGTAGCCTTTTGTTTTTGTCAGTATCATAAAAATAAATGATGATGTATAATTTCAGGCAGTTGCTGGTACACCAGCTGAGGGCAATGTCAAACCAGGGGATGAAATATTGCAGATAGGTGATTATGATGCCAGAGATATCAGACATCAAGATGCACAGGCAATGTTCAAGAATGCTGGAAACACAATTCGCCTCGTCATTTATAGGTTATTATGTAGAAAAATGATTACAAAACTTAATTGTGATGAAAGCTTAGTTCTGCCTGAATATATTAGCTTAATAGAAAAATTCAGAGCTTTTTTTTCAGCGAGAGGCTTTTTCAATTTGGTAGCCACAGTTAAGTTTTATTTTCAGCCACCTTCAGTGCAAACAGCCTTTGTACACAACAAGCACATAGTTCACATTTATGTTTATTCAGTATTCGATTCACATGAAGTGAGGACTGTAGAGTTCTCTACGTTCCAATCTTCTATTCGGAAAACCCTTCTAACCATTTTTCCAACTTCATCCTCTAATTTCATTGAAAGAATCTTTCTTCTTTTTTATGTCACTATCAATCTTCAGGTACCTTTTTTTATGGAAGCCATATCTTTCGTTTTAAAATCCTGTATCTTTAACTCACTTCTCACTTAATGGTCTAATTTCTTTACAATCTTTCTGACCAGGTCAACAACAACCTGGTGGTTAGCCATGAAAAAGGTACAGTTTACGATCATTCAATCAACCGGCGGGAACTCCCTACGTTAGAATTTTCCTTCAAACCTTTGGAGGCTTATAACGGATTGGATAAGTCGTTGATGCTGAAATTGCCACTTTTGAGAGCACCTCCACTGATGAGAATGAGATTCAGAAATGAAAACTGCAAATCAATTTATAGAAGTTATGTAAACAGTGATACAGAACTGTTGCAGATCAGATCTGTTATTTATATGCATTTCTTTTACAGTGCGAATCTTGCTTTCTGAATCTCATTTATTATTCGAAGCAAAAAAAAAGATAATGCACTAAAGATTAAGTTAGGCTAACCCTATATAAATTATCTTATTAAATCTTATTTTCATTCAGTTTAAAAGAATTTTTTTGACTAGAAATAGGTTTAATTTGTTTAAAAAATATTGCGTGACTTGACTAAAAAAGGTAAGCTTTGAAAGTTGTTAAAATTAACTGCAGCTCATCTTGTCAATTATACAAGAGTCAATATTTAAAAAATGTTAATTACTCTTGAGATAAATGGTTGCATTTTTCATTTCGTTTGGAACTGTCATTAACTCGAGTTAATATACATATTTTTACGAGGTACAGCAACCTGCACAATGCTACTATAGATGAACAGATTGCCTAGTAGTCTGCGAATGACAGTCTTAAGTCCAAGGTTATTTAAGACAAAATACTACCACTTTTTTTTTTCAAATTTTTGAGATACTCATTTCAATGAGTTTAGAAATGAGAGAGGAACAGTTTATTCTAGTAATACATCACAGCTTGAATCTTCAGTACTTCTTAGGGAAATAGAGAAACTGACCTCTATGGTATTAAAAAACAAGTATGGTGACAAAAATACTAATATAATTTATAACTGGAACGTAACGAACTGTTAGAACCTTCTATAGATTTTTTTTGAAGTGTAGTTTCAGACGGCCATGGTACCATTATCGTAATATTCGTTCTTCATGTTTCAGGCAAGGAGGCGAATACAGTGCCCGTTCTAGCCGTGATAGCAGTGTAGATCCAATGGGACTTCCTCGATCAATAGGGTCATTGTCAGAACACTATTATGACCAAATTGGTCCAAATTCTATAAACTCAGCGCTTCTATCTCCTCATTCCCGCAGTTCGTCAGTAGTATCGCCTCACAGACAAGAGCTAGAAGAAGAGCTGGTAGCCGTTACTGAACAGGTGAGTCTTCTTGCAAGTTTGTTTTCGTTTGATATTTAAACTACTGAAGGATCCAAATCTACTACAAAGTGCGCTTCTGTACTTGCGCCTCTTCATGAACTCTGCAATTACCCGTAAAATTATTTTATCTGTCAATATCAAATCCACAAACCTATGCTTTGGCTCCGTTTGTAGCGTTGCTCACTTCTGTAGAAATAATAATACCATTTTTTGTGAGCTTTTATGTTAATATAAGTAAAAAAAATAAATAAAATTCATCAAAACGATGTCAAAACTGGTTGTAGTTAACCGAAACATGGTTGTTTCTCATTAAAAAAGAATCTTTTTAAAAACATCTTACAATATTTTTAAGTTTAATAGTCACAAATTCAAAGTTTTTGAGCCCAACTTTGTGGTAGTTAACGTTGATATTAGCAGTAAACTTATACACCAAAAACAGCTTATTTAAAATCAATATCAAGTTGCTTGTAAACAAATTCTTTTCGGTATTTACTATTACTTCTTTAAGGTTAAGTAAATTAGAAAATAAACTTTGTTTTCCTATATTTACCTGGCTGTTGATATTATGCAATAATATTTGGCAAAGGTTCAATGTTTAAAATCAAAACAGTTGGGGTAGTGCCATAACAAGTACAAAGGGAACAATGGAGTCTATAACATTATTTTTGCTTCTGTTTTTCAAGCAAAAGAAATTATGATTAAATTTAGAACTAAATAATAGTTCAAATAAAATGTTTAGGAAACATGTAAAATTTAAATGTACTCATTTAAGTATAAAAACTGTTTACAAATCAGATCGGTGTTGCAGAGTCATATGTTAGAAAAATGGACTTCATATTGAAAACCTTGATTTATGACGTTTTTTAACTTAAGGATGGGCATTGCTCACAACCTTGTATGAGGTAAATAGATGCTCAGGCATCCTGGGCCAAACTCATTCAGTTAGTCCTTGTACTGAAAACCAGAACTAAGCTTAGATTTTCTCTTCCTGGGTGCTTGTTACAGTCCACTCTTCTGTGATGGATAGTGTTTTCTGGAACGGGGTAATACTATCTGAAGGCCGGAAATGAATTAAGAAATTTCTAGGTGCCAATGACCTCGGGTGTTGACGAGGCGTTAATAACAAAAATATAATAAATAATTATAAAAAGCTGGAGCTTTTAGAAAATAGACTGCAATATTATTAGAATTTTCCTGCCCCGGAATCGTGGAGGCCGAAAGAAAGTGTGCTGGAATTGCACTGTCTTAATCGTCAGAAAAGTGACACAGACAAATGGCATAACAAACCGGTTTACATGAAGAAGTGGCGAAAGTACCTGGGGCTCATCCAAGAAACTGCCTCTCAATATAAGAGTGGTAATAGTGCCAATGGAGATGTTGGTGTTCGGAGTGATCCCTTGCTCTCGCGAAGAAGACTTGTGCGAACTAAGGCAGGATAGAGGACTCATAATGCAGATGCAGAGGGCGATAGTTTTCAGTCAGGAATGACTTTAATACCACAGGTTTCCTTACATTGGCGGCGGGACTGGGAACATGGAGAATAGATTATTAATACACAAATCTTATTAGGAGTTCATAAATTTAGATTTTAACGCTCTAATCCTTCGAAATAGATTTTATCTCAAATGTATTGTGCCAAAAATATTTTGGATTTTCATAGATTCATGCCAGTTACAAACGTTGGACGTAACGTTAGGGAACTGAGACGGTTATAAAAGAAACAATATTCTTATCTCAAATACTGGCAAACACAAAACTTGCGTTCTTAAGAGCATGAAAGAATTCAATAAATCAAAGCTAGTAACATATTTGAATAATAAGTAACCTCTAAACTACCAAATTCTTGTAAAATAGTAAATAAAAAAGCCTGCTTTTTGAGGAGCACTTCAGGATTAATACCACATTCAAGAATATATTTGTCCTCAGGGTTTTTTTTAAAAAAAAAATTTTGTAAATAATAAATAAATAAAGCTTAACACTGTAACAGAGGCGTAAATAAAATTTTGGGGTTTCCGTTTTTTTTAAATAATTAATAATATCCTAATGAAAATATTTAAAGGATTTCTGACAGATTTTCGCTCAGGTTTTACTAGATAGCCTCACCCTCAAATACTATAAAATAGTTTGCAGATATTAATATGTAGAGACGAGGCAGTGGCAGTAGCGTAGCTTGCCAATTTAGTTTAGATGTATGTGCTATTATTGGGTATAGTAACCTCCCCAAAATACCCAGCTTTCAGTAATATAAAAATAGGGTGTCTCTTTTCAACATTCTTCTCATTTCATCTCAGTTTCAAATCTCCCAAGTTTAGAATTGAAAAGTTTTTTGCGGCTTATATTTTTAATGAGCTAAATTTCATTCAAGATGGAACAAAATTAATCTTCCATAAAATGAACTGCATATGAACGTGACATAACACACCAATGTTTTAGGTTTTACTCTCAAAAATACTTTCTTCATATGAAACTCATCTCAGAGGATGGGAAAAAAACCAGAAAAACAGTGGTTGTTGATCATTACTCGATCTTTCTTCCTGCAATGGCTAATTGTTATTCAATCGCTAATTGGCACTTACATTGCATCACTAATGTTTGCTTGGAAGAGTGACCATTAACCCAAGGACCTGAGTGTAAAACAAAAAGTGTTAGCTCTAAAAGACAAAGAAACTTATCAATGTTTTTTATAGACATTAACAACAGTCGAAAAAAGTTTAGTAAAGTCCCATTTGAGAACAAATCGGAATATTTGTAATACTCTTCTATTTTTGAAAATTTGTATTTCTTAGTTCGTTAACTATTCACCTAATTTTTAAGTAGGGCTTATATTACATTCGGGTGTGTATTTTCCGAAGCGATTTTTTTTATTTCATTTTTTGGAGAGAGAATTTACAATTATTTATCTAACGTTTCCTTTACCTTGATAATTAATATTAAAGCATATGATCAGGGTTTAAAAGATGAAGTGAAAGTGTAAAAGGTTGAAGTAAATAATATTTTGGTAAGTATTTAACAAATAACTGATTAGTTTTCATTTATCATTAGTGTACAAAATTATGAATTTGATTTTTTAAAAAAAGAAAGTGAATCCTTCTATTAGAGGTCTTTGCTCTGGCAAGATCGTAACTATTGATTTAATTTCTTCACTGTAGTTGTAGTTTAATTGTTGCAAATAATCTATAAACAAAATTAAGCACAGCATAAAGTTAGAAGTCAGTTTAGGCATGATTAACAGTAATTTGAGAGAAATCAGAAGAATGAATGACTGTATTAAAATCAATGAGTCGAATTAAATTATTATGAATCGCCAAAATTACGAATTTTTTTAATTCAAATCATGCTAATAAATAGGAGTAGTTTAAAGGCTACAATTTTTAAGGTTTCCAGAATAATATTTTAAGTACCTACATTAGACTTGGTGCAAACATTGTCTGTTCCCATGAGTGCAAACCCTAAAGTACCTACATATAATGTGAATATCATAAATTAAATATTTTTGACTGTTCTCTCTAGTCTTAATAACTAAATTTTAGCAAAATTTTTAAAAGAAAAACTCTACTCTCGTATCTTGTGTTCACCGTCCATCTTTTAAAACATGTAGCCTTCAAATCTTATCTATTCATTTTTATTTTCGGTTCTGCCTTTTTATCTCATTGGTACTTCACTTTTCCTCCTTACAAATTTAGCTGTAACAGTTGGAAAATAAGTTTTTCATCGAGTGCCATTAATGGTGGTGTTTATTTAAAATTGCGTATTTACCGTTGGGCTGGTTCTCTGCCTACTTCTCCTTAAATTTGTTCTATCAGTTGAGGGCTGCATCGTGAACATTATTTACATCCCAACTTGTGAACCAAAGAAGGATGTAGACCTTATATTTGCGCCACAACTGATATGTTTAAAAGTTCAGTCAGTTAATCTTGGAATTTTAAGCCTGTTTCATTGGAATATCTATTAACATAAAGCATAATTTAGGCGATTCCAATTAATTTAATTGGAAACCGTTGTCTTAATGCAGAATAATTTGCATGATCAGAATGATCAGGTTATTCCTTTTCCCCCGACAAGAGGTCTCGTTACCAGTGACATTTTAAAAGGTCTGGTAGGATTCCTTGGGTTGGTTAGAGTGGGCTGGATGGTGTGTAAGTACGATTTAAAGATGGCCAATTTATTGTGAAATATTTAAAATAGTTTTTGTGTTAAAGACTCTTACGATTGGAAAGTTTAGGGCAGTGTGTAAAATAGTGTTTGTAATATTATAGGGTTATTCCGTGGATTGCAGAAAATGTTTAGTTCTGTGCGGCTTGTGTTCATTTAATGTTCTGTCACTTTAATGCTTCAGTTCCCAAGAGTTAAAGTCCAACTTGTTCCAATAATATTTAGTAAAAGTGAAACATGTCTGTCGAGTAAACTTTTAAGATGGAGGTCTTTTTATGTCTTTTCCATGGAGTTAAATCTTATCTAACAGATTTCGTTATATATGAGCTTTCCTTACTAGCCGCCTGTTACAGGAGATTGTCATTAACCTCTTTAGTGAGGTAAGATTGTGTTGATGTTGACAGTCAGATTGTTCGCACTCTGATCCGTAAATGTTTCGGGCTTACATTAGATTTAATTAATTTTGGTCTTCCAAATTTTGAAATGTTCTCGAATGAGGCTTAATTTGAAAACAAACTTATGGAGTAAATTGAAGCAGCAACTATCTCCTCGCTTAATGGTGTCCACCTTCATGAAATTCAGTTTATATTTTGTTTAGTGATGTGAAAAGAGTTATTAACTAAATTAATTAAAGAGAATTAACTGTTTTCTATTGTTTGTATTGTACAATGAGATTATTTTTCATTTTTTAACCAGTTAAATAGCATAAATAAAACAAAAAATCTACATTAAAATAAAAAATTCCCAGACTAGATCATTAATAATATATCTGGAATCTCATGTTTGAAAATCTCGTTCAGGTTCGGTGGTGGGCATAGGTAAGAGGGCAAAGTTCAATAAACAAGTAGAAATAGAATTTATTTTTGAAATAGATTCGATGAATTTAATTTTAACCACATCCACAGGAGATTGCGTGGAATGTAAACATTTCCTGACGTGTTTACTTTTGATTTTACGTTTATGGATTTTTCTTTTCTACCTAGTTTAGTATTTTTCTTTTATTTTTTATGCAGTGCAACAGTTAGATATTGCTGACAATAAGTAAACAGTGAAATAAATGAAAATCTTTAACTAGGTACTGTTCCCAGATTGCCATGTTGGGGATAGAATTCTTATCTGTGCTTTGTGCATGAGACCTTTCTTATGGATTTTTTTTTTCATCTCGTGACATCTCATTTATGAAAATCGGTCCGCGCGTTTAGGCGCTACGTTGTTTACAAAAAAAAGAAACAACAGCATGAAGAACAATTTTTTTAAATGCCATTTTTCCTCAATTTTTGCATCTTTTTTCTTCAAAACTATTGAATCTGCGTTGTTGTAAAAAAAATCAAACTTAAAAACTAGGATATACTCTATATTTTATAGAAAATTTGAGAATTTTATATTTTATGAACAAGAGAAAAATGTGTCAAGTTTGGTGTTTTTTAACGTTACGCTTTTTCGTTCAGTTTTTGACGATCTACCTTTAAGCAACTGTCCATCGGAGTTTTAATAAAGCCCATTTTTAGTAGACTAATTATAAACTCAAAATTTTGGCTATCTTGAATGGGCTTTCAAGCTAGTTAATATCTTAAGCACAAGTTTCAGAAGAGAAATTCTTATCATTAGGCAAAAAAATAATTTGAACTCGAAGCAAGGAATTCCTTTGTCAGAAATGGGAATTACAACTTTTTTGAAAAAATTGGTTGTTATCAAAATAAAATCAATTAGGAATTGCTTAACATCTTCCAGAACTATGTAAGCTGGTTGCGTACAGATGGCCCCGCAGAAAGCGGCATTTTAAATAGATAAACACAATCAGTCCATGTGCTGATAGATCTGGTTATTTGAATACAAAAAAAAAATCCCTCTCATTTGAGCGCACAAAGCAAGGTTTAAAGATTTCCTATCATATCGAACATTTTTCTTCCAAATTCTTTGTGATTATGGCCTTCAGTAAAGACAGGTGCAATGCATGACCGGGTAGGTATATGTGCGGTCTCGTTTGAACAAGTAAAGAGGCGATGAAAATTCATTGCAGCACTTCTTTTTTGGACTTCTCAGTAGGAAAGTAAGGGATTTATTCGCAGATTGCAAACAAATCTGATACCTAATTACTTAAAAGATTTCTAAAGAAAGTCTGGACATTGCACTTCTCTATTTTAAAAATTCCTACATTGCTTTTTGAGTTAAGATTTGCCCGAAAATTCGTAAAAACTAAATCTGGCGACTCTTTAGATTTAGGTTTAAGAAAAAGAGATCTGACGAGTGGTGAATAAAACAATTTTGAAGTAAAATTATTGAGGTAAGATTCGTTTTTAAAATAATTTAAGTTCAAAGTAATTGCAGAATAGTTTTTAGAACCTGATTGTACTTATTTTGTATAATGTTATTTTTGTTGGCCTGAATACTGACTGAAATATACTCCCTTTGAGTAAGCACACGCTGATGTAAATTTTCCACCTTCGCCAATTTGAATTGTGCTTCTCCATTCATACTGCTTGAGTTTCTATTAAAATCGTACACGCTGAGCTCTTTTAGGGAATAACTTCACTGAAAACGTAAGTATGAAGTGATGAAATAAAAAATACAGGAATCTCTTTGGAAGCGTTGAGGCGCACTTTATAAATATGTTTAATAAAAGCTCCAGAACACAAAATATTTTAAGCAACTATTTCCAAAAATCATTAATTATTTTAGATTCACTTATTTTTAAATATTACAATTGTTTACACTAAAACATTAGTTAGCTATAAAAAAAAAGAGTTAAAACTAACAGTTTACTGAGCGTGAAAAACAGATGCATGTCACAATCATAACATAAAAATATATCAGTCTATCAAGAGAACGAACGCTGACCCGTTTCTGGAATCTAGAAATAGAAACTAGGTCTTCGAATGCGCGTTCACTATTCCCGCAACTGGTGGTTGTAAATTTATTCAGCAAATGTAAATATTGGCTCTGACTAGATCAAATAAAGTTTTAATAGAATTTTCATTTTAACCGTTTGTTAGTATTATTATAACAAAAAAATTGAATTCTTTGCTATAAAACGATACGTTTCACAATTCATTGCCAAAATTTTAAAGGACAAATTAGTGAAGAAATAACTGTGTCAATTCTAATATTAAGAAAACTATAAATTTTTTTAAATTAAAAATCCTTGACCATTTTTTACTATAATAGCATTTATTACAGATATATTTTATTTAAATTATGATTCTTTATTTACTGAACGTTATTTGCGTTTAATGCTTTGTTAAAAAATGTGTACAATCTGTTGCCTTGTATTTTTTGTTTTATTTAGTAACATTTTGTGTTTGACTTAACTGAGGATGTTTATATCTGGCAGACTGTGTTTAGCCGAATAGGAACGCCCCATTTCAAACTAATTTGGTTTTAAATTTTGACCCAAGATAAAACTAATTCTTTAAGGACTTTAAGATAATTGATTAATTAAATATTGAAATACAACTTCATAACTTGTATAAGGTTTTTTCTTATTTAATGTGAATATTAAAAGAAGTATATTGCAAGGATATTCAGGTATAGGGTGCTGGGATAGGCTACTCCCTTGAACAATATTTAAAGATTGTAAGAACTTTTAATGGATTCTATTAAAGAAAGTTCATTGTTAAGTTGTCACGTGGTCAGTTTTGGCCTCATTTATTTGTACCAATGGGGTGATACTAAACAAGCTCCTCAGGTTTTAAATCTTTAATATTTGTTAACATTTCCAGAGCTCGCCTTTACACTACTACTAACATAAATTTGCAAAAATTTTCCTACTTTATAAAAAAAATCTGCAAGATATTTCATTGAGGAAATAATTGTCTGAATCAAAAGTTAATTATAAACAATCGAAAGCAGCCTTTTGGTCGGACTATTTATGTACGAACTATTCTTGGTCGTTTAGGTTAATTGAATTTGCCTCACGTAATGTGCGAGTCTAGTCCAAAGTAACAAATATAATTAATCCTAAACAAAACTCTTTTATTTCTATTTCATGAAATAAATAAAAATTCTCCATTCTCTATTAACTATAAAATGCATATCCTCGGTCTTTTCCATCCAATCGACTACGTTTTATGTAAATTATTGTATTCAATAAATCATATTTTATTTAGTCTAGAGTTATTCTTTTTCGCTCGTGTTCAACTTTTTGCTAATTTGTACTAACTTGCAAGTACTGGTTTACTATTCTGCGATTTTTATTTCGTTTTCAGATTGTTCTCTGAAAAGTTCCCAGGTAAAAGTTTTTTATTTTTCAATGCTGTTTAAAGACATGAGATGAAAAGTTTGTTATAATTTTTTATTTATTATATGTAATTGTTCCACTAAAATTAGCAAATGTTTGGATTAATCACATCTACATCAGTGTATCGAGAAGAATGCAAAGAAAAACACAACTATTCTAGCAGACTGGAATTTTCAAAAACTTGTTCTTAAAAGTCTGCATAAAGAAGAAAAAGCGCGTAATACTGTTTGAATTTAGTGAGATTGAACAAACACGGTCTATTTATGCATGTTTCTATTGCAAAAACCTTCTAAATAATCTGATCTTGTATCGCAATTATCCACTCAAGAAAATGATAGCAGCACTTCCATTGATAACGTACTTGCATCAACCATTGAAAACTGGGTTCAGATGGGTCCAAATAAAGCACTATGAACAACTATTGTATCTAGAATAACAAAAATGCATTAGTATTTACAAGTTTATTCCAAGAACAAGGCATAAGGAGACGAATAATGCAGAGGTAGATTGTTTAGAAAATTTTCATCGGACAAAATGATATGTGAAATTATAATTTGTGATAGAATTTGAGAGAACTGCGATAGAAATAAAGATAAAGAAAACGCTAGGTATCACTATTCCGCAGTGTGTACATCACAGTATAATATATTTGTTCAAAAAGTGCTAATTTTAATCATTGCAGTAACTTTAAAAAGAATTATTAATTACACAAATAAGTTTTAAAACTTTTAACCCTCAAATAGTAACACTAATATAGATGTTATTCTTCACAATTATGCGATCTGAATAATACCAGAATTAATGATACCCTGCCACAAAATTGGGAGCAGTTTATTTCAATTTAATAGTTTTGTTGAGATTTTAATTGAATTATTTTGAGCAACATCTAAATTTATTTTCAGAGAGTTAGTTAATTAAAAGATTTAATATTTAAAGTGCAAACAAATTTATAGACCACACCCACCACATCATTGCATCAACACTGTTCAGTGAAGCTATTTTAGGACAGGGTATAAGAGTAGCAATGTGCTGGCTGCTTGCGTACACATGGCTCTATTAAATATATACTCAGTTTTCAACTAATTTTCGTAAATTTATTGCATACGTTCACAATTCATAAAAAAAATCGTCCTAATTACGTTCTAAATTCTCCCTTTAATAAACTTATTGCAACGAATTTAAATAGGTTTTATTATGAACATTTATTAAGAACCTTCAGAAAATAGAAACATTTGGTGAAGAAATGTTCGTGATGCAATCGGGATACATCTTACTTGTCTGCATTAACTCTTACTCACTCCTTACTCCAAGTAACGAAGAAGCAAACCATGTTTTCAAATTTTATGTTTATTAGTCACAAAGTTGTTTCATTACTCTCGCTCCAATCGCTCCAAATGTCTGTCTTGATCATTCTTTAGAAGTTTAATCCACATTCATTATGTATTGTATAAAATCTTAATGGACGGTCATCTATTTGGTTTTCTTTTTTAACCAATTTCCATCAATAGATGACAAAACCAACTGCATGATCACTAAGCATCCTGAAGCTGAACTTCTTTGGCATGTAGTTGACTTCCATCTTGGCAACGTTGCCTCCTCACAGTACTACTATCTTCGCCACTACGACCAGCGGATCCATGTAAGCTCCTAACGAGTTGAAATCTTTGACTTAGACCCTTATACAATAATCCCTCCACCATGATCTTTAAAGTGAAGGACGGCTTCCCGAATTATAATATCAATTATCACAGGACGATTACAAAAGTTTGCTTATAGCAAAAGATTTTCTAATTATTCATTTCAAACAATAAAAAGAGATAATCTGGTAACTGAGAAGCATATCTACCTTGTGTTTCTAAGATTCTTGGAATGTATCTATATTTTGGCAAATCGCAATTGTTTTTCAGTCTTCTTTTTTCAGTTTTTCAGGTTTTTAAGCTGACCCCAATCAATATGAATCTACAGGCATTAGCTAAATTAATGTATTCCTTAGAGATATCCAACCACTCATTATTGTTGGGCAAGAAATAAATAAATCACTGTAAAGAATAAAGTTTCTTACTTAAGAACTAACGTTTCGTCAAATTGTGTTTTTAAATACGTTTCATCATTCAGAGAATAATTTTTATTTTTAGTTGACCCAATCTCTACACCATAATCTGAAGTAATTTGTTACAACCTAATGTACTCTCTTTATTAGCTTTATTACTATTTCTTACGAGTGTTAATTTTACAAAATACTGCAGGAACCATGGCTCACATTATATTTCCTTCTTCCTTCCTGTTTTCTCCGCCTTCATAAATACTGGAAAAATTTTAAATCACTGAATTTTTTACCAAAAAGTACTTCGAAAGGTTCGACATGAAGACTTTCGTCAAAAGTGTTTAATAAGAAATTTTTTTATTGTAAAGTATCAGTGGGTCCTATGAGCGAAGCTAACAGATTTGAAAGTTTAAGCTTTCTTCAATTTCAAGTTTTCCACCAATAATGTTTACACACTCATACATAACCCATTAATTCGACTAAACAATTTTTTTCCGTCTTTCGTTGACCTCAAAATACATATTTTCTATGAAACATCAATTTCTGCAATAGGACCCGATTGCTTAACTTCCTTCTTAATAGGAATAAGCAAAATTGCAAAATTAGATTAATAAATTTTAGCTTTGATCGATTTCCGGTAGAGATTTATTGTAAAATAAGCTCCGCCTCCGTGCATGACACCAAATTTGGTAGTTGGTTGGTAAAGCCCGTTGAGAAAATAGACATCCTTTACTTTACATATACCAATTGCCTACAAATGAATTAAGTGGTCCGCCATCAAAGAAATTATGTATAATTAGTATCGCCCAAGTATGCAGTGCAGAGAATAATCGGATAAGGATGACGTATCTGGCATTTTAGGAACTATTACAAAATTAGCTGTCTTATGTTTACAATTCTGGTTACAGTTAAACAACTCTTTCTTTTTTTTTTATTTTTTAGTAGGCTATTTAAAAATTTAAGAATAAATGTGCAGATATCAGCCACATTTCATGCTATCCATTTCCATAAGATTTTCATTCTAGAATATTACTTAACAGAGTAAGGAATGTGCAGCAGATTGGCAAGGTGCCAATATTTTTGGCCACTATTGTGTTAAGAAGATAATTTGCAAATAACTCTGTTTCGGATAAGCTCAGTTGATCCATTGTCGGCTGTCTATGAAATGTCAGCTGACGGCTATAGACCGATGGTTGGTAGCCTTGGCATTGCTTCTACATCAATTTTTTTTTCTTTTAAGATAATTTACGTAACACAGAACTAATAATAATCCGAATCATATCTTTATTTATCTACTCTGGCATGGGCATCACCAGCTTCCAATATTAAGGGGAGGAGAAAACTTTTTTAAGGGCATACCTTTTTGTCCTTCAGCAGCCAAAATTCACCCAAGTAATTTCTCATCGACATTCTTTGACAATTTCTACATGTAAAAACAGGACTTAGCAACGACTAATAAGATTATAGCGCAGGTTACGATCTTCGCAGTAATCGCTCCCTAAGAACGTCTAGTTCTACAAAGGATGCTGGGTACTTTTTTTTACATCAGCAACTCCGTACTCAAAGGACAGAAGTCAGGTTTCTGTTCTAAAGCTATCTGCTTCAGATACCTAATAGTACTTCTTATTTCGAAATCTTTCTAACCTTATGGTGTAAATTTTGGCAGTTCTAGCGAAGGTCCAATGCTCTACTTCCTCATCTAGACTAGACAGAGATTGATAATTATTTTTAAAAAGATCTTCACAAAAATTTAATTTGATTGTTTACCACATTGATGATCACTTTACCTTTGTACCAAAAACGTCGCCTTTAGTTGATATCTTTTTTTCACAACTTGAATAATTTCCTCATTAGGTTAATGCATTAAACTGTGAAAATTTCAGGCTCGTAAATTTGTTTTGTAGTACGATTCTTTTCACATGTAATATAAAGACAGCGCAAAAGGTAGGTCTATGGTCGAATTAGTGTAATTACAGATACGAATCGAATCGTAATTTCAATTCGTAACTCTTTTTACTTCCTTCAATGCCAACAAATGATTGATTTTTCAGTTTTGCTCCAGATAGAAATTATTATTTTTTTTAACTTCTTCATTTTGCTTTTATTTGTTTTTATAATATTAATTTTTCAAGAACCATTCAGCTGCCCTACCTGACCACCTCCTGAACTCACGTTTAGGCACATTTGGTTTGAATCAATATGGGAAGTTTGTGAAAACAGATAGCCGATTTTGGGAACAGATTTTAAAGTCTTTTCAGATAGCTTGTTGATATCGGGAATAGGCAGGCACTTGATCGCCACCCTAAGAAACATACACCACTCGAGTGCACTAAGTAATCGATCAATTATAAAGTTTTCGGTATCCGTTCGGTTAAATAGATTTCCAAATTTACGCAAACCGTTCAGTAGATTTCACTGATTTCGGTGTTAGCAAAGCGTCATAGAGAATGCAGTAATATCCCTCGTAGCTAAAAAGTAAGCTCCTGGCTGGTGCAGTCCGTTCAGGAGTGGATTTTGGTCTAGTGGTCAAGAGTGTGGCTTTGTAAATGGGAGATCCCCATTTCGAATCCCGCGTATGACTACTTTTTATTTGCTAGAAAAAATGTTAATAGTAACGTATGACCTTCCACCTCTGTCCACGACACCTAATTGGTAGTTTGACATTAAGCCCCACCTGAAAACAATAGGCGATTACTTCACTTTTACTGTGAATTTAAATTTTTTCGAGTCACTATTTAATTATTTGTTGTTAAATCTTTAACCTTCTTTGAACCAATCATTGTTTGAGATTGGCCGCGCACTGCAAGGACAAGCCTTGGTCCCTTGATTTATCCGATCTAAAATCAGTTCAAATCTTGGTAGTATTTGTTTGGAACAACTGACTAACAGTCGAAAATTTGCTTATTAATTTAAAGTAAGCGGGATTTGTTATAACAAAAAAAGATTCAGTACAATTCAGTGCCAAGTCGGCTCCTGAGAAATGGTGTCCGCTTCAGTTACTTCACTGCACTCTCATGAGGAGGTTCTCTCCTTTAAAAACCTGCAGTGGCATATTTCAAGCCACCGCTCATTGGAGGCAAGAGTTAGTCCTTATTGTGACTAATCATATATTGCAATGCAACTGAAAAGTTACCATATATTTATATAAAACAGAGCCAGGGTAGGTCGAGTGGTTAGAGGCGAAACCTGTAAAGCTAATATGTATTGTGGTACTAGGTTCGATTCCCGGTCTTAGGCCTTGGATTTTATTTAATGGTTAATAAAAGAAATTTACAGTAAAGTATGTTTGCTAGTCGCCTCCGTCCACGATACCTAATTGGTAGCTGGACATGAAGCCCGCCTGAAAAAAATAGGCAATTACTTTACTTTACTATAAAACAGAGAAAATAAAAAATACGAGGGTTAAAAGATATTTTTTGGAATTTAAAGTCATTTCTTAGGCCACCAAAACTACGAGGGTCATTCAATAAGTAACGAGACAAATTATTATTGCTCAAAAACAGTTTATTGAATCAGTACAAAACTTTGGTTAAATTTGAGGTTATGTTTACAAAATATAATTGAACAGCTGATCAGATGTCATCGCCAGGTTGTCAACTTTATGTCCTGAAAGTTTCATACGGATCAATTTAGCTGTTTTTGAGCAGTAGTAATTTGTCTCGTTACTTATTGAATGACCCTCGTATGTTCATGCAGTCAAATAAACATATTCTAATTTGCTGATATTTTCATAGAGAAATTTAAAGAAAAAAATATATTCAAATGATAAAGAATTATACTTTGATTTTGTTGATTGCTCTTTTGAGAGTAATGGGAACAAAATTGTTTGTATCTGTTCCTAGTAAAGAAAACAGTACTTGAGTAATTGAACCTTTATTGCTTTCTTTGTTTGTTTGTATTGTAAGAAAAATCTTGGCTTTTTCTCTTTGGGCTACAATTGGAATTCCTTTACAATAATAAAAGCGCAAAAAGCAGAAGTTTGTACTATTACCGTCTAAAACATAGAACTTCGTCTAGTCTGGTTAATCGTTAATGGCTGTATTATTATTTTGTGCAATAGTTTTAAATTTTCGATGACTGTCTTTAATCTTCATACGACAAATAACCAATGTAAAAGAACAGAAAACTTCGAGTACTCCTACCGAAATCTTTTCCCCTGAAATTTTGAGATTACTGATGCAATTGTATTAATTTTCTCTCGATTTTTTCGAAAAACTGGTTTAAAATGTTCTTTAATTTCCCTACATCATTTTCTCAACTAAATATGGGCACATTTTCTTACGCATTTTTTTTTCTTTTTTTTTTTTTTTGAGAGGTACCTATGGATTTACAACCTCAAGCAACTCACACGTCAAAACAGAAGTGTGATTCTGCTTGCTATTCAATAGTAGATTAGATTAGATTAAACTTAGCGAGACGGGTCCAATGCCCCACGGCACCGCAGCCAAAAAAGGCTTATTGTACCTTCCCCTTTGAATCTAGAAGATGAAACCTCCCATTCCAACGAGGTTGAGGACTTTCCCTACTAGTTCTTTTCTAGCGCTACTATCTCTTTTGGTCCCAAAGTTCCAAAGGTTTCATAGTGCAACCGCTCGATTGCAACAAAATCGAACCTCAGGTGAGAGGGCGTGTCTCCTCCTCTTCCTGAAACAGTCTGCACAACGGTTCCAAGCTAATAAGCCCCACCTTGTACAAATGCTTCCTAAACCTACCATCTTTACCCAAGCACAGTGTCTCATTGGCTCTTTGTTTACACAGCTAAGGCATCATAGTCTTGCTGTGATTGAACCCAGGTCACATCACTCAGTTCTTTTCATGTTCTATCCAGATCAAATTTCTGAGAGCCATACGAACTGCACCTTTGGTGATGCCCAGGCAGTAGGGTCACATCTAAAGGCCCCCGTAATCAACAGGCAGGCCAGTCTCTGCACCCTGGCTAGAGCAAGGAACTAGGAGCTAGAGGAATTAATAGTGAAAGTATGTTATTAAAAATCCATTGCAAGAAAAAGTGTGTTTACATCATACAATTTTCCTAAACTGTTGATAAAAGAAGTGTCTTCTTTCGAGCTGAGTCACTAAGCTATTACGAAGTTACCGTAACGCAACTAACAAAATATATAAAATAAAATCTTTAAAGAAAACTTTCTTTTGTAAATTCCAAACCTTGCCGGAGTTAAAAATACATGGCAGTATTTCTATCTAGGACTTTTTTTAAAAAACGTTTCTTAGTGATTTATTTTGAAAGTTTTATTTTTATTTTAGATTTAAATGTTAATAATCATGTTAGTTTTGTTTGTTAAGAATGTTATTTTTAATTCAATCAATTATTTATTTGATCAAGAGTTGTTTGTAAAAAAAACACATTCCGGGCCCAATTTTCTGCTATGTTTACAAAGCTATAATCTGGAGTTTAGGTTGGTAGTGAAGGTTGAAGTGGTTTAATTTGTTTCTATTAACTATTGGGGAATAAAAAGATCCCAATGCGGATCTGGTTAATGAATTCTGGTTACTGAATCTGTTAATTGACCATTATTTTCATCCAGAAAGAAGAATTTTCTTAATCCTTGACAGTTTTATGAAAGCATAAATGTAAATTACAAGAGAAAATTGATGAGGGAAACCAAGTTCTGGTTTGTGGTAAGATTGTAAAACAGCTTTTATTTCTAACATTTCATCAATAAACAACTCAAAGTAGAGCTCATATATTTTCTGGAAACTCTAAGAAAGACTACCTTAAAAAAAAGAAGAGTTTATATTGTCGAGCATTTAACGTGCAATTATCCCTCACAAATTTAAATACATATTTTTAAAAAAAGATTACTAAAACCTCAGTAATACGTTATATAAAGCTGCTGCACTTTGTGTTGATCTAAGAATATAATTTGTGTTAGAGAAGTAGAATGATAGAGTGAAAACTTATTGAAAGACTTTGAGACAATCATCGTGAGGTAAAAACTAAATATGAACACCAATCCATACGAAGTGTACTATATTTTATAAATAGAGCACGTTGCCGAGGTGTACTTGATTAATATTTAGAACTAGAGAATTGTACAAAATTATTTTACGGTTTGTAGACTTGGCGATGATTAATGAGCAAGAATGCTGACATAGAGATGACTGATGGATGTTAGAACAAATTTTGTTTTAAATAGAAAAAAAAAATGGATTTTAACTTATGTTCATTTGGTCCAGATTTTAGTTTTTGTAGATTACTTGATAAAATTTTTGAGAATTATCGTCGATGTTCTACATAAACGATCTGTAACATTTTATAGATTTATAAGATCTCTAATTTTTATTTGATTTTTTTTTTCTCAGAAAATTTCGTTTTAGCGCAGCTATGGGCGAAGGTTGTGGTTAGGCTTTAATGGAAGGTAATTTTTCAGTTTTTCAGATTAAGCTGGTTGATCTTGGTAATAATTAAACGTGTTAAGAGTTACAAATCTTAGTAACAAGATGTATTCGATCTTTTTTAAAATTGAGGTTTCAACTGAAATATCCTTTTTCAACAAAAAAAAGAAGTGATTTTTAGTAACTAGTCTAAGTCAAATATCTTGTCTTTGAACTCGACTAAATCTATGTTACAAGGACAAAACATGATAGTTGGAGCACTTCTGAGGTTGGTTGGATTGTTATGTGTAATAATACATCTGATGGGAAACATTTGGTTTGCGCAGCAATTCTCTCCATTAAGATACTTGTTAAATTAATTTATTTTACGCATTCCAAAGTAGATTGCTGCGGTAACTTTTTCAATGAAATGTTTGTGCATTCAATTGATTTAATACTAGGTATTTTGCTAGCATACTGAGTCGATCAAACAAATTTTCCCCATTCTTCGGAGAATTATTTTGATAAATATCTTTCTTTTGAATTAATGACAAACTTAAATTTCCTAATAACCTTACTATTATTTGGCTAAAAGCGTTGATTTTTTTTCGCTTTCTCAGAAAGTTTTTCGAATATCTAAAAATAAAATTTAACCAAAATTAAAACAGCCTACGTAAGGGGAGTGGAAGGAACTTGGGGTAGTGAATAGTGATTTCAAAGAAAGAACTGAATGGTCCAAAATTGGATGATGTTTGTTAAAAGTAGTGGGGATCCAAGTTTTTGTGAGTGGGGTAGTACCGAATGTCGGTAGCTGCTCTTCAGATATATTGCAGTTTGTGAACCTAACTAGCCGGACAAGTGCAAGAATTACCCAGTTACTATGGCTACACTGTTTAGGAGGGAATTTCTAGAAGATGAATCGGATTCCACTCTGTTATGGGTGAGAATTTACCTGAATACGTTTTAAAAACAGATTGTTTTGTTTAGTGTGCGAGTTAAGAAAGTTTTCTTGCTTTTGCCAATATTTGATAAATATGCTGCTCTTCTTGTTGAGATATTATAAACATTGTTCAAATGAAAAGTTAGTAAATAGTCTTTCAAGAACTGAACAACCTTTACATCTATCCATTCATCACTAACACTATCAATCAAAATAAGAAACTGATCGAATACTCCATTGATTTATTTATTTTTAAAAAAAAATTGAATTTATAGTCAAAAGGGGGGTTGAACTTGCGTAATGTTGAGAAAGGGTTAGTAGGCCAGGTGGGTCTGTAGGCGTCACTAGCTATAGATAGATCGTGTATAAACTTTGCCAATGGCACTATGTAAAAATTAAAAAAAAAAAAGAAATGCCTTTATGCCCTGTACAATCATTAATTAAGAAACCTATAGTTTGGCACGGATGTTAACATATTTTGAAACAATCTTTAAGATATTAATATTAGTTTTGATTTTCTACCTATTTTATTGAAGATGAAATAATATTTTTTAAAACAATCACATTATTTTTAGTCTTTTCTTCCAAAACTTTACAGCGCTGAGTTATTAGCGGGCTGTTAAATTTATGTCCAGTTTCTGATATAAATAATACTTGACAAATATATTTACAAATCTAAGTAATTAGGGATGAACTTAGTTTTAATCAACTCAAGATTAATTTCTCATAAATTATTTATTATTTAAAGATGCAAAGTGCACCATATTGATTGTAGTTCATAAAGAACGTCACTATCTATTCACCAAAAGTGATTACCGGAGAATATAAGTTCTGTAACGTTTCCATTACTTTTTTAAAATTATTTTTCTATTATATTCAAACAACTGCAAGTGAGATATGCTCTGAGAACGCTCCGAACATGGATGAAGTTCTTTTAGTGCTTGTCCCATCATAAATATTATTTTTTTTCCATGCTACAAGTGGTACCTAACTTTGAATTCAAAAACCTTGTTCTATTTAGAATCAGAATTAACTGAGCCTGGCCTCAAGCATAAAAAAAAAATTGATAGAATAACAGTATTCTGAAAATCAGTGTTGAAGGTACAATGCGACCAACATTTATGGAAAAAATCTTAATTAGAACAGTGCATCTGTTCTAAGTTATGTAATCGCTGAATTCGCGATTTAATGATTATTCATTTAAAATTATTTCTAACTGCTGATAGACATAAAAAAATAACTATTATATTTAATGGCTGTGTTCTAGTTTTCAAATAGTTAAGTACTTAAGAAATGGTGATTGCGAAGTGGTTCCTATAACTTGGGACAATCAACCGGTTCAAAGCAATGATTGGACTATTTATTGTTATATTATCATTAACAAACTTATACCTTGCGGCCAAAAGTATGGGAGGTATAAATTCGTTAAAATAATATTTAAATAAAAAATAACTTAATGAACATACTTCATGAATGCTTAACCAGTCCTCCAGCCTTTCCTAGCTACTGAGTGGAACCTAACTAGAATGCGGGACAGAATTGTAAACTTTCTGATATAATCTAAGAGTCATGTGGTGGTTGAGATCTAGCATTTAGGCATGTTCCACACGGATTACGTCAGTTAAAAGCAATTCCTTGAAGCCATTTTCGCTGTCTTGCTCCACCATTGAAATGAAATTATTCCTTTCTGCATGTTTGTAAATCCTATTCGCAATACATAAGTCGAGCTGTTTATAAAGTGTACAGAAGCATGTGTCCAGTTGACATTGTCCCGGATGCTTTGAATGCCCGCCATTAAACTTCGAATATGAGATGCCAAGCGTGAAAATTTATGCTTATGTCTCCAGGTGTTCTATAATATTTAAGAAAACAGAAGACACCTCTTAATGGGCGAATTTTCCACCAAAAATTATGTACGACGTCTGATCCTACTTTTTCCATGTTAGAAGACATTCTAATTGCGTCTGATGAACCGAGGCATCTGTGCAACAATTTTCCGTTTTATTGAGATTCATCGAAACAATATGGCAATCGATCCTGACCTTGGGTTTCCCTAATATTTTTTTGCAAAACATCAACATTTGGTGATTTACTGGAGCCTTTTCAGTTCAACTGCGCAGCGCCTCTTTTTTGTCGTATACAAAGTCCCTTTCTCCTTGCCGATATTTTATAGATTCAGAGAATATTGGCTGTGGCCATTAGCGCCAGAAGCCTTTTTCAGTGCATTCTGCCCTCAGGTCAATGTTCTACGATTAGAGACAATACTGTCATGATTGATCAGTGAACTAAGAAAGTCCAAGGATAGTGGTGGCCTCGTAGCTAGAGAAAAATCTTTCTGTTGAATTTTCTTCTTTATTGTGGCACATATTTCTCTTTGAACGTAATTTTGTTACCGAAGTAAATTATTATTTATTTCTTTTTATAACTGCTCGACCATAAGGAGTGCAAAGGGTATTGGCCTTGACCAATACCAAAAAAGTGAACATTGCATTTATTTATTTACTATTTATAGATTGAATAATCCACTCAATTTTGCCAAAGAGAGAAAAACAAAAAGTTTAACTTACAAAAAACATCCGATCCAAATGAAAGGAATCACTGTCAACCGTTTGTATGTGGACGATACTTATTTATAGCTAGTCGGGAGTTACTACGTCGACCATGGCTTCTCAAGAAGTCATTAATTTTCATCTTTTCAGAGTAAATGAATAAATAAACATATAAAAATACGTTTGAAGTACTATTTTTATTTTTATTATTTAAACAGTAGTTTAAAATGAAATTAGTAATGAGTAAAATACGCAATTTCAGCCCTACAGAACGACACCGCTTGTGCTACCCGGAGCGAAAGTCAAGAAAGATTTTGGGCCAACTGAATCATATTTGAGACATCATCCAAATCCAATGTTTAGACAGGCGCCTCCTCATCCACTTCTTCCACAGGATATTGTCATGAAACAGAAGGTCAGTTTAGATTTTTTAATAGCTAATTTCTTGTCATTCGCGACAGATTTGAATTCATTCATTAAGAAGAGCAAACTTTTTACCGCTTACATTAGCTTGCTTGATTTAAAGCGTCACTTTATTCTGTGGGCAGCCAAGAATAATTCCAACAAATATAAACTTAAAACATTTCTCAGATCGTACGTATAAAATGTAATAGTATGAATGATAAATGTTAAAAGATTATTATAAGTTTTTAATTTCTTCTTGAATGATACCTTCTAGAGGTAGCTGCAGATTTTAGGTTTTCCCTCAAATTTTGTCTTTTTTTCAGCAGAAAGAATTACATCCAGCAATTCTTTAACTTTCATCTATGTTTTTTAAGCTGTGTCTTCCATAGATGTGTTGTATTTCAAGAGTGATTATATTCATGAAAAGACATTTTCTAAAGCTAATAAATCCATACTTTTGCAAGGGACACTTCAGGAAGAGTGGATGCAACTGGGATAAATAAATTGGAGAATGGAGGCTTTTGGAGAGCAACTATTTTACACTGCCAAAAATTGCGCTAAAAAAATCAGAAGTAAATTAGTCCAGAAACAGCACAGGTTGAGTACTTTTCTTCCCTGCAGCATCATCAGGAAAATCATCAAAATGCTTCGCAAGCAAGACAAGCTACAGAAGAATAAAAGAAAAAACTATGCAAAAGTACTGTAGAAGTCAATTAAAACTTGGACCCTTAACTTGAGAAAGTTGCTTGAATAGCAGTGACTGGGAAACTTACTTAGAATACAGAATTGAAAAATTCCGAGGCTCAGCAAAAGAAAGAGTTACAGATCAGGGCCTAGGATGTCCTGATGGAGAATAGTGAAAGTCACAAAAATCTTTAATAACTTTTTCACTTAGCACATTACATCACTAGTTCGATGGCTCCCAGATCTCTTGGGCCTTGAAGACAATGATGAATCTTACAACTATCGATTCCAACTGTAGCCATTAAACAGTTGCAACTAATTAAGTTCATACAAAATATTAAAACCGTGAAACAGTTCAAAATAAATATGTCACTCAGTTTTCTGGAAATGCTGTGGAGAAAAATTATTCTCCGTCCAGCGAAAAGTACTACTCTCAATAAAACACGCTACAACATGCTCTTTTTATTAAAAAGATTGCAAATCCACTGTCTGATTTAGAGCCATTTCTGAAAAAGTTGAAAGTTTCCAATTAAATCGATTGGCTCAACATTTTTAACCACTCGTCATAATGTGTTAAAATTATTTAAAATACAATCTTAGGATAAGGCCTAAAATGTAAATAAAATCGCCATGAAATGGCAGAATAAACTTGTCATTATTATTGCCAGAAATTAAAGTGAAGTGGGCTGTATTGCAGAAGTGCTGAAAGTTTGACTAAGCAAGCCAGTCCATGTGGCTGTATCAGTGGTTAGAAAATGTAAAAAGAATATCTTCAGCATTCCATAACATTTCACTGTTTGCTCCATTTATTTTGTAGAGATATTCTCTCCTTTTAGTTCTTTTATTTTGATTTTTTTATTTATTCAAATTTAGATTATTTTAGATAATTATTATCGATTCAATTAACAGGTTGCAGATTCAGTCTTGCAGAAAGTTGAAGAAACTACACCTGGCATGCAGGTTATGAAGAGAAAAAGAAATTTCTATTATTAAAAGATTTTAGAAATAAATACCTAAAAATTTAGGTTTATTTTGCATGAAAGTAAAAAAAAAAAAAACAAGTCAAGAGAAATCTTATCTGGACTAAGTCGTTCGGAAAAGAGATTTAACATTTTGCGTTCTGGAAATGTAAAAAAAAAAAAAAAAAAAAAGTAAAAATAATAAAATCCACTAATAGCAAGATGAAACTTGCTCACTAAACTATATTTAACAGTGAATAATGATTAAATGAGCTCTATTTCTTTTTTTGACAGACTTTGGCTGGTTTTCAAAAGCTCTAATTCTTTAATGCAAAAGCATGAGCATTGATGAAAATTGTAAATCATTTGTGTTTTTTTCCCAGTTCACTTATATCTATGGTTTTCAGACAAATAGAGAAGAAAATGTGATTTTTCTAACTATTAACATTTAATAATTTATATTTTTGACATAACCTCAGGCATTAACATTTAATGACAAATTCCTCTACAGATCAGAAGTGAATTTTAATTGGGGGTTGAAACGGGAGAAATTTGCAGTTAATCCAAATGACCCAACTATTTTGTACTGATGAAATATTTAACCGACTGTGAAAAAGTGTTATATGGAATTTAATAATACGTAACACATAAATATTTAAGTATAAAAAATAACACACGTATAACAATGTTTAGGTGGTCCACAAGCAGTTCAATTCACCAATTGGAATGTATTCGGAACAAAATATTGTCGACTCAATTAATGCTCAGACAGGAAGTGCAATACCGTAAGTAATGTTTATTATGGAGAATTAAATCAGTTAAATTTTAATAATTTAGATAAATTACTAGAATAGAAATTAGTTCAGTAACAGTGCACTGGACTACCATGCGGAGGTAACGGATTCAATCCCATCTGCTTTTTTTTTCTTCTTAAAATCACTTACAACTCACTATGTCTTAGAGACAGACATTGTTGTAATGGAGAGCACTGACTGAAGGTCAGCATTAAATAAAAAAGACTTAAGGCCTAAATGTATAAAATAAATAAACCAAATACTTCTTCTAATTAGCAATAGAGTTTGTTTAAATTATCCTTTAAATGGCATACTCCAATTTATTTAATTTGATTCAGTATTAATAATTGTATAAACATTTCAAAATTCAATCTCAGCAGAAGCAAAATTAATATTAGTTTAAGTTATCCTTAAAATGAATTAATTACTAGGGAGTAAACCCTAACAACTTTTCATGCTTTTTACTTAATACTTAATGCTTTTTAATTTTAACATAAATATAATAATTATTTATTCTGTCTCCATTGACTAAGTTAAATTGAAATTATCATTTATTTAGGGCACATTACTCCTTGCTTTAATTCTTCACAGAGTCTTCTTTGATGTTTATGGAGATAGAAGAATGTATTTCGCTTAAGATTAATTTGTTTTTCTTTTTCTTAACTAACATTATTTTTTATGCTTTCTTTTATTTTTTAAGGCCTTCACCTTCACCAATTCTGGTACAACCTAATATAAGACTTAGGCAAGTACCATAAAGCTGAGACTCAACAAATGCCTGATAAAAATACGAGTTTAACAAATATTTTTCTTCAGTTATGCATGTCATTTAAGCTAAAATGAATCCTTATGAAGTGTAAAAGAGCTAGTACGCTTTTGGCGTCTTGATTTATGAATTCATTTTTGAGAAACGAAGCATGAAAATTTTATTAGTTATATAATATCATATTGTCATAATTTAGTCCCAGAAGTATTGCAAACTATACACACAATAAGTCAAATTCCTACTTTCATATTTCATTAGTAAAATTACTGTCTAAACAGTTACTCACTTGCCACATTCCTCGCTTTTATTTTCTGGTTTTGTTTAAAATTCAAGTCAAAGTAAAGGAATGAATTTCAATATTACATAGACAGTCTATTCAAGGTTATTGCTATTTACCATAAATACCACGGTTTTTCGAATAGTGTATTCCTGCTTCTTATTTTTGGTAGGTTTGAAGCTTACTCACATGAATTTTTAGCTTAATAGAAGATCCTCTGATCATGCCTTTATACACTTCGTTGCCTATAAATTATAGGAAATATAGAGAGATGTTAATAAAAATTGGAACACAGAGTGTAAAAATGAATATAAGACAGTCTTAATTCTTGTACCGATAAAATAATGAAGTTTTAAGTTTGATAAACATTGTTTAGATTCCTTTATGATTAATGATACGAGATTTTTTGCGTGGAGTCTTGGCTCATGTGCATAATTTTTTATTTGGCATTGTCTGTATTCGATTTGAGTGTTCCAAGAAAATACTTCATGCTAAAATTTCATACAGAACTGATAAACTTTCATTTGAAAATTTATTCAATATGAAGAGGCTATACTTGGTCTTGAGATATTATTTACCGCAACAAATATCATTAAAAAGTAATTATATAAAATATAGTTGCTAAATAATGTATGCTCTATTCTTGCATTGTTGAAGCCACTTAAACAGATGCATTTGTCTAATGCTTTTCGGGCTTATTAATTTAGTGCAGATAATAACTCAACTAATTGTATTTTGTATATCTTTCTTTACTCTTACTACTTCTTGTGGAAGAGCGCTTATTAATCTTTCTAACAATTTAGGGGACTTATATCTGTAATTTATATTGTATTTAGTTATTATTGATCACTTCATAAATACGATAGTAAATTGATCTTTAATCAAACTGGAAGCTGATGAAGTATGTTATAAAATAGTGACAAAGAATGTGCATGTGCATTGTTCATGGAGTCAAAGTGCATGAAACCATTAAATGAATGACATGTGATTGATTGTCTTGATTATTTTAATAATAATAATAAAAGCAAATATGAATTTGTATTGAAAAAAGTGAAATAAAAACTTCTGTTACCAGAGATATTTTTATTTTAATTTAATTCCATTCACTTATTTTTTCTTTTATATTTTGCTTTTACCTAACATAAACATTGTATTTATAAACTTCTCTTGCCTAATGAATACAGACAAGAAATTATTTTGGAATATTATTCTTATTGTATTAATCTAGCATCGTTTCTAGTGTTCAGGGCATGTAATAATTCAAAGTTGTAAGTGCTGGTGGGTGCTAATTCATTACTAAAAAAAATTTAAAAAACTGAATTAGTCAACAACAAATCTTAAAAAATATCTTTTCGCATGCATATTTAACAACGAAACTTTATCCAAAAATGTAACTTAGCTCAGATTAGCAAATCTTCATTCGTGAATACCATTTTAATTTCAAACATTATTCTAGGTGCACATGAAGACGTATGTCAGCAAACACATTTTTATTTCATTCAAATATCTTTTGTGTTTTTATCATTCATAGTTATAAGAAGACAGTAGTTTACGATCCAGCAAAATCCGAAACATACAAAGCTCTTCAAGATCAGGAATTGGGTGATTATGTACAAGAAGTTACACCTGTACCATCTAAAGTGTTTGCACCAGTTAAGGTAAAGTAATGAGTATTAACCAAATGTGAAATTTGTTATGCGATTATTCTATCCATAAATTGTGCTGTTTCACGTTTATGTTCTGTCCGGTTCATATTTACTTTAAATAAAATTTTGTGAATTTGAAAACTGTTTTCAAAAAATGTTTTATTAATGTTAGCATTCAGCAATTTCATTATGTTAATGTCAATTCTCAAAAGAGTTTGACCTAAATTGTTTACAACACTAATACAAACTAATTTAAGACCATTGACTAATTTGAAAATACGAAATTTTCCTCCACTAATTACTGGAGGGTAAAACAATTAAATTTTATTCAAATTTAATTTTGGCAACTATTTTTACTTCATGACAACGTTAACTTGAGAAGTAATTAAGACAAATAATTCCATAGTCTTTGTTATGTATGTGAGTGGTCTGCTTCATTTCTTCATTGTGGTCACCGCCCGGTTTCATCCTTCTTTCGGAATCTTAAAATGCTACACACCTTTTTAATTTGTGTTTAGTTATATAATTAAAAGAAGTCTTTGCTGCTAAAAAATTATGCTCTAAAATAAGCTGAGCCTCTATATAAAATTGCTGTTGCGAGTTCTTGTTCCGACAATAACTTATACTGATTTGCATAAGTGGTGAATGTGAGATACATATATCAATGGGTTTTGAGCATCTTTGGGTTTGAAATAGTATTTTAAAAATCAAACTACAGTACAGACTGTCCTTTTCATATCTTTTCATCATATCCCACCCATATCCTCATCCTAGAGTTATTTTTGTATTTTTCATGTTCATTTGTTTCAATTTTTTATTTTGCTTAACATTTTTATTTTGCCTTTTTTTATTTTATTTCTTCTTTTTACAGAGAATAATACCCATACCAAATCCCGTAAGTTTTACATAGACAGACAAATCTCAGTTAACTTATAACATTGTATTGTATGAATTGAAAATTTGTGTCACTAATACCTGAACTGTATTTTTTTCAGCAGCCGAAAGCAGTACCACATCCAGTTCCGGGATCACATAATGTAAGTGATAGTTAATATATGTGATGACAAAAGGTATCAGCTTTATTCGGACCTCTTTTAAACTGACACAACCATTTTCAGATTTCTGAATTGTTGCTATTAATTTTTTGAGACAAAACTAAGTTTCACACCAGAGGCTGTTATTAATGGAATTAAATTTGAATTTCTTGAGATTTCTTTTTAGTAATCATATTTTTTGGGATGCCTTATTCGATTTCGTCTAAATTAAATAAATACTAAAAGGAATATGGCTATACAGAATCAAGCTGTAGCCAAAACTTAAAGCTGTAGTCCAAACAGGCCCTACTTTTAAAATTTTAATAAATAAGTGCATTCATAACAGATAATGTATTAGTTTGCAAGATCTTTGATCAGAATGCTCAAGTGATGGTTGAGGATTCCTTTGGATTATCTTAATCCAATGTGCATTTTGTAGTAAAATTCTATTTGGCTCTTAAATTTGTATTTTACTTTATTGGTAAATTTTGATCATAAATAAATACTTGATTGCACCTGAATATTTTGTTCTAGTGGATAACAAAATATGTAATCTTGTAATTAAATGTTAGGCCCCTGGAACTATATATACATTTTTTTTATTTTGTATTTAGGTAAACTCTATTGGAACTTCACATGAAGATATTCAGCAGAGCAACACATTCAAGCGTTTAATGCACATGGTACAAAGTGAAGGAGTTTACTAAATGCTGAAATTAAGTCATTGGATACTTGATTTAAATTTCATTTGGAGTCATTACTCCAAAAAGTGCATCTTCATTGGAGACTAATAATGTAAAAGCGTCTACTGTAAATTAAGTTACCATAATTACTCGAAACATTTTCTGAGTAAACTTCGATCAATTCGAAATTAAAGAAATTGAAAACGATTAAATTGTTGCGGTCAAAATCTAATTTATTCCGAATATTTATTTATTGTCTTAATAATTTTATTAATAAAAAAAAATATATTAATGTAAATTTAACAGGTTCTGCCTTAAATTTACGTTTCTTTTAGTGGTAGATTTTATTTAAGGAGAGTGCGTATTCTAGTCATAAGTGAAATTAAATATTTAAATCTCTATTCAAAGATTACTGTTTTTAAGCAATTTTTTTTTTTTTGTCTTTTATCATTAAAAGCTAAAATATTTACAATTTTTAAAATCTCGTTTTTGCACTATTAAAATATAATATTTTCCTTTAAAGGTACTTTAAATGATTCATTTTCATTACTTCACTAATTAACTGTATATAAGGGAACATTTGGTGTATTTGTGAAAAGAAAATACGGAGATATTCTGGAATGTTTTAACACAGACACGTCTTTCATTCAAAATTGTAAATTGTTCATTGTGTATATTATATAAATATTTATTTTAATTAATAAATAATATATTATGAAACATCCTTGTCATTATAGTTCATTCCCAGAAGACTTATATGGTTGTTTATGTTTCAGGCACAGTCTTATTTTTTAAGATTCCTAATTTCTTGGAATCTCTGACATTGAGGGGTAGGCCGAATGAATTAGAGATTTTTCCACCTTTTCTTGAGGTTTTAATTGCCCCAGACAAACGCTGGACTATGCCAGTTTAGCGACTATAAGTAGTATCTTTAGGATTATTAGGCAAGTTGATAGCCGATTTAGCTATCAGATATAATGTAGAATTGAAAATCATTGTGAAGTTCTTTGTGCTTATAATTCTACTTTGACACTTAGTAAGTTATAAATACAAAAAATATTTTTGTTAAAGATTTTTTAACGATAAATATGGAATTTATTCAGTGATCCTAAGATTGGTGATCGGTATTACTACTTTACTAAATTCCAAATCCAAGAAAAACTCTGAGATGAACTCTCAGAAAATATTTAAAATACACATTTTCTTTTTAGACAAATGAAATAATTGCGACAAAGATATCTTAAAAATAATAATAATAAAAAAATACTATTTCCCTGAAATAAAAATTTTTAGGAAATATTAATACAATTAATTTTTACAATTACCTTTAATGATTCTAGAGGACATATACAATAAAATAAATTATTATTACATTTAACAAAATAAAGTCTTTTATCAAAAAAATATATTAAAAAAGATCAATCAATCTTTAAATAAATTATTAATAAATAAAATAGAAATATATTAATTACCTTAATACATAGGTATTATGTATAACTACCTTAATAGGTAGGTATTAAAATTTTTTAATTCATATGTATTAAGGTACGTACAATGATATTTATATAATTACAATACAAAAAGTTTGGCTTTTTTTCTCTCTTTAATAAATAAATTACACATGTGGAACATTCACCGTAAAATTACACAGAAATATTCTCTTGAATGCATTTTAAAGAGAATGTATGAGGATCATAAGCACCTGAAGAAAGGGCTGTAAAATTCAAGATTTTTGTTTTGTTCAGAGATGAAACTTAAATTTCTCCTTAATAACTCAAATTCTAAGTTATTATTAAGAATTATTACTTACATGAAACATATTTGAACAATTTATTTATTTTTGAACCATTTAGAGATTATCTTGGTTACGAATAGTGGCTCTGCGTAACGTTGAAGTAACGGTGTCAATTATACTGCTTGATTCAGCTCCTCTGTTAGCAAAACAGCAACAGATCCAAGAAAATGGAGGTAATTTACTGTAAACAATTAACATAATTACTAAAGTTTATAATGGATCGCCAAACAATAAATTCTTTCAAAAATTCACCTTAGAGCCCTACAAATATGGGTTGAAAATAAACAGTAGATTACTGGATTAGCTGCTGAATTGAGAGGTGCAAGACTTTGAATAAACGTGGCTACTGCGATATTTGTTTGAGTTCTTGGAACATAACCAAATACTTGTAGCAAATCAAAAACTATATATGGGCTCCAGCATAAAATGAATACTGTAACAAAAATTAATTAAATTTTAAACAGTTTAATTTTAAAATAAAATGTTTTGGGCAATCAGAACAATTCGTGGTCCTTCATTGATATAAATTAAAAAATGCATGGTTTGGGTTTGCATGGCAAACATACTTTTCTGTAAATTTCTATTATTAACCATTAAATAAAGACAAGAGCCTAGATCGGGAATCGAACCCAGTACCACAATACATCTTAGCTTTTCGGGTCTCGCAGAGAACTAACTAATTAAAAGGGTTTGATATTTTTAAAAAAAGGTGTACTTTATTTAAATATGATTTATGAGTTCATATAAACTTATATAATATGAATATTTTTAGTTATATTTGACATAAATTAAATTAAATTTAAGCCATCAAACTTAGCTAGCTTGATCCTGATTAAGTATCAGTTATTTCTTACCGAATACTATAACAAAGGTCATTTTAACAGTTTTAATTTTAGCTCTCGGAATGATTCCTCTGGAACTTGCTCTTCTGATATCATTGTCATCTCCTTTATCTCCACCATCTGTAATTAAATTTGAATTAATAGTAATTTACACCAAACGTAAAAATAAAATAGAAATTATTGAAAACTTTAATAATGTTAAAGGTTTATTTATTAGTGCAGTTTTCAATTGTAAAAATTTCATTTCAGTGGAAATTCTCTAAAAGGTGTCTGCCCCTGTGTATGAAGAAAACCATAAAATTCAACTTAGAGGTTTGCTTGCCGTTCATGTAAATTTTACTTTTACAAAGGCATGCTTCACATTAAAGTGATATATACAATATGTTAACATTTCAAATTTGCTATAGGTTTTTAGTTGATGAATTCCAAGCTAAGCTCTTTTTTTTTTAATCTCTTTAATACTCGTAAGTAACATCTTAACGTAATATAGAATTTTCAGTTCATTAGCTTTTGAGTGAACAATTGTTACTAAGTTACATTTTCCAAAATAACTTTCTTGAACACTTCATTCCCACCAAGCCACTAATTTCGCCTTTCTTCTTATTCTTGTATTCCGTGTTTTTTTGAACTTCAAAAGATAAACTTCCCGTGAAAACCTAGGTTCAGTACGAGGACTGTAAACAGGAGTTACCAGAACTTATTGAAATACTCTTAAAAACGAAATAGTCCGCAGCGCACATAGATAGTTAATCAAAATTGATTAACCAAAAATTAATTATTAATTTACAAAAAAAGACTTATTTGCTTCTAAATATTTTATGAGCGGAAACGCAATTTTACCAGTTTATTAGATAAATATTTCAACCTTTCACTTTATCAAACTGGACCCCAAACTGTCAGACAGAAAGAACTGACGTTTAAAAGTCAGTCAAAATTTGCTAACCTAATTCACTCCGTAGAAAGTGTAAAGCTATGGTATTTAAAAATGTTGCAAACTAGGAAAACATTAATACAAATAGAAAATAAATTATTTTATAAGAATAGCTGCAATGATAAATAGAATAGCATTTATTTTGAGTTTTCTAAAACCATCCGATGGTTATATTAACTTTAATGACTCGAACATAAGGAAACTAAATAAAAGATGTACAAAGGCAGAGAGAACAAAAAAACCGAAAACATAAAAGAAATGGTTATACGATATATGGACACGATTAGTTAAAATTACCAAATGACTTTCAACTTCCGTTTGATACTTTCAAAAAGAATACTCTATTAATAGTTACTAATTCTCTCTTTTCGAACTAACTGGACATACAAGACCTAAATAGTGTGCACGTGGAGCACAAAATATTTAGTTGCTGATTTAAATAGTTTTCTAGACGGAAGAACCATTTTTTAGTAATAACCAAGAAGAAAGCAATCAAAAATTGAGGGCAAGCAGTATACAAATTGCTTTGTAAAGCTTGAAATTTTACAGAGAGAGGTTCTAAAAAATATAAGGCACCCTTTATTATACTACCGACGTCAGATGGCAATTATTGATGTTGAATCAGAATAAATCAGAATTCGAGTTTGTAAGAAAAAATAAAGAAAAATTACAAAATAAAAGACAGATATTTAATTATGATTTAAGGGTTTAGAAAAGAGTATTTACTCCTTTAAGTTTGTTGGGAATTAAGAACAGAGTTTAACTTTGGGATGCGAATTAATTAATGATATTTAAAGAGAAGCAGAAAATAATGAAGTAGCAAGGAAACTTAAGGATAAAAATCGATGGTAAAAAACCATACATAGATGACTGCAGTGATGAAGAAGTCGCAGAAATCTGCAACCAGGGTGGCATGGCTCTCTGATATGTTATTTCTTGATAGGTGCTGTGAATTTTAAAAATAGTCAACTCATTAAAAAGCTGGATTTGAATTAGCACCCTCCAGTTTTATTTTGCCGTAGAGAAGTGACCCCTGAATAGTAGCTCCTTTTTTCCAAAACTTCGTTAATGTGGCGGTTTCATACATGTGGTGAAGCCATCACAGAATCTTTGGAGAGGGGTGTACAGGCTTCAGATAACAGTTATTCCCAATGGCCGGTTTCTTTCTGGGATTTATTGGACAGCCCTGGTAGTTACCAGTTGTTAAAGAGTAATACAACTTATCAAGATCCAGCAAGTTTCTTTTAATTTAATTTTCTTCAGATAATTTTGGATATTATTGCTAGCTTCAGCCGCCTTTCCTAGATCATTCCAAGAGAAATTGGGTGAGTGGATTTATCACTTGGAAATTTTATAGAATAAGTGGTCCTATTAGAGTAGGGCTCAATAGATCTGTTTCGGTTGTAATACATTACAACTACGAGATGTAATTTTATAAAAAATACCACTAATAATGTGAATACCGAAGCACAGGACAAAAACCACTGCTTCAGAATTTTATAACAAAAAATAACTGCACTAGACGTTAAAATAAGTTCCTTAAAAATGCAAGTACCTCTTACACTTTAAGGTTAGATAAGGTAGGGGATTAAGTAAGTAAGTAAGAAAATGCATGTTCCACAATAAACTGAAAACTTCGTGGTGTGCCAAACGGAAAGTAGTACTTACTACAACAAACATTTGTTTTCAACAAAGTGTGTTGCGAGTGCAAAATGATTGCGGAATGCTGTCCAGAAGTTACTGAACAACTGCCACTAAACAAAATAGCAGCAACGATAGTAGTCTCCTCGACTAGCGAAGGCGATTTAGTTAAAAACGTAAAATATTGTGCTTAAGCTAACTCGTACTTTTCAAATACTCAATGCGCTTCAAATACTCAGCGCATTGCAATACTAGCAGTTTATTTGTTATTAGAACAACAGATCAAAAAAGTGAGTTCGGCTGGTGCAAGTATTAATAATCATTAGAAACCCAATAAAAGAACTCTACACAATAGTTTTAGCTAAAAATAATAAAATGAAATATAAAGGAAAATCCCCATTCAAAACAAGTTATTGCTTCGTCACATTAACCGGAAAAAATTCAAGAGTTTTATTCAAAACAGAAAGGAACGCCTCCTAACTATATTCTATAACTGAAATTAGTGATCTTATTACCAAAAAATCAACAATTTCGAAGTATTAAATAATTTTTACTTCCTCTTAAATTTAACAAGCGATTAACGTAGACTAGTGCACCCACACTGAAATTAGGACAGGAACTCACAGACTATTCTCTCTTCTAATTAACTGTCGGAAACCTATGAAACTTATTGCTCTAGGCTGTTTCACAAGTCTACATTTAGATAATTGCTGGCATGGGCGCCTTATCTCTGATGCATGGGCACTAGTAAGACTTAATGCATAACCTACAATTTTTACAAAATTAAAAACTGTGCATCGCCTTGAAATGAACCATGATCCAAACGGAATGAAAGGACGAATTCACTGGAAGCTGGAAGTAACTATAAAAAAAGGCATGACTAGGAAAACCACAAATTTCTAAAGTGTTACCGACGCTGGAAAACACCACCTATCAAAGTGATAACTCACCGTCGACGGATGGAACCCAAACATTCACACCTCATTCATCAAGTCATATGCTATTCATTTCTGAGAATGATTCTTTCAATTAGAGCTTACATGAGCTTGGCAGGCTGAAAATATATTCTATAATTTCTATTTTATCAGTTTTGCGTATAGCCTTGTATAAGACAAATTTTCTATTTTTGTCAAGTAACCGGAACAAAATCAAAATAGGACCATCCCGATCAAAACGGCGCCTACACTAAAAGCAATGTGAACCAATAAGTTTAGCGAAATCAATAGTTTACATCAGCTTTCTATCAGAACAGTAACTGGCCGGCGGCTAAATACACAAATTACATTTTGAATGCGATTCTTTCTTTTTAAATGATGTCTCTTTTTTTTTAAATTAAATTATTTTATACAGCATCAAATATTTCTCAAATAAAGGATTGTGTGATTCAGTAAATTAATGCGAAAGGTACCTAATTGACCACTTACTTTTTAATGGCGTTGACTGTTGGCTGTCTCGAGAGATATGAATGCTCTTAGTCCATATAGTGTAAACAATCACCGTATAACAAGCAGTAATAACTAATGCAGGTACTAGAAACAATGACACTGCCACAAGACTCATGTAAATTTGCCATTTCAGTGTCGAGCCTAGTTCTATCCAACACTGGAAACTCCCTGTACATAGAGAAATTTGAATAATCTACTTATTTGTGATATAAACATTTTGAAACATAAGGATTTAACTATTTGAAAATTGAATCTTTTTACGAACTTTTATTTATTTCAGGAATCAAATCCAACTAGTACTCTTTATGACAAAAAAGATAATTTAGTATTTTTTTCTAATATTTACTGGAGTTTTTCTAAATGTGCAATCATCGATTAGTGGATTCCTTCGAATAAGGTAAATTAGTTGTTGGGATATATTACGATTGTTTTAAAATATATATAAAACTTTTACAAATTTATTGTATCATGTCCACTATTCAAACGCTACTTTCACTTATATTATGAAACGAATAACTAGCTAGATCTTTTTGTTATTGAGGGATACTGTGACAATTCCAAAATAAGTGCCAACCAAAAAAAAGTCTAAAAGGCGGAGGACAAATTTTAAACAAAGCAAATGGATCGTTTGTCGACAAACTAGGGACGCTATTTTCTACAGACCCTTGTTTTTATTAGCATTGCTGACCTTCACTGGTAAGAGATGCAAGTTAGGACTAAAAACAAGAAATATTAAGAGACAGTTTGAAGGTATCCAATACCGTCGTTCCCACTGCTGAATCACATGAAGCTTCGAAAGCTCAGACAGACTCAAGAAGATTTTGGCACTTGGCTGAACTGAGTTACCTCAGTTAACTGAGATGTCCGAGATAACAGAAAAAGCTTCTTTTTTTTTACATCACGACTAACAATAGAGTTGGCTTCCTTTCAACGCTTCACTGATAAAAAAAAGAATTTTTAATGAACAGTTTTTGTAGTTACTGCGTAACCTATTTTACCAAAAAAGATTTGTGTGGAATTTTCGGCATTTTCGTAAAGCAAATTTAAATGGAAGTCTAACAAAACGCGGTTGTCAAGAAATTCTGTTTTATTAGTACATGCAGCAAATGTTTGATATTAATTTTAAAACATCCTTAATTGTTGTAGGAGTCCAAAATATTTATTTTTGCACACTTATCCAGAAATATTTACACACCTTTCTTTTGCTACAAACAAAAAGTTGAATTAAACAAGTTTACACTGCTCCCAGAATCAGCGGAAAGTAAATTTAAACATATTTCAACATCGTATTTTTATTACCTTGTATCAATCGTTCTTCGTACAAAATTAATATCGGAGATGAAAAGAAAGCACTCAGAGTCCAGGAGAATCCCACTAATAATCTTGCACGCCTCCCTGAAAAATGAAATCTGGGAAAACGTAAAGGTAAAATTATTTTTCTATAACATCATTTCAAAAACAGTACTTCTTCTCACTTGTGGTCCTGCATCAGATTTTTTTTTTTGGCATTCTTTTCTCATAAATGTTTCAAATAATGTACTTACAGCTGCCTGAGAAATTCATTGGCCTTGTAATTGCATCCAGACGATCTAAACTCAGTGCGACCAAAACATATGTAGACGAATATGTGACGACTGCCTGGAAATTATTACTATTATTTTGCATTTACATGAATAACTTGCTAAAACATGTGCTGAAAAATATGTATAAGTGGTGTAAAATGATAGTTCAGAAACATTTACTTATTTATCAAGACTCTTCTTCAATCTCGACAAAGTTAAAATATGAATTCGGAAAGAAATCTGTCCAAGGAGACACTTACTTGAAGTCGATATAAAGACTTGGAATAGTCATGTTCGAAGGGTGGCCTACGTGTGATCACTGTGAAAGGTGGAGTACTACTACGGGGCTACTTATGAGGGGGCCTTACACGAAGAGGAAAGTCTCGGCAGAAAGAATGGGATAGTTTTGAAAATGAGAGTGAGAGGCTGAAGAGCGATTACTTAATTTAGGAGCAAGTGCATGATATGGATAACATCGGAGAAGTTTTAGACTTTGTAGTTCCAAATAAAAAAAAAATGAAAAATATGCCATAACGTTCTTTTATAAAACGGTACAACCTCCCACGTATGAGAGAAACGCAATATTAAGTCATTTGATGATCAAAATTGAATGTACCGTTCTCTAATTCTAAGCTATCGTGTTAAAAGTCACCTTCTAAACAATAATATAAGCATTTTCGAATCTAATCCAAAATCAAATCCTTAAATAAATTAAATACTGGCTGCAAAAAAAAAAAAAAAATCCATTTAGATCTTGTAGAGAAATTTACAAGAAAGCATTTTCAAGCAGTTCTTATTGCATTAAAACAAAGTAAAATTCTAAGTCTATTTCAGTTTTTTTTTTTTGCCTGACAGTCGCTTTATTTTATCTAATTTGCATTCTCACATAAACTGAAAGCAGAAACACACCTAATTTCTGCAAACATTCATATATTAATATTCATTACCATTTTAGTTTATTTCAAAATGATTAAATTTTTTTATTTCTTGATAAATTAAAAAATTATACAAAGAACAAGGTATAAAAATAAATTAAAAAAGAAAGAAAAAGAGAAAAAACTGGACTTGCTCAGTTATCGAAATCAAATAAACTGACTAACGGGATAAACCCGAACTAATCTTTAGGTGTTTCTGATTCTCGAACATTTATTTTTAATTTTACACATTTTCATTTCATATTTTTTGTTATGTTTTTTAAAAGTATAAATTAAGGAGAAAAATGGTTGGTAGTTTTTAATTTTGCTCCCTCCGATTAAAAAAGTCATCAACGTTTCCAATGAATAAATCACATACAAAGTATATTGCTCGTCAAAAAGAATTATTATGGGACATTGGTAAATGATAGCTATGCTCTATTAGATTCATTCTTTGTGAATTTATAGTGACAAATAAAAGAAATTATATTTTGGGATTGATATTGAAGAATAGTTCCACATTTTTGGGCCCCAGAATAAATTAAAACATTTTTACTGTGTTCACAAATGTAATTTTTTTACAACCTAAATTGATGTGTTTTAGTTTGAGCCTTAAATTAAATTGTAACCACTAATTAAGTGATTAATCTTACATATTATAAATGGTGATGGTTTAACGCTAAGTAACCGAAAGAGTAAAAAAACTACAATAGATGGACCAATTACCTAAAAGAGCCCAACCAACAACACGACCAACTCTGTTCCATTCATAAGGGATATAGTGGACCTTCATATAGATAGTTACCGTTTTCTATATCTAGAGACTCATGTAAAATTAATATCTTACCTCAGATTAATGGCAATGTCTTCTTGGTACGAGAAGAAGCTCGTTAATTAGAAAGTTAGATACCTATGCATTCTTTTCTACTCCTTTCTGTGTGAACACAGAATTACTTGTAGCACGAATACTAACTCGCCTTCAATTTTTTAAAAACGTTTTTATTGAAAATGTAAATATATATCTAGTGACCTAGCAAAAAATGTTTTTAAATGTGTGTTGTTACATCCTAAACAATGTGGTGAAAATAGAAAAATTACAGAAACAGGACTACAAAGGAAAATAATATTTTGTAGTAATTGAAAGCACCTAAAGGATTCTTCAATTTCGAAACTTACTGGAAGTTATTAAATTGTTTTTACAATCAAATAATTGTTTAGGCTTCCAAAATTTTATCTATAAGTATAAATAAATTTTCACATAAGAACCTATTAAGTTATAAAATACATATTACTTATTTGTACTGAAAAAACTAAAGCGTTTTTAGTGGAAGAAATGTTTCTAAAGTTTCTAAAGATCTCCATGAATTGAATCCGTAGATTTTTATTTCAAGGTTTATCAAATGAGAGGATAGATTTCAAACTAGGCAGGGTTGCTGAACAGCAGTTTTAGGGAATCTGTTTTGCTGAGTTAGGCCTTAAAAAAATCGTCTTTCCATGTATGCGAAACTATGTCCATTCGGATCTAATGGCAACGCTATTATACATATATCAATGTATCGAAATTTAGACAAATTAAATTTTGTAAATTATTGACTTGAAAGGATTTAATAACCCTACAGTCGAGGAGCCAAAATAGATTAACTTAGAATTTATTGCTGTTAAGAAGAAAAAAAAAAATCTTTGTATGCATAATAACTCACCTAAAATAATATCAACAATAAAACTTCACGAAATAGATAATTTTAATTATAAATAATTGGAAAATTTAACGGCTGACAAAAGTATTGAAGTAGAGCTCCTGATTTATGTTAACCATTTGCCACGGTCATTTTTTTTTTTAACATTTATTTTGTAAATAATAATTGAACTGCATATGTTTTGCTCTTTTGTATTCCCCATTCGGTTTTAATGTCTTTCATAGCCTGTGGCAGGACCATTGGTTATAGATATCGCACTTCTTTGGGTTACGACTGAAAGTGCTTCAATTGGTGAGATATTTCACACTGGTGCTTATGCAAAGCAAAATAATTTTTTAGTGTGTAATTTATTTTTTTAATTAATGTATGTCATCATCTAAGAACATGTTGTTGTTAGAACAACCAACCTGCCCACAATGAAAGCCTCACTTTTAAGTAGCTTTTCTTACAGTTTGGTATGATCCAGGTTTGCCCTTGTAACAGGACCTTTACTTTTCCTGGATACATTCATGTTCTTCCCTTAAGTACTTATAAAAAGTGGAGGAAGACTATCTTTACTATTGATTGCTTGCAAACATGCAAGACGATTTTGTCTTAGTTAGAGACTGCTGATTAGCATTATACTGACACATATTAATTAACACATATTATACTGACAAGTTTGGTATAATAAATGCAACCACCATTCGCCAAAGAATGAACCATTGAGCGGTTTTCGATTACATTCCGACAATAATTACTTGTAGTCTATTTTGCCTGGAAAAAGCCTACTGGCTGTCGAAACAGACAAATGTGATGAAGGCAAATCCACACCCTAGATCATGAAGATTTTATTTGAGGAGTTCGTCTTCTTTATTGATTAGAAATCAGTCTAAGAGAAATGTATTACCAGGGATAGATCTGCGTCCTGCCACGCACATCTATTTTTATTAAGGAAAAATACAGTCTAGCTCTAAATTTCTCCTAAATTAAAAAAGCTCTCTGCTATAAGTGCTGCGGAAGAAAGAACCTCGCCTATGGTGGGTTTGGTTGGAGTACATAGTATACGAACTTCATGAAAAGATGACATTAACTCATTATTTGATCAGTTAATAATTGTTTCCTTGTATTTCAACCTTAATTTGTTATCTAAAGCTTACTGAAGGATTCGTGTTGGGCTTAGTTCAGTTTAATAAATTTTTGGTCATTTGTTATTCAGCTGCAACTTTATTTAAAGGTTTAAAACCACTAAAAGTTTAAAAAGAATGGCAAACCCATTACATCCTGAAGTTATAACGTGCAAACTAAAAAACCTGCAAGCAGATAAAATGTCAACAATCCTATTGAGTTCGTAACGAATTCGTAAGTGATCTCTTCCTCAAAATTATTTAATTTAATATAGATTTTATTTTTAATTTTTCCCTTTTGTGTACACTTGAATTTCTGAAGGAGAACATGCTCAGTCCGTGATGAATTTGTCATTTAGACCATTATAACATATGAAGTATCTAAGTTGGTAGGGATACTTCAGAAATTAAAAAAAAAAAAAAGCTGAGAAATTTATAATTAGTAAAATGAAAATAAATGAACTACCTGCATAAATCTAACAACTTTGCAAACAACATTTCCAGCTTTCCATTCAACCGTGATCCTCCAGATAATATCTGTCAATACGCTGATCAGTCCAACTGATAAATCTACAAAATAAATTTAGTTTAATAATATTTTTGAAGCTGTAACTGAAAGATTTAGGTGATTACCAACAATGTTAATCAATGATTAATTACCTGCAAATGCTAAGTGCATTATAAAGAAGTTCATTCTTGATTTGCTACTTTTATTGAATAATAAAGCAAGTAGTACGGCTGAATTTCCCAAAACAATCGCTGCAAACAGTAGCCATAATACTGTAAATTGTTCTGTCTGTAACAACATTTGACTGTGTTAATCATTAAACACCTTGTTAGGTAATTATTAGATTTGTAGCGTTGACAGTTGAGTACTATCATTTAGGCACGCTCTATTAGATTAACTCTTGCTAACTAGAGACTATCTTAGTTTCCCGATTGGTCCATTGGAGTAATGGCTCTAGCTTCGATTTTGCAAATAACTCTTTCGCTCCAGGTTAGGACAGTAAACCTAAGCATTTAACAGCAACAGACCCTCCAGGTTGTGAAGAAAATACAAGATGAAAATAAGTGATGCTTCTTTTTCAACGGCGAAAATTTTATTAGACAAACAACTTTTCCATGACTTCTTAAAAATTGTTCGTGGTGTTCGTTCACCTTAACTCCTTATATTTTTTTCTTAAAAGTATTTTATTTAAAATGTATTATAAATATCCTGCATAGCCGGATTAAATATGTGATACTGTTCTACTTTAGATCCTTCGATGTTCAACTATTTGTGATTGTATAAGAATCAAAGAAATTCTACTTGCACTTACATCTTTGCCATCATCGGTTTAGTTATACAAAAATAGTTTCAAATCTACCACTATCTCACAAAAGGAATCACAGAAAGCTCCACTAAAGATTATTCTTTTTTTTTTAGTTCAATCAAAAAAATAAAAATTATTCTTTCGCTAACAAGCGTATTACATTACACATCCAAACAACAGCGAACAGTTCGCGTAGATGAAACTGCTGAAGGCCAACAACTCATTAGTGAAGAAAATTGTACCCGAATGGCACTATCCTCCCATTTCGCACGCCATTCTATATATGTATTTGACAAGTTGATAACCCCATCCTCTTGCTCTCAAACCTATCCAAAAAGCCAATTCAAAGTATTTTCCACTTCATAACTACTCTTCATTACTATTTGTTGAATCTTTATTTAAATCTGAAGGGCACTAATAAATACTTCACTGTTATCTCGGTAATGGACATCAATAATTCTATTTTCTACACGATCACAAGGTACACTTTGATTTCAGCACCTGAGACAATTTCATTTTTGCGCCAAGTGCACAGAAAATACTCCAAAGATTTTGTCTTGTTTAATTAATAATGTTACTGACCCATAAAAAGTCTATCAAACATTTTCTCTGGAAAACTGACTTTTTAGGTTATTCTATGTCTTCACTAGAATTTACATCTTACTTCTTACGCAAAAAGGTTTAATTATATTAATAACATTTCTATAATTCCGAGTTCAGAAAGAATTTGAAAACCATAAGGACCAGTTGGAGGATTAAAGTTCTGCTGATAACTGCTATAACTATTTTCGTTTGGATAACTTTTTCATTACTACTGAAGTCTAGGAAATTTATCAATATATTGGAATGATTGGAATAAATAATCATTTATTTTAGTAGTGTCTATAGAACAGGAGATTGCGCTAAAATTGAAACCACAATTTAAAAGTGGAATAGCGTTATATGAAGTGAAAAATATAACTTATGACACTCTGCTATATAGAAATCATAAAAATTAGAATCTAATTTAAAGTAGACCTCGCTAATTTTGGTTAAGGATAACTACAACTTTCAGTAAAATCATCAAAATAGATAGGCCAACTAATTGGATGTACTTTCAGAAAGTGGATATATCTTCATTCCAACTCAATGTCGAATTCTCTCCTTTAATTTTCTCTTCCTTCAACTGTATTATTTGTAAAGCGAGAACGCTGTCCGGAGTTGGGTAGTGTATTGTGATTGCATTGGACTTCAATGAACATGAATTTCAACTTACACAAAAAATTGATTTGAAGAACGACTTGTGACAGTAGATTTCCAAACAGGAAACCAAAATATAAACTTCTGAAACATGGCACAGTTTTGGTGGTTCTACAAGATAAAATTTTCACATAAAATATTTTTTCGAACAGTTTAAATTATTTTAATAGTAAACTGATAAGATCACGAGATGTATTTGAGTTGTAAATTATAGGAAGGTATACTCCAACTAAACAAGGAGAACAATTTATTTTTTAAAAATTTTATTCATTTCCTTCATAAGTAGGTAACAAGGACTAGTTATTTGCCTCCTCTTTTAAGAAGACAACAAAAAGATGCAATAAAATGTAGAAAGCCTACTGCAAGAGGATCTAATATGGTTTATTCAACAGTAGGCTGGCGTCACTATCCGAGTCAACATCTTTAACTGAGTTTGAAAACAAAGACATGAATAAGAAGCAAGCAAGATATAACTAAAATTCTGTTGAGGCAGAAGTAGAATCAATGATGGGGGAGATTCACTAGTAACATACAAGTCAATCATAATCTGCAAAATAGATTCTGACAAACAAGATATAATGTATGCACGGATGATACTAAAAATAAATAATTTTCTATAAATCAACAAACGTTTATTGCAAGCAAAGATCTTATTTTATGCCATTAATATATTGTCAAAATATTGTGAGAAATAACTCGCAAGTTATTTTTTAAAATAATGCCTTAAAAAAAAGATTTATCTTGAAGGTCCGTTTTATTTATGGAGTTCCCATAGAAAAGTTAGTTGCTAAATGTCCAAGGGCAATGTGTTTTTGAGATTTTTATTGAATTTATTATTAAACTACAGCTTCTTTTTCTTTTTTGCACACTTAAACAGGCCGTAAGTCGAATTAATGTTTTTTTTCAGGTGTAATTAAAAAGTGAATGAAGCTTACACCAGCATTACGAGAGATCCACTTATTAGAAGCAGGTTATAAAAAAATTGCTTACGTCTCCAGAACCTATTTTTTTATAATAATTGTGTTTTCACAAAATTGGTGAATTCTGATAAGAAAATGCTTATTAGAGACTGTCATATTACATCTCTGTGAATGTCAGATAGAAAGTTTTGGACTGGAGCAAAGTTAGCTTATTTCCATTTTAAAATATTACAATCTCCCTCTCTATTATCTTGTCAACACAAATAAAATACCAGAGACAAAAGTAATTAGATTTAAGAATTAAAAAAAACACAAACTGCTTTTAATATAACATCATTTTAATGTCAACTTTGGCAAAGAAAAAACACAAGATTTTCTAGTTTAGTTTTAGAAGGATCTGTATTTTCTAAACTCTAATGAAAAGAATGTTGCGTTATACATTTCATCTTTCCAAAACCATGTGGATAAACACACGTCCTTAAAGACCACAAACGCCTTTTTTGTCCCGTATCCTCCGCCATTATAATAATTTAATAGCCTAGAGTTTTGTCCTTGATTTTAAACGTCACTTCGACCAATTTTTTTTTCTTTAATGCTGATGAGATTTTAGCTTTCATCTATCTCAAGAGATCGATTCCCCACTTTTTTTTCTTGAAGTTTAGACTTCCTACTTACAAAGCTTGTAAAATAATTACAGTTTCTGGGTTTTTAAATCTACTGCTACTTCAAAAAACTGTGAACAGAGGCAACCATTAATAACAGTAATATAATAGTATTTTAAAGAAAGTTAAATTACCTGGTAAAAATAGAAGGAATTTATTTCATCTGTAGTGTTAGTAATGTTAGCTGCTGGATTTGAGTAATTATCTCTTATAACCCAGTCCATTATCCAGTGCTGAAATTAAGAAACAGATATTAATTGAAGTCACGCTGAACAAAAAATAATAGAATATAAAATAAAAATAACTTAGATAGTCAAGCAAAAAAAATGGCAGAATGATTTGAAATTATTTTTACAGATTAATTGAGGACTAGGCTGAATATGGATACAATTTACTGTAACTTATGCGACAATTTAAGGCGATGTCAGTTTATCATTCTTTAATTTAACGTGCTGAATTTAAAATAAAAAAAAGTCCAATTATTGCTTTTGATTGTATTTTAAAATAGTTAGTGATTTATGTAGTATAGATGGACCCCTAAATGCATACTTCCCCCAAATATGCAATTTTCGTCCCAGCTCTGTCTCCACCAGAAGCGATTAAAATTTTTTAGCACACAGTCTATACACATGTTTGTTCCTGCTGAATGCGAACAAAATAACCATAAAATAGAAAAATTAAAGATAATTCTAACTTGTTATTCTGTTTTATTAAATAGATTTCTGTACACCATTAATGACTTCAATTTTATCATTAACTGTAATAATTAGCGAAATACTGCGCAGTTTTGCTGTAATTAACTGGGACGCACTACAAAGAATACTTGATCTATGGCACATTCTACGCTAACAAGGATCATTAGCTAAAAAAAAAAAAGTAAGAAAGCAGCTATACCAATTTGTTCACATAGCAGGAGCTCTCGAGCGGTATCACTTTGAAGTATGTTTTTTTTTTTTTTAAGAGAAAATAATGAATTTATTTGAAATAAATAAAACAAAAAACATTGCCATTAAATAATTAATTAGCTTTTGAATGAATTTTTATGTCATTATTTTCTATTTTTAGAGAAATGCTGTTTATTAAAAAAAAGGTTTGCTAAGAATTTGAGAGCATTGTTTCTTTAAAATTTTAGCTGCACTATAAACGCAGCATGTTTTCTATGGAGCATAAACAAATTAGGAGATTTCTGCTTTATAACATTAAAAGACAAAATCGGATGGTTATTTTATTAGATGATACTCAATAGGCAATATTCTTATTCCTCTCTAGCGTAAAATTTTAGATTCAAAATTTTAGTGCCCTCCTAATTTAAGAGCAGCTCTGATCCTATAAACTGAGATGCTGCATTTCTTTCGCTTATTAATCAGATTGTCCAGCTCATTATCATTACTAGTTATGAATCCTAAAATTTGTAGCATTTAGAAATATCTATTTCTGATAATGATCTGGGGGCCCTCTTATCCGATCTTCCTTAAAAGGATCTTCAAATTAAGGAGTCTCTGTAATCTAAGCCTTATGACACTGATTGTAACCATTAAAGTCGTACTTTGATGACTTTCGTACTGAGGGCATTTTCAGGTAAAAAAAGTAGAAATACTTGAATACATGTAACAGAAAAATTACCACTCTAGGAATATATTCCTACTACTTTTTATTCATACATCTGCAGTGTTTGAATCATCCAAGTACAAATAAAGACATTTGATTTCGAATAAAAGCTTCTTTCATATAACCACTTTATCAAAATGATTTGAAAGAAAAATCAACCAGACTCAGCAATTTTTCTTAGGAGTTTCTTTTTGAAAAATTAGCTTACATTATATTCTTTACTGAAGTTTTATAAGTAGAAATAAAATTTCTCTACTCAAATTTGATGATTTTATCCCTGAAGATGGATGAAACTAATTAAATCCGATCAGATTATCAAAAACACGAATGCTATGTCAATTGAAATCACTAACTTTGCAGAACCAACCATGTGTTGTTCAACTTAAAAATAAAAATGTTTTAAATTTTAACAAAGATGAATGGATTCTTAATGATTGAATCCTTCAATTAATAACAATTGAAAGATCTACATGTTTTTTGTATAAAGTAATTTTAGTTTGAAATATGAAATGAAGCGTTTTTAGTATTTGAGTGACTGGTATAATTGTACTAAATCTGCATAAACTGTGCACTGGCCCATGTTAACACCTATTAAAATAGCACCTAACAAAAGTGAGCCACGCATTTAAATGTTGCTACTTATGTCATAATTTATGAAGAGCAGATTTATTATTTTAAAAAATTAAATAACATTCCATTTACATTATTATTATTTTGTCTACTCTCTCTAAAAATTACATCCTCCTGATTGTCATCGACATTTACGGTCGCCCAAATGGATTAATGTTCCATTTTGTTCAATTTTCATTCTTTTGGACAAACCCTTTTTAGAGATTTTATAATTATCTGAGCTGTATAGTTTGAAATTGTACTTTTCATTAGTGGTTAATAGATTATTAAAAAACAATGTTAGCTTTAATCCAGTTTAACTTGCTGCGGAGGAATGTCAGGTTAAGACAGATGTTAACAAACATTTTAAATGTTCGACTTCATTAACCACCATAACCATTACAGTATTTTCTTTCATTATCTTCTTATTAATATTAACCTTTAATAAATCAAGCTATCGTGATGTCTTCTTCCACGAATTTTTCAATCTTCAAACGATCTTTATCACTCTACTTTTTAACAGAATCTTCTTTTATAGTGTTACCGTCTGCTCGTGATCTTGCTCTGTTTCTAACTGGTCCTCCATTCTCGCTTCTGAGCAGTCCAGAAGACCTGTTTACATCGATCCTTATCAAATGACCAAGCGATCACAGTTATTGAGTCTGAGGTATCAATGACATCACTTCCTCAGTTAATAAATTGTGATTTGATTATCAAGTGTTTCAATGCTTGAAGAGGAAACTCTCAACAAGTCTGGAGTTGGCTACGTTATTTTTATGTTAAGCCGAGTGATTCACCAGCGTAAGTTAAAATCGGAAATAAGATTTATTAATAAAGTTAATTACTTTAGTGCCTGTACTTATTACTTTTTTATTTATGAATACTTTTTTGTTTGCCTTCAAGTAATCTTCTTGACTATTCGGTAGTTGAATATTCTTCACCTTTTTTCACTGTCATTTACTCCCAGATACTCACATTTAAAGTAGTACTTCATTGGTTGTTCTTTTTCCAATAATTAGGTCATAATTTTTTTTTTTTTTACACACACCCCAATGGGGTACCCAAAGGCTGAGCTGGTTACGTACTAACAACTTTGTAGATAAAGTTAGAGAGTTAACATTGAAAGGAAGGATATGCTTCATTGTTGATAAGAATGGAAGGATCAAAAATGCTCTACAAGCGCCTAAAAAAGATAAAATTCATACCACCAGCGATTCCTAGGTTTGTACTCAGCCTAGGGTATCAATTGCAATTCAGAACAATCTATAAAAATTGATATGTAAATAAAATAGATAAAATAGGTTCTGTAAGTGGATTTTTTGTCACATTATTGCTTTTAATTACAATATTTATTGATAAAAGACCTTTCTTGAATAAAGGTGTATTTATTGGAACACTTCTTTGGCGGTTGTGTACAAAAACTGGAACGATTTAAGTTTAGCAGGAGATGCACATAGTTTACTCTGTATCGATCTAATTTTACTAAACTTACCGCCAAAGCGAGTTCTAACTCTAGAAATTAATCAATGTTATGGGAAATTTACCTAATCATTAAATCTTGTGATGAAAAGCGAACTATTTGTTGTAAGCTCATTTAATGAGCCAAGTTTCTGGCCAACCTCCACGAAATCTAATCTGCTTTGAGTGAAGGTCGCATATCTTTTAGAGGAAAAATTAATTTAAAGGTGATTAAAATGGTTGATCAAAGAAAATGCTAGTTTTACTGTTCGGGAAAGACAGAACCAGTTTATGTTGTACGAACTACCTAAAACTTTTTTTATACTCTGTAATTCACTTTTTTAGTAAAGATTTATTCTAAATAATGGATATAAGTTTTTTTTTTTTTTTTTTTTTTTTTTTTTTTTTTTTTTTTTTTTTTTTTTGGCGCATCAACAGCTGAGGTCATTAGCGCCCGGAGCTTTTTCCAGTGCACTGCCGGCCTCCGGACAGTGTTCTCTCGTTACAGACAACACTGTCCATCACCGGACAGTGAGCTGTAAGAAGCTCCTAGGAAGAGAAAATCTAAGGGTCAGCTGCTGGATTCGAACCCGGGACCTCCGCGTGGGAGTCCAGTATGCTAACCTCATAGCTAATCCCTTCCCTAATATAAGTTTATGAATTCGGAGTTTAAAAAAAATGTGCAATGATGGTAATTGTTTTGTTTTGAAGGGACGGACATTCTTTACTTTAAATTTCTATTGACAGAAATAGAATCGTAGTTCGTCTTCAGGATTAGAACTCAGCGCTGCAAAAGACCTTGAATTGATGATCGTTCAGTTCTTACCAAAAAAGATCATTGATGCAGGGAAATTATTTTATTTTTTATAGGTACTTTCTTAACCGCTCAAATAATCAGCGAACAGCAGCGTTACCTTGTAGTGTACAGTGAATCACATGGAATAAGTTGCTAAGTATACAGTTGTTTTCCTAGAAAATGCGGACGTGCTAAGTAATGAAGAAGCTGACTGATTGGCCCAAGAAAGCTTTCAGAAATTTTGAATCGGGGATATTTACTGCAGTCTAACGGGAGTGCTGAAGTAAGCTTCCAAATGGCTTTCAGTTGTAGTCTGTTTGTAGTGATTACTTTGTCACGAGGAAAAGCCCTACTTGCAATTATGTTCTTCTGCAGCAGTCTGGTAAGCATTCTGAATAGTACCCTGTCTTCCATACATTATGGAACCTTTTAGATCTGGCGGTAGCACTCTAACCATAAAAACCACTCACTTTACATTGCACTACTCTCGATTTGGTCGACATAGCCCAGTATAGAAAAAAAAAAAAACAAGCTAGGTTTTTGTTTTTAAATTACTCTGCAACTTTCACAGCCTCCTAGCTCTCCATCCTAATCCTCTTGTCCAACAACTAAGTAAGCAGTTACGGGTTTTAAAAAATGAATCTTGCTGAACTTCAAAAATTAACAATTTAGATTTACCATTATCTTTATACTGGATAGCACACACCGTAAAACAATTTACTAGCATCTTACAGTATTATATATCACCCTAAAACATGGTTTACTTTAAGTCAGTTTAAGTTTAATAGCTCATAAATATGATAAACTAGCATGCAAGAGTTTGTGTCTGGCGGCGAGAAAGAGATGGGCAACACTTCAAGGACTAAAACTCTCCAAACTTGTAAACTTTCTAGATCCAAGGAAACTTTTTTGGAAATCTGTTTCCAATGGAAGTAGCTCTGGAACAGTCTTGTTCGCCGATATCTGTAATTATTTATTTCTATGTGAAGCAATTTATCGATTGAATCCGTTTTTAAAAATCAGGAAAATCGTTTCACTCGAAAAGAATAGTAATTATTTATAGCAACATATTTGGACCTTGTCAAACCCTTCTGAACGCAGAAAAGCATTTCTATCCTCTCGGTTAGAAATAATATATTCTAAAAGAAATTAACTCGCAAATAACAACTTCAAAACCCAATTTGATCTCCACAGTAAAAGATTTTAAAGATGATTTTTTAAAGTGTGTTGTGATTCTTTAAATATAATTTATTTACTCCACGTGAACAAAAGCTCTTCTTTCTTTCTTGTTCTATGAACCTAAAATTAAAGCTGGCAAAATTTTGATGAATAAACTTCCAACTATTTATATTACTTATTCTGTCTTTTTATTTTATTGTTTTGCAATTTCTGTTTAGATTTAAACATAGCTTCTACTTCCAAAGAGGTTCCATTACAATGGAAATCTGTACGATAGCCTAAGTTCTTAAAGATGTCCCTTACACTTGATACTTTAGCACACCAAATGGGTCAAGTGTTTCCTATCTACACAACGGGAACTTGAAAGTGTACTACAGATGCAGCCTAGATAATTTTTTGCTTCCTTGTATCACAGTATTTATCATTGTAATAGATGTACAAGAGGATACGGTACATGTGATTTATTCTGTAAGTTAGCCTACGTATCAGTGCATTCTGTTCATTTAGATGACTTTACCAAACATCAAAGAATTTATACAAACAAGGCATTTTTAGTGTGGACAAGTTTTTAAGAATTTTCCATAAATTATGCTATACTATTATTATTCCTAATTTAAACTCTATAATCTGCAATCTATTGAGTCTCGGTTAATAAAATGAAAAAATTAAAACAAATTAATTTAAATAAATAAATATGTTTATTTTTGCTTTACAATTTTATTTTTATTGTCACTAATAATTATTTTAGTATTACATTATTTGTTTCTACTACTGTTACTGTTTTGTCTTATCATAACATTTAATAACATATTTTTTTATTAGAAATTATTGCTTTTTATAAGAACATTCAGTAGTTTGAAATTCTAAAGTATGGAGTAAAGGAATGATCAGTGAATCGAGTTAATTGAAATCCACAAACATCATGAAACTGTGCAGTGTTCTCTCATCCGGAACATTTTAATAACAATTTTCAAACAAAAAACCATGGACGGGGATTAGCGTCAATCTGTCCTAGGCAGGAACAGTTTTTCGATATGTAGTGTGGTGTCCTGCCGAGAAATTCGCGCTCCAATTAATATAAGTATTAGAAGTCACTCGTATATATTCTAGCGAATTTATTTTTACAGTTCACTGATAGACTGAAAATGTAAATCTGCTAGCGAGCAGTAACACTGTAACCGCTGTTCTCTAATCAAATGTGATTTTGACGTCCACCAACGAAGTGTCTTGCGATTAATTTGTTTTCTAAGGAATGTTGAATAATATTCAACATATAACCAACTACATCTATTGCTGAGTTGCATACATTACAGCTGTTTTTATGAAAATGAAGTGAAAAAATTGTACTTGACAAAAGATCAGTATCACTCTCCAGTATCACCGGCTATGTCAGGCAACAGAGATACCCAGTAAAATACGACAAATCAAGAATAGCTTTGCCTGATTTTGTATCATGCAACAAAGATACAATACTCTCACTTGCAACAAGTGGATTACATCTTTTCAGATTCTAATCACTTGGGCACACGATACAGGCGATAAACTTGTTCTACATGTGTAAGTAGTAAAGAATATTGCAATTTAATTGCCATGACTATTGCTTAAAGCCATTATTGTCTATCTTTTGTACTATTTTATTACATTTTAAACTAGTCATAAAACTAATTTATTATTACTATGTTATAAAAACTATTTTCTGTCTTCTTATTACATAATAATTTGTAAGTATAAGAATTTATAGTACAATCCTCAGTTATTTACTATGAAGGTAATAAATTTAATTGACGTGGTTATGAGCATGTAGTAAATGTCTTCTCTTCATAGTCGGTGTTATAGAGTCAATAACTTTGAATTTACTAAGAAGCAATTGACGGCAAGGCGATATGAATACTAATGACTGTCATCCGAGTTCCCATTGTACTTAAACACTTCGGGATGGAAATAAAACTTAGTGAGCACTCTTTCTATTTGATTTAATCATATTTAAATCTTTAAGTGTTTTTTTGTTCACTTGCTGTAGCTATAAGTCGTAGGTTTTAAACATCATCAATCACTTCAGGTTTGGAAAACCGCAACCGCTAAAAGGTCAAAATTTAATTGTTAACTCATCCTGACAATCTTAAACGAATTTACTATTTTCTTTCGTTTTTGTTCTTTTAGATTAACCAACGCCAGTTCTCGAGGTCATTAACATCTGTAGCCTCTGCATCTGGCCTCCTCTCGTCATACATAACATTGTCTAACACAGTGAAATTGTTAGAAAGACACAATGTAAGAGGAATATTGACATTATTCTAGAAAAGAAGATTTTTTGAAATGATTTTGAAAGGCTTTCTTTGAAATAATGCCAAATTAAAAAAAAAAAAAAGTGCAAATTTAAAGCGTTGAGTTGTCCCCATCAGATCAGCCATGAAAATGTTTGTTGGTAGCTACGGCTGAACCACAACAAAAGAGAAGTAAACCAACACGCAAATACAATATAGCATAAAAACCTCATTCATCAAATAACGAAACTGGTAACCGTAGATTCAGTAAGGCAGAAACATGGAGTTTATTAAAAACGGCTGCCCATGAATTCTTATAACCAAAATTACACAGGACACTACATTTGGAAAATGTAATAGTAAGTTACGATACACTTTCAGAGGCACTCAATTTTCCACGAGTCCAGACGTAACATAAAAATTCATGCATGTATCCTATAACTAAACGTTCTCTCGGTCAATGTTGACTAACCTTTTAGAATCGTCAAAAACATAACTTTCTCCAGAACATTAACAACAAAATAATGTATAAACGAGAATCAAAGACTGGTTCCCTCACAATAAATATTCCAACTAAATGTACATAAGATTACCCGCAACAATTGCAAAACCACATTACAGACAAAATTCAAAGAAAAGAATGAGACAACAGACGTGAACAAAAATAATAGAAAAAGAAGCAAATTGATGCATTATGATTGGAAATTTATTTAATGCAATTTTAGAAGAGCTGAACTGATAAAGTATCACTATTACAATGAATGCATTGGTCGAGTAGAGGAATATATTCACGAATACACATCATACCTATAATCTGAACTTGTTCGATTAACTTTAGTTCCTCTAATCAAAATGTAATACAATTTTCGAATCCTGGAGGAGCTTCTATAAGTAAAAGTACTAAATTTGTTTGCTTAAAGTTGTACCCGTTAAAGCTAGGTTGTCGAGTAATGAGTAACATAAAGTATTAGAAGAAACCTCGTCTTGAAGTTAGGCAACAGCTTTTTAAGTTACAAACATCTATCTTCTTTTCTATAATCGCCCTAATGATGAGAAGACGATCTAAAGTTGCTATTAATCACAATGATGGCTAGTTTTGAAAGGCTTTTGTTCTTTAGCCAGTAATAATTAATGAAACTTCTTTATTAGCTAGCCGTTAATTTTCTCTCACATTTTATTTTTTAAATTCATCAAATTAGGGTAATGAATCAATTTTTTAATTAGTTTTTTTTTTTCAGAACTAAATGCCTTTTATTCTCCACCATTGATTACAGATTAATTTAGATTTTTACTTTGCTTTCATTGAGTTAGCTTAAAAGCCTACCAAAGGACAATGGGATTAATTCTTCGATTTCGCAGTGGTAGTGAAATCATTAAAAATTAGCCAGCGATTAACGAAGAATAAGTTAGTTTGATCTAGTTACCGGCAGGTTAGTGAAACCCGAGATTGAGCGGCTTATTTCTCCTTTATTCTTCGCCCGTAGATTGACAGGCAGCATCTACCTTTTTAAGCTATCTTACTATTGGAAGTTCTAAAGAGATTTTACTGACTGATGATTTAGGAACTACTGCCTCTTGAGGTAAAAGTCGGACAGTTAGATAGATAAGTAAGTAAGTGTATTTTAAATCGTGCGATGTACCTACCCAACGATCAGATAAATTGCATTTTTCAGAAAATTGAGATTTTAAAACTAAATATTTTATATTTAACTTAAATTGTTGACAAATATGATAGCCAATGAGAATCACATGCCACATGTCTCTTCGTGATTTTACTTGTTGCTGAGGCAATCGCACTGTATTTGTAGGTTACAATAAAATTATTAAACAAAAATATATAAATAAATGAAAACTGGTATACAGTTTTTGTAAGTTCAGGTTGCCTATTTGAGCAGATATAAATTGGTTGTTACCAATTCATGTTTTATTATAGTTCAGAAGCAGGGATTATATATATAAATATATAATAAATATGAATTTTATGTATAAGGTCTTGTAGCTAGGTTATAAGCCTATAAAACCTATTGGCAAGGCCTTTTCAAGAAATACGCTGTTTCTTTTTGCCTCAGGAAGTTTCCATATTTAGGGAACTATTAGAGCTATAAAAATCTAGAAAGAAGCCTACTAAAGCCTTAAAAAGAGAAATTGAATGCAATATAATCGTAGCTTACGTTTTATTAGATTCTTGTAAGTTAATAAATCACTTTTCCATTTACTTTTTAGTTATAACTTATAATTCCTTTTTTGGAAATAAGTAATAAACTTTTTTTTTTAAACAACCTATTGTTTGATGCCAAGAATGTTTTTTTTTATAGTTTAAGGTAAATTTTGCAACAACTATTAAGTACACGTTCTTGAAGACGACAATACTTTCTGTAAGTCCTAATGTTAACTTCAAGGGACCTTTAAAGTAGATAAATTACATTTATATATTTATATAATTCAATTAAATCTAAAACTATTCGGAGCCAGCATTACTCTAAACATTCATGATTTAATTAATTCTTAATCAATTTATTTACTTTTAATTTGTTGGACATTAGGCAGCATATTATTTCTGAGTTGCAGAAATCCCCACTTGTTGGGGGAATCTGAAAACTAAAATTTATTTCATCCGTTACAAGATTATAACGTAAGAAATCTAACATCTAGAAGGAAAATGTTTTACAAACACGGCATCTCTAAAAGACATACTCGTATAGATTGGCGGAAGTAAGATTTAGATTCAGTTTGAGGAAGGAGAGTTGAGCTGGTTTTGACATTTGTACTTTTCAAAGCCTTTTCTGGATGAAATATTTACTCAGTACTGAGTTGTTGAAAGACTTAAAGCAATTTTTCTGTTGTTTATAAAGAGCGCCATTGGTTTGGACTTATTGACCCTTCTTTTGTTTCTAATTTATCCAGTACCATCGTGTCGTGTCAAAGAAGCGATTTCAGGAGATTAAAATTCAAAAAATATGAACACTGGCGTGACAAATTTTCTTCAAACACCTGGTAGCTGTTTCGAGAACGTTTGAGACATTTTAAATTCACACCAACATTAAATAGGATATAAAACCTTTTAATTCACTGAAATGTAAGTCTTCCCCAGTCTTTTCAATCTCTCTCTCCAAAACGCCCTAGAATGAATTTATTTACAAAAAAACAAGATATATTTTTATGAAGAAAGAAAATAAAAGTTTTTTTTTTTTTTGCGTTTATTTTTGCTACAATCAGCGCGTTAGCGCTATAAGTAACAGTGATAACAGTAACAACAAATAACAGAAGAATACGAGTGGAGAAGTTACCCAGTGGTAACACTCCAAAACAGGCTATTAGTCGCTCTCTTCACTTGAGAGGAGATCACGAGGCCACTGTCTCTTAAGGCGTCTTGTCGGGTTGTCAGGAAGGGTTCTAGAAGAAAGATTTTTAGCTAGAGGATTTATATGAGATTGCAGGCTGAAGTGGAGTTTTCTGTATCTTGTTTTAGCGACTTGTGTGACAAAAGGAATGTTAAGGTCAGTGTGTATAGTCAGGTTGGAGACATAAAAAGGAGCGTTTACAATAGTTCGAAGAATTTTAGATTGTAGAGATTGAATCCTTTGAAGATTGGAGCGTTTGGTTGAACCCCACAGCTCTATTCCATACGCCCAGATGGGTTTTAAAATAGCTGTATAAATTAGTCTTTTGTTGTCCAGAGAGAGTTTTGATCTGTTGTCTAAGAGTCTTTTAAGTAGTCGATAGCGTCTGTTCAGTTCTGTTCTTTTAAGTCTAGTGTGGGGGTTCCAAGAAAGTCTTCGGTCTAAGTAAAGCCCAAGGTAGCGGGCAACGTTTACTACTGGTAGAGGTGTTAGGTTATAGATGACTGGAGGAAGAGTAATGCGACGAAGAGTAAAGGTGATATTTTGAGACTTGGTTTCATTAAGTTTAATAGCCCATCTCTTGAACCACTGTTCTAAGGAGGAGAGATGTGACTGCAGATTTCTGTGAGCAAGTACAGGATCATGATTAGTGGACAGTAAGGCGGTGTCATCTGCGTATGTGAGAAGTGTAGTGTTAGTATCTGTTGGTATGTCTGAAGTGTAAATGGAGTAGAGAATAGGACCCAGAATGCTGCCCTGTGGAACTCCAGCGTCGATATGCTTAAGTGGGGAGAAAGAAGATCCTATTTGCACTCTGAAGTACCTGTCGGACAAGTAAGATTTTATGATTAAATAAAACGTGGCAGGTAAAATATTTTTAAGCTTCCACAAGAGGCCAGTGTGCCATACTCTATCGAAGGCCTGCTGCACATCAAGGAAAGCCCCTGAACAACATTCTTTCTTTTCAAGAGAGGATGCAATTATGTCCACTACTCGATGACATTGCTGAATAGTAGAGTGGTTACGTCTAAATCCAAACTGATGATCTGGGATCACATAAGAGTTTTCGAGGATAGGAAGGATTTGTTTGAGAAGAAGTTTTTCGAAAATTTTTCCTAGTACAGGTAATAAACTAACTGGACGGTAAGACGAAGGATGTTGATGAGGTTTTTTAGGTTTTGGGATAGGACGGATTACGGAATACTTCCACAAGACGGGGAAGTAGGTTGTTCGGAGAATTGCGTTGTATATGGAAGTCAGAAATACCATGGCTTTTTTGGGAAGATTGCAGAGAATGGTTGGTGTAATGAGATCAAATCCAGGCGCTTTCTTACGTGAAAGATGATTTATGACGTACTGAACCTCAGAAGGTGAAAATGGTTTGGGTGGGAGTGAGAGAGGAAGAGGTGTGTCCAGATCTTGTAGGAGAGATTTTTGGAATTGTGAGTCGATAATGTCAGAATGTGGAGTGAATGCATTTAAAAAATGAGAAGAAAAGAGAGCAGCTTTATCACCATCGGAAGTAGCCCATGATCCATCGCTACGTCGAAGTGGGGAGGGTACTGGTTTGTAGCGGAGGATTCTTTTTGAAGCGGTCCAGAGAGATTTGTCTTCGGTAGTCAGTGATAGTGTATAGTTTTCAAAACGTTCATTTTTTAAGAGCTGTAGTTCAGTCCTGAGTAGATGAGTAAGTTTGTTAAAGATTTGTTTGTCTGAGGGATAGCGGGAGCGCTGCCATACGGCTCGTGCTCGTCTCTTATCTGTGATGAGTTGTCTTATGTATAGTGGTAAATTAGTAGTGTGATTATGTTGTTTTCTGGTATGTGATGCAGATTGATAAATGGAATTTTGTATTGATGTTGTGAAATGTTGTACAGCGTTGTCTATGTCTTCACTTGTTTTAAGTACAGTTTGTAGATTTAATGAGTCCTCTAATTTAGATTGAAATTTCTTCCAGTCGACCGGGCCACATATGGTTTAGGAGTACTAAGAAAAGGATTTATGTTGAGAGTAATCAGTACGGGGCTATGATCTGAGGAAGGTTCAGTTAGAGTGAGATTTCATAGTATTGAGACATCCGATAAGTGACAAAAATATCTAGGATATCAGGGAGCTTAGATAGAGATGTAGGCCAGTACGTAGGATGATCCGGTGATATTACGCTGTAATTTCGGGCGTGAAGAACATTTAGTAGAGTATGGCCACGTGGATTTGTTGTGCGGCATCCCCATTGTTGGTGCTTGGCGTTGTAGTCTCCACCGGACAGGAATCTGGGACCAAGTGTTTTGAAAAATGAAACAAACTGTTGTTGAGATATGGATTTGTTTGGAGGGCAATAGACAGCTGCGAGATTAAAGTTATGAGGATGAGCGGATAAGGAGATACTGCATGATTGGAGATAGTCAGTAGATGATGGAGGAAGGTTATGATGTGAGAGAGTATTGCGAATTAGGATTGCCGCACCACCGTGGGCCGTGTCATCGGGATGGTCAGTCCTGTATGTTTTGTAGTCAGTGATGTAAAAGTTTGATCTACTAGTAAAATGGGTTTCAGTAAGTAAAGCTATGTCAATACGTTTGTCGTGTAAGAATGCGTCAAGTTCGTCTCTGTGGGAGTTCAACCCATTGGCGTTCCAAAGTAGGATGGTTAAGGATTGTTGAGTTGGAGAAGTCAAGGGTTGAGACGAGGAAGTAGTTGACTAACTAAAGTGTTTAGAAGATTAACGAGTGGAGTAAGGAGGGATTCGAACCTTTGGAAAAATGAGTTGAGAACTGTCGTTATGTCGGGTTGTGTAGATGGAGGTTGAGAAGGAAGAGGTGAGTACGGAGAATAAGACCTCGTGATCTCCGAATAAGAGAGTCCTCTGGTAGCTGGTTGGTTGAAGGGCTGCTGCTGTGGTTGTGATTGCTGCTGAAGGTGTGACTGCTGTTGCAATTGAGGCCGATTATGTGGTTGCTGAGGTCGTTGGCGCGCTGTTTGCGGGAGAGCCGGGAAATCCTTGAAAGCAGACGTTTGAGGAGGCTGAGGGTGATGGCCTCTAGAAGGTAGGTGACCTCGGGCAATCTCTCTTTCTCGACGAACTCTTTGAAGCTCTTTGTGAACTTCACAGCCTTGGAAGGCAGATGAGTGAGCTCCAGAGCATAGGGCGCATGTGGGAGGTGTATCAGGAGATTTGCTGCAGTTTTCCCATAGATGAGGACCATCGCATTTAACGCATCTCGGGGCTACGTGACAGTAAGCCCGCGTGTGTCCGTATTGCTGACATCTCTTGCACTGCGCTATTTCTTTAGTTTTGTAGGGTTCTTCTACCTTGATTATTGTATTGAGTAGCCCAGTGACGTTGAATATATTTTTATTGTGGGTATCTGGCTCTAAGTCAACATAAAATAGAGGCAGCGGATTTTTGTGGACAGGGTGTCGGATGTTTGTTACGTTTCTTACGTTGAACCCTATTTGTTGAAGTTCTTCTTTAATCATCTCTGGAGGAACTGTGTAGTGCAGGTGTCGCAGAACCACTCGGAATGCTTTATCTTTCTTGAGCTGATAAGTGTGATACTCAATTTTTTGATCATTCAGATAGTGGACAACTTTCCTGTAGGCCTCAATATTTTGGGTAGTTACCAGTATATTGTCCAAACGAGACTTGCACGAATAATTATTGGCTCCTATTAAGTTCTTCAGATGGTCATTCAACATCACAAAATTATTGATTTTGTACACGTGTATAGGGGGTGGCTTATTATCACTGGTGGATGGATCGCTAATCTCTGGCAAGACGCTAAATTTATTGTGGGTGGCAAAATCGGATACATACTGTACATTTTGTTGCTGCTGCTGTTGAGGAAATGAAATTTGTTGTAGGGAGGTTGACTGAGACAATACGCCTCTCTGACGAGTTAGTGGCGGCGAGGGGACCGGAACAGTCTTCTTACTTTGCTTCTTTAGTTTTCCTTTCCCAGGTGAGAGCTTGGCCATCTCTGAAGACCGTTTTGGTTTGTTCACTGAGGAGGTAGTAGATTCGTCCCCTGAGGTAAAAACTCCCCCCATATCGGTGTCACTTAGAGCCATTGTCTAAGCTGGCCGAATATGGGATTTCTACACTTTATTTTATTGTTTATATTATTTTGTAAAAAACTGTATAATTACCTAACCTTTCTAAAGAATCACTTCTCTCTTCACTGAGCAAATTGTTTGCAAAGATCTAGGCGAAAGATAATTATAACGAAGAATAAAGTATCTTTTTAAGTTTATTGAAAAGAAGGAAAGAGAAGAGAAGTCAGAGGAAAGAAAAGAAAAGTCATGTAAAGTTAATGGAATAAGTAAACTGGCAATAACACTAATAAACTAAATATATAAACACAGAAGTAAAAAACTATAGTTAACAAATGTTTTATAACACAAAATATATACTAAAATCCAATCAAAATTACTTTAAATAAGTATTTAACGAGGAGCAAAAATATTCGCGTATATTCACTATTTTAGCACCCAGCTGATTTTAAAATAAAAGTTAAAGCAATTTATCTATTTGTATCTATATATGAAGTTTATAGAAATCCTAGTTGTTATTTTGGAGAAATTCCCAAAAATTGAATAAGGTCTTGTTCTTTAACTTTGACTTTGTGGCTGGATCCATGAATCTACCAAATCTTTTGTGAATGTTAAAGCCCTTTCTTATTATTATCTTTTAGCTCTTCAAAACGTCCAGTTTGACAGTTGTAAATGTTTTTCAAACCCTGATTTCTGTTTTATATTTTGACGAAATTTATAATTATATGTTTTATTTTTATCATTATATCTTTTTAACACATTCAGTAATAATATAAAAATTAGAAAATAAAAAATGAAATCGTGACTGTACAATCTCATACGGCCGGTTATTTCTATTTTTGAGTGTTAGTTCCGTTCGGGTCCTAATTTGCCAGTCACGATGGCCGTCCCATGATAAGGATGGGCTGGGATACACGTGTGGTAGGTGCTTTAGCTTCACCATCCACTAAAACTATTCAACGAAATGCCGTTCAAAACTGTTAAATTATAAATGAAATTTCCTAAATTTGTTTACGCTTACTGCATTCTGAATTTTTAGCTGCAATGTTCATGTGAGTGAAGATTAATAAAAATGTAAATATGAGAAACTTTCAAGTATTACAAACAGCAAAATACTTGCAGGATTTAATTTTCAAATAATTTCATTGTGAGCAAAAAATTACCTCTGCTGTTTTTTTTTTTTTGTAATCTCTCAAACTTGGCTCGCCGAAGGCACTTAAAGTGGTTTAAACTGGGCTATTTAAATTGTAGCTGATTATCGGCCACAAGCGGTCCATGTACATAGCTTATTACTTGCTTAAAACGAGATTTAAACTAGAAAGAACAAGCTGGCGCTGGTAAAATGTTTGCAGAAAAGAACTTAGGTTAAATTAATTCTTCCTGCAAGAATACCCATCAATGTAACTAAATATTGAATCAAGAAATCACAAAAGTCTAAAACCTTGTGTATTACCCAGAATTTAGAATATGCCTAGTGTTTAGTTTAGAATTTTGTATTTGATCAAAGATTCTCAGTAGAGAGTTCGTCTGGCAATAATATAAAAAATAGAATAAGTATTTAAATAAACAACATAAAATAGTCAAACAAAATAAAAATTAAATAATAAGAAATAATAAGCAAATAAGAAAATAAAGTAATTAGCATTTTAGTTCCATATTTCAATTTTTTAAATTTTGAATTTAAATTATCGACCAGAGAAAAGAAGAAGTAAGGAAAACCAATTGAATAAACCCCATAATTTACTAATTATGTTCAGAAATGTTGAAATATTTTATTAGTAGAGTTGTACCTACAATCCAATTCATCATTGTGCTGCTATTAAATTTATTCAGCATTACTTAATGCACTATAATATTAAATTTTGGAAATTGCTAGTTGTACGTTAAGCCCCTCCTGAAGAAATAGGCTTTCTTTACTTTATTAAATTTTATTTAAAAAGAGAATTAATAATTTTAAGTTATTAACTATTTGTTCTGAATACTATTTCACGACGAGTAAACCAGAAGCAATTTTATGAAAAATAATTCAATCTTTTTACTCCTTCATCGAAATTCATCTGGTATAGAATCATTACAGATGATAGAACAACAGAAATGCGGTCTTGGGGATAATATTCTCGAACTGTTTTCCTGGAGGTTGATGCGGAACCCTCGCCGACGTCACCTTCTACTATTCTTCCCTAAAAATCCTCTTGGGAAATTTCACCAGATTCCGAATTGATTACCTCTACTGTTTACTGAATTGCGTGCTCACTTTAAGTTCAATTTCAAGCACATCTTTGATAGCCTTCACAGGTTATTGATGGCGCTCACAAATAGAGATTTATTTTTCTGAGAATAAGATAATGGTGCAAAGATACTACAAATTGTTCTGGTTATTGAAAATAAAGTTAGTTGTTATGTACATAACTATGTAGAACATGAAGTAGACTTATACATATATAAAAAAAAGGTCATGCGTTTAAAAACATTTTTTCTAAGAAAGTAACAATTTCAAAACACAAAAACTGGCATATTAGGCAACTTTGTGAGTAAATAGAAAATATAACAATCCAACGCAGAAGACACTGATTCGAACCCACAGAATTTCTTCAACTGAGAACGACTTTAGTACATGTTTGGTGATATCTGCAACAAAATACCTCTGCTCGCAGATTGCATTGCATTCAGAACACTTTTGATGCCATCGATCAACGTTGTTTCCATGCCTCAAGTACTTTAAATAAGTGCATTTACTATGAACAACTTCTGATCAGTTTCAAAATAAGATTTCACTTATAATGGTAAATAACTTAAGACACCATCAAACTTGTAGCGACTAAATTCTATCTGTGCAAAGCTCTTTAATTACTTTCTAGCTTAATCTAAAATATTAGCAAGTGGGAAATTTTAACACTGCAAGCCATCACATAATTTCAGATTCATGTAATAAATTTCCTTTGTAGTGAACATTATTCAAAGTTAAACAATACAATTAAGGAACTAATTATTACTCGTATATTATATCTTTAATTATATTCTCTTACGAAGATTATTAGATTATTTATTCCCAATTGGGTTTAAATAATGAGATTATTTTTTAGAAATGATTATTCATTAATTTTAAAAGTTTAATCATTTTACCATTAGCGTTCTATTGTGAAAATCATAATGTTCAAATTGTAGAAACTAATGGTAATCTATAATCTTCAATAGCTCTAATCCTTTAGCAGCGATTCTAAATTGTTTCTATTTTAAATGATAAATTGTCTTTGTGAAATAAGGTAATGTATTTTTGGATGTCAAATAAAAAGTAAAAAACAAAAAATTGACAGCACTAACACTTTAGAGAGGTTAAAATAAAATATTTTTGGAGCTTGGTTTCTTTACGGGGAAGATGGACTACTAAAATCTTTCAGCCCTTTCAGTGGGGTGAATGATGTGTCACATGACCACACAGTACGCTCACAACTGCCCTTGAAAAGCTTTCAGCCATTAATCATCATCCCCTCATCATTTAAAGTGTTTCAAAAAAAAATATATATTTTTATTGAAATGTAAAAAAGCATTCACCACTAAAAGCCTCATTATGTGCACAACTGTGACAGAATAAAGTGATGCAAATTTAACTAGAAAATGCCCACATGCCCGCATAGTTATTTGAAGCGGATGTAATGAACATCCCCAATACATTGGTTCTAATCAAGTCCAAAATAAGAACTTAAAGACGAGTTTTATACGCCTCAAATGAAATCTCACACTATTTTGTGGCTCGTGTTTCTAAGAATAACGCATCAATCTTAACTACTAACCGACAGCTTATCTAAAATTACATAGTTCATCTATTTATCCAAGTCGTTCTATTTTAGTAATTCTAATATTATTCAAATCTCCTCAAGTATTCTGCGGAAATGCATCATAATACATCCAAATCAAAATACTTGATTTTACTAAACGAAAAGTGAAAAAATTATATATTTTCGTAATTTAAAACATTGAAAATATATGAAAAAGTGATTTTTTAATGAATAAATATGAAATGATTACAAATATATAATAAAAATTGTAAACAAGATGATATAATAGAATTCTTTCTCCCTCGAGGCTAATTGTAATAAATGCCGCTAAAAAGGATGAATCCATTTTTCGGTGGTTATCTTATAATTTTTTGCAATTCCGTATTAAAATGTTACTTTTGATAAGAAAATGTTAATTCATAACCTGAATTTTAATGACACGTTTTCTGAGCGTTATATTAACGCCATGAAAAAGCACAAATTCTTAGCGAAATAAAATAATAACTTTTTCTCATCCATCTGAATCAATCTATTTTTTCTCCCTCAAAAGTTAATATATTTTTAGCTTATCATTAGGAAATCAATCTTTAAATCAAGATTAATCAACACTTACACTTAACTTTTTAAACTGGAAGTTTTTCTTAAGACGATCTTTGTTCTTTTTGGATAGATTTTTCTTTTTGTTCCACGATTTGAACAACCTTGAATATATCTAATGATAAATAAATATTAGGATATCTAGAATAATTAGGTTGATTTACAACTGCAATAATTCCCCTGCTACTTCTGCATCATACCAAATTTTATTAAAATATGGCGAAACTTTACAGAGTTATTATTTACTAATAGTTTAAGAGGGGTCCTTTTTACGTGGAGGCTAACTCCGTTCCTAAAGTATATTTATGACCCTAAAAAGCCATATTTACATAAATAAAACACAATTCATTTATGAAAATCAGTTCACGCGTCGGTAACTTGAACGATTGCAATACTTCCCATTAGTAATGCAGGACAGCACTTTAAAACGTTAAAACGTAGGGGGACCCTAACCCCATTATCCTTCCAAATTTTATCAAAAACGGGAGAAAATTTACATTATTAGTAATAAATGTTAAAAGGGGCCTTACATACATGGGGCTAACTCCTCTTCCATTCGATGTACAGCGTCAAGACCCCTAAAAGGCACTTTCACATAAAATTCCAAATCGAATGACACCTCATTCATGAAAATCGGTTGAAGCTTTTAGGCACTACGTTGATTACAAAAAAAGTAAGAAGAAGAACAAGTACTGCAGTTTTTGAAAATGCCGTTTTTGCTCATTTTTGACATAGTTTTTCTAAATAACTTGTTAATCTGCATAGAGGCGACAAAATAATTTTTATAAACGAAGATTTTACTAATATTTTAAAGAAAAATTTTAGAATTTTATCATTTATAGAAAAGAAGAAAAAAAAATTGTCAAAGTTGGGTGTTTTTCTACATTACGCTTTTTCGTGCAGTTTTTGACGATCAACCCTTATACAACTGTACAGTTTTAAAAGCGACAGTTTCTATGAAATAATTTACGTTTGAAATCAGATCAGAACACTTGTGGATGAGGAACGATAGGTTTCCCTATATTCCGATCAATGTAGGTTTTACAAACTATTGAACTTCATTAGTAAAACTATTTAAATATAAGAGTTTGTTGAAAGTATAGAATTAGAATTTATGATTGTAATTGTTCATACCAGATTATTGTTTTCACTTTTTCCGATCTGAATAACAATTTCACGAGCTGAATAACGATTTCACGAGCCGAATAACGATTAAACTGGTGGTCCTGAAAATACTGGCAGGTCATTTAAAGCAACAAATGACCTAGAACTGGTGGCTAATGGAATTACTAAGAGTTAACACCTAACTTGATTCCATTATGGTCCAATCTTCAGAGCGACGGAATCCTTGAGTGGCAAGGCAGAGAGTGTCAGCAAAAAGAGCCTGACCAGCTGTGGAAAACTAGGGCGTCATGTTCACCCGATCTATGTTCTGTAACAAGTACTTTTAGTTAACGAGGCGTGGTCAGGGAATTGTTGCTAGTAAAAATCGCAGTTAAATCAGTTTTATAATTAAAATGAGATTAAACTTTATAGATATTGTTGTTACAAACTAATGTTCTTACATTCGTCAATTATGAGGGAAAAAACACGTTTTATTAAAAAATATTAACAAAATGTTTTATCAAAGATGACTGGCTGAATTAAATGTTTCAGCTGTGAAATGTGTTACAACACGAACCAGTAAAGCAAAGCTGTTAGATGTAACGTTTACATTCTGGCCCCAAATGAACTAACGCATTAGCCACTCTTAAAAACGTAATTTTTGAGACACTGCTGCATATAACATTGAGTCTCTTTATCATTAATATTTTCTTTTCTTATTTTCAAGTAGTAAATATGAAGTTGTATTTGTTCTGAACTAAACATGTACATAACTTTGTTCCAAATATTTTAGTTTACACATTAGTCTATTAAACAATTCTACTTTGAATTGGCAAATAATTGGAAAGCTTTAAATTTACCTCGCCAATTTAGTACTTGCTTCAGCAGTGCATCGTCTAATACTTGACTATCATCTCAATTGTCTCATGCCATCTTAAATGGATGCCGTGTCACGTACTATGCAATTAATTAATGTTCTCTGTTAAATCACGGAGAGACTGCGATTGTGGGACTTCAAGTCAGGATGCATTAAGTATTTAGAAACATGAAACCCTTATTAACCTGGTGATTTTATTCAATATCAGCTTCAAACCAATGTTTCTCTTTGGGCAGGCAAACAGACGCCCTTTTAATATGTTGAAAGGAATTACTCAAATGTTTAAAAGTTCATGCTTGATTTTAAAAGTTTAACCTAGAACCCAATAGTGGGTCAATATTTCTATTTATGGCGTTATTTTTGACTTTTTCTTTAGCATGTGTAGACGAGATTTGGATGTTAAAGGACTTATGAATTTATAACTTATAAATGATGGGCAATGTTGTAGAAACGAGAAAATGCCAATTGACGCGCCTCAAATTCGGTAACAGAACTAAAGAAGCAGCATAATTTTTGATTGTATCTCGCTAAAAAATGTGCACTCAAAGTGGTTTCAGAAATTTTGTCCTATCTGAAAACAAATTCACCATAAAAAAAATAATGTAAAATAATGACAAGACAAAAATTTGCGGATTTCATTAAATTCATTAAGAAAATAGATTTTAGTTATTAACTTAATCCCAAGTTTTAATAATTTAATCTCTTGAAGGGTTAAATATTGTTTTCTTAATTACAGCTTTATTAAGAATTGTAATGTTAACACTTGGATGTAAATAAATTCCTCCTGATTAAAGTATAAAAACAAAAAGTTTGATGTCTTTGGCGAACAGAGAATTTTTGAGTACACTGCTAGCCTCCGAATAGTGTACCCTCGCTACAGCAAAACTGTCTATAAATAATACAATGAACTAGAAGAGGTTTAAAGTATTATAATGCTATAATCATCATTATTTAACTAGATATATTTCATCGATGTAAAATATTTATAACTGTTAGGTTAGACAAAAGACTTAAATCTCATTGTAGCTTATAAATAAAATTAATTAATTGATGTTTTCCGCTAGATGTGTTAGATAAACAGGATGTACAGGTACAATCTTGTAAATGGCAACTTGCCTCGCTGATGAACTTGTTGCGGGTGGAAGCCAGATGGTTACTCGATTCATTCGGCTCGAGAAAAAATGTGGGCTAATGATGATTGCAGCACGATATTGCGCACACAAACTCAGGTTTCAAGCGATCAAAGTATGCTCAAATAAAACGTTATTTGATTATAGAACAACGATATAAAATGAACAAAAAAAAAAAAAGGGAAGGCAGCATAGATATGGAATATCTTTCAAACAACCTACAAGTCTAGAAAGTAAAACTTTAGTAATTTGCATAGAGAACAGAAAACAATACCTAGAAAATGTATATCCAATGGAAAATAGAAAAGAACTCCAATTGAAATTTCCCAAGTATTGCAACTGTACTTTACATTCATTCTGTTATTCTACTATCTTTTACAAGATCACATGCAACATTCAATATTTTCTATGAAATGGTCGTTCGTGTGCTAATTTTGCAAACAAAATGGTAAACAAATGATGTTTGATGATGTTTTTGTGGCCTCTTTGACTACAACTTCTAAGAGAAGCCAAATAATATTTTATGTTGATATGACCGACACTTTAATTACAATTGTATACACAATAAAAAAAGGTTGATGTTAGACTTTCTCATGTTTTTCGCTACAAATATTCGTTTTGCGGTCCCCTGAGTCCAAAAAAAGGAGGTTTTTAAGAGTAAGGTTTTGTTTGTAATTCTTTTCCACGGAAATTAGTAATAAGAGCACTTCTTGGAGAAACAAAAATTTGTTCTGCAATTTCAGTAAAATGGAATTTTACAAAAATTCAGTTTTTAAACTTTATAAACGAGGGTTTAAATGGGTTTTTAAAATTTCAAGTTTGAGAAAATACAGTTAGGGAAATCATCACTTAAAAGAAAATCTTTCTCTGATGTTTTTCCGAAAATTCTTTCTGCTCCTAACTTCGAAAATACATGTACATCAATAAATGTTTTTACAAAGTTCCTTTTCGAAGATTCTGAAATGTTAAATGTTAAATTATTCCTGAAGATTAATTCCGTTTTATTATCTAAATAATGTTTAGTAATAACTAAATATGTTTTAAAAATTGGAGTGTGAAAAACTGTACGTGTAGGGCAGTGTGGAAGTGATGGAAAGACGACTCAGAGTTTACATCAGATTTTGCTACAGAGCTATCAGATGCACATTAAAGAATCGGCCTGAGGTAGCCTGTGTTTCTTCATCTTTAACTTGGCTGCTAAGATGGAAAGCTTGAATCAATCAGCAGCTGCTATAAAATAAATAATGAAAAATAGTAATAAAAATCATCCCAGTGTAATTATTAGTTTTGTGCTTTACAGTCTGTACTTTACAATTAAGGGTGCCACAGCTGATCTTCTAGGACGTTATAACTTTGGTTTTTCTGCATTCCCTTTTTAATTTACTATCTATGATAATAACAGTAAGCAGATATAAGCCCTTAAAAAAAGTATTAATGAAGGATCTAGGTGTACTATGGTTTACACTGCCATATTGTAATTCTATATCTCTCTTATTAAATGTTACGTAAAAAAGAAACCAGTAACCTGTTCAGCATGGAGATTGGGATAAAGCCCTGTCCAATCAGAAGGTAGTAGTGCCAATATTACCACGCCCAAAGTGGTACGTTAAGATTTGAAGTTGCACAATATGTAGACTACAAGATAGAGCGCCGTAAATTTAAAAATTATGCATATTATTCAACCAACTTATTCAACAAATAATTTCGTTTTTCTTGCTCACAAGTTTGAAATTTACTATGAGATGTTCCTAGATGAAAAAAAAAGGTTAGCTATAAGTTTATATTAAATGTAATTGAAGATGAGTAAAGGCTGAATATTTCTGTGTCCTTAACAGTTGCAATTATCTAAAAACATAAATTATAGTATTTAAAAAAAAATTGAAGCATCTAGCATCTATTCTTACAGCTCACTGTCCGGTGATGGACAGTGATGTCTGAATCGAGAGAACACTGTCCGGAGGCCAGCAGTGCACTGACCATGTTATGAAGGATCAAATTAACTATTTAAAATAATTTTTACTAAAAATTGTATTTGAAGAAAAGAGATTACTAAAGGGCAAGTTAAAATACCAAACATTTTTTACACTGATGCTGGATATTGCAAATATAATCATAAAAACTGCTTAGATTTATTATTTGTACAGTAGGTTTTGATTGCCAAGCTTTTAAAAGACCTGAAGTTTATCTTAAGAGCTTATTAACAATTATGATTTGTTTTACTTTAATGCTGAATTTTGGTGTCTTCTTTCCTGACTGTTTACTGATATATTCAAAATTATGACTAAAATTGCTAATCATTTGTCCCTTGGGATTTAGCAATCTATTTCCAAAAAAAAAAGAGTTCTACAATTTTTCTTTTCAAACTGCGACTTCTTTAAAGGACAGTTGTTTTAGGAGGAAACTCCATTGTCTCTCAAATTTTCATCTTGGAAATAAATAATAATTGGCTCAGAGCTCTTACAGTCTATGCTATTTAAAATAAGTGACAAAGAAGGAAGCTCCTCTTAATCGAGAATAAAATCATCTTTTCAGAAAACTGGGTCAGCCAAACCATATATTAACTAGTGTTGATGAAATTAATTTGTGGATATTCCTTACAAGGTTCGAATAGCAGAGATGCTGAATTAATTAATTCAACAAGAGAAAGTAAGGCCACTTAAAAGGATCGTATTCTATTTATAAAAATCAATTAACTAAATCGAATTAACCAAAAAAGGGTACTGAAGCAATGAAGTTTAAGTTGTCTATCCAAAAATAGCGTTCATTTACACTATTGTCAAGAGCAATCTTGGAGTTAGAATCAGAGAAAACTGAAGACCCAAAGGATTTGGAAATAATAGATGCAGCCAGACAAGGTAAAGGTTGAATGGAGCAGTCCAATCTGTTAGTGACAGCCATTATATTTTATTTTCGTTTCTGCAAAGATAAGAACTATTTATTTAACATTAACAGGAAAGAATGTTCTCTTGTACAGGATATCCGGTTATCACTACACTTCGATAAAAATTAACCAGATAAACTCGTTTAATAATAATTCCATTAATTTATTTACAAAAATAGTACAACTATCACCAAGGAAGTTTTTATAAATAAAAACACATTGGCAGATCTTGGACGGATGGATTTATTGACTTCCTTATTTCAAAGGTTTTATTCAATTTTACAATTTCCTTGTGGTTGTCCCACGTGCCTAACATTACTAAAACGCAGCAAACACTTAAACTGCAATACACGTAAGACCTGCCAAGGTAGTTGAGGTATGCAACTAGTTGGGACTTGTGCACCCGTGAGCAAACTCTAGCATTCCCTTTCCCTTAAAGTTACTAAAATGCAACCTTTATGGCTTTTATATCGTTCAGTAGGGTTCCTTCCCAAATTTAGTAATTTGTAATTATTCTACCAATTTTGAAAATATAATAAAATTTGCTCTTCATGAGTAACAAAATTGTAAAATCTGTGCAAGCAAAAAAAACTCTTACCTTGACATGCTGAGGAAAACCTGCGGATGGATCTTAGAAATAAAGTTCGGTTAGAATGGGTGCCGGGTCATGTGGGGATTAAGGGGAATGAGACAGCTGATCTACTGGCCAGGAATGGAGCCAACACTCCTTTCATTGGCCCGGAGCCTGTCCTGGGGATCACCAAGGGTTCGGCTCGTGTGGCTCTTAGAGATTGGATCTGGAGGGAGCACGAGAAGAGTTGGGTGATGTGTCCTGGGGTTAAACACAGCAAGACTATGATGCCTTGGCTGTGTAAACAAAGAGCCAAAGAGAGTCTGTGTTTGGGTAGGAATCAGATTACTCTGATTACAGGCCTATTCACGGAGCATGGTAGGTTCAGGAAACATCCTGTACAAGGTGGGGCTTATTAGCTCGGAACCGCTGTGCAGACTGTGTCAGGTAGAGGAGGAGACGGCCTCTCACCTGTTGTTCGATTGTGTTGCAATCGAGCGGTTGCGCTATGAAACCTTTGGAACGTTGAGACCAAAGGAGATTGTAGCGCAAAAAGAACTAGTAGGGAAAGTCCTCAACCTTTTCAGAAGGGGAGGTTTCAACTACTAGACTCAAAAGGGGAAGGCACAATAAGCCTCTAGTGGCTGCGGTGCCGTGGGGCACAGGTCCCGTCCCGTTTCCAATCTTAAGAAGTGGCTTCTCTTTGGAAATAATTTTCGGTGCCTATAACTATGATAGTTTGTTTACCTGTTGTATACTAATGCGGGTCTTATGTGGTACATGTTAGCTTTAATTGTGATTGATTTATTACCATTAGTAACGTGAACTAGGATGTCTAGAAATAAAAAAAAGGCGCAATAAACAATGTATAATAAGCCTTGTGTTTAGTCTAACATCCTCCCATCATTAACCAATACACTCGCAGTCTTTTACAACTTTTTAAATTTAACTCCCTTCTACTGTTCACCGTTGTTACTAACAGCACCAATACGCTGATTGTAGCATAAATTGGCGAAAAGAAAATTAACTTAATATGACCATTAAGTGGCCAAAATTAGGTTTGCGAAGTATCTTAAAAAAAAACAAAACTTGCAAATGTCAATTTTAACAAGTGCACAAGATGGTAATGCCTTCATTACAGTTTAAATTGGTAAGTTTCTCACTGGAATGAGTTTTTACATCAATAAGTAATAATTATATGAATTATTTATTTTCCAATCAATACAAGTTGAAGAGTATCCATTGGTTAAAGATCGCACTAACTTATTAATGTAACATCTTGTCCAAACGTTTTCCTCTGTTCTATTGATTTTATTGATGAGGTCCGTAATTCTTCGACTTGCCGCTTCCTGCTAGTTAAGAAACTAATAGATTTGCTATTAAATGATTTGATAGTCGCTTTATAAATTTATTAAGTACTACCTTACCCTTCGGAAACATTTGTTACTATTACCGGATTTTTGGCTTACCGGCCAGTTTATGTTCTTTCAATACAAACATCATTGAATCTTATTTGTGACTTATGATCAGAGTATCTAAAAAGAGCAAACTAAATTGGAGAATTATTCAAATAGAGAAAGAAATAATTGTGGTTTGAATTTAAATCTAATTAGATGTTTAAATATTCCTTTTTTAAGCAATGAAGTTTAATTTAGCTGTTGGGAATTCTATTTCGAAAATTGTTCATGACAGCTACACTAAAGTACTTTTCTAGACAAAGATTGGGACTTAAAAACACTAATTGACTGAAAAACTGCTGTCCAGCTCTAAGAGTAGGTTGGTCTCTCTTTCTTCCACTCAAAACTTTCACTAATTACCCATTTAATGTTGTAAAATCTTCATATTCTACATCTTCACATTCAAAATAGTTGAACGCTTCAAATAAAACGTTCTGTTATCTGTGATCTTTCATTGTTTGATTTTTAAAGTTTAGGATATTCACTTGGCATTTTATCAACAAATAAATCCCTTTACATCAAGTAATTACTGTCAACATAAAATAGTGGGTTAATGGAGTAACGTTGTCGTGGACATTACATTTTTTTAAAATCTACCATTGTTATGTATTTTTATCTTGAATTTAGGAAATATTAAAACTTTTAAGTGTTAAATGTATAAACATTTTACTTATTAAACTTGCTATTAGGGAGGTTTCGGTGGTCACATTTCTCTTTATATTAATTGGATTCTTATCTGATAATTTGAGGCGTCTAAATATTCAGCCATCAGTTCCAACTTTGGAGAAACTAGACGCATAAATGCCAACAACATTAATAAATTCTAAATATAAACAAAATCGCAGGTAAATAAAATATATCAGGCCATTGCAACATATTTATTTCACCACAAAATTATTGGTTTCCAATTTAGAAAATAGAAGAAATTTGATCTTCATAATGATATATTTTTTTTAGTTCTGTTTATTTATTGTTAAAACTATTTATAGGAAAAGAGATAGCTGAATGTGACAGTTATTTGGATGAGCCAGTTTAATAGGATGAATCGGTTTGTTTGCTGGTTTTATTCTCGATATCAGCAACTTACACTCTAATAATTCTATTTTGTCCACTGTGGAGGAATCAGTGGAGCTAAACCACGAAAAGATGAGTTAATCCTGATAGCGCTAAAAACTACTAAGTTTTAATGAAGTGATTTAGTTGTAAGTGTACAGAGATGAATGTTTCGCTCATTTCTTAACAAAAACTATCAGCTCCAAGCTGAGCGAAGGTTTTCCTCCATGAACCCCAAAATAACTTTTTAAAATGCATTTGTGCGTTTATTATATGGTGCAGTAAAACGATGCATTAGTAGGAAAGTAACAAACAGTTCTGACTTGTTAAAACTTATTTATTATCCAGAAAATTAAGTAAAACTTGTCAATAATTGCTGCAGTAAAAGCATAAGCGTACTTTTAGACTCCAAGGCTGGGCCTACCTAAAATATTTTTTGTAAATAGTTAAATGCTTTTAAAAGTCTTTTAGATCAACCTATATTTCAGGTTACAAGTTTATCTTTGGTAATAATAATAATAATAATAATAATTTTAGAAAACGTGCTTTGTGAATAAACGAAGCTTTTTTAAAAGAATTAAGCCAAAGGCTAGCGCTTTTCGCAGCCTTCTGCACATGCCCAAATGTCACCTCCAGATATTATTACTGTGTGGAGTACTTATCGCTTAAAGAGGTTAAGAACGTTATTTTGGTTGCTAAGGCCATTTGAAGCAATTTATACTCGAACTAAATGGAATAATACATTTTTGTGTAATATTTAGGCAAATTTAATTATTTTCACGTTAATTTGACTCAGAGGGAGAAAGAAAAAAATTTAAATGAAATTGTTTCCAGCGGGTCCTTACCTTAGAACCTAATCCGCATATATAGTCTCATCTCTACGGATTAAAGGATTAAACTACGAACAGAGTTTTTTTGTAGCATCTTTCAACTTGGGGGAAAAAATGTCATTTTGATTCTTTAATTATGCAACTCTAGCATTTCAAAAATTTTTATTTAAAAAATTTAATTGATACATCATGTTGAAATGATTATCTTTTGCTTTAATTAACTCAGCCGTGACTCATTTGACGATTATTAGAGCAAAAGACGGTCGATGAGGTCACAATCTCTTTTTAATTTTCTAAGATTCCCACCAGATCTAATCGTTCTACTTTTGGAAGAGATTTTACGTTTCTTGCGTAAAATTTTCTCATCAAGACTTCTGATGAAAGCCATACTAGCGATTTACTCTCATAAAGACTTTGAAAGGATGCTAATGGACAATGTTTCTAGAAAAATATAATTTTTCAAACATTTGTTCCTAAATTGCAAATAAATGTTGGTACTCGGCATTGTAATGCGGCTTAAAATTGATATAAATGCATCTAACATTAGTCGGCACAGCTTCATGTTTGATGATTTATTATTTATAACATTTTAAAATCATAGCTCCACCGTTTACTTTTTCCAGAAACGCCGTTTATATCAATTTTAAGAGACAAATTTTTACGAAAAATTCTTTTTTTATATACAGCGCTCTGTGTTGAATGATTGTTTTTTTTTTTAAAGTAATAAAGCTTATAGTAGCGGTTTTAGAAGGAAAAAATCCTAAGGCAGGTTGGGCTCGAAACCAGCTAAATCCCTTCCTTGTTATCATTGTTGAAATTATTACCCAATTTTTGTTTAGAAATAAATAAGCCAAATGATTCAGATTGGACAGATAAATGTAACATATTTTCAAGTGGAATCTCAATATATTCGTGTAATCAACGAACATGCGGAAAATGAGTTTATGATGTAAATAAATAATAAGTATATAAATAATCATGAGGAAAATTCATAGGATTCAATTTTTATTTGCTTTCCTTATATTTTCAATGAAATATTGAATATTTTAAGCAAATAAAAAATACAATATTCAATATTTACACTTTTTATTTGCTAAGGAAAGGAACAAACTATTTCCTGGTAGTTTATTGATGTGCGTGAATTCATTGTATCTTACCAAACAAAATTGCTGTGAAGAAATTGTGTTGATACAAAAAATGACTTTTCTTTCCAAGACTGTCAACATTCTAGATGCATATTCTGTGCACTTGTAAGTTCATTGACAAATTTAAAGCTCTCTTGGTCCATAACAAGTAGTACGTGCCTAGAATAGATGAACTCTGAAATTCTTCTTTTATTCCAATTAATTCTACAAGTGCATTTTCAATCACCTTAATTCTCGTAAAATAATTGTAATGAAATAGAGCAATGGAATTTTATTAAATTGCTTTGCAGAGAAAACCTAGAAAATATTTACAAATAATTCCATAAATTTGGCTGGTTAAAAACGAAAAATAATAATAATTGTAAGTTCATTAGTGCTTGTAGCCTTTTTTAATTTTCATGTTACTGTACATGTATAGCGTTCTCTCGTTACAGACAAAAAGTTATTACGGCTATACAACTTATTTATTTGTAGCGCGATCTGTATTGCGGGCAATTTCGACACAAAATGTTTTTCTCCATTTAGAAACAACATTGGTCCAACAGTAATCAGTAAAAACGTCACTTCTCAATTGTAGTGAAATAAAATCATAATTTGGGCTTTGTAAGGTATGATGGCGTTGTGCGAATGTGGAAACGTTGAGTGCGATTACTCCCGGTTTTCACTTACCGCAATAAAGCAATTAAAAAATGCTTTTAAACATTTTACAGAAAACTCGCCAGAAACCGCGATATTTTTTCTGTAATGTGGTTCTTCCTATTTCGCCTATTAATACCTATTTATTATATGAAATTACGGTAGTAATCAGCTCAGTGATTAACATATACGAATCCAAAATGGAGTTCCCGGGTTCGAAACCAGCTGCAGGCCCTTAGATTTTCTCTCCCGAAGAACTTCTTACAGCACACTCCCTAATGGTGGACAGTGTTGTTTTTAATGAGAGAAAACGGTCCGGAGACTGGCAGTGCACTAAAAAAAGCTCCGGGCGCATCAGGATGTTAATGCGTCAAATACAAAAAATAAATAAATAAAAATACAAAAAATTGTGACAGAAAATACAACAATGTAAAAGATAAATACAATTTTCTTATTTAACTGTTAGAAACGGAACTATTTAGAAATAACAATGTACGTGTATTAATGACATGACTTGGCTTCTAGGTTAGATTGCTTCAGTTTAAGATGCTGACTATGTTGAGATTATTTAATTAAGTACTTTCACTTAGCTCTGTGAATGTAAATTAATTGAATATTTGGTGGTGGAATAGAAACGCCAAACGACAAATTTATGGAACAGTACCGCCTATATAAATATCAAGTTTGTTTATTATCTTGTTGAGAGAAACGTTAAACAAATAAATGATTCCAGTACAATCTGTGGATGCTGTGAGGTTAGCTGTTTAAATGTTAGCACGCAAGTATCACCTCTGGTACGGGCTTCACTTCCTCTTTAACCGGTCTGACTTGTCTCACAATGGATAGTCTCCACTCCTCATCAATCACGAAATTTGATGCTTAAAATGCTCTAAAATAGAAGATTTTTGTATCCAACATCAGTGAAATGTTCAGTTTTTCATGTTTTTTTTTTCCTTCTAGTTCAATATAAGTTTAAGTTTTCCATAAAAAAAAATCCAGGAAAAAAAGTCGAAAGAAATTGAGTTACGAAAGAACCGGATAATCTCGACATCGTCGATGACTTTCTTTTTTTTTAAATATTTAGGTTATAAAAATGAAGAAAAATCAGATGAGGAAAATGCCACTTTATTACGTAAATGTTCTGTCGATTTTTCTGAGCGATTTCAAGATACTTTCATTGCGTAAAATGAGGTAAGAAAAAGACTCATCTTTGCCATCATCATTCCTCACATAGGCAAAATTTTGTTGTTTGCTGTTCGACTACTACTACTTGAATTGTAGCTTTTTCTAAAAATATAATGTAGCACATTTATTCATTAAGATTTGAATCTATCACTATTAGATCTACTCTGATCTTGTGCAATATTATTTATTTATTTTGTAATATAATTAGATCTTTTAGGAAGTCCACGTACTTAAGTTGAAATATTAATATTAATTTTGTAATCCGGAAATATTAACTTTCTAACCAGGCAGATAGATAAAGATTTATTTCAATTATTCAAGCATATTTACTGAAGTCTGGAAGTACAAATAAATTATTCGCTCCCGACAGATATTTAAATTGACTATTACAATAAATCAGTTAGTATTCGAGGGAAAAATGTGTAACAGAAACAAAACATTATATTGATAAAAAAATAAAAATTATGTATTATGAGATAAGCTCTTATTATGTTTTTATAATAATAGATGATGGATTGATATGAGAGGATTTAGATTTGCCCTGGCTTAGGTGTGCAATTCGATTAGACTAAGTTTAATTAGTGGTGTCCGTAATGTCATGAAGGTTCATAGCGAAAAAAGTTTCTAGCCAAGACGAGAAATTTAATTTGGGCAATTTGAGGTTTAAAAAGGTACGATTTATAGAGGGAACTCCAGGAAGGACTGGCGAAGGTCGGATGACTGATTTAAAAGGTTGAATTCAGTTTAGGAAGACATATTGGATCTTCTGGAAGAGATTTTTTTTTTTTTTTTTTTTTTTAAAAAAGCCTTTTTTCTTTTTACCGGCGCCTGGTCTGTCATTTATGGGTGCCATGAAGTTGAATTTGGATTTAAGCAGCGTGCTTTAGTATTTAAGATAATGGTAGATTATAAGTTCCACTTTTCTAGGAACGTGTAATGTTCGGTCTGCACCAAGTGAACATCAGTTTTATCGTTCACGATGCGCAGTTTCCATTTATGACAGGATTTGGAAATTTTCAAAAGTCCTTCAAGAAGTTGGTTGACTATTGTTTTAGTCCTGTAAGAGGTAGAGTATAGCGAGAGATCGTCAGCGAATTAGAAGTTGATATATTCGGTTATAGAGGTGGATATATAATGTAAATAGCAAATAAAACAAGACGTAAACAGAGCTTTGAGAATCTTCGGTGGAGACAGGATAAGACAGAGTTTCTAGACTTTGAGGATTTTCTTTTGCGAGGTAGCTGCTAAGGGAGGACGCAGGTTAACCAGGTAAACGGATAACTAAAGTCTTAGATAATGTCCACTGTCAAATAGCTCTGTTAATTCATTCTATTAAAAAACTTAGTTATCTGAACTAAACCTTCACGAGGTAGATGTTCTAGCAGTACATTAGTTATACCGTCAAGTATAGAAGTAGTTTTGTTTCTTCTAGAAAGAGATAGAGAATGGAGAAGCTGTCGACTTCTTTAGGTGTTGTCAGATTGCAGTCTGTCGGAGGAAAACTATTAACTAAATGTCTGTTAACTGTCCGATTTACTTTGTTCCAATGAGATTTGGTACCTTTGGGCTTTCTAGCCTATCTTATGAGGATCTGATGCAACACGAATCGCCAGTTAAATGCAATGTCTTTTATAATAGCAATTTTTTTATTCTGTTGTCTTCTTTTTATTTCCAAGTAATTTATTTTGAAAATAATAAATCGCCTAAGCCAATAATAGATAGAGAAAGGAAATATTTAGCTTTAAAGGAAGTGTTCAATTAGTTGGAATGGAAGAATCAGTACTAACTTCCTCGTCCGTTGCACAGTTAGAAAGAAAAATGGGAAGTTAGTTAGAAACAACAATTTATTAAAATCTGAATTAAAGGAACAATAATTGGACTGCCGTTTTTTTAAAATGCAGCCTTAATCTAATAACCATTTAACATATCTAGTGGATTAGTACAATTATTTAGTAAGTTTGGTATTTTTATAAAAAAATTAATATACATTTTTTAAATATTGCAACAAGCACTCTTATTTCAATCTATAAAAGAGTAAAATTCTCCTCCAAAAACCTATAAATAGTGATTTTCCTTTACGAAATGCCGCTTGCCAGGATTTGTTCTAAACAACTAATTTACATAGAATATTTTATTCATAAATATTTTCTGATTTAACTTATGGCCACCCATTGTTTTAACTTTTAAGGAATTTATGTGGACATTATCTTACGTCATCATCGTTTTAGTTTTGCAACATTCATGCGATTATTCTGTACAAAAATTTGGTATACTTTTAAAATAGTGTAATAAGAATGAATGGTGAGGGGCAGGAATACATAAATAATTACAAAGTTATGTTATATAAAATTGATTACATATTTAATTATTGTTTACATACATTTCAAAGACTTTTCCCTCAATTACTTTAATATCGTGGGATCCAAATTCTCGCCTTGCGGACTTGATTTGCACAGTTTATAGAATGATGGATTTTCGGAATTATTGCTTTAAATAGAATATTAAAATGTGTTTAGCAAATATTTCTACCCTTTTCTACCTTTCATTATATCAGTAGCCCGGAGGTACACAACACTATCCATTTTTTCAATTTTTTTTTTATGTTTCTAATACAATATTTCTTTTTGTATTACCCAACCATCATCACTTATGGTGCATCTATGTTACTTATTATCGACCAAAGATTTAAGCGAAATAACTCCCGTGGGCTTACAAGTAAGAAAAAACTCTTTCATTTGCTCTCTTGTAAAAAATTTAAAATTGGACTTAGAGTTGTGTACCTCCGGGGTACTGAAATGTTTAATACGATTTAATGATTTCCCTCAATAATCCATAATTCTTTATTCTTAACATTATCTAATAACGTGAAACACAATAACTATCTGTAAACAGAACCGATTATTAAAGTTGGAGTTAAAATTAAAGTGGTTGTTTTATGAAGATTAATCTGGTAATTCTATATTCAAAAACAAAGGATACACTTTCACTGTCATGATTATGTTTGGCCGAAATAGATACAAAGAAGTCATCCGATGTTACCCTGATTACATATAAGTTTACCAAAAGCCTGATAAGAAAAATATCCATGTGCAAGGATGAAGGGACGGGACACATTATGAATTTAAAGTAAGGAGACAGATCAATCGATTTGTTCGAAAGATAAATGTCTAAACAATAATATGACTGTCACATCACTACAAAAAGAAGATTTATAAACGTGCAGACTTCATCATGTGAGTATATTTATTCAGCTTAACTCAAAAACATTATGATCTTATAAAGTCGAAATCCGTCATTTCTTTTGGGTACCACCAAAAATGATTGAACAAGATTTCGGTAAAAATTGGTCTCAACCGAAAGAACCTATTTACTGGTTAAAAAACCTGAAATACCGTTGAAATTTGCATAGACCCATAACTTCTATTAAAACTTGGGCTTGCATTTTTATAAAGTGCCATTTCTGTAAATTGTACCTCTTTGCCACCTGTATAATTATATTAATAATATAATGCAGAACTAGATTTCCAAATTTAAAGAAAATCCGTTGACCCAAAGTACAACTTGACGAAGAGTTTTTTCCAGTATTTTGAGATTTTCTCAAAACTATCTGGAACCATTTTGTTCCAAAACTAGTTTTGCTACTTGCATATCACGTAGCTCTACCATTTTTATGTATACAGTATCCCCGTAAAACTCTATTAAGGATACTCTAAAAAAGATGGTGTTAGATTCCCTCAAAAACGTCATTTTTCCTGAAATGTAAGACCGTATTTCTAGTTTACTGCGAAGGGAGATTGCATGGCTTTTCTAATCGAGTTTACAAGAAAAGTTGGTTGGAAATACGTCTTTATTCAAGGTTATAGTTTTCATTTTTATCAATTTTCCAGAAAAGTTAGTTTTAGGACAGCGTTGGAATAAGATGTACTGTTTTTAGATTTCAGGTAAGGTACGATTGTAAATACTGCCTAATGTTGGTAGAGATTAAATATAAAATTATTAAAAATATGTTACTTTTTTTTTTTTTAATTTATTTGTTATTCACAATCTACAAAAAGAATAAAATGTAACTAGTGAATATGATAAAAGAAGACGTCATGGCTGGATCAGCTTGAGGAGAGAAGCTGCCGACCGAAAACACCCTTGCTGGAGTTTGTTACACTACTACTACTGAAGCTGGTCACGAGGCCAACAGCGCTTCAATCGTCGTGGAGGACGATCTGAAATCGTTTTAGAGGCAAGATTTTGAACAAGAGGATTTTTACAGAATGGAAGAGAGAATTTTCTATATTTAGATTTAGATTCGTCAGTTATGTGGAGGGCAGAGTTAGAGATATAAAATAGAGAATTCGTAATCTAACGGAGAATTTTTGATTGGAAGGACTGTATTTTTTGTAAATTGGAAAGTTTGGGTGAACCCCACAGTTCAAGTCCGTAAGTCCAGATAGGTTTAAGTACGCTATTGTATATTAGTCGTTTATGTTCCAGTGGTAGCTTAGATTGTCTGCCAATTAGTCGTAACAGTAATTTGTTTCGTCGGTTGAGTTCAAGTCTTTTCAGTTTAGAGTGCGGATTCCACGTTAGTCTTTTGTCGATGTACATCCCAAGGTAGCGAACTAAGTTAGTCGAAGGAAGAGGAATTGAGTTAAAACTTACAGGGGGACAAGAATTACGATGCAGAGTAAAAGTTATCTGTTCGCGAGTATTGAGTTTGACTCTTCACTTTTTGGCCCAGGGTTCTAGTTTGTGTAGGTGAGATTGTAGATGAGAGGTAGCTGTTGTGGCGTCTGAGTTAGAAGAGAGAATAGCAGTATCGTCAGCGTAAGTGCAGAGCAGTGTGTTTGAGTCAGTTGGCAGGTCAGATGTGTACACAGTATAGAGAAGCGGTCCGAGAATACTACCTTGAGGTACACCAGCCCGTGCCAGAGAGTAGTCGGAAGAGGCAGATCCACAACTTACCTTAAAGAAGCGGTCGGTAAGAAATGATAGTATAATCAAGTAATAAGGTGATAGAAGAGCTTTCTTTAACTTCCACAATAGTCCTGGGTGCCAGACTCGATCAAAGGCCTGAGCAACGTCGAGAAAGGCTCCTCAGCAATATTGTTTCCGGTCCAGAGTGGAAGCTATGGCGTCTACTACTCTGTAACACTGGTGAATTTGTTAAAATTTAAAATGTTAATACGAATAAAATTGTTAGATCCCGCGAGAGTGGATTTCACACCAGATTTTTTTTTTAATTTGTATTAAAAGCAGTGAAAGAATATTAGCTAATCACAACTAAAGTGCTATAAACCTTTCAAAGCTAGCGTCTGTAAAATCTCCACAAAGAATACTTGGTTATTCGCAGTAATGCCGTAGACTTCCCTTTTACTATTTGTGGGTTAGTGAAGTGAAACGGTCTGCTGGACGTTAATTAAGTTTATTAAAGAAGGCAGTATTCAATGCCCAGACCTTTCATCTATCAAGAGTATCAATCGGATTCTAGATAGACTTAGTCTACTATTTCTTACTCATGTACTAGATAATTATTTCACAGAACATATAGATTTTTACTTAGTTGAATTGCTCGTTTAATTAGTTGTATTACGTTTAGTAATTTAAGTAGTGATTCAGTTATTTTTACAACTTATCTGTCCAGAATTAAAACCGGCATCATTAAATATTGGTACAAGAACTGAGCAACCGATAGCAGCACAATCAGTCGAATGTGATAAACCCGCGTGACAATATCTCCATTCGGCTCTTCTCCAAGAATATAACTCGAGTTTTTACTGAAATGCAAAATTGAATTTACTTTGCTGGAACTTAATAATTGCTAAGCTAAGATGAGATAATAATGTTGAAAACAAAATAATTTAAGATATTGGCATGGTTACCAAACAAATTTATTTCCTATCAGTTTAAATGTATCTTTTATTTGATACAGTACTATTTTTAGGAAAGTTCGACCATTGTCTACTGCTGATAGCAGAAAGAAAGAGATATTCCTTTTAGATAAAACAGAGTAATAAGGGTGTTGACTTCCTGTGCGGTCAAATAGAAATCAATACAAATTGGCGTACTGTTGCCACTTTACTATTTCCCAGTTAGCAAAGCCTATTTGGCTCGGTAAAAATAGACTATTCCAAAAATATCTTAAAATTAGTTATACGAATATTCTGCTATTTCTTTCAAGTAAAAATAAATAAATTAAGACAATAAGACTTCTTCTTTTGGTGATTAACACAGCATTAACATAAAGAGGTTCGTGCTTTAAGTTCTGAGTATTGAGTAGACTAATTAAGTACATAGCTGGTAAAATACAAGATTTATTCTATCTTTAAGCTGACATACATTGAGAGACTAATCATGTACTTTGTTTTCTTCTTTTTCATAATGCAATAAGTTCAATTGACAATAAAAGTCAAATCATTTTAGTAGAACAATCATTAAAACATTAGTAGAATACAATAACTCTTTTGTTTTATAAAAATTTTGCAGAAATAAATCTTTTATAGTAAGAAACAAATTTACTAGCCATCCTAAACATAAATAACAAAGAAGTTACCCGTCATTAATTCAGAAAATTCCAAACTGAATTCACAGCTTTCTTCTTTCAACTTAATAAAAAATGAAAATCCACTTCAATATTTGAAAGTGTATATTCACGTTTACCTTTATACAATTTAAAAAGCTGTCTCTTAAAGATGAGAAAAAGTTTGGGTAGGTTCGTCTTAATATGATTTTTTTTTTTTTTCTGTAGAAATAATGCAGTTGCCAAAGTTCACTGCTATCCTACAGAACGATCTCTCCTCTTCTGAAGTACTCCTTACAATGTAATTGTTATTGAAAAAATAAAGGTCTTTGTTACAAGGAAATACTTTTAAGATTTCACAATAATAATATGGATGCTTATTTTGGGCTTATCAGACCCATCGAAGTATTAAAAATTATTAATTTAGACATTCCTTTTTTTATCATTATTTTTCTCACTTATTTTTCAAACATAACTGAAATTTGTTAGCAAATTTTAAAATGAACTTAAAGTGCGCATTTTAAGAGTGACCAAGTACATTCTGGAACAGAGTCAATTAAATCATTGATGAAAGCAGCCGTTAGACGGAAATCGGCGAAAAACATGGTAATATGTTCCATTTTAGAGATCTAAGATTCGAAATTAACTTCTAAATTACTGTTATACTCAACAAGTGTTAGATTACAGGTAATTATATTTTGGAACAAATATTTTAACAACAAATATTTAAATAATACGAACAGAACGCACCTCTAGTTAGTTCGCATTTTCAGCGCTACTAATTTTTGAAGAGTAGATTAAACTAAGAATTAGCTCATTTTTTAGGACATATTTTTAATTGATGTTTCTTAATTCCAACAGTCTCCTAGTATTCTGCATGCTGTTTTTTTTCCTGTACTGTTAAAGAGAAAACATCGCGTTACGAAAGTCTGCTTTAGTTTGTTGCATGATGTCTTAAATGAATTTTCTGTACAAAGGAGTATCCGAACATTTTTTTGAGATGAGAAAGATCTTGAGTAGCCACAAGGTATTCGAGTAATATTTTCTTCAACTTTAAATATTAGTTAACAGTATATTAATGGGTTGAATAGAAATAGGGGGTTTAAGAAAGAGGAGACTTGAATTTTAAACTCTTATAAATAGTCTGGAAATAGAGGTCTAAAGGTACGTGACGCGATAATTGGCTGTTCCAAAATTAATACAGATTAAGCTTAATTTTATCTTCCTCGAAGACTAAAGATTTAAGCCCCTCTGACACTACTTGAAGAAAAGTGACGTTAGATAATTGAAAAAGTTATCTGTCAAAAATATAACTTTCACTTCAACTCAGGTGTCGCTATATTTTATGAATTTTAATATAACTCTTATTTTTTCTTTTTTTTTTTTAAGAAAGTCAAAGAGACTTTTAGAGAGACTTCTGCTGAGTTCTATCAGCAGAAATAAAACAAATCTCTGTGTCCGATGCACACACTAGACGTCATGTAGTCCGCACTCGTGTTGTTTATTTAATTAATTTTTTTGAAACTTACAATTTGCATTAACAAAAAAAGTTAACTTTAATATTATACATCTTCTGTTAAAGATATTATGTTCCTTTGAAAGGAACAATTTTTCAAACAACTAACTAAAAATTAAAACAAAAATAAAGTCTTTAGTGAAACGGCAATTTCGATCAGCTAGTAATTTTCTTCCAAATTGGGATCTCAGTTCCTTATTTAATCTTTAATAATGTTTAGCAGGTGATGTTATATATTTCATTAAAATTACATAATGGAAGGAAGCCAATCGTTCTCTCAGTAAAATCGATTGACGGCTTTTGTACAAAAGCTTATTGTTCGATGCGATGGTGGCACACCCCTGGATCAAATATCAAATTTGTACTTTCTGCAATTTTATGTTTTTGTTTTTGAGTCTAGCTGGCAAACAACTCCACAGGTAAGCACACGTATTGTCCAATTTGTAAAAACCATTGTTGTTCTTCTTCTTTTTACGCAGGAATCTCAAAAAAAAGATTTAACCATTAATTCTGGAAATTTGACATGATTACCATATTTTCTGCCGCCTAAAAGAGAAAGAAAAAATTAATAGTGAAAAGGAAAAGTTTTGTTTTCTATTGAGTTTGGCCAATATTGTTATAAAACAAAAATTATACATCACAATAAATATTCTTAAAATTTCTTATGATATTTTTTAAAACCAATAATTTTTCAAAGGATTAGGAGATAAATTTATAAATAAGTTTTTGGTTTTTTTTATCTAGTTTTATTGGATAGATAAAAACAACCGCATGCATAATGCATAAAGATATAAAACAATATTTAGTATCTATCAACGACATCAGATATAGTACAATATAAATTTAATGAAAGAAAGGCACTTTCTGTTAGTTAATCGGATTATACGTATGCATATTGTAACATAGGAAATATACAGCTGATATTGAATACGAGATCTGAAGTCAGAATGAGCCATGAACATAGCAGCGGTTTTGTTGGAATTTCTTCAATAAAATCTCTAAGAACATTTGTTAGTAAAATTTCATGTTTTAAAGAACGACAGGTAGTAAAGAGTACATGGACAGTTCAGCCTTAACCTTTTGCTCAATTTCCGACCAAGAAAAGATGATAAATTTACTTAAAAGATAAAGAAGCTGAAAAATGGATGTTTATTTTCATGCTGTCATGTACATAAAAGCTCAGTCTACCACAAGGATGCCTGACTTCTTTATTCATTGCATTCCCAGCTACCAAGAGACTAATTTTCTTTTAGATCTGCATAACTTACGAACAAGTAGTTTTTCTTAATCTGTTTTAGCCAAAAGTATCGCAGAATATGCTCAACTATCAATGCACATAGAAAATACACAGCCGAGTAACCGAGCAGTTGGTTAGAGTGGGTTCGATAAGAGATCTTGTCCTTAGGTTTATGAACATGTTAAAATAAATAATAAATTTGTTTTCGTTTGCCCTCTAGAGACAATGCCATAAGAATGGTTACTTCGGAACTGATTCTGATAGTAAAAGCTGCAAGACCTGGATGAAAGGCATGTCGAATACGTCCCGTCAAACGCAGAAACCTATTGGTGTAAAGTTCCAGTACCTTTTAATCGATTCGCCTGTAACTTGCCATTTATTTAGTGATGGGCTTCTTCTATGGTGGCTAGCTACTAGAGAAGTAATTTCTCTTGAAGTGGTTGAAAAAAGGGTGGTTTAATCAGTTAGAACCTGCACAAATAAATCCTGGCTATTAGGTTTCAATTGAACATGTCTTCCAGCGAGTATGTATTTCATTGTAACATTGAAAGAAATATAAATAAAATTGTTGAAAAGGTTTTCGATTCTAGCTTTCAAAGATTGATCAAACAATTCAGTGTTTTCATTTGAAAGAAATGTAAATACAGGATGCAAGAACGGTAGCTAAACAGAACGAGTTGGAAGTATCATGCGATCTCTGACAAAGTGGGTGTCTTAAAAATACAGAATTTTTTTACTAAAGAAAGAACAAACTATTTATAATCCTGTGATTGCAATGATTCATCTACTTCAGGAACAAAGTAGTAGTGTTATCTCAAGAAATATCTCTCTCACGTCTCTTCAGAAATGCATATTTCAAAAGCATCTTCTAAGCGAATCATTTTAATGACAATTGTTTGTTACTTAAAGAAAGATTCTACTATAAACACTCACTAGTCAATCTCTTGACTATAAAGCTGGAGTTATTGACTTGTAGAAACATTTAAACACATCCTGAAAGGGCCAAAATGAATTTGGCCAGAAAAGATATTCAAATAAAAACTTTTCATATATGTTAAATATTTAGAGAAATTTTTTAAGGAAATTAAAAAAAAAAACTGAGAAAAGCGAAAAATACATTGAGTAACGCGATACATTCGGTAATTTTGGATTTTTTTTAAATGTAAATTCAGAATTTAATCCAGACCTTTATAATACACTCAACAGCAAAAAAAACCGGACACTTAATATTTTTTATATTAAAAGCTGATTATCAGTGATGTGTTTGTTTTTGTGGGTAATCTGGTTATTACAGAGAATGTAGGGTCTTAGTCCCTTCAGAATTAGTAGGGCATGAGATAAGACTCAGATGTGGCTTATTTGTCTTGAGGCTGCTTTACCTGACGGAACTCTTCTAAACTGTAAGCAGGTTTTCGCACCTTTAAAGATCTTCAATTTATTAACCGCGCCTTTCTGTCATTAATAGACGTGATTTTTTTTATTTTGGTCCAAAATAATGGTTCTTTCGAATGTAGACGTAGCCCGAGCTGATGCCTTGGCAAGAGAAGGCCAGAGCGTCCGATCTATCGCAGAAACCCTTGGAGTAGCGAAGTCCGCCATTAATGATGCACTCCGGCGTTTCCGGGAGACTGGCAGTTATGAACGGAGGGCTGGCAGTGGCCGACCAAGGGCCACAACTGAAGTTGACGATCGATTTAACACGCTCTCAGTATTGAGAGACCGCCATTTAACTGCTCCTGAGGTTCGGGACAGGCTGTTAGTGGCGCGAAATACGCGTGTTAGCTCGGACACAGTACGGCGGAGACTGAGGGAGCGTGGACTGGAAGCAAGGCGCCCCGCGACAGGGCCCCAACTCCTGGAAAGGCATGGTAGAGAAAGGCGATTATTTGCTGACCAGCATTTTCATTGGACTGTAGAGCAATGGGGAACAGTTTTATTCACAGATGAGTCTCGCATTGGTCTATACCACTCAGACGATCGAGACAGAGTGTGGAGACGATCAAGGGAGCGATTTGCTCAATGTACTCTTCGCGAGTCACGACCTTTCGAAAGGAGATCAGTTATGGTTTGGGGTGGAATCAATTTCCACGCCCGTACTGAACTGATTTTCATTGTTAATGGGGGCTCTGACTGCTCGGAGGTACATTGAGGAAATGCTCCTAGAGGCTGTGATCCCGTTGGCTCCATTTATTGGTGACCAATTCATTTTGATTCAGGATAATGCTCGCCCACATACCGCCAGAATTGTTACCGAATACTTGGAGCAAGTGGGAATCACAGTTCTGGACTGGCCTGCACGAACTCCCGATATGAATCCCATAGAACATTTATGGGATAATTTAGGAAGGCGTGTTAGACATCGTCATCCTCCTCCTAGTGACTTAAATCAGCTCCAAATTGCTCTTCGTGAAGAATGGGATGCTCTGCCGGTGGAGTACGTCCAAAATTTAATTTCTATGCCTGACAGGATTAGGGCCCTTCACCGTAGACAGAAACCGGGAGAAATACCCGCTATTAGAAGAACATCCCTTGTCAGAAAACCTGATAAAAATGAAGAATAAAGTTTTAAAAAAAATGTGTTAATTTCTTATTTTTTCTTTATTTTATAATATTGTTTTAATAATTAATAAAAATTAGTCATTTGTGGCAGATTTTGTGTAAATAACTTATAAATAAACCAATTCTTACCATAAATTAAAAAGATTAGCGTATTTAACAAAATTATGAGACCAAATCTGAGTGTCCGGTTTTTTTTGCTGTTGAGTGTATAACACGTAGAGTGGTACATGTACTGAAATGGTAATTTAGAGGAAATAACAGCTACTTCCTTTTAAAAGAGACCCCCTTCACTCGAACTGTATTGCAAATGCTTATATAAGAAAAAAGTTGTAGACCACCACTAGTGACACAAGAATAAAGAAAATAATTGTAGCTAAATGATAATAATGATAATAATAATAATAAAAGTAAGGGAAGGGATTAGCTACGCAGTTAGCGTATTGGATTCCCACGCGGAGGTCCCGGGTTCGAATCCAGCTGCTGGCCCTTAGATTTTCTCTTCCTAGGTGCTTCTTACAGCTCACGGCCCGGTGGTGGACAGTGTTGTCTGTAACCAAAGAACACTGTCCAGAGGCCGTCAGCGCCAATAACTAAAAAAAAGCCCCGGGCGCCAATAACCTTAGATGTTGACGCGCCTTAAATCATTTAAAAAATAAAATAAAATAATAATAATAATAATGCATTCAGTAAAATGAAACTTGTGGCTAAAAAATGTTCAAACAAACTCAAAATGTCAGCAAGATACAATATATTTACTAAGCAGCATCCCTCGTATGGTTACCCAAAACCGTACAATATATTCTAATGAAAGAGGAAAGCCTAATCACTTCCTTCTCCCTTGATAGAATTTTCCTGGTGAAAAGGTTTTAGACCTCCCTGAGTACGATTGTACATAGTTTAAAGAAAACTGACGGAGCCACTTTTACGGAAATATCAACAAATCAATAATGATCACAGTAAAGCGGAGCATCCATTTAGGCAATTGGGATAATTAGATTGCTGTCAGGCCTTTTGTTCACCCACACAATACACACCACTTACACTTACTCAGAGCACCTCAAAATGGTTACTTCTGGCGGTAACCCGAAATCAAAAATGATCGCAATAATTTCCTTAGCTAGAGAGAGCAGGTAAAAATACAAGGATATAGTTGCTATCGTATATAGCCTTCACCTAAAAAGAACTAATTTTGGCAAGTTATGTGTAATGATATGTGCAGGACAAAGTTTAGGAATTGATAAAGTTGTCTGTGGACAGATATAAATGTAGTTACTGTGGTTATTCTTCTTCCCAGCACAAAAACGGTGGTTTGTGAGGGAAACAGGTTATAGGGTCAGCATGGCCACCCTACTATATGTTTGTTAAGGTTGGTCTTTCTCTTTAATGTTTACATGCTTGGCCGCTAATGGTTCCTGATCCACAATAATTCTTTACTTGGCCTCCAACTTTACGACAACAACAATATATTTTTACAATCGGCCATTTGTAACAACTATTTCATTCTTTCTTTTCACTTGGTTAAATTTCAATAGTAAGACTAAAGGCAACAAAAAATATATGAAACACCATTCTTTGGCTAACACAGTCGGAAAATTATTTACATTTAGTTCGGTTAGTGAATCGATTAAACTCTGGCCTTTGCCGATAAAACCCACTCGTCAATATTTACATTCAGTTTTATCCTGAGAATCCTGCAGCTTTTCACCAAATAACTTTCTTGTTCTGACGGAAAAGAACAATTATGAACTACTCATTCTCAATAGAAACATTATTTGGAGGTGTCTACATTTAGCTAACATACTGATCTACACCCATGAGTAATCAGGGACACTGCCACTTCAGTTTTGTTAGGATAGGTAATAGACAGGATAGGTAATACTCTAAGATACTTAGTATTTATTTATTGCATAAGACATTGCGTCGTTACAACAGAGTTGTTAACAAACAATAAAATTTAATTAAAAAAACTTACGCTTTTAACTTGTTTGGTAAACTACAACTTTTTCTTAAATAATGAAGGTTTAAACAAAAAAAAATTAAAAATACAAAGGTTCTAGCTGAAAATCTAGTTTTAAAATAAAATTCACAATGGTTCCCTTTTATAAAGAAAAGAAAAGAAAAATTATATAACTTACCATAATAAATTCATATTTGAATATACTTAGTAACTCTGAATAAGTTTCCAAATTCAACTATTTCTTATACATACACTATATACACTCAGAGCTTTTGTTGTAACTTGTACTTTAATGTTTATAACCTTTATTAGCAGTAATAGAAATTATTATAATTCTAGTTTAAAGATGTTGCTTTATTACTTAAATCAAAAACTTAAAAAGATTGGATTGAAATAGCATTTGATTTAGATTTTTAGATGTCTGCATTAGCAGTTCAAAATAATTAACTTGCAAAATCATGTGCACACTTTTTGGAGAAAGGTCAAAAACCAAAATTCTGAGCGTCATAGATAATTATTTAGTCTCCTTTGAGTGGCGGTCTTGCAGGAAACAAGTGATACGTACATCTGGGGTAGTTACTGCGCTAACCCAAGTACTCACCCACACAGGATACAGAACACAATAGAAGTATGAGTTTCAAATTACAGACTGTTCTTACGCAATTCTGCTTTATTTTCAGCTCATGTATCGATTTTCTTTTCCACAATCCTCACAATTTCATGGCGTATAGGATAATATCATTTGCACATGCAAGATCTGTTCACTTTGTTTAATGGGGAAGTGTTTTGGCAATCTGACACAAAAATGACTCCTTATCTGATCTTCTATTAGTATAAACGCATCGTGTTTAGATTGTTAAAAAAAATCAAATGAATCGTCATTGATCGAAAACCTTCTACAGTGTTGTCATCAAACATATAAAACATGGTGTTTGTAAATGCGAGTTATTAACAGTGAAAAACATAAATGCGCGATTGAAAGTATATGAAAATAATGTTTGTTTTTAGCATTTGATTTTCCACTGGGCTTGCAAATAACTCGATACTTAAAAGGAAAATCTAAAAAACAGATGTTGGCCATTCTTGCCAAAGGATAGGGATCTTTATATGATTCATTTTCTTAAGGATACCAACAATCTCCAAAAAAAAAAGCACTAAGTGATACGCTGTAGCATGGAGTTCTGAATAACGCTTTAGTGGAGTTGATAAGTTTTTGCGTTAAAAAGTAGCAGCGACGTGATCAGATGTCCATTTAATTTCAGGTCGACCCTTTGCGTTTTTTAAACACATTGATGAAGACTAATGGTGTCTAGCACATACCATTACCAATCCAATAAAAGTGGCTCGATTCAAAAATTGGCATTTCTCGATTTAGATTCATAATTTAATGAACATTTCAAGGAGATGAAGCTGTGAAACCTGATCTCTGAGACTCAGACTCATTAAAGTATTGTCTTCGTTAGATTGAAAACCAGGTAAAGATAGTCGTCTACAAGCTTTCATCGGGTTTTCAGCATTTGAAGATTCATTGATACAATTTATCAATTGTTGATAGATAAAGTCTGAATTGTTTAGAATGACCTTTTTTTGCAAGATCACACCAAAAATGAAGGGTTGTACCGATCTATATCACTTATACTTACCGCAGATTATTGGCTTATTACGAATTATGAATCATGTAATTGCAGGTGTCCTCTAACCTTATCTTGAAATTGTTCTTATTTTAAGAATGTTCTCGAAGAAATCTAATGCGAGTTGTATTAATTACTTATAAAACATTGTGCCGCGTTGTTGAATGTTCCCTGAAACCAATAGCGCTGGAAAAATTTAAGTTACATTGTGGCGCTGATTTCTGGACATGATTTTGCTCATTAAAACACTGTAGTGACTGAATTAAATTCATTGATGTATTACTATTATTGATATATCTTTCTAGATCTAGAAGTGTAACCAAATCGTTGCGAAACTCTATAACCCTATGCCGTCTCCATATTATTATTTACCCTTAGAAATAGAAGCTAGGCCACGACCGGACTCCTTTCTACCAGATTGGCAGTCATAACTCCCACATTAAATCTTCTCATGGTTTCTCTTAAATCTACCAATCTCGTTACTGTACCTTCTCAGATTCGTCAGAAACAGATGCATAAACTTGTTCTCTAAATCTCCTACATTCCGAAGATCCTTAGTCTGTATTGCAAAAAAATAAAAAAATAAAAAAATGCAGCATTCTTCCAGGTAGTGAGTGCGCCACCGGCTCTACTGTGCTCCTCATTAATTCCAGACAGATGACACTGTGCTGGTGTATGTACGGAAATCAGCGCCACAATGTATCTTAAATCTTTCCAGCGCCATTTGACAAACTCAAGTAATTGTCTTAGATCTAACAATCTTTATAAATACATCTCTTCGTTTTGGCTCTAGAGTTAAATTGGTGAAATCTCCTGTCCACTTCTTCTAGTTCCCACTTTTTAATTCTGGCAACCCAACAAGGCGCCAAGGAACACTGGATCTGGCCCTTCAAAGGATTGAGAAGAACCTCCACCTTCGCCAGCTCAAAATCCTTTTCTTAACTTAAGCTACCTTGATGTCCTGGAACCCAGAAAAAGCTCACTGCTTTCTTTTGACTTAAATCAATAATTACTTCTTGTACATTACTGTACCAGTTTTGATGAATAAACTGGTTCCTCTATGGCTTTCTAAGGAGCTTGAAAGTCTAAGAAAATTCTTTCTTCGCAAACGTTTTGTTCTCTAGTTATCTCCAGCCAGCAACACTTTAAGATCGCCATGACCTCTGCTTAAGAAATAGTCGTCAGTTGCCACAGCGATAGAATGTTCTCCACTTCCTCAGATACATGCTTAATTAGTATTTCTGAGCTGACTAAAAATAAACTAAGTTTCTGGTGGCAAATGTAAGTGACCTGATTAAATTTGAAACATAAATTGGTAGGCCCCCAAAACTATTAGAAAAAAGTATAAAACTGATCATAACATTATTCTCAAATCTCTTTTGAAAATTCCTAAAATACGTTAGAAAATAAAACTATTTTGTTTATTTTCAAGAGATTATAAATTAGCAAAAAAAAATGCATTCTGTAAAATAAATAAAGAACAGATTTTATTTAAAAATCAAAACATTATTGCAATTTATCGTGAATATTTTATAAGCAAGTAGGCAATTCATAGAAAGTAATATTCACAGCCATAAATATAATAAAGTAGAAAAAACTAAATTTATAATAATAATATATCTGGCGTTGTGCCAATATATAGATAAATATTTGTCAGTGTGAAATAAAGAAATTTTATTCTGACAGGCCCTAGTTTACCAAACAGAATTTCATTGTAAATATTTTTTTTTTTTGCTCAACATTCTTTGACTGTTGGAACTGCCCTCATAAAATTCAATCCTTAACTGATCATCCTCCTTTAAAATCTTTATCTAACAATTTATGTAGTAAATAATCTTCTTCTTTTTTTATACATATGTATATATAGTAAATAATAATTTCATTACAAGTTTTACGATCGCTAATAATAAGGCTTCAATTTTTAAATGTTTTATTTATTTTAATACTTTCTAAATTGTTTCCTTCCCTGGGTCATGAAGTTGTGTTTTAAACATTAAATATGATTTATATGAAAATATAATTACCCACATAATTGTAAATTTTATTTTCATCAGATTCTTCTCGCCATCATTTCAAAATTTACTGAGAACCATTCTCACGGGTTTTCTCTTACTGTAATTTCTCTTGCATAATGAACATATCGTCGGTACCTCGCCAAAACCACGAAACTGCAAAAAGTAAGTTTTGAGTAAAACACATTTAAAGATTCTTTTATCTGTGAAAAATCAGGGTTTCAAATTTGAAACGTCATTTTTTTTATATATTTTTTATTCGAAAGAATAGCTTTTCATGATGTTATTTTCGTTCGTAATGTTTACTTTAAAACAACAAATATTAGGGCTTAAATGCACTTTCGTGATTTTGGCATTGTGATTTTTGAGAAGGAAACACATTCGTAAGGAATTGATAAAGTAAAATGGAACTAACTATTTAAACCATTGTTGTTAGTTAGAATTCAAAATGTTGTTTATTCAAATCAAGATTAATGTACAGTACCTAAACACTAATTGTTAGTCGTCATATTCCGACTCTTCACTTGCATCAGGTTCCGGCAAATTATCCCTCTGAAAATCTGATGCCTTCAAATTTGTATAGAATTGGTGGTACTTTTTTGGGTATTGTCAGATCCTGGCACTTTTTCATCAGATCTTTCAATTTAGCACTAGAGATAAAAAGCTGCCTATCATAGGCCTTGAGAAGATTCGGTTCTTTGTTGTTAACTCTTCCTTTGCGTCTTTTCATGGTAACTGATACAAATTCATCCTTATGATCAGTTTTATAGAACAATTCAATTTTTCCATCTTGTTCTTTGCGGAATTCCAAACAACATACTTTTCTCCATGGAACAACAATCATGAAAATCATTGAACTGCATAATGTGAACGCAGAATGGCACTGGTTTAAATCTTGCACCTCTTATTATTTGGGCTCAGCCCTCAGAGGTACATACACAGGCACATGTTTGGCTTTCCTTTCATCCTTAGAGTGGATAGAATCACACTCCATATCTGTATGGCCAGGCTCATGCCTTATTGTTTTCAAACTTGGAAGAGTTCTTAATAATATTATTATTAAAGCTGAAGACCAGCGCGGTCTACAGGGAAAAAAACGAATTTTTTCTGACAAATTCGTGAAAGTGGGATATTCGTGAATTGGCGTGGTGATCCTGTAGTTTTCTACAGACTCGTGAAAATATGCGTTACGATTCCAGCAACATCGACTAGTGCTGCAGATTCGCGTCTTTGGCAGAGTGAAGTTGACCAAAAGTTAAGCAAAAATCTGTATTTAGGTGAAAATGGCCAAATTGGCCAGATTGGTGGTTTTGGCGTGGTAGCGACGATATTTTTTTATTTAAAGCTGGATTTTTTCTATTTTTCTTATATGTTTTGTGGAAGGTATCATTCAGTCGTGGTCTCAATATTAAGACAATTAATAAATAAGTTCGCTCAATGATATTTTATTTAGGAGCAAGTTATCTGAGTTATCTAATACTATAATCTGATTCTTTGGGGAATTTCTAGGACATTGATGATGACCGTTTTGTGCTTTACTCAGCGTTCTTTGAAAATCAAGTAACAGGAACTCTTGAAAGTCAATATTCTAAAGTTGATGATCTAAATTTTGTATTTAATAGCATTTATTTAAAAATATATTTAATTTTTTTTCATTTTCATTCTCATCTCTCCGATCAGTCTAACCTACTAATCCATCAGCTTTCATCTCTTTCACTTTCCGACAACCCCGTGTGACGTCTGAAATAAATAAAGCCGTACGATTGCCTCGGCGATGGATATAAATAACCAAATACTATTTGGAGATTCACCACTAGTCTGATGAGGATTCTTTTACACATTTAAAGTTGCCGAGCATTATAGGTCTGCAGTTGTAAATTAAGAATAAATAAATACATATATTACTTATTTATTTCTGTTTATTTAAATTAATAATTTTTATAAATTTAGTGTTTTATACAAGATTTTCGTCTACTTTAAGTTCATATCGACAAGGCAACATGTTTTTTTTAGTTTATAATTGCAAAATACAATCATTAATGTCCAACTTTGATTCTTTTTTTCAAATTTATTTACGTACTTTGAATCTGTTTTTAAATTATGTTGGTTGCATAAGATATTTTCGTTTAATTCTAAAACGAATTTCCTCCCTAATTTGACCATCAGTTTAGTCAAATTTCACGACTCAATGATAAAGTAGATGAATTAGTTCGAAAAAGCGGAAGAATGATGAAGCTGATTTTAATTAAATTATCTATGATTCCGGATCCTCGACTGCTCCATAATTACAGAACCACGATATGCAATAGATAAGCAGTTATTCTTACAGTTTTGACAGAATTTCCGTGAAGTGTTGCAATAGAATGTTCAGATTTAATTAAATTCTGAAAGAAACTGAAGATTTGGTTTCGGTGGTATATTACGATATAAGTCTCTTAATCTGGATGATTAGACACACGGAAATTTGAGTACGGAAACCTAAGACAAAAAAATTCATGCAGAATGTGTCTGGGGAGAGCGTTACTGAGATTCTCCGGTAGCAGTTAATAAAGAAGTGATATCTATAATAATTCAGTAAGAATATCTTAGAAGTAAACATTACATTTGTTTATAATTAAAATTAAATTTATTAAGATATTTTTAAAGTAAATGTCGGGAGATTGTACAGTTATAAAATAATTTTACCACCTATTTTGATTATACAAAAATAAAGATGTTACAACAAACAAACTTCTCTATTCAGAACATGGAATTAAGCAAAGCTTTTAATATACTTACTTTGACGTAACTTTGCAATGTAACAGCATTGTGCGACAAAATGTAGTGGTTTTATGTTAATCGGTAATCCAACTTATATTTAGGTTTCTAGTTGGATCTTTCAGGCTCCATTTAGGCGGTTTCCATCAAGACTACGTCAAGGATTTTCTCACTTGAGGAGTAATGGATAAAAACTTCATGAGAAATTTCTAAAATAATTGGTACAGGATCATGCTTTAAATAAGAAAAAACACCGAGCCGTTTTTCGTAAAAAGTTAAAAAAAAAATAATAGAAAACTATAAATCGGTGACCCGACAAACTTCAAGCGGAATGTAAAATATGCCGAAAAGCATGATCATTTTAAATAAAAAAAAAAAAAAAAATTAAAGTTCCGGGTGTGTAATTAATTTCAAAAATAAGAAACAGAACTTAAGAAAAAGATTCAGTCGAAAGTAAAGGTTTCAACGGATATACTCAAGCATTGCGGGAAGGAAGAAACGTTTGTCTCGAAATCGAGAGATTAGATAAGTCGAAAACATCGTATTAACTGCCAAATTTCAACTAAAACTCAACTAAATGTTCGAAAATATTTTGGACAGTATCATGCTAGAAATAAAAGAAGCACAGAGCCGTTTTTCGGAATAAGTACAAAAAACAGAAAAATTTAAAACGGAGATCCGACTATCTTCCAGTAGAATACGATATAATATTCGTATAATATTCACCACCCAATGAGCGCATGCGATCTAGAGAGAGAAGAACGATTGAGAGAAAAAACACATTCAAAACTCAGGACCTCAAAACATGTACCTCGAAACACATCCAATAAAAAAATAAAAAATTGTTTGAAAACTGAATATAGCTGTTAAGTTAAAATTCTAAAGTTGGTCCGCTTTTATAGCCTATTGCTCCTAAATCAGAAATCATCTGGTAGGTTATAAAATCATAATTCATTGGTAAATTTCTAATGAAAGAAAACGAGTTGCCGTAAAAATTTTTAGAGTTTGATGTTGTTTTTTTTTTCATAATAAATAACTTTTTCAACTTAGTTAAATGATCTAATCGTCAGTAAGTTGTCTAGTGATGGGCACATAGATCTCTGATCTAACAAAGTATCTCTACACCACAATAAAGTTCTGTAATCGATAAACAACTTAGTACGGACACCAACAATATAACTTTACTATTTACGAAGCAACTTTAAACTAAAGTTGGCGCCTTAAACCATAAATATTGAACTATTTTTAATAAGAAGTAATAAATTATTTTCACTTTACTATTTTGAAAAGTTGATGGTTCGATGATTCAAATTATAAATTTAGTTAAAATGCTAGGTAGAGTGTACAAATCTAACTGCTGGCCCTGGTATTTTCACTTCCTAGGCGCACCTTCCAGCTCGCTGTTCGGTACGATTCATAAATTGGTAGAGAGAATTGAGTTTTGTCTCTGTCCATCATAGTACCAATTAAAGTTTTGCCAACTTTAAACAGTAAGCTTTTCGAATGTTCGGATTATTTGTGTTAAAGTTTGGAAAAGCAAGTTCAAAGGGAGAGAACGGTCACCTTTTATCAACTGATTGTATTCAAACCGAGATTTTGAAACTACTCGCACCAATTTACGAAAAAAATACGGACTCCTCTCTCTCTCCCACCGCAAAAAAATAAGATAAGGAAAAAAAATTTAAGTGAATGATGTGTGTGAGCTTTAAGTGCTAGAAATTTATCAGAAATACTAAATCAGTCTCTCGGGAAGTTATAAACTTCTTGGATGGCTTAATCGCCATGTTTGAAAGATTTATTTCTTGTGTAACGATAAACTTGAATCAATTATTTTTGGTAGCAGCTGATATGAGTCGAGTTTAAGTTATAATAATAATAATAATTTTTTATTTGTTCTTAGGGTACTACCCTATACAAATGGAGTATTAGTACAAAATAACAGAAAACTAAAAATGAAATTATTTCATACATAAACTAAAGACAAAATAAACAAAATAAAAGACAACTAAAAGAACTAAAATTTATAAAGAAAAATAACAAAATGCTCTTTAATTTTCAATACTAATAATGAATTCTCTAATTTTTAAAGCGGATACCACATAGTAGTACAAGTTATTAAATTTAGTGAGACTGTCTATAGCTAATAAATTAAGAAAATTTTCCTCGTTATCGTGCTCAACTTTAATAAATTCTGATAAATATTCGTTCCTGGCAGATCTAAATGATGGGCATACCAACAGAAAATGATATAAAGTGTCTGGGGCACCTAAATTGCAGCAGATACCAGTGATTGTCCACATTGAATCTGAAAAAACTGTCTTTAAAGATCACACGACAGTTATCAGGATGGCCTAGCATCAGTTGACTTACAACCCTCTGCTTCAAAATACTACCTCTATATTCTAAATACCATTCTCTTTTACCCAAGTTACTGACTTTCCTATATAAAGGATGAATACTAGAGTTCAAAGCAGAAGATATGTCAACTGAGAGATTGTGGTTTCTTACTTTTTCCAAAACATTAGAAATTTCTTTAGTCTGACAGGAGTTACTACCAGGTTCAAGAAAATGTTGAGCACCAAAACGAGTCCAAATTATATTTCAACTGGGAGTACCAATAGTATTTGAAATTGTTATCTTTGGCAATCTTAGTTTAAGTTATTATATTTCCTTAGGTAAAAGTAGCTTGGGACCGAGTCGAATTTTCGAATTGACTTGTTCGCACAAATATACAAAGAGGAAATAAGTCGAATAATGATTGCTGTTATGATGCATTTTTCTAACAATAAATATTCAAACCAAAGTGTAAATATAATTATAAAAAATAAATAAATATTCACTTTTCGCCAATACTAACAAAAATTAAATAATTATTTTATGATTAACCTCTTTCTCTCCCTAATTTTCTTTGGATTTAAATGATACTATTTCTCTTAGTTAAAATAAAACAGAGCCATTTATCTAATTAAAAATAATAATCTAATTGTTTAATGTCTTATGATAATTTGATAAATAGACATGATTCACACTTATTTTTTTAACCGCGTCAAGTTAAATTTTCGCAGTCTTCTTTCATTCTGGTCTGTTCTCTTCTCTTTTCTCAGAGAACATCTCTGCCAAACCATCCTCTCGCTTCCTTTTTTTAAACAGGAAATTTCAAAACCTTCTTTTTAGTGTGATTTTTTTTTTTTTTAATTTTTTGTACTTTTCCAAATACATAATTTTTTTTAATTAACTTATAATTATTTTGCGTAAATATCACTTTATTTGATGTTTTCTAGGTTCATTGTTCTTCTAGTTGTTTCGGGAGATGAGAAAGTTAAAAGTTATAGCTAAACTAAGAACTGTCACGGAAATGTACCCAAATAGGTGAGATAAAAGTAACATATACGAAGTGAACTATACCAATAAAGGATTGTATTTATATATATATATATATTATAAACACACACAAGCATATATAACGTTGTATTGGAATGTAGGTAGTAGCATATTCTTAAAGATAGGAATCAGTTTTATGTATTAAGATGTTGTCACGACTGAGTGAACACCCCATCTGGCCAGAGTATTTTATATTTTTATTTTAAATAAACATTTTATAACCTATTTATGTATTTAATGGATTTACTAAATGACCGTAAAATTTTTAAAAATAAATTTCTGATTTTATACTTAATCAATTTTTTTATTTGATTAACTTTCCAAACATTATTTTTTAAATTCTAAACAAATTTTCTTTTTGTAGTTGATCATTTCTGCTTTAAAACAGCTACTTATCTTAGAGCTACTGAAAAGGGAACAAGCAAACGTCTGGAGGACATTGAATGTGAGATTGTCTCATTATGAAAAGTTTAGATTCCATCAATACTGACTCAACGGGTAAGTAAGCGAAGAGAATAATAAATTAATCCAATTTAAATGTGCCCTTTCTGGCTTAGGACAAATCGATCTGACTAGAACAACAATTCTATTGTTTTATTAGGGATGACGAAAAAAGAAAAAGAAAAACGCCAGCGAGCTCATAAAATTAATTCTTGATAATGGAGACATGGTTTAAGAGATAGCGAATAAGTGATGAACCAAATTGTGAAGCAATTTCTTTTCCAATTCGGAAAATAACCAATGCTCCAATTTACCAACATAAGAGTTCGTCTTCCGCATATCATTTCTACGATACGTCTGCGTGTGATTCTCAAACCTGCCTGAAATGTCAGGAGCTGTAAAAACGCTTTAAACTGTTAATCAGACTTCTTGACAACAAATCCGAAATGAAGGACCCAAGCGAATACTAGGCAATTGTTTGAAACTAAAAATTTAGAACAAAGTGCTTCTATTTAATCTATTTTGAAAACCAATTGGATTTATGAACTTGAGATTATTGTGTTCATCTAATTCCATTATTCCAAAATACTCTGTCTTATAACTAATTCTCTTTTTCAAGTATCCATCATAATGATCCTTTCCGATCTCCAGCTCCAATGCTGTTAATGTTATCGCAAAATCCAATCTCGCAATTCATCACAGTTCTTGAATCCACTAACTTTTCTTAGTATTCATCCTAGAGATAATCTCTCTCTCGACGACTGAGACCAAGCCATCTCTTATCGACAGTGAAATCGGGTAGTGTTTTTGCTAGAGTTTTCTGAAATAATGTGGAGTTACAGCTCCTCGGAAGGATGTGCGTGATTTCTCCTTCGCTGTCATATTATGTCTGATTATTAACTGATTGCTGATTCCGTTAGCAGTTGAAAATTTTCAAATTTCTATACTGAGTTTACTAGTTTACATCTCGGTCTCAAAACCCACCTGAACATTGAGCTAAGTGTTCCTACCTTTTCATTCCAAAAAACTTCTTACCACAGTTAGAGTTCCATATTTTGTTTCAAAACTTACTATCCACAGCAACCAAAAATCCAATTTCATTTCACTCCATAAAAATCTCCATATACTCCTTAACCAGAAACCGAACCCTCCCAGACACTCCTCCAAATACCTCAAGCTTAAATGGCCTTGAGATCTCCTACAACAAGTACAGTGAGAAGTGTTTGCATATACGAGGTGTGTTCAAAAAGTAACGGGAATTTTTAAATTTCGCGGGTTTGGAGAGTCTGATTGTAAAATTTTTTTTTTTATTATGTTGGTACACATGCCCCTGAAGTACGATAAAATTTTCAGTAATATTCATTGTTTACTTCTTAAGTGGCAGCCGTTAAGGTTAGACGTGTTTTTCGAGCTTGGCGATTTTTGTTTGTTAAAAAAAATGGATCAAAGAATTTGTATTAAATTTTGCGTAAAAAATGAAATAAAGTGTGTGAAATGTTAATAAAGGCATATGGTGAGTCTGCTATGAGTAAAACAAGGATTTACGAGTGGTATAAGCGTTTCCAAGATGGCCGCGAAAACGTTGAAGATGACGAACGACCTGGACGTCCAAGCACATCAACAACCGATGAAAACGTAAAAAAAGTGAAAGAAATGGTTATGAACGATCGCCGAATCACAATCAGAGAAGTCGCTGATGATGTTGCCATATCAATTGGCTCATGCCATGAAATTTTTTCGGATGTTTTGGGTATGAAACGTGTGGCAGCAAAATTTGTTCCAAAATTGTTGAATTTCGAACAAAAACAGCGGAGAATGGAAGTTGCTCAAGAGTCACTCAATGAAGTCGACAACGATGCGGATCTACTGAAACGTTTTATAACAGGTGACGAAACATGGGTTTACGGATATGATGTCGAAACTAAGGCTCAATCGTCCCAGTGGAGGCATTCTGGATCGCCAAGACCGAAAAAGGCTCGTCAAGTGCGGTCGAATGTGAAGGTTATGCTCACTGTGTTCTTCGATTTTAATGGCATAGTGCATCATGAATTCTTGCCACAAGGTCAAACAATCAATAAGGAGTACTACCTACAAGTTCAACGCCGTTTGCGTGAAGCAATCCGAAAAAAACGCCCGGATTTGTGGCAAAACAATTCATGGATTTTGCACCACGATAATGCACCTGCTCACACTTCATTGCTTGTTCGTGAATTTTTGGCCAAAAACAAAACTTTAACGATGCCCCAGCCTCCATATTCGCCAGACATGGCTCCATGTGACTTTTTTCTATTTCCAAACATAAAGAGAACATTAAAAGGCCGTCGTTTTACAAGCATAGATGACATTAAAAGCAAATCGCTGAAAGAGCTGAAAGCTATCACAAAGATCGAGTTTCAGAAGTGTTTCGAGGATTGGAAAAAGCGCTGGCACAAGTGTATTGTATGCGAAGGGGACTACTTTGAAGGCGACAATATTAATGTAGATGAATAAATAAATATTTTTTTCAAAAAACGAAAATTCCCGTTACTTTTTGAACACACCTCGTATATTCTGTATCTGCATATATAATTTAATCTAGAATACTTTTTGCGCTTTAGTGCGTTGTAAATATAGAATATTTTTTTTAAAAAAAATCTTGAAAGTAATTTTAAGCAATGTTTTTCATCCTGGGCACCATCAGATTGCTGCAACGTAACTATGCTTTCACGAATGTCAAAGCACGCGCTAGAAGCTCAAATAAATCCTTTCTGTGTAACTCAATGCGATTATCTCTAGTATGAAAAGCGTGAATATAAAAATTGATATCCACCCACCGTCAGCACTGCTGAAAGAGTTCAAGTCAAATACGTTTTCAAGAGGAAGCAATGGGTGGAATAGAGCGTAAAAATTATATTATTTTACTTCCACACATTTGCATGGCAGTGAATTCTATTCGAATTGATCCCTAGATGGAGATCACTTTAACAAAACTGAACGCAGAGAGAATAAGTTCGAAATTGCAATACAACAACAATCTCAATAAATAACAATTTCAGGTGAAACACTCAGCAAAGTTTTATTACAACCTCTCCCTAAATAATCATGGATATCAAGTAACCACTTATATGTAAACCTACGTAGAGTGGTCCATGGAAATTCATTATTTAGGAGACCATGAGTACTACGAAAGGTTAAAAAGAATCATGAACAATATTCAATCATATCCAGCCATTTTGAAGTTATTCAACATTCAATATAGACAAGTGGGCACTTGTTTGTATAAACTCAAATACTATTTGCACTGCATTCTACATTTCTTTATGAAGATATCGGCATTGCTGCGGACAACCCAGTCTAACTACGAAAACTTCTGCACCCTAAAGATTGGCACAATACACTCAGGGTCAGACAATCAATTCATTAATCGAGAAAAGAGAAATTATTGAAATTCAAGAACACACTACATGAAGTATAGTTCTTTCTTAGAAGTTGTTATACCTATGATTAAAAATTGGATAATTTTTAAATGATTTAATTGTATGCAATCATTGGTATAAAGTTACGATAATTAACCTTACCATTCATTGCTTAATACAAATTGCACTAATTCATTTTAGGACGGTTATCATTTTTTTATGTTAACGTTAATAAACCCAATAATTAATGATTAGCAATCATTAATGTTTGATTCGTAAAGAAATTAAAACAATTTTAAACACTTAAAATGGTAACTAAACAATACTATATTCTAATATATTAATAAAAATACAGAGCTAACCCAATTTAGGACTTAATTATGAATATAATACTAAACATAAATTAATGATTGTAAAGCAAGCGATACACTTAGCGTGATTGTTCGAGCGGATACTGAATAGCGAAGTGTTGTGAACTTTTGTCGCGCTGAATTGGTGATTCGTAATTTATCGTGACGTTAGAGTTCTCCCCCTTTGCTTACTTAGAGGTAAGAGATGAAGGCGAATGATATCCCTTCCATTTCTTCCCACTTTAGACTGGTGAACTTGTGTCTTACAGTGGTATAAAAAGCTGTCCTACCAACACAGAATTAGGCACAGAAATTTATTTGGACGATTTCACAGAAAAAGTGTTATCGAGAACGTAACTTTGAAAATAGCAAACGACCGGTTAGGTCTATTGGGAAAATTTTTTGAATGCAAAGCGCGCGTTTCTATTTTGGGATTACAATTTTTTTTAATTTTAATTTAAATATCAGCACTAAAGTGGCAACTAAGTAAATTGAAATCCATATTAAGTTTTGTTTTGAAATATTTGTTAAAGTTATTAGATAATTTATTTCAGATTTGAAGCAACAGGAACCCAAAGAAGATATTTAGAACAATATTTCACTTTTCTCTTTAAACTATTCCTCCTCAAAAAATATTACTTACCTTTATTTTTTCAGATTTTTTTAAAAAAATTTAAAGTTAATTCCGCCTACAAATGCCCAAAAACAACTCATTAAATCTCTCGTTGATTTATAAAAAAAAAAAAAAATAAAAAAAAAACTGTAACTGTTCAGAATACAAGAGCAGTCCGCCCACCTCGCTCCATCAATTAGAGTTCCGTTGTCTCCACTACAGAAGGATAACAAGTTCTCCTGAGTAATTTATATATTTGTGACCATAATAGAAACAAAAAAGCAAGAAAAGGATCACAGTTTTACTGTAGAAATAAATAGGCATAAATAAATTAAATTAAGTTTTATTATTTATTTAATAAAGGTAATATTTTTATAAATTAGTTGAAAAGAGAGGAACAAATAAATTGACTTTATATAAAATGAGTATACGAGTAGATAATTAAAAGAGAATCCGATTAGCGGTGTAGTCTGAATTGATTGTTGGTCTTCAAGTATCGCCACTTGAGTATAAAAAAAGAAGATTAGGTATGGCTGGACTTGACAAGTTGTTAAAATCTTTAATAAAGACCGTATTGAAGAAATAAGCAGAGATCTTAACGTTGGCTAGGTTTCTATGCTGTTATAATTGAATATCACTCAAGAGCTAAAATACAAAATTGAGATTGTACGCAGAAGGTAGCTCTATTTTTTTTTTTTATAGAAATCCGAAATTAATTGCTTTTTTTTTTGTTTTAATTTCCGTCCGGCGAGGTGATCCTTTTTGGCTAACTGGACGCGTTGTATTAAATTGTCCACCTTAACTTTGTTGTCATAAAGATGCCATAACTGCAGCGGGATATTAAATTTTATTCTTAAAAATTAAAGTTAATAATACGTCAAAACAGTAACATGTACTACAATAAGTTTAAACACCACAGTAGTCTACGCCTTCCACTTCCTTGAAATAACTAATTACATGCCAGTAGAATGTTGGTGCACCTTATCTTGTACTTTATTTTCTAGTTATTTTTATCTACATATTCTTCAACAACTTTCAATATGTCAAGTATACGGATTTGCAAATGCAGTTTCTTTCTTTTTTATGCATGTTTGACGTTAGTTTGAAACCTGTCGTTCATTTTTGCCGTTATTATGTGCATTCATTTTTCATTTCCATACGTTCAGTGCCAGTTTATACTCTTTTGATGCGCAGAGTGCAAGATTTGTACTGAAATATTATAAAAAATACTTTTTTTTATGTGGTATTACTTTCCAAAACTTAGTATACCGTCATTTAAGACAAACTGGGGCGACCGCGGACTACCTTAATGATCAGAATAAAATTATTTTCTAACTGTAAGCATCTGGGTCATTAATAAATAAAAAAATAAATGCAAAAAATAAACTCATCATAATAACGAGGAATGTAAAACAGAGAGAGATCAAGTTGTCTGCTTGGAAGGTTAAATAGTCCTTAAAATGAAGTACATATAAGAACCACACGTTCTCAAACTTTAGAACAGCAAAATGATCTATTCACTAATGAAATATATGTCGCTTGCATCTAAAATTGTTGCAAACTTGCAAGTGGAAGAAAGTCGAAGGCGTTTTCCGAGAAAAGATTTGCATTAACAAGATCAGATTGGCAAATAGCGGCCCGCCGTATTAGACACGATATCATTAGAACTCTTTTTTTTTCTGAGATAGTTTACGTCGCAAAAAATTTGAAGGTTTACGTGCGACCGAGATTCCTAACTTATAAAAGAAAATCGTCTGCAATCGTTTCCACAAAGGTTCTGAAAGTGATGAACTTAAAAAACTGAAAATTTGCTATAAGATCTTTGTTAATCAAATCTTCAACAGGTTTCAGGGCGTAGACATTATTAGAAAAGATCATGTCTTCGTATCTAAATGGCGCACTCAAATTTTTGTACAGCGAGCTGAACAGCTCATCTCTTTCTTTCTTATAAAGTGGGCATTCCAAGACGACATGTTTAAAATCTTCCTCCTCCTTACACTTTTCGCACAACGGAGTAGCTCGTTTACCGATTCGCTGTAGGTACGACCCGCAGACTGCATGGTTCGCTCTCAATCTACTAATTGTAGTAACCAATCTTTTGTTCATGCCAAGACCTTATACCAAGGTCTTTTAGGCAATTGGTTCACCATACGCTTGTAAAATTGACCCTTCGTACTATTACTGTAGTCTGTTTGCCACATTTGTAATGCGGTGATGGTTATTCTTCCTCTTAAATCCGACATTGGAACTTTGTACTCTTCAAATCCTCCATTTTCAGTGGCATCTTTAGCGAGTGAATCCACTACTTCATTCCCTTTATCACCGCTATGTCCTCTTACCCAAAGAAAGTGAACGTAAAAGTTCTCCTCTTTAAGAAGTGCTATACGCTCTACTATTTCCGCAATAATATGATTCATCTTACAGAGTCCTTGCGGGTTTGTTAATCTATGCAGTGCACTCAAGCTATCACTTAGAATTAGAAACTTTTTCTCTGACTAGGAGCACATATATTTCAGTGACATTCTGCCGTATAAATAGATGCCTCGTCACATAACTTAGTGGTTATAAAACGGTTGCGGCAAGGATCATATACAGCACTCTCGACTTTGTTACCAATTTTCGATCCGTCTGTTTATAAACAGTATGCGTTCGGATAATGATTAGAAATGTAATCTGTCAGCGCCAACTCCCTCATTCCTTCAGGTATTTTGTTCAGTTCGAATGTGGTATTAACGCTTATTTTATTCAATAAATGTTTGTACTTCATCGTAAACATGGGCAATTTATGGTTATGAGCTATGTACACGATCTTCTCTATAGGCCGAAATTCTTATGAAGCTCCTCTGTGTAAGGAGGTGCTTTTTTCTTGGACCAGTGTTTGTTTGTAAGAACTGTAGAGTTAAATTGGCAGATGTGGTTGTAAATTCTAATGTTGGTGCTTAGCATTTTTAACACGAATCGATCAGATACGATTTGTATTCGGTAAAGAAGCGGCAGTTCGCACGTTTCCAGGGGGAAAAGTTAAAATTATTAAATAAGAAAACAAAAATTGAGAATGGCCAATTCTTTTAAAATACCTGTTAAAACAAAATTGGATGCTCTCAGTAATGAATTCTGTATAAGTACATGACCAAAGTAAAGTAATGCCTATTATTTTAGGCAGGTCTTAAGTCCAACTACCGATCAGGTGTCGTGGGCGGATGGCTAAAATCCTTTACTATAAATTTCTTTTTATTCTTTACATTAAATCCCGAGGTTAATCCCGAGAATCGAATACAGTACTAAAATACATTTTAGTTTTGCGAGTCTCACCACTAAATGCTCGGCTGCCGAACAGAAGCGTAACATATATTGTTTGAAAATAAATAAGTGGATAATGTTCGGATCCTGATTTGAATAAATTAGCAATTTTGCTGAAGTTCGTGTTTATTGTGAACTACTATCGTGTTAACTCTTTTTAAGCAGCTCGATGAAGCTCGACGTCAAGATCTAATTACACCAATATCTTAAAACAATCGCAGTTTCCTTCTAGCACTCAGTTTTCAAAAAAAAAAATATTTTTTTGAATTGTTTTCAATAATGCATTTCATATCATTAATAATCATTTAAAAGAAAATAACTATTTCATAAATTTAAACGCAATGTTATTCTATTTTAAAATTTAACTTTCTCATCAAGAAAACCTTTGATTAATTTCAAGTTTTTTGAGAAAAATCGAAAGTATTTATGTCCTAATATTTAGTTCATTATGTATTTATTCATAAAATGTTTAAATAAAATAATCGATTATGAAAATAAGAAAATATAAATTATATTCCATTATCGCTGAATTATTCAAATCTTGATTTTTTTTGGATGGCCATTCACCGCACAGCTAAGTAATAATTTTACGTTCATAATTATTCATAACTTTTATCCAAAACAAAACTAGGGAAAAAAATATTTAAAAATACACTAAAATAGTTTTTTTAATAAATAATTTGAAAGCTTGCAAGGGAAATTACTCTGTGTGGTACTTTTTGGAACTGAATAATACCTGAGAGAACTGATCGGATTCTATGTTTAGGAATAAAAATATGTTAAAAAAAAAACAAAAAAAATAGACCTTCATATTTTTTGTTCAGTTTAAATCTGTATAATAATGTAATGCTATATTTTCACAGATAGAGTGGCTTCACACAAAAAAAATTAAGCGCCTAATAACCCCAAAATTATACTATAAATTAGTGGTTACAAAATTTACTAATAATATAGAAAGTATCTTATTTAAGCAACAATTACTGTCTTCATTGTTTTAAATCATTCAAAATTATTTGTAAAAGATACCATTAAAAGCCGGTCTCCGAGACATAGCTGCCGATTTATTAAACAAAAATATCTATTTATTAATTTGAAAACACTCCTCAAGTAATATCTTATCTTTTTAATCAAAAACTTAATAACCCGGAAGTAAAGTTAACGATAAACGGGAAATGCTCACATAACTTCCAACTGTAACTTCATTAAATTTGTTCAAACTTAGTCGTACTAAGTCTCGCAAAGCTTGGATGTATTGTTGGAATAGGTACGGTTTCCAAACAAGACGTTGGGTTTTATTAAATCAAGTTAATATAAAATTAAAAGGAGTGTACGTTAAGCTAACTGCCACCGTCTCGTTATTGTAATCGGTAAAGTTTAGCCCTCAGCCCGCCTAAAATTAAGAATAATAATAATAAATTTTATGAGGGAAGGGATTAGCTATGAGGTTAGCATACTGGACTCCCACGCGGAGGTCCCGGGTTCGAATCCAGCAGCTGACCCTTAGATTTTCTCTTCCTAGGAGCTTCTTACAGCTCACTGTCCGGTGATGGACAGTGTTGTCTGTAACGAGAGAACACTGTCCGGAGGCCGGCAGTGCACTGGAAAAAGCTCCGGGCGCTAATAACCTCAGCTGTTGATGCGCAAAAAAAAAAAAAAAATTTATGTTTTATTTTGAAGAAAATATTATTTAGTACTTAATAAATAGCTTTGGCCAGCATATCTTTCATCAATGACAAATCTTTCAAGTGTGATATTTTTCGTCAAAATGCGTGAAAAGAATAAAAATTGGCAGGTGACTGTTGGAAAATGTCCCCTTTTGGAGTGAACTTTTAAGGATAATTATAAACAATAATGGAAAACATTTTCGAAGTTTTCAAAAATGGTAAAAATTAAAACAATAAAATATCTGTAAATTTAACATTAAAAAAAAAAATATATAATTTCATTTATTGGCGAATATATTTTAAGAAACGTCTAATTAAACAATGTTTTTTGAGATTCCATCGACAAATCCTTAAACATAATTTTTTAATAGTTAATATTTTATAAAATTGATCAAGAAAAGAAAAAAAAAAGCTCCTGATTCATTCAAATAATTACTATAATAAAAATCTACTTCTGGAGGTGCCGAAATAAAATATGCTTGTTTTGCATGTTCTAAAGGACATTATTTAAAATAAGCTTAGTCAGTTAATGTTTTCATTCATATCTTCCTGAAATTTGAAGACCATAAATTACATAGAAATAATTAGATTCATACTTACAGCATTAATTAAACTAATAATAAAAATTAAATTACCTAAGCAGATACAAAATAAGAAATCACTTTTATTCAGAACGAAGACATCGTCCTTAAGAGTGTATTTATTTCAATAAATAAAAATAAAACAAAAACAAAATAAAAAAAAAGCCGAGCCGCGATGGAATGAAGCACTCGCTCGATACACCGAACAACACTCCTTCTTGTGGCAGACTGATTTTGAATTTTCCTGCCACAAGGGCTGGCGGGCCGCAGCGTGCTGCCAACCTAACACAGTGAAATGCCCCACCACTATGACCGTCTCCACACAAGAGGAGGCTCAAGAATAGTCTTCTGGGCTGTAGGATGGTAGGGAGGATACATTTCCTGTTTCAGATTTGGTTCTTTCATTTTCTTGAATTTATTTTCAAAATATTGTTTCCTGCAATTTCTGGAACATTCTTTTCATTCATTTTCGCTATGTGCATGAACAAAATTAAAATTTAAGATTACCCACTAATTATATATTCATGCATTGGTGGAAAAATGGTCTTTATTTCTTCCTTTTTGGAAACATGGTTTAAAATAAGTGGAGACATTGTTTCACGTACATGCAAATTTCTTAGCCGTCGATTACTATATTATTTAGTGTATTTAAGCAAGTCCTAAGTTTGCTGCTTCTAGATTTTCTCTTTCTGGGAGCCCTTGAGGGCGGTATCGTACAAAGAAGGCCCCAAAGCTCCTTATACCAAAAAAATTAAAAGTTAAAAGCTTCATATTTCATTATTGTTAAGCTTACTTTAAAACTATCAGTCATTCACACATTTCACTCCAGCAGAGTGGACGATCCTTTTGAAGAAGTTATCATAAAATCATGCACCACTAGTTAAAAAAATCATTTAAAACTAGTTATTTGGATTAAATCTTAAGAGTGCCTCTAATGTCGAAATGATTTTTCAAGTACAAATTTATCTATAAAATACTGTTCCATTTTTAGTAAGAATTCAATTTACAAAGAATCCATTCCTTCCCAACTAAAGTCTTGCGCTGCATCCTCCATAAGATTCAATATTCCTTTCGTCTTTTGCTTAATCTGAAAACGAATCTGCTCATCCATAAATGGTTGCCCCAGCACTCTATCCTCTCATCAGATTTCTAAGTTCTTCAGACAGTATCGGAGGTGCTGTGACGAACCGTAGCCATAATACACTTTTGGGACGCGGTGGCCTAGGCTTATCCGCCAACCCTCTAATCTAATTCAATAAGCCTATAAGAAATGCCCCAAATTTTGTATAAAAGAAATCTACTTCATGTTAGAAAGCTATTTGAGATGCGATGTGGTGTTAAAACAGCTAGAAATATGCAAGTTGCGAAGCGACATCTGAATCGACATTTGCATAATATAGAGAAATATTCAGAAGCGACTTTAATAGTCCTAGCACAATTTACGAATAACCTCATAACAAGGAGTTACTGGAAAACAAGTGACTAACAAACTAGGAAGTTAGTCCAACTCTTCAATGCTAGCTAATGCGCTCTAAACTGAGCTGAACAAACAATTAGTGTTGGAATTTCACAAAATTATAGTAAACGTAAAATAGCGAGAACTTGAATCCATTAAATATTGCTCCTTTCGTTCTAAAAATACAAATTAGAGAGGCGGAACTTCCTATTTTCTTTATATAACTTTACAGCAATGAATTTGTTTTAGTAATTGCACATATATTTACATTTTAACTGGGTTAGTTGATAGCGACTCTTTAGTTCCTTCCGTTCTCAAAGATAGCATTGTTAAAAATAAATCAGACGAACTTCAGTCATGTTGTCTTAATAATTAGCGCCCAAAGACATCAAGTAACTATCTTTGTTCTATTTTCTTTAGATTTATTTATTTATCTATTTAATCATTACTAAATTTTACTGAACTTTTTTCTTTTCTTTATTTGGAAATTTAAAATGAGTATGAAAACAAATATTCAATCATTGAATAATTCAGGATAAGACGTGAAGAATTTCAGGAGAAAAACTACTCAATAGTTACGAAGAATAAGTTTTGTGACGTAAAAAGCAGCATCAACTATCTGTAGCAGTAACTTAGATTGCCAGGTATAAATAGTTCTTATGTTTGTTGATTTGACCGTAACTCATCGCTCTAGTAAGTCAACATAGGTTTGATAATTTGTATTGTACATTAGTCTCTTCAGTTTCATTGATAATTTAAAAAAATCTTCCGTGAAGTCGATAAAGAAGTTTGTCATACATTTCTTGTCTTTTAAGTTTTTGGTGTGGATTTCACGTGAGTGGTTTTTTTCAATGAACAGCCTAAGGTTGCGTTCTGTGAAAAGAAGATAATTGTTATTCAAGAAGCCTGGAGAACAGGATCACCGTTGGAGTGTAAATGTGACAGCATCCTGCCACTCCTGTGTGTTTCGCCATTTTTCCGCCCAAGTTAGACCAAAATGTAATTGTAATTTGTTAGTAGCAGATGTTAAGGTTTCACTTGTCTAGAAAGGAGCGACTTACTGAACTTCTAATAAGAAAAGTAAACCTAGCAAAGCAAATCATTAAAAATACAAAACAAACTTCTATAACAAGGCTGTAAAACTTTTCTCTTTCATAAGTAAACAAATGTCAAGAGAAATAAAGAGAAATAAGTACATAAACGATAAACTTGGAACTTAAATATTTCCTAAAATTCCATGGAACTTGATTTGCACTTAACTACATTTACTTTTCATCGTAAATTTAGTTATTAAAAATTATTCCAGTCAATATCTACTAAAATGTACTTTTTGAGAAGATGATTAGTCAAGAGTTTTAAAGTGAAGTGATTTTAATACAAGGAAAATTCAGAAATAGTGGGTAATGTAATTTATTCTATTCAAGTATCTAGTTGAAAATTGTCTACAGCTGGTTTGAAATTAACATTATTTATTTATTTAATTAACATCTGTTTTCATCGTACATATTAGACAGATTGTTTGAAAGATTTCCTACAGAAAGATTGTCGAAAGAAATAATGAGAAAAGTTCTAAATTTATTGCTCTGAAATAGATCTGAAATTGCAAATAATAATCAGAAGCAAGAAAAAGGTTATTACTCTTACTGCACTTACTGCCAATTGTATGTTCACTATTTCTGTTTAATAGTTTTCTAGTGAATCTTTCATAAAGCTTATACATGGCGAAAAGATAGCAACAAAAGTGTACATTAACTCATAAAACAGAAAACATATATTTTGAATTAGTTTAATTAACTATGATTTGTATTTCAGCTGGTAATACAAATAAAACATTCTTAATCTTGTGTCCATCGTTTTAATACAATAATAGTTACAATACTAATGATCCCTGACATAATCTAAGATTTCGTAGAAAGCCTCACTCATCATTCTACTTTACACGAAGTGCTGGGGCAGTGGAGGGAAACGGAACATTGGCCAAGGTGTAGTCTCCTCTTTGGGACTTCCATAAAGGAATGACCAAGAAATACAGCTTCTTCAAAAACCTTTTGTTTTTTTTGTTTTTTGAAGATAAACGACTAGTGGAAATAGAACAGGCATGAGATCTTTTAGAGATTAAGGAATGTACATGGATGGATTGAGATCTCTAATGGGAACTAAGGATATGTTTAAGCTATGAACCCACTAGATATTTGAAACCTCAGTAGATTACCTAGCATATTCCAGATGAAAGTACACACAACTGGAAGATGCGTTCTACTGAAAAGTAAGAAGTTTAAAGTCAACTGGTAATATTGGAATCAGGAAATTGTTATTGCAGAAGTAGGTTACCATTAAACTACTGAACTCTAATGACACTGACTCAAAAACATGGTTTGAGAAGTCTCCCCCGCCAAAGAAAACACAGTCACTCTATTTTGTGTTTAGAAGGGCTCGTGGCCTTGAAGGAAATGAGACGCTATACGCTCTGACATGGCGAAGCATCGACTTTGCGCCTGTGATAAGAGGACTTCATCTTTTTGCAGGATAGTGTAGTTATTTTCTCCAGAAAGAACTTAGAAGAGAAGAAGCAGTCTGCAGAGATTCCCTCTGGGCTAAACTCCATGCCGAAGACAAGCTAAGATATGCCTGGGTAATTAAAATGGACAAAAAAGAGATTTTGTATATGTTTTGTAAGTAGATGGAAATGTTTACACTTGTAAATAATGTAAACCAAAAAAAAAAAAAAACATAGGGAACCGAAACTTTATATCTAGATTGACTTTCCAGCAGACCCAATTTTCATTTTCATTTTGAAAAGTGAAACTTTTCAGAGAAAACTACTTTAATAACACACTGTGGTAGGTTAAGTGTTTTATTATTTTGCACTGTTGCAATCTAGATAACTTTACAGTGAATTGTGTTTAAAAATGTTGAGTTGGAAAAAAAAAAGTCGAGAATTATATTAAGGAATGAATTCACAACAGTTTTTCAAAAACCTGCTTCCTTTTATTTAATGTTTCCATTATTTTATATAATATCTCATTAATAAATTAATGCTTTTAAGTTTAAACTGTAATGAATATTAATTAGGAATTAGCACATGTGTATGCATCAAGGTAGATCTGTCGGATGCTATTCTAGAGGGTTCTTTTTTCTTTTAGATCTTTAACACAAACTTTTTAAAATTCTACTTAATATCTTTATGAATATTCTGATTTGATAAATTAGTCGCTAAAGTAATTTAGTAGGAAGCAAGCTCTTTTTCTACTCCATGAATAGAAATATAGCTTAATGAAATTCAGAAATGTGAAGTTGAATTTGGTAACAATTTATCAGTATAAAGGCTAAACTATAATTATCGAAATGACTTTAAATATTCTTATTTAACTCTTTAATAATCTTCATAGTTCATTATTATTATGAAACCCATGCATGCCCATTATCTGGCAGAGCTGTTCACAGCGATTTACTTTAAAACTGATATAAATTGAATTACTAAACTTAGCAAGCGTTTTAACCCTCTTTACTAACTGTAATTTGTTAACATACAAAAGTTGGACATTATACTTAAAATGGGCGGATGTAAAAGGAAGAAAAAGCATGTTTGTATTAATGAAATAAAAACTATTAATCAAAATTTAATGCTAATCCAAAGTAAACTTTTATTAAGCTTTATTATTGATTAAAATTTAGTATATCGCAGACACCTGGCGGATGAAAAATAAATATTCTTGTAATAAATATAATAATATTCTTCTCGAAATAATTCGAGTGAATAAAAGGTTTAAATTGTCTGAAATAAAGTAATGCAAGGTGAGGAAAAGAGGTTTTATTAAATATTTAAAAATTGTTTAAAGAAAGCCCTAATTTGATTTAAAATATATATATATTCAAAGCTATCAAAATATAGTAATAAACGGGTTCAAAGTAAGATTAATTAGATTTCGAAGAGTATCAAATTGTACACAATAAAATAATTGATTAGAGAATATAATAGATATTCATTTATTCTAAATAAACGATGTAATAGACCCTTTCCAATTAAAACAAAACAAAAACAAAAAATGCTTTAATAAAACTGGATTAATTGATGAGTTTTTTGTTCGTTAAATAATGGTAATCAGTTTTTATGTGGTCTTAACGTTCAGATAGCCAATTTGTGTTGGAGCAGGACTAAACCTGTGGTTCTAATTGAAGGATATATTTTCAAAATCGATAAAAAATGAATTATGGATGTAAGATATAAGAAAATATTAGAGACAAAGAGGAAAATAATCTATTTTGACAGTTGTTTTAATTCTCAGGGAAGTTTTACTGCTGCGGATGTGATCTTATTTAAGACTTGATTTGTTTAATTTTTTTTTTTTTTCTTGTTTTTATAATTTCATATATCTTAGTCTAATATCGTTGAACAGATTTCAGATTTAATGATTACAATGAAAATGGATTTTAATGATTTTAAACATATATTTATGGAAAGCAATTATAATGATAAATAACTAAATATCCGTTGTTATTAAAGCGGACGCAATACAGAAACTAATTTTAAAAGCTAATGGTAAAAAGAAGAAGAAAAGGTAACAATTGATTACAGTAATTACGCCTATCACGTATACCATTTAACACTCAATTAGAGCATACAGTAATTTTAAAGATAGAGTTTGTTTTATTTTTAAATACAACCAGTAATTAATCTCATGCAATGCTCCTATCAGTGTGTATTCATACTTGAATTTATAATTTCTTTATATTTATTCATATAATAAATCAAAGATATTTCTTTTCTTTGAACTTTGAAGACCGTTTCAGAATATTCTAAATCTCTGCTAATTTTCATATTCTTTTAAAAGTTGTAATTTTTAAACCAAGATTTTTTTATGACTAGCTTCCTTCGCTGTGGTTTAACTATGGACTATTTCGCTGCTTCAGTTTTTACCTATAAAAGTATTAAATTCTTTTCTGTAAGTACGAATATAATATCTTGTAATACCAGAAAACTTTTCTGGAGTTATTTAATTAGAAGAATGATAAGAAATTATATATTATCTAAATTAGAATTATTATATTATTTTAAAATCAAAATATAATTATTTGAAATCTGTTGCCCATCGAAAGCAAAGAACAGTGTATTATTATCACAACCTTTATTTAAATAAATACAATTATACAAAAGTGACAAGTGCACAAGGTATACAGCATGGCCAATGGCGTCTGCTGAAGTAGCTGCTCATAGAAAATAAATGAAAAACATATTCAGATAAAAAAGAACAGTGTATCTAAATGTGTGAACAGCTCACTGTCCGTTGGCCAACAGTGCACTGGAAAAGCTCCGGGCGCCAATGATCTGAGATGTTATTGCGCCTTAAAAAATAAATTAATTTAATATGAAGGCCTAGTTTAGCTGATGAGTTGTGGTGATTCTTTAATTGTCGACTTGCGCTATAAGTTTTAATTAGGATTTTTGTTTCTTATTTAATGATTATGATTTTTTAAAAAAGGGAGAAAACCCAGCATTTATTAGTGATTTAGAAAAATAAAATATTGATTATTTTTTTTAACTAAAGGAAAAAACATACATTGTGATTAACCTAATTCCATAGCTACATTAATAACGAGCATTGAGTGAACAAAAAGCTGTACAGCAGAATTGTGCAGTTAAGCATAAAAAAGTGAGATGAAGGAATTCGAGTGGGCGACCATTTGAGACAGTCTCTAGAATCGAGCTAGACAGTCTTTGGAATGTAATGAAAACAATGTTTGTTAAAAAAAAAAAGGAGAATTTATTCTCTTTATTAAATATGCAAACAATAATAATAACACATTTGTCTCGATGAAAACCTTTGCTAAATGCTAAAAATTTGACAACTTCATTACGAAATTATAATAAACCATTGTCACATCCCAATATCATTAACCTCTACATAATAAACAAATTTGAAATTTCTTTATTTTTGGATCAGTATCAAAGCGGAATGCATTGAGTAATTATTATTGGGTGAATATGACGGCACAGTCTGAAAGTTTCGAGACACAAAAAACTTGTACATAAATTGAACAAATTCATTTTTTAACTTGACCAATGCAAAGAAGTAAGCGTGATATTGTGTAAAAATAGGGAAAAATGAAATATTCCAAGATATATGCTGTGTAATAGCTCCGAATTCCGTTTACACAATGCTACTAGATGTAGTTTTTAATGCTAAATGCGCATATTTTATTTAATTAATACTCTAACAGTTCTCAGAAGATATCACTTCCAGTCTTGTATACTTTCACAGCTCGGCGAGCAGTTTTCTATATATAGTTAGCTACAACTAATTTATTAAGGTTTCTCTCAACGAGTTGGTATATACATGGTCGTATTGCCTTACAGTATTATCACTGATTCATAAACAGGCTCCGGAATTATTGATGTAAGGGAGCGAAATATATTGGTGTAGGTGAAATTCAAGAAGAAATAATCTATCGAAAAAGATTTGTATAATAAGAGTATACAATTAATTATAACAAGGTTGGTCAGACTCTCATTTATAGTTACACTTTTAACCAATAGAAAAGATTTAAATTTATTTAAGGCGCGTCAAAAAACTGAGATAATAGTGCCTGAGAAATAATTGATAAATTCTGAATTTGAAAAATTATGAATTTGTTAATAAATTTTTCATTTTGAATGAATAAGTCAATAAAAAATCAGCACAATTTGTACTTTAAACGGATTTCAACTAATTTATTTGAATTATTAAAATTGGTGATGCTATGATTATTTGTTTTTTGCAGTCAAACGAAGGTCGACTTAGCCATAATTAATCTAATGTTAAATTAAGTACAATGACAACTGATTAATTAATGGAATATCAGAAATATTTATAAATAAAAGAAGAGATGAAACGCTGAGCAGCATCCGCTTCTTGAAAGTCTGTTATACCCTCCTATATCTCTTATACCTGGGCATCCCTCAACCACTCCGTGCTCTTGAAACACAAGAGTTTGGCCGTCTCTAATAATTACACATTAGATATTACCATTCCTTTCCAAATTTTGTTCTACATTATTTTTATGGCCTAACTGTATTCTCTTTCAATTACCAGACGTGTGCTGCCTCTTACGCCATTCCCACACTCGGCTTTTTGACGCCAGCTTCTGTCTTCTATCTTACACAAATCGTGTTCTTTGTTATTCCAGCCACTTATTCTGTGCCTCACGAGTATGAAGTTTGCAGGGTGGAAATTTTAACGACTTCCTCCTTTGTACGACACGCTGCCAAGTGTTAATAAAAATCGCCTACTGTCTTTGTGACTCCTCGAATGAAAGCATTATAGGGGATAGAAAAGTGTACCAAGAAACCTGCCTTTACTTGGTACTTATTCTCCTGATTACCTCTTATAACCTCCTGGATTCTAGAAGAGATGATGGACTCCTCTTGGACTTATTTATTGCTTTTCATTTAAATTATTTTAGTCTAACTCTATGTATCAATTATATCCAGATCTATTGATTGAATTATTATAAGTGAACAAAATGGAGAAGCTTGCAAGTATTTTTATAGATAATTAGAAGCTGCCACTTTAATATTACACTCTTTAAAAGAAAAATTTCATTATTACAGAACATTAATTAAAAATTCCAGCTAATGAATGAAATTTTATATTAATATTTTGCTTTTATTTTCCTTTCCTAAAGGAACAACAGTTCCAGAAGTAATTTGTATTTTTTGCCATTTTTTTTAGGTTTCATCTTTATTTATAAATTCAGCTTCCAATCAAATTAACATTCTTCTCCTACCTACTGCCCCCACGCTTTCATAGTGCCACCTCCGCACTGCTAAAAACCTTATTAATTCCTCCAAAAAAGTGTACAATTTTGATGGACAATTACTTGATCACAATTTCCCCTCCGAAAATTCACAATTTTGTAAGTTGACAAATTGCTTTTTTCTTTGCACAAATTGGCTAGAGGAAAGATTCAAATTTCCAAGAGTTTGTGTGTAAAAATTTACAAAACCCTAAACAATATTTCTATTTAAAGCTTTTTTTATATCGAGTTCCCATTGAGATGCGAAAAAATAGAAATATTTACATTCAAGTATTCCGCTGTTTACTTTGTGTATTCCATCGTTCACTTTTTATAGTCTACTATCTTCTTAATTTATGTACCAAAGACTTCAAATCATCAGTCCCGTTTCTAATGCATCACGGCCTACAGTTGCACACAAGCATTATCTGCATTCTTTCTCTCACATTCCTAGCAGAATTACTGAGTTTTTGAGATTTGCAGATCTTGTTGGACTGGAACTATAACACATTCTAAAACAGGCATCTTTACTTCTCTTTCCAGAATGATGACTCAGCTTCCAATGAACGGTAGATCTTACATAAAACAGAGTTTATTAAACATTGCAAGCAAATTATGACAGTTTCTAATATTTGCTTCAATTTTATATTTTTTATTTCTCTGTTTCGTAAAAAAACTGTAAAAACATCAACATTTATTTATTTATGGCAAAATTAATGTTAAAGAAAACCGTAGAAAGAGGCAAGATTCAGTTAATTATATAACTTTTACGATTATTACAAATTCCTGAAGAAACTTAGAGCTAAGTAAAAAAAAATTCAGATTAATAAAATACACATAAACTCCTTGTGAGTCCAAGTAACCATTTTTTTGATGGCTTTCACTATTAGCTGTAATCACGTATAAAATGTAATGTTCAATGTATTAGCAATTAATCTGTTTGCAGTTTTATAGTCGTCCTTAATTAAACATTATTTATTTAATGAGAAGAGTGAACATTTCTAAATTGATTATAAATATAACATAAACTAAGTTCTAACATTTATTGTAAATAGGTTAGATAATTAACTTTAAAGTGAAGAATGCGGTGGATAGTTCACTTACGACAGAGGGACCTTTATTTTATGAAACCTACAATTAGTTAATAAAATTGTGATAAAGTTATTATTACAAAGAGATATTTTTAGTAATATTTTAGATCATGTAGATAATCACTATAACAACTTAATAGCGTTGGTTCTTAATTTGAGGCCTAAAGAATTTTAACGAAAATTTTTATAACTCTTTAAAAAGAAATAAAATAAAAATGAAATTATTTTAACTTGACATTTTCTCAATCTATTAAGTATTAAATTTACATAATTTTAATCAAACTAGAGAATAACTCTTGTTTCTTTTTGAAATTTGCAGCTTCAAATTCAAGTTCTGTGTGCAGTAATTCCATTTATTTATGATAGAGATGGTAGACTAGAAATAATTGCTCTTAGATTTTCTTTTCCAAAGTGTCTGTTCCTGAGATCATGTCCAGTGCTCTAGAGTTCTCTGATCGCCAAGAACTTTGGTTGGAGCCCTTGGAATTTTATAATCATCCCACCTGATGAGATATTCCCAAGTGCAGTCGCCAAAATTTTACTTCAGTTACAAAATTATTATTATTAATAATATTACTAAACCATTTGAAGAAAGAATAAGAAATAAATATGGTCCAAGTTAATAGATGTACAGTCACGAGCAAGAAAAAATATAATATCCGAATAAAAGAACTATGTAAAGAATTTTGAAGTTCCAACTCACAGAGAAACTGTATACAATGTAGAAGAATGAAACCCACAACTTAAAAGCCAATCATACAGCTTTAATGCTAAAGAATTATAATTCTTAAATAGCTTACATTATTAATTGCGAGACTGTAATTTTTTTTCTCTAGACAATTCTCTTTTTTCACTCCAAGAAGCCCTGCTGGCCCTCATCCCTGGAAAACATTTAATTCATTTGCGATATTTATTTAAAAAGTAAAATATCATTTAATAACGCAACCAAACTGTTTCATTTATCATCTCGACTAAAAATATGGATTTTACAGATTAGTTAGTTAATAGTAAATTAACGCCTTATATAAATGATTGCAGGAACTTAAGAGAAGGAGACCGTCTTTTAACGCCATTATTTTATTTAGCTTATCTTAGCTCCCCACATGGAGTACTTATTTATGGGCTGCAGATCGTAATAGAAACTCATTTTGGTCTAGACAAATTTATCTTCGTTAATTTATGGTCCTAGAATAAAATGATAATATTTTACCAATGGCTTGACAATTTCTCATATTTTTTTAATGAATAACAAATTGATTAATTTTTGTAAAGGTCATTTTCTGTGAACTTTCCACACTAGCCAATATTTCTGGTTTTATTATTCACTTACCTTTGGTTACTTTCTTAGTTTGTTTGCTAATAATAAAGCATGGGGGTTTATCAGGAAGAAGTAGTTTGTCTCAATCTGCCAGTTCCCTGATCTCTGGGACTTCTCTAGTCACCTGGGTGGTTTCAGAGTGGAACCTTAAAGCCAACCTATTAATTTTGGGATGCCAACTTATGAATATTTTGGGAACACATATGACACCTGAGAGAGGTTATCCATAACTACCAGCTCCCTTCTTTTCCTAGAACTGTCCTGAAGACCCTGATTACCGTAATTTAAAGGAAGCTATCCTTGGAACATCTAGAAAGATTCGAGCTGGTATAAGTTGTACCAGCAAGTGGTCATTCCTAGCTGACAACTTCTGCTTTACATGAAGAGCTGGTTATTATTATACATCTGGGGAGCCTAGTTATTAAGCAAATGTTGCCTGTAGCGGAAAATGAAAAAGCGTTTCTGCGGGTACTTCAGTCTAACTACGCGAACAGCATTTACATTAACCTCCTGGGCCTACAGAGATGTCATGTGCAACTATATCGGTTTAGCGAACCTACAGCCCAATTCAAACTCATCACACACATTCACTAAATCACTTACACATTTACTCACATTCTATGCAATCAGTAAACTTTAAGAAACCACAATGGATTTGTTTGGTCTTTGTGGATTTCCTTCATCATGTATGTCTCTCAAAAATGTTGCAAAGGTATATACTCTACATGGAATATCTATCTTTAATTTAGGGAACCTTTCTTTAAAAAAATTAGATAGGGAATTAGAGAGGATGGGCGAGTTGTCACTAGGGTATATTTACCCTGACTACTGAATCTCACCTCTCTCTCTCTGGCAATTCCCAACAGAACCTGGGAGGATTGTCTCATCATCTGGGGATGCTGCAGGATGAGTGTTGGGAGGCACCAGCGTGGGAGCACAGTACATCAGTTTAGTCGCATTGAGTAACCCCGTTAACAAAATAATTGTATCCCAACTGCTGCCACAAGTTGGCAAGGTGTATGTTTATTTTTTTAGTTCAAAAACGTGTTTATCCCCCTACTTGGTTTCTTTAAAGTTCAAAGCAAAATATCTTATTTTTCCTAATAGAATAGATTTTATCCGGAAGTTGCACAAAATATCAATTTACTCCGTTATAAATAATCTCAACATCTCTTCATTTGACTCAAAACGATTTACAACTTTCTTTTAGTTTGGGAGTGTGTAAAAACCGGAAAATGCCAATACTGGTGAACAAGTTTTGTTCCAAATATTTTTCCTTCAAACCTCTCAGTTTCCCATTAGTAAATCACCTTAGTTTCACCGCGTTTTCCTTCCCTGATTAAAGATTTTTTTTTGAAAAATCAACCTCTCTGTATTGTTCCCAACCGTCAGTGGCAAATAGTCCGTTTCATAATCCCTGAAGTCGCATCTAAAAATTATTTTTTTTTACAAATCCGTATCAACTCACTTCCTGGCCAAGTTTCTTAAACAATCTTCCTGATTTCCTTGGTTTCTTTGTCTCCCTCATTATACTTTCAGTCTGCACAGAAATGATGACTTGACTGACCTTTCCTCTGAACTCAGTCCTCTATACGGATATCTGTCTCTGAAAAACTTTTCTTAAAAAATCAATTAAAAAACACTTACTCGTTGAATTTATAAGAACTGGAATAATATAAAGTAATATATTTTCAGCAAATACGCACATCTCAGGAAATAAGACATCTCCTTAGTTTTAAATGTTATTCTGAGGATATTTGTTGACTAAAAACCAAAGCAAGAACTGTCTGATAATGTGCTAACCTTCCCATCAATGTTTACTAACCTCCTTATCCGGACAAGTGAAAAAACAGAACGTCAATCATATTATAAAAATCAATACGCCACCCCTCTGTAGACGACAGTACTGGAATTGAAGCTGTACGGATCCAAAAAGGTTTTGGTAACCCTTCTCTTGGATAAAAATAAGTACACTTACCATATATCAAAAATACCAGACCTTCTTCTCCTTTGTAGTGTAGAAGGTTCCTGGGCTAATCCGATTATTTCATCCTCATATCTTGCTCGTTCTGATATGCTCCATCGCTCACGGACTAGGAAACAACTCTCTTAAGCTAACTCCGGTTTCTAGATACCTATCTTCCCAAGAAGAAAATCCTGGTTGTTTTAAACTTCTTAACTATTCTTCCCTCAAGCTATAATATGAATGTAAATGACATTCATAATTTATTCCTTGCCTACTTCATGAAAATGTTCATTGATGCGAATGTTACCCAGACCAATCATATTGGATAATCTGTATATCATGAGTAGACAAGTTGATGTAAAGGCAAATAATATGACTATTTTTAAAATTTCATTAATTTAAAATTAATTTAGTTTAATTAAATCTCATCACGCTATGTATATTAAGAAGTAAGAATATAAGTAAACAAGTTTTAGAAAATGTTGAAAATCTCTTAAACGTTTAATTATTTTCATTTCATTCGCAGTAGGAAGGATACCTTAAAGACTGTAGTTGAGAATTGTCTATGGCTGACTGTATTGATTTAATACCAATAATGCAATATTTGATTATTTTCTTTAACTGAAAAAAATTAACTTACTAAAAACTAAACAACTTTACAGCCACACTTTTGTAATGATGTAATTGGCTAAAATAATAATAATAAACTGATAATTTGTTATAGGAGAAATAAATTTAAAATAAGTGGCTAGAGCTGGAGATAGAAATAAAAATTAAATGATGTAAACAGACAGATGGCTAAATACAACACAAACTATCAAAACAGAATCATACATGAATATAAATATATCTTCTCTAACTCCCACAGTAAAACTAATTCATACATCCCCTTCTTTAGTATTATCTCTTCTTCTTCATTAACAACAATTCGACACATAGTTTATCAATGACAAATATTAATTATCCATGTTTTCATTTTCTTTTCAATATCTTTAATTATTAATGTAAACTCTATGTTAATTATTTAAACCGTTTGTTGACACCTTCAATCGACAATAGATTCTGATTTATTAACCTTTGTTGTAATAATAATTATAATTATTATTGCCATGACAATCATTTATTTAGTATTGTTAGATTGGTCAATGGGAAAAAATATTTTGACGGAGGAAAAAAACTTAGCTATTTCCCAACTATTTATGCAAATACCTTCTTCTTTTTTATTATTAACTTTTAGCAGCCAGATATGAAATTTAAAGATCAATGCAATTCATTTTGTTTGGTTTATTTTGGTCCATAAAAAAGAAATTGAGAAATGAGATGGTGAGTAGTGAGGTATCATTCAGAAAAATCAAATGTATTTTTGGGCAAAATATTAAGTAAAGTGAAGTGCACTTTGATGAAGTGTCCAGTCCAAAATTCATTCGAAGTAAGCCCAAATTTAGAAGTGACTCCTTTTTTGGAGTTTTTATTTTATTAGAGCTAAAAACGATCCTTACACAGAAAATATTAACATACATATTTGTTTGTCAGTTACAACTGGCTCCTGTTTCTTGATTCTAATCAGATTCCGACATCATCCTGTATCAATGTCTGTTTATAAAATTTCTGTATTTTATTTATTTATTTATTTTTTATGCCTAAGTGAATTAGTCTAGTTCTATTACTTTTGGCTCCAGGATACAAGTTCTTTTCTAGTCTAATTAAATCAAGCCTTTAAAATCGTTTAATACTAATTAATTTTGAGACCTATCATTTTTATGAGGAGCTAGGTGACGTTTCTTGTCCCCTAAGGCAACTTCTGACTTCCTTGTAGTTCTGAAGTGTAATTTCCATTATTTTATTTATTTTTGAAATCATAAAAGCAATGTAGATGTTTGAATTATAAATGAATAAGTTGTGGTTCATGGTGAAGACGTTCTCCTTTGAGGTGTGAGAATTTTTCACTAAATTAGCGGCACCAACATGAAATCTATCGTCCGATAGATATCTTAGTTAGATAGATGAGTCTCGTTAATTTTGCACCCAGGCATGTGAAAGTTGGTTTGGTTAATTAGAGAGGAGTGATAAAAGACTTGAATTCAGAGATGAATTTAGAGCTACAAGAGCCTGACTATCCGCAGAAGGCCCCAAAACTTCCACGTAATTGCGTCTGCTGCTGATCTAAATCTGATTGTTCTTTTATAACAATCACATGAATTTTCCGGGGTTTTGCATAAAATGGCTAAAACTTGATGGTGTTCTGGTTGGACATTATGTTTTTGTTTCCTGATGTGATGAAGTTCTTCTTAGTGGAGAGTTCACCATTAAAGGTAGCTAAGTCGGGCTTGAGCCAAAGAGCTCACAGAAATTGTTTTTCGATGTTTCTTAACATGCACTTTTTACCCCCATCTTGGATTATGGATACAGTATATCATATAGCTGGCATCTTTCACGATGAAGAATCTATTTGTTTATTTTTGGTCGTATATTGACCTTTTTCAAAATTTGTATGTTCAATGACATAAGTAAGCCATAAACAAATCTCTAATTACACTTCTCACTACATAACTCTATGTGGGAGATTTCATATAATAAATTCAAGAAAATAAAATAAAAACAAAATATCCAGAATACTCACCATTTAACCTTAACTGAACAATATTTATTTATAGGACCGAATAATATATTTTAATGCCTAAATCACCATACAAAGTTTTGTCAAGTACAGAAAGTTAAGCTTTGAAACAGTAGTCCTTCCCGAACAAACTTTTTCTACTAAAATTAACTCTGATTTCAAAAGCAAAAGCCAACTTCTCGGCCCGATCTTCTCCAACGAACTTAAAAATTAAAATCTAAACATGAGAAGTTTACAGAACACAGCTTTAATTAATAATTACTGAACAGTTATTTTCCAGCAGTGCAACAAAATGTGTACCACTTAATATTGCTCAACATTGTTTCTAAGTTACGAATTAAACATAAAAATGAAGCGATTTAATAATACCACTTTATTCAAGGTTAATAACTAAGCCAAGTTAAAAGCTAAAGTACTGAATTAAGACCAATATGTGACTCTTAGCGCATGCCAACTTCAAATTAAGTGAATGGTTTGAGAAACGGTTCTTGCCTGCCGTTAGAATCTGCTGGTGGTCCTAACAATAGAGTGGCGAGAGAAAAGTCGTTATATTCTACCCAGCTGTTTAAAATAATTTTTTATCCATTTTTAAGATCAGGCAGGTTAGGGTATGAGTTGAATGTGAAGGCACTTCAATTGGTATAACTTAACCATCCATCATTACTGATAGTCCTCAATGGTTTTATCCAAGCTCAGCAGATATTAGTAATAATAATAAACTCGTCCCTCACCAGTTACATTTCACATTCATTCTTTTTATTGTTGTGTTTTAGATACTTGGAACTGTGCATCGAAAAGTTGAAAACACTGGAACCTTTAATATTTTTCAGTTAAACGTAAAAGTAATCTCATTACTGCAAAAATACACGGTGAAAGCTGTAATATGATTTAGTCTTAGAAAACAAATTATTTGTAATTAAGGGTTTAAATTAGTGCAGAATAAATTGATAATTCCACTTTAAACAAAACGTAAACAATAATTTTACAAATAAAAGGTGTATTGAATGGATTTTTGGCATCAATAATAAACATTTGAGTTAATTCTATATAATTAATAAATCCAAATTTGGTAAGATGAGTTCGTCTTCAACACCTACAACTAAATTCATATTTGATATGATATTCAATATTTAAAGTATGTAATAATAGTTAGTCTAATGACGAATTCCTTTATTTAGCCCACACAGTTCCCTGTCCAGGGGAATGTCTCCCTCATAAGCTGGCTCTCTAAACCTCTCCGAATTTGCATTATTCAAACCCAGCCTTTCCACCACTTTCAAAATTTAAACAACTTTTTTTTGAAGCGAATCAGCCCCCAAAATACTTGGGATTCCTTCTCACCAATTCAGTTTTTCGAACTTCCACAATCCAAAAGGATCTCACTAATAAATACCATCTCAAATCCGTTTAAACTTTTGACTAAGGATATTTCTAGATATGGCACAACCTTTTTACAAAGAGCGGCATTCAAACACTAATAATCTCTTCCCATCACATATTACCTCATTCTTAGATCTCACCTCTAATTGTTGTAAATCGTTAAATTCTCAGGCAAGAAACCAATCGCCTCTACTTTTCAAAAAGTTCCTTCTTGCAGGGAGCGACGCATAAGCTACGTTCACGATGTTAGGAATCAGTCGATCCACACAATCCTGAGCATCTTTGCCGCAGCCAAAGATATCTTAAAACTGGACTAGTTTTTGGGCTAGGGGCCCTTGCTGAAAAAGATTTGACCCAGGCCCAGCACAATAATGTTAGTCTTCAGCAACGCCTTGGAGAATGAATCAAAGCAGTCGATGATTAGCTGGTCAATTTTTGATAAGACTTCAGCAGGCTAAGTTTAACATTTAAATACTTTGGAACTATTGTTTTTAACTTTTAACCTCATGGAAAATGAATTCTTCCGAGAACGTAAACCCAAATAGTTAACTACATCGACATCCCTTAAGAGTGATATAAGTTTACTTTTAGGCCAATTTTTTGTTTAACATTCGACGAACCATGTCGGTAACTTTAACACCACATGCATGCTTTGATGGTCTGGTCCTGTACAACTATCAAAGTTGTTGGCTGATTGAACAGTTCAACAGCTTCAAACTGATTCAATAAAACCGAATCAAATATCTCCCGGTGTTCTGTTGCGAGAGTCAAAAATGTACGTGATCATGGGCCTCCCTAAGAGACATTTCTTCGACTTTGGACATGTCTGAGTTTTGTCAACGCATTATTGCAAAGCTCTAAAGTAAACCAGTTTTTAAAGATACTTTTTTCTTGCTCTAAGAACTACTTTTTTTGCTAAACTCAACTAATTTTGAGTTTACTTGACAACCTAAAAGTAAAACCTCTTGACAAAGTTGACATTGCATTACACCGTATTTGGAATCCAAAATCTTCTCTTCCGTACGTTTGACGAACGAAGGAAAATATAGGTAATGAGTCAATATGTCGTTAGCACTCTTCCTTTTTTTACAAAAGTAGTGTTCTAAACTGTTGAAGGTATTTAGAAACTATGATGTTCTTAGAAGTATTACTGTAACTGTCTTTATATGAGCTCACAATTCTAATCAAATCCCTATCCGTTCTAAAGACGTTGATTTCTGTGCCCATTTTCCAAGTTAATTATAATTCTGAAATAAGTGACTTATAAGTCAGGGATTGATGGAGAGACTCGATAATTTTTAAGAGTGTTTATTTATTTTCTTCCTCAAAGATTGCTTTAGAATGGACTTGGGCTTCTGTTTGAGCTAGAATAGTCACCTATATTAGGTACATAAACTGTCTAAATTTTGTAAAAATCACTTTTCGGCCTTAGGAGACCTCGTAACAGATATTTTCTGTAAAAACTCAATTTCCAAAATTTTATTTCCCTTAAGAGAGAGCAAAATCTATTTATTTCTACTCAGCCACTTGTGAATGAAACCGAGATTTACTCGTATGATTTTTTGAATTGTTTGGATACAATTCAAGAAAAATTTGGTGTTAGAGATAATTAGAAAAATAAAAGAAAAACACCCAGTTTGTTTACATCTAGTTCTATTAAATAGAGGGATAAAGTTTACACGATACTAGACCAGAACTAATCCAAAGAGGCTGTATACATTTTATATATCTTCACTAAATCGAAAGTGTTGTATATCGTATTTACATTCCAATCTGCTGATTAGATAAGTACAAGTTAGAGAAATTATTTAGACGTCAGCGATATGTTCATCCTGAAGGTCTGTGTAAGGTGCAAAGGTCAACACACCTAGATAATTATATTAATTAAAATATTATTTTTTTTGTGAAGCACGTTCCTTACGTTTGACTTCTCTACCTCTCTGTCTAAAGTTTTCTACCTCTTCTTTTTTAAAAATTAATTAATTTTTTTTGAAATTGGAATCGAATATATTTATATTTATAAATAATATCAATGGATAGAAAGAGCTTTCTTTAAGGCAGAATATCTTCACCTTTAGAAATTTCCTCAATAATTTGTTAAGAAAGTGACCTAGATCATTTTAAAATTTATTGACCTTTAACTGAGCATATTGCCCCCTTTTTTTTTACAGAACTGATTTATCACAAAGTCAGACTTTAACTAACTTCCATTGTTGACAATAATAATGTGGTTTCGCGTCAATTTAAAAAAGCAATATCAGTTTAATTCGCTTAATGATGGTTCAATAAAAAAGGGTTCAAATTAGCATTACAGTATCAAACAGTTTATAAGATCTATAAAAGTACACTTAGGGATTTCTCGATCACTTAGGGATCACACGGGATCCATTTACCAGTGACATAAATGTAATTAAAAGTGACATTTTAATTATGGCGAATAATAGTGTAAGTGTAGTTAATGATCTTGAAGTCTTGACGACAAACGGTTACTTCATATTACATGAGGCAGGGATACAGAACCCTGCCGGTACAAATCTATTTTTAAAACCTTTTAGTCAAAGTATTTCTAAAATTTATTTTTCTATTCCAAAGGCTTTCAGGGCATTTATTACGATCCATTTTATCGATCTCTTTAGACCGTCGACATTAATCCGGCAGTTCTCATCAATCGCACCTTCTTTTAGTAGTCCTTAAATCCTCCGAAATCTTTGAAGTTAAGGGAAAAGTCACAAGTTCTTAATTTACTTCTTCATCATAACTCCTTCAATTTTATTTAATTGGGATATTATTTTACCAATTTTTAGAAAGTTATTTTTTCTGAAATAAAAAAATTTGTTCAGAAGAAGTTATTTAATTCTGAATTAAATTTAAATGAAAGGATGAGAAAATAAAAATGAAAATTAACTTACTGATGAGCTTTAAAACTTCGTAAAGAGTGAAAAAGTAGAACAGAAATGTATTTGTGCACATCATCAGGTGATTGTTTTTAACTTTAAAAAGGTTGCAAAATAAAACCAGCAGAGGCATGTTAAGCTTTAATATATTCCTTTAGATATTTCTATGACGAAAAGATGATGCCATAATTAAAAGGGAATGTTTACAAAAACAGAAATGACTGTTCTAGGCTGTGCCCCTTCAGTTAATAACCATAATTACAGCCACATAAAATCTTAAATTAAAGGATACTATAACTCAACACCTCCATGTAGCCAGCATTTGTATTTATTATTATTGATTCTTTACTTTCAGTGAAATTTAGCAGTCCATTTTTTAAACGTTACTTTATGTTCTAAAACTCAACTATTACATCAACTCTCCTAATGAAGAATAGAGGTATTTTTAAGAGAGGTGCCTGGCAGTGGGTGGTACAGATGAAATGGCTTCGAATGCCCTGGATTTTGGTATGTATTAATTTAAAAAATAAAAATAAAGACGATAGGGGTCTAGTGAAGTATTTTAACGACCAAAGATAGTTAGACAAAATTGCAATCATGTTAAGTTTAGCAGCTTTTTCCAAGGTGTGGTTAAAACAACTCAAAAGGCGACGTCTCAAAACATTAAGTGCAGAAAAAAACCATATTTCAAAACGTGATTCATTGGTTCATTCTGACCAGAGATAATCTACTTGAATAGATTTCTTTTTTTCTGTTGATGATTCATTTAAAATTTATTAAGTCGTGAAAGTTTTATTAATCTGTTAGAAGCTGTTAAGCAAAATATAGTCGACATTTTAAAATGTCACGGAAGTAGAAAATTTATTTGATACAGTTTTTTTCAGCAGATAGAGTATTCAAATGTTTATCTTATTTTGATCTTTGTTTAGAAAAAAATAGAAATAAATCTTACTTTAAAGATTAAAACTTCAAACAATAGATAAATAAACTCGTGGAAGTTGAGAAAAATGTAGGGAATTTAATACAACGCTATCTTCTGGAAAAAAAAGAAGAAAAATATTTGTTCTGAATATCAGATTATAATCTAAAGTAAATAAATAATACAATAAGCTCCTAAGGAGCCAAAAAGAATACATTTGCGGAGAAAAGTTTAACCCTATGGTTCTTTACTAATATTAAATAAATTGCGGCAACTTTAATGTTTCTGATTTGTTTGGTGGAAATATTAATAAACGGAATGCTTTTTTTACTGGGACAGAAAATTGAAAATGCTCTGGTTTAATTTAAAGTTGGGTTTACTTTACTATGTTCGATATTAACCTTCAGCTGCTTAAGAGAATTCTTATACCATATATTTAAATATTTATATTACGAGTATATATTTAAGTAAATATTACAATACAATAATACAATTGGTTATGATTTTACCTTCTCAGAATATAAAGTGATATAAGAGCCACAGCAGTTTCTTTAAGACTACTGTATTTTGGGATCTACTAGATTGTGAAAACGTTTTGATTTATAATTTGACTTTTACATTTCTTGGGCGTAGGAGATGTATATAAAATAAAAACATTTTGGTATTAAATACAAGTAAATGATTGCCAGCAAACAGTCGAAACTTTAACTATATTGTAAACAAACCTACATGAGACTATTGAAGGATTAACTGTTCAAAAGAAAGAAAAATAGAGAAGAAAGTAATATAACAAAGATTAAAATTGATTAAGATTACTGCAGTTCCACAATCATCCACTTCACTCTAATCTCATCCTACTCGAATCTGTTCTGGCCTGCAGATAGGCCTCTAATTATGAGGGATGTTCTTAATAAACCTTTACCACTCAGATGGTTGCTATTCTTCGTTGGCGAAATCCTTTTTCCCACAGCATTTCTTACTTTTTTCGTTCCGGATAATAGATTGGAACTCTAATAAACATGCTGTTATTCACAACGTTGGAAGTTCATCGGGATATGAGTAAATTATTTGATAGATTTTGTTGGCAGAAAGTATGAAGAATTATGAGTCTGAAGTGACTACGTGCGAAATATAAAGTAGCACAAATTAAGGTGCTCGCGAAGTGCAGCAGTATTGCTGGTTATAATTTAGCGCTGTTCTCCTACAGGCGGTACAGTTAAGATAAGAGGGTAATGAAGTTATTTGATGTAGCAAATTAGTGCAGTAAATAAACAACATACTGGGATATTAGTAGTTCGGGGTACGCAGTATATAACAGTGATTGTAGACTCTATGTAGTCGAGATCTGGTCGATTAGAAAGAGAGAACGAATCTAAAATCCCCTGTTCATATATTTATCAGGGCAGGTGAGCAGATCTCGACTGGTTGTCCCACTCTATTGGTGCACCAAAACAAGGTTCCTGTTACTCCACCTTGATCTGACCGCCACACTGTCTGACAGGTACTTACAGTATATCATCTCTTCTCATGGATTCAAACTATATAACCACACTCTACTGTACAACTCCTCCATGCTTACAACATTATACTGAAGAAGTAATGCAGAAAAGGATTTCGGGGGGCCAGTATGCTTTACGATATAAGCACTTTGTTGACAACATAACCTGCCCATTATAACCCATTACTTTAAATATTAAATATTCCTCGCAAACTTTATTATAGAGATTATCCTATGTTTCTCCTTAGTCCACTTCTTCTTATCAGTGTGATTTGCATAGCCGGTTATTTCTATCTCACTAAACAGCTTCAATAATGATGTACCGTCAGCCTTCTCTTCTTCCTGCGCAAAATCCATCCTGCACAGAAAAGCCAATTTTCGCTATCTTTCCACTTCTTCTTACATGGTACCTTCATCATCATCAATAAATTTTATTGTCTCGTCCATCACTAAATAATACTACTTCTTTTAAATTTGACATTTGCGGTATTTTTCAGTCGTCTGTTTAGAATGTAAAAGTCAGACTCGTGTAAATACAATATTTTTTTAAATATTTAAAAAAATGGGTCAACTTATTTGCTTTTCGAACGTTAAGTAAAAGCAGTTACAGTGATTTTGCATTTTTGTGGTCAGCATGTCAACAAAAACGAAATAATCGCTGAAAGAAAAAAATTGGTTTGGTGACTTTGAGGTTTTCAGTTTTTTTTTTTGCCCAAAATAGTTTCAAGAACTTTAAAGTAAATTGCGATTAGAGAAACTTGATTAAGTATTCCCTCCAGATATTTGCACTTCCTTTAAAGTAGAATATTGAATTATTAAAAATAACAACAAAAAAGTAGCCATGATTCTGATGTGTATTTTTTTTTATAGAATTTTCTCCGACTTTAGTCAATTTGGAAATTCTGACTTGTCATTTAATGGATGTTTTCAACTTCTGATTTGTCTCAATAATGACTTCTATCTTTACTTGCTTGTAATCAGAAACACATGTCCCAAAACAGAATACTTATCACCACAGTTGAATTTGTTTCGTTTGAATGTACTACTAGCGTAAAAAGAATGTTTCTTTCTAGAAATGTTCATAAAACATATTAAATAGAATTTTATTAAGTTCCATAAGATCAAACTGATGATTCAAATTGATGTAGAATCCATCCTGATACGAATGCTCCGCCAACTAAGATTGGAATCGTCATTTAATTATCAGAAATAAACGAATGGCTCATCTCCACTTTGTCATTAATTCTTGATTCGCAATTTCACTTTTTATGTTTTCAACTTTAACCCCACAAATTAGAAATTAATTTTAAATGGTAAAATTAATCACTGTTAGTTTAACGACTTTGTCCTAAATTTGAGATGGTTTTGCTAAATTTGACGATTAATTAAAAACGATTTTAGAAAATGTTATTATGTGATTAGCAGTAGAACTTCGTATCATAGTTTGTAGTAGTAAAATAATATTGAATAAGTGTTTTTTTTTAAAGCCCAGTTTCTTCTAATTTGTTTGTACAAAAATTGGAAGAGATTGATATAACCACCAATTATTACGACCAGAAGAATAATTAAGAGTTAACTAAGAGCGAATTATTGTCAAAAATAATTAATTACAGATGGAATTCCAGTTAGAAAGAGAAATGGATTAAAATGAGAGGGCAGATGCTGTTCTTAATTTAATTTCTGCGTGAGCTTCTAAACACCATTCCGACTTTCACTAAACCTTGATTAATTACTCTCCTTCTAGATTGATTTAACTGGCCATTTGAATTGAAATATCTTTCAATTTTTAAATATTTCTTTTTCTGATAAATAGAAGTTTTTAGTTATAACATTATAATTATTCAAACCAATTTGTAATATTAACCGATTAAAGTCAAAGAATTACTAAGTTTCTTTCATCAATTAATGTATTTACTTCAATCTGTCTTTTTTTTTACACAAAAAAAGTAAAAAAGTAATTCAGAGCAAAATGGATTAGAAAAACATGTTTTTATATAAACAAAAAAGCTTATTGGATAAAGACGGATCAATGCAAGACTTATTCAAGAATTTATAAACATTTTTTGAAGATCTCGCGCCTATTGAAGAAGCCTACCCTAAAACGAAGATCTAAATTTTGTATTTATTATCTCATTCTTTTCCAATTCCATATAAGTCGTGCTCATGCAGTTGCGCTCCATAATCTGGATTTCCTAGATCTGGACGCACCCAGTTCTAATCCATTATAGTGACCTTATGGTAAGTACTTTTTCCTCATATTTAAGGCTGCATGCTCTATATATAATACTCAATAATTTCTGGTCGCTACTGTCACAAAGTGCAAATCATCACCGACGCCCAAGAATATGGGACGTTCTATTTAAAATAATTATAATAGTAATAGATACTACACTACCACCGTGATATCCACAAAATTTGCAGTATAAACTGTATTAAATATTATTTTTTAAACGTTCTGTTAGGTACAATTAAAAAACAAAAACACATTGTAATGTGAATTTACATTTTTCACAAGAGAAATTACTGTTTAAGTAAAAAGCTTGTTCACGGCAACTATCCAGATTTCAACTGGTTCGCAATTTAAAATTAAATTATAGATCTCCACCGATACTCAGAAATGATTTTGAAGTCGTTTTATGTTTAAACTAGATTCTCAACAAACAAAAGAGAAGTACTTCAGAATTACAATAAATAACAGGTTACATGTAATACTTACCGAGGAGATTGCATGCTATATTACGGTAGCCATGCTTATATTAAATATTCAGTAGCCGTTGTGGTGTTAAGAGAACCATCTCCGGCCGCATTCCATCCGGCTGGGCCCACTTTCAACACCCAACTGTCCCTAGATAATGTATCAATAGATATACTGATCTCTATGCACATCTATCCACTGTATAATCTCAGCCACGTTTTTATGCATAAACTGCTCTGTCCATAATGATTTAACATGTTTTCGTCCTTTTTAATGATAATAATTTAACGAACCTTAACTCAGCAAGATAATCTTTATAAGACGCAAAAATAATATAACTTTTTTTGTACTATAAATATTCTGTGACTGAGTTTATTACAAAATGTGATTTATTGTCTATAAAATTCTGTATGTATATAAATTATACATTATTATTTTTTATTTTAGAAGCAGACTTATGCAGATGCATGTAAGTGAAGTGATTTATTCAACTTAAAGCCTGGGGATCTTCTTTTATATATTATGTAAAAGTGAATGCAAACGCGTTTATGTTCATGAACGGTTGCAGTAAATTAAAAATAATAATTGCTAAATCATAATTTGAGGATCAGAAAAGTACCTCCCACCTTCTCTAACTAATCCTGCAGTTAAACATCTCAAAGTAGACGTAATTGATGCATTCACAGTTGCTCCCCCAAACCTTTTAATTGGTAAATTGTGCGCATCCTTAAAATTATTTAGATTTGGCAAAGTTATATCAATTAAAATTTTATATTATTAGCTGAAATAAATCTCCGCAACTAAAGGCGAGTAACTAAGACATTTGTAACACTATCAAAAAATTTTTAAAAGGATACTACCTCCAAAGATTATTTCGCAGCCATAGATGTTGCTAAGTTGTGCGAAGAATTCTCCGAAATTAGACGCAACCTGAGGCATGGAACACCATCCATCTAAACAATCATCAATTTTTATTCGCAACGATAGAATAAACAAAAAAAAATATATAAAGATATCTAGAATGATAAGATGATGAAGGTAAAGAGAATTCGTCTGTGACTCTGCGGTAGTTTAATGATCGAGAATTCGACATAGAATAGAATAGAAAATTTTTTGTATTTTGTGTATTAACACATTACAGGGGTACAGAATTCGACATAGCTATGTATTTGAAGAGGAAATCAATGTTAAAGGCCTTGAGCCAGGACTATAGCGTTGAATTTTATAAGGATCACAACCTTAGAAATGCCATAAAAGTTTACTAAAAAATTTGCTCGAAATAATGGATAGTTGTAATGAAATAGCTTTCAAATTAATTCAGCACCTATACTAATTCTGCATATGCAAATTTAGATATAGAAAAGAATATTAAGCTCAATGTATACATCAATGTATACACGGTCCAGTGAACAGATCTTCATGGCAGAGCAAACAGATGTTAGATGCCAGTCGAAAGTAAAACTACATAAAACTGGACGACATTTAAATCACGTTTAATTGAATTTCCGAGGAACTAATCAATATTTAATCTCCATTTCTACCAGTTAATAAACAAAATATGTAAAATAAATATTGGTCTTCTATACAACTTTAGGTAATAGCTTATGTGGTGTAAACCACAATTTGTATTTAAAAACATGGGAATACTAATGAGTTGGTTTGGCAGAAATATTGTACTAGACTTAAATCTAAAATAAATGAGTAAAAAATCTATAGATTCAAACCAAAACCTATGAGTCAGATAGAACGTTTTATTAGGCACATGGTATTTGTAGAGACTCTTCGCTTTTGAGATATATCTACTATTAAACTCGTACTTGTTAAAAATCATGCTTATTGTGCATGATAGACTTGTAAATAAATTTCTCTTGTGCACACTTATGTACATGCGAGCGTAAGTGCGTAAATTTGTAATCCAACTTTGACCTGAAAATGACTACTATAAAGCGACTTACCACCATGTGGGTACATTCAGAGATTTGAAGTGACATTTTCACATAAGTTAACTGTAAACTAATAGATGCAAGATGGAATTCTGTTTTGACAAAATTATTTTGACCTTCAAGTTAAATGATGTCACTTTGAATAGCGGCCAAAAAAGTAGGATACCTAGTTACAAGTCTTTCAGGTCGAAGATAATAAACAAAGCGGGCTAGAATTATGTTACAAGTATCAAATAAACAAGAATTTTACATTAATCCGGAAATTGACCAATTTTTGTTGCAATAAGTGAAAGTAATGACATTGAAAGTGAAATAAAACGTTTCAAAATTGATTATAATAAGAAGAAAAAGAATTAAGTTCCGCATTGAATACATACCAAAAAAAGCGAAAATATGCATAGAACGTTTGAACAATTTTCTGCAGAAAATTATTGTACACAAAAATCGTCAAAATGTTTTAATTCTTTTACAATTGTTTTCAGGAAGTTGTCCCTCCTGTTATTTAGTTTCAAACTCAGAAGTCTTTATAAAACTGTAGTTTCTGAGATAATTGTTTTATTTTGATCGATTGACACGATCGCATTATTTACTTCAATCTTCAATCAAAAATCTATATCTAGTATGCATGCATTTTTTTAGTTTCTCTAATATAAATCGAACACTATTCTTAATTACAAACGCTTCACAAAAATTCATTAGCTTTTATTATCACTTGTGCAAATACTTATATTTATTTTACAACTAACCCCTCCATCCTTTTTGCACCTGATATATTTCTTAACGTAATTATCTTAAAACTGCGCAATAATTTGTTACCAATTAATTCTAAGCTTTAGCACTGTTTCCTAAGGCTTAATTTCCTGATGGAAATGTCTGCAAAAATGAGATATCATGAATTTAAAAAACGAAATAAAAGACATTAAAACCTCCATTAAAAAGGCAAAAAAACTTTCCGTTGTAGTCAATATTTGACATTTTAAAAGTTTAGCATTCCTTGAAACTTTAATTAAAAAAGGCTGTAATAAATGAATTAAATAGAGTAGGAATTTTAATTTAACGTTTTGGTTGGTAAGAAGCGTAAAAATTAGTGGCCGTCTCAACTTCCTAAAGATGGTAAAATTAAGATAGCACTACTGAGTAGATAGTTTAGTCTTTCTTATCCCATTCTGCCCATTTTAACATTTATTAAAAAACTTGAAATCCACCATCAGAAATGTTCTAAAAACTATTTTTCTAAGTTAATTTCTTATATAGTTGGAATGTGTAAATTTCTTCGCTTCTTTTATATTTTTCAAAATTCTTTACTTCAGATACTTTAAAACTGTTAGAATAAACTTGAAAAATGAGATCTGCAGTGTGATCTTGCTCACTAAATCCGCAAGAACATCGCGAGTTGGAAACAGAAATAAAGTCGAAATGCCTACATTCAACTGATTAATCATACTGTCACTATGGAACCTCAGCAGCAAGATCAAATCAAGGGAATATAACTTCACTTGGCACTTTAGGAGCGAAATTAAGACGGCAAGTGTAAATTCCATTGCTAGCGATAAAATCTGGGAACGAATCCAGCACAATATGTCTTAGTAACTGGTTCAATTTTCAATGTTAATTGGCAAATAAATTCGACAGCGTGTCGGCCAAAGATATGGAAAGCTGTGCCCATTGATTCTGGTAAACGAAATAAAATGTTTACAATGATATTCTGCTTTCTAAGCTGTTTCCAAAATCACTTACTCCGATTTACAAGGTTGCTGAGCAATGGATTGTGTAATCTCCAGTGTATGAACATTTCTTCTGACAAATAGCGGTTTAGTATTTAAAAAAACAGGATCAGAAAAAAAAGGAAAGAAACACTTGTGACGTATTATGGAACAGGCAAAAAGATATATACATTCTGGTTGCAAAAGAAAAATAGTTTAACATTTACACATAAGCACACAAATCTTGAGAGTACAGACTGCGCTTAGGGTAGGTTGTATTTTGACACACTTGGTAAAGATTTATGAGTAAAATAGTCATTTGTCACACAGTAAGTGTTTTGCTTTGTAAATCGTTTTTGTGGGTAAGATAGTACGTATTCTTTGAGGGTAGAATAAAGAATCATCTTTTCCTCAACTTTACTTGATTAACAGCCGGACCATAAACCAACCAGCTGAAAGTTATTGCTCTAATGTAACAGTGCTTGCTTACAAGCAGTGTAATCTCTCACGGTGAGTGTAGTGAATGTCAACTTAACTATTGCTAGCGCCCATCATTTACTCATGTAATACGGCCTTCTGTTTCGCTAGTCATTTTAAATCTGCTAAAAAATGGTTTTACAGAATGCGACGGATTCTGTTGTCTATTTAAAAAAATCGAAACAATGGTAGGGAAAATTAAGGTGATTACCTGTAAAAATAAAACTAAAAAATTATTAATCATAAAATTATTTTTTTCTATAATAATTCATAATTTTTAACTAATAGGTACTATATTATTTTTTTTACTTCATTTATTTTCACAACTGCAGTACATTTTTGCAACAAGTGAAGCTGATACATAATTCAAATAAAAAAATGAGTAAGCTTGAGGGGAGAATTCACCCAATTGTGAAACATCCTAAGAAGAACAGTTCACTATTGTACACTGGCACTTACTTCATTAAAAAGATGGCGTGGCTAACGGCACTTCAACCATCTTAAAGAATTTGCTGGTAATCCAGTATGTTGGAAAACTAGGTCTAAAAATTTGAGGAGATTGAAGGGTGGAATTTAATGTAAAGGGATCTTGCAGCTTCAGAAACATAGGAAACAAGAAGGAGATCTCGGTGCAAGGTAGAGTTTGATACAAAGTAAGGAGCTTTAGCGATTCTACGGAGAGTTTTTGACTGAAAAGATTGGATTCTGTAGACATTAGAAGCATTAGCTGAGCCCCTAAGTTCCATTCCGTATGTCCAGACAGTTTTGAGTATCATGGTGTAGATAAGTCGTTTGTTGTTTAATGAAAGTTTCGATCATTTGTCAAAAAGTCTAGAAAGAAGTTTGAATCGTCTGCTTAGTTCTTTCCATTTAAGTCCAGTTTGTGGATTCCAGGATTGCTAAAATGTATTATATAATATTTATAAGGTAAAAATGGTACAGTTCTATAAGTGAATTTATTGTTACTATTCGTTCACATTGTAAATTATATCTGTAATTAATTGTGATGCACAGATTAAACCAAATCACGTACCTTATCTCTATTTGAGATTTCAAGGGAATGGATCATCTCACAGCTAGCGCGAAGTCACGATATTACCGCGCTATTTATTTATTCATACGTAAATGTGTAAATGGGTGCAAAGAAATTTACAACAGATTGGAAATTTCATCCATTAAGGTGAAACATTTTTTTAAAATGAATTTGACGGTAATCATGCTCTCTATTAATAAGTTCTACCCACTTTAACATTAATAAATAGAGAAAGATAAGTTTCCAAAAACATCAACGGACGCCAACTTTCGAACATTAGCTAAGGTACGGGTACTAAATGTTAAGGTAAAGGTACCCGTCCTTAAAAACAGAAAAGAAAATAAATAAATTAATTAAGAAAAGAACGAATAGATGTATAAAGATAAAAAATTAAAACTATTGCAGACTAATTGATCTTCTAAGATCAGATTAGTTTCTATGTAATAACATACAAAAAATAAATGGTTACCTCTAGCAGAGCTCCAAACCAGAGATATTTTCAGCTCCAACTTGTGTTTATGATAAAATTAAGAAATAAAATAAAAAAAGCTACAACTTTTTGGCAGGTTAATTCTCCAGTTATGTTTTAGTGTCCATTCAAAAAGATGAATATATTATTTTAGATTTCTATTTAGTTTGAAATTTTATACTGCAATAAATACATTTTTATGTATTTAAATAAAGAAATACGTGCTGAAAACTAACCATGATGGCATTTATTGAATAAAACATTTTTAAAATAATAAAAAGATAAACTAAAAATATGTACGTACGAGTTGTTTTATTTATTATTCTTATTACAAATTACATCCTCATGATAGCGTACAGAAGAATGTAACCCAGTCACAACTTAACTGCTAGTAATAGAATTAAAACTCTTAATTTATGGTCTTGAATAATAATAAAAAACTGCGAAGAAAATTAGTTCTATCTCGCCTCATTCATAATTTATTTACTGGTTCTGATCAGCGTAACTGACTAATTTTAGGTTGGTTACAAGAAGAAAAAGCAATGTTATACTTTAGAGAGCAAATTCCGTGAATATAGAATCTCAAATTCTTTATAGCAAGAACCCAACAAAAAGATGGGGTCTGCTAAGCAGAGATTTTCTTGCTTGTGATTAGCATTATGTGCTTTCCATTTCATTCGACCTGCGCGGTTAGGCCTGCTATCAACAGATAATTCCTCTTTTGTTATCTCTTTTGAGTGCCGAGAGTTAAACCTGGAGTGTGACACCTAAGGCGAGAACTTTTCATTACTAGATTGTTTCTTGAAAATTCTTGCCAGAAAACGACAAGGAGAGATCATATGAATGCAGTCGTCTCAGTTAGCTTTCAAAATGTTAAGCAAATAAGTGAATAATAACAAGAAGGAACTTTTAAAGAGTGCAATGCATGTAATATGTTAATTGTTCTTCACTTTAAAACAACCCAAAAACAAAAATCTAGGACTTGAATAATGATGTTCAAATGAACGGACTCCCTTTAAGAGATGGCGAGAAGATCGCCTTATTCTAGTTCCTGGATTACGCGCATTTTTGCTAGAAACAGAACAATCACCTTAACATTCAAAACCGTAACTCCCAATAAAGCAAGACGTCGTTTCTATTACTGCAGTTTGACTTATCCCACCATAAATTGACTTCTCTGGCGTGAAATGCCTGAGCAGTTGATTCAGCAAAATTCAGAGTTAAAATGTAAACTTTAGAATTAATATTATTTTTGTTTATACAGAAGAACGTATATTCTAGTCTAAGCCAAGATGTCAGCAAAGTCCATGTGATTTCTTAACTGGTTCTTACTAATCCTCACTTGACTGGTGCCTCTTCAAGATTAGGTCCATCACACTCCGAGAGAGGAGTTAGTATACAAATGGTTTGAATATTTACGATAACAACCTTATCTTCAGTAATTTAATCAGTGCTTACTGCCGAGTTTGCTGAAAAAAACACACATTTGGGAAAAAGTCAACTAATAAAACAGCAGATTCTTATCGATTCCAAAGTGATTATTTTATATAACTTTCTCTAACATCCATAATGAGTCTCCGTTCTGAATCCTTCAGTACTAAGAATGCTCGTTAAGAAAAGATAAATGAACTTCAGAATATCCAGCCGTTAAAATATTTCAGGAAATATGTAGGCATACAAGTGTGACAAAAAAGGCACTAACTATCATCTCACTCTGTGAGAATTTTTTAAGAAGTAAAGTTATTGAAGGAAAGCTACTTGGTCAAAAGAAGCCAGTTTTTTAATGTTAAGCTTTTATATTTTAAAAGTAATAATTCATCTAAATATTATTTCTTGATAAGTGGAGGCGAATCTATAAAAAATGGACACATTAGTTTGCAAAGGTTATAAATGATTTTTATATCTTTTAAATCTGAAATTAATAAGTTATTGACTTGAAGCAAAAAATATAAAAAAATGTACCAAACTCACACCTGCAAATTAGATTAGGTACTTTCATCATACCCGCGAGCATCAATTAACAAGGTTCTTTAAATGCAGATTTAAAAAACTGTTCGGGTTTTTGCAATAAATTCTAAGGGTAAAATGCTTAATACAGGTTGTTTATTTCATTAGTTTAGAAAATTGCGATGTTCAGGTAGTAATTAATTGTAAGTATATTACAAAATTGTAAATTTTGATTTATTTTTTATGTAAAATCTAATAAACTTAATGATGCACATTATAATAGCTTATAAGTAGTAAAAATAAAGAAATAAGTATACATTAAATAAAATTATAAAATATATTTTTCAAGAAAAAAAAAAGTTACTAATTTATTGATACGTTAAATATTTCTTACACTCTGCTTAATATAAGCTAAATAAATTAAAAACTAAACTAGTTTTAATATTCCCTCACTCTAGAATGAATGTTATTATTTTTGAAAATATATTTCTATTAAATAAAAGTCAGATACTGTTATAAATTTGTTTTTGTTACTGTAAACAGCGTTGAATCACGCAATGTTATCCTTTTTGTTTATCTTATGGCAATAATCGTTAATCATTGATTTAGCCACAAAATCTAAACATGTGTTGTTTAATCTTTTTTTAAAAGATTATGTTGTAGAAACTCCTAACTGCTGGAACACCCGGACAACCTCCCTTCTTCTTCAATTTATTTGTCTTAATACAATTTACTTAACATTTTGAAAGCTAACTGAGACGACTGCATTCATATGATCTCTCCTTGTCGTTTTCTGGCAAGAATTTTCAAGAAACAATCTAGTAATGAAAAGTTCTCGCCTTAGGTGTCACACTCCAGGTTTAACTCTCGGCACTCAAAAGAGATAACAAAAGAGGAATTATCTGTTGATAGCAGGCCTAACCGCGCAGGTCGAATGAAATGGAAAGCACATAATGCTAATCACAAGCAAGAAAATCTCTGCTTAGCAGACCCCATCTTTTTGTTGGGTTCTTGCTATAAAGAATTTGAGATTCTATATTCACGGAATTTGCTCTCTAAAGTATAACATTGCTTTTTCTTCTTGTAACCAACCTAAAATTAGTCAGTTACGCTGATCAGAACCAGTAAATAAATTATGAATGAGGCGAGATAGAACTAATTTTCTTCGCAGTTTTTTATTATTATTCAAGACCATAAATTAAGAGTTTTAATTCTATTACTAGCAGTTAAGTTGTGACTGGGTTACATTCTTCTGTACGCTATCATGAGGATGTAATTTGTCTTAATACTTCGTTGAAATTTTTCTCCCATTTTACTGGAGTTGAGATAATATTATTGCACTGGTTCTTTTTAACGTTCAGATAGGTGAAACGTAATGAATACCCATTATCCACAAAAACAAATTTAATTAGAATTTATAATTGATTCTAATTAAAGTTCTAATAGTTTAAGAGGCGGTAAATTAATAAAAATAATACCTTATTCGAGAATTAAATGTAAGTATACACGGCAAAAAAAATTAAAGGGCCACCATGTATTGTTCTTCCAAGTAAATGAGTGCACTCTGGAACATGTTTTGAATAGATACAATTGTGGTTAGGATTAAGATAAACCCTCAGACCTGACGATTATGGGGGAGATACCAGGATTCAGGAGGATTCACGAGACGACCATGGCAGAGCGAACCAAGATCCTCTTCAAGAAATGAGGACCGTTTCATGCGGCTACAAGCTACTCAGAAATCGCCAAACCACCTCACTTGCTATCCAAAGTGACCTCAGGCGTGCCACAGGAACCGTGATTTCTGCTCAAATCGTTCGCAATCGGTTGAGGGAAGGTGGCCTGCGTACCAGGTACACGGTAAAAGTGCCACGGTTGACCATAAGGCACAAAATCGCCAGCCATCTGTTTGCCAGGGACCATCGCAATTGGCACATCGGGCAGTGGAGGAAAGTTTTCTTCTCTGATGAGTCCAAATTTACTCTGTACAGAAATGATGGACGAATGAGATTATGAAGACGAGGAAACGAACGTTTTCTCCCTTTTGTACTGCAACCAACGTCACCATTTGGAGGTGGATCAATTTTGGTTTAGGTAGGAATTTCTTTCGCCTACAAAAATAACGGTTGTGTTCGCGAATGGATGTTTGACAGCTCTGCGGTACATCAATGAAGCTGGAACAAGTCCTAAGAGAAGAATGGGAAAGAATTCCACAACAAATCATCAGGCGCCTAAGAATGAGCATGCCAAGCTGTGTGCTTGCTGTTATTCAAGCTCACGGTGCCAATACGAGGTACTGAGCACGCAATCAAAAAGTATTTCAAATTTTTCTGTATCAACTTTTTTTTTTAATTTTTGCACACATTTAATAAATTTTGCCTTCTGTAAAAATTTATCTCATAAATTGGCATAACTTCTTTTCCCCATCACTATTAACACTCCTTTCTGCACTAATAACAAAGTGTAGTCAGCCTTATTCTTCTAAACAGGTTATACTGTGGGCTTCTTCCAGTGGCTATTTTGTTGCTATGAGTGTATTTGCTGCAGCTGCATCAAAGAAGTTCGTTACTTTCATCTATAAAAAAAAAAAAAACATTTAAAAAAGCCGCGAGTAAAAACAGTATGTTCACTCAGTGCAATTCTAGATGAACTAGCGTGATTTCTTCAACTTCTTAGAACAGTACAAAATAGGAAAAGTAATGCCGTTAGCATTCAGGTGGGCTTTAACATCTACCAAATTAGGAGCGGTGGACGGAGGCGACTTGCAAACATATTTTTCGATTATAAATTCTCATCTTACTCATTAAATAAGAATCTATGAGATTCGAACCCAGTACCTCCATACATCTTGAATAACTTTGCGGGCCTTGTCTCTAACCTCTCGGCTATAGTGTCGCCTACATCACATACATCACATACAACTTTAATTGTAATGGGAATATATAGTACACCTTATTTGATTAGCAAATTTTGTTCAAAATTACTTACAAGACTAAAATTTTGGTTGTTAGTTGTCTCGGACGATATTTAAAGGGTCACGATATAAAAAGTTCTTAAGTATCGTTTAACCATGAAACTTTGTACACAATAGAAAACGTTTTAAAAATATTTTTTTTAAGCATGTATTTTGCAAAATACATCTGCGAGCAAATGAAATAAAAACTTGCCGGTCTGATAGTGCATATCTTAAATGAAATAAATAAAAAGTAATAAAACAGAAGTATTTTTATATATGTATATATTTGCTTTATATAAAGTGACAATATCTTTAAAGATGAAAATATTATCATGAGATGAAAACTAGTTGCAGCAATAAAAGAGAATGATGGTGCTGGTACATTACTGTGAGATATCTATTACGTTGATGAAAGGGATCTATATTTTGTCAACAATATTTCAAACAGTCGGCTCCAGCAAAAATGGAAGGCAAAAGGAAATAAATTTCTGGCATTAGATATGATCTCTATTAGCTTTCTTTCTAACTCATACAATAAAAATCATTGCCTTTACTTTAAGTTGGATTTAAAACAAATATTTAGACGAGAAATAAAAAAAAGAAGAGTAAATGAGTGCATTACTTTCATCTTCTCTGTCATTCTTCAGCTTGGTTATTTTTGTAAATGATATTTGAGTTCCTGCTTTTTGGGACTACTCTCACAAAAGAGTGAACTGTAAGTACGATAGAGTAAATGTTTAATTTCACTAAAGTATATTTACACAGTTAACGAGAATTTACTATCGTTTTGTTTTTAAATAATAAATAAATTCCTATAAGAACCAATTAATCAATAGTTACAGCCTCTTACACACAGTACAAGATGTAATGTCCCCTCAGTAATTAGACTTACCTTTGGAGTTCGGTTGGCTTTTCTTTCTTATGAGATAAAAATGGACGTCAGAAATATAAATTAAAAGAAGTACCTATTTTGCTGCTAATTCTGGAATTATAACCAAACGAAGTGTTTCGGGTAGCCGTCTCTTGAAAGTAAGAGTGACGATGTTTTTTTTTTTTTACAATAGCTTTGGTCTTTCTATTGTTTACATAAAATTATCAAAATATTGAAATTTTTTCATTGTGTTTCATTTGACATAAACTCTAGCTGCTTGAAAGCCACGATTTGCGCAGGAAAAAGCACTAGCGGAGAGAATTTCCGCAAGTTGATCTGACAAAAATAAATAAATAAATAAAAATTAAAAAAACTAATCCCTTAAATAGTTTTTAATATTATTTATTCAACATGCTTTTTTTGCTTTATAAATTTAAGCTGGCCGCCATAATATTTCTTTATTGCACACATTAATAACAACCAAGTATGGTAATAATTTAGGAATATTATAATTGCAAACTGCAAGGACTTTACTGCAATATATAATCAACTATCAACATAATTTAATATTAAAATAAATAATACGTAAAACAAGTTGCAAAATAAAACATTTATTTATTTATATGTATTTACAAATATTGGCCAACAGTTAGACTTCTGCTTTGTACATAACATTGTAGTAATAACTATGGCAACGCTAAGTACACTAAATTACTGATCTGTTTGTATAGAAAACTGGTTTTTAAATTACAATAACTCGCCATCTGTGTGTTTTCTATTTAGAGAACATTACGGGCTGCCCATATGTAAATAGATTCTTCTTTACACTGTTACATTGGAAATAATTATTGAAATAAATGAAGACAGTTGGAGTTCCTCTAAATCTTTAAAAACATACAATTAAAAAAAAGGTTCTTTACTTAAAAAAAAAAAGTAATTTACTGACAGTCCATAGGTTCCTTTGCAAAGAATAACTAAAAAGCAGAACTATTGCAAAATTCATTTTCATTTTAAAACGAATTCACTGCAGAAAAGGCATGATTAGCCCTTGCATTCAACATTAAATTGAAATCTTGAACGGAGAATCACCCTCTTCCTTCTCGGCCAAGAGAGAACTGACTTTCTCTTGCAATACAAAACTCTACAATTTCGTTTTTTGTAAAATTTCTGAATTCTCCAGAACCATTTTGAAAAGACATTTGTTTAACTAAATTCCGTCCAAAATTCCTTCAGAGCTTATTAGTCATAAGTTAATGATTAACAATAGAATTACGACACCACTTTTCTAGCCAAAGTTGATTTTTCTTTCTTAATCATTAATGACTACGACACAGAAACGGTAAAAGAGAGTGACAATATTCAACAATAAATTTTCAATTTTATAATTTGGTGATTAACCTAGCGCAAAAGTTGGGCTCGTGGCCACTGGCGCAAAAAGGAAGAGGCAACTGTAGGAATAGAGGATTGGAATGAAGTAGATAAGAGCCATGAAATTTTTTATGTGCGGAGGATACGATTTCGTTGAAGAAAGGAATTTTAAGATCATAAGGCAGGATTGGACGAGCTTAGGATATTTGGAAGAGGATTTGCGAAGGATTCAGAAAAGCAAGGGTTGGATGAATTCGTTCGTTTGGAGGTGCCCCAGATTCTCCTAATCTCCAAGCTGATCTTAAAATTGTTTTTCAAATGAAAGTTTGCTAGAGAGAGCTTGGAACGTCTTGCTAACAGTCTAAGAAGAGTCTATATCGAGTGTTCAGCAATTGTGTTGGCTTCATATGAGGATTCACATGCCTCTTATAACCAATTGCATGCCAGTTTTGCCAATAATTAAAGCTAACACCAATACTACCCAATAATTAAAGAGCTCTCTTTGTGCCAACCTTTAAATTCTCAGATTAGTTAAGTACAGCATTTTGATTGTAAAGATTAATAATTCAGTGCTAACTTGTTCTACAGTATTAACGAGTAACAATATCAATGATGATTTTCTCTTAATTATTAGTAAGTTAAGTAATTAGCAAACCAACAGTTAGTAAACTTAATTTATCCAAGATTTTGTCCGTTGTAACACGTCCAGAAAATTCTGACGTGTTTCGGAATACCACCTATTAGCAGAGATAGAGTGACAGTTTAGTGAAGAGAATATTGATTTCCTCTTAGAATACAAAATAAAGAAGTAACAATTCCGAATATTAAAGTCTGAAACTGGCCAGAATGTTCATGGAACAGCAGGCAAAAATCTTAGAATGTAGCATTGCGGATTCAACCAAATATTCAACAAGCATAATTTATGATGCGTTCTTCATTTTTAATCTATTACACGCTAATATATCATTTCAGCGGTGAAGGATATTTCTGAAGTAAATATATTTCAGTTCTCTTAATAGTTAGACTGTCTGTCGTACATTATTCAGTTTCAAACTTTTAGAAGACAGCAAACTCCTATTAATTTTAATAGCTTTACTGGGAACGCTTAGAGAACTTATCTGAGTGTAGGTTCAGACAACGTAAAGTGGGATTGCATCTTAAAAACCTGTCATAGTGTTAAAGTGATTCCTACTTATGTAACAAATTACTTTAACACCATCCGTCAGCACATTTTATACTAGTCACATTGACAAATATTCAAGTGAAAATTAATTGATTAATAAAATAGAGAAACATTCAGTCATTTACTCTGATAATAGACAGTTATCCAGAACGTGGGCCGTAATTTTGGTCAGTAAAAGAGAAGAATTTCCTTTAATTATTCCCATGGTAGTTCATTATTTACCAGAATAGAAGAACTAGTGATATTACTGCTGAAGATATTGTTCGGGAATTGAGTTTCATGTTTTGAAACACCTTAATCACTCTTCCTATTTTGATTGGGGATTTAGCAAGGTCTTTGTGAAAATTTTTCAAGTAAAAGTGCAACTACCTTAGTCAGGTTTTAAATGGTACTTTACTTGAAAATGTCTTCTGGTATATTCTCAACCAATATTATTTAAATAAATACTTATAGGGTGTGAGATATTTTAAATTGATAATTTATCCTGAAAATTCTTTTTGGAGATCTGGATCTGGATTTAGAGATTTAGGAGGAATTAGGACATTCACACTCGAGAAGCGCTTATCCTTATCGATTATGACCCCGTCCTGTGATATCAAAGAAAATCTATCATGTTTTTAAGTAATGCGATCCTTACTACTTCTTACATCTAACTATTAAAACTCACATGGAACCCTCATACTCGACTTAAGAGAACAGAACTTAACAGACAACTGAAAAGACTACTCGACAACAGATCAAAACTCACTCTGGACAACAAAAGACTTATATATGTAAGTATACTAAAGCCAGTCTGGGCTTATGGCATCGAACTGTGGGGTTCAACCAAACGCTCAAATCTACAAAGGATCCAGTGCTTGCAATCTAAAATTCTTCGCTCTATAGTAAACGCTCCTTTCTACGTCACCAATCAAACCATTCACACAGACTTGAACAATCCTTTCGTCACACAAGTTGCAAAAACACGTTACAGAAATTTCCATCTTAACATTCAAACACATCACAATCCACTGGTACAACATCTTTCTTCAAGAACATTTCCAGACAACACTTCCAGACGTCTTAAAAGACAGTGGCCTCGCGATCTCCTCTCTGATGAAGAGAGTCAGTAGACAGTAAAATATTATTGGAGTGTTACTGCTGGGTAACTTCTCCACTCTGTTATTCTGTTATTTATTGTTATCATTGTTGCTTATAACGCAAAATGCGTGGATTGTAACTAAATAAATGATTAAAAAAAAAAAAGAAATTATTTACTAAACAGTAATTTCAGTGGGTTAACATCAATTATAAAGGTAAATACAACTAGGAAATAATCGTATATTTTTATAGTTTTGCGAAGTTCATTTACAATATATAAAGTAAGTAACTAAGGGAATAAATAAACTAGATAATTTAAGGAATAGCTTTAGATTATTAATGAAGTAATTTCAAATACAAACAAGATTCAACATGGTCTGCACTCTTTATTTCATGTTAATAACTAAACGATAATACTGACTTGAAACTTGTTTACCAACCACGATTTTATGGAAAGTTTACGCTATATAAGTGAAAATAATTGTAATTAATAGTGCAAATAATAACTATCAAATGGGCATACAGATTATTCATAATGGATGGCTGCCATTAAAACGTGCTCTGTCATGTGCACTTTACACAATATTAGCTGACTATTCCACATACGAGATACATGTACATTTAGCACACGGGCAGTAACGTGTTATTAGTGACTTGGGAGATTATAGGCGAAGAAAAAAAGAAGAGAAAAACTGTACAATCATGCAGCGCTAAAGTAGTACGTTAGAAATTATGACATGTGTAAATATTAGAATTAGAGGAACTTGTAGCACAATGAGAACACCTTGATAAAAACACTTAAACAAAGATTTTATTTAACTACAAATACACAGGTACAGTGCAATGAAAATAATGTGAAAGCTGAATTGATCTGGAATAGAAGTGGGACGTGTTTTGATACTGGATAGTATTCATGGTCCATTACAATCCCACGCAATTCACAAGTTAATATATGGATGGCTGGCGGTAAAGAACTCTGTCTATGGACCCACATCATCAAAGTATCTGGCGATAACTTTATCAGTCTCAGATTACTATTTAATTGTTTTACTATATTTTAAATAAGTTTATTTTAATTATTATTGCAAAGGCTGATTGATATGTGCAGATTAGCTTCCAATCTTCTCTTACATACTTTTTTCTTTTTTTTTTGTTTATTTCCTCAAAGAGTTGTAAGTTTCTACATTTTTTATTCGTTTGTTGCCATCAAAACATGAAGAAATTATATTTCAATTTGTTAATGGTTATGTATTCAAGTAAAAAGAAATAAATATAAATAAAGTAATACCAAGTGTTTGTTTTACGTCAACTATCGATCAGTTTTATGTGTATAGCGGACATTCTTTACTATTTTAATTTCACGTATTAAAACTTATTAAAATTCAAGTTGCTAACTTAGGAATTGAATCTAGAGCGTACTTATACATATTAGCTTTGCGGACCTCGCCTCCAACCACGAAGTACCAATTTTTCAAATCATTTGAGGACTTATTACTCCCTAAGTTTGCCTGATTTTTCCTAATTTGCGATTAAGTCAATAAGTCAAAGAATATGTTAGAGATGATTTAACATAGTAAGTGCGTGTAAGTAGGGTGATACATGTAGTAATAATCAGATTGTAAGCTGGCTTCTTTCTGTAAATTGGACAGATGATAACCCTCTTCCACTAGCTCAACATCGATTCATTCACCCATATAGACATAATTAGATAACACATGATGTTATCAAATATCTTTCCTGCAGATAAGCAAAACTGTCGGCACCAGGCTTTGTTCTTCTTCAATTTACTAATTCACATTGACCAATTCACAACATCCTTGACCCCTTGTTTTGAGCGGCAAACAGTTCAGCAACTTCCGTCTCCTCTTTCGATTTAATAGATTGTCGAAGTGGCGAGTCCATTTTTGCACTATATCTTCCTATTTAAACAGATATGTCCCATCCTCTTTGTTAACTCTGGACTTAAATGAGGCCCTTCCCTTGTTATCTTTCTGATGAAACCGGTTAATGTTCAGAAAACATAACTTGGATTAAGAAATAAACTAAAATACAAATTGTGGGTTTTCATGATTCCATTATTTTTATGAAGACTGAAAAATATTTTAAAAAGTGTGCTGCTCAGAAATCTAATTATCGTTTATCAATGTTTTGATGATTGAAATAGTGGCGTGATTGAAATGTTACACCAAACAAACTCACATTCTTAAAGGCACAAAAAAAAAATTACATTGCACAGTTACATATTTCAAGATAATTTTTAGCCTTGAAAAAAATTTATTAAAATTAACGTAACGTTGGCAGAGTTAATTAATTTATTTTATTGTTCCTTGGTCGAATCTGATAACTGAAAAGAATTTCGACACTTTATTAAAATTATGTACCAAACTAAAAACTATATCAGTCAATGATAATCTTCTTCAAGAAAAAGAGAACAAAGCAAGTGCCTTTTGTGCCAAGGATTCTGAATTTCCAATTAAGGAAAATGAAGCAATTTAAAATACAGTTACCTAATTCCGGCCGCCGAAACCGACTGAATTCTTAATTTCTGCAAAAGAAATCAGGAACTGATGCCGGCTGAGACCATTTAAAGCATTGTCACCGGCCAATAAGCATTTCTTCACTAAGTATGTACTTTAATTACCAACTGTAGTTTTCTTGCTAATTAGCACTTACTAATTTGTACTAACTGTACTAACATAATTAAGCTAAATGTATTCTTAGGTCATTCAATTAGTACAGTTCCACTCATTAATTCATTTTGTTTGTGATTTTGACAAAAACTCTGGTCACTCACTGATTCACATGCATAATCAGTTGAAAGCAGATGCTTTAGGGCTTACTAAATTTTCATTTCACCGACTTTTTAAGCCTTCTTCTGATTTTAATTATATATAATTAACAAGATTGACGCAATCTTTGTGCCCTGTTCTCTTCGTCCCTACGAAAACTTATATAGTGCCAGCTAAATGTACCACTTACCACTAGAGGGGTTCGGTTCGCACACGGCCCAGTAGCCTACCATTTTTTTCTTCTACTTTTTTTTTTTTTTTGGGGCGCATCAACAGCTGAGGTTATTAGCGCCCGGAGCTTTTTCCAGTGCACTGCCGGCCTCTGGACAGTGTGCTCACGTTACAGACAACACTGTCCATCACAGGACAGTGAGCTGTAAGAAGCTCCTAGGAAGAGAAAATCTAAGGGTCAGCTGCTGGATTCGAACCCGGGACCTCCGCGTGGGAGTCCAGTATGCTAACCTCATAGCTAATCCCTTCCCTCTTTTTCCCCTACTATTTCACATTCTGTATTTCGAGTGCATTTGTCTCTAACGAAATGATGAATCTCCCGTTTTTCAGTGGACGGTTGCAGATCTGTTGGGAGCAGCACAGAAGGTAACTGAATAGAGGTGATGAAATCCTGCAAAATCAACAAGCTAAATTTGTCTACCAAATTATGACGCTATTTATTTATTTATGCCTCTTAAACTGGACCACATAACGCATTTAATATGTATATGGGTTCTATTATTCTATTTTTGCCATACCCAGTTTTATTTTACTTTTAGAAATAATTGCTGAGATGATCTCTACTACAGCTGTTTTAACATATCTTAAAAACTTTCAAAACTAGTTCATTAATATTTAAATTAGCAACAAAATATTCCTGTACCTATCATTTACTTTTTGTAATGATGAGACATCCCATATTGTGTAATAAGACTGGTTTGAATTTGTACTGTTTTCATATTTTACTTAAAGTACAAGGTCGAAAATTAGGGTTGATTTAGTTATTTAAACCAAAACTTGATTGAAGGAGTAAGATTGTTATAAACTGTTTGAATGTTCTACTAAATGTATTTAAAATAAATTCAAAAGATTGTTTACATTTTTAATTTTTAAAAATATTTTTAATTTATAAACTTATCGAGTGCTGTGAGTTGGCATTTTCTGCTAGCGAACTATTTGTTTCTATATATTTTAAGTTCTCAATCCAGGAAGTGAGCCATATGGTGTTTCTTCGCTGCAAGAACTGGACAAAATGCTTGTGAGTGATGCACGTGCTTTGCCTGATGTGCAAATAGCTTTAAACAGATCAATAGGACCACAAAATATTTATAAGGAGATCATATTTTCTCATATTTATTTATTTACATAAACAATCAACTAAAAATCCAAAATTTTTAATCATACAACAGAAAGATCAAGACAAATAACAAGATCACTAGAAAAAGAAACCACAGTCACAAGTGATTACAACTTACAAGCTTTTTAGCCTTTTTCTTTTATAAAAATGCTAATCTTTTAATCCGATGCAAACATGTCCAGCTCATCCGGTACTGAATTGTTCCAGCTTCTATGGCACCTGTCTACCACTTTTCTATTCGCTGTACGTGCGCTGGAGAAATGAGGGAAGTTAAACATGCGGCACGTCTGAATCTGACAGGTGGAAGGCAAGATAAGAAGATTTCGACAGAAACAACCTCGTCAATTAGAATCTTGAAAATAAAACGCAGATTATATCTCAGTAGTATATTCACAAGGGAATCCAAATTCACCTCGAATTGCACTGCTTTAAATATATAAGAAAGGGGGTAAATGTATTTTGCAGTTTTTGAACCATTTTATTTTTTTACAAAAAAAAGAATTGGGCTGAAAACTGGTTGAGATTGCAGTGTTAAACAAGATTTTTAGTTCCGTTACAGAAGCTTGAATGTCTTATCTGCCAAGTGATGCTTATAAGCTTCACTTGCAAGCTGATCTGCTGTATGATTCGGATAAGAAACAACGAAGGATAGTATGGTATGGATTATCTCATGGAAAGGTATAAAATGAAGAATCTGGCTTTGCTGTTTGGTTTAATGCGAACTCCCACAATGATCTGAAGTAAAGTGGACATAAAATAGAGATTATTGGTAATTTGATAAGTTCTGGAAAACGTTCGTCCTGGTCGTTAGTTAGGAGGTATTGGATGGACTTAGATGCCAAAGAAAGAAAGTGGCATACCCTAAATCACTTACAGAAAGGTGAGTAGAGATGGTGGTATAATAAAAAGGCTGATTGGACTGAGTTTACTTCGATACGTCTAAATCATCCAGAAGCAAACCTGGTCAGAATTAATAATAATAATAAGTGCCTATTACTTGCCCTGTATATAATGTAATGATCAGAAAAAAGTACTTAAGGTAACAATTGAGCGAGGAGGTGTGGCCAATAATGCGGAGGGCCCTGAGAAGTTTTCAGGTTATAGATTTTGAGGGAGATATTTGAGTGAAATGGAAAAATCTAGTATTAACCCCACCCCATTATGTAGATACGAGTATATCTTGTGAAGTACAATGCCTAACAAGCAATCAAAGAGAGCCCTTGAAAGCAGCTCCCTAACAATAGAAATAGCATGAGATAGTGACGACAATCTAAAGAAATCAATGACAAGAATGAAAGAAATATAAAATTTCCTGTAAAACCTTAATTTTGTAAGTCCAAAAGCATCGCAATACTTGTTCGAACTAAAAAGACAGAAATTAAAAAGATAATAAAAAGACCTTTTTTTATAAATCTTGACAAAAATCAGATTTTCTCTTTCGTTTGAAGTATCGTGACTGGGAAATGTAGGTTGGGTCACAGATCACATTCTGGCATGTGGTTTTCGGGAAGCTGGACTGAACTATTCTCACTTTTTTTAAATTAAATTCGTTATTTTTGGATGGTAATTACTTCTATATCTTTTGAAGATAGTTTGGACGTAATAGAAAAAGCAGTGAAGAAGTAAGGGTAGCACAGTTTTTCCCATTCGGCAAATTTAGAGTTGTAAGGATCTCTTTCATTCCCAACATGAGAAATTGGATTACTTGTACCCTAAGTCGTATTCTCAACAGCGAATCAACTGATTATATCATTGATCTTCCAAGTGTTGTAAGTGTGGAAGATTTGATTTTGATGAAGTTATGGTATAAAGAATATCTGTATTGATAACATAGTTCGATGGCAATAAGTAGGACAGACTAATAGGCAATGAGGTAGAAGTTGGCTAACAAAAACAAACAAACAAATGCAAAATATGAAGGACGAAAGAAATGACTCATTATCATCAAGTTGGAGCAAAAAAATATTTCACTACGTAAGCCAGAGTCCCCAATAATAGGTTTACTGTGATCGAGACGGGTTTGAACTCAAGGTATATTTTAAGGATATTTTGCGATGTTTTAGAGGCTTCTAGAAGAGGGTTCTTAAAAAGATTTATTTTTTTGTGGGTTGTGTATCAGTGAATAAGAGCCTCTTAGATCAGGTTTACGAATTTTAATTGATAAAATAGAAATGGAATGGTTTCACGCTGTTGTAGAAACCTCTTCGCCTGAAGATAGAAAAAACATAATAACACATTAAGGATTTAAAAAAAAGCATTGCAGGGTAACGTGTCTTTGATTGAAAGCAATAGAGATATTTCTCAATATCCTTCATGTGTGACCTAAATAATTATTAATAATTAAGAAATTATGAATATAAATAAATTAATATTAACTTTTACACGCAACAAATGATTCAATTACCCATTCGTATCTCACTGATAAATTTGTTTCCGCTTTTAAATCGTATCGTATAAAATATATTAGTAGTTTTTACTCATCTGTTTATTAAATATCAGTCAGATTCTAGTTAAATTTAACACAAAACTGTTATTTCTAAATGTTTTTTTACAATGCCTTGGACATGAATCGTCTTAGCTGTTGCTATCATCTAATTTGAGCAGGCTATTTTCTGTACCTTTTGACAACTAAAATCCGACTGAACTCTAAGCAATTCTCTCGACTAGTGATTTTTTGTTCTTTTGTTTAATTATTTTCCCTTATTTTCATTTACGTGAGTTAAACCGTTTGAACCATGATTATTGTAGAATCTAGTGGCTGTTCATTGCTAGTGTTAATTTAGTGTTTTTTATTGTACTGTACCATAAATTAGTAATCAAATAAAGGAGAGGTCACTTAAATGTTAAGCAGTTTCCAAAACGCATACGTTTACACGCAAATTTTCGATCAAAGTACTTACCGAATGTTTAGAGAAGTAATTTGGGAAGGGTCGGGTCGCAAAAGAACACTGGAATAATTTTGATTCATATACAGTAACAAAATTAGAAACAATATAACTTAAATATATAAAATGATAATTTACAGAAATGAACCTAAATTTGGAAATGCAATTGCAAGAACAATGATGCAAAAAAAAATCTAGCCTCTTATTAAGAATGTAAAATATGCGACTGTATTTCATATGATTGACGTTAAAAACAAGTGAGAACAAAGAATAAAAGTACAATATTGGTCGCTCAAAAGTCCAAGTTACCTAGAAAGTATTCATAACTGAGGTTCAAATCCAGCTTCGTGAGAAACTTCAAAATAATTGGCCTTATAATTAGAGAAATAAAAGTCATGTTCGATTGTTCAAAGACTGAATTTTTGAAATGAAATGAATGAATGAATGCGAATGAATTTTTGAAATATTTCATTTTACCATTTAATATGGATGTTCTCGTTTTCTGATAAATCTTCAGCATTTATAAATAATGATTATTTATCTCTGGATAATTGTGTTGAGAATTAAGGATATAACTAAGTGAGAGAAAGAAAAAATTAGATACAATTAGCGAAGTGATGTAAAATTGAAAGGAACAGTTAGTGTATGTAGTGGTATGGAGGTTGTGGCTGGCCGTTGTCCAAAACATCGTGTACATAGGGCGGACGACCGCTCAGACTACCGGACAGAGATCAGAGAATAGAAGATTGTTAGGGAGAAGCTAGCGTGCAGTACGATCTTACTATTCACAAATTGGCACATTCCCGGTCCAACTGCCCAGGACTCGTTCGCATCTCTCTCCGATCTCATTGTAACACAAACACACTTTGTTGGAACCTGTCGTTCGCACACCCACGGCAAGTTCTAGTCTTGCTCCATCGCACCAATGATTTCCACTAGTGCTTCACTTCCTTTCCTCTCTTTTGTTTCACCAACTATTCTGCGTATTACCGCAATACTGCATCTAATGAAGAACAATCTTTTTTGTTTCTTACAAACCCTCATTTTTCTTAGAGTTTTATACAATTTATTCTGAAAGTTTTATTATTTTATCATCAAAAACCGGTTATATTAAAGCAATTTTAAAACATGCATGTGCATGAATGCATGTCAAATTTCAAATAAATTGTCTAAAATTATAACTCCCATGCTTATGTTTTGAGGCAACTTAGAAAATGTTGACTGAATTTCAATGGGATTCAAAAAAGTAAGCAAAAGCTGTTCTAGTTACATCGGGCCTGGTCTTTTACATAAATGCTTTGCAACAGAAGTGTTCTCTGACTTCAAGTTCTTCTATAATCTATAAAATAGATATGTGTGGCGTTACTCGGTCGTTTCATTCTTAAGAATTTGAAGGAAATTTCTTTTAGGGGATAAAAAATTACATTTGGAAAAGCCGATCCTGTCTATTGCACCATCACATTCACGGTCATTACATTGTAAATGCTATTTCCCCCGCTTTTGAGAGGGAACAGTATTGCCCGTTGGAGTTTGTCGTTGAGATCGCGCATACCACCCTCGGTTGCTGTAGAAGCTCAACAGCGTGCTTCTCTTTAACTAGGATTACCTTATTCTCAGTGTTTCCTTTCTATTTATTCTGGGTCCGCTTCGGTTCCTCCTGATCATTTATTTTTTCCATTCTTGCTGGCTTTTTACCATTCCTTTTACTTATGCAGACGATACAAATTCCGATCCCATCTCGCTTTCAGAACCCTTCATAACCCATATGAACTCTATAGAAGATTGGCTTAAGAAGTAGCGAATAAAACTTGACCTTAACAAAAGTAAAAATTATGTTTACCCTTTGTGATTCATCTTTTCATCACTCCTCCTACATGGGACCATTAGACTGACTGTGAACGAAGTACGGTACTTGGACAATCGACTAAGATGTTACCCACGTACAAGCCCGAATGAAAAGACCAACCCTTAATCGACGCCACAAACTTCTGTCGAAACTGCACCAAACTTTCCCCAATCAAAAAAGACTAATTATTCAACTCAATCATACGGACATAGGACCGCCAGATTTAGTGTTCAACAAATTGTTTTAATTCAAATGCATCCAATCTTTCCCATCTGAGGGCAGGCAGCTGGGTTTGAACTCGGAATCTCCTCGTGGAAATCCGATGTACTAACTAAAGAAGTAATTCATCCCAAAAATTGCCTATTGTTTATTAAATCAAATAGTTCTTACTCCTACATATGTCAATCATAGATTAAAAATAACGTTAAACGGGACCAAGGTAAAAATATTGTTTCCTTCGATCTATAAGGTGAGAATATTATAATGTCAGATCTCACAAAAGTCTATCATGTTCTTATAAACCGTCTATTTATCTTTCATTATTTATTTATTTATTACTATTTTTTATTTTATTTTTTTTAAAGAGGAAACTCGCTCAGTTAAATCAAATCGCAAATTATTCGCAAAGAGAAAACAGAATATAGCTTCAGATTAAGAATTCATTAAGAGATTAAGAATTCTGTAAAATGTTACAGAATTAGTTGACTAAATAAACGCATTTTTTATTTCTGTATTTGCCACAGTTGAAATAAACGTTTGCATATACAGGTTCACCTCATAAATTCTAAATTAAAAATGGAGTTCACTTTATGGGTCACAAACCAACACCAATATTTAGCATTCCACTCATAAACTTTATTGAAAAAAAAACTAGTTTATTGGTTCAGTGTTTGCAATTTTACAAGATTCAAATTTTTTAATTTTGGTTCAGCTTGTTTAATCTTACTTACAATTTTAATTTCAAAAGAATTTTGTTAAACACATTTCTAATATATGCAAACAAAAATCCGGACAAAAAGTTTTGAGCTTTTAATTATTTATGAAATATTCACTTCCAATTATATTAATTTTATTTACTAATTAATTTCAATTATTTCATTCATATTTCTATTAATTCCCTTATTTATACTGAGCCTAATGGTTCGTTGGCCTACCGCTGACCATTAATGTTATTAAATTTCAAAGAATTAGTAAAAAATAAAATAATCTCGACAAAAATAATACGTGAATCGCGACAAGATCCGAATTCAATGAAAAAAAAAATTACTTACTAAAGAATGATATAAACAAAATTGAAACTAAAATATGTTAGTGCTGTTAGTTTATTTTATGTTCTATACAAATTACATATAAGACATATGACGTGTAATGTTATATAAATTGTAAGATATTTTTCTTGTAAAAACAAGATTTCTACAGAAAGAGAGCGTAACACAAAGAAAGAACTCCTTCTTTCTCTAGCCAGGAGGCACATATAATTCCCTCTCCTTCTTCATGTTTCTTGTTCTTCTTATTTTAGTACATTTTCAATGTTCGATAAATCATATAAAAAGCTATCGCAAAAAAAATAAACGGTTTACTGACATAGCTCTTCAAATCATGCTACAGCCTACTATTTCAGGGGGTTGCAAAATTATTGTGATGAAGAGGTAAATATTTATCTATATATTTTGTTATTTTAAAACCAGTTAAAAATAGATTATCCGAATAAAAATGTATTATTCTAGTTCACCAATGGAGTGCCTTTTAGACGGAAATCAGACTCTGATAGGTGTCAGTTTATTTGTTAGCAAAGACATTTACAAATGAACATGTGAAATGTACAATGCTATAATGCTGTTTTAAATGTCTTACTGGATAATGATGTAGACAGAAAACGCCTTTCTTTCGTGAGGTAATCTAAAAAATGTATGTTTTTACCGAAGAGAGTGTGAATTTTTTTTTTTTTTTTTTTTTATCCACATCATATATTATTTCCTCTAAGCATCTAAGTCCTCAGCAACCAAACCCACAATTCTTCTGGAAGGCAGCTGGGCACTATACACTATCCATGTGGATCCATGATAGTTCTTCAGGGGAAAATCAGCATTCTTGTCTGACAAGATCTGATGTTTCTGTACACTCAGCTTATTTGCTTAAAAAAAAGACCTTTGCATTGTAAAAACAACATTTTCAATTACTAAAACTATCGAGTCCAGCTGACTGCTCTTTTCCCTAAAAACCTCTACATCTTATTGCTATGAAAGAACATTGACCGTTGGCCAGCAAAAGTATCCGGGTGATGACGCTATTAAATTAAAGAAAACATTTCAAAAGTTTGAGGCTACTAAATTTTTAAGAGGAAATCTGAGAAAGATTTGTTTGACACGGATATTCAGAGCTCCTTGTGTGGCCACTGAGCAAGTTCACTGAGACGTTCTAAAGAATTGCATGCATAATTCAGAACTTATTTCTAAGAATTTATAACCATTATATGTGTTGTTAACTTGTCCACGTGCCATTGAAACGTAGAATCTTCTTTTTTAGCTATAAAAATCTGAAATTTATTTTATTTTAAGTAAAATTTTTTAAGAAATAACATCTACAAATTATGGCATTTTTAAGAAAAAATGTTTCATTTCAACAACATTCTTACTGCAATGTACTGGAAACTCAAATGGACTCTCAAATATTAAAATGACAATTTCGAATCTCAGATACTTTCTAAAAATTAAATCCCTTGAATACAGATCCAATGTAACCAATAATACTTCCAAGTTAGTGCCATTTATCAAACTATTTAGGTAGTCACTTTTTAATCCAAAACAAAAATTAAATCTCTTTCGTGGTTATTACAATAATTTACATGTATTTGACTACATTTAAATGCTATCCTGCCATTAAATAAAATTATAACCATTTGTAATGTTAAAGTTCACATCAGGCTTTTTGTCAACGTAGCTATCCATTTAGTATGATTTTTAATAAAATTTTTAAATTCTGATTATGTATAAGTTCCAACTTTCTATTTAGAAACTGGGCCACGTTCCCGGCTAAAGGCTGGGATATTAGCATTATTCAACATATATTCTGTACATAATCAAACCTAAAAATAATTAATACAATAAAGAATATTATTAGGTAAATTTATTACAAAGATTGTCAGGTCATGTTATGAATGAAATGTAATTTAGCGTTTTTCTGTGTTTGTTTAATTCTTTTCCATAAATGATTATGCTTTTTTCTTTAAAAAATTCTGTCTAGACAGTTGTCTTAGAGTTGGTCATAACGATGTAAATTATTTCGTCGATATGGGTTTGATACTATATTATCTATTAGATGGATCCCAATTTACTCTAGATAGACAAAAAGTGTTTGTTCGTAAAGTTCATCCACTCTGTCAGTAGTCTAAATTGTTCTTTATTTAATGCCAATGGTTCATTTCGGATTTTTTAATTGCAAATGGTCAATGGTAAGAGTTCACAATTAGCTGCGCTAAGTGGATTTTGGAGACTAAATCAGACGTGGCATCGAGCCCACTTCTTTAGGAGTATAGATTATATGCTCTCCTCAATTATCAAATACCTGATCTAGTTTTATTGTTAGCGTTCAGATCTGCAATGTAGACACAAGAGATATCATTAAGACTTCTTACGACCTATTAACAACCTCAAACTTGCATTCTTCCCATTTGCAAACCCTAAATTCTTACAATTATTGCAAATGTTTTTTCTAAGAACATTTCTTTTACCTGTAGGTTTTCATTTAGATTTCTTGTGAGACTTTAATTTAAGAACTCCCCGTTTTATCTCTAGCCTCGAGGGCCCAGAGCCACTAGTAAAACTGTATTGTTCTGACTGCAAAAATTTTGAAAACGTGCATCCAATGTTTTTGTTCCTATATTTCTGTTGTACAGAAAAAATTCAGGAACTAAATAATATTCTGGACGATGAGGACTTGAAATGGTAAATCTTGAAATTTCTTCATGGACTAGTTTGGGGATCATTACAGAATATATTAATCACATTTAAAAATCCATTTTACATTTGACTATTAATTAACAACTGATATCGTTGATTTTATCCGTTGTCGGTTGCAATTTTTTCTTGTTTCTGACCAGTTTGAGGTTTTCATTTATAATTAGAACTTATTGTTGAGTTTTGGTTGAGATTTTGACTTCCATATACAATGCTTTGGCAACACCGCGATACTTGCTGACTCCTGAGTCAATTATTTTTTAAGAATTTCATACAGTTAATTTTAACAGTTTAATATGAGTAAAAAATTTATATGGAAGTGATAATAGGTTAAAGGCCAAGTTTAAAATATCAGGCAACACAATGAAACATTTTTGATTTCGTAGAAACTAGCACTCCTTTAATAAGATACAGTTGTAGTGTTTGCAACAGTATTTAAATCTTGAAGCCAGTAACTCACTCACACCTTAATGGTAGAAAGGAATATAAAGAGGGTTCTTTAAGATACAATCTGCCACGATAGAGAAGTGAGGAACGGAGGAAAGGAATTAATGGAGAAAATATCCAGATTGGGCGAGGGCGGTAATGCCTAAATGGAAATGCCGATACATTAACACAATGATTTGTGGCGCTCGTTTGTCTTTGACTTCTCACCAGATGTTATCAATCCTACTTACACAGATAGCCTCTTTTTAAGCAGTGAATATTTCCTTTTTTTTCGTCTAATCTTATACATTTCACTGCCAACCTAACGGCCGCTAATTTTACTTTAGTCTGGAATGTGTTCGAAATTCGGTATTTAATTAATTGTGTAGTCTGAGTTAAATAGAAATGATACCCATCTTTATAAATCGTCCGCTGGTGAATATAGAGTTTAAATTAATTAGTTTAGGAATTTAAGCAGCATGTACGATCCTGGAGTATTTGATAAAAATGCACTTGACCATATTTAAGAAACTAAATGTTTGATCATTTACATATTAAAATTGTTCTTACCACTCTAATCATTCTTAAAAATTGATAGACCAATTAACATACAATTCTTGCTTTATTTTTGTACATAAAAAAAGTCCTTTTAAACAACAGCTAATTTTGTTTCATTCTCTCAACATTCTATCCGTAACCGGAGATCAGTACAATGGACTAATTTTAAAAATATAAAGGCCAGATGTTTGAAGAAAAATACTTGAAGAATTTAGAAAGAATGTCTCCAATTATCAAATCTGCTGTGTATTTAGAATTCAACTTACTTTCTGTTTTGGAAATTGGTGGAGCTACAAGTCGACTTTAGGCTGAAGTGATACTTATCAAGTTAAATCGTACGTTGGTGAATATAAACTTTATATTAATTATATTAAGAATTTTATTTAATTAGATTCCACAATAATGTTTACATTTGTTTGAACGAGCCGAATTTCAGTGCACTCATCTAGAATTGTGAAATAAATAATTGCAAGTATTTTTTTTTCAACTAGGTGTTTCCTATGGCTGTGGAGTTTTTCTTTTGTTCTTCATCTTAAAGTGTGGTCCTTACTCTGCTGAGACTGGGTTTCTAAGGAGAATGTGAGGTCCTTATTTCGTATATAATTGGTTTTTCACCTAGGATACTCTTTTTTTTTCTTTTACAACCTAGACTTCTCTTCATTAAGGCTTTCTCCAATCCTCTTTCTCAAGTTTACTTTTGGTTCGCCTTACTTCCAAGTCTATCAACTGTCCGCAGCAACATATTTTTCTAGCTTTTGAGAATACCCAAAGCTTCATTTTTTAAAATCTTCGGTATGATTATTCTCCCTTGTGGTTTTTACCATACGCTAGGCGGCAGAGTGGCTGCATTCAGCACGAAGAAGCCGAAGGTGCGCATTCAAGGTACTTGTCCAAAGATATTCTTTTCTGGAGTCTCTGCAATCAGAGGCCGACTGTACACTGACACCGAGCGTAATTGTGCTCAAATATTACCGCTTCTTAAATTCATAAAATTAATTTGGGTCATAGAACTGTTAGCAACCTACGTTCACACACTTTAGTTTTCTTTCCGTCCTAAGTTCCTTCTGTAAATTCCCTTTATTTCCTGTTTTATCTGTTATTAATAAAGGATAAAGAATACATTTGCGCACATTAATTGGCCTCCTAGAAAGATATAAATTACTAGAAGAAATAAAATCATATTGACATAAAAGAAATATATTCTGAAGATGGAAAAAGAAATAAAAACATTAATTGAATAAATTTGAATTATGATTAGATAATGACTTTATATTAGGTAGCCCAAGAAGATGGATTGTTAGGAGGCGGTATCAACTCATAATTCTTCTAGCTAGGAGAGGAGAAGCAATTAAAGTAATTTATAAGAATAATAGTTAATTGAATCATTTCTACTAGCTAGCTCTCAGTTTTATTTAGATTGGCTGATTAATAATATTTGCCACACAAAGTGACCTCTCCCAACTATATAACCTTATTAATAGCTTTGTTAATTTGGCGCTTAAACAATTTTCGCTTAAGATAATTTAATAATTTTTGCTTAAGATAAGATATTCAAGATAATTTTTTTAAATTGTACTTAATTTATTTAGAAATTTTATTCTCTAGATCTTTAAGAGAATTGGATAAGAAATTACAGACAAATACTGTGGCAAAGTACTTGGTACTGTTTCTTGCCTAGTTTATCGGCACCCATTATCTCATTTCAGCACCCTAGATGGTCTCTTAATGATAGAAATTTCAAGGTGTGTTTTGCAATTCCTCTTTTTTTAAACAAACCAATAAATTTAAAGAAACAAATTAAAATTATTACATGTTTTATTTTTTAATTAGCTTCACACTATTTAATTTATTGCATTATAAGCAAGTTTCCACAACATGACCAGCTTACCCGAGCAAAGGTTTTTTTCCTTTATCTTCCTTCGATAATAACTCTTTTGGCATTCAAAAGTTTCTCAACGGTTCTTTTTATAAATAAGATAATTTCTCGAATTTCCTTTATCTTGATTTTTTTTTTTCAGTAAATGTCGCGGTTCTTTGCGGAGTTATGTGAAGAGAACGAGAAGCAACTGGAATAGCCAAAACGTTAAATGAGTGTAAATCTAAAGAAGTTAAGAGAAAAGTCCAAAAAAGAAATTGGTTGCGGGAAGTCGAGGACAGTTTGAGGAAGTTGAAATAAAAGTTGTAGAACGAAAGTAGGAGAAGGGAAGATTGAATGAGATTTATTTAATCTATCATATCGCCAAAATATTTCTGAAAAGAAACGTCTCTTGAGGGACCTAAGGAACGCCTGAATCAGAATTTTAATTAATGTGAGGAAGGAAGGAGAAATCCTAGAGCCTGATAAAATCGAGTTATCTATCGTTAATCACATGCGCAGAGTTTGGAAGCCAGCCTAAGGAAGCGCTACGCTTACTGGGAGGCATTTCCGTACAGCTTGTAGCTACAGTCAACACAAAGCAGAAAACATCTTCCTGAAAGACAAAAAAGAAATCGAGCAAAACCTGCAATTATCTATCTATCGGCTCCTACCTAAACGGAGATTGGACAACCAAACTAACCTAGAATTAATTGATTTCGTAGGTGCTGACCATCTTAACTTCCACCTTCCTCTGTAATCAGTAAAATAATTCTAAGAAAATAATTATTAACTAGAAATCGCTAGGGACCAGAAAGGAATAAAGAACTGGCACTTTTTTCTCATAAAACAATGTCAGTAGTTGCAAGAATGTAAAGGAAGATAATGAATTTCCGGATGTTCCAATATTCCTGATAATCATAGCAATTTTTTAATTAGGTATTTAAAAAAAACATTGCAAATTGTGAAGCTAGAAGATCAAAAACATTATGCTTAACTATATTGTGCGACTCCTCAAGTAGGTATTACAGTCTGTCAGAAAAGCAGACTGGATTTTCATTGCTGCCACATACGAGTATATATCCGAACAGTGTGTTGCGTGAAACTGAAATTGTGATTTTGAAATCAAATATCTATTATGTATCTTGATTTGACTTTACTCCGAAGAGAATACGAGGATTTACTTACTGCATCTCAACACTTTTTATTTCCGTTATTTCATACACAACTGGATCAAGGGTTTGAAACTAATGTAAAATTTCATTACAATAAAACTTTAAAAAGTTCCCACTCATCAAATTGGAAAATCAAATACAAGTGCTTTTTGGAACTATCTAAATTTGTCAATATTGGGGCGGTATGAATACTGGAAAGTTAATAAAATAAGCAAAACTTTAGAGAATGTCAATATAAACTTTAAATTAAATTCGGTTCTCTTAAAATTATTACTTCACATTTATAAATTAAATAGACCATAGCTCCAATATTATAGAAACTACTTGATTTATAATTAGTTAGAAATTTTAACATAATTACTTCATTAGCCAAGCATAGGATGTGCTGATAGATAGTAATTAGATATATCGGCGAGCAGAATGTTGCTACATCCATACTCTGCTGTAGAACTGCTACAGAACAACAGGAGTAGTGGTTAGTCAGCTACTCCTATGCCAAATAAAATTATATTTGCAATGGCAAGATACAAGAAGGTAATTTTTGGCTTTATTAAGGGCTTTTAAAGTTACATAAACAACATTTAGATTTTTGAATATAGTTTTTAGAATCAAAATTTAGACTATAATTATCTGAATTTTACTGAGCGTTTAGTTAAACTAAACGTACTTAAATGTCGACCAAAAAAAAAAAAAAAGTATGATTAGTCAAAGAGGCGTTCTAGAGGAGAAATTAAACCATTTTGTGAGGTTCTAGAGGGTTGGTCAAGTAGGATCATGCTTTTTTGCTAAGCCGACGTTTTAATAATGTAATCAATCTTCTTCACGTATAAAAATCAAGTATACATAACTGAACAACTACAGAAGTCAATCTTTTTCAATGACAAAAGAAATAACTGATAACCTTCTATGTACGTACATACATGTTACATGCATAATTTTTTTAGGTGCTAAAGTAGCCGAGAGTTTAGAGGTCAGATCTCCAGAGCTAAGAAGTATTGTAGATTCCCGGTAGAGTCTAGTCTTAGATTTTATTAAATAGTCAATAAAAGAAATTTACAGAAATTATGTAGGCTATTTGCCTCCGTCCACGACACCTAATTTGGTAGTTGGACGTCTTTTTTATTTTTATTTTTTTTGTTAATTTAAGACGCGAAACATCTGAAGCGATAAACGCCCAGAGCCTTCTCAGTTCACTGCCATACTTCGGATAATTGTCTCTCTTTACATACATCTTGTGCAGTCTCCGGCAATGAACTGTAGAAGCACTTAGTTAAAAGAAAATCTAATAATAGATTCTGACACGAACCCGATAGATCCCGTTGACTGCCTTGTACACTATCCACTCTTCGCTAACCCCTTTTTTTTTTGGCCTGCTATAATAGATACTTGAATTTGATAATGGCAAACTGCGAATGGTACTAATTAAACTTCAAAGAATAGAGATGAGAATTTTATTTTGAGATTAATTTCTTAAAAAATAAAAAAAATTACCGCTAAATAAAATAAAGAATTCGGAAACACAAACATTTTAATATATTGAACTAAACTAATAACATATAAACACTTTGGGTGAGTAAATCAGTCCTCAAAAAACGATGAACAGTAAACTAATTACAATTATCTCTCCAGTGTTTATAGCAGTGGTTCGTAAGACAAAAAAGCAGACCGTTATGACTGGCGGTCATTATTTATTATTAACTGGATATACTTTTAAAATAAGATATCAAAATATAATTTAAAATCATTGAACGTTATTACCTTGTAAATCTTCACGTATATGTAATTTATATAACATATACCATATAAAAATATAAAAAGTTTTTGTAATTCCAATGCGTTAAATAAATAAGATCGTAAAAATGGATTAAAAAATGGAATATAACTGTTCTTTTATTTATTTTTTTACAGAACCGTTTCAGTCTTTCATTAAATAATGTTACAACCACAGTCAATCGAAACCTTTGCCAAATTTTTCATTGCTGTTACTCTTAGATTTATATATTTTTGTAGATATATCCAGAGAGAAGCATTGAAATTTTACAGCCAAAAATTTAAATTCCTAAATATCATATATTTATTTCTTTTTAATGAGAAAAAAACAAAACAAATCATTTTGCAGAGGATATATTGCAGACATCCTACGCCAACGTTCCAGTGGGTTACTTAATAAAACAACTTTTAAATTTGTCATTTATGATTTATCGAAATATTACAGTCACAAGGTAGTAGCATTCATGATAAAATGGTTCAGTCAATACAAAGAACTTCTCATATTTTAATAATATTGAATTATGATTAAGTTTTTTTATTAGTTATTTGATCTCAATTTCATTTATGATTGTTTTTAAAACTAAATGTACATACCTAGTATAACCGAATTTATTTGTTTCTCTTAACTAAAATGGTTTAATGATTGTGATATTCAGGGTTCAGAAGTTTGCAGAAATTTTCATAACATTTTTTTTTTAACAATATTGGAAGCAGCAATTAGTGTTTTTCTTTTATTTTATTAAGAGAAATAAGGAAGTGGCAACTCTTAAAAATAATGATTACATAAAACTCTAATTTTGGCAAGACAGTAAATACTACATCCTAAGGTAACAGATTTGTCTTCTGAATTCCTGCATTAAGCACTCTGGCTGGTGAAAAGAAAAGGTAGAACAAAAAACGACATCTAGAGGGGCTATTAGATTAAATGCATAATCTCTCGAAAAATTACATGTGGGAAATGAGCAAGGTACACTTTCACAGCCTGGAAGTTGAATAATAAATCTAAAGGGACACCACTGTCCATTCACAGTAGAAAAGTTGATAAGCTGTGAAGAGAAGATGGTGATGTGGTTAGCTGGTCAGATGGTGGAAGATGTGCAGATTCTCACCCAGCAGTCCGATGGTTGCTTGTAATAAAAGTATGAGTGGAAATATAATAAAAAGAATTTAATAATTAAAGCTGCATTAATGCATTAAAAGAAAAATAAAATAAATACAAAATAAGGGAAAGAAGGTGTCACTCGAGAAATCTGGACCTTTAGGACACTTCATGTTTACTTCTGGCGGTATCTGATCCGAAAAAAGTATGCAAAAAATGACTTCTAAACAGTTGAAACTTGACAAGAAGGATGCTGATTGATCAATTTGAATTACTAGCTTGAAAATAACTTGCAACAAGCTAAATAATAAATGGTAAAGTGAAGGCCAGATGAATCAGCAATTGATAATTTTTTAAAAAATATTATACTATTATTATTATTATTTTAATTAATAATTATTATTAATACTCAAATTGAATAATCATATTTGACAAAAAAGGTAGTTAAAGTGGCCATTCTAAAGGCCAGATGATTGTTCTCGTTGGGAAGTTTATTTGCAGATTTTTGATGGTGTTTAAAGGTTGACACAAAAAGATTGTTACACAAAACACGTTGAATTTTTATGTATGAAATAAAATTTATGAGCAAAAAAGTGTAAAAAGTTGTTTAGATGAAGTAATAATGAAGCGGAATAATAATACAAATGTCCACCACAAAAAAGAAATAATAAAATAAAATAACAAGAAAGGCAGCAAGCACGCACTAAATATCGGTGATTTCATCCATCATAGCAGGCCCGTTTTTTCACCAGGCTGACCTGTTTCAGATCTGCATCCACCTTCAGGGTTGAATCAATAGGTTTAAGTGGAGAAATTTGAATTCCTCTTACAATGCCGTTGTTGCCACACTGAGTAAAAAGAAGTTTACTTAGTTGTCTAAGAGTACTTAGTTATTTTTTGTTTGGTATCCATTATTTATTGAATTAAATTTAATGTAATATTTTTTTAATTAGTTGAAAGGCTATTTAGCGCAAGGAAGATGATTGGAAAAAGGGAAGATTTGTTAATCTAGATGGAAGTAAGAAGGTAGAGAAAGAAAGCCACGAAATAGAAGATTGGATAATTACCAAAGAATTCAGGGACTTTCATGGCCTTAAGTTCTTAAATAATAATAATAATCCAAGCAATTTACTGCGTAGAATTTACTGGCTGAGAAAAAGAAAACCACCAAGCCACACTATGAGAAGGAATATCCTGGAGCGGTCATTAGTAACAGCCCTGATTGAGTTATGAAACCTCTACATAATAACCCAAATTTAACTTCATCAGAATTATATTTTGGTAATAAATAAATAAAAATTTGTTATAAAAATAATAATAATAATGATTATAAGGGAATAAATACTCGGGGAAAGAGAGCTTTGTCATGAAGAAGGAGCTACAAAAGAGAAAGAAAAAAAAAGTTCAAATAAATCTGAAATAAGTTTGGCCGTTCGACAACATAATAAACGCTTTCCGTGTCCCATTTTTCAACACAACGAAATGCTACATATAAGGTGGTACTGCCTGACCCACACGCGGACAGTATGATTTGTTTATGTTCTTCACATATTTATGATTCATAATCTCTAAAAATAATCCCCAATTTTTTTTTTCCTTTCTTATGCAAAATAGTACTCTAATAATAAATTCTAGGCTTGTACATAACTTGAAAAGAAGGGCTAGCTGGCCGTAGACGTCACTAACTGAATCAAATAAATATTTTTTTTTTCTGTTAAGCACTGAACTTTGGTGTGGTTAAACGACCATAATGTTGGCACTAGCTAAGTTTATTTTAAATAAAGAGTTCTTATAGATGTCAAAGAATTTAAATTTACGAGACAAGTTTGAATCTGTCATCTAACAAAGAGAAAAATAACTAATTTTATTAATATTAAATTCGCCATGCTGGACTATCATGGACTAGGAAAGCGAAAGATGAAGAATTGTGGAGTTTATTGGGAGAGGCCTGTGCTCAGTAGTGGGCCTGGTTTCAAGAATTAATCAATGTTTAGTATTCTTTTTTTGGAAAAATTATTATTTTGTTTGTTTCATTATAAAATGTATTATGCATATAAAAAATGTATTATTCTGAAACCGATAAATGGCTTTATTATTATTATTAATCTTAAAGCCTAACTTAATCATAATTGTAACAAACTTTGTTTTATTTATTTTTTATTTTTATAATAAAATGAAAATATCACTACAGTGGAGAAATATACTTTATATAATAACCTAAGACTAAGTTTTCCAGTTTTTTGGTCAATTACCCGGAAATTTCGGCCAAGGATCCTTCAGTTTAAGGCTGGTTTTTACCTTTAGACTAGATTTAGAATAGACTGTAATAAGGTACAACTTATGATCCGTTAAAGAAATAATATTTGGCATCACTTATCCCATCACTTTTTGTGTCAAAGTTATTTTATTGGATGTCACAGGTACTTGTAAGATCTCAGAAGTTCGAATCAAGTCAATTGATGAGGGTCTTGAAGAACTGGGTCAGTTGTTAGTAACTGGATTAATTTTTTTTAGGATTTCTCATACATATATATTTATTGACTATTACCAATTTAATCAAAGTAATTTTTTTTTTTTTGGAACGTTCAGCAAGAAACGTATGCAAATGAAATAAAAAATATTAAATTATTCACGATGAATGTCTAGATCCGTTATTAAATAAAATAAAGTGTTACAGAAAGTAGCGTTAAATATTTCGGTGACAGCTGATAAAGTTTCTAACGCATAAATCAAACAGATAAGCATCGCTCATTGGATTATATTGACAAAGTAGTTTTGCCAACATACTGAATAGAACATAACTTAATGCTTTGGCTGGCATACTTACTTGAGAAGAATCTAGATCCGTATTAAAATAAGTAGACGTAAAGATCAATCTATTGTATTTGACACCACTGGAAGAATTGAATTATGAACATAAGATTTAATCAGGGAAAAGTGAAATTGGATTACAGATTTAAGGAATGTTAATCTTTTGTAAAAGTGGTATTTTCTTTGCTCAAAAAAGATGTATTTATTGTTCTAAAAAGCTTGTTAGTTAAGACACGGAATTTTCAAATCATTCTTTTGGTTAGTTTGTTGATTATAGTACTTCTTAAAATTCTTATAGATTTCAGAAAATAGTAAAAGAGCGAATCCTTTATAGAATTCTTTGTCATCTTTTAGAATTGTGAATGCCTCGTAGGACTTCGCTTCGAAAAGAAAGTTTACACTTTTGCTTTACCAACTCATTAACTTCAAGCAAGCTTTTCTTTTTGCATAATTCATCATTATTATCTTGCTAATTTGCTATCGTCGAAACATACATTTTGTTGTATCCTTGACCGGTTTTGGACTTTCATCTTTTATCAAAAGTAGATTAATCAATTTAGTGTTGATTTCAACTTCAGTTATGCTTCTATTTCTCACTACAATTGCTACTTACTCTGTTTTTTGTTTTTTTAAGTAAGGCTTTTTAACATCTGAGAACATTGGCGACCGGCGTCATCAGATTCAAAGCCGGCCTTTCTCGTTTCAAGTTGCGAGGTTGTTCATCACTGGCTATAATGAACCTGGAATTGAAAATCTACAGGCAGCTGCCTCGAATAAACCCAGCACACTCCGGTGAGCTATTAACTGAACTATACTTTCCCGTATATTCTTAATTTTTGTTGATTATTTGAAATAATTATTTATTATAATGCATTACATATTTTTTTTATATTTTATGGGATTACTATTATTATTTTCGAAGCCGCGCATTTAAAGTCAAATCGCCGTTAATCTGCTTTGGGGTGGAAAAGATAAAAAAAATAATAAAAAAATAAATTTCGCAGGATTCTTTAGAAATACAATAGATATTCTGATATACTAACACGGTCCCTTAGACGGTTCTGCCCGAGAGCAGATCGGCTCGCTGCAATTTTACTTCAGCGCTTCTTAGATTCATTGCCTGTTTCAGTGTAGTCCTGCTCTTCCAGATTTTAGCACTAACTCTGCTTTAGAAATACTACAGAGATGGTTTTAGCAGCCACCTCACCTTTCCTTAAAAGAGATTATCCTGGCCACAAGAGGCGTGAACAATTCCAGCAACCCATTATGTGCTCTGAAAAAAGATAGGTGCCATGTGTCTGTAATATTAACGCTGCCTTGACTCCTATGAAATGTCTTAGTTTGGACAACCACATCTCTATAAATTTGAATTCAGTATCGCAAGACATATTGCAGGACTAATCGTCTTCTGGTCTCAGCGTCAGAATAAACCTCTTCTCATAGTGGTTCTCTGGCCTTTTTTTTTTGCCATATTATTGCGACGATAGAGATGATTTCTCTCATTCATCTCAAGACTTTGTCTCGGCGGCCATGCAACAGTGTTTGCTGCAACTGAAATCTGTTGTTCGTTTGAAGACTTTTAATATGAGAGCTTCCATTATATCATAGTGCCATCTGGTCTTGATTCGCGTTAAGGGGATTCCTTTTTCGGACAGAGATGCTTTGGCCTCATTCAAGCAAAAAAAAAATTAATTATACCAGTTGAATAAAAAGAAGAAGACCTGGTAGGTTTTAAACATTAGAAGCAACAGTATTCAATCAGCAGACAAAGTGAAATGGAATGAAAAAATATTAAGCAAGTCACAACATTAAAGTGCAGGCTACTCTGTTAGAACAAAACAAAAGAGCATGAGATAAACTTGAAAAAGATGGGACAATCGATCATTTGTCGAAGGGCTTAATGATATGTGTGAATGGATGGTTTAAGTATAAACCTAATATGGTATTGAAGACATTCTCATTATAATGAACACATGGCAGACGGTAGATCGTTATGAAGTGTCAACCTGGTAAAACTACACAATACAACTTATCCATATAATCAAAAGATTAATTTTTGCCACAAATAATAATTGCGTACTCCGTAAAAACAGTAAATATTTCAACTAGATGTATCAAAGCGCCATTTTATACAACAATATCTTTTAAAGAACTCACATTTAATAACTTGCTACTACCCATAAGAAATTGTTTTATTCAAGAATAGAAAGTGATCTCTGTTTAAAAGTCATTCCAGCGCACAATACAGGGGCTGCCAAACGTTACTGACATCACCGGCCAATGGAATGACATCATACAGTTAATAAAACCAATTAAGAAGCAAAAACTAGTTTGCCCTTTATGGAACCAATGTAATCGTTTGAAATGGAAGAAATTCAATTCACATCTGTTGATTGATTATACTACATTAATTTTTTAGCTATACGAGTTGATTACTATGAAGTTAGAGAATGAAATTGAAAAAAAAGAAGATTATATATCAAGTTGATTTATAAGGTTGAAAATTGTGGCAAATTAATTTCTGTTGATTGCGTCGCTTTCTGTTCTAGAATGTATTGTAATTTTTGAATTGTCTAGGTTTTGGATTGAGTTTTGACCTTTTGGCTAACCCACCTCATACCAACCGGCCATAATTCTGTTTAAAGAGCAAACTGACAACGGCAGTAGAACCTGAGGATGTACCAAACATATCAGACCTGAAAGATAGACTACCATAATAATATCTTTTCCTAACCTCGATTATATTTTGCCGTTCGTGCACGCGGTAGGAAAAAGAAACAAATTCAGAACGCGCCTACCCGATCGGGTGGTTAAGAAGGTGGTCAAGCTGGGAACTTCGGGATGGTGGACAATTGTAGAAAATAGAGATAAGACAAAAGAATGGAAATCAGTTTTGTTTTTTTATAAACCAGAAGTTGCTTCTTAAAGCTAGCTGCAGCTGTTTAAGTGGGTGTACCTAACTTTCTCCCAACGCCAAAGAAATTAGGCAGACATTCCAGTGACATAACAGCTGCGGATATAAACTTCCTCCATCTCCTATTCTTAGTAAAACTAAAATATATCGCCCCTAGAAATCTAAAATATCAGAAGATCTAAAAATATAATCAATGTGGTAAACTTGGCAGCTGAAATATTATGACTACTATTATGACATTGTGAAAGATGATCTTCCATGGTCAAAAAAGAAAAAAGAACAAACATTTCCTGGAAGACAGTAGTAAACCTCTTACCGTCGACAAGGTATAGAACAATATATTGAACAGGCGAGAGAAGAGTTTGGTACAGGGATGGCGCCGGACAGGCATCGATGTATTGGTGAATTTCTACAAGCCTTTACGCGCAGAGGTAATATTAATAGAAGTTACTGCTATTGGCTCTCCCTAAATAAGCCCTCAGTAATTTTTTCCCAATTTTTGTTAACTTTATGAAGTGTTTCGCGCTTTCCCCTTCTTCAGTTTTCAAATGTTCTGAATGTAGCGTGCAATGTGTCCCATAGGATGTAAACAAACAGCTATCTCTTTTAAATAAAATCTAAATAAATTTATTGGTAAAGGATTTTAACCTCTAAGGATTTTAAAATATCACAGGCAATTAATTTCTGTTTACACATTAATGCCTTTTATTTTTTTGCATTTTAACAGTAAAATTTAATGGCAAAAATAAATTAAGATAAGTAAAAAACAAATTAACGTTGACTGCTTTTTTACTTTTTTTTTTGTAATTAATAAAATAACTTTTTTAAGTTCTGTCGTCCGAATAAAAAGAAATTAAAATTTTTATTATTTCACAATATGTTTATTATAAGCAATAAATTTCAAGAAACAATCTGGAAATCCTTAATTAGTTTTTATTTTATTTTTAATAGATAATAAAAGTTAAAAAATGTTTCTCTGACCTGGCCATTACTATTCTTAGTGTTTTAAAATTTAGATATCGATTTTATTTATGTTGGGAAGGTGAGAACGTAAAAATTAGCGGTTGTGAGATTTTTTACCTTCTTCACAGTCACAATCTCTACCAACATCGCCTACCAGACATTAATAAATTCCTCAAAGACTTCCTGTAAAGTATAGGTTCCCGAAATATCAGCAAAAAAAGGAGAGAGAGTATTGTTACTTCAAAATTTTAACGAAAATTCAGAGATGCTAGAGCTAGGGTAATGGCTTAGTATTCCATAGAAACGCGGATTTTTGCGCTTATAGGATGAAACGCTGTTTACTGGTTTTTTGTTTTAGGAATCATTATTAATTTGGGAGAATTTCCATTGAGTAGGGGAAAACATGGTTCTCTGTACTGAATTATATAGATAGGTATGGGAGAACAGTGGCAAGTCTTGCCATTTGCTGGAGGATGCTGGTGGTGATAAGATTGTGGCTGAGAAATTTTTGACTTGGAAGACTCAGGATAGCCTACTTAACATCAGAAGGAGAGAAACCTTTGAAAAGAAGTGCGAAGGGTAACGGTCTACGAAGTTAATCTTCAATATTTAAGCATTTATTAAAAGGGCTGATGACGCAAGAGTGTAAAATTTAAAAATTGTTTACCAAATATATGAAACTTAGGTACAAGGTCATTCCAATGAGAGAATATTGAAAGAATAATGTTTAAAATTTATGTTACCAATAAAATGTTGAAAATCCTGGTAAAATCAAAAAGCAAATAAAAAAAAGTCACTTCTACTTATATCAGATACTACCTAAGATTATACTTATGACTGAATTACCTTATTAGACATCTATTTTGTAACAATTCTTGTTCTTGGAAAGAGATAGTTTAAAAGCATATAATTTGTGGTTTACTGCGCCTGCACTTTTGTTATAATAACAATGTTGCGCACCTTGTATTGTGTTTGGAAAGATTATGAATAAGTTGTTTATGTTGTTATCCTCAGTATCTCTAAAGAAGAGACTTTGCAGTTTTCAATTCTAAGCGATTTTTTGCCACTCATAAATTTAAGGCCAAGATCTGCAGAGTAAGACCCATTTGTTGCTTAAACAAACTATTGTTTCTGTTACAGAGATTAGATTTGTTCCAAAATAAAGAAAGCAAATTCTCTTTAGTGAAAGCATTCAGCTGTACATCTATTAAAAGCAAAGTGTTTAAATGTTTATTTTTCATCCAAACAAAATTAGTAAAATATAAATAACTTCTAATGAATTCTCTTCACACATTTACACTTTAATTCTTTCACTTGTTTTTCTTGAATTTATCTATACAAGTTAGTTTTAAATCAAATGAATTATAAATTTTATAATTCAATATATGTATATATACAAACAAATATATATATGTATTTATAAAAATACAATGACACATGTGAGGAGAGAACATGTTGGCTGTCCAAGAACAAAATAAATAACACTTGAGAAAATTAAGAACTGCTGTCTTGTGTTTGGACTTGTAAGGATTGTACTGTCTGGCGACTGGTCCATCCAATCCGGAGCCTGTCAAATGGTACCACTAAAATTATTCACTCCGTCAGTCACATTATAAGAAGAAAAATACTAATTTTATAAAAAGTAACAGTTAATAATTAACATCGCATTTTATTTTCACTGCCTACTAAAATAGCCTTCTCTAAAATATTGTAAAGCATTGTAAGGGTGTTGAAGAAAGATGAAGGGAATTCAGCGTTCTGCTTACAAAATAATTCATGCTCTCAATTATTCAAATAAAGCCAGACAGATAAGTTTTCAAATTTAGGTAAGACTTATTTAAAAATAGTTCTTCAAGTTCTTAAAAAAATTCTATTTCTGTTTAGGTTTTAATTTTTCTCATAAAAAAAACTTCACATCATGAAACACTGAACAGATTGAAAAGCTCTGTTTCTTATAGAAACAGGGACCAAGCAAAGATAGACCGAAAGGGACGGCAGCTAAGAGCTATAGAATTAATACCCTCTATTAATGATAAGGTTAATGATAATACTTTTGCTATTTCAATTGATGTGGTCACCATTAAGAACTAGTCGTACATGAATAAGTGTTCCCTTACCACAACTTTGTATTAAAACTTAAGATTTGTAAGAAAAAACTACTTAAAAACCATCTCCTGAATTGTCTAAACCTTTTTTGCGAAAAAATATATTCCCTAAACTGATAAGTAATTATTATAGAACAAAAACTTCGACTAGTTTTTAAGAAAATTGCAGGGGAAAAACAAACATGATATTTGCATTATCGGCCGCTTCACTGTACACAAACTTTAACAGTTGATTCAATCCTCCGCATTGCGAAAATATAAGTATTTTATTGTGTGAGTTTCAAAACAAGACTTTGAATAACGCGTTTAATTACTTTAATAACTAACTGCAAAAATTAATATACAAAAAATAAGCCTGAAAATGGTAAAATTTATTTTTTTCTATTAGATGAAATAATCAGCCACCAAAAAAAAAAATAGTACTTAAAAAATAATAAATAATACCTAATAGCAGTGGCGTACCTAGGGGGGGGCGGTGGGTGCGGTCCGCACCGGGCGGCACTTACCTTGGGGCGGCATTTTTTATATTTACTTATAGTTGTAAAAAGCAACTTATTCATTTCATATTTATTTTCTTTCTTGAATAATAAATGATTATTATGATTATTATAAGTTTAATATTTGATTTATATAAATTATGATTAACTATATGATTTCGAATATTATTCCTCGGTGTATGTAAATGCATTTTAGTGTAAATTTTGAATTCTAATTCAAGAACAAGATAATAATTTTATTTTATTGTATTCATTAAAATTCGTTGAATTCGTAAAAGGATCTTTACGATTTTGTTCGGCAATTTTTCCTAACTAAAATTTTTTGATATCAGTTTATAAATGTCATTTCTTTTGAAAAGTTTATATGATTACTTTGAAGTGATATATCAATATTTTTTTAAATCATCGATGATCGATTTTTCTTTTGAAAAGCAGGGCCGGCGGAAGGCGGTCTGCTAGGTCTGCAAAGCATTAGGGCGCCGGCATAAGAACTATCTTTTTCAAACAACAAAATCTAAACGAGACAAAACAAAAATACTGACGAAGTTACAATTTCAGGAATCGCAAATAGATAAATATACTCAGTCCGTTTTGAAGAATTGTATTTGGAATGATAAATTGCTTATAAACCATTTTGTTCATTCGCGATTCAATCTTTTAACAGTGAAGAGTGAAACAAATTATTAGGGTGCCAGTGCATTTGGAGGGTTTATTATAGGTAAGTATATTATATTACGTATTATAGATATAGATGTTATTCTAAATGCTATTCAGAGTAGGAAAATGACTTTGCCGTTTTCTATACATAATATACTATTTATTTCGACTTTCGACAAGTTATATTTTTATTATATATCCCTAGGATGAAACGAGTAAAAGAAAGTGGTGCGTCATTTAGAAAGAAAAGGAAGAGAAGGGAGGAAATACAGACTAAAAATACTGGAGCACTACTCAAATATATCTCCCATAAGTCAACTTCTAGTTCTTTTAGTATTGTTGCCTCAAATACGGGCGAAGAAGCAGCCCTCGAAGGCGAAAAAACATTTTCCAATGTTGTTCAAGAGGAAAGACCTGCTTCACATACTGGCGAAGAAGTAGAAAGTTCATCAAGTTCTGATGAAGAATCTGCTGCACAAATTATTCCGTCTATTTCTATGAAAGATATTGGATTATGGCCTAACAAAATTGACGACAATACAAGAGTATTTCTGGTACGTCAAGGTCCCTTTGCAATTCAAAATTTGGACGCCGACTTCAGCGAAGGAGTAAAACGTCCTAATAATACAATCAAAGCCAAAGGTGAAACAAGAAAACTGAGTCAGGACTGGTTTTTTCAAATTTTGCCTAATGGCGAAAAGCTCTTAAGATCGTGGATGGTATATTCACCATCGAAGAAAAGTATTTATTGTTTCTGCTGCAAACTGTTTGATAATCTTTGTCAAGCAGGTTTTAATACGGAAAATGGTTTTAACAAATGGTGGAAACTTAATCCCAAAATTAGTCAACATGAGGTGAGTCCACTGCACATTCGATAAATGTCAAGAGGCAAAACATTGGAAAAACGGGGAGAAGGGCCTTCTTGATCTGCTAAAATTTATTCAGCAGTATAGGTTGGAAAATTCTGTTCCCAACATTGTAATTTTGTTAAGAATTTTTTTAACAATTTCAATCAGTGTCGCTAGTTGCGAAAGAAGCTTCTCAAAATTGAAGTTGATAAAAAATTATCTTCGTTCTACAATGAGTCAATTAAGACTACAAAATCTTGCAATATTGTCAATAGAACAAGAAATTACAAATAATATAAATTTTGAGAGCATTAGACACGATTTTTCTAGTATGAAAGCTAGAAGAGTAGATATTATATAAATATGTTTACGAGTGCATACAAATATGTCTAAAAAAATTTACTCTGTGTATTAATTAATATTGATTAAATAACTTAATAATTTATTTATGTGTATTAATTTATAAAAACCACTATTTGATTGACTTATAATAGAAAGGGCGGCAAACTGGAGATCGCCCCGGGCGGCAAAAGTTCTAGGTACGCCACTGCCTAATAGTAATAATGTTTGACAAGATGAATGGATTCATTGAATAACTAGTCAAATTTAAATAAAAAATCAACCTTTAGACTCAATACAACAGCTGTTAATAAAAGTTCAATACTTCTAATTCAAATCTAGAACTGCCAAAACAACAAAAGATTTAAACTGGTAGGAGATTGAGATGTTAAGAACTTGGTAAACACCAAGTATGGTTAAAGCTGGCACATTAAAATCAAATCGCCTCAAAAAAATGTTTCAATCAAAAGTTTTTTTTTAATCGAAAATAAAGCTGTGAGAGCTGTTATTGAGTAAAGTGCGAAAACACACTAACCGAGGAACTCTGAAACTCTCTCAGATTTTCGAATTAATCCTTGCTCACGCTCTAATACAATCTTGACATAATCTCTAGAATCTAAGATTTCTGTTTTGTTTAAACGAATACATCTTCATTGCGTAAATATCTTGTTGGAAATTGTAAACTAATTTACTTTGATGAAATATTCCAGGCTTTCCAAAAACTGTAATTATCCACAATACTTGTTATTTTAGAGCTTGGAACAAATGAGGGTAGCTCGTTTTATTACACCAAATTTTTAAATTAAATGAGCTCTTTCAAGCTTTCGTATGTAAACAATTTTTATTACATTTTATTGCTTGCTTCGTTGTAATTTTCTTGCCAGGACCTCTGGTTAGTACTTTGGAAAGACTCTAGTTTGGAAAGGCGCGAGGAGCGCTGTTAACCATCAACTTGCCCATCTCTCATTTTTGTGGCCGACTTTCCCAAGCAGTTTGGACATTTTTCTTTCGGAGTAACCTCTTAAAATTGAGAGATACAATGAAATCTTAATTTTTAGCAAAATGGATGTAGGCAAACTTACTCTTTTCATTTGTAAGGATATTAATGTTAGTTAATGTATGACTAATCACATAATACTCTTATTGTGCTCTTAAGCGGTAATTGTGTAGTCTGAAACGCGTTCATGTTTGAAGGCCAGTAATTCCTAGTTCTGTTTCTCTATCCTAACTATTTATCACTGCAATTATTCACGAACACTGTATTAACATAACTTTAAGAGTAAAAGGTTGCTTATCAGTTTCATGACCCAATTTTACTTTATATAAGAAAGTAAATGTTAAAAGAAAAGTCTCAATTACACTGTTGTGACCGGATGTAATTTATTTTGTTTCTTTATCAAGACACAATTCAGCCTACATATTATACGTGCCAGAGAAAGAAAGGAAATACGAAAACCTACTTGGGTTAAGGGGGAACAGATAATTTATTACGAGGTGTCAAGATATTTCATTTCAAATCGGTAAAAAGAAATAAAAAATTTAGGATATTTCTAAACTAAATATATATATCGATTTAATGTTTACCGAGTATGCATGAGTAAGATATAAAAGGCCAAATGAAAGGATTTTATATTAATGCGGAGATTTATAAATGCTGAGTTATCTCCGAACAAATGTTCTACTAAAGCTGCTTACTCCTTGCTGTTCCATTCAAAAAGAATCAAGCAGAGAAGAGGTGTTTATTTTATTTACATGGCGTTGATTTATTTCTTTTATAAATAAAAAGATAAATAAAGTAAATTAAATCATCACAAAAATAGATAGAGTAACGATAATATAGTTTTTGTTTTAAGTACCAATTGAATTATTTTAAATTTTTATTTATACAATAATTATTTTTCAAAACATAGTTTTTCTTTTTTTGAATCTCTCAAAAGACTTTCAAAATATTCGACTGTTTTATTTGAGTGGGTAAAATTCTTGTTTCAAAATGCCTTTTAAATTTGTGGGCTTAACTTTTTCATTAGCCAAAGTTTCGTTGCAGATCAAAACAAAGCGGTTGCAGTTTATCGTGATAACTATTAAATTTAAACTATTATTGTAGAAATGATTCGTTGTATCTTCTCTTTATAGTCTAGCTTAAATCTAGCTCATTTCTTGTATTTTCGACTTATTTTCCGAAGTTCTCGAAGTCGCTTTGGTTTCTTCTTTTCGGATTCACATTTCTAATAACTCGCGAACTGAAAACAGCTTAAAGTATCCATGACCAAGTAAGATAACATAATTTTAAAAATCTTGTAAATCTTTCAGAGATTATATAACGCTATTCGCTCTTGTACTTGGGAAATCTATATGAAGTTTGCTGTGTTTTCTATTTAGGTTCTTAAGGAGTGGATGTTGGGCAAAATACATTGACGAAATATTTGTCTCAAGTTACTAGCAGAGATGACATCGAAATCACTTAAGAATTTCCATTAATGCTGGTATTATATAACAGATCAATTCTAAAAGAGACATCATACCCGTCTTTAACATAACATACGATTCAACAATGTCAAGGCAATTCTAAACCTTGTTTAGACTAATGTCAATCATCTTAGACTCTTTTTTCTGACATCTTACTCGTACGAACTGTTGTGTAACAGAATGGAGCTCATAAGCCACATTCGTTGACTTCAGAAATGAATTAATTTTCAATTTAGTTCGTAAAATCATTTGTAGCTTGCAAAATTTAATTTAATAGCGGTATATACTTTTTATAGTTTACGTCCTGTGTTATTGCTGTTGTTGTTAAGATGTTGCAAATACAACTTACTCACTAATGAGTATCTGTCATATTTTAAGGGCTTAATTGGAGCACCATGAGATATTATTTTCGACGCTGAAGATGTAGTTTATTTTCGTTTCTTTACATATAACATAAAAGTTTGCCGTTAGGAAAGTCTCCATTACCTGCCTATTTTACACGAATTTTTCTTTTTGGAGTTTAATTCTACTTAAAAGTTACATTTGTTCTGTTAGTAGAACCACGCTGTTTATTTTATTATTATTAGGTACTCTCTGTAATTTTTAATTTGAGTAATATTTAGTATTGTTGTTTTGCTTTTTAGTAAGATCACCTCCATGCTACGAATGATTTCATAAGCATGTAATAAATAAAAAAGATATAATTAAGTGATAAATTTCATTTGGTTATTCAGTAAGATAATAGGTGGTTTGAATGGAAATGAATATTGCCCAATGTAAGCAAATAGTGATCTCCAATGGTCCAATAGTGGGCGTTGAATTTAGGAGCGAGATAACTTATTTCATTCTGTAAAATGTAATCAAGGTTCTTGGATTTTATGAGTAGAAGCTCATAAAACTTTAGGCCACTCTAATGTAGAACCGCATTCGGTAGAAATTCTAAAATAGCAGATTAATGGGTGCATTGTTTATTATTTTTTAAACATAAACTTAAACTTCGTATTTACGTGGCATACATGTAGATCTATAATATGTAAGTATTTGAACAATTTTTCTAGGAGAATCCATTTTAGGACAGTTCTGAAGAGAGGTAGAATAAAGCTTCCTTAAAACTGTCATTTCAATACAATAACTAGTTTTGCAAACTGCATAGTTTAATAAAAATTAAATGTAGTTTGTCATTCGGAATTTGAAAGAAATCAATGCGTCTTAAAAATATAGTAAAAGAGAATTGTGAGTACACCAGATTTTTAATAACAAAATTAATTAAATATACGTAGATGAGAAGCTAGGCCATGACTGATAAGCAGAAATAAAGGTTTTGCGAAATATTTTAGTTGGAAGAATATTCCTCGAATCTGCAGAACCACTTCACTTTTTTTACATTAGAAGCGCATGTCTACAATTTCTATTCGACATTTTTTGAGAAGATTCTCAGTACTTAGGTTTTTCAAGATTACAGTTACACAATCAGATTCAGGAAAGGTGTGGTAACTGTTGTTTTCTTCCAGAAATGACCATTGTTCTTTCCATGCAATTTACAAGCTTGCATCCAGTTCTGTCAAATAATGTAGTTGGAGTAATTTTGTACTTTATCAGGTTCGTTGAAGTTTAAACGTTTATAGTCACGAAATGTGCATCTAGTATGGCTGCACATGTACACCCTGCCCCGAGGATCATTCAAATAATATTTTGTACATTAAGTTACTATTGCAATAGTGTTATAGTTGTTAGAAGTTTGTAATACGTTGCTGGCTGGGTCACGCAAGTCCTGTGACAGTATAATAGTATACAGGTCAGGTTGTAGAGTTCGTACTTTCAAATGATGTTTAAAGTCGGCCATAAAAAGAGATGATGTTCTCTGGTGACTTGGTAAAGAAGCATGACCGCCTGCCTAGCTCAGTTAACATGAAACTCAGCTTGTATAAATAAGCGAAGCCTTCCTTATAAAGAACATTGAAGAAGGAACATGCGCCTCTACAGCTGCTACTGACTCGTACAATCTGTGCTCTCATGTCCATATTCAAGGCAGCATCCTGAATCCCTCTCACCTTTTCCTTCTCCATCGGATCATATATCATCACAACTGTCACATTTAATGAATATAACTTCATATTAATGTAGAATTGGACCCAACTGTGTGCACTTCTCACTATTTGCATAATAAAGCTATGTAAGATGCTCTACATAAAAGAATTTGATAAAGGTCACGTACAAACTCTTACTGTATGTAAAATGTTTTCTCCTTTCTAGCGTTTTACAGATTATATTTAATTATAGGTTTAGAAAAACATTATACCTATCATATATTAACTGAATTCTAGTCGTCGTTATACAATACGATAGATTACAATAATACTCCTAATTTTTTATGAAACTTATGTGATTCATGTTTTCTCAATTAACTCATACTATTCGGAAGCTTTCTTTGGTTAATGCATGCAGTTTAGAGGACAGGAACTGGTTTTTATTTCAAGGAAAGTATGTGAGCACAAAAATAAATTTCTTACAGTTTATCATTTAAAAAAAAAAAAAACTGTAGGAGATTTAATATTACGGTACCAAAAATGTTCGAGATAATTATTCGGTCAAAGTTTAGGATATTTAACTGAAAAAGAAGTTTTCCGCAAGAAAGTGAAAATGTTCAGAACAGGAATATGGTTATCTTTACACAGCTAGTATAACCTGAGATCTAGTGTAAAAAAAGAAAGTTATTTGTCTCCTAGGAAAATAGTGGGTGTTTAAATCCTAATATTCTAGCAACCAATTGCAAAAAGAAAGGCTACAACCATTGACAATGAGTACAAGTTAGAGATGTTGAGGTAGTGGATTGAACTGATATGTAAAATACAATTTTACTGTGAGAAAGCTTAATGCATTGTCTAAGCATCTGTTCATCTAAACAAGAGTCCCTCAATCAAATCCTCAAATGACTCAATGTTTTACTGACTTATTTTGGTTTATTTCTTTAAATAAGATAACAAATTATAATAAATGAGGGTTATAAGAGTAGCAGTCGACTCTCGAGAATAACGTAAAATATTGCATCTAATAAATAATTTAATAATATTGCCTCAAGAAAAAGGAAAAATGAACTGGAACGCTAACGACCTAAAAAATGATGCACGAAAAAAATATTACATCTATTTATAATAATAATAATATGTAACGAGAGAACACTGTCCGGAAGCCGGCAGTGCACTGAAAAAAGCTCCGAGCGCTAATAACCTCAGCTGTTGATGCGCAAAAAAATAAAAAAAAATAAATAAATAAATAATAATAATAATAAGGGAAGGGATTAGCTATGAGGTTAGCATACTGGACTCCCACGCGGAGGTCCCGGGTTCGAATCCAGCTGCTGACCCTTAGATTTTCTCTTCCTAGGTGCTTCTTACAGCTCACTATCCGGTGATGGACAGTGCTGTCTGTAACGAGAGAACACTGTCCGGAGGCCGGCAGTGCGCTGAAAAAAGCTCCGGGCGCCAATAACTTTAGATGTTCACGCGCCTTAAATCATAAAAAAAAATAATAATAATAATAATAAGGGAAGGGATTAGCTATGAGGTTAGCATACTGGACTCCCACGCGGAAGTCCCGGGTTCAAATCCAGCTGCTGACCCTTAGATTTTCTCTTACTAGGAGCTTCTTACAGCTCACTGTCCGGTGATGGAAAGTGTTGTCTGTAACGAGAGAACACTGCCCGGAGGCCGACAGTGTACTGAAAAAATCTCCGGGCGCCAATAATTTTAGATGTTGACGCGCCTTAATTAAAAAATAAAAAAAAAATAATAATAAAAATGTTTTTTTTCCAAAAGTGAAATAAAATACAATACAAAATTATTTTCTTTTAACAAAAATAAAAGACTGTGCTCAGTGCCAATTAAAACCATCAGCGAGGCAACTGTCTAAATCTTGTACAGAGTTAATTAAATACTATTAAAAGTATAACTCCCTAACCTAAATATTGTGATTCATTTATTTATTTTTACATTATTACCAGTTTACACATCATGTTTCAAGCATTTTTTAATATCTGTTCATTTTTTTTCAGTTAACGGGATTCCCAGCAAATTTACTTAATAAGTGGACTCCATTTTAGTTACCCATTTAATTGATTCCTTACAAGAAATTCCCCCTCAAAATGAAACGTGTCATGACATAAAAAAGGGAACGTTCATCATTTCTGAAAAAACTGTGATTGAAAAACATGAGTTCGTCCCTTACTTTCACAATCTAACTTTTCTTTTTTTTTATCCAGAGATTACCCAGCATCTATCTATTAATACAAACTCGCAAAAAACCTTGAAAAAGTTCAACTTGATTAGGTGATATTTCATTTTTGCAATATTAACTCACTGCTGCATGTTCAAACATTTACATATGAAAGAAAAAAAGAGAAGTGATTTGCAATCGTATAAAAGCGACAATATTTTATGGAATATTTGTAATTTGTTACAAGTATAAGCGTGGGAGCAAATAGAAAATATATAGCACAAGTTTCATATTACACGGACATGTTTTTATACGCATTTATCTTATATCTGTGTTTAAATGTAATGTTAAAGATGTAAATATTATTAACATAAATTTAAGGAAGTTGATAGATTTCGCTATTTTGAATAATCTATGTGTTTGCATTATGTATATAACTATTTCTTACTTACAAGACACTACTCACCGTGATTCCATTGCTTAATTTGTATTTCGCTACTAACGGTAACCAGCCCTTCAGAGTTCTTCATAGTAGCAAATAATCCCTTCATTTAAGATTGTACAATATGAAACTACTTTTTAAATTTCCGTGGGTTCCCTAAGAATATTAGAACAAAACAGATTTTTTTAAAAAAAAAAAACCTGCAAAAATACTTCACGAGCCCTTTTTACTTCTTTTCTTTTGTCCTAAGGAGAGTTAGTGCGTGAAATCATGTTCATACTCACCAATATACGATTAGATCGCAGGCAGTGTCTAGTGACACTTAATGAATACATAAAGAAGGAAGCGCCAAAACGCCAAATCCCAGGACGGAACAGAGTGTCTAATGAAATTGTTAGTCGCCTCTTCACACAGATTCCGCAACAAACAGCAAATACGTACATACGATCATCACTCATGCACATCACAATAAGCTACACAAAAACGCCGCGATATAATTTTATGTACTGAGTTCCATTCCCGTACATAAAATATGTGAACTATCCGCAACCTTTCACGATACCTATTTGGTAGTTAGACATAAGGTTCTCCTGAGAAAAATAGGCATTACTGGACTTATTTGCTAAAGACGATTCAGTAATCGATATGCCTGAGGAGAAGGTGGCTAATATTTTAGAACTGCAAAGACATTCTACAGGCAAAAAATCAATTATTAACACCAAACACGCATTAAGCCAAACCAAGAAAATCTCGTTGCGACATAACAAGTCTGCAAACTTTCTAAAAGCATCAATTTTACTTAAGTTTTCTAGCACAATGGGAAATATAGCATCCTTTTACTGAATATGAAGCCCAAGGCAGCTAGTTGTAGGTTAATAAGGAGGTCCTCATAGTGTGTATATTCCAAGACAATGTGTTCCGCGCTGATTTCTCCTAACAGCGATCACTTCTAACCAAATCTATTCCATGCAATTAATTATGCTACCCCATAAGAAGAATCTTAGTATCCTTTTAGAAGCCGTCGTATCAGGTGAATTGTACTTCTTTTCAAACCAGCGGAATTCCTGTTTTTCCTGGAAATCTCGCTCAAGATGTCCACGTTCAAAATGTAAACGTTCAAAATATTTTATGGTTTAAAATAAATAAAATAATATTCCTTGAATAATTTTAGACATTGCAAAGTGCGGTAGCACAGATAAAAGTTGGAGATAAAATATTTACATTTCAGAATGGAGCAAGCGTTAGTAGTTAGATCGCTTGCAACATATTACCATTACGTAAACAAGCTTTCCAGGTTTTATTCACTTGCTACAATAATAATCGCCAAAAAAAAATACAAAAGCATTGAACATTTTAAAAACTTCTTTTTTTTAAAAAAAAAGAAAGAAAAAGAAAAGATATAAATTATTCTATCTTGAATCTAAGAGCGATGTAATAAGGTTTAATTTGAATTGATGGTTCTGATATCGACCGTAGGAACTTGAATTATTATTTTGGATCATTGAAGGCAATCATTTATTTAAACAAACTTTTTTCCACCAACGTTGCAGCAAATTTATTACCTTCTTCAGAATCTTTACAAAGCAATCATAGAAATACAATGAGCTATTCAACTAATCTATAAGTAAGCAATAACGTAAGCAAAATTAGTACATAAATACATTTGAAGGAGTCTTTTTTGTGCTTAGAAAATACAAATGTGAAACAAAATAGTATCAACTTTCGTTTATTTATTGTTCTTTACAATTGAATTGTCCCTACCTTATCTGTTAAGAATTTTTGGAATAAAGCGTTTTTATATTTTTTAAATGGGTATTGTTTTCACAGTATTTAAGATTTGTTCCTTTTGATTAATTAAATTTTAAATCAAGAGAAAGTTCTACTGAAAAACATTGAGTTTGATTTCAATAAATTCAAATCAACGAATAGATTTACTATAAAAAAACATAAGTAGGTAAAAAAAGAAAAACCAAAATGCTATTCGAAAAAACATTTAATAGAAAAGTTGGACAAATTACTTAGATTACTTTTTAAATCTACAGAGATAAAAACGTAAGAAAAGAAAAAAAAAAATGTAAAATAATTTACTGACCTAAGAAACATTTGAGAATTTTGCTTCCTTGGGAAGAAAAGTCTTAAAGATGTGTGAGCAATAAATCACGCCGGATCTTAAGTTTCCGGAATGTCGAGTGAGAAGGAGCAGAATGCTCGCATTGCGGCTTGCAACGACTGTTTTGTCACAATTCTCTGTCCAGATAGAAGAATAACAAATAAATCTATTTAGTAAATAATATAATTCAAGTTAAAAATTTAGATATACCTCCTCTGTGTTTTATTGGCAATGCCTTTTTCTTTTATTTATCTTACAAAGAATACAAACTTAATTCCTTGACCATTGTGAAACAGAAGTATATACATTTTTGGCGCATGAAAAGGAAAACAGTTGATGTGCTCAAATTTCTAAGTAAGCATTAACATTGGAACATTTTGATAATGAGATGTCCCTAATAGATAAAATGGGCATTATTACAAAACAAACTTCCTCTTCGATGACGTCTAATTTATCTTCTGCTTACAGGATGCGAACTCTTCACCATTATATTTACGATTAAAATTAATTTATCTTATTCTTAGAACTTTAATCTGGCCTACTTTGATTGGGAATTCTACTGACTAAATATTTTTATTTTATCTTTAAAACAAAACAAAAAAGTGATAAAATGAACAGTAAATTGTTGTTATGGACGAGGTTAAAGAGATCGCCAGAGACCACCAAAAACCATTTTCTTGGAAAAAGTACATTATATTATATTATATTTATTCAATTTATTCAGTTACGACCTATAAACTCCGCGCATGCCCTTCGGGAAAACCATATACGATAACCTTACAGCTGAGAAAGAAAAGACTGATCAACAAGCAAAGAGAATTGGAAAACTACACGGTAGCTAGGAGCTTACAAAAAAGCAAGCGAAACTTTGAAGGGCAAGAAAGTTAAAAGAACTTTTTATGAACAATCTTGAATTATAAACAGATTGTACACTGGCCTTTAGATATCTAGCAGACTTTAACAATGAGGATTTAAAGATGTTTATCGCTAATACTGAGAAAACTGTTATTTTAATAAACCCATCAAAGAACTCGAAAGAACAGAATCGAGGAAAGAAACGTGTCCTGACACCACAATAAACCTTAAAAGTAAAGTGGTGAAACATTTCCTTTTTAACTTACTGAACTCTGTTTTGAAGGCAAGGGTTCCAACCGCATAGCATAAAGCCGAAGAGTTTTCAGTAAAAGCTAAGTAAGCCTCCCGCGAACCCTCAGTTACCGACCGATAACTTTCACAAGGGATGGTTGTCAACTTATGGAGAGTGGTTAGATTGACAAATTATGTAAACATGACGAATTTCTGGCGAAAACTGCAGGCTAATAGTTGCCTATAAATAAGTTTATAAACTTTTAGTCTGGCTTTAGGAAGGAACGGGAAACAATCGAGCAAGTTGCATCCCTGACAATGCTTTCAGGATGCCTTCCAAAAAAAACACTGTTGGAAAACAAAGCCGCAGGCGGTTTATGTTTAATGAACATTGTCGAAAACGTTACGTTAACTAACAAGATAACTAAAACTTAACCAAACATTAGTAATTTAGAAAGAATACTCCTAAAAATTATTGATATCACCAACACATTACATGCCAAAAAACAAAAAACAAATCCTCCAAAAAATAAATTAAAGGGTTTTTCATTGATGGAAGGAGGATTTCATTGATTTATACTAAATACTCGTATATACAAGTAGGAACTATAACCATCCTAAATGTTACAGCTGTACACCACTACTAAACAAATAAAGGACACTCCAAGTGACTCTGATTTTTATACAGGGCGATTCATGACCTGTTTAAAAAATCAATAAGGAGTCTTTCTTGTATTTAGAATTTGCAATGCTAATAAGTCGCCAACTTAGATGTAAACTCCATGTAGTTTAGAAATTTAATACCCTATATCTTCTTTCAGCTACCGTACATGTCAAGTTGAAAGTATTTATTTCATTTTTAATTAATCTCTTACTCACAGTCTTAATTAGAATTTCATTCATTTTATTGAAACTTGAGCTAACAGATTGCCATGAATTTGAAAGTTTAGAACTGAGAGGCCCAATTAAATATTTTTGAATCTCTTTTGTAGATGAGATGCTGGGCTCTGCTAAAAGGTTTTCCATCAAAGATTTCTCAACCAGTGACCTGCACCTTTTGCTACAAATTTCTTGGTGTGTCCTGATAAGTCATATTTTCTGATTTCTCTGACTCTTTTGGCCGATTGGTTAGATAAATAGATTTGGTCAGATTCATAGGCAGATTTATTTATTTATTTACAATACAAGCAATCACCCAGTTACAAAGAAATATAATTTAAAATAACATTTAATAATAACTCAACGTATAATAATTATAGAATATACATATATCATACATTTATACATATATATATCGTAGAATAGAAATAATATATACACATAATTTACTTAATAGATAAAAAATACTTCAAAATATGTACTATAAAATATACTTTAAAAATAGAAACTTTACTTAATCAATAAATCTTAATAATATCACAAATAACCGGTAAGTTTTCCCTAGTACCAATCACCGCAAAATCAGTTATTTAACAAATGTTTCAACTCGATCATATTGGTGTTGAATATATCAAAATCAGCGGGTAGATGATTAACTTGATCCGCAACTCTTGGAATATAACCGAACTTACGATAATTAGTACCATGGCACACTTTAGAAAACAATTGTTTTCGTCTAGTACAGTTTGTTGGCACATGAAAATTTAACAATGACAACAGTTCAGGACAGTTAATATTATTATTTAGAATTCTGAAAATAAAATTTAAGTCTGTGGCTTGTCTACGAAACTGTAAAGTACTCAAACCAGTAAATTCCATTATGTCATCGTACGGTACATCCGTCATGGCTTTTGTCTCTCGATACCAGAGCAATCTTAGGAATCTCCTTTGATGTGATTCCAGCTTGTTGTCGTAAGTTTTCTGATAAGGAGACCATAAAGCAAAGCAGTACTCAAGAATAGGTCGCACCATTACTTTGTAAAGGATAATTATGGTTCTGACATCTTTAAAGTTTCGAGTAGATCTATATATATAGCCAAGCATTTTATTTGCCTTTGTGACTATAGAGTTCATGTGGAGGTTGAATGAAAGGTTAGCACTGAACGTAACACCAAGGTCCTTCACTACATTAGATCTACTTAGAGTTGAAGCATTAAGGGAATAATCGAAGTTTGTACACGCTCGTTTTCTACGATGATACCTTACATTTAGAGATGTTTAGGAGCATATCATTTTCATCACACCAAACACTCAGTCTATGAAGAGTTTTGGAGGAGGAGAAAGTCATCCGCAGAGTTAATGGCAGTATAATGAACACAGCAGATTATGAACAGAGAGGATTTTGTATGTTATACTTTATTTTGTTGTGTTGTTTTATAATATATAAATTTTCTGGTGGAGCAATCAAGGTGGTGTAGTAGTGAATGTTAATTGACTTCCGATTTCTGCAATTTCAGCGAAGAACGCATTGTGAAGTTGGAAAGTGATTTACAAAAGTAATTTGCCATAAAAAAAAAGAAAAAAAAAAAGAAAGACGTTTACCCTTTGAATTTGCTGGGGCATAAAGAAATAAAGTTCTGTAGGAAAGTGAGAGAGGAGTTGTGTTTGATAAATGGCAAGGATCTGTGCCAGATAAATAATTCTTACCAACTAGAATGAATTCACATAATTTTCTTTTCGTTTGTGACATGTAGGCAGAAGTTCGCAGTCTCTGTTTAGAACTAAAAAGCGAATGAAAACCCCAGGGAGTTAAACTTAGCCAACATTTTAGCGTTTTGAAGAAGTTAAACACATTTCATTGTAAACGCTCTCTTAATAAGATTTTCATTTTATTGTACTATGTCCGGAAACTTTATCTTCTTTCTTTTCCAATTTACTATCACTTTTGATGGGTTTAGTTTCTCTGTTTATCTGTTTATTGATGTACTGATTATGGTCATCATTAACATTTATAAAAGTAAACTCAAACCTTACTACAATTTTTATAATTCCTATTTATGTTTTTAGCTTTAATATTTTATTTATATTTACACTTTCTTAATTTAGTACCACTAAAGCTACAGCTAAGTAATGCCTTTGTTATTATCTGGAGTTGCATCCAGCAATCAAGCAGATAGATAAGGCAGATTAAGGTGGATAGCAAACTTGCATTAATAATTTTTGAAGTTAAATGAATAAACAAACATTAATAATGAATTCCTATTAACAGTTAATGTCTCAGCAAGTTTGTTTTTTTTAATGATTTATAGTTTTAGTAAGAGATGACGCCTTACCACACCACATATCCCAAACAACCAATCTAATTCTCCGATCTATTCACTTGACCCATCAAATCACATATTTCCAGAAAACTCAATTTTTAAAATCTTACTCCCCCAATACAGCTGATATTCTGTCTCAGAAACCGGTAAGTTTCTTGTATTGTAGTGCTGATATTTTAATACATCAAATGTATTAGCAATAATTAAAATAAATTAGACTTTCAACCCTTCTTAGATTTAGTATCCTTTAATATGGCAATGTACCTGTATTACAAACATAAAATTTGTAGCGCAGAACTTTTGAATTTGGCTGCAAGACTACGGACAATGTTCGCAAAATTCAGATCCACAGAACCATGGATTAAAACAATTTATTAAAACTGTCCGGTAGGACAGTTGTATAAGGGTTGACCATCAAAAACTGCACGAAAAAGCGTAACGTTGAAAAACACCCAACTTTGACAATTTTTTTCTCTTTTTCTATAAAAGATAAAATTTCCAAATTTTCTTTAAAATATAGAGCAAACACTCCTTTATAGCTGTAATTTTTTTGCAACCACCCAGATCTAATAGGTTTCGAGAAAAAAGTTGCCGAAAATGAGCAAAAACGGCTTTTTCAAAAAATGTTCTTGTTCTTGTTCTTCTTCTTCTTCTTCTTCTTCTTCTTCTTGTTCTTGTTGTTACCTTTTTTGTAAACAACGTAGCGCCTAAACGCGTGAACCGATTTTCATGAATGAGGTGTCATTCGATTCGGAATTTTATGTAGATGTGCCTTTTGGGGGTCTCGGCCCTGTACATCGAATGGGAGAGAGGAGTTAGCCCCCTTTATGTAAGGCCCCCTCCAAAATTATTATTACTAATTACTCTGTAAATCTTGGCCCGATTTTGATAAAATTTGATAGGATGATAGGGTTAGGGCTCCCCTACATAACAATAAAGCGACGATCTGCTCTTACACTTGTTAAGGGGAAGTATAGCAATCGTTTCAAATTATCGACACGTGAACCGATTTTCATGAATGAAGTGTCATTCGAATCAAAATTTTGTACAGATTTGTACTTTAAAAGTCTCGACGCTATGCCTCATAAGAAGGGAAGTTTGCCCCACCCAAATAAGGCCCTTTCTAAAACTATTATTACTAATATTTCTACAAAGCTTAGTCCGATTTTGATAAAATTTAGCACGAAGAAGTGATTAAAGCTCCTCTACATGGCTGTGAAGTGCCATCATGCTCTTACACCTACTAAGAGGAACTACTGCAATCGTTAAAATTATCAATGAGTGAACCGATTTACATTAATGAATTGTCGTTCGATTCAAAATCTTTGCCTTTTAGGGAGAAGTACTGTAATCGCAGTTTATTTTTCTTGCTCCTCTTAAAAGGAAGTACTGAAATCGCAGTTTAATTTTGCTATTTACGTAAAAATACCTTCCTATTTTATTCAAAACGCTTTCTCAAAAAAAAATGGTTATTGAGGATGGTTTGGGGACCGCAACTATAACCATTCTTTAAAAAGATCTCTCCAGTGGTAGTTACGGTTCCGATTTAACACCATATCAGGTTATAATGATAGAATAGCTTATTCCAAATTTTAAAAAAATCTGTAAAGCAGACGTAACTTTGCTAATAGACAAAAAGGAAAATCTATCCAAAAGGTACAAAAATCTCCTTAACAAAAACTTACAGTTTAAAATGTTAAGTATAAGGGTTGATTAAACGCCAAAAGGTACACAAATCAGCAAGTACCCAACATTTCATTAATACTTCATTGATATTATTTAAGTAATTTTACCGCATTAATTTTCATTAATATTTTTTAAGAATTTATTAGATGTCACATACCCTTATGCTGGCCAGTTCATTCATAATAGTTATAATTGTGATAAAATGTATATTATATCTTCGTATAAATAGGTACTTTATTTTAACTCTATTCCAAATTATTCTTCTGATTCTGAAGTTGTCACATATACATGCATGTTAAATTAGAAAAAGACAAATTTAGAGTCGGCTACTGTTTAAATTTGAATCACGGAGGATTTAAAACAATATTTCAGTCTTGAATTCGTCTTACCGAAATATTCGTGATGACAAATAACACACAGTTAATAACAAGTAGATTATTCAACATTATTTATTCATTTCTCAATTGTAATTTAATTTAGTTCCCCTAATTTTACTTATGGTAAAATACTGGAATAATTAGCTGTCCTAAAAATATGCATATCTTATTTATTTTATATTACATGTATACAACATTGTGGGAAGAACACCTAGATTGAGAATGTAATTGAAGAAAACTATATTATTTGCGATAAAGCCAGATTATTTATTACTTATTATTACAAACGTTTGACTACTACATAAAATAACAATTACTTTAACCGAAGAAAGAACTTAAACCGACGATTTTTATTTAAAAATAAAAATAAATAAATAAAATCATTGATATACGAATGTTGGTGTAAGCAATTTTTAAAAAATTTTATGAATTTTTTAGCCTCATATTTTTTTATTTTTTATAACGTTCTCTTTTTTACCTGTAATCAATAGTTTGATTATTATAGATAAATAGATATTACAGTCAATCTAAGTTAAATGGTGTGCTACTTGAACAAATATTTTGTAGATGAAAATGGCCAGCATAAGGGTATGTGACATCTAATAAATTCTTAAAAAATATTAATGAAAATTAATGCGGTAAAATTACTTAAATAATATCAATGAAGTATTAATGAAATGTTGGGTACTTGCTGATTTGTGTACCTTTTGGCGTTTAATCAACCCTTATACTTAACATTTTAAACTGTAAGTTTTTGTTAAGGAGTTAGTAAGTAGGTTTTCTCACTTATCTTCTCAAAACTAAGTTCTTGTGGAAACTAAACTTCAAATGATGAGTAGAAGGACACAGGCACTTCCCAGACTCATTAGAAAGTTAGAATAATAATAAGTGTTCTGCAATACTTGATGAAACATGTATTATTTAATGTTTTGTTTGACGATTTATTCAGATTCATATATATTTTCATATTTTATATTTATTTGAGATTCATGTCCTACTGCTTTGACGAACGATCCTTAGCACAAAATTAGAACTAGAAAAATCAGTATTAGAAAATAAGTAATTGAATTAAAACATTCATCTATGTTATAGTAATGCGAGGAAGGAAACCTTAACTGTGTGATAATGAAAAAACAATACTCCTTGTCTTATTCTTATTTAATAATTATAGAGGAAAGAATGGCCACTGTGTTAAACTATAAAATAATACTGCCTTCAAGTTAATAGCTTCAGTCATGAGAAACATAAATAGCTGCTTTCGAAGTTATAAATTTTATTTTCTTGAAAATAAAGGTCAGTTTAATTATTACTACTAAAACTTAACAAAATCGTTTACAATCTTGTGAACAGCAGAATGATATTTAGTGCAAAGTAGTTGGGTTTAATTTTTAATACTCATTATTATCTCAGAGGTTACTTTCACAACTGAAAGTAGTTATTAAATGGACATTGTCATAAGGTAACTAACATGGAAAGATTAGTTAATAATATTCTATTTCATTGGCGAACAGTTGGTGGTAAACCCAAATATGGAGTATCTGCAGATCAGTATTCCTAGGAACAAGAAAGAACATTTGCAACTGATAGATCTCCTTGTGGGAGGCCATAAACAAGCAGCTACAACTTAAGTGCAACGTATATCGTGTCCAATGAAAACAACACGTTTCTCATTTTATGATAAGATCTTTTTTTCTTTTTTAATTTTAGAGCTTCTATGTTGATAATATTGTAAATTATTAATACAATTGATTGAAATAATGTATAAGGTTGCTCTAAGACCGTTATAGTTATTTCTGCTGTTATAATGGGAAAAAGGTAAATAAATAATTTTAAAAAAGTAAAAGTTATGAGAAAAAGTAAAAATGGGTAATGAGTTATCTCTATTCCAAGAAACTAATAAAGTGAGTTAATAAACTGAGTAATTAAAAATTTTACAGCTTCAGTGCTAAAAATAAGTCAGAATATACTTTAAGGTAAAAGAACCCTCTGTAGCCAGGGTCACTTTTCAACTACATAAAAACATTTCTAAATAAATCTAAGGTAGTGATAGAAGTTTTTTTGCAGAAAAGAAAGATTTGATTAACTTCTTTAGCCAACTAATCCGTAACAAAATAAGAGACACAAGTTGGATATAATTCAAATCATGGACTAACAGTATCAATTTTATTTAATTCATCGTTTGTACAGTCTTAATCAAATGCTCTCCAAAATGTTTGTTTCATAACTGAAACTTTTTTAATGATTTAATAAAGTAACTGAAGGCAACATTCTCATTAATGAACAATTAATTCGTTCTCATAATTCATTCTTAATAATAAATTTATTCTCCATTCCAATTTGAAGATTCGGGCATGGCTTCAATTCCTTAAATCTATTCAGTTCTAAGGAGTTTTCGATAGCATCCACGTTTCTGAGCCACAGCAAATTAGCTAAGTCAGAATTTGCTGTACTATAAATGCAAGTTCTAATCGTAGCTCTCTTTGCGCTAGGAATAACCTTATGGTTATGTTCATTATCAAATGCTTCCCAAGGTCCTGAGGTTGCCAATAGAATCTCCACCACCCTCGACTACCTTCAGGCCGTCTTTTCATTCAGTCAATCTTCCTAGGCCGTCTGATCAATTTAGTCCCTCAGAGACCACAACCTCTACTACATTGTTCTCATTGTCTTGGCCACACCTGCTTGACCAACCCATACTCATTTCTTCAACATATTCAGCCACTTCCCATTTTCTCCCTTACCGGTTTATTTCTTGTCTCGTACAATAGTTACGGATGGACCAATGTCAATTTGATCATAGATCTGTACTTACAGTACAACATAGAAATAGACCAATCCCTCTTTCCCGACCACCTAATCCTGTACTCCGTTAAGACTGGACAGATGCCCACAAAGTGATACAAATCACATCTGTTGCTGAACGTATACTGTCGCTGTTGATCAGGTTTCATCACATTATTATTAAGCGGCCCTAACAGCTTGAGCAGTTTAAAAGCACTTTAATAAAGTACAAATTATTGGCATCCTCTTCATAGTGCCTTCTCGCTGGATCGAGTATTAACTTCTTGTGGAAATAGATCGTCCTGAGTTACAATGTTGTCCAAATGTACACTTCCATAATTTAATCAAATGACACCGTACTTTTAAATCCAAATTATCTTTGTGTCAATATTATTATTTATAATTATTTCTTTGGCAATTAATTGTTAATTTTGTTCATGGTAATGATATCACTTTTATATTTATATAGTTAAAATTAACCTCAATTTGTGAAAGAGTAATCTGGTAGTGAAAATAATTTTTTTTTTATACATCTTTTCTACTGATATAACACTGTTCCAACAGAACAACATTTTAAAAGATAATTTATAGATTTGAAAATAATCTTCAAGCACTTTTTTTGTCTTTTATTGTATTAATTTCTCAGTTTATCAGGATTTTTACAAAAAACTATTTATTTTTAAAATAATATAAAATTATTTATGGAACACAATTTTTATTTTTTAATAGAGGTAATCAGTGAAAAGTTCACATTAACAGACTAAACAATCCTGAAGTAAATTAAAACTGTTTTAAAGCTAGCAAAGTATGCAAGGCTATTAACAGTCTTTTACTTGGTTTCTCTTCTTTTGTACACTATAGTTTATGTTGAAGTCAAACATTTACTAAAAATAATCATCTCGCATCTTATATAACACTGTTTACTGTTTTCAATCTTTTAACATGTTTACTTACTGCCAAACATCCAAGTAATAGTGTACCGACGTTACAGATTGCTGACAGAACTTACTGGAGAGGATTTCATTGTACTCCTCTAAGAATTAAGACACTATCACAGGTAAACTTTTACAAATGAATTACTGAATAAGGCTATCTACAAAGAGCGCACCAGTATCCTCAGCTTTAAATATAATTATCTGTTCCACAACTAAAATCTTCTTGTGATTGTGGCTTTCATTCAAGTTTCAACTTACCTTTAACAGACTTGGTGCTCCTTGTATCCAAAATAAAGCACATTGGGTGTTTCTGAAGCCATCTTTCAAGTCTGTTGAAACAGAAAGTTTGGAAGTCCAACTAAGCAAGAAGTCTGGAAAGAGCAGGAGCTTTAGTTGTTTCCTCAGTGATCCATTTCTGACTAAATGCTAGTTCTAATTAATCTGCTTTAGTTAATAGTGAAATGTTCTTACTATACACTGTAAACTATAATTTGTCCTTTAGTGGATTATATAAAGTTCATCAAATATTTTTGAAAAGTCAAAAGCTAATATAATCAAAAATGCTTGTTCATTACTAACATGACACTTTCTTTAAAAGTTTAACATTTATTTATCTTTCCTTTACCAACCCTCTACAGAAATCAATGAAGAAGAAAATTTTTTGGAATATTTCGTTACTTATTTGAACATAATATGAGGGTCACACTAATAACTTTTCTTGTAACTAGATAAATGTAGATTGAAGGAAGTGTATACGGTAGAAGCTGCAATTCAATTTCAACTATTTAAATAAACAAAATAAAAAAATAAGTATTTTTTTAAAATAGTTGTGATTTATTTTGCCCCAATTTACTCATCAAACAGTTAATAGCAAGAGTTATTGAGAGGTTATTATTGCTTCATTTTGGTACATGGAATTAGGTTCTTGTAAAGAGGTTTTCCATCAAGTTTTTAGAATCAAAAAAATTCAAACTTTCAGAAAAGCACTCGAGAGGGCGGGCTAGTAATAGTGCCAAACTACATTTGCTTTCCATACTTCTAATTATTAACCAAATTTTTAGTAATTGTTTCCCACTTAGGTGACAATGAAATCACAAAAAAAAAAAAAATATGAAAACTCTGAAATTGAATAGCTAATATAACTGAAATTGAATGTTCAACGATGATTAACTTTTTTTAAAAAAAGGTTGTTCTAAAATAAGAGAGATTCTTAGGGGCTGTTCCCACCTAGTGGAAAACAGAGGTAACTTCGGAGCGCGTTATGGTACCTAAAAGAATTCAGAAGGGCTTTGGCTAAGCTTGGTCTTTCCCTAACGACAAATGATAATTTGAGCTCAAAAATTTATAATTTAATTTCAAGAATTATTTAATTGAAATTTTACGAGTCTTATTTCTTCCAAGATGTATCTTAAGACAAGAGGAAAATGAGCTGACAGTCTCCTTCTTTCAAAAATAATGTTGGAAGTAGTTTTTTTTTAAAAAAAAAAAAAGTAGGACACAGGTTGTATTGACATTCTACCTCTCTTGACGGATATTCTTGCTGCAGTTGACCTCTATAATTAACTGTCACTGTCATCCCAATACATAAATATTTTTTGTATTGAGTTGTGAGCAAATACACTCGAGTGTACGTATAATGAAAGGTTAAGTATGAATTAAGATTTGACTTGTGCTTGAAAAGAAAAAGAAGGTAATTTTTGGTTTTGTGAATAAATAAACATTTTGTATCTTCCTCTCAACATGTATTTATTAATAAATAGTAAAGTACAACAATCTGTTTGGAGAACTCAACGTGTGATGTTCCTTCACATCTATTACTGACCTTCCACCTTCTCGACCTATCTGTTTTCAAGAAGTAAAGTGTATCCATTCTTTTTACTGGTGAGCAAATAAGTTTCATGAACTAGCCATTTTTCGCTGATTAACTAATGCTCCATGTTAAGCCTCAACAAACAATTCTTAACATCTTTCCATTCAACAAATAACATTAAATCATCTCACCACTGAAAGTTTTATTCTCACCTAATATTTTCCTAATGCAAGATGCTTTATAAGAAGAATGCAAGGAAAGTTTTCGAAAAAAATTTTAAATATACTTAGGCCCTTGCATCATGTAAGAAATGCGCTAATTAATTATTTGTCAGCCGAAAACTCTAGCGCTGAATGAATCATCTTGAATCAGGGCAACAATAATAAGAAAGAATTTCGTAATGTCTGATACTATTACGAAAGAGAGCTCACAAAGATCAGGGTAACAATTAAATATATGTAAAACAGTTTGTAACCAACATTATCGGAAATACGGGTTTGTTGATGTTTAATCCTATTCTGAGAATGCAGTTTAATATGCACATTTCCAATGAGCGCCATGCCACAAGCCACAATTCTTTTTCAAGTAATTGTAAATTCTTGTTTTGTTACTTATTTACTTGTTAAACAAATTTAGTTTAATAGGATAATTAGTGTAACTTTAAGAGGCTCAGACAAAAACGAGTTCAGCATCAATCAATTTAATATTCATCCACTACTAAAAAGAAAGGGTGATATATAACTTTTCTCTTAGCCAGAAGATGAAGTAAGAAAATGAGTTGGCTTCATGCTTTCACGCAATCACAGTCTTAGAGTCCATTTACAATGTCGTACATTAAACTATCCAAGTACTTAATTGTTTGTTGTACGTACATGCAAGTCGACTAACTCTGCAGAGTCAATTATGTGAATACAGGGTTGCCGAAAGTATTGCATATGCGTTTATAGGCAGAGATATATTAAGCTTTGTAAGAAGCACTTAATGCCTTCAGTTGATTTTTAAATTAGAGAAATAATACTCCTTCCTACTAGCTGGTTGCAAGTATGTATTTAATGGCAAAAGAGACTCTTCCAAAAGTAAGAGAACTGACAGGTCCTATTCTTTACATCACTTCCATTAATGGTTGAAGTAGCTATCACCTTTAAAGACTCCTTATTCAAACAACAGTCTAGCAGAGTTCGCCGTTCAGACAGACAGATATGTATATTCAATAAAAATTAATGTTACTGTTAACATTAACATTTAATAGCTAGACATTTAAGCTACACGACAATTCAGATCGCGTCGCGTCGCATGCTCAAGACTCAATCAATCAAGACCAAATATTGTATGTAATTTAAGCAGAAGTGTATCATCCAACAAACCTATAACCTATACGTCATTTTTCATCTGACATTTTCACTATAAATCAATTATTCAGGTGTTGTAAATGTGTAGGTATATTAAAGACATTTGTGTATTAGTGGATGGAAGTTTCATTTCATAAAAAGTTCTCTCTAATGATAATCTCAGACTTTTCACCTCACACTTTGATGTCCACAACAAAGTAAAGGAAAAATGTTGTAAGTTGAAGTGGAGATACCAAGAAAACACGTTCAATTTGTAGATGATAATTTCAACTGACATAAGTAATCTTGAAAGAGGTGTAATAATGTTGAAGCAGTCAAGAACTAAAGATTAATTGAATCTCATATATATAGTGACTGAAACATTAAGAAGGTAACAGAGTTTATTCTAGTGTAAGTAACTTGTTATGTTTGGACAAGTTTGAACAGAGTTATTAGTAGATTGAGATGATCTCAAGGTCTTCTACTCTACACTGATCTGGAATATTTACCAACCAACTTCCAGCTGCACCAAAGGAATTATAGAAGATTAATCAACGTCTTTTATTGTTGTATTAGATAAAAGGTAACTGCAGAGGGATTGTAAAAATGCATTAATCTAAGTGGGCGTATAACTAGTAAAATGTCAACGACCTCAACAGTAAAAAACACAAAAATCTTTTGGTATAGTTTATTAGAAGGGCGTTAAAGAAGAAGAAAGTCACAAAGATAAAGTTTAAAATCCTGCCAAGCAGTTAACACACTTTAGAAATTATATTTACCATCTTTTTAAAACGTTTTTTGTTATTCGTTTCGTAACTGAATTAATATTTCTTTTTGTATATGATTAGCAGATTTACTAGATACTTGTGAATTAGCCATAAGTTCCACCTTAAAACTGGATTTCTACTTACGACCCCTTCTATAATATTTCTTACCTTAGCTTAAAAATATTATCAGCAAGAAGTGTTGTGCATCTAATTAAAATTTATAAAGACATTGTTGTTCTCAATATAAAGTTAATGGACTTCCATTTATGTTAAGTAGAACAGTGAAAGTAAATCGTGTACAACAAAACATTGATGGATTAATTGATAGAAATATATAAGAATACTTAATATGTTTCTGAAACAAAACACAAACTTCATTGCGGAAAACTTCATTTTATTTTTATTGCTAAAATAAAGTAAGGATTTTTTCAGGACATCGCCTGGAATTAATGTGACCTCTACAAGTGTTTTCTTTCTCTTAAAGAATATATATATTTGAATTTATTACTAAAGAACCAATTAGTTGTCATGTTAAAAGAAAATCATGTTACTCAACTATTTTATAAATTAGGAAAGGTGTAGAAGAATGTAGGCCGGAAAGAGTTTTTTTTTTATTTATCCGAAGAATTGTATTTGGGAAATCATAAATTTGATTTTTCTTTTAGAATGAGGAGAGAAACTACTCAATGAACCCTTAAGTGAACCGGGGACAGATTTGTTAGGATTAGTCAGAGAAGCTAGGGATTGTATGAAAGGATTAGAACAGTGATAGAAAACTGTAGGTATTTATATTTTGCCTTGTAACTTCAGTTGAAATCAAAGAAAAGGTAAATTTGAATTGAATACGGAAATCAAAGGATATGATTTTAAATAAGCAGAACGGATCCTTTCATTCCATAACAATTTGATTACTCTGTTAGAAGATCATCTGATAAAGATAAAATATACCTTCGTAGTGGGACCCACCGTTTCATCAGGAGTCGATTTGTGCTGTGTGTTTCTTGATAAGATTTCTGTTTTTTTTTGTAGGACGAGATTTTTTTTGGATCAAATGCCAATAACTTTAAGTATTAGTTTCAATAACAAGGAAAAGAAATCAATCCCCGTTATTATCTAAGATGCTATAGACAGTAAATGATGTTTTCTTGTTTCGATTGATCTTTATATTTCTTTAAAAAACCATCCTCATAATTTTTTTTATCACAAAATTTTTAATCTATTCTCCTTAAACATAATCGAAATCCCTCTAATCCTCTAGCTAGGTTCTTCTACTTCTCCAAATAATCCTCGCAGAAGATTAAAACGACGCGGATGGCCTCGAAACTTTCATCGAGCTACTGAAGAATCGACAGATGTGGAATATAACCTCTATATTATTTGTCCACACAAATGAATCATTTGTTTATGAATTACCCTTTCTTCTAGATAAAGATCAATTTGTAATAATCCATTATGTTCATATACATATACACTCGTATACAGATATATTCATACTATATGTAAATTAACACAAGTTGTTAAATGACGAGAGATGATCCAGAATGGCTGATTAATTATTGTTATTAATTCAATCAAAAATCTCCCAAATAAATTTTTGTTTAGTCGTGGCAAAATGTGATTTAATTATGGAAATTTTTATTGCTCGTCCTAAAAATAGTCACGAGGATAATAGTTACGCTATAATGTTTTAGTTATTAACTAAACTTCAGTATGTTATGAATATAAAAGATTAACAAATATTTAATAATAAGTTTAGTATACAAAGTGGAAGAAGACTCGACAGTTGAGTGCTCGAAGTTAAAAGGTTAACTTTGCCCACCTGTAATTAGTTGTAAGGTTGCAGCACACTAATTTTAGCTTCAGGCATGTTTATATTTATGCTTTGATACGGTAACAATAGTTACCTAGTTAATATTTTTATATTTCTACGAATGGAATTTTTCTACATTCTTAATTAGAACGTTTTTATAATTAGACCCTTATTTGAAACAATATTGACTTCGTAAAATTAATATAGAAATATGATTTTTATTGTTATTGCATTAATATTTCATATTAGCTCGATTTTATTTTCTTTCAAGTAAAGTAATGCCTATTTTTTCAGGCGGGCTTTACATCCAACTACTAATTAGGTGTTGTAGATGGAGGTGACTAGTAAACATGCTTTACTTTCAATTTCTCATATTAATCATTGAATAAAACCCAAGGCCTAGGCCGAGAATTGAACTCAATACCACAATACATCTTAACTTTGCTGGCCTCGCCTCTAACCCTACAGCTATCGAGGCGCATCATTCTTTAAAATATATATAGTATTCATTTATATCTGTAATTAGTGAATCTGGTGTGAACCTAGAGCAGTTGTTCACATAAATCCGTTCCTTCCACAATACTTCTTAACAGTCTGTGAGAAATGTTTTATTTAAAAGAAAAGTGATTAGACATCCAGATGGTTGAATGCGTTGCTATTATTTAAAACAATTTTAGAGCTTTGGTGGGCCATTGAACCATGAGGTTCAGTCAACAAAGGACCGCCTACAAAAAAGGGATAGTGTCACCCTTGACCCGGAACTACTGGCAAAGAACTCCAGCACCGGTTGTTGGACCATTCAAGGAAATGCTGAAGTTGAGCTGAAGTAGTTGCTTTGAAGGAACCTCATATAACCAAACCCTACTGTGAAATTCAACCTGGTCTAGCTAGACATTACTTGCAAGTGATATTTCTCTGTGAAGTTGATGATTAATCCAACGAATTACGATGATACCGTTCAATAGGTGATTATCTCTTCCACAACTGGAAATATCCAGCCGGCCAGAGCAGAATTATGATGAAAGAAGTAGGTTACTTTCGACAATGAACTCCCAAAAAGGAGGCACGTTGAAGTAACTGATAGTGAAGTCACTTGGGCTCTAATGGTTAGGGAAAAACTTGGGCCTTCCAAATACTATCCTGAGAAGGATGTATATCACGATGTTGAGACCTATTGATCGACCATTGTTGACAGTTGTCGTTTGGGCAGGCAGAGTCAAATTGACTGCCACTATGAAAGCCTTAAAAAAATTGCAACAACTAGTCTCTATCAGAAGCTGGAATAGACGTGTCTTTCAACCTGACCCCGCTTTCCCTTATTGGTAAGAGATGCTCAAAGGGTGTATCCTTGATGTAATTACAAAAAGCCCTAGTGTTTTGGCAAGAGTTAAAATTAATAAGAGTTACATATTCTTCAAGAACTTTTCTTCTAAGATGAATATTATGAGTGAAGCAGTGAATCTGGTATTAAATCTGCGATTGTAAACATGTATCCAAGTATCTGTACGGATGGATCGAAAACCTCTGAGGGAATTTGGTCTACCTCAGAAAAAATATTTAGAGTCTGAGAAGGAAACGTACTCTACATAGATTTCTCAGATAATATTTGAAGTGTTATCTAGCCTTTCCAGTAATGAACAGTAGATCTGAGACAAAAAATAAGTGCTTAACTTTCAGATAGAATAGAATATAAAATTTTCCCTCTTGTGCATGTCCTCAAATCAAATAGGTAGCCCTGATTCTGATAATAATTGGAAATACTTTTCACATATTCAAACATATTCTTCCAAAACACATAAAATTCAATAGTATGATGAAGCGTTATCAGCCTACTGATCTGGCGCCCGGAGCTTTTTTAGTGCACTGCCAGCTCTCGAACAGTGTTGTATCGTTACAGACAACATTATCCATCACCGGCCAGAGCTGTAAGGAGCTGCTAGGAAGAGAAAATCCATAATGTAAATAATTATTAACTTTGTTGGCATTTTTATAACAACAGTAATATTTATTTAATTATAGGACCCTCTTGCAGCTCACTGTCCGGTAATGTCTGAAAGAGAAAACATTGTCAGAATACCGGCAGTGCACTGAAAAAAGGCTCTGAGACGCTGATGACTTCAGATTAAATAAAAATATAATGTAACTATATTTTTTGGACTCTCTGAGATTCATTATTTCCAACAATAATTGAATACGTGGAATCTGATTTTCACTTCCATCATCAATCCTCCTTCTTCTTGACTTTATTGCATTCAATATAAACAATTACTTAAAGATTCAATTAAAAGATTAAATTGAATGTTAATTACACGAAGACAATCTGTCACAGCTAACTAATGGTACGAAGCTTAAAAGTGAAACAATAATTTGTAATTCATCACACGTTAGTTTAAATAATGGCTAAGTTTGCCTGAATTTCAAGTATGAAATGACAATAGAACAGTAAGTGAAGTTACAATAAATTGAGGATAGCGGATATAAACGGAGTTGATTGACAGCTTATACACGAGCGGTAACACATCGATGCACTTCAGTCTGTGACTAGGATAACAGCGAACAACCTTTTGCCCAGTCGCCGGCCCCATTGTATTCCTTTCATAGAAAAGGTGTAAATTTAAATGTCGCTGACATTCTTACATATAATTCCAGTTGATTTGTAAGCAATTTAATCATTAACAGTTTAACAATTAATTTGAAAACTCATGTAAATGAGTTTATATTTTCTTTTATTACATTTTTTTTAGACTGATAGCCTTTCGCTCAGCTGCCGATCAGGTGTTATGAAGGCCTTTACTAATGCTAATTTCACATTGTAACCCATTGGATAAATATAAGGCAAAGATCGGGGAAATCCAAATTCCACAACTCATAGCTTTGCATGCTTATCTCCAACCGAACGTCTGTATCCTATTTTCCAATTATTTATGAAATTTAGCTTGCTGTTATACTAAGGCCAATACCTCAATTAATCACTTCACAAATGGTTTTTTAGAAAGTTTAGCTACACAAAAGCGTTCTCATAAATTACCTCTAAATGAAGCTCTCGAGGGAGGAACTATTTTATTGTATTTGTCTCTAACAGTACTGTTTTATTATTTATTTTAAACATACTCTTATTCCTTTGCTTTAAAATTCACTATAGTATTTTTATTTAAATATAAATGTTACTATTTCAATTATACGAGTAACTATATATAATAGAATTTGTGCTTTGCTTAAGCCCATCCAACTTAAGCCCAATCTTAAACTCAAACACTTTTAGAAAGAGAACTTAAATAATTAAAGCAGAGAAAGAGTTAAAGTAGTATGCTAGCTAGTACCTCTTTTAGAACCGGATAATAGATATATTTATGTGAAAGATTCTTTAAAGTTCTTCAAAAGTGACCACTTACAGAACCCAAAAAAGTGATGTCGCTTAAACATAATATATACCCCTTTAATATTCCATAAAAAATAGTAACATGAATAGAAAGGTAAACTAAATCTTCTTTTGGAAAGTTTAATAAAAATTTAAAATTAGAGCTATTTAAACTAGAGCAAGTTACTGAATTGCAAGAATTTCCTTATTTGATGTGAAATGAATGTAAAGAATTAATTGATAAAATACTGAAATCAAAATAAAATCATCCTCATTACTTTAATAGAAATTATGTTATTAATTAATGAACAATTATTTCTTTTATGATTAATATTTCAGTTAAAGTGCTACTGTACAGTGTCTACTAACCTTCCATCCTGAAATGGAGCAGCAGTGAAGAAGCAACACTATGGACTCCTGTGGTGCTGCAATGAAGCGTTGTCTTGTGTGGCCATGACATGTCCAGATGTGAAGTGACGCAAAGAAACTAGTCGTCAGTCTCCAGTAGTCAGTGCGCTGCGGGGCTTCCAAGTGGTCAGGCTTTAAATAGCTTTCATTTCGTTCCTGAACTATTTCATCTGTTTTGTCGTTACTCGTAATTCTCATAATTCCTAGCATCCTTCTTGTAAATGATTAGGGCCTTCCAGAGATACTGGAAACTATTGGAATTATATAAAATTTATAAATTATTGCCTCATGTATTTATAAGTTTCATGGACTTAGCGGTATCCCAATTAAATTCACAAATAAATCGTGATATATTTTTCATAAAATTATTTTATTTCCGAAATAGTCTCGCGAGAATCTGTCGTTCAGTATTGTTATAATGCTTTGAATCTTCTGTCCAGTAAAATAAAAAATATTTAAAAAAAATCTAATCTAACTAACGGATAGTGGAAGATAGCGGGGTTATGTTTGTATATTAGTACTTTAGCCCCAGGTCGACGAAAAATTATAGTATAATAACAACAAATAGAATCTGTTTTGCGACTCATATAAGTTGATATGTTGATGAATACTTTGGTTAGAATCTAAATTGATGTGACGACATTGTATTTTACGAATCATCAGTGGACAATATTGTCTAGAGAATTTAAAAATACTGTTCAGTTAGTAGCTGTTCCTTTTTGTTGTTTTCCTGCTTTTTGGAATGTTGCATTTAGTGCTTTATTTCTTTTCATGAAAAAATGGGAAGCTTCCATCGAAGGACCCTGGGGGGTTTCTTTAATGGTAGATGTTTTAATAGAGATAGTTTGGTGGTCTCTTGATGTTGGGGAGTGGTTTGGTTATGAAAGGATGTACATATTTGTGATGAGCGATTGAGATAAGGAGGAGCATTAAGGTATGGTAAGGTTTAAATCATTTAATGGTGGTATGCCACTTAAATTAAGTATGAAAGATTTGACTATTTTTGTCTAATTTCCTTACTTTCAAATAATATAAGGAACTGTCGGTATCTTTTTCTTCGATTTCATCGAACAATAATTTAAATAAAGTCATATTGAAAAATAATTTTGACAAGGTGGAAACTTGTAATCGTAATTTTTGGTGAGAGATTTATTGATCCCGAAGAAAGAAAAATTATTGCCAATTTTAGTCTTTTTGGAGTAATGAATAAGTCACCAAAAACTGTGAACAATATTTTACAATATTCTACTAGGACCAAACGATGGACCCGCCAAACGAACAAATTTTTTCTCACAATTATGAATGAAATTGGTAGCAAACTTTCTTCATTTATTTTAGGGTTATGATAACCTTGTGATATTGTCTCATTTCATTACTATTCCAATATATGAAAATGAGATTTTAAAATATTTCCTTTTAATATAATTTAATTCATAATTATCATTACCATAGATAAATGAAACCGCATTGTTCAAAATTATAATTTTCCATCTCACTGATGCGTGCTCCATTTTCAATAGATTTTTGTACCCATCTTGGTATCCTGTAAGACGCCAAGCTTTCACATCGTTAACCAAACATCTTACAGTACTTCTTAAAACATCAAACTTCCGTCATTATAGACTCCCCATTGAACAGAATGAACCAGAAATATCGGTTAAAAATAAAAAGGAATACAATTAATTTCTCTGTAATTTCCCTATAGCTATTCAAGCACCGTTTTGTCTAGCTTCTGAACCATTTCAGGAAAGATAAACATCAATTGCTGGCTATACGCCGAACGGGCACTTCGTCTCTTGAATTTTAACAAGAATCAGTTAAGAATCTCTAAGCGGCATCTTAAGAGGAAACCACGTGGCAAAAAAAAAAAAATTGCTTCTATCACTTATTGTAAAGAACTCTGTTAGATTGAAAATTTAAAATGTCCTTACAATTTAGAAGGATCTAAATTTCTGTAGGTAAGAAGAGAAATGATTTTAAGAGAAAACATGTTATAAATTAAATGAATTTATAAATGAAAAGTAGGGAAGATTAAATTAGAAGGAACAAAAGGAACAAAACGTTTGAACAAAGAAGCCATGCGCAGACGGTTCTAACTAAAAGGAAATTAAATTTAATAAATATTAAATTTGGAGTTGTAACTTGGACCTGGTACTGTACACATCGTTGACTGTGCTCTAGACTTTAGTGCTGTTTTTAATTGGTTCTAATTGTTTATTAGTGAGTAATTTTTGAATAAATCAACTCAGTTTGATTCAGTGGTTATCAAGGTGACGAAATAAACTGGATTTAGAAACTTTGTTTGGATTAATTATCGAAAATAAATTACTTTTTGAGAAACTGGTAAGTCGTTATAGTTATCATGAATAGTGGTGGGGCTAAAGAATCTAGCCAATCAAATTGTGGTGATAGTTTAACTGTCGACTGCAGCGGTATCAGTGCCATAATGTCAAAATTAGATTTGATTACAAAAGATTTAGAACTTAAAACATTTGATATTAAAAAGGAAATTAAAGAAATAAAAGATGACTTTAAGCAGGTTACTACTAATTTAGAGGCTAATTTAGAGAAATTCCGCTCAGAAAATGCTTCTTTAAAGAAAAAAACAAGCCAACTTGAAAAAGATATTATTAATCTTAACGTAATGCTACAAGAAAATTTACAGTATTCACGTTTCAGTGGTGTGAAAATTTCTAATATTCCTTATTCTGCTGATGAAGATTTATATGCCAAACTTAAAATTATTTGCGATGTTATAGAATTTGATTTTAAAACGAATAAATTCGCTAATTGTTTTAGACTGATTTCTAGATTTAATAAAATGAATACAAATTTTCCTCCAACTATTATCTTGAAATTTATCAATGAGAGAGATAGGAGTGAATTTTTGGAGAAGGAGAAATTGAATAGGGAAAAACTAGTTTCTCGTTTATTTACTAGTGGCGACAGTTCAAGGATATATATTAATGAATTACTGTCCCCGTATTTCTACACTCTACTGAAGGAAGCCAAGCAATATCAGCGTATTAATAAACTAAAATACGTGTGGTTCAGAAACAACAGACTTTTAGTACGTATTGATGATAAATCGCCTGCTATCAGAATCAGATGTAAGGATGACTTCTTCAGGTTTTCTGATTCACAAATGGAACTTACTTCCGAATTTGACGAACCGGAAACTGACTCATCTCTTCCATTGTCTCCGAATAAGGCTCAGATTAAAAAGAAGAGGAAGATAAAAACCAGTAAATCATCTGGATCTGGCTCTCTACACCCTTTTTTAAGGAAACAGCAGAAAACCCCGGACCTTCAAGTGTAGCAGTGTGTAAAAATTTAAGAAATTATAAGATCAATAACAGGAAACATATTGCAACAGTTCCTTTACAAAATGTTAACTCTACGTCCAATTGTTTCTCTGAGGTAATTGAGGTAAATAATTCCCCTAATACTGGTTTTGATTCAAATAAATTTACTTTCCCGTCAATTATTTTTCAAAATATTAATGGTTGGAATACTATATATCATCTTGATAACTCTTTGCAATCAATAGTTTCTAACTTTGATATTTTGTGTTTTACTGAAACTTGGATTTATAAGAAAGCATTTAGAGTTCCAAATTTTCTAAAGAATAATTTTGATATAATTTTGAGTGAGGCAGTTAAAGAGAAATCTCTGGGTAGAGCTAGTGGCGGTATAATGGTTTTGTTAAATAGAAGATGTTCTTTTAATTCTAATTTAATTTATAAAGATGATACTATTGTTTTACTAAAGTTAAGAACAAATTCATTTTCGTTTATTTTGGGAGTGATATACTGGAGGCCAATTAAAATATATGATTTATATATCTCTACATTAGCTGAGCTTCTCCAGGAGATTACTACTAAATATTCTAACTTGCCAGTTCTTATAGGAGGCGATTTCAATTCGCGAATCGGTTCTTTAAATTATCTGGACGAAGATATTTTCAATGGTTCAATTCTAATACCAATTCGTGAAACGTCCGATGTTCATATTAATAAAAGGGGACGATTATTAGTAGAATGTATAGAAGATAATGGGTTCTTTATTATTAACGGCCGTGTTCCTCTTGATTTTCCGGCCCAATTTACATTTGCCTCAAGTATTGGTTCTAGTATAATTGATCATTTATGGATTAATGTAACGGCTATAGACTTCATTACTAATTTTGAAATTCAGAATCTGTTTCTTGCCCTTCAACATTTTACTTGTGCACTAAATTTTAAGTTATCTAAAAATTTTGTTATAAAACCAATAAATGAAAAATACAGGCTGAAATATTCTTGGAATGAAGAGTTAAGGTCCAGATTTTGTAAACAGTTGTCTAATTCACATGAGCTTTGTTTTTGTTCAGATGATTGTGATATGTTGAACTTTAACATTAACTCTGCAATAACTAACTCTGCTATCTCTTTAGGTTTGGTTAAACATTACAAAGTTAAGACGACAAATAATTATTTTAAAAATAATGTTTGGTTTGATGTTGAGTGTTCTCAAGCTAAACAAACACTAAAATTAACTTATAAGAATTGGAAACATTCTAAAGATAATAATGTTTTGCTGCAAATTTATATTAATTCACGTAATTTTTATAGAGATCTTATTAAATTTAAAAAGAAGGAATTATTTAAAATGACGATTGAGCAAATAGGAAATGTGAAAAATTCCAAAGAATTTTGGTCTGTTGTACGTCGGACTTCTCCCATAAAATATGAAAAATCAATTTCTGACATAAATATTTGGTTCCAGTTCTATCAAGAACAATTCCCACCTAAAATACTTTACGAACCATTTCCGCTGTATTCTAATGAAGTTCTTGATTGTGCTATCTCCATGGATGAAGTTAAATGGGTTTTGAAGAAATGTAAAAATAATAAGTGCCCCGGAAGAGATTCGATCCCCTATGAATTCTATCGTAATCTGCCAGAGGTTTGGGAGCAGTACATTCTAAGTTTATTTAATTTAATAATGGAAAAAGAGAAAGTTCCGGTTAGTTGGTCTCACATTAATATGAAAATGCTCTATAAAAAAGGTGATGTGAGTGATCCACGAAACTACAGAGGCATTGCTCTTTTGAATTCATTGTCAAAAATTTTTACATCAGTCATACTGAATCGTCTTTCAACATGGGTGGAAAATTGCGCACTTTTGCCTGATGAACAAAATGGCTTCAGAGCGAAGAGAGGTTGCAACGATAATTTATTTATCTTATCTTCCTTAATTTCAATAAAGTTATCAAAAAATGTGCCTCTGTTTGCCATCTTTGTCGATTTTCAGAGAGCATTTGACAATGTAGACCATGGGTTATTATGGGAGAAACTTATTAAATTGGGAGTAGGTTCTAAAATTACTAATATCCTGATAAGCCTGTATAATAATGCTAAAATGTCTGTGGTTACCTCTGACGACCAAACCGATGATATTAGCGTTTCCTCAGGGGTTTTGCAAGGGGAACCCCTGTCACCCTTGCTTTTTAGTCTCTACCTCTCAGATCTGGTTGATTTCTTCAAGTCCAGAAATGCCTCTTTAGTGACAATAGATAATAATAATAAGATTTTGTTGCTGTGTTTTGCTGATGATGTGGTGATTTTTGCTAATTCAATTATTGATGTGCAAGAGAAACTTTCTGTCTTAGAAGAATACTGCAAAATTAACTCGCTAACTGTAAATGTAAGCAAAACTAAGGTGGTTCATTTTTCAAAAAGTACTCGTGCTAAGAGATTTAGAAGATTGGTAATTAACAACAGAACAGTTGAAATTGTGAATTCTATTATTTATTTAGGTGTTCTTTTTTGCTCATCTGGCAAATTTTACCAAACTTGTCACTACTTTATTTCTAAAGGGAAAGCCGCGGCATCTAAAGTCAAAAATATTTTAATTAATTCTGGAGCAAATTCGAACCAAGTTAGAATCAAACTTACGGATAGCTTAGTTAAAACCACCTTATTATATGCCGGTGGGATATGGGCCTATAATTACACTAATCAGCTAGAAACTGTTCAACTTCAATTATTTAAACAAATTTATTTACTTAATAGAAACACTCCTAACACGTATGTACGTTCTGAATTCAATCTTCTCCCAGTTAAAGTAATTGTATTTCAGTCTATGCTTTCATTACTTATTAAAATTTTAGATTTGCCCGACTTTCGTTCGCTCAGAACCTCTTATAACGCTCTCTTTAATTTAGGTAATTCTTTTTCTAGTAAGGATAACAACTGGGTCTCCAATTTGAAAAATATATTTATCTCTGTGGGTTCGTTGGATCTCTTTCACTGTCAAAGTGCTGCTGTACTGAGGAAAGAATTTCACAATCTCATTAACAAATTTAAAAATAAATGTGTCAGTGAGGATATTGATTGCATACTCAGCTCCAGATACAACTGTTTATATAGATCCTTAGCTACACTCGGATTACCAGAGCCATATCTGGATTGGAAAGTAAATATTAAAAAAGTGAGAGTGGTAGTGCAATTAAGGCTGTGCAATTTATCCAAGGCAAGATTCTATATTAATGACACCTATTATGAATTTGACGAAAACAATCTTTGTCTCATCTGTAACTCTTTTTCTCCAGATTCAGTTCTTCATTTCCTCTTTGAATGTACCTCACTATTACCCATCAGAAGTCATTTTCTCAACTCATACTATTCTTTAAATGCATCTAAAAATGATAACCTTCTCAAATTGTTAAATATAAATAGTGTACACCAAATTAATGACATTTACAGTTTTATGCACCAAGCTCTGAAGCTCAGAAGTTCTTTGCTCTCAGAGTGATAACTGTTGAGTAATCTATGCCTAAATAATTAAGATATTTTTCACTTATGTACATATGTCAATGATTATGTTTTAGTTTTTCCACTTTTTTACCTCACAAGCAATACTTTTCTTTATTTTATTACTATATTATTGAAATGTTATTTGATTTATCTATTTTACTTTATTTTATTTTATTATTGTATTTTGTATTTTTCATTTATTTACTTTTATTTTTTACTATTTGTATATTACTGTTACAACTCCCTGCTAAAGGTATTTACCTATAAGCTTGGAAATAAATAAATAATAAATAAATAAATATCTTCCTTCATACTCTACAAAGAATAATCACATTAATCGAAATATAAAGGAATCTTTATTACTTTTATTGATATTGTTTTCTTTAATATCTACAATTATTTTCTCTTAACTTTTGATTTTTTATTGCCATTATATTTTTAATTAAGGCGTTTTTACATATGAGGTTACTGGCACCCGAAGTATTTTTTCAATGCACTACAGGTCTCTAGACAGTGTTCTCTCATTAAATACTACAGTTATCAATCGCGGGACTGTGAGCTGTAAGAATCTCCTTAGGTTCAGCAGCTGAATTCGAACCCGAGATCTCCGTGTGGAAATGTAGTGGGCTAGCCACTCAGATAATCCCTTCAGTTATTTATCAATAATATTATTTATTTAATTATTTTTCAAAATAATTTTTCCACTAAGTATTTCCTCCTGAGGGAAGTCTACACTTCCTAAGCCCAAGTTTCTCCCTTCATTTCGAAACTTTGTGATGTCACTAAGAGTTACGAGGCACTAGTTTCTAGAATTAGAACTCTAGTCTGGGATGCTTGCTAGATAAATTTGAACTTATATATAATTTGGGCTGATCTGAAGGGCCTATTGAGAATTGTCGGGCATCCGCGTTGGGCGAGGAAACATAGCCCTGGTAGCTATCATTGCGAGAGGCACCAACTGCCATCCTTGGAGCTATGTAGGACTTACTTAGGACCAGTTATTTAACCAAATTCCTTGTAAAATGGCGAGTTTCAGCCTAACTAGAGCTACAAGGAATCGTGGCAATAAAGTCTTATCTTTCAGACTAAAATAAGGTGAGTAACCAAGAGCCCTCAAGCAGCCACCATCAGGAGCCTAAATGGCATCCCTGTTGTGGTTGCGGCATGAAATTTCTGCCACATTGAAACTATAAATAATTAATAATATGTTTAGAGTGAATTTATTGGGTTGGATTGATTTACTTTTTGCAAAAGAATAATTACGTTCAATCAACTCAACGTTACTACAAATAAAATTATAATATTTTAATAGCGAAATAATTTCAAAATTTACTCTTGGTCACGCCCCAAATACAAGTTACAAAAGAATTCCATTATATCCTAAAAAATATCTGACATTAATATATGTTTATGAGTTGGTGAATAAAACACTAAAGGAGCTGCACATACTGAAAATCAATGTGGTTTTTACTCTTTTTTTTTACCTCTCCTTTCCTCTCTTCATCACAGGGAATTCAAAGGGAGCCGTCGTTCTTAAAGAGCGTATTGTGAAGTGAGAAATGACTCAAGGGCGTGCTAGTATTATCTTTCTTTGTTACAGCTTTAATCTGGCATTTTATACATCTAATGGCTGCTTTAGATAGTTCTGCTGGTGCACCCAACAATAATAGTGAATTAAAGAATGACATTTATTTCGTACTATTTTTTCTGAGTGCGTGCGTCCATTAAAGATCGAACGTGTTACTTCTCTTACTTGTATAATAAATAATAAAAAAGAAAAAGATTGGAGGTAGGAAGTGGTATGACGACGTAGAAAAGCATTCAAGTTTTTTCAAAAAACTGTTCAGCTTTGTGACTAAATATGAGCGGATTGAATTTATTCAATATTGCTACACATCACCAAGCTTTATCAAAGGTACCTAACTAAAGATCTAAATATGATAATGGACTCACAGAAATTCTTGCCCTCAAAATTATCAAAAAGATATTTTTTTGGTTTAGTAAATTAAATGAAACTATAATACAATTTACCTTAGAGGAGGTTTTGTCCATTCTTAAATTTAGATTCATAATATCTTTTTTACAGTTTTAAACTTAAAACATTTGAATTATATTAAAAATTCAATTACAGAGTTAAATAATAATTTAAAAAAAAGAGGTTATTAAAAAATAAAATTCCGTCATCAACAATAAGCTAGATTAAGAAGCGGCACTGCATTTGGACTATTAACTCTATTGTCACGACAACAAAGGGTAATCATAATTGTCCAGTCAGCTTGCCTAAAAGAAAAGACCTGTATTAACACTTTTATATTGTTTAAATTATACTGATTACAATGCGAAAATGTAGATAAGCAGTGTGATTTAGATCTACTGTTTGGAAAAGACTCGGATTTGATTGTCACTATAAACGCATTAACCACAGATCATTTAATAATTTATCATAGAATTCTCAACATTTTGTTAACATTTTATTCTGCATTGCTTATTTTTGGTAAGAATCAGTTTTGATTTCCTATGTTTAATTTGAATATTTCTTTTTGAGGTAGTACAAAACAGTTTTTTATGTTGTTTTTTCTTTTTCAAAAAATTTGTATTAATTCTGCTATTTTGATTGGTGCTTTACTAGACAAAGGAGACAACTTTTCAGCCGACTTGAAGCAAATGAGTTCATCTTTTTTGGTAAACTAACAGTTTATTTTATTAAATATTTTGTATTATAAATTAAATAATGATTTTTCTTATCTATCTAATAAAAGAGAAGATAAGGTACACATTTTTAGCATCACTACTTCCTTAGAAATAACAAAATAGAAGTAAAGTTTTCTTATCGTTCCTTCGTTCATCTAGTATCTTGTATCTTATCTCTCCCTTTAACAATTTATATTTTAATTAGTTAAGCTAATTCTGTTTTGAGTTTCGATCCAAAATATCGATTAAATGCTAAATTAAAACATGAATTCATATAAATGAAAACATCTGCGATCGAATTTTGATTAGTTTAATTAGAAATTAATTCAGTTTTCTTAGCTTTGATGTAAAACTGTGAGAATAACAATTAAGAATGCATTCTTACATATAAATAATCCAGAGTAAAATTAAAGCACAATTTTTGTTTAATGTATATTAGATGATTTAATGCAGATTTCACATTAAGAACCGGTTAGATTAATTATCTTTTTCATCAATTATTATTTAAATCTTTCTTATAGAAAAAGTAATTCATATTGCAGAGTTTAAATTTAGGATCTTTCTCTAATTACTACAAAAGCATACATCTTACGGTGCTTGCAAAAGTTACAACTTCAGTAGTATACGATAAGATCAACCGTATCGTGTGCAACACAGTGGCAAAGATATCTGTATAACTTGCAATCTCTAAGAAGATTTTAACTTAATAGGACAAAGTTCACAGCTCAGACGTAAGATGAAGTCCATGCTTAATGGACAATAAATGTATGACATTGAACTTTTGGATTTCAAACAAGTCCTAAATTGGAACCGACTCCGACTTATCCGTCATGGGTTTAGATATATATATTTATTCAAATACCATGGAAATAATTAAAAAGGGACTTCATCTGTCTCGAAATAAAGGTTTTGGAGACGGCGTAAAATGGTCAAAAAAAACAAACTTCAAACTGTTAATAAGAACGTAATTCTCAATATTATATTTCAATGTCTGCTACCATCAACTAACCTTAATTAAAAAATACAATTTTTCAAAAGTACAAATGCAAATTCTCTACTGTAGTTGCTGTATGAGAAAGAGTTGCTGTCAGTATTTTACAAAAGACTAACTTGTAATTAAATACAAACTTAACCAAAAACTATATCAATACATTAATGTTGATACAGTAATAAACAATCGAACGGATAATATAATCAATGTGGTAAATTACCAAAGTTGTTCTGGTGGAATACAAGTGATTGACAGAACGTTAGATAGGGTACGAGAGAACGGAGGTCACACCCAAGGTTAACCCTATAAAATGTCAACCCTCGGGTCATATTACTTTACTCATCATGGTGATATTTCTACCATTTTATCGTAAAATTTTACTATCCAAGATATATTTAAAAAAAAAAAAAATACATTTGCACAGCAATAAATGACATTCATTTTCTAACAAGTTTGTTTTACAGAATTACTGTTAATTAAAGAAAAAAACTTTTATATTTTATTTTATTGCTAAATTGGTGATACCTTTTCGTTAATTTGATGGGTAGTTTCAGATGTTAAAATGTGTTTTCACTGGGCTAAGAGCGTTTACTTCGTGAAACTGGCTGTGCACTGTGTGGCTACAGACATTTACTTTATATTAGTATTCTAAACTGAAACTATTTTACTTTTAAACTCTCTACTAAGTCTATAAAAAGTATCCTACAAACTGCTAATAAAAAAAACAAAAAAAAAACTGAAATAAAGAAAGCCTAAGAAATTCAGGTAAAAGAAAAGCCTACAGAAGCAGATGAAAAGATTAAATATCTTAACAATTCAACTTCTTATACGTGTGATGGAAGTTATGCTTTCGAAGGTATCATCTTAGTGGCCAAATATTGGCCATCCAGTTGCAAGGAGTGGTAAGATTCCGAAAATACGTAGAAAATGATGGTCACAAGATTCTCTAATTGTTCTGACTTTAAATCACTTACGGTCTGTTTCGGAAGTAAGAAAAATGATGTGAACTAAAATGTTATTTCAATATTAACAAAGTAAAGGTTGCTTTTTTTTTAAACGATGGAATTTAGGAAGAAAGAGCAATCCCGAAATCTGTAGGTAAAGGAAGTACTGAGAAAAGGCAGTCCTTGAATTATGAAGATTGAGGTATCACGGAGTTGGAGTACACTAATGGAAATGTACGAGGTTGGTTCCTACCATGCTTTGAAAATGGTCAGTTTGTGTTCAACATTCATTGAATTCAAAATTAGAGAAGGGATACAAAAAAAGTATTTCATTTGAAAAAAACTGACGAAAAAATTATGATTGAAGAAGTAAAAGTATTTTGCGAAGATTGGTAACTTCGTGCGGTATTGCTTGGCTAGTTTAGATGTTCGATAAATTAGGGAGTTTGATAACGACTCTGTATAACTACTGTCTAAATATTGTACTATTAGCGTTCTCACAACTGTTAAAGAAAACCTAAGGACACTTCAATTCTCCCTCGAAGAGTTGTCACTTCAGAAGTTGTTTTAAGGCTGTCTCAAAATATATTGTATATCAGATGTAACTTTTTTTTTACCCAAAACAGATTTCATGTTAGTCAATTTCTTGCATCTTTTTTAAGAAGGATCATCTTTAATGATTTTTACGGTAGGATTGCTCCCTAGCGGTTTATCTTTATAGAATATAAATACATATATTCTCTGGCGCTTGCCATTTTCTAATCACTTCGGATATGAGGCCAAATTTCTTATTAGAAGAAAATCATAAATCAGTTCAAAGTAGCTAGCTCTTAATAAGAGAAATGTGCGTTTAAAATTAAAGTGGATTTGCGAAAGTTGTTATTTAGAATGGTCACAAGAAATGTGTTCCTTAGAACTGCCACATTCAAGTTTGAGGTACTAAAGAATTGGTGTCTTCTTGGCAAATTTCCAACTGTTTTTTTTTCTAAATCCAATGGTACCTACATAAATCTAAATCTAATTTGTCAAATACCTAGAATATGAACTCTCAGAAATGAAAACATCAATCCATATATATTCTGGGTCTATAGATTATTCGTCTTTTTTATTATTTTTGCTTTCCACTGGTGAGGAAATTATTGCAATCGGGTTATACTTCCGTTTTTTCATGAAATCTACCGGAAATATTCATTTTGGGGTGCCTCGAGTCGAGAAAAAAGAAGTTATATTAAAAAATAATCTCTTATGTATGTGGCCAATCTAGCTTAAAAGTGGAAAATCACAAAAGCTTCACCTTTATCTTTTATTTGGGCATTCTCATGAGACCTGACAGAAACTTAATTCCCAAATCCTTTTAATAAGAAATAGTATTTTACTAAAAGGATTTTTCACTATTTTGAGATTTCCACTTGGCTGACTTCGACAATTTTCACCAAACTTCGTGTATAGATTACATCCACATAGATCTAGAACTTCTATTTGCATAATTCTTCTGCAAAAAGTCTTGTAAGATGTAATTTTAAAGTAATGTAATGAGTTTGAGCATTAATTTTGAGAATTGCACACCAAATTTTATTTTTATTATTTATATGTTTCTTGTCCACGTCACATGCCTTAAGCACATGGATTAGTAGCTGAAGAATCTCTGCGCAAAACATTAAACTAGAAACTAGCACCAGATCGAGATCATTTCCTAAGATCAGTAAACCAGTAAATGCCCTGAAAACCATGTGAATATTTGCAGCACATTTTTGTACTAATCCAAACTACTTCTACTTTGGAGTGTCCAAAACTAATTATGACCGACGATTACATCAAATACGTTCATACTCACGACGTTTACTGAATTAGTGATTAGCCACTTAGGATCTATAGCTTTGTAAGAACTTAACTCTCCTACGGTACAATCAAGCTTTTAGCAAAGAAGACTGATGATACCTTTTTGGGTCTAGGGATATTTAATCTGATCTTTAAAAGAGTCAAACTCTCATTCATTGTTTGAATTGTAATCATGTATTTGTTACTTGGAGATGACAATAATGTCATATTCGTGCTGCGATTCCCGAGATACTTGAGTTGAAAAAAGAAAGAAAGTATAATAGAGGATTTTGTGATACATGAGCATTAGAGCAGCAACAATGTTTTGGATTAGTCCTTCCAAAGACCATTGCATGCCTTTTTGATCATGGTATTTCCCATGTGAAGCTGCAAATAATCCAGATCGGCCCGGCTAAATGCTGTAGATTGCCATTTATAATTTCTTTTTAATTGTAATTGGGTTCCTTCTCCAGTGACCATTCCATTCTGGCTTGATTGCTTTCATACTGAATCGTAGAAACGTTTTCTAAAACGACTTCGCCTCTGTCCATTTTTTTTTTTTTAATTCTTTTCACTCTACCATTCTTCCAAATTCCTTTACCTTATTTATTTTATTTTGACTTTTTTTGAAAAAGCTTTCTTTAGCAACCATAAATTAGCCAAGAAACAGTGGTATTCCAAAATTAAAACACCGATTACTTAATTTACAGCTGAGAGATAAATGCAGGAAGGGGAATTATTTTCCTTCATTTCTTTGATCGAAATATCAGGCTAGCCTGGAATTGATCGGGAATTGCTATTTTATAGTAAATATCCTCTATCAAGACTTTGAAGTTGCAAACCTTTTTTTTTACCTATCCTATTTAAATGTTAAACAACTTTTGAAAAAGCTATAGCTTACTGTAAAGTTATATTTTAGTTTGTCAATGAAAATCCACACAAACTATTTACTATTCATTACTTTTCCCATAATTTATGGATTGTGTATTGCATGTTGTGAAAAATCTCTTCTAAAACAGTATTTTATGGTTGGCAAGCTTTTAGGATTAAGCTTTCTTTATTCGTTGCTGAAATATCTGTTTTTTTGAAAGTTATTGCTTTCAGAGGTAACCAATTTATGTCAATTTTTGTACTTTATGTTTAGATATTACTTCAGTCATACTGGATTCACAAAAGTTATCTTTTTGGCAATATTATTAATTATTTGGTTAGAGATCATTTGAACAGATATAGCAATTTGATTGTCCATTTTAGAGATAGCCGCAACCATTTTTAATTTTTTTAAGAATACATGTCAAATATTGTAAAGTTCAATTTTTAACCAGAATCCTCTTCATCCTGTAATGTGAGTTTAGTGTATGGTAATAAAATTCAGTTAAAAAGTCACAATTAAGTTCACTTCTGACGGAGAAAGAGATGGTCAGGAATTTCTATAGTGTTATTTTTATGTCCCATCTCTCGTGTTCTATTAAGCAGGGAAATGTGTTGCTAAAGTTTGAACAAAATTCTTCGAACGGAAGTAAGTCTTTTTTCAATGGGTTTTTCTTTTTAAGGTAGTTCCTGAAGTAGACTTATATGTAGGCTCTCTATAAAGTTAAATGACACCGTAATGTACGATTTAACCAACTATAATTTTGGAATTCATTTAATATGGCTCAAATTTACGGAAATTGGAGAAAATTCGAGATTTAGAACCTTGAAAATGTCAGTAAGAGACAGTCGTGCGAGGTTCACAAAAGATCATATTTCCTTTGACTTTTCACCAAGATTCGTACTTTGATTGAATAACAACTTAGGATCCTTTTTCGTAGTAGCTCCCTTTTTTTCAAATTGTCTAACTTCCGATCAGATGTATAAGGGCGAAATATTTCAAAATTTAAATATTTCATTTCATTATAGGAAAGAAATAAAATTGAAGACCGAGAATCGAATCAAGTCTAAGCCTTGGAATTAACTTGGCGTTCCAACTCGAACTGTTCAGCTACAGTAGCACTCTTTACACTGCACATAATGTATAAGTGTTCTGAAATAGAGGATAAGAAATAATTCAGATCACATTGCTCTGGAGGTTCGGGCTTTTGCTGTTATAACAAAAGATTAGAAACTCATTTCCTGTTAATTCCGCTTGAAAGTTGGCTGTTATGCGATATACCTGTTTGACAATGTATCGTACGTACATTACGTTGTCCTGCTTTAATAAGTTACAACATTTTTACAACTGTTATGAAAAATCAAAGATTTTAAACCAAGAGAATTTCGAGATCAATTGAAATGTTACTCACGAATCATTCAGCAGGATGTTAGTCAGTATTAAAAAAAAAAAAATTAGAAGAGTAGAAAGTGATATTTTTCAGGAAGTGGGATAGAATTTATAATAATATCCGGAAGTGTTTATATGCCGGTATGTTTTGATGACGTACAATTTGTATTCACTGGCAGTTAAGGCCACCTGGTGGGGGACCCTAACCATTGTCCTGACAGATGTGATAACTTCGCCAGGTAATTAAATAAAGTATCACACAATATATGAACTATCATTTCTATATTTATATAAGTTATCTATCACTTCATCCTGTCTGTTAACGCCTTATAAATATTATTTTTAAAGTTTAATTAAACTAGTTTTCTGTAATAACTTATCGATTTCTTTTACTCTTGTGGCTGGATGTATCGGTATATTTAATTCAGTTTCACCGAAAATAATACCAGATTTTTGATGTCTCGTGACACAGTTTAGATGATTCTAGCGTCACATCCGTAATATTAAACTGAACCGGTGATGTCAATTCCCTGTATAGACTGGGAAATCAGACCAGTAAAATATGACTTGGCGCCTCTAAGTTCTCTTATTGCACCACCTGACAATGCCTCTTTACATTGGGTATCTGGGCACCACCAGAGTAACAGTGTTATTCTTCTTACCAACCAAAAACCTTAAACCTCTCTTCTCACCCTCGAATCGATTAATGTCTAATTTTATAGAGGGATCTCCTAAAAACCACAATGCCCAGTGAGAAAAGTAACCGTTGACAGAGCTCCTACAGAGACTGACAATGCCCGGAAACCTGACATTCAATAGTACAACGACAAGCCAACTGCTGTTTCAGGAGCAATAAGAGGGATCTCTATGCAGCCAGCTTGTCCACCTCTTCATTATGTATATGATCTGGCACCTATTCCAGAAGAACATCTGTAATATCAGCCAGCTCTTCCAGTCTCCTAGAACATTTTAGCACCCGTCTGAAAATTAAAACACAGGAATGCAGTGCCTTTAACGCAGCCAGATTGACCAAACAGATACAAATCCCTTGCACCAGTCCACTCATAAAAATTAAATCTTAGTTGTAACTGAAAAAAATAAATGGTTGACTTCTTATTTGTTTTTCAATTTTATGAACTCCATATTTCCAGGATTATACTTAAATAAAAAAAAATCAATTAAATTTCATCATTTATTAGATGTTCATAGCGAAAAAAGGTAAATATAGTACATCATCTTAAACGATTAGTTGTGAACTCCAATTTAAAAATGACTTGTACCAGTGTAAAATAAATGCAGCAAATTAGTTATTAAATCGAGTAATCAAGATCTTGTTATTATTATAATGAACAATCATGTTATTAAATCGCTTAAGTAAACCAATTCAAATAGAAATTATTCAGTTACTAATAACAGAACATGAAAATATATTAATGAAGTCCGCTGTGTAAAGTAACTTGATCTAATTGCTATCGAAACATCTTGGTATCTGGACCAACTTAAATAATTCAGTAAGATCACAGTAACTTTTTACATTCATTTTTACTTTTCAGAGATTAATCTTCATTTATTTCTTACTAAAGATGACAATTGCATGTACAGTTAACATATATATTGAGTGCACAAGTTGTATTGTTTCTAACCTTATTCAGTGCAATAGAAAACAGTTAAGACATTAGAGAGAACAGAAATAAATGACAGTAAAATAAAAAGCAAAAAAGATAAAAGTAAAGAAAGATCGTAAACCCTTAAAATGGGACTGAGATCTGGTAGCGGAGAGAGAAGAACTGGTCTGTCTGTGATGGGTTCAGCTTAGCAGGGTCATAGCATCCAGCATCTTCCATGCCACCGATTTCTTCCACAAACTCTTACTCGGCTATTTCACAAATTCATGGATAAACGATATTATCCAGCACTGCGCGCATAACTACATTTTCAACATTTCGCAAATACATAGGATACCGTTACATTCAATATTTCACGTACTAGCCATTTTTTTTTATTTATTTTTTTTCTAGTATATATTTTTATACATGCTATACATGTATTATACATGCTATGTATTTATTATATATGTTATACATTTATTTCTATAGTTCAGATCAGTTAGTTGTCTTATTCTTAACCTTACCATTTAATGGGAGTTTTGTGAACACATCAAATATTAGGAATTATTTTTGTTATTGTTTTCACGTACATTTTGAGATTACCGGAATATTAAAACTGATTAATTATTAATCTTTGTTTGTTCTTCAATTAATTGTTAATCTTTGTGAGGGCTCCTCACATGTGATTAAATGGAAAGCAAAGGTCATTCAAACTTGAGCAGATTTTTAACCAAAAAATCACTTAACTGCAAGTGTGGCATTTAAATGAAATTTTTGTTGGTTTTTTCAATTTTCTTAAAAGTAATCTCTCTATTGATGTAAATCTTGTTTTCTGTAATCTTTGCATAATGCTGATCTAACAATTTTATTTGGAAACAATTATCAATTGAGGATTCAAATTTGGCGAGGAATCGGTCCAAATAAAAACAACTCGTCTTTTTTGCCAACGTTTCGACAAATATATTGCCTTCTTCAGGGAGTGGCTATGCGGGTTGGTTGAGTTACAGAAAACTGTAATTTAATATAATAAGTATCCTTAATGTAATCCTTAATATAAGTAATACTTTTCGGTCACTAAAACCAATTTTTATTCATATTGTCAATTGAATTTACTTTTTAGGCTTTAAAATCTGTTTGCTTGGTTGACTTTAAAATTTATTTACATAGCTTGATAAGGTTACCGCACGGATTTGTGATTCCATGAGTAGATAAGTGAAGTGTGATCCATGAACAGCCCACATCAACCGTTGATAGGTTATTCATTCGTTCAACATAGACTGATAGCGAGTCTTTGAGATCTAACATACCCAACTATCTAGAATGCATTTAACAATTCAGGTTACACCCAAAATAAAAAAAGAAAAAGATAAGGTTAACTAGTAAGCTAGTCACACAACTATTTTTTTTTTTTAATGTTTCAGAGAAAGATGTAATGAGATGAAATACCTCTGAGTGTTGAGGTGCACATCTTACTTAATGATCACATAAATACTTTTCTATAAAAATTCCAGTTTGAAGAAAATCTGTTACGGATAGATGAGTGCTTAAAGAAATGGTTAAAAAAGTGACGACTTCTCCACTTTTCTACATATTGGAATGCTAACTGCACTTAAGCCAACCCATGAAAGAGTACTGCACACAGATATGGTTGGTGGAGACTGCATTTACTACTTCTGGCTAAGTTTTATGATAGGGTCTTACTTTCAGGATGTGGCAATTCTTTATCTAATCTCTTCCACTTGTATGTCGAATTATCTGAACTCTCAGAAACATATGCTGGTGTCTACAGTTTAGTGAGCAGCTATTTTCCAGAAAATGTTAATGAAACTCAAGTGACATCGTTAAAAGAAGCTTAGTTTTTCTTCCTCAACCCCTCCCAAAAATAAATTTTCCTGGAGAAATGGTTCACACAAAAGTGATAAGACTTTTTGTTTGTGTTCATTGCAAGAAGTTTTTATGGTTGGCTACATTTTTACGACAAGTTGGAAGAGTTATTTCGGAAAAACTTCCAGTGTAAATCAGTGCAAAGAAATCATTTTCACCTTCCCTGATTCTTAGTATACTTATAGCAATTGTTTCAAAATATATATATATATTTCGAAATATATTTGAGTGTCTGTGTTTTAAAAATATCAAAAACGAAATATCAAACTTGGAAAAGTATTCTGTTTAAATGATACAGTCGCTTTAATAGTAAGGTCTGACTTTTAAGAGTCACTAAAAGTAATACTATAATACTAAAAGTATACTAAAAATAGGGTTTAACGGAATAGATTTCCGAGTTTATTGTTTTTTTTCTTTTAAGTTTATTCAACCTGGAATGCTAATTCTGTATGTAATACATATAAATATTTTAGCAGAACATTGGTTATCTCTAGAGATATCCATACCACTTAAGCTTTCTCTTCATCAATTTTCCGTTATAGTTTTCTGCACTCCCGTCGCCTTCCTTCCATCTTTATTTCTTAACTATCCCTCTTGGTTTTCTGAATACACCGCCTTCAATAGTTCATTCCACTACCTTCACCCTATCACAGACGTCCTTGTGGTAGTCCATGTTTCTACCCCTTATATGAGAATTCCATCTGCAATTTAATAGAAAATCCTTCCTTTTTTTTTCACCTTAGAAATTACTCCATTCTGCAGCACAGGGTGCAGCAGCTTCTCACAGCTTTCTGGGCCTTACCAATATAAATTTAAAGATTACAATTTGCCAAATACATTGTAATCTTGTGAATTATAATGAGTTTCCTATAATGTCAGAAATACTTTGTCATTTTTTTCTCTTTTACTAAAAGGAATTATTGTTTCCATTTTATAAAAATGAAAAAGCATTGTAAGAAATAAAACTCTTGAGATAAGTCATGGATTTGGTAAGATAAATCAAGGTGGTTTAGACATACTTATCATAAGTCATATAATATAAAAAGTTAAATCAGGAATCCACATGATATTGAAATATAATCGTTTGGAGATTGATTCTGGAGATGGATGGCATTCGTATAAGTAATCCTCAAAGGGCAATCCGATTGAGTGCAATAGATCCAGTTCGAAAATGTTAAGAAAAAAAAAAAAAAAAGATGAAAACATGAATTCTCTCCTAAACTGGACTACTTGTAATTAACCAACGCATTTAAGTGAACTCAGTTTGCAACATTCTCGCACGTTCTGTGATTAGCTCTAAACAACACCATTTAAGTCAATTTTGAAACTTGAGTTAGTTTTTATAGTTTCCTTTTAGGAAGTTCTAAGAACTTTTTTTTTTAAAATGTATCTTACAACCATTTGCAGATCTTTTGTTTGGCCAACTGTAATTATATGTATTTAGAAACAAACATGCTTTAAAGTGGAAATTGCGTTATCAGACTTTTTAAAGATTTGCTCTTCATAAAAAGACAGGAGTCTTGTTTACGAAATCAATATTACTCTTGTTCCTATCCTGCAAAACAGATGATACAAGTATACGTTTTTGAAAATTTTAAATTTACGACTACTGCGACTTTAGAAGTCTGTGGTTATTGACTTTTTCAATACTCTACTGGCCTTCAGGCAGTATATTAAGAGATAGCTGCACATCTGAATATCTGAATATTGTTTTCTTTACGAATCTGTAAACACCAGCCAACTTGTCCAAAAAAACTTGTTCTGATCAATCTTAAAAGAAGCCATATTTACCTTGCAAAATTGACTCCAAAACATAGAAACTTCATTCGTGATAGAGTTTTATAGGGGATTTATGCATTGCTAAATAAAATGGCTGTGTTTCCAAGCATTTACAATTATTTTCTTTTGTACCAGTTATATGCTCTATATAATCCAATTTACAGACCCAATCTTTAATTGACGATTCTCTAACAAGTATTACCAGCATTTAAAGTACAGTTAAAAGGTATGGGAATGAGCTGCCTAGTGAAGGAAATAGCATTGCACTTGGACAAGTTCAATCCCAAACAGTTTTCAGAGCATAAACGAGGTAAGAAATCCATTGCGTTTTGAAAGTTTCTTCATTCTTTAAGGGATGAGAAAATCTGAAATCTGTCAGAAACATTAAGAACATGCGGCGGATAAAATCAACGATAGAACTGCAATGACTAATCTAATGGAGGATTTGATGAATAATTTTGTTATTAGCGAAATGAATTAGTTATTTTTATGTAGTTGTGGCCATTACTAATGAAAGCTTCTTAATCTGAGAATTCAAGTAGATCAGACTTCATGTTTGCAATTAAATCACTAACCTAACTATTTTTAACGTGAATATACCTATAACATAGTTAATGCCTAATAAAACTTTCGACTGGCAGTTAGACTAAGTTTTTAGATTATTGAATCTTTTTATTTATTTCATTAACTGCAGAAAAGTGTTCTTAGCAAGACAGCACGGAGCTCTAAGATCTATCTTACAAAGAAGTTCTAATTGTCGAATGCAGGATATGTACACTTGCTAGCTAGAAGTAGAAGCCTCCTAATGAATAAATCTGTTGATTTCAATTTCATTGAAATTTTAAAGTCTCGGAAGATAAACAAGAAAACTGTGATATAAAGTTAGTTTCTAAATTAAGGAGAAATCTTATCTTGCCCCATCTTTGCCGTGTACACACCAGGGTCTGCACATGTTGTTCACATACACTCATGTTATATATTTGTTTAAATTCTTGATAATGTTTACTAAACAGTAATTACATGTAACACAAATAACGTTAACTACGTTCTGTTGGTATTAACATAGTTTGTGAATATCTTGTTTTCCTATTAGTTTGCTGCCGGCACTTGTAAACTTGACTGTTCTAAATCAAATTTCTCGGCAGCTTATCTAGATCATTTTTAAAATTTATGTTAAATTAAATTAAAAGTTCTCTTTAGGCGTTTATATATTTTATCTAAAGGCTGATTTAAATAATAAAATCCATTATTGAAATCAATTAAACTTCAATTTCACTTAGCCAACTTCTCTGATAGTTTGCATTAAATATTATCTGTTATTAAGTATTATTTAAACATGAATAATAAAGCGATTACAATATTTATTATAAATTTTGAAATATACAATGTAAATTGCAACTTCCTCAGGTTTGGATTTTGTAAACATCCAAAGTTATTTAAGTGAATCAAGAACAAAATACCTACAAGACTTTTTTCTAACTAAAAACATCAGAGTTCCCTTGAGCAAAACTCAAATCTTTTGTAAGAATTATTTAGCACTTATTTGTAGTGATTTTGCAAAAAATGTATACGTTGTAGCCATGGCAGATTTAGGCTGTTTATGGAGACTCATATTCCAATTTTTCCCTTCCCATTATTATACCATCTCCTTGAAAGATCAAAACAGCCTCCTCTCTTTACGGCCCGATGGTTGTTTGCGTTTCGCTCTCGCCAAGAACGTTACTAGGGCTATTTTACCTCGCCCAATGAGGATGCCTGAAAATTCTCAATAGGCCCTTCATATTAGCCCATTTTAAATTAGATCAAATTTATCAAGCAAGCTTCCCAGACTGGAGATCAAATTCTAAAAACTAGCCCCGCAACCTCTTAGTGTCATAACCAAAGTCACGAAATGAAGGAAAAAACTTGGCTTGGAGATAGCAGTTACTTCCCTCAGAGGATATCACTTAGTAGAGTATTAAATTATTTTGAAAAATAATAAAATAAATAAATTAAATAAATTCTGTTTTAATACAACTCTAAGAAATTATTGTTTATAAATATCCATAAATATTTCCAGTCTAACCAACTATCTCTTTAGAATTAAATAAAATATACTTGGATTAGCATCTATTCTATTTACATTAAACTGACAAGCGTTCAGGTAAAAAATACAGTTATGCATATAAAAACTTTAAGAATTCTAATGAAATCGTTCAACTATCAATAAAATTTATTTACAATATAATACTAGGATCGTACTGTTTATAATTGTTTGCATTTGTATCTATAAATAATTGCTACTCGAAATCGTCATCTCTTACATTACAACATATTTTTATAAATTTTAAATGTTTTGTGCTAAAAGAAACTAGATTTTCGTAAAGGCCATATTTATCTAAGAGAATGTTTTTACAAATACATTGCTTCTAGTTTTGTTATCTTAAATCTAGAAAGAAAATAACTAATACAGATAGTGCTACTGATGGCCATCTAACTGGTTCATGTTGGGGTTTATTACCAGCAGATGTGGGGTTGAATTTTATAATTGAATTCAGTTGTTAGGTGAGTTTATATGTTTTATAAATTGCACATTCTACATTAAATCAATTTTGTCATAAAAAAAAAGTGCCATTTGAAATTGCACATTAGTAGATTAAGTATTTATATATAACCATTTTCATTTTAGTAATCTCCATTTATGTAATCTTATAATTTGAACAAGAGTTATTGCCAAGTATCAGACTTATTTAATCATTTACCGTCTCTTGAATTATTTAAATTACATTTTAAATCTTTTCACACCTGGAAGTCGTAAGCTAAACTACATCCAGACATTTACTTTGATTTAACAAAAATTGTATTGAGATGTGCTCCTGGAATTAAAAAGTTTTGTAAGGAAGTTGTATTCTACTGAGGAGATTTTTCATTTTTTCAAGACTTTTTTTGAAATGGCCCATACCAATTTTTGCAAACTTCGTACACTCAAAGAACAAATTTTTATGCCAAAATTCAATTAATAACACTTCTGGAAGAAAAGTGTAACTCTTTCCTCCGCGTACCATTTCGGCAATGTATACGGTTCTGTCATCTAAATACTATTACTGAGAATTACATGTGTTGCAAAAGTTTTAAGTTTAAAGGTAACACCTCAAAGAAAGATGGATTTTACTGAAATAATTTTTCATTTTTTTGGTGGATTTTGTCACAAATGGCTATAGCTATTGTTTCTGCACTTTTTATGTGGTTCAATAACTTTCAATTCAATTTCTGTCCTGGTAAATTCTTTATAAGCCAGAAAACATTTTCCTATGAAGTGTCATTTCAGAGTCAAACGAACGAATGAAAGAAGTGGCTAAACAGGAAGAATTGGATCCTAAGATGCAGGAATGAGTCCAATGAGGCCTCATTTCCCGGTTTGCGAATTTTAGATAAGAAATGAATAAATTCCTTTTTTAGGGGTTACTGCTATAGTTTTGAATCTTCACAAATCCTGGTTGGACAAATTTTCTCGTTCTGATATGTTGATACATATGTCCTTACGACTTACATCCTCTCCTTGGACGTTAACTAACTTTTCTGCTGAAGAGAAGCGATTTGTCAGTGAAGCCAATACCAGCTGTGCTGACTCTCAGGAAAGAACAAAAAATTCAAGGGTATCACACGCTAGAGGCTCTTCTAGCCTCAGTGAATGTTTCTGCAAGACTAGATTTGCTGCTTGAAACGGTTGAATTAATACCTCTGTGTATTTTGGTTTACTTAGTATAAAGTGCAGTGGGCATGTGCTATTATTGGCTAACTACTGGACTGCTCACTGTTTATAAAACACAAATTATTACGTTATATTTCCATGCATATTATTATTTTCTAATATTAGTGCTGTCTGGATTTGAAAAAATTAACACAGTTTAGTTTCTGGTTGGTTGAGGGTTTCGTCGCTTTAGATTATCCTAAACAAGCATCTTTGATTTTAATCACCATTCTCCTTGTCTGTTAGACTAAGAATATCGCTGCTACAAGATTTATAAAACAAAAAAATATTCATTGAGAGCACCACTCCTTTGACTATTATTTATTTATCCAAAACACCTGCTATTGACAGACATTAGATAAGTTTTATATTAGTTTTAATGGTATGAATTTGTTTATAAGTGTTACCTAGTATAAAGCACACAGGCAGCATGCAATTAATTTAAAACTGTGGTGGAAATGGTTTATAATTATATATTATTTTCTTGTGTGCACGATCTATCATTAGATATGGATAAGTGCAGATCTTATAAAGATTACCATGTCACCATCACTTGTTGCTGCTACCTGTAAGCAAGACAGACATGTTTTTTTCTGAATTAAATAATTGGCCAATCTTTCATAGTTTACATATGTAAATTTTGAAGTTTTATTCGGTGAAATCAGTGTTATACAAGTTTTATTTTTTCAGAGAACGAGAACAACAACATGTTTAATAAATTATTATCTACAATCACCCTTTCTCATTGGAGTACAGCAATGTGAAGTAAATTAGTCACTGTGGCGATAACACCAACAATCTGCAACATACTTTAGTTCTGAACTTCATTTATTTAAGTAATGGACAATGCATGTTCACTGGAATCAATTTTACTGTTTATGAAAGTTTTGAAATGAAGCTTTCACATGTCTGTCTGAATAAAGCCAATTTTTTGTTTATTAATAATTAGTTTTTCTTAATTTTAAGGGAATTGTGGATACAAAAAAAAAAAAATTAGAAGGAAATCAAAGAAATCTCAAACTTGTCATTTCGTTCGTCTAGCATTCCAACATTCTGACTTGAAGATTTCAACTGAAACCCATCGACAGAAATTGCTCTTTGGTTTGTTTTATGTTTATTGTTTTTTAAGTGTTTAATATCTGATTCTTAAGCTAATTAGTCTTTAAGAATTTCGATTTTTTTTTTTTTTTTTTTAGCAAGATAAAGGCCTACTTGTGATCTAGATTCTGTGCCTTAGGACACCAGTCTCGAATTTATAACAACTTTTAAAATAAATCCAAAAATACCTTTTGAAAATACTTTTAACTTCTCAATATCTAATGCATAAGAAGACATTAATATTTTTTGATATTCTTATTTTGCCTGTTTCTGATAATACTTTTAAAATACCTGATTATTTTTACTAAGTTTATTTAAAAGAGAAGACAGACTCCACCTAGCAGGATGAAGCTGATGACTTTTCTTGTTTGTGTAACTAAATATTATTATTACTGTTATTATTATTATTATTATTAATTTTTTTATTTTATTTTTTTAATGATTTAAGGCGCGTCAACATCTGAGTTATTGGCGCCCGGAACTTTTTTCAGTGCACTGCCGGCCTCCTGACAGTGTTCTCTCTTTACACATCACCGTACTATGAGCTGTAAGAAGCTCTTAGGAAGAGAAAATCTAAGGATTAGCAGCTGAATTCGAACCCGGGACCTCCACGTGGGAATCCAATACGGTAACCGCATAGCTAATCCCTTCCCTTATTATTATTATTATTACTACAGCAATCATAACTTTCATATTCTTCTTTAGGTTGAGGAAGAGCTACTTTTCTGCTTTCAAGTAACTATTATTTTAATCTAAAATTTCTAATTTAATTTCAAAATACCTAGATTGAATATAAATGAAAAATATTATTGAATGATTACGGCAGTCCGTACGAAATAATTATAAATAATGAATGAAACGTGTTATAAATTTGATTTATTCAAACACAAATTAAAAATAGAACAATAATAAAGAAATGCTATCGTTCAGATGTGCGAATACATTGAAAATAATATAAAGACCAGAAAATTAAGTTTAAAAAAATCCATTTTTTTGTATATGTAAACCAGAAAGTGATGTAAATCAGATAATTTAAAATCACATTTATAAACAAAATAATAACAAACCTATCGTACACTTTACCGTTTATTATAATCTTGAAGTATTACGTTACATAATACTTTAATTAGTTATTTTATTATTAGTCGTTATAACATGAACAACGTAAATTTGAATGACCCAGACGACCTAGACGCGATCTCTTTTCAATTATCACTTGGATTTCGAAGAAGATGATAAATTAGATTTTAAATCGGAAAGTGTATTCTGTCACTCAACCGAGAAGCTTCTCTTATAAAGAAGATAAAATTTTTAGGTAGACCGTGTTACCAAACGATCAATAGTGAAACCTACATCTAGAGATAGACAATTACCGCTTGTGAATATTGACATAGGATGTAATTAAAAAGTTTATATCTCACACTATTAGTTGTATTGTAAAAATTAAACATCAGTTCTAACGTGAAAAGGATTCAAGAACAAAGGCTATAGTCGAAATAAAAGCTTTTGTTGGATTTCTCTATTTTGCAGGATACCTAAAAAGCAACAGTCATTTCCAACCCAATCCTGGAGAAGTAATAGATATTTGTGCTGTCAACCTATTGTGCCCGATTGTGGTCGTACGAGGGTTAAACCACTTTTCAAACTACAATTTACGCTTCTTTCTTATTGTGACTTCTAGCTTCTCTTCGATCTCCCTTCCTTTTCAGTTGAAATTGTTATTACAATGAAGGTTCCCTAATAAACATTCAGTAAACATCTAAATTCACATATCACAATTTGTTAAAATACATTTTAGTAATATATTTTGTTAACTTAAATCTAATAGAAAAGCTGTACCCTCACATTTCTTCTCACATTTAATACAAATTAAATGGCACCTTCACTTATTATTAAAAGAATAATTACTAGGCCATGAAGTGTAAAAAGAATGGCTCACATTTTGCTATATATTTAAATGATCTCTTTCTTTAACAATATAAAATTAAAATTCTAAGATGGTAACTTTGTGTCAAGACTTTTAGCGGCAGTATGTTTGTTATTCAATAAATTAAATCCAATTAAGGTTTCATTTTGTTTTCTTGTAAGACTCCTTTCTAATTTACAATTCTAATTTCATTGTGTTAATCAACTAACTAGTGACAAAATTCACTACCATTCCTCTTGCTCTAGCCAACAGCCCACCTTACAATAATAAACAACTTTATTATTATCTTGTTTATTAAACTGTAATTTAGCCAATGCTTTATATAGAAATAAATTATAATAGTTTATTGTGTGGCTTACAAATATGCATCACCCTAAAGAGGCATGTTCAATCGTGAAAAATGTCCACCATATAATTAACCAGAAAATCTATTATAAAAGAAAAGCCATTTAGAAAAGCAAATTCTGTTTTAGTGAAGATATTTATTTTGAACAAAATGGCAGGAAGAATTTATTATTTAAGAATAACTTTTAAATAAATGCGACATATATTACTTTTTTAATGTATTCTCAATTTTATTATTTGTATTTTTTAATGAAATTGCCTGAATGAGTTGAAAACCCGTATGTATAAATAGGTACAAAAAGAGAAAATAAATCTTCATTCACTTTGTATTATTTTTTAAAGGACAAAGGCAAGTTATCGTACTTTTGAAGATTGTAGAAAACTGAAATTCCGCTGTCTAATAAGTTCATGCTGTTTTGGAGGAAGCTTATTTGGTTCTGAAGGTGAAGGAATGATTTGTTCATTAGTTAGTGCAGTGGTTCCCTCGTAGAGATCTCGAGCTTAAATTCAGCTGTCTGTTCTTAGGTTTTCTCTTCCTAGGAATATCTTGCAGCTATGGTCTGTAACGAGAGAACTCGGTACAGAGGAAAGGCAGTGAACTGAAAAGATTACGGTTACGAAAGTCCTTAGATGTTGCCGCGCATTAAATGAAAAAAATAAACTAGTTTTTCCATAGCTTCAACAACCAACAGAGATGAGCTAGACAAGAAGATGACCTTATCACGACGTTTCAAACGGAAATTTAATGGCTATTAAACTACTCCAATCATTTACTACTGAGGAGAACAAATTAAATTTGTAATGATTTTAAATCAGAATTTTTTGTTTGTGGATTTTTATTTGAGAGTGACTCTTTTCGAATATTTTGATGCAGTTTACATAAACGAAAATTGACCCACCAACTGAATGTTAAATAGTCAGAGCAAAAATTGCGCATGTAAATAACAAAATTTAAAAAAGTTAAAGTATAACATTTCAATCTTTAAGAAATTACAATCAAAATACGTGGCTAGAATTGGTGAATGTGAAATTAACATAACAGTTGAAGTACTCTGTTAGCTTTACTTCTCTAATGAAGTGCATACACAAAACTTTGTGATGCTGTTAAGAATATCAACCAGAAGGAGCTAGTATGATATATATGTTATATATATAACCCCCTAAAAGACACCTGTAATATTTAATACATTTATTTAAAAGATGTTTAAAAATAAAAAATATTACTTTCCGAATCGTTAATTGTTAAGTAATCTCTTTTATGTACCAACTTTTGTTTATAAACCAGTGTTTTCATGTTTTTCAAAGGAAAGAAGAGAAATCTGAGAAGTATATATAGTTTCACTTTAGAAAAACAGCACAATGATTATATAGCCAGGTAGGTGGTCTGAGGAAGCTAGAATAAAGGTTGTACTTGTTCTTAATGGTTAATCTGACAACAACACAAGTAAGGAGTACTGGGAACTAGATTAAAGTGTAAGATGGGTTGGTCCGTGTAGCTAGGTAGCCCAGAATGGCCTCAGGCTCCAGACTACCTCACTTACTTTGTTAAACGCATATCATGACTCATCACAAATACAATATACACTTATTTACATCAGATATCAAACCTACATTACATACAACAATTTATAATCATATTCCCTCTACCGTACACACCACAACAATTTCTTCCTGATTTGCTACTCTTATATTAACGCCACTTTAATTAAGATCATTTTGATACTAAACTTTTAGATAGGGTTTTTAGATAACTGTTTATTATTCAGCATTAAGTAACTTTTCTTTCTTCATTAAAACGCAATCAAGCTGTCATAGTGAGATGAGAACTTTGTTCGGTCTAACAAATCATCTTAAAACAAAGATATTTCATTTTGTATTCATTTTTATTACAGCTGGTTTTATGGACAATGTTTCAAAGCCTACACAGCCCGTTAAAAAAAAATTTCCGCGACGTGATTTTTTCCTAATTTTGCTGTTTGACTGAATCATGTGGTAATATTTTAAAGGAAAAGTGAAATACTATTTTTTTCCCTTATCTATTAAACCTTAAAGTCACTCTGGTTAGCGAAATACCTTGGAGAATATCTTTCATCTGACTCTATTCAAACAAATTGTGAGTTATTATAGTAGGACCAGATGAATTAGTTAATATTGCAACTCTTGAGTTTCACGAGCCCACAGTCTTAGATTCTTACTATGTGCTCACTTTCTGTATACATGTAGATTGTTAAACTGTACATGTTCAAAACACATTTTTATTTATAAAGTTGCTAACACTATTACTCCCTGAAATGTCAAATATACAACAAGGGACCTCCCAAATTCAAAATTTAGGGAAAATTTTGTAATTTCTTAGTAATTAGTAGTAAGTAATTAGTCGAGGTACATTAAGTTGTATTCTCAAGTTCTCCAGACCCGGCCTATTAATTCCATCTTTTGTTTTTGATTATATTTTTTAAGTGTTTTACTTTTTTAAATTAATTCGATTTTCCGAAAACTGACCCTGCTGAGCCGGAATCAAATTCAAATATAGTGTTTTCTCTCCATTTGGCTCAAACGGTTCTCTAACCCTATCCTATCTAAATTCTTTTGTAGTAAAATATTTAAAACATATAATTCTTTTCTTCTACCGATTCCTTGTTTATGACGCGAGCGTCATTTAATGACCAAACCATCTTCGCCAAATGCCGATATTTTACGCATTTCAAACTTAGCACTTCTAAATTTACAATAAAAGGAAAAGGTAATTTTATCGAAAAGAGAGCCACTATAAATGAGACCTGACAAATTTTTTCATTCTCTATCAACTATCACATGCCTTAATTTGTTTTGTTCAGTAAAGAATATTTTTTGCTCTCCTTTTGCTAATCTCTTTATTATCAGTCCTCCTTTAGTTCGTGAATCACAACTACTTTTTTTTTTAATGCTAGCTCTAGCTTTTAAAAGCTTTTTCAGGAGCGAGTGACCGGTTATTCTTAACACAGTCTACTTGAAGTATGCTAATCTGTTAAACCTGAACCAAATTTATCATTATTTAAATAGCAAACACCCAAACTTATATTAGCGGCCCCAATCAAGTTATGCAAACAAGTCTGCGATATTTCTGCTCTCTTCTTACAGCATTTCATCAAAGCTAATCCACTCTCTGAAATCCGCTGCTTTCTCCGGTAATTTCCACCCTATCAAATCACATATTCTTTTTTTCCGGAAGAACATATTTATAAAAGGCTTTTAAAAAACCGTATGCTTTATTTCACATCCTTCTATTTAGACAACATTTTTTTACTCTCAATTCTCTTAATATAAAAAAAAGTTCTGCAAATTTTTCTTTATAGATTTCCTAATCTGCTTTTTAATTTTTTTAATAATAATAATTTTTAATAATTTTGGAATTATTCTAAAAACCGCCTCATCTTATTGCCTTTATTTTGTTTTCCATTTCAGTGGCATTTTTTTTAAAATTTCCTTTCTGTTTATGGTTTATCCTCGATGCCAATTTATGGAAACTTATTTAAGAAACACGCCAGTTAGAAGTGAATTATTTATTGTATAAAAATACCCTTTTCGAATCGGGAAGTAGTTTCTTTGCTTCTCATATTTTATGCATTCAATGTTATGTAAAATGACCCATGTGATTTAATTGTTTTCTTAGCCACAAAATGTAAATATTACTACGTTACATACTCACAAGCTTCTTGTGGCACATAATCTCTAAGATCTCTAAATAGTGGCTACTCTTGAATTTGTAACAACTATTTAAATTAACAATTTCATAAGGTACAATTAGCGTAAAATATGCGCCAGTACAATGTAATCAATTTAATAAATCATTAATTTATTGGATTTAACTATATCCAATTATATAAGTGGTAATAGTAAGGAATTCAATTTGGTGTCACCATTAGTAGCAAATTTATTTTTATTTATTTGAAACAATTTAGAAAGATCTATAGCGCTAATTTCATACATGATTATAAGGATTTATTATAATTTTTATTGTAATATATGATCATAAATCCCATTTGATTTATATAGCATAGTTTTTTTTAATATTGAATATATATGTGCATGTGATGCTACATTATAAAATATACATATATATATATATATATACAATATATATGTATGAATCAACCTTTAATGGAATACTTGTCTACTTGTCAATTACAAAATATCACATTATAAATGTACTTCCTAATTTTGTTTCATTACTGTTCTTGTCATCTAGATTATACAGACCGTAATGTTGAAATATCGGGTTACTTTTATCTTTGATAAATTTTATACCTTTTTACCATTCGAACTGTAAAATGCTGTCAATGAGAAAAGATCAGCCTTTATTTAATAGCCGGCATTACTAAGCTTATTATAACTATAACTTTCATAATTTGATCAACAGCAAATAAATTTCTAAAAATAGAGTTATTTTGAAAATAAAAAAAAAATATAATTTTAAATAATAACAACCTTTCACGAAATTTCCTGAGATCTTATTCGGATTTGTTCAACAACTTATTACAAAACTTTCCAGACTTGTAAATCAGAACTTTTGAATTCCTACTATTTTCTCTCGCTGCATCTTTCAACATCTAAATTGCCACATTTTCTTATACCTCGAAATTTTTGCTACTTCTAATTATTGTCCTTCGATGAACGAGTTACCCACTTCAATTAATGCTACTTTATCGGATTTATCACTTCTAAATGAACAATACCACTTACTTGACTTTTAACAATCGTGACCTTTAGGGTTGCCTGCATCAGATCGGTGTGGATGCCGTTTTTTGCAGTTCTCCTCTGCTATGCCCCAGTTATCTATTATCTCCAGAACATCTTGGAGCCGGTAGTTTTGGTTTCAAGTTAATGCATTTCTTTTGCTATTTTTTTTTTCTTTCATGTGTTTTACATGGTCAGACCACAAATAAGAATATTTGCTGCATCGCCCTCTCAACTGATTTGTACAATCTCCATCATTTCCTTGTCCTATCCATTCTCTCTATCGTCACAAATCATCTCCGATAATCCATTTTTGTGAGTTTAAACTTCTCTGCTCATTTTTACGAAAGAGCCACTCTTAAACTAATAGAAATCAATGCTTTTGAATACGATTCCGTATTTTAATTTTTTGAAGGTCGCCACAGTACCTAAACTGTTAATGGCAGGACCACAAAATTAAGATGAATTTTGGTACTGGGTGCGTTTCGGGGTTCTGGCCTTTGATTTTATTTAACGGGTTAATATGAAATTGAAGAAAAGAATGTAAGCAATGAGCCTCTATACACATGGTCAGCAGCTTTTCTTCGAGTCAGTTTGTAAAAATAAGATTAATTTACTTTTTTATTATTATTTAAAGTCTTTATTTAGAAATATTTCATACATAAAAAAAATAATAATCGAAATAAAATAGTCACCTCTAAAGATATCCGCCGATGGATACTTTTTTTATTAACACTAACCTGTTGGTTGGAATACTTATTTGAGGATTGCACAGCTTTAGATTTAACATCAGGATGGCTCCGCTGTAGTCTAAAAAGCATTTATTGCTTTGTCGCAACGGTTATTACTAAAGAGTCTTAATCCGAAAAACATGAATGTTCAACCTTCCTTATAAAACTTCATCTTCAATAGACAAATATCTTTTACGGTACTATTCCAAATATTCTTTTCTGTGGATAAACTAGTATTGTATTTTGGGATGTTAAATTAATCTTAATAATTCAATTTAATAAGCGCCTTATTTTTAAAAGAATTTGCTTTTCACAATTTAAAAAAAATGTATCTAAGGAAGGTTAAAAAAAAAAAATCTTTTCTTCTGCTAGCAAAGAAATTTTGGTTAAAGCTTAAAGTTGGTTCATCTCGCAGAAGTAAGGGATGTGAAGAAACTGAAGGGGGATAGACTGAAAAATAGAAATCCTACAACATGGAGTAGAATGTAGGACATAAAATTGGGACAGTTTGGCTACTTCAGAAAAAGAAGCCCTCTGTGAGAAGACCGAACTAGTGAGAGAACAAGCGGTAAAAAAAACAAAACAAGTAGTGGAGGATATCGATGAGCAGACGGCTGCAAAAAAAAAAAAAACTGCAATGTGGTGTTCATGGCCAAGGTAAAATAAGTTTGATTATAAAAAAATATTTTAACTATTTGAAGGATAACTTATTTCCTTCTAACTCAAAAAACCAACTACACCAACATTAGCAATAGACAAATAATCATATTCATCAAAAAAACAAAAACAAAAATTACAAATATTTTGAATAAAATTGTCCTATAGGTACAACTTAAGTACAGTGCTCGATAAAGTATGTAATAATCATAGAAGAAATTAATGGAGAGAACACACTCAATGTACTATTAAATAAAATATCCACTTTTTTAGGATATGAAAGCAGCCATTTTATATGGTAAAAGAAGATTTCTATTCCTGTTAAACAATTAGTAATTAAAAGGGAAAAAGGATTTCCTTAAATAGAATACTTAGCCATTTAATCGATTGAACAAGTTTTTCTGTGCAATCTTTGTTCTTCTGATTGACAAGCAGAAAGAAGTAAGACGTCACAATCACACCGCTCTTTCCTAGGAATAGTCTTAACATTAATACTGTGGGACATCTGATCACTTAATACAACAGCAGCAATTTTTATGTTTATCAATCTAGTGCGTACAACTACGACTTCCTCTATTTGTTAATTACAATTATAATTGAGCGTTTTATTACTGAACATTTATAGTTATTCTTAGATAGCTGGTTAGACCTGTCTAAATTTTTTTTTTATTTATTTGTAAAGTTACACCAGCGCTAGACACGCTATAAGTAACAATGATAATAACTGACATCGAACTAACTAATTGAGGGGAGAAGTTACCCAGCGATAACACTCCCTAAGTCATCTCTAGGATTAGCTACTCTCCTCAGAAGAGAGAAAATCGCGAGGCCACTGGCGTTTTAGTCGTCTGGGAGGATGATCTGGATGGTGATGAGATGATAAGTGGCGGACAAGGGGATTGGAATGAGAGTGCATGTTCTGATGAAAATTTTTATAACGAGTTCGTGCAACCTGACCTACAAACGGAATTTCCAGGTCTGGAGAAATTGAATTCGTTGAAGATTGGAGCGTTTCGTTGAACCCCACAGTTCAATACCGTACGTCTAAATTGCACTTCAAGAAACTAAACAGAAATAATTGAACACTAGATACCTACGCCACCATCAAATAGAAAAGCTTTTTTTAGGTTTATTCATTGCTTCCAAAATCCAGAATTATTTTTTCATGATTTTTTTTTTTTTGTTTGAAGTAAAAGTAATAGCTGATTGACCAAGTAGTTATGACGAAAAATTTAATTAGTACAGTTAGAGCTGTTAGTGGAATAACTTCAAATAATAAGAATTCAATAGCAGTGGTTTTTAACGCCTCTTGATATTTATTTTGGTCGAACCGTACATTGTACTGACGAGATAGGTAGTAGATTATCTTGCTACATTTGAAAGATAACTATCCTCAATAAGAAATCTTTGCGCAATCTAGTGACCTGCACTGAAACAATAACGAAATAGTTCTCACTATACTTGTTGAGTATCAGGCCTGTCCAGGCAGGCATCTCAAATATACACAGATGTTCACAATAAATCCGCAAACATTTCGGCTGTCTTATAAAAAAAATCAAGTGGTAGTAATTTAGTGAGAAACACTGGTTGGAAATTTGTTGTTGGTTGAAGTATTTAATGTCTCTTTTACTTTTTTAAGGTGAAGGTACGTTGACCGGAGAAGGATGAGAAAATGGATGTGTCAGATGCAGCCATGCCTGGGGATTAAGATAAATTTAAATAGTAAAGTTTACGAAGGGATACACCATTTTTAAATTACCTCTTCATAGATTGAATAAAGAGGTAAAAACTTGCTTTAAGAGGGATCGATGAGCAATGAGGAAAAAAACTTATTTTAAAACCATTAATGGATCATTCAGAGAGAAACAAGGTCAAGGATAATATAAATATAGATGTGCCTCCACAGGGAGCTGTTCAAAACAACTACTATTTACTCCAAGCATCACCTTTTCTGTTAAGGAAATATGAAAGAAGGAAACCAAAAAGAGACTCATTTCATCAATTTGTGTACAAATATTAGTATACGTTTGCGAATAATTACTACATTTCAAATTAGTTAACTTCTCAAACAAAAACTCTGCTAATAATTATTATAATTATAAATGAATTCTGAGACGCTTAAGATTCTGAAACTAGAAGCTACCTTCTAACACATTCGTTTAGATGGCTTAGTAGTTCTAGGAATTAAAACAAAATTTAAATAAATTATTATGAAAGAGGACACAATTCCTTGACCAATATATTAATAAGCAATAAATAAATTAATTTATTTATTACCCACATTAACGAATCAGGATGATGATGGTGGTTTTATGTATGTTTAATTACAGTTTACAACGTGTAATTATTGATAGATTGGAATATTTTAATAATAATCAGTTTTAATTATAGTGATTTACTAAAAACAAAATAAGTTTATCCACAACTGAAGGTTTACTTTAAATCTCTTGAGATAGAGAGTGAAAATAGCCCTACTTTTCACAGCACTTCTGTTACTTTATTTAACTCTAACAGGTCTAACAGACCATTTTGATTCTTGTAATTTTAGGATTAATATTATTTATACAAGAAAATATATTTTATGGTAAGTCCAAACCATAAAGAAAGCTGGTGTAAATACTCTCATGATTTTCTCTTCATCTAATTCCACAGGTGCTAACTTAAATATTTTATTTAAGTCATAATTACAAAAACACTTTAATTCTTGCTAATAACATCAACTTGGTTAGATCAAATCGTTGTTGCCATTTTTGAGAAAAAGTTTTTTCAGTAATTGTTCAGTTCATAATACTTTTTTTGGTTTGTAGCATTTTAATCGCTAAGTTAAGTCGCGTACCTGTAATTCTCATCAAAAAGACTTTCGAGAAAATTTTTAACAATCGTATCTAAGCAATAACATTGATTTATAATCCAATATTGTTAGATATAAATATATTTTCATAGCAAGAAGAAAATAAATGCACCAGTATGCGGGTGGTCTGTCGTGAAGATTTTTAATGAAAAATTTATGGATATTTTAATGTAAATTTATTTCATAACATTAATTAAAACCCATACGTATTAATAGGAAACTAGTAATTTAATTTAATCCGATTGTAAAATACAAAATTTATATTCCTTGGAATATATAAATGTACAGCAATAAAATTTTAATTCGAAGGACATAAGCAATCTAATTTCTTAAGTAATCACTTTCGTAAATGTAAACTCAATGTTCTACTAGATAAATACTTTATAACAATTCATTTTGCAAGAGTGTAAATTACACTTGCTTTACAAAACAAAAAATAGCAATTTATTGTTTCCCATTAATTTAAATTTGTATGTATGTATGCATGTTAGAATATAAAATTTGAATTAAGTAATTAGGGTATAAAAACTTAACATCTGAAAACAGCTCTCTGTGTATAACTCAGAAAGAAAGATCGCAGAAAGTTTAAATTTGATATTTGCATAGATAAACTAAAGGGCACTCAAATAATGGTTATTCAAAATCGGTTGCCGAACTGAATTGCCATGGCACTTCCGAGAAGCAAAGTTTACTAACACTTCTATCCGTTTTCTTATCCATATCCATCTGTCCTTGCTGCCCAGAACCTAATTTGACCCACATCTTGTTCAAAGAAATCCTCCCATCTATTTGGTTAGGTTGGTTTTCAAATAATAGAACTACCTTTCGTCTGCTTTTCGTATCAAGTGGCCAGGCTAATCCTATTAAACTTATTAATAGTTTTAGTAACATCACTTAGACCAGCTTTTCTTCCTTATTTCGGGTATTCAATTTTATTTATTTTCTTTATGTTTTTAAGCTCGCTTAATAGAGTGCCGAGATACTTCTATTTTCTCACAGCTACAGATAGAGACCAAGTCACGCATCCGTAAGAAAACGACGGGAAAACACAACATTCTGATTCAGTGTAATCATATTTTACAACTATACATTTGCATGTGTAGAATAAGAAACGATCGAAGCGTTGCTTAACACTTGATGATCGAGAAATCTTTACATTTTCAGGTAATCTGGAAGTGATTCTGGATTATAAGTATACGGACCTCTCAACAAGGCCAGGACATCGATCTGTCAACTTTACACCTCTCGAAGGACCACTAAAAACCGAAAAACACATGCATTGTCTGAGACTGCCAACTGATAACCTTTGTTGCAATAACAGATAGAAGAAGAAGCGACAATAAACTATTTAGTATACCTAGACAATTTGAACAGCGTATACGGCTGGAAGTTCGGCATTCAAGCTTTACATAGGAGTCACTCCCCGAAATTTTACGTCTAATCAAATAGGACATAAGAGGTGTTTCGTCTAAGGTTGCCATAAAATTACCCTACGGAATCTAATCTAAACTCACGTTCAACTTTTAGATAGCAAATTATGTTTAGAATGTGGACAGATCTCATGTTAAGGAGGTTAAGGCTATTTAATCTTGTCTTAGAGCTGGAATTTCCTAAATAAGTAATATAGCCTACGTTACATTTAAATTTTTTGTAGCGTATTGCATATTATTGTAAAAATGTAGGCGCCACGGTAGTTGAGCGGTTAGAGGCGAAATCTGCGAAGCTAATATGTATTGTAGTAATGGATTCGATTCCCGGTCTAGGTCTTGGATTTTATTTAATCTTTATTATAAGAACTTCAATATGAAAGGTACGTTTGCTAATCACCTGCGTCCATGATACCTAATTGGTAGCTGGACTTGAGCCCGCCTGAAAAAGTAGGTATTACTTTACTTTTTTATTTATTACAACAATGTTTATACATGTTTTCAGGGAGGGAATCGATTTCTTCTGTGTGCGGCAAGCATATGGATGAAAAAACTTGCATACTAACTTCATCTACTTCATCACCTACTATTTCAATGTTCCCTTATTTTACTAAGTTGTTATTATTAAAAGGTGTTATTCACATTTTTCAATTATTAATAACTAATTTTGTTTAATTTGCTTTTTATTGTTTATGTTAATGATGATAACGTTAATTGCCAAAGGTATTTTATTATACATAAGTATAATGTGAATGAGATATTTTTAGGGGGTATATACAAAATAAAGTCATTCATGTTTATTTACTTTTAATTGTTATAATGGGAACTAAACAAAAATTAATCTTTGAATCCTTGAAATTTATACAGCCTAGAGTTGATAACAAGTTACTAATATTAAAAACTCTTAAATTACACTTGGTAGAATGAATTCTGCAAATAATTTGATCTTGCAAGTTGAAAATAAAAATATTAAAGGAAAAATTCTCCCAAAATACTATTAAATCTTTAGGTGTTTCAAAGAACAAACTACAGCCATCTAGTGATAATATTATGAACTAAATAGATGTTCATACTTTTACTTCTATGGATTTACAAGATACCCCATAATTTTACTTTGAATTTAAGTAAATTTTAAAAAATTCAAATTTGCTATTAACAAAAAAGGGCAGCATTGAAGCAATTTATTCGACTTGAAGGAAAAGAAAGCATACAATCAATCATAGGTGAAAAGCTAATACATGCTCTTGTGTTTATAAGAAACGCCAGTAGAAGCATTTTTTTTCACTACAATTGAAATAACTAAACGCATTTCTATCAACATTGAAATTTGGGCCATTCTTTTTTAAATAATACTTCCACGTTTATTTTTCTTTTTTTCAACTTAAGGATTTTTAACAATTGAAAGGTTATTAATGACAAAAATTAACAACGATTTTATGAAGAAGTTTGCTCTGAGAAGAATGATTAAAAATACATCACTAATAAAATTTAAATATTAAATATTTGTCACTCTTATCAAGCATACTTTCACGTAATCACTTCACATCATACATCAATTCCATGAGTCAGTTTTTGTATGATTTGTGGTTCGTAACACATCAGGTGGGTGGTGCGAGGTTGAGGTTACATTAGAAAAGGTAACAATTCTTGGTTGAGTGCTCGTACTAATAAATTAATGTAAAGTAGAAAAGTACTTAATTTTTTTATGTGATATTGATATGACTTCTGCCATGGAAAGTATCCTTTAATACATTTGTTAGATATAAAGAAAAAGTTTCGACTTTTGTATCTTAATCTGTTATCAGCTTAATGCAATAAATGTATTAAATTGATTTAACTTATCATTCTTGATTGGTAAGGTTTTATCTGTTGAAGTGTGCTTACAATCATGTATTTTAGCTGAAGCTTTATTACAAATTAAGTTGTATATAAGGTTCGAAAAAATATTCTTATTGAACTGGCGTACTTCATTCATTTTGGTCATTTAATTTCAAATACTATGCTATTCATGATTCTTCAAATTATCTACTTTTTATTTACATGAATATGTGTAAGACCTTCCTTCCATACTACATAATTTTGTTGTTCCATTTTTCTGGATACGAACATATGTGACTCTAATCAGTATTTATTAGATTTAGATATATATTAATATATTATGTAGTAGTTTTATAAATGTATATAATCCATATACATATATTTGTTAAGTGCTACGTTAGCTCTGCTTTTAGGTGCGATTAGCCTATTGCCATACATGGTTCGTTTCCCAACCATGGCCTCTGATTTTGTTAATGTAAAATGTATTTAATGAAGATTGTTACTTATACGCCTCTATCCACATCGCATGAACTGAAAAAGTAAGCTTAATTTCACTGAACGTTTGCGCCATTGGAAGATGAAAGGCTCAGAATAGTTGCTAAGGAAAAATATATCATGATTATATCAAAAATATATAAGTAAAAAAGAGTAATTGCCTGTTTTTTTCAGGCGGGCTATTGCGTCCATTACTTATTGTTTATTTTGTATATACATGCATATTAATATGTTAATTTAATATATAATGTAATGCTCCGTTTAAAATATTAACATTCCTAATATTAAAGAGCTGATTAAATTAATTTAACAAGTTTTTCAGATAAAGATGGCCTTCATATATCAGCCTGAGATCACAATCTTGCCTATCCGGAGAAAAAGTTTTAAAGACTTTTCTCTTGAATAATTTGTGTAGTTTAGAACATTAGCTATCCAAAGGACTGCGGAACTTTTCTTAAGTCAATAGTAGATGTTTAAAGTAACTTCTTCTACTTAAGTAGTATTATTCATTAAATCTTTGTTTCATGTGGTATCCTTAACCTTAGATCAGATCATTTATTCAACCTTAAGTTCGCTGTTAAAGAACTTGAACGTAATTCGAAGAAATGTGAGAAAGAAGAAAGAGCAGAAAAACTAAAGGCAAAAAAGGCCATACAAAAAGGAAATGTCGAAGTTGCTCGCATTCATGCAGAAAATGCAATAAGGCAGAAAAGTCAGTCTGTTAATTATTTACGAATGAGTGCGAGAGTGGATGCAGTGGCTAGCAGAGTACAAACTGCTCTTACCACTAGAAAGGTGAGCAAAAAGAAAATTAAACGGCGAAAATAATTAGAGATATTGTCCTTTATGAAATGTTTTATTTTTATTATATGAAGGTTACTCAGTCCATGGCTGGAGTCGTCAAAGCAATGGATGCTGCAATGAAATCAATGAATCTTGAGAAAATATCGGCCTTAATGGATAAGTTTGAAAATCAATTTGAAGATCTTGATGTACAAAGCTCCTACATGGAAAATACTATGTCGCAGACTGTTACAACAGCTATTCCTCAGAATGATGTTGACAATCTGTTACAACAAGTTGCAGACGAAGCTGGGTATGTCAAACAAAGAACAAACAAGCAGAAAAGGGATTTTTGTTCAGATTTACTCAAATTGTCCATTTTTTTTTTTTAAGTTTGGAATTGAATATGGAACTACCGTCAGCTACTGGCAGAAGTGTGGGAGCCTCTACTCAAGCTTCACAAGAACAAGACGAATTGACCCAGCGTTTAGCCAGACTTCGGCAGGCTGAATAGTATTTCATCAAGACATTTTAATTACAATCACTTTAAAGCATCCTTCTGAAAAAAAATAGTTTCTTGAAAAGAAACGGGCTTTCACAAAAATCTGTTTTTTTAATGCTTTATTTTTAGTTGTAAATAAGAAGTATTTTAAATAATTACATCAAAATTAAATAAATATCAAATTATATTTTTTGTGGTCTAAGTTAGAAAAATTCTACCTTGTGCCAGTATTATTCTGAGCACTTCTTGGGAAAAATCGAGAAATTAATACTTGAGTTCCATCGGCTTTCAGAACAGTTAAATGTTCAGTAACCTAACTGAGGGTAATACATATTTTCCAACCTTAAAATATTAAGGTTTTTATCTTTAAATAAAGGGGTGGGACTTGTTTTAAATAGGATACTCAACTATACTAATCCATTGCGCTTTCCTTGGCATACCCATTACCTGTTTATTTTCTTCTGGGTAAAATCGGTTCGTTTACGGATTCAATATAAAGCCAAACCTTATTATTGTATCTACCCTGACCGAACTACTGGATTTTCTTCGTATTTCCAAAAGATTCGTATTCACTCCATTTTGTATCAAAAATCGAAAGGAGGGGCTTTCACCATCAGAACAATAATTATTCCTGCTCCAAAAAGCCTGAACTTCCGAAAAAATAAATAAATAAGCTGTTTCTGTCTGTCATTCTTAGGCTTCTTCGGTCTTGAACGAATTATTCAAGTGTTTCGTTCTTGTTTCAAGATGTAAAACTGGTCCATGCCAGTTCCTTGAATAATTTCTGAATCTATGTAACAATCATTAAGAATGTTTGGTCCACTCTATTAGAATATTTCGGATATTCTCCATCATTGCTTGTAGTATTGTACTCTAACATTCTACTTCAAATTACTGAATCAACCTCGGATGAAAATGATCTTAAAAAAAACTTCTATAAATACCAATGATAAAGTTCTAACTTTTTACTAATAGTAATCATTTTAGCTGTTTTTTCAGTTATAATGAACACTGAATCATAGTCTCATTTTTTATATTATTTGTGATTACACTCTTCTGATTTGGTTAATTAAGTTTTCAGATTCATAGTTTCTAACTAATAGAACTAGGAAAAGTTACAATAGTTAAATGGAAATTGTTTATATTTTATAAATAAACTATTAAGTTTCATCTAAATAATTTGGAATTTAATGTAATCAAGTATAATTTTCTCTGTTCAGCTTGCGCGAGAAGAGAAATAAATCTAGCCGCTCTCAGGTGGTTTTAATGGATGCTAACCTATTTCCTCCTTCCTTGTAACACAGCAAGACGTTCGCAAGAATTCTGTTGTAATATCTAAATTTTTATTAATTTGTCGAAGGCACAAGATAATTCTAATGATGTTTGAAGATATTGGTTTGAATTGAACTCAAGCGTATTAAAATAAGAAAAATAATTTATTAAAATTGAGTACATAACACAGTATAGAAAATAGCAAACAGTCTCACCACTTAAGTCAGACTTTTAACAGGTTTGTTTAGTAGGATTCTCATTAAATGAATAGATTATACAAAACTTAATATATTTCTCTTTTACAATTGAGCTTATTAATGCAAATTTGTTTCGGAGCTGTTAGTATCTAATTCACTCATACAAACCCACTGCCCGCTTGGATTTTCCTTCCACAAATACACTTTTTTATTAGCTGTTGTAACTGCAAGAATATTTTGATCCCAAGTAACCTGACAAACGGCATCTGGAAAGGTATGCAGCAATTTTGACGTCCAATTCTTCTTATCTGTTGAAGTGCTTATAATAACACTCTTATCATTTGAACAACTAGCTATCATATTTACTGTCGTAGATGGTGACCACGCAACACCAACTACCCAGTCTTGATGTACGTCCAACTTCGCTATTTCTTCCCAACCAGAACTATTTTCCTTCCAAACTTTAATACAGCTATCACATCCACCGGTTGCGAGAAATCTAGTTCCGTTGGAAGTAGGGTCCCAACTCAATGAATTACATCCTAAAAGATGTCCCTGAAATTTCTTCACATCCCAAACGCCATTTTCGAATGATAATATATTTATCTTACCATCTGTTGAACCGCAAGCCAAAAGTAAACCACAATGGTAAGGTGCAAACTCAATACAAGTGCCAGCTGAACTCAGAATAAATTCGTTCATTTTTAGCCAACCTCGTTCTTCTTTCCATATAATTACTCTCTTATCAAAAGAGCATGAAGCTAAAATGCATCCAAATTTAGGATGTGCCCATGACAGCTGACTTACTGGGCCAAAATGACCATTCAGGTCTGTTATTAATTCTAGGGTTTTCAAATTAAATATTTTAATAAGGCGATCTGTAGAACAAGTTGCCATCATAAGGCCATAGTAATCAACTTGTACATCCTGGATGTCTTCAGCGTGTCCGGAATCTAATGTGTTTAAAATCGAAACCATTTTTATAAACACTAATAACACATCATACTTCAACTAATGGTGAACTAATTATTGCTTTGTTTTTAGAGAGGTTTAATGAAGAAGTGATATGAATTCTAAAACCGAAACTGTAACGCTGCAAACCATACGTACACGTCAGTAAACACTGGACAATATTAAGTCAAGGTTATAACAAGACTCGCACATTGGTTTGGTGAAGTATGAAAAGGAACATTTCTTTGTAAAAAAAAATTACTAGCGAAATCATTTGCATTGCAACTAATAATTGTTAAATAAATAGCGCCTTTTGAAGTACTTTGTTAATATAAAAAACTAAACAGTAATTTTTTAAAAAATCTGAAGGCGCCCCTCCCCAACTTGAGAGTTATTTTATTCTTAATGTTGTAGTTAGCCAAACTTGCACGATTTAGCAAATAATCATGATATTGTTCTCTAAGTACCATTAATGTTATGGCTAATGTATTGAACATAAAAGAACTAATATTTTTTCGCAATTACCACAGAAATCCCCATTTGTAAGATTGTTCATAAATAATCAACCATACAATCGAAAGCAATTTAATCCTTGTTTTTAATAATAAACTGAATATGAGGTGGAATCGACTTTTCTAAGAATGTAATTTTTGAGGAATGATAGATTTTATTCAATATTAGATTAAATCGTTCCTATCTTCACAAGTGTAGTTCTCTATTATTAAACTACTATTACCTAAATAAAGGTTTGCAAATGATCCATCAAGAAAAAATGAGCTGAATGTAACGTCCCCTAGAAATATAAAATTTTTACTTGACAGAAAAGAAACTGTTTTAGTATAAAGGTTATCTTGATCTGGGCAAGAAACAAGGCCTAGCTCAGCTCAATTACATTTCAATAAATAAAATAAAATAATCTAATAATGAATTGATGCTAAAAGTAAAATCAGAATTTAGAGATAGATAGATATGTTACGGAAAGCAAATAGCGCTAAATACCATTGAATTTACAAAGAATTACTGTTGGATTTAGGGAAGAACGGCTATATTAATGATAAAAACAGTTTTAAATTCATTTATGTAATAATGTAGCTGAAAGGTGCACTGTTTAATTTAAATTTTAGTGTAAACAAGGATGAAAATAGGCATTATTGTTTTCTCTGCATCTTGGAGCGATTGAAGAAACATCAATTTCATTTGGGAATGTCCGATTTTACAGGAGTTCAGTGTACAGTTCTTGGCAAACAGAAAACTCGAGATAAGTGAGGTCTCTATTTGAATTGCCTTGATTGGGGCAATATAAGTATGCAGTATCAGCTTGGAATTATAGGCAATTTTTAATACAGCATTTCCATTTTTAACACAGAAAGAATATGTTTATACCGTACTTTAATACATAAATAAAATAACGTGATTGTCATTGAATCAACTACAGCAAAGCAAACCACTTATAAAGGTGCAGTTAACTGCTAAGTGCAATTATAACCGCCTGCTTCAAAATTGCTCAAACTTCTGAAACGCTCTTTTTATTAAGTTTAACACAAAAATTGCGAATTAAAACTAAAGTAGTAGACTAATAACGATTAAAATAATATATATATATATTTTTTTTTTTTTGAAAATAAAGTGAATATTTAGGACAAAAAAGCATTAAAGAAAGAATGAAAAGAAGTTTCTAATTTTTAACGTTTATTAACTTAACTATTTCTTAATACAATTTTAATATTTATTAAGTATAAAAATTCTTCACTGGTGTGTTTTCTTATGTTTTAAAATTTCTATTGCCGTAAACTGATAGCGTTTATCGCAGTGTTCACAGAAATAATTCATAGAATTTGGTTTAGAAGTTAATTCGGTTTCCTGCTTCACTTCAACTGAAACAAAGATTAAAAAGATCAATGAATCGACGTAAAGAATAATAATAGTAAATAGAAAAGTAAATGCAAACTCTCTAGATAGAAATAAAAATTGTCAATTAAACAAATATAAAGTTTGTTTTTTTGTTAAAAAGTTAATCGCGCAGAAATGTTTTAATTTTAATAATACAATTTATTATTATTATTAATAATAATTTATTTTTGTACAAAGGTTTATACTTTTTTTGGAAAATGTTAAATAGAAGAAAAACTAGAGATGAGGATTTTTTGTGAGGCCTTCATAAGTAAACTATTAGATTAGCAGAGCGGTCAGCAACTGCTAAGTTAGAAGGATAAGAAAGCAGAGCTCTTCAGAACCTCAAAGAAGTTATTTAATATTATTACCTTTCATGTCTTTTAAAGGTTGATGTTCGGCGATATGCTGGTGTTTCTGTAATGAGTTGAGGGGCGCTACAAGCCCACAATCTGTGCAAAGCCAGTCTTCTAAGACATTAGTGCCAACTAAACTAAAATTGAATTAAATACATAATTTAGAAGATAAAATTAAATATTAGAAACATTAACGTTAAAAACCTTTTCTATTATTCAGAACTATTTGGGTGTACGCATATTGTGAAGCATAAGTTGCATCTGACTCGACTTCGACTCGTCGCGTGGAAATGCGCATATTGCAATGCAGTTTTAGTGCGCAATCTTAGCTTATTAATTATTATTATTACTCATAATGTTAAAACTAGTAATAATCAATAATAACAAAAAAATTAAAAATTAATGAATTAAAATGTTTATTAGGTAGCGATACAAAGCAAGAAAAACGTTAAAACACCAGATAGTCCAAACCATTTATTCTCAGATTTCATTAGATGATATCAGATCAGATTTCACTGATTGATTTCTAATGAATAGTTTCACTTCAAAATTAATTATTGAGCAGACAGGATTTTTTTCACTGCCGATTCAGGTATGATGGTTTTACTCTGCAAGCTTCTCCAAAGGTCTTTGAGAAAATTTTGGAATTTAGAATGATACGAAAATTTGTTATTGCGAACAATACGAAGTTCCGCATTTAATTTTATATATCTGTGCAGAAAGACTGAATTCTGCTTCAGATTACAGGAATGAACCTAATTTTCGATTTGTACTGATCAATCAACCGGTTCTTGAATCCAACAAGCATAATGATTATTTGATATGAGTTATAAAAATTATATCGATTTCAAATTTTGATAAAAGAAAGGTACCAGTCATATGTAAGATAAGGAGTCAACAAGGTGCCACCATGCCTAGTATCTGGAGTTAATGTATAATCCGACAAAAATGGATTAGTTCCACAGTAGTTATTATACTCCTGGCCTACATACAAGTTCTTCAAATCTGCCATTAATAATCTACGTAAGGAGTAGTCAACACTGAAGTTCATTAAGCGCAGTAAACCTTCCGAAAGCCTATTTTCCAATTTGCTCGTTGATACGTCACCTATAATTTTTAATAATAACAATAATAATTTGTAGCATTATTTTCGAAGTATATTAACATATATGTATGTATTAAATTCTCCACATCCAAAATTATTAATTACTAAACCTTGGAGCTTCGCATTTGTGAGTTGGTCCCATAATGACCTTAATTTGATTGCTTCTAATAAGATTCTCTCGCCGAGTTCGCATTCTGCAAAAGTAATCTCGATCCATGAATCACAGACTATCCTTCAACAAAAATTACTCATATCAAACGATTTAAGAAAATTGTAAATTAAAGTCTGTGAAGTTTTTCAGCACACTTTTTTTTTAAATTTTAATATTTTTAAAACAAGTTAAGTTTAACGTAACTGCTGCTTTGTATTATTTATGCACTAATATGGGCTTTAAAAATGAGTAGCAATGTCTACTTCAGGAACTGACATTACTAAAAGACGTTAAAAAATAAAACATAAGATTTTAGCAACTAATTAATTCGACTTCATTTCATCACAATAAATTATGATAACTGAAAATAATTCAAAGACAAACTACAAGAGACAAAATAGGATAATTTGTGTCACTAACCTTGCAAAATTAAAATTTGTATGTAATTGGTTGCAAAAAAGTAATAGTGTTTGGGCAGCAGGCATTCTCATAGTATTTACTAAATAAGGTTTATTCGTTTCCAACAGAGACCTGTGAACGTGTTAAACATAGTAAATAATATAATGCAGAGCACAAATAAGAAATACTTTATCGTGGCAGGTGTACAAAATTGTTTAAAAGGGATTAGCAAAAATAGCTGGAATCATTTTTATTTTTTAGAGGTCATTAGAGCCCAACTTTTCAGTGTACTGCCGGCCTCAGGACAGGGTTGATAATAGACAATACTGTTCATCACCAGACAGTGACCTGTAAGAAGCTCTTAAGAAGGGAAAATCTAAGGACAAGCAATTATTCTTTTTGTTTTTTAATTTTTATTTTGGCGCATCGGCAGCACGTCTTTAGTTCCTCTACATCTAAATCCACATCAATCTAAACGATTCAAAGAATTAAACTTCTATTCTTTCAGTTTGGCCACAGCAATTTGGCCAGCTAGGTGTGGAGGAGAGTCAGGCAAATTATTTTTATTATTTTTAAAGTGTCCTTGGCAATTGGAGTTACCTAATGCACACTGACTAGAAGAGAACATTAAAATTAAAGTAAATTAATCTTCAATTTTTTTTTTTTTTCTTTAGACAAGCTAACTCACAATGAGGTAGTTGTGGACGGGGTCGGAAGCAAAAACTTTACTATTAACACTGTAAAATAAACTGTAACAGCAATAATCTGGACTCTCGCCTAGAGGTTAGTCACTACCTCTAGATAACTCCTTCTGTAGGATTACAAATTATTTATTTAAAATAAAACTCATTTATACATCACTTTCTTCTTAATGAAATAAATCCAGGCGAATAAGTTTGAGGGCCTGATACTTTTTTAATAACTCAATGAAAATCAATATAAATTAATGAATACTTCTTTTCGTAAATTCTAAAAATAGTTGTTGAACAAAAATGTTACAATAAAAAAAACAGTTTGAAATATGCACATAAACCAAAAAAGCATACTTACATATAAAAAATAATTTGATGCCTTGAACTAAGAGGTGCTTTAGTGCTAAACTGAGGATGCTGTATAATATCTGCATTAGAGAGATGCAATATTTCCGCATGGTTACCAAAATAACTCATCGGATGCAAAAATACAAAAGGTTTACTTTGTGTATGAAAAAGCTGCTCATTAACACCCTAACAAAACAGTAAACCTTATTTAAATATAGGCAAGATAAAGAAATTCGAACATTTATTTTATTTAGAGAGGTAAATGCCGAAGAAAAAGAAAAATCTGGTTTGTATTTATTGAAGTGTTTATTTAACCCATTAAATTAGTTCTGTTTCGAAAAGATTTTGATTTTACCACAGAAATTTTTAAAAAATTACTTGAGACGTATAAATAAAAAAAAAACTCGAATAGTAAAAAACTGATTAATTTCTAAGGATCAGATTTTTCAACTAAATCTATTTAAATTGAAAAGTATCTTTCTCTTCTGGTATTTTACTTCTCTATTTTATTTTTTCACATAGAATTAAATAATTTATAATAAAATAATAACATTAAATAGATATCGTGGAAAAGGACTATTTTAGGACATCAGAAACTACTGATTAGGGTAATCCTGCCATGAATTTCCACTATGAAAGAAGTTAACCGGCAGACCTGGTGGAATCGTAATTAGAAGACACTTTTAAATGTATTTTAAACTTTCATCAACTAATTTATTAACAAATTATTGAAAAGTAAAAGAAACTCAAGGCAAGAAAAGCTTCTAAAATAAGAAAGTTCTTCAGCTATCTGAAAATTAATGGTTTCATTCATTTACAAACGAAATATTCATTTTCTATTAATTATCTGCAAAGTTAGTTTGTAATAAATTTGTAAATAAATCTAGTTAGTCAACTATAGCAACACGTAACAATGGCATGTTAAGTGAGACCGCACCAGCTCTGTCGGTTAACTCTCTTTTTTGGAATTTCAGAACATTAACTATAAATATGTTATAACCATAAACAGCAGACTGGGGAGGAGGATCTCTTATATTTATTTAAGAGGAATTCTGACTGTAAATAATAATTGGAACGATTGATGAAGTTTGAGCGGACGTTGGTCATGTATTAAAAAAGCTGGTGCTCCATCCTACATTGTTGTGCAAGGGTAAAGCCCAGGTTAGAACACAATTCTATTTCAAAGTGCCATACGTAGAAGAGATAAAAAAAAATATACATAAGAATACTAATGACTATGTTAAAAAGCCTGACTACAATCGATTATAGCAGTTTTCCATCTGATTTGTTTACATTTTTTGTTTGGCTACATTTGTAAATTCAATTTAACAATTTTGGAGGCAAATAAATAATTTTCTAAAGAAAATTTGGCATTCTAGGTTTATTTCAAAGGCTTTGTTTAGTAATTACGTGTAAGTTACCTTGTGATGGTTATATTCATCTGCAATAGCAATCTGTGGATATAAGCCACTGCAAAGAATAATCTTTAGTAATGTCAAATCTTTATAACTACATGCAGTAGATCCTGTTATAAGATTCTGAAAGAATATAAACTTTGAGAAAAAAATTTATTACTTTAAAAAAAATGAATGAAATGAATTCATAACATACCTGCAACTGTGCATGATTGTTTGTCAGTCTGAAATCAATATCTCTAACATCAGCAGAACCTGAAGCCATGGTTTCATCGCTCGACTCTATTGTCCAAGTTTCTAGTCGTAGAATTTTCCTTTTCTTATTTTCTTCCTCCTTATCGTGTTGTCTTTTTAAAGTTTTTAATAATTTAATTTCACCATGCCTTAGAGCCCTTTCAGCGCTGCTACTGCTTTCTATATTTTCATTTTCTTCCGTCATCATGGCACAATCCTGTGCAATATTAAGAAAAAGTTGTACTAAAAGAGATTAAATAGAAAGTAATTAACTTTCTAGCTGAATGATATAAGCCTATCCAACGAAAGTAGGAAGGAGTGAAAGATGTAAATATTTATTAAAAATTGATAAAAGTTACCTGCAATAACTGCTTGAATTGGGCTCTAATTTTAGCCATTTCATAAAACCTTTGCTCTTCAAGGCCTCTTCTCCTGCACCAATTTTTAGAATTCATATTTCCTTTTCGCGAAGCTCCTTTTACTTCAAGCCATTCTCGAAAAAGATTTAAAAGTGTAATTGGATCACCATGGTCTGATTCAATATCTTTCAGCAGAGCCTGAATGATATGAAGGTATATGAGACTTATTTATTTACAAATTTAGAAAGAATTATTAATGTGAAAAATAAAATAGATTACCCCAGCATCATTATCTCTAAATGCCTTGTTAGTGTATGGAGTCTGTACAGAGAGAGCTGCAGCAAGTGAAAGGGCAGGTTCTACTTGATGAAACATAGTACCAGATAATAACATTTTACCAATTGGAATATCGACAGGTAATCTTGACAAAAGGCTTCCTCTTGATGTAATCTTCTCATCTTCAGTCAAAGCTCCCTACAAAATTAATTCTTGGTAATTTAAATGTAATTTTATCACTAACAGAACAATATATAGATTTATTTAAAGGCGAACATGTTGTTTAAGTGCTTGAATGGTGTTTTCTAAGTAATCAGTTGGTGGTGATTCCAGAAATGGAAATTTTCTAGCATCAGGCAAGCCGATAGCTATCATTTGTAGCAGAAGAGTATCTAAGGGCACTCTATGTATTTCCGGAGGTGTAAAATCTGCCATTGCCTCAAAATCATCTTCGGTGTACAAGCGATAACAATTACCTGGCCCAGTTCGACCTAGAAAAGAAAAAAATAAAATGAAGAAGATAGCCCTTGAACAAAAAATAAATAGAAATGATAACAAAACAATGTTTTCCTATGGCTAATCTGCCATTACATACTGAAGGGGTGTTCTTCTGAACGTAGACCCAAAAATTAAAAATTTAAAATATTTTTTAAAAAAATTCTTTAATATTTAAGGGTAAATACGAACCTGAAAAAACGATTATAAAAAAAAAATCAGGGACTTTAAGTATTACGTTATTCCATGAGTAATATACTTTTTGCATTTTACTAATAAAGTAAGTTGTTACTTTATTCTGCAAATTTGTTTTATTGATTTCATAATAGTTTATTTTAGCATTTGTTACTAATTTTTTCTATTGCTTTTTAGCAAAATTAGTAAATGAAGAAGAGGTTTTAATTGAAAATATAAAATTACTACAAACCTAATCTAGTAGAAAAGCGGTAGTGTCCCATAAAAGCAAAAATATAATTAAAAACAACAAAATACTAAAATTTTAAAGATAAAAAGGAATAATTACCTGCTCTTCCTTTACGTTGTTCCGCACTTGCTTTACTGATCCACATTTCTTTTAATCGTTGCAATTTACATATAGGGTCATAACTCATTTCTTTAGCAAAACCTGAATCAATTACAAATCTTATTCCATCGATAGTGACTGAGGTTTCTGCTATGTTAGTAGATACTACACATTTTCGCAAACCCTCTGGAGCATAATCAAATACCTGCATTAAAAGTTAATCAATTTTCATTTTTTTTTTTTTAATTTAATTTTGGAGCACAATTATTACACAAAAAAGCTTACTTTATCTTGCTCTGCAATGGATAAGGAACTATGAAGAGGAAGTATAATCCATTTTTTTAATTTTTCATTATATTGCACTGCTGCATCAATTATTGCATTAATCTCACTAAAACCACTTACAAATATAAGTAAGTCACCTCTTTCATTGCCTGTAAATAAAGCAAAAGCATTCAGAAATGAAGAATTCAATGAAGCGAACAGAGAATTCATCAATCTGTGAAAAAAAGAAGGAATTTGCAAATGAAGCTTCATGAATTGACTTCATGATTTCATGAATTGAATGAAATGAATTCAATGAAAGCTACAAATACTATCAAATTTATTGGATTAATCGCTCCTCATAGGCCGTAAGGCGATGCCTCATTTGTTTAAAATTTACAACTGCTAAAATTAAATGATAGCTTAAATAGATATATTATGTGATGACGAAATCGGAAATTATGAGGGTACTAGAAAGAATCTTAATTAGGCAATTATCCGAGTCCCACAACCCTAAAACCAATTTTCCTGGGTTGATAATTTAATTGATAATAGGCCGTCGTGTGTGAAAAGCGAAAAACCGCTGACGGCTAGGCCTTGCGAAAACCTTAAGTGTTCTAAAAGAGGTCACTAATTTCTTGCCCACAAATTGAGGATTATTGGCTAGGTCTTTCCTGGATATTTACAAAGCATGGATTTTTTCAACGCAGTTTACACGTCCAACTTAAAAAAAACAACGCAATCAATTTCTGCCCACGCTACCATGACTATCTATCTTTTTCCGTCTTGTTCATAGCGTCTGTGCCATAGCGCAGAATCAACCAACATCGTATGCACTGCAATTATTATCTACCAGCTACTTCGCCTAGTTAGGCTCATGGTTCTAAATTAAATCAGTAAAAAGGACACTTACTTGGAAATTTGCAATCAATGAGCCTCATAATCCTAATGTAAGGTTCTGCTGTAAATTTATTATTCTTTATTAAATCTTGAGAAGGTATCGGCATATACTGTGTTCTAATTGGATGTAATCTCCCCGGAACCTACGGCAATATGAATTATTTTCATTCAAAAATTGTTAAAAGTTAAATTCTATAAACAAGAAAGTTTGTACTTTATTCACACAAACAGGCACTCAACAAGTTACTCATAAATACTTAGTCCATATATAGTAATTTCAAAACTCTACTTTCTTTAATACAAATTTAATTATTTAATCTAGGATTATAATTTATTAGTCTTTTTACATTTTTATGTTTATTCTTGGCTGAATAAGAGAAAGGAAACATTAAAAATTAACACATCGTGATGAGCCAAAAGCTTTAAAAAATGAAGGTAATTTTATAAGTATAAAGTACATTTCTCTGAACGTTACATTAAAGTAAGAATTAAAAAAAAAAATCCAAAACAAAAAATATTTCTTTTTAACAGTCATAGCGCACTGTGTTACTCATAGAAGTTATTACATACCTCAATAATCTTTGTCGAAATATCATCTGAGAAATAGGTTGAAAAGAGATTCAAATTTATTGTGGCCGACATTAATACTATGTTTAATTCTTTTCTTTGGTATAAAAGACATTTGAGAACACCCAATAACAAATCACCTGAAATATTGGTTAGCTGATAATTGATATTAAAATATTAATTTTTTTTTACTAAGTAAAATGAAAAGAAATTTTAATTAAAAATAGCTTTTGAAGCTATTAAATAATTTACATAAATAATGGAAGTTCCTACTCAATATTATCACTGTTCTTGTTTTATTTAATTGTGTCAGTTAAAATAAAAGTAGAATGATGTATTTAAATTACCTTGCAAATGCCGTTCATGTATTTCATCAAGAACTATCACGTCAAAATCTGCTAGTAATCCATCTTCACCTACCTACAAATTTTTTTTACATTGCATTCTCTCATACCGTAAATAGAAGATCATTTATTAAAAAAAAAAAAAGAAGTAGAAAATATATACTGGAATATATATTTATTCTAAAGATAGTACCTGCCTCAGCAAAAGTCCTTCTGTTACAAATAAAATGTTGGTCTCTCGATTTTTTTTCCTTTCAAATCTTATTTGATAGCCTACTTTATCTCCAAATTTATTCATGGTTTCATAAGCAACACGCTTTGCTAGCGATATGCAAGCAATCCTCCGAGGCTGAGTACACGCTAAACAAAACAAAAAAAACTTTATTTATCTCTTACTTAGTTGGGATTTTGTTTATCATTTTAGGATCTTTTGAATAAATTTATTCTTAAACCCTCCAATTCATTACATTTCTCATAAGTACAAAACTTCTCGACGAAATTACTTTCCGATTTAAAGCCGTTTTGAAGTTCAGTCTGGGAGTTGATATTTTAGTTACTGCTGGGTAATATTGATAGATCTTGTCCGCACCAACTCGCTCGGTTTGTATTCTTTTTGATCAGTCAGGCTCGCTTAAGGAAAACTAAGTATAAATATTAGAAACTAACATTTTTGGTTACTAATAAATCAACACTTAATGAAGCGGATAAGTCTTTAAATTATGCAATTATTATCCTCTCGCCGATAAATAGGGAAGGCCAACAAAAACAGAATGAGAACTTGCCCCCAGTTGTTGAGGTAGTCCTCAATCTCACATCATTCCACCCTCATCGGAGGTGAGCAAAGAGTGCCATCTCAGAACATCTAGGAAGGATTTTTAGCAAGATATTGCGATAGGGAGTGAGCTTAATGACTGCCCTCCTCTATTTCCCCAGAACATCCCAAGCCAACTCAAGGCGTCATGCTAACACCCGATGTCACAACTCGGAAGTGTGTCACAAACGAAACCTCTGAGTTTGCCGGGAACCTCCACTTGATAAGAAGCCTTTACTAGTAGTTAAATAAGGCATGGAAGAACTTTTGACTTTTCCCTTCATAAATATAGGAAAATAGCAGAGGGTACATCCCACCATTAGGGAGTTAAGTTTTAGAACTCTAGAAGTAGTTATCTTAATCTGCCAGCTTACCGGTTCCTGGAATTTTTCTAGAGAGCCTATGCGGTTACCAGGGTTGAAGAAGTATATAACTAAACACTTCTAATCTTTTAATTTTGATGTAATTTAAAATCATTCGGGAATTAGCTAATATCTAGGGGCAGAAGACGAGTAAATTATACCTTACTACTGTTTCCCCTCACTTCTTAAAACCTCTCTGGAGAGCTTGAAAAGGATACGCCATCGTTAGAACATCAGGTGGTTGGGGCGTGGCATGGGTGGGAAGCCTATTTATCCAGAGAGCATAGGAAAATCGATTGCATGTGTTAAATGAAGATCTCGGTCTAGAGCCATCTTGAGGGATCTTTTCTTTCAAACAATTAGTAAGAAAGGGGTGAGTTTAGTTTTACCACAGCTGGCACTAGTAGCGGGCGCTATAAAGTTAATGTTGCATAATATTCTGGTAAAAAAAAAAAACTAAGAATATTATGTACCTAAGTCGCTATGAACAATATATTCTTATAAGTACCTATTTTACTATATCCAGATTCAAGAAGATATCTGGGGACCTGAGTCGATTTACCGCAACCAGTATCTCCTGCTATGATAGTAACTCTATTTTCGGTTACAGACTTTACTATTATTTCCCTGAAAAAATATTATTGTTAAACAAAAAATAAATTAATAATTAGAATATAAACTAACGTTTTACATCATCTGAAGAACTAGAGACTAAAAGGTCGGATTAACCCTGTAAAATTAAGTACCTGAATTGAGCAACTGGCAAATTTTCTTGGAATTCCTTTATTTTACGAAGTTGTGTCTCCTTTTCATTCTTTTTAAAATCAAGATAGCTGAATAGGATAGTTTGAAAGCTCTTTAGACGATCTATACTAAAGTTGCCAATATTTTTTTTAAGCGGGATTTGTAATTGTTCCTTCTCTTCTTCGGAAAAACTAAGTTTTTCAAAGAAGCCTTTATGAAGAGCGTCATGATCTGAAAAAAGTCACATAAATGTTTCTGCCTTTTGAATTTGATATTTTGTAGTAAATTTAAGATTCTAACATACCTATTTTCTTATCTAGCTTTTTTGCCTTTTGTTGCACACTTTCGTATTTCTTCAGAAACAACCAAAAATCGTCAAAGTCACATATGAATTCGTTGAGATTAAAGATTTTTATTAAATCTTTACGAAAAGGGAGATAACTAAATTTTTCATCTCTTGACATAAGGGAATGCAAATTTATTTTGAAAGCAAACAGAAAAAAATATTGTTAATACTAGCACTGCATTATATCAAATTTAACCACATAACACTACATTATCTGCATTTTGATGCGTTTGAGCTTTTTGACTTTTAACTGGCAAGTACGTGTCAATTTCATAGGACTTAACTATTTCTAGGTGTTGACACAAGCGATTAATTCTCCTTTTAACTAACAACCGCTGAATCTGAAGCACAACCGCTGACAATATTTACTGTAATCTGTAATGTTCTGGTTATAACCTACGTAAGGTTATGTTATCAGTTAGGGCTAGGTGGTTACAAAAAGGTTGCCTACATTTTGTTTTGGTTTCCACGTGTCGATTGGGCATGTACGTATAAAAATTGTTTTGGTCAGCAATTAGTGAAGGAATGTAAATGTAGTTGCAAGGTAGCTTCTGACCAGTTTGTAATTCGTGGTTAACGATATCTACATTTAATTGACTTTATAGGTGCCCGTAAATTTCTTCAATGGCTAAGCGAAGTCAACCTCATTGGGAAGTTGAATCTGACTGCCCAAGCCCTCAGTTGAAGCTTTATAATAGTCTTACTCGCCAAAAAGAAGTTTTTATTCCAAAAAATGGAAACCAGGTGTTATGGTACAGCTGTGGACCTACTGTGTACGATGCATCCCATATGGGCCATGCACGATCTTATATTTCGTTTGATATTCTAAGGCGAGTATTATCCGATTATTTTGGTTATAATGTATTATATGTCATGAACATTACTGATATAGATGATAAAATAATTAAAAAAGCTCGTCAAGAATATTTATTTCAGAATTATATAAGTGAAAAAAAAGATGCTGAAACATTGCTTCAGGATACTCATTCAGCGTTGAATTTATTGTTAGAAAAAGCTAAAACTAGTAATGATCAGGATGTTAAAAACATGTTGAGTAATCTAGCTGATAAAGTTTCATTTGCAGTTTCCAAAATTGAAGAGGCAATTAAAAATAACGAAGAAGTATCAGAATCTCTTGATTATTTACTGGTAGTTGCCAAAGAACCACTTTCAGACTGGTTAGATAAACAGCATAGCTCAACAATAGAAGATAACAAGATCTTTTCCGACCTTCCACGTTTTTGGGAAGAGGAATTCCACAAGGATATGTCAGCTCTTAATGTGCTCCCGCCGGATGTTTTGACCCGAGTAAGTGAATATGTCCCTGAAATAATCGCCTTTATTCAAGTGATTATTGATAATGGGTTAGCATATTTTTCAAATGGATCGGTATATTTTGATGTAAACGCTTTTGATTCTCGCAGTAATCATCATTATGCAAAACTTGTACCTGAAGCATTTGGGGATGTCGCAAGCATTCAAGGTGGTGAGGGTGAACTTTCCCAGTCAAAAGAAAAAAAGTCACTCACTGACTTCGCTTTGTGGAAGGCTTCAAAAGCTGGTGAACCGTGGTGGACTAGTCCTTGGGGTAACGGAAGACCCGGTTGGCACATTGAATGTTCTGTTATGGCCTCCGCCATATGTGGTAAAAGTCTAGATATACATACAGGAGGTGTGGATCTTAAGTTTCCGCATCATGACAACGAAATCGCGCAATCTGAAGCTTATTACGACAACAATGATTGGGTCCGTTACTTCTTACATTCTGGTCATTTAACTATTGCAGGTTGCAAAATGTCTAAGTCGTTAAAGAATTTTGTTTCCATTAAAGAAGCGCTAAATAAATACTCTTCACGTCAACTTAGATTGGCATTTTTACTTCATTCGTGGCGTGATACTTTAGATTACAGTGATAATACAATGGATTTTGCAATTTCATATGAAAAAGTATTGAATGAGTTTTTCCTAAACGTTAAGGACGTGATTCAAACAACAAACATTTCCGGAGAATCAGCAAAATTAGTGAAATGGAATGAAAAGGAAATGGAACTTAACCGAATATTTCTTCGCACCAAACGAATGATTCATGAAGCTTTATGTGACAACGTTGATACAAGAACAGTATTAGACAGAATCCGAGAATGTATATCAAGTTGCAATGTATATATGGCTAAAGGAACAAATGATGTGCACTTGCTGAAAAATATAGCACTGTATATAACGGATTTAATGCGCATTTTTGGGGCTGTTGAAGAAAGCGACCTAATTGGATTTCCTGTTTTGAAAACTGAAAATTCTCTGGACACCGAAAGCATAGTTATGCCTTTCTTGAGGATATTGGGCGATTTTCGAGATGATATTCGAACAGAAGGTAGAAAACTTAAGGCTGCAACTGTATTGAAATTATGTGATAATTTAAGGGATGAAATATTACCAAATGTTGGTGTTCGACTGGAAGACAGAGAAGGGAAAAATTGTGCTGTGAAACTTGTTGATAAGAAAATTTTACTTGAGGAAAGAGATGCAAAAAAACGTTTAGAAAAGGAAAAGGAAGAACTGAAAGCTAAGGCATTGGCAGCAAAAACTGAAAAAGAAGCATTGAAGAAAGTACCACCACATGAAATGTTCCTAAAGATGTCAGACAAATTTTCCGTTTTTGATAGTCAAGGTATTCCAACTCATGATGCTGAAGGAAACGAAATTAGTAAGGGTCAGTTGAAAAAACTTCAGAAATTATATCAAGCTCAACAGAAGAAATATGAAGAATATTTGGCGACGATATCCTAGGAATATAGTTATTGGCTTATTTGTCATTGAAATTAAATGTTTCTACTCAAACGGATTTCATTTAAAAACCAAAAAGACTTTCTAATATTTTTTAAGAGTTTCTGATAAACCATTATATTAATGGGGAATTTTATAATTAGTTTGGGTTTTAATACTGCAAATTTAGTACCTTATAAAAAGGGTTTCACCTATTATTTGGTTAACTTATTTATTTAAATTAAAATCTTACAACCTAATTGTACAAATAATGGTCCCATTTCTTTTTATTTTCCATATTCCAAATCAAGAATTTACCAAGTGCTTATGAACAGAAATTTTGAAAGCACTCTTTTATTCATTTATTAAATGAATTTGTGTTACTCATTATATTCAAATGTAAATAAAATTACTATTTAAGATGGTAGATGGTGCTGTGTATTTTTGTAGATTTATTTAAAATCTGTATTTTAGTTTTTTTTCTTCCTTTAGCACCTTAAGTATCTTACAGATTGTTCTCATATATTTATTATACGTTGCCTCATCAAGAATTATTTGCAATAATTAAAAACGTTTTTTAAACCCAGCAAAGAAGTAAATCTGTGTGGATTAATTGATTTTTATCTCAGATATCTATTAAAAATATTTGTCGCAAATGAATCTGTTATCTTACCCATTTCAGTATTGTTATTTTGTACCATTTAACCGCCAATTTCTCTTCATAATATCTTAGTTGCTATTTAATCTCACCAGAATTGACAGATTAACTCATTAAGACTTTTTTTCAAGAAGCTTTAAAAAAAATAATTGGAGTTGAATTCCTTTTATATATTTAATCTCCTGAGAATTATGGAGAGTACAAGTATCGGATGAAGGAACTGTCCCATCCCTCCCATAATTATTGGATTTTACATCGCGTTGGTGTGGTACAAGAGGAGAATTAGGAAGGTTATAGAAGGATATAAGGTAATGTGTGTATGACTCTATGCCTAAGTACTTTTGTTATGAGTGACTCCGGGGTAAGTAAGAATATCGAAAATTCCAACACTTGCCAAAAATATAGCAACCACGAAGAAGTCAGAGAGAGTAAACTGGATGAATCAAGACTTCATTACGAAAATGGGAAATGTTATTATTCAGGTTTGGATATTTCACTGCTTCTTAATGTTTGATAAAAAGAACTTTGGCAGATGGTCGGTATTTGTGTTTTGATCTTGAGTTCTATGAAATTCGTAGGATGTCTTATTTATGCCACTCAAAATTATTTAGTAACTATTACTCTACATAAGCAAATGGGGCCGTTAAGCTGTATTTCCAGAAGGTAGAAATTTAAAACCCTTCCTCTAAAGTTTTACGATTTTTCTTTTGGCTAAGTTTATAGTAATACTCACTCATTCAAGTAAAAATATGTTGTTTACTTTTAGACCCTTCAGGAGAAAGGCTAGAATGGGATGAAGAGAAGAAAGAATGGAAAAGGGATACAGACAGTTCTAAACAAAACGATTACATTGTGGAAAATGGATGTTATTATTATAGAGATAAAACCACAGGTTAGATCACTATCTTTGGTATACTTCTACCCCTTGGACAACTTTTAAACAAAAAGCCAATAAAGAAGTACATAATACAGGTTATTTTTTCAAAATATCCTAGATTATTAATTGCAAACTGTACCTTATTAAAACCAAAAATCCACGTTCATAATATGAATTAGGATATTTCATAATATTAGTAAACTAATTCCTTTTTCTTATTCCCATAATATTAGTTTACTAATATTAAGATTAGAAAAGGGACGGGACCTATGCCCCACGACTCCGCAGCCCAAGCGACTTCCTTATTTTGCCTAAACTAACATTAAATTAGACATACTTTATTTTCTGGTTTATCTTGAATAAATTTTTAATTACACAGGTGGCCTTTGGTTTATGTGAATACTTGTACTAACATGAAACAAAAGTTGTATAATTATGTCTAAATATAATTATTTGTAAACTAGTTATCTCAAAAAGCGTACTTTATTAAATGAAAAACTAAAGAAGAATTCGTTATATTTTAAGATGAAAGTGTGGTGAAATGTGCTTGATATAAGTCTAGATTGTTCTAAACTGTTTCTAATTGGCTTTACTGATGTTTGGCTTTTTTTTTTTTTCTTTATTTTTAATTATCGATCAAGAGTGTACTTCTCGCTCAATCCGACTTTAAGAAGACGCTCAGTACTTTATTTCCACAATACCGTTGGATATTCTCTTTTACTTTTTCCAGAAGCCTATTCCGTACACTATACACTTGCAATTTCTCTTGGCTCATTGTATGCTAGTCCAAACCTCTTATTCACCTAGTTTCTATAATTTAAATTATATTTTACTCCACTTTCATATTTTATTAGTTAATAAGAAATTGTGATCATGCAGATTTTGGATTTTGAGTTTGAGGAAATATGTATATGTGTACATGTAAATATATAAAAAGAAAGGTTAAATATGTAGAATATAAAATGAGTTAAAAGAAAAACTAAAGAAAACAAAACACAAATTAATACTTTAAATATCTAAGGGTTGAAATAAACACCAATCTATCATAAGTATAGTTTATTCTCATAAGACATAAGATTCTAACGCCAACCCAAGGCCCAACACACATCACACACAGTAATGGAATGGAAAAAGGAATGTTCCTTGCTACCTGCAACTTTATTGCCACCCCTAGCGGTCAGCCCTTCTCTTACACCCTCTACAGTGGCCACTCACAGTCCCAACATTCCAATTTCCCTACAAATAGTAATTATTTAACTTATTGCAATTGAGCTGGAAGATGTTTCGAATTAAAGTCTACTTTTAGGAGCAACCATAAAATCATGAACTTTAAGGTGTAAATAAATCTGTCCTCCTTTTTGTTTATTTTTGCTTTTCTAGGGAAAAAGTTGAAGTGGAGTACAGAATCAAACTCCTGGGCGTCATGTGGTGAAGAAGGTGAAGAGTCAACCGTTAATTCCAATATAAAAACTGTAAGGCAAGAGGATTCTGAAGAAGAAAATGAAGAAGAAGAAGAGGATGAAGAATTAGAAGATGAAAAACCCAAATCAAAGCCAGTAGTTAGACAGGATATGTCTGAAGGAATTTATGGCACAGATGGAGACAATCACACATACACCGATCCTAATGATGGTACAGTTTATGTCTGGGATAAAGAAAAAAATGCTTGGTTCCCAAAGGTAACAATTTCTTTTGTGTGTGTGTGTGTGTGTGTTTTAAATCGATTTATATTTATATATCTGATAAGAGAAAAATTTTGTTTACACCATTACTAGATTGATGAAGATTTTATTGCACAATACCAAATGAGTTATGGATTTGTCAAACCTGATTGTCCGGAGTCTGCAGACACGGAAATAAAAGACATTAAAGAAGACAGCAAAGAAAATTCGAATGAAGATCTCAAAAAAGATTCTGAAGACGTTGCTTCTCTTAAAAGAAAGCAACCCCAGGAACCAGGTATAGATCTCAGCTGCTCTTCTTGTTTATTCAATTTAATTCTTCCTTTTGTTAGTATTACATATGTCAATTGTGGTTTAAAATCAAGCCTTCTAAATGCAAAAAGTGTTGAAAAGTGTTTTCTCATTATAAACGTTCTGTCCATTATTAAAGCTCCTAAGAATAGCCATAATTTAATAATAATTATTAATAATTTATTTATTTTTCTAGTGTGGACTCGAAATTGGTATTAAATATCCCTGGCAAACAAATTTCCTTCCCACTTCTTTCATTCTGCCTAGCATTCTTGAGAAAATTTTAATTTCTCATTGACTCTTGCTCTAATAAGACAGCACACTAGCGCCTGTAACTAATGCTTGGCGATCTTAGCCTTCTCATTGCCTTTTCTGCTGCTGTTGCTGGAAATCCATTGATGGAACATATTTATCTCTTCTCAAGTGAGCAGTCAATAAGGGCCCTTGTATTTGCCACCAATTCTCTTCTATAGTGCAAAAAACTATTGAACTTTTATTGTAGCTTTTGAATCGGGCAGCATGGAAACCATTGTACCTATAGATTGAATGATTGGATAAGTATTGCTCCATACAGCTGTTATTTCCCCATGCAAATTACTAAAATGCTGCAAAAGATCTCCTTTATAACCCTCAAAACTTTTCCTATTTAATTCGACAACTTCCTAAGAGATTGCAGACCCATTGGTACAGGCGGACTTATGATTTTCTATCTTAGTGCTCTCTTTTTTTTTGGGTACGAACAGAGTTAAAAATTCCTTACTGCAAAGGCCAGTATTGTCATCCAGTCACAAGACGACCCATCCACACTTTTAACTTTCCAGTACCTTTGGAACTCCTAAGTGTAACTCACAAAATTATGTCAAGGAAATTGTACCACCTCCTTTGCGTAGAGACTGATGGCAAACACTTGGAATTTCATGGGTCTCTTATTAATAATAACTGAAGATTTTTCTACTTGGCTGAATAATTAGAAAATTAATTAAGCAACTGGCCTATTAATTGGAAATTTCGCCTTTTTGGGAGAAAACTTTAAAGGATCTTCGCTTAAGATTCAAGTTTTAAGGTTCATTATATTTAGAGTCAAACTTTCAATTCCTAAAAACGGTACTGGGTTAGACAGGTTTTCCATGTGTTTTGATAAGTCTCATGGTGAATTATTTGGGACTTCAGCAGTTAGAAACTCAATCTTATTGTCGTAATTCTTTCGTACCTTAAATTTATTAATTGTCTCTTAAATATTAAAAGTACATCACTGAAACTATTGAATGAGTTTTTTTTCTGCTATTTGAAAGTGAAGTGAATCACAATGTCATTATATGACTAGTAACGTTAACCATTTTTCTTCGTTACAAATTGTCAAGTTTTCTTTATAATTTCCAGCTTGGTTTGATGTTGGTGACAAGCACAACACCAAAGTTTATGTCACCAATCTCCCCACTGATATTTCGGAACAAGATTTTATAGACCTTATGCAGAAATGTGGATTAGTGATGAAAGATGTTGAAACTGGAAAAATGAAAATTAAGCTATACACTGAACCTGGTACAAATCATTTGAAAGGAGATGCTCTTTGTACTTATATCAAGGTAAGAATCAATAATACACAATCCATTAGCAATACTTATTCTCTTAACTAAATAAGCAAATAAATACAAATTAAAGATTCGGTTTGAAGATAATTATGCACAAGTATACAAAACTGTTAAAAAGTTAATATAATAGTGAATGATATTTATTCTACGCATAAAGTGCGGACTTAGAAACAGGAAATTCATATCCATACATCAATATACACAAATAATAAATAATTAGTTTAAAATCAATACAACATATGACACAAATTATAAATACAAAATATATACAAATTTGTACTTTAGATAAGCAGATGATTACACTTAATTCAAAGAGTATTATTTATTTCCATTGGCCATCTAACTCTGTAACGATATCGCCTTTCATTGAACCTTTTCTTTTCAATTTCATTAGCGATCAGTTTACGACGGCGCATATGGGTAGATAGCTTTTTATTAGACCACTTTTTTTTTAAAGGTAACTCACATATGAAATGTTTCTTCTCTAAGCAACTGCGAGAACTCCACCTGAAAAATAATTTGCATTATCTATTAAAAAGCAAAATCAATTCAATTGTCCTAATCTCTAAACATCATTTAAAATTTTATCTTAAACCTGGTGTACACATACATTATGTAAACCTTATATACTTTTTACACTATAAGTTAGGATAATTCATTTAATAATGAAATAAACACAATTTTGGGGGGAGGGGCATTAGTATTCTTTAAGCTATAAAAACAAATAAATTAAATAGTCATGAATTACCTGTGAAACAGTGATGGCACCATTACTACACACCTCCAATGGTTATTGCTGCTTGGTCGTAATTTAGAGAATCCTTTGTATTGAAATGGCTCTCCCGTAGGTCCCCACACCCACACCTTCATTTGCCAATTATACATTCCTCCGATCCATCTTTCTTTGCGAGCTATTATTTGAGAATGTTTTAATTAATGCATATTAACATTTGCTACTAATTATCTATTATTTGCATTTTTCATTACCTACCCTTGAATTATACACATTTAATATGAAGCAAACAATAGATATGAGCGAATTTAGTTAATTGTAGCCAGTTTAGAAAACGAGCTGAAGAAGAAGATGGAAAAGACCACAGTTCTCTTTCTTGAGCGATATTAATATTTCTTAAATATTTATTTGACCATACAATAAGCTTTGTTGTTCCTTACTATTAACGAATATGTTAATATGAACTGTGTTACATTAGATAATTCGTTATTCAATTATTTTCGTAGATATATCGTTACCACTTTTCTGGCGTCGTTATGTAAAATCTTTCAGCCTTCAAAATAGTTTTTATTCTTTATTTGGGTCCATAATTCTTTTTTTCTTAATTTTAGACGTTGTGTAATTCTGTGGGTCAAACCTATGGCTCAGTCTCATCTTAAAATGCAAAGGATCAAAGTACAACGAATAGAAGCAGTTTTATGAACAATTAATAAAAATTTAAATTTTTAGTCCTTAAGTATCTTTATTTTAGACTGAGGACAGGCACATAGTTCTTCAAAACAAACCAAACTATAGTGTATTGACAAAGACGAATAATAAGAACTGTTTTTGGAGACTAAATAAGAATATTCCGAAGAAAAAATAAATAATTTCTTTTAAGGATCTTTTCGTTTTTTAAGAGGTTGGGAAAAAGCGTTTAAAACATTGTAAAGAATTATTGAAAATAATTATTATTCATGAGTAACATCGTAAGGTTCATCTAGAAATTTTAGTAGGCACATTATAGGTTTTTGAGAAATTTGACTAATTATTTGATACTGAATGGTTTTATAAAATATTGAATTTGTTTACCCAGCTTCGCTTTTATTTTGTCATTACTTCGGTTTTATATTCTATTTTTACCCCAAAGTTTATAAAACATAGGATGTTTACTCTCTCTTTTTTTTTTTTTAATTGATGAGCCTAAACGTTCTGTTTAACAGTGTTATTTTTTTTTGTTAAGCTGCAAAATTCTTTTAAAATTTCAATAATTTATATGCCACAAGAATATTATCCCTAAATTATAGTTTTTCTGTCCTTTTTTTTTTTATACAAAATCCGTTGTAACAAGCATATTTATTGTATCCCTAATGGTTTGACTTTCATCTTCATCAGAGGTAGAGTAATCAGGATGGTGTAGAGATTTCGACTTCAACAAGTGTGTTGCTAGACGGCAACGTAAGTGAAGTCGAAATATCTTCCCCACACTGATTAAAATACCTCTGATGAAGAATGCAAGTCTGAAAGCGGTCTGGGATACAATAAACGTGCATGTTACGGCGGATAAAAATCAAAGGTATTAACCAGCACTGCAGAGCTAACCACATCTCTGGCCAAACAATTTTATTTAATATTGAAAATATTAAAATTTAATAATTAATTATTAAATATTTAGTTTAAGTTTAAATATATTTATTAAATTTAATATGTAATTATTATTAAACATTAATATTTAATACTAATATTTAAAAAATAAAGAATTATAAAATTATTTAACATGTTAACTTACCAAATTCGCTTCTATTAAGCATAATTCTCATATATTTATCTTTCCATTTGTCATCAAGTATGGCCAGAGTACTGTTTTTAATTCCTCTACATTTAAATGAAGCATCTCTCCAAGTTTCTTTCTTTTTACTCAAAAAAAAACAAGAATTATGCACTCTCATAAATTTTTTCGGACACCAGTAATATGCAGTTCCTTGTTTCTTTTTTGTAATATCTAAAACATAAAAAATTATTCTAAACATTTGTAACACGTATTAAACAATTATTTAATTGTTTTAATTGTAGCTTGTGTCAGACAGTAGTTTCAGGTGGTAATAATTAAAATTCGATTCTTCACCAGAGTTGGTAAAATATCAGACAGAATGTTTCTTTTTTTACTTTAACATCTATGCGTTAACGTTACGATTGAAGGTGCTACATAAAGAAATTAGAATTTAAAAAATAAATCTAAACATTGCAAATTTCATTAATCAATAATTTAAATTTTGATGTGTTGAGATTTTTTTTTCTCAAATTGTAGTTTTTTATTCATATTTGATCACAACTTTTTTAATGCCTTTTTATGCTAAACTTTATTTTTTTTAGTAATAATTTATCAATATTGTATAATAATAATTATTATCAATGTTATTTAATAATAAAATATCAATAGTTATAGTTGAGTAAAAAAAAATTAACAAAAAAAGTCATCTTTTACAATCATTAAAAAGTATTTATTCTGGCACTGCTGCAGAGGTAGCACGCAATAATAATATTGATATTCTACTGAAAAAATAAAGTTAGATCGGTAATCATCTATGTATGGATAAAACAGAGTTTAACAATGTTTTTCATATTTTTTTAATAAAAATATTATTTACTCAAAATATAGAACTTAAATTTTCATTTAAATGTACTTTTCATAATATGATATTATTGAGTTCAAATACTGTTTCAGAAAATCCAAGACTCCTATCTAAAATTCAATCAATAAAATTAAAAGACATTATACGCATATTCATTTAATTTAATTATTTAATAAAGTACAATGAGTACTTCAACAATTCTAGACAGCTAGTTTGTTTTGAAAAAAGAAACTCAATCCCGCTGAATCAAGCTTTTTAATAAAATCGGAAAAGGTAGCCAACCACGTTTCTCGTGAGCGTTGCCTAATCAGATCAGGCAAGATTTCATTTGAGTGCGGTGGAGCATCAATGAAGAAAGTTTTGGAATTTTGGGTATTTGAATTTTACCCTATTTACTTATTATAAATAAACGGTGGAGGAATCATAAAAAAAAAAAAATTAATTTGCTTTTCTAATTCTCCAACTTGAAACGTATATCCTAATTTTCTTGGATTTTGCTGAATCCTAAATATTTCTTCTTTTTGGCCGACTTCCCTCAAAATTTATAGCAAAGTTCAGCTCCTCTTACTGAATAGGAAGGTTTAATAATGTTAATTGATGACACATTTTGAAAAACAACAGCTAAAAAATAAGAAAACCCCATAATTGGGAGAGAAACTACAAAGCGAATGAGTGCAGTATTAGATTAGACTTAGATTAGAGGTTCCTTAATGCTCATTAGCTTATGATGGGAAAGATTAAGTTTTTACTTTTTATGATCTTGTATTGTACCTACTTCAATCAGTTTACCTAATTTCTGATTCTTTTCAGTTCTGTTTTGTTTAGTAGAAACGTTGGGATTATTTTGCGATTCCCTTTAGACCAATAAAACATGCCCTTATTCTTCTACCATTTTTAGTTATTTTTTAAAAAAAATGAAAATTGATGAAAATAAATTGACCTTTCTAATTGGTTCAGTACTCATTTTAATTAGAGAATCAGCACTTGGAATATATTTTCCATTGAATTAATTTTTCCATGCCCTACAAAACTTGTCCCAGTACATATCAATTACTTACTGCTAGGCCAACCATAAATAGTATACTTAAGTAATCAGTTAAATAGTCAGACAATTATCAAAGTGAAGTGAGCAAAAGCGAATTAAGCTTATTAAGCTTTATTCAAAAATTCATTAATAAAATTTTGAGAAAGTTAAAGGCTCACATTCCTCAGTTTTAATTTGATAAATGAACGTCCTGACAGATGAAGTTATTTCTAGTTGACCCAATTAGGTTATCTTTCCAGAGAATTAATTAAATGTAAACAATTTTTTTTTTAGATGTAAATATTTGTTTTAAACCATAAAATAACAATTCGTATCTTTTGTAAATAATAATATATTTTACATCCTAATTACTTCGCTTGCACCCTTTTAGGCCATTATTTTATTTATATTATTTTAGATCTGAAAAATTAGCAAAGCTTTATTTGAAGCTAAATTATTCCAGTGTTACATCATAATAAGGAAGCTTTATGGCGTAAAAAAGACAATCTAGGGACTTGTTATGAATAATAACCAAAAACTGGGATATCTCTGATTTTATTCATTCATGTTTTTGGTAACTCTAACTGGTTTCAGACTTCATCCATCATCTCAGTTTTGGTTCAGAGAGTTGATAAGTTTAGTTGGAGAATTTGGCTTCAACAAATCAGTGATATTATCATCCAGCACTGCGAACCTAACCTCATTTTCAAATATACCTGAATCATTGGACGCTAATCTTTCAATAACATGCTTATCTTAAAATATGTCTCGGTTAGGACTTTGTGAACTTTAACAAGAGACACAGCTATCTAGAGTCTCGTCATCTAGCAAAATTTTCTGCTCTCATCTTAATTAAGAGACTTGAAATTTAAATTTTTCATGAAGGAATTCATTGTTGTATACAATTTGGTAAAAATGTTAATTTATTTTTTCTTTTCTGATGATTTTAACGTTTATAAAAGTTCCATAACAGGAGTTGGTTAGAAGTAACTTTTGTAACCACAGTTTTAAAAAGACTAATGAAAGGGAATGAAAAATTTTGCCTAAGCTGCTTTAAAAAACAAAATAGTGGAAAAAAAGAATCTTGATCCCTTTAGATTAGTGGTTAGCGTATACTGGATTCCAACGCGGAGATTAAGAGTTCGAATCCAGTTGCTGGCACTTGAATTTTGTAGTTATAAACATGCAGTTACACATTAAATTAAGACGCGCCTTAAATTAAAAAAAAAAAAAAAATACTGGATTTTTAGACCACTTCTGAATTTTTTTTTCAAGAGAATTATTCGGAACGATTCTCTTTAAACATGTTGAACTAGTAATAGAGCAATTTAAATGTAAATTTTACATTTGACCTGTTTCTAGTTAAAGTTTTAAGGATTGTAAACTGCGATGCAGCTGCAAGATAGATATCTTTTAGTAATTGCAGTAAATAACTTATAAGAGTTTGTTTCAACAAATTTCCTGGTTAAAAAAAGTTTTGTTTCCTCGTATTTCATTTAGTTTATCTCTTTGTACCAAACGCAGAGTAGTGTGCAGAGGTCTTCGGCATAATGTAGAAACTGTTTACTTTAAAAAAACAAACAAAAAACAAAATGCAGCTTGAGTGCATACCATTTGTCACTAGATTTTTTTCCTTCTCTTTTGTTCATCTACCATTAATATGCAAAGAACTCATGACTGCTCTATTCAACTTGCCAACTATTTCTTTCTTTTAGTGAAAGTATTGTTTTATTTTTGTTATTCTGGTTTCCATTGTTCTGTGGAGTGTTCTTACAATATTTACTTGCATATATCTGTCATTATATTTTACTATATAATTGGTAGTTCATTTTCTGTAGCATCTAGTTTTACTTGAGAAAGCACGAAGAGAGAAAAAAGTAATAAAATATAAATATGAAGGACACAAGTTTTTCTTTTGCAATGATTTAACCTGATGTTTTTGAAAGTTTAGAATTGGTTAAAAAAAATTAATTGTTTGTTGCATTAACATTACTTTTGCACAGCAGAAATTTTTTTTTCAACGATCTGTAAATTCTTGCGAGAATAACAGATGGTAAAACCGAAGTACATTTTTTTGTTTTCAGTTTTTGAATGTCAAGCCGGTAGTTGATATTGAGTTAGGTTTTTCCCCACCTTAGAGTTCTCAATCTGTCAATCAATTCTAGTGTTGGTCAGTGTTACATATAGCTAGAGAACACTAGAGAGGCCGGCAATACAAGGAAATTGAAAAAGGCTCTTTAGAAAGAGGGAAATGAAATATAATAAAAGATGTGTAAAATATTAATAATATAATTGAAGAAATCGAATCAATGCAAATGAACACATTATAATTTTTTTTTAAAAAAATACGAGAACATTATTAAGGGACATTTGGCTCAATCGCAATTCTAAAGATTTAATTATCTTAAACTCAGGATTTCAAAAACAATTAATCCTTTTTACTCTATATTTACACTTTATAGGAAAGACAATTAAAAATATAATTTTACTACTTTTTAAATAAATAATATTGTATAAGCGTAATAAGAGTTAAAATAGTTTTCAGCTATATTCAAGTTAAGCTTTGGAAGAATTTATTTTTTACAATTAATGATTCATCTTATTGTCATTAATTAATTCACTAAATTCTACTTGGCACGTATTAAGATGACCCATGATCATCAGATGATTCATATGAAGAACGGTTGACACCAAAATGTAAATGTAATGTCAAATAAACATAAGTTGAGATTATGGATGGTTGCATTTTTGTAGTTGGACTCTTAAGAAAGAATCTAGTAAAAGTAGTTTGGAAAAAGCCAAATAATAGTTTCAAGGATTTTAAAATTTTATTAGCTTTTTCAATTCTTTTAAATATATCCCCTTCTGTGTAAACTGACAAGTGTCCATAGGTACTGAATCTATAAAAACTAATAAATTTAAACAAGTAAATAAAAAGATTACCTACTTGAAATAATAATTTAATCACTTTATGGTGACACAATTAGGTGAAGGAGGAGTCAGTATGTTTAAGTTGCCCTTCGTGACTAATGATCCACAAAATATTATATGCTTGACTTGTTTGTATTAAAAGAAGAAATGCCAATTTTGTTACGTGTTCCGAACGCTTGTCCACGCCCAACTTTATTAGTAATATTTATTTTAAGTATTGTTTTACTTTTTTGTTTTGTTTAAAATGAGCTGTAATATAAAAAACCTATTTAAAAGCATCCTAAACGATGTATGGATTTTCAGCGGATATTGTTTTAAGAGTGATATATTCATTTTAAGTTGTATTAACTTTAACAATACTATTTACAATTCTATTACTATTGTATCTTGTTGGATCGTATTGAATACTATTTGCAGTCTTACTCTAATCTATTTTAACTAAAATAATGATTGAACATTGACCCATTTTTTATAGTATTTACTGCAATATTTTTATACTAGATTAATATCTACAATATTATCTGCTAATCTGATTTTTTTGTTCATCATGGCGTCTGGCTAATGGCTGATTTCGACTCTGTTGTGTAAAATTAATTGATTATAAGATAATATTGTTAATGAAGGTTTTTAAAGCTTGATATTTCCAATTTAGTACAAAAGTATTCCAAACTTGAATATATTTTTAAAAAAATGAAGGAACACCATTGCTTTTATCAATTATTATTTTTCTTCCAAAATGGTTTTGTAGAATAATTTATTGTTTCGTTCACTTTAAAATCTCTTCAACAGTTTTTGTAGCAAAGTTAAGTTAATCATGTTTAAAGTATAAGAATTTCTAAGATTGAAAGCAACGAATTCAATGGTTATTCTTGGAATTACTGACGACCGCAAGCGTGGTCCCTCCTATTTTAAAATGTTGAAAGTTTTTTGTTGTAGTATAACTAATCGATATAGATCCATCTTTCTTGCAAGGGGGAAAAATGATAATAAAATACGATTATTTTGTGCTAAACATATAACACAGTTTTCTCCCCGGAATCTTGACATGCAACTACGAGTTAAGTGATTTAAGTCATGTACTGAGAAAGCATCTTTTTCTATATTTCTAAAATAATATTTCTTACATTTACTTTTTTACAATTATTATTTTGGTAATTTTCTTCTAAAATGATAGGCTATTGAGTATACGTCCGTAATAAAAACGAACAAATATATGCACTTACAAGTGTTAATGATTTGGGTTCGGTAGGGGTTCAGTAATTATGTATTTGAATTATTATAATATTAACGTGTCCATGGTTACATTAAGAATAGGTGAGTGATTCTGCAATGGTAGAAGACGAGTAGCAATCAGTCTGGGGAACTGTTCAATGACAATAGAGCGATATGTCCGCCGGCAATTTATACCTTGTTTAGTAACCAGCCTCGCCTACTATTACTTTTAATTACAATGTGATAACAACCGAGACATAATCCTTTGGTCATTGTCATCTATCGTAAAACGTTCTCCTCACTGATTGTTATATAACAAATGTAAAATATTAATAGAATATTTATAACAATATGTAACCTACACACTTTATTTAACTTTAATCACCATATGCTATTGTCTTTATAATGTTAGTATTTTCTTCACCCATATAACTATTGGAGTTCCTGGCTGGCTCTGGGTACCGCGCTCTGCCAAAATTTTCTTTATAAATAGTAAAATAATTATTCAATTTAATATTTTACAAAAATGCTAAGAATCAGTGGTCCAGTGTCAGTTATTATGACAAATATAAAGTTTGCTGGATTATGTTAGTAACTGGGTTCTGGGAGTACTTATTTTCTGATTTTTTTTTTATCTTCGAGTGAAAAACATTTATTTACTGTGGCTCTAAAATCATATAATGACTTATTTGTGGAAGTCGACAGAAGAATTTGACTGCAAACAGGAGTTTTCATGAAAGAGGTGCCACATTTCCAGAAGTATTAAGACTTTGCTTAATAAACTATCGACCTTTCCAGTGTTGATTTAAGACTCCAAGACCTGGGCAATTATAAAAGCCGTTGGAAAATAGGTAGCAATTTTTTTTTCTTTTAATGGAAAATATTTTGTAAAATGTAGGTCTGTTTTGAGTTAGATTAGAAAGAAAGTTGGTTTTAAAAAACTAAAATGGTTGATTATAGGAGGTCCTCTGATGACTTCTGATTGAATCCTAAAGTGGACTATAAATTGCATGGCTGGAGTGGCAGGCACCTGGAAATGGTAAATAGGCTACTGAATATTCAGTAAAATTCAATTAAAAGGAATAATCCATTAGAATTTTAATGAATGCTCTGAATGAAAGCCGAGTGAAATTTCATCCCAGGCGAGAAGCGTGATAGAATTAAAAAAATAATAATGGCCAGCCTATTTCTCAATTATTGAGTTAAATGTAACATGTTAGTTGAATGATTTAAAATACAATATAACCTCTTGGTAAACCAAATTATTCGTGAAATGCTTCACTGTCAACTTATAATAAATATTACTTGGCAATATTTTGTAACGGCTTACAGTTGATGTGACTGTCGTGATATGGTAACTTAGATTACGTGATAACAAAGAAATGCCTTTGAGTTATAATATATATGTTATTGGAGAGTACCGAACTACACTGAATGTCAGGAGGTGAAAAATTTTGACACCCTTCTGCTCAATCCTTTCCGTCTATTTACAGCCATCTTGGTAATCAAGGTGATGGTCATAGTGATGTATATTTTTGACTCCTTCTCTTCTACTTTAGCTAGACCGCATAGCTTGTGATGTAAATTTTGTCCCCAATATTAGTAAGTACAATGGAAATAATATTAGATACTTTTGTGGTTTTCTTTCTGTGAATTATTTAGTTTTTGATTGAGGGAACAGGAAATTATACTTACCTTAAAATGGTTCTCAACATCTCTTATTTTATTTTATTTTTTTTTTTACTTCTTAAAAGAGTGAAGTATTTCGACCTTGTCAAATATTCTAAATAGAATTTGTCTCCAGTAATATCCGTTTTAAGGCCCCCCAGTTCAAAAACATTACTTTATTCTTGTTTTGTTTTGATAAGTAACAAATAAATAACAGTAACATCTGTTCTATAGTGAAAGGAAATAGCGTCTCACAATAAATCGATTTATGTTGTCAAAACGATTGCACTAAAGAGACATATGTTGATTTAGCAGATAGGGCCAACTTAGATATCTATTTATAACATGTACATCATTTGTTGTATATATACAAACACCATATACATTAGAGAACTCAAACTGAACGAATTCTTATAAACGAATCAAAAAGCGATTCGAAGTCTCTCAAACCTAGTCACGTACCATGTTAAACTGTTTCACCTTTCTCCATTTTTTTTTTTTTTTCATTCTTTTTGTTTCACTTTCTTAACTAAGTGACATTCTTATACATCCGCCATAATTAGGTGTAGTTTTGTAGTAATGAAACAATAGGAATGCCGGATAAAATCGATTTATTAATAGAATTTCAAATCCAAGGTTCATTTGTAAAGAATCAAACTGGGTCAAGGAAGCGACTTCTAAAATTGGTTTAATGTCAGTAATCTTCTTACTTCAACTGTTTTTATTTTTTAGTTGTATTTTTTTTTGTTTCTTTGCTTTTTTTTAATCAATTAATTTTAATTTAGTTCTATCATCAGCCTTTTATTGGAATAATTTTTTTGTGTTACTCACATCTAATCATCAGATGTGCAGTGCTATTAAGCAGAGATTCTTTTCAGTTGAAGTAATTTTATTATTTAAGGGTGAAAAATGCTAGCTTTCTGATAAAATTAGTTCAACGGCTTGTTCAATTTATTTCTATTTATCATTAATCTGCTTGAATTGTTCTTTTATTTATTATATAGTTAGTTTCGTTACTCTGATGGCTAGGTAAAGAGAAATAGCAATATATTCCAATGAATATATTTAGTTCTATTTTATTCGAAGGGGATAATGAATTTGAATAAATCATATAAATATATTCTTGTTAGTTAAAAGGTTTTTAAGCCAATCAGGCACATGCCGACCGCTGGTTTCCCAGGCCTGGTCTAAAGGAATTGAATCCTGTCTGCTGTACTATTTAATAGGACACGCAAGCTTATGAAGTGTAAAATGCAATTCATGTCACTCTTAATCAATATGAAATTTAAGACATACCGTTTTCCTTAATTCGAAAGATGTTTTCCAAGATGGACAGGATGTATTATAAAAATAAAATTCATTTAAAATCAATTGTAGAGGATTCTAATTTAGTGAGGTTATGTCTTCTTGTGGAATTATTGGAAGTTCCAACTAATAGTCGCTTCGAAATAGTACATCTTTTACCTTGTTGCAGACAACTTGTTGTAAATTTAGTTTGCCTATTAGGCACGTAAAGAAATGTGTTACGTCTGTTCTCTTGAGCAATTAATTTGGTCCTTACCCCTTCATTAGGGCTAAAGACCATTCTTCGTTGCACAGCTTTGGCAGACTCTTGTTAGACGTTTTGAAAATTAAGGGTTTGTCTTTTCAAACTAATGACAAATTATCTAGGTATTCAGGAGTTAAGGTTGATCGGTTTCCTCTTTCTTTAATAACTTTCTGACAATCTTCTATAGTTTCTTCCGGTATAAATTTAGAGTAGAGTAGATATTTGAATAGTTTTTATAATTTTTCTTATTTTAATACTGTTGTTTAATACTATTAATGACCTCAGTCAAAATCCAAACCGAATTTAAATAATTACATAGCCAAATAACCTGTAACATTTTTCAATTCATTTTTGAACTAGAAAAATTTTATTTTAATACACTTATAAAGTATCGTTACTTTTCGAGTGTGGTCTGTGAAGATAGAACATTGTACAAAGGCCGGCAAACTAAAAATCTACGTGCGTTTTTTTTAACTAGCTTTAAAATGTGTTTTGTTTATACGCCTAAAATCAAGAACTAAATTATAACTGGTATTGATTGAGATATTTGGCTTTTATCTTGTAATATCTCAGTATCATAACTTCCACAAGAATCACACAGTTCTGTCTAGGAAAAGACTTCACTTAAAGTATAAAAGCTTAATGTACATTGTATTGTTGTGTCCAGCCAAAACACTTAATGTGACGACGATATTCAGGCGATTATAGTTTGAGATGAAACTAAATTGTACTGTGTATATTCTAACACGAATGAATATGACATTTCATTAGAAATGAATGATAGATAAAAGCTGAAGTTTCAATTGAATCTCTAATGAACATTGTTTTATAACAATAAGATGATCGCCTAATTTTTTTTTCTCTTACTTCAATTTCAGCAGTTCAATGCAATCTTTTTAGCCGTAGGGCCTTTTGCAAATTTTTCGATTTTAATGAGGAAGTACTGTTCATTTTACTCAGTACATTATTCTTGAACGACTATGAAATATATATATTTTTTAAGGTAAAATTCCATTAGTTATTTTGTTCGAAGGGGATAATGAATTTGAATAAATCATATAAATATATACTTGTTAGTTAAAAGGTTTTTAAGCCAATCAGGCACATGCCGACCGCTGGTTTCCCAGGCCTGGTCTAAAGGAATTGAATCCTGTCTGCTATACTATTTAATAGGACACGCAAGCTTATGAAGTGTAAAATGCAATTCATGTCACTCTTAATCAGAGTTATGTCGGCCTCATTCCATATAAACTTCCATCTAACGGACTGTATCAAAATATTATCCAATTCTGATTTCAGCTTCGTTGAGATCTTTATTTGGCGTGTAAAAGCTTGGATAGTTTATTTTTAAATGAAATAATGAGGGCACCAAATGAATGTGATCTACTTTATTTCACCTCCATAACTGTAGTGTTATCTTAAATGACGCTCAACTATTGTTAGTCGTTAAGTTTCAGCTGAAGGAAATATTTTTATACTTGTTGGCCATATCTAGAGAGAAGAATTTTTCTTCAGTTTTATTTTGCTTTCTGTCGTCTTTAAGTAGTTCCAGTGGGGACGTATAAATATTATTTTTAGGCATTTTTAGTTTTAGGCCTTTGGACTGTCGCCATTATCTCATCATCAAATTTTACTGGGATTCTATTAAATTACGACAAAACGTATTTCAAAACTTTCCACACTAATTTCAGTTCTTATAATTATTTTATGCATCATAAAATTAGTTGACCAATTTATAATCACTCAGGAGCAAAGTAGGATGTATTGCGGCTCTGGTAGAGTATTATTTGCTGTTCTAATCATTACCAGAAATACAAATGGTGTCTAACTTTCAAAAATTAAATAAATGCAGGGTAATCATGAATACAAAGAAAAAAAAAAAAATCTTCTGCATTTAAGAATTACATCTAACAAACTTTTAACAGCCCACGTAGACAGACGTTTTCCAAGTGCCATTTAATTTGTAAAGTACGCTTTCAAGAACTGTATAATTCAATAAAAATTAAATATACTTTTAAATCTCGAGTTTAGAGAAAATTCGTTTACTAGTGTTAGTGCAAAGTTATTATTATTTTTTTAACAAAAGATATTTGAAGTAATAAAGATTTTGTGCAATAACAATTTAGTTGACCAGTGTAGTATAGGGGGCATTAGCCCAGTTGGGAGCTCGATGTTTTAGCAGGGACTATGGTTCGAGTACAGGCAAAGCGTGTCCTAGATCAGTAATTGCGAACTTTTTGAGCTCGGCGTGACATAATTTTGGAAAAAAAACCCTAACTTAACTCTGGTACCGTGTCACATATAGAAATATTCATAATTTTTTGATATTTGCAACCATAATAGAAAAAAAAAGGTTTATTAAATGACCCACTTTATGATCATTGATCTGAGGAAAATTTGCCAGATCCTTATTCTCAATAAGTACCGTAATTTCTTCGAAGTACACCACAAATCGCTATATTATTTAAAATTATGTACATATTTTTTTTCTCTGTCGATGCGTGAAAACCCGAAATGAGATCGCGTGTCATATACATTCGCCTTCACGATCCTGGAGTTTTACTCTTAATATCAAAAGAACTTGGTCTGGAGCGAGAGTGCTAACTGCGAGGTGAATGACCGCAGATATCGCCTTAATTAAATATCGATATTAATATTTATTTCTTTTAAGTAATAAACATTCTTCTTGGAAGGAGTTGATTTTATGCATATATTAATTCATAATATTGCAAGCATAAAAAACAAAGATCTCTTTATTCTTCAGATAATTAAAATATTTTAAAAAATCCTAAATATAATACTATTATATACGCCATTCTATAAATGATTGAATAAAAGATTTAATACAAAATCCGCTCTAATAAAAAGGATATAACCATATTTGTTTATTGAATTGTTTCAAAATTGTAACAGTTGGTCAGAACAATACTATTTTGGTACATCCCGCACTGTGATTGGTAACCACCTTAAACATTGATTAATTATTACTGAATTTTCTTAATATGAATTTACATTAAAAGGTACTAAATTAATAATTTCAGAGAATTTGAGATTTATTAAAGAGGAAAGGACCGAGAAAGGTGATTGTCTGTCCCTTTTGTGTGAAATTGTTCGACATGACTACGTGTTTGAATGCTATCCATCTTGGCAAAAAACATGGAATTTTTTTACTTATTTTTTTTTTTTTTTTTTTTTTTTTTTTTTTTTAAATAAGCACCTCGACTTGAGAGAACAATCAATTGTCTGGAAGTGACCACGTTGGGAGTCCAGGCTGCGATAGTTTTTATTTCGTTCGGTGACTGTTGTAGTCGACAGTACCCACTGCACCATTCACTTCTCATATTTATAGACTAGATCTGAAGTGTGTGCTTACTTCTTTGAGACAAGTTGGCTAAAACATTGAACCATTAACTTTCATCACGTTTTATGGACATCTGTAAGTGTCATACAATTTTCTAACGTTGTCAGCTTCTCAGTGCGATCGTTCTTTTAGTCCTTCGGTCACGAGTATTTGTCTGTTATGTCGTCAAGAACACGTAATATTTGATTGTAGTGTTTGACAATATTTCTTGTACATTTACTTTCTATTTTCGGCTCTTTCACTGTATTACAAGCCCCTCTCCTACGATTGCTAGATTGTTTTTAATATTAGTTGTTTTAGCCGTTTGTTTGGACTACCGAAAAATCTTCGGGGAGCATTTATTTCTTGAGTTTGGGGTAGCACAATCTTAATCTTGCGTGTGAAGTGCTACTTATGTTTCTGTACTTGGGAAAATACCCTCTACAGAAATCAGAGACTCAAAAAGTACACGCACAAACCTCTCTCCTAGGTTGAGCTAAGGATGACCTAACTGGCAGGGCATTGCGTATTTGTGAAACATCTTCCTGAAACTGTCTGCACGCGCCAGAAGGATGAAATTCAGCTCTATCTTGGACAATGCGCTCTTTATGCTCGCATAAAGGTGATTTGCTTATTCTGGATTCCACCGCGTGGAGTCCCGGGTTAGACTCCAGCTGCCGGCCCTTAGATTTTCACTTCACAGGAGCTTCTTACAGAACACTGCCCGAGAGACCAACAATGTATTGAAAGAAAACTCCGGGCGCCAATGACCTCAGATGTTGACGTGCCTTAAAATGATGAAGGAACTGATGTGAGCTGTTTTCTAGAGCGAGTAATTGTACCTGTAATTCCCGTCCAATGGGGCACACTCGTGGCCTAAGTCCAAACGTACTTCCTTTACAAAGGCCCATTCAAGTTCAAGTTTAGACGGTAGCAGAGCGGTTAGAAGCGAGACCTGTAAAGCTAATATGTATTGTGGTACTGGGTTCCCCGGTCTTAAGCCTTGGATTTTTTTTAATGGTTAATAAAAGAAATTTACAGTAGAGTATGTTTGCTAGTCGCCTCCGTCCACGTCACCTAATTGGTAGTTAGACGTAAAGCCAGCCTGAAAAAATAGGCATTACTTTACTTTACTTATAAAAAGAATCACATCTTTTCACTTGTTGTTTTTAATAACTGCATATTGTCTATAAAATTTAAATCATTGATGGAATTGCCGTTTGAGAAATATATTTATTCCAAGAGCAATCTTTGATCGGTTTTTCTAATTTCTATTGATTTCATTTCTAAGATTCTCATTTCACTTGGACCCCTGAGAGCTCCTGTTAAATAAAACAGTCTTTCCCATTTAATTGTTTCCCTAAATAACTTTCAATTATCGAATCATTTTATGATCTGAAGTATTCACTTGAGAATGATTCTATTCAGATTATGGATAATTAAAGTTTATGACTCTTCCTTGATAAATGAAATTGTAATGATTATTCAGTTGTATTTCATGTTTCTATTTTTATTCATTGTGAACTACATAATTCCCCTATTTAATGGCTCTTCGTTTTACTGTAACTTTACTGGCACTTTTATGGAGAATGTAGGTTAATTAATTATTGTGTATAAATTTCGAAAAACATCTATAAAATTACATAAAGCTTCTTTTATAGTCAAGTTTGTTAGAGAATATTATTTGTGTTTCCAGACGAAATAGTGATTTTTTGCGTATCTAAGCTCATTTGGCATTGCGCTGGAAATATTTTTAGAATCAGGAAAATATATAGAATGTTACATTACATTGTAGCTCAGTTGTTTGTTAACATGATTGACACTGTTCATTCTCCAACATTTAGCTAGCCTATTAAATAAGTTTTTTTTTCCAAAAATAAATGAAGTTGAATATTTTATTAACTCTTTCACTGCTCAAGTTCTTTCAATATTCGATCTCCTTTTGTGTTCCCAACTTACTTGAGAAGTAAACACAACTATACTAATTGAATGAAATAGAACTCCACTGGTAATTTTCTTCAGCTATTTTGTAATTCATAAAAAGTTACTGCTTTAGAATGCATACTCTAATGCAGTGGTTCTTAACCTTTTCATAGACGCGGAACACAATTATATGTATATATTTTTCTCACGAAACACTAACATTAAATAATTTGAAATTCGGTATTTAGCAAGAACTTAAAATTAAATTCAAATTAAAAAAAATGGAACAATTTTTTGTTTTCGTATCTTTCCTAAGTTTCTAAATTTCAATACACTTAAAATTGAAATTTCGCGGAACACTTGGACCATATTCGCGGAACACCGGTTAAGAACCACTGCTTTATATCTTCTAAAATTATAGATCTGTGCACAAAATAACTATAGTTTATAATTGAGAAAAACAAAGTGTATAAGAGAACAAAATTCCATATCAATACGTGGTTCACAGTGGGCGATATAAAACGGCCATAATTTTACAGAATTTCATGACCCAAAAAATTTTCAACCCTTTATATCTTCTACCTTTTTAGATCTGTGCACAAAATAACTATAGTTTATAATTGAGAAAAACAAAGTGTATAAGAGAAAAAAATTCCATATCAATACGTGGTTCACAGTGGGAGATATAGAACGGCCATAATTTTACAGAATTTCATGACCCAAAAAATTTTCAACCCTTTATATCTTCTACATTTATAGATCTGTGCACAAAATAACTATAGTTTACAATTGAGAAAAACAAAGTGTATAAGAGAACAAAATTCCATATCAATACGTGGTTCACAGTGGGAGCTATAGAACGGCCATAATTTTACAGAATTTCATGACCCAAAAAATTTTCAACCCTTTATATCTTCTAAAATTATAGATCAGTGCACAAAATAACTATAGTTTATAATTCAGAAAAACAAAGTGTACAAGAGAACAAAATTTCATACGAATACGTGGTTTACGGTGGGAGATATAGAACGGCCATAATTTTACAGAATTTCATGACCCAAAAAATTTTAAACCCTTTATATCTTCTACCTTTTTAGATCTGTGCACAAAATAACTATAGTTTATAATTGAGAAAAACAAAGTGTATAAGAGAACAAAATTCCATATCAATACGTGGTTCACAGTGGGAGATATAAAATGGCCACAATTTTACAGAATTTCATGACCCAAAAAATTTTCAACCCTTTATACCTCCTACATTTATAGATCTGTGCACAAAATAACTATAGTTTATAATTGAGAAAAACAAAGTGTATAAGAGAACAAAATTCCATATCAGTACGTGCTTCACAGTGTGAGATATAGAACGGCCATAATTTTACAGAATTTCATGACCCAAAAAATTTTCAACCCTTTATATCTTCTACATTTATAGATCTGTGCACAAAATAACTATAGTTTATAATTGAGAAAAACAAAGTGTATAAGAGAACAAAATTCCATATCAATACGTGGTTCACAGTGGGAGATATAAAACGGCCTCAATTTTACAGAATTTCATGACCCAAAAAATTTTCAACCCTTTATACCTTCTACATTTATAGATCTGTGCACAAAATAACTGAAGTTTATAATTGAGAAAAACAAAGTGTATAAGAGAACAAAATTCCGTACCAATACGTGGTTCACAGTGGGAGATATAAAACGGCCACAATTTTACAGAATTTCATGACCCAAAAAATTTTCAACCCTTTATACCTTCTACATTTATTGATCTGTGCACAAAATAACTATAGTTTATAATTGAGAAAAACAAAGTGTATAAGAGAACAAAATTCCATATCAGTACGTGCTTCACAGTGTGAGATATAGAACGGCCATAATTTTACAGAATTTCATGACCCAAAAAATTTTCAACCCTTTATATCTTCTAAAATTATAGATCTGTGCACAAAATAACTATAGTTTATAATTGAGAAAAACAAAGTGTACAAGAGAACAAAATTTCATACGAATACGTGGTTCACGGTGGGAGATATAGAACGGCCATAATTTTACAGAATTTCATGACCCAAAAAATTTTCAACCCTTTATATCTTCTACCTTTTTAGATCTGTGCACAAAATAACTATAGTTTATAATTGAGAAAAACAAAGTGTATAAGAGAACAAAATTCCATATCAATACGTGGTTCACAGTGGGAGCTATAGAACGGCCATAATTTTACAGAATTTCATGACCCTAAAAATTTTCAACCCTTTATATCTTCTAAAATTATAGATCTGTGCACAAAATAACTATAGTTTATAATTGAGAAAAACAAAGTGTACAAGAGAACAAAATTTCATACGAATACGTGGTTCACGGTGGGAGATATAGAACGGCCGTAATTTTACAGAATTTCATGACCCAAAAAATTTTCAACCCTTTATATCTTCTACCTTTTTAGATCTGTGCACAAAATAACTATAGTTTATAATTGAGAAAAACAAAGTTTATAAGAGAACAAAATTCCATATCAATACGTGCTTCACAGTGTGAGATATAGAACGGCCATAATTTTACAGAATTTCATGACCCAAAAAATTTTCAACCCTTTATATCTTCTACATTTATAGATCTGTGCACAAAATAACTATAGTTTATAATTGAGAAAAACAAAGTGTATAAGAGAACAAAATTCCATATCAATACGTGGTTCACAGTGGGAGATATAAAACGGCCTCAATTTTACAGAATTTCATGACCCAAAAAATTTTCAACCCTTTATACCTTCTACATTTATAGATCTGTGCACAAAATAACTAAAGTTTATAATTGAGAAAAACAAAGTGTATAAGAGAACAAAATTCCGTACCAATACGTGGTTCACAGTGGGAGATATAAAACGGCCACAATTTTACAGAATTTCATGACCCAAAAAATTTTCAACCCTTTATATCTTCTACATTTATAGATCTGTGCACAAAATAACTATAGTTTATAATTGAGAAAAACAAAGTGTATAAGAGAACAAAATTCCATATCAATACGTGGTTCACAGTGGGAGATATAAAACGGCCACAATTTTACAGAATTTCATGGCCCAAATAATTTTCAACCCTTTGTATCAGTGGTTCTTAACCTTTTCATAGACGCGGAACACAATTATATGTATATATTTTTCTCGCGGAACACTCACATTAAATAATTTTAAATTCGGTATTTAGCAAGAACTTAAAATTAAATTTAAATTAAAAAAATGGAACAATTTTTTGTTTTCGTATCTTTCCTAAGTTTCTAAATTTCAATACATTTAAAATTGAAATTTCGCGGAACACTTGGACCATATTCGCGGAACACCGGTTAAGAACCACTGCTTTATATCTTCTAAAATTATAGATCTGTGCACAAAATAACTATAGTTTATAATTGAGAAAAACAAAGTTTATAAGAGAACAAAATTCCATATCAATACGTGCTTCACAGTGTGAGATATAGAACGGCCATAATTTTACAGAATTTCATGACCCAAAAAATTTTCAACCCTTTATATCTTCTACATTTATAGATCTGTGCACAAAATAACTATAGTTTATAATTGAGAAAAACAAAGTGTATAAGAGAACAAAATTCCATATCAATACGTGGTTCACAGTGGGAGATATAAAACGGCCTCAATTTTACAGAATTTCATGACCCAAAAAATTTTCAACCCTTTATACCTTCTACATTTATAGATCTGTGCACAAAATAACTAAAGTTTATAATTGAGAAAAACAAAGTGTATAAGAGAACAAAATTCCGTACCAATACGTGGTTCACAGTGGGAGATATAAAACGGCCACAATTTTACAGAATTTCATGACCCAAAAAATTTTCAACCCTTTATATCTTCTACATTTATAGATCTGTGCACAAAATAACTATAGTTTATAATTGAGAAAAACAAAGTGTATAAGAGAACAAAATTCCATATCAATACGTGGTTCACAGTGGGAGATATAAAACGGCCACAATTTTACAGAATTTCATGGCCCAAATAATTTTCAACCCTTTGTATCAGTGGTTTTTAACCTTTTCATAGACGCGGAACACAATTATATGTATATATTTTTCTCGCGGAACACTAACATTAAATAATTTTAAATTCGGTATTTAGCAAGAACTTAAAATTAAATTTAAATTAAAAAAATGGAACAATTTTTTGTTTTCGTATCTTTCCTAAGTTTCTAAATTTCAATACATTTAAAATTGAAATTTCGCGGAACACTTGGACCATATTCGCGGAACACCGGTTAAGAACCACTGCTCTAATGTTTAACTTATACATGCATTTTTTTTTTTTTTTTTTTTTTTTAAATAAAATGTCAAGTCATGAGAAAAAAGATTTGCATAATTCTCTGCTTATACATATGTAAATAGTTCTAGTAACAAGATAGTATCTAAAACAGTCTACAAAAAGTAATTGCTAAAATTCTTCTACTTTTGATAAATATCTCAGTTTGGACATTCTACAATTTTTTCTTTGGTATAATCATAAGTGATACACAGATTCTAAAGCTTAGCTTGAGAGGTCATCTTTGTTTTGTTTGTTTTGTTTAATTCTTGAATAGAAATAAGAAACAATAAGAAACACAGATCAAGACTTGGACAGATTTTACGATGTTTATCCATTGTGAATCTTCTAACATAGTTTATAAAGTTTTGATAGATTGAATCAATATTTGTGTCAAAATTTACTTAAGATAGTTTACTGATGTTTTTTATCATCATTATAGCACACTGGTGCTGATCCTAACTGTTTATGAATCTTTTTTTTTTTTAAAAAAAAAATAACCAATCAGAAGTGTTGGTATTTGTTTGAAGCGTGAAGGTCATTCTGTATTATTTAGTCTGAACGAAATTTAGGATCAAATAAATCAAGAATCCAGAAATCATTCCACATATTCTGAAATTATAGTATTTATATTTATTTATTTTTTAAACATCTTTTAGGATTTACCACGAAATTCAGTAGTTTTTTTTAAATTTATGTTTGAAGCTGCTTAGAAAAATGAAGTTGGAACAGTTTTGAAGTTAAACAGGCTTAACAATGATATTAATAATAGCTCCCAAATTATTATTATTATTATATTAATTAAGGGGTTTTCTTTCTGTGGGAAATACCATATTACTTATAATCAGTCAGTCTTATTAATACAAAAAAGAGTAAGGATCAAACTTTAATTTCTAAAACCCATTTTAAAGTCTGTTTTTAAAGTGTCAAACTTTTAAGATTTTTTTGAAAAAAAATATTTAACATAAAATTGAAAGAAGAATTATTGAATGTTCTTACCCATTGCTTCAAGCTTTTCGATCACATTTTTCTTCTTGTATTGAGTAATTATACTTTGTAGACCATGATCTGGCGGCATGTGCCTTTTAATTTATAATTTGCATCAATTTATTGTGTTCATTTTACATGTGGCGATCTTAGTTGCATTCAGACGACACTACAATCAAAAACCGCTTTGACAAGTAGGGGATTTAAAATGAACCTTTTTTTTTTTTACTAGTCTCTGTTACAGAATATTTATTCTCTGTTTTTATCAAAACATTTTCGTTCCAATCCAATTCCTTTGTCTTATTGACTTTACATAAAATTTGTGTTATTTCTTTTCTTATTATTTAAAAGCTATAAAGCTCAAATAGCTTTTTCTGAAACAATAAAGTGAGAATCGCAATTTAATTTCAACTTTCTTCATTAAATATTTTTTACCAAATTTTTTCTCGAGACTCAATTTCAAGCGCATCAACATTTTTAATAAATTTGGTTTTGCTACTTTAAAATTGTTTGCCTCATTCAGATATCTACATGCAGGCTGGGGATTTTTGACATCATTGTTCAATTGTTGGGTGCACTTATCCGAAAGCAATCCTAACAGTATCTTAGATCCATTAATAATACAAGATTTATTGTTTTATTCAAGGTCTTAAGATCATTACTGAAATTCCTTCCTTCCCTCACTCTTGCCATCTAGTCGCACTGACGAATCTTCTAGTTAGGATTTCCATCCATCATCAGTTTCTTAGTTTACCATAATTTGGCGGCTGCTAATTACAAGCTTCTTCCCTTCCTATCCAAACTCTTCTTCCCTTTTTCCTCACTTGTTCTCCAATCTATCCTCAAACAGGTGCAACTATCCTTGCTTTTATCAATCTCTTCACTCGAAAGTGATCCCAGAACAAAGAATCCATTTAGAATAATGTTTACATAATGGAATCCAAAATAATAAACCTGTTGCCATCAAGGACCTAATTGCATACTGCTTTTTTGACGTCAATTTTACATTATTATTATTTTTTTTTTTTTGCGCATCAACAGCTGAGGTTATTATCGCCCGGAGCTTTTTCCAGTTGCACTGCCGGCCTCCGGACAGTGTTCTCTCGTTACAGACACACTCACTGATTCACATGCATAATCAGATGAAAGCAGATGCTTTAGGGCTTACTAAATTTTCATTTCACCGACTTTTTAAGCCTTCTTCTGATTTTAATTATATATAATTAACAAGATTGACGCAATCTTTGTGCCCTGTTCTCTTCGTCCCTACGAAAACTTTAATAGTGCCAGCTAAATGTACCACTTACCACTAGAGGGGTTCGGTTCGCACACGGCCCAGTAGCCTACCATTTTTTTCTTCTACTTTTTTTTTTTTTTGGGCGCATCAACAGCTGAGGTTATTAGCGCCCGGAGCTTTTTCCAGTGCACTGCCGGCCTCCGGACAGTGTTCTCTCGTTACAGACAACACTGTCCATCACCGGACAGTGAGCTGTAAGAAGCTCCTAGGAAGAGAAAATCTAAGGGTCAGCAGCTGGATTCGAACCCGGGACCTCCGCGTGGGAGTCCAGTATGCTAACCTCATAGCTAATCCCTTCCCTAATTTTAATCTAATCTAATCATTGGCGCTACAGCCCATTAAGGGCCTTGGCCTCCATCAACAAATCTCTCCACTCGGAACGATCCCCGACTTTCCTCCTCCACTGCCCAATACGGAGTCTTTGGAGGTCTGCCTCCACATCCTGCAGCCAGCGCAGCCTCGGGCGACCCCTTGGCCTTCTCCCTCCAGGATGTCCCTCATATATTTTGCGGGGCCATCTCTCCCTCTCCATCCGGTGCAGGTGACCCAACCACTGGAGCCTTCTCAATTTTACACATGAAACCAAGGTGTCCTCTCCGAACAGTTGGTATAGCTCCGTGTTTTTCCGAATCCGGAAAACCCCGTCTTCGCTCACTGGGCCGAATAGGCATCGTAGCACTTTCCTCTCCCAACAGTCCAATCTGGCTTCCTCTGCCACTGTCAGGGTCCAAGTCTCCGACCCGTACATCACTACAGGTCTAATCACTGTTTTGTATATGGTGATCTTGGCCTTCCTAGAAACATCTTTTTTCCGGAGCGTTCTTTTCAGAGCACCCAGGCACTTGTTTCCTGCCGTCAGTCTGCTCCTAATGTCCTGGCCTACCTCATTCTTGGATGTGAGGGTAGTTCCAAGATACTTGAAAGCCCCCACTCCTTCGAAACGGTGTTGCCCGACCTCGAGGTCGCAGAGCCTTCTTTCATTTCTTGTGGTCACCATATACTTAGTTTTTTCTTCATGGACCCGCAGTCCACACATAGCCGTACCCTCCTCCAGTTCCAAGAATTCTTTCTTCAGCTCTGTAACTGATCTCGCGATTATTACCACGTCATCAGCATACGCCAAGTGCTGTGTCATCCGGTTATAGATGGTCCCGCCTGGGTTGCTGGTAACTCTTCTTAATGCCATCTCTAGTACCAGATTAAATAACACCAGAGACACCGGGTCTCCTTGTCTTAAACCCACGTTCACTCCGAATTTTGTCGACACTTCCCTAATTTTACATTATTATTTTCACACGTCAAAACAATTTTCATTTTGTGACCCTAGGGGGGTTGTAATAAAAGTTAGGCCTGTAATTAACAATTTTAAATTGAAAAAGCATTACTGAGCAACAGTACTTGCGGTCGGCTGAAATTCTTCAACTTTTGAACATTTGATACTGTTAGGAAACTAAAGTAGTTATTAGAGGTAGGAAAGTATCCCTCAATTTACTAAGTAATCAATCATCCAATAGCTAGTTGTTTAACAAGTTCCAATCTAAAACTGGTTCGTCTAATTCGCGATCATGGCCTAACTGCCTTGTAAGTAGGTATTATTCAAATTTTACGTTTTTATTAATGAAAAACTTGTTTACTTATTGGATAAGTTGTTTAGCAGCAGATCTCGTTTACATCACTTCGCAATTAATTTAAAATAGTTAGCAAAGTTAAGTACTTATTTAAAGATAATAGTCTAAAATTAAGTCCTAAAATCAAGGGGCTAATTTATAATCAGGATTCTTAATTATATAAATTAATTTATTACTATAATATTAAAGAAATTTTAATATGGATTTTAGTTTATTTATTTTTATTTTTTCAAAAAATGGGTGGTCTGTAATTTGTTTTAAAGACAATTTGGCCGTATTTAATTTAGCCGTAATTAAGCCATTTTTTGAATCATGTTTTAAATAAATTTTTTTACAAATAATAATAAAAAGATGGTTAATTTAGTAAATATTTTGTTTTTTTGATTAATTCCAAAAAAAACATTTATTTGCTTAATGGTGATTGGCTTTTATAAGAGTTTAGTTCAGCCTTTGTGGAATTTAAACTGAATTGAATAGTTCTAGTATTGAATTACTATCATAGAAAATAATTAATCAGTACAGTTCATTGAAAAGATTTGATAAAAAAATAAAATTAATTAATTAATTTACAGAAGATAAGGATTCTTTCTTCATTCACACTCTTGGGTTGTCTTTCTTCATTTTTGTATTATGTTGATGTAAATATTAAATTCATAAATAATCGACCGTTGAGAATGAGGCATTTTTCTACTAAAAACTTAGATTTAATCTGGATTATCTAAACTAGATTATCGACCCGGATAATGAGCTCTGTGACAGAGCGTACCCGAGGGGGTTGCAGAGCGGAGCCATGAGGGGCAATACCCGAAAAACTAAGATCTATCGCGGTACTAGTCTTTGCCAGGCATTTTATGAGAAATTTAAGAGTGTTAGCTATCCTCAACCGTCTACAACTACAGTCGAGCCTCCTATAAAGGACACTCTACATAGCGTGGCGCGGACATTGATTTTGGGGAACGGATTAACCAACGACCACCTTATTATTAAAAGTTCTTTTGAAGCGGTGATAAAAAGAATTATCCCCTCTCAAGTTTTTGTTTTTTTTCTGGTTTTTCCTAAAGTTCCCTATATAAGCTCATACATCTTGTACCATTTTAATCATTTTTCAATATTACTTTGGACGAACAATATTATTTTTTCCGATTAAGTCTCTCAAACAAAAGTGGTTAACTCTAGAAGAGAAAATAAATGTGTTGGGAGATTTTGCAAAAACCAAATCGAGTTATCGTCCACTTGCCGAAAGGTATAAATTATTAAACTTAGAATTCTAGGTTAGCGGGGAATCGGTCAAATAAAAAACAAACTCAGTCTTCTTGCTAACGTTTCTGATTTTTTTTACTAATTTTCTGTATTACTGAATTGTTTGTATTTATTTATTTGTAATATCCAGGCCCTGAAGAGGACAATATATCTGTCGAAACGTTGGCAAAGAGACGAGTTTGTTTTTTATTTGACCGATTCCTCGCTAACCTAGAATTCTAAGTTTAACAATTTACGGTCACGAAACCTACATGTATATTCGTATAAATTATTATTGTTATGAATAAATGTGATGATTATTATAAAAATTATTAATTAAGTCAATAATATGTAGTTTTTGGATAATTTTTTTGGATAATTAAGAAAAATTTGATGCATATCATATAGCTAAATAATTATGCAATTATGTACGTTTTTAAATCTATTAATAATAAACAATTTTTAAATAGATGTTTGGAAAAAACCCATATTTTTCATTATGAAACTTGCCAATCTCCTTCTAACGACCACCTCCAAATAGCGGCCAGTTTGCTTTCCCCCGCCAGTGTCCGTTATTGAGAGGTTCGACTGTAGTAGTTAGAGTAAGGCCTTCTTTAGTTTTATGTCGGCCTATGGCAATATCTTTTAGAGGTTTCCCTGAGAGGAAGCCCTTATGAATATTAATCTCAATTTTGTTTGAAGTGTAAGTTTATAATCGTGCCATCTTGTATGATGTTTTCAACTTTAACTTCTGCAATCTTCAATTCCTTTAGTCGGTACCTAAACGCTCTTACTCAGATAGTTTCCCATTATATGCTTTTTAAATTGACAAAAAAGAACAGCTTATTATTTTCGAATGTAGATGTACGTCACTTGTTGATTAGGACGCTTGTACATTGAAAAAAAAAAAAAAACAATAAACAAAAATCTTCTAATTACTTGAGGACATAAATTATGAAAGTGTCTTAACTAGTCGGATGTCTGACCTTAATTTTTGATATGTCTTGAATGCTGATAAGGTGTACTTGAATATGTGTTTATTTTCTTTTTCTATCTCATTCTTTCTGTCTGTCTCTTAAGACATTCTTAAATTGTTGCACAAATTTATGTGTTGCATTGTGCAAGGTTGTTACATAATTTCATTTAAATTCTTATAAACAAGAAATAAAACACAAAATTAGGGTAAGCCGACTCCAATGCCACTTTAATTTCGATACAGTTCTATTGTTTTACCGCCAATGTAATGTTTTTGTTTTTTGTCCAGTTTTTGCAGCGTCATTTGTTCAAACATTTAGTAATTGTTGCAATATAGTCACGGTGCTCGAAGTAAGAATTAAGTTTAAGCAGTTATTTATTTTCTTTAAGTTCAATTGGGCAGACATAATTACCAGATTAGGCTACATGATCCATGTTTTATAAATCTCCAATTGTCCCCTCTGAGAGAGAAATCATTTGCCAACTAGCATTATCTGAGGATAACCGGTAAATTGCATTCCCATCTTTGGAATAAACCCTTTCACAAAACACCGCTGTAAATACATACTTCCGTTAATTGGGCCTGCAAAGTTAAAGGTTGAGATTTATTTTGTTTCTGAGCAAATTCCTTCAGCATACTTCTCTAAATCTTGATCCATCTTCTTTCCCAATATCTTTATTTTCACTAATCGAATGTCCCATATATAGCTTCTCCATCACTGATCTGTGTCATCACTTTGGTTCGTTTAAAACAATCAACCAAGTTTTTACGATAACTTCATTTTCAAATTTTTACCTTCATTTAAGGCTATAATTTTTTTTTATCCAGGAATTAATTCTTTGATCGCATCAGAGGCTCGTCACCGCTTTCCACAAAGTTCTTCTTTGTTTTAAGTATAAAAACCATTGAAATTCTTAAAACACTTTAAAAAACATTTTAAACAAGTCTTTTTCCATTTTTATTCCATTTATTGACCATTACATACCACTGACATACGAGTATCATCGTATTTCTGGACAGATCTGAGGATAGCATTTTCATATCGCTCTCAATGTAATTGTTGTTCCCAAATTCCGTGGTTCTGGAAGTTTCTTATGTATAACGAAACTCAAAGAGAATACAGATTTATAATGTGCTCAAATTTACTGTGTATTATTTCTTTAAGAATATTTGTTATAAAAGAAATTCCTCCTTGGGTTATATAAAATTTTGATAATTTAAATTCTATGAATAGACTAGATGAAGCTACAAGTTGTCCCACGTTTAGAGTTCTGGTTCACCTACGGATTTACTATTTGACTCTTCTGTCTTTGCAACAAATGGTAGTTCGTTCGCATTATAATATTGAATAATAAGCTACCTCTTTCAATGAACTTTATCATCACATTCTCCGGCTGATGTCCAGCAGTTTCTAAAAATCATAGTAAAAAATTGGTCTCGACTTCTGTCTAAGTAGGATCACGATACCGGAAATGAGAATGTGGGCAGTTACAACCGCTTCACTTTCTCACTCTTCACCTAACCGCCATCTGATTAACTTCTTACCAACTGATGAAATAAATATTTATCTGGATATTTCAGCTTTTTGGTTCTTTTTATTTTTAAATTTCAGAAATTAAAATCTCTAATAAAAGATTCTATTTCTTCGTGGGCCCAAGGTGTTTTTTCATTGCATTACTATTTTTTATTACTTTCATTATTGGCTACAAATTTGCATCAAAAATTGGTCCTCTAAAAGAGGAAATGATGAAATTCTACTTAAAATGATAAATTATTGATGGAAAAAAGGGTGTGTTTCGCTTTTGTAATCAGTGAAGGTAATTTAGACTTTAGATTAATATTTTAATTGAGAATATTAACAGGATCAACAAAAGGTCCTCTCCTCTTTGCGTAGATTGCAATGAGGAGGAGGATTTCAGACATATGTTATAATAAAGATATGTCCACGTTATGTGGTAGAAAGGAAACGAATGTTTGACGACATATACAGGTATTTAGATGCACCATTTCGCTACGAAGATATAATATTCTCCAGCAACATCTATGTGCTTAAATCTTTAGCAGAGCTAGCTAAGAAATTAGAGTGTATTTAAAAGTTATAGCCGATTGCAATGAATGGAAGAAAATGATTAGAGAAGGATTACGGTGATTTTAATTTCGGTTAAGGTATAAAGGATGGCAGGAACACAGAGTTCTGATCCATCCATTAGTTGTAATTTATATAAATAGTTGTATATAGTGTGAAGCGAATAAGTAAGAATGGAGTATGAGTAAAACATTCACTGATATTCTAGTGATTCTAGACGATGCTGGCTGTATCGCGAAAGCCAATGCCAAAAAAAGGCAAAAAAAAAAATTAAGAATATATGCATGATGTTTTATTGCACTCGTAGATTGCGATGGATGATTTTTTTTTTTTTTTTTTCTAATGCCTTTTCCTCGCTGGTAGTCAACAAATGGAGGGCTTTAGGACATTCTTTGGGAGATTAAATTCAATTTAATGTGGTCTCCTTTGATCACATGTCGAAAATAATAAAACGGAAGGAGCGAAAATGACAGCGACTACAGCTAAGAGATGTTTGAGCAATAATTTGCAAGTTTTCCATGACCACCTCCATGAATAAACTAAGATTTCATGGTCTTTGAGGAATTCTTTGTCTATTGAAAATCGCCAAAACTTTGTCCTTAGACTGGAGTTTACGTGATTTAGTCTACCCACAGTGCACATAGCGTAATAGATTCTTCGGCGACTTACTTTCTAACAATTAACTCATTCGTACGAATGATAAAGATAAATTTATAACGCTGCAATACAAGCCCAGAAAATAGTAATCCAATCATTTTGTAACTAATTTCAAAATATTGTTAGCAACTGGCACTCTATTTGAAGTATGTAAGCTATAGTAATGATTATTGTGGTTAGACAGCTCATATCTATTTCGGCCTTACTTAACAGTCATATATCATTTAGATTTATTGCTGTACTTATGTTATTTTTAGGACTTGATACATCGAATTATATATATAAAAAAAAGTTGTAATAAGTAATAAAGCAACTTCAAATATAGTGAAGGGTTATTATTACCAATTTATCAGTAATTATCTATACTGGGTTCTTAGAAAAATGACTTTTTTTTAATTACTGTTATTTCCAGCTTGTAAAGCCATTTATCGAATTATCAGTCAGACTTGTATCACCGACATTTAGTCTCTTCCTTAAGAAGTACTGAAGGATAGATTTAAAACATGGGATCCGAATTATCCCTACAACTACAAGAAGAACCTGAACAGGTCGTAGTCCTGTGTAGTAATAACCTCTTAACTGTAGGCTAACTAGAATAAGCGGACTTCACGCTCGAGATTTAAAATTTCTAAATAACTAGAAAGTGAATATACAGTGTGAGAAGATTACTGGACTTGGTGCTTGATTTGTATATCTCATTGATTTAGTTTTCTTGAAATTGGTTTAAAATAATTGTCGTGCAACACTCATGAGTCTCACTGCCATTTAAATTAATATATTTCTAAACTTTTGTTGTTGGAAAATCATTTGGTTAGAAATCAGATTCCATATTTTCTGTCATTCTGCATTGCATCCGTTTACAGTATATTGCCCTAATACATATCTAATCGACCGGATATTGTTACCAGTGGTTACCTGTTTTAAGAAGCTGCTTACAGTTGGATCTACCTTTTAGATAAAATGTTATTTATAAATTATATTATGATGAAAATCCTCTCCTTAAAAATCGATATCTTCCTTTTTATTTTATTGAAAATGATGTTCTTTTTTTAAAAATAAGAATGTCTTAAATTGAGAGAAAAGTCAAATTTAATTTTAATAATAGTAACAATAATAATTTGGGGCAGGTGGTGTAGTCTAGTAGTCAAGAGCGTGGCTTTGTAAGTGGGAGATTCCCAGTTCGAATCCCGCGTATGACTACTTTTTATTTGTTAGAAAAAATTGTTTATAGTAAAACTTCCGCCCCTGTCCACGACACCTATTGGTAGTTGGACGTTAAGCCCCGCTTGATAAAATAGGCGATTACTTTACTTTAATAATAAAATTTAATTGATAATGCAATGCTCGATAATATCGCTGATTTCAATCGCCACAGCATGCATGTTTATTGTATTTCCGGCCGTTATAGTTAGGTGTGGGGAATTTTGACTAACTGAGCTGGTATAGTATGAAACGAAAATACAGTCAAATTCTGTACATCGAACTGATTATTCAATGTAATATCGATTGATGGAGTTCCACGATGGATCAAATCAGCAATATTTCAAATTAGGCTGTAACCATTCATGTTTGTTTATTATTGTTTGAAGGTCTATTCTATTCTATTGTTTTGTTAGTTTTGTAATCCAAACTCCTTTTAAAAGAATTGTTTATTTATGTATGCAAAGAAAATGGAATAACCTACAATATTATAAATTGATATCGTTCCTTCCAAAAATATCTACTTAACATTATATATGAACAGAAATGGTAGACATTATTGCAACTACATGTCCCTTTGCATCTCTTTTACTAGAACTTGATACGGTAATTCACTGTTTCATCTTATTAAAATTTTCCCAACTACTGACCGAACCTTATCAGAAAAATCAGTTCTAAATATATGATAGTTTTTACAAGAGTTAGTTTCCTAAGTTTGAAGTAAATAACTTGCGACCAACTGTCAAGAAGAACCTGAATTGCAAACCCACACATTTAACCTATTTCCTTCCACTGTTCGACATGAGGACCACAAACCTACTCAGTTCTGCAGTGGCGTTCGTCTTAATACAGTTTTAAGAGTAAGTAGCAAAAGAAAACAAAACAATACTTCATCAATGTAATCTCAATTTGTTAAATGAATTTTACCGTCGAAATCAAGAGAAATGATGTAAAAACCAAGAATTGAGAAGTAAAGTAAAGCAAAGTAATCGCCTATTTTTTCAGGCAGGGCTTAACGTCCAACTACCAATTAGGTGTCGTAGACGGAGGCGACTAGCAAACGTACTTCACTATTTCTCATTTAACCATTAAATAAAATCCAAGGCCAAGACCGGGAATCGAACCCAGTACCACAATACATATTAGCTTTGCAGGTCTCGCCTCTTAACCCGCTCGGCTACCGTGGCGCCTAGATTCTTTTTATAACATCTAAACTTGAACTTGAATGGGCCTTTGTAAAGGAAATACGTTTGGAGCAATTACTCGCTCTAGAAAACTGCTCATATCAGTTCCTTCTTCATTTTAAGGCACGTCATCATTTGAGGTCATTGGCGCCCGGAGTTTTTTTTCAATACATTTTTGGGCTCCGGGCAGTGTTCTGTAAGAAGCTCCTATGATGTGAAAATCTAAGGCAAGCTGCTGGAATCTAATCTGGGACCTTCGCGGTGGAATCCAGAATAAGCAAATCACCTTATTAGCGAGCATAATGAGCGCATTGTCCAAGATAGAACTGAATTTCATACTCCTGGCGTGTGCAGCCAGTTCGAGGAATATGTTTCACAAACACTTAATGCCCTGCCAGCAAGGCGTTAGGTCATCCTTAGCTTGAATTGACAAGTCAAGAGTTATTTCTTTTAGGCTTTAAATATAGAGCAAATAATAGTAACCAAGACCAATACCTCACAAGAATTACATCGCTTGAAACCTCTGCTTTGCTGCTATAAAGCGCCTTTTCTCCTGATATTAACGCGTATCTATTTAATTTGGTATTATAAATATCTCATGCGAGGTATTGTTATTTTCTACATCTTTACAAGAACCTATTTGTTAACATGTCGTCCAACTGCTTGACAAATATTGTTTTTCTTTCATCTAGTTAAACACATTTGTCTGTGTCACTTGTATTTAATTTAAATAATATTCAAGTTTAACACTAATTCTCTATTTGTTTTTAACTCTGTCTCACTTAGGTTCAACAGTAATTTAAACTTAAGTAATTCACTGCCACTTGTATATTTTGTTAACAAATTAAAGAAAAAAAGGTGTAATGTTCTTAGTAAATTATGTGGCACCAAATGGCTAAGCGTCACCATTTGAAAGATTTACTACATCTCTTATTAAAGTTGCATTAGACTTGATCATTTGTTGAAGTAAAGAAGTATTGTTTTGCTCTTTATGATCTTAGCCGTATTCCCTCGTATTTTTTTTTTTAAGGTCACTGTTTTCTTCTAATCGCGGACTGCTGTGGCGATTTTCGTTCCCACTTCTATGGAAGTAATCAATCCCACCACTTGCAAACTTTTACCCTTCTTAACACAGAAGTCTCTAAATACTAGTATGTTTCTAGACTAAAAACATATTCCAAAATCTGCTACTATAATAATGCTTAACATTAAAAAATTAATGTTTTTCTTGGTTGTCAACAATTACCGAACTGTTTTGAATTCTTCTTGTATTCTTTACAGTTAGAAAGATCAGGATGCATTATCTACAGTTCTGATCAAGACTTTTCAGATCAGAGAGTTGATAGAACTTAAACATGGTCTTCAAGTTCAAGTCCTCAAGCTTAGCCACCAAGATTACCAGTTATAGGATTCCCATTGCTTTTAAAAAATTAAACGTACGTCTATAACTAATATGATTTGCAAATTGTTAAAAAGTTTACATAAATTTTAAATCATAATTACATTTTTATTTTTATCGATATCAAATTCTTTGTATCACTGTCAGGTTGAAAATCTTTGTAGCGAAACTCATGACGTGAAATCACAATAAATATAATTGGGATTTTTTTGGCCCGTTTTACTGAAATCATTAAACCTTTTCATTAATACATCTTTGATAAATTGAATAGAATTGTATTTAGTGTGAGAGTTATTTGTTGTCGTGGGAGGCTGGATACAGTATCTTACTGACCTTGTCGGATTGCATCATAATATAACTGAATTAACAACCATCATTTACTGTGATTTGCATTTTAACTTAAACGGAAGAATAAAACGTACTTCATTAAATACTATTTGAATGTCATTTTCTTTTTGAAGATTTATTTATTTAATTATTTATATTATTGACGTTATTATTATTATTGGAGGTATGATTAGCTTGTTTCAAATTGTTATAATGATGTTTGGGGTCAGAAAATAACCTACGACTCGCTGTGCAAATTGAGAGAACTTGACCTTTACGACTTTTGTGAGGTTCGATGTCGTTGCACTTTGTTCCCTAGTCAGCAAAAGTCCAAAAGATTCTTATTAACCGTCCTAAGTTTACTAAATGCTGCGTTTTGTTGGTATAGATTTGTTTGTTGTGACTTCTCTTTCCCGTCTGCCTGAGTTGACTACTTTTACGTAACGATTTAAATAATAGTAAGAAACATTTTACTTGTTGCGAACTAAAAAAATCTGAAGAAATAGAGAATATGAAAAAAGAGCTATGAGTAGAATAAAAGTAGAAAATTCTTTAAACGTGGTAGGCATATGAAATCAGTTAAGCACTGGGAATCCGGCCAAGAAAGTAGGCTAATATTTCGTTCCGGGAAAGCTAGCATTTGTGGAAGCTCTACGTTTATTATTGTGCATTCTGCCAGAAAAATAAAGAAAAAAACTGTTCTTTCCGGGCATTAGGGCTACATTGAGAACACTTTTAGCATTCTGTTCTCGCTGTAACTAGGGCGAAAATGTGGTAATTTAGGTGGAATTGTGGAATAGCTCCTCCGTCTCACTTCTTCAGAAGGAGACCTAGCAGTTTCAGATCATTGCAAAGAGAGTCTGTTAAGCTCAGTAGTCGTGACTTTATACAGAAAGCGTACAGATAAGGCCGAAGCATACACAGACTCTTCGAAATGAGCAGATATAACTTGTGAGGAGGTCCAAAAAGAGAATTGTTAGATAAACAGCCTAAGGATCTGTAAAATCAGGAAGACGAATGAATTACGAATTCCAGAAAGTGATGCTCATCAATGAGAAGGATCACAGGCCATGTTCAGTCGTTTCGCTATAATTCAGCATGAAAAGTTGGTAAAGCAAACAGCATTTAATGTAAAAAGTTCGAATTTTTTTCTCAAAACATTCAAACCCGCCAAACTTGTGACGCAACTACCGATTTCGAAACATTATTGAATACTTGAAGGTAACTCCGAATAAGACTTCTTAAGAAGTTTGAAATTGAACCAAATTAAATCTAGTTTTTCTTTCGAAATGTTGTTTTCAAAGTAAGAAATGAAAATTTAAGAAAAAGAAAAAGCCCCAAGATATGTAACATATACCTATTTACGATTTAAATCAGATGAACTTTTGAAGAATTACTGACCTCCTCTTAGAATACAAATATTAAACAATTTTTTGATTGACCATGAGGTTTAATTGTAGAGTTATGAGTTGGGTTTTCACAGATAAGTACATTATCGGCCAACAAATAAAATAATATTCACTATATTTGGTTAGGCTCGATTTTAATAGAGACTTTAAGATATCTTTAAACTGAATATGCATTAAAATTATAATTTATAATAGCAAAAACAAAATAACAGTGTTTGAAATGTCGTAACATGTATCTCAGGCTCTATTTAGCTAGACAACTACTATTTAGAACGGAATTATCGTCTTATAATAGACAGGCATTAAACAATATATTAATTACAATATTAGAACAAAGAGTATTCCTTTATTTTTATTAAAAAATAATTTCTGCTAACAAAAGAGTTTATTAATTTCGGCACATTGTGTTCGATGGAATAATTACTAGAGTAGTAGTAAAGTATTCGTTATTTCAAATACAGCTGTATTAGTAGTAGCTGTTTGGACAACCGCTGTGTTGCATGCATGCATTAGATTTACTATCTTGATAACAACCTGTCTGTTTAAATTAAAGCTTAGGTTCAAATCTTTGAAAGATGCCCACTTCAAAGTGTTATATATGTTTACCGGCAGAATGTGCAAGCTTTGCATTTTATATAATCACTTTATAAACATGTCTTACTGATTAAAGCAGTTATGCACCGATATAATTCTGCACTTTTTTATAGCGAAAAGATCGTACATATCTGCTAAAACATTTTACTGTAAGACTAAACACAAAAGACTATATTTATCAAAATTGTATAAACTAAGAAAGTGAAAAGGAATGACAAATTTGTTATTTTCAATATAAATCTCATTTCAAATAAATACAAATTACTTAAAGTGTGTTCATAACATAGAACTTATAGCAAGTAAGAAGCATTAAATAATTAGAAGCACAAACAAACCTGTAAAAAATCTAAATAATTTAGTTTAATTTAATATGATAAAAGACAATGTATCTATAATTTTGATTTTATTCAGTTTGAGTTTGAAAGATTTGTTAATTCTTTAGGTTATGCTATATGTAAGTTAGATTTAGATGTGAATTACGGTATACCGGGCCATGTAGAATGTAGTAAAAATTACACAGGGACTGAAATCAACTAGGATGTTTTATAATCATCCAAATAAACGCTAAATTTACAATTTTAGGAATAAAATACAAATCAAAATTAAGCAAAAAGCAGAGAACCAAAGCTGTAAACTTAATGGCGTAGAATATGTCGACGTAAAAATAGAAATTCACATCAAAATTAACCTATTTCGTCGCCAAATTACACAGAACTAGTGATTAAAAGTGCGCATTTGAATTCGAATATTTCCTCTTTAAGAGGGTCCTTGTGTATCCTATTTTACCATCAACTCCTTTACTAACTCAGAAACGATCTCACTGTTAAATTTGAAAGACTTAAACTACCATAAAAAAAGACAAGTTGTTTGTTTTGTTCATATTTACGCAAGCTTTATTTAAAATTTGTAAAGGCTGTGTTTCTAGTTTTAAACCTTGAAAACGTTTTTTGTGAACAGAATAATTTTAACTGTTAAATTGATTTAAGTTCAAATTTTTCACGTGTTATATTTTATTTACAAACTATTTCATAAAATATCGTCATTATTTGTATAAGTTACCTTGAAATTTCCTATTTTGTTCACGTTACATAGATATATACACACCTTGTAAAGTATTTGGTTCTTTTATAGGTAACAGGACACTCCTCCCATCCTTTGTATTTAATAAAGCTCTAACAATATCCACCCAACAGTTCGTGACATGTGTTAGCAAAGATTATCTTGCTTCTCCGCATTAAATATTATAGCCTAGAGTGATTTTCAGAAAATAATAATGTAAATATTAGACTGGCGGAAATAAGCTCGCCGGGCCACACTTTCAATAATGTTCACACCTAAATATAATGCACCGGTTCTTAGCCCAGCTTTTAGATATCGTGTCCACCACTTGTGGTCTACAAAATTGATGTATTCTATTAATTTGGCTTGTTTGAAAACGATTATTTCTTTATCTATTGTTATTGTTTTGGATGATGAAGGGCAATTTCAAGCTGTAAATAAGTATTTTAATCTTCATGTAAATTTTGGATCTGTTGTTTAGCTTTCAAGCTGTCAGAAACGTCTGTTTAGTCTTGAGCTGTGAAGTCGTGTATGCTAATTCAAGTAAGTCTTTTTATATGGAGCCCAATTTAGAGGATCTACGTAGAGTAAAGCAGTTTGGTTGAACAAGGCTTGAGGAAGCGTAATTGTTGTGACTATTACTGTTCATTATTTTTGGTGACTGAATCATAGTTTCAATAGGATGAAAAATTATTGCCAGTTTCAGTCATTATAAACTTTATTATCCCGAGCTTTCGACATAGGGACTAGATCATCTTCAGGGTTGTGGAACATATTTACAGTGTGTTAACAATTATAATTATTTGTTAACAATTATATCACATTCAGTCCATGAACAGACAAGGCAGAAGACACAACAACCCTCTAATGATGTAAAACAGTATATTGTAAATTAGGTAAATATTGTTGTAAATTTTCTTTACATTTTACATATTCCTTGTAATATAATTAATTGGTAATATAATTGTTAACACGCTGTAAATATGTTCCACAGCCCTGAAGATGACCTAGTCCCTAGGTCGAAAGCTCGGCATAATAAAGTTTATAATGACTGAAACTGGCATTAATTTTTCATCCTATTGTAATTGTTATGTTTTACGTTTGATTTAAATGGTTTCTCTTCAAGGAATTGAGGTAAGACTGTAGCTTTCTGTGAGAAATGATGGATTACTGGATAAGATGGCTGTAGAGCAGATCAGAAGGGTTGAGTTAGCAGCAATTGCGAATATCCATGGTATACTTTAGGGCACTTTCTGTGAGAAATGATGGATTTCTGGAGAAGATGGCTGTAGAGCAGATCAGAAGGGTTGAGTTAGCAGCAATTGCGAATATCCATGGTATACTTTAGGGCACTTTCTGTGAGAAATGATGGATTACTGGATAAGATGGCTGTAGAGCAGATCAGAAGGGTTGAGTTAGCAGCAATTGCGAATATCCATGGTATACTTTAGGGCACTTTCTGTGAGGAATGATGGATTACTGGATAAGATGGCTGTAGAGCAGATCAGAAGGGTTGAGTTAGCAGCAATTGCGAATATCCATGGTATACTTTAGGTAGGACACTTCAACTTCTGTCTGAGTAAAACCAAATAAAAAAGGAGCATGTTTCAACCTGCAAGTTACCTTTAAATATAAGGCAAAATGTGACTAGAAAGAAATTCTTGAACTTCCCGAACAGTCGGAGTGTCAGATCTAATCTAAGGTTTTCCTTTAAATCTAGAAACACTGTAGGGTTGTTGCAGTTATACCTTTTAAACCTGATAGCATTGTATTGGCTGAGGGGTGTTGACGTCTGAAACCAAATTAGTGAAAGGGAATCATGCAAGAAGGTTTCGAGTATTGAGAAGATTCGCTCAAGAATTCGATCAAGCTCAAATATTTGCCCCATCATTATCAATTAACTAATAGGGCGGTACAATGACTGACGATATGCCCCAATGGCTTTGGGTTCGGACAAATTATGGACAATTTCCAGAGTAGGGATCAGCAAATTTAATTGTATCCATTCTAACAGTTTGTACAACTTTTTTTACCATTCGAATTCTTACTTCCTATTTGCAGTATTATGGAAAAAAAGAAATCAAGGTTATATTTACTTTCTTTACTACCTTCTTTCTGTAGTTTTCGTTTTGAAAGAAGTGGGTGCAGTCAAGATTTGCGATAAAGTTGAAAACCTCGGCGTTATGACCTAACGGTATACTTCTAGGCCGACCATCTGATAGAAAGAACTTTTATAACAACGCTCCTTACTGCCGCGCAAACATACTTGCCCAAAAGTCGGTAGATACCTTAAACCATTATTTGCATCAAGATGCTCACTTGATGTACGTAGTACAGTTTGGAACTAATGTGTCACTACTCTATGGGTTAAAATGTTGCAGTTGATGAAGAACTTTTGAGATTTTGTTGTTTTAATTAGATTTTATTTCAAAAAGATAATCTCTGCTACACTTTTTTTTTTGCTTACCTTATTAGATGAGGAAAACATTTTCTATTTCGAAATATCCGTTTCGAAGTACTCTGAATCCAAAAAAAAAGAGTTTTTTAGAAATTGGTCTGCGTTTGTGTGAACAAAATATATCCAAAAAGAGAAAAATCGTTAGAAGCTGGAACTTTTAGTTTTGATTTGGTCTTATAAGAGGATCATAAGACCATCAAAACTCCCTTAACCGAAAAGCACCACTTTATGGAAAGTGCATTTCCCACTAATTTGAGATTTTCTCGAAACCAGTTCCAGCAATTGTCATTAAACTTTTTATGCACTCATGGCGATCTATGATCTTTGTTTGAATCATTTTTCCGACCAATTCGATTAAGGTACTTCTAGTAGGGGGCCCTTCTAAAGATCTACTCGTATTTCCAGCATTTTATGTGGGTACTACATCTAGTTTAAATGGGGGGTTGAACGAGTGGCTAAAATTCAATTTATAATGAGGGATTGATCTATTACTAAATTTCAAGTTTGATTAAACGAGTTACTGTCACTCCTAGTTTAAAAAATATCACTGAATTATTCAACTTTTTTTTGACATCCTAGAAAGAGAATCCATCATAGCCTATTTCAGCCTTACTTATTACTTAATTTTGTCAAGCTTCTGACCTAGGATAGGTAATATTACATTCTGTGTTGTTTCTTAAAATTGTGTTAAACTCAAGTGTAATCTTTCTGTCTAATATATTTCACAGCCTGAAGATGAGCTGGTACCTAGATCGAAAGCTTGGCAAAAATAAAATCGGCCATAATTTTTCTTTTTCTTTGAATAAGCTTGATTTTTTTTTTTTATTATTCTGAAATTGTTGTTTTCGATTTTGTCTAAACTTGGATTTATTGGCTATAATTGAAATCTGTCCTTTTACTTATTATTTATTTTTATTAGAAAATTTGTTTATAGAGAATTTAACTGGTCTGCCTTACATTAGCCTCGCCAAATAACTGCGCTATTTCAGTGTTTTGGTCGGTTGCTCACTCAAATTTGTAATATTAAAAAAAATGGTAAACTAAATATTTAATTTACAAAGTCAAAACATTAAATTACTAACACGAAGTGAAACAACGAGAAACGTAATGTTCCAGATTTTTTTTTTTTTTTTCATAATTTTTAAATTTATTGAATTCCAGTTTTTTGGTTGTAGCTTAAGAAATTTTGGTTGAATCTAACTAGTTTAATTAAAAAATTATTTAGGAAAAATGACTAATTATTAAAGTTTTTTAAGTTGTTTTGTAAAAAAAAACCACATCAGTGCCCATCACTGTTTTATCTCTCTCAAAAGATATTTAGGGATAGAGTGGTTCGTAAAGAAGAAAATTTCATAGATTGTAGTAGAAAAGTCGTCGAATGAAGTTGCGGAATCCAGTAAAAAGCAATTCGCGCGATGTTTTACGATATATATTTTGCTCCTACTTCTTTTTAAGGCGGACTGACTCATATTTCCAAATAATTTATTGTCGCCTGGCTGTCTAGTGATTCAAGATAGAGTCTCTCTAGCAGTTCTACGTGAAATATTTGTATTTTGTTTAAAGTAAAATTATGTAATTAACTACTGCAACACTCGACTACTCTGTGATGTATCTTGACGTTAATTTATTCTCTTTTTAAAGATAACTTAAATAAATAATTTATTTAGGTCGTATTTTTCCTTTTTAAATCAGTTTTATTTTTGGAACCAACTAGTTTTATAATTTCTTAAAATAGTTAAAGAATAAATTTTAATAAAGCAGACAAATATCCTAAATTTAAGAGCGGTTTGTTTAAGATTGTCAATGTTCTAGTTTTACACTGTTTGATGATAACGGATCATTTGACAGTTTATTTGTGTCTAGTCAAAATTACGCAACAGTACACGCCTATTTGACAATCATAATTTGAAAAAAGTAAAAAAGCAATAACAATAAATAATCTAGAAATTTGAGATAGACAGAAATACTTGAATCGAAAATTAAAAATAGAGCTAAACTCAGTAAAATAATTTCTTTTAATAAAGTATTTTCATTTAATATCTGCACGAATTGCATGCAATTTACATGCTGCACCTCTGGGTCATTTTGAGTTAATATACACGCGAACTATGCAAATTCTTACCATTTATTTGTAAGAATTTTATTTTTTGTGCAATAAGTTGGAAATGTGCATCATTTATTTTTAAAAAAAATGAAGGACATTCATTGTTTGATTTTATCTTTGGTAATAAAACTTGTTTAACCGACGACTGAGATATTATTAGATTTTATTGGTGTCAATTAGCCCGGTTTTATTGCAAGATTTAACTGTTGGCTTGTTTTTTGTTGTTGATTGTATATTTTCTTATGTTCCGTTAATCTAGTCTCTGATAATGTGGTACCCTCGTTGAATATACACTGACTTGCCATTAATATAATTAAAATATAAAATTAATGATTTACATACCATTAGTGTTATAGGGTAGCGATGAGGGGGCCAAAGCCGCTAAAATAACCAACACACTAATAAGTAACATGCTAAAACCAACAGATACTAACTATCTGTTATCTGAATCACATGGTGCAGTCTACTCTCAGCGTAGAGTTAGGAACATGAATGAACAGCGAGAGAGCCTCTCTGAAAGTATACGACCTCTTCTGTTTTTACTCTAGTCCGGCTCCTTCGCTCTTGGAGGGGATGAAACTACTCGTTTCTTGTTTGACTGTTAGATCCAACGAGCTGCTATCCTTTTCAGACTCCCCTAATCTATTCTATCCTGATGTCATAAACACTATCCTTTCTGCTATTAGTTAAAGAAGAGAAATGTGCAACTTTGATTAGGTTGTCCTATTACCAGTTGTAATTAATCAGAAAAATGGAAATAATAATAGAATAGACGCTAATGACAGTCGCATTGGATGCACCAGAAAAAAAAAAATGAATAATAAAGAGAAAGGATTAGCTATGCGGTTAGCGTATTGGATTCCTACGCGGACATCCCGAATTTGAATCCAACATTGCAGATTTCCTCTTCCTTGGAGCTTCTTACAACTTATTGTCTGATGATGGACTGTCTGTAACGAGAGAACGCTATCCGGAGGCCGGAAGTGCATTAAAAAATGCTCCGGTCGTCAATGACTTCAGATGATGACGTGCCTTAAATTAAAAACAAAACAAAAAAATCATTCCAAAAATAAAACGGTATGTTCAAGAACTTCAACAAAGAAATGTGCAAGTTTGAATTAATTTACTTTTTAATTATTTTGTAATAATTGCCTTAAGGATTCGCAAATGATTATATAACTAACTAATGTTACTAAATTACTTAAACAAGACGTGGCGTATTCTGGTTTGCTATAAATTTCTTTATGAATACATTTAATAAAATCAAAGGCCAAGACCGGGTATCTAATCCAGCTCTTCAGTACACTTTGGTACACCAGTGGTTCACAGTATTTTTAGAATTGTATAACTCTCGATTCACATGTTATTTTTCAATACGGAAACGAATACCATACTACAATTTGAAGAATTATTTATTAGATTCTTAGTGAGTGATTTAGAAAGGAAATAAATTTAGTTGAATTGTTGCAGTTAGAATCGTATTTTATTTGATTACTATGCCTTAAATACTTAAATTCGTACATCATCATTAGTTGGTGTTTTTACTTAAAATGGTATTAATTACTATTATGAGCTACGCTGTGCCGAATGCTTCATTTTCTTCGTTATAACGCTCTTCACCGTAAATCTAAGACGACCTCTACGTTTTAATCTACATTTTATTCCAAATGTCAAGTTTAATCGCATTTACGCAAGGACATGTTTATCGGTTAATGCTTGTTATTTTAGATGATAGTCAGTTAGTTATTAATGAAATTAGCAAAACTGAAACTATAAAATGGTTTATAGACCTTCGGAAGTTTTTTATTTATTTTTTTTTTTGTAATAAAAATACATAAATATTTGTTGCAAAGAGTTTGCTCTAAAATAAGATGGTCATTAAGAGATAAAAGGATAGTAATAAATGTTTTAGTTTTGCTAATTTTATTTCATTTGAATGTTTGTTAAACGGTCGAGAATACCATAATTTAAATTAGAAATTAATTTGGCATAGAAATGAGTATTCTAAGCCTGCCCAGACTCAATTTATTCATATCCTTGTAATGTTTGCATTTATTTAAAGCTATTCTTGCATAGTTTCCTTTTCATGTGGTAACCATAAGAACAATTTTGGCATCAACTCTTCATCGAAACTTGGGGTCATCCGAGTACATTTTTTTTTGGCTTCGTTTTATTGTTTACCATTATTTTATTACCAATCTTGGGTGCTGATAGCTATAAAATCAAGACAAGATTATTCTTCAGTTTTATTATAATTTTATTGTTTATAATTGTGGGCGTTAGATCTATAAAATGTTTCATTTTTATAGATCTTGGTATATTAATATTAGCTAAAAGTTATAACCTTGTATTAAAGGAATCTCAATGTTGAAACCATATTTTTCCTTAACACTAGCAATTAAAAGATTTGTTATTGTCATATTTAAAACTGCTTACCAACCAACTGTAATCCAGTTCGGACGGAAAAATGACGCAGTTTTCACATACAGTTAATTTAATTGCACTTCATATGTAAAGTAATTGCCTATTTTTTCAGGCGGGCTTTACGTCCAACTTACCAATTAGGAGACGACTAGCAAACATACTTTACTGTAAATTTCTTTTATTAAACATTAAATAAAATCCAAGGCCTAAGACCGGGAATCGAACCCAGTACCACAATACATATTAGCTTTACTGGTCTCGCCTCTAAACGCTCGGCTACCGTGGCGCCTCACTTCATATGTATGTTAGCTGCGATTATTCTTTATTTATCAAGTTTATCAATTAATATATCTTTTCAATAAATAATTTTGTTAAATATCTTTAAGGATAAATGTCATTATTGAGATTCCTGAATACAATGTTATAATTTTTAGCTGATCTTAATATATCAGATTTATATTTAATATTTGTGTTCATTGGTACTGGTCTTCTAAGTGAACTGCCATCTCCATGCAGCGAACGCAAGTTACCAACACGTCTAGTGAGTTGTGTAGGGAAAAACAAAAAATCTGATAAGTAATACGGACTCGAACTCGGGATTACCGTTGTTCTCTATACCCTTTTCCATTAGTTCCTTGTAGGGTGTTGGTTGGTTTGGCACCATTTTAGTTTAACCGTTTTCTTATTCCTGTCAAATGGGAAATTATACTCATTATCTTCGAAGGAGCAGAGACGTATATTCGTACCCATATTGGCAAATTGGGTCCATTTAAGAATTGGCGACATGATAGTTCATGAAGATTATAGTGCGTTCATTAAATCAAAGAGAATAATCGTGGCCATCTAGAAAGGCTACCAGATGAGAGGATAGTCAAATATAATAACAAGAGAGGAATTTCCCGAAAAGAGAAACGGAGGATACCCGAGGAAATGCTTGAATAAGGACTTAGCAGATGATCTGTTGAAGGAGCAAAAATGGCTGGCAGCCCTTTGAGGGGGAAAAAATCAAAGATATTTCTGTGAGGGAACTGGGAGAAACGATATTGTGATGAGGAAACAAGACTGAACAAGACATGAAAGGGGAAATAGCACAGACCATCTCAAATAACTTCGGGATGTTCTTTTTCTTTCGTAACTCTTAAACATGTCGTAGTAACCGCTTCTTTTATAAAAAGCCGTCTTTGCGTCTTTGTAAATAGTTAGGGTTCATTTAGTGATTAGTTAACAGATAAGATGAGCGTTTGTGGTGTGAATGATGTGTGGGTGTCAATCCCGGAGCAAGGGGTGGCTTCCAGTCTTCGGGGAGCGACATCAGGAGCCACTGTGTTCTGGAGGGTGGGTCTGTGTCGGGATTGGTTCCCCGATATAAGTGTGAATGGTCGTATGCATGTGGTGTAAATAACTATATTAAGTATGTAAATAAGTTTTTGTCTTAGATTAGTTTATTAATGTGATGCGAGGAATATCAAGTACTCCATCACAAACTGCGATTAGCATAAGTAAATTTAGAGTGAGTGAACGAGAAAATGCATGAAAATGGATGAATGTATTTATATGCACGAGTGTTTTTTAGTAGAATGAACTAGTATAGTGTCATTCAGCAACTTTGTCAGGTGCGAAGGACCTTAGATGTTGAGCACCTTTAAAAAGAACACAATAATAATAATATTTTTTTTTAAAAAATCTCGCTTTCATATTTTAAAACTTTTTTCATATTTTAACAATGGCCCTGAGAAGGGCGATCCATAATCCTAATACCGTAACTGCTTTTCAAAATACAACGGTGGTACTTTTGTAGCAGGTTGTGTAACTTCTATTCTAATTTATGGCTAGCTAACACAGATGTGTACAGTATTGGTAGAATATTTGTTAGTTAGCTCTGTTTAATGTGAATTTATGTAATTCACTTCTGATTTTGTTCCTCATACGTTTTGTTTTGTTCGTATAAAACTATTGTTCATAATGTGAGCATGCATGGAAGAAATTATCTTCACATCTTATAGTTCTAATAATCTATAATAAGTATATAAACATTTTTAGTCAATTATAGTTTCACAACTTCTCTGTAGATAATTTTTACAAAAAACATTATAACAAATTTAATGCTGCCATAAGATAGTTAAGGCACTTTTACCATCATTTACAGCTTATTTAGTCAGGTGCTAGGCGAGATTTTTAATCCGGATAAGAAAGTTTAGTAGACCTTCAACATCTTGATTTCTTACTTTGATCTTAAATGATGATACTTAATCATTTTCAAACTAGCTTAAAATATTTTCATATATGTGTATATATATATATATGTATACACAAAAAATAAAGGTCCTAGATTATTTAGCAGGAAAGGTTTTATTAATATGTTTAACTCGCATTGCTGTGTGTATTGAAAAGACAGAAATTTAAGATTTATTGTCATTGTTGACAGTACAATAACTTTCACTTCCTCTTCGTGACTTAGTTCAGCCATTGTTCATACTATATAGATATAGATAAGGAGGAGAAGATTATAGAAGAGATCAATTAATTGATCAAACAATTAATATCCTTGCGAAAGAGGCGGCAGTTCCCAAACGCCAAATTGCAGAATAAGAAAAACAATCTTTTATTAATAGATTATTTTTATTCATGTGAAAGGTACGAGTATAGCTATAGTAATTCTTATTTTTATGGTTGCAAAAAGAAATATTGATGCGGACACGAGTTACTCTCACTACAATATACATGTTGGAGCACGTCTAAAATCCGTGTTTTAATCCGTGACTTAACACTTTTTTTAAGTTTAAAAAAATATTAATAACAATACAAGATAATCGATTCGCATCATCGTTTTTATTGTTTAGTTTCTATTTAAATTAATATCTAAGTAGTTTCTACTACTGCTTCTAGGTAAAGCTGTAAAAACTACATAATTTATAACTAATTTTACAGTATTTAATATAGAACCATCCTCTTTGAAAATATGGTAACCTAATTTCTTATAACTGCTAGGCACTATTCTTAGACGTAAGTCTTTAATTGGAATTTTTGCCTGTTTAATGTCTAACATATCAAATGATATGCAAGTAAAATGGCACACTATTTTGAAGTCAGCTCGAGTTTTGGTTCCAGATTAATGATATTCGAATAAGATGTAATTGAAGAATGAAGAAACTTCTAGAGGATCGGCAAGTTTCCACTTAATATAGGAAGGTTTTGGTTAAAATCACGAGTTTTGGGTCTTGTTTTGGTGATATTGGGCCACACGGCGCCGAACTTAAGTAAGGAAGTTTAAAGTTCAAGATACCTTTAAAATTTTAATAGTCATTCAAAATGATTGAGCTCAGTCATGATTCAAACTATGAGGAAATGAAGTTTTTTACAATACTTGGAATAATGATTCTAATAGAGACGTTTCTGTATACAGTTTACGTTCATTCAGTAATTCTAAGAAGATTGATTCGATGAGTGGGATACAAGCTGCAGATGGACTGGTTTGAATTAGATCAGAATTACAAACTGGATATAGTAGTTTGTATTGGAAATTAGTTCAACGTAAACAGAGATGACTTATCAATCGTGTGACGTAATGTTTCACACATAACTAGACATTACTACGCCAGAGATCCAACATTACTAAACATTCCAGACTATGAGATCATGAGAGATAGTCTTTAAGATATTAGGCAAATTTCTCTTAAGTTTCCATCAAGATTAAGAATATAGTATTTCTAAATGTCTGTAAGTCTTTATTACAAATAAGGTAAATAAAATTCAAAGGAAAGCTGTAGAAAGAGCTAGTTATCTAACTTAACTAATGACCAGCTAAACGAGCTTTAAGAAAGTATCCTCACGTGTGGAAGTAATTGGATAACTTTAAACTACGACATCTACTCGGCGAAGTGAGCCGAATCTATTTTTGGTGTATTTTCCTATTTAAACTTACTTTAAATCAAGTTAAAACTTTTTTATAGTCGACGATTACTTTTAAATACATTGAAATTTAAAATAGATTTTTTTTCTTTTTCTATTAGCAACATTGAGTATTGAACTATTAAATCTGATTATGTTCTTATTACACTCTTCTAATATTGCATCATCACAGATGATATTTTAACAAATCGTTACAATTTTAGTTATCTATTAATTTACTATTGATAACGCTAGAAATCGGCAAATTAAGCAAATATATTTTTATTCTTGCTTTGTCCTTATTATTCCAAGAATAATATGTTAGTCAAAGAATAAAATCATGGCTAAGGTCAATTATTGAATTGTTTGTAACACTTCTATTCTTGATATGCTAAATCAATGAAAGGTTAATTCATGGTTTCAAGATGGGTGCCCTAAATAACAAGTTCTAGACCACAAAGCATCATTAAATGTTTCTTATTTAAAGAATATATATATAAATATATCTTTTTTATTATTTTTAAACCTTTCAATGAATACAATTACAAATTTAATTACACCAAAATCATCTCAAAAAACTGGTGAAACTCAGCGTTATCATTGAAATTGAAATTTTTAGACAAATGTTCTGAATATTTTATCCATATTTGGAAATATTATCCAAATCTATTTTTTTCAAACCTAAATATGTAGCTACACACAAATATCAAGAGCTTCTTTGCTTTTGGATATGTTTTGAATGTGGACTGAAAGAATATGAATACGATCTTGTATTTCGCTAGATTTCTGTACCTAAAACACTGTTTAGGCACAAACTACATTCATCTCATACATGTTTTCATATGCTGGCGGGCAATTTTAAATTAAAATTTCTAAATTTGTGCACACATTTTGCATATTTGTGTGTAAGAAAATAGTATGTAAGTTAGATGTAAACTAGGCAACACTACCAATTTAAAAGTTATAAAGATTTTGAAATATGCAAGAACTTTTTTAGAAATTACTTTACAATATATTTTCCTAAAGTAATTCATCCGTTATTTGAGAACTCAGTACGTGAACGAAATGTTTTTGCTTCGCTCAGTTAAATTTTATTATCCTCAAACAGGAAGAACGATCGAACAGTTTGTAAAAATTAACACAGCCACGATGAGAAGTTATTCTCTTGTTCGAAAATTGCTAACGTTAAAATATCACTGAACTTGTCGCAAAGCTATACATTTTTTTATTACCTCACTTTTATTATTATTGGAATTGTAGAGGTTTTACGTCAAATAGCAAGTCTCATTTACATTTTAAATTGAAAATTTCTTTCATGTTCGTAATTGCAGACGATAAATAGATTAAAACCGTTAGTTTAAATTGAAGTTCTTCCCTCTTACAAGTAATACTAAAAGTATGGAACTGTACTTATTGCACCCTTTAATGCTATTTGTCATAGCTCCCTGACAGGTTTATTTTGCTTAAGTAATTCGATCTGTAATTCGACCCCTTTAATACTAAAACGGATATCTTGTCAGTAAATCAAGATTAGTCATCAACCTATTGTTTACTCTGTCTATATTTCATACATTATGTTCCCTCTTCCAAGACGAACTATTTATTTCTCTTTACCAGATAACATAAAGTATTCTTTAGCAATTAGATTTTTCTTAATCGCATAGCCGTTTTTGCTCAAACTTTAAATCCAACAAAACGTATTTAGGCAAATTGTTCTGAAGGAGCAGAATCTTGACGCAGACGGCCAATAACTTACAGCCCCAATCAGTTTTCGCGGGTAAATTGTTTGAAATATTAAAATTGTCCGGTAGAGGACAGTTGTATAAGGGTTGATCGTCAAAAAGTGCACAAAAAAGAGTTGCGTTGAAGAACAACCAACTTTGACAATTTTTTTCTCTTTTTCTATAAAAGATAAAATTCCCAAATTTTCTTTATAATATAGGGCAAATCCTCCTTTATAATTGTAACTTTTTTTGCAACAACTCAGATCTAATGGAATTCGAAAAAAAAGTTGCTGAAAATGAGCAAAAAAGCATTTTCTAAAATTGTTCTTGTTGTAGTTGTTGTTGTTACCTTTTTTTTTGGAAGCAATGTAGCGCCTTTATACGTTAAGCGATTTTCATAACTGAGGTATCATTCCATTCGGAATTTTATGCTGATGAGCATTTTGGGGGACTCGACGCTGTACATAGAATGGAAAAAGAGTTAACCCCATGTATATAAGGCCCCTTTCAAAATTATTATTGCTAATAACCCTGTAAATTTTGGGGGTCTTCCTTCAAATTTCAAACCACTATATCTCTCTTTGTATTGTTTAGAATTCAATGAGTTCTTTTCTGAATTGTAGTAATCATTAGGGTCTGTGTCATCTAATAAATTCTAAAAATATTAATGAAAAGTTAATGCAGTAAAATTACTTAAATGATATCAATGAAGTATTAATAAATTTAGGATGGAAGATTTGCGATGAATCGGTCAAATAAAACAACTCGTCTCTTTGCCAACGTTTCGAAAAATATATGGTCCTCTTCAGGGCGTGGCTATGCGGGTTGGTTGAGTTACAGAAATTGAAACTCGCAAATCTTCCATCTTAAGTTTAACAATTTGCGGTCACGAAAACTATATATTCATATTAATGAAATGTTAGGTACTTGCTGATTTATGTACCTATTTTTCATTTAATCAACCCTTATACTTAATTTTTTAAAGTGTAAGTTTTTTTTTAATGAGATAAATGATAGGCTTTGTTTTTTTAATCGTGGAGAACTTATTCACCGCTCTAATAAATTATGTTAATTCTTCTTAAGAAGAAGCAAGAATCGGGAACAATTAAAATGCCAGATATTTCACTCAGTCGTCCAAACAATGAACCTGATCAGTGTCGACCCATTTGCTTTTTTTTTTAAAAAAAGTCAATTTTGGCAAGCACCTAGCGAAACAATGTATGAATAATCGATACTTAACCATTTTTGAGTTTCAAACTTTATACCACTTTACTCTATAGATTTATTAGTATATCGATTTCGAAGGATGAACTTTGGAGCGCTCTGCACACCAGGTGTCTATAGCTTTTATTTAAAAGGATGCATCGAAATTAAGTTGTCTTGACTCACAAGCATTCATTTCTTTACACCCCCATCTAGCTTGGTCTAATACAACAGTATAGTTCTGTTTCATAGTAATAAAAAATAATAAGCTGAGAAAAAAGGCAACTGCAGTTGACTTAAATCGGAGATGACCTTAACTACACTTAATAACAAGTTCGAGGTAGGCCGGCCTAATCTCCTCAAATAGAATGGAAAGGTGAAGGGGGGTAGCCCCCTAATACGTATCATTTAATTCTATACAATTATCACATTTACAGGGAATGCTTTGAGTGCAAATTACTGTTTTTTTTATACAAATGGTCACCTTTACGCTTTATTTGGATTTCTTTGCAATTAATTAAAATTAATTCACTTAATATTACCGTGTTTATGTCGAGTGCCATTAACATTTTTTCAACTTAACTTGTCATAACCGTCATATGCTAACGCTTATTTCATTAAGTGAAAAATAGTAATCGAGTTTTTTAGTATAAAGCTGTAATTAGGGTAGAATTCGCAGTTCTGAAATTATTCAATAATTCAGGAAGAGTTGGATAATAGTTAAGTACTATTAAATAGTAGTTAGTAAAAACTAAAGTAATCGCCTATTTTTTCAGGCGGGGCTTAACGTCCAACTACCAACTAGGTGTCGTGGAGGCGACTAGCAAACATACTTTACCGTAAATTTCTTTTATTAACCATTAAATAAAATCCAAGGCCTAAGACCGGGAATCGAACCCAGTACAACAATACACATTAGCTTCGCAGGTCTCGCCTCTAACCGCTCGGCTACCGTGGCGCCTCTAGTAGTTAGTAAATGTTAGTATTTTCTTTATTGAATTAATTGTTGGTTTAATTAAATGTTAGTATTTAATTAATTGAATGTTTTATTGCCAAAAGGTTTTCTAACGTTGAAAATTTGCAGACAACCAAAAAATTAATGTTTACAATTTTGAAATTACAAACAATTTGTTTAAATGAAATTAGTTTTATTCTTATCATGATTTTAATCGCTACGAAAGTGGCAAGATTTATTTTATTGTAAAACAATTACCCCTGCCGTATTGTATGAGTTTGTAAATAAAAAAAAATGAAATTATAATACGAGGGCAGTTTGTTATTATAAATACAACCAATAAAAAGCTACTTCAGTGATGACTGTAAACTAAGGCTACATGCGAGTCAGTGAGTTAGACAAGTTTATTTAAAATAGGTTCGGTTATATTTTTTCCTTTAATATTACGCACTCTAGTTTAGTACGTACGTAATCGTGTTATTCTTATTCTGTGAGCAACGCTTCACTCCAAGGTTTTTTACGGATATTGTCATTTCTTCATTCTTCATTCATTTCGTTAAATAACTTCAGATAAGCTTATTGATTATTGATAGTCATTCTATCAAGATCATTGATATGCAGTCGTCCATTAAGTTAATTTTTTTTGTGCTTATCTCATACCTAAAGACGAATTTGAATTTGTATAACAATTTATTTAATAATATGTATATAACTTTTCTTTGCTTAGATTTTGATTAGTTGAGATGTCGGTTTAATAACAGATAAACTTTTTGTTTATTTACTAAGCACGATATCTAGTAAAACTATTTAGAAGAAGCTTTTTGTTCTAAGTGGTTTGAGGTGGAAAATAAGGCAAACATTCTTTTAAGTTGAACTCATCCTTGTTTACAATTTACAAGAGATATGCAAAACAGTATTTTATCTTTTAACTTTTGTTCATTGTTTTTATAGAAATAAAAACTAACGTTTCGAACTTTATGTTGCGTTGAATACTCCTCCCCGAACAGAAGGGTGCGCCAAAACGGTGGGTTTGTTCAAGGGAAGTCGAAGTTCCGTTACAATGTTTGGAACATTGTCGCTCAAGAAGGGTTATAACTTAACAAAAACTTACAGTTTAAAATGTTAAGTATAAGGGTTGATTAAACGCCAAAAGGTACACAAATCAGCAAGTACCCAACATTTCATTAATACTTCATTAATATTTAAGTAATTCTACTGCATTAATTTTCATTAATAAGTTATTTTTTAGAATTTATTAGATGTCACAGACCCTTATGCTGGCCATTTTCGTCTACAAAATATATGTTCAAGTAGCACTGTAGATTGACTGTAATATCTAGTTATCTATAATAATGAAACTATTAATTACAGGTTAAAAAGAAAAACGTTACAAAAAATAAAAAAAAATTATGAGGCTAAAAAATTCAAAACTTTCTTTTAAAAGAAACTTCACCAACATACATCAATGATTTTCAAAAATCGTCGGTTTAAGTTCATTCTTCGATTAAAGTAATTGTTATTTTATGAAGTAGTCAAACGTTTATAATAATAGGTAATAATTATCTGGCTTTATCGCAAGTAATATAGTTTTCTTCAATTACATTCTCAATGTAGGTATTCATCCCACAATGTTGTATATATGTAATATAAAGTAAATAAGATATGCATATTTTTAGGACAGCTAATTATTCCAGTATTTTACTATAAGTAAAATTAGGGGGACTAAATTAAATTACAATCGAGAAATCAATAATTGTTGTTGAATAATCTACTTGTTATAACTGTGTGTTATTTGTGCTCACGAATATTTCGGTAAGACGAATTCAAGACAGTAGCCGACTCTAACTTTGTATTTTTCTACTTTAACATGCATGTACATATTTATGTGATTTATCATAATTATAACAAAAAAATATTATAAATGAAGTGGCCAGCATAAGGGTCTGTGACATCTAATAAATTCTAAAAAATAACTTATTAATGAAAATTAATGCAGTAGAATTACTTAAATATTAATGAAGTATTAATGAAATGTTGGGTACTTGCTGATTTGTGTACCTTTTGGCGTTTAATCAACCCTTATACTTAACATTTTAAACTGTAAGTTTTTGTTAAGGAGATTTTTGTACCTTTTGGATAGATTTTCCTTTTTGTCTATTTTACAAAGTTACATATCTGCTTTACAGATTTTTTTAAAATTTGGAATAAGCAATTCTATAATTATAACCTGATAAGGTGTTAAGTCGGAACCGTAACTACCACTGGAGAGATCTTTTTAAAGAATGATTATAGTTGCGGTCCCCCAAACCATCCCCAATAACAATGTTTTTGAAAAAGCGTAGGAAGGTATTTGTACGTGAATATCAAAATTAAACTGCGATTTCAGTACTTCCTTTTAAGAGGAGTAAGAAAAATAAACTACGATTGCAGTACTTCTCCCTAAAAGGCAAAGATTTTTTAATCGAACGACAATTCATTGATTTAAATCGGTTCACTCATTGATAATTTAAACGATTGCAGTACTTCCTCTTAGTAGGTGCAAGAGCATCAGCAACGTAGAGGAGCTTTAACCACTTATTCGAGCTGAATTTTATCAAAATCTTACTAAGCGTTATAGAAATATTGGTAATAATAGTTTTAGAAAGGGCCTTATTTGGGTGGGGCGAACTCCCCTCCTTATGAGGCACGGCGTCGAGACTTTTAAAGTGCAAATCTGTACAAAATTTCGATTCGAATGACACTTCGGTCGGTTCACGTGTCGATAATTTGAAACGATTGCTATACTTCCCCTTAACAAGTGTAAGAGCTGATCGCCGCTTTAATGTTACGTAGGGGAGCCCTAACCCTATCATCCTACCAAATTTTATCAAAATCGGGCCAAGATTTACAGAGTAATTAGTAATAATAATTTTGGAGGGGGCCTTACATTAAGAGGGCTAACTCCTCTCCCATTCGATGTACAGGATCGAGACCCCCAAAAGGCACATCTACAAAAAATTCCGAATCCAATGACACCTCATTCATGAAAATCGGTTCACGCGTTTAGGCGCTACGTTGTTTACAAAAAAGGTAACAACAAGAACAAGAACAACAAGAAGAAGAAGAAGAACAAGAACAAGAACATTTTTTGAAAAAGCGGTTTTTGCTCATTTTCGGCAACTTTTTTCTCGAAACCTATTAGATCTGGGTGGTTGCAAAAAAATTACAGTTATGAAGGAGGGTTTGGAGTAAGATTTAAAGAAAATTTGGGAATTTTATCTTTAATAGAAAAAAGAGAAAAAAATTGTCAAAGTTGGGTGTTTTTCAACGTTACGCTTTTTCGTGCAGTTTTTGATGGTCAACCCTTATACAACTGTCCTACCGGACAGTTTTAATGACTGTTCTATGCTTTAGAAAGGCAGGAAGTAAAAACTGAGACCCCGGAATAAGCTCAGGGAGCGTAACAATGGGAATAGTGCTGAGGGCGCTTTCTTTAAATCGTTTAATCATCTCAACTTCTACGCAGTATGCAAGGAGTTAAAGGGACAGCTATTTCGGGCAGATGGAGTTCTGTCAGTGATTCTGAACTTCTCATTTAGCTCCGAACAACTGCTATTTTTTTCAGTCATGTCCTCAAATCGGTGAGACATTAGTCACTAGAGGACCCAAAAAGATTCCAATCTTGGCGGTTAGCGTCTATCGGCAAGATTTAAATTCATGTTCATGTTGATCTTTTCCTTTCCTGACGTACATTGGCTAAACTCTTTACAGAGAAAAGTCTAGTTAATTTCCAAAACAGGAATAAAATCTGATGGCTGATTACATTACAAAGCTTCATAGTTTATATTGAATTTTACAATTATAAAAACTAGAATTATTGTAAAAGAGCCCTGATCTTTAGATTTTAAGCTGTTATGAGAGTTACTCTTTTGGTTACCGATTGTTGGTAGTTAGAGGAGCACCAAATTTATTAATGGTTAAGATTTTTAAGGAAATCTAACAGTTAAGTAAGAGAGATTTATTGAGAATTTTCTTCCATTAATTTCTGTTCTTCTAATATTAATTAATTAATATTAATTTTATAGAATTAATATTATATAAATTAATTAATTAAAACTGTCCGGTAGGACAGTTGTATAAGGGTTGATCGTCAAAAAGTGCAAGAAAAAGCGTAGCATTGAAAAACACCCAACTTTGACAATTTTTTTCTCTTTTTCTATAAAAGATAAAATTCCCAAATTTTCTTTAAAATATAGGGCAAATCCTCCTTTATAACTGTAATTTTTTTGCAACCACCCAGACCTAATAGATTTCGAGAAAAAAGTTGCCGAAAATGAGCAAAAACGGCATTTTCAGAAATTGTTGTTGTTGTTGTTGTTGTTCTTCTTCTTCTTCTTCTTCTTCTTCTTCTTCTTCTTCTTCTTCTTCTTCTTCTTCTTCTTCTTCTTCTTGTTACCTTTTTTGTAAACAACGTAGCGCCTAAACGCGTGAACCGATTTTCATGAATGAGGTGTCATTCGATTGGGAATTTTATGTAGATGTGCCTTTTGGGGGTCTCGACGCTGTACACCGAATGGGAGAGGAGTTAGCCCCCTTTATGTAAGGACCCCTTCAAAATTATTATTACTAATTACTCTGTAAATCTTAGCCCGATTTTGATAAAATTTGGTAGGATGATGGGGTTAGGGCTCCCCTATGTAACATTAAAGCGACGATCTGCTCTTACACTAGTTAAGGGGAAGTATAGCAATCGTTTCAAATTATCGACACGTGAACTGATTTTCATGAATGAAGTGTCATTCGAATCGAAATTTTGCACTTTAAAAGTCTCGTCGCTATGCCTCATATGGAGGGGAGTTTGCCCCACCCAAGTAAGGCCGTTTCTAAAACTATTATTACCAATATTTCTATAACGCTTAGTCCGATTTTGATAAAATTTAGCACGAAGAAGTGATTAAAGCTCCTCTACATGGCTGTGAAGTGCCATCATGCTCTTACACCTACTAAGAGGAAGTACTGCAATCGTTAAAATTATCAATGGGTGAACCTATTTACATTAATGAATTGTCGTTCGATTCAAAATCTTTGCCTCTTTGCCTTTTAGGGAGAAGTACTGTAATCGCCCGTTTATTTTTCTTACTCCTCTTAAAAGGAAGGTCTGAAATCGCAGTTTAAATTTGCATTTTACGTACAAATACCTTCCTATTTTATATACAAAGGCTTTCTCAAAGAAATTGTTATTGAGGATGGTTTGGGGACCGCAACTATAATCATTCTTTAAAAAGATCTCTCCAGTGGTAGTTACGGTTCCTACTTAACACCTTATCAGGTTATAATGATAGAATTGCTTATTCCAAATTTTAAAAAAAACAGTAAAGCAGATATGTAACTTAGCAAAATAGACAAAAATGAAAATCTATCCAAAAGGTACAAAAATCTCCTTAACAAAAACTTACAGTTTAAAAAGTTAAGTATAAGGGTTGATTAAACGCCAAAAGGTACACAAATCAGCTAGTACCCAACATTTCATTCATGGTTAGTTGATATAATTTAAGTAATTTTGCTGCATTAACTTTTCCTTCACATTTTTTAGAATTTATTAGATGTCACAGACCCTTATGCTGGCCATTTTCATCTACAAAATATTTGTTCAAGTAGCACTGTAGATTGACTGTAATATCTAGTTATTTATAATAATCAAACTATTAATTACAGGTTAAAAAGAGAACGTTATAAAAAATGAAAAAAATTACGAAGCTACAAAATTTAAAAACTTTTTAAAAAAAAATGCTTACACCAACATACATCAATGATTTCGATTATTTTATTTTTAATAAAAATCGTCGGTTTAAGTTTATTTTTCGATTAAAGTAATTGTTATTTTATGTAGTAGTCAAACGTTTATAATAATAGGTAATAATTATCTGGCTTTATCGCAAATAATATAGTTTTCTTCAATCACACTCTCAATGTAGCTGTTCTTCTCTATGTTATGTAATATAAAATAAATAAGATATGCATATTTTTAGGACAGCTAATTATTCCAGTATTTTACTATAAGTAAAATTAGGGAGACTAAATTAAATTACAATTGAGAAATGAATAATTGTTGTTGAATAATCTACTTGTTATTAACTGTGTGTTATTTGTGCTCACGAATATTTCGGTAAGACGAATTCAAGTCTGAAATATTGTTTTAAATCCTCCGTGATTCAAATTTAAACAGTAGCCCACTCTAACTTTGTCTTTTTCTACTTTAACATGCATGTATAAGATGTGACAACTTCAGAATAAAGGGCATATTAAAGATAAATCCGAAGAATAATTTGGAATAGAGTTAAAATAAAGTACCTATTTAAAAACGAAGATATAATATACATTTTATCATAATTATAACCAAATAATATTATGAACGAACTGGCCAGCATAAGGGTCTGTGACATCTAATAAATTCTAAAAAATGTGAAGGAAAAGTTAATGCAGCAAAATTACTTAAATTATATCAACTAACCATGAATGAAATGTTGGGTACTAGCTGATTTGTGTACCTTTTGGCGTTTAATCAACCCTTATACTTAACTTTTTAAACTGTAAGTTTTTGTTAAGGAGATTAATATTAGAAGTTGTGTTGAATTCTTTTGAAGGTGAAGGATTATTTCCATGTCTCTGTTCCACTCTTGTCCAATGAATATCTGATTTTAAGAACTGTTATTAATCAGAAGGATTAAAGGAGTCCTAGATTTGTAGGGAACGTCCTTATTTAGAGCTAGAAAAATACTTAAAATTGAAGTACTTCTTTATTCGCCTAATGTGAAACTTAAAAGCCTATCATCACTCATCTAGTTTAATTACATTGTAAATAAATTCCATGTTTAGAATTAGATAAGATTGTAAATATTACTCAAGTTAAAAGGGTTGTATAGACTGGCTTCACAGCATCCTTACTAGATCTACAGTACTACCAGCGATAACATCTAGACCTGTCTAGTGCCTTCTTCTTTCTGCCGTACTATTTCATGATCATTGTCGCAAATAGTTACTTTGCTCTTTGTAAATATACCTCATCTATATCATTGAATCGCTGTATTATTATCTCCATATAGAGTCTCGATTTAACTAGGTTATTGTTTAACATTGTTAAACTGTTGTGTTAAGATTGTTTTAGTACCTTTTGTTACTGACCTTTACATAGATTGTGACATTTTACGTTAAAATAAATTAGCTTGTTTATTATAAATTATTATATTGTTCTGCAACCGTTTCAATTAGGGTCTATTATATCATTATAATATAGAGGGGTAAATGAGACTATTCAAATTATGGGACTAATTATAATTAATCTCTTTATCCTAAATTAATAACTGCCTAATCACTTTGACACCTACCTTTTGTTTTGAATATAAAGGTATGTCATAATTTTGCAATCTTTTATATGAATAAAAGAAGCTCTTTTATTTGATTGAATCTCACTCAATATATTTTAAAGAATCATTAACTAATTTGTCAGTCACAAGAGTGAATAACATAAATCTAGAGTTATTTATTATAAATATTCTGACGAGAGAAGAGGGACATCTCAGTTAGTTATTTAAGACCTGCTCCTTGCGGTTGCATTACAGGAAATGTCCAAGTCTGAAAGAATTAATCATTCCATTTCTGTACAGAATAAATTGTAAAGAATTATTCATTTTAAGTGTTATTAATATTTACTAAAACAGCAATTCAGAAATCATCTTTCATAGGAGGATGGTATTTACATTGTAGGTGGAATAGCAGAAGCTTAGGATAATAATTATTCAGAAAATTTGTGCCAAAAGTAGAAGCCCAGGTAGTTATCGAAGAAGTCTTTATTCTTTTTCACCAACCTTACACATGCTTAAAGATGCAGCTACGATAGTATAAATACTGAAGAGAATCCTTTCAAACATCTATTGCGAGGCACTAGATCGTAAACGAACTATTGGGATGCCTAGATTGCGATGGCTGAATGGAGAAGTCCAAGATTGTAAGTGGCTAGAATGAGTGGCTGCTTCAAAAATAGATAGGTACAGACTGGGGTATTATTTTGAGGATGCCATGTCGTACATTATTGGGTTGTAGCGTCAGGAAAGGAGAAGATGGAAAACAATAAATAAGTTGAATTTTTCATGTCTTTTACCCTTTGTGCATAATTTGAAGAAAACCTTTAAATTTAATGTTATTTATTTTCTTCGATTGAACCTAAGAATTAAATTGGTCCTACCTCTTGACCATGTCTTGTAGTTTCCATTCTTTGATCCAAATCGTGACAGCCTACTTCTGATCATTCGAACTGTTGAGGACTCACCTCCCCCAACTCATTCGCACTTACGATATTACTTGATGCCCTGCATTTCACAAAAACCTCACTGTAACCTCCTGACCTAATTCATTAAGTCTTCCTGTCCAATTCTTTAGCAGCCATGATGAACAGTCTGGGTTTCCCAGGGTATTCAAAGCAGCCTGTATGTCTGAGAAAATTCTAACTGATGACCTGTTGTTCTCTAGCGAACTACAGTCTAGAATCTCCATGACTTCTGCTTAAGACAAAGTTTCCGAAGCTTCAGCGGGAGCTTTGAGTAGGAACAGGTAGTGGCATTTCCTCTTGTTCCCTTCAGTATTATTAGTATTGAATATGCATTTGTTTGGATAATTTTGTGTGCATGTGTAGTGTCTATGATGCACATTTCGGCTGAAGAAATTTCTGAACGTGTAAGGACTAAAAATTCCTGTGTATATTCTAATTCAAAATAATACTGCTGGGAGGAAATTTCTTAATTAATGCCATTTCCATGTATTAAGTTAGGAATAAGCCTTGTTCTTGTACTCACTACTTTGTCTTCGTTTTTAATAAACTTCACAGCCTTCCTTATACGTAGTGTATCCAATTGAAGAATGTACCTTGAGGCTACAAGTTAGTTGCGCCATCAATGTCCGCCTGTGTTCACTCCTGACACCTCAGGAAATAGTAGCGTCAGGCTTTAGGTTTCATATTTCTACTTTAAATTTATTAAGTTATTAAGTTTTGTAATAATCAGATAAATAGAATGCGATACTAATAATTCAATAGATTTTCAAAGTATGGAAGTTTTTGTTATTCTTCATACGATTTCCTCTTGTCAAGTAGAATATATGAAACTTACAGAATATTTGTTTAACTGGTTAAAAATTAATGAATAATTCCTCAGATCATAATAGCAGTGTCGACCACAACGGTTCAGACCCTACATTGACATACGCTGCAACATCACGAAAGAATACAGTTTATACATTCACCTATCCCTCCCAGGATCGCTTCTAATTATTTTCAGGGATAAAATGTTTTATATTAAAGTTATTATTTCTATTAATAAGCGACCAGTTTAAAACTGTCAAGTTTAAAAAAAAAAATTCAGAAATGTGTTCTGTAAATACGCACTACCTATAATAGATTATCTTAGAAAGGTAATACTAGCAAAGCTTTTATAGTTCCATATTGTTGGTAAATACTGGTGCTGAAAGTGATAATTTTACTGAAGTGGTATTTTAGATTAATGCATGTATGAAATAGGAATTTAATTGCTATTCTATTTTACGACTGTTGATTGTTTCTTTGGAGTCGAAAATCGCAAAAAATGAAAAAAAAAATCGCTTGACGAAGATCACATACAGATTTGTTTCTGGACAAATTTCGAACCGAAACTTAGTAACGGAAATGATTAGCTTAGTGGTTAGAACCATTGATATCCCACGCATTGACCTCGAGTTCGAAACCACCTGCAAGCTCGTATTTTTGTTTTGTTTTGTTTTTTCTAGGAGCTTTTTACAGCTCATTGTTCGGTGATGCAACAGAGTTGTTCCTAACACTATCCATTGTCGTCAGCAGTTCATTGAATAAGGCTCTTGGCGCCACTGAGTTCAGAAGTTCTGCTGTTCGGTCCATCGTACTCTTTCATTTTCAATTCAGAATCCATAATCACCTTTCCTTTCCCATCTGATTACCACTAAAATCCTTCTCCAGCCTATCCGCTCATACCAATCTCCTGATATCTTCAATATCTCTACCACTCTCCCTGAAATCGCTAGTGACCTAAAGTCCATTTAATCCAATAAATTAAATGTGTAGTTAGGAAGGCACTCATGTCTGTGTGTTACGAGAGAATCTCTGGGATCAGTATTACTGGTTCTTCTGCACTCTGCAGTTGTACTCGTAAATAAATAGGAAAGGAAATAGAGAGATGTTAAGTTTAAACACAGACATCTTGCGCTGAAAACATTTTTGCTTATTCTGAGGACCCCAAAATACATTATTACTGTTAAAATCTCCTTTTTCAACTAGATAACTAGATGTGGAATGAATAAAAATTACATTTTGTAGCAGTAAATCCTTAATTCTACAAAAATTGGAAATTATAGTTTTGTTTTTTTAGGAGGGAAAAATGATTATGATTTCCAGGCAAAATGGTGCACTCTAGTGATTTTTAGGGAACATGTCTTAAATAAAAAAAAATAATAAATTAATTCATTAGTTCCCCTACTAAGAATTTTGTTTTTTAACATTACTAAACAAGTTTTAAAGAATAAAATAGACTAAAGTTGGATTGTATTTATGCTAACTGACGTACCTAACTGCTTCGGTTTGATTTTAGTATTCAACCGGAGGTAGCCATCATTAGTGAATAAAGATTGTGGTCCTTTATATCTACAATAGTTGTACTGGGGCAGACAATAGAAAATGGGAACATTGTCTTGGCTACTTGCTCCAAGTGTACATCTTCTCGTGAATAATCTTGCTTCAACTTCGTTAACTCTATCTAACATATCAATCTACTAGGTAGTACATTCTCCTCACATTCCTCATCAATTCACAATTATATTACCCGCTTGTAGAATACACGGGTGTAGGTAGCCTCCTTAAGAGGGATGAGTGTAGCTGTCATATCAGTTCACTGTTAGGAGAAAATCACTGGTTGTGCACTACCGGAACCACAACATTACAGAATGAATTCAATTTTCAATTTCTTTTCTTTTTTTTGAGATTTTCTCAAATATCAGGTAGTTACTAAAATAATTGGGTGGTGGCTGAGATTAGACGATCCCTGTAACACTTTAGGTTTGGTTATGGTTATTTTACGTTCTTGTTTTACTGTAATTCTTATATGGTGATCCAATAGTATAACTATTTTACATATTAGGGCAACAACGCAAAATAAAATCGTGAAACTTGACCTAATTTACATAAATTCTTCTTTTAGTATATACTTTCTTAAGAATCTATACACTTCTCTAGAATGTCATTTATATTTATAGATCTTGTAAAGATTAGGTTGACACAATAAGTTTTATTATATTTTATTGCAATATAAATATTCATTAATGTATATGAGTGGTGGTTAGCGTACAGTGTAGGAGATTTGTGTTCTGAGTTTTATTAACAAACTCTGGTCAGTGTTTCCTGTAAGGTTGACGTAACTAGTTTAAATATTTCTATCTGAGCTCATATTGTTTCATTATACTTAGTCAGCTTAAAATAATTTGGAGGTCGTTAATTTAGTCATATTTAACTTTGAATATACAAACTTCTGTTTACTTTTTATTTAGCTTAAGTTAAACAAAGTTGGTTTAAAAATCTTTATTCAGATTAAATCGAATTGCTAGTCCGTTTAAATCCAGTACACTCTGCCTGAGCCAGATAGCAGGCATTAGAAATGAGTTTCAAAATACTGGAGTTATTTCTTGGTTACTTAGATGTTACTTTTAGGATTGTAACAACACGACAGTATATTCGTAGTAACATTTCTCATGAGATATTTTATTCAGTTGTTTTACATTTTTATTAAACGAAAATCGAGAAATTAAGTATTGTATATTGCAAATGGCGAATTGGCAGATACTAAGTTCTTGAACTTTCTGACCCATTCCTTCAAGAAATATAATCTTTCATCGTAGAGTAAAACTGTATATTAGTAAGTTACAAAGAAGTTCATTCAATTAATCATCATTAAAGCTGTCAGAAATATAATAGAATAGTTTCGATAAATATGTCGCCTATCAGGAAAACACTTCTCCACATTTTACAAATGTTTGCCTTTTTCTTCTTTACTTAACATTCAATCTCATCACAATCCCTGGGAATACGTCTTCCAGAACCTTTCCAGACAACACGTCTAGACGTCTTAAAAGACAGTGGCCACGCGATCTCCTCTCTGATGACGAGATTCAATAGAAAAAACATTTTTATTGGAGTATTACCGCTGGGTAACTTCTCCACTCTGAGAGTTATATGTTGATTATTGTTCTCATTGTTGCTTATAACGCAATAAAATGCGTTGATTGTGACCTAAATTAACGATAAAAATTTTTTTTTAAACGTTCAAAAATGTTTTAAAACTTTTTAAACGTTCTACATTATCACACGTATTTTTCAAAATAAGATATTTTTCTTCGGTTTATATTTCCATTTATTTGTTTTCCTTTTCTGTTCCAAATGTTTCTGAGCTTTCTTTTCCACTTCCATTAGGTGAATTTGACAATTTTCCTAAACGAATTTCATTAAAGTAGAATGTTTTTGCCCAAATCTGTTAATTAGCGATCAGCCACTATACCGCAGGCAGCCCAGTATAATAAGCCTTTTTAAAAAAAATAATAGGGTGACTTGTTGACTGACTATCGGCCAGTAGTTCTGGGCTAACCTCAAGATGTATCCCAGTCACCAGGCTGGAATACACAGAGCATACAGTCAGGGAATGTACGAGGGTCGATTGAAAAGTCCGTGCAAAGTCAGAGAGAGCACTACTGGCGCGTATCGAGGTTATGTTTAGTTAGTAGCATCTCTTGGAAGAACACACACCAAGTTTCAGCCAGATCGGTCTATTTCTTTGTGTTTGGCATTCGTTTGAATCGAGGAAGTCGAGTGATTTTCAAAAAATGGACGAAAAAGAATTTCGTGTGTTGATTAAACACTATTTTATGAAAGGCAAAACCCCTCAGGAGACTAAAGAGAAGCTTGATAAACATTATGGTGACTCTGCACCTTCGATTAGAACAGTTTATAAGTGGTTTCAAAATTTTCGGAGTGGCCATATGGGCACAAGTGACGCTGAACGTTCTGGACGCCCTGTTGAGGTTACTACTCCAGAAATCATTGATAAAATCCATGATATGGTGATGGATGACAGAAGAGTGAAGGTGCGTGAGATTGCTAGTGCTGTGGGCATCTCGAATGAACGGGTACATAATATTTTGCATCAACATTTGGACATGACAAAGCTATCCGCAAGATGGGTGCCGCGATTGCTCACGCTTGACCAAAAACGAAATCGTGTGAAGTGTTACAAGGACGGTTAGCAGCTGTTCCAGAAGAATCCGCAGGACTTTAAGCGTCGTTTCGTCACTGTGGATGAAACATGGATACATCACTACACTCCTGAGACCAAAGAACAATCTAAACAATGGGTTACCAAGGGGGAATCTGCGCCAAAAAAGGCGAAGACCGTTCCTTCGGCCGGAAAGATTATGGCGACTGTCTTTTGGGATTTGCAAGGAATAATCCTCATCGACTATCTGGAAAAGGGTAAAACTATTACAGGTGCATATTATTCATCGTTATTGGACCGTTTGAAAACCGAGCTGCAAGAAAAACGCCCACGATTGGCCCACAAAAAAGTCCTTTTCCATCACGACAACGCACCAGCTCACACCTCAGCAGTTGTGGTCGCAAAATTAATGGAAATAGGGTTCCAACTCGTTTCACATCCCCCCTATTCTCCAGACTTGGCTCCTTCGGACTACTATTTGTTCCCCAATATGAAGAAATGGCTGGCGGGAAAAAGATTTTATTCAAACGAGGAGGTGATTGCAGAAACGAATGGCTATTTTTCAGACTTGGACAAATCCTATTATTCGGAAGGGATCAACAAACTAGAGCAGCGTTGGACGAAGTGTATAAGCCTAAAAGGAGACTATGTTGAAAAATAAAAAAGGTTTACCCCCAAAAATTAAGTAGTTTTTATTTTTGCACGGACTTTTCAAACGACCCTCGTAGTAATTCTAATTCAGAAGAGATGAGACTGCAAATAATAATGATCTTTGACAATATTGTTTATTTTAATAGCTAAACGAAGTTAGTCTCTCAATATATTTTGTATCATCTTTTAAACTTAGCATTCGCAAGCTCTGTTGATATGATTTACTTCTCTTTGTTTTTGCAAATGCAGTCTTTCTAAACTGATTCATTATTTGTTATACACTTTAACAAAAATCTTGAATATTCTTAGTTTAATAGGAAATAGATGGCGATTGTGCAGTAGTTTATATCTTTGTAAAAATTTGTGATTTTTCTAAATCTGTATTTCCTGTAAGGCAATTTCATTTATTTAGATGATAAAAAAAGCTTTAGTCAGTATTTCTTTATTGTGTTTATGTTATACTGAGTTATTTTGATATTCCTCTTAGTTACCAGTTATGTGATTATAATAGCCAATTCAGCATGAGAAACAGTAAACTTAGTACTACAGTGTAATGCTGACATCGTGTTCCCTATTCACCGTACTGTTCTTTTGTTCAATTTATTATTAAATTTCTTTTCTCTTTTACCAGTTTCAACTCCGTCTTGTTACTTACAGTATTTCACTGTATTTGTTTAAAATTTGGCATAATCAATAAAACATTTAAATGTCGAGCTAAAAAGAATTATTTCCACAAATTCCATGGAAATTAATGTCGAGATTTACAAAATAGAAGTAGATATTCCCGACAGGAACTAACTCACAATGGATGCTAAAATTCTGTAAAAACAGACTTATTTTACTGGATTATAATGTGCTAGAGGTTTAAACTAAATTATAAGAAACCATTCTTCACTAAATATTTGACCTTATACGTAGTTCTTTTACAAATTTAAATTGAAAAATAATCTATCTGTATCCTAGGAGATTTTGAAATCTAATGTTGTTTCGATATTAAATGATAAGTAGTTATAGATTTAGATGGTAAGTGAAGCCTCTAATTATTCTTGAGAAATTTGAACATTTAATAAAGCATATTTGAATATTTAAAATTTGATTACGTAAAGTTTTGGACCACTTATGTTAAATTGTTTAAAAGGAATGTATATTTACGGAAGAATAATATAAAAAGCACTCAACTGAGACAAGTTTTTTTGTTTTGTTTTTACTTTATATTATTTATATTTTTATATAAAAGAAGACAGGACTAAGAGGTGAATACCCTAAATATTAACAGGAGAACAACCTGTCTTCTAAGGCCAAAATTATTTCTAGTTTAGAAATATTTTGATAGGCGTTAAGGAGATAAATTTTAGATTTTTCAGAGCAGAAACTATTTATAAAGGACAAGCTTTTCATTTTTCTCTCTCTTATTGAAGGTAGTAGATCTTCCAAAAAATTAAGTTATTGAAGTTAATTTGGAATAAATACAAATTCGTTTGATTTTAAATAGTTGGAGTTGCTGTAATTTTTGGGTAAATTCAGTTTCCATTTGGGTGCTCCAAGAGCTTCGCAGCGAAAAGTTCTGCTTAAATTTTAATATCCTCGGTTATAAATTTAGGGAAAAATAATTTTTGTTGTAGCCGCATTGAGGCTGCTTCTAAAAACTATTGTCAACAGAAATGTACTCCTATTGTTGGATCTAAGGTTGTTAAAAAAGAGTCCTGCTTTCATACATACGAGGGTCGTTTGAAAAGTCCGTGCAAAGTCAGAGAGATAGCACTACTGGCGCGTATCGAGGTTATGTTTAGTTAGTAGCATCTCTTGGAAGAACACACACCAAGTTTCAGCCAGATCGGTCTATTTCTTTGTGTTTGGCATTCGTTTGAATCGAGGAAGTCGAGTGATTTACAAAAAATAGACGAAAAAGAATTTAGTGTGTTGATTAAACACTACTTTATGAAAGGCAAAACGCCTCAGGAGACTAAAGAGAAGCTTGATAAACATTATGGTGACTCTGCACCTTCGATTAGAACAGTTTATAAGTGGTTTCAAAATTTTCGGAGTGGCCATATGGGCACAAGTGACGCTGAACGTTCTGGACGCCCTGTTGAGGTTACTACTCCAGAAATCATTGATAAAATCCATGATATGGTGATGGATGACAGAAGAGTGAAGGTGCGTGAGATTGCTAGTGCTGTGGGCATCTCGAATGAACGGGTACATAATATTTTGCATCAACATTTGGACATGACAAAGCTATCCGCAAGATGGGTGCCGCGATTGCTCACGCTTGACCAAAAACGAAATCGTGTGAAGTGTTGCAAGGACGGTTTGCAGCTGTTCCAGAAGAATCCGCAGGACTTTAAGCGTCGTTTCGTCACTGTGGATGAAACATGGATACATCACTACACTCCTGAGACCAAAGAACAATCTAAACAATGGGTTACCAAGGGGGAATCTGCGCCAAAAAAGGCGAAGACCGTTCCTTCGGCCGGAAAGATTATGGCGACTGTCTTTTGGGATTCGCAAGGAATAATCCTCATCGACTATCTGGAATAGGGTAAAACTATTACAGGTGCATATTATTCATCGTTATTGGACCGTTTGAAAACCGAGCTGCAAGAAAAACGCCCACGATTGGCCCACAAAAAAGTCCTTTTCCATCACGACAACGCACCAGTTCACACCTCAACAGTTGTGGTCGCAAAATTAATGGAAATAGGGTTCCAACTCGTTTCACATCCCCCCTATTCTCCAGACTTGGCTCCCTCGGACTACTATTTGTTCCCCAATATGAAGAAATGGCTGGCAGGAAAAAGATTTTATTCAAACGAGGAGGTGATTGCAGAAACGAATGGCTATTTTTCAGACTTGGACAAATCCTATTATTCGGAAGGGATCAACAAACTAGAGCAGCGTTGGACGAAGTGTATAAGCCTAAAAGGAGACTATGTTGAAAAATAAAAAAGTTTTACCCCAAAAAATTAAGTAGCTTTTATTTTTGCACGGACTTTTCAAACGACCCTCGTAAATATGTATGCCAAGAAATTTACGATTTACCCCCTTGCACTTGTCTCTTAGAATCTCTTTGCAAGACAGGTCAAATATGTGGGATGCCCTTCTTGTTTCATCTGAATGTAGGAATCTTAATAGCTATTCGCTCGAAATTCCAGTCCTGGTGCCAAGAGGTAGGCAATCCGAAACTCCTTTATTGCCAACTAATCGGTTTCACGCATTCAGTTTTACTTTCGGAAAATTGAGTTTGTTTCTTACCTATATTTAAACAAATTAGCATTTTTGTCAGTTCACAGGAAAGCTTACCAAGATAAAAAACAAATCCCAGTAATACGTAATTAGTTTTGTAAATTAAATGAAATCATTGATTTTAGCCGTTGTAGTGCGCGTTTATTGTATTTCTGATAGTGTTCGGATTTTCATTCATTGTCAGAGATAGATTAATGAGTTTGGCGTAAAGATTTTGACTTCACTTATGTTTCTTTCTTGCAGTAAACTAGATATCTTAAAGTGAAGTCAAAATCTCTACATCAAACTTATTAATCTATCTCTGACGATTATTGAAAATCCGAAAACTATCAGTTTCAACATTAGATAAACGATGGTTAGTTTTTATGAAAGTGGTCTTCTCATAGACGATCTTAATTAAACACAACTACTTAACTAAACTAATCTTGAGGGAAGATTGGTCAGCGAATGGTCTCTTCAGTTCATGTTGCAGCGTGGAGAATAGATATGTTTGTGACTCATGAAAGAGAGGACTCAAATGTGTTTAAAATCTATTAGTCTCACGGTGCTGCTAGGATAACCTCACCAATTCGATAAAAATTTGTAGAATTTGAGGATTATCTAACAAGACCGAAAAATATTATCCAAATCTATTTAATTTATTTAATATTAGTACATAGCTTTGTGGTGCTATAAGAAATACTCGAGCACTTATACACACTCCAAGGGGAGCAGCTTTCCACTTACTGAACGTTGATGTGTTTACTGGGCTTTGGAATAGCCCCTATTAAGAAGCATTTCCACACGGAAATGGTGAGTAAGCTATTCGGAGGACTGCGATATATATTACTGTTAAATGAACAATTACTTTCGTTCGAAGGTGACGGAGGATTTTCGAAGTAATAAAGCCAGTTTTAGGTTCCTTCTTTAGTGTAAGGTGTAAAAGTGTTAGTTGGAGATCAGAAGGACTAAAAGGTTTAAGAGAGGTAGTAAGGACAGTTGAGGTCTACAATAAAACAGAAATTTAAAGATGCCGTTTTAAGGAATTTGCGCAAAATAAATTCACAATTCAGAACAGTATCAGCCACCTAACTAAAATATAAATTAAAATCATTGTCGCCTTTATTTAAGGAATCCGACAGAGTTGATTCATTACTTTGACCAGCTGAGAATCTGCAACATTGTATTTTTGTACCGTCATTGATTGTGTCTATTAATTCTGAAGTTGGTAAGGGAGCAGTTAAAAATAAAAACAAGATAACAGGGAGTGAAAAGACAAAGATGTAGTAGCTACAGAAATAAATTAAATCACCCTATAAATCGCTTATATACAACAAAGATCAAAGGGCGTCTGGAAACTAATAGATATAAATAATTCTCTTATCTACTATAAGACTGTTTGCCCAAAATCATTTGGGGAAAAACTTATTGTGCAGAATAAAGGAGTTTTCCTGACGAGTTCAAACGGTTACATCCATAGATCCATAAAGACATAATTAGGTAAGAGCGAAGATCAGTGCTATGAGCGCAAACTAAGAAAATAGCAATGATCATCCCCTATTCCAAAAAAAAATGATATAACTGGTGGTAGGTATTTCATGTCTAGGTTTTATTGGAGGGTTATAAAAGTAGTTACTACATATTTTTATGATCGGCAATTTATTTTAATTAAATTTAGTAATTCTAGTGTATTTACCAATGTAGTTAGTCATTTTCAATTTAAGTCCATTATTAATTTCTATGTATAAGCTAGATGAGGTGTTTTATTATTCAAGTAATATTTAATGCACATAATAATTATTGCGTGTAAATATTAACTGTGTCACTAATAACTACATTGCATACCTTCTCAGTTACATAATCTTTTGTGGCACGTTCGAATGATCCATCTTTGCGCAATCTGTAATGTGTTTATTGAAACTAAATCTTCAACCTTCTTCTTTTTCTTAATGAGTTTAAGTAATGCAATGCTAATTTTTTACTTTTCATTTCTCATTAGTTCTGTATATTGAGATTACTAATGATGGTTATGGTTTTTCTTCGAAACTAAGTCGAAAAACCTGTTAGACAAGTGATGAAGGCTTTCTTGAAGAATTTAATGGGTGACCTTTTTTTTTTTTTTCAAGTTGGAGATTATTACTATGCAACTCAACAATAAGTTGAGCGTGGAATCCTTCTGCTGCAAACTGATGTCGTTTGCTGTCTTAATTTTGAAGGAATTTTTCTGTTTTCAATAATGATAAAACTTCCATTAGAAACATAATAATATGTGATGAGTACAATTTTTCAATGAAAACCGAAAAAAAAGAAAGAAAAAAACGTACGCTACATAAGTTAGAGTGGTTTTTTAAAAAAATTTAAAGGCACCTAAACATCTGGGTTTATTGGCGCCCAGTACTTTTTTCGGTGCACTTCGGTTTTCCGGACAGTGTTTTCTCGGTGCGTACAATATTGATCATCACCGGAATGGTAGAGTAGTATTCCTATTAAAAGAAATTTATATTTAAAAAAAAGGAAAGTGCCTTCTTTCAAGCAGATTATATAAGCAAGATGGCTGGTGAGTAGTGGCTGGTATATCATTTTTGAAAATGACAAGTTCTAGTCCAATTACTTTATAATTAATTTTCAACTTTTCTCTCATCTGGGACAGATTTAATGTGTTTATTGTCTATAAGTCATGGCGATGTACTCTTATAATTGGAAAATTTGTGTGGTATAAGATAAAAACCAAGATTGATTAAAACTTAATTGGAAATTTGATTGAATTTTTTATCATGATCGGCACACGATCGAAATATTATGTTTAGTTATAATAACCCAAAATAAACACATTAAAAAATAGAGTTCTATTCAAATATTTATTCATTTAAGAAAAAATATCTGTTAAAAAAGTATCATAATAAAATAAAGAAATAGATTAGCGCAGAGATGTTGCGCGCTAGACTTGTAAGATGAGAGACCAGGTTTGAGTCATACATCTTAGATTTAAACCTAGGAGTCTCTATAGCTCACTGGCTGGTTCTGGAGTGTGATGACTTTAAAGGAAATATTGCCTGGAGGCAGACGATGCACTGAGCCGGGGCGCAAATGTCCCACCTTTATTATGAGTAATAATTAAAATAATAAAAATCGTATAGGAAACTCTGTGCCATCTCTTAGTTTAGTGCTTTAATTTCTAGGTTATTATGAACATGTAAATTATGTTTTTTAAACAAAAAAAGAAAGAAAACAAAACATGAATTTTATAAAATTAAGTGTAATAAGTTAATCAAAGTATAGTTTTCTAGTAAAGGGGACTGCTTGGGAGGTCGGTCTCCTAACGCATGTTTGTGTTTTAAAACACAATTTCTATTTTCTTGTAATGCATTATTAAGATATATTGTAAATTATAAATTTTAATACTATAGGTATCTTGACACATTTGTTATGTAGATAAGTAAACTACCAAAAACAAAACAAAAAAATTATCTTGTAGTCTGTATTTTGTTTTTTATTGACACACTTTTACTGCTCACAACCTCTTTTACTTGCATAAAAATAAATCTAAACATCGGAGTGATTTAGTGTTTCTTTAAACGCTATTTACGTAATTTTTTCAAAGATATGTTTAAATAAGAATTATTCATCTATCGAACAGATAGAACAATTGAATATAATTTTTATGATTCTACTCGAGTCTACCAGCTAGCTACTGACCAGTGAGAGCCTTCTTAACCTCACAAAATTATTTGAAAAGCCCATTCTGTTAGATAAATTAAATCTATTTATCATTAAATTAGAAAATCATCAACCCTCAACAATATATATCAAAAAAAGTTCCTCTAAAAGGCCCCAGTAGCCTAGCGTTTAAAGGCTACGTCACAGAGCAGAGATATACCGAGAATTTTGGGGATTAGGTTCAATTCCTGGTCTTTTTAATTTAATAATATTAATAATTTAATAAATTATTAACAATTTTAATAAAAGAAATTCTTTTTAGTAAACTTTTCCCCCTATAATTTTCATGATATAAACACCATTTTTAATAAAATCCTTGATTTTTGTTTATTTAACTCAAAATAACAGTTCTATATTTAAGAGGGGATTAATGTTTCTCTATTTTGTGTTAGTCCTAGAATAAATCAAAATGAAGACGGCCTTTAATTCTGCTTGAACTTAAGGAAATTAGATATTACTAAAGAAATTACTATGGCAGGACAAATTTTTAGCATTATTTATTGTGTTAGATACTATTTTTTATTTCTTAAAATAGGGTTAAATAGTATTTCTTGTTCCCATTATTGTTTGAAGGTTTTGATCGTTCGGAAAATATTTAATATCAGATATATTTCTTTAAGGTATACTGTTTTGAATTAATAATATCCAAGACATTGTATTCATGACACTAGTGGTACAATTAAATCTGTAACCTAAAATCAGTTCTACAGCATTTATAAGTTGCATCATCAGTATTGTGACACATGTCAAAGGATAATTCTTTTATTTTACATATCAAACCTCATGACATATTCTTTTAAAAGTTAAATGAGAAACTAAACTTTTTCTTTCTATAGCACAGTTTACCAATTCAAAATGTTATTCTTCAAACTCTAATGAATTCTGTGAGTAGTTCAACTTTAACCAGTCAAAGTTAGGTGAACCAATAGCTTCTTAGTAAAATAAATATTCATATTAAACTTAACAGTAATAATGTACGTGCAAACATCTTCTCCATTTTGCAGAATGTTACAATCCAAATCAGTTACTGCTTCTAATTTTGTTGCACACTTATTGTGCACAAAAAAAGGTGATAAATCCTCCCCAGCGGCACATCACTGTGATTTAAATCAAGGATTTAAGCTTGATTAGTTTCACAAAGTAATTTTGTGGAATTTCTATTTCACTAAATTTTTCTTTTTTTTCTTTTCGATTATAATAGTGCTGCAACCAGCTACTATCGTCCAGCTAGCCTGCTAAATTCAAAATATACACTCCTTTTTTTAAAATTTTAGGTTCCAGAAAATTATTTTTAAAAGGATTAATAAAGATTCTTTCCTAATCTAATCGTGCTATATACTCGTATATATAAAACTGTGATAAAATAGAAACTCGCTGACAGTAATATTGGTTAAAGTAAGAGCTTGTTAACTCTGAAAATGCAGAAAAAGAAATTAAAGAAGCTGAGAGGAAAATTCTCTGGAGCTCTTTCTTTTAGCGTGATATGCAATTAGGTTTTAGAGAAAAGAACAAATGTTTTTTATTATGATTAATAAAAAGTCACAATTTTCTGTCAAAAACTAATACTCATTACAATACAGCTCTTCGGGCGATAATGCCCCTGGATGTCGATGCGCAAAAAGAAAAACAGCTCGTCACAATTGATTTGGGTGTTAAAATTAATATAATGTTTGCAAATTAATTTTATTTTTAGCAATTGCAAAATAACAGTATTTATTTCCTTCGCTCGCTTTGAATAATTTATCACGTTATTATGTAAATATTATCTAAATAGCTGTAAAAATTAAATTATAATACTGCCTGTAAAACATTTACTCTATTTTATAAGTATTTCTGTTTACTTTTAGGTGGAATCTGTTGAACTTGCTTTAAATCTTCTAGATGGTTATGATTTTAAAGGTCACAAAATACATGTGGAAAGAGCGAAATTCACAATGAAAGGAGATTCATATGATCCATCGCTTAAACCGAGAAAAAAGAGAAGAAAAGATAAAGATAAAATTAAGAAAATGCAAGAAAAGTAAGTCTACTATAATACCAATTATATAATCGTATATTAATATTATACATATTTTTATTATAGCTGACTTTTAAATTAAATCTAATTTATTTTTAGGTTATTTGATTGGAGACCTGACAAATTGCGTGGTGAAAGATCAAAACATGAAAGAGTTGTAATAATAAAAAATATCTTTGAACCGTCAATATTTGATAAGGACGTCGGTCTGATTTTAGAGTATCAGCAAGACATTCGAGAGGAATGTCTCAAATGTGGTGATGTTAGAAAAGTTACAATTTACGATGTGAGAAAATTTAATTTTTTTCCATTAGCTAAAATGATTAGAGTTGTAAAACATGCTCTTTCTAAAAATAAAAATTAAAAAATGCATCTGAGAGCAACAAGTTAATATTTTGAGAGGCATTTTTACAATCTTTGCTTTTGGAAACACGATTATTTTAACTAAAACATGAAGATTTGTAGCTGAAATTTAGTTAGGATGATTCCTTGTTTAAATTCACTATCGTTACCAACTCAATGGATCTTTAAAATTTAACTATTAGTTTATTTTGACTTATGGGTATGAAACTAGAGCGCGCGGGATTGTCCCTACTAACTGGGGTATAAAAATTTAAAAACTTCGCTGAATGAAATCATGCTTTAAAATGAATCTTTAAAATCATGACAGAACAAATATCCATACTTATCAAACATTTTGAAAAATGTATTTCAGGAAAAACGACTTGTTCTACTCTATTTTTCGTACAATTTAATAGATATTTAACGCTTTCCATATAAAATGCTTTGAAGAAATTATTAAGCCTGAAAAAAATTATTAGAACGTAAAAATTCACTTAGTTTACACTTTCCGAGTTTTCCGACCTTAAAGGAAAATGGCTTTTATTTCACTATTTTCTTCTATTTCTATAGAAAAATTAATTGTATTAGTTTAATTGTGGTATTTAAAATCTTAACAGTTTCTGTGGTAAGATCCAGATTCTTGTCTTCTCGGTTTACAGTGAAATTACATTTAAGTGTCGACGTTCGAGGTCCATATTTGGTGTTTCGTCTGAATAAGGTTTCGTGAAATAGGTTTTAAAAAAAATGAATTTACTTTACAAATTTTAGAGTTTTTTGGTGTTCGAAACCCATTAGAGGCATGTATGTACCTTTAATCTTAAAGCGCTCTTTCAGCAGACCCTCAGCAGAATGTTCAGATGAATTCTTTGATCTGAAATTCGCTGTGAGCCTGAAGACTGATTTTGTCACTAGGGTTAAGTACGACTCATGAAATATTTGTTTTTGTCTCCTCAGACCCGTTCATCCTCCTTAATAAGACCTACTCTGCATAGGTAGTGATAGCAAAATGGGGACAGTTGTCAGAACGACCATTACCAGATCTTGGGAGAGTAAAGAACTATCCTGTACGCCTCACCTTTAATATATTCGGTTTGGATGAATCGTCCAACTTATTTTCAGCTTCAACTGTTATCGACTATTTAAAGATTCGAACTGTACCTTAAAACCCTTTCATTATATAAATCATGATTACCTCACATTACAGAGGCATCCTGAAGGAATTGCCCAAGTGGTTTTTAAAGAACCGGAAGCAGCAGATGCTTGCGTGCAACTGTTGAACAACAGATGGTTTGGCCAAAGGCGAATTTCAGCAGCAATTTGGGATGGAAAAACCAAATACAAGTTAGTTATCTCTAACGTGTTTTTTCTTCAATAACTGTGTAACTTCTTTTTACTGTTTGCTATTTTTCTGTAAATATCCAGAATTATTGAATCTGAAGAAGAAAAACAAGAAAGATTAAAGAAATGGAGTTCATTTTTGGATAGCAAATCTGAGAAAACGGAAGAGAGCGTCAATAAAAGTGAACAAAGAGAAACTAACAAAAGCAACAATGAAGCTGAAGATTCTGGCAGTGATACGAGAAGCAGTGCTGGAAGTCAGGACGAAACAGATGAAGATTGAACACGTATTGTTTTAAATAAATAATGCGCTTGAATTTTATTTTTGTTGTACCATACAATGTATTTGTAGATACGATGGCATTCCTTCTTCATTTACAATCAAGCATTTTAGCTTTTAAAATAATTTGTATCTTCGAAAGACGCTATTGTAGAATAGTTATCGAAATAAACAATAAAATCATGTAAGTTTTAAAGTATTTTTTTTAAATTACTATCTTAACGGAAGTGAATGAAGTGGTGGAAACGGAAAGAGATAAAGCTGATTTTTTTTTTTTTAAATTATTTTCCTTCTTGCTTTTGAAAATGGAATTAAAACTATTTTAATCTCCCTACTCACTATGTCTTATCTAGACTTTTAATCATTTATGTAAAAGTATTGTATTAAAAGGCGGTTCCACCAAAAAGGGAAGGAACGCAGGCAATCAAAATGACCATTGCTCCCCAAACGCTGAAATATGTTGAGTTTCTAGTGATTATTCTAAAGGTCATGTGAAAGTCCAAAAGTAAATTTGGAGGCAAAAAAACACAGCTCAATCGAAGCATGTCATCAAGGATTGTACGTGAAATTCTCCATGCGCAGTTTTGGTGATTAATTCCCGACGAATCAACAATTACAATTAATTCCGCTAGAAGTATCATCTAATATGGACCACCAATCGATCGAGGAGCCCCCCACGTTAATTTGAGTGTGATTCCTCTCATACTGAACCACAAACTTGGCACTTTATTTGCATCCCACGGTTCTCCTAAAATTGGTTTTATTTAAAGGGTATTCACAAGTCGGATATTTATTTTTTTCTAGACTGACATTCATTGGTTGATCATTGTTACAGTTTCATAGCGTTGGGTCAGTGATCTTTCTTCTTGTCACCTCTCTTAAAGAAAATGTTTCCGTACCTCTAAGTCCATCCCATTCACCTTGAAACATTCATAATTTTTCACCTTCAGAAGATCCGTAATTACATTATACCGTATGTTTCCAGCAAGTGATCAAGAGCATATAGTAAGGCCAAGACTAGCACATTGGCTGGTGTTTTATCTGTAACAGAAGGGTCCATTTCCCGAAAATAGGCCAACAATTCCGGGAATTCATCGAGAAGGCGCAAAATTAACTTTTAATTTAAAATTAGTCCATTCTTAACCCAAATGTTCTTATCATAGGTACCAAAGTATTCTTTCGGATTACTCTGGATACCACAAACCTATTTAAAAATATTTTTCACGAATGGAATAAAAGTAATGGAAAAGAAACATGTACTTAAAAATTATTTAAATGATTAATTTATACAATTTCAAAAAGTTAAATATTTATTGCATCTATTCCGAATTAAAAATAAGCAATTTCAATCTTCACCAGCTGGGATAGCATCTTCCAGCCTCTTGATAAATTTTATTCTAAGCTCTGTACAGCTGTCGCCCTTCAACATATCTTGGACAAACAAAGATGTTACGTCCATTTGTACCTAAAATTGATGTGTGTCGTTAAGAACTATCTATCAACTTAAATAAATATTATGTATGAATAATCATTCAAAAGAAGAAATAATTAAATATTGCTAACCATTTCTAATGCACCTCTTAACACCCCAGTTAAAATATTGCAATACTTTAAGCCTAAACAGTGATCTGGGAGTTCAACAAATTCCGTTAATGGATTTGATTCAAATTGAAGGGAAAATTCATCTCCAGCAGAACTCCAGTTAGTAATTGTAGGTGTTACACCTAAGTATAAACGAAATCCAGTCTGTAAAAAATAAATTATTTGAAATAAGTAAAAATTATTTTAAAAAAAAAGAGCATACGATCTTTAGCAACATCAACAGCAATGGCTTCATGCACCTAGGGAAAAGTGAATCTAAACGAGATATCTAACTCGTTGAAAGACTGTTTAACTGCTACCCTACATCGGCTTAAAAGTGCCTTATTAGATACTATTGGCACTGTCTGAATGGAATAAGGTTGGTTACCCTCACATCCTCTGGTCAAATAGTTACATTTTGCTACTTATACAATATGGCATACTCAATTGACAATTAGAATACTCAAAGTACATGATTGCTCGGTAACCTCCATGACGCTGCGAAGGGGAAAAGCCTCCCTAATAAACACCACTATGTCATCAGCATATCCGAAATAGTGAAAGCTCATCTTGACAAATTCAGCTCAACAACGACCAAGACTAAATAAATACGCATAATTTGGAATATTGTTTTTAATAAAATACAACCTGAATTTTTTCAGCTGTATCTCGAAAGTCGTAACATCGTCCTGAACCAGTTTTCGCTAAGAAGTCTTCAATCAGACGAACTCCAATATTATAGCCCATTCTTTCCAACTGCTTATTAACATCTTCTACATTTTCGTAGTCCCTCATTAACTGAGATACTAATGCTCCATACGTAAGAGTAAAAAGTTCTGAATTCTGAAACATTTTAAAAAGCAAAAAAATTAAATTTCAAAATTATGCTTCCTTAGGAAAATGTTGCTCAGTTTGAGCAGTTTTCATTCAAGAAAAAAAAACAGAAAAGAGAATGAGAATATAAGATTCTATTGAATAGGAAGTGTAAAATAACGTACAAATCTAAAATAAAAGGAATAAAGTATGTTTATACTGAAAATGTCCATGAAAGTCCCAACATTCTCAAAAATATAACTCAGTTTTAGATGAGAAGTAATCGATCGCTGTTTAATATGTAACCGTATATGTGTAATATGAAAGGAAACGTAGAATCAAGAATTATTTCTCGATTTTGTTTAGTTCATTTGAAGTCTGGAAAATGAATCAATAAAAGTAGTTGTGCCATTTAATTACAGTTTGAAATCAGGAAATGTGAAAACTTCTTCACTATAAACCATAGTGAAGATCAAACCACTAGCATTTTACATAATCTATCCTTGGTAATCTCGCTCAGAGAAAAGCAACAAAAGAAATAAAGTAAAACAATTTGAAAGTCAACCTCTTTGTCAAAGGTTAACTTAGAGCATATTTACTTACAATCATAACTAATGAGGCATTACAAACATTTAATACCACAATGAAATGCATAATTCTTACATTCCTTTCAAACAAAAAAAGAGGTAACTTTTAAATGACTGCAACAGTTTTTCGACTTTTCTTATTTCAATTACTGTTATCTCTAGTAAAAAAGAAAATAGTAAAGAACAAATATAACTAACAACTTTCTTAGCGTCCAGTCTTGTGCCAGGTCTCGACATTGTGAAAGATATGACACCTTCTAGTAAGAAAAAACACCACTTTAACAACTACTGAACTCGTTTAATTTAAACTTTATGAAACATTAATGAAACCTCACTCTCATCATCGTTCGTTAAAAATAAAAAAGTCTTCTAATCGATTTTAAAGTTTGCGATTTTGGAATATTTTAAGAAAGAAAAAATGTAACAACGAGCTTGGACAAACATGGAAGTTTTAAATCACTTCTGATCATCTTTCATTATTGAACAATTAACTGTTCGTAAATTCATTCCAACATATCAGTTTCGATCATTCAGTTGATAAGCGGAATAACCTATTATAACCTTTTGCGTATATTACTGGCGGCAACTGTCTAGCTGCTAATTATTGAACGGGTGTTAGGGCGAACAATAACATAGTTTTTTACGTAGCGATTACAGTCGGCACTTGACCGAAAATGTCATCTCTGGAAAAGATAGCTATTCAGGGAATCAGAAGTTTCGGCCCCGAAGACAAAGATAAAAAAGTGATCACCTTTTTTCATCCGTTAACATTAATTCTTGGTGATAATGGTTGTGGCAAGACAACAATTATTGAAGCACTGAAGTACGCCACTGCTGGTGAATATCCAGCAAATACTTTAAAAGGGCAAGGTTTTGTGCACGATCCGAGACTAACGGCTGGTTCCGAGGTAATTTATCAATTTGGGCGAATAAATTTTCTTAGCTTATAAATTAGTAATCAATCTGCATTTTATATTTTTGTTTAATTATAGGTTAGAGGGCAGATAAAATTACAGTTTCGAGATGTGAAAGGTGAACTAATGGCTGTCCATAAAACCTTGCTAGCAACTCAGAAGCTGAAGAATTTACAAACCAATTCGTTAGACCAAGTCGTTAGTAGATTTAAAGATGGAAATGCAAGTATTCATAACATTCATAACCAATAATTCGGCGATAATTCTTAGGTGATACACCTAGGCTCCTCTTCCAACGTCAACTAGTTTCAAACAAAGATAATTAATTTCATGTCTTCATACCTTAAACATACCCACGCGAAGAATCCAGCTTCTGACCCTTAGATTTTCTCTTCCTAAGAGCCTCTTACAGCTCACTGACCGCCTCCGGTCAATAAAAAAAACTCAGATGTTGACGCGCCTTAAACATTTTTTAAAAAAACAAACAAAGAGGGAGGCGCCTATATTTACCATCTTATTTTCCGGAAAGCCCTCATGACTTGGTATCCAGAATAGAACGTTCTTAGTAGAAAATTTTCCGAGCAATTACAATTCTCTTTTAATGTTAGCTTCATATTTTCTTTTTCGGCATACATTTTTAGAAAGGTGTATACCTCAAGTCTTTCACCAAGAACCAATACTAGTGCTTTCTGCTTCAACACTCCTTCCATCCATTTTGGAGCTGACTGTGTAAAACAATAAGAGGTATCAGACCTCTCCTCTTTAATCATCCTTTAATTAATGCTGTAAACAGACAAAATAACGTACCACTTGTTTCAAGGAAACTGTGATTAGGAACTTGAAAATACTATTTTCGATGTTTTATATCAGCTGAGTTATCTATTTATCGTCTTATTAGGGGTGCCCTAAGATTATCCTATGAAATTGATAAGAGCAGATTTACGCTTCTGGTGATATATCATAAGCAGATCACGCATTTTGTCGCTACTTTGTTTACAAAAAAAGGTAATAACAAAAAGAAGAACAATTTTTTGAAATTGCTTGCAATTCTCATTTTTGGGTGCTTTTTTTCTCAAAATCTATTAAATTAAGTTGTTGCTGCTTTTTCGTGCAGTTTTTGACGATCAACCCTTACGCAACTTTCCTTCCGGACAATTTTGATAAAGATATTCTATACTTTTGGGCAGTCGAGAATCACTTATATAAAAAGTTAAAAACATTTCAGATTTCCTCCATGATTTATGGTTTCAATGTTGATATTTATTGGCTAGGTTCATTTAAAGTGTTCCTTCGAGTGGAAGAATTTTGTAGAAATTACTAATAACATCTGGACTATACACCTCACCAGATTTACATTTCAGAATACTGTTTGAATATCTTGTGATAACTAGTAAGAGCTTCAAAATAAGAGTGAATTACGTCTAAAATCGAAAAAATTACATTATGAGAGAGAGTTCATTTTTGCAAAATAACTATTTCAATTTGAGTGATCGATTTGGGGTGGAGAATGGTTTTAGTAAAAGCTCTAAGGATACCTTCTATGCTCCTTCTGGTACTTCTTTGGCTACTTACGCCCCTCGAAAGCGTAATACAGGTGTTACCACAGGAATTTCTGTAGCAAGAAATATGAGAAAATTTGGCTTTTCCCTCAAACCTTGGCCCAATTTTCAATTAGAATTATCTAGAGCATTTTGTCAGTTCAGATCTGTTTTATATGATTTTTCAGAACAGTTCTATTCACATAATTGTATCAGCAAAGTCCAAAAATACAATCGTACTTAATTTTTTAATTCCCTATTTACGCGTGTTTCATTTTTCACTTACAAATCCTACATAAGATGGTTATTTTAGAACTTCATCTTATTAATTTTTGACTTGATAGTGGTCATCAATTTCTGGAAGATGCGCTGATATTGATAGTGAAATGTTTTACTCGATGGGTGTATCTAAAGCTGTACTGAGTAACGTATTGCTATGTCATCAAGAGGAGTCTAATTGGTGAGTGAAAAATTTGTTCTTTCAAGTCCAATTTTATTTTTTTGAAATAGTAAGAAAGTTGTTTTGTAGGCCTTTAGATATAGGTAGCGTAGTCAAAGAACGCTTTGACGCAATATTTGGTGCAGTGAAGTACAATAAATGTTTAGAGCACGTTAAGAAAATTAGGAAATCGTATAATGATGGTAATTTAATTTTTATTTTTTTTTAATATATATGTATGTATCTTCTTGGGCTCTCAAAATAATCAAATGTTTGTTTCAGAACTTAAAGTGCTAAAAGCTGATCTTCATCACTTAAATCAGTATAAAACTGAAGCAGGACAAAAGAGAACTCGATTAAGTGAAACTGAAATTCGAATGTTTGAGTGTAATCAGAAAATTGAAACATTTTTATCCAAACTGAAGCCTATTGAAGGTAACAGTAAAGAAAATTATCACCTTATCTTTCACACCCAAGCATAATGTAATTAACATTCAGATATTTATAAACATTTGGCCTTCATCTTTGGGAATTTAGAGTACTAGATAATCCTAATGTTTGTTCTGAATCCTTTTTCTAAAAATATTTTATAATTATAAAATTTATTCATTAAATAGTCGTACTAATTAATTTCAGAAAAATTAAGAGATTTAGCTAGCAAAGAAGATCAGATAGGTCAGATGCATACTGATTGCGAAACCCAGAAAACAAAATTAGCAAGTGTCCGTAGTACAATTAAAGAATATAAAAACGCTATCCAGTATGAATTTAAGGGTTCTTTAGATGAATTGATTGAGGCAATTCAGAACTTTCAAGATGAGTTAAAGTAAGTAAGGTTTATATTCCAGAAAGATCTTATTATTAATTTTGTTTCTTCTTATGACGATTTTATTCACCATTCATGGCAATGCAGCACTATTCCCCTTAGCTCTCACCTTTTTAATCACTAACCATCAGGGCTTTGCCTTAGCCAATTTTCTTTTATAGTGGCTCCAGTATAATAAACATATATCTAGGCACAATTAATACCACGCTTCTCAAATGACTATGCAATTTTTTATCACCGTCCAATTATGTTTTTTACTTATATTAGTTCCATTAACCTGATATTTAAAAATTCACTTGAACAAGTTTTTCATAAAATTCGATTAAGAGGGGATATGGTTATAGATTCCTTCGAATGTGTTAAGAATTAAATATAACATAAACGAGTTTAAAGAAAATTTGAGTGTGAACTTTAAGAATATAATAAAAGAAAAAAAAAAGTGTGTAATGAGTCAGATTTTGTTTAATTCAGTGAGTGGACTTGGCGGTCAAATTAAGTCAACTAACAATTTTTTTTTTAAGCTATTGTTAGGTTTATTTTATCAAATTCTAAAGCAATTTTCATTAAATAATAATTTATTAAACCTTAGGAATAAGCAAAATGAGTTGGAATCTTTAGAAAAACAAGGAGAGTCTACTATACTAGAATTAAAACGAAATAACCAGCTTATCAGTGAAGAACAAGTTAAAGTAGGACAACTAATTCGCGATTCAGAAAAAAATAAAGAGAGAATAGAAAATAGGAATTCAGCTATGTTATCTCTTTCAGAAGATCTTCTAGTTTGTACGTGTTTTTATTTGGACAATTTGTAAAAAATAATTTAAAATTAGCTAATTTGAAATAAAATGTAATACAAATTGTATTTTTTTATGTATAGCTACTTCTGTATCACAATTAAGTCAGTCTGATGAAATTCAAAGAGTATTCCTTTCATTAGAAAGAGGTGTTTCCGGAAGAGAAGTTGAGGTTGAGACGCTGAAAGAAAAACAGAAAATTGAAACATCGAAATTGCAGCAAGAGATTGATAATTACAGAGAAGAAAGAGCGAAAGTTGAACAAAATGTTGAAAATAAAAAAATTCAACTACAACAAAATAAAAGAGAATTGGATAAATTAAAAGCCGATATTTATGAGGTAAATATTCTTTTCAAAAATCTAAACATTTTTAAACATAGTTTGGCCATATATTACAGTTAATAAAACAAAAAACTTTATTTGTTACAATAATTCAGCCTTGTTTTTTCTAATAAGGCCATTTGTTTCTTTATAAGTATTTATTCTTTTAGGTGGATCAGTCTGCAGAATTATTAGGTGTTTTACAGAGTAAACTAGACAGAGTCAAAAGGGATCTTGAAGATGTAACTAAAAACAATGATATGGAAGCCTTAGATAACGAAATTAAAAATGCTGAACAAGAACGAGAAAGGTTGTATTTGATTATTTAAATTTAGAATCTACACTTTCCTTACTGGCCCTAAAACGTTAGAACCACTTCCGATAAAAACGGAAAAATTTGGCCAAACCGTAAAACTATAAATATGATTTTAGGTACCAGAGGTTGTAGTTTTTCATGTACTTTGGAACTGTTAATCGCATGAATTGCCAAGTTGGAGTCATTGTTGATTGATCGGTGGAAAATGTTTTAATGGCTGAGTTACATACTGTTGAACTAGTAGCAGATGAAAAACTTAATATGTGTAGTTATATTTATTTAATTTTGTTTTGTTATTTAAACTTTTAAATCGGCCATAGCCATATAAGGATGCTTTAATTAACATAATTAATATACTGATAACGATGAGGATTCTGTACCACTTTCTACCCTAACAGCAAAAATAATAGCTATAGGATTAAAATGAGTTTTTCTTAAAAATTTTATCTTGTCATTCTGGACAAATGTAATGAGGAAGAGATTACGCTTTATGGTATGTGCACTGTATCCTCACATGGGGAATCTGGGTTCACAACCATTTACCTGTCCGTAGATTTTCTTTTTTTGAGCCTATAACAAGTTTCCATTCAATCGTTTGGCTGTTATGAGACAACTCTTTCGGCAACTAGAGTTCGGCAGTGCAGTGAATCGGTGCCAACATTAACGCGTCTTAAATTTTGTTTAAAAAAAAAGTATAAATGCAATAAATTTATTTAATCAAAATTTATTTGTTAGACATGAAGATAATCTTGGGGTCCTTGAACGAGATATCCAAAATTTGCAGATAATAAGTAGCGTTCAAGCTGAATTAGATGTTCATAGAGAAACCAAAGCTTCCAGGGATGCAGAAATCAAGAAGTTGTAAGTATTAAAATATTAATGTTTGTTTTCATTTTAAATATATTTCAATTAGAAATTACTACAATCTTTTATCTTTTTACTCATTTTCCTTGGTTTATTGTTTACACATGTAGTATTATTTAATTAATATTGGTAATAATAGTATATTTCAATAGGAAAAGTCGACATGACGCATCATTGAAACATCTTCTAAAAGAGATTCCTGAACAAGGCATTAAATTTCAGTTGGAAGCTTTAATGGAAAGCCTAGTAGGTTTCTTCTGTTTATTAAATAGTGTTTTATAATTTGTTTTTTATTATTTCTTAATTAATTTTTAATCAACTCATTACAGGCTGATGATATAAGAGGAAAGACTGAAGAAATTAAACAAAAAGAGAATGAAATTGCAGCGTTGGAAGCAGAAAAAAGACACATTGCAGAAAAATTGAAAAATGCAAAGCAAGGATTAGAGGCTGATGAATTTTCTATCACTCAGGCTTGCAATGGGAGGGATTATGATGAATTTGTTGAAGAGTTAGGAAATAAAGTTCAAGAATTGCAGGTAAATCTCATAAATTGTGTTGCTTTAACGTACGATTTTTTTTATATTTATTCTATATTGTGTATTTAGGATCAAAAAGGAACTTTATCGTCTTCAGAATATATGTTTAGAAGATATGTACAGAAACTGCAGAAGCAAGATCCTTGTTGTCCTTTGTGTCATAGAGGGTTTCAGCAGGAAGAAGAAATTACCAAACTCATATCTGAGGTAACGTATTTCTTAACGGTATAATTTTTTTAAACAATTAAATTTTAATCTTCTTAAAATTAATTTTTAAAATAAAAATATTTGTAGCTTACACTGAAAGTTAGAGAAGTACCTTCAAAACTCAGAACAAACAAGGAACAGTTGGATTCTACACAAGAAAAGTACAAAACATTGCTTCAGCTTAAGCCAAAATATGAGAAGCTTGCAGTTTTGAAAAGTATTGAGATCCCACAATTACAGTAAATATTATATTTTTCAATGTTACATTTATGTTTATATAATATATAATAATCATTTCCTCATCAAGAAATCAATGATACCATAAGGCTTGAAAAACTTGCAATTTAGCTCATAGATTCCTCTTGGACAAGAGAAGAAGGTAATATTCTACTTGCAATTAGACACATAAGTTAGTCTTTAGTGCTGACCTCGCTAAGAATGGGTTCCCCAAAATTCCGTGCATTATCCCCAAAACCGGGACATAAACTCAAAGCATAGAACCATTGTTTCCCAAAGAAACCTTTCATATCTCTCGGAATAGATGCTAGATAATTCGGAGCTCATCCCCGAAAATAGCGACACAGTTACAAAGAGTGAATAAAATATTGCTTTTCCTCCCAGATGTCCCTTAACAACCTTTGGTTATTGTTTCTTTGGTTTTTGAAATTGTAGTTAGGTCCGCGAAATCTAATCAGCGAAATATAATTACATTTATTATAATTACATTATAGGTAACAGCTTATTTGAAATATGTTTTTAATTAATACCTAAGGTTTTAAAAACCTTCATCTTTAATCGCGAATGAAATTAAAAATCGTCAACAATAATGCAAATTTTTGTAAACTGAACGTCTCCTGAAAGTTTAATATTTCTGTGTAGTGTCACTGAACTGTATTTTTTTCTATCTATCTTTGACTACTTGGACTTAAAACATAATGGCGACACAGACTTGCTTCTATTTCATTATTTGTTGTAAAAACTTCAATTTGAGTTTTATGGTATAGAAGCTTGATAAAGTGATTTCAGAAAGATGATTAATGCGTATGTGGAGATTGCTTTAGAGTGTCATAAGCTACTTCTAGTTAGCTACCAGAAATATCTACTCAAGATTCGCGTTCCAATCATGCTGATGGCAGTGAACATCCTCCGAAGGTTTGGTGTAGCATCAGGCTTCAGGTGAAGAATGCACAAATGTTTCACGTGTTTGAAGCGGAGATTTGATTTTCACAGGGATTGGTCTGGAAAAAACTGTGTTATTCCTCATGGAATTACATAATTCCTTCAGACTATCATATTCAGTTTAAACGTCCGCAATTTTTGTTGACGCAGTGACCTGCAATTAGTCATAGGGGCAGAGTTTTAAAGTTGCTGTTATAAATCTGAGGGATGACAGTTCTTCATTGCGGGCTCTAGACAATCATCTAACAGTCTGGTTATCTTTTAGCCCGATGAAAAAACTAGGACTGTTTGCAGGAAGATCCTAAAAACTTAATCTGAGGGTGGATTGAAAGTATAACAAGCTAGAACTAGAATAAGCTATATAGAACAAACAAGTCGTGGTGGAGAATTCAGTGACCTATATTTGTTCTTTACTGAGATTTACCCAATTGAACTTATCTTTGTTTTTCTACATTATTAGAGATTAATTTCATTTGTATCTTCCATATTAAATGATTCCTTTTTTTTTAGGGCCCAGTTAGATAAGAAAGAAAAAAAATTACTTCTTTCAAGAGAAGTTTTGAACCAGTTAAAATTAGATATAGAAGGTCCTCAATCAGATGAAGCTGTTGCCAGAAGTATGCAAAGTGATATTGTTTTATTGGAGCAGCATTTTGTGGAATCAAGACGATTAGGCAGAGAAATACAAAAATTGGAAGCAAAGTTGCCTCCTGGTACTGTTGATAATTCAAACTGAATAAAATTAATTGAGAGTAAAGCAGATAGATGTGTAAAAAATAAAAGTAAAAAGTTAGTGGAAATAATGTAATTATCCTGTTCAATTTAGTGAATTTTTGCAGGTAACAAAAGATCTTTGCAAGAAGCTTTACAGGAGCAGAAAGAGATAAGAACATCTCTACAAAGTTCCAAACGTCTACATGACTCTCTCTTAACAAAGCGTAACAACATTATTACTAAAAAACATCAGTTACAAGAACAAAAAAATTCTTTGCAAGAACAACAAATGAAGGTATTTTTTATTTTGAAGTGCAGTTAAAAGAAACTAATTTTCTGATTTTAGTGTTTTGTATATTTTTTTTTAATTCGAAAATATTTCTGCTTTAAGTTAGTGATAAATATTCTGTTGGATCTCTGGAAAGTGGACCACTTTTTCTTACTGCAGTGATTAGATTTAGTTTATCTTATTTAATCTTATGACTTTGCTAATTGCAAAGTTTATAGGATAATTAAATTAAACTTTAATTCATCTCCAGAGACGAGGTTAGTCGTGCTTCCTCTAGCAACCCCTGAAATGAATGTTGTCTGACAAAAAGTTAAAATAAAATCGATAGGTCTGCTTATACTGGTAGTTCGGATCCCAAAGCAAAATAAATTTTTGGTGTTTTTATTGTCAAGATTGCAATGCAATTATTTCTAGTATCACACTTCCGTCAAATGTTTATTTTCAAGCTTAGTAGTTTAGTAGGCAATACTTTTAATGAGATTAGTAGGTGTACAATTATTCAATACATTTAACAGAACTTTTTGGAGATAAACGTACAGATGCACTTCAGTTGCAGAGCACCACACCAAAATTTCGCAAAAAATGTTTTCTTTAAATCGTAATTCTAATTTGAAATTTCATCTTTATTCTGAATACAAAAATCTATTATGTCTGTCTTTACCTCATGTAATTGCGACTTTATTCTTAGCAGATTTTAGCCTTTTACCTGCTATCATTTTTCTCTAGAAAACAAATCTCGTAAGCAGCAGGCTAAAATGGATAGATCTGAATCTATCTTAATGTATAAAATTTATCATACTATACTACAAACTTTTAATGATTTTTTTATGAACAAAGTAAGTATCACTATTGATTCTGTTGATTCTAGATAAGCGGTAATGTACAAATGCGCTCCCAATTAGCAGAGCGTCGAGATGAACTGGAAAATGTAGAAGTTATGCTTCAGATGGAAATAGAAAAAGGAATTGAAGATTTGGCCGGAGTTTCAAGACAAGTTGATCAAAGTTCGCGACAGATGAAAGCATTAGTATCTTCCAATTCGTCTACTCTTGATGCTAAAATATCCGAAGTAATTAATAATATATCATTTACTTTATTTTGAATATTAATTTAGTAATAACATAAAAAAAAAAACTTATTCATATTTTCTAAAAACTTTTTAATGTGTCATGATTTCAGATAAGAAAATTACAGCATCGATTGGAAGAACTGAAAAAGTTACATAGAGCAGTAATGGAATACGATGCTTCTGGAGGTTCCAAAAAACTGGAAGCAACTCATCAGTCACTGTCAGCGCTTCAAAGAACTAATGACGCACTCCAACAGAAAAAAGATAATATTTTTGATAAACGAGATAACTTAAGAACTTATATTGCTTCTCAAAAGGTTAACGCAGACAAAATATCTTCTATTAGCAAAATAATTATAATTTCTCCCAGATAATAATTTATAAGAATTTTATGTGGCCATCAAATTCAGGTAAGAGAAAGAGAACTTGATGATAATATGAAACTTAGGGAAAAATTACAAGAAGAAAAAGATCTTATGAATTCTGTAGAAAAATTAAAACAAAAATTGGGAAATTTAGATTATTCATCACTTCATGAAGAAAAAAAGAAACTAAAAAAAGAAGAAGAAAAGCTGTATTATGAGGTTAGCAGTTTCACAAAACTTTAAATGATTTATGTTGAATATAAATGCTTCATGTATTAAATATTGTTATTAAATTTTCATAAATTTCAGAAAGGGCAAGCTGAAGGTAGTAAAAGAGAACTACAACAAACAATTGCTAATATTCAATCGGATTTGAATATGAATCACTATAAGAATGCTGATAAAAATTATCGAGATAAAAATATTGAACTGATGGTAGGTTGCTGTTGGCATAAATAAGTAAAATAAGATTTTGATGATTATTTTCGTATCAACATGTTGTTTTGTAAAGGTTACGGAAAAAACGGTGGAAGATTTAAATTCTTACTTTAAAGCTCTCGACTGGGCAATGATGAACTATCATAAGAAACGTATGGAGCAAATTAATACCATTATTAGAGATTTGTGGAGAAAGGTTTATTCTGGAAATGATATTGATACCATTGAAATAAAAACAGAACAGGAAGAAACTGTATCAGGTATGTTTTATTTCTTTGGAAGTAGAAACAAACAGACCAATTTATAAGGATTCTCAAAGTTCTTCTAAGGTAGTTCCAAGAAGTAAAAATTATAAGATAATGTAAGACTAATATTTTTTCCTTAAAAGATTTTTTTTTTTTTTTTGTCATTACTCATTGAAAAAGTTTGTTTGTTCGTTTTTTTGCTCAGTTTTTAAGAAAATCTTCTGTACGTAAACATAATAATTAAAACTCAAAACAAAAAGTAAATTTTTTTTCTGAATCTGCTGCAGTAAATTCAGTTGTTCTGATTCCTTTATTCAAATAAAAAATGAATGATTCACTTTTTGATTTTTTTTCGAAAATAGCGTCAATGATCTTCTTTAAACTTCGCCCTCACCTTTTATGTTTTCAGCTGACAAAAGGAGAGCATACAAGTATCGAGTAGTGCAAGTAAAAACAGGAACTGAATTAGATATGCGTGGAAGATGCAGCGCTGGCCAGAAAGTTTTAGCATGTCTTATTATCAGAATAGCATTGGCTGAAACATTTAGCTCAAATTGTGGAATTCTTGCCTTGGATGAACCTACTACTAATTTAGATCATTCGAACATAGTCAATTTAAGTTATGCATTGGAAGAGTAAGAACTTTTATTATTTTTAATTTCTATATTCTTTAAAAATGAGAGGAAAACAAATTTTTATTTATTAATGTTTTATTATTTTAGAATAGTAAGGACACAGTCAGCTAGAAAAAATTTTCAATTAATTGTTATCACGCATGATCAAGAATTTTTAAATATTTTATCTCGAGTTTCTACAATTGATGTGTATTATAAACTGGAGAGAAACAATGAGTAAGAATGTTTGTTTTTAGTTCTTCTTCATTTATATGTTCTAATCATTTAATTAAATTGAAAAACTATTAAATGAGAACATTAGTAGAAGGTACAGCCCTTTTGAAATAATTTTGTATACAGTTTATATTATTATTTATTATTCTCCATGTACCTTGTGTAAGATAGGAAGATGAAAAATGTAAAAGCTTAACTTTTTTTTATGAAGTAAGAAGATATTTGTAGATGTGGATGGAATGCTTGTGAGCTTTCTATGCTCAAACCAAACTTATTTTATCCTAACGTTTAAAACGCTAAACTGATAATTATTTTCTTCTTTGTTTTAGGGGATTATCTCAGGTGTCTAAAATACATATTGGACCCAACTAATTTTTTTTGTTGTTGTTGATTATTAATCAGTTTGGATGAAGAAAACTTCAGCAAGGAATAATAATGTGTTAAAAAAATTTATTCAGTTATGTTAAAAATACATTTCTTTAACCTTATAAATGCCTAATTTTTTTAATGTTCACATATTTCAGTGATTATTATATTATTATGTTAATGTGTAACGCCAAATTTAATTATATCATTCCATTAAAAAATTAATTATATTATTTTAAAATATCAATGAAGAATTGTTCACTGTTTTTGGTGACTGATTCATTAATATCCAATAGGAAGAAAAGAATAATGTTAATATCAGTAATTATTTTTTATTTTGCCGAGCATTCGACTTAGGGACTAAGTCATCATAGGCTGTGGAACATATTTGACAGTATAGTTATAACAATTATTATAACTTAAATGGAACATTCTCTTATATGACTTGAAATGCATGTAAATGTTCATGTGTTTAGTTTTTTGTGGACCGATTACGTGAAACCAATTGAAGAATATTGTGTAGTAATAACAATTTTATGTTAAATTTATAATAACAATAACTGTAATTCGGAAAAATGTAAACTGAAACAAAAAAATATAATCTATAAAGTTCAATTTATTACATTCCTGGCTTGCAATAATTGGTTATACATCTTGTTTAATTTATAATATATTTAATATATTTATCTTGAAAAACGCATTTTGGTAAACTTGAAAGTGACAGGTCCACCAGTCTGCGTTAAAAATAATTTCACATGTGTTGATCTGCGATTTTTATTCATCAGGTCATATCATAAAGTACATAACGAATAGATTTCATTAGTTTATCAACCAAATTTAGAAATTTATAAGCTCCGTTCTGCAATTTTCACTAAAAGGATCATTTACAATCAATCTTTTTTCCTCTGTAATGATTCTAAATAATTCGCTTTATCTGATTTTATAACAACATCGTATGTCAACATTGAAACCAGTTTACAATGCTAAAATCCTAGATTTTGTATCTACATGGGCCTGCTTAATTTGAGTAAGGGTTTCACCATCAACGTTTATCAGATGATTATTTCAATTGCAGGCTGGTTTAACAATTACTAATAGTCAAACATATATCATTTTACAAGACGAAGTTACTGGCAAATAAATGAAACTGCTGATCTAAGAAGCACAGCGAATCTCTTAAATATAGAACGATTTTTTAAATAGCATAAGGAAGAATAGATGGCAAAATTTCGATGTTATGACTAATCTAATATTGGTCGTTTAAACCGGTTTGAATAGAAAAAAAAAAATTATTTTCGTTTGTCAGAAGATGCACTATAGATTTTATTTGCATTTACCCTCAGTAAAAAAAAATTAGCACTTAAGACCTTATGAAAAAAATAACTACAGAAAATACAATTGCATTAAACAAAACAGACTTCAATTAGTTTTTTGAATTGCTTTACTTCGAGAGACTTAAGGTATTGAATAACTTTCTGCGTAACTTTATGTGAGATCTGATGATACTGAGACGTGAAACAAACAAGCAATCACTTTTCCAATAAATCTTTTTGTAGATTCTGATATGATTAAAATCATCCACAAAGAAGGAAAATCATTTTTACAGTGAATTTTTTCACTAACCCCCTAAATGTTTTGATTGGGGTGGTGGGCTGGGTGGTATTAATTGACTTGTACGGGGTAAGGGGAACATTGCAAACTGTTAAACAGTAGACATTTTCTTCTCCCCTAATAGGCTCGCGAAGCTTTTCTTTAACGATAAAGTAGGGAGATTTTTTATCATTATTTATTTTTAGTTTTTAGTACAGTTTCTTAAATGGTGTTTCTGAAAAGCTTATGACGTTCGTGGTAAAAAAGAAGTTTATAATTTTAGTGGCTAAAAAATTTCTGAGGGGTAACATATTAAGATAAAAGGTTAGAACAGTAGCTTGGGCATTTTTCGTCCTAGTATTAGTGTAGTCTAGTGAGAATATCTTCTTTGAGTGAGATTCAGAATACATCAATTTTTAATACGTTGAAAGTAGATTCCTTTTTTTTTTTTTTTTTAATACAAATCACCCCAAAACATAACCTTTTGAATATAGCTTTATTTGTATACTTTGCGGTATAAACCGATCTTTATTTCGAAGATGATTGTAGTTTAAAAAAGAAACCCATTCATAAAAGATGATAGCTTGATAAAAATTGTTGAACATAAAAATGACGTGAATTAAATTCCTTTTTAGCTTTCTTTGATTGATACAATTTTTCGTGTTTTGTGTAAACAAAGTACATTTGAGTTCGTTCCACTGACAAAATTTATTTAGGTAATAATAAAAATGGCAGCAGATCATTTTTGTTTACGATGGAACAATTATCAGAGCAACATGGTTTCGGAATTAGATATGTTAAGGACTGAAGAATACCTTGTGGACGTAACATTGTGTTGTGAAGGGCATAAGTTTAGAGCACATAAAGTTATTTTATCCGCTTGTAGTCCATATTTTAGGAATGTGTTTAAGGTAAGTTCTATTATGTCTATAAAAGTTTTTAAATCTAATTTCATTCTATTAAATATAAATATATGAATTTATAGGAGAATCCTTGTGAACATCCTGTCGTAATCCTAAAAGATGTGTTTCCAGAGGATGTTGAAGCCTTGCTAAGTTTTGTCTATCAAGGAATCGTTTATGTTTCTGAAAAAAAGCTATCATCATTCCTTCAAACTGCAGAATTACTCCAAATCAAAGGTTTGACAGGCGCTGCTTCCAGTTTCAATGATGAACAAGCAAGGCAAGCTGCTACTCCTCAAAGTCCAGTTAAGAGGAGAAAGAGTGCACCGGTAAGGATTGTTAAACAGGAAGATGGTGAAGATACCAACAGCACTCAGATGGAAGGCGAAGAAGAAGGGATTGTGAAAAATGAATTCTCTGAAGATATAATAGAAGATACCAAAAATGTAACTATACAGTTATTTTTATCTTACCGTTCTCTTGTTAAGATTAATCTAAAGATAACATGTTGCACATACAACTATCTTTGGTTTGGCTGATATTTGTCGAAGCTTATTCTGCAATATTTGATATAAATAAGTTTACCAATGCATTTTTGCGATATTAGTCGAAAATAGAATATGTACATAGCTAAAATTTACTTGTTTCTATTTTGGAATTTACATCTTATCAAAAAAATGATTTACAGTTGGTGTACAGTTTTAACTGAAAATGTTTTCATCAAATTGTTACAGCAAGATGACGATGGCTCTATCGGTGAAGAGTCAGAGTCAGAAGGCAGCGGAGATGTAAATGCAACCACTTACGCCTCAATAGATATGAGGGAAGAGGTAGCTGCAGCTGACAGAGAAAGATTGGGGAGTGCTGGAATTAAAAATGAGCCAGTTTCAAATTTCATGCAGCAATCCTTGGCGGCTAGGCAAAGAGCGGCTGTTTCGTCCCAGGGGGTTATGGATTCAACTATCCAAAGTAAGTTTCAATTCATAAATTACATGTTTTTTTAGATGATACGGTACTTGAGCAGTTAAAAGCGAGAACCGCTAAGCTGATTGACATGTTGGGTTCGGTTCCCGGATTTGGTTTATGTATTTAGGCAGTTTATTAATGTGATGATTACAGGAAAGTATATTGCTATCCGCTTCTGTTCACGACATCTGATCGGTAGTTGGATGTATAGTCAGTCCGAAAAAATAGTCATTACTGTACAATTTTTTTTTTTAAGCATGTGTTATTAATTTCTCTAGAATTATTTCTAAGAAGTATTTGTTAGGCCTCATTGTTCTAATTGAACGAAAATTCCACTTTTAAGTGTTTCAAAGTATGAAAACGAATAGTTAAGAAATATAAAAAGATTTCGCGTTGAAAAATAGCAGATTTTCAAAATTATTGCAATTTTGCATAGAGTTACACGAGAGGCACTGTCTTTTTGATATGATCTATCTGTCATGTGCCAGTTGTTTTATTCTTACTACTTAATCTTACTACTTACTTAATCAGCTAATATCTTTCAACATTTTACTCAAATAGATAAAATGAAGAAAGTAACTATTCAGGTGACACCTCCAGTGTGCAGAATTTCCCCTCACGCCAGTTGTGAAGTAATGCTTTTTGTTCTATTTTGGATTATTAATTGAAAATTATTTCGTTCACGCCTTAGCGTTTACTTTCTCTTTTCATAAGAAAGCAGAATAATTTTAGATTTTCAGTTATTAAAAAACTAATGGGTTAATTTTTTTTTTTTTACTGTTATTTCAATATTTAGTTAAACACAATTTTGCGAAGGAAAACCTGCCCAACTCAATGTTGTAACGCATCTAAAGAAAATACTTAGCCGATCAAACTCGAAAATAAGTGGGTTTTCTTTCCACAATGTTGTTTCACACATACGTAGCCTTAAATTGATTTTCAGACTCCAAAAATTCGATATTAACGTGATTTACTAGCCTGGGAAAAAATTACTCGTTGCCGATCTAGTTTCTCGAGCGCCCTTACAAAACGTTGAAGGGAAAAAGCAAGACAAATGCTGAATTCGTCTTTGGTACAGAATATGATGGAAAAAGGGATGTTGAAAATATTAGTGCTCTTTAATATCTGAATATGACTAAAGAATAAATACAACTGCAGAAGATTCCCATCTCCAGTAGTTATTGAAAAGGTAGTTTGTGGATGGTCTATTTGACAATCTAAGATGCCAAGAAGTATGAGGGTATCGAGAAGAACGGCTTGTAGAAGATGGTATTGTGTTGTTAAACGGGGACGTATAATAGTACCCCAACCCTAAAGAAGCATGTACTTCCGCAGATTTGTAGAGGAGCGCCAAACTTGCTTTTAGCTTGGAAAAGTGTTGTGGAACAATGGCACTGCGACAAAACAGCTAAACCCTTACCCAAACTATTCGTAAAAAATCTGATCAAGATGCAGTTGAAGCTCAAAGAGAGAAACTGTCCTTGGAGTTTAGGAAAAATCGTCTAGGATGAAGATCGTACGACGGAAAATTATACCAACGAAACAGACGATACATCAGGAAAATACCATAGCAACAAAATCAAGAAAGAGGGATGTTTATGTCTCTAAATATTCTGAAGAAACCTTACCATGAGGCAAATCCCTTTTGCACTTGAAACTACCCATGCTCTCCAGGAATCGTGAGAGCTCTTTACCTCTTTCCCAGACGTACTAAGGTTGGTTTCCTCAGTTCAGAAAGAGAACTGTGCAATAAGCTATTTTATGTTTAATAATAAGTGTTTAAAAAACAAATATTGTATTTTAAGACTTTATTTTTATTATTTAATATTTTAAAAGTAAGAATAAAGCTAATTAATTTTATTAACCGTGTGATCATGCGAGAGTGAAGCTAATGTGATGGCCAGGTTATAACTTCTGGTTTTGCAGCCGCCTTTATACTATATTCCGTAGAGATTTTTTGTTAATACAACTGGGAGCCTCTTCCTCCAGGAGCGAGTTGGTCTGAGCAGGATTGGTATCCCGATTCTCCTATGCGTGCTCTAAAGAAAGATAGTGTGAATTATAAATAAGAGTTGTATTGCTTAACTAATAGGGGTTGCATGTTTACAACGAATTCATAATCTGGTATTTAATTCTAATATTAAAGGTTATTTTTTAGTCCGTGTGGCATTCTTCTAATGTTCCATTGCATTAACTTGTCCATCATCAATTATATCACAAGATTTAAAAAATTCCAGGGTGTTTGAGATATCAATTGAAAGAAGTAATGTAGAGAAATTGATAATTTGACTCCCTTTTTCTTCATTGCTGTATTATAATAATCATAATAATTATTATTGTTTCTATTATTATTATTATTATTTCATTAATTCTCACATTTTTAGGTCAGTATCAATTACCAGTCTCTAATCAAGGACTTCCAGAACTTCTTTCACCTTCAGGTAGTTATTTACTTATTTATTTAATTTTCAAAATGTAACAGCATGAATACTGCATTAAATATCAGTACCTGCTTTGTTTGTTCTCAAATTAACCACGATTATTTATTTAGTTGATATTATTTATTTATTTTTTTATAAAATTGATGTTTTTTTTTCTTTTAATATTCGTTTCTTTATCCAAATAGCTAATAATGCTATTAAATTAAAAACAAAAATTAAATAACATTAAGATATACATATATATAAACAAAATGGCATGTTTATAAAAAAAAAGAACTATTTTTCCTTTGGTGAGTCAGTCTATATACTTACACACTGACCCATCTTTTATTGCTTGATTTTGTCCATATTACATTTTTTCTGGCTTTTTTCCTCTTTTTTTTTTATTTATAAAAAAATATTAAACTTTGTGATTTGAAGGACTATTTTTTTGCTTGTAATTGTTATATTTGTAGAATCACCCAACTAATATTTTTAAAATATCGACTTGAAGTTTAAATTACCAATACTTACAGAATTTCTGTAAAAATAAAAAATGAAAAAATGTAAGTTTGCACAATAATTAAATGAAAACAACAAATATTTAACGTGTAAATATAAAATTTTTCTTTATAGTGTTACAACTATGAGAATGCATACATACTAATGAGTGGATAATAGTCATTGTGAACGTATTTAATACAAAATAATTCAAGTTTTTGATCTTATCTATAATTTCTACTTTCTAAAAATTGATCGTTAGTAATCAACTTTGAATATTTGTAACAATATTTATTTACTAAATCAGACGATATTTTGGGATGGAGGCATTAGTAAAATTAGCGAAAAAAATATACTTCATCATTGCTGAGCGCACATAAGAGGCACTTTTTCCTCCAAGAGCTTTGATTTAATCAATTATTTGCCTGCACTGCTTCAGCTTGCTCACAGTTAGTTAAATGATTGGAATCTACAAAATCTCATAAAATGGTGCGTTCCCAATTTGTAGAATTCATCTTTTAGTCGGTGATGATGATTTCAACGAATAAAAAATCCTATGTGAAAGATTATCTGCAAGTTAATATTAATATCTTAAAAATATGGTTTTTCAGCGGCTGTTTATATCTTATGATAGTTTAAAGATACTAAAGATGAAGAGATAGTTTAAAACAAACCTACGATGCTGGAATTTCATTGATGTTTAAATAATTTTATTTAAAAGTTTCCTCGCCATCATTTAATTGAATTCTAGAAGCAGAATCTCTGCGCATTCCACAAGAGCGATGTGGTAAATTATTGACTTTTTTTTCAGTGAGCTTAATGGCCAACTATCAATTATTAACAAATAAACTCTCTGGCTGTTGAACTGGTATTCTCCCACTTATTATTCTGCGCCCATGATCACTTCGCCAAACCTACTCCCTTATGAGTGTAGAGCCAAGACTAGGTACATTTTGTATAACATTGGTTAATTGTTATGGATCGTGAAAACCGGATCTTTTAGTCTAAGTGTTTAATAATATCACATTGATCAGGTAGGACTAATAAGGAGAGATAAATCTAATATAAAAAAAGTGAGATTGAAGGATTATCTACCTTAAAATTAAAATGAATTATGTTTTTGGAAATATTAGTGATATTTACGCCTGAAGGGGAGGGTTTTTTTTAGTGGGTTGAGCCCCACACACCCGACAGATCGTCGGAAGGTGCCTTTGGCATTTTTCCCCCTCGAAAAAAAAAAAATGTTTTTGGAAATTGAGGCACAATCATAAATTTAAAATAAATTCTTTTGGACCAAAGTTAATTAAATCAGAGGATCTGTACCAAGAAATAAATACAATATATTTAAATTGACAGTAGATAAATAGACAAACTATTCATTTGTAAATAATTGTGAAAAATCTTCTTTTTTTTATGGGAAAAAAATTATTTACATAAAAAGTATTTCTCTTTTCAAATGTGTTTGTAATGAAAAATGTTGAACTATGCTCAGAGATTTTGGAAAAGGGATGGAGAAAAACATTTAATGTTCATCAGTCCCAGTACTTAATTTATAAAAGGCACTTTATGTCAGATCTTTTATTTGTATTCTTTTTAAAGATGCTCAACATCTAAGGTCCTGCGCACCAGACAATGTTGTTGAATGACACTATACTAGTTCATTCAAAACTAAAACAATCATTCTACTTCGTACGCCTTTATTTGCTTCAGTTCGTCTTTAAATGGACGATAGTTATGAAAAAGGTCTTATATTTGTTGAAGGTTATAGAGAAAAATAAGTGTGTGCTTCGTGAACCAGAAAAGACATTTGGCCGAATGAAAAGGATAGGCACAATGAGCCTTCCAGTCAAAAAAGGAGTGAATGAAGGTTGGAGGGAAGCTGAGTAAAGCCTGTGTAAAAAAAATAACAATGAACTTGAAAATAATAAGTCCAAAGTATTTGTAACTTGAAAGAAATAAAGTAAGAAGGCTGCACCCTCAGTCCGTTATTGCTTATAGCTGCCGTAGATGATGTTTCGAAGTTGCCGATTGAAAATGTACAGAAGAATGACGCCTGTCAGGTTTTTGCGTTCATATCGTTGTCCTTTGCAAGTAGCAGTTAATTTTGTGAATCTTGTATACAATGTTCCATTTAAAGCAAATTGGCATAACTATTAACGTTTCTAAATTAAACTCTGTTAAAATTGAGCGCTGCAGCGGAGGACTAAGTGTACATGTGAATCCTGAGGTTTTGGAACAAGTAATCAATTGTAAATGTGTAGGGGTAAATATTTATGAATGGGATTGAATTTCAATATAAATTTCTGATAGGATATCTTCGGCTGGAAAAAATTTTAGTGACCTAAAGTGAGACTTTATAAATAAAAAGCAAAAACCATGAAATTATTGCTTTCAAAACTTTACTTCCCAATTTCAACGTAAGGGAGCGAATCGTGAGCTCCAACATCAAAATACTTCAACCAATTGCAATCTGCGGAAATGTGGTTACGAAGAAATGACACAGAGTCAGATATAAGAAATCATTTCTTCCCTTGAAGTCGTAACTTTTAGAGGAGCTGACTGGTTTAGGCACATGATGAAGATGGACGAAGGTCGTACAATAAATTTTGACGTGAAAAACAGGGCCAGAGAAAGAGGAAGCTCAAGAACTACCCGAAAGGTGTAGGGAGAAAGTACTTCTACAAAAGTTTAGATTGGAATTGGCGTTTCAAACTAAGGTTGGAAAGCACTTGTGAAGTAACCTAACTCCAATAATGGTTTAAGAGGATAAGATTAAGTAAGTTAACAAAAATTGATCATTTTTAAATGTGAGAAATTTATTATTTCCGTTTTTTGGTTGCCAGTCTTTGAAATTAAATAAGATATTTTATAAATTTCACGGAATGGGTGTTTATGACAACCTAGAAGAATGATGCTCTAAATCGATTTGAATTAATAAAGAAGTACTGCTAAAATAGTATAAATCTGCCAGTAGCAGCGGTAATATTAAACTAACTGTTCCAAGGAACATTTTTGTACCGGAATCCTGAGATTTCACATTTTAATAATTGTGTTACATTAAATTGTGAAATGAATTTTTCATCCGTTTTAGAGATTCAATATTTATTACACAAATTTGTTTCTCTTACGCTACTGTAATAAGAAAAAATATTGCCATCATGCTGTATTTTCGAAATTGCGTTTTCTCTGAAAATATAGACTACCACGGTGGGGAGGATGCAAAATAAGCCATCTTGGGCTCCTCTTCGTTGCCTTCAAGTCTGCATCCTCTAAGCAATACATTAGTTTTCTCTTACAATCAGTGCTACAATATCTTAGCCTGGAAAACCTTGGACAGACCGCTAGAACCAAAGTCTCCATACATCTAAAGCAGCTCTTTCCATCCTTCTGGAACCATCAAAAGAACAGCAGACTGAACTATTTGGGAGTATTCTCTCCAACTTATTAACGCTAACCATACAGTTTACACAATAACCCATTTCTTACTTGTCTCTTCAATTTCGAAGTAGAAATGGTTTTGGGTATCTCAACGTTCTCTCAGTTTTGATTGTACTCCAAAGACCTCTTTCCACTAAATCTCATCTTGAGATTTATATCCCCTTTACAATGCCTACTAGTTGCGTACCCGTACTCATTGTTAAACTCTAATTTACCATCAAATGTTGTTAGACCTAAACTTTAGTACACTCAATATATCTAACCTAATAAATTGTTAAGGGAAATAGTGAATTTGATTTCGTAATCAAACCCTCTACAATGTTAATGGAGCGAAGTAACTTGTTCAGTTTTCAGAAAACCTGAATCACATTTTTGTATACTTATAAAAATTAATAGAAATAATTCTTGGATATTTTTTCACCTTTTTTTTGTTTACACGTTACTATTTTCTTCTTTTTGGGAATGAAATAATTTGAATTCTTATTCTTTATTATCACCTGGTCCCTAAACCATTTTAATTTATTTCATAGAATGAAATTGATGTTTTATATGTAAATGTATCCTTTCCATTAAAAAAAAAAAAAAAAAATGCATGTATATAGCACTTTTGTTCATTTTCTTCGTCACTTAAATTATATTAAATCGACAATTAAAGTATTTTCTCTTTATTGATTTGAATTTTGATTTGCTTTAAACTTCAGTCTTATATACGTATGTAAATAAATGAATACCACCGGGCCCTGTCATAAATTGTGTTTATCACAATAAATTTGGTACTTAGTGCCTTTCAAGAATTAATTGAGGAAAATTGTATGGACTTACAACATTGCTTTATTTGATCTTTTTTTTTTATTGATATTTAATCATTTAATCATTTCCTATAATTTTTAAACATGCTTTGAGTGTTTTTAATAAATTTGAAGATCAATGAAAATAATCTCAATAAGACTTTTAACTTGATTCATTATTATTAGCCTAGAGTTTGGAAAGTATAGTGATTGCCTTTTATTAATTTTTAATTTAAAATTTTCGGCATTGGACTTAATTTTGGTATTTTAAATTCATAAATTTTTTTTTTTTTGCCTTAAGTTTAAATCCATTCCTACTCTCGTTCATTAAGAAGAACGTAAACTATAATCTCCTATACATTATGTATGTACATTTATTATGTACAATTATGTCCACTCCCAGTGCCTTATGTGTACATCTCTTATAACTGAATGTTTTAATATATGTAGAAAATATATCTTTCCTTAATTTTAGCTTGGCTCTAAAGACCTTTTTTTTTACAATATATAAAGCGATTGATACATAAATATCAAGTGACAGGTCATAAAATCCATCACCTATTGGATTGCCACTATTGAAAACAATATAACTATTATTTTGGACTTGTAAGTGCATATTTTCTTGAATTCTTCTAATAAATAACAAGTGAGATCTTTCAATCTGTTGAAACCTCAAGGTACATTAAGCAGAAGATTTTTATCTAACGAATTTATTTTGAAAAGCTGTAAAATTTTAACCAAGCTTTTTTTATTACATTTTGTTAAATTTAAAATCCTAATCTCCTATGGTTATATGGCTATCAGTGCAAGTGAACATAACATCCGCTTTATTTTAATATTATCGTTATCATAATGATTTTCTTTTTCGTTATAATTTTACTTTTCTTTGTTAATGTAAACTCTGAAAATTGATTTCTGCGGTTAGTATATTGTAACAACAATGTTGGAAATTGTTACATTAATGAGGTAATATTTCAAGAATCACATAACGAAAGGAGGGCGAAATTTCTCAATGTAAGTAATTTGGCCCAGATAAAACCTTGCAAGAAACGTTCTCTTATTTTAAGGCGGTGCAAAAATATTTTAAAATAAACTTAGACTAGATAGATATTTGGCGAAATTTAAGTTTTTTTTGTTGTTTTTTTTTTCATCCACGACATTAATATGTGTGCATTCCACTTTCTCTTTTAAGGATGTCCTTTAATTTTTCCCCTTATATTGATAGTAGTGTATAATGTTTTTTTTTTTTTTTATTCTTTTATCTGCACAGTTTTTGCTATGAGACTACCCAATACAAAACAATTCAACCATAATAAAAGAAGATGAAATTCTATTTTTGAAGAAACATTAAAATTAATATTTTTTTATTTTGCTTTTTGTTTCGGGGTAATCTCAATAGTAGATATATATATTTAAATATTGAGTGGGGTTGGGGATTATGAAAGGAATTTTGTTGGGGGGTGTTTCCAGATACAAGGAGAGGTGAATGGAGATGTATGCAGCCACAGAGGTGCCAGCTGTGTGGTAAGGTGTTTTCTAATTCTGGCAATCTTCGTCAACATATCAGTAATGTACACATGCCAGGCGAAAGGGTTCCTTGTAATGTTTGCTACAGAATGTTTAAGAATAAGGAATATTTGAGGAAACATCACGTACAAACTCATAATGCACCACTTCGGAGGCACAGGCAACGATGATATTTCGCCTCGGAATCTACAAATACTCCATCCATAGTATTCTGAATTGGTTTCTACTGGTCCAAAAATTATTTTAAGTTCTTAATGTTTTTTTATTTATTTATTGTATTAAAATATTAAACAGAACTCTTAATTTATTTGTTTTTCGTTAAACATTAATATCACAGCGGACAATCTTAGTAATTGTTTAATTCTATTTATTTTCTACCAATCTTCTGACTGTGATCAATAAATACTAAAATGTAAAACTACATTAAAAAACAAAGTGCAATTTAGAACTTCTGGATTTTAATAATCTATGGGCTTAATTACTTGAAACTCAATTAATTGAAAGTTCTACTTTATGAATTATAATAACAAAACAAAACAAATTTAAGTAAAATCGTTTCAATTAAAGTTACGCAACACCAACATTATAATTATTTTAATTGGTATTTGTTATTTATTAAATTAATTATGGATGTACAATGTCATAATTTTTTGTACTGCAGTTGCATGTTATTTGTTAAATATTCGTTGTTATTAATTTATAATATACATGGTGTCTTGTAGTCTTTTATACTAATGAATCTCGGTGAACTATTTTTTATATTTATATTACTGTATTTAAGTATTACATAAGTATAGTCTTATATGTGTAGATGAAAAAGAATTATATAAAAATAAAACAAAGCATAATAATTAAGTTGTGTGAATGTTATTGTTGGATTAACAGTCTATGTAGGATATTTTCTCTTTACATGTTATTATGGTGGACTTTAAATCTGGGATTTGTAATTAGTTTGGTTTTATTTTGCACACAGAATTTTTCCCCCTGTTAAATTCAGTTATGTGATGATGTGAGTTTCCAACGCGGATTTTAAAAATCAAGTACAATTTTAATTATACAACATTAATTATTTTAGTTATCAGATTTCCTGTAAACTTGAAATTATAGCAAGCACTGTAATCATGAACATATACGGGATATTCAGATCCTTGATAATTTAGAGGTAGTTCTGTGCATGCAACGGGTAATGTAACTGCTGGGCAAAATGTTATAAATAAAAGTAATCATTTCAAAAATTGATTTTAAAAAATCATGTTAGATATCGGAAACCCTTAGTGGTTAATGGTAATGGGAAATCAAGTTAGAGCTTCAAATTCTTTGATACATCATTTTGTATTTTTTAATAATTCACCCAATTTTATATATGTATGTTAAAGGCGGGTGTACGTCTGATTATTAGACTGTTAACTAGGAAGTCCCTAATCCGAGTTCCGGAATAACTAAAATTGATATTTGTATCGAAAATAAATTATAAAATAAGCGTTCTGTCCCAAGTCCAGGGCAACCTAAATTGGAGGCAAGCCTGCCTGAACAGTAGACGAATACCTTATCACCTCTAAACCACTTATTTTTCTGACAGGGGACTTCAAAAACAAACCTATTGCTTCCGTAAAACTGAATTAGAAAATTTTATACTAGTATCACTTGTAGTGGATACTCTCCTTGTAGTGAGAAGTAAGAAGATTTTATCGCTTTCTCTTTCTCTTTCATTTTCTATTAAAACATAAATAAAAAAAAATGTTTTCTTATAAAGTTGTTTTGGCTTTGATCATAAATTTCTAAAATTGCGAGTATATAAACTGTAATTGATTTAAAATATTCATCAGTCCTTGCTTCCTAATTGAATAACTGAAATATCTTAATTTTTTATCTAGACAGAGGAACTTTCGTTTATGAGGATTAACTACATCAAATCAAATTTAAACTTAAAAAAAAGACTAAAGATTAAATAATTATAATGGGGGACACAACTCAGTACTGAAAAATTATTTACTTTTCTAGTCTAGGCTTTTTGTGAGTGTTTATTTATTTGTTTTTTTTATTTTTGTATTTATTATTATATTTATTTGAATGATCTACATACTCATACTTGAAAAATAGTTTAATTATTCTTTGATGGCGTATTATGGGTTAACGTTACCTACCATTTTCTATTTGTTTTTAATAAGTGCCAAATCAATTTGTGTTAAATTTTTGTTGCAGTATTTTAAATTATACTGTTACTGTTTTTCTAGTTTATACGTTTTTTGCTGAGTCTGATTTTTTTTTTTTTTAACCTAAATATATTTCAAAAGTTTAAGGTAACCATAGAACTGAATTCAGCAATTTCGTTAGGATTTAATAAATCACTTAAAATATAATATCTTTACCTAACTAGCTCTCTGTATTCTGTTCCCAATTTCTTTTTTGTTTACATTTCCTTTTTGTTAGTGACTTCTGTATAAATATTAACAATTAAGTTCATTTTTTATTTTTTCGGACATTGAAGTAAGGTAAAATTAAGTGATAAGGTAAGTAATAATAATTATAAGAAAAATGCAACCATACTGCTACCATTTGCTTATTTAGGGCAGTTTTATTATTGTATTCTTATTGGAAAAGAGATTTTAAGAGTTATAGCAAATTTAAAAGTAAGAAAAAAAAAATTAATTTTTAAATTAGTCTTAAAAATTATTAATTAAATTGTTTGTTTTGGGCGTGAATACATTTATAGATACTTTTTACATGATGCTTCTTGAGAAATGATAAAGAAAATATTTATTATTTATTAAAAAAAAAAGAAAAAGAATTAGCTTTAGTGCGTAGTAAAAGAATCTATTAGATACTTAGCTGCATCAGATGCTGTAATAAAAAAAAAAAATATATGAAAATGATTCATTTTTGTAGGTACAAAACGTTTTTATTCTATTTTTTCTGATTATAATTACAGTAAATTAGTATAATGTACTGATATTTAAACAGCTTAATTGTTTGTTTTGTAGTAATATAATTTATTACATGAATTCTGTTGGCTACTTATTATTCTAAAATTAATACTAAAGATGATAATTATAATGAATAAATTCTTGCTGCCTAAATTATCATTACTTTTAGAGGATGAGTGCATTATGTGAAATTTACTCTGTGTTGTAGAAAGCAAGGTTTCTTATAAAATGTTTTAATAACTAAACATTAATTCTTTACGACCTTATTAATTTTATTATTTGTGTTATGTGTTGTTGTACTTTAAGTACTTATAACAAAGAAATACTAAGTTACACAAACAATCTGTTTAAAGATAGCAATATTTTAAAAAAAGAAGTTGTATTGTTTAATGTTTTACTATCTTTTTAAACATTTTTATACATTAAATTGTACCAAAGATACTGATTTATGAAAAAAATGTTTACGATTTGGTGGTACAAGTATTTATTGTAAATAAAGGTTTTATTATTAATTATATTATAAATTACCTTTGTGATACCTTCAACTATGATTTTTTTTAAATTATTACATTTTATTTATTTTGATCCTGATTAATCATTTATTTCATTTTTTGAACATGCCATTTTGTTAATTTTATTTATATTACTTTTATTTGGTTTTAAAATATATACTCTTGACATAACTTTTAATTTCAGGTTCGTTTTTTAAGCTAAAGTTTTTATTAAAAAATTGATATTTTATTCCTTAAAAAAAGTAATACAGTGGTGTGGGATATCCAGATTTTTGGTTTTCCCGCTCCATAAACTAATGTGTTGCGAACTAATTTATGAAATTGAAACAAATATTTTTGGGCCGAATTTGATTTTCAGAAATTAGGTTTATAAATGGTTATCTATTTATTTAGGGTTTCATTTCTACTTATTTCTATGCTAATCTCAGTTTCGGGTCCTAGGTTATTTGAAAGAAAAATTAAGACCGTAGGCAATCCTCTAAAAAAAATTCATCTATTTTTTTTTTTTTTTTTTTGTATACGAGGCATTTATTAGTATTCTAGTGGCGGGCAACTCCATCTTTACATCGCAAATGATTTGTTTATGCAGAGTAAAATGCCAGATGTTGTAACGCTCCTGAACAGGTCTCAGCTTTATTTCTCAAGCCGCCCAAACTTTCTTTCATAGTACTAGAGGTAGCAAATATTCACAGAACTAATAAGTGGTTGAACCTGTGGAAACGTCATTAAATTTTAATTTACTTTTTTATTATGAATTTTGAACATACCGTGCAGAGTTCCTATTTCAAAATACCTAATATATTTTAGTGCTGCGTGAGTGCAGCAGTTTAATATTTAAATGTGCCTAGCTTTTGTATTTGGACTCCAATTCTATCCTTTTAATTAGAGTAGAGTCTAGAAAGCGGTTCGTTTATCAAGATACTAGTACGACAACTAAAAAAGGTATCTTTTTGCAGCCAAACTAGCTTAACATGCATTCTATTTGGGGAGGGGGGCAGTTCTCTATTTCTGCTCTCTCCTCCGTCTGGCGCTCGCATAGCCCACTCTCTGTGCGTAAACTTGTTAAACCTGCAGACATTGTAAGTTTTTTCCTTTTATCATCAAGATGTTTCCGCGGAGCAATTCTGCAATGCGACCAAATTCTGATTTTCATTTTTGGAATCAAGTGTGCTAAATGCACTGCCGCTGGCATTACTAGTGAATAGGACATGTTGAAGTTTGGCGTCGTCTTTAACTTTAAAATTTGCTTCTGTACGTTCGGAAAAAATCACTTTATTTATTTTAATTTTTTCCTCAAAATATTCCATTGTTTTTCTTTCTAATGCTATATTTTACCTTTGAAATAAAGACATTTGATATAAAATTTCTTCCGTTTGAATACAAATGGTTTGGTAGATGAAAGCATCTTTTAAACACCTTAGGCTGGAAACATAGTGGAGCGGCGAGCAAAGCGGCGATGATAGCGAGGAGCAAAGCAGCGAAATCAAACACAAGTAAACATATGGGACCGCGCATAGTGGCGAGCAAAGCGAAGATAGAGCAACTCTATCTATTTCTAGTTTTTGTTTTTGCCGCTTTGCTCTTCGCTATCATCGCCGCTTTGCCCGCCGCTCCACTATGTTTCCAGCCTTAGTGTAAATAATAGACAATTTTTTTATGGTGTTAGTGGAGAAATCGAAAAAAAACCTCCCGGGAACGGTTGCTTTTTTTCCATTAATTAATGTTCTATTAAGGCGCGTCAACATCTGAGGGGATTAGCGCCCAAAGCTTTATCTCGTTCCCTTGTTACGGTAAACACTGTCGCATCAGCGGGGATTCAGAATAAGAGGCTTCTAGAAGGAGAAAATCTAAGTGCAAGCAAGTTCAATTGAACGTGGAGGATCCATAGTACTAACCACTAAACTAATTCATTCAATTATTATTTTTTAAAAAAACTGTTGTAAAATTTTACTCGGCGGACAAGATACATCTGATATGGGTTTATACACTTTCCTCTTGAATAACTTTCTTATTAATGTATTCGTTAGCTTATCAGGAATCATTGTTTGCTTTTCAAGCAATCCTCTTGTACCATTAAACAAAGATTCAAGTGGATGTGCATTTTCTAATATAAGTGTATCACATTGCTTATATTTTCAAAATATTTTATCTCAGATTACTACCTTCTTCTACTACACATTATACGTTGTCATGATTCTGCATTAAATTAAGCAATGAGAACAAGAGAATCTCTTTCAAGATTTTTTTCCTTTGTTGCTTTGTTTTAGTTTCTTTATTCAAGTGTTTATAAATTATTGTTACTTTCATTCAGTCATTTTCTTATCCATTCCAAATAATCGACCATGAATTATAGTTTACAATTCAATAAACATTATTTACATTTTTCTTTTATTTTCGAAGGTGCTGGACCTGGCATGTTATTTATTATTTCTAGATTGTTTGATTTTTTTTTTGGGTTTGAATTTTCTAAATTGTTGACTAAGAATTTTTCCTTTTTTTTTTGCATAAAAAATGTGATGTTTACTTTTCTACAATTACTTTTAAAGTTTCACTTGTGTTCACATTACAAAGTTTTAATTATCAAAGACTAGAGACTATCGATGATATCTTACTTTCTCCTTTAAGAGAAAATATCCCATCGTGCAAACAATGGCAGGTGTAATCTTAGAAAATTATTTCTATCATTGATAAAATAAAAGTGTTCCTTGCGGTTTGATTTTTTGTTTTGTTTTTTGAATGCTTAGTTTTAACGGAAATGTGTGTTTGAAATAAACTTCCATTCTTTCAGTTGGTGGAAGTACATTTGCGTATTAATTAAATTATGTATTGTGGATTTTGTATAAATATACTTCTTTATTGCTGTTAATAATTGAAATTACATATTTGTATGACATCTACAAAAGAATATTAGGCTAATCTTATCATTTAATAATTTTCTTTATAATTTGTTCCACTGAAGATAAAATTTAGACTTTGCTCCTTGAAACAACAAAAAACTTATATTACAATATCTTTAAAAATTTTAAATTTCGGAAAACATCATTATACAATGTAGCTATTGCTATTGTAATTATTGATTTTCTATTTTAGGCATGAATATGAATAGGCTATTGCTCGAGGTCCTTTATTAATTTGAGGTTAGGTTTTAATACTACTCTCTAAGGACGTTTAATTATGTTTAAATATTAAAATATTGAATCATTATAATCATAATTTTATGTCGCGCCTTAAATATAATTAATGCCATTTTCTTATCGGCAAATTGTTACATTGAATGAAATTTAATTTAAATTTCTAATGAAGGGTCACCTAAGGCGTTACTAACCAACAAAAACCAGCAATAAAAACAAAATTTAGTGTAAATTTAAAAAAACAAAATTAAATAAATAAAAATAACCCAGTGGTTCGCGAAGACTTGCACTGACTACATCGCTATTCGTTTTGGGTAATTCCTGCCGAAGCTAACACTATGATTGCATATGTGGCGGACATATCTAACTAACTTAATTTTTCTTTTAGGGGGGGGGGGTCTTAAACGAAGAATCGTATAAGATCCTCGATGTTCAAAATGCGTTTAAAAAGAAGCAGTCTCTTATGAGATAGTTGAATGCATGAGAATGATATAGAATTTTTTTTCAATTTTTGGTAAATTTTTAATAGCTGCTTGTATTAGCCAGAAAATTTTACCACATTTTGTGTTGTACCACATAATTTAACATTTTAAGAGTGTTCGTTGAAAATTTTTATAATTTCCCTGAAAATAAAGATCCACTTAAAGGTGAATTTTGGATTTACAAGCCCTGTGTGGAAGACATATAATCGTGCGCACTTGATCATTAAGAAAAAAAGCTGATTGAGTTATCATCTGATGTCATTCAGATGTGTTCTGAATGTTATTCTGGTGTTCAGGCATAAAATGCCATTATTATCCTAATTTTGGTTATCTCTCCATAAAAAATATCAACTTTTGCATTGTAAAGCTATCAGATTATTTATAGTATTTCAAGTGCCGATTTGTGTGAAGGACTTTTTCAACTATTGTACGTCATCAAGAAAAAAACAAATAGAGAAATTGATTAAATGTTAATTCAGCGCTTCTTTTCTCAGAGACAACTCTGCAACCACTTATAACAAATTTGCTCCAAAAAAAAAATGCAGCACTTGTCGCAGTTGCAGTGAATTTTCATTTTATTAACTTTTTGTCTGAACATTGGCTAATGCCGATTTGTAAATTATTATTCCCATTTTCACCAGGCTGCCGATTTTAAAAGATGAATCGGCGTTAGACTTTAGTTTCAATTTCTGGTAACAACCGCTAGATGTCGCGATCACTGCTATATATAACTCAACTCTTCCTTTATTCTCTGTTTATTTATTTTTTTTTTTTTTGCGCATCAACAGCTGAGGTTATTAGCTTTTGAGCTTTTTCCAGTGCACTGCCGGCCTCCGGACAGTGTTCTCTCGTTACAGACAACACTGTCCATCACCGGACAGTGAGCTGTAAGAAGCTCCTAGGAAGAGAAAATCTAAGGGTCAGCTGCTGGATTCGAACCCGGGACCTCCGCATGGGAGTCCAGTATGCTAACCTCATAGCTAATCCCTTCCCTCTCTCTGTTTATTATTATTATTATTATTGTTATTATTACTGTTTTGTACAACGCAACTTCTTTCGGTGCTTGTTTGTTAATAAATTGGCACATCAGTACAGTCTTCTGTAAACCATTTGTTTAGCATGCCTATTTTATAAGGCAGGTGATTGATAATTTAGGAGAAGTAAGAATATGTTTTTGGGATCGTTTTGCTTAAATCTCCAGAATTCGAAGTTTATTATTATTGTCTTTAATAAATACTATACGGTGGAACAGTTGTATAAGGGTTTATCACAAAAACTGCATAAAGAAGCTTACTGATGAAAACTCCCAATTTTTACCCTTTTTTTTCAAGTTATCATAAAAATAATATTTTTTTCATCACTAAAACTATCAATTTAAAAATTATATATGGATATAAATTTCTGAACACTTCAATAAAATTTTATTTAAAAATTTACATGTACACTAAGAACCTATACATTTAAGTAATAAACAAACAAAACAAATCATATTATGAAATCATAAATGGTGGTAAAGATTTTTATACCATTTACAGTGGATGTTGTCGTGAAATTGGATATTGAAAATATGATTTAAGAGTAGGTAATTCTTTCTTAAATTTCACTCTATTTTGCATTTAATAAAGGTTTTTTTATTTTTATTTTTTTTAGAGCATTAAGTGTTATTGTATTTTTGTTGAATAGTACGTGACAAAAAGAATTTTTTACATAACTAATAGTTCGTAATTAAGTTAACAATAATTTCCATAATTACAGTTTGTATACTATTAGCATCAGTAATGTAATTGTTTACGTTAATTTCTCTTTCACAAGGTTTAACTTTTTCGGATTAGAGGACCTCAAAACGGACATTTTGACAATATCAGAAATCTGTACGATCGCAATACATTCTTCCACTAGTACATAAGTTAGAAAAGGGGCAGGACCTGTGCCCCACGGCACCCCTTAGCCACAAGAGACTTATTGTGCCTTTTACTAGTATATAGTCAGAACAAAATTAAAATGGTGAACAAGATATTACATAAATAATAACTCTTGCTTTGCATCAGCTTAACTGCTTAAAAAGTTGCATAATGTGACCCAATTTCTAGTATTCCTTTTTTATTTATTTTTGTTACAGTTATCTCAGTGGGGTTTTATATACAATGAAGGGAAATTAAATGTTCTTAAAAATTCCTGTTTTAGAGAAAGTAGAACGATTGAGAGTAGAATGCTTTCTAAGAGAGGAGCACATTTTCGCTCTTAAAACCTCACATTTCCAATACTTATTTAACTTTGTCTTAGCATAATTTATGTTATTAATTTTTCGTAACATGCAATTACTTCAAAAATGTAGTTTATTTCAAAATTATACTTGTTTACTTTAAACGGTATGTTTTCGAAAATAGTTTTTAAAAAAAAACTTCGTGGACGTAAGCGACTAGCAAACATGCTTTACTGTAAATTTCTTTTATTAACCATTAAATACCTAAGACCGGCAATCGAACCCAGTACCATAATACATATTAGCTTCGCTGGTCTCGCCTCTAACCGCTCGGCTACCGTGGCGCCTTATTGCAAATTTATAATAATTTGGGTCACATATTTGATTCTCATTAATATTTAATAATTAATGAAGTTCTACATTCAATAAACTGTTTCTTTCGAGAAAAGCTCATCCACTCTTCTTGTCCAGCATGCCCTTATTTTGCTTTGGAAATGTTTTACAAATAAAAGTTGCAGAACTATGTTTGAGCTGTAAGTATGGTCAATATAATTGTGGATAGGTTATTTCCTGCAGTATTGGTCGGGATCATGTACATGCTCCATTTCTTTATTCGCTTCATTAAGATGCCTTAACCTTTCAAAAGGTTACAGTACTATTCTGGAGTAATATTAGATTGTGACAAATTTTATGTATATATGTACAAATCACTGTGATTAATCCGTATATTGTTGTCTCCCTTTCATTATCTCATTTTTCAGATGCCTAATCGTTTCTTAAACACATGTCTTCTCTGTTTAATTTTTCATTGTTTATAGAACTTAATAATAGAATGTTCTTAGAACAATTCAAACAGTACATAGTCTAGTGTTACAGAAAATTAAGTTATTCTCAGAAAATAACCGATCATAATGAAATAAAAAAAGATTTATTACTTTTTATTTGCACCACTCTAATCAAACAAAAGTTACTTTATTGTGTACTTACGTTATCATTGAGGGTAAATGAGTCATTAACTTTACGGTTATATAGTTTTTTTTTTTCTTCAAACAATGCAAAATCGTTTCATTGCTTCATTCGGAATGCCTGAAGTCTTTGATGTCATTCATAACATTTGTGACTAATATATAAGTTATTTTTAGAAATTTGTACCACTTTGTGGAAAAGGAAATAATGTTGTTTTTGTTCATCTTTATCAGCATTGATTTATCGTCTCCAAAACTGTAAAAAAAAAAAAAAAATGGTCTATATATAATTATAGCAACAAGTATATAAAATGAGATACACTTTTGTTAATGTGTTAACAGTAAAACTGGAATTAGATAATATGGCAATTACATAATAACAATAATAATAAAAATTATCGTGGCAGGCAGTGCAGTGAAAAAAATCTCCGGGCGCCAATGACCTCAGATGTTGACGCGCCTTATATCCAACACACTATATTTAAGTTATTGACTCACTACATACAAAAACAATTTACTAAATATTAAATGGTACCTGAAATTGCCATGTTACTTTATCTACTGCGAAAATTACCAACTCTTATTTTACCACAATTTCAATGTCGACCTTCCTACCCTAAGTGTGTACTCGTCGACCTTGTCTTCTGCCTATATATATGTATATATATCCTACACTAACACATCTATGTCTTTAAATAATCATCTCGAATACTAGCCTTAATTACATTCTTCGCAAATTTTACTTGCGTCAATCACTTTTATAATTTTCTAAAAATCTTATGTTGATACACTTACTTTATTGACGTCCTTACGATTGTATTATTATTATTATTATTATTATTTGAATTTAAGATGCGTTAACATCTGAAGTTGTTGGCACCCGCAGCTTTTTTTTCCCTGTCTGCCACCAGTTAGTGAGCTGTAAGAAGCTTCAAGGAAGTGAAAATCTAAGGGCCAGCAGCTGGATTCGAACCTGGGATCTCCGTCGCGTGGAAAAGATTCTAATTAATAGTAATTTTTAAAAAAATTTGAACATATTGTTACTTAGTTGACCTTTATATAACATTTAAAGATGGTATGGTACTGTTAGTTGTAGGTCATTTATAGGTCATGAATCTATTACTTTTTTACCGCCCTACATTTCTAAAGCTATAAAGGAAGGTATTATTTTGGTCGAGACAGTTATATATATTAAAATGTATAATAGAATTTAGATTATCGAGTGCTGAAGAAGAAAGAGAGAGCTACGGACAGCGAACCTTACTCATTGAGAAAGCTATGCTGGGCGATCTACCTTAGTTTATGAGCAATTTAAATTTACACATTGAGAAAATTCCATTTTGGTTTTTCTGCTCTTTGTTTTTATCTTTATTGGAATGATTTAGCTATTGCCGTAAATTGGTATAATTTTTTTATTTAGATTACTATTCCATCCGTCGTAAATTTTTTTTTGTGTTTTTGTTTCCCTGATAAGCAAAACTTTGCCTGTCATAAATTTAACCAATTCTAAAATTATGTACAATACTTTTTAAGTGGATTTAAAATTCAAATTTATCTTGCACAAGGCTAAAATTTGTTTTTCAATAAAATGCATTCCTAATTGTTAACAGCTCTAGATATAAAAGTAATACCAAAGTAAAATCCTTGCTGATAAAAAGATAATTAATCTCTTAAATGTACGAGTATATTATTATGTCATCTTTCAATGAAATAGCAATTCTGTTTACGTTTTTGACTCAGCTTTTAGCAGTCGTGATTTAACAAAAACCCATATCAGATCAATGTCTAAAGTCACCAAGCAGGTGGCACATTTGATAACAAGCCTATTTGCTGTTTTACTATTGCTCCTAAATCACATACCAGTGATAAAATAGCTCAATATTTCACGAACATACTTTAAAAATGTGGAGATAGCACTTTCCCGATTAAAGATACTGTTTTATGTTTTTATCATATGAAAAGTATTTTTCCAAATTTTACTTACTCAAAATGCGTTTTTAATCTTACCTTGCTGTACAGAAAGCGGAGCTCATCGCATACTTCCCCGTTAGAATGTAGCGTCCGTATGAACTTTATAATATTATGCGAACAACGCTTTCAACTTTTAAATTTGAGGGCTTCACATAACTTACTGCAATTTTTCATAAAGTTGAATAACTCTTTATCAAAGTCTGTACTTTTACTTGTCTTCAATAATTGAGCCATTCACTTTACAAATCGATTATCTCCTCTTTTTGAAATATATTTAATTTAAGTGTCACACTTGGTTCAGTGATAGCTTTGAACATTTATAATAAATTTCTTAAATAATAAAGATTAACACCATTAAACGAAATCATTTTTTGGCTATTAAATAATAAATAATTTATTTCAGAAGCCATTTTGATTCAACTCTGTGCCCTAATGTAAATCAGTGCAATAATTCATCTCTGTAGCAGGCCGTGAATGATAATGGTAAATTTATTAGAATTTATATTGTAAACGAAATTTTTAAAAAACAATGCACATTATTTCATCGCATTTCTCCATTTTTTGTTTTATGGAATTAATCGAGTTATGAAGTGAACGGCTCAATTTATAGACGTGCTCTAATTTGAGTTAGCCTACTTACCTTTAACGGGTGTAAACCTACGTTGGAGAAAATTGCATAGTAGAAGGTATGTGGTAGTTCTTGCTTAGATGCACTTTTTTTAGATCAGTAGACATACATGTTGAAAGAGAAGCTGTTGGTGTGTTGGTTACGATGTCGAAAGTACGACACAATTGCAATGCTTTCATTTTATTGCCGGAGAAGGCTTAAAGTTGCTGAATTTTTTTAAACAATCTTTGTTCTTCGTTACATAGCTAATGTTGTTCTAACATAGCTAATGAGCTATAGGGACTCTCCTACGTATATTTTATTTTTGTCTAGGAAGTCACAGTTCACTGCAGCGAAAGAATACCAGCGTATTAACTCGCCTTAAGTTAATATATTAGGATCTTATATTTTATTGATCTTATGAACCAGAATTTTTGTTTTTTTAAAATAAATTTAATACCATTTATTTATCATTATTGGAACTCGGGCGGGTGATGTATCTACGAAATGTATTTAGGCATCCCTTTAAAATGTATTTTAATAGTTTACCAGGGCTTTCAGTGAAGTAGTACTGTTGTGTAGGCACCTTCAGATCATATTAATTACACCAAACCAGCCGCCTCTTAACGCCCTATTTTGAGTATACCCCCGGTGAGGTGTGATAAAATTAAAAGTTTTTATTATTATTTACAATAACAGAAAGATTGTGAGTAATTAGCAAAGATTTTTTAATCAAAATAATGATTAATTTTGTACAAGTTTAGACGTACAGATTTCTTTTTCACTGACTTCTACATTTTTAATTGCAAGTTTATCATCAAATATGAAATGGTATGATTGAAATAATATAACTGACTCTGCAATATTTTTATTCAAAGGACCAGCTACTTTGTCTCTTATAAATATCTTTTCTTTATTAAAATGTTAAAGTAGTAGTTGCTTGCTTTTAATAATTTCTAGGTTTAATGTAAATGCATATATCATCATGATTCAACTTAGAAAAAAGTATAAATTTATGAAATATTAATAGAAAAGGGAATTTTAAATCCAATATAACGAATAAAAACAAACATACCTGCCAGCATAGTGCATCGATTTAGCTAATGTGAACGTCCGTGACCTCTCTATTCAATGATAAAATACTAAGATCGATCGATCAAACATGCTCTCATTCAAAAAGCAACTAGCTCTGTTGAGTCTAATTGTTCTTAATGGCGGCAAGTGGAATTATAGAATTATTGCTATGTACCAAATTTTTAAATTGAGTTACACAGAAATTTTTGTTTTTAGGTTCTCTCAAATAAATGTTTTTTTCTCTTGTGAATACAATCACAGTGTAAGGAAATTTAAATTCATTATTTATAGTTGCTGAAAGTAAATTACATATATATATATAGAAAAGTAATGGGTTATAAAGAATACTTTTGCCAAAGCAGCGGTCTGCTCACTACACCCAGATTAGCTGGCAGATCTGATCCTATTAACATTAAGCAGTTATCCCTAATATGGCCAAGAGACTTCCTTACCTGTCAACGGCTGGTTTGGGACCTCCTCCATCTCTTCTAACGCTCTTTAAAACTCCATTAATCCATCCTACAACGTCGGTAGGATACTGGGATTACGGGTAGAGAATTCATTGCACCGAATGAAACCCGCACCAGTGAAGAATTATCACCTCATTAGAATACCTTTAGTGACCTTCAGAAAACTTAGACGGTATTCATTGCTCTCAGAATTTAAAGCAGCACAGCAAGTATGAACTGAGAGACGTAATTCTTAATTAGGTATCAAGAAGGGATTGTTGGCAATCCGCGAAGAACCTAACATCAATATTAGTAAATCCTTTCCAATGTAGTTTTAATGGTGTCAGCTCCTCTTGAAAGACAAGAGGTATACCCAACTAATGACGCACGAAAGATTAATAATGCCGAATTAAAGGCGGCTGTTGGACGCAGTGACATGAAGCGTTAGCCCTGTTATAGCAACAGTAAAAAATAATAATCCGTAGCAATTTTCATAGAACATTAGATGAACTAAAAAAAAAAAACTATTTTAATTCTCATAAATGTGTGTTGACAATGAATGAAATCATGCTAAACAGTTGTCTGGGTTTATGAACATTGAACCTTAACCCGCCCAGAATGCAGTCGAAATAATGATAAATTATTATTCATTCAAATGACAGATTAAATTTAATCTAATAATTGTATAAATGTTATCAGTAATTTACAAACTAGAGTCGTATTCTTTCCCCCCAATGTTTACTACGTATGTAACAGCAAATCATTGAATAGTATTTAATCAGTTGTTCCCTTATTTTACAAATATGGATTGAAATTTGAAAAGTTTATTTACAGTTTAAGAATTTATACAAATATAAATAAAAGGAGGTTTCAGGCTCAGCAAATATGGATTCTGTAATGTTAAAAGTATACATTTCATTGGAATCATCAATTTTATTTGGTCAGAAAACATTTTTATGATATATCTGTGCTAATATGGGTAACTCTGGGTTCATGAGGACATGATTAATTTAAATAATCTACTGTTTCCAAATGGGTTCGTGAAAAGTGTGTGAAATTTAGTGAATTAGAATTGTCTAAATTTATAATTATTGATTTAAATAAAAATTAATTCAAGTTATAAATTCCCAAATTTATTATTAACCCATTTGCATCATAAGCGCATATATGCGCTCATTTTGTCTGACAACTATCACCAGAGCGCATATTATACCTGTGCATTTTGTGGATGCAGTCAATGAAAATTGGTAATCAGGGTAATCAGAAAAAATGAACAGTTGTTTTTCCGACGGCAGTGACGAGGCAATAATTAGACCTAGACCTACAAAACGCAGACGTTTTTTTTGGAGTACAGACAAGAGCATTTCACGTTTTCAAGCAGAAATTAGCGCAAGAAATACTTGAAAAAATATATCAAAAAAAAAAAAGATACCACAAAAGAGAATAATATTTACACCATGTCTATCATTGCCTCGAAGATTTACCGGTCAACATTTTCCAACCCTTATCGAAACAACTTCATCGAAGAAAGCTCGCAAACGTTGTGTAGTTGGTTTATCAGAAAAAAAAAGAATAGAAAAGATACATTTTACCTATTTGATAATTGCCATATGGCAATTTCAAGTCTTATCATGTTGTGTAAAATAATTTGATGCCTTGTCTTTTATTATTATTTTTAATCTATAAGGAAATAAAAATTCTTTAAAATAATGAATAATAAACTTTATTTAACATTTAGGTATATACATATGTACATAAGGAGTTCCAGTATAAATACTATAACCTCCAGCTACTAATATTGTTACAAAATAAAATAAAAAAAATAAAACTAAAAGTAAATAATGAAGGGAAAAAACCCTCAGCCTCTAAGGAAAGTTTTATTTCAGGGAGTCCCTAACTCTTCTGTGCCTGTGCACCGTGTCCAAACTATAGTCCCCTATTAGTCTGCAGAGGTGGTTGTGACTCAATTCACACATACTGAAGAAACCAGTAGCGAGGTACTTGATGTTGTGTTCTACATAGTCCATGTAGGTGTTGGCGTGTAAGTCTATAATACGCGTGTAACGGGGGGGAAGTTGTCACAAGCCTGAGGAATTTATTTTGTATGATCTGCAGTGAGGCGATATTGGATCGACATGTCAAACTCCAGGAGGGACAAGCATAAAGAAACATGGGCCTAACCTTGTACAGTAGGAATTTATTCTCTGGGGACAGTTTAGAGTCCCTGCAGAACAGCGGGAATAGTACCCGAATGGCTGCCTTACCTTTATTTACTCTGTCCTTTATGTGGGGGGTAAAGGCCAGCCCACGATCCATTATTACTCCAAGGTCGATAAAAATTCTTTAAAGTTCACTATTTTTGCAATATTCTTTTTATTTTTCATGTTTTGAAACATTTACAATTAAATAGAATAAAATAAAAAAAAATTGGTGATAAAATATTTTTTCATTTTTCCGTGTTATGCAAATGGGTTAAATTTTAGGTATTTCTTAGTGGAATTATTTTTCTTTTAAAAACAACAATTCGAAGGTTTGGCTTTAGAACAAGTTTTCCCACTTGAAGCTTCACTTGGGAAACTGTACGGTGTTCCTAATGACTAAATTTGATGTATCCTCGGAAACTAAATTTTTCACGGTAAATTTTTATCTCAAAAGTAAACATTCTATTGGGATCTCAAATTTCAGAATCAATTCTTACAATCTTCCTCTCTTTAGAAATACTAGAATAATTTTCAAATTCATAATTTAAAATATTTTTTTCACGCTACAATTTTTTATAATTGTTATTTACAGTAAAATAATTGATTTAAATATTAATTAAGTTTTATAGCATTTGCGCCCGTTAAATAGAAGACATCCTTTTGCCCCATTTCGTCTGACCAATACAATGTGCTGTTACTTTAGTCCAAAATTTTTAAAAAAGAATAGTATAAATTTCAATAAATAGTGTGAACACAATGTGAAATTTTAACCTAAAAAAATATTTATTTTTCAATTTTGCTTTGATTTGTTTTTTATTTTACTTTAGGTACTTTGTATTGGGAAAAAAGTATAAGTCGCATTCGCTTTGCATAATTCGCTATGTTATGTAGAACCAATGACGATCAAGTAGATTGTGAACAGGTTAATTAGTAGAGTGAGAATTTTAATAAATTATTCAAAACTTAATTACATACTGTGGTATAGTTACCACTTAATAAATTATGTGCCACGGTAGCCGAGCGGTTAGAGGCGAGACCTGTAAAGCTAAATATGTATTGTGGTACTGGGTTCGATTCCCGGTCTTATCCCTTGGATTTAATTTAATGGTTATTAAAAAAAGAGATTTACAGTAAAGTATGTTTGCTAGTCGCCTCCGTCCACGACACCTCATTGGTAGTTGGACGTTAAGCCCCGCCTGAAAAAATAGGCGATTAATTTACTTTACTTACTTAATAAATTATGCCATGTGAAATAATCAAATGTTTAAGTTGTAGCATAATAAAACAACTATTGTAAAAATAAGTAAAAATTGCTTAAAATGATTCTATATTTATTTTCTTTTGAGGGGCGGAATTTTTAAAAACAATGAACATTATTTCATCGCGTTTCTCCATTTTTTTTTGGTTTTTGTTTTATGGAGTTAATGGAGTTGTGCAGTGAACGGCTTATATATTCCTTTTTTATTTTTTAAAAAAAGCTCGCAAACACACATTTTCACCATCCGTTAAAGCCCTAATATTTGCACTTTTTTGCATCACAATTCCTATGTGCAAAGCTATTTTCGTTATTCACATGGTAGTTCAGAGTCTGGGACGACAAAATTTGAAATTAAAAATGATAGAGCGGCTGTTCATGGGCTTTATAAAACGGCGACACGATTTGAGGTTTCACAATCCTCCAGAACATCCGTCAGCTTCTTTATGGAACGGCACTGTATTGCAAAGTGAATTGCGTTTTGTAACAGCGAATTATGTACATTTTAGCTACGACCTATTTATAATTCAATTATTGATTGTAAATTTAATTATCTTCACATTTTCATTATAATTTTCCAAGTTGATTTTTATGTTTTTTCTTTTCTTTTTTTTTTGGCAGTGGTTAGGTCAGAGTGTGTTGGGGAAAAGGAAGAGAATAATGGAGCTAACAGCAGTAAGTCTTTCAGTTTGCATTGGGGCAAATCCTCTGGGGGCAATCAACACGTTACTAACATTGCACGCTCTTTAAAACAACTATCAACAATGTTATTTTTTTTTCTTTTTTTTTTCATAATTGCGCAACTAGTCCTTGTGAAAATAAGCTCTATTAGACCACTTGAGAACCCAAGGAGCTCAAGTTTTCCCGTCACAGTAAAGAATGGAGCAAATCATTCACCTTTCAACTATCTTTCTAAGTCCATTTGTAGACCCATAAATTTATACTTTTTAAAAATAAATTCCTAGTCTAACAAAAAATTTCACTCACTGATTTGGAGATTATTCAATGGGATTTCCCAAATTTAGTAGGCCCAGTCCAATTTTCTCAACACATTTAAAAGAATGAATAAAAAATATTGCATTTTCTACCTTCTTTAATTCATTCATAAATCCAGAAGGTTCTTTTTAGTTATGGTTATCCTAGGTTCTTTTCTATATTAATCGGTCATGAAAATACAACTCTGATACAACATAGCCTTATGGGGCCATAATATTAGCTGATCCTTAGGACAATTGCCATCTCAGCAGAGAATGGCGTAAAATCCGCTTGCTAGCTTGCTTGCCAAATTCTTAAATAAATAAAATGTGGTCCTGCAGGCCTTGGTTATTAAAAATTTTTTTTTTTTTTTATTTTGGAAACTATAGACAAAAATCAATTATTTATTTCTATTGTTGTATCTAAGATCGTTGATTGCCGATTTTGAGACCCTTCTTCACTCAGCATCCCCAAAATTCCAAACCTTAAAGATTTTTGCAAAGATGAATCTCGTACTTCCAAAGGCTGTTTTAATAGTTTGAGATGACCGTCGGAGCATCCATTATTATCTGAGTGGCCTTCTGTGTTACTGACTCCTTATCTAGCCTTAAAATTTTATTGAAAAAGAAAATATAAATTTTTCTTTCACATTTTTTTCGTGCCAATATTTTTTAAATTATCAGGCTTGTTGGATGTAATAACATTGTTGATAGATACTGCTAAAAACTTTTTGCTCCTAACCAGTGCTGTAGCATAAGTTTTTTTTTTATTACGTTCATGATTGCTTTTTCAGTTTTTATTAAACATTATGATCATTAATAAAAATACCATTAAACAACATTAATGGCCTTCTACGCTGATTTAGATTTGTTAAACAAAAGCAGACAACACATTAATTGGAAAGTAATCTTCCATATTAAGTATCAAATTAGCTTGTAAGTTTTTCTTTCTAGCTACATCTTATTTAGTTACTTGTCCCAGAACACGATGGCACTTTTAACGTCACCTAAAATTGCAAAGATACCTAAGGACATCTATAATAGTTGACATCTTAGCCTTGAGTATTTCAAACACTTGCACAAAAGTAGGGCGACTTTGGTGCACCACGTTAAATTAAAGACCGCTACAGAATATTAGCATTTTTTTGTTTTTGCACTATTCTATGGGGTTTTCGATCTTAGAACATTTTTAAATATTTAATTAAGTCAAAATTAAAAATTTCTTGGAAAAAAAACGAAGAAGTCTAGTGTGATTTTGTTGCAGGCAGAAATGTTTGAGCATACTCTTTCTTTCACAAAATTTCAAAGTCGCAGTAAAAAATAAGAATGAATCTTAAATATGACTAGCGAAAGATGTGAAATGAAAAGTTTCTAGCTGGCATGTTGTCGCGTAAAACTGATTGTAATGGACGTTACAAGTGCCTCGTGTAGTAACATTTAATTAAAGAATCAATTTTTAATTTCTTTGCTTAATCTTATTCTATTGTCAACAAAAAAATATTCCAATATCTAATAATAAGTTCAACTATAAAAAGAATAACGAGTACATATATGCAATTTTTTAATGACTAATTTTTGTTCTGTTATAGTTGATCGCAATGGAAGGAGACCTTGCCCACTTTGCACTAAAGTCATATCAAACAAGTCAAATTTATTAAAACATATGCGAATTAGACATAGCGATGCATATAATCCAGCATGTTGTGTACTGTGTAATAAAGTGTTTAAAAATAAATACAGTTTGCGTGCACATTTAAATATTTATCATAAAGACTACATAGCACCAGGTCCTCCAACTACTGGACAAAATCAGTTACCAACTAGTCCAGTAAGTCAGCCACAGGTTGAACCAACTCCACAATATTTACCTGGTGTGTAAAAAAACAAAGAAAATTGTGGTTACTCTTTAGTAATTATGTAAAACTTTTACGATAAGACTTCGTGGAGGTTTATTATTGTGAGAAGCTATCCGTTCCTTAAAATTTATTTATTTAAAAAAAAACAAAACAAACAACATAGAATAATGACTGAATGTAATCTCATTTTTTTAAAATTTTATTATTTTTTTTATTAATTACATAGTTTCCTTTCTTCTTTAGTAAAATGTGGTTCTTTTTAATGCGATTAAAATTTCCATTTAATTAATTTCGTAAACATTTAGAGGTTTTGTAATTATGACTTTATTTGGAGTTTTTAGAAAGCTCTGGACAGCTTCTCTAATGTTTTTTTTAAAATTTATTATGAGTTCAGTGTTCCAGAGAAAGATTTGAACCAATCATAAACTTGATCCCACCTATTATGGTATCGTAAGAAGAATTGTAGTAGATTTTACTTAGCTTATTAAAGATGGAATTTTGGCATAATGGTTTGTGCAAATATGGAAGTAAAAAACCAAAAATGTAAATGCATATTTTTCTACAATTAACTTTTTAAATTTCAGATTATATTTTATACTACATGAAGAGAATATAAATAAAAATAGAAGTCTGTAGTATTAGTGATTTTTAAACTGTGTGTAGTTTTAGAGATTTGTTTTTTACATCTCATTAAATGTATGTACATAGTAGTTTTATCGTACCTGTCGTATTAGTGATTTATTTTTTAATTATTTTAGTAGGGTTCTTATATTTGCGGTAGGAACTAGCGTTTAAATTAAATCAAATTTTGTTTGAATTTTTTTTCTTAAAAAAAAAAATGAAAAAATAAATAAAGGAGCACACAACAAAAATATCTTTTGGCATTTTAATAATTTTAAATGAGTAACGTATTGTCTTTTGAGAAATTGCTCACAAAATTGAAGGTTGTGTTTTGAAATTTCTTTTCGAAATTGTTTTAAATCTGTCGTATTTAGGTGTAGAATTGTATATATAACTGAAATAAAAAGATAAATCTTGTGTGACGTTAAATTGTACTGTGCCAAAAAGGTAAGATTATTTCCTTCAAGGATTTTTAAGGTTACTTTTGGAATGTTCATTTATTTTTTTAACTAGTACGAACATCTCTTCGATGTTTTTCTGAAGTGATAGAATTCTTCTTTTTGCATCTCCCACCCTCTATTTCTGGCGTTTCTTCACCAAACTGTGTCATCTCGTAAATCTATAAAAATTCTCTAATTTTTCATATCCACCACTCATTTTTTTTTATAAATGTCTTCCTTACAGTTCAGATTATTGTAATGTTCATTAATTTTTACCAACTTAACTCATTCCAGACATCCTTTTAAGCGTTCTTTCAGATTAACTGTAATACTTTTATCTAAAAAGTTTAGTATTAAAAGTGGTTGATCTGTCTATACATTCTACATGTCTATATAGGTTCTGACTAATCAACAGACGTGGATACTTGGTCCTTTCTTTATGTGCTGAAGTATGTGACATCTAAATATCTTTAATGTCGCTGAAAGACTTGCTATCAAAAGGTTATTCTTACCTACCAGTCTCCAAGGCTTTCACTGAGAATATTTCTTTCCGGTTGAAGATAATCATCGTAGTTTATATTCAACATTTAATGATCAAAATCTCATTATCGTAATCTTACCTTTAGCATTTCAGTACACCTTCATTACTTCTGTGAAAAATTATACGCGATTCTGTGGGCAGAGAAAAAATTACATTTATTTTTATACCTGTCTTAATCTGATATCTCTGTCCTATTTTTCTTTCCTTTGCTGCATGTTTATTTTAAGATTCACTAAGTTAAATAGTTAACACCATTTAATCGTTATATACAATAATTAAAAAAAAAAATCATGCTTATTATATTTAAATCCATTTGGATAATGACTGAGCGAAATTATTTTATTTGACTAGTTGAAATAAAAATTATTTTACTGGCCCTTTCAAACTTATTATTTTCGTATTATTATTAGTGCCAGAATTACTTTTATAATTTGATTACCTTTTTATTTTGCTCAGTCGTTTATAAAATCAGAATTTTTGTGTTTAAGTAATAAAATAAAATAAATAAATAAAAAATATACCAACCAAAGTTATAAAATTATTTTCATGGCTAGAATATTTTAGAAAAGCTTTCTTCTTATTTTTGCATATGTATTATATTATTTTTTGGGTAATGATCTCTCTTTTATTTTTATTTGTCAGTGTTGAGATATTTTTTGTATAGTACAAATTCAGAATGTTTTGAAAAACTAGTAACTACTATGATTAGTCAATTGCTCTAAAAAGTCAATTTGTAAAAGAAATTAAGAATGATTTAACTAGCAAATTTTTAGTGCACGATCTAAATTGAAACCTATTTAAAGATAGGATTTGATCTTGAAACTAGTTACTTCCTTTGGGCATTAATTACAGTAAAAACAAAAGTGTGTACCATTAATTTTAATAAATTGAATTACTTTTAGTAAACTTTTAGTCATTTTTTCTATTTCAATTTTTAAAAAAACAATTGGATAAATTTTTAAATATTTGCATAAGTTTTATCAACCAAAAGTACGTATTTTTCCTTCATTAAAGATTTGGAACATATTGCATTTTTTCAATTTGTGTTGAATTTGAATTGTTTAAAACTAAAATAATTGTGACCAAATAATTGATAAGTTTAATTCTTAAATTTAAGTACTTTGAGATTTAAAGACTGGGGAAATTGTTAGTTAATCCTCAAAATTTTAAATTTAGGAAAGATTAAAATGAAGAATTTTTTTTTGTTTTCCTAAAATAGCCTACTATTTGCCATAATTATATTTTTAGAAATATTTTTATACGAAAAAAAAACACCGAGAGAAAAAACATTTGTTCTTTTTTCTGCACCATATCAAAATTAGTTCTAAATGTGCCTTTCAAAAGGATCAAATTCTTGTTGAAATAATTTGCTTTTAAAAAATGAAACGTCAAATCAATGGTATTAACATATATATTTATACCTACATATATCAGAGCACATGCAAGAAACAATAGTTTTGTAAAAATATTATGGTTACCTGATTTATTGATAATATCTCTGCACGAGTATTTTATTTTATTTTTTGTTTTAAATGTACCATTTGTAATTTATTTTTTACGTGTATTTTATAGAATTAGGGAATACACAATTTATTTTATTTGTATGGTGTATTCTTTATTTCCAATTCTTCAATTATACAAAAAAAATAATGGTTTCTACTCACATTAAGATCAGTTAACATTGATCTAGATAAAAAAAAATCTCAGCTTGAATAATTTTTTGTAGTGGGGTAATGTCCTTCGAATCTCTCCTCCCAATATTCCAGACTATGGGTCAGTCTAATTAATTCCTGGAGAATTAGCATGTTGAGCGAGACGAGTTCTTTCCTTAAAAAAAGGTAAATTTTGTTTAAAATTGTGTTTTTTTTTTATGTGGTTCATAACATATTTTATTCTATAATACAATGAATAAACATTATTTTAATATTATGAAACATTTTTTTCAAAAATGAATATTTTTGACTTTCGTAGTATTTAACCGTTTGAATGTGTTCATCCGTTTTGTACCTAACGTTACAAAACAAAAATTTTAAATTTACTAATCAAAACTCAATATAAATAGAATTTAAGAATGGAATGATTCTCACCTTACAAGCATCTGATAAAGAATATAGAATTTAAAGTATTTTACAATGATAAAAAATTCTATTCTTTTTTTTTTTTTAATAATTAATTTGGTAATCTCAATAAGAGATAATGTTTTGATAGATTTCGCACCATATCAATTAAAAGCAATATTCCAAAATTTCTTGTGCCTCTTTTTTAAATTTGGTAACTTATTTTTAAAACACCGTAATTTGGCACTCTGTCAAAAGAACATGGAAAAAAATAGATATTTTTAGTCGTCTTATTATTAAATAGGTATAAGCCACGTTATTTACTAAATAAAGTCACTATTTGATTAGCTTAAAATGTCCCTTTAGAAATGGTGTAATTTATTATGGTTTTATATTTTATTTTGGACTAACAATGGTTTTACTATCGCCTTGCATTAAAATCGAAAAATGAAGAAGAAAAATATTGAAGAAAACTAATAGATTGTTTAAGTGGAAAGCTTGATAGGAGCCAAAAAAAAAGTTTCAAAAAGGTTTCCTAATTAGAAGCAATAACGCCGCTTTTAAAAGGTCAAGGTCCGTATGTGGAGGTGGGAATAGAAATAAGAGGGTTATCAGGTGTCTGTTATCAATACGTGTGCTGTCTGATCATCAGTAAACTTTAGCATGTAAATATGTGCGTATAGCTCAGTAGTTGTCCTACAATTTGGGGAGTGCTCTAAAAGAGTGACCGATAATAACTCTTCCAAATTTGTTTATTTTTATTTACAGAAGTTGTGGCCAATTTTTTTTGTGACGATGTGTAACAGTAACCTTATTTTATGTTAAATATGTTCTCATCTGTTTTTTTCTGTAAGTTTTTTTATCGCTTGTTTATTTAATAATGGTTTCTGGATTATATAAAAGTGTTATCCTTTTAATTTAAATATACATGCTTACAGAGAATAAAATATGACAAATATTTAATTCAGTGTAAACAGTTATTTGTGTTATCATCTTAATTTGATTTTTTGTATTTTGTTTCATTAATTTTATATACCTTTTTTTAAATAACTTTTTCTCAACTGCGCTAAATACGTTATCTATATTTATGTGGTGTAAGGTGCTCATATAAAGCAAAAATATGCTATTATTTTATGTAGAAGCAGCAGTGTTATGGATGCTGGGGAGTTAGAGAATGCTTTGGAAGAGCGATCAAAAAATCGGTGGTGGCTTTGTACTCTATTTGTGCTGGCAAGTTCTCCTGGAATATTTAATTCAATGCACATTACTTCTTATGTATTTATTTCTGGTAATCCCAAATTTTGGTGCGACATCCCAGAATTACGTAAAGCAAATTGGACAGATGAAGAAATTCGAAACATTAGCGCCATTAAGTAAGCTTTTTTTTCTATAATGAAAATATTTATTTTTAAAATTTATGGTAAAGTTTAAAAATTGAGTTTGAAAAGTAGGAAATAAAAAATATTTTATTTAACATTAATACAATGTTCGACTAGTCCACAGGCTGAAGAAAATTGTTTTATGTACAAGTGGAATTACAAATATTTTGAACAAATAGGTTTTAATGAATCCGTGAATTATGTTCAAAATAATAAAAAGCCAACAGAAGTAAAATGTACTAAATACCTTTATGAAGAAGATTTCCCTACAATAGTCGATGAGGTAGGAAAAGATATTATCTAAAATAATCCTAAATTAATAACAGAAAAATTCTTTGAATAAATTATTTTTCCTTTTAAATAGTGGGATCTGGTTTGTGAATATGGAACTTTAAAATCTGTCGCTCAAGTTGCAGTTGCACTAGGCAAATTTTTTGGTGCATTTTTTTTCGGCATGTTTGCAGACAAGTACGGTACATTTTTTAAAACTTTTACAAAGAATTAATTAATTTTTTTAAAAATGTATACTGAATATTTATTTTTCTTTTTCAGATTTGGTAGGAAAAAATGTTTTGTATTCAGTTGCTTTTTATACATAGTAAGTGGGCCCATAGCAGGTTTTGCTCATGATTATTACCTGTTTCTGGTAATGAGACTACTAATTGGGATTGCTGGATCAGGAGTATACGAATCTGGCTATACAATACGTAAGTTTTATAATAATTTAATTTAAAAGGGGCGAGAAGAATGAGTTTATGAATCATTTAAATATTTACCAAACTTATAAGCAAATTTGTTAGATCAAAGATGTATTCCGCAAAAGAATTGTACGCTCCTACTATTCACCGCCATCTATCGTATGTAATAGGAAAGACTGGTATTTTGTTTTTGAGTGATTCAATTCAAACCTATTCCCAACCAGATTTATCTACACTCTCAAACGCTTCTCTGTAGGTCTGAAATGATCTCACGATTTACTTAATATCGTCAGCATATGGCATCATTTGTATGGTTCTAATATTAAAAATGTTGCTGGTTTGATTTCCCGATCTCTTGTTGTTATATCAAGGTGAGATTGGAAAGTAGGTAGGAAAGACAATTGTGAATTCTTCAGATAACTCTGATGTGCATTTTTACAACATCTGTTCAACGTCATTTTAACAAGATACACCAATTTTGGTGACACCTCCAACAGAACGTTGTAAAATTCTCTGTTCGAACTGTTATAGTGAGCACTGTAGTTAATAAAAAAATTATGGGAGTGAAAGTTAATATCCCTTGGCCTTTTCCATTAATATTTCTAATGTGATAACGCTGGTGGATTTGATTTTGAAGCCATCTTGTTCAACGAAAGATAACCGTCTACGATACACGATGCCAGAAAGATTTGAAGATCGTAGGAAGCAATGAAATTCCAAGATAACTCCTTTTTATGAATGGAGATGATGATTTTATTCCAATCTTAGAGAAATCTCCTCTAGCTTTCCTTAAAAAATAATATTTTGCAACGTCCTAAGCATTTCGTGCTGCATACTTAAAAATCGATGGTTTAAGGAACATTTATGGGTGCCTTATTACCTTTGAGCCTTTCAATAAATTCTTCATTGCCTCATAGATCAATTTTATCAGAACCCACACATAATTGCTCTCTGGAATTTCTTTTATCCTTATCTGCTACTGTTTGAGCTTAATTTAATTTTGTGCTAACATTACCATCACACCATTAACTTCTTTTTCTCACCTACTTATCCGTCAGTTTTTAAAACCTTTTAATCTGGAATGAAAATCTTTCCGGTCACCATTCATTATCCTATAATGTGGTGGTTGTAGATTGCTCTCTTGCTAACAAGATCTGTCTTACTTGGGCATCACTATAAACATTAGCCCCTCGAAAGGTTCTGACAGCAAGCAAACTTGACACATTTGTGTCGCCATTTAGTAAAGATCTATTCAGCTGGTTTTTACAGTATCATTTCACCTCCACGCGGCCAGAAGTTTTTTATGGCAATAATATGCGTCTGATCACCAGTTTATTTGATACTAGAAAGTTTTATAAGTCTCTCTTCATCATCATTGGAATCATCGTTAATACTGTGTTTACCAATGTTTGGGAATCATTTTCTTGTCAAACTGTGCATTGCGGACACTAAAACGATTTTTATATCTGAACTTTGGGAATATTGTAAAAATGTATCAAAACCTTCTAAAGTGCAGTTCTCTCTTTCATTGAATACCTTCGTTAGTGCATGCACTAAGTTATTCTAAGAAAAATTCTAAGAATAATTACATTGTGGCCCTTAGATTTTATTCCTAGGTAATCTATTCGAAGATTAATGGGCCTAAAAACAATAATGGAAAGAGACAAGTTTCTTTAATACAAAGCGGTTCCATAGATATGTAACCAATTATCACAACTGTAGAATCTTGTAATGTTTTCTTTCGTGAAACTTCTATCTCATCTATTGCAATGGTTTCTATTTTATAGCGTTGCAAGTGCTATTCAAGAGCGAATGCAGAAAAATCAGAAGAAATTACGTTCCATGATGCTCATTTTATTATGATAAACAACTGTCTGTTTTTTTCTCGTGAGATCTGTTTCGGCAGTTTCCTATTGTAGTTTCGAAATACATATGTGGTCTTTTTACTGGGTGGGTTTTTGGTCCTAAGCCCAACCTTAACCTAGAGGACTTGGGAATGTTTTTTTTAGGGATTCCATCGCTTAGATCTGCCGTACTTAGAGATTCACCGTCAAGACAAAGTACTTAGTTTAGAATGGCGCGTTTACTCGAACTGTCACGCATCATCATCAGTCGTGTATTTGTTTATCGAACTGTCTGCGACGCCATAAACCCGCCGTTCCTGCGACGTGTCTTCTTATTTAGGCTTTAACCTGCTTATCTCGCTACTAAGTACCATGTGTGGTGCCGACCCATTGAAATTCCAAAACTTGGTGATGCTTCTGGGAATATAACCTAGACCAAGTAAAAACGTTCTACAAAATTTGTCGAGCACAAATTTACCTTCATGTTTACGTTTAATGTTTTCTTTCTTTTAAAACAAATAGATTTAAAGAAACGACATTTAGGCACTGTTATACCTTTCTTGAAGTCGTTTAAATTGTTAGTGTACAATGAACTCTGTAAGAGTTTAGAAACATTGCTTAGTTAATGTCTGTTATTTTAATCTAAATTAATATAATTTTATTTAATACTCTTTAACAAAAACTTTAAAATGTTTAAAATGTTAAGTATAAGGGTTGATTAAACGCCAAAAGGTACACAAATCAGCTAGTACCCAACATTTCATTCATGCTTAGCTGATATAATTTAAGTAATTTTGCTGCATTAACTTTTTCTTCACATTTTTTTAGAAATTATTAGATGTCACTTTGCCTTATATGCTGGCCATTTTCGTCTACAAAATATTTGTTCAAGTAGCACTGTAGATTGACAGTAATATCTATTAATCTATAATAATCAAACTATTAATTACAGGTTAGAAAGAAAACGTTATAAAAAATAATAAAAAAATATGAGGCTAAAAAATTCAAAACCTTTTTTTAAAAAATGCTTATATCAACATACATCAATGATTTTGTTTATTTAATTTATTTATTTTATTTTATTTATTTTTTTAAATCGTCGGTTTAAGTTCATTCTTCGATTAAAGCAATTGTTATTTTATGAAGTAGTCAAACGTTTATAATAATAGGTAATAATTATCTGGCTTTATCGCAAATAATATAGTTTCAATTACACTCTCAATGTAGCTGTTCTTCTCACAATGTTGTATATATGTAATATAAAATAAATAAGATATGCATATTTTTAGGGCAGCTAATTATTCCAGTATTTTGCTATAAGTAAAATTAGGGAGACTAAATTAAATTACAATTTATTGAGAAATGAATAATTGTTGAATAATCTACTTGTTATTAATTGTGAGTTATTTGTGCTCACGAATATTTCGGTAAGACGAATTCAAGACTGAAATATTCTGTTAAATCCGTGATTCAAATTTAAACAGTAGCTGACTCTAACTTTGTTTTTCTCTACTTTAACATGAATGTATATGTGACTACTAAGAATAAAGGGCATATTAAAGATAAATCCAAAGAATAATTTGAAATGGAGTTAAAATAAAGTACCTATTTAAAAACGAAGATATAATATACATTTTATCATAATTATAACAAAATAATATTATGAATGATCTGGCCAGCATAAGGGTCTGTGACATCTAATAATTTCTAAAAAAATGTGAAGAGAAAGTTAATGCAGCAAAATTACTTAAATTATATCAGCTAAGCATGAATGAAATGTTGGGTACTAGCTGATTTGTGTACCTTTTGGCGTTTAATCAACCCTTATACTTAACATTTTAAACTGTAAGTTTTTGTTAAAGAGATTTTTGTACCTTTTGGATAGATTTTCATTTTTGTCTATTTTACAAAGTTACTTATCTGCTTCACAGATTTTTTTAAAATTTAGAATAAGCAATTCTATCATTATAACCTGATAAGGTGTTAAGTCGGAACCATAACTATCATTGGAGAGATCTTTTTAAAGAATGATTATAGTTGCCATCCTCAATAACAATTTTTTTGAGAAAGCGTTTTGAATAAAATAGGAAGGTATTTGTAGGTAAATAGTAAAATTAAACTGCGTTTTCAGTACTTCCTCTTAAGAGGAGTAAGAAAAATAAACTGCGATTACAGTACTTCTCCCTAAAAGGCAAAGATTTTGAATCGAACGACAATTCATTAATGTAAATAGGTTCACCCATTGATAATTTTAACGATTGCAGTACTTCCTCTTAGTAGATGCAAGAGCTTGATGGTCCTTCACAGCCAAGTAGAGGAGCTTTAACAACTTATTCGAGCTGAATTTTATCAAAATCGGATTAAGCGTTATAGAAATATTGGTAATAATAGTTTTAGAAAGGGCCTTACTTGGGTGGGGCAAACTCCCCTCTTTATGAGGCACAGCGTTCAGACTTTTAAAGTGCAAATCTGTACAAAATTTCGATTCGAATGGCACTTCATTCATGACAATCGGTTCTCTTGTCGATAATTTGAAACGATTGCTATACTTTCCCTTAACAAGTGTAAGAGCTGATCGCCGCTTTAATGTTACGTAGAGGAGCCCTAACTCTATCATCCTACCAAATTATTTCAAAATCGGGCTAAGATTTACAGAGTAATTAGTAATAATAATTTTGGAGGGGGCCTTACATAAAGGGGGCTAACTCCTCTCCTATTCGATGTACAGCGTCGAGACCCCCAAAAGGCACATCTACATAAAAGTCCGAATCGAATAACACCTCATTCATGAAAATCGGTTCGTGCGTTTAGGCGCTACGCAGTTTACAAAAAAGGTAACAATAACAACAAGAAGAAGAAGAAGAACAACAATTTTTGAAAATGTAGTTTTTGTGCATTTTTCGCATCGTTTTTCTCGAAAACTAATTAATCTATGTTATTACGAAAAAATTACAGTTATAAAGGAGGATTTGCCCTATATTATAAAGAAAATTTGGGAATTTTATCTTTTATAGAAAAAGAGAAAAAAATTGTCAAAGTTGGGTGTTTTTCAACGTTACGCTTTTTCTTGCAGTTTTTGACGATCAACCCTTATATAACTATACCGGATAGTTTTAATTATATAACTAATATAACTAATGTAATATAGTTTAAGCAGATTCAATTAATTTGTAAGTTTCATTTATTTTGCAGTTACAGAATTGACGGTTAAGAATCATCGTACTCGTTTAGGATGTTTATATAATATTTCATATTCAGTTGGCTTAATGATTCTTCCACTTCTAGCTTATTATAGCAACAATTGGAGAGAATTACAGTATTATCTATCTTTTCCTGCTGTAATACTTTTAGTTCATTGCTGGTAAGTATCTGAAAACTAATACACATTACATAAAACACTTATTTGTCGATATCTTTAAATTTAATTTAAAGAAAACAGTGCACTTCACTGTGCTCAACCCTCTCAGAGTGCGTGTTCTTGTTTTGACAGGCCAGTCTTATTGGTTAAGGTTCATAGTTTTTAGTTATGCTTGCCCACTAATTGACATCATCGCCTTGCCTGTTACTATTGCCTCTATTTAGAAAATAAATTGAACTACATTTAATTTTTACCCTTTTAATTTTATATTAGCCGAGAATCTTTAAATTTTCTTATGCTCTGAATTTTTTCCATCATTATTTTTAAAAAAGTGGGAAATTTTTAGTCTTTTTCTTTATTAATAGACAAATTTACAATATATCTTGCAACGCGAAAATTAATGCATTTCTGGAAATTTTCCTTCATTATTTCAATTTGCATTTCTAAGTAACATTTTTATTGTTATTTATTATTAAAAGAAACATTTTATTTTCTAAATAGTTTTGGAACATCTTTGCATGATGATAAAAGTAGAAGGTAGTTGTTATATTATTTTTAAATATGATTATACTATTATCTTGTAATTTCAGATTTAAAATACATTTCCCTGTTGTAACTGTTTAAATTGGTATTTCTCAATGCTTTCTATTCTCTAGTTGAAATGAATTTTTCTTAATGTATTTCGCGATGCATAGAATACATATTGTATCATTTATTAAAAAATTTAGAATGAAATGCCGTCGTGAAGTGTAAAATATAATTTTTTTTAAAGGCTTATACCTGAATCTCCAAGGTGGTTAATTACACAAGGAAAATTTGAAAAAGCTAGAAACTTAATTTATGGGGAAAAAAAAGTTGAGATCAAGTTAGATACAGTGCATGAAGCACCTCAACAGGCAGCTACTGATACGACAGCTACTCGTAGAAATACGAATAGTCAAGTGAGTTAAAATCTAACGTACTTTCTTTTAAAGTAGGAATACAATTCATTGATTCTGTTACACACCAACTCGCCTCCTGATTGTCAAAAGCTAGCTCCTGAATCTCTAGAGCTACCGAATATTAACAATTATCCTCTCTAACAGATATATTCAATTGTATGACACTTATTTGATTCTGCCTCTATTTGAAATAAACAATGCAATTGGTTCCTGTACTTTATACATTACTTTGGTAATGTGCCAAATTAGATGCTTTAACAAGGCAATCTATAAATGCTTCGTAAAAAAAAATTCATAAATCTTAAAAGTTGAGGTATACAGAAACTGAACACAGTTTCTTATTCTGAGAGCCACACAATTTGGCAAGTAAACATGGTGCAATTAATGCATGTACACTGTATGAATTACCAAGGGAAATAAATTGTACATACATGGAAAATGGAGCATTACTACTACCAACAAAATCTGCAACAGAGGGCTCCAGCCCAAAATCCTCTCGCGTAAAGTTCCTTCGCCCATCAAGGCATAATAATGATGGGCAAGAAACTATTCAATTAACAACATTGTGGTCAAGAAACAATAAAATTAACCCACAGCTTATTAACGTGTAGATGTGTAGATTTTGTTGTAACTTGAAGATCCCGATTGGGTTGCTTATTTGTATGAACATTTCATTCCTTGTATCTACCGCCATGATGGCATAAGTGGACCTAAAGGCGAGAACTACTATATACCTAAAGTATAGAATTTCTTTTTTTTTTCACAAAACTTCTTAAATGCTTGTATAAAAAAGTTCATTTCATCCATCTGGTCTGACCATTACTTAAAAATGTTGTATTAATTTTCTAAAAAGCTATTATTTGGTTAGCAAAAATTTAGCTATTTATTCTTTCTGTACTAGCCTAGCACACTTCCCCAAAATAATGCTATACCAAAAATATAATAAGTAATTTTTCGGGTGTGTAGAGCTAACTTCAAAGATTAGTAATTTTGTTTTGTTTTTTTTTTCAATCGACAAGCTTTTGACAATCGAAATCGAGTTGGTGGTGCCAAGTGCATGTAATAACGGATCTCATTCCCATAAAATTATCACCATTAGGCGATTAAATAATGCTATGATTTTGTCGTGGAGCTTTAAATAATTGTATCATTAGTAATATAAAATGCCCTAATTGAATCATTTTCAATTTAGTTTAATGAGGTTCATCATCCTTGGTACAAGAGACTATTTTCTGCAGCACAAAGACTGTTAAAAATATTTGCATCTAGTGAATTAAGAAAAAGGATAATAATATGTTATTTCTTATGGTTTGTTGCATCAATGTGTTATTTTGTTATAGGTAAGTTAAACTTAGTAATTAACTCATATTCATTTTAAGGGATTTTTTTCTTTCTCAAAAACATTAACTGCTTTAAGTAATGTAACATAATTTTATAATTTACCTCTCGAAGGTGTTTCTTTAATATAAGTCTATCTACTAACAAAGCAACTAACAAAGAGTGCCCGATTTTAAACATAGCTTCTGTATCGAATTCATCAGAAGAGAATTAAATTTACTTTTTTTAATTAAGAAGTATTATTTGCTGCCTATTTTTAATGTTTTTCCACTAAGGAGAAATTTCTTTTGTTATAGTTTCATTTTCTAGTTAATCTTTTGATGTTGTTTGATATAAATAATTTGTGACAGACATCGTTAATTTTCTAAGAAATATAATTTCCCCCAAAATATACGGAAACTACTATAAACTTTTGCTTTTATAGAGGGTTGCTAATTATTAGCTGATTTTTTAAATCTAAGTTCATAGCTTAAAAGTCTTCTTCTTTTTTTTTTTTTTGGAGGGGAGAAAAACGTTATTTCAGATGCAAAAACAAAAACTGAATATTATTTCATATACCTCTTCTTCACTCTGTAAGTCAATATAAAAATGTCATTCTTCTAATCTTTTCTTGCTAGTAAGGTGCACATCGCTTGAGATTCACTCAATTTCATCTATTGATTCTCTGCTTGATTATCTACCCAGTACCCATCCTCCATGTTTTCGGTTTTAGCTCTTGTCAAGGAGGTCTATCAAATTTTTTTTCAAAATGCTCTGGAGGTATGTCCGAAGAACAGAATGTTTATGATATAAAAAACCTACACACAATACATCTCCGGAAATCATTTTTTAAAAACTTGTCATACTAGCCTTATCAATCGGTAACAGATTTTTTGAATCGCATATTCGCTTTAATAAATCTGTGTTGCAAACATTAACTTATATTTGTCCAGTCAGTTGTGACAATCAGCCTAAAGCGGGATGTATAATCTTATACTGGAAAAAAAAAAATTCTGTGAATTCACTATTTTAGCAAACCACAGAAACTGTCAGGTAACTCATTAAACAAGTAGTTATAATTTTGGAAAATTTAGACCTTAATAAAACAGATGTAATTCATAAAGTAGGTCAATCATTTCGCATTTTTGACTTACTCTATTTTGTAATTTTGGTTGTTTTTAAATATTTTTGAGAGAAATATATGCAGCTTATGATAAGTAATAATAATATCAATAGTAATAAATAATAATTTATAATAAATCTAAATTCATTGAAAAAACACAAGTAATATATTAATTAAATAAATCGTACAAAAAAGATTTTTAAGAGTTAAATTATGAGGTTGCATTCTTCAACTTGGGCGCAGATATTTCTAGTAGTTTTTCTTTAAATGATCTTCACTAGTTGTTTAACGTTGACGATGAATTTCTCTACTTGAATTATTGTCTGTGATTGGAACTCAGATATCGAAATTTGCCCGCTATGTAGTACTCGGAGAAGGAGTATGTACTTAATTATGTTGCCAAATGCTCCATTTGGTTAGAATTCCGAAAATTTTACTTGTAAGTCCTTCTTTTTAACCAATAAATAATGACTAATTTGATGGGAAAATAAGGTAAAAAAGAGTTTTTTCTTACAAAGTCTGATCTTTTAGAGCTCTTAAATTCTTATTGCTTTGAGTTAATTAAATTCGTTTGACAAGCCTGGTTATATCGAAGAGAATTAATAAAGCTGTTTAATTTTTAAATTAATTATTAGTTGATTGGATATGTTGCTTGTAATTATTTATTAATAAAAGCATCTATTTATTTACGTGAGGACCATTTACTTCACCCCATTAACTAAGTCGTTAATTTGTTAAACGGTTACTGCCTTTTTCTGACTATTAATAATTATTAATGACTAATCGTAGATGCATGTATGTAACGTGGTTCCCTATCCCACAGTTGCCTTAAAAAAAAAAATGCATAATTCAAATTGTTTATACTTCTTTCTTACTTAGGGATAAAATTACTACATGGGAGGCACGCTACTGAATATTTATTTGATTAGAAGAAACTATCCAATGCAACCAAAAATTCCTAATCAAGATATATGTTTTTCTTTTCCTGCCTCAACAAACTGTAGAAGATGCTGCTTCGCATTACCTTCTTTGCAGGTTTTAAAAGACTGGAAGGACTTTGTATGGTTCAAACATCATTAACCAGATTTCACTGTTGTCAACAAAAATTATGTCAGAATATTATTCTGATCTAATAATTGGTATGCATACCATTCTCCAAATTGGTCGTATCGATTTTCATAGATTCCAATTTTAATTTTTTTTTTTTTTGAAGAGGTATTCTTAAAGTACTATACATTTATCCATTAGAAATCAGAAACATAAAATTTTCACACCTTCTGCTTGGTTTTAATTTTAACAAATTTTTAATTAATTTTTCGGAATCAATTTAATAATATTATTTGTTAGCGAAGTTAAATAAAGATATGATAGAAATATGCTAGAATTATTTGTTTACATTATGTTTAAATACATATTTGAATAATGATAAATTATGAGAGATTAATTGAATTAATTAATTACTCTCAATTTAAATAAATTTGTTCGCCATCTAAGCAGGATAAGGAGCAGAGAGTGGTTATGGATGAACTTCGCCCTGTGAGCGGAGGAAGAGAGATTATCCAGTGAATGAAGCACAAAACAGGGTGAATTCATTTTCCCTTGCAAATTGTTCAATATTTTTATGCAATATTCTGTCTTTTATATACAAGTCGCTTATTACTTTCTTTACTAGGTAACTCTGGCTAAGTGAGTCTTTAATCCCTTACTTCTTTATTGTTAAAAGAAAATAAAAATTATTATTTTCCTTCCATTTGTGTGTGTGTGTGACTAATGAGTGTGAAATAAATAACAAAGTAACGCTCATCTCTTGGGGCGGCCAAAGAAATCTTGAAACAAGTAAATTCTGATCTAGTCCAACTCATATTTTAATCTTATGAATATATTTTTCAATCACCAAAGCATAATTTCAAAAAATGGTAATTCTTTATAAGCGAAATTGTTAAGAGAATTGTAATGATTTCTTAACAGGCCTCTCAGAGAGCCAAATCTGTCTTCAGCCATTTACCGAGTAAAGTTTTAAATTATGATAACAAAAATTCTGTTCTTGATGATTTAGCCCTGATAATCTTCAGAAAGAGCAACTTTTTAAGAGCAGTTCTTAAAATTTGTTTAGCCCTTGTTCGTTAAGTATTTCTTTTGTTTTTTAATAAAGAAGAGGAAGCGTTGTATGTAATTTTCGAAGCAGATTTTGAAACACCTCGAAAGGTACAGATCTGCATCAGGGTTTAGAACGGGTCATCTCACATTATTAGTTTTATTCGACGGAGTCCTGATTGCCGGGAGAAGAAGTAGGCAGAAATTCTTAAATTCAGTGTATTAAGTATTATATTTGCTTTGAATTTATTAATAATATTTACTAAGAATTTTAATGAAAACTTAAAAAAATTGTGTAATGTCTTGATTATTAAGAAATGCCAAGATTAATTCCATTCCCTCGCTCAGTCTCATGAAGATTGGTTACAAATGTTGAAAATGTGATTAGATCAAAAAATATAAGTATGGTTACATATATTCCGGTTTAAACCCTTCTCTTAATTTATGTAAAAAGTATTTTAATGTTATCAACTTTATGGATCTAAAAGTTTAGAACATTAAAGCTTTAATTTAAATTTGGTTTTAAAAGAAAAAAAACTGATTTTTTATTAGAGAAAAATGGCCTCCACCTGAGATGTGCTTTACCTAAAAAAGCCTTTATTTTACTTTTATCTTATAAGAGGCAAAGTTGCATTAAAATATTGATTAAATTATTTAAATTGTAAAGATCATTTGATTAAATATATCTTAATAACAAGTTTTTAATAATATTAAAACTATGGATTTGAAACATACCTTTTCTCTCCCAATTTTTCCTTTTAATATTTCTTACTTTTTTATTTTTAATAAATTTGAATTATACTCTTATTTTCAAGTTCCAAAATATACAGAACTGCGAGCTAAATAAAATTATTGTTATTATGAAGCATCATTAGTAAATATTTATATTTCATTACTTTTGTTTTAGCTCTCAATGCCCATAACTTCACTGCAAACAAATATTGGTACGTGGCATTAAACGGATTATCTGAGGCACCAGGATATGTTCTGCCTTTGTTAGTGTTGGCATTTGTGGGAAGGAAGTTAACTGGAACAGTGTTGTTTATAATTGCTGGAGTTGCATTACTTTTAATTTTACTACTAAATAGTAAGTATCTCCATTTTCAAATGTCGGTTGGGTTCTTCCTTTATGCGTTACTAACTTTAAGATCTAGCGTTGTTAATATCTTTGAAGCGGAACAAAAAGTGGTGGAATCAAAGAAAAATACTTGGAAGTAAAAAAGAGTACTTCACTCTTGTTCATAAAACATTTTGTATACTTTTTTTATGACGTGTCGAAAGTAGTAGAACTCTCTTTTTCTCTATTTGGCAAATTATAAAAGCTAATGCAGTTTTTACGTTATTACATGTCCCAATTAAAAATTGGTTTTGTACTCTACGTTTTCTAAGGGCTAGAAGCGAAATTGTTTTTAAATTCATGCAAATTTTCTTTTTTACTCGGCAGCATTTCTAAACGAAAAGTTGTAGAAACCTCTAAATTTATTAAAACTGTCCAGTAGGAGAGTAGTAAAAAAGTTTTATAGGTAATCGATTTATAGATTCTGTCAGAACTCGTCAACAGCAAAAGGTGCTTTATTAAATGATTTCTCCTTACCATTTTCCTTAATTTTCCCAAAGAATGCAATTTTTCAATTATTTATTTGTAACGACTTAGAAAATTTATTTTTCATGATATGTTTTTGAAGGGGTGATAGGCTTTCCCCAAAAGTACAATTTCCACGTACAAACAATTCACTAACTAGTATAATGCGAAATGCAGAAGATAATTTCTTTAAAATAATAGAAAATTTCAAATAATATTTTAATAGAAGATGGTTTATTTGCGATCCCTTGCACTCCTTGCAGGTTTCCTTACACCTGCTCAAATATACATATAATGCAATAACCAAACATCTATTGCCTATGTATTTATTTTAATTTTAAAGATTTTTTTGGTTAGAAGATTAACCTAAATCTTGTAGCCTTCGGTTATGTTTTATCAGTTTCTTATCTCTTCTAAAGGGAATATACTTTATTAAAAATTCGGCTTCTGAAAATTAAAACAAGGCAAATCAAAACTGTAAGAATTTCAGTTTTGTAACGACTTAGAAAATTTATTTTTCATGATATGTTTTTGAAGGGGTGATAGGCTTTCCCCAAAAGTACAATTTCCACGTACAAACAATTCAACAATTCATTAAAGATTTTTCTTCTTTTTGTTTAGATTCTGTTGCTATTATGGTGGTAGCTTTAATTGGAAGATTCTGTATGTCTGCAGTATTCGCTGTGATAATTCTTCACACTTCTGAATTATTTCCAACATCAAATAGAAATTCTGCTATTGGCACCAGTCTAACTATGGCACAGTTAGGAGCAATCGTTGCTCCTTTTATTGTCGATAGTTTGGTAAGATTTGTAGTTTGTAAGTTACTGCAAAGTCAAGTATAATAATCATAGTGAAAGAAAATTATCAAATAATTCGAGGAAATTATTGTTGGGCCTACTATACCCTGGGTCATTTGTGGCCCCTCTAATATGTTGTTTTATTGTGAAACGTCTGTTCACAATTAATTCGCTAATACTCTTAATTGATGCTGAAGGTTAAGAGAATAAAGAGAATTGTACAGAACTATAAGCGGTTATTAAATCTAAGAGTAACTCTTACTTATCTGTAGAGAAGCCTGTTTTAATGTTATAATGTAAATTTAAGGGTTAATTACCGACCGCTTTAGGAAAAATAATTGGGCTATGAATTTTATTCTCTCCTAGAGTGGAATTAATGTAACTTTTGTTAGCTCATTTTCATTGATAGAAAATGGTGTTAATTATTTAAGACATTTTCATTTAAATGAATAAATTACGTTATTTTTCCAACAAGTATAGAATCCTTTTTTTAAATAAAAATAAAATTCTCATTTTTACAGGGTGATATCCATTGGTCCATACCTAGCACATTATGTGGTGTTACATCAATTTCTGCCGGACTGTTAATTCTATTGCTGCCAGAAACTAGAAATAAACCTTTAATGGATAATTTACAAGAAATTCATTCGATTAAAAGTAAAGAAAAAGTTTCCTGTTATAATTGCTTTTCATTTTCTTAATTTGTTAAATTATTATTTGTGTTCGAAGGTTCTATTTCGTTATTGTATTATTTTTGTACCTATAAAAACATTATTTACCTCTTTTTTTTTTTATTGCAATCATATTCCTAAAATTTACGCAATATTGAAGTGCAACTTTAGTATTTTAGTTCTTAAGTATACATTAAGTCATACGAAGAGTTTTTACAAAACATAATAGTTTATATTTTATTTTTTATAGAAAAATAAATTATATTTTTTTAATAATGTTTTATTCATTTCATTTTATTCGTGTTTATTCATGTTTGGTAAAGCAGAAGGTAGCCCTTTCAACATTGATCAGCAGTCTCACTTCCAGAAGTTTGGACGATTTCTATGAATAAGAAAATATTTTGATTGCGTACATAAGTCAAACCATTAATTACCTGTATTATTCAAAATTCTATTTATGCTCTTTATATTTACATATATTTATATACAGGTATGTATGTATGTATATAAATCACGGGCTCATTAATATAATACTGCACTCAGTAGAAGTGGTCTCATAAACAATTAAAATGTCATTCGAACCGAAATTTTATGTTGATTTGCTTTTTGTTTGTTTCAACGCACTACATACTTTAGGAGAGAGTTAAATAACCCTGTTAATATCGGCTCAATTCTGATGAAAATGAACAGAATAAAAAGAATAAGGTTTTCTAAAGTAATTTACCTTCTATGTGTGTCTCCTTAGTTAGAAAAAGTGCTTGCAAAGCAGAAAGCTCAAAAGCGGAACACTGGTATTTTTTCAAATCAGTATTTAGTATTTTCTAACACTCAAAAAGATTACCTGGAAAAAATTGTTTTCTTGAGGAGTTCTCAGGAGACAGCATCCCTGATAGGTCTGTAAGCATCTCAATATTATACAATTAGGAAGTTACATTCCTGCTGCCTACACATTGTCAAGTATTTTTGGAAGTACTGCTGTATATTCTAATTTTAAAGAAAATCGGTTAACCTGGGATAATTATAGAAATATATATCTAAGGTAGTGAGGTCAAATGAAGGTGAGTATGTATGGTAGTCTAGATCCAATGAGTGTTATTGAAAACCTTTTATTTTTCTTAACTAGCGCGAATCAGCCTTATTTATTCTCTTCATTTTAATATTTATGTATCCTTGAATATGATGATCATCGTTTACGACCAAATTATTACAAATAAAAGTGTATTCAAAAAACAAAACAACTAAAATGTTTAGATAAAAAAAATTCGTATTGATTAAAGGATACAGTTTTATCACTTTTTTTAATGTCCTAGAAGCTAGTAGGTCTGGATATTTGCACCATCTGTTAAAAGAAGCTTGAATTAACCGCTAAGAAAAGTTAACTCCAATACCTGTCAGTTGCCAAATCTTGTTAAAATTCTAATTGTTAAATGCACAAAATTTCTCTAATTTGAATTTTCCTAGATCAAAAAATTTTAGAACAGAAGTTGTAGCCTATGGTTTGAGTTGTTGCATCCTAAATATAAAGAAATCAATAGAATTAGTTTTGGGGGAGAAAAACGGAAACGGAAACATATTTGGAAAATGTGCTATTATTTTTTGAATGAATGTGAACATTGAAAATTTGTGCATTTTCAAATCTGTGAGTGCGAACTACCTACTTCCAAATCAAAAAATTGCAGGAAGCTCAAATTGGTTTGGGTACTGCAAGGGACTTGATAGTGAGGGTCGGAAGTAGGGCTCTCGAGAAGAGAGTTTTCTGTTTTTTTAATTTTCTTGCAGAAAACTACAACTAACTGTTTTCTATTAAGTAATTAAGTAGGTAAGGCACGATATTTGTCAAATGTTGTCCATGAAGTTTGCTTAAAAGCATTTAAGAGGAAGATAGTGAACTATTTAGAAAGAAGGTTAACAAAACTATGAGTTTTGTATAAAGCTATCCATTTAAATTTTACAAAATAATTAGGAAATTATTTTGACTCCCACCAGAAGCTAATACAAACTAAAATGCATCTTTTTCATAGTTCAATAATCACTTAGCAATCGCATTCCGACAGTAATTTATTAGTATAATGTTTTAATTTATTTGAGCTAATTAGGAATGTTTCAAGAATTACTTCGGCTTGATTACGATAAATGTTTATGGAAGTAATTTTAGAGTTTTAGAGGTAGGTAGGTATCTTTTTCCACGCAAAAAATAATTTTTATAAAAACGCTAATTGTAATGTTGGCAGCAGTGTTGGCGGCAGCTGTCATTGGCTGGTTACGGTTGGTAAGGAGGCAACCGATTCATTTGAATACTAACCGGAGTGTAGCAGCAATTTTCTTAACAAGTTTTGCGGGAATAATTAAACTAATTCATTGGTTTCAGAAAGATCTTTTTTTTATTTTTTTTTTCATTTCATTGTAATTATCAGGATATGTCAAGTGAAGAATCAAATGATATACCAGGTAATTTAAAAATTGTACATAGTAATTTTTTTTGCTTTTAAATATACAACTAATTTTCACAATATATGCGATCATGGGGATAATAGCGAGCTTTAAATTTTTTATTTTTTTTTATTTTAGAGAGTGGCGCTGTTTTTACGTTTGGAAAAAGTAGGTTTGCGGATAACATACCGAGTCATTTCTTCGTTAGGAAAGATCCAATTATCAATATAAGTTGCGGCGATGAACATACAGTTGTAATATGTCGTAAGTAACTATTAATACAATACAAAAACATTTTCTGGCTAAAAGATAAAATTGTTTTTATTCTAATATGCTTATGTACCTACTTTTTAGTTTATGTCTAATAGTATAATTTTGGGTATTTGCGCATAATTGTTAAATGTGCTAATAGTCCAATGATTTATTAATTCTTAGGTATGGTGTAACGCATTTTTTGTTAGTATTTTTTTTTTTTTTTTTCAGGAACGTAGTTAAGAAATCAATAATTTCTGTTTGAACATTTGTATATTAAGCGTTTGTAGTTGCATGCTAGTCTGTGTTATATCAATCAATATATTAAGTACATAGTGTTTCCATAGGAAGAAAATATTTACTGTTTACACACTGTAAAGGTTATACTTAAAGTAAACATTTAACAGATGATGACTTTCATATAAACGATCGAAGTTGAAAAGAAATTCGTTGGTAAATAGACTTCGATGCCGAGATGGAGCAGCATGGAGTAACTCTTTGTTTTCATTGTTGAGAAACATCCAATTTAATTAACAACTTTGATTTTATCCAGCACTGCGAACTTAACCATATTTTAAATTACCAATTTTGAAAAATTTAAATATGTAATTTAAAATTTAAAGTTTTTTTTATTAAATAATAATTATTATAATTAGGTAAGCGAATTGGATTCTCACGCGAAAATCCTGGGTTTGAATCCAGCTGTTTGCCTTTTTTTCTTTTTTTTTTTTTCTTTCCAGGAGCATTTCATACCTCTCCGTGGGGTGATTGTGTTATCTGCAACGAGAGGACACTATTCGGAGGCCGGCAGTGCACAGATAGTCCCATAAATGTTCGATAGGGTTAAGATCCGGAGACTGGGGAGGGAGTATCAAGTACTTTAGGACAATTATGAAGGAGCCATTCACGTACTTTACGCGCTTTATGCTTAGGGTCGTTGTCCTGATAAAATTTAAAGTTTTTCCAGAATACCCATTGTGGATGCACTTTCCTTAAAAATTTTTTTTTAATGTCAGCAAACACATACTGTTCCATGAGCCCACCTATAAAATGCAGATTACCTGGACCAGAGGACGACATACAACCACAGACCACAGTTGATCCACCACCATGCTAGACGGTTGTTCTAATATTCTTCATCTCGAGCTCCTTATTCACTCTTCTCCAAACCAATCCTCCTTGTCTGACCCAAAAAGATTAAATTTGCTTTCGTCACTGAATACCACTTCAACCCAGAATTTTTCATCCTTTGCCAAAGTATAATTTTTTTTTCAGACGGGCTTTACGTCCAACTACCAATTAGATGTCGTGGACGGAGGCAAATATCAAACATACTTTACTGTAAATTTCTTTTATTAACCATTAAATAAAATCCAAGGCCTAAGACCGGGAATCGAACCCCGTTCTATAATACATATTAGCTTTACAGGTCTCGCCTCTAACAGTTCGACTACCGTGGCTCCCCGAAGTATAAATTTGCGAAGTCAATTCTTTTATTCTCATCGCTAATGAATGGTTTTTGCGGCATACCCTAGCATTGTATCCTGCTTTCCGCAAAACCCTCCTCACAGTTTCTGTTAAGTTATTAGCGATTGGTGGGTTTTAAATGGAACACCCTGTATATATATATAATTTTCGATAACTTCTTCATAAAAAGAATTTGAAACGAATTTCCAGGTGTTTGTGATGATACTGAAAGTTAGAACGTTTTAAAATTCTTCCAAAAAATCATTTTTACTGCAAAAGTTTCAAATGGAAGTAATAGGTTTTGTATGTTCAGTATCATCTTAAAGTATTTTTGAGAAAATTTATGAAAAACTAAAAATCTCAACCGTAGAAGCCATAATTTTGGATAGAGGTTTTAAAAAAATTAAACACAAATCTGGCGTGACTTTTATTTATCCCAGTTTCTTGAGTTAAATTTTCTTGAAAATTAATTTGAAATCAAAAGTTGATGGATATTTGAATGAATGAATAAATATTTAGTTCTATTAATATATATACATAAAATAAATACAGAAGTATAATGTATAATACATTTCAACCTTCTTATCAAGTGAGGAACGAGAAAGGTTAAATGAGTAGGTTAGGAATGCAGGGAAAATAGGAGAGGAAAAACATGCAGCTAGGATAGTTTAATATTTATTGCTCATGTTACAAATAATATTCTTAAAAAGCGTGACGTCACGGATCACCAGAACCCAATGAACTCGAAGAAAAGTTTCAGTCTAAAGTGATGTTCAAGTTTAAACGTAAACATGAACGAAAAGCCACATCTAAAATTATAGTAAATTTGGAAAATAAAGCTACTGTACTCTCGCATTTTCGGTGAATTGATGATGATCTTTCGCTTTAGAATTTTGAAAATCCTTTGGATTTTGAACGACCTCTTTTTAGGAGGGCTTTACTCAAGAACTTTCTCCTCCTCAAAAACACCGCTTAAAGGTTGTTTCATGTTTCAAATTACATGCATTCAGCTTAAAGAAAGTCGTTGCAACCATTTTCGAAAAAATTGCAAAAATGAACAATCTAATAGCTCTTTGGAACTATCGAATTCATCCAATTTGGAATTTTAGTTACTTTTAATTGGCTGCAGTTTTTTTGGTGAACAGGATCCGCCCCTTGAATCAAAGTAATACATATTTAAATCTCATTAATGTTATACAAGTTTTTAAGACCGTTATCACAAACAAACGGCGCATTAGACAACTTTACTTTTTACTTTCACAGAAGTGACTTTAAAGTACATTTATCTAATTTTTCAAAAAAATAAAAGTAAGTACTGTGTTTATATGAGCGCAATTTTTTAAAAATGTTTTTAATCTAGACTTATTTGTAAAAACCATATTTTCCTAATCAGAGGATCCAAAAACAAAAAAAAAATCAGGTTTCAAGGAAGGAAGCAAACGAAATATAAAGTTTGAGTTCCTTGAAATTCTTCATTTTTGTTCTCGAGTAACCACATACGAACTAAATAATTTTCTGAAAACTGCAAAAGGATTCTTTCCGATGTTTTTCAATTTCTAACATCAATTATTTCTTGTTATAATTTTTCATTGGGGGGGAAGTGGCTTTCAAATAAAGGAATTTATTAAATTATTTACTAAAGTGGTATGTTGTACACTGAAACATATATTTAGCAAAATAAATCACTTCTAAAAAAGAGTCCTTAGTATATATATTTTGGTAAATTAAAAATTTTGTGTTTTTAGCAACTGATTATCAAGTAGAAAAAAATGTATTTCTAGGAAATGGACGAGCATTCTCTTTTGGCAGAAACAGTTGGGGAGAATTGGGACTTTCCCATAGGATGGCTGTTGGCAAACCAAACTGCATTAAAAGTAATAATATTAGTTCCTTCGTTATTAAAACAATTTTTTTTTTCGTTATTATCCCAATATTTTCGTTTTTATTTGCGAATCAGGTTTAAAACCTAGAAAAAGCGTAAATGTGGCATGCGGCCGGGCACACACGCTTATTTTAACAGGTAATGTTCAAGAGATAAAAATTAAAAATAAATTAATCCTCAAATATGAATTTATTTACACAATTTACTTATTAGATTGCGGGCAAGTGTTTTCTTGTGGAAACAATGATGACGGCCAGCTAGGTGTGCAGGACATTTTATGCAGAGATGCTCCGCAAGAAATAACTAGTGTATCTGGCATTAAACAAGTATCTACTGGGGCGAACCATTCAACTGCACTAAATGGTAAGTGGTATAGTGTGAGGAATGGAGCCTAAGAACAATTTAGTGAGCAAAAACATATTTTTTTGCCCATTACAGAAAATTTGTGGTTACGATTGCGGAAAGTACTTCTTTGCATAAGAACTTACTTTCCTCCCTGATATTAATAAGCGTGCGGATTATCGCTCTGAAGCGTGCGCACTATTCCACATCCGGACAAAAAGAGTCAGTTACTAGTCACTCCAATATCTATTAAAATTGCATGATGTCGTTATTAGAACTTAGTATGAAAGAATTAAGTTCTAATTGTATTCATTAATAGATCAGGTTTTCTTTTATAAAATATTAATACTCTCCTGATTCAGAAAATGCATAATAATTTCTTATTAATCTCATCTTAGTAAAATTCATTTAATAAGGATTGCTTATTTCAGTTGAAGGAAAAGTGTACGTTTGGGGAAGCAACAAAGAAGGACAACTTGGTTTGGGAGTAGATGTACCCTTCATTAATGTACCAACCCAGTTAAACCTAGAATGTAAGATAGTTCAGATTGCATGCGGTTATTACCACACTCTGTTACTTTCAGGTTAGTCTTAACTACCTAAATAAAAAGAGAAAGCAAAAACTGAACGAACTCTTTTTGTACATGACATAAACATTTTGTTTAATGTTAAAAAAATAATTATGAAAACCAAAATCAATTGTGTAAAACTGAAATAAGAATGTCAGGGAATAGATATGGCTAAATATTCTAGTAAAGAGGATTTCAGAACCTAAGAGCTTGTTTGAAACTATTTCTGAAATAAAATGAATTGAAAATCCTGTTGCAACCTGTCCATTATGAAGAAAATGTTATACTTCGTTCGAATATTATTCTGATTTTTAAGTGATTATGCTTGCTACTAATTAAGAAACATGTTATTCTTTAGAGATTTTTTTTACGAAAATTAGTTGATTGACTGTAATTTTGTGGGTCAGATCAATTTTCAATTTTTAGAAATAATTCGACGTCTTCGGAGTATGCAACGTTCAAATATTTATAAGTGAATGAGTTGTTAAGCTAGAGTTCAAGACGTTGGTTAACGGAAGTGCAAAATTCATAGTTCTTATTCGTAAAGTTCTGTAAGTGTCCCTTGCATAGTCCTTTAGTTTGCAGTGGTATATAGGATCGCCAGGATCGCTGAAGAATAGGTTAACTAATCCACTTTTTATTTCGAATAATACTTGCTTAGTCCCTGCCTCATCTACCTTGCGGTGTAGTGGTTTGGTAGAAAGAACGCATCTGTCTCTATCATTAACAGCTACCAGAAAAATGGTGCGGTACACTGCCAGTTTTGATTTCTTGCCACTTCCAATTTGCTCAGGAACTTTCTATTAATAGCTCTGGTGCTTATTGGCACCCCTGAGTGAATGAGAGTAAAGCCATCTCCAATTCCTGCACAGCCCATGCCTTCCTTCTTTGTCTCTGTAATCGCCATCACCTGGGCTTTCTTCATCTCATCAGTAGGTTCCATCTCCTTTCTCGCTATATCTCTCACATTCCAAGTTCCATATTTAATAGCTCCATTTCCTTGCCAAGTCGCTGCCATAAAAGGGAGTCCGGTTTTTCTTTTCTTGTTTCTTCTAACAACTAAGTTGGTAAAATGACTAATAATTTGAGCTAATAGTGATAACCATTTTTTCTTATAGAGATATATTTCTTAAATTAATATACTGAAAATTTTGTTTGCAATATCTGTTTGAAGATGAAGGAAAAATTCTTGCATTTGGTGAAGGAGAGTGCGGAAAGTTAGGTACTGGTGATGAAGTACGGAGAAACGAGCCAACCCTGATTAAATCGTCTAATATAATACAGTTTGTGGCTGCTGGTGGTAATCATTCAGCTGCCATTACATGTAAGCTAACCAAAATACTTTCATGATTTACCCTTTACCAAACATTAAATTAAAATTAAATTACTGCTCTCAATTATGTCCTTTTATTAAGAAATGTCAATTACAGCAAAAGGAAAATTACTTCTATGGGGAAGTAATGATCGTGGTCAATTAGGTATAAATATAAAGGATTATGTGAATCAACCAAAATTATTTACAGCCTTGGCTGAGGATATAATAATACAAGTTTCATGTGGTGAAAACCATACGGCAATTGTAACTGGTCAGTCCTTTAAGAATTATTTTAGATTTTATCTTTCTCATGAACTATGTAGAGGCAATATTTAGAACTAACTATGCTACTTACAAGAAATGTATAAAACAAAACACAAGAAATCAAATAGTTTAATATTCTTGCTTTCTACAAATCTATCAGCAAATCTTCTTCAAAAATTGTCTTAATTTAAGAAATAACTAAATATTTGTGAAAATATTCAACCATTAGATCTGCTGTTGACTCAAGTTTTTAATAAATAAATAATTTTTTTAAAAAAAGCAGGTGCACGAGGGTGGATAGTAATGTTCTCTTAGGTTTGCTGAAAGAGAAGTAGAGATACACATTCTATCACCCGTCATTTTAGCGGTGTAGATTGAAAGCAGATAAAGGATTAAATTAAATTTTGCTTGTTAATTTTTTCACTAAATTGTTTCTTAAATATTTACCTACAGAAGTTAAATTTTATACTAAGTCCCTTTAAAAATTTGGGCTAGTGTGCATTTATAATTATTATTGTCAAATCAGCGTCTTAACAAATTTAAAAAATGGATAGAGAAACCATTGCAAATAACTTTGAAGTGATTCAGTTAATACATGATAATATTTATTATTTAGAATTGTTACTTAATTACTATTAATTTTGTTTTAGAAACTGGTACAATGTACACCTTTGGTGACAATAAACATGGAAAATTGTGTTTAGATAAGAATGATGATCATGTTATTGGACAATCAACTTATCCAATAAAAATTAATAAGTTCGAGACATATCAAGTACTTAAGGTATTTTCTTTTTAAAATATTAAATGAAATATAATCTGTACAGGAATAATGATTTCTCAAAGGCATCAGAAATTTGTAAAAAATATCATCCATTCTCAATACTTATGTAAATAAATTATTTTAATGTTGCCAAACAAAATTTTCTAATCTTTTAGAGCATTCAGAGCGCAATAGATTCAAAATAATAATAAAAAAAAAATAATTCGGAAGAGTAAAAAAAAAAAAAAATAGTAAATCATCTTTCTGTGATAGTCAATTTTTAATTTTTGACGCTAAACTGTAATAGAAGTTAAGTTGGAAGCATGGGAGAATAAACGGAAGGTACTGAGTATTGGTGTAGAAGGATCGATTTGCCAGAGAGCAGAAATCAGCTACCCCATCTACTGTTTCATGGCCTTGATGTTTTTATACTTTTATTCTTGGTTATGATTTTCCAAACTGCAACCAGTGGTTAGAAGGGTTGCTTAGTCCCACCAAGTAAAAAAGTAAAGTAATGCCTATTTTTTCAGGCGGCTTTACGTCCAACTACCATGTTGTCCCACCATTGACAGCAACATTTGTACACTGTTAAAGAGAATTTTTCTTTATCAAGTCAAGAGTCAAGAAATTCTTGCAGGTAGTCAATGTGCAAGACGTCATTGTTTTCAAAAATCTATTGTAATTAAATGCATTGCGTCATTTGTCAAAATATCCCCAAAAACTTAATGCTTGAAGAGTTAGATTATAATTGACAAGCGGCTCGTAGGTAAAGATTTCGGATCAGAAGAGTTGGAAGAGATGGCAACGTTGTCTGCTATACCATTCTCACAGTTGCTTAGATAAGGTAAAAATACGAAAAAGTAATCGTTTTTCTCTTCAAGCGGGCTTTTAAATCCATCTATCAAAGCTAAGACAGCCTCGGTTGCAAAAGCACAGATCTACCATAAATAATTTTTTTTTAAATAAATATTTATTTGAGATAAGGTGAGATACCGCTTGGCTTAAAGCAGGGTTCCAGGCATAGTTGTTACTTCCAGTTTTTCATTAAAGAAATTCGTTGATTAAGAGAAACTCTTTTGTAGATTAAATTGTTTTGCAGTAGCTAAAAACGCGTTACTTTCGTAACCTCCAAAAAAATTAGAGGTATTAGGTCCTAATAGCAAAATTTTTCTTTCTGATACTCTGCCGTCTGCAACTGTTTTTTAAAAACTTACAGAATTTGAGGCTTACAGTTTTTTGTTTCTATTTCTGTTTCTATTAAGAGATAGTATTGTGACCGTGAACTATTTAATTTTTAGTTTTTATGTGAGATATCCGTTTTAACAAATTGATCTGCGTACGTATGTGATGTGTTTGTTTGTGTACAGCATAACTCAAAAAACGATAACATTGGAATGTTCAAATCTAAGATTTCGACTCAATACCATCAAGGGATCCAGACTTAAAAGTTTTTTGGCAAAAATAGTGGAATATCTCACTTTACAGAATAGATTTTTCTCAAAAACAGCTCCATTTTTCTTTAATCTTGGAGTTCTCATGACACAAGCTTATATTATAAATTCCTCATGGCACAAGCTTATATTATAAATTCTGTAACTTTTAATTGAGATATTTTCCAAGAACAATGCTTCGTAAAGCTGTTGTGTGTGCGTGATAGATTTAACTTTCCTTTAAGGGGTCATTTAAGAGTAATGTGCGGCTTCATGTTAATAAGGAATTAATTATAACAGTAAAATTCAAATTTATTATAGTAAAATTCAGAATTTGATGAAAATCAATTTAATGTAAATGGTACTTTATTGATTAAATTCTTTAGTTTTTAGAAATTATTTCATAAAAATTCTGGGTTTCAAAGTAAGTTTTTTTTTTGGCCCGAAGTCACACTGTAAAGAAATTAATACAAATTGGCAATCTCTTTTAAGTGCGAGGCGTTGATTGAGACTGAAAAAATACTATCAATGGTTGTTTCATTTATGCACGAATGCGGAAAGGAGCAGAGAAGGAGCGCTTGGTGATACTGAAAGGTTTATTGTCCTGAAAGTGGCAAGGTGACTCTTTGGGAAGGGAATTGATAAAGAAATAAAGGGAAAACATTGACAAACAAACCAAACAGTGATTTAGTTTCTTTTTAAAGCTGTATGGCCTATTTGTTTAGATTATATACGTGTAGATTCGAAATCGTTTCAATAAAATTATCGATATAATTTTCTTTAATTATAAACTACACTATTTATAAACAATTTTTTTAGGTCAGCTGCGGAGGCTGTCATACAATGGTATTAGCTGCTCCTCGAACTATTGGTACTACTTCCAATCCATTTCTGCAGAATACTGGACGAAAAGCTAACATGTTAGAGGGAAAATTAAGTGACAACAATGATTCAGTAAACATTTACTTCGATAAACAATTATTAATTCTATTCTTATAAAATTCTTTTATTTCAGTTTGAAACACTAATCTAATTCTATTTTATAATTAAGAAGCTTTTTTTTAGGAATCATTATGTTCAACCAAGTCTTCAACTAAACTCATACTCCCACCGTTGCAAAAATGTAACCGAGTACAAAGTACAATTCCTTCACCAGCTACAACTCCACCTGAACCTTGTAATTTGACAGTTGATATTCCAACAATAAACACAGTTTTCGCTGATAATTCTGAAAACAATCAAATAAATTCACCACCAAAAACACCAGATACAGCAAGCCAACCAGAAGAGGTAAAAGCACACTGTGAAGAAAATAATATGGATAAAAAAGAGTGTAATACGTTCAATGACATAAATCACACTAAACCAATAAAAAAGTCTTCATCATTCTGCCAACCTGAGAATAAAGTGAGTGTACCTATATCAAGTAAAAGCTGTAAATCTGTTTCAGAAGACAGTTTAGATGTCCAAACTAAATGTTTAAATTACGTTACAAATAATACTGACTTTAATGTTTTAAATAATAATTCTTTGTATGAAAATGTTTCTAATAATACAAGTAACGATCATTTGTTAAATGAAACCTGTAATATGGACTTAGAAGCCCATTTTTATAGAACTGACAGCTTCGAATCGTGGTATAAAAAGCAAAGAAAAGAAATGGAATTAGTTTCTGAACAAATTCATAAAGCTAAAATAAATTTAAAGCATATGTTTGAAAGTTACAAAAATTTTGATTATACGAATGGTAGAGTTACCGATTGTTCAGGTGACGATTCTCAAGATATTTGTTGTTCATTTAATAATTACGAAAAATGGTGCCAGTACTGTACTGATTTCCACAACAATAATATCTGTTATCCAACTATAAAATATAAAAGTGGAATACCAAATATAAATCACAATTGTTCTAGAAATAAGTCTGATATTAATTCGTACGATGAAACTAATCAGATAAATTCTAGTAAAGAAGTAATAAGTTATAGGAAAGATAATTATTTATGTGGAAAAGAATACTGGGGGAATATTGCGTGGGAAGATCCCGGGGCTGCTGGAGACGGGCCGCAGGTGGCCAGATTTCAACTACATAAGTCGGCAAGTTTTTCTTTAATTTGTTTTTTATTTATGTTTTTATTTACCTAAATTGACCATTCGACTTTGGTCAATGCCGATCTATTAAAAACTTTTCCAAGGGAATCGTTTAGAGCCAAGCTTTGTTATAAACTAGTCTTAAGCTTTAATATGTAGAAATATTCCAAGTCAACACAGTTTCTATGGCAATATGCGATATACTTCTGTTAATTTGCTATTTTTAATGAGTAGGAATTTCTTTGCAATTAGGTATTTGCTTGAATGCATCGAATGCTTAATACTCATATGGGAAGTTTCCACTGTGCTGTACTGGGTTATTATTTCTAGTGGTTTAAAAAAAATCTTAACTTACCAAAAATTATATTATTTCTTATAATTACAATTTTTCAAAAATTATCAGAGCTTCGAGATATCATCAAAATCAGAATATCGTCACACGACTCAGTTTTTATTTTTTCAAATTTTGAAGTCTTGTCAGAATTAGGCAAAACACTACTGAAATATATGACCGTACTTTTGCCCTGATGTTTTACATACTAATAATTCCTTCATACTTCATAATTATTCTATTGTTTTTATTAAAAGCTAGTCTTAACTTAAAAAAACAAACAACAAAAATAATGGTGCATCAGTCATTGATCTCAGTATATTTGTTAATGCACTGTTCTGTACCTTCTTCTTTATTTGCCAGATAACCTGTTCATGACTGAATAGTGAGCTGTAGGAGGCTCAAAAAAAAGTATCGAACCCGGATGTTAATGTGGGAGTCTAGAACGGTACCGCTGGAGCTCCGTTTTCTATATTCCTTCTCTCACACTCATAACAATGTCCTTTTTCGGCGCGAGGGAAGTAAAATAAATAATATTTAAAGTCACAGACACATGCAGCATTAAGAAAAACAATAATAATAATAGAGAATGGATTAGTTAAGTTTTTAGCGTGTTCTGGATTCTCATGCAAAAATCCTGGGATCGAATCTTGCCATTAGATTCTCTCTTCCCAAGAGCTTCTAATACCTCGCTATCCGGAGACTATGGTGTCTGTAACGAAGGTACACTGTCCCTAGTCCGCTAGTGTACTGTAAAAAGCTTTGAGCGCCAATGTCCTCAGATGTTGAAGCGCCTTACAAAAACCAAGAAAATCATTTCTGATTAGTTTTAGCAGTAGTGAAAAAATGAAAAATTACTAAAGATGGTGTATATATTAATTTTAAAACCTCCTTAAATTCTAACAAAAATATATATAGATTATTTATATAATATTATTTAACATCAGATTTACTTAAAATAATGTAGAAGCAATGAAAAATTCAATGAAAATTTAATAATTTAATTTTATGAAAGTTTTTTTGTTGTCCTTAAATACATCTTTTTAAATATTCTAGGAAAATAGGATTGAAGACGAAGTCATTTCTGGTAAACGTGATGATAAGGCAGTATCCAATGAATCTCATGAAATTAATGGTGATTTTAAACAAGGTAGCGAGGTTATTTTTAAAATTGACATTTTCAATTTACTTTTTTTTATGTCATTTATTATTTTTCTTAGACCGATCCTGTGGAGAAAAAAAATTATTGGCAAAGTATCTTAAAATCAAAGAGAAAACTAAGGCGCAGAACGCTATACACTGTAAGTACTAAAATTAATTCTTCGTTCTTAGCAAAAATATAAAGGAAATCTGTAAAACTAACCAGTCAGGAAGTTAATTTTGTAGAACAATGTTATTCATTTGAATAATTTTGTAAAGAAAGTTCATTCCATTGTTATGTGCAGTTATACAAAATAGATAATTTTTGTTAGAATTTAAGGATGTTTAAAAATTAAAATTTTACTTTGGAAATTGTATAAGGTACAGCTTCGAGTGTTGTAACAGAAAGTCGGGTAAGTGTTCACAAAGATTGGGTATTCAGCAGGTCCTTCCAATGCCAGTGTTTTTATTTTGTTCCTCTTACTGCAGTGGTAAGAGAAAGGAAAGTAATTGATACTTTGAAATATATTTTGATTAAAACAGATTTAAATTATGTTTGGCCATATCACGCCGCGGGGAACATAAAGGCGGGCCGCGGATTACTGGTATACTGCTTCTCACCCATGTCATATTGAAAGCTCTAAATAGTTGGTGAAAATTCGTATAAAGAAAAATTTGTCATTTGCAAAAAAATGTATAATAATATATAAATATAAGAAAAAGTGGTGCGACTTCTCGCCAGTCTTTCATTATTACAGCATTAAAGTTGCTTATTTAATTCGTATGACTCGGGGTATGACTGACTGCTGCTTAGTTCTAATCACTTTTAATGAACACAAATTTGTCAACAAAATTCGTTTATTGAAGCATATTGGAAGTTCTACTGATTTCCCATATAAAAAAAAAAAAATCTATATATCTGAACAGTATTCATTTTTCTTGATGTTAATTTTTATTTTCAGATTCAAATAAAGGCAGTTTGAAATATTCTGAAAGAAAGGTAATTTACTTTTATAAACTAAATACACTTAAGTGAAAAATTCGCACTTCTCTTAAAGAAATTTCTTATTTTAGAAAAAGATTAAACCATACTAGTCTTGAATAATTTATAATAGATTTTAGAATTCATGCAATTATGATATAGAACTATCTGTCTCTTAGTACAGACATGTTTTTTCTGTCTTACTTTCATGTAAGAGATAATAGTCATTGCTCAATAGTAGGAAACTGAGTTTCACAAGTATAGTATTGCCGTCCGGGATTTTGGGGGGCAACTGGCCCAGGGTATGAAGATACTACCTATTATTTTTTGCTATTATTCAGAAAGAAAATGCTCTAAACATAGATGTAATGCCTTTCCGATGAAGGTAACGCTAGTTATTGATTACATTAACTCGAGGCTTTCCCTATACCGTGGTAGCCACATTATAAAGGTTACTCTCGCTTACAAAAAGAGGATTCCCGAAATTCCGAGCAGTATTTTGATATTTCTGTTTAAAAGTATACATATTAATATTGAAGTTAAAAATCTATTTTTCATTTATAATTTGTTTGTGTGATTATTGTAAAAATTAAAACTTAAAAAGTAAGCATAGTACGGTTTGACATTTTCCCGGTGAGTTTGGATTATTAATGATCTATTTAACGATTGTAGCAAAATATCTATTACAATTTTTAAACAAAATTGTTCCTTCTCATCTAAATCTTGTTGCATAATTAATTTTTTCTATAAATTTTCAGTCCAAGATGTGTGTTATTTTATAACTGCTACAGAAAAAAGTAAGTAATATACAAATGCTTTAATTTTGTAATATAAGATTCTTTGTTATTTAGTCGGTATTTAGTAATATCGACCTGGTATCATAAAAGAGTATTATTACTGTTCATATATTTATTGTTCAACAAGTATTTACAAAATATATATTTTTAGAGAATAAATAAACAAAAACAAATAACTAATATTACAAAGATGCATATCCCAAACATAAAGATGCATAAAACTGAAGCTTAATGTTAATTATATAAAAGTAAATACGCTATAATTTCACTATTTTGCTTATCTTTTAACATTTAAGTAATTTTACACACAATGTCGGTTGCCAATTTATTTACAAAAGAACGAAAACTGTAGAACCTGAATCATATCACAAATGGTCTTTTTGAATATATGTTATAAAGCATATTCACTATAAGCGAAAAAGCAGAAAAATTCATTCATTTACTCGCAGAGAAAGCATATTATATTGCAGTCTTATTCTTAAAAAATAATCACAAATTCACCATCATGTTTAAGTTGGATACAGATAGAATACAAGACAATTAATATAACCCGAAAAAAAATTATATCTAGACTTTTGCCGTTTTTTGAGAGGCATATAAACTATACTTAAGAAATAATGAATAACAATAAAATATATTAATTAAATGCTTTTTCTTACATTTTAGAATATTCTCACAAAATATTGTGATTTTTCACAAACAAGCGCAAAAAAGGAACTAAGCATTATCACTCAAATCAGAAAAGAAGGCAAGAAATGCAAAAATATAATTGTACATTTTGTATAAATATAAATTTAAAATATCCCCGTTCGAATGTGGATTTGACCCTACAAGATCATCATTCTTTTTTTATTGCTATTCTATTTTTTATCTTTGATATTAAGCTTGCAATTATTCTACCAACCATTTTCATTACAAAAATCAGGTTCTTAATTTATGATTCCTAACTATATAAACATTTATTTTTATTTTACTCAGAGGAATATGCCATGAATGAAACAATTGAGTATTAGAATGAACAAAGAGGGATGTAGTTAACAATAATTTAATTTGCTACTAAAAAGTACTTTATATAAGTCTTCCTCATTAATTAAGGAATAAAGTAATAAATACTTATACATATCACCATAAAAATCTAAGAAAGTTCTCTTTACTTCTTTAACAGAAGCCAAATCAGAGGCCTTTCATAATGAAAAAATTGATAAATAAAACCAATTAAAAGAGAATGAAGAATCTCTAAGAAAGTATTATCTTTTAAAGAGTTTAAATTCCGTTTTTCTCTTTATTCATAGTTCATAAAAATATAATTTTCAAAGAGAAAAAATAATAATTTCTATGAATTATTTATTTAAAAAAATGCTTCTTGTGCAAGTATTTCAAAAAACAGCTTTAAATTTAAACGGTTTAAATTAGATAAAAAATTATAATAAATAAATAAATAAATTTTAACATTATAATGCTGGTAATAACTGTTAGCCCTTCTTAGTATAGAATTCACAATTAAAGAATATTTAAACCATTCAATTCGCCTCAACCAGTATCCACTTCAACATAATTTGTATATATAATATATAACATATATGAAATGTCTTGGTCACAGTATTTGATTCTTATTTTCTATAGCATTAAGATCGTGGTCTTTGTTCTAGTTTATTTAGTTCAGCTATTGTTTGCGAGCGGATTAGTAGATGCAGCTTTATTATTAACGAAGGTTTAAGGTTTAATGGTATTTGTGCCTGCTGTTTTTTTCTTATTGTGCTGGTATATTAACTGTTTTAGCTAACATGGTGGGAGATGTAGCTTTTACCATCTCAAATGATTCTCAAGATATGCTTCATATAGATAGTTTAGTAAATCAGTTACCTTTTATTTCTACTTTGTTTTTGTATTTCTAATCTATCATTGTGGGGCTCCCTGTATAGACGATTTTATCCTAAGTATTGCTAAAAATATAGCTAGTTCAATATATACATTTTTTCTTTTAAAACCTTTTTTATTTCAGTAGGTACAACAGTCAGTATCGTGTACAGTTCTTGTTATTTGGGTTTTTGTTTATTTAGAGGTGTTAATGCAGATGATTGTCAAAGTTAATTTGAGGGTAAGATTATAATGAAGTCTTAAGATTATTTTAGCTATTGAGAGTGATACAATATTAACTAGATTGTTTCTCTTGCATTTTATTTTATTTTTTTCAATTCATTTAAAAATTATGTTTTTTTATTTCTTTTATTAGGGGCTTGATTACATCATGAACTTTATAATCATGAAAAGCTAATATCGGTACTGATTTTAGTTGTCTAAAGATCTATATGATTTTTAAGTTTTTTTAGGTATTAAGATAGTTTATGGTCATTTTATATATTTGTCTAGAAATTGTGTTGAAATAATGGGATTCTGGTTGAGGTGAATTGTGAGATAAATATGAATTTTGAGAAGGGTCATAATTGAATTATTTTTAATTAGTTTATTCCTTAGATTTCATTGTTTATAAAATTTAATTTTCTTTGTATATATACAAATAATTTTTATGTACATACTCGTACTTATTAAGTTCTTATCTTAAAGATCAGAAATATCTAATTAAAAAATTAAATAGTTCTTTTGAAATAAATATTGCACTTAGTAAAATAATAAAAATGTAATATTTAATCTAAATCATGATTTTGGTTGTTTGGAAGACCTTGGTAACAAGGTGGAAGCATCTAAAGTGTAAGTTCCTGGTTCAAAAACTGGTGGATATTCTAGGCCTGGATAATCTGGTGGAGGAATATTTACTTCAGGTTCCTGTAAACAGTAAAAAAAGAATAAAGAAAGCGAAGAAATTGACATTGAAGGCGTGAATACGTCTTCGTAAACTTTGATGTTAAATGTATTTTATTGGATGTCAAATTGATTTAACATAAATGTTCATATTTTTGAATTTCTACTTTACTGAAGGCATGTTTATTTGACATTTTAATACATTTAATATCATTTCATTACTTAATTTACTTATTAACACAAGTAATAAACGAAAATGGGCAGTGTAATCTGAAAATTTATTAAATTTATTAACTTGCCTAGAACTCATTACCATCGCTATTAGCAGTATGTGCTCAAATCTTAAAACACCTAATTTAATACGCGTTTCAATCAACCCCAGACAGTAGCAGCTACTTAACCCCTTAACGAGCGCGCTAAACTGGCCAAACTGTTCACACTCGAGATAATTCGAGCGGCGTTGCACTTTATGCTACTATAATTTTTCACTCTCAAATATAATCGAGAATTGAAAATAATGTGAAAGCAAAGAAAAGCAATCGTTTTATAGATATTTATCATTTACATGGGATTGTAAGCTATAACACTTACTTATTCAAATATAAAATATAGCGGTTTTTCAAAAAAACTGTGCATTAAGGGGTTAATTAGAAATTTAGCTACTTATCTTGTTCTTTTTATTATTTAGAAATTTTTAACACAATCTCAGGAAAGAGAAAAAAATGAATTGAGTAAAGAAGCCTTTTCAAGCTAATGAGTTCTTCCAATCTCGGAATTTTAATGATAGAATATTAGCTTGATTGCTTTCTTTCTCTTCCTTTATTATTTATTTGTTTCCCGATTTTAATTAAAAATAAGGGGTTTGATTGTGCTTTCTAATTGTGAAAAGCTAAAGTAAACTGAGAAATTGATTCTCTTTCAAACCGCTTTACTTCCAATTGTCTGATTCAACCAAAATCTAATGGTTGCGCCCACTATCCGCATCTAAGCGAAATATCAAAATTCTATAAATTTTTTCGTTTATGAGTAACGGTGGATAAATAAATGCACACACAGACCAATTTGTAAAAACTACTTTTTCGGACTCAGGGATCTCAAAACAGTTATTTCGGTAGTAAACTCAAATTCAAAACAACTTTTTAAAAAGTTTCAACTAAACTAAAAGATAGTGACAAATATGAGACTACTTACTGGAATTAAATAGTGCATCATATGAGATTCCTGAGTTCTGTTTGACACGAGACGATTGTTTGGACGGCCTGAAAAATTAAAATTTTATTTAAATAATAAAGTTAATTAAAATTAAAAAATACTATAATTTCTTTTTGAATTTATACAATAATTTGAATTATTACGCAATAACATTTCCATATTATCGGACTTGCTCTTTTAACCTTATCTTTTCAACATTTCCTTCAAACTAAAATTCATCCCCAGTAAATTCTTAACAACTTTACTGAATAAAATTAATTCAAAAATATATTTTAACCGCGATATATACAGGGTGTCCCAAGCTATATGGATAACGACTTTTTCTCGGAAACTAAGATAGCTAGAAAAAAAACTAAAAAATACGTGTTCCCTTAGTTTTTTGTTAGGAATTCAAATTTAATTTGTAAATTTTTTTCGGTGCTTCCAGAAGCGAGATACAGGCACCAACTTCATTTTTTCAAGTGGGAAGGTGTGGTTTTTATTTCAGAAATAGATTCCTCTATTTTTTAAAGACAAATTTACTTGAACGGTTTTTTTTTCTGTGAGCGATATTTTACAAGTTATGAATGAAAACATGATTCTTATAAGAAATTTCAAAAGGATAATATTATAATGTTTTTTTGATTGAATAAGAAGAAAAGTACTATTTTATTATAAATTTTACTCCTCATTAACATTACAGATCATGCTCGAAATGGCTTCCACCATTAGAGATGCATAGACATGCTCTTTCCTGCTAATTGTCCCTTACTGCTAAAGAAATAGATTCGAATTTAACCGAGTTACAGGTATCTATTATTCTCTGCTTGCAATCCCGGCTTGATTCTGATACACCTAGATTTAGAAATGCTTTTAGATAAGCAGAAATAAGAAAAGAAATCAAAAAGTTATGAATAATCACCTTGTTTTTCAGGTATCCCCAAAGGAAATAGTCCATAGGTGTCAAATCCGGTGAACGAGGTGGCCACTGAATCGTCCCCCGCGTCGATATAACACGCCCATCAAATTTCCTATCGAGGTATCTCTTTACATGCCTGATGGTGTTATATCGACACGGGGGACGTATAAGGGAACACGTATTTTTTAGTTTTTTTCTAGCTATCTTAGTTTCCGAGAAAAAGTCGTTATCCATATTGCTTGGGACTCCCTGTATATATATTTTAACCACTTGCTATTTGTTCAAATCAGTAAATATTAGAAGTAGGCCGAAATCGGCATAAAAGTTTTTGGTATAGATATACTAAGAAAATTACCACAGGTATTATGTTCTTTTGAAGCAATAAGAATTAAAATCACTCAACTAAGATTGTTAACAATTCTTGTATGTTTAAATAAATCTGAAGTAATTAACTTTTAGTGACCGTAAATATTTATATTAAGCATTCCAATTAGCGAGGAATCGGTCCAGGACAAAAAACAAAAACACTCCGTCTTTTGCCAACGTTTCGAAAAATGTATTGCCTTCTTCAGGGCGTGGCTATGCGGGTTGGTTGAGTTACAGAAAACAGTTTTCCACCGACTAATTAATTATCTTGTTTACTACTTTCCAAATTTACCTTGGTTAGAAGGTTTCTTGTTTTTAAGTTTTTTCTTATTTCCTTCAGTAGACCAAGTTGATGAATCTGCCCAATGAATATCAGAACCATTTCTAAACAAACAGAAAATTACGATTACCATTTAAAATTCTTTTATAACTTACAGTAGTAAGTTACTCTAGAGTTGTAATTAAAACGAAAATTACCTATAATCAGTTGAAGTGGAGCAATGTTGAGCACGTCTTAGTCTCTCTAAAAGAAATAAATGAGTTTACTCTGCTATCACAAATTTGTTCTTAATAAAATTTACAGCTGCGAACCTACCTGGAGGTGGTTGATTCAGGATGGGTGGAGAAATATGAGGTCTTCTGGATTCACCGTTGGATGATTCTCTCTGTATCACTCTTCTCCTTTAAAATAATAATTATGAATATTTAATAAAATATCAATCTACCTCAAAAAAAAAAAAAAATAAAATAAATAAAAATAAAGTTATAACCTGGGCACTGGTGGTGTTGATTTCGCAGTAAGTGATGCTAATCGATAGTCAGCCATTTCCGGAGGTAAATGAACATGATCTTGAGGCTCACGAACACCACTGCACACACTGGCAAATACATTAAATACTCTATCTTCGTTACCAAGATTTATTACTTTAATTTATTTATTATTCAGGTTCGTTATTTTTTCTGTCAAATAAAATTTAATTTGTCTACCGTCCAAAAAGCATTAAGTTTCCGTTGTTAATTAATCGGTAAGGAAAAAAGAAAAAGCTACAAAAGAAAAAGTATCAGAGAAACAAAATTACACCGCCCAAGTTTCTTTACAATTATATGTACGATTATTATTTTCAATGAATAAGGCACCAAAATATTTTTTGATAATATTCAAAAATGTAAAAGAGAATTACAATGTGTTTCAAATACAAGGCATACTTTAATTTGTACCCTAAAATTTATTTCGAGAGCAATAGCATCCAGGGTAATTTTTTTAATTTAAGCGGCACAGGCAATGAAAGAGTGGCTCTTGAATTGAGAATATATTTTTACATTTTCAAATTTATTAAAAAATTCCTTAGTATTGGTAAATTTATTATTGATAAACTGTAGTTATAATCTTCTTTAACTTCCTTTTGTTTTTACAATTAGTCGAAAGAAAAGTACACTTAACGCAGACCATTGGATCAAACTCCTTGATATACTTCTTACAAACAATTTATGAGCACTTACGTTAGTAAGCACCGTCAAAGTCTTATTTTGCTAAAATAATAACAACAGTTTGCAAATCTCTTGTGAAAGAAGACTATTTATGAGGGAGCATAAATGTCAGTTCAAGCAGAAATGTCATCCTCAAAGAGAGAGGTATTACAAATTTTTTAAATTAAGGTGGCGAGCCTTCCTCAAGAAACAAGGAAGAGGTTACAATAAATTGGTTAATCGTGAAGTAAAATACAAAAAAAACTATTGTTGTTAATTTAAAGAAGTCGATAATGCTATTGGGAAATGAGATTACATTTACCACGTACTGAGTAAAGGGTTGACACAAAATTACAAAAGAAGGCAGGGTGTTTGGGACTTAAGAGCGAACTCTCTTATATCTTACCCTGTTTAACCTTCTCCAACATCTATAGAGTTGGGTTAATAAGAAATTGCATCTTTTTTTTTTTTAAAGTGAGAATGAACTTAATGAAGCAATGAAGGTAGTATCTAGGAGAGCAACATAATGGAGGAATGTAACTACTGAGGTAGGCCTATGAAACGACTCGCAGTCAAGTTTTCCATCTTCTTCTAGCGGAAATTTCCATGAATTTGTCGAGAACAGAAAGAACAGCTCCTAAAAAGTATACTAATTATGCAGAACAATTTAAGAAAAAAATTAAAAACGTAATGGAAAGGGTGTTTTAGAAAGACGCTTATGTAGAGGCCTCCATCTTTTAATTTACTGAAAATGGAAAACAAAGAACTGCCAGTCTATCAGAAATCGAAGCGTAAGTAACCAAGAAGCTATTGAATAATTATATGGAGATTTCTTGGAGGGAGCAAAAGGTTTTCAAATTGAACCAATCATGAATTTCAATTACATGACTTATTCTAATGTACAAATGAAATTAATTTATGTAATAATAAGTTTTTAATCATTTTGTTTTCGCCCGGGACTGCCTAAAAATATGAAGAGTTAAAAGGATCCAATTTATGAATGTCTAATAGGGATTAGATTAAAATTCTTTATGCTAACCCAATCAATCGGACTTTCCATCACAAGTTGCGCTTAACCAATGTTTCAAGTTTATTCTCAACATAACGAATCCTTTTGCATTGGTCAGCCCACACTTTTTCACAATTCATTAAAATTACTTAAATAGCAGAAAATTTTGGGATATGACACATATAAAGAAACATTTTTAAATATAGTCCATCACAGCAAGATTCTTGTGATTGGTTCTCTTACCTGTTTTCGACTTACCTCCGTTTGCACAATTTCGTTTAACAATTTCAAAACCGATTTATCCTAAAGGCAATAAATCAACTGGCCGTAGCAGTTGAAATAAACATTTAAAAATGTGAGAGGGATATCTTTCTCTGCTAAGACATACTCTGGATTATAGAGGAAAATCCAAAGCAGGACCAACAAAAAGAAATGTGCTAGGATGGACTCGTATTAAACGTATTTGTGTGTAAACACTTGTCTTGAAATTATAGTAAAAATACTGAAAATAAGACTAGATATATTTACTTTTTAGCCATTTACAATCTTTCATTATTTTTATTAGTTTTAATAAAGATATTCGTTTGTTTCTGTTTTTTATTTTTTTAATTATAACCTGCACAATAAAAATGACCGAATTAGATCCACAAAATATATAAATTTTAGATTGCCGATGTAATTACAAAATTTACGCACATGCATTTACGAGAATTAATTTTGACGATTCTGTAAGGTAAGAAGTTAAAGCATAAATTGTAAGATTTAAAATGGTGCTATCTAACTGTACAAGAGACGATATGAAAAGTGCTTTTAAGTTACTTTGAAAGAAAAGATAGTGCTTAACAATAAAAAAAAGAAAGTATGTATCAAACTACGTAGGAAATGTTTGTTGGTTAAAAATATTTTATAAATTTATGAGCGCTCCTCAACAACCAACAAATATTTCATCAAGATATTATGGGTTGATAAACCATTAATTAACTATACAAGAATTGAACCTGCCCTGCAGATAAATATACTAAGTTTTTAAGTGAATAAGTTAATAAGCAAAAGATTTATCCGAGTAAAGGACTTTTGTAATCATTTTAAAATTAAAAACTAGGCAGGTTGCATGCAGTTATAAAATATTAACTTCACTGCCTATTTTCAATACAAAGATAGTATAGTTTCAAAACCACCAGAATAAAGGAGTATATTTTTTTAAAGGAAAAAATATTTTTTCTTTTTTTTAAGTGAAATAGAAATATTTACCTAATAATATAGAACCAAGCTTTCTTTTAGCAACTGGTTACATGCAACATGCAAAAAAGCTCTGGCTGCCTCCACAGAAGAGGAACACACACCTACTGTCGCATTCCTTTTCTGCCTTGTTATTTTTCTATGTGACCATAAAATTTATCTGGAACATGCAAATAGTTAAACTAAATTGACGTCATGCATTTTGTCTAGATATTAAAATAATATGACATAATTTTTATTTTTAACGTAACATATTTCAATATTCTTTAGCATTTTTATAAGCCAACACATTATTAATCTATGTTAACACTATGTATAATACATACAAGTAAAAAGTTATTAATATAAATGTACACAAATTTAAGGCTTTAAAAAAGTATTTTCTAAAAATAACTTTTAAAAACAAATTGTTTCAAATTCACATTTGGATACAAAGTTTGTGAATTGCCTATCAATGTAGGGACTATTGTGAAACACAGTTTTTAGATAATGTAAACTCTGACGCACCTTCTCAACAAAACAGCAATCATGATGACTTCATGATATCTAGTTTTACAGAGTTTCGCCTATAGGCACAATAAAATGGTTAAAGTTGAAAGGGCAAAATTTTGATTTGACATTGTTAATAATAGTTAAACAGAAAATTAGTAGAAGTTTTAAAACTGCTGTGTGACTAAATTCGTTGACAAACAAAACAAATGAAAGGCGGAAAAGTAAACTGACTGACTTAGATTGAATTACTATTTCAACGTCTGTTAATTTTTGTTTCATTAGTTTCCGGACGGACGGAAACTATTTTTGCCATCATTCATTTTTTCACGATCTTAGCGGCAATAAGTTTTGAACTTACGTATTATTTTGTAGATGAAATTGATGGCATGCGAATTGGTTATCTATGTTACAAAGTTTACCATTATTATTCACTCATCTCGTTGACAGTTATCAAACTGCTGATGAAGTAAAAACAGATTGCCGACAGGCGTCGGTTCCTTTGCAGTTTAAGATACAATCTTGAAATAGGGTCCTTAAGATAAAAATAGCAATACTTTATATCCAAATGTAACTAATGCCGCATAATGTAAACTCTAACTTTATAACTCAAACAGCAGGTTTTTATACATACGGTCACGCTACAGTTCATGAGAAATTTATGTCTGGTGGAGACCATCCATGAAGCTGCCGTTACAGATTAAAGATTCAATGTTTATATCACTTTTACAAAATTTAAAATAAGCTAACAGAATTCACTTAAAATATGATTTGATTATCACTCGTTAATTTTGTTTTAATAAAAACTGAAAAGTCATGACTTCAAAAAGAACTCATTCCCCCCTCTAAATATTCGTCAAATTAAGTTTAATGGTTATACAAATCTTCTTTAAAAAACTTAACTTTAAGTAAGACAGGTTAAAAAGTTAAATATAAGGGTCGATTAAACGACAAAAGGTACAAAAATCAGCAAGACCCAACATTTCATTCATACTTCACTTCGTAATTTCAGTTATATAGAAACGTTCCAAAAAGCATGAGTATGACATTTTATTTCAATTGATATTTAAGTAATTATACAGCATTAAAAGTTTTTTAATTTTGTCTAGAATTTATTATAAGTCACAGACCCTTATGATGGCCCATTTAACTTACTTGATCGTAATAGAAGGTATTAAACTACACACGCATAGGTTTTTAAAAAGATTATCACATACAAAAAAATTATGACGTTAACATTAAAAAAATAAATAAAAATCTGGTTTGTTTTCACATGTTGCAACTTACTGAAATTTTAACCATCAATTTCCCCCTCCATAATGTTCAGATTTTATGAAATTTAGCACAAATATAAGGAACTTCTATCTCTATTTTAAGATTTCGTAAGTTGTATCTTATCTTTCATACAATATGTTGTAGTTGTGAGAGTGTGTTCATTAGATTTTTTCTAAAATAGTCCCATTAGAATGTTTTTTTGTAATTTAAAGTACTACTATTCGCAAAAATTCTAGTTTTAAAAAACCCAACTACATAGGTAGTGGTAAAAGAATAAAAAAGTTTTGTGAGTGTGCATATTAGATGTTAAATATTAAATTGGAAATTAAGTTAATAATCATGGTCAACTGGGCCGAAAATGACAGATAAAACCGATCACATTCGGCTTGTTACATAAGATAAAAGAGAAAAAGAAGTAATGTAAAAAAAACGGCTAAGGCTCGATGGGTTTGAGATCAGGTAAATTCCTAGAAATCACCTTTTTTTTCTAGAATTTTGCTCAGTCTAACCCATCGGTCTTTGATGGCTTTGGTTTGAACTGAATTTACTACTCTGCATTAAGTTTGAGTTTATCCACTATATCTCAGGAACGGAAAATCGCAGGAATTTCAAATTTGATATTTCGTTCTTGTGACACCGTGGGAAGCGCCAGTAAATTTTTGGTCATAATAGGATCACCAGAAGTACCACTATACTGAATAAAGAAAAAACTTTTTTTTGGATTTCCTTTACAATTATGGCTCACAAGTAATTCTATAACTTTTATAAGGAACATTTTTTCTGGAATAATTCGATTAGGGCACTTTTGGGGAAGAGGGTGGTTAGGCAGTTCGGTAGAATGCCAGTTCGCTGAATTACGTGGACTTACTCTTTATAGTAGGCTATTCTTTACTGAACAGATATTTTGTATACGAAATTGGCCAGTATAAGGGTCTGTAAATAAATTCTATACAAAATTAATGCCGTAAAATTACTTAAATGATAGCTATGAAATATTCATGAAACGATGGATACTTGTTGATTTGTGTACCTTTTATCGTTTAATCAACGCTTATACTTAACTTTTTAAACTGTAAGTTTTTGCAAAGGAGATTTTGTATCTTTTGGATAGTTCTATTTATAGTTTCATACTGCCATTACTAACAATATTTACACATCACACACATTTCTGAATATGATCTCCCTGCTTATAGTTTGCCTTTATATTGTGCAATATAATGAATCACTCCAACGATCCTTCGTCCTTATTCAACCGGGGTTTAGAGAAGGCTCCACACTTAGGGCAAACTACGCACCTAAAGTATTAAGTACTGACACTCGTGAGACCCATCTACATAACTAATATCGAACCGAATGACATTCGGTACACGAGTCGATCATTTTAAATGATTGCAACACTCCCCACTATGAATAATTTAATAATTATTTGACTAGTTATAGAATGAAAATACATTTTCAGATGCTCCTTTTTAAACTTCACTTTTAATGAATGAGTAAGAGAGAGAAAAAAAATTATTTTTGAATTTGTAGCTAAGATGCTCTTCTTATCTTTAAAAATTTGTACAAATAGAATTCCGACAGATGATTGGTGGCTATACTTTTAGTTAACCAAATGATTAAGAACAGTATAAAGATATCTCGAGTCAGGATGATTAGACAGTAAAGTACAAAGAGATCTCGAGGTAAGGTTTCTTGTACAGTGGAGTATGAGATTCTTGAAATATTCGTCGGTTTGACTTAAGAACCGTAAATCCATTTTAAACATTCGCTATTGATGGTTCGACGTTGTAAGTCAATTAAGGGAAAAAAAGCTCTTCATCCCAAAAACCCAAGTAAAAGAATTATAAAGTAAATGTTTTGTAGCAAATCACTGTATTTCTATAAAAAAAAAAAGTTGATAATTTAAAGAAAGAGGGTTTCAAATACTTATTTCAATTTTTATAAATTATCTATTCAACTGTTATAATTTATGCAGGGGATTTTTTTAAATTAAAACACAAAAATTTACAGTTACCTGTTTGTATTAGTTGTAGTATTGTGTACCCTTCTGTAACTTCTATACTGCGCAGTCGGTACAGGAACCGGACCAGTACCTAATATGCGAAGACATTTTCTGTCTAAACTGCTACCTCCTCCACTAGAACTGTTGCTGGTACTTCCACGCGTTCCTAACTTCTTCAATGAGCCGAACATTTTACTAGGTTCACTAAAATAAATAAAATTAAGTACTTTAGGTAATTTTCAAAACAGTGCTAGAAAATGAATTGTAAGGGAACACCATTAAAAAGAAACCACATAGTTAAAGTTGGCACCCAAGTTAATTACGAGTATCAAATTGAAGTTTCTATGATTTTTGGTTGTTGAGTAACGGTAGATATTTAAACAATTTGAAAAAATCCACTTTTTCTGACTAGAGGTCCTCAAAGTAAGCTATTTTTGGAGAAAACTCAAAATCGAAACTTGGCACGATTAATACCTTCTCTTACTAGAAAGAAAGCAAAAAGTGAGCAAGTGGGCAACGGCAAGTGAGCCATGGAGGTCTGAAAATGATTAATGGATTGTGCATTAATTTTCTGAAAATGAGATAGTTCAGTAAAAGAACGTACTGCACACATACGAGGGTCGTTTGAAAAGTCCGTGCAAAAATAAAAACTACTTAATTTTTTGGGGTAAACTTTTTTATTTTCCAACATAGTCTCCTTTTTGGCCTATACACTTCGTCCAACGCTGCTCTAGTTTGTTGATCCCTTCCGAATAATAGGATTTGTCCAAGTCTGAAAAATAGCCATTCGTTTCTGCAATCACCTCCTCGTTTGAATAAAATCTTTTTCCCGCCAGCCATTTCTTCATATTGGGGAACAAATAATAGTCCGAGGGAGCCAAGTCTGGAGAATAGGGGGGATGTGAAACGAGTTGGAACCCTATTTCCATTAATTTTGCGACCACAACTGCTGAGGTGTGAGCTGGTGCGTTGTCGTGATGGAAAAGGACTGTTTTGTGGGCCAATCGTTGGCGGTTTTCTTGCAGCTCGGTTTTCAAACGGTCCAATAACGATGAATAATATGCACCTGTAATAGTTTAACCCTTTTCCAGATAGTCGATGAGGATTATTCCTTGCGAATCCCAAAAGACAGTCGCCATAATCTTTCCGACCGAAGGAACGGTCTTCGCCTTTTTTGGCGCAGATTCCCCCTTGGTAACCCATTGTTTAGATTGTTCTTTGGTCTCAGGAGTGTAGAGATGTATCCATGTTTCATCCACAGTGACGAAACGACGCTTAAAGTCCTGCGGATTCTTCTGGAACAGCTGCAAACCGTCCTTGCAACACTTCACACGATTTCGTTTTTGGTCAAGCGTGAGCAATCGCGGCACCCATCTTGCGGATAGCTTTGTCATGTCCAAATGTTGATGCAAAATATTATGTACCCGTTCATTCGAGATGCCCACAGCACTAGCAATCTCACGCACCTTCACTCTTCTGTCATCCATCACCATATCATGGATTTTATCAATGATTTATGGAGTAGTAACCTCAACAGGGCGTCCAGAACGTTCAGCGTCACTTGTGCCCATATGGCCACTCCGAAAATTTTGAAACCACTTATAAACTGTTCTAATCGAAGGTGCTGAGTCACCATAATGTTTATCAAGCTTCTCTTTAGTCTCCTGAGGCGTTTTGCCTTTCATAAAGTAGTGTTTAATCAACACACGAAATTCTTTTTCGTCCATTTTTTGAAAAACACTCGACTTTCCTGAGATTGTGTTAAAAATGTCTAAATAATAAAAAGAACAAGATAAGTAGCTAAATTTCTAATTAACCCCTTAATGCACAGTTTTTTTTGAAAAACCGCTATATTTTATATTTGAATAAGTAAGTGTTATAGCTTACAATCCCATGTAAATGATAAATATCTATAAAACGATTGCTTTTCTTTGCTTTCACATTATTTTCAATTCTCGATTATATTTGAGAGTGAAAAATTATAGTAGCATAAAGTGCAACGCCGCTCGAATTATCTCGAGTGTGAACAGTTTGGCCAGTTTAGCGCGCTCGAGTTAACTCGAGCGTGCACGTTGAGGGGTTAATATCAAAGAGAATAGAGTAGAATCTTTCAGGTTTACTTTTTTCCCAAAAGAAAAGAAAATGGAGATGTTTTACTTTAATGAATGTATTTTCAGGGGGAATTTCAAAAAGTTTGTGTTACTTCAAAATACTTGCAATATTGTTTATTTCAGAAGTAATTAGTTGAGAATCATTTTATCTAAAGAATAATGACTTTGTAACTAAAGAATAATTTGTTAACCCCATTGGTGATTGCTGCTGTACAGGTGGCGGTCTTGGCGCAGGAACAGGAGGGATCGGTCCTGGTCCTTTTTTATTAGAACTTGAAGCGTTCGATACATTGTCCTCACCTTCACTTTCGCTATAAATTATTTCTGGAAATAAACATTTTTTATCAGCCTTAAGTTATTTACATGTTTAATATTCGATGAAAACCAACAAATTTTGCCCACCCTGGCAATTAGGATTAGGTCCTAAAGTTGCACTGGAAATCGCGTCTAGCCAAACAGACAACTCAAAATTTGTTTCTGCCGCAAAATAAAACATGGTTCCTGTATGATAAACTTTGAAGGCGTATGGTCTACTTTTTACTTCATCGGCTGGTGATACTGTAAATCCAGGAAGGCACACTAAAGTTTCAGCTTTTCCTATCTGAAAACGGGATGAAAAATGACTCTTTAAATTCTTTTACATAAATGAATTAAAACAAAATCATAAACAAAAATAGAACAGATTATAAATTTCAGAATATAAGCTTGCTGTTAATTTGTAACATTTCAAATAATTCAAGATATCTTTGGATGCTTTTTAAAATTCTGAAAATATCACGTAAAAATATCACGTAAAAATCCTGGATACTAAATAAGAAGCTAAACGTACCTGTTTTGTTGTAAACGTATATAAAGTGTTGGAATGTATAAGGCACCATCTCTTGTTCCAAGTTCCTGATCCTCGTCTACATCTTTGAAGCAGCCAACCTTCACATTCTACGGAGGGGAAATCCTTGACTGCTATATTTCTTCTCTCTAATTCATAACACAAGAGTTACCAAATAGTCAATGATAGCTTAATTTAAAAGTATTACTAATTTATTAAGGCCCTTACTGGTAAGAAGTGGATGCTTCTTTCGTTGCGCTTTTGGTGAAGCTTTGCCAAGTGATCTGGCTGCCATAATGGCTCTGTAGCATGCATTAGGAGGTTTACTAAGGCTGGGCCTAGGTGGTGGGACTGGAGGTGTTGGATTTAATTTTGTCCCTGCCTTGGGTAACGTCTGCCTTTCTTGGGGTGGACCATCGACCTGGAGTCCGAAAAGACTGTGTTCTGAATAGTCACCCGAAGAATAGCTTTTCGTTGAAGCAGTTTCAAAATTCTCTTTATACTGAGACCTAAGATGTCTATCTTGAAGTGAATTAAATTTATTAACATCGCTAGATGTTATATCACTTTCTTTGTAAATGTCTATGTTATCTTCTACGGGACTTTCACGTGCTGTTTTTACTTTATTTAGTGGCGACATATTTAAATTATCTTTGGCGAGATTTGGTAAGTGCTTAGACGATTTGATTAGTGAAGATTTCCCTACTTTTTCTGCAGTTTGCGAATTTCCTTTAGCGGGAACTAGCTGTTGTAGAAGAATATTACTAACTTGCTCTTTATTATTTATAATATCTTCTGTGTTGACACGCGATATGGTTCTAGAAAGATCGGAATCACATTCTCGGCTTTGTTGTGGAAGTTCACCTTTCAGTGAAGTTAGATGAGAAGGTGAACAGCAGGTTGCTGCTGTTGAGCAAGATCTGTTTTCTCTTGCAATAAAAGGTACTGAAGGAATGCATTTATCTATCACTTTTAAATTTATATCATTACTCTGTCCATAACAATGAAAATCGGATTCATCACTGAAGTTATCAACGAGTAAGTGCCTATTAATAGTTTCTACAATTTTTCCATGTTCTTCACTAATTTCTGGACTCGATTTATAAGGAGGAATATTTCTAATTTCATTTCTCTCATCTAGTGGCATTTGGTCAGAATGAATAGCATCTTTAGAACAAGTAAATATGTCGTTATCAGAACTACTATCCTGATGAATGCCGCTATCGTTTGTACTATCTTCACCACTTTTATTTATTGGTTCTGTTATTATTACTTCTGGACGTTTTTCTTTGGACGATTTTTTAACAAGTTTGTTTGCTTCGCTGATTGTTTTGCCACTGAATAACGGTTCACTATGAATCCTAATTTGATGTTTTCTTGGTGGTGCATTTTGCTTGTCTAATTTTGGTTCACGTGAAAACATTTCAATTTTTTGTTTGATTGTAAGAGTTTCTAAATTAGTTTCTTGTTCGGGTATATTAGTAGAAACACCTGAAGGTGATTTATCGACTGATGATAGACGTTCTTCAAAGTCAACTACACTCGTTGTACTTTGTTTGGCACAGCTTTCTTTTTCCAGTTTCAAGTCATGCCACAGCTAAAAAAAAAAAAATAAAATAAAAGAACATTTTAAAATATAACCAAAGTATGCAAACGTTGCATTACATATTGGAAGCTGATTTTAAATAAAATAGAGCCTAATAATAAGATGAAATCTTTTGGTAACGAAATAAGGAATATCATTACTTCGTTGAAATGAAAAAATAAGATGTAAGGCATTCAGATGATCACCGGCAATCTACAAATTAACTAAATCTTGGATTCTACTAAACAATTGTTAATATTTTATTGACCGGAACTCCAAAAAGCATTTTTCTTAACAATTTGTTTCTAGCATAAGGATTGATCTTTAAACACCTCTTATTTTTAGAGTTACTTTCATTCATACTCCGACGTAGACGTTGTTAGTAGGCAAATTTAAAGTTCATTCTTTACCAATGTCAAAAATTAGATATTATAAGTAGTAAGTTAAATCACTGGCTAATTGTAAGTTTTAAATCCGTACAGAAGGTTTAAACTTCGTGTTGTAGGCGGAAATGAAAGAAAAAAGTAATATTAGGTAACATTTTCTAGTTTTGTTTTGGTTTCGAAAATTGCATCATGAAGTTTTTGGCGTTAGATTACTAAAAGTACTAACAATAAGAAAACGTTACACACTGATGAAAGACTTCCTTCAAAGTCAACCACACTCGCTGTACTTTTTTATACACAGCTTTCTGTGTATACAACTTATGTTAGTACAGTGAAAATAAAAATTCCAGCAATTAGAAGTTAAACCTAGCAGAGAATTCGTACAAGTTTTCTGTAGAAGCTTACATTGACGAACACGGCCTACCTACCAGCTCTATAATTCCATTTGTCAGGGCGATCCGCTTGGGCCTTCACAGAAATAAAATCCCATTATGTAGCGAATGGCAAGAGCTTAAACTGGTGTAAGTAAAGGCGACTTATTAAAGAAAAACTTCTTTTAAAGAATAGTTAGACTAAGAATCTTAAGAATTATTGAGAAAGTTGCTAATTTCACGAATATCCAATTTGAGTTTAAGTTGTAGTTGAAAAAGTTCATTATTTCTCAAAACGGCTGACAATGAGTGGAAGAAAATAAAGTGTTCGGAAATTGTGATAAGAAACTCAGCTTCGAATAGGTAAACAGAAAATTAAAAGAAACAAAATGAGTAATTGAACATTTAAAACTAATTTCTATTGCTAAAAAAAAGTTTGTAAAAATAAAAGGTTTATAAAAAATGAATTATTTATAGAACTACTGGGAATGATTTTGTTACGAACAAATGATTTCACAAAAACTAAACTTAAATAAAGCTAATAAAAAACAAAAAGGTAAGACACATGTACAAAAATAACTTTTAATAAAAAAGTAATTTTAAAAAAAGGGGGTAAACTATTTATTAGAACAATAAAAAAATACCTCTTTTGAATATAGTGTTGCTAGAGCAAGAACACGTAGTTTTAAACTTCCGTGTAACATAGGATTCAAAATAAAAAATAATTGCCTACCTCATGAATGTCTAATGGTGGTCTCTTACTCAATGGGCTAGCTCCAGTTATAGTAGCTCTCCTGTGAACTGGTTTACTTGGCACAACTAATTTATGCTGAACTGTAACTTCTTCATCAGAACTTGTTGAATCTCTTGATTCCCTTGATGTCTCATTTTTATTACTACTTGGTACTTTAATACTGAAAAAAAAAAAGAAAAACAAAAAGTGACGAAATCTGTATTCTCAATTAACAATAACTCGATGATAATTTGTATCATTGTAAGAAGCATAAACACTAAAAAATGAATTACGACTAATTACCTGTGTAAAGGTAATCGGAACGGCAATCTTGTGAGCAATTCTGGCCTTGGGGCGAAAGCAAGGGTGTTTGTTGCTCGTTTTTTGCTAGGTAATCTGTACGGTTTAACATATATTTGTCCATATACTTTGGTATGCCTTGGTCTTTTCTTCAATGTAAGTAACACTTCTGTAGGTGATTCGGCAAATAGATTTGTCACATGTTTCACATCCCATCCAACCTAAAAAAAAAAAAAAATTCAATTAGTTAAAATTAGTCAACTTGGCGTCAAAACAAAACAGTCTTTCCAATCCGAGAGGCCTTCGAAATGTTAAAAATTCAAGAATTATTCACAATACATTGTGAATGATACGAAGACTTATCTGTAGGTAGGCTGTAGTATCTTAAGTAGGCTGGCCCTCACATTGCAATGATTAATTCCATTTCTTGATAAAAATCGTAGAATACAATATTCAGCCCCTGGACAAGGTTTAACAAAGGCTGCTGAATTTACATCGGGGCTTCATAAAATTTTAAAATGAGTGTATTTATTTATTTAAGTAGATATATTACTTTTCAGTACACCAACGAATATGAAGCCACAGGAAGAAATGCTATCATTCTAGAATAGAGTATCATTTACTTGACAAGTTCAGGCTACGCTTCTGAGGACATCAAACCAAGTACCACCATTGCGATCTTCAAATTGATGTAAAATTCTGTCTTACATCAGTAAAGTATAAATTTATTTTAAAGAGACATAAACTCTTCTGACTGGACAAGAAAAAGGGGCCAGGGTTGCTTTGGCGAGAGATTGTAAAAATTTGTCCACCCTAAAACATTCAATTGTGGCCATTTAATTTTGTACGCGTGTATGTATATCATCCAGAAATTATCACTTTTAACCAAAACTTCGAACCAAAATTATGGGTAGAACTTGGCAAGTAAGATTTAGAATAGTGATTTGAATAATGAACCATTTGATTACAACTAGGATTAAAATTATTAATAGTCAAAAAAATCAGGGCAATGTCTGCATTTTGCAATAACATTCTTAACGAACTGAGGAAGTTACAAAATTTAATTATAAGGTTAAACATTTCTGCATTTTGCAATAACATTTTTAACGAACTGGAGGAAGTTACAAAATTTAATTATAAGGTTAAAAATTTGTATCTCTTAAAAAACAGATATATATATATATATATATATATATATATATATATATATATATATATATATATAATAATATATATTTAATAAACTTATTTATTCATAAACATGTAAAAATAAAATATCAAATGAAAAATATAAATATTTTAACGATGGATTTTTAAAATCTGTTGTCCAACAAGATATAATTTCTTGAAATTTCAAATTTTTACTAAATTTTAGTTGTTCTTCACATAAATGAAGAGAGTATGCGCTAAAAACTTATCCTAAACATTAGAATTCTTATATTAACTTTTTGCGAAACAAAATAATAAATAATAATAGTAGTAGTAATAATAATAATGATAATAGTAAAAATAATAACAATAATAATAATAGAGAACTCGAATAAAATAAACAACCAAAACTGTTACAAGCAAGTTGAGGGATAATCAATTCTAATTTTCTTTGATTTGCATTAAGCGAAAATAGATGGATTTATTATGAATTTTTTTTATGAAAACTGAATTACAGAATTTGTTGAAAGTATGTCAAAATGAGAGAGGAGAGTAATTGATGTAATTTCAAATAATATTTCAACTTTCACAACCTCAAAGTTGCGAAATTGTGTCTTTAAAATTAAAGAAGTTTATCACTCTTGGAAAAAAGTAAAGAAAAAAATCAATTGCATCATTGTTTCTGAAATTTCCAGTGTTCATAGATCAATTACATCTCGATAAGCCATTCCCAGCTTTTCAAATTTTTAAATGTGGTTTTCTTAACCACTTTTGGGTACAAAGTTAAACTGTATTATGATATATGTATTTTCTTTGACTAGAAACCGCCTTAAAATTTGGTACTTTTCCATTAATATCAAGTTGAACTTACGCATTAAACAGTGCACTTAGAAAAAATAACTAAGAAAATAGCAAATTAGCCAAAACGTTGTTCAGTAAAATAAAAACTACAAGAGCAGAAAAAATTGTATTTTTTTGTTATATCAGTTCTGGTCTTCATTGATAAAATCAACATTACTCTCAAGTTCTAAATACAACACCCGACATTACACATGAGGTGAATCAAGTTATTCGTATTCGTCAAGTTTTGAATTATTTAATGATTCCTTACCACTGTTTGATAATTTATTTGAATTATTTCATCTCCAGGCTCAATTTTACCGCTTTGGTGCGCAGCGCTATTCAGTTTTAGATCACTTATTTGATGGGCTCCTCTAAACGATGGTACTATGTAAAATCCCTGAAAATGGTTTTTGTAACTTAAAAGATGTTTATACATGATTATTTTATTTTCCTGGTAGCGTTTACTCACTAAATCGTCTGAAGATCTCTTCTTAACTGTTGCAAGATCAAGTGAAGCTGGTTGTAAAATAAGAGGATCGGTCATTTCTTGTACAACTGAATCTGCCAACTTGGCCAGTTTCGCTGAAGCATCTTTCATATCAGTAACAGGAGTTTCTGCAAATCTATCCCTCTGTCCGCAAGTTGCCATTCTAAGGGCTAATTTTAATACTTCACTCCTTGTAGACTGATATTCCAACTGACCCGAAAAACCTGGTCTAAAATTTACAAATTTTCTTAAACTACGTTTTAGTTACTTTTAATAACTTATTATTTTTATTAGATCCATTTTTAAGCTTCAAAAAAATTGTTTTCTATTTTTTTACCCATATTTTCACTCTATTTGGAATTTTGTATCGTTATAATTAATGAATGTAATGTTGTATAAAGTCTTCACAGGCAATGAAAAGATTGTGAAGCATATATCGTAAAAATAGACTATTTAGTTTTCTAATTAAGAAATCACAGGAAGAACACAGCCTATTGATTTAAAAACACTTAGTTGTTTACTTGCTCTGTCTTATTAAAATATATGCAGCAGTTTTTACGGATGTTTTATTTTACTTTTAAACAAATACGTGGCCATTCACAAGCGGCCCATTTTTTATTGGGACAGTTTTTTAGTATTATAAGATAGAATTCGTAAACAATGGTCAGAGATTACAGCTATTACTTTAATTTCAAGTTTTAATAGGCCGATTAGCAATCTAAACAAATGAGTGAAGTAAAGAATCGGCAATTGTGTTCAAGAATTTCTTCTTGATTTTAAGCAAGAAAAGTTAAGTTTAGAAAAAAATTATTAAATAAAAGCTTAATCAAATGCTCAAAACTGACCTATCAAGCCATGCTATGAGTGGTTTTACACTTGACACAATAGTAGCTATGTCGGCCAAAATTTGAGTTGACAATCGTTGAGCATCGGTATGACTGTGACAAAGTTCACTGTGAAGACTATGCGCAAGACAAGAGAGTCGCATAGCAAGTAACTGCAAATTTTCTCTATCCAATTCATAGTGCTAAAAATGTGGAAATAAAAGGTTAAAAATAAACGGAGGCTGCATAAGAATATGTTACATCTAAAAATATGAAATAAATTCAACTTTTTTTTTTTTTTGAAACTGCAATAAATTATTGTTTGATTAACAGACTATTGGAATGTAGCAAGCATTTTTTAACTAAAAGGGAGAAACATTAAAAACACATACAAATTCAAAAACGATGAACAGTACTCTATAAGGAAAATATTAAGTTTGTACAGAATATTTTATTTGTAATACATACAGTATAAAAATATTTTTTTTTCATTAAAATCTGAATGAAATCTACCAATGAGGTCAAATAAGTAAAATAAGGTAATTAATAGAACAATCTTTTTTCATCAGAAGTAACACATACAAACTCTATAAATTAAAAAAATAATAATAAAGTTCTTTCATTTTCTCTTCACTAAGTTAGTCTAGAAATTTAACTGAGTGTTGGATATTAATCTTGAAGATGAATACAAATGAAATGTTACATAAAATATCAAGGTTAAGATAACAAACCTCGAGCAGTTGTACTACTTCCTCAAATACTTCTACTTTCACAACTAATTTTAAGAATTTTTCAAAACATTACTTCCGCTTCTTCAAGTACAAACGTAATAAATAATGACAGATTGATCCATTTCCATCAAAGAACATACTGATGTAAATAAATCAATAAGATTATCATATTTAAGAGCTTTATAAAACTAAATAAAAGTATAAATACTTACAATGTTTCTAAGATATTCAATTCCTTCAAGAATAATCTCTTGATGTCCAATTTTATAGACACCTAAGTGTTCTAGGTCATTAGTTCCAAAGCTCAGGAGTTGCTGGCCACTTACTTGATTGTTCAGAAACGAATGAATATATCCCAAAACTGAATTATCTAAACCTATAGTTAATAAAACATGGAACTAATTCAATATAATATTCTTTTTATTTGGGCCACTTAAATGGGCGTGTTTCTCCCACTACCCCTTTAACATTAGTTAACTCTGTATATTAAAAGAAGACAAACAAAATAATTATTTCCTTCATTGTTAACACAATTCGCTTACCTTTCAACCATTCTGTTACTTGATCTGGTTTCCATTCTGCAACGTTAACATAAGCCATTTTACTTGGCTGCAAAAAATACTCTCACCTTGTGACCCTTACTTCATCTGTTCAACTTGAACTATTCAATCTAATGGAGGGGAGAACTTCGTGATTCATGAATGAAACCAGAACAACCAACATAAAAACAAAATATCCCTTTACATTCTCCACTTTGCATCAATAAACCTTCCACAGCAAAAGTATAGACTTGTTTGTTAAAGGGAAAAATTTATTATGGCTAGTTTAAAAATGACGGGTCAAACATCACAACTATTAAGATGAAGAGATTCAGTTTAAATTGCACTTAAGACCAACTTACCTAAAAGAATTAGGTTTATTAAATTATCGTAAATCATTGAACTGAAAAGCGAAGTTGTTGAATCGTTTAGAATGAAGAATTTCTCTTTAGAATGAAGTTATAATTGAGTGATGCTTCTTATTTCTTCGTTTCTAAATATTTTAGGAACATGAAGAAATAGTAAGTCGTTTTAGAGAAAAGAAGTTACATGTATGGTATATGCAAAAGGTCACCGTCACTGATTGAGTTGTTGATCGCTCAGATTTTAATACCCAACTCGTAAGAAGAATTATTTAGGTCAACTGGCCAAACATTTTGCTCTGTTCACTATTAAAGTGAATTTGAGATGAAACATATTTCTGATGAATGCTATTACTTTACAGTCTAAACACTAATTGCTGTGAGATTCTTTGAATGTAGAGCTACATTCTGGCTCCATTTTCCCTTCCTCATTTCAAGCTGCCATAAAATTCCTCGTTTAGAATGGTGTATCATGGGCGACGGAAACACATCTAAAGTTGTGAAGATTTATCAGGATTTGCTCATTTATTTACATCAGAGAAAAAAAATAGGTGGAAGAATTTCAACGTTGACTTATAAAATTGATCCACATAAAAAACATCCCAAAACTGAAACCACGGATGAAAACAAGATGGAGCAAGAATATTGCAAGGAGGAAATTATGTTGTAATTTATGGTCAATAATTGGGAATGTTTATTCACTAAAGTTGGGTAAGAGCCATAAAAATTACTGTAATATTAACCCCCCTCAAAAAAAAAAAAAATGCGTTGCCCTTTTTTTGATTAGTTACTCTATACACTCTTCTGCGGTAAATAAGGCACCTTCCCCATAAATATTATGTTTTATAATCTTTGAGTTTGATTGAAAACCAAATCCTCCTGATTCTAACGTTTATAAAGTTGATGCTTCAGCTGATGGGAGTTTTCATTTTTCTCAGGAGTGGCCTTCAGTAGGAGGCTAATGTACAGTGCTACTGCCTACGAAGAAGAAGGAAAGGTGTCGAGTGCCTGTGTTCAAAAACCCTTGAATTCTTTACTCTTACATCCATTTCAAAATAGTAACAATAACGTAGTAGGGCCTAGAGAGAAAAATCGTCTGGGTATCAAAAATGAACCAGGACCTGGGAGTTAATTGTTACATTGTTGCCAGGCTACGCTTGCCGAAGCTGAAATGGAATTCTTATGAAAAAAATAGTAATCAATTAAAATAAAGAGGTATTTAATGAGTTTGTTGTTTTTTTTAGTATTTCGCTTTAAAAAAAAGAAGAAGAAGTTATTTCGGTATTTAACTAAGTTTATCTTTTTTTAGTTTTCAATATGATTTACTGCTTGAGATATACATAAAATAAATAAGTAATAACATAATCGAATTATGTGAAATAAAATATAATCTTTTGGGATTCCAAAAGACTAAAGAACAATCAAACGTGTATTTTCATGCTATCTAGCGATTTTGCAAAAACTACTATTCTTCAGCAGTTCTACAAAGCACCACTAAATAGAGAATATTCATGCATTTTTCTGAAATTAAAAATAATTCTAACGAAAACAAAAAACAAATTTATTATAAATATTAAAGATAATTTTCAAATCCTGTTTTTTAAATTTTTTGTTTCTGTTTTTAAGTGAAGAAAATTTGAATTTTTTAACTTCAACTCCTAAGGTTTTAAAGGAGATAAATGAGATCACCCACTGGTGTATCATCGTGTATGACTTCCTCGTACACAACGTCGACTGTTTCGTTGTTTGCAAAGAAATTATTTACAAATGCATATTATACACACACATGTTTTAAAATCTTCAATTATTATTATTTTTTTACTCTGCGTCACAAATAACATTTTTTGCAATCAGAGGACCTCCCAAAACGTGTATTTCTGGTGTAAAATTAATATTGAAAACCGTTCACGAATAGAAAAAATTGTAACTTTGATCTTAAATATCTCGACAAATATTACGGATATCAAAACGGGGTCAACGTCATTTTTCACAGTTTTTTTATGTAGTTTTCATAATCATTGTCAAAACCAGTGGTCCTTACGAAACCCCAATCAGGTTTTTAGCCGTAACTCCGCCAAAAATAAAGATACAGGGGATGAAAAATTTGAAAACTAGACCCAAATAAATATATAGTTTACTTCCTGTTTTTTTTCCGAAATTCCGCTTTCATAAAAAGTTATTAGCGATTGGTGCGTTTTAAATGGATCACCCTGTATATAGTATATAAATAAGCCAAAATCTTTTAAAAGTAGAATTAATCCTGTGATACTTGGAGGCTAACATAGAAAAATTTGCCCAAGCCTTGATGCTATTATAAGTTATAGAAAAAAGCAAAAGTTATTTTGTGTTTCTGACATTATAATGATGTTGCACCTTAATTAGGAGACAGTTATAGAATTAATGTTGCAGAGAATTTTATATTTTAGTAAAGAGTAAATATATTTGGGTAATTATAGTAGCGCTATCTTCGATGTGGGTATCCATAATTGCACAAATTTACATCTATAAATAAGTTTCCATCAGACAAAATGCGTTACAAGGCAAGGCACTGAGAGAATTCAGAAACTGGATAAGAAACTAAATAAGGAATCACTTTAAGAAAAAAAAGATTATTAAATTGTTTTCTGCTGAACATTAATTTCTTATAATCATAATAAAACTGATCAGTACCGATACGGATTTCAAACTTACCTTTATTTAAAAGACCAATTAGTGACCCACTTACATCGGCTAAAACTGACACTGACTTCAGCCTGTACTTTGAATAGTGCGCAATGTCTTGATTCTTTTCATCATTAGTACGTGAGTGTGTTCATATTAAAAACTGATGAAGTTGTTGGTGGGATGAAACAAAGAAGCTGTTCTCTACATTGCGATTTCAGTAATCAGTACGTTTATAATTCAGACATGATCATGGATTAACAAGTATCAACTTGTTCACCAAAATTCTGAATTTGTTAAAGCAGAATAATCTTTTACTTATTAATCTAAAATGATTTTTTTTTTTATGTAATATTTGTGATTTTTTCGAAAATGGTTCCAACAATTTTCTTACATTACATGAAGATTAATGACTAAAAACATTTTTCCGGTTCTTTTTTTTTTTAAATTCTTAAATTTTCCTTAAATAACTTGTTGTCGTAAGTTGAATAAAAGCAATGTTGCTTAAAAGTGAGGCAATAAAGACAACTATATTTATATATATTTTGTTTTTTAGTAACACCTATGTGTAAGTTTTATTTTTATTTAATGTATTAAGATGTATGTACAAAATATATCAATGCCACATATTTTACATGTTTTTATATTGATTTTTTTATTTTTATTTTTTTTATACATGGTAAACTTGCCTATGTTTTATTTCACATAGTTGTTTGGCACAGGGATCATTGGTATTCCAAAATAAGACATTTATGCACAGAATTGGAAAGTGAAACACTAGAGAACTAAATAAAATAAGTTGGTGAATATATACAGAATTTTTATTACATTGATAGAAATATATGGCCTCGTTGTTTCATCCTTAAGTTATAAATTACATAATTAAATGGTTCATTAATATAATCTAGTTTAAATTTTGATTTTGGAAAGATATTTACATGTTCAGTTATTAATAAGAAAATAAAAAAAAAAACTAATAAAACTTAATCATTAGCTCTAAAATGGTTATAATAATTGAAAATACTTAGATCAATTCCCCTAGTATTTACATTGAAACATAAATGCTAGGAAATCGCAGGGCACAAATGGATGCTAGCCCAACTAATTCGTTAAGGGAGGTTCCATTCGCTCATCTCAAGTAAATAGTTTAGCTAAACAATTCCCAAATCTGAATGTATAGTGACATCTTTATTTTTATGTTTTTCAGCTGCCATATTTACTTCAACTAAAGTATCAATTGAATTAATGCTTACTCCTTTCAAGATATTCTGTGCAGCAATTGATGTAAAATGTAGGGATAAATCATTTAAAGACGGAAAAGGGCATACATCTGTTTCAGTTTTTTTTTCAGGAACTTCACTACCTTTTGCAATTGGTGGATTTATTTTATTCGGTGAAATGAAAGTAAAACTATTGCTATCTTTTTTTACGCTATTGTCGCGTAGAGTTTCATTCAAAATATTTTTATAACTCAAACTTTCTAAGACTTTATCACTACTTTGCGTGCTCTGTATAGGAGTAAATGGAAATGAAGCTTTTCTTATATTATTCATTCTTTCATCTTTAGAGGAAAAATCTGCTACATCAATCAGACTGCCGGATTTTAAAGCCAAATTGGAAGGATCAAAGACATTCTTCTTTTGACATAAATTCTTGTTATTCTTATTTCCGGTGATTAACAATTTTTCTTCCATTTGAATGGTTTCTGATGAGGGAAATTTCATTTTCAAATTGTTTTCCATATGCCCGTTAGTAACTTCATTTTTGTCAACAGTATCTTTTACCACAGCATCTTTTTGTTGGTACACAGAAGTTGGCCTTCTCGTTCTTTTTAGGTCAGTTTTAACTGACCTGTCCAATTCTTCTTTAGGAGAGGGTTTTTCATTGACTGTTCTACCTAATTTTCTTCCTTTTTCCAAAGTTATCACTGATCTCATAGGAGAATTTTGTTGCTGAACATAAATTTTTGTAGAATTCGGACCATTTATTGTAGTAGTCATAGTTGCAGATGGATCATTAATTGATGCAGTCATTCTTGTATCTATTTTCCTATCAGAAACTACTTCAATGGTTGGAGAAGAAGATACTTCTACTTTTATTGAATTTTTGGAAATATGTCTTTGAGAAGATTTTGGAGTATTTGGGCCACTTGGTGGTAATTTCCCTTTAGATTTATGCGAACGAGGAAGTGAATTGTAGCCAGATGACGCAGAAGACAATGCTTTTGGAGTTGTATTGCAGAGTACGGTTTTGGAAGAAGACGGTGTGGAAGGTGGAGATGGCCTTGATGGTGAAACAGAAGGTGCTCTGCTTTGACGACGAGGTAAGCGAGATGTACTCAGCGACCTTCGTCTTGATCGGATTGTACCACATTCGGACCAATCTCCATCAGACTTTACCTGTAATAGCATTAATTTTAGGATTAGATTAATACATGTTACTATAAATTAAGTGTAGTAAAAAGTAAAACAATATTTAACTGTCCAGATACATTTTCAGTTCAACTACCAATAAGGAGGATAGATGGACTGAGACGGATAGCAAACATACTTGATTATTAATTTCTTATGAACATTCTAGCAAAATCCTAGAGCAAATACAACGGCACTGAAGTTACGTTCTCTCCCCGGCTATCATAGCGCGTACAAATTTAATATGACTTAATATGAGCATTTCAAGCATTGTCGATTGGAAAGCTGAACAGTCTCCAAGTAAGAGAGAGAACTACTACAGCACTCCATTAATCCAATTCAGGATTGGAACTGGTTTTCCTCCGCAGTCAAACGCTTCGTCTATGATCTAACCTCTTTCCCAGAGAAATATTATTTAGTTTGACAATCCTAGAACATTCTACCTGAGTTTGCGTTTGTGTAGCGACTGATTGCAAATGCAAAACCGTTGAGTTGAACCACTCTTGAGGGGGAAATTGGGATGAATAAGTAGACAGTGGAGCGGTGGAATGTGATTGCCTTTTGGGCCACCTGAACAGCTTTGAAAGCAGTGAACACTTTTCTGAAGCAAAAATGTTATATAATTATTAAAAATAATTTTGTAATAATAATAATTCTCAATATCACAAACACTCACTAGTTGATTCAGTGTTGCTGTTTTGCAATAACCTAACTGATCCCGCCCTATGAAGATTTGATAATTTTCTTGAACTTCCTAATAAGCGCATTGAATGTCGCCTCTCCAGTTTCCTAGAGAAGGTGCTTTTAGTTGGCGATCTTGCGTATAGAATTTTATCACTCTTGTTGCCTGAAATATTTGAAATTATTAAAGTAATTCTCAAGGAAAAATATGATCCATCAAGAGTTTGTAAAATTATTGCAAAATTAACCTCCACAAATTACGTCAGCTAAATTGGTTTGTATTGACTGATGAGTTTTAGCGCCTTCCCTGATAGTCACTATCTCACCATGCACCATTGTGGCTGCTTCGGTGTGCGTCATAAGAATTGGCCGGGCGCCAACTGCTTCACCCAGCCGTAAACTGTCCGGAGTAGCCACAAAATATCCTTGGGAAGTTTGGTATACCTGCAAAAAAAAAAAAGTAATAATAATTGTGAAGAAAAATTATCAAACAATTGCATGAATATCCAACATACAGAAAACTAGTCTTCTGTAATTCTCCCAATAATTACTAAATTTATTTGCGGATTTTTGTTTCATACTCATTTTTCTTTTCTAGTAATTTTTTTCTTTTATAATTATATTTTTCACTGAGATTGATGAGACTTCTTTTTGTTTCTAGGAAGGGTTAAGTATTTTTCTCTATTACCGGGAAGGAAGATTTATTACGCGTAATTAAGGGTATAAAATTAATTTATACGTGATTGAATAAGAAATTTAATAAGTATATTTTTCTACCTTAAATTGAATACTTGGTTTAACAACTCTATTGCAACACACGCATGGAAGAGACCAAGGATTTCTAGCATCTGTCAATATGCTGAATCCACTGTCATAAAAAAATAAAAACACGATATGCTAGACCGATAGAAGAGGCCCACCAAATAATTTCCATTTTATACTGCTCTGACAGAAATGAAACAACAATTGTCAAAGAATTCACAAAAGAATAAATAAAAATCTATTTATTTAACTATTTGTTTTTTTAACCAACTAATTATGATTTCACTCTTCGTTATTTTTCAAAATATAAATGCATTAAAAATAGATCTCTTATTTTATTATCTACACAAAAAAAAATCGTTCACAATAATTTGAAACAATACGGATAATAAATTTTGTCACTCGGAATTCGAAATAACTACATGAAAATTATTTTATTAGATTAAACGTATATAAATAAGTCATTATAAAAATTAGATAAATCAAATAAATTATTATTTTAAAGTTAAACTATATTTGAAAACGAAGAATCTTATATTCTTAGACATTGTTACTTTTTTGTTTCTAGATAGAAACACTTGAACACTCTTTAGATTCTCTTAATTTTACAATTTTCAAAAACTAATACAACAGCTTGATTGTGCTTTCCTGGACATTCTCCAGCCTGGTTCCTGAAAACTTGTATTTACCTTATTTAAAACTATTTGGAGATTAATAAATTACTTTATTATTTGCCATTAGGTCAGCTAAGGTGTCATAAAGAAGATTCGAAGTAGGTTGCTGCATTGCAGGAAAACTGGAAATAATAGCTGAACGTATCGAATCAAGTACTGCATTTTGTCCAGATGAACCCAACTGAAGAATAACCCAACAAACTGCATCTGCTAATGGCGTGAATCCAGCTTGGCGTACTTTGGACACTGTACAATCTTCTACATCACCTAAAAATAATAGATTTATTAAAATAAATATTCATCATTATATAATATATAAATTATTTTAAAATTATTTGTTTTATCATTATATTGCTAATAATTATGTTTTCAAAAGAATTACGCATATAGAGGAGAAGAACTCTTTTATTTTCTACTTCAGTTTCAACAGAAACTTCCTCAATAGTGGATTGAATTTCCATATGTCCTACTTGATGAAATTATTTTAAAATTCTTTTTTATTTAAGAACTTATTTGTGAGAACCAAACTACTTGATTTACTCACATAAGAGGGATGTCATTATAAATAAAGTTATTTAAAAAAAAAAAAATTACAGTAAAACAGTATTATAAGTTTATAAGGGGCAAATAGATTGATTACGCAGTAGTTGAAGAATTTCATTAGATTCGAAAGCTTTGGGAAATTCATTGAACAACCGGGAGAAATATCACTTCAGTATACCTAATTAATCTGAATCTTGGGAAGAGCAATAGTCTTGTAAGTTTCATATTCTTTTTTAATAATTAACTAATAAATGTAATATTGTAATTTCACCATCCCTTGAGAACACATTACCAAGAAGTTTTAATTAGTCTTGCTAAACGCAATATCGAAATTTAGTAACAAAATCTTACTAATTTTTTATTATATACTTTCATAGTTTTCAATTGTCGCCTTTTACAAAAGTAAGTTACAATCTCTGATTCTAATTCACACCGGTTAAGTCAGCGCAGTAAATATATTTACAATGTACGAGTATTTGCAGAAATTATTGTAAAGTAAAAACTAAATTAAACCAATTCAGTTTTTGGGGTAAAGAAAGAAAGTTCAGGGTTATTTATTTATTTATTTTTTACAAAAATTTCTTACTGCTAGTAGTGAGCAGTGCCACAGTAGCCAAGCAACCGCTAACCAGTGGCGCTGCCCGTACAGCTAATGCAACCGTAGCCGAGCGGTTAGTTAATTTAGCCGACTTTAAGATGGCCAATTGAATGGAAACAGTTGACCAAATTATTATAAATAGGCACGTCAACACAGACTTAATTCAATAAAGAACTTCTTAATTTATGCACACATTTCATATAAAACATGTTCCTTTTTTTTTCGTTTATTTAGACGTGTAAGAGTATTGTTTGATAATTCAGAATAGTATTGCCTTTTAATTTAGCTTATTTTTTTTAATGTTGTATTTCAAGCATTTACATGTAATTAAGTGGAAACGCAAGCCATTCTGGCGATCAGAGTGATTATAAATTTTCATGTCAAAATTTATTTTTTGCATTATATTTCCAAAATTATGTTGTATTTTAGAAGTTCATTTGATTCTAAATGAAGAAAAAACTTATTTATTTATTTACATGAATAAGAATAACAGCATTAAAGAAGAAGTGAATAAAGCCATAAAAAGATTTACTTCATCATTTATTCATTTGACTGAAAAACAAATTGATTTACTGATTCAAACTTTATGAAATCATAATTTTATAAAAAAAAACAAAATCAAAATTTAATAATATATTACGTATTTAAATGAAAAAATAGTATTTCATGGTATTAGATATGTTAATTTTCAGTGTTATTAAACATTTTAATGAAATACTAACCCAGAAGTGTAATGCGATAGTTTGGAGGTGGTTTAAGGACATTTCTAGACCAAGCTGATCTCAATAAATGTAGCGTCGGTGGATTACCAGTCACCAAAAGTACACCAGGACAAACGTAGCCTCTGAACTCTAGTCCTCTCACTGCTGCCACTAAGCTGTCATCCCAGAAACATTTTAGATTTGCCTCGAGAAATCCCTGTAAAGATACAAATTCTATTAATGGAAAAATCTATAAAGCTGTGAGTGAAGAACCAGAGGATTTAAATTAACATAATTGATTTCTTATTTTTAGAAAAGTGACAATTTATAATTAATAAGATACGATCTGTTAAAAAAAATGGACCTGAGGGGTTCACAGGATTTCATGATAGCATCAAGAAATCGTGAAGCACATTTTGAAATGTCGCTCTTACACTTATCATATGCTGTCCTTGAATGTGTACAGTAAGTATGGAAGCACCTTTATATCAACAGCTATCACTCAAGAGGGGCAATTATGATTTCAGAATGGTTTGCCAGGATAGGTATTGAATACCGTAACTTTTATTGCGGTACTTAATTTCTTTGATTGAATTTAATAACTCACAATTAATTTATTTTATACACTCGGGTTGATACTCAGTTACTATGCTATTGAAAAAACAACTATAAACTAAAAACAGTTGGCTTATACAAACAACGACTAAACATTTCTTTAAATTATGTTTACTCTTATTGATAAAATAAAAGAATAAAAAGTAGATGAAAGTAAATGAAAGTCAAAGAATGCACAAACCATATACAAAGCTAAACGAAAAGTATTTAATAAATAATTAATTCAATTTAAATTGTATATTTAAATTAAATAACTCATCGATATTTGATATATTTTAATGAAAATTAATTGAACCATTTTAAATTTCTTTACATGAAATTTGTAGAACACCACATTCTAGTTCATAGATTGATTCCATTAGTCTGAGAGTTAGGTTAAATTTTGGATGGACAGTTTGTCAGCACTTTTTAAGTAGAACATTATCTGAATAATACTGACTTTGAAACGGAGAAATTCAGTAAGTTGCGAGGGTACAAGCAGTCTATTTAAGATAGTGGTTTGCATCTAAGTATGTTTCAATCACCCGAAACAAAAGAAGATGTAGGAATTTTATTTGACTGGCTTAGACAGTGTCAAATTTATATTTTCTAGTGGACAATATTTACAGTAGAATAATATTATATAACAGGTCGTACTAGAACTTTGTAGTAGGCAACCATCACCTGAGGATCATTATTACATTGTTCCGTAAAAGAGGCCTCAAAATTCTGTTTGCTTCGTTAACAGTCCATGATAACATACGAGTAATATCAAGTAAAAGAAACTATTTCTCATTTTTTGTGTTGAGTTGCATTTTGTTAACAAATGGTAACATCTATTGGCAAATAATTCAGAGAATGGTGAAGTAAATCAGCATCTTGAATGGAACATATGGTGGAATAGATTTTTAAATCATCAGCAAAAAGGGCAAAATTCATGTAGAATTATCATTCATGTACAATTTGAAGAGAAAAGGGCCAAGTAATCACCCTTTAGGAACAATTAAGTTATTTTTATTGAAAATGTCGATTTCAGTTTTATAATTAGGTATCCATGAAATATATATTAGATCATTTTATAATTAGATCTACCATGAAATGCGATGTAAACCAAATTAGGAGCGAATAATGTAAAGTTAGTGAATGATCAAACAGTGGTCAACTCTGTCAAAGGCCATTACAGAAGCCCAAAGTATATCGTTAAAACTTTATAATCGTTACCGACCCCTAGCGCAGACAAGTAAATTGCCCTTACTGTGATTTGTTCTTACTTTCTATGTACCAAAACTTTTGACCTGGGATTAAGTCATCCTCAGGGCTTATGCTGACTAATTAACAATGCATATTGACTTTGATTACAAAGTTAATTTCACTTTAACATTTTTTCATGTTAACTGTGTTAACTTTAAAGATTAACTGTTTTTGCAAATGTTGTTAGGTCCAAAGATATTAACTGTTTTTCTTGTGACTGTTTGAGATAAAATGAAAACTCTTTCTGAAAATCCTGGCATGAATCTGCATTTTTAATCATAGAATTAAGGCTTAAAAGAAAATAAATGCTCAAATAGACAATACATTAAATGTCTCTAAAATAATAGACGTTTGTTCAAAAATCTAAAATACGGATCGGATACTTTAACATTAAAAGAGCATGTATTGTACAATCATGTCATGATTTGAAGGAGAAATTATATTGCGTTGTTTATTGTTTAATAGATGATTCTTAGAAATAAATTTAAATGATTAAAACTGTATTGTGTTCTTCAATCATTAGATGAACTTTATTAAAGTATTCATTGAATTACCTGAAGGTGAATTTAAATACAATAGCTCTGTAACTGCTTGCAATTTGAGTAACTTTTAATTGCTTTCAAGCATTCAAGCTTTCGGGAATCATTTTTATGTACACACCTTTAATCAGTATTAACAATTTTAGCTGTTCTCTGAAAGCGCTACTTTGTTTGTAAATAAGTACAAGAAGAAATCTTGAATATTAAGAAATACTTGAGTATATTTCAAATAGGTTAATGGTGTAAAGATAGGTACCAATGCTAAATTGTTGTTACATTCTGAACAATTAACTCCTACTAGCATCATGGTAGGTTTAACAGATCCTCCACCTTCTATGGTAAAAACTAATACGTACTAGATATTTTCTTTTTAATTTAGTACTTTCCCCTAAATTACAAACTTGTGAAGCAAGAGAATAATCATGTTCTGGATGTAGTACAAACATTTAATTTCCACTTTTCTTTTCAAAAAATTTCAATCTTGCAGGAAAGCGTTGAGAGATAAAGATGACCATCCAGCTAAAATGTATTCCAAGGCTCGATTCCCCCAGTATTGATTTGAATTTTATTTAGTGCATAGGATCGGAAATTTACAGTATACCTTTTCGCTGATCTGGGATTAATCTATCAGTCAGTTCCCTGACAAAGCTAAATATTTACACCTCAGTCAAAATGACCGACGAAAATTTAAAAATGGACAAATTATTACAGAACAAGCAAGGCATGACGGTTAAAATTTTTGAAATTACTGCTAGCGTTTGCTGTTCTAAACTAAGTTATTCATTATTCGACTAAATTCACAAATCTTATCGCAAAGAAAACATACACACGTGTATACGCACTTGATTTGTTGCACACGATTTGGAGAACATGAAAACACGATCCGGTCACGGTTTCACTTATTACTTCACTTTCAAACATGTAGACGATATATCGGCGCTGCATTTAACCCACAGATCTAATTTATACTCCTGATTGCTTTTAACTGACGGTTTCCGATATCATATATCTTTATTGACTGGGATACTTTCAAATCTACCTTCCAAGTACGTTAATGTTAAAACCCATTTTGAAAAATAAGAATAATAATTCCGGATTTGTAGATATTTTTCTAAGAAACAATTAGTTTGATTATTTGAATAAGGTACGAAACTTTTAGTAATGAACTAAATATCTGATTAATTCCCAGTATCAGAAATCTTTGAAATTTTCATGAAAAGAAGCTGACAAAATTTTACTATTTATGCAGTTGAAAAAGGTTTAAAAAATAATCAAAAAGAGTACATAATAATAATAAGAATGCAAAAAAAATAAAAAAGCTATCCTCAGAGAGGACCCTGTCAAAAGAAATCGAGAGCAATTATGAGGTTTTTGACTTTAAATGCCGGGTGACCTTAAAATTTTATAAAACTGCCAGGTAAATTGTACTTTCATGTCCAAAAGTGAAGCTTGTCGGATTTAGAAAGCGAAGACCACACTTCGGAGACCATTAGGAGATTATTTAAATAAATAAATTGTTTCCTTTTTTCTGACTTAAAAATTATTTTTTACTTCATATTTATATCACATGGGTTGTTTGTAAAAGGAAATTGTTTATAAATGAATTATTTTCTTCGATAACTTATAACTTTTTTTCAGACGATAAAGACCTTTACAAAGGAGAAACAATCTAGTTGAAAGACAACTTTCTCTTGCTGCAATTCTTACAGATTCTTACTCATAACTGATAGGAATTTACTTCAAATACTCGTAGCCAAATACTTTCAAGAAATTGATAGATTGAAGTAGATAGAAATTGATTGCTTTGTAGGTATATGTAATGGAAATGCGATTTGTATAAAATAAAAAATCGTGAGATCTATTTTCAAGAAAATCGCCGAAAAGTGAAACAAATTCTTTCGGTAAAGTGGCAGTTTTAGTCAAGGAATCTTCTTCCAGCAATGCATTTATCTGTAATAATACTGATAAGATTGTAGATTCTTCTTAAATGGTACTTTAAACGGTAGCTTAACTTATAATTTTTGCTAAAAAGTAGTTCACTTCAATATTATGCATGTTAACTTTAAAGGTATCATTGTCGTAAAAAATCGCTAAAAGCTACGAAAATCTATTCAGTGATATGAACTCTATGTAAGCCACAAATTTAGATTATATTTAATTCTAATTACTTTATAAAAAGTCCTTATACTTCACTAAGCATGGGACTTCGAAGACTTAAAGACTTGTCTTTGACTTAAGGCTAATCCCTTGATTTCTAGAAGTGGCCTTAATCATACTTTTCCGAGATAATGTTTGTAAATAATATTTATAGAAATACTTGAAACGCAATAACAAAGTTAAAAGAAAATAGTGGTGGCCATTTGAGAGAAAATATCAATAAACTGCGATATTTATGGGTGCAGTGACACTTCCAATTCATAGACATTTTAAAAATAGGACGACTAGCCATAGAAGATGTTGGAGTTAGCAGTGTAACAATTTTGGAATATTTAATTGCAGAGGTTTTGGTATTTGCTGGTAATCTTCAAAAGATCTTCGTAAAGTGAAGCATATTTACACTTCTAATTGGCAGTTTTTGACCAAGAGCATTATTATCTTTTAGATTTTACTTACTACACAAACAGGAACAGCAATATAATATTATTTATAAAATAATGATCCATGCACAGTTTCCGCCTCGTTAATAATAAGTAAAAATCTAGTTTAAAATTTAGTGAACCATTTAGAGTACTGGCAGTAAGTAGTAAACTGTTACGAAAATTAAGTTATGAGAATTTTCTGAAAACTAGATAACAATGGTTTCCAAATTAGTCATTGTGTAACGTTCTCACATTGCAATATGTCTCCTTTTTTACAATGACATTTTCCTTCCTTTAATCTTATTTATGGGCATTCACCTTCTCAGTAAAAAAATAACAGTTTTATTGTTTTCTTTCCTTCTGTTTGTTACTGAAATGAGGAAAATGTTTAAAGGTATTTTGGGAAATAAGTTATCACTTAAGCAAGCCCAGAAAAAAATATAAGTAAATGTTGGAAAGAAAGGTACGATTTATTTTAGAAAGAGAGGAATTCTAAATAAACCTTGCTGTCGGTTAATTCACACTTTGGAAGCAACTTTGGCAAAGTACTTGTTATAAAAAAGCCAATTTTTGCCCCAGACATCGTCATACAGGCAACTCTTTCGATACGATTTTTAGTAGCGCTAATAAGTTAAGTGATATAATGGTCTTAACTCTTGACATATTCTACTTCGATCGGATTACATTTAATTGCGGTGAGACATATTTCTGATAAGAAGTATTATTAGAAAAACATTTTTCTTTACTATTTGCTCATTTACCTACCATCTTCTCTTTGAGCATTACAAAGTGATTATCCGTGTCTGCAGCTTAAGTGAAGTTATATTTAGCATGCGCTTGTCAATTACAGAAAAAAATGGTAAAGGGAATCTGACACATTCCCCTGTAAAACTGGCCGACTGTGATTTCGGATTTTATTATGTTATTTTATTCTATTATATAGATATAAAACTGTGTTTCCCCCTCTCTATTAACAGAAGAGACTTTAATAATGAACAAACTTAAATTATACCAATATATACAACGGTTTATATGCAGTGGTAGGGAGTCCATTACAAAACATGAAACTAGCGGGTAGATTAAATTATAAATTATATATTTTTCTCGGTGAGTTCAGTCATGAGTGCCTGAATTTATTGTGCTCTTATAATATTGAATTAATTTCCATGTTACTCACAGAATGAAAAAAACCTTTTTACACTCAATGAGTTTGGTGTAATTGTCACCAGAACGCACCACTAAACAAATCTATGGCTTGAGCTAACCGGTTATGTTAAGATGTAGAGATAATTTAAGCTAGAATTTAGTCAATTTACTATACAGTAAACAAAAAAAATCAAAACATGAAGTAGATAACTGATTTAGAATAGTGCAAGAATCAACTGCTTTGAATGCTCATTTTATACTTTATGCATTATTATCTTTGTGTTTGAAATTAATTTTAGTTTAAAATTTATTTTGTAGTTTTTTGTTTTTAATAAGTTTATCTATTTATATCAGTTCTTTTTGTACCTAATAATTCATTATTGTAACTGTTCCATCACAAATAAATAAATAAATAAATTTACCAAGTCCATCCTCGTGTAAGTGATGAGAATATGAGATAAGTATCTGATAAGTAAGTCTGACCTGTTATTTGCACGGAGATTGTTTCTATAGTTAGATGATTTTAGAAGTTCAGTTAGAACTTTTGTATCAAGATTGAGAGCATCAAGAATTCCGCATTCACATTACGTTTTTTTAAAATATGTTTTTATTTATTTAAGGAAAGCATGTTGCCTAAAGAGTTCTTGGTTCAATTCTCAATAGATTCCAAAGATGTAAAACGGAATAAAATATGTTTTGGGAATGAAACTGCATGAAAAAACATACTAAAATCTCAAAATACATTTAAGATTGGTTCAGTGCTATTTTTTTTTAATGAAAAAGAAAATCCATAAATTAATATCGACTAAAGTAGTTGCAGTTTCACAATTTAAGCATTGCTATAGTTTGTTAACAGATCGTAATTTAGATTTGTCCAAACGTCATCGGCTCCGATAGAAATAAAAAAGATTTTGTACCTGAATAGTCTAGTTCAGTTTAAACTATTGCTTACCAGTTTATTCTAATTAATTAAGTTTCCTAAGCCTTCTGTTCTTTTCTAATAGGCAGCGAGCTAAGTGAATTGAAGATTGAACGCAGGGCAGCATTGTGTCTGCATGGATTCCGTATCCAGATACTGATATCAGCAATTTATTAAGTATAAAATGAGTTTCATTTTGGCTCCTTCGAGTTTAATTGATTAAAAAATCCGGTTTACATGGACTGACCTACTTTTCAAAACGTTTTAATTATAATAGAATTTTATATCACAAAAACTCTTAAGAGCATCAATCACTTTTTCTCGTAAAGGCTTTCTTTTTTTATTACAAAAACTATATTTATTAAGGCAAAACTCCGTGATAAAACCATGTTATTGTTAACCACAGGCGCTAAAAGGACACAGTGTTCTTTTGTAAGATCCAGGACCAGGAGCATGATATCTAATATACGATATCAAAGCAAATTCAACTTGCTCGTTGCAACAGTGATATTACATTCCTAATCTTTAACCTCTATGAAAATTGAGAAGTAATAATTTTTTTGTCTATTGAAGAGAGTACACGATATTGACTGCATACTGCACGTTAAATTCTAGAAGGAGCCAGTATATAATAAAATGTGTGAGTGCATTTCATTTTAACCTTTTCAGTGTTGAGAAATTTATCTATTGCTGCAGAGTTGCAAAATTGTGTCATTAGAGTCTAGTTAAAAAAAAAAACTATATTAATCTAACATTTAGTTCAGTAATAGTTTAATAGTATTTAGTTCAGTTTAATAGATCGTTTAATTTCGGCAAGTGATATTTATTTGGTAAAAAAGATTTGAATAGCAAATAAATAACCTTCGGAACTCTCCGATCTCATTATACACAAATTATTTAAGCCAAATAACCAAGTGATATTTAGAATTCAAATTAGGAATAAAGATATAGAGAAGAAATAGAATTTGTGTGCCTAGGCCAAAGAATAGGTTCAGTAGAAGTGAAAATTAAAGTAATTAGTTGATGAATAGGAATTATAGACTGGGGAGCGTATAATCAATATCTGATAATATTCAGGTGGGGCCTGAAGAAGGTATGGTACTCAGTGGCGAGACCTACACTGACCATGCTTGCAAAGCCTATAAAAGCAAAGTACTGAAGATATTTCAGAAGGTTCGTAACCTTTCCAAACAAAAATATAACTATTTACTATTTAACCATAATAACTATTCAATGAGTAATAACTTTGAATAAGAACGAGGATCTCTCTTTTACATCCTGGGAAAAGCCCTAAAGATGAGAAGGTGGAGGTGTCCCAGCTTTCTCATTGCCGTAGGAAGTGAAGGTAGGTTTGGATAATTCACAATTTAAAAAAAAATGAATCAATTAAATGGAAATCTCTGAGTGAATTCACCCAATAAATCAACCAATTTTAATAGATTTATTTGGTTTACCAATTAAAAATAGATAGCGCAAGTAGTAGCCATTATTATCAAATAAAAACACCTTAATGATAAGTAAAACGTTTTTGGAATTCTCTAACTTGCACCAGGTAACAATTGAAGAATGAAACGTTGACATATTTCAACCTGCCAGTAATGAATGAAGAGAAGTGAAGATTAAAGGATGAACACGACTTGCAACAATAAAGTGAACAATGAATTCCGATGACCTCTGTGATGTCTACTTTCTCCATGTGAGGAGAGCTGTCAAGTGGTTCTTGTCAAGTGTTTGCCCATCATCTTTTGATTTGATCTATTCTCACGACTTTTAACTATTTACAAAATATAAACAGAGCAATTTGTAATTTGTTTACAGCGCGCTTTATTGTGAAAGGACCACCGAAGGCTATTTTTTTTTTTATTTCAGTAAAAATAATTAAATCACGTTGAAGTATGGCTAGTGATTTATAATGTTACATACTGATCGACGATATTTATTTTTTAAATAAATTCAATAAATAAAATATAAATATATACTATTTAATCAATTCAATCGTATATGAATATAGTTGGTTGATCTAATTCCTTGGGAACTTCAGATGAAGTATCAATGCAAATTTACATTTTGACCTTTTAACAGTTTAGGGGACGCTTAGGATTGGACAAAGAAAATATACAGGGAATAAGGATAGAAACACCTGCAACTAGAGGAGAAAGTCAGAGAAGGATGTGTTTAATTCTTTAATGTCTGAAGAGAATGATAGGATCGTAGGTGGCTACATCTCGGTAGATTGAGTTATGATGACAATCTATAGTAGAAAGAACGCAGGAGTGTATGGGGATAATGAATGCAGCCTCATGGAATAAGTCGATTTTAGTACGTCAAGAAGATTAAGTCGCAAGTCTGAGAAATTCATTCTGTGCGCTCTGGAGTTTCTTGATGTTACTGCTATAGGTCAGGCTTCAGTCGAAGCAGGCGTAGAGTAACATCGGTCTTATGTACACTTTGTAGAAGAAGAGTATGTTCTGTTCAGTTATTTTCGAGTGACGAGTTGTCCTGTACGAGTGAGAGATGATCAGATTGTTGCTCAAAGTTAAGCCGATGTACGACTTAACGTAGTTAGAGCACGGGATCAAAGTATTGGGTTAAATTGTCTGTTGAAAAAGGGTATTTTGATTTTCCATTTAGTTTGTCTCATTATAAAGTAAGTCTGTTAGTGATAATGTCGATTCTATGTATAATGCGTAGGCATTACTAAAAACACTAGTCAATTATAATACAAAACAGTCTCTTGGCAAGATTATTATTTTTTAACTTCTCTAAATCTTGACAAAGAAGCAAGTCCTTCTCTATGTTGGTTTTTAACAATAGAAGGAAATAGGCAGTGTGACCTATTAAGTACGTTCTTCGCTATTTTTGAAAACTTAAATGAATTCAATTAGTTTATTTCCAATTAAAGTTCCTTTAAAATATTGTAAATTTGTGAAAAAGGTATTCCTGTATCCCCTGAGAGGAGTTCTGAGACTAAAACTGCTTCCTTTTATTCATCTAGAAAATTACAAAAACTTTTTTCGATTATTTGATATTTCAGAATTAGAATCAAACTTTGGATGTATATAAAAAAAATCATAGCCAAAACATGAATTAAAGCTCGACTCGCGGCAAACAACTGAGAGATACTGTCTGGAGGTTGGGTCACCGTGAATGGAGTTGCCTAGATCTGTGCGGGAAATCATTCACAAAATAAAAGAGGCGTAATTATTATTTTATTTCTAAAAGCTATTCATTTTTTTGTCCATTCTAATATGAAATAAATCATAAAAAAAAAAAAAAAAAACAGCTTCAAAACCACGTTTTTAGTGTCGTGAGCTTTCTAAGTACGTCTTAACGACGTCGCCGGAAGCAATAACGTGATATGTTTAACTCGTGATTCTCATTACATACTTTATTTACTTATACTCTGATGCATGACATTTTTAAATCTAATTAGTTAAATTAATTTAATAAAGTTACCTACGATGCGATTATTAAGGATTAGATTAAGTAAATTGGTAGAGTCTGCCAACGTTTGGAATATTCAGATCACTATAAGTTAAACCGTACTACGGGGTGTTTAATGTCAGAGTAGAGGTAAAGGAAATGTATATTCTCTTGGTCATGAATCACTGCTGTCCATGTAAGTTGTATTCCATAATTGGTTCAAATTTAAGATTTCGGTGAATATATTCAAGCTCCATAACTTAATACCTTTAATACCTTTAGTGAGTGTAAAAATTATGTAAATCTGTTAAAAATGTTCTAAATTAAAACTAATACTTTTTTAGGCAGATGACAATAAATTGGGTCTTATTAGAAGACTGTGTACATAGTCTTCTGTCCTATTCTATTACAATGTTTCTGATTTTGGTACCTAAGATTTAATACTACACGGATTAGGTTCTCATTACCTAATCATGCTAGGTATTATTGTTAGACTTGACTGTGGAGATTAACCTCGTTAAACTACCTAAATAAACAATACAGCAACTAGACGAATGTAGCAAGCAACAGAAGAAAAACGAAAAAGTCGGGAGTTTTACTTGTCTATTCCAAAAATAGTTTTCCGTGTAACTCAGTTAGATAAATTGAAAATATTATTTAGAGTTTAAATGTTAGAAGTTTTGCAGTAAAAAGTCTGCATCCTATTCAGAAAAAAATAACCAATCTATATGCTACAAAATGTAACTACTAAATGCTTTCATTCTCCAAAATCGCTAGCTCGATACATATTCAGCCTAAATTTTGAAAGTTTATTGAGAAATTGTCACAAATAACTAATTTTACTTTCTTTCTTGCTTAGTCTTAAACTAGAAATGTTTCTGAAACTAATTAGATTCGAACTCATTTTATCATCTACCTAATTCATGACGTTTTGTACTCAATATTTATTGTATCGTAAGCATTTTTTATTTCGCGCGTCATTGGCTGCGTGATCGTTAGTTAGTGCCTAGCCTGTTTCAGTACACTGTACTTTAGGTGAGAAAAGTAGAAGTACTCAAATAAATAGGGATAATTTATTATACAATTCAGCTCGTTAATATTATCATTTATATGCATATATTAATCTTAATAACCTCTCATTAGGAATATGCAGTTTTGATCGAATAGCTAAATGCAACCAAATATAATTTAAAGATAGATTTTTTCAAGAAAACTGGCGAAATGTAACATATACAAAGCTGAGCTTGATTTCATTTAGAAGATAGTCATTTCCGTCCGTGAAAAGTGATTGGTAGTTGGATAAAGAGCCCATCTGAAAAGACAGGTTTTATTACTAATCATGATTTCAATAGTAATTTACATCTGGAATATATAGCGGGTTAGTGATTAACCAAACGCACTATTTGTTGGTTAAGTGTTGTATTCAGGTTAGAATACTTTGGCTACATGTACATGTGTTCAATGTTTCAAAATGTTCGTAAATGGTTAATAGATTGCTGCAGGTCTTTTACGGTCTTGGTTTTAGCCAGTTATAATTCATATAATTGACATCAATTTATGAAAAGTTTCTTATTGTGTATTGTTGAAAATTCAAGTTAACATAAAGTTATTTATTTTCTCATATATTTACTGTCAACTCCGCCGACATAAAAATTAACAAATTGTATATTATCAGACTTGTGTTATGTTTGTTTTCTATTCAATAAAGATTTATTATAACATGACGTCAGTTCCAAAAATGTTTCAGAACGCACCATGGAATGATGTACTAGACCGATCTTCAAAAAGTTCATTAGCTTTTTTCATTATCCAAAATCTCTAAAGGTCTAAATATCCAGTAGATTCTAACCATGATTCCCACGGAAAGATGGTCCAGAAGTCTTCTGCAACCTCCCGCTTAGAGTCCATCAACAGGATTTAGAAAATGGCTTTAAAGCTGCCTTACTATCAGAGAAGATTCTAATCACGTCATATCATTCTGGTTCTATAATTCCGTAAAGCTCCACCTGGAAAACTATAGCCTAATATCCACCTTCAGCTCGTATCTCCTTTGATCGAGGCAAACTGCTCCTGACAAACCCGGGGGCCCCAGCCTGTGAAACAATTGATTACATGTCTCCGAACCAAAAAATTAACCTCCTCATCATTTAGTTTCTCCTTGACAATGTGAAATTCCGCTAGATCCGAATGACCTCCATGAAATCTTTTGACCTACTTACTTTTGCTTTGCAGGAAATTCTTCATAGCCTCTTCCCCCACCAGCTTGAGGAACTATTTCTTCTTAAAGAAGGATCTATTTATTGGTAACACTCTTTTGTAAAAATGTCCTTAATAACACCTCAATAACTTTAAAACAACGTCGAACAAACTAAAATTAGTAAGATCGTTTCCAATAAAAAAAAACTTTACCTGAAACAATAAATAACCGCTGTCATACATCCAGTAATGTGAATCCGTGGTTGTAGGGCCAGTAACTGAAGGTCCGACCCGGTGCAATTGCAGGGCCACACAGTCCTGCAGGAGGCTCAGGCATTGTGCCTTCCTGCTCACCAAATTGCTCATAACGGCATCTGAAATAATTAAAAGAAGGCATAACTAAAAGAAGTCACAAAAGAATCATTAAAATAGGAACTAATGACGTCTTAAGGGTCAATTTTTAAGTAAGATTTTATCACGTGTTAGTTAGGTTATAATTAAGCAAAGAAAGATAATCGCCTATTTATTACTGGTGGTGTTTGACGTCCAACTGCCAAATTAGGCACCTTTAATTAACATTTTTTTCTAATAAATAAAAATTAGCTTTTTTACGCGGGATTCGAGCTAGAGATCCTCATACTTACAAAGCTCCTCTTCACTACCAATACACCACAATTCTAGTATAAATAAAGGTACGGATTTCTTGTCCATAAATTAGATGATTCATCCAAATATAAAAATGTTGGCATTTAAAATTTCTATTTTTTCAGTAAAATTAAATAAAGTTAGTTCTCATTTGGGTAATAATTTCCAAATCATTTTTAATTTCATGTCCTGAAGTTGGAAATAAATTTTATGAACCATTGGCAAGATGTGTGCTTCTTAGAACCTTACCAACCTCGAATAAGAGGTTTACTGATGAATTGATTATGCTATTCTTTACTCTTACGATCTTCATTCAAACAGATATTTTAGTCCTGAGAGTAGTAGCGAATACCGCAGAGATGACTCCAAGTTAGTGGTCTCCGTTTTATTGCTGGACCATTAAAACGAGATAAAGGTCATAATGCGCTAAACAAACTGATGAAAAGTTCTATTTTTACCCTCAACCGTCCTTGAAACGTTATAATAGTTTTTTTTTTTTTATTAATCAGGTATGATTTGTTTATTTTCTTTCGTCGCCCAGTCACGCTAATAGTGGTATTTATCACTTTTAGCAAATAAAAATAATTCTGTCACTTTTCTTAGCAGATATTTATATATAACTATTGTATTTCAAGGACGGCACTTTTGCAAAAGTTTTAATAAGTTATGAGCAATATTTAAAAATACAATTTTAGACATGTCACGGCAAGATTTGTAAATGTGGTTTCAGCGTACTTTTTTGTTGTTCGTAGTTCTATTTACACGAAATTTATGTATGTATTTATTTTTTTGCATTCATCTTTATTAACTTCCAATCTGAATGCGATCCTGTGAATAATCAGCAAACAGAGACTCGCAATTTATCATCATTTAGATAAATTTTTCATCTTGCTTCTACTTTCGATGTTAACAATGTAATCTGGTATTCCAGGACTGAAACTGTACAGAACATAATGGACAGGCACTCAATTCATTATGCGCCGCAAATAAGAAGAGTAACTGCCCATAATTGTGCATGATCTGACATGCAGTGCTCACGACTTTGTTCTCACTGTTAACTTCAAATATGTTTCTTGCATGAGTGGTTTGTCAGCATCAGAAATATGGAACTCATGGCCGACTAGTGAAATAAATATAAGAATCACAACCGTTGCATTTGATAATGATTAAAAAGAGGATGAATAAAGAATGGTTTAAAGTTGATTGGCAGTGTGAATGCATTCATGATTCATTTCTAATACCTTAATTAGCCACCTGATTGTTAATTTAGTAACATGCACCTTTAATCTATTCCTCCGAATTCCATCCTCACAACAAAATTGGGAGTGCTACGATTAAGCGCTAGCATTCTTTTAAAAAAGTTTTTCCTGGCACGATACTATGGTGTCCAAATAGCGAATTGACCAAATAGGAGCGCATTCAACTAAGTATTGAATACTATACAATCATACAATTTCATACGAGCATCCCAAGAGTGTAGCTAAATGTTCGCAAAGAGTTTCCACATGCAGCGCTTGTCTCGTGACTTCCAAGAACAATCCAGATTTGGATAAAACAACTCCCAAATATCTATAGCTTTTAACCACCTGGAGAGGTACAGTATTTTAAAAAAATTCATATTTGTTTGTTCTGCCCCCTTGCTAAACACAAGTACGAGGGTCGTTTGAAAAGTCCGTGCAAAAATAAAAACTACTTAATTTTTTGGGGTAAACCTTTTTTATTTTTCAACATAGTCTCCTTTTAGGCTTATACACTTCGTCCAACGCTGCTCTAGTTTGTTGATCCCTTCCGAATAATAGGATTTGTCCAAGTCTGAAAAATAGCCATTCGTTTCTGCAATCACCTCCTCGTTTGAATAAAATCTTTTTCCCGCCAGCCATTTCTTCATATTGGGGAAGAAATAGTAGTCCGAGGGAGCCAAGTCTGGAGAATAGGGGGGATGTGAAACGAGTTGGAACCCTATTTCCATTAATTTTGCAACCACAACTGCTGAGGTGTGAGCTGGTGCGTTGTCGTGATGGAAAAGGACTTTTTTGTGGGGCAATCGTGGGCGTTTTTCTTGCAGCTCGGTTTTCAAACGGTCCAATAACGATGAATAATATGCACCTGTAATAGTTTTACCCTTTTCCAGATAGTCGATGAGGATTATTCCTTGCGAATCCCAAAAGACAGTCGCCATAATCTTTCCGGCCGAAGGAACGGTCTTCGCCTTTTTTGGCGCAGATTCCCCCTTGGTAACCCATTGTTTAAATTGTTCTTTGGTCTCAGGAGTGTAGTGATGTATCCATGTTTCATCCACAGTGACGAAACGACGCTTAAAGTCCTGCGGATTCTTCTGGAACAGCTGCAAACCGTCCTTGCAACACTTCACACGATTTCGTTTTTGGTCAAGCGTGAGCAATCGCGGCACCCATCTTGCGGATAGCTTTGTCATGTCCAAATGTTGATGCAAAATATTATGTACCCGTTCATTCGAGATGCCCACAGCACTAACAATCTCACGCACCTTCACTCTTCTGTCATCCATCACCATATCATGGATTTTATCAATGATTTCTGGAGTAGTAACCTCAACAGGGCGTCCAGAACGTTCAGCGTCACTTGTGCCCGTATGGCCACTCCGAAAATTTTGAAACCACTTATAAACTGTTCTAATCGAAGGTGCAGAGTCACCATAATGTTTATCAAGCTTCTCTTTAGTCTCCTGAGGCGTTTTGCCTTTCATAAAGTAGAGTTTAATCAACACACGAAATTCTTTTTCGTCCATTTTTTGAAAATCACTCGACTTCCTCGATTCAAACGAATGCCAAACACAAAGAAATAGACCGATCTGGCTGAAACTTGGTGTGTGTTCTTCCAAGAGATGCTACTAACTAAACATAACCTCGATACGCGCCAGTAGTGCTATCTCTCTGACTTTGCACGGACTTTTCAAACGACCCTCGTACTTTCGTCTTGTCAATATTAACTTCTAAATCGTTTAAAGAACAATATTACTGTATTATTAGCTATGTCGCGTTTGCTATCACCTAATATCACCAGGTCATCAGGCGTAGGACAAGGCTACAACCTCTGGTTATACCCTCAATATTCACTCCTCACCTTTAAAGAATTTCTCGAAATCAGATGGTATATACCAACGGAAGCAGTACCAAGAACTGCGAAGACTTACAGCACGTCTCCCTAGTTTTCTCCTCAATTATGACTGTCTTTGTTTTACGGAAGTAATAAATGCTTCCATTTTATTGTATCAGTGTTATCACACTTTTAGCATAAGATACGGCGTTAAAACGAGACAAAAAATACAGAAATTGTATCTTCTAATCTGGAGAACAAGAATCGCGGAACCACATGCAGCTTGAAAAAAAATGCAAAAAAATTGTTGTATTTATGGGAATAAAATAGAAGGTAATTTTAATGACTTTAAAGGGGAACAAATAATTATTTATTAACTCAATAAAATATTATTTGAAAGCTCTAAGCCGTCTAAGCGTTGTCCACTTACCATAAGCATAATGTCATTAAATTTATAAATATTTGCTTGGAATTGACTTCTAATTTTGGCCCTCTAAATCTAAATTCTAATTTTAACAGGTTTTTTGTTTTCTTTTTTTAAATCAAAAAATGGCAGCGGCCAGAAAAAGTTCCCGAACTTTGTATCTAAACGTTACAGAGCACGTATTGTGTGTTTCTCCTGATAAGATTATGAAAACGAAACTTTACTTTCTTTTTTACATAATCTTCAAATGTGCGTTAGTTTTGGAGACAGCATGTAATTTTTACTGAGTCTTATTTATGCTGCAGTTTTGAAATGTAGGATCAGCCTTAGTTTCACTGAGGCTTTTTGTTACTAAAGTTATCGATCTCTCCTCTTTATTCCTTTAAATTCTCTTTGATTTTGGATTGGTAGTGCTACTCCACCGGTGAAACTGCTGAGCTGAATATTTATCTGAATAAAGTGATTTTATCAGCCAGATATTATGAATGTTTTTGTATGAAAGGCTTTATATACGTTTGTTTGTGAGCGTGAATGTTATTGTATTTCTCCTAATCTTAGGTTAGAGCAGTGGGGATCTAAAACTGTGAAGTGATTAGAGGCAGGGACAGTTGATCTACCAAGCTAACTACTTTGATTTCCGGTGAATTAGTGAAATGAAGTAATTGGCTTCCGCTTTAGGTGTGATACCAGTTCAGCGGTAGCTTAACGTGAAGCGAATTGGAAAATAGATTTTACTTTTATTAATGGTAGAAATATTTTTCAATTAGATTCTAATATTATTGTTTTAATTGCAATATTCGTGATGTCCATTTTGTCCTACTGATTGATTGTTAAGCGGTACTCCCAAATCTAAAAGTATTTGACAAACAGCATAGAAAAGATTATTCACTAAATTCCATCTCAAGTAGATGGATAGCCGAAAGAGCTCAGATTTAATGGCCAAAAAGAGGCTTATCTTTCTTGGATGCATTCTCAAATAATTGGCACCATTTGTTGTAGTAGATTGGAAATAATACATTCTAGTACTTATAGAAATAAAGTTAGAGGCCTATAAGTAAATAGAACAATAGCCATCCCAGTTTGTGAGGACAAAGTTCGAAAAGAAGCAGATATTAGTGGCGCAAATGAATGTGATGTCGGAAAAATACACAAGTCGGATTCGGTTGCTATCGTGAGGACCAATGTTCTTGATATAGTGAAAGGCTCAAAAATGTTGACAGTGACGTAATAGGCAAAGAAGCATTTAGGCCTGGAATAGACAAAGGCTTATAAGGATACGGAGACATTTCAAGACCAGGTCACAGATAACGCCACACTCAGGGACAACCTAAAGATGCTTAGAGTTACGAATAGGAGAATTTGAAAGATGTAGACAATGAATCGAGTCTGATGGTATTAGGGCTGAGAGATTATAGTGATGATGTTTTAATTATAATTAGTATTAATTGTTTCGTGTACTCGCGCGTACGAGCGGCGGTGGATGCCTAGAATGTTTCAGCTAATTCGCTAAAACTGATGCTTAGTATAAAATACAAGGCTTTATAAATGTTGCAACGATCTAGTTGTATTCATGCGAAGAGTAGAAAATCTATAATGAATTCAAACAATCTCACGTACATTACAGTTTGCAGTAAATTGCTATAAAATGAACTAATCGCCAATCATTACTGCTCAGCAGAATTTTTAGTGCATAAGGTTATTTCATCTTTGCATTTTACTACATTAATTTTTTACAATAAAATACAACAAATTTAGAAAAAACATATAAAAGATTTTCTTGTAATATAAAGCACCTAAGGCGGCGGCCCTTACTGCCACATATGAAATACTTGTGATTAGTCAATTTCTATTTATTGTTGTTTTCAAAAACTCTTTGTTTATATTTTATAGAACTAAAAAGTAAAAATAAAAAATACACCTACAAGAAAAAATATAAATAATAAGTGAAGAATAAGATCTTGCATGATTGTTTATTTGTGTTTACGCACGTCGGCCGCTTAACGACCCTGGCATAAGGTACGTGATGCTAAAAGCGCTGTTTTACAGTATAAAAGGCTTACTCAGCTTTGAAGCAAGAAGTTAAGATAGCACATCTTGAGAGGGGAGATAAGAAACAATCCTTGAAGCCAGAGTAGGCTGACCGGCGAAATTTCGACTTCGGACATGACTATTATTTTCTTTTTTTAATAAAACTTCATTCATTACGTGAGAAATGTGCACTTAAATTATTTACGAATGTTTAATTTAATGCTGAAATATTCAAACTCTGCCACGCTATCAGAGCTAGTAAGTTCCTCTTTAAGCTGAGTAATCGATCATTTATCTGCTTTCTGTTCGTGAATTGCAAAAATATTATACTGAACTGCTATTGTAAACAATAAACCATACTCCATGACAGAAAATGAATGTGAAACAATTAACTATATTTTTAGGATATTAGTGTTTACTAACAACTGTGTAAACTGTGACTCTTTTCTTCATTGATTAATTTACTCTATAACCGATAGATAACAACTGTCGCATACTATTTTATAGTTTTAAGAGGTATGTACGGTAAAAATTTGGGAAACGTTCAACTTGAGCTAACTATTGGAAAAGGCTAAATCAAATAATACAGTTTTGATGTCAAAATAAAGTAATTTTAAGTAACAAATGTGTGTATCCACGTAACGCATAAACGAAAAATCGCTGTAAGTTCAACTTTAATAATTCGATTGGTTTCCTCTATGGTAAATCAAAATCTTACCAAGACTATTTGCAAGACAATTACAAGACTACCACTTTACTCCTCTGGACACACCACGAAATATTGAAGTGACAGTTCGCCCAATAACGAATATGTTACCGTGGAAGTCACTAAACTTAGTCACTGGATCATTATAATTTGTGAGGAACGACTACCTATTTCTATTGACAAAGATCTCATCCACGGGTTTTGTAGCTCAGAACACCCGTTCTGAAACACCCTGAAAATGGATGGCGCTGTAGCATCGTGCCTATACTCTGCCGTCAATGACAAAGATGATTAATAAGCTGTGTGTTAATTAATGTTGTAGTCTTGACTGCAGTATTGTTAATTACAAAGTTTATTACTATATCATCATTATGTCTTGATGAGTAAGAGGGCCGCGGCGATGAGCGCAGAAGGGTCTGGGCGAGAGCCCGCCTGGAGCCGTCGCCGGTGCAGATCTTGGTGGTAGTAGCAGTCATACAAATAATGTAAAATAGATTCAAAAATTGGATGGAGGCATAAGAGTGCTTCATTCCTTGAAAATTCAAAGTTTATATAAAATAATTGTATCAATGAAAAGAACCAATTACAGATGAAGACACAATTCTTCCGAAGGATGAAGAAGTAAGTTACATGAGCATTATAAACATGAATACGAGCGTAAATCCGGCGATGTTATCTTAATAAAAAAGAACTTGATGACTTTGTATCCATGTATGCTTTAATTAAACTCGGCTCATTAACTCTAGGGCTTGTAGTAATTACTTACAAGTTCAATCGAGTGAAACTGACCGTCTCTATCAAACCTTGTTTGTCATTATTACGTGAGTCCACAACTCTGAACTTGATTAGTTTACAGCAAAAACTCTAAACTGTAGATATTCTTCATTCAATGTTCTTTCATTCTTATAATTACATAGTTACCTCAGCACTCTGTTATTATTAAATGTAATTATTGAGTATTAAAATGAGTTCTTGCTGAGAAAATCAGTAATTCTTCAACGAGACCGGAAAATTCTAAATATTGTTGATTTATAATTGCGAGGAGTATATTATAATATTCAAAATAATATTAAATGAAATATAAATTATCATAAAATGGATTATTGACAGAGTAGTTTAACAAATATTAGAGTAACTCACATTATTGCGCGAGTTGATTGTGAGCTTTTTCTATTTTTACAGCACTGTTGCAGTGGAATGGAAACAAGCAAGAATGGCAAGAATCTAACGGGACTCAAATGAGAAATATTTGTACAAATCCATACCCTAAAGAAGACAAATTGATCAATACTAACGGAAAATTGTACGTAGTCGTGATTTGTTGACCGCATCAAAAGTTTCTACAAATGTGTATTAAATACTAGTTGGTTAGCTGTAGTGATTCTGAGCGTAGATTTGAAGTGGGAAATCCGTAATTCGAGTTCTACAAGGGAAGTATGGGTATCTGGCTCCCATGGATTTTGACTTCCATTTAAGTAGAGAGACGTTAAGATCGATAAAAAAAAAAAATTAATCCATTTTATTATTATTATTTTAAGGTCAATAACCGATCAGGTGTTGTAGACGGTAGACTTAGGCCGGATATAATAACATACGTTACTCAAATTTCTCAGTTGTCGTTAAATAAAATCCAAGGCCAAGAACGGAAATCGAACCCAGTAACTGAAATAGATTTTTTTTTTTGTATGAGCGCTCTTATGTATTGAAAATTGTAGCTCAAAAACAAAACAAAAATGCAGAAAAATACGAACTTTTTATTTCAATTTGGTACCCTCATGGGTCCTAACAGAAACACAATTCCCCTACTGGAATCCACATTATTTTTTCACTTCCTTATTTAAAAAAAAAAAAAAAAAAAATGATTCCAATAATAATATTTAGTAATATATAATTCATATTTAAATTAGAAATCCGCCTCCCTAGGGAATGGAACGAGATCATGACAAGGTTGCCGGCATTTGGAAGTACTAAAAGAAGTTTTTACAAACAGATTATGGGATGTCCTCAACATGATCATTCCAAATTGGGCCCTAGAACCTTCCTCAAACCTACAGACAGCAGAATTATCACTGCAGGAGGAGGTGGTAGAACTGTCAACAAACGAAGAGTTAAAATTGAAATTTAAAGATGGATATCAAGAATTTTGGCTTCAAAGGCAAAGTCCAGTATTATATCCGGCCGTACGGGCTACAATCAGAAAGTTTTTTATTGCATTCCCATCGCCAAATTTAGCCGAAACAGTATTTAGCGTAGTCTTCACTCTACTAACAAACAAAAGAAACAGATCGATAGAGGTGGAACGCGGTGACTTAAGATTGCTGATGACAAAATTGGCACCAAATATCGAAAAATTAGTGTCATTACACCAGACTCAGCCCTCTCACTAATAATATTATATCTTTTTTTTTAGTAATATATATTTCTTAATCAAATTCTGAGCAATACACCAAATATTGGTAATATCTTATAATAAAATAATTTTTAAAATTCTTTCTAGTTTTACACCCAAGACCCGAGTGCTGTCGAATCATTCTTTGAAAAAGTTGACTACGACCCAATAAACTTGGGAACCAAACTACAGTTAGATTATTGTTTTCAAGTTTTTTCTTAGACCGAAGACTTTCTTGGAACCCCCACACTAGACTTAAAAGAACAGAACTAAACCGACGCTATCGACTACTTAATAGACTCTTAGACGACAGATCTAAACTGTCTCTAGACAACAAAAGACTGATTTATACTTCTATTTTGAAACCCATCTGGGCGAATGGAATAGAGCTGTGGGGTTCAACCCAACGCTCCAATCTCCAAAGGATTCAACCGCTACAATCTAAAATACTTCGAACTATTGTACACGCTCCATTTTATGTCTCCAACCTGGACTATACACACTGACCTTAACATTCCTTTTGTCACACAAGTTGCTAAAACAAGATACAGAAAACTCCACTTCAACCTGCAATCTCATATAAATTCTGTAGCTAAAAATCTTTCTTCTAGAACTCTTCCTGACAACCCGACAAGATGTCTTAAAAGACAGTGGCCTCGTGATCTCCTCTCCAGTGAAGAGAGTGGACTAACCATCTAATATTTGGGAGTGTTACCACTGGGTAACTTCTCCACTCGTTACTTATCATTTGTTACTCGGTTATCACTGTTACTTATAGCGCTAACGCGCTGATTGTAGCATAAATAAACGCAAAAAAAAGAAAAAGTTTTTTTCTGAAAAGGGGGCCAAAAAGACCAAAAAAGGTTGGGAATCACTGTTCTAGACCATATCTTTTATTTGCAAGTCTTCTTTAGGAGAAATCGTTTTTTAGCCGATCCTGAGACGGACAGAACCATAAGAGTCAATCTTTTATCACCTGGTTGGGTAAAGAGATGTGGAAAAGGTCGTGATTAAGGAATAACTAAAAGTTTCAAAAACTAGGACTGTTTTTCTCCAATAGAGAGTTTCAGGTCTTCATCAGCTAGCTGATAGCCATAACGTTTTGTTGTTTTCCAGCACTCAATAAAAAATGGTTAACGCGTTAACAAAAAAAAATCGAAAAGAGACAAATCAATAAATCTGTGAAAAATATTGTTGAACTAGAAAATAAGCGAGACATTGATCGTTTTTATGAATGAAGAATTCAAGGGCGGCTAGATACTTAAAAGGGTATGTTAGTCACTTAAGTTTAAGATATTTTAGTTTCTTTTAAGTGTCACATCCTGCAAGTGTTCTCTCCCTTCTCGATCCCTCCTTGTTAGTTTAGGAGACCTGTTTATAGACATCCAGCAAATATGTCTGTAGGCTGAAGTTTATCTAGTCTTTTTAAGCCTCCATAATTTATAAATAGCGTCAGTGTGTGTGTGTCGGCTCTTCCTTAAAGATTTTTAAATAAATACGTCTGTTTTATCTTAGTATATTTTATATGAAGTATAACTGTACAAGTTCAAATATAATTCTACTCAGGTTTGCTGTTCGCATAGAAGCGACTTTATTTATCCCTTTTTCTGTAATTTGTGTTCAAATATACGATAGAAAATATTTTTAACTGTTCAAGAAGCTTAGAAATATTCACAAGTATGCAATGAAAATTCCTTTACTGCAAGAGTGCTTCGAGTGGAGCCGATAAGACACCCGCCGGAGGTTTATCTAATGAATTTTAGTTCCTTTATAAAATTTAATAATCTTCATTCTAGTTTAATTTTACTCTATAAAAGAAACTGATTTTGATTCCTGGTTTGATTCCTTTAAAGAAATCAAACTAACCGATTGTTTTCAGTGAATTTACTCGTAGAAAACATTGGTTTTTGGATGACAATAACAGCCTACTTAGTAATACAAAACGAGATGATTGCAATAAACATAAAGGCTTTAAATTGGAAAATAAGTATCGCCATAGAAACAAAGAGGTTTCTAAACTTACAAAAAAATTATTACTTTGTAGCAAAAAAACAAAAAAGGAATCCTTATTAAACAATTCTCAACATATAATTCCAGCAAAATATAAAGTAGAGATCTGTGAATAACAACAATTTTGTTGTTTTAACTGTAAGCAGCGATGTTGTGTACAGTACGTGACTGAAACAATGCAATTTAGATTACCCAGAGAGTTACATCAAGGTTAGGGACCTCTCTGTACACTTCCATCTGGTACATTTTGTATAGAAGAAAATGAGGAAGTCGTCTCTAGAGACACGAAATACCAACTATTGAAAACTACTCATTTTTTCGTTTATTGACTACTTTTTTTTCGTAAAGGTAAATTTAAAACAATTTGGATAAGGTTAGAATTACTTATTGGTAGGAATAGATGATATCGCATGATATCAACTAGACAAACCCTCTAAACTTACACTACAAAACAAATATTATGCAAAATTTTACTCCGACCTCGCTAAAGGAGTTGATTCCGCTAAGCATCCCGAACTTTACCAAATCTACTCCTTACAAAATCCTTTGATAAATCATCAATACTCCTTATTTTTTCTCCATCAAAACCCTACATAATGATCTATCCATTCCCTTAGTTATTCTGCTAACAAAGATTTCATAACTACTTATATCCTAATATCACAAACCTCTTGTACAACAGCTTTCAAGCCTAACCTTACCCAATACTCCCTTTAGACGACTGAAACACCCGAGGCCTCATGGTCATTTGATCTAATTCCAACGCCATGAAGTGATACCATTAAATTATCTTCTTAAAATGCTATTTATGTCATTTTATTTAAGGTTCAAACTTGTAAATTTTAGCGTTGCAAATAAATAATTATAATTGGAAAATGAAAAAAAAGTATTAACAAGTTTTGATGTGTTATAGCCAGAAGTAACATATTTAAATAAAGCAGTCATTTAAGACCAAAGAGCAAACTTTACAATTTTGAAACGCCCAGAAAAACGCAGCATAATTTTTTAAAGATTCCGAAAGCAAGTTTTATAATTTGAAAAAAAATTGCAGCAGAACAACTGGCAGCAGGAGAATTCAACAATTTCTTCGACTTCGTTTTTATTTTGAGATATTATTTTAACAAATATTATGGTTTCATTTTATGTTTATTTAATTTTCTGAAGGTTAATGTGACTTTTTAAGGATTATGCATATATTAATGTATTCATTTAACACAATGTGTTTATTACAATTAAAGCCACGATAACATCATGAGGCGCTCAAACTCTCAAAATAAAGCTGCTGAACGAACACTGAAGATGAATTGATTAAACATCAGGTTTTGAACAAATCAATTAATTTAAGACATATTTCTGTTTTATAACCAAATTAACTATATGCAACCAAAACTCCAGGTAAGTAAACAAACACCTTTCTTTTCAAGCGTCTTTGAATACCAATTATTTAACTAGCAACAATTAGGTGGGTAACTAACAACTGTTTAATTTACTAATCACAGGAGACATGAATGAATGAGAAGAATGGGGGAACCACAGCTAGACAGATTATCACAGACAGCTCTCTTACTTCTTTTTTTATCTTCATTTACATACTTAATTACATTCCCAACATTTAGTTGTAAACCATGGAGAATTATTTAGAGATCTACCCTTTGCAAATGGTAGTAAGTAGTAATTAGAAATACGAATATGTTAGTTTTTATACCAGACCCAGAAAAGAATGGTTAATGCACAAAACAATACAGACTCAAATACATAAAAGCAATAAATAATAACCATTTACCATTTCCTCTTACCTAATCCTTTGAAAACACTTGCGAGAATGCATAGTGTCCTAAATATGAATAAATAAGAAGGAAATGTAAAGCACCCAAAAGTTATAACCTTATATCTCCTTAAAAAATCCAACTAGAAAGCTGCAATTGAGCACACTAGTAAAGTCTAATTGTCCATATTTCCGCAGAGATTACACTAACAAGACTGGAGATACAGCAACTCGAAATATGAAGGAAATGTAAAGCTTCCAAGCATTATCATTTTATATCTCCTTCAAAAATTGAGCTAGAATGCTGCGATTGTGCACCAATGAAAGAGGTAGATGAGTACTATAATTGTCTATATCTTCGCAGAGATTACACGAACAGCACAGGAGATACAGTCATTCGAAATATGAAGGAAATTTAAAGCTCCAAAACAATAACACTTTTATATCTTCTTTAAAAATTTTAGCTAGAAAACTGCAATTATGCTGAATAGTAAAGGTAGATATACCAACAGTATCTGTCTTAATGAGACATATCTTCATGTAACATGTTGTAACACGAATATTACATAAAGTGCCATCTAGCAGGCGATTCTATATGGTCACTGTGACGAACTTATCTTATTTCATATTTGGTTTAAGATAATTTCAGAAAAGTTGAAAAAAAGATATTCGTTCATTTTACATAAAAACAAAATCTGAAGTGAACAATTGCAAGATTTGCTCTAAACGCATAACTTGTTCTTGAAACTTAGAATTTATTCTAAAAATGTAGTTGGGTCCAATATTGTACCAGTTCAATATGGTGATGATATTGTTGGAAGAAGCGTGATGTCACATCTTTCTCTCTCGCTAAAATCAATATTCTCAGGGCAATAATTTCAAATCAAAGTGATAATGCTGCCATAACTTACGTCTAACGTAAGTTCAAATAAAACCGTTTAGGTTATAACCAGAGAAAACAGACGGAATACAGGCTAATTTGTAAAAAACACTTTTTTTTTTGCCCTTAGGGTATACCTCTAAACAGCTATTTTTGATGAAAACTAAACAAGTGCCCTTACTGCAATGCTAATTAAATTTTCTTCTGTTTTACAATTTTTAATGAAATAATAATAAAATTTTTCTTTAGTTAAAGGGAATTTCTATCCATTTTTCGAATGAACTACCTTTTCTCCATATGACTACTTCGTACTTTGAACCCTGCCAAAAATCTTGACTGCACCCACGGAGGCAACTAAACAGTCAATCTCTGAAGAAAATTTCCCAAATATCCTAGTTGTTCCTGCAGCAGATCTACGTTTAGTTATTTCATTAGTAATTTGTTTTAAAATGAAGCAAGAGAGAGAAAAGTAGATTTAGAAATTCGACAACAGAAACAGTACTTGTTTTTAGTTAAGTACCTTAAATTCTAGATTGATGTAAATGTCCATGTTCTTTTAAAAGTTACTTTCTATCCTGCGTTTCTATGAATCAACTAGTCACAACATTTTGGCGTCTGTAATAGTAAAAGTTTATTTTAGTGAGTGGCTGACAGCTGGTACAATGATACATTTTTTGACTTATGCAAAATAGAATAAATAAAATCTATCTCGTACTACACTCTAAATTTAACTTTTAGGTTAACCATATAAATTGTTAATGTTCCTGTAGTTCGCAGTCTGCTACTGTTCTGTATCTGTCTTTAAGTGTAATACGAGATAGATTTACCTAATGGGCAACGTGTTCAGAACTAGCTGGATCTAGCCCGCATTGCCACGTATTTGTACAAAACTAATCTATTTAAATTAGAACCAAGAAAATAATGGAATATTGCCCATTAATATTCTAATTCTAATCTAGATTGTACTTAAAGTCAATTTAATAGTAATTTATTGCAGACGTGAGGGGAGAGTCACTAACGTTTTAAGCAGTATAGGTACTTATAACCAAATTAGCAACGAATGCAGGATTCAGACATCGTTTCAATAATTTAAAAGATAATGATCTACACTTTAAACATGCACACTATGAAAATAGTTTGTTTTTATTGTTTCAATTATTTCACTTGTTATCACAAGAAATGCATTGCTTTTTATACCAATTGTAATGTGTATTTAACACAAAAGAAAATATAAAAAAGTAAAAATACTACGAGAAGAACCCTAATGTATATAATACTTATAGAAACAACCATAAAACTGAAATACATGGGTTGAAATCCGAACAACTAGAATGGTAGGATAGGCTCCTGTGAAAACTGAGGAATCCATGAATGGATGGATAAATTCGGTGACAAAAGGATGAGGTTATAGGAGCATTAACAATACGGAGGAGGGGTTTAAGAATGAAAGGAATGGATGCGAGAGATATTGGAGGGTTTAGTTGCAGTTGTGGTTTAGAACAGTGAGGATGTGTTTGACATCGTCCTGAATTAATTCACTTTTTTTTCCAGCGGTTTAAATTCTCAGTTTAAAGTGAAATTTGGCCAAGTTTTTGATCATCTTACTTCTGTTTTTTCCATGTAGCTTGAGGAAAATTTCACGAACAGTTTTTGTGAAATTTATAATTTATTTATTTACCTATAAATCCTGGGAGGAAATAAGTGATTAAAGACCCGTCTATTTGTTTTCTTCAGAAATACAACTGTTGCACAGGAAGTTATAATTTATATTTAGAAAAAAGCTATTCCAAATAGGGCAGTTACAAGTAGGTTGGATATCAATTAGAGAAGTGTAAAGTAGGCTGAGTACTGAAATTGTCCAGCGCGACAGTTCTATAAGGGTTGATGGCCATGCTAATGGAAGAGTTAAAGTAGACTGGAATATCAAATCCCGACTGAGAAGTGTCTGGTCAGGAGAATGTTTTCTAATTAAATAAAACATGTCAGCAGCGGTTTGTGAAGTGTTTGCCGAGACTGAGGAGACAGTAGTCGCCACCACTGAGTGCTGACGTGGCGGCGATAGAGAACTGCGCTGGCGATTTCAAGACGAAGTAGGTGAGGTAATCTCTGTCGTGAGAACAACGACTGTCCTAACAGAGTTCAGCGATAGTGAGCGCCACTGTTTATGTACGCCGCAGTAGTTAAGAAAGAGCCGACACTTTCTATTTACCGTCTACAACTTCTCCAGGCTGTGTGTGTGGTATGGACCTTCAAATTACCATTAAATCTGTTGCACGGCTGTAGGCATTGCCACTTGTGTTCATGACTCTTCGCCTCTTCATCCTCCCCACGCCTTTACTCAGTGAAAATACTTTAAAAAGCGAAATCTTTTAACTTTAAGCGATACATGGAGTAGGCGTACACAGTACACCGCTAGCATTCAAGACAAATTTTAAACCCTCTCTTTCGCGTTTAAACCCGCTTCATACTTAAATATCTATTTGTTTACTTTTCTTAAATGCAAAGGAAGTGTACAAATAAACTTGTTCAGATTGAAAAGATGGAATTTGATTTGGCTCTCAAAAGCGATAAACCTTTCCCATGTTGTAGCTCCAACACTGAAGGACAACAAAACTGCCTCTCCTTATTATTTGAATGGGTTCCCGACTGATTGCTTCAACAAATTTTGCTTATTTTTAATAATTAAAAATGAAACATGTGAATTAAGATGTGGCAAGCGATATGTTGCAGTCACCTTTTGTTAAAAGAGAAGTGGCGAAGTATTGGTTTGGGCTACGATTAATTTGGATGCTCGAACTGAATTCATATTTTTGGAGAGGTCTGTATCAGCTACTGTCTACATTCAGGGTATTCTTTCAGAAGCTTAGTCCCATTAGCACCATTTGGTAGGGACGAATTGTGTTTTGATGCACTATAATGCATGACAATGCAGTGATAGTTTCCTAATATCTGGAATAATGTTTCAATTCGATGTTTAGAGTGGCCAGCATGCAGCCCGGATCTGACACCCCACTGAACATTAAGCTGCCAAGAAGAATAAAGAGATGTCAAGTTTAATCAGAAGCACTTCAGACTTTGAGGCTTGCTTTCAGTTTAAATAGTACTGTATTCAAATCCATCAGAAGTTGTTATAAAAAAAAGAAGTGGAAATCCGCCTTTATAGTACGTTTATTTTATAAATCCACCTTTGTAAAAACTCTACTTTAACCTTTTTTCAGGTTATTTATCAACAATAAATGTTTGTTTTTTTTTAATTTTGTTGTTCTATGTTTATTTCCAGGCTTCATTACATTCATAATTATTCATTCCATACGTAATTTATTAGTGACAATACGTACAAAGTTATTAATAAGCAACTAGAAACTAAAACAAATAGTAAGAGATGACCTCTTTTTTTTGCCTTTTAATTTATTTTAATTAAAACATTTAAACATTTTACAATGGTTGTATAAACTGCAGAAACAGCGTTCATTAACTTGAATAAATAATTATCCACAATTCAGACTATTTTAAAACAAATGATATCCTCTAAATGATTTCAGAGTTCTTCGTTACTCAAAAAATAATATTACATGGCATTCCGAATAGCTATTTCTTAATGTTATTAAATGTTGGTTCCTTAGTGAACACATCAATCGCAAAATGCTTGAAAGTTTTAATGAAAACTTGGAAACAGAGAGACAGTTTTAGAGGAAGTATATAAAAGGAGAAGTAGAAGTATTATAAAAATTATCGCAACCTTAAATTGAAATTTCTAAATTCATTTTCATGTGAATGTGTTTGGATTTTAACATATCATGAACACGACTTTTATCCATGTATTTGCATTTCCTGAAATTAACACTTCATTGACATCTTGACTTGAGTTAAAGTATTGATCCCTACCCTGAGTAAGGAAGTATCCCAACAGTATTTCAGAAGGATTTAATAGAAACCCATTTTAAACTGGTCATGATAGTTTGCTCAGACTGACCTGAGAGCTACTTCAATTTGGTAATCAACCGGTTTCGATTGCTCACTGATCTTCAAATCTCATTTGTTTGCTTGCAAGAGGCAATTGTGTTAACCTCCTTCTACCTCTTGCAAAATTTACAATATCCTACAGTTTATCTAGACAGCCTGAAGGTAGCAGACCGGTCTGCAAATAAAGCAGGACAGCAGAAGAAAAAGTTATTACTATTTGAGCCTTGAGGTTTTTTTTTTTTTTTTTTTTGCTTTTTCCGTAAGTAACCTTCTGTGTTTGCGGCACCATTGCCGCTCTGATTATTTTATTTATTTTTGTAAAACAGTTTATCTAATTTTATTTATATAAACAACTAAATAAAAAACAAGTATTCTTTATAAAATGTGCAGTAAAATGTTAAAGAAAGTTTACTACAGCAAGAAGACAATTTAATCTTGATTTACTTATTAAAACGGGGGAAAAAATACGCATCATATCCGCTTTAAACCTGTAATAATATATGAATTCCACTAATGATAGTATTCCATCATAAAAATTGTTTCAAAAAACGTAATTTAATCATGCTATTAAATTTCTCGACCTGCGGACATTTTATGGGCACGAACGACTGGATTAGACGAACCGTGGAGATATGTACGTGGTAGAATATTTTGCTATGTACGTACAGTACATCATAATTATTGCTATATGTGGATTATATAATATATTAATTATAATTAACCCAATTATGGTTATGACTGATTACAAATATTTATTTATACTTTTTAATTTAATTAATCCAACTAAAAAATTAATAATAAATTAGTTAATTTGAATTTAATTATTCGTTTGCAAATACAAATATAGTATATATCTTTGCTTTTGAATCAGAGGGATTTTAAAAATATTGAAGGTAACTTTCCAAATCCTCTTTACTTTAAACGAACGATATGGGGATTATTTAGCCAGTACTAACGCACTAAATTGGAGATTGCAATTGGTTGCAGAGGAACATACAAAATCTCGAAAACTTTTTGTAATATCTGTGACTAAACACTGCCCTAAGGACGAAAAGGCACTAGGATCACAGCCAACTGTGTTTTGGTAAAAGAAAGCAAAGTCTGAATTGAAGCCCTCGATGACTTCTTCTTTGAACTTGTAGAAACACTGTACTGCCCTAGTAAAAGGAAACGGAACACTAAAGTTCCCAAATGGATCTTCGAAATTATTTCAATCAAAATTTACATTGTAGTCTAAGAATGTGATCCATTACATTCGTTTAATTCCTAATTTTTATACATTAATTAACTCAGTCTTGCAAAGTTTTTTTTTTTTTTTCTAAAAAAGTTCATTACGAGAGAACATTGAATAGTTAATAAGATTCCGGTCGTAAAAGAGTGGCTGAGCTAACTAATCTAATCAAACACTGCAAAGAATTAATTAAAAATAAAATTATTTTTCTAAAAGCGTAAAAAAAAATGACGGATTTGAAATGAGTTTTATAAAATTATCCATTTAAAGTGTTTCAATTTTAATGGAGGATGTAATAAATCAAATAAAATCTCTTCTATCCGCTTAATTAATATGTGAGAAACGAAAGTAAAGGAGGTGGTTTCATTATGAATTCAATAGGCGGTAAACCATTCACCAGGAATTGAAAGTAGCTGCTCCGACGGAGTAGTCCAAAATGCTTCCTCCTGATATTCTCTAAAAGCATGGATCGTATTTTGGTAGTGCACCTTTTTTTGGGCGAGTAATAACTTGCTAAATATAGTTTTTAAAAGAAATGTATAGTATTTGATAATTAATAATTCTAAGTTGATGTAAAATAGTGAATGCAGGAATTGTTAAATAAATACCTGCTCTCGATACTACCTAAAAAGCTTTAATTTAGCTTTTACTTGCTATTTGAGCTTGTAAAGTCAATAATGAAATGTGCAACGTCTAATTGCATCAGTAAGTCTGGGAGGCATAGCTGCTGTTTTTCGACTTTGAAAAAACTGATAATCTTCCTAATCTGAACATATTTTAAGTCAATTTAAAATCATAAAGTAAATACATGTTTGCTAAACCTTAATTTTTTCTATAAGATCAGGAAATAATTTTAATACAACCGTTTTTTTTTTATTCCGAACAAATAACTGTATACTGTATACTGTATAAGTGGTTGCTAATCACAGAAAGTACAATATTAATTTCTACATCCGCTGAGAATTGTTTATAGACTCAAGCGATTGCTGGAACTCTCCAGGAATTAGGTTCTGGTGTGATCACAAAAGGCATTAGGATCTGTGGATAGATTGGAGTGGAAAGTAAGAGAACGCAAGCTGATTAGTTCGGAAATAAAAGATATGACAAAGTCTTCATTACTCTGAAGAAATAATCAGGAACAAATAGAAGCGTTGAAGATTCAGCTGAGAACTTTGGATTGGAAGGACTGTATTTTCAGGGCACTGGACAGCTTGGCAAATTCCTGTAGTTCATAATTCTTAAGCCTGCACACGCTAGTTAACCAAACATGTAAACAACACATTATGGTGAGAACCAAGTGTTTGACGGAGCGACCATTGAACCGCGAACGTGGTTATGTTTCCCACTTCTAACACATGCAATGTTGGCTCAAGGGTAGCATTGTTTGCTCTCGAGCGATTGTTAACAATCTCGAGGTGGCTCTAAGGGAATACCCGAACTTTTTATGTTATTTATTACTTTTATTACTACCCTTACTTTCTCGAATAACTAACTAACAAAGTTACCATTCGACGCTGCTATAAGAAGTATTCGCTAGAATCTGAACTCCATCGAGAATTCTCATTAAATGTAGTACGTATATGTTGGTAAAGAGTATTAAAGGATTTTTTCCTTAAAAAAGTTACACTATTCTTATGAACTCCGAAATTTTCTGCACAATTTCTTAAATTCTCAACTGCTACGAGCTAAAGAAAGCTTCTGCTATCAAAGAAAATTCAAGACTTACCCTCGATGCCCCTGAATACCTCTGTGGCCATATTTATTTAAAGTACTGAAATAGATAACTAATCCCTCAATAAAACAATTACTGTCTTTCAATAATTAATCAACTTGATTCCATTTTTAAAAGCAATATTATATAATCTGAGAAAATGCTACTCTTTCTTTTCTTCATCAACTTTTAGAATGGAGTAATATTGTTTTAACAATTATTTTTGTTTCTGAAAGCATAATGATGAAATCTAATTCTGATTATGAAATTACAAACATTAATAAATGAAAACAATATTTTTAATGTTGCTTTTCATTTAAAGCAATAGAAAATCTAATAATTGTGAAGAATATTCTTAAAAATTATTTTAATTTATCTAATTTTTTAAAAAATATTGGTCAAACTCAAATAAAACTCAAGGATATATACTTGAAGTCAGCCGAAAAGTGACCAAAATTATTGCCATATATGTTTATTTTGTGGGTTGCAGATCATTAGATAGGGGGAAAAAAATCGATTGTAACACTGTGCTGTGTTGCACATGTTGCTCCTGCCATATGCGTTGTAAACTATTTAAGAAATGTTACTTTGTTTCTCTACTCTATTTCTTAATAGAATGAATGCTATTCGATTTTTATTGATTTTATAAAGAACTTTTCTTTTATCTCGATACAAAATATTTTATACGTATCAAGTCCTTTAAAAGACTATAAGTTCTTTAAAACATTTCAAAACAAGGAAACAATGCACAAGAACTCACTTTATTTGGGAGTTTATCGTTGCAGCTTGGAGAAGGATTGCAGTATGCTTATCTATTAAGTTCATTTCACTGTAGAAAAAGATTTTAGAATTAAATATGTCTCAAATGTTGGATTTTGAAGCAAATTGGTGAGTTAGAACCTTGAGAAAAGTAGTCAGAGAATGTCTTGCAATTGTTTACCACAGAGAATAGATTGGAAGTTTCTCAATAACGATTCTAACGTTAAGTTAAAACCACATTATGCTCATAGTTCATGCCTATAACTTTAATTTTTCACATCTTTTATCGGGTAAATCTTTCAAAGGCAATTCTAATCGGTAGATGAGGCTGGGCCTCCATCTAATGCGCCAATTAGATGTAATTTGTGTACTCATTATTAGTATCATATAATAATGTGAAATTAGATAAGTAAATAAAATTCCAAATGGAAAGAAATTAGGTTGATTGGAACTATCACTTTTCTGAGTTAATTCTAGTGTTTTTAGCAATTCTCTCTAACTAAATGTTTCGAGAAAATTTCATTACGTCACTTGTGGTTAGAACTCCAAACCCTTAGCGCCAAGTGGACGCTATTATCATAAGGCACTAAAACTTATACACCATTACAACTATAAACTTCCCCAACTAGAACATAAGACCTATTTTAAAGCCAATGAAACTTTTAATGAAAAACTTTTAAATTTGGAAGAAATTTGTCAAAAATAGTGCTGTTATAGTTGCTTTAAAAAGAAAGTGTGTTAGTACTTCAAATTTCACAAATTTTGAAAACATAAATTAACAATCTGCCGGTTGTTGTAGATGATAAGCCATTATCACCAAGAATCATTAACTATCTAACGATTTAACAAGCTGATGGCAATGTTGTGACACTTTACAATCACTTTATCACTCACCTTGAAATATTACAAGACGTCTTGGAAACTGTTTTGATTATCGTCGGAACGATAAAAACCAAATTAATTTAACATAACTGTTTAGTCCTGCCTGAGGTTCGAGATAATTTTAGATCAAATTATTATTGTTTTTTCTATCTCTCTCTATTTATTGTTTAATTATATGTGTATACTATATAAATTAACAAAATTGTTTGTACAGAATATATCATACAAGTTTTGTACTGTGCTAGCTCAGCCTCACAATTGGGAGGACGTTAAAAGAAAAACCAGCCAATGCTGACACTCTAGGTTGAAGGAAGAAGTTGGGAAGTAAAAAGATCGCGGGCCCAACGTCGTTTTAAACGTCTTTGAGGATTATCAAAAAAGTAATGTAAAAGGTGAGAGGGTTCGGGTGATCTGCTACTTTCAGGTGGTGGATGTGGATTACATCAATGATATAGGGAATTTTATTTAATAATATAAGGTCTTCATAATGAAGGATACGATTGGAGGCAAAGTAAGACATTACAATTCTGCGAGGGACTCTGGTCAGAAAAAATGATATAGACAAGATATTGGAAGGTTTAGGGAAGCCCTACAATTCTTGTCCTTAATTCCATATTAGTCAAAGTTTAGTTTTGTAAAGTAATGGTTTGTTGTGTGTCTTCGGGATGGATTCAGGCCTAAGGAGTCTCTTGAACCGCCCTCAACTTCTTTTAAGTTCCTCTATTTTAAGTCTTGTGAGTGTTCCACCTTAGACGACTGTACTAGTAGAACCCTAAGGACCGTACTTGGGTAGAAGTGGGTATGTCATTCTTATTGATGTATAGAGTTGGAAGGCCAGTCTTTGTTAAGTGAAACTTACTTTTTCTCCTTTTGCAGTGCTGAGTTTTACACCTCCGTTTTTGACACCAAGCTTCAATAAGGATCTTGTACAATGTTGGAGACAAATAAATAGTGTCAGAATGGGAAGATAATATGTCGGTATCATCGGCGAAGTTAGATGATTAGAATTTGAGAATGGAAAGTGCAGATGAGTCCCAGAATGCTGCCTTGAAGCAAGCCGGCGTAAATTGTTCTTAGTACGTCTTCTTCCCAACTCACTCTGAAGCTGCGATCGGTCATATTGTAGGTGAAGCTAAAACGGAGGGAAACTTTTTGTATTTATAAAGCTATCCTGTCGAAAGCATAAATTATCGTAACGCCAAAAATTCCTTCTTTTGTTTAATGTTGAATTACAGTACACATCCTTCTAGACTTCTGACTATAGAATATTTAAGAAATTATTAATAAAGATTCCAAATTCTATTGGGTAAATGCAATTTTTGTTTAAACATTTACACTCAATTAAAAACAATTAAGTCGAGAACTTAAATCTATCCTTCTAAAGAAAGGCTTTACTTTAAGGTCCAAGGGATTATTGCTAATCTATTCATTGTGGCCTAAATAGAGATGAGAATGAAATGTTTTCAGGTTTATAGTAGCTTTCTTTTCAACTGGAAGACACATGAATGACATCGAAGATACGATATTTCAAGATGAATGAACGTGATTCAATTCAAACTGTACTGTTTACCACTTCTGAATTCTTCTTCCAAACCTTCTTGAACCAAATTATTACTATGATTTAAGAAGGACCGGATATGATACAAATAAAGAATTCCAAAAAGTAAAAATAACAATGTTACAACTGTTTAACTTTCCTCTGTTATTGTCTACTGCTCTAACATTTAGAGTAGATAGCGATCTTCTTTTTAATCTCCATGGAGGATATCACCTGCTAAAACGGAAGAAGGATTAGATTGAGCTGCTGTAGAGGAATAAAATTTGAGTTCACTTTCAACCTTAAGTTCATATTTCACTTTTAAAATACAATCTACCTTCATATTAATTTATTCTTCAAATGTGAACCATTATTATTTATGGGTTCAAGGTGGATAAAACATAAATAATATTTCCTCATTATATAATTAATAATAATGATTACTTTTCAGGTCAAGGTGTATTTAAGTGATGTTCTAATAGAGCAGCGCGTGCGGGGTGTTATGTTCACACACAATCAGATTCATTGCTTTAATTTATGCTAAATTAGAAATTAGTGCTGATGATCTATGCAATTTTACTTTCTATTTATGCAATTTTACAACTGTACAGCTGGTACAATAAGTAAATAAGATGGAATGTACATAAAGTATGAGCGTTGTCTTAGCGCCATCGCGCTTAAACCGGCTTGATTTCTTGAACCATCCAGTGATGGCAGCCGTAATAAGCCCTTAAGGCGTTAGGGAGTACTGACTCTCTGGATAGCCGACGTCAGGCATTCAGGTAGACGGTCTCGCAGCCAGCGGCACCTCAAGCATCAAGGAAGGATCGTGGGAAGAGTTGAGGTAGGTAGGTTGAGGTAGGCTTGGATAAAAAAAGTTCGGAGAGTATAAAAAGTTTTCAATTCAAGAAAACTATACATAGTTATATGTAATTTCTAATTTTTCTAATTAGAATACGAGTACGGTATGAACTATAAATTCCACACTTGAATTCTGTGTAAAGAAATAATATTTAATATTTATAACTAAACTATACTTATAATAAATGTGTTTGTTTGTTTAAATCGTACCAGGGTCTCTGCAAGGTGTGGATTCCGAGACTGCTGGCTGCACTAAATATGGCACGTTTTAACCAATTACAGCACGTTTTAGAAAAATAAAAAAACAAAAAAAAAATTGTAAAATCATATTAATTATGCGTTTCACTAAACAAGCTTTCATGTTCGTGATATTTAGTAAGTATTTATTTCTAAGTTCTATCTGTGAAAACAGTTTTTTAGTTGACAAACAGACATGTCTAGCAAGAATGCTGAGTCAAAATACTGCAATATTAACTGAATAACAAAAAATGCTGCAATAATTATTTATTACCAAGTTTATTGCTGATAAGAACGTTTATTCGTTTATACGAAATAAAACTTTTCAGATACCTGCTGCTAGTGACAGAGAGATCAAAAATTGAAAGTTAAAAAAAGAAGCTGCAAATTTCCTTTACCACCGTCTGCTTCCTAGCGCATTCTTTGGACCTGACAATGGCTTTATCTTTGCTACTGCTTATTCGGCTATCCTAGCGACCATTTTCTTAGAGATGCATGTGCATACAGAGAGATATACACATATAGAGATACAAACATGCTTAAAGCCTAAATAAATAAAAACAATATAAATATAATATCTCTCTCTGGGTGGAACTTTGAGCCAACTTTAAAAGGAGAAAAGTTTTGCAGAATAATAGTTTTCTTGAAGTTAGAAGGAAAAATGTTAGAACAAATGAAGTAATCAGGAAGGAAATCAAGCTCAGTGGTTTCAATGTGTAGCAAGCCAAGAGTATAGTTAGTGGATTTGTCAGATATAGGTATACATTTTTACCCCTTATATTTAGTCCGAATTTTATTCATGAGGTTACGGAAAACGTGTAACGAAATTTATTTTTATCATTAAACCAATAAAAAAAAAAAACGGATAAAATATAAAGAGTAACAAATTTATTCCTCATGCGAATCCTTGGAATAATGTTCATTTCTAGCATTAGCTCGGTAAGCGGTTGCAATATTCTGGAGATTGCATTCAAAAAGATGGTTGCAAAAATTCTCTACCAGCCTAAGTTATTAACTGTTCAGGTTCAACTTTGTGGAGCTAGGCGCTCACAGCAACTCAAAACTCTGTCATTTTGACATCAAATGGCTGTTGGAAGAGATTACCCACAAAGAGCCAAATCTCTTTATGGCATATCCGAATAACTAAGATGTCCACTGAGATATTACGGAAAATCTATCGAAAGCCTCATATGCTTTCAAGATATTTCTGCGATTGTGTTATTACTTAAAAGGTTAAACACTTTATTAAGAACCCTTCTCTAATTATAGATAACTTGGTAGAATTGAACTTAGGTTGATTGGGTGAGGGCCTGGGAATTGGTTATTGTATACTGCATTGATGTTAAAATCAACAGCACTTGGCTGACGCTGTAGCTGTCTTGATCAGAATGAATTTATTAGGCTGCAATTATGAGTAATATGGAAGTATATTTAAGGACTCATCTTTACTCTCTATCATATTTGAGTTATGATCTATCTATCTAAGCCATCTCTTCAGATTTCAACACTCTAACCAGGAGAAGAGTGTCCGTCTTAAATTAAGAGGATATTTACATACATCCCTGAAAAGCACATATGTGACCACTGCTAGATGACTTAAAAGACATGGCCTTCCGATCTTCTCTCTGGCAACAAGAATCAGTGGACAGAGAAGTATTGTCACCACTAGGTAATTTCTCTGTTCTGACAGTGGACATTACATGTTATCCTTGTTGCTGCTTATAGCGCAATAGTGAGCTGATTGTAAGTTAATAAGGAAATTGGAAAAAAAGACAAAATGATTCCTTAAAACTTTCAGTTTCATTCGAATAAATATTTGAGGTAGAAGGTTTTGAGGTTCTCATGCAAATCTATTGTATGCAAATCTGCAACAATTCCACTGTGTTTTAACACGCTTCAGTAACACGTGAACTCAACTGGTTTCTTCAGAATGTTTTTTTAAAAATATATTTCTGAAAAATACGTGTTAATAAATTCTCATTAATTACCATTCCACTTTAAAAAAGAAAAAATAAATATGAAACAGCCGTTCTAGAGAAAATTCTAAAATTTTAATTTTCAATAATGTCGTACTTTAGTCTAAGCAATTTTCTTGGGTCCTACTTAGGACACGGGCATTACTTCCGAAAGGTATATACTCTGCAGCTCATGCACGCAGCACCATATTCCCCGTAATTAGCCAGAACAAATGGTTATTTGGTAAAAGATGATTGTAACAAACCAAATGTTTTGTTAACCAGAAAAACAAGCCATTATCTTGCGCTAAAACCTTCTCTTTGCATTGAGATGAATACTAGAACTTGAATTATTATAGAAGACAAAAAAAAACTTGAAAAAAGATCTATCATTTATGAAAATTAGAGGATAAAAGAACAATTTGAGTCCGTTCCTAAAATTGTTGAATAAACTCAATAGATTGGATAAGAACAAACAGTGGAAGTCAGGAGGAGGTTTAAGGTGCTAGACAAGTAGGTACTTCCGGCAATTCTTGTAAAGTTTGCTTCAAGTCAGAGTCGGCTTAAGTAAGGGTTGCGTACTATCATAATTACTCTTCAAGCATACTTTTGATTTTATTTTTTTTAAAAAAAAAGAAGAAAAAATTTAGAAAGTGATAACAGAGGACATTTGGAATAATTGAAGATAGAGAGTTGTAAGGAGTGAATAGAACATGAAAGACTAAGAGGCGATGACGTAGTGTAGAAGTGAATGCGGCGGTCTGCGAGTCCACCGTGACCCCGGCATGCGGAGGCTTCAGACCGGTTGTTGAGATCACTGCGCACTATTAATAGCAGGTAGGCCACCCTTCTCGCCAGATATTCACCTCAACGGTGTAACTATCTCATCGCCGCCCTTTCTATATCTTCAAGGGCACCTGCATTTCTTTTAAACTATTACCTAGACACCTTTCTATTTCGGTCTATTCTGCCCAGAAATTAAATTAGAAAAAAAAACAAACGTGCATACATAAACTTATATCAAGAAAATACTTTAATTACATTATGGTTAGATATTTTGATCAAGAATTTCAAAATTTACTATGATCTCAACCGACATTAAAAAAAATAAGGTAAGAGGGGTTACACAAAAGGTGTGGGAAATTTTGCGCAACTCCTCTGTGAATAATGTGCAGGTTGTTGCAAACAGTTTGATCAGGTGTTCAGATTTAATTAATGTCTCACTTGAAATAGTTTTTTGTAATCTTCGAACTAATGAGATTATAATTTCAAACTTCATTTGATCAAATTTTTTTCAGCTTTTATTAAATAAATTATTAGGAGTATTTTTTTTTTATGCAATTCTGCTAAAATATAATTACAATCTATCGATAGATAGATAAAATGAAATATGATGTTAACTTCATTATTAAATATGTACAATTCATTACACGAAGAAAGTACCAATGTTTTTCGATTTTAACCTTCATTGCAGTTTAAGGAACGCTTAGGATGGGAGAAGGATAAAATATGCAGAGTAAAAGGATTGTAAAACCTGCCACTGGAGTAGAAAGTTAGAGGAGGAAATGTTCAATTCTTTTGGGTCTACAAGGATGGTACATGGATTAATCTAGAGTGAAAAGGAGTTTCAGTAGACGTTTCTTGATAAATAATAATAATCTGTAAATCTTCTTCAAATGATTATTTTTCCTTAAGTACCTAAATTAAAGTCGGGAGCGGCTGAAACTGCTTCTCTTTCATGAATAAAAATGTTCTCTATTGTGCATACAGCTAAGACCCTACAACAACCAAAGTAATTTGGATGAGGAGATGACACAACATTTATAAAAGAACATTGTTGAAGCCATCCTAGTGGCGCGAAAAAGTCAAAATTTGCTTTAGTTGAGAAGCATTTCCAATTTAACAGATTGCAACCAAAACTTCAATGCAGGAAGAACGATAACATCAAAGCGAAATGAATATCAATTTGAGGCTCTCAATGGGTTTTCTTTTTGAGATCTTGAGTGTCCACTTTTTTTTAAATTGTATTTTGGACGATCACTCAATTTCAAAAATTAACAGAGAAAGTAAATTTTGGTTCTTTTTAGTAAATTCTAATATTTCAGAAACATAATGTTGCAACAATGGTTAATAACAGATAATATAAAAGACAGTAACAGACATTGGACGGAAGATAATGATTTGTTATTAGAAATGAGAGGTAGTTCGTTGACCTGTGAGATGAATGTTTGGACAATACCTTCGAAGACTATGGTAGCTATTCTATAATTTCGTTCACTGAATGCTCATCTAAGTGATTAACAGCAGCTATAATTTTGTATCTTCTATCTCGTCCCAATCGCTTTAGTATTCATCAAAGAGAAATTTCAAACATCTACTTTACTTTCTCTCACCTCCTAGGAAAGGCAATCATTTCAAAGGACCGGAACTGGATTTTATCGAAAATACAATTTTTTGAGGTCCTACGAAATTGAATGTAGCTGTTACTACCTATACATATATACCATACTTAATTTAACCTTCCAGCGGGCGCGCCCAAAAAGTTACAAAAACGGGCGCGCGTATCTTAAAGATGAACTTTGGTATTTTTAATTTTTTCTATTAAATAAAGAAATGAAATTAATTAAATAACATCTGTAATTATTAATAATTGAAATAACAAATAAAAAAGGCTCAGGAAACGACAGTACTTTTTATTTTGTACAAGCCAATAAGTGTAATAATTACAATCAGCATGTTCAGCCACTAGACTGTCTGAAAGCTTTCGCAGATATTTCCTCCTCCTATCTGAGATATACAATGTCTTTTTCTGTCAGTAGAAAACAATATTCTTATAAACAATGTTGAAAATAGTTCAATTTGATGGACATGTAGAAGAAAAAATATAAATAATTGGTAAATCTGGAAACTTACTCGATTGATCGCGAGTATATGTCAGGCACGAATCGTTAATTGCAAATAAATGTACATCCCCAAACAAGATAAGATTTTTACTGAAGGAAACTAGTCATGAGGGTGTAGCATTGCTTAAAGGACAGCATCCTCCGCAGTTCCGTCACTAAACTGCAATTATTTTAGTCTTAGTCTGTAACTGTGAGATACTCGCGCCCGCTGGATGTTAATTTAATTTAATTTTTTAGAATAGTTTGTCTATTTTTGTAACTACTAACAGCAGACGAATATTATACAATGTTGCAATACTTTTTTATTTTCTTTTAAAATGTATTTATTGAAATATTTACCACTGCACTAATTTGCATCTAGTATTTACTAATATCACATTTGTGAATACCGCAAAAATATTAGTACAAGAATGGAGCTTACGAGATATTTACTATTAGAAAGAGAAATATGTAGGCGATAGATAATGGATGAGATGAAGGTATTTACAAATAGAGTTCAGGGAGAGAGAAATTAGAATAATAGCGATTAGAGTTTAGCTGTATGAGAAAGGAGAGCGATATTTTACATATTTACAAGTAATTATGGATCACTTTTATTCCATCAGTAGATTTCCTGGCCACCGGCGTCTCAGTCTTCTATTAGGATTTCCAGGAGAAGAAGAGAGTACTTGGATTAATGGGTTGAGAGAGATTTTTTTTATTTTGGAAAATAAAGTATACAAAGAAAATGGTCTAGTTGGAAAAGTAAAATGGGGCATTGGTGGTTCTGAGGAGAATTTTGGTTCTTAGACAGTACCTCACACTTCTATTCCGAACTCATAAAGGTTTAAGTTTAGTATTATACGAGATAATAGATAAGAACGAACTATATGATCTACCTAGAGTATGATGGGTCCGTTTGTCGAATAATGTCAGAGCAGTTTGTATCACCGGTTTAATTCCTGTCTCTTGAGTTTAGTACGGAGATTCAAAGTGAGTCATTTGCGAATTTTATCAACCAAAGAAAAGAAGTCCAGGTGGGCAAGTGGTTCTACGAACAGAAATATTTATTTATTATTCTACTTTGTACTGGGACAAAGTAATGAAGATAAATTATTATTTAAGGAAATGGCGCTCGTAGTCTTTTCAGTGCATTGCCAGCCTCCGATCAGTGTACTCTAGTTAGAGAAGCATTTCAATTACTAGAGGAAGGGGAAATCTTAGGGCAGATAGCAAGGACTCGCATCCGGAATATCCGCTTCAGGTTCTACTGCAGAAAGCCAAGAGTAAAAGAAGCACTCTTATACTACATTTCTAGTGGCAACACATTCGAGTTCTGGCTTCATCATCTAATTGAGAACTAAGGCCATTTACCAAATTTTGCTTCGGGAGGCTTAAATAGTTTTTATTTAAATTGCAAAATACATTACAGTAATGTTAATAATAAGTTCAACAGTTCTGATTTTTCGACTGTCGATAAATGAGCAAGGTTATTTGGATTTACGACTCTTCAATCAGTTCGTTAAGGGCAAAAAGAAGAACAAAACCGGATCTGACTTGTTCGTAGATCACTGGACTGGTATGAGCTATGATAAACAATAGCTACTAATGGGATATCACATAGACCTGACATTCTTCAATCTAGGAGTTGATCCAAGGTAACAGATCATTACAATATTCCAAATGAAATCATAACAAGTATGAAAGCTTGTCAAAATTATTATTTACCTCTCAACAACCATGGAGTGTTTTTGAAAACAAAACATTTTGAATTGATCCTTCTATTTCTAATAATTATTTAATGATCTCGCTAATATTTTGCTTGTAATTTAAATATTATTGTCATGAATATGATGAAACAAAATGTCAACAAAATAACATGTTATTTGTATAATAGTTCTATTGGAAGTCTAACATTGAAACGAGGGACACAATCTAATTAAACAGATGGTAATTGCAGTTAATTAATTTTATTTTAATGCAAAACGTAAGCTCAAGGTCAGGGTTGCTTTTTTATGCTGTTTATGCAGGCAATTTTTTTTTTTTGAACAGATGTTCGTGAACTATTCACATTCTAATAATAATAAAAATAATAAAACACCACCAATGCCTAAATAATCAATTAATTAGGATAAATTAGCCTATAATGTTAAACTTCTGATACCACTGGCCTGCTAATCAGGAAACAATGACCTTACTGTTGTAATTAATGTAATATATTTTGCATTTCTTGAAAACGGCTCCAGAACGATTCGCTTTTTGAACGATTCAAGTTTTTTTATATTAACTTTTCCACCTCTTATAAGACTTAAGGATAGATTTCTTACGTTAAGATAGATAAGTTTTTAATTCTGTTAGAAATATCCGACGAAATCTATTGCTTTTTATTTATCAAAACTAGATTCTCCCAGATTATTTTTTTGGACAAGGTACATGTTTAGGCCATTGCCCGCGCTTCTGTTTTCGGTGTCAATAAAAATCACTTCTTCTTTTTTGATTAGCAATTGGTAAAGAAATGTTAAAAATTTAAATGCCGCTTTAATAAATCAATTAGGGAGGGGATTAGCTTTGCGGTTAGCGTACTGGACTCCCATGCGGAGGTCCCAGGTTCGAATTCAGCTGCTAGCCCTTAGATTTTCTCTTCCTAAGAGCTTCTTTCAGCTCACTGTCCGGTGATGGACAGTGTTGAATGTAACGAGAGAACACTGTCCAGAGGCCTGCAGTTTACTGAAAGAAGCTCCGGGCGCCAATAACCTTAGATGTTGACGCGCCTTAAATCATTTAAAATAAATAAATAAATAAATTTTTTGAATAATCATCTAAAATAACAACCTTCTTTATGCCATCTTTACAATTTTGGAACTTAAACGCCCTTATTAATATTTAATAGTTTATGTAAATATATTACACTGAAATATGATTTTAGTCTTTAAAGTATAGAGGAAAAACCAAAAAACATTCCTTTCTCCCGAAACCCATAAATAGGATATTTCTGGGATAATGTTTCAAATAAATTGAACCACATAAGCACAATAAATATGCACAGTTTAGAGAAAAATTGCGAGAAAGTTCTCAAAAACTTGAAAAATGAATTAGTAATGAGACTGATTTTATCGAAAAGATTATGATCCGGATCCAACGATGATACGAGTACTTGAAGCTTGATGATAATTGAATCAAATTTTGAACTTTGTTTTTTTGAGTTATACTGGCCACAAAATGCACAGATAGTTACATCAATTGAAAACATCTAGAGAACTCATGGTACCACATAACGGAATATTTTCATTTCACACAATCACAACTCTCCTTCTTTCTCAGTGGGTAAAAGGAGCGAAGATTATTTTCAAGGATTTCATTTTAATTTAACCAATTGTTATAAACGTTATGAAGGATACATTCATAAATCTTAGCCTTTCAACAAGTCTATAGTTGGAAGCCACATTTACAGCCTGTGGCACGAGTTTTAACCGAATCTTTTATCACCTTAAATCATGACTGAGCATTCTACTAAACAATTCACACATTTTCCTTCCTGAAAATGGTGCGGTACCACAAAATGTATTTAATTTAGTTCCAAAGATAAATTATTTTAAACTTTACGTAGAAGTTAATTTCAATTATATAATGCAAATAAGTAGCTATTTAAAACAATAACTTTTAAGGTTAATTTAAACCAAGTTTCAACTTTATAAACACTCTTCCTCGTTCTAAAAGGTCACATTAAGAGAATGCGCATCTTATTCGCATAATTTACTACATGGTTTAGTTTAGTCACCATGGAATTGGCTAACTCACGCTTCAATCTTATGTAAAGACATTATATACACCCTGCCTTAAGGGCAAAAGGTTGACTTGTCTTCTCATTTTTTCAACTTCCCAACGTTGAAATATTGTAAAGTGAAGACATAATTTATCACTATTATTCTCATGTCTGTAAAACTAATATTTTTTTCACTGAACATGAGACTTTTAAAACCTAGAAATAAGTAGAATATCTATAGTCTGTGATAACCTCTAGAAAAAAAGTCTAACCTTAGCATATTACATATTACACGAATGCAAATTACTGCCTAGATGCACAGTGTTTATAAAATGTGAGAAATATTTATATTTTAAAGCCGACAAAGTTTGGTCGTGATTCAACTCTGTTGGTAGATTTGCAAAAAAGAATAAGCTTGTAAATCCACGTCATTAATAAACTTTTTAACACAGGTGAGCAATCGATCAACACAATTTTGACAATTATTCAAATTTAAAGCCAAAAAACTTTATTCTATTCTTATCTTGAACTAGTGTTTTCTGTTATTTAAACATAGTTTTTTTTTCAAAATAATTACTTCTACTTGCATCTGAATCTTCAACTTATTTTCAAACCTCCACTAATAAATACATCTTCAAGGCATCACAATCCAAGTCTTGCGATCTACTCATGCAGCAAGAAGATCAGAAAAATCTGTTTTTAGAAGGATTGTAAAATGATTTTCAAATATAATTTCAACTACTGGTGAACACATTTATTAGACACTGAAAACATCGAAGTACGGGAACAAAAAATTTAAGTAAAAGAAAATTCTAAATTAAAAAAATAAAATAACATCAGTTGAACGAAAGTCTTACTTTACAAAAATAATAAATTCTGTGGTTTTTAGATTTTTTCGACAAAAAAGTTATACGTAAATAAACGCAATAAAAGAAAGTCAGGTTAGAGTTCCATGCCAGACATTTAATGTTTTTTTATTAAAATTTTTAAGTTACCTTTATGACTTTAGATTTGAGAGATAGTGTATGTATGCATTATAAATATATTTAAATATATATATACACTAAGAAAAAGACGAAGAGTAGTGAAACTCTCTAAAAAGTCCTACTTGGCAAAAATCGAAGTAGTGTCTGTCAGTCACAGTAAGAAATATAGAAAACTTGGTTCAAAAATAAAGGTAGAATGCACTTTCTACACCAACCAATCATAGAAGTGTCATCAATATGTTTTATTTTAATAGTCATCACCACGTCCGCTTCATCTCTCGAACACTTCTCTTTAACTCACAGTAGTTCTAAAGTTTTACCAGCGCCGAAAATGGCGCTAATATTGTCGGGGATAAGAAAGGAGGTAGAAATAAGACACGATACCTTGATGTAGTTATGTCGTGTCCACTTTCCTGATGTACACGCAACATACTCATTGTTAGTTGTTTACAATAACCTATGTGTCTAGGGAAAGTACTACGCCATTTTTTGATCACCATTAAAGCCGAAACTGCCGGAGATGTAACTGTAAATTATAAATATACTGTATCGGTTTACATACTATTAAACCGATTAAGGATTATTTTTGAGCCAATTATTGTCTGATATTATCAAAAGACGTTCATATAGTTAAAGAAAAATAATGTTCAATTGAAACTCGAATAATTGCTCTAATAAAGGAAAGCCGTACAATATAAATTTAGGTGGCAAAGCTAGATATTCTGTAAACAGCTTTTGACGGTATAGTTTTGACTAAATTTTAGCTGTTTCACCTGATGTTTTGAATCATTGCTGTTCAAGAACTACATAATTTTCTTTCTTATAGCCATGTATTGATTTTCTTCTACAGTACTTTCCAAACTGTCTGTATCAACGCTTCTCTTCTTGTGTATAATAAATTGTCGCCCCTTTATTGAAATCTTTATTTCAAGGTTTAGCTTTATAAATACTCTTATATGCATGAAGGAGGACCAGAAGAACTTACTGATCGTTTGAATGCAGGAATCTTTAGTGTTGAAAAAGTGAACTCCTTTTCCTACTTAGGCACCATCGTTACAACAGATAAGGATTTATTCTTAGAGATAAAGAAGAGAGTGGCCCAGGCAAACAAATGTTCTTTCAGGATCGGCCGACACATAAAGAGCAAACTTGTTTATTGGAATACTAAAGTAACCCTCTACAAGACGCTCATTCGGCCTGTTCTCACATACGGATCAGAAGCCTGAGTAATAACGAAAGCCGATGAAAAACTGTTATTAAGCTCTGAAAGAAAGCTTCTTCGACGAATGTATGGACCTGTTAGAGAGGGGGAAACCTGAAGGAGCTGATACACATATTCCAGGCCTCCGGACATCGTTAAGGTGGACATCGTAGGTTGCGTTGGGCTGGCCATGTAATTAGAATGGCGGAAAGGTAATGGAGGAAAATGTGCAGCGCACAAGTAGAGGTGGACGCCCTATGATACGGTGGGTTGATGGTGTTAGCAAGGACTCCAAGAACATGCTGAACACCCGCAATTGGAAAGCTGCCGCATAAAATAAAGAGGACTGGCGAAAGCTGATCGAGGAGGCCAAGGCCCATTGATCGGCTGTAGAGCCGAACAGGAAGAAGTGGTTGTAAGTTCGGTCTAGTGCGAGGTAAATCCTCGCTAGTGCCAGGCAAGTCTTTTAATCCTTTTCCAACACCTTGTAACTTTGAAGGTCGCGTTTATAATTGCTCAGAAAGGTATCTACCTATGTGGACCAAATAGATGTAACAGAGCTTCTTCACTCTTCAACCATATTGAGGAAACCATTGCCCCAAGAAAGTGGTTGCCTATTCATCTTATTCTCTCCCACGCTAACTAACTCTGCCTCTCCCCAAAATAATTGATTATCTCTGCTCAAATCTTGAGATTACCAATACCATCCTCCAGCTACTAACACATTGACTACCAAAACTGTTACTATTTACAGCAACCCATGCTACTGGAACTTTAAATTTTTAATTTCTCAACAGAAACGGAAATTTCAACTCCTGTTGAGTAGCAATTATGGGTTAATGACCTCTCTATTGAACATGACACATAAAGGGATCTCGCTAAATTAGGAAGTCTCTTTTTCATACCCTACAACAATGTTGATCCGGTAAATTTGGGATCCGTGGGTGAAAGTGAAAAAAAACTAAGGTAAAAATTATGAAATAGAACGCTTGTGGTCGTAAAGTGGCGATTTAATCACCAACCCTCACGTAAATCATTGTCAGCTCCCGATCTTTATGAAGCTAGTTGTTCAAGGATTTAGTTGGTACATTAGCTGCATAAACAGGGGATAGTAAGTTGTAAACTAATAAAAAAGGTATTATAAATCTACGATTAAACAAGTATCTTTTAAATCTCAAGGTTACGGTAAAGTAATAATTAATAAAAAGTCTAAGAATTAAAAAAAACAGTGCCATAATACTTTCATCTCGGTTAATGAAAATGAATACTGTGGGCGGTGATGATGGAACATAAATGTGTCCATATCTGCTAGAAAGTCTAGTGTTTGAACACTCAGGTGAATGGAGTCCACGATTGTGGTTAGATTTATTTTTCTTTCTCTGACTTCCACCTGCTTACACTCGCATAGCGCCTTCTTAATGCAGTCTGTGCGGCAACAATAATCGGTTTATTAAAGAGCCGAAAGTGAAGTCAGATGACGCGCCTCGATTCGCTTTAGAGAACTGTTTATGATATACCATGTTTAGCTACTAAATTATATGGTTGGACATTAAACTCACAATAACTTTTGGCTATAATTCTCCTTTTATGTAAACACTTTTATTTTCTTGAATTTCCAATCTTTGTTAGTCATTAACTGTCTTACGTACCAAAAAAAAAAATCTAAATTACAATTTTAACATGTCATTTTCTAGATTGATTGTAGCAATCACTTTGAACTGCAAGTTGTTAGCACAGTATCTGTAGCATCTGTACTATTATTCAACATTTCCGATATAATCATATATCTTAAGAAAATCATAGATACCAGAGGACAGCAAGAATTTCTCAACGATTAATTAATGGTCAAGCTTTCAAAAAGGCGTACAATGCTTCCTCGTAAGTTTCTCACTTTCATTTCTCAATTTTTACTTTTTCTTAAGGAAAACATGGCGGGTGAGCCATATTTATTAAATTTGTAAATGAATATTTATATAAAGGTAGAAATGACCGTTCAACATGGGACTGATAGGCAATAGGCAATCCATTTTCTGGAATTGAAGGTAAGTTTGAAGCAATTGCATTAGTTTACGAGACAATCAATTTCCATGGCGTTATAAAAGGAAAAAAAAGAATATTTTTCTAAAAGATATAAATATGAACTAGCAAGCAAATAACTGATATCATTTGTATCGAATTCGTAGCTGCCCTGCAACATCCTCGCAGTTAGGTCACTTAATTATAACTTGTAAATGTAGATTCAACAATTCTACGGTAATTTCGTGCTGGAAGAGAGAGTACAACTTCCAAATACTCCATTATATTTCTCTTCATCTCTAATGGGATGATTTGTACAATGTTCATTATATGTATTCTATATGTCTTTATTATACATACTGGTTTATATGCAAGTTATTAGTTATCTAATAGTTTGTTAAACTTTGATGTGACATTTGATATAAATAGGTATTTCGACTGTTCAGAAAGTGTCCACTAATGATATATTTATATATAATACAACTATTTAAGGAAAGTGTCGCTGATGATATAAGGTGAGTGCTGCAGTGAAGGAAATGACCCAGTAGATAAGTAGTCATTCCAGAGCCACAGTTTACATTCTCTTAGGTTACTTAAGCGACAAGCTCTTAAACTATTACTAGAAATCTTGTCAACAACATCTTGTACCGATTATTTGCAACAAATATACATGAAAGTGAAGGTATTAGTGTAATTGATAAGTTTTAAAAAAATGTTATTACACACAGTTATGAAACTTTCATAATGAGTTTAACATTAATTCGTAAGTCGGAAGCAGTTAGGGTACTTGATATCATAGAGGGAATCTTTTTCTATCATACACCTATTTCGAATAATTCAATTATTGTGAATGATTAAAAAAAAAAAATAATTATTGACTTTTTACAAGGGTTATTTACCCACTTTATTTCAAATAAATAAATTAGTTGTCTGCTTTGAAACATTCAGATGATTGTCTCTTACTTGATTTTCTCCATATTTGGAGCTTTACTTTCATACTTAATTTCTATAATTATTAAACATGAGGTTGTCATTATTAAATGGCATTAAAGAATAATATATTCTTCAGAGAGAAGTATTCATGTCTAAGATCCATTTCACTTTTATATAAAATTTTTAGATCAACATGTGGAAGAAGTTTAAAGTTTAAAATGTGTCCATTTTCGGGGGGGGAAAAAAAAATCCACAAACTGTTGGAGACAAGTACGTAAAGTTCTTTGCCTCTAAAATGCGGTTTTGGCGTTACATGTGTGATGTGCAGGATTTATGTGTTGGTACAGTTACTTATGAATTTACATAAACTTTTAAGATGGATTCAATGGATTTCTAAAATTCCAAGTTAAAAGAAAATTCCTTTACTACGCTGAATGGATTTTGTTTTTAATTTTCTAAGACTGGCCCTGACTTTGTCAACTTAAAGTAGTTTCTGGCGAATACTTACAGTATTTGAACCTAAAGTAGAATAACAGATGATAATTTAGAAATGGATTTAGAAGAAAACAAATAAACAATTTAAATATTCTTATTTTATGCGTTATTCGTGTTAAAAGCCTAACGCTTATGGGCCACTGATGATTTAGCCAACCAAGAACTTTTGTTTTAAGTAAAGTTTAAACAATTTTGTTTTAAGCTTTTGTTTAAACAATTCAATTGGATGAAAAATAAATGCCAGTTTCAGTCATGAAAAACTTTATTATGCCGAGCTTTCGACGTGGGGACTACGTCATCTTCAGGACCAATTTACAAAGTTTACAATGTTTTACATCATTGGTTAGTGTGTCTTCTGTCTTGTCAGTTCATGGACTGATGTAAAATGAAGATGACCTAGGTCGAAAGCTCGGCATAATAAAGTTTATAATGACTGAAACTGGCAATAATTTTTCATCCTATTGAAACTATGATTCAGTCACCAAAAATAATGAACAGAACCAATTCTAGCTTACAGAACTAAATATTTCTTTTCAAAGTGGAACAAGACACTTCTGTAAAAAGCCATACTTAAAGTGAAGGCAAAAGAAAAGAAAAAAGAATGTTAAAGGAATTTGAATAAAAGGAATGAAAATAAAAATAAGTATGAAGGAAAATGTCTTTCTCATCAAAAGACATAAAACTAGAATTATGGAGTGAAGGCAAAGCTGGTATCTTCTAAATTCGCATCGCTATTTTGCCAGGCATACTTCTAGATCTATAAATATTAAATTATTTTTGTATAAAGATTCGTAGCAGTGTATTTCTTGCGGATAGTTTGGGCTAGGCATTCCTGTAAGGTCATTTCAAGAAAATATACAGCTTAACGTTTTAAAATTCTGAATTTGTTGAAAAAGTGTAAGAAACTAGCGAACCATACTAACAGAAATTTGTTGCGATGTGTACATATAGATTTTTGCATTAAACAGTGAGACCGGAAGTTCATTTACGCTTCTATCGAAGACTTTATGTGCACACCAACCTCTACGTCATACAGTTTCAGCTGCATTAACTACAAGGTTCTCACGTAATTAAGTTGCCCAGAAGCTAAATGAGTTCGTTCGTTACCAGTTGCTAATGCTGGATAAAACTACAATAACTTTTAGATGATTTGAAATTGTGGTCAAAAAGAAAGTTTGGTTTAAATAATGAAATTTTTAATGATTTTTTTTAAAAAAAGGATTTTATGAGTATGAAAGTTGCTTTTTATCGCTAACAAACAATGTACATACAAGGATGGTAATTCTTCTTTACTTTTTACCTTAGCTAGTTGGAAGGTACGAAAATGGCGTTTGCTAAATGGGTCATTGGGTTCGCCTCTCTAGAAATATGCACCTGTGAATAATAAAACGAAAAACTATAGTTTGTTGTAGATATTCTAATAGAACTTGAGAATAAGTTTTGGACTTTTGATAATTAATAACGTACCATTTTCAGTATTACAGAGATTTCACGAAAATAGCTCCGTCGATTTTCAGTAGCTAACTGAAATCACTTTTCCAGGGAAATTCGATTAAGGTCACTTATGAGATAAGGAGGTAGGGGTGGTAGGTTTTCCTCCGAAGAGCTATTAGTATAATAGCATTATTATACTCATTATCTGCATAATACTAGTCGCGATTAAATAAATAAGAATATATGTGAATACTACATTTCAATCAAATTGGTGGTTCGCTATTGCCAAACTAAATACATTGTCCAGTTTTTAGCAACTTTTGAAACCATCTTTTGGGTATAATTTCGAGTTGGAAGAAAGTTTAATTATATTAACCGCGCTAAGATGAATTCTGTGAGTACATAAACATAAAGAACATTGTATATTGTAGATTGTATTAAAAGGGCGGTCCACCAAAAAGGGGAAGGAACACAGGCAATCCAAAATGCCCATTGTTCCACGTCCACCCCACATCTCATGAGAGCTACCGGGGCTTCAAGACCAATAAGTCCGTCAAAGAGTTTCCGGATTGCACTGCAATAAACTAGAAAAGTAGTGACAGGACACTAGGGAGCATGGCGACTCAATCGCCCAGTGCACTGAATAAACCTAGAGAGTTCGTAAATATTACCAGATGCCACAATCTTCGGTAGAGAAACCTTTAACCTCCCGAAGACGAGGAATCTAGTTTTAGGAATAAACGGGACACACCTCTACAAAGTGCCGCATAGTCTCATTGGACTCAACACATGCAGCGCAGATTGGCGATTTAAATAGATGGTACGCTAAATTCGCATGTTCACTCAACACCTGCACCAACTGGCGGATCCGGGACATGCTAATAAAGCCAATCATAGCCGTTTTCGACAGTCCTAGAATTTCCTTAGCCTGACGGCAGTCAATATAACAACATAAAATCACTTGGGATAGCTTTTTTAAAAACGTAATCACAAAATCAATATTTCAATTAAAGGTAAAAACAATAGTTTAGTCATAAAATAATAATCCTTTAATAAGGAACTATTTAGTCTCAGCTATAAAATAATGTTTCGGCCATACATTTTTGAATTTACTTTTGATGAAAAAGGCTGCCAGTTAGCCATTATATCGGATCGAAAGTAGTGATTGGTACCTGTCTACACATTGCAACAAAAAAGTATGATTAATTTTGATTTTCTAAATTATAAAAATGAAATGCTACGATAAATAGTAGTTTATTTATACTTTTAATAAGTAAATGTGTTTAAAATAGACATTTAAGCGAAGGACATCGAGTATATCTTAAAGAAAGAAACATAAAACACTTAGATTTATGGTAAAGCTTAATCAACAATATGTCTCTCTATTTGTAAGTATACCAAGCCTTCTTCTGTAATAGTTGGCCAACATCAGATTATGTGTGGGAAAACAGATAAGGTGTTTAAAGATAATTGGCTAAATAAAGGAAATAAAGAAACAAACAAGAAATTTGTAGAGAAAGAAAAAAAGATTAAGAGGGTTAAATGATTATATTTATTGTTATTTACATTTACATTTTCTGAATCTAACTTGAACTACCAATTCGTGTATCTTTTCAACTTTTGGGAGGTAACATTCGCAAAAATAAATAATTAGGAGACAAAAAATATCGAAAACAAAGAAAATAGTGTCTTTGAATTTTCACTAAAAAAAAGGGAATGTAATACAATCGTGTATTCAAATTTTTCGAGCTCCCCTGAGTTCTAAAAAGTTAATTAATATTGTGTACACCAATGGTAGGTACCTAATAGTAGACTTAGTGAAGAATATTTCTTACCCAGAAAACGGTTTTATTTCTTTAACCCTTAATGCTCATTGCAAGTCCAGTTCTGCAGCATGAATTTGTAACATTTTACTAGCCAAATTCGTTGAAGGGCAATTTTGATATGTGAGCACGGTACTAGCTCTTGTTCACTGATAAGACGGATTAAATGTGTAACCAAAATTCTGAGTTGGAAGAGAATTCGTTAACCGAAATTTCCATTTCACAGATTGGAGTCCTCACTTCTGTAATTTTCCCAAAACCGGCTCTAATGTTTTTCTTAAAACGTCTTTATATAGGTTACATTCACTTTGATCTATAAATGTTCATTTCAACCATCTAATAGGATGCAGTTTTTGACGATCAACCCTTATACAACTGTCCTACCGGACAGTTTTAATACTTTTTAGGTCAGTTCTGGAACATAGATGAGCGGTAAGTGTCAAATCAGTGCAATGTAAGTCTCATCATCTGTATGGAATTCTTAATCTATTGGAATCATAAAGTTAAACAGAATTCTAAATTTGATGCAAATCGTAAGTTCTCCTCAACGAAAATCTAAAAGATCTCCTCAACGAAAATTTACAGTTTAACAAGTTATCTCGGAAATAATACCACTGCAATAAACTGTTACTGTTTTTAAAATGTTAAAGGAAATGAAAGAGTATAGTACCTTCAGAATTGTAACAAGAATAAGACGTGTTCAATCCAGTTCTTTTTATCTAATGAGTGATTAAAAAAAAAGAAAAAAGAAGTATCTTTTAATAATTATCAGTTGGTAATACTAGCCGGTCTGTGAAAGTAGCTAGCGATAGTGGTACCGGCACCGGAAGGGAGTTATCGGCCTAATAAATAATATTTACAGTTATATTCCTTTTATTCTCCATTGTCCAGTCATGTCAGATTACATTCATAAAAGTTGATGGCTACTATTTCATTGAATTCAAGGCCTTGAAGGTTCACGTAAATTGACTTATTGCATTACACCAAAACCAGCAATTACTAATTTGATTATAATTTATGAAAATAATAATCCTACAAGGACTTCAATGACAAACGTGTGGTTATAATTTCATAATTGCAACAATCTTGGTGAGTAGCATGAGATATGCCCGTGCAATATACAGCATGAAGCATTACAGCTAGATACAAGATTTACAATATTCTGGGGGAGCTGCAACGTTAAGATGTCTTCAAAACGCCACTTCAGCGGATTAATTCTAGAACTGCTAGAACTCTTAAACTTCAAGCGAAGTTTTTAGAATAGGTTTCTAAAGCAATTTGAATTACTCTAGAAAAAAGGCTTTGCTTAACTTTTATTTCAAACATTTTTGATACAAATTGATTTTATTGGGCACTTAGAATTAGTTTTAACTTTAAATAAATTGTAGTTTTATATTTTATAAGGAACTGATAGAAGGCGCTATATTCAGATTTGTAAAAGTAAGGTAATCCTTAAGTTCTAAAATTAATGCTAATGTAAAAAATTAATTTTTGAATTTAAAAAAATTGATATGAGTGGTTCTTTTTTAATATTTTTAACATTGAAAAATTTATTTGTATGCGCAACGTTATTAAAATACGTCCGGCTACTGAAGCACACCGTGAGTAGAATTAATTTAGATGCTCCCTTTAAAGAGATCTTTTTCGCTATGATTACACTATACTTTTGTAATAAATATTCTGCACAAATTCTGAATAAGTTAAGGAAGATTAAAGCAATAAAAAGATTTTTTTTTCCTTTGTCTGGTGATGTTAGGCGGCCAATTTAAAAGAACTTAATTATTTAACTAAACTGTACAAGGCTTTAGTTTATCAGCAAATCAAAGTTAGGTCCAGAATTTTAATGTTAATGGCGTATATAAAAATGGAAATTTCGCACAAAGATTGAATTGGTTATTCTGCGGGTATTTTACCAGCTGATCTTCGAGGGCACCGCAAAGTTGCTCCCAACTGTCGTGATTAATATTTTAAGTGTAATATCATTGATATTAATTAAGATTATTTAAGATGAAGCATTAGATCAATGGTTGCCAACCTTTTTCTTCACATTTCTTCTCTTTTCGAGCCCCTACGACTAGCAAGTAGGCCCTTCATCTAAACGCAGTTGTTTCAATATTTTTTGCTAAGTTTCCTTTCCTTCTAGCATTTATTTTGCAAATATTTACAGATTATATCTCCCAGAATGAAATACCCATTCCTTACATCATCAAAGACACGGCCACCACATATTTAAATATCCATTCAAATCATTAAAAATATCATGTACAAGGATTAAAATAATATATAGAACTCCCTGTTTTGTCTTCAAAGACGACAATAAAAGAACAGCCTAATGTTCACGTTCGTGAAATCAAGCTTTCAAGGGGGATATATCTCGTGTTCTACCTGGTCTATCTGCCTTCAAACCTACCTACCATAGATAAGGCGTGCTTCGGCAGCAGAATACTTGCATGATTGACGGAGGAAGCATTGTGCTTAGCGTCAATAAACGGCAGCACCTCTAGGATCTAATTGGGAGATTTCCAGCGAATGGCCAGAAGGGGCTCATCAGTTGAAGTGGGAAAAAAACGTTTTTACGTCTATGACACTGAAAAAAGTGTGCCCAAGAATTAGGGGTACTTATCGTAGGATAAATAGAACACCCCAACTTAGAAAAGTCTTAAAGGAATACTGAAGCAAGAATAAACAATCTTTCTGGAGAAGACCAAGATCAACCTCAGACCGCACAACTTTGGAAAGAAGAGTGAAGTGCCTCTAACTTTCCATAATTTTGTTTCCATAGCCAGCATCTCTGAAGAATGCGGTAGGGCTAAAGCGTGCAGAGAAGGCTTCAATATCATCCACAAATCTCTTGAAAGTGCAATGATTTTTTTTTTTTCAGTTAATTACAAGTCTACTTTGTTTAATCAAACGGTTACTTACAGAACAACAAATGATGATGGACATGAAGTTTATTACTGGACCTGTTTGTACGGTGGGTATTTACATGCGTCAAGTTATTATGATTTATACACAAATGGATGAAACGTTCTTAAAAGAAATCCAAACACGGAAGTCAGCCTTGCGTTCTAAGGCGTGGGAGAGCCAGCCAGCTGTAATCCACTTGACCAACAATCTCTTATAATATTTACATAGTCGCATACTTTATTTTACATATGCTGTACATTTTTAATATCCTTTGAATTATGCATTACCCACGGAGTTTATATTCAATTCAATAGTTTTCATTATATAACTCAAAACACCTAGCAACAAAATTCACTTACGCTGTCTTTAACAAAGCATATAAAATAATAATAAAGATTTATTTCGAGAGCGAAATGCATTCTAGGCGGTCGCAAAGGAGTTGTCCGACAAGGTAACCCTTAGCCCTGCAAAACACTCGAGCAATGACTGTTATAGATTGTTCTTTCGTTCTTGCATAATTAGTACATATCGGTTCCATAGCCCTGAAGATGACCTAGTCCCTAGGTCGAAAGCTCGGCATAATAAAGTTTTTCATGACTGAAACTGGCATTAATTTTTCATCCTATTGAAACTATGATTCTTCTTCTTCTTCTTAATCATACCTCGTTTACCTTTCAGTGTCGAGGTGCCTTCACTAAAACCTTCCAGCTATCCCTATTCTCAGTCAAATCTCTATTTCTTCTCCAATCCAAGTTCCTCTTTCTGAAATCCTCTCTCACTATCCCTTCCCCATGTTGTGCGTGGTCTGCCCCTGCCTCTTTGACCCCGCATCATAGCCTCATAACAGAGTCTTGCTATACGGCTTGTGTCCATCCTTATCATAAGCCCAAACCATCTTAGTCTGTGTTCTCTCAGCAGCTCTTCCACCGGTTTGACATCGAGATTAGACCTTATAGTAGAATTTCGTATTCTATCTCTCCTCGTCTTTCCCTCTAGTTTTCGGAGGAAACGCATTTAGGCTGCCTGTACCTGACTGCTGTGTTTGGAAGTTAGAGCCCAAACTTAATATTATTTTTAAAAACCGTTATTTTCGTGCCCTTCGTTACTTCCCTTTTCTTAATAAATCCTTTCTTAAGGTCATTGAACATTCTACCTGCCGAAGCCACTCTTCCGTTAATTTCTCCGTGGATTCGGCCTTGTTCATTGATATTTACTCCCAAATATTTAAAATCAGCGATTTGCTCCAACATAACATTCCTAATGTTAACATTTAGCGGTTAACATTTAGCGGTCCATCTCTGCGACGGCTAATCTCCATAGTTTTAGATTTATGGATGTTAATCTTCATGTGAATTTTCCCGAATTCTTCCTGCAATATATTCATATTGTATTGTAAGTTGATATCATTATTTGCAAACACGACAATATCGTCTGCAAACGCGAGGAGGCTCAAACACACAGGAGTCATTCTACAATATGCAACATTGCAGCTGCGCATTTTTTGCTGACACTGCCGCAGAGCGAAACTATGATTCAGTCACCAAAAATAATGAACAGTAATATCGGTACCAACTTATTAATAATTAAACTTTGCACTAAATATTTTTATTCTAAATTAAGTGGACAATAAATCTCTTAAGATATTATCTGGAACCAAACCACAAAAGGAAAAAACAAGATGAAGCCTAAAGTGAAGGCGATGAAAGCTAAAATAAATAGTTGGCCCAAAATAACTTCTACACCATTTGATCGCTAATTAACAAAGTGCGAGAAGTTTTTAATAATTTAATTGAGCCCTCGGAATAATAAAAATAACAAAGCATTGTCTGTGACGAAAGAACACTATACGAAGGCCGGCAGTGTACTGAAAATGATACCAGAAGTTAATGGCCTTTGATGTTTATGCGGCTTTCAAAAAAAAAATAGCAAACAATGCAAACTTAACATTTTCATTCAAACAAAACTACTTCTAATTAATAAATTAACAATCAAATCAAATTAACAAACAAAATATCACAAACCATTTCCTTTATAGTGAAGGTTTAACTGTAATTATTCTACTAATTGTTTTCAAACAGTGTAATTAAGTTAATGTGGGAGAATTAAACGGGAAAAAAGAGTTGCAAACAAAAATTTGATTTTATTAACGTAACAAATTCTCTCAGTGGGATAAATGTTATCAGATGAGTTAAAAAGGAATTTTGTACTTCTAATAACTTTCTAAAACATAGAACAAAATCGTTGTAATTGTTTTGTTGAATGGTAAGCTTAACATGTATACGAAACACATTTAAAAATATATTGTTTAATTCATTAAAAGAAACAATAAGCTGGTGAAAAGGCACTAGTTAGTGAACCTTTCCATCCCTGAAGAAGAATCTGATTAAGCCCACCAATTATGCCCGAAAACGAAGAGATAGGTCCCCAATTTTTTTAGCTATTGCTGACAGAAAACCTCTTCATCATTAACTAATCTAAGGCCAAAATATTAAATAGCTATTTTAGTTTTTATTTTAATTTTTTAGATGGATAGTGTTTATTATGTATGAGTCTTCATTTTTGTTAAAAAAGCTAATTGGTGCAATTTATACATAATACGTATGTTGTGGTCTAAAATTAAGCCAATAAACAGACAGTTTTTATGATTACTTAGCGATTCTCTTTGATAACAAATTTGTAGATATTAAAGTTTTTGCACTAACTTATTGTAGTATAGACACTTTAATTAATCATAGAAACAAGAAATAAAACTTCTAGACTCACCAACATTCAGCTGAAATCATGTCTGATGGTTTTCTGGGATATTCCATACGTCCTGAAGCCTGAAACATAAACCAAGAAAGTTATAGAATAAGGTGAATTTTGCCATGTAATTATACTAAAAATTTATTGACAACTGGTAAAAATCATATCAAGGACGCAAATTTTTTTTTTTCGAGAAACTGATACTTATCTTAAATTCTATTCTAGAAAAAATAACATACAATAAGCACCAAAAACTTAGCATCAAGGACGCAATAAAACATGTCAAAACTAAACGACATCCTTTACTGGCCTAATGCTGATTAAAATGAATACAAAAAATATTATAGTACGTCACAGGTCACAGATATTTCGCTTTGTTCACTGATCATGCAAAGTAAAATATAATTTCTGCCCCAAATTAATTTGCTTATTAATTTTGTAGCCAGTTTGAAGTTAATTTCTGACAAATTGGCAAAAATGTTTTTAAAAGCGTAATATTGTTTGTTGGAATAGAGTTGGCGAAACCCAGGGGCCAATTGCAGCGTAGATTTACTTCTTTTTTTGTCTTTCTTTCTTTTTCTCAAAAAGTTTTTTGTTTTAAAGAAGTTTTTTTAATTCAAAATGAGGTAAGACATCAGTGAAAGCCATGTTTGTGTTCATACATTATTCATTATTTATTAATTTTTTATAAAATCAAATATTGATAAAGAAAATAAATCCTTTTAAAAAAAACTTATGGTGAAGGATCGCATCGAACTCTGAAAAGATTTCGCCCAACACATGCACTTTTAATTCTGACAACAGTCTCCGTTGGACTTAGTAAACCTCACAAATAATTACGCCTTAATAGTCTAATACTGTAATTTTCCCCCAATATACCGCAGCAGTAAAAACATAAGTGATCTACCTTACCAATGTTAAAAAATAACAAAAAGAAAAAATGAAAGTATTTTGCTTAAACGGTGTAACAAAAAGAAAACCAAGTAATAAAACGTTTCAATGAAAATTACTTTAGAAGCTGCGCAGAGATAAAGCATCTCTTAAAATTCCCAAACATTTGCAAAAAAAAAACAAAAAAACATTCACACACTTCAAGAAAAAGGAAGAAAGAAGTAGAAAGTGAACGAACACAATCGGAAACACACCAAAAAAGGATATGTAAAACAGATATATCACATAGAATGTTCCTCTTCGGTGTCCAGTCACATACACTGCTTGCAGATTGCATCAAACTTTAAAAAAAAAGAACTTTCGAAAATACTTAAAAGGTAGAGTTAGCCCTCAGGCTGTAAGTATTGGTGTAGACGGTTAATACTACAGAAAGGCCCTGATTCACCGGTAAATAAATGTTCCGGGAATAATTATTGAAGGAGTGCGATGGGACGGGCATTGCCAGTCACCAGTTCTCCATTGGAAAGTCCATGTTTTAAAGATTTAACCTTTTTCTTCCTTCAATGGACCTCTCCTCAAGGACGAAATCTAAATGTCTACTTCCTTTCCTTTATCACTTTCTTGTCCTGGTTAAATAAATTGTATTGAATACATTGTTGATCTCCACATGTTTCGTTCAAGTAAGAAATCTGATGTGAACATCTGACACGATTTTCTCATGCTGCAATTATCAAGGTCCCAACTTACACGTTCCATTCAAACTTCGAATTATAATACTTATTTAATTATTGCGCAAAACTTGTGCTGAGAAAAACCTGCGAACGGAGCTCAGAAATAGGGAGATTTGCATCTTTTAGGATAGCCAAGCTGCACTAAAGGCCTTTACTTCCTTCAGAACTAGCTCGTCCCTGGTTTGGGAATGCAAAAAGGCCCTGCAACTGCTGGCTCGGCACAATCAAGGTCGGCTAGAATAAGCGCCCGGCTATGTGGGGATTAATGGGAATGAAATAGCTGATCAACTGGCCAGGAACGGAGCTAACACTCCTTTCATTGTCCTAGAACCAGTCCTGGTGATAACCAAGGGTGCTGCAATTCGTGCGGCTTTCAAAGACTGGATTTGGAGAGAGCATGAAAAGAACTGGGTGATGTTAAACATAGCAAGAGTATTATGCCCTTGTCGTGTAAACTAAGAACCGAAGAGACTCACTCTGATTACAGGCCTATTCACGGGGCATGGTAGGTTCAGGAAGCATCTGTACAAGGTGGGGTTTATTAGCTCGGAACTGTTGTGCAGATTGTGTATGGCAGAGGAGGAAACGGTCTGTCACCTGCTGTTCGATGGCGTTGCAATCGAGTGGTTGCGCTATGAAATCTTTAGCTCTTTGAGACCAAAGAAATAGTAGCGCAAAAAGAACTAGCTGGGAAAGTCTTCAACCTCTTTAGAAGAGGAGGTTTCGTCTACTAGATCTTAAGGAGAGGGCACAATAAGCCTCTAGTGGCTGCGTGCCGTGGGCATAGGTCCCTTCTTGCTTTTCTATTCTTAATTATTGCTACCATTATAATGCTTGTAAGACACCACTTTAGGCGGACACTACTATTTTTTCAGGCGACTATACATCAAACTGTTAAATTAATTGTTAATGGACGGAGGCGAATTGCAAACATACTTTACTATAAATTTTTCTTATTGAGGCCTTATTCAAGGCCTAGACCGGGAAGCGAACCTAGTATTGTGGTACTACCAATTGTGGTCTTTGAGATTCACCTCTAACCGCTCGGCTATCGTCGGGTCTTATACACCAACATAAGTTTTACTTTTTATTCAAAAATGATCTTCAAATTCAGAATTCCAGAAACACATTAAACCTTTCTTAATAATATACTAGTGATAGGATCGTAAGTTACACCAAAATGGCACTTTATAGAGAAGCGTAACCACCAATCAGAAGTGCTCTTCTTCGAGATCTTTTCTTTTAAGAAAAAGAAATTATTGCCATTTCGCAGCTCTATTTTTTCATTTATCAATTGTCAAGCTTTTGACCTAAGTATTAGGTCAGCTTCTTTGATGATCAATTAACAGAACCCATACTTTTACCTGGTACTTAGAAAACACAGTAAAAAGGAAGACAAGACAGACAATTTGTAATTATTTAAACAAATTATAATTGTCCTGTAAATTAAATATTTACTAATAATTTTCTATGTATATATTTGCCTACAAGATGGAGTGTGTAGTGAATGACTGATTCAGCTACGAAATATTATGTTCATCTAAAAAACAATTTACAAGGGTAAAGAAATTAATTTGCAACTCTGGACTCTTCTCTACAACCTTTCAGTTCTTCAATCATGTCCTAGACCCCGTCAATTAAAATACCGACCATTTGCAACCGTATAAGGCAATATTTCCTGTTTTACTTTAGAAGGAAGTGATCCAAGTCTAGAAACAAGGCCAGCCAACGGTATAGTTCAACTAAATGATTTAAGTCTGTAAAATTATGGATTTAAATTAAAAATTTACTGGATAAATACCAAATATGCACATAATATTGGTGCCCACACCTTCAGACGATCATTTGAGTGGGCGAGTCTGTGAGGTTAAACAAGTTCATTTCACGTTTAAGTTATAATTATTATAATCGAGACCACTTTTAAGTAGTTTTCTCTCCTCAGATTTTTAATTTATTTTTACTTTAGAGGTAATCTAGTTCAAAAAGTGCTTGGGAATTTTGTAAAAAAAAAAAAAAAAAAAAAAATTATGATTCTAAATTCATTTTATAAAGAACTTATGCAAAATCTTTTCATATTCCACTTTCTAAATCACTGTAATCAGCATTACCTTCGATTTTGTAATTCAGATTTTTGGCTTACTATCTTGTAAATATTCTGCAGTCATATTTTGGTTTTTCTAACGATGAATTCTTACAAATGTTTTTTATTATTATTAGGATCTAACGATAGTCAACTTAACAATTAGTAAAAGTTAGTAGTTTCAAGAAAACCTTATACCTTGTTTTTAGATTGGAGATTATTTAATTTTATTTCCACGTTGTGGGTAACGTCGTTCAACTTTATCTGAAGTTGCTTTAGGCCTGGAGAAGCATGCATAACAAAGCTCCAGAAGAGTCTTAACGGTACTCGAAACGAAAAAATATAATAAAAAATTGTTCGTCAAAAATAACTTTCTTCGGTGATTGGTTCCTTTCCCAGATGGACGCCCATAGACTACATGCACGCAGTAATTGACGTTCCTAGCATCTCCACTACTGTTTACTGTCTCTTAGAAAAATTCGTCTCCACTTGTTACAATAGTCCGTACCCTCACATAGTAGCCATTGTTAATTACAATATAAACTCTCTTTGTTATAAAAAATGTAAATATAAACGCTTAAAACATATTTTGTAAAAACTACCTGTATATCAAGCTAAGGTTTTTTTTAAATTTTTTCCTTAATATGTAAATATGTTTCCTTTAATCTGAACTAAATATAATTTGATGGGTGTATATAGGCGCTAAGCTTGAAACCTCAATTTCTGTATCATTTCAAATTTGTGTACATATGTAAAGTTTTGTAAATAAATATTATTATTATTATCTTAGGTGAAAATTTAAACATTATAAAGTATAAGATACAAAAACCCTTAGGAAGTTCGAGGTATTCCAAGCCTTTTGCAACAACTTGTATTCCGAAAAACTGAGCAAAGTCATTGCACAGATAATTGTTGGTCGATCGTTTCTCTGTGGGGACAGCTATCTGGGCACAAATGTTTCATGTCGTTTGTAGCAATTCCATAGAATGCACCAATCAGATGGAGGAAGATGCTCGCTTATATGCATGTTCCTAGATAGACAAGAGCACGTAGAAAGCAAATATTTATTTACATACAGATGCCGCAAAGTACTCGTAGTTCTTATCTTGAAAGAAAACATTTCCCCTGGGAAGGGATCAGCTAAGTGATTAGGGAATACTGGATTCCAACGCGGAAATCACGGGTTCTTAATGCTAAAGACTGAGGCGTAGACATTCTAGAGTGGAAGCCAACAAACTGAATATGAAAAAGAGGAGGAACGCCTTTTTAATTTTTACTTTTTTTTGCGAATAAATATTTAGTTAAAAGGCCAAAACGTTTATCAGTTAACATTAAATACTCCGAAATAATGAATAAATTTTACTAAGTAAAGTACCGAAAACTTTCTTGCAGATGGCCGTAACTTTCACCGCTAAATATCAACATAATAGATAAAATGGTTTATTTTTAGATACTATGTATACGTAAAAAATAAATTAATACATTTTAAAAATAAAGAGAAAAAAATATGAGAGAGAGGCGAATAGTGCCTCGGGAAACGTTTATAAGGCAAAAAAAAAAAAATGTTTATAATTCTTCGCATTTTGTTAAGTGACTTTCCCAGTCTGGTCGACCTTGCCCCGGCCTGTAATACATTCTGTTTCATGTTAACCTCCTTCAACTTTGCGTCCTTTTAATGCTGTGAATAATTCTTTTCTATTTTTATGCCGTTCTTGTGAACAAAATGACAGCTAAGTCTATTAATCTATTTATAACCTGAAGCTACTTTAATAACAATCATTAAGTTTACCATCTGGTGTAACATCCAACGTAATATGTTAATATTTTTGTAGCTGCAATTAATATGTTACATTTTTACATATAAATATGTTTTCTATATAAAAAAATAAACTGAATATGCAAATTGTTACCACATTTATACCTAAACACATGCTAACATAATATGCAGGTTCTTCCTACGCATTTTATTAAGTCACAAGGTACAAAAATATTTTATTATCTCCTGAAGTAGTATTCGATTCCTCTAGTGAATAATAAATATTGGTTTCCTCTGATAAAATTTTTAATAGTTTTACATGAAATAGTTTACAGAATTCTGAAATAAAACTGTAAAAGTTAACAATAGTTGACTAATGAGGCATACGGTTTAATTTTCTTGAGTTCTCGAAATAGTACCATTGCTTGATAATTTAATACGTATCCAATAATATATAAGAGTTTATAGTATAATGGATGACTCCTGAGGTAGTCGGAAGTAACGAGCTGCTAATTAGATGTGAAAATTAGACATTGGGAAAAGCAGGGATGGAAATGAAGCTGTCGAACTCGGTGTGTGCACATCCTGAAGGGCAGTGCCTGTGCAAAATTTTCTTCTTTCTAGGAGGTAATATGCATCTATTCAACGAAATGATTAAGATTAATATAAGTTTGTGTAAAGTACAAGAGATTTTAATTGCCTGCAGATTAGGTAATTATTATTTGCCTGAACCACTTTCATTCTCAGAATATTTGTGGCGCTATGTATTTATTTATTTACAAGTACCAGGATGTTGGCTAAAAATAACCACGAGTTGATAGTAATATCTTTCGACAGCTCCAAATACTTCTCTGACTACGCCAGTTTGATATACGTATTCATCTGGGAATCGTCCTGCTGCGCTTAACCATAGGCCACGAAATAAGAATGTCTACTCTTAAAACTGTTCTATATTCATCAAAAAAGAACTTAGTGCTTTCTTGTAGATCGCAGGATACTCCCAAACTATCTTCTCCTGTGCCGGATGTTTCTTTATCAACGGCTGAGGGAAATCTCTTGAGAGGAGCGTCATTCACATTAAATTTTAAAGTATTTGTCCATTTTGATCCTGCGAACTCCTGCTTATCTTAAATAAATTTGTTCAATTTAGAAGTCTATTTGAAATGGAATATGCCTAGGCACTTGCCACTTACACCTTCTCCGACTTCGTCAAATGCTGTCTCCTTGGGTGTCTGGCAAATACTTTTAACTAGAGTATCGGCAACAACATCCACTTCAATGCTGAAGCGGCTAAAACATTGGTCATCTGCTTCTTACTTGGTAGTCGAAAATCCTCTGAAATTAAGCGACTAGAACTTTTACCAAACCTTTTCTTAAAGACATTGGATTAAATAATTACAACGAAGCAAACCTAGACTCCTAAACCGTCGTGGAGCCCATCGTGGTGCACGTTAAGTAGGTCACCAAGACGAGATTTAATATGCATCTTCATATCTTAACATCAACAATATTATGTAAAAGAACTTTCTTGTAGACATTTCTAGTTACTAAAGACTTAAAGAAGTCTGACAACATTCTCGTAATTTACGTGAATAATGTAAGACACTCATTACAGATACATTGAATTTCATCATCGAATTCTAAATAAATGGAGAAATTTTAGAAGCCAGACTAGAGAATAATTAAAAGTCGGTCAGCAATAACTTTCATTTATAATGCTGGGTAACATATAATTTTTGAATACACTCATATAAATTATAAAGAAAAAAAAAGTCAACCTTCAAGTAATTAATTACACAGAGATATACTTTGAAGAGGTATGCGCTGAGAACTGGAAAATGCTTAGTAATTAAAATAATAATGAGTTATGAGTTAGTTACATGTGTTCTTATGGAATCATAGTTCAGAATATTGTGTTGTTTGCTTTATTCATGGAGTATTATGTTTCATTACCCTGATCATCAATTGCTGACATCATTTTTACATAAAACCTCCGCATTACCACGTAGAATCATGATGTTATTAATGGCTAACAGCTATTCTTTCTCAATTCTCTACTAAACCAATCACTGACTGATTAAACAAAAATAATTGTGTAAAACATTCAATTTATACCACATCAAGAATCGTTATTTTGATTATATGTTTATAACCACTAGAATTCTGATAAAAAATGGTCATACTGGAATTTGGGGATTTTATAAATGTAAATTTTCCACTTCAAAACTCTAATAAAAGAAAGATTTCAATAAATATGGAGTTCTTTGATTCGTACGGATGGTACGAATTCGTAGATTCTTGATTAGTGGTCTAAACTTGGTTAATTTCTGAATTTTTATAGGATTTTTTAGCCTAACATGTCCTTGTTCAGCATCTATTGGGCGAGATTTAGTTCAGTCTTATATATAGTATATATATATTATAGTATATATATATTATATATATTAGTATATATTATATACTATTCGGAATTTGCCTATTTTATAATTAATTATGGAAAATCTATTTTAAAAACCAATTATCTTTAATCTCCTTTCCCATGCATATTGATGCTTTAATGTTCCTTCTCTATTTTGGTTTCACAATTTTGTATATTCACAAACACGTTACAATTTCACTGTATTCTATACGAATAGATGCTGAAGATGGACGTATCATATTATGCCGAAACGTCTTTAAAAACACAAAACATCTTGAAAGTCTTGTAATTAGGAATCTTTGGTATTTCCTAAAAATCTAGCCAGGGATGAGAGAATCAATATAGGATTTTTATTATTTTAATTATATACTAAATTCAGAAAAAAAGAAATCCATTCTAACATTGCTTTCTATCAAAAGAAAAATATCTGACCTGCTAAAAAAATTATTTAAAAGTTAGCCACCCAAAAAGAAAGACAAATAGGGATGTATCAAAACAATCTGATAGATCTTTAAAGTAACTTCACCTTAATAATATTCCATCAATATTAGAAATTCCTCTTCTGCGCAAGTCTACTAATAATTATAACGAAAATTCCAATTTGACGAATATAACAGTAGAATGAAAGTAGATATAAGTCTTGAGAGTATCTGTTGTTTTCAAAATGATAGACGGACATGCTATCATACAAATGTGTTGCTAAAAACTGTTTGCTTTTTAGATTCAAGAAAGTGAGTGGGGAAAGCACAGTATTGCACCAGTAAATCTGGGCGGCCTTCTATCGACCTTGCCTTCGCGTTAAGATATTCTGAAATTATACCTCAATTATTACGCACCATTTGCATATTTTACGTTGTTTTTTTTCCAGGATTATGCAATCATATATTAATTAATTTAACATAATAAAGAGACAGGAAATCAATTATTTAAAATTCACTGACTAATTTAAATTAAAAAAAATGTTTTTCAATTTTTTACTCCGGCCCATTAAAACTGCCCGGTAGGTATAAGGGTTGATTGTCAAAAACTGCACGTAAAAAGCGTAACATTGAAAAACACCCTAATTTGACAATTTTTTTCTCTTTTTCTATAAAAGATAAAATTCCCAAATTTTCTTTAAAATATAGGGCAAACCCTCCTTTATTTCTGTAATTTTTTTTGCAACAACCCAGATCTGGTAGATTTTAAGAAAAAAGTTACTGAAAATGAGCAAAAACGGCTTTTTCAAAAATTTGTCTTGTTCTTGTTTTTCTTCTTGTTGTTACCTTTTTTTGTAAACTGCTTAGCACCTAAACGCGAGAACCGATTTTTCATGAATGAGGTGTCATTCGGTTCGGAATTTTACGCACACGTGTTATTGCCATGGCAAAACTTCATGAACTGAGGTACGAATTGTTGCCACATCCACCTTATTCACCTGATTTGGCACCATCAGACTTTCATCTCTTTCCCAAGCTGAAAATTTTCCTCGGTGGACGGAGATTTCCTATAACGGAAGAACTGACAGCCGAATTGGAGAGGTATTTTGCAGGCCTGGAGGAATCTCATTTTCGAGATGGGATCAAGGCATTGGAACATCGCTGGAACAAATGCATTAGTCTACAGGGTGACTATGTTGAAAAATAAAAGCAGTTTCACCGAGGTAAGACACTTCTTTCTAGTACATTCCGAGAACTTTTCAAACCACCCTCATATGTAGATGTGCCTTTTGGGTGTCTTGACGCTGTACATCAAATGGGAGAGGAGTTAGTCCAAGACAGATTGGCAACCTTCGTAAAAAGAACTATTTGTACTTGATTAAGCCTTTGTAAAGTCTCGGGAGTTTTATAAAATTCATTTTAGTTTCTTTAGTTTTTGGTTACTTTCCGTTGCTGCTATTAGAAGAAGGTATTGACTGCACGTGGATATCAGAGGTCCCCTCAGTTCAATATAGTTTTCTCACAAATAAGTCAGGGTATCTTTTCTGTGTTTATTATAACCACTATAACTCAAAAACGAAGAATGAAGACAATATTTGGGGCTTATCTATGACTTTTAATTGTAATATTGTCCAAGAAAATTCTTAAGAAGGCAGTTTTATTTTTAGAACAGGTGTGGTTCAGTTCCCGTTTAAAGCACCATTCAAGCACAAATATGGAGCTTCAATACCTGTTTTATGCATTACTTTTTTATCTTTATATATTTTTTATGTTCATTACCATTTTAATTGGAATTAGAAACGCAAATAAAAAATTATAAATTTGAAAAAAGTCAGTTGTCACTTCATTAAATAAATTTAGTGCTTCTCTAACGTTTTTTCCTAAGTTTTAAGACAATTTCAATACCAAAATTGTGATAAGGAAAAATAGGTTGTGTACAAAAACTTGAAGGAAGCAAAATTATATTTCTATGATTAAAAACTAGAGATTTCTTTGGAGGTACCCAGTTCGAGACCTGAGCATAATTAAATTGGTATTTGCTGGAAAAATTGCAATGATTTGTGCTTTTGCTCCCGTCCACCTAATTTGTTAGTTAAGACGTTAAGCCACGCCTGAAAAAAATAGAAGATTAACGTACTTTTACTTTTTACTTTACAACTTCCATAATTGGCCATGAAGCCACGAATAATTACATCATGGAAAGTTATTAAAGTCGAACTAACTAAATTAAATGACACCATATTTATATAGTATACAAAAACTGAAGAGTTGATATTTTCATTTTAAAGGCAAGCCATAAAACATAGAACCTTTGAAAAGTAGTCTCAACATCGCATACCTAATTTCCTATTTTATATAAGGATTATTATATATGTATATATTACAAATGGAGGGGCGAAGGGCATTAGTTGTGAGTATTATGGAAATGTCGTGTCCAGCGCAATGGAGATAGCGCGCCTCAGAACAAGTTGATCGTGACAAAAAGATATTTGCATGGCCGGCCGGGTCATTTCTCTGGCAATAAGAACTTTTTGTTCCTCGTAGAAAGTAAGAACAATGCACTAACTAGTCCCTCCTCTCCGTCTGCTTATCTCACAATGAACAGGCCATGTTTGAAAATTTCTACTTTTGCTGTCACTAAATATTCAAACGGTTTGATCACCTGAGAAGATTGTAACGTCACAATATTTTTACTTATTTTCACTGTTACAGATGATTGTTGTCTTTGATTGTTTATTTTTCAGAAAATATCATCGTTTCTGCAGCGATATCAGTAGGAAAGGAACGCTAACCCTAGAAAAATATGTCTTTTTTTTCATTTATAACTTCAAGTTAAACACAATTAGTTATAATTAAGAAGAAAATAGAAATGTCCAAGAGCTACAGTTGATATTTTATTTAATTCTGTTAACGGGGACCTCACATTTTCGAAAAGAAACACTATTTAGTTTCTTATCTTTGATTGTAAGAAAAAACTTCTTGGAGAGAAGTGGATTCTGAGTTCTTGGTGTCCCAAATAAGTTTATGCCAGCTTTCTAAAAGAACAACATCTGCACTGGGCTTCTCCAAAACTAGGATAATATTCACAGTGCTTGCAGAGAGAGTTGAGTGAAATGATATGGGTTTAGACAAACCCAATCACAATTCATGTTCACCAAATACATTATACGAAAACAATAATGGCACTAGTGCCCAATTTGAGACCATATGGTCTTTAGTTATTCTACAAAGTTCTATTAACCACAGCAAGGAGTGAAAAAACTGAATTTCACAGTCCTTGAACTACAAAATTTCCCTTTTTGATTTAAGTAGATCTTTGGTTGGAAATTTTATAGGGGAAACGCACGCTATTTCTATTTTAGTGATCTCAGCTCCAATACGTTGTCAATGAGAGGTCTGCAATTGAATTCTGTGAAGGAAATATTATTTAATGTTCCTGACTAACGGGTAATACTTCGACAGCCTAGAAGAACTTTGTCAACCAGTCTACCGCTAGAATACTGCCCCATTTTGACCAGTTGGTGAAAATATATTTTTTTTTTTATTCTCTAACTCAGTGTTACACAATCCGGCAAGCGACGGATGTCACAATGATGTCACATTTCTTGGTGGAACGAATGCCACGATTTTATAAAATAATTGTTTAATCAAAGAGAAGTTTTCTCATGTCAATGCGCGGAAATAGCGGATTATGACATGACTTCATTCCTTATAACTTTTCAAGTAAACTACCTAATTTATGGGAAATTCTGAAGCACGATAGAACAAAACCTCTGCTTGAGTATAACAGAATAGAATTCCATGTCAGCAAAAAATTGCAGCATGTGGGTGAAACTATTTACCAGACGTTTTGAAAATACACGCTCCGAAATAAACTGACAAACTTTGGTGTTCCAAACGGTATCAAAGTATGAAAGGTGTGCGCCATGTGAAGAAAAAGCGAAATGCTGGACATTGTAGTCATTGAATGCAATCCATAAATGAAAGTTACAGCAATATGTCTACTGACACACATTGTCTCAGGTCTTCTCAACAGTACAATATTATTAATAGAATATTTATTATATCTAGCTATAATAAAACGTTTTTTATGTTCATACTTAATCTGGAGGTAATTGTTACTGCTTCGTGTAGCTGACATTAAAAATGAGTCTCAGATTAAGCGTTAATGATTGATTTTACCAAATAATCTGTATTAAACAAAAAACAATTCGATCTTCTTCACAATACCCTGAATGTCCTGGCTAGATTAAAACGTCAAGCTAAGACCCGTCGACACACAATCATACACATTTATTCATTTACAAACATAAATATTAATTAATAATTTGAAAATTAAAAAAAAAATTACTGTCATGGGAACAACCTTGAGGAACGAGTTTACAAAGAAATGGACCTATCGGGCCATTTTAATGTAAGCCCCCCTTATATTAGTTATGCTTGGTGGCTCTATGTCCGGTCTTAGAAAGCAGATGAACATCTGGTGAGAAAGCATTTATGAAAGAAGAACTTCCCATAATTTAATCCGTGAATAAGGCATGAAAAAGCAAAAATGTAAGTACTCCAACCAGAAATAAATAATTCAATTCTTTAGGATATATTTGAGAAAAATCTGAAGAATGATTTTTTTGTTTGTTTACGAAAAGACCATTTTTAATCCAGCCTTTTGGGTCGCCTTGAAGTAGTGACCCACCAGCTTCAGGCAATAATTATATTAAATTCATAATATAATATCCATAAATTTAGTAATGAAATTGAAAATAAATAGTCAGAAGTGAAGGAGCATTCAATTTGCTTACAATTATTATCATTCGAATTGACAAGTGTTCTGCACATGCTGAACTTTGATGAACATATTTTTAATTATAAATAAAAACAACTACTCGTCTTTTTGCCAACGTTTTGACAAATAATTTTTTAATTTAATGTTTAATCTTATCTAAGTATCTAATGAAGTCTGCCAAGAAGGTAAGAATTTATAGATTCTTATAAACTACATTCTTCTATTGTTCCAAAAAACCAAGACATTTTTTTCGGAAAAAGTTTCGAATGAAAGTTAAATTATAATACAATGCGAAATTTATTGAAATTATTGAGAACGTTAAAACAAAATTCAGCTAAGTCGCCCTTATTTTCTAAATAGAGATTTTTGTCCCTATTTCCTTCAAATCTGGACTTCTAGCAAAACTTGTGCATCGCATTTAACTGAATATTTATTTAGGTAAACAGTCCATATTTGTGCAGTAGTACTTTAGAGGTATACTTAATTTGTAGTTCCTTGATTTTCCTAGAAAGTGCTTCATATAAAGATGAAGTAGTTATAGTACTTTATAGTACTATAAGTATTTATAGTTGATCAAATAGTACACATCATGTTGAAAGAAATTGGTTGGAATCGTTCTCCAAAAAAAAATTAAAGAAGACTAAAAAATTCCATCACCTCCATTTGTCAAAATCGCAAATTACCACTTTACGCATACACACATATGCAGAAAATATTTTTTAGTAATCAGCAGGAGCCGATGAAAATTTGAGCCGAGTTTAAATTTTTTCGAAAAGTAACTGTCAAAGTAACTGCACTGAGCTATTTCTGTTTTAATATAAAAAAAAAATACTCTTCTACAAAATATTTAATATTTAATTTTAACGGAGATATGAAAACTAAATCAACCATTATAAAACTGGATTAATTAAAAGTAGATAAAATTAAACTAGTTTGCGCCTTGACTAAATCAGTTTACTAACCAAGAGAAGTAATCTGTCTAGTTGGTGTCGCAGTCGATGATTAATTAAATATGTACATGTTCATAGCTAATATTTGACTGTATTGTTAATTCTCTGGATCAAAAAATGGATTGGTCTAAAAGTAATTAATAAATATCGTAGCCTCTTAATAATTATATTTTGATGAATTAATTATCGTTACTAATTAGATGCACCAGCTGAGCATTTACCTTAGATTATACAGCTAACTGACACTTACATTTTCTGATCAAGTGAGCCTCAAATAATAAAAGATTAGCAAGGTCGATGAGCAACTTTTTCTTTAAACAAAGAATGCAATATTCAGTTTTTTCAAGTTCTTTATTTATAGTTTGGAGAGTAGCAATTATCTACACAAGTTGGAACAGTAGCGACTTAGGGGTGTTTGAGTTCACGACAATCTGATAAACTACCTCAATTTTGGCAACGATAGAAACTTATTGATTATATACTATAAAACTCCAAAAAGAAGATAAGATAAACCCACTTTCCAGAAAGGAAAACTGCTGGCCATGTCTAAAGAAACTATTTTACAATGACCAAAACAATACAAGAAATAGATAATGAGGTGAATTACATATTAGGCGATGTGCTGTGAGGAAAAATGAATAAATAACAACTATGAGGAACACGGTGTCGTGATTTCCCAGCCGAGCACTAAGAATAAGAAGTCATCCCAACTTTAGAAATGAATGAAATCTTACAAAGTATATATTTGGAGAGAAGTCGTGATATTGGTGCATGTCTTTGTTTTTTTAAGATTTGAGTCTTTGATTTTGTTTTGTTTTCACATTCTAATTTAGTTATTTCTCATCCAGAATAGATATTGTTGAAATCAATACCTATGTCATTTATTGACATTATTTAGTTTTCAATTTGTCCAGTAAAAGCGGCTATAAAATAAAAGAAGATGGGTGGGTAACAGCAAATTTTAAGAAGTTCGAAATATATCCTTATAAACAATGCTAATTGATACAGACATCTGGGATAACAACAGCTTTCTACCACCTATCACAATTGTCTGACAAACATATCTTCCTTACGCATAATTTGGACTGCGATAAAGACGGCTTTGGATGCAGAACTTAGCAAACTAAGAAAAATAATGGTTTCATAAAGGATCCGTACGCAGGGGCCTGAAAACTAGCCCTACTAGCAACTGTAGCTTCTTGAATAAAATTCTACACCTTACTTGATGCGGTTGCACACATGTCTACATATTCTAACAGTAGCGGAATTCCTACAGAAAATTTGTATGCGAAATTATGGGTATCCAAATTTAAGAAAAATCTATTCTTAATGTTTCATGTAAATCGCGAGAGCTTCTTATGGGGCTCTAGGGGTATATCTTGAATTAGCTTTTGGTTTGGAAAAAGACTGAGAGGTGGAGGGAGTGGATTAGCTTAGAAGTTAGCGTACTAGATCTTGGGTTTGTATCCAGTTGCCGGCCCATAGCTCTCTCTTTTTAAAGCTTCCTCACTGTTCAGCGATGGATAGTATTGTCTTTAATAAAAGAATATTTTCTGGGGGCAGACAGACAATGCACTGATAAAAGCTCCGGACGCCAATGACGGATAAAATAAAAAACGTGGAACCGAGAGAGAGAACACTTTTTCAGTTTCAGAAACCTCAATATCCATTCATTTGAAAAAGTAATTTTGAAATACATCGCTTTCTGCAGTAAGGAAGGATCTAAACTTAACGACAACTACTTTCAAATATTCAAACAATTGTTGTAAGTTTTCCAATTCTATTACTTCCTTTCTATTAACTTCCAATAATAGCAATTATTTTTACATACAGAATAATTAAAGTTAACAAGGAAATCATATAAATTATTTCCGATAATTAACTTATTTCCTTTTTTAGGATTCATATAAACTAAAGAGTAAAAGAAAAAAAATCTGACCTCCTTTAGTTTCTAAAAACATTTGTTGATCAAAGGATTTCCTTTTTATGCTTTCAAAGAACTACAAATCACCTGATTCTCGTCCTTCAAAGGAAGTAACTAATTTACAAGAACAGGCAGGAAGCGCTGCGTTGATGTAAAAAAATATTATATACATAAACAGCATAAAAATGGACTAGGAATAAATTAAAAGCAATCGAATATAAAAACAACTAAACAAATAGCGACGTTATTCTTTCTTTTTGATTATGCTACTTAAGACGAAAAAAACAAAATTAGTGAAGTCAATTGGCCTAAACCAAAAAACGATCACTGTACAAAAGAGAAGTAAAAATATAAAACGCGAAAAATTAATTGGAAAGAGCTAACCTTTTCTGAGCAAATGATCGCCTCCAAACACAATGGATCAGTAGTTGGACGTAAAGCCCACTTAATTGGCAAATAAGTATAAAAAACAAACTAACCAACAAATAACTAACTCCCTTATTAATTTAATGGTTATTTTTTAGTTTATTTATCAGTAATAGACAAACTAATCTGTTCAAAACACTACTGAGACCATTCTGGACTTATAGAACCAAACTGTCGACCCACAGACGTTTAGTGAATCCGATCCTCTCAATCTAAGTAAATCCCTTCATTTAATTTGTCTACATTTCCTCCTATGTTTACTGATTAGCCTCATTCCTGGCATTTTATGAGACAATCTAGGCATTACCTTTAAAGAATTAATAATAACTCCTTTTATATTTAATTCTTTATGGCCCAAAAACCATAATCATCACAACTCTCCTCCATAGTTACTGAACTAAGCCATCAAAGGTATCCGGAACAAGGAATCATTACAATTTCTGATTAAAGGAATTTTTTTTGCTCCAGTCAACATTACAAGGCATATTTGACTGTCAAACATTCAAATAGTTCAATTTTTCCATAGCCTCTGTCTCTCTCTAACCTGCAGTTTTGATTACATAGTAATAATTTGTTGGGATAATGTTTTTAGATTTAGGAAAATGAATAAAATGTAAATTGGAAATGAAAAGTTTCTCACGTTTGTTAAATTTATTAAATCTGTCAAAATGCAACCATCTCTCCAGTAACGATTTGCAAAATTAAATAGCAAAAACTGATTTGTAAATTAAACTTTTGAAACAACGTCTTTGCCTTTAAACTCTGAGTTTGTAAACTAAAACCATTTTAAAAAAGACAAGTGTTTTATCGAAGAAAAATAACATGAAAAACCCCAAATTAAAAAATATATAGATGTATATTTATATAATTGAAACTACGAGTGTACTTCAAGCTGGGCCAGATACTTCTAAAGGAATCTGGTGATACCAACGGTATTGAAGCTAACCAAAACCATCAACCTTTTGCTGACACCTCATTAGACTCTGTATACATTGTCGGGATTGTGGACAATGGAACTCGCAGAGATGAAATTATAGCTTAGGGAAGGCCAAAAATGATTTTATCTCTTAATTCTTACTTAAGAGTTCATTTTTAAAAATATTTGAAGACAGGGACAAGGCAGTATTTTCAAAACATGCACGAGAGTGTTACCTAGAGAAAACTATGATAATGCAATAGTACAAGAAAAAAATTATATTTATAAAATATATTAAATAATGTGAGAATGTGGCTGGGAATGTACGCTTCATTTTTACCACTTTTGTAGGCTAATGCTGACAAAAAGCCTTTTACAGTCGGCTGGCTGTTACAAACTTTTTTTTTTGCTTAAAAGCTTTCTTTAATATATAATTTGCAAAAGCTTTTATTTACTACTCTCCATGTTCTACTGCTTTGTCGCTTCCATACAAAGTTTGTAGAAGAAGTAAAGTGGACACCAAATTATGAAGTTCTATCAGAAGTACTTAAGTGATGTACAAAATAATCCAATTTAAGGAAACTCTAAAATAAAAGTAGAAGTAAAAAATATTACTATCGCAGTTTGTTGCTGGCAAAATAATGCCTAAACATGATAATAGTTGAAATTTAATCAATTCATGTGAAGTTTTTAGTAACTCTTCTTGTAATGCACTTCTTAAATAGGCCTATGAATATTACAAATGATGAAATTTCAATAGGCTTGAACTTCTTGCAACAAAAATTATTTTAGGTGTGGTATGTGTACCATGACTGACTCGATAAATAATTTTATTATTACATAATATGTGATATTCATAAAGGAATATAACTTCAAGTCCGTCATCTCTTTAAATAATCCAATTTGTTGGTAAATAACTAAGCGCGGTGCATATTGCTTCATATTCGTTTACAGCAGTTAAGTTTACATAACAAAAGCAATAGAGGCGCACATTGATATATGGTAAGTTAAAACCAGCTTGGTTCCGTCATTATTAGTTGATTTACGCTGTAATTACGTAAGTTAATTATTAAATATGGCCAGCCTTAGTCAATAAATGTTCCTAATTAGAAAAACGAACATGAACAAACCTTTAACACTGCATTGCCAATGCTCGAACTTAGTTACTGCCAATGTGGAGTTATATTGACTCCATAACTTATTTTTATCTTTTTTTTATATTGATTTCAATTTTAATAATAATATTTGCATTAAAGGATGAGGAAGAATAAGAATTAAGACCTAAAAAACAAATTTTGTCTACAAATCGGCTTTAACATTTCACGTAGAAGGAATTAACTTCAACTTAGGATCGCAGTACGTAACTTCAGTATTTTCTAGAATCCTGATTGGCTGCCTTCTGATCAGGGACATTTTTATTTTTTTTAATTACATTCACTACTTTTTCAATTACTGTGCGCTGTTGACACGGATCGGAAATTACCCAATTCGCTACGAGTTTTAGCTGCAATTCGGACAGAAAATCAATTCTAGAAAGAGGCTTTTTTTTTGTGCCTTGATACTTTCTATGAAAATTATGTAAATTTATCAAAAAAGCATTTAGGCAATAATCTGGAGTCATGATAATAACAGAAAATCTACTTATATTACCAATCATGAGTCGAAATGACTCCGATATAAATATTTACGTGTAATGCCAATCTGAAGTCAAAAATGACTCTTTTGATTCAAGTAAACTAATCTGCGAAAAGAAACTAAGAATTCCATGGTCTTCAGCTCGTGACTATCGAATGGTGAAAGAGCATTTTGGGATAGCTATGAAATGTGGGAAACAGAGACCATTCCTATTTTTTTTTGGAGTCAAATTGACTTCGGATTGGCAATGCAGTGTTAAATTTACAAAGCATATCTAGCAATAATATAATTCAAATAAGCAAAATTCTGAAAACTCTTCGAAAATAAATTTTAAGATTAATAAAACTGTTCACAAATCTTTCAAATTCACAAAAACCCAGTCTTTTCAATAAAAAAAAACTACTTCATCAGATTTTAGATGCTTCATTTTATGTTTCTAACTCTATTCTTCACAACGATCTAACAATTTCATTTGAAGTATCATAAACACCTGCCAAAAAAAATCTCATAATTTTAGGGGTTAGCTTACTTTTTATTTTCACTTAAGCATAATGTGCAACCTCATAGCTTCTTTGGAGTTTTTGTTGGTCTGTTATTAAAGGCGCGTCAACATTTGAGGTCTTTGGCGCTCGGGTCTTATATTCAGTGCACTACCAGCGTTCGGACAGTGTTCTCTTGTTACTTGTTACTTATTTATTCCTGGACAGTAATTATTTAAATTAAATTCAAAATACGAAGAAAATAGGTTGAAAGATGTGCCACTTCATTGAATAAATTTATGAGAGTCTAGTCACTTGACTTTTGAAATTCAAATTCGTTACACATCCAAAAATTTTATTTATTTTATTTTTCGTCATTTTCACCGGCAACTGTAGCTGCATTATGTATACCTTTATCTGTAGTCAAAATTGTGTCTTTTTACAAGATTGCATCTTTTTTGTCTAATGACTTTATTAAAAATCACCATCGAGTGTGCAGTAATAGCCACATAAATAACGTATATCAGCAACAAAAAATTGTGTAAAACCATCACATTTAAGAAGCACCACCATATTCTATTGCTTAAATTCAAGAGAATAGACATTGCTGATGAATCCAAATATTTTTCTCCTGAACAGGTTAGTGAGGCTAAATGGTGAAATCTTTCTAAGAAAAATAACTTCATTTCTCTCTGAAAACATATTTCAGTGAAACTAATAAACTTATAGTTCGTAGAAAGGGGTTTTTGGTGTAGTATTTTGATTACCACTAGAACTAACATTCAACAAACTTGCCAGTGGCCTTTTTGGTGAAAATGTCGAACAGGCGTGTCCTATGCGAAATTAAAAAACATAATGTTAGTTGTTATTATTTTATAATAAGTTTGATTTCATCATGAACCATTATTATCTTAATGAATGGCATAAAGAAATAAATGTCTGTTAACATGGACTCAATAACTTTTTCTCTTTCTTTCTTCACTACCTTAAGAACTGTTGTCCACATAATTACACTTACAGCTAGAGCAATATCTTTTATCTCCTTTCTTCAAGCTTTAAAATGAAGTGCTATAATTTTATAATTAGCAAAAAAAAAATAATTAAATTTTATGTCAATCGTTTGTTACACTAATTTAAGAAAACAATATCTCTTATCTTTACAGCATTAGTACGTAACAAGAGTGAACTTTCTTCTTTCAACATGTACTCACGTTGACCATAATTTTGTTAAGCTCACGATCAAATAGTTAAACTTTAAGTAAGAATGAAAGGTGAGTCGTGTATTAGTTTATTTTATAACTGATTCTAAAAAAATAAAAAATAGAAAAAGGCAGTTTCCGATGTCCAATCGCAGAGTACAGACTTTTATTATTCTGCCACTTGTATTTATAAACATATAACGCCCAAAATAAATTCACGCTATTTCTTCTTATAGTAAAATGTTCTAACTTCTTTCTTGAAAATTATATGCTTTCTTTCCATGGATTACTATCAAGGACAAATGGTAATTTATTCTGTTTTGTTTTGGGATTTTTGAAGTAGCAAGATTGAGGGAATCTGAAATCTTAATTGCATACCTGAAGACAATAGAATACTCTCACTGAATACACTTTACAAGAAAATCCTCTTAAATTTTTCCTAAACTTATAATAAATATGTTTCTTTTTCATCAAAGCGAGCTCATTTAATTGTGAACGAAAATTTTGTTTATTGTCGAAATATTTAATATCTTTTATAATAATTTTCTAGGCGCCACGATAGCCAAGAGGTTTGGATTTTATTTAATGATTAATACGAGAATTTTGTAGTTACCTAAGTCCCTCCGTCCATGACACCTAGTTTAGTAGTTAGACGTGAAGTCCTCCGCTGTCAAAATAAGGCATTACTTTACTTTATTTTAAGTTTTCAAAGGATTGGCTAGCTGTAGAAGATATGAGTGGAGGACTTGTAACTATAACCAGGCGTCTACAATTGTTGAATAAAAGAATAGCCGTTCTATAAAGTAGCACCTTTAGCAGACTGATATTCTCCCAACTCGGCATTACGGTTATATTCCATAAGTAGCACTTGTGATTGACTGCTCTAGTCGTAAGCTGTGAAATTGGATGTCAAGGTAACACTTAAACTACTAATCTAATTTGAAGTTACGAAGATTTTTGTTTTGTTTTTGAGTTGAGCTGCTCACAGAACATTTTGAAACAAAAAAAGAAACACTTTTACGTACTCAGTGAACCACCAAATTTCTATTTCCGGAGCAGCATTTATTTACGATCTGTTACGACAGGCCAAGAGGACATTAAAATAGGAATAAATCTTCGGACACTTTTTAAAAGCAACTGGATATCTGTACCTTTGCATGGTACAGATTTTCTGCAGCCCATTGTTCATCTGAAATACGAGGGTCGTTTGAAAAGTCCGTGCAAAGTCAGAGAGATAGCACCACTGGCGCGTATCGAGGTTATGTTTAGTTAGTAGCTTCTCTTGGAAGAACACATACCAAGTTTCAGCCAGATCGGTCTATTTCTTTGTGTTTGGCATTCGTTTGAACCGAGGAAGTCGAGTGATTTTCAAAAAATGGACGAAAAAGAATTTCGTGTGTTGATTAAACACTACTTTATGAAAGACAAAACGCCTCAGGAGACTAAAGAGAAGCTTGATAAACATTATGGTGACTCTGCACCTTCGATTAGAACAGTTTATAAGTGGTCTCAAAATTTTCGGAGTGGCCATATGGACACAAGTGACGCTGAACGTTCTGGACGCCCTGTTGAGGTTACTACTCCAGAAATCATTGATAAAATCCATGATATGGTGATGGATGACAGAAGAGTGAAGGTGCCTGAGATTGCTAGTGCTGTGGGCATCTCGAATGAACGGGTACATAATATTTTGCATCAACATTTGGACATGACAAAGCTATCCGCATGATGGGTGCCGCGATTGCTCACGCTTGACCAAAAACGAAATCGTGTGAAGTGTAGCAAGGACGGTTTGCAGCTGTTCCAGAAGAATCCGCAGGACTTTAAGCGTCGTTTCGTCACTGTGGATGAAACATGGATACATCACTACACTCCTGAGACCAAAGAACAATCTAAACAATGGGTTACCAAGGGGGAATCTGCGCCAAAAAAGGCGAAGACCGTTCCTTCGGCCGGAAAGATTATGGCGACTGTCTTTTGGGATTCGCAAGGAATAATCCTCATCGACTATTTGGAAAAGGGTAAAACTATTACAGGTGCATATTATTCATCGTTATTGGACCGTTTGAAAACCGAGCTGCAAGAAAAACGCCCACGATTGGCCCACAAAGAAGTCCTTTTCCATCACGACAACGCAGCAGCTCACACCTCAGCAGTTGTGGTCGCAAAATTAATGGAAATAGGGTTCCAACTCGTTTCACATCCCCCCTATTCTCCAGACTTGGCTCCCTCGGACTACTATTTGTTCCCCAATATGAAGAGATGGCTGGCGGGAAAAAGATTTTATTCAAACGAGGAGGTGATTGCAGAAACGAATGGCTATTTTTCAGACTTGGACAAATCCTATTATTCGGAAGGGATCAACAAACTAGAGCAGCGTTGGACGAAGTGTATAAGCCTAAAAGGAGACTGTTGAAAAATAAAAAAGGTTGACCCCAAAAAATTAAGTAGTTTTTATTTTTGCACGGACTTTTCAAACGACCCTCGTATTCCTAAGGAAGACGAATCTAGTAGTTACAAGTCACAACTATTTCGGAGTTGCCAGACCTTGGAACTTTTCCAATTGGAACGTCCTGACCTTTTTAAGTAATATACTTACATACTTTAATACAAGAAACCAGAAATGAGTTTTTACTTAAATGCTATCTCACTGAGCGCACCTTGATAGAAACGAAAATTAAAATAAAATAAAAAATAAATGATTTAAGAAATTAGAAATTCCCACGTTTTAAACAAATACAGGTAATAAATCTGCATCCGGCAATATAATAATGTAATCAACTGATTCATAGTATAACTAATCGCTCATTAACTCTCTTATTCATGATGATTTTTATTGAAAGTTTTTAAAAAATTACGAAGAGAGTAAGAATTGCTATTTCATTAATATATTAACTAAATAGTCATTAAAAATTATGATTAGCCAAAAAAAATTATTTTGCTGTTGTACAGTTGATTATACACTCCACAACTTGAAGCTTTTTATTAAATTAGGTTTTTAGAATTTGTTAAACTTTCTAGTTATATATTATAAAGTTTGTAACGGATGTAGTTATTCACATGGTTTAATTAATATTTTCTAATGTAACATAACTAACTAACTAGATTTCAAAGGTTATAAGTCTACATAGCATCGACTAATTTATAAAATAAACCAATCATGTATTTAACCTTATTAATCTTAACCCACAGAATTAATTAAAACTATTAACAAACAATTAATTCAATTCCATGGCGGAAATCTCTTTTAAAAAACAAGAATATAATTTAAAAAGAAATAAACAAAATACCAACCAATTTTAATTAATGGACTAGTTCTTAAGACTAAGTAGATCATTTGACAGAGTTAATACATTTGTCTGTCCGCTGCAGGCACATTCAATCTCGACTTAAACGATTTATTGCTCTTGTAATTTAGTTTAAATGAAATTTTATTGATTACTCAATAAGTCATGCAAATAAATTTCCTTTTTAAAATCTGTAAATGCTTAATTAAGTTCTATATTTTATTGCAAGAAACAATAAATACGTATATTTAGAAAGATTTAGGTTCTTTGTTCGTTTTTTTTTTCTAATTCTCTTTTATAAAAAAAAAAAATTAGAACTTAATTTAATCTTTATATTAGAAGCACAGAAGCTCATGAGGGACATCAGTCAAACCAGATCCATTACTTTCCATTTTTAACAGAAGTCTTAACGAGTCGTACGAATATTATTGCTAAGTACGTAATTAGAAGGCCCGTTCTTTTGTTGTTTTTTTTTTATTTGTTTGTGTGTGTTAAAAATTATAATAAAGTGTTAATTGCTTTGTGTTAGTTCCATAACAATAAGCTATTGTTTAAGTAATTATACCTGCCGTTAATTACCAAACGCTTACCGTTTTAGCGACAGTAACATAAATTGTGTTATACAAGAAATGTAATGAATTATGTAACGTCAATTGAAAATTAAATCACTATCATTTAGCAAACTATTAAAACGTTATATATTTAATAAGAGATTTCTAAATAATCGGAACTGCAGTCTGAGAAAGACTGCAAGAGTTTTCTCACAAGACTGTAGCCTGTTTTTTGCAAAATCATGTCCTGATGTTGGCGACAGCTTGATGGGCTAATTTTCACATTCTCTGCACAACTAACTTACCGAGGATGAAGATCTGAAGAGGGTTTGAAGTATCTAATAAAGGGAAAAGGCCTAAAACAAATTCAAGAGTATTAAAAACTTCCTGCCCTTTCAAAAAAAAAAAAAAAAAAAAAAAAATGAATGAAAAAACTGAAAATATTCAATTAAGTAGCACTTCTGATCTAGATTGTTTTCAAAAACCCAGAATTTTGCATAAATTTGTTTCTGACTAGTCTTGTACAGGAATTAAAACAGAACTGTGTTCTCATTCGAATCGAATTTTGCATAAATTTGTTTCTTACTAGTCTTGTACAGGAATTAAAACAGAACTGTGTTCTCATTCGAATCGAATTTTGCATAAATTTGTTTCTTACTAGTCTTGTACAGGAATTAAAACAGAACTGTGTTCTCATTCGAATCGAATTTTGCATAAATTTGTTTCTTACTAGTCTTGTACAGGAATTAAAACAGTATAAACTAGAACTGTGTTCTCATTCGAATCGAATTTTGCATAAATTTGTTTCTTACTAGTCTTGTACAGGAATTAAAACAGTATAAACTAGAACTGTGTTCTCATTCGAATCGAATTTTGCATAAATTTGTTTCTTACTAGTCTTGTACAGGAATTAAAACAGTATAAACTAGAACTGTGTTCTCATTCGAATCGATAATTGATATTTAAAGAAATTGTTAAAGCCTTTTTTCAATGGAAAAATTAGAAAACTAAAAAGTTGACTCATTATTGTGGCACTTGAGTTGATTTATTTTGACTAAAATAGATATACTCGTACACTTAAATATAAAATGAGCCGTTCATTACACAAATCGATTCACTTCACTTTTTGAAATATCTTAAATTTAAGTGTCAAAGCATTTGGTTCAGTTATAGCTTTTTATATTAATAATACAATTTCCTAAATAATAAAAGAGTAATATCATTAAACGGTTAAAAACATTTTGGCCATTCAATAATAAATCATTTTTTTCAGAAACCATTTTGATTAATTCCTGTCCTGTAAAGTAAATCGTTGCAATAATTCAAATTAAATTCAGTAGCAGCGCTGTATGATAACGGTAAATTTATTTGAATTTACGTTATAAACGGAATTTCAAAAAACAATGTAGTTACATTATTTCATCGCATTTCTCCACTATTTGTTTTGTTTTAGGGAGTTAATCGAGTTGTGCAACGAATGGCTAAAATATCATATTTGTATCTACGATATTGCGCTGATTTGAGGACATTGTTGCAACATTGATGTCGCTGTATTGCAACACTCCTTTCCAAGAAATTGTGTTTAAAATAGTTTATTTTCTCCAAATGAAGAAGAGTTGATATACTAACAATGAATACGTTGTTAATAAAAAGCAACGGTACCTAACGAAGTAATCCAGACTAAGGATGTAATTCCAGACAGTGTCTTCATTTAGTTTTTAGTGAAAATTAGTTTTCATTAGAGAAGTTACTAATTAATAGAACAAAGAGAACAAAAGTCTGTAATTTGTGCATCAGGTAACAGCAGTATTTTTCCTCTGATCAGATTTCACATATCGTTTATCGTCGCCACCAAACAAAAGGTGAAAGTGCTCACATTAAAGTACATAAGGACAGCCTATGGTTGCGGTTAGCGCAAGGTACACATGTAAGTAAGATTTATTCCTTCCTTTCCGGGTTCGATCTGATTATTCCTTCCTTAATATTTGCTTACATGTTATCAACGTTAGTTATATATATGTATATATATATATTTTTTAATTTGAATTTCAGGAAACAATTAAATGTTCTAGATTTCTGCCTTCTCCTTAAGTTTCAGTCACGACTGTTCTTCCTTTCCAATGATAAAAATCGTAATGATTCCCTATATATGGCGATATAATTATTTTTTGTCTTCCGTTTTATTTTGTTTTCTAAAAGAAAGTTTTCTTTTTCTTTATTTGTAGAGTTGTTTAAAACTGTCCGTTTAATGTGCACATTATCTTAGGCAAAACTATCTATACTTTTTCTAGCAGGCTCAACCTACACGTCGAACAATATAGTTCTTCTTATATTTCGGCTCCAAATAAATTTGCATTGAAGGTCGGACCAACCTATTAGTTGTAATAAGTCCCTTAATTAAATTGTTCTCACCAATTTAAGAATTACGTGATATGTTAAAGCTCAAGACATAAGAAATGTCTATATCGAAATTACACGCTAAAGATGGCATTGTCAGGCCGAAATGTCCAATGTAAATAAAGAAAACAGTAGAGGATTAACGCCTACTAATTTCCAGAACTATGAAACCCTTTCATCCTCACCAATCCATGGAATATCACAGGCAATATCTTGGCAATCGTAAGATATTTTCATGTAAAGCTAAAGATAACTTGGAGCATAATTTGTTATTCTGTGATGGGGTTGAACTATAAAGATTTCAATGTATTCAAAAATATACAGCTCCTATTTTAAAGTAGAACCTTTTCAAGTGGAAGCCTTTATGAATAGCTTTGACAAACAAAAGTTAAGCGATAATGAGTTTAGAATTCAGACAATCACTTATTTCATAAAAAACGAATGCTAAGAGAGGTAAGGTGTAGGCGTGAAGTGATAATTGAAATTTAATTTAAATAAATAAATAAACTTTAAATTTTAAATAATAAAATTGAAAAATGTAAGCTGAAATTAAATTTTAAAAATAATTACATTCACTTTAGGTTTATTCTTTATGTTTAATCAGGTATATGCGCCAATCTGGAATGAAATTGAATATAAGGAAATCAAAAAGCACATGAATTTTAAGTCTTTAAGGTTTGTTTGTTAATTCTTATTTTGGTTGTTCAGTTCCATTCCAACAGCAACCAGATATTATTATTTTTAATAAAAAGATTGGAATGTTCTTTCTCTTCTTTTTTTTGCTTTGTAAGTTATTATTTGTGTGCAATACCTGGACTTCTAGCTGTGAAACATGTATTTTCTAAAAGCTAATAAGGGAAAATTTTTAATATTTTCGGTCCAATGGGATACACTTCACTTTGGTGCATTGAGTTATTCGTACTTGATTTATAATGTCTCTTTAATTAAAAACAAAACGCAAGATATGTGCATGAAGCAACAACAGAAAGTCTCAAGTTGGTTTCGTTTGATACTATTCTCGCTTCAGTTCTAGGATACATATTCGTCAGGTGGAAATGCGACTTTGCTAAACGTTTTTCTTTAAAATTCGATTACTACTTAAGTATACTCGACATTTTTATTTGAAAACTCTTCTAAGTAACATTGATTTTTTTTGAGATCCTCAACTGTAAATACACCCTCTGAAGCCGAAGTCAGAACAATAGGCGCTTCTGACAGATTTAATGGATCATTCAAAGAAGTTATAGAACACCAACTGTGGAAACAATAGAAGTGCAATTTTACGGACAGAATTTCGGAGATTTTTTTTTTAGAAAATTCTCGGAGAACGGGTCTTTCTTTCTCTTTGCTCTGAGCCAAAGATACGAATAACAGCATAGTACCCATCGTTTTACTTTATACATTTCTGGAAAAATTATTTTTATGAAACCTGATGGTTTGATTGAATTTAATAAGCGAGGTGAATGGAAGGTCGCTCTCTACCTGCCAATTAGGCCAAATACTCGAGAATACTAATTCGCACCATCCGTATTTACACATTGCGCTCTTCATGCTTAGTTTTTTTAAAAAAGAAAATCGGTAAATACCCTAAATAAAGACGTTAGATAGTGTAGGAGCCTGCTATAAAACCTGAAAGTCCAAATATGGCTCCCTTGAGATCGTAATGTAGTCCCTGTTCATTGGACACTAAATTAGGATGAGCTTGAGTTCACCAGTGAGTTTATTGAACCCCGATAGAGTCGCACACATTAACTTCCTTTTGAAGCTGCCTTAAGAGAAAGCCCCCTGACGTTTCATACCGGAAATGAGTTGGCTTGACCGAAAGAAATAGTGTCTCTCTGCCACCATTAACGGCATTTCTAGTTCTCAACATTACCTAGTTTTGAATGATCCTGATTATATATATATCCACTATTGCTAAGTATTTGGGTCTAGTAATATTATATATTCTGTAAGATAGGCCTCTACTGACCACACCATGCGGTCACAGTTCCCGTTACTCGCAGCCTCGCCTTAATACACTCTTCCCTTATACACAGATACTGTAGGTGGAGACAGGTAATTCAATTTTTAAATTTCATTTAGATTTCTAACGAGGATGTACTCCTGCAGCTCATAGATTATGTAATTGTAATAGATTATATTAATCTTTTAGAGGAAATAGTATTGCAGTCCCCTTTCTTGTTTCTGATAAATTGTCATGTCAACCTCCATTTTTGTTTAACAGTTTAATTTTATAAATACTAATCTTTTACATTAATTTAATGTACTATCACAAAAGATAGCACTACTTTGTAAAATCCTTAACAGTAGTGCGTAATAGTTAATTCAGGGATAGGAAATCCTCAAATCGTACTTACAGTGACACCTTATCTGTCAAAGTCCCTTGCCTATTTTACAACACAATGAACTATTTACGTGATATTTACAAATTTGTGGAATGTTTATCAAAAAGGAAATTTTTGCTAAAAACTGCGCGCCCAACTTGCTCTCCACAGTTTGGAGTTTATGTAATAAAATTTTCTCCAAAACGTGGGAAGGTGTACTAGCATGGCTTTTATAATCCAAGGGCAACTTGATAACATGGTTTTAATGATGTGACTATCGATAGTTTTTTCAAGTGGATAACTATTTAGTTGAAGACATTTAGGGATTTAATTTCTTTATAGATTTTATAAATACTGGTACATTCTTGTATAAATTTTCTCAGAAATATTTCTAATGTTTCTTCTTGCTTTCGTTAATTATTAATTTGGGAATAGAAGTTGTAATTTGAAATGTAATTTTCCTAATCAATATACTGTTTCTTCAAGTCCATTTCGTAAATATATACTTTAAGTAGTTATCATAGGTTTGAATTTGGGTATAGACTTCTCATTAACACTAGCATTAACATTTTTTGGGAGTTAAACCATAACCTTCAACCTGTAGGCACTTATATAATCGCTAATACTAATTTGGAAAGTCTAAATCTAAATTTTTTTAATTCCAATTAATGAAATTCTAGAAAATAGAAAGATTGAAATACGTTTACAACTTTTGAAAGTTAGATATGGTTCCGAGCACCTAACCACCAAGTAAGGTGTAAGGTTACAGTAGAGCTTCTGTTACAAAAGGGGAAGGAGACAGAGTTACAAAATGTATCTAAATAAGTGAAATAGTATTATAGTCTCAAATTATAGAGTTAGATCTCATTTATAAAATAACCACCACATTCGGCTGGAAGTTTATCTTTTAACCGCATTAAACGCTATAGATATAACAAGTTAATGAGCCGTGTAATGTTAGTGAATCATGAATGGAAAGGTCAACTATTATACTCGTATACTTGTTGACATGTTTTTCTTGTAAAGGAGGTCAATTTAAAGAATGGATATTTGACTACATAAATAAATTTGCTAAATGAATGAAAATGATAAGCAACACAGATATAGTAATTAATTAAGGAGAAATTTATTATTCCTGACCACACTTAATAGCTCATTTAATGGCTCTTAATAGGATTTCAATTAGATTATCTAATATTAATTACTATAATTAAGATGGGAAGAGTTGTTGGGTTGACCTAGTTTTTGTTAACAGCTGATAGCAGTGAAGTCCCATTTATTATCTCCTACTACACACTTCTATCGAGTTTTGGAATTAGAGGGGAATACTAGTTTGGTTGGTAAAACGAGAGTTGTCTTTCTCAAACAATCCACAATGACTTGAAAATAATTAGAACGAGTATTTAATTGGGCCTTTCCTTTACAGTAAAAGAAACTTCACAATCTGCTCCAATTTAAAAAGGTAAGTACTACGAGAAGTTGTAACTTTTTTTCTTATCTCTTGCTAATCCTACTTTAACACGTTCTCTACTTCTCGATTTTGCGAGCAGTCAAGAAAAATGGCAGAATGCAACAATTTGTAAGTTGTTGGTTCTTGTATCAGCGTTTGTACAATGAATAATATAAAAAACAGTATAGTATAAAAACTAAAAATAAAAAAAAAGACAAATCATGTTATTAAAATAAGTAGTAAAAATAGACGCGCCTACAATTTGCCTACAATATATAATAGGCCCCTTTTCTTGCAGAAAAAGTCAACAAAAACTAGCAATAAAAGCGAAAGATAGTCATAAAGAACAAAAAGAGGAGCTCCACCTGTTTCTAGTTGCGAAGTCACGTCCTCCTCTCAGCGCTTAGCGTCCATTCATGCACCATTCTCCATTCATTGTGCTCCAGTCTGAGGGTATCCCAACCCGTAACTACAGGTCATTCAACAAATGTTTTTTTTAATTTACCCTTAGAAATGTAAGTATGCAATTGTGGTGAAACACTCAATGTTTTGCAATTAACTAACTTTTTATTACTTTTTTAATGGTATTTATTGCTACTTTTTGATGATAAATGTACAAAAGGTTGTTCGAGTTTGGGGGAGTATCTGCGTAATTTCTTTAAGGAGCATGAATCATGATGGCACTAACTGGAGGAGATTGTTTAAAGAAAAACATGAATAAAGGTTGAACTGAAACAACCCTAAACGCAGTATTTATATCGCTGAAATCGTTGTAATTTTTTGGAGTTTAGACATATATCACAAAAAGAGATTATTATTGTTCATCGCGAGCTATTCATCCTGTTTATTAAAAAAAATATATGGCAGAATCGGTAATGAGATGAGACAGGACAGACGGAAAAACAGTTGCATACGGTATTCCACATTGGGATGTTCCTGTTTCAGGTTCCTGCTTCTGGCACGCTCTCACTGATAAGAAATTAAGGAAGATTTAAAGTAAAACAAGGACTAACTGTACGGAGGTTGCTAGAAAGGATGTCCTTTCTTGTTGAGGAACTATTCTCTCGCTCCGATTGGTAAACGACTAGCTCATTCATTATGATGCACTATATATGATATTTAATAGAATTTAAAAAATGAATATGCTGCTTGAAAATTGGTAATAAATTACATCAAAACCGCAAACCAAACGAGAGAGATCTTTTTCTATCAAGTGGTAAAATGCAAAGATAAAATGGAAGAAAATATCGGAACAAAGAACACTCACACAGATTGTTCCGGAGCTTGGAAGTGAGCAATCTAGCATCAGGCCAACATGTGTTCTGGATCAAAAAGTTAAAACATACGGTTAGCTTCTAGGTTAGAAGCCTTTGATCGGAAGTAAAATTGATTGCAGATGCTAAAAGTAGCAGAATGGAACTATTGGGAAAAAAGCAGCACAAAAATCTAGTTTAGAAAAGACCAGTAAAACCCGGAGCGCTCAATAAGAAGATACCAAACAGATCTGCGCAAAATTCTGTTTTGATCTTTATTCTTTTTCGTAAGATGCAGAAAGAGACTTAAGCTTCAACCATTCTAACAGGGGTATTTACTGCGCATCATCATCAAAAGTCATAGGCACCCGGAGCATTTTTCTGAGCACTTTCGGCCTTCGCTACAGACAACCTTAGACACAGCCAAGGCGCCACGGTAGCCGAGCGGTTAAGAAGATAAGAAGTAAAAATTTATTTGATGCACTGCAAGAAAACTCTCTACATACATTACAAGCCTAATAAATGATATTATCAAGGCTTTCAAAATGATAAATGACTCAAAATGAATTGGTAATTCAACGGACGTGACAATGCGAAACCAATTCTGTTCTACTTATATGGCGGATATTCAGCTTTAAAAAAAAGAAAAAGAAATACATAATTACATATATTATATCAAAGTAATATATTGCTGCGAGTGTAACAGAAAATAATATGAGAATTTAACTCTGACAAGGTTGAATAATCAATAAAATACTTCAACAGCTCACTTAATAATTTTCAGATCACCGAAAATCCTTGAAAGAACATTTATTTTAACATGTTTTAATTTCAAAATTTGCCAATCAAGATGAGATTACAGTTTTACAAAGGTACTGTATGTTTTTATTAATTTTATTATGGCAATATGCTTTAACTTCTAACTTTTTTTAGTACAATTCTGAAGACAGAAACTAGATTTATTACGGATAGCCACGGCAATTTGCAGACTACTTCAGCAACGCTCTAAGTTACTGATAGAACTGTAACTATGAAAATGACACCATGAGACACAGGGCTGAGGCCCAAAATGGCCTCTATCCCTTTCAAAATGGCCATTACTTGAACCAGAATCTCCAAATTGTCCCACATTTATTTGGATCCTTCGAGTTCCCTTAAATAGTCTTAAATCAATCAGGGACCTAACCCAGAACCTCTTACAACCCTCTGGGCTGTTTCCCTTACAATCGTAAAACCCACATCGCTAATAATAAAACGCCTGTCCAAGTACCTTCAGAATCCCGCAATTACAACGGCAACCTTAACGTGTTTCTGAAACCAATTTTGCTCAAATTAATCAGTTCTAAAGAAACCTGTTCCATCTTCTTAGCTTTCCCACTTCCACGTTTCGTAATTCTGGCGTTACAAATTTTCTCAGAAATGGCTGGAGCCGTTTCTAGCAAATGGTCGGTTAGGATGAGACTAAATTGATTCACATTAGCATGCTACCTATCTCGACATACAGACTAGAGTTGTGGGATTCTATATAATCTACAAACATACTTACATTCAGACATTGCTAAGTTCCTCCAACAGATAAATTACTTGATGCCCCTTTCTAAGAGACAAACCTTACTCTTCGCAAAGACCACACCTTTCAATTCAAACAATAATTCGCCAAAACGAATTATTTCTAACATATGTTGCAGGTGAGTTAAAACTGTCATTATTGATTCGTCAAGACTTGAATTATAATTAGGAGATTTTCATTGGCAATCCTGTCAATCAGTCTTTTTTGAAGACAGATTTCTTTATTGCTACTCTTTGTTTCGGTTTCAGTCGGTGCCTCTTACCAGGAGCTTTTTTGGGGTTTGATATATTGTGTCAGTTTGGTTACAAAGCTTCTGATGAAGAGTAACAATGGTACCCGAAACTATTATTAAAGAAATTAGACTTCTAAAAGTAACTATCCTAACCATTGCTGATCCAAACTTATATCATTCTTAAACAGGCAAATTTGTAATATTTTTGTAAAATGTATTTGTAACAAAATTGTTTGCTAAAACCTTGTTCAACAAATTTTCTCTTTCTCTGATCACTAACGAGACGGCATTGTTCACAGGCCAGCTGTGCACAGAAAGCGGTCCCAGGCGCCTCTGCATTGTATTTGTTGTCTCGCCTTAAAGTTAAAAATAATAATATGATTGAAATAAGTTTATTTTAGTTAGAACAATGATTTATTTGTACAATTTTTTTTGAACTGGCTGTTGCTTATCCCATTAAAGTTACTTTTCTTTTTAAGAAAATAAGAGGGAAAGTAAAGCTTCATTTATTCGCAATAATAAAATTAATGCCAATTTATAATCATTCTATTTTTTGCGCTCTTTAATGGCCGTAATCAAATACTTAAACGTTATGCAAATTCAAGTAGTAAAAAGTTAATCCAAGAATAAACCGGAAAGTAAAAAACTTTTTTACACAAATATACGGCGAATTGTAGAACAAAATGCAAAATAATGAGAAAGAAGAAGTATTACTTCCTGTTTACAGCGTTATAATGAAGTAATTATTTTGATCAGGCATGAATCCTTCGGCCAGTTTAGTTCCTGACTTTCAACACGCACCCTGATTTAGACAAATTAAAAGCAAATGATAATTTAAACGTCATTTTGCTACAAATTTTAATTGTTTAACTAGCTGCAGAATTAGAAATGAGAAATAAGAGCATTGCCTAAAGCATTTAGAATCCCAAACATTTGGTTCAAAGTAAAAAATGTATTTAAATGTAAATAACTGTTGGATTGCTGCCATTAATAAGCAATTGATAAACGTAAAACAGTCTTTAGAGACTTCTAGAAATATATTTCTTAATGAGAAACTAAAAAAAAAAGCTGAGAAAATTATATTTGAAAAATCTAACAAAACTAAACTGCTTTTTGCTTTGCAGATATAATTGAAAAAAGAAGAAGGCTCGAATTAGAGCTAAGTGTTAAGACAGATGCAATAATGAAAGACTGGTCATTGAAGCAAGTGTGTTTATGACCCCCAGAAAGGGAGTTAATGCTGAAAAGAAGTGCAAGTTAGAAGTTGGCGAGGTACAGGGAGCATTACGGTCCAGGGATGTGATGATTTCTTTTCTGGTACTGGACACAGTAACAATGAATGAACCAATCATTGGGTGTGTTATCTTTTATCAAGGCTACGAGCACACCTAGGTTATAGAGTTAATACCAAAGTGGCTAGAAATATGCTTGGAGGCCGGAGAAGTTATTAAACAAGGTATGAACTCCTCGTATCTGACAACTGTGTAATATTAGATAAAATTAGGCGTCACGGTAGCCGAACGGTTAGAGGCGAGACCTACGAAGCTAATATGTATCAGTGGTACTAGGTTCGATTCCCGGTCTTAGGCCTTGGATTTTATTTAATGGTTAATCAAAGAAATTTACAGTAAAGTATGTTTGCTAGTCGCCTCCGTCGACGACACCGAATTGATAGTTGGACGTTAAGCCCCGACTGAAAAAATAGGCGATTACTTTAATTTTTACTTTATTAGATAAAACTGAAGACGAATTGGAAGAGAAATTGCTAAATATAAATGTTTTCTTCATTATAAATTTATCTTAACTTCTATGATCGATATTTTCTAATCTTATACCACACAAATCCATGTCAAAATCCCTACAAAGGAATATTAATCATGTGCCCTACATTAAACTTCTTTATCTTAGTAACATTGGAACACTAGAATCTTTGCAAAATAACTGATACTGTTTTGTAAGATTGAATAAATGTTGAATCTTTACCCAAAATTTCAAACGTGGAAAGTTTTGAAGAATTACTTCGCCTTCTGCTTCTCAGTTTCTCGATGTTTTTTAAAAAATACTAAGCATTTTGTAAAAAGCATAAAAACAAATAAACTACGCAATAATTAGTCAACATTCCTACGGCAAATCATTTTTAATATAAATCTTTTTCCTAAATTTCTATTTCTTTTTATTTATGTAGATTTAACCAGGTGGATCCGCCACGATTCCCTAGCGGTTGGTTAGATGCCTTGCCCATAAGACTATGGTATTGGATTCGATTCTCAGTATAGGTCTTAAAAATTATTAAATGGTTAACATGAGAATTAACTATTTGGTAGTTTGCTAGCAAGTAGTTGGACGTAAAACTCGCCTTATTAATAGGCCTTACTATACTTTACTTTTCCCAAATTGAACTCCTTACACTCATTCAATTTCTGTGTAAATTAATTTAAGTTTTTTTAACATTTCTTAAAATTTGAAAGAGCAGAAATCCTGAGCTTTTTTTCTTGATAAATAACATTGAGATTTTCTACTTCTTAAATTGAAAAGCCTTAACTTTAGACATCGAGTTATTAAACTCATTACTCTCTGTGATAAAAATAAAAGTAATATGTTTAAAATGTACCAATGAAGTGTCTATAAAAATAAAGATTTTTTAAATTATTATTTTTTGTTTTAGTTTTTAAGAGCGAGCGAAATAGGGTGAGCTTGTGACAGAGAGATTAAAAATGCTGCTACTCCATCTCGTTTTAGGGAAAACAAGTTTTTAGAATTCATTAAGTTTCACTTCTCTGTTTCCGTTTTACTCTTTATTATTTATTTATTTTTAATCGTTCATTTGCAGACATTGAGTGCAATAGTTAATAGTGGTCATTAGGAAAACAATAGGCACGGAAGAAGAATGTAGTGCAGCGGTGCACCAGTTGTGCGTTGGCGACCAGCCGCTGTCACCAGCTGTGTCAGTTGCTACTTTCTCCGTGAGATTCTGCCATTGGGAAGCAGAACAACCGGCCTTGTTGACCCACTTATTGTAGTATACATTTATCTAAACAAGATTTGTCAAGAAATTGTATACTTTTATTTATTAAAATTCGTTTAATAATTATTGAAGTAAACAAATTAGTTTAAGAAAATGTGTAGTGGATGATCAGTTAATTAATAAGTTCGAACTACCAAACAATAGCACAAAAATCGCATGTTCTAAGACAGAAAATTAGAGAATAAAATTCGAGACAAATTGGTTAACCTTGGAGCAATCTTAGGCAGGTGTTGAAGCTGCACATGCAGAGTGCAAGAATCGCAACACATTGCATGTCAAAAGTCACCAATACTCGGCAGTATGAATGAAAGCTAGGTCTTCTCGAGATTCTGCTGCATAAAATTGAAGACACATGTCTTGTTTAGCATTAAGCTGAAGATGAAACAACGTCCTTACAATGTCCAGTTCCTTTGTTTATCATCAATTTGTTTAAATAAGCAATTAATTTAAAAATTTTAAAATAGATATCTTTACTAAATACTACATCTTAAACAGAAAGATTGTTAAAATTTTCCGGCACAATTGGAATCAATTACACGTAATAAGAAGCATGCAAATCTTCAGAAAACAACTTCGCACAGTTTTGTAGGTTGGAAGCCTTTAATGAAGCGTATCTAAATGTATTCTCATTTGAATATGTTCTACAACTGTTCGGAATGGCACCAGTTATTATCGTAGCTTGTCTTCAAATACTACCAGAGATGCTTGAAAGCTTAAATTGAGAGAAAAATAAGGAATCCTTCAGCATTTATTTTATAATCTTAAAAAGGAGGAAACAACTAGTGTTTAATTTAGGATATTACTTTAATATAGACAAAATGGAAAAACCATCTCTGAATAGTGAAGCTATTTTTATTCTGAACTTCAACCTTTATAAGCATAAATTGTTCAATTTATGATGACTGTGGGCATTTCTTAAATGTCAAGTGGCCTAAAGTCACGTATTATAAGTTTAATGATAAATTTTAAGAATGCCTTCATGATATTTTTTATGCATCTAATAAAAAACAGTTTTTTTTTATTTATATTCTTTATAAATAAATTTTAGATAATTATTTTATAATTTCCTATAGGATCTGACATTATTAATATTCAATCAATCGGAAGGAAGAATCTGTAAATGTGGTTAGTATCACCCCCAAAACCGGAAATCATAGATCAAATTTGATATTTCAATTAGGTACAGGGAAAGAAAATTAGGTTTTGCACAAAACTAAAAAAAATCCTCTTCCGCAGATGAGAGTACTATACATGGCTCCATTCGTCTAATGACTGTAGATTTACCTCTCACTTTGTACAGTAGGGTAACTCGAAAGACTGGGTGCTTTTTAGGAGCATTACTAATTGATGTTCCTTGACCTACAACTACCTCCCGCAATTAACAACACATTATTGGCATGAAATTTTGTTCACTTATATACTACACATTACTGAGTTATAAGTTATATGCTGTAGTTTCCTTGGGTACAGATCCATAAATTGAGAAGATATTGAGAGATGAAATTATTTTTGGTCATGGTTTTGCTGTGAAATGGGGCCCTTACAATTCCCACAGTAAACAACAGATTATTCGTATGAAACTTTCTGCTCTTACACACTCTGTTTTACTGAGTAGTATGCTATAGTTTTCTTGAGTACAGATCCATTAGTTGAGAAGATATTGAGAGTTGAATTTTTTTTTTTGGGTCATGGTTTTGCTGTGAAATGGAGCCCTTATAATTCCCACAGTAAACAACTGATTATTCGTATGAAATTTTGTGCAATTACACACTCTGTTTTACTGAGTAGTATGCTATAGTTTTCTTGAGTACAGACCCATTAGTTGAGAAGATATTGGGAGTTGAAATTTTTTTGGGTCATGGTTTTGCTGTGAAATGGGGCCCTTATAATTCCCACAGTAAACAACTGATTATTCGTATGAAACTTTCTGCTCTTACACACTCTGTTTTACAGAGTAGTATGCTATAGTTTTCTTGAGTACAGACCCATTAGTTGAGAAGATATTGAGAGTTGAAATTTTTTTGGGTCATGGTTTTGCTGTGAAATGGGGCCCTTATAATTCCCACAGTAAACAGCTGATTATTCTTATGAACCTTTCTGCTCTTACACACTCTGTTTTACTGAGTAGTATGCTATAGTTTTCTTGAGTACAGACCCATTAGTTGAGAAGATATTGAGAGTTGAAATTTTTTTGGGTCATGGTTTTGCTGTGAAATGGGGCCCTTATAATTCCCACAGTAAACAACTGAATATTCGTATGAAACTTTCTGCTCTTACACACTCTGTTTTACTGAGTAGTATGCTATAGTTTTCTTGAGTACAGACCCATTAGTAGAGAAGATATTGAGAGTTGAAATTCTTTTGGGTCATGCTTTTGCTGTGAAATGGGGCCCTTATAATTCCCACAGTAAACAACTGATTATTCGTATGAAACTTTCTGCTCTTACACACTCTGTTTTACTGAGGAGTATGCTATAGTTTTCTTGAGTACAGACCCATTAGTTGAGAAGATATTGAGTGTTGAATTCTTTTTGGTTTATGGTTTTGCTGTGAAATGGGGCCCTTATAATTCCCACAGTAAACAACTGATTATTCGTATGAAACTTTCTGCTCTTACACACTCTGTTTTACTGAGTAGTATGCTATAGTTTCCTTGGGTACAGATCCATAAATTGAGAAGATATTGAGAGTTGAATTTTTTTTTTTGGGTCATGGTTTTGCTGTGAAATGGAGCCCTTATAATTCCCACAGTAAACAACAGATTATTCGTATGAAATTTTGTGCAATTACACACTCTGTTTTACTGAGTAGTATGCTATAGTTTTCTTGAGTACAGACCCATTAGTTGAGAAGATATTGGGAGTTGAAATTTTTTTGGGTCATGGTTTTGCTGTGAAATGGGGCCCTTATAATTCCCACAGTAAACAACTGATTATTCGTATGAAACTTTCTGCTCTTACACACTCTGTTTTACTGAGTAGTATGCTATAGTTTTCTTGAGTACAGACCCATTAGTTGAGAAGATATTGAGAGTTGAAATTTTTTTGGGTCATGGTTTTGCTGTGAAATGGGGCCCTTATAATTCCCACAGTAAACAGCTGATTATTCTTATGAACCTTTCTGCTCTTACACACTCTGTTTTACTGAGTAGTATGCTATAGTTTTCTTGAGTACAGACCCATTAGTTGAGAAGATATTGAGAGTTGAAATTTTTTTGGGTCATGGTTTTGCTGTGAAATGGGGCCCTTATAATTCCCACAGTAAACAACTGAATATTCGTATGAAACTTTCTGCTCTTACACACTCTGTTTTACTGAGTAGTATGCTATAGTTTTCTTGAGTACAGTCCCATTAGTTGAGAAGATATTGAGAGTTGAAATTTTTTTGGGTCATGGTTTTGCTGTGAAATGGGGCCCTTATAATTCCCACAGTAAACAGCTGATTATTCTTATGAACCTTTCTGCTCTTACACACTCTGTTTTACTGAGTAGTATGCTATAGTTTTCTTGAGTACAGACCCATTAGTTGAGAAGATATTGAGAGTTGAAATTTTTTTGGGTCATGGTTTTGCTGTGAAATGGGGCCCTTATAATTTCCACAGTAAACAACTGAATATTCGTATGAAACTTTCTGCTCTTACACACTCTGTTTTACTGAGTAGTATGCTATAGTTTTCTTGAGTACAGACCCATTAGTAGAGAAGATATTGAGAGTTGAAATTCTTTTGGGTCATGCTTTTGCTGTGAAATGGGGCCCTTATAATTCCCACAGTAAACAACTGATTATTCGTATGAAACTTTCTGCTCTTACACACTCTGTTTTACTGAGGAGTATGCTATAGTTTTCTTGAGTACAGACCCATTAGTTGAGAAGATATTGAGTCTTGAATTTTTTTTGGTTTATGGTTTTGCTGTGAAATGGGGCCCTTATAATTCCCACAGTAAACAACTGATTATTCGTATGAAACTTTCTGCTCTTACACACTCTGTTTTACTGAGTAGTATGCTATAGTTTCCTTGGGTACAGATCCATAAATTGAGAAGATATTGAGAGATGAAATTATTTTTGGTCATGGTTTTGCTGTGAAATGGGGCCCTTACAATTCCCACAGTAAACAACAGATTATTCGTATGAAACTTTCTGCTCTTACACACTCTGTTTTACTGAGTAGTATGCTATAGTTTTCTTGAGTACAGATCCATTAGTTGAGAAGATATTGAGAGTTGAATTTTTTTTTTTGGGTCATGGTTTTGCTGTGAAATGGAGCCCTTATAATTCCCACAGTAAACAACAGATTATTCGTATGAAATTTTGTGCAATTACACACTCTGTTTTACTGAGTAGTATGCTATAGTTTTCTTGAGTACAGACCCATTAGTTGAGAAGATATTGGGAGTTGAAATTTTTTTGGGTCATGGTTTTGCTGTGAAATGGGGCCCTTATAATTCCCACAGTAAACAACTGATTATTCGTATGAAACTTTCTGCTCTTACACACTCTGTTTTACTGAGTAGTATGCTATAGTTTTCTTGAGTACAGACCCATTAGTTGAGAAGATATTGAGAGTTGAAATTTTTTTGGGTCATGGTTTTGCTGTGAAATGGGGCCCTTATAATTCCCACAGTAAACAGCTGATTATTCTTATGAACCTTTCTGCTCTTACACACTCTGTTTTACTGAGTAGTATGCTATAGTTTTCTTGAGTACAGACCCATTAGTTGAGAAGATATTGAGAGTTGAAATTTTTTTGGGTCATGGTTTTGCTGTGAAATGGGGCCCTTATAATTCCCACAGTAAACAACTGAATATTCGTATGAAACTTTCTGCTCTTACACACTCTGTTTTACTGAGTAGTATGCTATAGTTTTCTTGAGTACAGACCCATTAGTAGAGAAGATATTGAGAGTTGAAATTCTTTTGGGTCATGCTTTTGCTGTGAAATGGGGCCCTTATAATTCCCACAGTAAACAACTGATTATTCGTATGAAACTTTCTGCTCTTACACACTCTGTTTTACTGAGGAGTATGCTATAGTTTTCTTGAGTACAGACCCATTAGTTGAGAAGATATTGAGTGTTCAATTTTTTTTGGTTTATGGTTTTGCTGTGAAATGGGGCCCTTATAATTCCCACAGTAAACAACTGATTATTCGTATGAAACTTTCTGCTCTTACACACTCTGTTTTACTGAGTAGTATGCTATAGTTTTCTTGAGTACAGACCCATTAGTTGAGAAGATATTGAGAGTTGAAATTTTTTTGGGTCATGGTTTTGCTGTGAAATGGGGCCCTTATAATTCCAACAGTAAACAGCTGATTATTCTTATGAAACTTTCTGCTCTTACACACTCTGTTTTACTGAGTAGTATGCTATAGTTTTCTTGAGTACAGACCCATTAGTTGAGAAGATATTGAGAGTTGAAATTTTTTTGGGTCATGGTTTTGCTGTGAAATGGGGCCCTTATAACTCCCACAGTAAACAACTGATTATTCGTATGAAATTTTGTGCAATTACACACTCTGTTTTACTGAGTAGTATGCTATAGTTTTCTTGAGTACAGACCCATTAGTTGAGAAGATATTGAGAGTTGAAATTCTTTTGGGTCAGGCTTTTGCTGTGAAATGGGGCCCTTATAATTCCCACAGTAAACAACTGATTATTCGTATGAAACTTTCTGCTCTTACACACTCTGTTTTACTGAGTAGTATGCTATAGTTTTCTTGAGTACAGACCCATTAGTTGAGAAGATATTGAGAGTTGAAATTTTTTTGGGTCATGGTTTTGCTGTGAAATAGGGCCCTTATAATTCCCACAGTAAACAGCTGATTATTCTTATGAACCTTTCTGCTCTTACACACTCTGTTTTACTGAGTAGTATGCTATAGTTTTCTTGAGTACAGACCCATTAGTTGAGAAGATATTGAGAGTTGAAATTGTTTTGGGTCATGAATTTGCTGTGAAATAGGGCCCTTATAACTCCCACAGTAAACAACTGATTATTCGTATGAAATTTTGTGCAATTACACACTCTGTTTTACTAAGAAGTATGCTATAGTTTTCTTGAGTACAGACCCATTAGTTGAGAATATATTGAGAATTGAAATTTTTTTGGGTCATGGTTTTGTTGTGAAATGGGGCCCTTATAATTCCCACAGTAAACAACTGAATATTCGTATGAAACTTTCTGCTCTTACACACTCTGTTTTACTGAGTAAAATGCTATAGTTTTCTTGAGTACAGACCCATTAGTTGAGAAGATATTGGGAGTTGAAATTTTTTTGGGTCATGGTTTTGCCGTGAAATGGGGCCCTTATAACTCCCACAGTAAACAACTGATTATTCGTATGAAATTTTGTGCAATTACACACTCTGTTTTACTAAGTAGTATGCTATAGTTTTCTTGAGTACAGACCCATTAGTTGAGAAGATATTGAGAGTTGAAATTCTTTTGGGTCATGCTTTTGCTGTGAAATGGGGCCCTTATAATTCCCACAGTAAACAACTGATTATTCGTATGAAACTTTCTGCTCTTACACACTCTGTTTTACTGAGTAGTATGCTATAGTTTTCTTGAGTACAGACCCATTAGTTGAGAAGATATTGAGAGTTGAAATTTTTTTGGGTCATGGTTTTGCTGTGAAATGGGGCCCTTATAATTCCCACAGTAAACAGCTGATTATTCTTATGAACCTTTCTGCTCTTACACACTCTGTTTTACTGAGTAGTATGCTATAGTTTTCTTGAGTACAGACCCATTAGTTGAGAAGATATTGAGAGTTGAAATTTTTTTGGGTCATGGTTTTGCTGTGAAATGGGGCCCTTATAATTCCCACAGTAAACAACTGAATATTCGTATGAAACTTTCTGCTCTTACACACTCTGTTTTACTGAGTAGTATGCTATAGTTTTCTTGAGTACAGACCCATTAGTAGAGAAGATATTGAGAGTTGAAATTCTTTTGGGTCATGCTTTTGCTGTGAAATGGGGCCCTTATAATTCCCACAGTAAACAACTGATTATTCGTATGAAACTTTCTGCTCTTACACACTCTGTTTTACTGAGGAGTATGCTATAGTTTTCTTGAGTACAGACCCATTAGTTGAGAAGATATTGAGTGTTGAATTTTTTTTGGTTTATGGTTTTGCTGTGAAATGGGGCCCTTATAATTCCCACAGTAAACAACTGATTATTCGTATGAAACTTTCTGCTCTTACACACTCTGTTTTACTGAGTAGTATGCTATAGTTTTCTTGAGTACAGACCCATTAGTTGAGAAGATATTGAGAGTTGAAATTTTTTTGGGTCATGGTTTTGCTGTGAAATGGGGCCCTTATAATTCCAACAGTAAACAGCTGATTATTCTTATGAAACTTTCTGCTCTTACACACTCTGTTTTACTGAGTAGTATGCTATAGTTTTCTTGAGTACAGACCCATTAGTTGAGAAGATATTGAGAGTTGAAATTTTTTTGGGTCATGGTTTTGCTGTGAAATGGGGCCCTTATAACTCCCACAGTAAACAACTGATTATTCGTATGAAATTTTGTGCAATTACACACTCTGTTTTACTGAGTAGTATGCTATAGTTTTCTTGAGTACAGACCCATTAGTTGAGAAGATATTGAGAGTTGAAATTTTTTTGGGTCATGGTTTTGCTGTGAAATGGGGCCCTTATAATTCCCACAGTAAACAGCTGATTATTCTTATGAACCTTTCTGCTCTTACACACTCTGTTTTACTGAGTAGTATGCTATAGTTTTCTTGAGTACAGACCCATTAGTTGAGAAGATATTGAGAGTTGAAATTGTTTTGGGTCATGAATTTGCTGTGAAATGGGGCCCTTATAACTCCCACAGTAAACAACTGATTATTCGTATGAAATTTTGTGCAATTACACACTCTGTTTTACTAAGAAGTATGCTATAGTTTTCTTGAGTACAGACCCATTAGTTGAGAATATATTGAGAATTGAAATTTTTTTGGGTCATGGTTTTGTTGTGAAATGGGGCCCTTATAATTCCCACAGTAAACAACTGAATATTCGTATAAAACTTTCTGCTCTTACACACTCTGTTTTACTGAGTAGTATGCTATAGTTTTCTTGAGTACAGACCCATTAGTTGAGAAGATATTGGGAGTTGAAATTTTTTTGGGTCATGGTTTTGCCGTGAAATGGGGCCCTTATAACTCCCACAGTAAACAACTGATTATTCGTATGAAATTTTGTGCAATTACACACTCTGTTTTACTGAGTAGTATGCTATAGTTTTCTTGAGTACAGACCCATTAGTTGAGAATATATTGAGAATTGAAATTTTTTTGGGTCATGGTTTTGTTGTGAAATGGGGCCCTTATAATTCCCACAGTAAACAACTGAATATTCGTATGAAACTTTCTGCTCTTACACACTCTGTTTTACTGAGTAGTATGCTATAGTTTTCTTGAGTACAGACCCATTAGTTGAGAAGATATTGGGAGTTGAAATTTTTTTGGGTCATGGTTTTGCCGTGAAATGGGGCCCTTATAACTCCCACAGTAAACAACTGATTATTCGTATGAAATTTTGTGCAATTACACACTCTGTTTTACTAAGTAGTATGCTATAGTTTTCTTGAGTACAGACCCATTAGTTGAGAAGATATTGAGAGTTGAAATTCTTTTGGGTCATGCTTTTGCTGTGAAATGGGGCCCTTATAATTCCCACAGTAAACAACTGATTATTCGTATGAAACTTTCTGCTCTTACACACTCTGTTTTACTGAGTAGTATGCTATAGTTTTCTTGAGTACAGACCCATTAGTTGAGAAGATATTGAGAGTTGAAATTTTTTTGGGTCATGGTTTTGCTGTGAAATGGGGCCCTTATAATTCCCACAGTAAACAGCTGATTATTCTTATGAACCTTTCTGCTCTTACACACTCTGTTTTACTGAGTAGTATGCTATAGTTTTCTTGAGTACAGACCCATTAGTTGAGAAGATATTGAGAGTTGAAATTTTTTTGGGTCATGGTTTTGCTGTGAAATGGGGCCCTTATAATTCCCACAGTAAACAACTGAATATTCGTATGAAACTTTCTGCTCTTACACACTCTCTTTTACTGAGTAGTATGCTATAGTTTTCTTGAGTACAGACCCATTAGTAGAGAAGATATTGAGAGTTGAAATTCTTTTGGGTCATGCTTTTGCTGTGAAATGGGGCCCTTATAATTCCCACAGTAAACAACTGATTATTCGTATGAAACTTTCTGCTCTTACACACTCTGTTTTACTGAGGAGTATGCTATAGTTTTCTTGAGTACAGACCCATTAGTTGAGAAGATATTGAGTGTTGAATTTTTTTTGGTTTATGGTTTTGCTGTGAAATGGGGCCCTTATAATTCCCACAGTAAACAACTGATTATTCGTATGAAACTTTCTGCTCTTACACACTCTGTTTTACTGAGTAGTATGCTATAGTTTTCTTGAGTACAGACCCATTAGTTGAGAAGATATTGAGAGTTGAAATTTTTTTGGGTCATGGTTTTGCTGTGAAATGGGGCCCTTATAATTCCAACAGTAAACAGCTGATTATTCTTATGAAACTTTCTGCTCTTACACACTCTGTTTTACTGAGTAGTATGCTATAGTTTTCTTGAGTACAGACCCATTAGTTGAGAAGATATTGAGAGTTGAAATTTTTTTGGGTCATGGTTTTGCTGTGAAATGGGGCCCTTATAACTCCCACAGTAAACAACTGATTATTCGTATGAAATTTTGTGCAATTACACACTCTGTTTTACTGAGTAGTATGCTATAGTTTTCTTGAGTACAGACCCATTAGTTGAGAAGATATTGAGAGTTGAAATTTTTTTGGGTCATGGTTTTGCTGTGAAATGGGGCCCTTATAATTCCCACAGTAAACAGCTGATTATTCTTATGAACCTTTCTGCTCTTACACACTCTGTTTTACTGAGTAGTATGCTATAGTTTTCTTGAGTACAGACCCATTAGTTGAGAAGATATTGAGAGTTGAAATTGTTTTGGGTCATGAATTTGCTGTGAAATGGGGCCCTTATAACTCCCACAGTAAACAACTGATTATTCGTATGAAATTTTGTGCAATTACACACTCTGTTTTACTAAGAAGTATGCTATAGTTTTCTTGAGTACAGACCCATTAGTTGAGAATATATTGAGAATTGAAATTTTTTTGGGTCATGGTTTTGTTGTGAAATGGGGCCCTTATAATTCCCACAGTAAACAACTGAATATTCGTATGAAACTTTCTGCTCTTACACACTCTGTTTTACTGAGTAGTATGCTATAGTTTTCTTGAGTACAGACCCATTAGTTGAGAAGATATTGGGAGTTGAAATTTTTTTGGGTCATGGTTTTGCCGTGAAATGGGGCCCTTATAACTCCCACAGTAAACAACTGATTATTCGTATGAAATTTTGTGCAATTACACACTCTGTTTTACTGAGTAGTATGCTATAGTTTTCATGAGTACAAACCCATTAGTTGAGAAGATATTGAGTGTTGAAATTTTTTTGGGTCATGGTTTTGCTGTGAAATGGGGCCCTTATAATTCCCACAGTAAACAGCTGATTATTCTTATGAACCTTTCTGCTCTTACACACTCTGTTTTACTGAGTAGTATGCTATAGTTTTCTTGAGTACAAACCCATTAGTTGAGAAGATATTGAGAGTTGAAATTTTTTTGGGTCATGGTTTTGCTGTGAAATGGGGCCCTTATAATTCCCACAGTAAACAGCTGATTATTCTTATGAACCTTTCTGCTCTTACACACTCTGTTTTACTGAGTAGTATGCTATAGTTTTCTTGAGTACAGACCCATTAGTTGAGAAGATATTGAGAGTTGAAATTTTTTTGGGTCATGGTTTTGTTGTGAAATGGGGCCCTTATAACTCCCACAGTAAACAGCTGATTATTCTTATGAACCTTTCTGCTCTTACACACTCTGTTTTACTGAGTAGTATGCTATAGTTTTCTTGAGTACTGACCCATTAGTTGAGAAGATATTGAGAGTTGAAATTTTTTTGGGTCATGGTTTTGCTGTGAAATGGGGCCCTTATAATTCCCACAGTAAACAACTGCTTATTCGTATGAAACTTTCTGCTTTTACACACTCTGTTTTACTGAGTAGTATGCTATAGTTTTCTTGAGTTCAGATCCATTAGTTGAGAAGATATTGAGAGTTGAAATTTTTTTGGGTCATGGTTTTGCTGTGAAATGGGGCCCTTATAACTCCCACAGTAAACAACTGATTATTCGTATGAAATTTTGTGCAATTACACACTCTGTTTTACTGAGTAGTATGCTATAGTTTTCTTGAGTACAGACCCATTAGTTGAGAAGATATTGAGAGTTGAAATTTTTTTGGGTCATGGTTTTGCTGAGAAATGGGCCCTTATAATTCCCACAGTAAACAGCTGATTATTCGTATGAAACTTTCTGCTCTTACACACTCTGTTTTACTGAGTAGTATGCTATAGTTTTCTTGTGTACAGACCCATTAGTTGAGAAGATATTGAGAGTTGAAATTTTTTTGGGTCATGGTTTTGCTGTGAAATGGGGCCCTTATAATTCTCACAGTAAACAACTGATTATTCGTATGAAACTTTCTGCTCTTACACACTCTGTTTTACTGAGTAGTATGCTATAGTTTTCTTGAGTACAGACCCATTAGTTGAGAAGATATTGAGAGTTGAAATTTTTTTGGGTCATGGTTTTGCTGTGAAATGGGGCCCTTATAACTCCCACAGTAAACAGCTGATTATTCTTATGAAATTTTGTGCAATTACACACTCTGTTTTACTGAGTAGTATGCTATAGTTTTCTTGAGTACAGACCCATTAGTTGAGAAGATATTGAGAGTTGAAATTTTTTTGGGTCATGGTTTTGCTGTGAAATGGGCCCTTATAATTCCCACAGTAAACAGCTGATTATTCGTATGAAACTTTCTGCTCTTACACACTCTGTTTTACTGAGTAGTATGCTATAGTTTTCTTGTGTACAGACCCATTAGTTGAGAAGATATTGAGAGTTGAAATTTTTTTGGGTCATGGTTTTGCTGTGAAATGGGGCCCTTATAATTCCCACAGTAAACAACTGATTATTCGTATGAAACTTTCTGCTCTTACACACTCTGTTTTACTGAGTAGTATGCTATAGTTTTCTTGAGTACAGACCCATTAGTTGAGAAGATATTGAGAGTTGAAATTTTTTTGGGTCATGGTTTTACTGTGAAATTGGGTGCTTATAATTCCCACAGTAACCAACAGATTATTCGTATGAAATTTTGTGGTCTTACACACTCTGTTTTACTGAGTAGTATGCTATAGTTTTCTTGAGTACAGATCCATTACTTGAGAAGATATTGAGAGTTGAAATTTGTTTGGGTCATGGTTTTGCTGTGAAATGGGGCCCTTACAACTCCTACAGTGTACAACTGATTATTCGTATGAAACTTTCTGCTCTTACACACTCTGTTTTACTGGAACCGTCATCCTATCATTGCAAGAAGGATAAGCGAACTGTTTCTTGATCCAAATTAACCAATACTAGTTTCAACGTTTTGAATAATGAAGTTTCTCGATAATTGAATGACGCAGATGCCCTAGAAGGTTTGAACGAAATTAATACTCTCCGGTAGGATAGTTGTATAAGGGTTGATCGTCAATAACTGCATGAAATAGCGTAATGTTGACAAATATTACTTTATTTAGGTAGGCCAATTTAAAAACCGATTAATTATGAATAAGACTGATTTTTTTGTTAAAAATCTAAGTTGAACAGTGATTTAGGTATTTTGAATTTTTTAGGTCGTTTCAGGAATATACTTGTTGTCAATCACTTGTCCCACTCCGTGTCAAACACTTGTACCACCGAAAATTCGGTATATCAATCACCGGGTCATTGAAATACTTTAAAAAAGTAATAATTTTTTGTTGACATAAAAATCGAATTTACTGAATACATAATACGATCTAATGGAGCGGCACAATTGTACCAACCAACACCAGGAGCCAAAATAACGGAAGATATTCTAAACGAAACTCGAATTTTTTTTTAAGCTCTAAATTACTGGTCCCTTCACCCTATTTGTTTTGTGTGAGTGCTTTTTTAAACTCATTTTTCGAAAAAAATAAGCATACGCTTAAAAAAAAACCCTTTAGTCTGTTGTTTATTTTAAACTTCTCTGTCATAAACCTATTTATTTCAAACATTACTCTGAACAAAATTATTATTTAACAGTTCTGAGGTCTGAATATATCTATACCAATTTAAATCTTTTAAATCTTTAGATCTTTTAAAACGATTCCTTTTTTTTTTTGTGATGGTGCGGATTTCAGCCTCGTCAAATTCGATGATAGGTGGGGGTAGAATGGTGCTGATGGGTATGGCTTACATCTTCGTTGAACTCGATGATTACCCTGTCAGATTTGGAGGTGTTTGGATCTGGCACAATTTAGGTGCGCCAGAACCGTTATTTTCCCTCTACTGATGATCTCGGGCAAAACCTAATTTCCTTTCCCTGTACCTAATTGAAACATCAAATTTGATCTATGATTTCCTGTTTTGGGGGTAATACTAACCACATTTACAGATTCTTCCTTCCGATTGATTGAATATTAATAATGTCAGATCCTATAGGAAATTATAAAATAATTATCTAAAATTTATTTATAAAGATTATAAATAAAAAAAAACGGTTTTTTATTAGATGCATAAAAAATATCATGAAGGCATTCTTAAAATTTATCATTAAACTTATAATACGTGACTTTAGGCCACTTGACATTTAAGAAATGCCCACAGTACCGGCATTTTCCCTCTACTATCATCCAATTGTAAATGTAAATGGATCAAATTTTAAGTTTGTTTTTTTAAAACCATTTCCGGTGTGGCACAAATAACTCACTTTAATGTTTGTATTCTAATTGCACAAGTATGTATTTATCTTCACGTTGTATTTGAAAAACGTTTCCAGAAAAATTAATCCATTTAAGTGTTTGAAAGAGGTTAGGATTCCCTCTTATGGATTATTTTAAATTATTATAAAATATGCGGATCTTATAAAGTTTGCGAGAAATAAATAAGTAGCTAAAAATTTGAGTTGAAGTACATCGCTTGCGCAGAAATTGGTATTTTTTTCCCCCATCTTGATTAAATAACGTTAAGTAATTGAGTAACTTAATAAACAATCCTCATTCATTAAACATGGATGAATTCAAATATTTCATAAAATCCTTAATAAAGCGAGTTTTACAATTACAAACACCTGCAAGAAATATGGCAATTGTTTTTTATCCTTGGAAAATAATCCCCATCATGGCGTAACAAAATTAGACAAAAATGAAAGCTTAATAAACCCAAATATGAAACAATTAATGCGTTTCATACTAGTTTAGTTTTTGTGTAGCATCTACTGCGGTAAAACTTCTCGCTTTTGTTTCAAAAAAGTTGATTTTTATGAAGGTTTCTTTGGGTAAACTTGGGCCGTCACCTCAGTTTTAGGTATACTTCAATTTTAGCAACTCTGTGAAAATTCGAAGAAAGTGCAAAATAAGTATGAACCTTAAAATGACTATGAAAAAGGTGTGTTAAGAGTTCACTTTTGTTGACTTTATTCTTTCCTAGACTACCTCAAATCTTTACAAATTTTTAGTAGGAATATTTTTGGGAATGGTGTACCCTCAATAAAGCAAAAACATTTTTAAGGGATCGCAAGAGAAGTTAAAATCTCTACCCCAGACTGCAATCAAAAGCATTAACGTTTCTTTTTCTATTTGAAATACTCTTATCGCAGTTTCTATATCTTCATTACGTATGCAGAGCGACTTGACGCAGCGTCACCTCCTTTCACCAACTCATAAATTACTTAAAGAGAATTCAGTTGCTCTGAAAAGATTATTCAACACATGTAAATATATTTTATGTTTTTTAGAAAATGGAATTAATAAACTAGCTAAAAATTAATTCTACAGTAAGTAAATAACAATGCTCAGAAAATGCTGTTCTTTTACACTCTTAAATAAGCACCACAGTAGCCGAGCGGTTAGATGAGGGACCGTAAAGCGTATTGTAGTATTTATTTAGTAGTCAATGTGAGAAATTTATCAGTAAAGTAGGTTTGTTAGACGGCTCCGTTCAGGACACTTAATTTGGTAGTTAGACGTGAAGCCCACCTGAAAAAGTAGGCACTACTTTACTTACACTCTTAATTCTTTTCGTTCAAAGAAATTTTGCATATCAATAAAAGTGAAAAATAGTTATGAATCAATAAAAACTGTCCGGTAGGACAGTTGTATAAGAGTTGATCGTCAAAAACTGCACAAAAAAGCGTAACGTTGAAAAACACCCAACTTTGTCAATTTCTTTCTCTTTTTCTATAAAAGATTAAATTCCCAAATTTTCTTTAAAATATAGGGCGAATTCTCCTTTATAACTGTACTTTTCTTTTGCAACAACACAGAGCTTATAGATTTCGTTTTTACAAAACGGGATTTAATGAATCAACATATCAATCCACATCTTTATTTTAACAAATTTTGTTTAGTTTATATTTAAATAATAAACAAGGGAAATGGATGACAAATTAAGTAGCCAACATAGTTTGATTGCAAACTCAGTTCACCTCTAGTGAACCACACCACTACTGGCCAATCTTTCACTTTCAACTAACACCTGTTATTCATTAGTGGCGTCGCAACAGAAGAAGAAGGTGATGTATAACATGGCTACTATAAGAATGATTTAGTCTGCTTGTTTCATGGTTTTCATATTTGGTCTGATTAGTCGCATTATTTGGGATAATGTTTCCCTCATTCGTTTAAGAAAACTTTCTAACTAATTCGTTTTGTAGCCAACTAATTATTGTAGAGCAGGATCAGAGGAGAGTTGGGCCGACTTACTTTAATGGCCACAGCCTCTAAAGGATAAAATGGTACTTTTATTTAACAGGAAACCTAACAGATTCTAGAGAGACTCATTTGACTTTCTCGTACTGTAATAACTGTTATAGTACAGACATCCTTACAGAATAGGATAGAAACAGTATCTATTTTCAAACAATTGTTGATGAATTGCCAGTTTTTTCCTTTCTTCCATTTTTTAGTTTAATTCTGATTAATAACATCCTTCAAAACTAGAACTATAATTTAATAAGACAGCTAAAATAATTTTAGAACGATCTCTTCAGTATTGATTAATATAAATACTTGTCTACAGTTTCCTTTTTGAAATCAAGAAAGATGGTAAAAGAAATGAAATGGCTGATTTATTTATTTAGTAATCACAAACTACTTTAGACACAAAACCGCAATTCTTTCAAAATGGCAATGATTGTGAACTCAAAGGAAAATTTCATTAGCATCCTAATGTATGCACAGAAAATCCTTGAACTGTTGTAAAAATAACAGCTTTCTGTCTTAAGTGGGGCTGAGCCTTTTATATATTTAGTAAGTTTAAATGGAAAAAGCGTCTACAGCCTTCAAGAACAAGATACATACTAAGCAGTGAACCGCTTCTGAATGTGAATCATTTCCTCTGAATCACTTCCTTTCTTAAGCAATTCTCATTGTACGCTTTGTCTTTTTTTTATTTAATGCAAAAGTAGATTAATGGTACGGTAAAAAGACATTCTTTGATTTAATTTTCATTTTTAAGATGGTTTAACATTTAGTTGTGTGCATTTTGTTATTTATAACTTCCTTCAAAACTAGAACTATAAAATCTAATAATTTCAAAATCTGATAGATCAGCCAGACAATATACGTAATAACAAGACTATCTCTCTCCACATTTCATTGATTAATGCTAAAATTTCTCTAATATTGTTGTTAATATTTTCAACAGGATATTGTTAGTCATTATGATAATTACTGATAATATTTCTGGACCAAGGAAGGACCGCCTTTATTTTTATTTTTTATTAAAAAAAGATGAATACACAATTTTGGGCATTAAATTCATAAATTTGAAAAGATTGAAACATTATTTTGCGAGGGCATTAACTTTTGCGATTTTTTTGTTTTACTTTAAAATTTACTAAACTGCTAAGTGCTGCCCTACTAGATTTCTTTCACTTTTATTATCTAATCCCCTCAGAAAAATGGACTGTAAACAGATATACTGAAATTTTAACATAAATTACAAATTAATAATACTTCCTCTGAAATGAAAATTGATGTTATTTTTAATTGAATTCTGAAATTTCCTGCGACTTAAAAGATCTAATTAAATATTCTAAAAACGTTTAGATTAAATTCCACGTTATGGACTTCAGTAAGAATTTCTCACTCTAATCTAAATTTAAAGCAATTAAAATATTAAAATCAAGATGGCATCCTTTTACATCCTTTGCATTCAAGATGCAATTGCTTTTTCTGTCGGACGTTTTCCATCTTAATATTAATACCTGCCCTAGAAAACATTTCGTTCAATTTAGTTTAGTTCAGTTTAGTTTCGTAGTGAAACTATTATTGAAATCTATAATAGTTTCACTACGCTGCAAACATGTCAATCAAAATAATCCTTTATAATAGTCAATTAGATAAATAGCTAATGCAAAATAAATCAAGTATTATACAGCCACAATACAACCCTATTTCTTCTGAAACGTTTATCCCGAATAAAGACGCACCATTCTGTTATTCTTTAAATCACAAATTTTCTACTAAATTTCAACATTTCATTTGATTCTTGTCACTTTAAAAGAAAACTACCCACCGCCTTATATTATATCCTTAATCGAGTTTTCGGGAAAAATGTTTCCAAAAAAAAAAGTTGTAAATTTGTGTTAAAAATCACCATGATGAGCCGTATCCGGTAAAAAATCACAATGGGAAATCTGCACGGATAACTTGAAGGTTGATAGAACCGATATTATCTCTTTATTAGATATTATTCCATAAATTGCTTACATTTCGTAGGACTTCGCCTAAATGTTTCCGCAGAACTTCTATATCAATTTAAACACATACTTACTATTTTTGAGGCTTTGCAAAAATACTTACCTGAAAACATAAAAAACACAAATTAATACTTAATTTAAGAAGATATATCAGAGATATAGATTATGTTTTGTTTAAAGATACTTTTATAATTTATAAAGAAATCGATCAAGTAAGTGAAGGTGTTGGTGAATCAAAAATACAGCATTATCCGAATAAAGCAATAATCGAATTAATAATCGCACCAATCACTTAGGAAGCAAACACATAAACAAGAAAATGAAGTCTTTGAAGACCAACCTCTCAGTGTCCCTGTCTTTTATCCTTCAAATTATTTTATTGAAGAAAACAAGGAAGCGCCCACAATATGCTCACACATAAACAGTATTATTGTGATGTTCATTTACGGGATTTTACCGTTTAGTAATGTTCTACAGGTGGTTTTGTTCTAAATAAAGAGCAATAAAGTGTTCTATCTGTACCGTTAGATCGCCCACAGCTTATTTGGAATATAATCGAACAGTTCAGTTGACAGTTAATCACTCCTACAGTTTTTTAATTTTTAAAATTACAATTCATTTGATTTCAACAACAAAGTTATCTAGGTCTTTTAATAACTTGAATCCTTTAGTCTGTTAGTATTTTCATAAGATCATAAAATACTGCAAAGTTTTAGGATATAAATCTAAACCGCCCACATCTATTGCGCATGATACTGTGTCCCATTTTTCATTTTTTCATGATTTCTCATTCTTCTTCCTGATTAAATACCCCGATAGAGTTGCTAAAAATTTAAATCCTCATCATAAAGTGTTTTAACGAGTAAGAGAACGTTTTTGATTTATTTTTTATCCCATAAATCCTGATTTTTCTTGACCATATGCAAGCCATGTAATCAGAAAGAATACTAAAAACAAGAGACAAATATTTCCAATTATATTCTGCAACTAGTTAAAATGGAAGAAAACAACTATGAAGAAAAAAATAATGAGATTGTGGCTATAAAAACATCCTCGATTTAGAAGAAACCAAAAGAATAAAATGTAAAAAACTAATTTAAGTTTTTATCTAGAACCAAGGAAATTACATTGATATTATTTCTCAGCTAATCTGGACTTCCTAATCACAAATCTCTCTCTTTCATTCCGAGCTTAAAACAACTGCTTGTAAAAATATTTTGTTGATTAAATTGCGGTACAGAAACAGCAGTTTATTGCTCTTTAGAACAAAACCACCAGTAGAACATTTACTAAACGGTAAAATCCCATAAATGAATATAGAGAATATAGAAATTTCGATAAATTACGCAAATTATCCAGACAGTAAATACCGCTGAGCTAGCAAGAAATAGGATTGGGAAATCTTATTGAAATTAGGATCTATTTTCCACTTGCAAGCGTTTTGTAACCATTATTAAACATCTCCTTATTAAACGTTTATATAGTCACTGTGTAGAATTAATAGAAAACACTTATAAATTAATGTATATCTGCGTTTTAATTACACTCAGAAGAAAAGTAACAGCTTTCTTATCAAATATCTGAACAACATATCTAATAAACGTTCAAAACAAACCAAATATATGTAATATTTATCGTTGAAGGCGCCCTATTTCATTTCAAAGTTTAATCGCTTACAAAGGTTTGATAAACAATCGCGCAACTTAGAAATTTAATTAAAAATCGACGAGTGTGCTGCAAAAGTAGATTTATGTTTCTCTATTATATGAAAATAGTGTTATTTCTATCTGGCATTTAAATCAATTTATTTAAAACAGATATTTTCATTATTTATTTAAATATCTAGGCACTGGTACCATTTTATTTAAGAAAATGATCAAAAATATTAATAGACTTTCATTTTCTCCAACTTTTGGAACTTAAACCACATTCACCTCATTCTTCTTCCTATTCTGCAGTCTGTTCCGCTTCAACAGCAGCCCTATTGAAGCCCCTATGAAAGGAGAATTTATTTTACAAAGGTACCACTATATAATAACAATTTATAATCATTCGATTCTATGGAACTACTCTCAGAGGGAAGTAATACCCTATTCTTCCTCAAAACACATACAAATGGATTCTTCTGCAAAAATAGCTCAATAATAATCACAGATGAAAAGCAAATATGAATTTTAGAGAAAATCGTTGAAGTCATCTCCGAGAAAAATCTATGAGAAAGGAAAAATACGATGAGCCATTAATAATAATAATAATAATAATAAAATGTTATAGTTAATAAAAGAAAGCGAAATGGTAGCATTAAGTAATAATTTTAAATCAAACCAGAAACTGTACAAAAAAGAACACTATAACTATAAAAATCTCTGATAAAAACTGTAACATTTGCAGCAACGAAAAATGGAACGTGATGCGGAAACTTTAAGAGATTGCTTCAACAAGTTCAGAGCAGCCACACTTCCTGGTCTGGTGAGATCAAGTAAGTATCAGATCCAGTCTGGAATGCAGTCAGTACCCTGGAGCTGGTCACACTTTCAGTGGGAAACTTGGGCACAAAAGCATGATTTATGGATCTGACAACGACAAAAAAACTCTATACGCTAACAGAGATACTTTACAATCAAATACAGGAAACTTTGTGATGGAGTGCCTGCAGGAGTAAAGTCAATACAAAAAAAATACGTGTTCAGAACATTAAAAAAAAAAACATCTGAACAAACAAAAGAGTTTTTTTTTTTCTTTACATCATAATAATCTAAAGAGTAATCGATAGCCTTTCTAAACCTGTGTATTATGACAATCTAGTTTGAGAACAACAGTATTCTGGGTGAAATGATATCTGGTTTGCAGGTGTTATAGTTTCCATTGTTATACCGGAAGAATGTTGTTTGCTTTGGGCAAATTTATAAGCACGGGGATTAATTGATTAAAAAATGGATTTATCCGAGGAGTATATTGCAAACAGGATGCACTTTCCAATGACTCTATTAAAGTTTTTGTAAAAGTAACAAATTTGTTTTAATTTTAAACAAAAATTAAATTTTTCATTGCAAGCTGATCTGTAGCTAAGGAACATGGAAAGATGCTAAAGGCATTTTCTTCTTTTTTAACCCTAGACTAGCCAGTTCAAATAATCTACGGAAGAGAAAAGTCTGCAAACTTTGCAATAAATTATTACCAAGTTATTTCCGGCTTGGCAATGATTGTGAGGCGATTGTGCAACCAACCAAGTTACTGCATATAATCATTGTTATTGTTATTATTATTAGAAAATATTATGATTGTATATATTAAAACAGTCTGCGAATTATCGATATCTAAAAATTGCGCGGAACCACAGTTGAAGAGTGTGGTAACATAGCGAAATAATAATATTAACGTAAACTTTTAGGACTCCTTACTTCCCTAAATAAAAACTAAAAAATAATTCTGTCGCCAATTTTACATAATGAACAGAGGTAGGTATGTATAATGGCTTCCTATAAGGTTCCTACCAAATGAAACAACAGAAAACATTTCTAGAATCACACTGTTATTTGGGACTACAAAAACCTTATTATGCCTTTATCTTTCCAGTCAAAAAATTTGTCCATCAATTCAAGAAAAGTGTAGTTGCTTTCTTTGATGCATTAGACATTTTAATGTGATATTTTATTGCAATAGACACATTTTTAAATGAGTGTGATCCTAATTTAAAAATACAATCAGGTGAAAAAAAATAACTAATACAAATATTCACCTTAATAGTTTAATAACCTCAAAAGAAGACCTACCATTTCAGACGCCTACTTGTCTTGAAAACAAAGAAAATGTTCTGTACGAGTGTAGACGTTAACTTTGAAGAGAATTCCATAAATAAAATGTTGCTAAGTCAAAATACAATGTTGCTACTACATAATTAGTTTTAGTCATTCAAGGCTATTTCCCTCTCACACTTTTTGATTAATTAAATAACCCTAAATGCCGAAGAAAATGTTGAAAAGAGCCTAAATCTAGCGTTTGGGGAACAACCCTTGATTTAGAATTGAAAGAAAGTAATGCTTGATTTGGAATAGGAAGAAACTATAAAAGTAATAGGCATAAAAGGCAATAAAAGTAAAAGAATTTTATTTTATTCGAATCACACATGCAGTATTTCATTAAATGCAAAGCTGAAGGGACGATTAAGACCCCGAGTTGTTAGAAATCATCAGAAGAATGGTTTTAAACAGCAGTTTCAACTGTTGAGGACGAAAACGAATCTCGTCTACAAGAAAGGACACAGTGTATGACCAAAAATTGGTACTAGCTCTTAAAGGGAAAAAAAAAATTAAATATATATATCCTTCAAAATAAGATCTTCTTGCTACCAATCATCTACATTTGCCATATGGCTTACAAGAGTAGCAAGAATAGATATCATCTGAAACATTCATGTAGGAGCCAAATAAGAAGTGTTGCGTAACAAATGAAATAAATCGCAAATATAAGATATTTTAAGCACGTAATTTGAAAAATAATACTTCTATCGAAGGCCATATTGTCTTACATCTGGGAATTATCGTTCCATAATGGATACTTCATTTAGATCTAACCTGTAAATCACATAGCAGAAACTAAAATCTGACAGGTTAGATTAAATGATACTTTCAAAATTATCAATATTATTGCAAAAGTTTATTTAAACAATTAGAAAATTTGATTATTACTTAACTTGCTCCATTCGAAATTCCAGAAAAGTGTGAAGATGAACCTTTAAAGAAATCTGCGGATACAACCAACTGTTCCGCACATACTTCCGAATTGTTAAACATTGTTAAAACTATTTCCCAAGCCCCCAAAAAAATGTATTATCCAATCTGAACCTTATATCATTTATTCTCACAATTAATGCTATTTCCTCTCTGCTGCAAGGAAATGAAAATATCACTTTAATTAACAAGATTATTATTAAGAATTTGGATCTTTAATTGAACAAGGTAATTAATGTAACTAAACTTAAGTTTGCGGAAATGAAATGAATTGCTAGAAGAATTTTGCACACTTTTTAAATAAAGAAAAAAGAAAGTATAAACAAAAAATAATATTGCGAAAAATATTTATGGAACAATCCTTACTTAAATAATTCTTTCTCAATCAAAGCGCGTAGGCTTTACAACTATAGAGAAGTTATCAATAAACTTAATCTTTAAGTATAGAACAATGTAGCTCATTTAATAACATTTAATATAATTGGCTTCATTTCTTAATGAAAAGGAAAGTTTAAAAAAAGTGGAACAACCGTTTTATGGTGATCAGCTTAAATAAGATTTAGCTAAGTCGATAGATAATTTTTATCAAATTTTCTTTTTCACTAAAGACTATTTCTCAGGTAATGCGACAGAAACTGCATGTCAAATCCATGAAACCAAATAGCGCACCAATAAATTTAATGTCAAAAAAACGTGAGTTCAAATATGTTGATTTGCAAAAAAATAATTTAAAATAAAGAGCTAAAAATCTCTAAATAATTTAAAATAAAGAGCTAAAAATCTCTAAATAATTTAAAATAAAGAGCTAAAAATCTCTAAATAATTTAAAATAAAGAGCTAAAAATCTCTAAATAATTTAAAATAAAGAGCTAAAAATCTCTAAATAATTTAAAATAAAGAGCTAAAAATCTCTAAATAATTTAAAATAAAGAGCTAAAAATCTCTAAATAATTTAAAATAAAGAGCTAAAAATCTCTAAATAATTTAAAATAAAGAGCTAAAAATCTCTAAATAATTTAAAATAAAGAGCTAAAAATCTCTAAATAATTTAAAATAAAGAGCTAAAAATCTCTAAATAATTTAAAATAAAGAGCTAAAAATCTCTAAATAATTTAAAATAAAGAGCTAAAAATCTCTAAATAATTTAAAATAAAGAGCTAAAAATCTCTAAATTTATTCAATAGAATGGTTCACTCAACCTATTTTTTTCACCAAATTTGAAATTTTACTAACCTATTTAATTCCTACTACCATTTCACAGGTATAAAGTAGATACGTAATTTTTAAATGCCACATTAGAGGAAAATTCAAGACTTGAATCAATTTTCATGAGAAAATATGAAAAATAAAATTATAGATCTACATGTAAACAATTCGGACACAAAATTTAATGAAAATTGGTTGCAGCTGTTAACGAAATAATCACTAAAAACTTTTTAAAAAATCGACTTAGCAAAGTGGCACTCAAAATTTAGCTATCTCAGGCTTTTCCTTTTTTTGAGTTATGCTGCTAACACACACATAAAAAAGTTAGACAGAAATACACACATCACACACAGAACAATGAATAAAAATCACTTCTTTTTTTGGGGGGGTGGGGACTCAAATAAGGTCAAAATCGATTGCTATAAAAACTCATGTCGAAAATCTGCACAAATATTGTTACCTTCACTAACTAGAGACCTGGAGGCAGTCAAATAAATTCGTTCTATTTTTATTACAGCGTCTAAACAAAAAATGATAAAAGATAAATCAATTAGATCAGTGTTAAACGGGTAAAATTGAAACAAACTGCAAAAGAAATGGATTGTAAAAGGTTTATCACAGAACTTATCATCTGGTAATAGAACGAACCACCTACGCTGCAGCGCCACAATGTAGTTTCAAATGTTAAAAAGAAAGAGTTTGACCAACTTTCATCACAAAACAAAAAATATATTCTCTATTTTAGAAGTAATTCTTTTAGATTAAAACACAAAGAAACCAGATATAATTCTTAAAAATAAAAAACAAAATAATAATAATAAAAGAAAACACCACAAAATGGAAGAAGATAGCCAGGAGAAATTTAAGAAACACCCTTCCTTCTAAAAAGTAGCGTCGTAAAGTGTACATTTTGTACAATTTAACTTTTAGTTTATAAAATGTAGCATTTGTTTTTTTTGTTTCAAAAATGTTTTGAGCTTCAATAAATAAATTTGTATAAAAATAACAAACTGTAGAAATTGTAATCAGGATTTTTCCTCTCTTAACACTGCAATAAGTATTCCATCATTTTAATCCAAATTTAATTCGTGCATTTTAAAGGTGCAATATCAAGGATCCAACCTGCTGGTTGAATTAAGGTAATTTTGATCATAATCTCCACCCGGTCGTTCCCATTACACTGTATTTCTGACTATCGCCACCAGATCGCAATAAATATTATAGTATCTAGTGGTGGGTATCCATCTAGCGGCAATAATTCACATTTTTTTGTGAACTATCGCCCTTCAAGGCTTTTTGTAATTGTTCTACGAGTATCATTCGTATCATTTTTTGCTCCAGAGTAGAGGCAATGTAAGAGAAGAGAAGGAAAAGATTTAAGGTAAAGACTTTTAAAAACTTCTCATGGTATCCCTCTAATACACAGTCTGTTGTCCGTCCAGTTGTAGATAATAACTTTAAGCTAAGTATCTTAAGTTCTCCATTTTTTTTTTTACTTCTGAGTTCAATAAAAGAGACTGATCAGTAGATAAGTTGATCTTGGATACAAAGAAATTGAACTTTATTATTTATTATTTATTTTTTTAAGACTTAAGGCGCGTCTACATCTAAGGTTATTGGCGCCCGGAGCTTTTGTCAGTGCACTGCTGGCCTCCGGACTAAGCAGCTGGATTCGAACCCAGGACCTCCACATGGGAGTCCAGTACGCTAACCGCGTAGCTAATCCCTTCTCTTGTTGAACTTATTGTCATTAAATTACATGCTCAAACAACTTTTTATAATTATTCACAAAGAGAGAAAAACGAAGTAAACATGGAGAACCTAAGGAACATTTCAAGATTATTTTTCTGTTGGCAAATACTTTAAAGAATGATAAACAAATAGTACAGGAAATAACAATACCACAATGTAGAAGAAATAAACATTTTTACTAATTAGGAAACAAGGTAAAATTATAGAAATAGCATTGTATTCTGGATTATTTATTTATTAAGAGACAGAAACACTTTCCATAACAGACCACTCCTGTGCGGAATCCACGGATATCCAGTAACAACAAACATGATACCCAAAGTTTGTAATATCAATTCCCTCTTGTTTTTTTTTTTTTTGATGATTCGTAATTTTTTTTTGTTTTTCTAAATAACCAGGAATAAGCGTAATCTGCATTAGATGCCATAGATTGGAATGCGCTTTTATATAAGTTCCAATTAAAAAGTCACTATTTGAAAACTCACGCCAATTTAAAAACAACTTTATGCTAAATAATTTATTTAATTAATTCTAATATTTCCCATAATAATAATAAAAACATTGCCTTTTAATTAAGTAATTAAGCGATGCGATACTTTGCAATTAAGTAAATTACCCTGTGATTTCCTTAAACATGGATCCATAATAACTTAGTTCATCATTAGGTAATATGAATAATATTTTCTATCCATCATTTAAGATAAGGCATTTATGCTATTAATTGCAAATATATGCGGTATGCATATAAATTGGTTATATGCTTCGTAAAAGTCTTTAATTAATATGGGAAGTTGCAGATGTTAATGGGCTCCGGCTGTAATAATTTTCACTATATCTTGAGCGTAAGGTATGGGTGACCTTTAACGCTGGACAATCTGTTTATCCGGCTTTGCATGCTTGTCGCTCTTACTTCTTCTATTTTCTTATTATTTTCATTGGTGTGGCAACTTCATAATTAAATGGCATTTAATATCGAAGTATGTCTTTAAAAAATTCAATATTTGTTTATAGATTGTCAGTAATCTTTTTCCAAAAAAAATTAAATGATATTCAAAAAAAGATGAATCCGTCAAAGTGATCTTGTAATTTAGCACACAAGCTACAAAGATCTTTGAAAGAAAACAATATACTTGAAATCTTCTAAAAGCCAATCCTTAGATGAGCAAGAGAAATGCTATCGCTCATAGAGCATGAGTGAGAAACGCTTATCGGCGCCAAGACAAGCCACTTTAGTACCGCTAAGGGGCGGGACACCCCACGATGTTGGCATTCCTTGCCAAAAGCCTCGCCTTTAGCAAATAACGACCACCAGTTTCGCCACTATCTAAAAGTCATCCCCAGATCAACAAAAAAAAGGAGAGCAACTTCATGAGCAAAATTGCAGATAAAAACTCGTGAGGGTAATGAACCTTTTCTCAAGAGATATAAGTGATCCAAATAGTTTTAAACGGCCTTCTACCCGACCTATCACATTTCTAATTTTTAACGATAAATTTCACTCAAAGTATCGATACAGAAAGAAAAATACTTCTGAAATAACCTAACAATTAGTAAGCCTTACAATTTGTGGAAACTATTAAAAGCAATATATTGAGCGGTCTTAATTATCGGTAATTGAAGTGGCAATCCCGAAATTTGGATTTGAATAGAACAGAACAGAGATATTTGATTCAACAATGAGGCCCATTGGAAGTTTAACAGATCAAATAAAAAAGCGACGCCAACTCCTGGATAATGGTAACATCTACATGTTACTGTCACTGTTTTTATGGCCTTTTAAAGGAGAATCACTTTCAAAGCGATGAATTTAAAGTCTAAACAGATAGTTAATATTAATTAAGTATTAAATATTAATTATGCAGTCAGACAAGTACTGTCAGTTTTTTTGTAAGGATTAAAATTTTTTTCAGACAAATATCTGGATCCATCTCTGTACAACATATAACACGAGAAAAACTGGCTAGAGTGTTCACAAAAACATGCGTTCAAAGATTCTTTTTCATCAATGAGAAAATGGAGAATAGTGGATGATGGTAGAGAGAAAGAAGCGTATAATGGATCAAATGGAGATCATTTCTAGATTTGAGAAATATATACTGAGATAGCGCTTACTGAGGTATACGAGGTGTGGCTATTAAATAACGATACTGATGCGGCTACAGAAGAACTATGCATGCGCCAAATCCTAACGACCGACAGTTGTGCAGCGTAAAGCCTTCTCTTTCGATTGCAGCGTCTCACGTGTTTGTAGAGAAATCTGTCTGACCGTAAGAGGTGTTAGTTTCGTTTTGCCGAAAACATGATACTACGCATGTAGTAGAGCAACGAATTGTCGTGAAATTTCACATGAAACTGGGTGAAACCGCTACTGAAACTACTGAGAAGTTTATGGCGATGAACGTTTATCACGTGCGCGAGTTTTTGAGTGTTTCAAGCGTTTCCAAGATGGCCGAGAAGAGGTCGGAGATGATAACCGCCCGGGTCGCCCTTCCACGTCCAAAACGGATGAAAATATCGATTATAATTAATCAACATTACTACCGTGAGGTGCTTGCTCATCTCCGTGAAAGAGTAAGGACAAAAAACGACCCGATTAGTGGAAGAACAAGTCACGGGGTTCTCCATCAAGGCAACGCGCTGGCTCACACTGCATTGCGTCTGCCAAAACGTTTCTAGCCAAGTACAACATCCCAGTTTTAGGCCATCCGCCTTATTCGCCTGGCCTGGCGCCATGTGACTTTTATCTGTTTCTCAAAGTCAAATCTGCATTAAAAGGAACACGATTTCAGCAGTCCGTTGAAGCTGTGAAAGAAAAAGCGGCACGCGTCATGCAGGTGCTCACAGAAAAAGACTTCCAGCACTGTTTCGAACAATGGTAACCCTTGGAGCGTTATAGGGTTAGAGGAGGGGTGTATATTGAAGGTGATAATAACTAAATATGTATAAATTTAAAATAAAATGTTTTATAGCAATAGTCTCGTTATTTAATTTATATGTAAAGCTATAAATTAATTTGAATTGAGATATTCTAAACATTACAATAAACAAAGCGAATATGTAAAATCTACCCACATTAACACTTCAACTTTAATTGGTACTCTTTACCAACTTACTGTTAGCTTTTTGCTATTAATTTCACCACTTATAATTAAAAATTTAACACAGGTTGGATATAAAAGGAATGGCTGAAATGATAAAAGAAACTTAATTAAATTGAATTTGTAAATTCTGTTTAATTAAAAACAGAGAATTCCGCGATGGATCAAAATAACAAAGTTTTTCTATTACCTCGGTACCAATAAAGCGATGCCAGGAAGTTAATTAGATCTCACCAACTTTGCCTCTCCGTTCGATAGTAAATTCCGTCTTACACCCTCGCAGAACGCTAGTTTCTAATTTAATTACAGAACTATAGTAACTTCTAAATTTCTCATGGAATCTTATCCAGTTTAATTATGCAAACATAAACCTTCTTTTTTTATTATATAATATTATTTCTATTCCTTTTTATTTTTTATAACGGTTATCTTCAATGTTTGGTGTTTTGAATTTGACATACAGAAATTTAAAAAAATATTATTTTATATAAAGGTAATGTCATTAAAACGATGTAAAAACTTAATATCTAAGCATAGGCACTTAACGAAAAGTAAATGCTTCCTGATTTAGACTTTTAAAGCCAAGGTTATAACAGATCTATAGAAGAATTGTTGCGGATGTTTAGTAAAATATAATAAAATAAAAATTGAGTAAAAAAGATGCTCAAGTCTCCAGAAATGAGTTTAATTTCATCACTAATGCTTGTTCTTTAAGCATTCATTTTGAACACCTGTAAACAATACATTCGAAATAAGATCAACGTCAGCATACTTTCAGCAAAGTCGTAAGGTGACATCAGAGAATAATTGTCATCTGTTAAAAACCGCGAACAGTCTGACCACAATTCAGAATCATGGCCTCACTAATCAATGAACGATGGCAAAAAAAAAAAAAAAAATTGCATCTGGAATAAAGCAAATCAATGATATGATTTCTGGTTTCTTTGCGGATGAAATATCTGACATTCACTGTTGTATACTTAAGTTAAGCCAAATTAGGAATATTGGAGCTTCTACAAATAGGTTGGTCTTGAGCTATCTTTAATGGAAGCAAGAAGTAAAAAAATTCAGATTTAAATATTTTTAATAGAATTTTTAAAAAAACTGGAGAATTTGCAAGTTAGCAGGCAATTTTGACGCGGTTGGGTGATGATCCAGTGATTATATAACAAATAACTGGCCACTTGTATTTTGAAAAAACAGAAGGATTGAGCGACCGATCTCGTAATAAGGGCCAGGAAAATTAACTGATATTATTCTAAAAATCCTTTTCTCCAGAGTCACTTCAGCTAATCTGTCCATCTTATTTTAGTCATCTTAGTTACTTTCAGTCATTTTAAATTATCCTAGTTATCTTTAAGGGTTCTTAGATTCTACTTCCCAATTTTTTCTGGTTACTAAAGATCTACATTAAAGAATCCGTTCGTGCCTGGCGGATTGCTAGGTGAATAGCTACATAACCCTTTCAAAAATGATCGAACTAGTCTATCGATATATCATAGTTTCAACTTCTATATTCCAACTTCGTTTTCGTTAAAAGTTAATTGATAGTGATGTAAAGTTTTTTCACAAAAAAAGGTAAAAAGGTAATCGTATTTCTCGAAATCTATTTAATATACAGGGTGTCCCAAGCTATATGGATAACGACTTTTTCTCGGAAACTAAGATAGCTAGAAAAAAACTAAAAAATACGTGTTCCCTTAGTTTTTTGATAGAAATCCAAATTTACTTTGTAAATTTTTTTCGGTGCTTCCAGAAGCGAGATACAGGCACCAACTTCATTTTTTCAAATGAGAAGGTGCGGTTTTTATTTCAGAAATAGATTCCTCTATTTTTTTAAAGAAAAATTTACTTGAACGGTTTTTTTCTGTGAGTGATATTTTAGAAGTTATGAATGAAAACATGATTCTTATAAGAAATTTCAAAATGATAATATTATAACGGTTTTTTGATAGAATAAGAAGAAAAGTACTATTTTATTATAAATTTTACTCCTCATTAATATTACAAATCATGCACGAAATGGCCTCCACCATTAGAGATGCATAGACATGCTCTTTCCTGCCAATTGCCCCTTACTGCCAAAGAAATAGATTCGGCTTTAACCGAGGTACAGGTATCTATTATTCTCTGCTTGCAATCCCGACTTGATTCTGATACACCTAGATTTAGAAATGCTTTTAGATAAGCAGTAATAAGGAAAGAAAGAAAAAAGTTATGAATAATCACCTTGTTTTTCAGGTATCCCCAAAGGAAATAGTCCATAGGTGTCAAGCCCGGTGAGAGAGGTGGCTACTGAATCGCCCCCCGTGAATGGCATCTGTAGATGAACTAAATCAGAGATTAATAGATACCTGTAAGTCGGTTAAAGCCGAATCTATTTCTTTGGCAGTAAGGGGCAATTGGCAGGAAAGAGCATGTCTATGCATCTCTAATGGTGGAGGCCATTTCGAGCATGATTTGTAATATTAATGAGGAGTAAAATTTATAATAAAATAGTACTTTTCTTCTTATTCTATCAAAAAACCGTTATAATATTATCATTTTATCATTTCTTATAAGAATCATGTTTTCATTCCTAACTTCTAAAATATCACTCACAGAAAAAAACCGTTCAAGTAAATTTTTCTTTAAAAAAATAGAGGAATCTATTTCTGAAATAAAAACCGCACCTTCTCATTTGAAAAAATGAAGTTGGTGCCTGTATCTCGCTTCTGGAAGCACCGAAAAAAATTTACAAAGTAAATTTGGATTTCTATCAAAAAACTAAGGGAACACGTATTTTTTAGTTTTTTTCTAGCTATCTTAGTTTCCGAGAAAAAGTCGTTATCCATATAGCTTGGGACACCCTGTATATTGTAGCCAAAAATTTCAATTGTAAAGGAGGATTTGCCCTACATTATAAAGAAAATTTGGGAATTTTATCTTTTACAGGAAAAGACAAAAAAAAATGGTCAAAGTTGGATGTTTTTCAACGTTACGCTTTTTCGTGCAGTTTTTTGACGATCAACCCTAATACAACTGTCCTTCCGGACAGTTTTAATAAGAAAGCGGTGAGTAAAACGCAAACAGACTTCATCTTACTTTTGTTCTCAAGATTCTAATAAAAAATTTTCTTCCAACGTTAAAGTTTAAACGTAAAACTGTACAATACACAGAAATGAAACTTAAAAGGACAGCACATCTCTCGTCATTTCAGCCAAAGTTATAGAACAAATAATTTTTAATTTAAGTAATAAGTTTCGATAAGATCGAAGGAGTCTAGAGAAGGAATTATTATCAAAGTTAATTGTCTCCACTGGTGGAGCCCAATGAAAAAATATTTGGTTTCGCTTTACATTTTTGAGATATTTCGTTCAACAGACACACAAACAGAATATTCTCTAAAAACAATTTTTACTGAAGATCCAAAATCGTGAAAACCCGAACATGGGACTGACCGGAAATAGTCCTCTTGTCCGTTAAATACTAAAATATTTGCTGATAAATGTAACGCCAAAGTACATTTCATTTACTCATTAGACTCGAATATCGGCAAATAAAGAAACTTGTTAATGGTGAACTAATGGATGATTTTGTATAGTATAACTTCCATTCACCCAAAACTTCAGTGGAGTATCCCTGGTAAAATAACATCAAGATCCAAACTTTGAAGTTGCTGAAGCATTCTGAGTCGCTGACTCTATTTTAGGATAAATAAAGTTCAACTTTCTATGGTTTCTCCGAGAGAAATAATATAGATTTTTACGTTAAAACTGATTATTATTGTCAGCCCTGCCAATAAATATTAGACTGCGTTCTTGAAAAATGGTTCGTAAATGATTTTGTTTTGGTTCATGACAAAGCTGGACTACACCCCGTTGAAACAACACTGAAGAATTGCGGCAGGAAGTTCTTTTCACCCTCGCAGAGCAAAGTTCCCACCATCAGGTTTCTTTTTCTTCAGTTTCCAAAAAAAAAAGTTTAATGAAATAAAGGTGACGTAACTTTCCCAGCAACCATTTGTCTCGTAACATACTCTCAAATAGTTAATTGTCTATAACATTTGTCTTGGTTTCTCTCCTAATAGATATATCTAGCTAATCCTTTGTTTCGTTCATTATCTCCCCCGTACCCACTCTTTTCGAGGACATAAATAAAAAAACAAATTTTCTAACACTACGATTACGACTCAAAAGATTCTTGTGATTAAACACTTCTGGGCAGAAGAAAGCGCTTATCGACAACTTAAAGAATAAAAGCTTAACGTCATCGTTTACAAAGCTTTCCAAGACACCGACAGTAATAAAATTACAAATGAAGATAAAACAGGTAAATGCAAACCGTGCAAAATAAACAATGATTGTATGTACTCAAATGACTGCATCATCATTCCAAGAAACTTGGATAACACTTTTGGCTTTTATCTCCACTTAAAATATTCCTTCAATACATTACTCAAAGACACTAACTAACTTGGTATGTTGTTCACAAAACAAAGAAAACAAAATAATCCCTGATATGGAACTGTGGGAACACAAAAATTGCATGAACTTTCATGATATTGGAACGAAATATTGGCATTTTCAACAAAGTTATTATCAATATATTAGGCAGTTCATGAAAGTAGCCTAAAATATAGATACTGTTCAATGAATACTAAATACATCAAATAAAAGTTTCAACCGCAATTGTGGAGAAAAGTTATTTATTGTACAAATGAGGGTGTGCACTTTCTTTACTTGTATAATATTACATTTTTTCTGCCAATATTTCAATAATTTGGAATATAAACTCTTAAACTCGTACGAAAAGAAGAATGAAATTTAGATTAAATATCTAGAGCACAAGAAGTTTAAAAAAATAATAATAATAAATTTGCTGATTCATTTGATTGCTTTACAAAATATTTTCTATGTTGATAGTTATTGAATCTAGAATAAACTGCTTCCATAAATGAATAGGTAGACAATATTACTGTTGAAGAGTTGCTACAATTACTTTAATAAGTTATCTACTTAATTTATGCCATTTTTTAATTTTATAATGATTATTTTCAGATGCATTGATTGTGTGCATCTATGAATCGAGAGCGAAAAAGCAGCGTTCAATAAATAAATTATTAAAGTCAATAAGTGACAAAAGAAGTTAATCTTCTAGCTCCAACTTCAACCAGTGTTATACATTTCTTATTTTAAATAAAATGATAATTACGATACTGTCTGTTCTGGCAAAAATAAAATTAAAAAAATAAACAAACAAAATAAAAACTATCCTCTTTCACCAGCTAATTTGCAAAAGCTGCCTCGATCCATTTGGATAAAAGTGGTGTTATTAAGGGAAAAAGATCTGCTGAGATCCGAAACCATACTTTCTCGTCAAATTATGTGCGAAAGAAGGTTTAATAATCTCCAGTGCAATTTGCGACTACCTGCCTACTTGTTTTAGCGATTAGTACAGATGTCTAAAAATAGCTTTTTAACTACCTAACTTTAGAAATCTTACTGAATTTGGTACTACTAAGTGTACTTGAGAGTCTTACAATCTACTCAATGTTACTGAAAATCCTGCAGGATTAAGTAGAGTTTCAATTAAGAAAAGTGAAATTCTACGGGATCTGATTCAATAAATTGGTGGCACAGTAGCAATTAGAAGTAATACAACTGTTTGGGTTAATTTTTCTCAGAAATTATTAATTGCACTAATTTTTTGTTGCAGTCGGCTTATCGACAACTGGGCCATTACCGCCATTCTGTAATTTAAAACCACTAGTGCAGGAATAGTGTCTCCTTTTCTCTCTGCCATTTTATTCGATGACAGTTATCAAAATATTTAATAAATATTCTGTACTTATCAAATAACGCTACGAATAATTTACTGTAACACTTAAGCGTTTTTCTTAGCGCTGACAAATGTTTTTCACATTTTTTTCATAAATACATTACCTCTTATTTATAATATCTTTACAATAATGTTCGCTTTGAGCACTCAGATGTAGAACTAGGAATGCCAATGATATTGAGTAAAAATAAACATATTGTAATATTATTAAAGATATAAATAACTAACTTAAGATTATAACTTTTCGATAAGAACGTATGTTGAAGACAAATTTATTGTTAAACCAACATCATTTGTAAAATATATAATGTTCTAATTATGTAACTCTGTACTAGCCTCTAAGTTGCACCAGGTAGCACAAACATGGAACAAAAAATAAATAAGAGAACTATAAAAAGAGATTATCTCTATCCCAAAAAGGAATACGAATGTGCTTTATCCCACGGTATTGTTGCGTGCGTAAGCTTGGAGGGTTTGTATTTAGTGAAGTTATAGTTGCAATTGAGTGTGCTAGTTCTATGACAAATGTTTAATACGTTTTTTTTACGTGATTTTAAGCTAATTAAGTATGTATTTAGTTTTGCGGACATCCTTACAGGTGGAAAATTAAAAATTAGCAATTTATACTCCAGAGGACACTTGCTATAGCTAGATGGTTACCTTTTAATGTCAAAATAAAAGGTAAAGTCTCTCAAAATAAAGTAACGGCTGCTTATCCAATACTAAATTCTACATCTCTGAAAGAACCATTCCAATAATATCCTTCATCCTTCACCCTTCATTCAATATAAAGTATCCTTTATTCAATACTTAATCACTGCCCTTTATAAGAAAGTGTTTAGGTCTTTCTCTGGCCATTACTCACATCCCCAACTCTCCTCTCATTGATCAGTTTTCATCTTTAATAGTACTTCCAACAAACCGTAATGTCGGCAGAGACAAAGATTCGTGATTTAGTCACAGCAGTGGAGGTCTAAAATTGATTTAATAGTTTTAACGGCAATTTATTTACATAAAACAACTAACCAGCTTTCACAAGATATCTTAAAGATATCAGTAAGCCGCTACATTATTCCGGTTTTAAGGTTAACAAGTCGAAAATATCAAGCTAAATTGATAACATCTGGGTGGTAGCTTCTATGTAGCCGGATATCTAAAGCTGTATTAGTTTTTTTTACTGAAAATCTAGTTTATTTTCAACTTATTGGGTCAGAAAGTGAAATGGAAAAAGTTGTTTTTAATTTATATAGATCACAACCCAATCTCTAGTCACAGGCATTTTTGTAAATATTTCTGATTTGAACGAACGAAATTAATCATGGTAAGATCTGTACCAGTTTCTACTTCCAATTAGTATTTATTTTGGTCCATAATACTGAAGATGATAAATTTAGTTTATGCGTTCTTTAAGAACGCCAATTCTCATTCACAGTTATAATCAATAGACAACTAAAGAAGTCCAATTAGAAATGGGAGCAGGGTTGGTCCAACAGCTCGATACCAGGCTGTACTACACACATCTTAACTACACTTTCTTATCAATACGATGAGATAAGTTTCCCATATGCTAATTCCTAATTCCTCGCACCTACTGGCCAATAAAATGATCTAATTGTTAAGATTATTGCCATGGACTACAGCTATTAATTAGTGTGAGATTATCTTCTTCTTTTTCTATCATCTACATGCATCACTACACGTTGTCAGTTGCAATTGTGTTTTTGTAATTACATTAATAATCATTCTGGCCACTTAATTAGGGCGAAAGTAAGTTGTACACGCGATGAGGTGTTAATATTTAAATTAACTTTAATAATCCGCTTAATTGCGAGCTTTAATTAAGCCACTTACATTGTTTCTTTCTATTATCAACTGCATATTGCTTTTCTTTAAATCGAGACTAATTTAATTATTAAAAAAAACTTTTAGAGAGCAGAGAAATTATTGTCATTTTTAGTCTTTTTTTAATTTTGATTTTTACCAAGCTTTCTACTTAGGCAAAACATCATCTTCAGGGCTTATGCTAATTATTTAACAATAAACTTTGTTTTTTTGTTAACTTTTTATTAACCTCAAATATGTTTTTACATGCCTATGTCCTACAGGAGTCCTCCCGCTAACGTGTGGAGCAAAGCGAAGACATGTGCTGACGTAGAGAGTTGTTCTTTATGCGGCAAGAAGAGCAAGGAAGATAGTCATATTCTGGGCTCTGAAAGGTGTAAAGTGATCAGAGATGTGCTGAAGGAAGGTAAACAAGCTTGCCAAAGGCCTAGATCCGAACAATGCAAAAATTGTGGGCAGTCGAACACGATCTAAGCGTAGCAATAGGGCTCTGGGTGCAAAGCAGGGGATACACTTAGAGCCGACGTAGCTTATTGCACAGTCTCCGAGCCTGCTAAGTTAGTTATTGGAGGTTTAATAACTGATCTTTGAGAGGAATGTGAAGGTTGGCTGCAGGCTGGCGACCAGAGAGGAAAGGTCGCAGCTCCTGGAATACTAGCATGAAAGAGGTTGATGAACTGAGCAAGGCTTATAAAGCAGGTGAGTCCCTTGTATAAAGCAGGCGAATTGGTAAATGGACCGCAACTTCACTCAAGTTTTGGATAGCCATAAGTATTTTCGATTGCACCTAAACAAGATGGGAAAGGTTGCATCACCTGGCTATACTTTTCTGGAATTTCCGATTATGCTAATCGTATTTTTTCCCAAAGTGAAGAAAAATACAAAACCAGGTAGAGAAGCATTAATGGCTGACATTGAGGCGTTTCCGCAGACTGTTCAGAAGTGATGTGCTACACTGCCCTATTTTTCGAATGACATAGGTGTATGTTGTAGCCAATAGATAGGAATTTTTGATATGAATGTAAGATGCATTAGTATATATTGCATTTTCATGTACCACAAAAATAAAACATGCTTGCATCACAGAAAGAATAATAAATTTCTGTTGATTGGTGCGCCTTCTAATGAACTATCTTATTAATTTGCATAATCATCAGCAAAAACTGCGGAAAAACTACTTTCAAAATGAAGTGACATAATGTTTGTTGTTTCGCCAATTACATTTATAAGAAATAGGATTCATAAAGATGATTCAAGATATAGCTCATCAATCAAAACACAAATTGGGAATTGTAAAAGGAAAAGTAATAATATAAAACTACAATTAAGATTTAAATGTGAGATAGAGAGGTTATTTCCACAAAATCACCATCTAAATCAGTTTAAACACGATAAATTGTGTAATTTACTAAAATAAGAACCTAAAAATAGAAACTAAGGGTAAGAAGTGAATGTGTAATGTGTCCTCGTCAGAAGCCAAGACTGGTTTCATTGTCTTACATTCGGGTATTCTCTAACGGGTCACGATAAGTGAGTCATTTTACTACAACTTCTTTATTTATTTAAAACATTTGTATGAATTTAAAGAATATTAAATAACGTAAACAAATTTAAGCGTAAATATTGCTAGCAAGAACTGTATGCCGGAAATTATTTAAGTGTTCCATAAATGGAGTAGCCAACTGGACCGGTTGGTGAAACAAGGAAGTAACTATGCTAAGTCAGTTGTGCCGACGTGATCTGAAGGTCCGACCATGTTATTTATTTAAATAAGCTCGCAAAACTATTTGATAAACATTTAAGAATTCCACGTGATCTTGTTCCCCACAAATAACTGCACTATCATTATAATCTTTTTGAAGCATACAACTTATTAGCAAAGTTCAAGCAATCTATCTTTAAATTGTTTCCCCTTTATCTAAACTACTTGTATTTTAAAATGCAAACAATCATTTATTAAATTTTAAATTATTTACGTGATTTTATTTTAAGTAAACGAGAGCAATAGCAATGAAATAAATAATTTGCGCTTTCTTTTTTAGAAAGTAAATATTATTGTAAAAATAATTATTTAGTAGTTTACTATTAAAGCAATTGCTACTACTTAGAAGTTTTTGTGCATCAAATATTTCTACTGCTTCTTGTTTTGAAGTAAATAGTTGATGGTCTTAAAAGAGCAATAATAAGTTTGGAAGGCTTTTAAGATTGTAAATTGGGAATTCCATTGAAATTTCAAGTTCGATTTGTTTGAAATAGATTAAGATTATAACAGAGGAAGAAAAGTTAGTGCTAATTTCAGTTAAAATTTATTTAATTTTGTTAAAAACGTAAAAAATATAATTGTCTACAAGCATAAGGTTTTTGTAAACTGTTTTATACCACAAATTAATGTAGGTTGTAGAAGATAAATTTAGAAGTAGTAAAAGAAATGTAATAAAAATAGCCTACTATTTTCTGACTGCAAATGAAGGTAGGAATGAGATCGAGATCGAGGACTGGAGACAAAAGCAGATATTGGTAGCGAATGAGGGATAGAAAACGTGTTAGATTCACTGATTTGTGGATTTTGTTTTTAGAGAGGATTTAAGAATAATTAATTTAAAACTGAGCTATTAAAAAAAAAAAAAAAAAAAACAGCTTCGATCAAGATATCCCTAAAACATCATTTAAATGCCTAATTAAGGGTTATCTTTAGATGAGTCAATCTCCACAGTTACACAATCAGAATAAATTATTTTTAAACAAACCTAGTTCAATGCAATTAAATAGTAGTTGACAAGTAAAATGTGTTGAATGTAAACTTCAAAAAGTCAAAATTAGCACAAAAGGAAGTTTCGCCAATAGCGGTTCTCCTTGGATTGGTTTTAGTTTCCTCGCAAAATCTCAAGTTGTAAAACAAAAAAACTTTTTCCACTCCATTATCTTAGAGTTTGGAGAGAGGCAAGTGATTTAATAATTCTGTTTTAGATAGATCATCAGATAAAAATCTTTATTAGTTTTGGTTCCATGATGAATGTATGTTTTTTAACTAGTATTTAGGTTAATTACAAATAAAAGACAAATATAATAATAATAATCATTTTTAGATATTCTTTCCCTAGGAGCTTCTTACAGCTCTCTGTCCAGTGGTGGACAGTATTGTCAGTAATGAGAAATAAGTTCACTTTTCAGTGCACTAAATAAAGCTACTGGCACCAATGAACCCATATAATGACGCGTCTTAAAATAAATAAATAAATGAAAATAATAATAACAATAAATTTTGCAGCAGGAAAAATATCAAAGGATAGTAACGATGGAGGAAATTGCTGAACGTAGCACTAAAACCTCCTTCAAGTTTCTGGCGAAAAGAAACTAGGGTACGAAATAAAGAGGCTGTGGAAGTTAGAGCCTTTCTCGATAATATTGATGTTACTTTCGGCTTCTGGCATAATTCCACTGGAACTGCACACTATTTGGGGCGAAATATTTACATCCAAATTCAAAAGCGGTGTTCATTGAACACAGAAAATTTCTAGATGACCAATAATAATGAACTAGAATCCCGTACATTGTTATTATTAATAATAATCCAGGATTGGAATAATAATAATACCAGGGAAGGGATTAGCTATGAGGTTAGCATACTGGACTCCCACGCGGAGGTCCCAGGTTCGAATCCAGCTGTTGACCCTTAGATTTTCTCTTCCTAGGAGCTTCTTACAGCTCACTGTCCGGTGATGGACAGTGTTGTCTGTAACGAGAGAACACTGTCCGGAGGCCGGCAGTGCACTGAAAAAAGCTCCGGGCGCCAATAACCTTAGATGTTGACGCGCCTTAAATCATTAAAAAAAAAAGAAGAAAGAAATAATAATAATACCCAATTCTATTCATTGCAATCAATGCCAATATCGTGCTGTAATAAACAATTAAAAAACAATCGCGCTAATAAATAGGTTGTTGATCATGCGATTGATTACTGCTGGATCAAGGCTAATGATTTTTCACAACCATAGTTTGCTCCTCTCATAGGGGTATAGATTCTATTTGGCGTGTCGATAAATTAATTCGATTAAACCACTTTAATTAGCTATTAGGTCACTCAGGTTGGTTTGAGCGGTGAATCGTGTAGCTAGAAGAGAACACTCGGCTGATATTATCGGGCCCATGGCTCGTGCCAATGCTGACATTTCAAAATGTTTCTTCACCAATCTGTCTATCTTACAGAGTTTTACTTTTCACATCCTAAATAACTTGCGATTCTGTTCTAAATACCTTCATTTTTATTTGCGCTGTTTCTTTATTCTAAATACATTCTACATATTCACCAATTATATAATGAATTAGGCTTTAAAAAGAAATGCAGATTACATTAGCATTACAAGCAATTGAACCTTGGTTCACTAATATTTTTTTTTTTTCAAGAGGAATTTTTATCAAACGTTTGGATTCCTCAGTACAATTCTATAAAACTATCCATTGTAAGGAATTTCCGCATTGTAATGACTTCTCGTCCGCAACTTTTCTTAGAATAAATTAAAGCTTCTTCCAACAGAATTCTAAAAGTGCAGTTAATGTACCTGATTTAATTGAATTCCTAATCAAACCATGCACTTGCCTTGATTATTTTACCATCTATTGAAAAAATAAAAATAAATAATGGAAGATAAAGCAAAAGCCGACCAGTCTGCAAAGCCCGAATCATCCAGTCAAAAAGATAAAATTAATAAAAAATAAAAGGCACTAAAATAATTAACTACATCTAAAATAGATACTATACTACAATGGAACTGATTGCAGTTTGTGTTAATACAAATTTATTTTGATTACACCCAAAATGAACAGAAAAATACGTTTTAAAGAATGTTAGAATAGACGCTATTATTTCAAAAGTTTTTTTCTTAGGCCCTTTTATCCTGATTGTTTATCCGTCCTGCAGCAGAAACAATGCATGCAATGGGGAAGTGAATTCGCCGTCCCACTCAGAGATCTCAGAGTCAGTGAGAATTCAGTGCAGTTAGCAAATAGAATAGAAAACATTTGGTTAGATTGGGAGGAGTGATAGGTTTCAATGTGTATCGTTTGTGTTTACGGTTTTGATATTTAACCCTAAACGATACACAATACATTTAGAGCTTGCAGAGGTGTTGATAGCTCCATCAGCAAACACATATTTTACAATTAATCCGAAGTATACATCCTCTGTCACGCTTGGGAAGCTACAATGGGCTTTAGTGCGTAAGGATTGGGATGGAAGAATGAGTGAATCGAGGATTCTATTGGACAAGTTTCTAGGTTGCCATAGTTTACATTCTACACAATGTTCTGGTCCTTCTTTCCTGGCACTCAATCAAGTGACATGGGTCTTGGCCACGTTTAGAATGTTTCCGCCAGTATTTCTCTCGACCGCCATCTACTTCCGCATTTCGAGGATATTCTTGCAACCAGGGAAAATTCGTCTTGTCCTCCAATTCTCATTTTCTGTCCGAGAATTTCAGCGGCAATCAATCTCCCTAATTGACCAGCTCAATTCAAGAATTGGTCTAATCCAAGTAAATGCAGGAGGCTCCTTTCTTAGCGCATTCAGAGCTCTATTACTTCAACGCCGCCAGATGGTACCATTAAATACTGAACCCTAGATTTTGCGCAGTCAGGGCCTTTCAAACAACAAAGGATGCTAGTTTTCCTTTTAAATAATCCAGGTTTGTAAGGCGTGTGCCAAGAGAGGCTCAATGAAGATTTTGTAAAGCCTAACTTTGCTGATCCTTATCAACAGTACGCTTTTGAAGCGCTGGTCTAATTCATAATAGACTTATTAGCTGACACCAACCTCCTTACTAATACTTGAGAGATAAAAGATATTGTTGTCTACCATCTCATGAGATCCTAATTAAACGAACTAAGTCATTATTATAGTTACCTAAGCTGAATAGCTCGGTGGTGGAGAAGAATTTAGTTTTTCCTGGATTGGTTTGGATCACCAATCCAATTTCTGCCATTAGCGAGTTGCACATTCTTTATCCATTTAGTCATAATCAAATTTCATTGTGAGTTTAAATATCTTGTAAGATAGAAGAGTGAATAATGATATACACCCGTCCAAGTTTGGTTACATCCCATGGGGAAACAATTCATTCAAGCATTAGTATCTTTGATTTTATTCGATGTAGAACGCGTGTTTACTGTATCCCTAACCGGTTTATTGTATCAAGCACTGCAGACCTAACTATATTTTCAACAATTAATTGGAGTTTATATACTTAGGATCCGTTGATTATTGCTGGACACCTTCCTCATTTGCCTTGTTATTTTAAGTTTAAGAAAGTAAAAAAGCGCCGAAAATTAAATATATCTTTTCCAAATATTGTCCATACTTGTCAGTCTACTTTCAATGATCCAAGATGTAACAGTTCCTGGTTCTAGACCCATTTCTAAACAGACATTCACCTGCTATCTCACAGCCGAACAGGGAAATATACACCTTACCAATAAATCTAAATATGAATATAATAAAATTGTAGGTGTTGTGCTATGGCTGACTATATAAATCAACCATTCCGCGTTCCATTTCTAAATATTATTGAATACTGTTATCAACATAATTTTAAAATGATGCGCTCCATTGGTTAGATTGTTTTTACTTCTTAAAATTAAAAAAATATGCACATTATTACAGTTATCTTGTATTTTTTTAAGCCTTTTAATTTCTAAAAAATTACATGAGATTAATTCAAGGATTATTTAATTGTCGACGGATATCTTCTAAACTAAAATGATCAGATCATGAAAGTCCTTCATTTAAGCCTTGAAAGTTGAATGCTCAAGCCCCATTCTTGCTATATTTGGTGAAGAATTAAAAAAAAAAAAATATGGTTAAATTCTATGTAACTGAAAAACTGTTGAAAAACATAAAAATCTCCTTTATTTATGTAGTTATCAACCCTCTAATTTTATAATTATTTCTATATGGTATTGAGATAGTTTCACCGGCCTGCCCACATGTTCATCATGGACTTTAATTATGGTAATAGATCCTGTACACACTATCACAGAAATAATTACGGCAGCACATCCTTTCCAAAATAATCAACTCCCACATACTCTTCATCATCTCTTACTTGAGCACAGAGAAAGCACAAACTGGCTGGTTTCCATTTCATTTCCTAAAATAACTGTAATTATTTATTTGGGCATATTCATATTAACGAATATTTATTAAACTTTTACTTCAAGTTAACCATAAAGTAACATTTTGTTTGATAAGATTTAATCTTTAATAAATTGCTTAAATAATCCCGGATATGGGTATCTGTACTATACGTTCCTCTTGTTTGGAAATAATGTAATCATCACGTTATATGGTCATGTCCCAGAAGTTGGTTAAATTTTAATCTCCAGATTTAATGTCCATGGATCAAGCATTTAGAAACTGAATACGTGGATTCTTTCCACAGAATTCAAAGATTTCAAGATGATAAAGATCTAAAGAACAGGGCACAACAAAAACGGAGACAGTTACAGAGCAGTGAGACCGCGAGAAAAACTGTTTAAAAATTTCTTCAATTAATCAGAGCTCCTCAATTCCGCCATTAAGGCAATTCTTTTTTTTTTTTTTAACTGTAAAAAAATAAACAAATACCTTTTATAAAATTGGTTTTGACTGATTTTGAGTTGCAATCATTACAACAAAGTAGAGTACTTTTCATTTATCACTTTTACATGTACATCAGAAATGCTTAAAGCTTCTTTGTGTGGTTGCATTAAATGATGTGAATAAAAACATTATTCCTCATAAATAGCCCTCATGAGAGCTACTTTTCGACGCTACTACATTGCTCTGTATTTTAGGAATAATTCGTGCATAGGGTCATTTACTTGCAGAGAATCGCCTAAACAGTCGTCAAAATTTAGCGATCACACAGAGAAAGTGTTCACATTCAACTTCTAGAAGATTCTTATTTAGACACGAAAAAACAATTTACCGTCTCTTATCGTATGAAGAAAAGTTTTTCTCGAAGGCAATTTTGAAGCCACCTAATCCATCAAGGGAAAACAAGAACCGCTTTTGAACAACAGCGCCGCCGTTATGTTAAAATAATAATAATCCTTATTAAATACGAATATACCTTACATTGAATAAAAAATAGAAATATAATATACTGACGTGATCTTTTGCATTGTTTAAAGAAGGCGTCACGTCACGATTATGGACCACGCCTGCCGTGAAGGCATTGTTCTCACCTGTTCTTATCAGGGTACGTACTGGTTGGAAATTTCGCTTAATGCTTTGGTGTAACCATGCCATAATATTATTAAAGCTGTTTTAATACAGAGTAAAATACTATGATATAAAAGGACCGACAATGAATATGTCAAGATAGTTTTAATTTTTTTTTAGATGAAGTAGTAATTCATGTAAAAGAAAATTTCTATTATAACAAATTAATTTAAGTAATTTAAATTTAATCAAAATTATTACACAGCCTGTCATTGTTTAGTTCCTAGTGTAGTTTAGTGGGCAGTTTCCAGCAAGAAAAAAATGTAATTTCGCACATAACATATTACTTTACAAGATGTATATTTTTGTAAACCAAAGTGCTTCAAAAAGAGAACTGTAAGTCTGAATTGTGAATAATGATTAAAGTAAATGTACTTTGAAGAAATTTTAATTAATAATTAAACAAAGTGCATTAATTAAACACCTTAAATGGGTCTGCTGAGATAGTAATCGACTTTTACTATTAATATTTTATAGACTCACTTTGAAAAAAAAAAAAAAAAAATGGTAAACACATAACTCTGCGACTCACCTTCCTCTAAATTTACATAGAGCATAGAAAACATCTGGACTAATGCGGAGAAAACACTTTTAATAAAAAATGAATAAGATATTTCTCCATCAGATTCTTATTTGAATAAGAAACATCTTAAAATAAAGGACAAAAATAAAAATAAAAAACTAATATGAACTCTGTAAACAACATTATCTCTCCAAAAATACAAATATCAAAGTTCATTCAAATGTCAACTAGTATTTATTGAAAACTATAATTAAATGCGTGAAAATTTAATTTAATGATTAAACAAAGAAAACCTATTTGTAAACATTAAGGGATGATGTTAATAAATTTCCTAACAACATCTACCTTTCAATATATCTAGAAAAATATGTTAACGACCATTTTAGAACTAAAAATTAGATTTAAGAAACAGTATATTCATTTTATTGCCTTCAAATTAACAACTAAAGAAACTTAGATAATCTGTAATGAAATTCATAAACTGCAAGCGAAGTTGTAAAAGCCAACAATCTAAAATACCTATTACTGTAATTACCGAACATATCTTATGTAATGTTCGTAAATTACAGAAAATATTACACAAGGTTAATTATTGATTTATGCAGTACTGCATATTGTAGAATTACCTTCCTGATCCTTTAAAACTTGAAGCGCATATTAGGTAATTAAAACTGATATTATTTATATTTGACATAATTAGATAGTTCGCCCATTTTATTTTAAACATTTAAGTTAAAATGTGTAAGTGCCTTCATGTGAAGCAATTATAGAAACTTTCACAAAAATAAATAAAGTAAAAGAATTAAAAGTTTTAAGTACTTTTTCTTTATGTAGTTTCATTTTAATAGTACCTCACGTGGAACCCACACACTAGACTTAAAAGACAAGCTATGACAAAACGTGCGAAACTACTTTACAGACTTCTTGGACGACGCTCCAAATTACCTACCTATTGAACTCAAACGATTAATATACAGTACTATCCTCAAACCAATGTGGACTTACGGACTAGAGCTGTGGGGTTCAGCCAAACCTACAAACGTACGGACTGTACAAACATTTCAGTCAAAACTCCTCCGACAGATAGCTGACGCTCCTTTCTACGTGACTAACCTCACTCTACACAACGACCTCAACATCCCCTTCGTACACCAGTTAGCCAAGACTAAATATGAAAAATTCCATAGTGCTCTCTCCACTTGCTCCAATTCTCTAGTACAGTCTCTCGCCTCCTCTGATATTCCTGACAATCCTCCTCGCCGACTGAATCGCCAGTGGCCCCGCGACTTCCTCGCAGTCTGAAGGCCTAAAATAAATATCCTGTAGAAAGTGCTGCCGCTGGGCAGTTTCTTTCCTCCTGCCTTTCACGCCTCTATACTTCAATCTCCTTATTTACTTATTGTATAGTGTATTATACAGATTGTAAATGGCTAAATAAATTAAAAAAAAAAAAAAATTAATAGTACATAATAATAAGTAATAACAATAGTACATAATTTATAATAGTACATAATAACAAAATTAATCTGGGCTAGAGACATACTAAAACGATCATTAAAAAGGTATTAATTTTGAAGATTATCGTCAAAACAGGTTTGTTTTTTTGAAGTATCTGTTTATAAAAATGGTACAAAGTTGAATGGTATTTTAGTGCACGATACTGGTAACAAAAACAAAAAAAGAAGCATTGAAAATAATAGGCAAACAGAGACGGAAAATACATCCTTCTAAAACGAAAACACGGAGAAGTTCAGCTTTAGCGAGGAAAAGACGCGTCTACAATTATGGAATTTTCTGAATAAGCACATATTTTTATTTACGAAGTTTGAAATGAAACTTCGATGAGGACAGTGTAGCTAGCTGGTTTTGATATTAAAAGCGACAATTTGGAAAAAGGTGGTTCATTTTGAGCTTCTGCTCAAGTAAGTAAATAAATAATAACTTAGAAACAAATAATTAGTGAGAACAACCGTAATACTCTTTAAAAATTCAATGATAAGACATGAAAAACAATATATCGAATAGAAAGACAAATTATTTGGATAAATAATTTTGATAAAATAAAAACAGCGCAGTGCAAAATCTGCCTATTGCACGCCTCCTAACTACTGATTCATGCCAATATTGGTAAATATAAAAAAAAAAAATAGCTGTTTACCTGTTGGATAACTTCCAACAGGCCTTATCTTCTTTTAAATGTTTTGTCTTATCTTACAAGCATTTCAAAATTATTAGCCCGCAAAATTCTAAATTTATAAATTAAATGACGCAATGTGTCCACAGCTACTGAATACAGAGCTGGAGAATAAATTTACTAATAATTTAAATCAGTACAAACGCCATGAGAAATGAAAATATTGAGGCACTATAAAAACAGTTGTGTATAAATAAATCCACGGAATGATACAATCTGCTTAAAATACTAAAATGTACTATTTATAATCCAGTTTAATTCTTTATATTAAGAATTCCAACGTATTAATAGCTGTAGAATAAAATTACTTCTATTATTAGGTAAGTAATGTAACTATTGTGATGCCACTGGAATTGTGTTTTTACTGAAATTTACGTTTTTAGATTCCCTGAATCAGGAAAAGTGACTTTTTGCAAGTATTCTGTGGTTTCGCGGGAACAAAATATTTTGAAAACAAAAAATCACAGGACGATGAAACTTTAAATTTCAATTTAATCCTTCCAGAAGACCCGACTGTATCGTAGAGATCAAAATTTCTGGACTGCAAGAATCACTTTATTGACTATTTTTTGACTGACCAAAGGCCAAAAGGTAGTGCAGCTAAAAAAAAACTCAGGCGGTAATGAAACCAAACCTTTTTTGAAAAACCTCACCGAGTAAAATAATGCTATTTTATCCTAGAATTCAATTGCCACCTCACAGCGCTTCTGTAGACCATACTTGAACTCGATTTTATAAGAAAACACTCTACTTTCTAGGCAAATAATTATAATTCAGCTTCTGTGGAGTTTCCATTTTTAAAAAAAAAAAATCTTACAGAGAATGTACAAACATATTTAATAATTCCGAACTTCGTTTCTTAAATTTTTGTATAAATCAACAAGTTTTGCTTCAACAGATGAATTTAGACAATCCAACACCATATGTCTGATAAAGCAACACATCTTTAATGATAATATCGTTAAAAAAGTGAAGATCTCAAATCTAAGATGGAGAAGACCTAATCTTTTATATACAAAAATAAAAAGTACCAGCGTGAGAAGTTGTTGTTCACCATTACTTTTAGCCAGGAAGTATACTATTCACGCAAACAGGAAATTCCTATTTTCTTGTTATTTTCCAGTAGAAAACAGTTTATTACAGCATCTGGTAGAACAGCGATGATTTATCTAAATCCGATCTCCGCTATTCACCTCATTCAGACGGCCTTCTTATCTGATTAAGAAAATAATTACCAAATAAAGGGTTTTATTTATAGATTTATATTTGATGGGAATAAATGCTGCTGTATATACAAAAGTTAAGAGGTCAATTTTATATGAGTAAAGATATATATTAACTAAAAGAGTGGTAAATGAACTAGCCGCGGTAGGTTAGTTGCCCATAAAAAGGCATGAGCTGTTCCAGCCTTGTAGATTTAGGCCAAGTTCTCTAGCCAACCGGATCACATCGCTTTCAGATCAAAACAGCCAACAAAATACCTAATTTTTTGTTGTTAGAGTGCATCTTCCATGTTGTTTCTTTTATAATAAAACTATTAATTTTTAACGTTTTTATCAATATAAAGCTTTCCCCTTTACATGTGTACAGATACTTTCATTAATTAAAATCATTTATGAGGGCAATATGTCAGATATCACAAAACCAATTTATAGGGCTTGTTCTTGTTATAATTTCCTAGATAAACAGAAGCTAAATCAACAGATGAATTGGTCAAAAATTGTGTAAGTAAGTGCTAATAGATTTGTTTTTATAGATATTTAATTCTAGAGAAAAATGTTTTTGAAGATTATGTTTGAACAAACACTTTTTCAACACCAACATTAAAGAATAATATTTTTGGGTATCTAGTAATCAGATGTTGATAGGGATTCGTTAAATGTTTGAACAGAAGAGTTGTAAAATTACTGCAGCAAAATTCAAAGATGAAGAAACCAATTTCCACGTTTCGGGGGTTTTAAAAGTTTTATCTATTTATTTAATCTTTAGGATGCTTTAACATTGAGGTATTTGATGGTTGCAACTTTTTTCAGTACTCTGCCGGCCTGGAGATAGTGTTCAGCCTTCTCTCGTTACTTTTTTTTTTTTTTTTTTTTTTTTTTTTAACGCATCAACAGCTGAGGTTATTAGCGCTCGGAGCTTTTTTCAGTGCACTGCCGGCCTCCGGACAGTGTTCTCTCGTTACAGACAACACTGTCCATCACCGGACAGTGAGCTGTAAGAAGCTCCTAGGAAGAGAAAATCTAAGGGTTAGCAGCTGGATTCGAACCCGGGACCTCCGCGTGGGAATCGAGTATGCTAACCATATAGCTAATCCCTCCCCTCTCTCGTTACTTAAAACACAGTATATCCATGAAAGAAATTGTAAAAGGTTCTCACGTAAAGAAAATCTAAGAGTAGGCAGGATGGACACAAAATCTCTGCTTGGGTAATCTCTTCATTAAACAGCTGAGATAACCACTTCCTTCCGCGTCAGTATTGTTGCTCCCCAAAACACTTTTTGGTTGCATAAATTCTCCCATTTTAATTTTAATATATTTCTGTTTTCACGGCCTGTTTTATTGGTACTTGACTCAGCTGCTATTCTTACTTTGGAGTTGAATATAAGAACATCAAAAAGACTATTCGGCCGTGCACAGAGCCTTCTGAGAGATTTCTGAGTACTTCTTAGTAAACTTACCTCGGAGGGATTGCTGTACTTGGAAATGGTTTTACCCTGCACAGTAGATCTTTGGAAGTCTCAGTACAGCACCCAAACACAACTTGCCACTATGTAGAGAATGTCGTGAGGCAGGCGATAGATCACGTAATATGAGTAAAAAATAATGAAGAAATACTTAACTGCTGTAAGTTATATTTATTGCTCAAACTAATTGGTATAGAAAACTTCACTCTTAGACGTGTCGTACAGAAAAAAAATGAAAGTATGAGTAAATTTTTTAATAAATTTATGATTTTATACTCACGAATTTCGTTCTGATGTCGAACTCTCTACAAAGGGAAGGTGTTGGGATTGTATTGCTTCCCACTCGACTGTCGAACTTATACCGGGACGGCTGTAACATGTTATTATTTATTAGAATGTAATTATTACATTAAAAAAAGTTTATTAAAACCAATACAATTATAATTATTGTTTTGGTAATTTAATGCGATTTTTTCATTGAAAAAATGGTTTCATCATTGACATTCAGATTATTAAAATCTAATTAGAACCCATTAATTAAAAAGTTAACAAAATAGGAGTAATTTTCTCAAATTATATCGTTTAAAATGTTATTAACAAAATATGGAAAGTGCAGATAAATAGCAATTAAACATTAGAATAATTAACCAAAATTCTGTTTTGGAAGAATTGAGTAAAAAACTGTTTTTTGTTCAAGTTTTGTAAATTTAGTTTTATATATAATTAGCAAAGCAGCGTTTTACTTGATTTTGGACAAATCGAATGAGCCTACCAATGTTTAGTTTGAAACGCTTACTCAGAGAATATTAACTTTGATGAGGTTCTGTGAGAACTATGACATCACATTTTCTTCTAAATTCACCATTTTATTAATTAGAACTTAATAATATTGAAGTAAACTTTTTTTTTAAAAACAAATTTTTAAGAAAAAGTTCTGTAAATGTTTAAACCAGGTTTTGTTTTAAGTTTGTAAAAGAGAGGACAACATGCTCTCAGTTTCCAACCTACTCGTAATATTACTGCCCTCACTAATTTTTCCAAAAATATGGAAGGTCCAAAGATTTGAACACCAACCAGGCCTTTAGACTATACCGTTTTGGGCATTTGGTTGGTTTAAAGAATTCTTAACAGAAAGTAGAGTGCACCAAGGAGATCGATTAACCAAAAAAGTTAATAATGGAAGACCATCACTGCTGAAACGAGGAGAATTACATTCCGAGAGTACAATATTCTATTGACGACCCCATCAAGATTTTGACAAATAAAATTAACCAAGAAATAAAAGAATTTAGCTGGAACTTTTAAAAGGTTAATAAATAAAATCCGGTTATTGTAGAATAAATAAAGTTAATATTATTTGCTTAAATCGTCGCAATGAAATTCTTTTCTTTATTATGTATTTATTTGTGAAACTAAAAAAATGGAGGAACTGAGAGTTTAACACAGGGGTGAGCAACCTTTTTAATCAATGGGCCAATTTAAATTTAATTTTTTTTTTGGCGGGCCGCACATAGATTAACTCTTATTAATAATTTACGAAACTTCGTACGAAACGCATCGCGTCTGTATTGCATGTTTGAACAAGTCACCGACAAGTGTGTATCTCGTCACAAAAAAATCGCGCAGACGCGGCGCGTTTGTATTGCATGTTTAAAAACGTCGTCGACAAGTAACTCGCCATAAAAAAATATTTCGGTTTAGTATGTACTACCATTTTATTATAATTAATTTTATAACAATATATTGATGGGAGAAAGTCGATAAAATAAATTCAATTTTAGAAATGCTTGGCGGGCCGCGTGTTTGGTTTAACACATACTGATAATATTTTGAAAATAATTAAAGATCTTGGTAAATTTACTGATTATATTTTTTGAAGATTGTCAATGGCAAATAAATGAAAACACGCTCTATGTGAATTGGTGAGTTGCTGGTAAACCAAGGGGCTTTTAGGGCAATATAAAGCACTATTTTGAAATGCTTGTAATCGCTCTGGCATCATCTAATTCTTTTCTTAACCTTCAACAGTTGTAAATGAATTTTCGAAGTTTATCTTATTAAGTGAAAGATAAGAGAATCTGAGTATTACTTCTAAACCTCCTGTCTAATTCTACTCTGATTTGGAATAATCTATCGTTGCGGTCCTACTCACTATTCAATAATTTATTAGTAAAGGATTTGAGAAACATTAATAATGTTAGAAGAGCAATAAAGTTTAGGAACTATTTAGAAAGGAGAAATGATATAAAAAGCACGGAGAAGGAGTACAAAACTATAGCATGTGAAAGTGTTAGTTGCTACTTGCTATCGTTTAAATAAATACTTCAGTTTAGTGAATTAATTTTTTGTTCTTTAACACGCAAGAATAATGTTAGATAGAGCTGGTTTGTTTTTTGTTCTCATGTGTACAATTGTAGTGTACATTGTAACTTTTACATTCGCAGAGAACAGTGAAAGTATTGTCATTTATCTTAACCTGATAAACTTCCCAGTTGTAGTAGTTACAACTGTTTTTTTTTTTTTTTAAATTTTAAATATAATCTAATTTAATATTACAGCTAGATAACCATCTGATAGAATTAGTTGTGTGTATTCTCACAGACTTTACATCGCACAAACTTGGCTGAATCTTAATTTCAAACTCATACATGGGAAAGTGTATAACTATAATAGATACCTCTACAGTAGAAAAATAAGAAAACAAACGGTCTAGGCGAGCACAAGTTATATTATATATCGCTTTTAAACGGCTAATTAGCTGGCGGATGGTATAGAGGATTTATTATACTCTGATGAGGCTGAGAATTAAGTGTAAACTTTACAACCCGCCTGGAGAATAGTCCACCATTCTGTTTGTATACTTATTTTATACAGGAAGGCTCATGGACGCTATTACACGACAATACACTGGCTCAAGAATGTAAGTAGTGCTGCACGAGACCGAGACGAGGCGAGACTTTATGCAGTCCCGATCTCGGTCTCGGTCTCAGTTGCTCAAGTCTCGTCTCGGTCTCGGTCGCTCAAATCTCGGTCTCGGTTTTTTGAATTTTTGTTTAAGTATTATAAATGGTTTGCTATTAATAATCTTTTCAAAAAAATGTTATTATTTTCTAATAATTATTTTAATTTCTATATTGGTATTGATATAAAGAAAAAAAATGTGTGTAAAAGAAGACAACTACTTCAATGCATCTTATATCTTTATATAATTGCAAAAAGATGTTAAAAACGCGCCAAATGAAAGACCCAAATAACATATCTGCCTCCTATATCAAGTCGATTCGTGAAATAAAAAATGCACCTCCCAACAAACTTCCCGCTCCATTAGTTATGGCTGTTGGTGAAGACAAAGAATCTGATGATTCACCTTTTGACGACGACGACGACTGCATCAATATTTTTGCACCATTTGCTCAAAAATCAGCAACTATCACCGAAGCATGGAAGACAGAAATAATTAATACTACGAGTATACCAAATTAGACCAAGCACCAGTAGACGTTGACATTTTAGAATGGTGGAAAACACTTGAGAATTCCTTCAAAAATTTGTCTAGAATGGCGAGAGATATTTTTAGTATCTGTGCAACTTCAGTGCCATCTTAAAGATTATTTTCGCAAGCTGCGTTGATAATGACCAATAGAAGATCGGTTAGAGGCGAGACTTGCGAAGCTAATATGTATTGTGGTACTGGGTTCGATTCCCGGTCTTAGGCCTTGGATTTTATTTAATGGTTAATATGAGAAATTTACAGTAAAGTATGTTTGCTAGTCGCCTCCGTCCGCGACACCTAATTGGTAGTTGGACGTAAAGCCCGGCCTGAAAAAATAGGCGATTACTTTACTTATGTAATTCGAAGTCAAATAGATGTAGTAATATTGAACATATATAATAAAATCGTATCTTTTAATAATTAATTCAATACCCGTAATGATTATTTATTAATAAAGAACACAATTTTATAATTTTGTAGCTAAAAATTAATACTTGAAATACCGAGACGAGACCGAGATTTCTCGACGAGATGTATATAATGTCTCGGTCTCGGTTGCTCAAGTCTCGGTACCGAGATTTGTCTCGATTCTCGTGCAGCACTAAATGTAAGATTGTACGTGATTTCCTTGCCGAAAAAAATATCGTGGTGCTCGATCACCCCCCTCCCATTAGCCTGATTTAGCACCGTACGACTTCTGGCTATTTCTAAACTTGAAAATGGAAAAGAAAGAAAGGAGTTTCGTCTCAATTTTTGCTATCCACAAAGCTTCGACGACCATTTCGGACAGCATATCAAGAAATGAGTATACAGAGAGCTTGAAAACATTCTACCAAAGGTTGCAGCGAATTATTAACTCAGAAGAAGTATATTTTGAATAAAAATGATTATAAATTAAAAATAAATATAATCCTGATTTTTATTTTATATCAATCACCTTTTCCGAGGGACACACAGTGTATTAATAGATTCACCTGATCTATTAACTAATAGTTATGCTAAATATGTAATCTTCTCGGCCATGAACTTCGCTAGGCGCAAATATCAACTAATATAAGTTTTATCCAATACATTTAATTGAAAATAATGTTTTTTTGCGAAGCAGAAGTGTTTCCCGTTCGAATAAATTGCGTTCATCATGATCAACACTCAACAAATGAAAATATAACGTAGCTACTAAAAATAAGTGTCAATGCATGCATCATTGTAATGCAATTTATTGCATTTTAAAAAATTTTAGTAACAAAACCTTTTGGCTGGCACACATTTGCGAAACAAGGAAATAACTTACAGATAAAGGAAAAAAGTAAGAAATAAATGAACAGGATGAAAGAACAAATGCACTTTTAGCACAATTCTTCCTCATGCTTTATAATATTGATAAAATATTCAAATTAAATTCTAAATATGTAGAAAATCTTTAGAGTAGAAGTGCCACTATTTTGGGTAAATGTTGCGGTTACTGGCAACTTCTCAGCGCTAATTCGAGATTCACTAAACTTTTATTGTGTAAAACGTAAAGAGAAAAAGGCGTGTGGTGTTCGATATTTTCACAAACGATCCCATCATTTCTTACATAGAAAAAGTTTAATTTCTTATTTATCCGCACTAAAACTAAATTGTGACTTTTTCTATGTGACTTTACTACTGATGACTTGATTGCATTTTAAAGCAGTTTTCATAACAAAAAAAAAAAAAAACCTACACACCCCTACATGCAATAAAACAGGTTGCAACATGATAGAACAAAAATATAAAGTTGACTAAGATGAATCACTTTATGCATAATATATTATAATTCACTTCCTGTAAGTGAAAGCTACAGAGATCGTAACATAAAAATTATTATGCAAATAAATGATAATTCAAAAAACATTTATTACACATATAAAGTGTCGTGCGTGCCGTCCCATAATTACGAAAAAATATATATATATATATATTACTACAAAATTATTACTACATTTAGATAGGTATCTGTGGGAAATATTTAAATCTTCTTTTTTTGTAACAATGATTGACAATGACACGACTTGCTGCAGCCCTTCCCCTGTGCAAGATGACATCATCTTATTGCATTAAGTTGGTTACTAAAAATCACTTTTGCAATCATTTATCTATTCAAAAAAAAAAATAACCTATGTGTCTAATCAGTAATGCAGCGTATTTGATCAAGTTTGGAGATCGTGAGGTCACTTGATTTAGTGTGGGAGCTATCACAGGATGTAGGCTGAGAATGAGGTAATTCTTAGTAATGGATGCACTAACGACTATTTTTGAGACAAAATTAAAAAAATAAAATAAATAAAAAACTGGGTGTATCTGAGAACATAGTATTTGATCATCTGGAATAGTTTTTAAGCATTAAAAAGTGCTGCACATTCTGCATTTTGAATCAAGGAATGCACTAACATAGTTAACCAAATTTTAGGCTTTTCTAGAGTTTTTTTAAAGTAGATTTAAATATGACTGCATCTATACTTAGTGTAATATCTGTTCTTTGGTTAATAAAAAAAAACTAATGACGGCGTACTAAGCAGTGTACAAGTCCAAAAGGAAGTCTGACGATAAATACTTATTACGGCAAGAAGAGACAACACTTGTGCTTAAGCGAGTTTAGAATGCTTGTTCGATTATATTCTCCTAATTCATTATTTTCAATAATTATAAATGATAAGTACTGCATAATAAAGTACCAATCAAATTTTTTCAAGTCATAAAACTTCAACGCACTTAGTTCAATAAAATAAAAAGCAGTTATAAACGAATTATTGTATCCGAGCTCTATTTCGTGTCCCCCTCTCCGCGATAACTATTTCTAGAAGCAGGTCAAAGGAGACGGAATGCATATCGGGATTAAGGTTATCCCCAATTTCACCCCTCTCTAGTTTACAGAGAGGTGGGCTAAAGGAGTCCCCCTTAGGATATTTTGAGGCAAATCTTTAGCAGCATTTCCCTAGCCCAATTCAAAGGGTCATGTAACTCTTGCTTGGCAAAGGGGTAACTGGGTCAAAAACAGAGACCTGTGCACCCCCTCGGAGATGTAGTCTTTCTCAGTTAGGTGGGCTGCTTTTGATCTCTGCAGAAAGCCTTCATAAATGTTCTGGCTTAGCAGAAGGATGACCTCTCCCTTGGGAGGATGTCAAATCTTTTTGAATCTAGAGGCTCCCAACTATTCCTGGGGACACCACAAAGGGCTTAGGTAGTCCACCATTGTTGGGATGGAACAGGTCGTCTTTAACGAATATGGGTTGATAACAAGCGTTAGAAAATTGTTATTCCAATCTGCGAGCTCGCTGGCATTTCAATTTCTGGGTTTTCCCTCGACAGCCTAGGCTGTTACCTAGGATTAAACGAGGCTAATGCAAGTTTTCAACTGACATTATTATTAGTAAGGGGGAAATTATAGATTTAATTAAAGAACTCAGTGCACAGTATCTCTAAAAGGCTAATTATGGGATACTTTCTTTTGTCCCCAAAAGCCCTTTTGTTTAGATAGCATAAATACAGAAACATCTGCCTGCATTGACCTCTATCTTGAGAACAGCTGCAATATCTCGCATGCGTTTTTCAAATGGTACGTATTGAACCGAATTTCCAGCCTTTTAACTCTGGTTCAACAAAGCCTGACCAGTCCACGGAACCGCCGCACGGTGCGAAATGAATTACTCAGTACAAATAATAGATACTAATTTCGTCCCAAAATTACACTTTTTGCCTTGTCATAATTATTTTCATTATTTAAAAAATAAGGGAAAAAGCTTTTTTTAGCTCATCGATAACATGGCCATTAGGATCTTCCTGTAATTTGACGTGTGATAGCACTTTAAAACTGTATATCTAATCTAAAATTTAAGACGTTATAGATCATGTATTTCAATTATACTCGTCCAATACACAGTATATTTAAGGACATATGTATTCTTTAGTGGCAATTAATTGTTACTAACCTACGACTTCAATAAAATTTCTACAAAATCCTAGGTCATAATTTCCTTTTTTATCGCAATATTGGTTTTTATTTTAAGCAAGACAATAGTAATTATTTGTGCGCATGAGTTGACTGTCATTGGCGTCAATATTGGAGAAAGTAATTGGTAGGCTCATATGAAACGTCGAATTTTTATTGTTACCTTATTTGTTCAATAAATTACTTCAAAACAAACATGGAATTTATATAACTTTCTACTTGTTTAATAAAGTTAAACTACTTTTCATTTTAAGATTTTGAAATGATGCGCTGTTTTGAATCAGTATCGCATTCTGATCTCATAAATAATTGAACTGAAAACACGACGAAGTATAATTAATTTTTGATAAGATAAATCGTTTAACTGCCCACTCAATCTGTTAAAAAAATAGCGGCAAAGCAGGGAGAAGAGGTTTCAAAATTGTAGAGACACCAATTGATACAAAATAGGTCATTGGGGACGGATTCACGTCGTAAGGATTCAAATTTTTTAATTTAAGATGTTTATTTAATTTTCTTTACTGCGTTTTGCAACATCTTTACACGAATACTGAGTCCTGGAAAGCCTCTAAATGTACATCATTAACCTAATTGATAGAAATGCAAGATAAAGTTGGTTAATCGCTTGATAATTTGCTGTTAGTGTTCAATCATCAGGCGAAGAAGCTTACAATGAATATGAAAGAAGCAAGGTTTCATGGGGTAATTAAGGAGTCTTGCATTCTTGCGACTTGAAAATCCCTTTACTACAAACGAAAAAAGAGAGGTATTTTCCCCTCAGTGGTATACCATTTTAATAGGTTCTGGAGACCAATGCAAAGGCGGCGCCGGTGACTGTGAAGAGAGCGTTCCTCTTGGTAAAAGGATTATGACGACATGGGGCTTTTAGCTGCCTAAAAACAGCCCTACAAAAGGAGGTTTGTCCGGAATGGAGGAGAAATGGCTAAATGCAGTATGGAAAAGAGTCAGCCTTTAACTGTCACAGGAAATACACTCACAGGACCAAACTAAAATACGCAACTTTAACTAGGAACAAGTTATAATTCAATCATTACAATTCAAGGAAGCAAGAAAAGTTCCGAGGCTATTTCTTAAGACTATCCTCGAATCCTTATTTACACGCCAAATGTGTCAGGATTTATTTTAAACTTTTCAAGTTCATGGTTTGAGTAATTCCTATTCTACAAATTCAAAAATTCTTTACGATCAGGGCTTCAGGGCATACTACTAGATGTATTTCCGGTATATATAAATTCAATTAAGAAGCAGTACTTCCGTTGGCAAGATTGTAAATTAATAAATCTAATTGCTCATAATAAATTATGGATAATTCAAAAAAAATACAGAAGCCTTTCAACAGCTTTTAGACGGATATATTTATTAATTTTAATTTGCTAATTCAGTCGTGAGGAAGTCATCTCTTCCTGTCAAAAAAGGAAATAAACTTTCCTCTGAACATGCCTGAATACTCGTTTGTTTGTTTATATATAATTGAATAAAAGTGAAACCAAAAATCAAAGATTGCCCAAACTTCAGCTGCAGGTCAATTATAAAATGTTAAATTTCGAATTTGGATGCATGCCGTAACCAAACTATACTTAGGCCAACAAATGCTTTGTGCATGACCAGTTATGCTGATCAATCTGAAGCCGCACAGAGCAGTTTTCACTTTTTTCCTTTTTTGTACATTTCTAATTAGACAAAGTACATTTAACAATATTAAATGAAATGTTAAAAGTTGTTTTCAAAATATAAAACTGGCAATAATAGATATTGTTATTCAAATTTGTCCTCAGGTACGAGTATATTATAAAAATGTATCTTTTTTGGGAACATTGCCAAAAAGTGGCAGGTCAACGTAGCGATGAGAATAGTCTGAAGGTGGTCTCAAAACATAATCCACATGAATTTATGAGTGAATAATATTATTTCTTTGAAAATACATGTAAACAATATAAAGACTTCCAGCATTTTGTTTAGTCATCTTTTATATGGAGACTGGAAAGTTTGAGCATCCTGTATCCTGTAAATTACTTGAAAACAAGTTCTCAAATCCCAGTTTCTCCTTGAGAACTTTGTTCCACACAAATGCGGATCTCTTTTCTTTACAAATTGTTCTGTAGTGTTCTCCGCCACTATCATCCTCCCCAAGCGAATATCGATCATAAATTACACATCCCGCAATCAAATTAATCGATTTTTTCTTTTCCATTAGACTTTCCAGTACCTTGTTTTGACTCTTTGAATGATCCTTTATCATGGTAAGCTCACACTGCAAATGAGGTGCATGATATCCTTCAGCGGAATACACTGAGACCAATATAGACAATAAGAAGGGCCAGTTCTCTCTTGATTTCGTTTGTGTCGCCTCGGTTAGACATTTAAATACACAGGTTCAGATCCTTACAGCAAGCAGGTCAAGCAAGAATCTGTATATTGTTATCAGGAAGGAATTATCTGACCTCAATTGCGGTGTTAGAGGATGTTCTGACAAACAACTGCTCGCCATTATCGTTTACGTGAGTACGTAATTTTTCGCTGATATTTCTTTTGGCCATCTACGAGGTATGATATTTCTAATTACTAACCATGTCCTGTGTCATTAACTGAAATTCTTTCAGTTTTATTACGCAAAAGTCAAATTTAAGATGTCTGAGAGTTTTGTATGAGTAAGAATCTGTCCTCTTTTAACGAAGAGGCTCTGCGGCGATCTTTTCCAGGTATTCTCGACTTGTTTGCTGGTTCCAAAAGACACTGCTATCGCTCTTCTAACAATGTTATTGTCCTGAAATTCGGAGTACTGTTGCCTTATGCATTAAAGGAGACTTAAAACCACCAGAAACATAAATATTGGACAGAACTAACATTATAATGTTGGAATAACTAAGAAATATTTAATATTTCTAAAAAGGGATGTTTAGTACAATCTTTGGAACCAACCTGAATGTACTGAATACTCTAACTTTTGAGATTCAACAGATAAATTTAAGTTAAGGTTCACACAAAACAGAAATATGTCTGTACAAGTAAGCACAAAGCGAATTCATGACCCTGTCATTAGAGATACTTTTCCAACGGTTAGTTTTTAGTATAATTGCCAATCATTTTGACAGGATGAGTGTTACACTTAGAAGGAACTGATGTGATGAAGGAACTGATCGTGCCGAAAAGTTTGGCAATTATATAAAAACGATTTTTACCAAGACTTATATACACCCAATAGAACAAAATTCAAAAAATAGAACGATAAGAAAAGGTCAGCAAGTAATCGACACCTTATTGAACTTTAAGGTAAAGAAGTATCATAACTAAACTTCAATAAGTGATACACTTCCTTCAAATTTCTAAATTAACTTTGTGAAATAAGGGAAAGGAAAATAATTTCAAAACATAAAATATATGTATCGTGGAAAATAGAACAAATAGTTCAAGAATAAGAAAAACTCTGCTGTGAGATTTTACTTTATATCTACTTAATACAAAGTATTTATGACATGGGAATTTATAAGTTCTATATAAAATGTTTATGACAATTAAAATAAAAAACTGAATATAGTAAGTTGTATTCACAGGCTTTTTCTATCTTTCAACACCCTCGTACATTGTAAACTATGTTATGAATGAAGATATATCAGCTGCAAACAATGTCACAAAACTGAGGATGTATGTTTGTTTAACAATTTTTTGCTTTATTACAACTGAAACTAATGGCACATATTTTGGAACGTTATTTTTAAAAAAAGCAATCTATTCAAGGAAGGAAACAAAGACAATATAGTTCCGGAAGTAGTAATTAAAACGAAGTTAAGAGAAGATAAATGAAATATAGGACTCAAGAAAGAAAGCAACAAAAGAATGATGGGAATAAGTAATGTAGGCCATGTCAAAGTGTGTAAAATTTGACCAGATCGATATTATTATTTTATTTTATTTTTTGGGCGAGTTCTCCATGATAATGATGAGAGATACCTAAACTCCAATGATGAGAGATGTAGTTGAGATAAACTGGAAACTAATTACAGGAACATGTCAGTCTTTTTTGTGCTAAAGATGAAGTGCTTTAAAACAAACAAAAATTTATTGACTAAATTACGAATGGAAAAGTAAGGTAGTTTTCGAAATTATTCTAAGTAAATAATTCTAAATTTGTGCAAATTTAAAAATACGAGTCCATTTTTCTTCGTGGCACTACAGATCTTGGTAGGTCCTGGCTTCCTCATTGAAACTTTTTCAGTTTCCAGTATTAGATGTCCTTCTGATTACTAAAGCTTTGGAAACATCTCTAACCAAACTGGATCTTGGTCTACCAACCTTCATTACCCAGCTTCTTTTCCAGAGTTCTCCTTGGTATCTTTCTGCAAAAGGATGTTACTTCTCGGGGAGGAAATATCAAGGCCTGGGAGCTTTACCTAAGTGTCGCTCTCTAGCATTAAGGGTCTGATTAAAAGGACAGGTCTGGAGGGTGAGCTTTAGAGTGAGGGGAGCCACCATAGATCCAAAGGTGACCTCAAGTGGCGTAGGCCTTGAGGCCGCCCTAGCTTAATCTATCTATCGATCTATCTATCTTTCTCCATTCTAACCTTCCAGGTTTCTCTAGCTCAATTTACTTATATTCTTCAATTTCTTCAGCTACTCTGAACAGTTCATAGATCTCCTTCTTCATCCTTCTCTAACAGATTAATAACGTTGTTTTAAATGTCCTTTTTTTCTGAATTGATTTTTCCAACTTTTCTTAAAAATGGCTACTACTCTCAGCACACATGTATGTACTAGATCAATAAATAAAAACATTTGTCCTGGAAAATGCTTCAAGGACGCTCTGCTTTCCTTCTTGTCTTAGGACAGTTCTGGAGGACTTGTGAGTTAAGTTTCCCTTAGTGTCATTTAAGAGTATTAAACGGCTTTTATAACACTTTCTTCCATCTTTTTTTATTATATTCTTTCATAATTGTTGAAAATGAGCAGGTTATTCCTAGATTTAGATGTCGCGACATAAACTACTACCTTAACAGCTATGTGAATACCAATATTCTTTCTTGACTGTTTTACTGGCGAACGAAGCAACTCTGGTCCCAGGACTAAGAGAGTGTTCCTGAGAACCTCTCTTCTTGCATTTCTGTACAATCGTTTATTTTGTAGACAATACAACAATAGCTAACCTCTTGGAGCAATTGAAATGTCAGGTTATTAAGACCTCATAGTTCATGACATTACTTTCTTTAACGCCGTCCGTCCACAATTATTACAATTGAAAATATTTTCACATTATGTAAACGAACGGAAATGAACAGTGCCGCTATTTGTTTATTATATTTTTTGCATTTTTTTTTACTTCCAGAACCTCTTATTTAAATAAACAATGCAACATTTTATTGTAGATGAGGCAAAATATTTTCCATTACTCAATAAGCAGTTTGTTATTTCAAGGTTTTTTATCTATCCGTTATGTTACCGTTAAGGTCAGCCATTCGTGAGGTGTCGCGAGAAAGTTATGCAGGATAAATCACTTACAAATATTTTCTGTACTATTATTTATTATCATTCTGTAATTAAACAGAATAACTTAGCCTGTTTGCTTTAAATAGTTATTTATTTATTTTCTGTTTAAAACAACTATTCAATTTGTTCTATAAATAAATTTGTTTGAAAAATATACAAAGAACAAAAAATAAGAATGGAGAAACTGTTAAGGACAGGTACGCTCGTGCTATCCACATAAAGACTACTTCTGCAATGGTTATTTACATACATTTTTATTCAATATGTTTAGTAAATTACAAGAGAACTGTTACTAGCTTTATGTTCTTTTGGTTAACTATTCTATTTAATTGAATAATAGTTATTTATAGCACAAGAGAAGAATATATATTTTCCACATTACTAGTTCATGCTTTGACCATCTTGAACGAGGATGTCAAAACGCTTCTTTTATGTTACCAACTTTACCTTTTTTTTTCCTGCATAATCACGTTTGAATAATTCAAAAGATAAACTCCAAAACCTAGAGGCCGTAAAAGTTATTTCAAAAAGTTTTTTTATTAACTCATTAAAGAAATGCTTTCGCGATAAAAGTTTTTCTAATAACTTTAGGATAGAATAATTTTGGGTTAATAAAAAGGTAAGAATAAATTTAAGAGCCAGCAAAATTCAAAACTGCAATCTCCTCGCGGGAAAAGTTTTATCCTGTATAATACAAGAAGTACGACGGATGTTCTCGTAGTTGGTTTTTCGCTCTATACCTTAATTTTTGCGGGACAATTTATTTCTCTAAAAAAAAAAAATTATTAATGTTTATTATAAACGTTTATATTGATCTTAATACAGATTAGGTAAGTACTTTTAATAATCACGATCAAATACCTTTTCAAAATATTGTCGCAATGTACTATTAACTTTGAGCACCAATCAAAAATTTTAAAAATAAAATTTAACTTCAAATTTGAAAATAATTAAAATCAATAAGGGATATTTTAATTTAATTTCGAGAAAAAAAGCAATAATAAAATTAATTTTTATTTGGGTCTTCATCGTTAGTACAGTTTTGAGGTTCCCTAGGTTTAAGTCAGCAATCAAATTTCATGGCCATTCGGGTGTCAGGTAAATTCTGAACGAAAGACGAATAAAACGTAGTCAGTAAAACGGAAATGATGTAAGTGATGACGTCAATGTTTATTGAATCTACAAGGATATTTATTCAGATTATTCAGATGGAAAAACCGAACAATTAACAACGTTGGTGTGAAGCTTTGGCTCGAATTATCGGGACTTGTTCAAACGATAATGCACTGCCACAACGAAACTGACCCGGCAAAATATTCACGAACTTGTTGAAACTTTGCGTAGCGAACACACCCAATCTGGCGTCTACAGATCATCATTAGTTTTGATCTGTAACCCATTTCTTTCAAATCCGACGAGTCAACGGCTTAAGAGAAGTCATAATTAATGCTCACGATTGTCTGCTTATAAACCTAAGGGATTTTATAAGGAGGACAACTGCTGCAAAACATAATTGGTAATATCGTAAATATTATTAGGCATTAATTTGCTAGTTTTTACGTTCAATTAATTTGGTTCTGAAGATGTATTGTTCTGTAGATGTCTAGGTAATATGAATGGATCACCAAATGAAAAGTGAAGCAGCTCCATCTTTTAAAGCGATACTGGTTTAGGCTTCCCGCAAAAGATAAACTGATCATCTCTTAGTGAAGCAACAGTGGGTTGATGATAGTCTTCAGCTTCCCCAAAATGCTCTCGCCCCAAGCAACGAATTGTGGAAATGTCCGCTGGTTAAAACGAGAACATCTGATCGCCTGTACCTGTCATGGTTGAGGAGTTTAAACATGAAATAGGTCTTAGATTTCTTCCGTTAAATTCTACGGTTCTTTTTTCTCTATTTCTTTAATTTATTTTTTTACACATTTTTCTTGTCTGTTAACCAATCAGTCACTTTTTCAATTTCTTTTAAATTTTCAGTGTCCCAGACAGGCTCCTCTTTCACGATGAGTTCTTGCACCATAGCCTCTGCGTAGTAGTGACATCATTCTCTTGTTTGATGCTTGCAAGGTGTACTTATATACTCCGTAGAACCGGTGATAGGAAAGGGAGAAGAGTTCTTAGAAAACAAAAAATACCTGCGCTCCGAAATGAGACAGTTTTGGGTGCCACTGAACCCAGGTAAGACTTACCTTCCTTACTCAGGATTTCATTATTCACGTAAGAAAAAGTAACGTGATAGAACTCTTTTAATACCTCAAATTCTCAAAATTTAGGTTAAATTTAAGTCAAGCCTTAATTAGTCGCTTAAAAAAAAGGTAACATTTATATACTGAAGATACTCGTACCACTGATTTGCATTCAGTGGACCACTATGTTCTACAATATTTATTATTCATGAGCGCAGGATGACTACCTGAAGATAGAATCGAACTGGAAGAACGATGCGTGGAGGACGCACTTAACGAGCTCCACAGCTGTAACATTTTCCCGCAGTAGAGGGTCTGCAAAATCTTATTATTTTATGCGCGTTGTACAAAATCATTTACCATCTGTTCACTTATTTTGCATAATTACGCACTGTTTTTTTTTTTTAGTTCACAATTTATGTTTTGCACATAAACTTGGTGTTCTTGTTATGCAGCTTCACTTTATAGCATGCCCAGCACACGGAAGTGTTGAAGTTTACACTGTAAATCTGACAGACTACCTGATCAATAAAATCTTTCCTTTCCTAATGGGGAAACTATAATCCTGCAGACTTTAAATTTTTAGTTTTCAGAATCTTGGATTTTTGGGCAACTTTTCTATGCAGTAAAGTAAGTAAAGTAAGTAAAGTAAGTAAAGTAAGTAAAGTAAGTAAAGTAAGTAAAGTAAGTAAAGTAAGTAAAGTAAGTAAAGTAAGTAAAGTAAGTAAAGTAAGTAAAGTAAGTAAAGTAAGTAAAGTAAGTAAAGTAAGTAAAGTAAGTAAAGTAAGTAAAGTAAGTAAAGTAAGTAAAGTAAGTAAAGTAAGTAAAGTAAGTAAAGTAAGTAAAGTAAGTAAAGTAAGTAAAGTAAGTAAAGTAAGTAAAGTAAGTAAAGTAAGTAAAGTAAGTAAAGTAAGTAAAGTAAGTAAAGTAAGTAAAGTAAGTAAAGTAAGTAAAGTAAGTAAAGTAAGTAAAGTAAGTAAAGTAAGTAAAGTAAGTAAAGTAAGTAAAGTAAGTAAAGTAAGTAAAGTAAGTAAAGTAAGTAAAGTAAGTAAAGTAAGTAAAGTAAGTAAAGTAAGTAAAGTAAGTAAAGTAAGTAAAGTAAGTAAAGTAAGTAAAGTAAGTAAAGTAAGTAAAGTAAGTAAAGTAAGTAAAGTAAGTAAAGTAAGTAAAGTAAGTAAAGTAAGTAAAGTAAGTAAAGTAAGTAAAGTAAGTAAAGTAAGTAAAGTAAAGTAAGTAAAGTAAAGTAAGTAAAGTAAAGTAAGTAAAGTAAAGTAAGTAAAGTAAAGTAAGTAAAGTAAAGTAAGTAAAGTAAAGTAAGTAAAGTAAGTAAAGTAAAGTAAGTAAAGTAAAGTAAGTAAAGTAAAGTAAAGTAAAGTAAGTAAAGTAAAGTAAGTAAAGTAAAGTAAGTAAAGTAAAGTAAGTAAAGTAAAGTAAGTAAAGTAAAGTAAGTAAAGTAAAGTAAAGTAAGTAAAGTAAAGTAAGTAAAGTAAAGTAAGTAAAGTAAAGTAAAGTAAGTAAAGTAAAGTAAGTAAAGTAAAGTAAGTAAAGTAAAGTAAAGTAAGTAAAGTAAAGTAAGTAAAGTAAAGTAAAGTAAGTAAAGTAAAGTAAGTAAAGTAAAGTAAGTAAAGTAAAGTAAAGTAAGTAAAGTAAAGTAAGTAAAGTAAAGTAAGTAAAGTAAAGTAAAGTAAGTAAAGTAAAGTAAGTAAAGTAAAGTAAGTAAAGTAAAGTAAGTAAAGTAAAGTAAGTAAAGTAAAGTAAGTAAAGTAAAGTAAGTAAAGTAAAGTAAGTAAAGTAAAGTAAGTAAAGTAAAGTAAGTAAAGTAAAGTAAGTAAAGTAAAGTAAAGTAAGTAAAGTAAAGTAAGTAAAGTAAAGTAAGTAAAGTAAAGTAAGTAAAGTAAAGTAAGTAAAGTAAAGTAAGTAAAGTAAAGTAAGTAAAGTAAAGTAAGTAAAGTAAAGTAAGTAAAGTAAAGTAAGTAAAGTAAAGTAAGTAAAGTAAAGTAAGTAAAGTAAAGTAAGTAAAGTAAAGTAAGTAAAGTAAAGTAAGTAAAGTAAAGTAAGTAAAGTAAAGTAAGTAAAGTAAAGTAAGTAAAGTAAAGTAAGTAAAGTAAAGTAAGTAAAGTAAAGTAAGTAAAGTAAAGTAAGTAAAGTAAGTAAAGTAAAGTAAGTAAAGTAAAGTAAGTAAAGTAAAGTAAGTAAAGTAAGTAAAGTAAAGTAAGTAAAGTAAAGTAAGTAAAGTAATCGCCTATTTTTTCAGGCGGGCTTAACGTCCAACTACCAATTAGGTGTCGTGGACGAAGGCGACTAGCAAACATACTTTACTGTAAATTTCTTTTATTAACCATTAAATAAAATCCAAGGCCTAAAGACCGGGAATCGAACCCAGTACCACAATGCATATCAGCTTCGCAGGTCTCGCCTCTAACCGCTCGGCTACCGTGGCGCCTAACAATTTTTCTATGCAGTCGCCAAAGATTCTTATTTGAACTTGAAAATTAGTATTTTAGGACTATTTATTTTGTTTGGACCTTTTTTCTTGCAGTTAATATCCAAAATTTTAGAGTTTCTGGGGGTATTTTGACGTGACGTTTTGACGATACCATTTTCTGTATAATTTAGTTACAATTTACGACATTTGTAATAAAAATTAGGGGAATCCGATCTAAGTTATAGTTTTTCGCGCTTTAAATATTAGCAATGAATTTCATAGAACTTGAGCATTGTTACTTGGCAGAACTGTTTATGTTACCAAAATATGGTTCAAAGTTAGACTCTTATGAAAATAATAAAAATCAAATCCCCTGGGATAAAAGGAAACAAAATTTTGTGAATTACCAGACGAATTTTTAAAAGAAGCTAATTATTGTCGAGTTAGAGTCGAACCTGTTTCGATTTTAAGCAGTTAGACGTCAGTTGATTTTTTTTTGTAAACGAAGTTTACAGATTGATATTTTGATCACCTACGCAAATAATAATGTCTACTCAGCAGACTTCTAATCATAGTTTTAGCTAAAAACACAACTTTAAAAATTTGGTTATGATCTCGAATTTCTATTGTTTAGAAAAAAATAAAATAAAATAAATAAAGTACTTGAGAAGTACAACTAAACAAAATCATTAATATAATTGAATATATTCTAAAGAAAATTTAAAAAGCCTTCATTAATCTTTTATTGATTTGAAATATTTTAGCCATAATAGAGGGTTAGAGATGTATACATCCTGTATTCATGTATTCATAGAATAATTTAGCACGCACCAGCAAACTTCACGAAATTGATTATCACAATGCACTGGAGTAATCGAGTCATTACCATATTTATATTGTTCTGGAGATACTGATCATAGTATTTTATTTATGAAATACATTTTAGAATTTCAATGAAAATTTCTTTACCAATGTGATTCTTCGTTTTAACCAAGAGACAATGGATGAAACAAGAGGCAATTAAAGATAGTTTGGACGATTTTCAGCACTTTGTTTTTAGCAGTAATATTCTTTCAAGGCATTTATTACATAAGAAAATGGATTAAAAAGGCGAAATATTAGTTCGTAACTCGACCAATCTGAGTTTTTAGGGTAATCCCTGCACCAACAGAGTTTGATTACAAACATAAACGTATCCTTGTATAATTAATTACTTGAGGAAAAGTGTCAATAATAGTAATATTATTAATATTTTAAATTGCAATAAACCCAAGGGGAGAGCTTCAAAGAAAATAGATTAGAGAATCGGGTCTTAGAATTTGGAATAAGAGAGTTGATTTTGGTTGAAAAGCCAGAACTATCGAGCATTAAATTTATTACGATAAGTTGTACACAAAATTTTTATCGAAAGCCATTTTCCACTTAACAGAAATTAATTCCAGTTGATCCAATTGGCCAACCTATATAAGAATAACTCATTCTACAAGAAATTTAATTTGTACTGTTCACCATTTATTAATGTACGTCGCGAAAAACGGAAACCAAAGCAGTACTGGAGTAATAGCAAACCAAGGTACAGAAGGAAAATATAGAAGGTGTGACGATTTTCAAAAATAGAGTATAATTTGACACTATTTTAAAAATCAATATAAAAATGGGTATTTAGTGATGAATTAAACGATTCCTAAATATTTCATAATATTCTTCCTAGACAGAAAATTATCTACTGTGTACTGAACTACAATCGAACACCTAAATCTACTGAACTTAATTACAAACATTTTACTTAAACAAAACTACAAATGCAATCTAAACAATAATTTTTGTAAGAAACAAACCAAGTGCTAATTTTCCAACTCAGAAATCGACTTAATGGCTTAAGTAAATTTACTATTTAATAATTCTTGCAATTCAAATTGTGTAGCATAAATAAAACTTTTACATAAAATATACATCTCTCTTTGACTCACAATCTTTGTGATATAAATATACATTAACTAATTCTGAATTACGTTCAAGTTTATATAAGTTCTAACATAAATAATTACATACTGATTTACATGTATATGAAGAAAGTTAGAAGGAAATTGTGTGGTATATGTGTTAGTTATGGTACCTCCCTGCAGCGCTTAAAGACCTAAGATGGTGTATCAGCTGGCAGTATTTAAAATATATTGCAATTAAATTGTGTATACTTCAAATTTATTTATACAGTTACATTCGCTTAGCATTACTGATGTAGCTGATAAATAGTACTAACATAACACTTTAAGATTCTTTTGTTATCACTAAAAATAATAAATATTTATTATTCTATACAAATTATAGGGGAAATATATATCAAATAAGACATAAGTGAGTCAAAAGATTAACCTTCATTGTTTTGTTCTTTTAATTAAAAAAATTGCACGGTGTAAACTCTACTGCAAGGGTGTAGACCAGGGATGTCAAACTCAATTTAAACACGGGCCATTTGGTGCAACAGGCAAGATTCATGCGGGACCCATCACATTTACAAATTTTTTTAAATATATATTTTGAAGAGAGGATTCAAGAATGTGAATAGAATGATTAAAACTGTATATACACTCAGTGACAGAAAAAAACCGGACACCTGTAGTTATTTGTTTTTCTTTAATAATTAGGTACAAATGTTAGCAATGATCTTTGAGCTCAAACTAATCATTGCAGACTAGTTGTTTACAATTTATCAGTGATACTTATTCTTTTAAAGTGTTTAAAACGGATTAACAGATTTTTTATTTTTTTCTTGAGTCAGCTTATCAAGTGTTTTTTAATTTTTTCAAATTATATTCTTTGATTAAACATAAATTTTTGCAAAAATTTAATTAAATTGACTTTTTCCCAAAATTGAAAAATACAAATGTGCGGCTTTTTTTATTATAAATATAAGTGTCCGGTTTTTTGTCACTGAGTGTATTTCAGTACCCCGGAGGTACACAACACTTCGTCCAATTTTAAATTTTTTACAAGAGAGCAAATGAAAGAGTTTTTCATACTTATAAGCCCACGGGAGTTATTTTGCTTAAATCTTTGGTCGATAATAAGTAACATAGATGCACCATAAGTGATGGTTGGGTAATAAAAAAAGAAATATTGTATTAGAAAGATTACAAAAAGAAATTTTGAAAAAATGGACTTAGTGTTGTGTACCACCGGGGTACTGAATTGTATTTATAAAACGAAAATTATTCTTTTTTACCAAAAACTTGCCAGCGATTTCCACATACAAGGTTTGCTATATCTGGATTCAAAGACTGACAACCTAAGAATATATTTTGGGAATTCCTACTTCTTTTTATCTTTTAAAACCGATTCATTCTGGAAGTCCAATTAGAGTAGCAGACATCGTTTCCAAACGATCGCCGGAACTAAGTCAGCGTGTTTATACACGCCCACAGGTCTTCAGGTAAGACACTGGGCCATGTTTATAGTAGTCTTCAGTAGCTAAAGGGTTAACGAGAGATGGAATTGTGTGCACGATAGTGACTTGATTTCCCCTAATTGCTATTTTTCTTCAAAACAATTTTTTTCTTATTTTCATATTTTTTTCAGAACAAAGTGGGCCACAGAAAATCACCTCGGGGGCCGCCAATTAGATATTCCTGGTGTAGAAGAAGAAACATGATCATGGATAGCAGAGATCACTCAACTTTTTTGCCGGATAACTTAAACGACTAGGATCTCCCATTATTTTTGCTTCATTTTCCAAATATTCTGTTCGAAAACAGAAAAATGATACTGCTTAACAGAAGGATGATCAATTCAAATATTTATGTAATAACTAAGAGATATTAAATTAAGTACCTTCGGTGATTTCGTAAATTTTGGAAACTCTCTAATGAGAGAAGAGAAAGTATAAAATTAAAACAGAAGCTTTTTTATTTTTTTTAAAAAAAGGAAAAGATTCAATTAAAAGAAAATTTTCAAATAAATAAAGGCTTAAACAAAAAAAAAAAAAAAAAAGAGTTTAAGGTTACGATTTGACCTAGTGAACGGAACACCTAACCTACATTACTTGTCCTACATGGGCGGAAGAAGTCAGAGTCCATTGTGTCTTAGTGCGCTGAGCTGTCCAAGACCTTGTCAACAATGAAGCTAGCCGCACCTCATCAATTATTACCAAACTGATGTGTTTACACACTTTTTTTTCTACACAAACAGAATGTGTTCAGTAATATGATATGTAAATAATATTTCCACGCCACATTAATACGCTGTTTTCCATACAATACCATCTTTACATAATAACATTCATCTTTAACCGGTAAGAACTTATTAAAACCTTCATATATCAACTATGGAATGAGAAATGAATACTATTGTAAGTAGTAATGTAATTAATTTGTTACATTGCTTCCGGGAATAATTACTACGTTTGGATCCACGGCGATTTGCTTCTGTGCAAGGGGAGACTCATCATAGAAGGAGAAACCACTTTCCCTTAATCATGACAATTCCCTCCCTTCCTTTGGCATTTTTTTCTTTTTATTCCAGACGTACCAATTTGCACTTAATGACATGTAAGTAAATAAGACATAGAACTATGCATTACATGAGAACGTGTCTGTTATTCGCCTTTATCCTCGACACATAATCGATGTACGCATAGTCCACCTTTAAGAATTTCCATTTTTCCAAAAACGCAATCAGTCTCTAAACCTCAAAAAACATTTTTCTCTTTTAAACCTAGTAAGAGAAAATAGAAAGGAAGTCTGAAAAGTAGTCTTCAAGTTAAGTAGCTTGCGAGACTATTTAATGAAAATATCCAATAATTACTACAGTATTTTCGCTGGAAGGTTAGATTTGTGCCACCTCGAAACTATTAGTGAAAACTCCAAAAAAATCTAAAAAGTACAGACTAGAAATTGCATTTAGGTGTACAAGGGATATTTCATTTGGGTGCATAAGGGATGACAATGTTTTGGCACAAATCAGACAATAAGAAGTACACCAATCTAACGTTGGGGGTTTTCAATTTTTTTAAAATTTTCTCGAAAAAAAGGAAGCTCTTAACGATTGATTATCTTTAGTCTTGGCATCCTGATAGGATTCATGTCGTGTATTCTTTAGAAAAAAAAAAAACTTTCAGTTCAAAAATAATTATCAGGGTTGGTTGTCCGTTTTGAGGTCGCTTGTATACGACATAGTCATATTTTGAATGTCCTGTTTTACATGAGCAAGTGTGCAACGAAAAATCCCATACTTCATGTTTAAATATCTCGTTTAGTTGCTAACAGGGACAGTAAGTTTTTGGTCAACATCAACTACCTGAAGCTAACATCTTAATGAATCGATTTTTTAGCCACAAACGATTTCTTTTTCCAAAATTAGGTCCATTCATTAAAGTGAATATGTTTAATGGCTTAAACTGGCCTGTGTTTGTACAGTTTAGTACAGTTCAAACTCGAAACCCACCTATATTATTACCAATTGACATGAAAGAAAATTAGAGAACTGAAACCCAGCACTGTGCAGTACGAGGTGTGTTCAAAAAGTAACGGGAATTTTCGTTTTTTGAAAAAAATATTTATTTATTCATCTACATTAATATTGTCGCCTTCAAAGTAGTCCCCTTCGCATACAATACACTTGTGCCAGCGCTTTTTCCAATCCTCGAAACACTTCTGAAACTCGATCTTTGTGATAGCTTTCAGCTCTTTCAGCGATTCGCTTTTAATGTCATCTATGCTTGTAAAACGACGGCCTTTTAATGTTCTCTTTATGTTTGGAAATAGAAAAAAGTCACATGGAGCCATGTCTGGCGAATATGGAGGCTGGGGCATCGTTAAAGTTTTGTTTTTGGCCAAAAATTCACGAACAAGCAATGAAGTGTGAGCAGGTGCATTATCGTGGTGCAAAATCCATGAATTGTTTTGCCACAAATCCGGGCGTTTTTTTCGGATTGCTTCACGCAAACGGCGTTGAACTTGTAGGTAGTACTCCTTATTGATTGTTTGACCTTGTGGCAAGAATTCATGATGCACTATGCCATTAAAATCGAAGAACACAGTGAGCATAACCTTCACATTCGACCGCACTTTTTCGGTCTTGGCGATCCAGAATGCCTCCACTGGGACGATTGAGCCTTAGTTTCGACATCATATCCGTAAACCCATGTTTCGTCACCTGTTATAATACGTTTCAGTAGATCCGCATCGTTGTCGACTTCATTGAGTGACTCTTGAGCAACTTCCATTCTCCGCTGTTTTTGTTCGAAATTCAACAATTTTGGAACAAATTTTGCTGCCACACGTTTCATACCCAAAACATCCGAAAAAATTTCATGGCATGAGCCAATTGATATGGCAACATCATCAGCGACTTCTCTGATTGTGATTCGGCGATCGTTCATAACCATTTCTTTCACTTTTTTTACGTTTTCATCGGTTGTTGATGTGCTTGGACGTCCAGGTCGTTCGTCATCTTCAACGTTTTCGCGGCCATCTTGGAAACGCTTATACCACTCGTAAATCCTTGTTTTACTCATAGCAGACTCACCATATGCCTTTATTAACATTTCACACACTTTATTACACTTTATTTCATTTTTTACGCAAAATTTAATACAAATTCTTTGATCCATTTTTTTTAACAAACAAAAATCGCCAAGCTCGAAAAACACGTCTAACCTTAACGGCTGCCACTTAAGAAGTAAACAATGAATATTACTGAAAATTTTATCGTACTTCAGGGGCATGTGTACCAACATAATAATAAAAAAAAAATTACAATCAGACTCTCCAAACCCGCGAAATTTAAAAATTCCCGTTACTTTTTGAACACACCTCGTATATCTCAGAGCGAGAAATCACATAATCCTGTTCTAACATTTGATTTCTGAATATTCGCTTTTAACAAAAATGATTATCAGGACATAAAAGATTGCCTTTAAAATTTAGCGGCCCTTAAAGTAAATAAACAATTTAAAAATTGAAGAATTACTTGCAAGTTAAATTGAATCCTTTACTATATAATTAGACATAGAATTATTGCTCATTTTTATGGTGAAGAAGCTGAACAAAATGTGTGTTAACTAACTTAAAAATGAAAACTGTCCGGTAAGACAGTTGTATAAGGGTTGACCGTTAAAAAGTGCACGAAAAAGCTTTACGTTCAAAAAAAAAACACCCAACTTTGTCCATTTCTATAGAAGATAAAATTCCCAAAAGTTCTTTATAATAAAGGGTAAATCCTCCTTTATAATTCTAATACATTTAATAAATAAAACGTGTTCTTAAAACTTAACTTCATTTCGAGAGACAGGTTACAAAAGCCGAAGTTATACTCTTGGAGCTTTCAAGTTTAACATTTAGTTTCTATTTAAAAAACATTGGTAACCATAAACTTGAAATTTAGCCAAATATTTCCTCCATAAAAAGGCTTAATCCAAATAAAAAGTTAATAAAAATGGAATAACTTTCTAAATAACAGAATTTCCAAACAATACATTTCGTATTTGGGATAAGAACGTCAGTTTCTATTGAAAAATATTACAAGTATTACGACAGAAATTTAAAGATAAAAAACAAAAAAAATTAAGAAAGTGATGAAAGTATGGCCAGAAATATTTAATCCTACTTTCAGGAGAAAAAAGAGGAAAGTTTATTAAATTTAGTATCGCGCGATGAGCTAATAAGCAGGAATTTTAGCGGCATTTTAGATGGATTATCAGCATTTACATGTAGACACATTTTTTTAAAAATGCAACTGAATGAGAAACACTATGTATTTTCCCCAGTAATTTGTCATTATCAGTTATGGAATTATCATTTTAACAATAAGCGGATATACAATTATCAGTATTTATAACTAATTTGTGAATTGTGTAAGGAAAAAGATTAAAGAGTAATTAAGTAAACTCTTTGAGCCACAATTTTAGTCAAATAGGTACCCAAAATGGTCTAAAACTTTTATTTGTAACATTTGTTCCAAAAAAATGTAAGATTAAAAGAAACTCTGAGAGACAGGAATGGATAGGCATCATTACCATCTCAGTATAACTTGCCGAATATAAAAACTGTCCGTAAGGACTGTTGCATAAGGGTTGATTGTCCAAAAAACTGCACGAAAAAGCGTAACATTGAAAAACACCTAACTTTGACAATTTTTCCCTCTTTTTCCATACAAGATAAAATTACCAAATTTTCTCTAAAATGGAGAGCAAATCCTCGTTTACAAGTGAGAATTCTTCGTTTGCAACAACGTATATTTAATAGATTTCAAGAAAAAAAGTTGCCAAAAATGAGTAAAAACGACATGTACAAAAATTGTTCTTGTTCTTCTCTTTACCTTTTTGTTGTAAGCAACATAATGCTTAAACGCGTGATCCGATTTTCATGAACGAGGCGTCATTCAATTTGGAATTTCATTAATTATTAAGAAGAGTTCTGAGTTTGAATGATATTTAACAACCTCTTTATTGAATGGATTTCTATTTTTAACTTTAAAGTTGCTCCGATGATAAATCGTATGTTATACGATTAATTATTCGATTAAAAATACTTCTGGTAGAGGAGAGTGTCTAGACTTCCCTCTGTTCGTATCGTTATCACTATTTCTGAGCAGAGAATTAAATATGTTACAAAAATTCGGAGTTTGAACTTTTGAACTCAGAGTTTTTATAAAGAGAAAGTGTACCAAATTTGTTTACTTTTAAAAAAATAAACTCTCAAGGAAATGAAAAATTACAAAACACTGGGTACGGAACTAACACCTAAACGTATTTATTACGATTTCTAAAACCTTATAAGGTAAACATAAGAAAACTGAGCTCTAATACTAAACAAAAATACTAAAATGTAATCTAGCCTGGAGCACCCACAGATACAGTCCTAAGTGATAAGTCACGGAAATGTTAAAGATTCCCTAATAAAAGAAAATTCTGGCCTATCATTTATCTAATTCCCCAGCGGTTATGTATTCATTTTCTATTGTGGTAAAAGCTGAGAATCCAGTTGGCTAATCAGATACTACATTGTTTCCACATAACGCGGGACACTCTTAAATATCCACTTGAGTGACTAACAACAATGTGTGCTATAATTATAAATATTTACATCTGCGTATTGTAAAGTCGGGTCAATTACCTAGATCAGTAAACTCTCGAGTTTGAAAGTGACCTTTAGGAGGTATCAGTTTTTATTACAACGGTTATATTTATTCTAAAATAATAAATTATTATGACCCAAAATTAAATGGAACTATTCTTCTCCACAAGGCACCCAAAAAAGGTTCTTAGATATACCTCGTAAATGAAAAATGTAAAAATTGTGGACCTAAATGAACATAGATGTTTCCCTGGTTAAAAGACAATCGTAAGTTTAATTATGAGAAAAATGGCATATCTGAAAAAAAGCTATTCTGTAATATAGTTCTTCTAACTTAGAGTTTTGACTTTTACCCCAAATGAAACGTTCTGTTCCAGTCCTTTGATTAGTTTTTTTTTATTTCATTATCTCCTTAACAAAAACTTATAGTCTAAAAAGTTGAGTATATGGGTCGATTAATTAATTAAAAGGTGCCCAAAACAGTTTGTATCCAACATTTACAATAATTAATACTTCACTGATATCATTCCATTTTACTGCATTAACTTTTCATTAATATTTTTTAGAATTTATTAGAAGTCACAGACCCTTATGCTGGCCATTTTCATTCATTTTTCTGATAGAATAATGTGAATAACACCATCATAATTAGTGATAAAACGGCATTCTATTTTAACTCAAATCTAAATTATTCTTGAATCCATCTTCCAGCAGATTACGTGAGCACAAATTACGCAGTTAATAACAAATGAATAATTTGTCTACAATAATTCATTTTCAAACTTTAATTTAATGTAGCCCTTTAATTGAGTACATTGTCGTAAAGAAATATAAAAATATCAAATAATTAGTAAAGCACGTTAGTAATAATTGCACAACCTAAAAATATGCATATTTTATCTATTTTATTTTACAAATTTATGTATAACATTCAGAGTAGGGATAAATTAAGTTAAAAATACATATCTATAATTATTTAATATTGTATATAGTTAGTAGTATATAGTTCATATTTATATAAAATATAGTTTACTAATATTTGTTTACTTATATACATAAGAATCTAATTTGAAAATTAAAATAATATTTAATAATTGCAAAACCATATTGTTATCTACTCGTATTATTTTTAACGTCGTATACTTGACAAAGTGTATCTAATCAACTTAATCCAAGGATTAACTGAAACCGACGATGTTTAGCTTCATATCGATGTAATAAGTTTGCAGTTAAATCTGACGTCCAAAAAAAATGTATGTTGCTTTAATGGATACATAAATACAGGTCGACACATCAACACAAAACTGCAACAATCATAACCCAATAATTATAGCAACTTAATAACAATACACTAACATTAACAGTAACGTACAAAACACCTATTCTGACATCCCCTGTAAAATTTGGATAACAGCTAGTAAACGACTGACCAAACATCTAAAGAAATTACAAAAAATAATTCACTGAAAGTCTTTTCGTTCACCAGAACATTCATGCAATGGATTTCGTGTTCTATGAAATAAAACAGTCTTCAAACAATATTTTTGCAATTTTACAACCATTATACTGGAAAAAAAAACTGATATAATTTGGTATCTTGGTTAGCAGTAATTGACTTGTTAGTAGTTATTTCTTCTTGTTAAGATTAAGGGTTTAAAGTTTAGCACTAGATAAGATTTCTCGACTTGTTACTTCTGACTTTTATAGATCAAAAAGATTAAGAAATGAATTCCAAAAAAAAACTTGGAGAAACCAAGAATGCTAATTTTAAACATATAGTCGATTTAAAAAAATAAGATCAAAAAGGCTTAAGACAATTTGGGAAAACCAAAACGCTAATTTTGAACTTATATTAAAGAATTCATCGAAAAAGTTTAGAAAATCAATTCTAAAAAAACTATATATTTATTTCTGAAGATCATGAACGAAAATAAAGAACAAAAGCTGGTCTCACTGCTTAGATAACCTTAATTTACTAGCTGATCTGCCTGGCTAGTTACTAAAGGCCGTCTTAAACTCGTTAGTCTTGTCTCTTTATTAAAGTGATTTTAATTAAATATTAGTGAGTGTTGAAGTGAAGTTCTGTTTTATAAATTGTTTTTAAGTTATTCTTAGTGCGTGATACATATATGTATAATTTTAGTGCGAATAGTATTGTGAATTATTTGAAAAAGTGTCAAGTGCTATTGCGCTAGTGGATTTATTGAGGTGCTAATGAACTTTTATATTTTTGAAACAAGGTAAGAACTTTATTATCAATTACTTATTTTAAAATTAAATTGCATTATTATTATTATTGCATGCAAATAAGTTTTAACATTTTACAAATTAATGTTAATGCTATCTCTTCACTAAGTTTAGTGGCACAATAAGTGTTTAAATTGATTTCTTAACGTTTTAAAACATATTATTTAATCTTTCCATTTAATGGACTATAAGTTCTACATTAATGTTCTTTGTTTCCCAGATAGCGGTTTAGAATTGATTTCTATACCCTTAAGATGTATTATTTAATCTTTTCTCTTTAATGGACTATAAGTTTAAAATTAGCATTCATGGTTTCCCCCAAATTGTTTTTGGAATTGATTTCTTAGGGTACGTTTTCAACGGAGCTGTGAGTATAGATGATAGCAGAGATGATAACTGATAGAGTAAAATATAATCGCTGATTTGTGTGCACAACGGAGCTGTGATACATGCAACATGTCCGAGAAGTGATGAAGAGTTTTTATGTTCAGCAGCAACAAAAAGGAATATTTTAAAGAAAAAAACGCTTTAGAAAATATCATGTACATTCCATAAATAAAAAACGAAGTACTTTGGGCGAATTTCACTATTTATATAAGGAACTTAGAAATTATCCGGATTTTTGAATATGTGAGGATGGGTCCACCCACATTCGACTATATTTTAGAAAAAATAAGGTCAAAATTAAGAAAACTTTGGAAAAATTGCCATGGAAATCCTATAGCCATAGAAGAAAAACTAGTGATTACTCTTAGGTAAGTAATGATTTTATTGAAAAAAAACAACAAATAAATACGCATGAAAATAAATGTAAGCACGATTTAAAAAACAAAATATTGTTTAAAAGTAAATAATAAAATAATAACCAAAAATAATGAGTAAAGACAGCACTAAATAATTTTTCGACGTCCATTTTGAAGCTCCGATACTGGAGTTCAGCTAGCAGAAAAATGAAAAATTCAATTCTATCATCTATGCTCGTTTATAGCAGCACGTAGAGTCACTAGTCGAAGCTTCGTTGTGCACGCTCACATAAGAATGTACTAGGTTATTCTATAAGCGCTGATGCATCACTGCTATCATCTCCGCTATCATCTATGCTCACAGCTCCGTTGTGAACGTACCCTTAACCTTGTTGATCTATTAAACTCATAAGTAACATATCGAGAAATCTTATGAAGTGCATCATCTTAAACTTTATATGGAGGAATAACTACTAACAACAGGTAATCAAGTCAATTGCTACTAACTAACTTACCAAATTTGTATACTTTTGTTTTTTAACTAGTTTGTTATAAGATTAGTTGATGTTTTGTAATTCGGTGATGGTTTTATTGTTGTCTGTGTTGTCGTCTTTTGTAAATGACATTGTGTTGTATGTAGCTAACAACGTTATGCAAGGTTTAGGTCTGTCCAAAGAAAAAATTGAAGACTATGGTCTGGCTCTCAGAGACAGATTCACGAGAATTGAAGTCGTATACGTATCTTATTGAATCTTACCCAGAAATCTAGGTCTAGTACAAAGGATCGTATGATTTGAATAAGGTAATTAAGAACGTAAGTCTACCTAATTTTGTAAAGTAGTCCAGCGTGCCTATATTGTGAAATACGATATCGTATTCACGATATGTTCAGTTAGTTACTCTCTTAACTTGATGTTATAGATGAATGCTTTGACCTGAACCCAAAATGGTGAGATGGTATTTTATCTAGTTATGTAACATATCTTTGACAATAATAAATCTTTACTAATCTTTTTTTATTATTATTTATGGTTAAAAATCTTTGAAATAATGGTTAAATTAAAAAACAAAATTTATAAAATTATTTGTTAATTTCAAAGTTCTGTTCACACTACATGTGTGCGCCATATTTCCAAGAGTTACTTGTTATTCTTCGTTAAAGTTCAACGAGAATGAGGATATGATGATGTAGCAAGCTGAGGGACTCGAAGAGGCTGTAATTTCCCAATTTAAACCACTTATCTAAGTCGAGAAGAGTATGTAGAGATAAATTAAAGAGGATGATGGCCGTACATGTAGAGAAAGAGTCCGGATAAAAACATAATGGAAAGTTAATGTTGGTGCACTTTCTTTCAAAAAGAAATATTTGATCCTTTTGTTGATGGAGAAAATGAAGGCCTTAAAAAGAAAGATGGTTGAAACTTGAACCATTATAAAGCTGTAATCTTTACAATCAAAGTGTTGCCCCTAAAGAGGTTATCAGCAAACTGAATTATTATCTAATTCTAATTAATTAAAGATCCACTTTTTCTTTGTTTATCGCTATTTTATGCTAAAAAAAAATTCATTTGAACTTTAATATTTAGGCGCAATATGTTCATAAACACCTTCCATGAGAGAAAATACACTTCGAAGACCATTAGTTCAATATGTGATTTAAATCCGCAGTGGGGAGATAATATCTTTGATTTTAATTGTGGAAGCACGCATGTTTATTGTAACCACTAACCGGTTTTCGGTCCGAACCTCACAAAATAATTTAAAAATAATCCAGAAACATAAAAGTAGTAACCAGAATGTGCACAAACATCAGATTTCTAAACATTTAAATTTATAGTTGTTCAGAAGAATGAAATATTGGTCAAAACGTGATTAATTTTTTTCCCCCATCTTACAAGCTTCTGTAAATATGTACACTTATTTAAGAAATCGTTCTTTCTCCACGGAGCATTTATTAAAATCTCTCTACTTGTTAATTTAGAGAACCGGCGAACTCTGGCATGAAAAAAGCACTGTATCATAAAAACGGTAACAGGTAGAGCGTGTACCTCTTTGGAATTTTCGGCTGTTGTCCTTCTCTCAACTAAAAAACACAACCAAAAAGATGATTAATGTCTCAAATGCCTCTTCCAATTTAAGCAGCCCTACCATCACTCCTGTGATCGACTTTGTATTTTACCGTCCACTGAAGAAGAAAATCGAAAACTGTCAGATTTATTGGTAACTTAATTACTGGCAGTTCCTTTAAAGAAATTTCATACTTTTACTGCTTACCCCTTCATCTGAAAATTTCATAGAAATTATGAATCACCTAGTTTGTTTACGTCACGAGGGAATTATCCAGCAATGCAGCTTCAATAAAACTACATTCTTGAAATGGAAATAGAAAGAATGAACTCTACTACTGAAATACCGCTCTACATGATATGTTTATATCCAGCTTACTTACACTTAGCAGTATGCATAAAAATGAAGTCAGCAGGCCTGGTCCCATGGCCTCCATGATCGTGGCGGAATTTCTTAAAGTACTACAACCACGTATTGTAATTGCATTTGACTTGACTAAAAAGACTAAAAGAAGTTTGACTTATCAAGACCTTTCGACCGCAATTTCCTTTTGTCGTCTTTCAAGAGACGGCTTCTTCTTCTTAATAATTTTTTTTACCAGTTTAATTTTACAAATATCATTCTAATATTATAACCATTGTTAATTATTATTAGATCTTAAAACTGTTTTTTATATTATATAAATTTTTCATCAGAAAAAATAGTCTTTATAATTCTAGCAAGCAAATATCTTTCTTCAATTTCTCTCTTATCTCTCGACTACACTTGCTTATTTTTTTGCTCTTATGAGGGACCTTTCAACGTTCCAAAATTTCGGGAGAAAGAATGAACCCAAATGATACCAAGAATGATAGCCAAAGAATGTTGGGTAGAATCTATTCATAAAAGTTTATGTAGCCTTTTGCAATTCAATTATATAAGTTAATTATGTGAGTAAAATACGTGAGACAATTTCGCATTTTGAATTAGTTTAATTAGATTATGAAAATTGACTACCGTGTGTAACTATTTTAACTATAAGATTCCTAACTAATTAACTGATGTTAGATGTAAAAGGCAAGTTGAATTTATGCACTTAATTTTAAATTGCTTATATCAGTACAGATAAAATCGTGTTCGATTGATTTCATTTCAAAATATTGGGATTTTCTATTTACTTTTACTGACTTTTCATATTTATTCCAGTATCTGAAGTGGAGTAAAAAGTAACAACCTATGAAAGAATTATAATTTTGTGCCTTGGCTGAACTTAAATAAGACTTTTTAATAAAAGGTTTGTACTCTTGCGGTTGGCTCGTGTCCCTCAAAGTGGAAAATATTGATCGTCTTGTGTCAGAAGATTTTCTAGATTTTACGATAATGTCGCTTGGCAGGAAGAAAAATATACGGTCTCTATCTACTTAACTTAGATAGTTATCAACCTGATTTTCAGCTTTAAACATCATGGCAAATTCCCTGCCAAATCAACCTTTAGAAACATTCGTTTAGATAACTAGCTCGCTTCAATTATCTAAGAAAGGAAACAAATATTAACTTGATAATACTTTAGTTTCATTACTCCGCAATGGGTAGTTAAGAAAAAATATCTTCTTCTCGGTACAATGTTCTCGACGCGGTTTTCCAAAAAGGAACTACAAGGTTTTTATAATTAATGGTATTGTCAAGTGTACGTATACTTTCTCTGTCAAGTATTTTGCAGTAGAGACAGCTAATCTCAGTTCTCTATTTCAATTGGTTAGTTTCAACTGATGGGGAGTAGTAGAGAAAATAAGAGATTAATTGCATGTAAGTCTTCGAGACATAAAGTAAATAGAGCCATTGTTACGTGGGCATAAAAACGAATATTACCACTTTGTAAATGATCTTGATGCTGAATGAAACTCAAGGACATTTTACTCATGTGATAAAAAGAAGTTTTAACAATGAATCAACTTTAACTACTTCGATGAAGGAAAATTTTCTAGATAATTATAAATCTAGTCTGTAAAGCGTTAAGCGTAAAATGTAGATTGGTTAATAAGTAGTAATGTAAATGAGGTATGTAAATTGAAGTATGAAATAATCCACATTGTTTGTGTCAAGGTAAGTAAAAGTGAATTTCATTCGTTGGCAAAGTATATTTAGAAGCCAACGCAGAGATATTGATTGTAAATAGAAAAAAAAGTCTGGTGTCGTCATTTCCTGTCGCCATAGTTCAATTTTCTTAATAATTTCTTCAACCTTACAGTTTTCACTAAGAATATGTTGACTTCGATATTGTGCAACTTTATTTCATTAAAATAATACTGTTAAAGGAAGCGTCATATCATGTCTCCTCCAGAACTACCTCATATTTTGAGAAGTACCACTCCTAAGTGATAAATCAAATACAGACGTTTTGTCAAATGAAACTTCTTAGGGTGATTTACGATCGTTTAATAATGTATAATCTTTGCTTCGACCAATATGGACCTACGGTGAAGAGGTGTAAGGTTCTACAAAGCCAGTCTATTGTAAATCCAATACATATTATTACTGCCGTGTTCCATTATTTCCTACCTACTCCGTTTGTGTTTAATATAATAAAATTTCGCTATCAATGCTTTTCTGGTCATAATAATTTTTTGGCACAATCAATCTTTAGTTTCCTTTCAGTAAAACCACGTAGCTAAATCATTAGGTCCGAAGCGTTGCCTTAGGCTGGCCCTCCTGATGCCTTAAATGGCCTAGAGCTATTCCTTGCAAAGACGAATAAGAGAAATCAACTTTAAGAAATGAAAAAAAAAAGCAAAAAGTCGTTCGTTTTGTAAGGCAAGAATGTAACATCCCGTTGAAGCTTTAGATTATTGTCTAAAAATTTAGAAATATTCAGTATATTATTAATAGGAATAAAATACCTTTTTTTGGCGTTTATTTTTGCGACAATCAGCGCGTTGGCGCTCTAAGTAACAGGGATAACAGAAACAATGAATCAAACCGAAGCAAACGAGTAGTGAAGTTACCCAGTGGTAACACTCCAAAACATTAGGCTATTAGTCGTTCTCTTCACTTGAGAGGAGATCACGAGGCCACTGTCTCTTAAGGCGTCTTGTCAGTAAGAGTTCTTGAAGAAAGATTTTTAGCTAGAGGATTTATATGAGATTGCAGGTTGAAGTGGAATTTTCTGTATCGTGTTTTAGCGACTTGTGAGACAAAAGGAATGTTAAGGTCAGTGTGTATAGTCCAGGTTGGAGTCATAAAATGGAGCGTTTACAATAGTTCGAAGTATTTTAGATTGAAGGGGATGAATCTGAAACTGTGCGTTTGGTTGAACCCTACAGCTCTATTCTATACGCCCAGATGGGTTTTTAAAATATTGGAATAAATCAGTCTTTTGTTGTCCAGAGAGAGTTTTGATCTATCGTCTAAGACTGTTTATCGTCCAAGAAAATCTTCGGTCTAAATAAAGCCCAAGGTAGCCGGGCAACGTTCACTACTGGTAGAGGTGTTAGGTTATAGAAGACTGGAGGAAGAGTAATGCGACAAAGAGTGAAGGTGATATTTTGAGACTTGGTTTCATTAAGCTTAATAGCCCATCTCTTGAACCACTGTTCTAATGAGGAGAGATGTACTCTGGGAATAAAATACTAAACACTAAATACTAAACAAATAAAAGTTTTCAATAAATAAGTAGAGCAAATATGAACAGAACAACTGTATCAGACTTCTAAAAGTAAAAACCATTAGTTAGTATTTATTAAATTAGAAAGGTTATATAATTGATGAATTCTTGATCAAGATTGATAAAAACAAACAAGAAATTGCCCGAAAGCAGTATATTCCTTGCGAAACAACCTTCACGCTTGGATAAAACCTCTGTACAAATATTACACGAAATAAGAAAATAGATAGTAAGAACATTCTGTTTTTTGCAAATTGTTTGTACTATTAACGTCAATAAGTAACTATTAACTTTATCTTATAATTTAACTTGTCCTATTTTTTGTTGTCCTTTAGCGACCTACGTTAAATTTAAAAGCCTCTCCCAGTTTCAATTGCAGCGCTGAAGAAAACTGCCTCAGGTTCTCTATTGATTGCGCTAAGAGGTAATAGATAGAGCAAATTAATCTTACCTATGTTTGACATAATAACTCAGGTATCTTAACTTACTTCTAGCGATCTTAGCCTAGCTAATATCACCATTAAATTCACCTGAAACAATAAGTGAATAAATTAGTAAGAATTAAAATGTGACATCGAAACTTTAAATGAATGAATACAGTTGTTAGTAACAAGTCTAATCATAGTCAGCATTATTGATAGCCTAAGATTTAACTTCGCGAATTTGTGAAAATCTTTGCACAACTTAAACTATTTATAAAACTAGAATTATATCAGCAATATTAGAGAAAAACTTTTTCAAGATCGTTTTCTTTGTTCTGTATTTATATTTCAAGTATCAATACGTCTTCTTTCAGAAGCTTATAAAATTTGATAGAAATTTGATGATTATTGGTGGGCATATACGTATAGAAGCAGAAACTTGTACGAAGGTTTTGGAAGACGGTTTTTAAGGTGGTGTTTTTTGGGGGGTAGGAAATGGAATTTACAAAAGTAGGAGTAGTTCCTGCAATTTCTTATAAGCTCCTGATGTAGAGCTCTAAATTGTAGCTCGAAATTGTTTAAACCAACACAATTCAGAACTCAGTTTTTAGAGAGCTAAAATATCTCCCGACACTGAACTTAAAATACCAAAGTCTAAGACTTTTAAAACAGACTGAATGGACAGCAGCCACAAGATTTTGCTACAACTAGAGCCGATAGAGAGCATGCCACCAGCTTTATCTTCCCGACAAGGAATTCAGAAAGGGAACGGCAATGTATTAAATACACAAACAGTCTTAATCAATATGTAATTCACCAACACCATGTTTGAGATTATTAAATGGAAACTATTAATAGAAAAATCTTACTACGTATAGAGCAATTGTATAGTTAATTCACCTGTCTAACAGATCAGACTGGATCATCCCACACTTATCTGGTAAAACCAACACCTGATGCAAGCGATGGAATAAATTTTTGTACCCCCCACAGGCTGAGCTGTAGAAACAGCAGTGAGTGGGTTGCCATTTCCTTTAGATAATATGCACTAAGTTGTCTAAATTATCATTTTATTATTTTCTTAACGTTCGGACTGAACATGTTTTCTCCTTTATTGACAAAATCGTTTGTTTTTTATGTCTGCTCAAACCCCATTGCTCTAAGCTGGAAATACGTAATACTTATATTTACGACTTACGTCCAACTACCAATCAGTTAACGTGGAAGGATTGGAATTGCTAAACATACTTTTTTCCTTTTTTTGAATTTACAGTATATTATAAAATCCGAGGCCATGACCGGCCATCGAAAAGTAACTACTTTTCCTTATACTTGAAGGATGTCTTTTGTAATGCGCAATGAGAAGTAGTTGCTATGGTTACTGAGATCACCTGTCGTTAAGTTTATAAAAAGGCAAGTTAAGTCACTGTTTGTTTCGTGAATCAAGGTAATGGAATGGAATAAGCCAATTCGCCTTTAAAGGACTCAGAAGGGCAGCAGGTCGGACAGCAGGACAGAAGCCTCGACTGAGGATGCCAATAATGCTGACCGAATCAGGTGCCTTCCCGGCGAGTAAAGATTATTCTTTTTTAGTTTAGAGGATTCATTTGAATTCGACAATGATTGCTCTCAATGGTTTATTATTGGTGAGTCGGTGACTGTGTGAAGCTTAACTATGAATTGCAGCGATGTTTCTGTAGATTCACTAAGTAGAGAAGGAGATATAAAAGGGCTAACTGAAATTGCATTCCTTGTACAGGACAAGAGCAACTATTCTCAACGCCCTTTGGTCCACTTATAATAAATTATACCACTATTATTTTTTAAAAGGACAAGCTCCAAGGAAGATAATGAAACGATTATACCTCAGATGTGATAAAGCAGCATAATCGTATTAAAGAAAGAAGGCAAATCTGACGGTTACCAGGATTCGGAATTACTCTTCAACAATTCCAAGTAGAGTATAAAGCTAAATAATGTTTAAACAGATTATTACATTAGATTATGCGAACTCTATGGAGACAAATGAGGTAATTTCTGCGCCTTTGCCGGTCTAGGCTACAAGTTTAGACATCAGCCTAGTTTTGTAGGGTTTCTCAGATTCTGAGAATTCTTAGATATTGAAAATTGTAGTTAGGTCGGCAAGTATAGAGCAAGTCGGGAACTTAAATGAAGTCGACATCTCTACACCAAAATTGATTATCTCTGTTGATGGTTTAAAGGGCCAAAACACGCGTGCTACGAAGGGATAAATCGAAGAAATTCTTCGATATGTTGGACTGACGGAAGTATTGTAGAGTTTCGCCTAGCACCAGTAAGGAGCCCCAATAGATAATGAAAGTTAAAAGTTGCAGTGCCAATATATCAGCACATTTTGCCTCGGAACTATTATGCTTTAAAGTTCATATTCCTGAGAATGCAATTAAGTAAATGAAGACTATTTGGTATTTCCTAGTTTAAAAGCAATAGTTTATTCTTCCACAGGGTTATTAATTTATTTGAAGTAAAGAAAAAGACAATTGCGATAGAATAGCAAGTTAGATCAGAACACGATCTCCTAAATAACCTCAAGGTCTCGAAAATGTCTCTTTTAATGATATTCCTTTCGACCCCGACTTAATTTAGCTCGACCTTTTTCTACAAACATTGCTTAGCTACAGTATAAAACAAGGTGTGTCTTGCTGCATAGAAATAATTTATAAAAGGAATTTACATAATGAAAATAAAATAATAATAAATAAATAATAATAATAAATAAATAACCTACACACATATAAAATATATTGCTGTACAATACTCGTGTTATCCAATAAGTAAATACTTGTTTTTATCGTTTTAGTGCTCTTATCTACTAAACAATTTTTCTCTGATGAATAACAAGATAAGTATAAATACAAATTCCTCAATATTTTAGAACAAATAGGCGGATAAGAATAAAATAAAAGTGATGGATATAAGATATACAGGTGTATATCCACTTAAATAATCCTGATATTAGGTTATCATGTACCGCTGTAATTGTTGCAGTAATAAATTTTAATAAAAGATGAAAAAACAAAACAAAAACAACTATCGATTGTTTTGGCCCCAATTTCACTAAGATTTATTTATCTATTTACAATGGGAACTCTTTTCTCCTTGAAATAACTTCAGCTACCAACATTAGAGCTGCTGAAAATAATGCTTTTTCAAGCCAAAGTTAATTCCTCGCATGGACAAACTGAATCTTTCAAGATGTGAAATTAGTGAAGATAATTTTTATGTTCTCATGAAATTTATGTTGAATTTGGACTCCTTTCTGGAACTGTCATTGTTACACCTTGACGTAATGTTACAACTTTGATCTTAACTTTTATTTGTGATAAATATAACGAAAGATAAATGAGTGTCCACACTAGATATTTACGCTTCGCTAGGTTTTTCGGTGCCCTAACACTCTAGATTAGCGTTAGCCACTCCTCATTTCACCTTCTTACAGACAGTTATCTACTTTATTTTCTATTATTAACTTCAATATAAAAATATTTAATTTACGTCTTAAAACTACTTTCTTGAATTCTAGTTTAGCTTTGAGTGTCTGGTAATCACGGTTTGTTCTATTGTCTTTGTATCTAGCGGTTATAAGATCATTTCTTTGAGAATTTCAATTCATACGAGCCAGTCTAATCGTGAGCGTAGTTCGATAAAATATAATTGGTTTCCATTGGTTGCAAGCGTACAGTACAATCAAATGGGTGCAGGCAAGCCACTAGCTTCAGAGAGGTCGTTGCTACCACTGTGCTGGAAATGTAATTTCTTTGCTCCAGCAGATTTATCAAAATTTTTGTTTTTGTTTTTTTAATAACTTGAATTTTACTTATCGAAACTTATCGAAGAATAATTAATATAGGTTATTTCTTACACTTTGAACCAGAAAATTTACTTACGTCACATTATTTACATTTTTTAAATGAATGAGAAATAGTGAATATTCTCTCTTAGTGAGAAAAGAGTGTGTTCATATTGCGGGGATTATTTTATTATTAATTGCCGCATTTTTCTTTCCAATTCAGCAACTGAAGCAAAAAGCGGAACCACACACACACACACACCGGATCCGGAAAAAGGAAGAGAGGTAGGGACTGACGGTAATTTTCAGCTGCACAGGTCAATCATCCAACATTTAGTGATAGAAACTAAGCATTTTGTTATTGTCAAGTAAGGTTAGAGAGAATACTTGTAAGTGGATCGTACGATTTGAGTCGAGGTCTTCATTAATGACTGAGGGTCCTTTACGAGTACAACACAATAATTTGTTAGCCTTCGAATTTTACAGCACTATTTATTGCTAATTTTTTCCCACGAAATTATCATTATTATCTTGTAATGAATTCGCTTTTTTCTCTTCTTTTTTTTTTTTACAGCCATTTAATTAGAAAATATGGCGTCTTTTTTTAACTTACTAAAGAACTTATCGAGATAAACGCGAGTTTAAATGAACAATTTGATTTTATATGTTCCCCTGAGGTAGGTGATAATGCGTTTTAATTTTAGACAACATTTAAAGATGGATCAAAACTGTCCGGTTGGATAGCTGAATAAGGTTGGTCGTCAAAAACTGAGACACCACAGTAGCCGAGCGTTTAGAGACGAAGCCTGCAAAGCTAATATAATATATTTATTGTTGGAGTGATTTATCACATAGAATTTGTATAAACCTGGATTCGATTCCTGGTCTAGGCCATGGATTTTATTTAATAATGAACAAAAGAAAGTCACTTTTAGAATCTTCGCTGTTTAGCTCTTTAAACAACGGTTTTAAACTTTTTTTCAAAGGGATCCAGTTAAATAAAGTAAAGAATGTTTGCTGGTCGTCTACGTTCTCGACACCTAATTAGGTAGATACTTTAAGCCTGTCTGAAGAAATGGGTATTACCTCACTTTTTACTTACTTTTCCTCAAAACTATAAATAATAATAATAATGTTGCAAAACAATCCAACTTTGACAATTTGTCCTCTTTTTCTATTAGAGATAAAATTCCCAAATTTTCTTTAAAATAAAGGGCAAATCCTAATGAATAAGCGTAATTTTTCGCAATACACAGATCGAATAAGTTTTGAGAAAAACGACGCCAAAAATGGGTAAAAACGAAGGGTTCAAAAATGGTTTTTGTTCTTGTTGTTTTTATTCCATGAATATTGAATCGAAAATCGAAAGACAAATGTTAAAAAGGAAACGTACTTCCTTGTTTCGAATTAAAGCGAATGAAACATTTTCAAAAACCTTATCTAATCCGACAGTTTCTTATCCGATTACATCAGTTTTGGGCTGATAAGTAGTAATAAGAGAACATTTACTACGACTAAACGTCTTTTTGACTAAGTTTATGTAAATTATTTTTCTATTTTATTAATACTACTTTAATACACAACTGGCAGTAATTATATAAAAGTTTTTAATAAAGTAAAGTAATTGCCTTTTTTTTTCAGGCGGGGCTTTACGTCCAGCTATCAATTAGGTGTCGTGGACGGAGGCGACTAGCAAACATACTTTACTGTAAATTTTTCACATTAACCATTAAATAAAATTCAAGGCCTAAAGACCGGGAATCGAACCCAGTACCACAATGCATATTAGCTATGCAGGTCTCGCCTCTTAACCGCTCGGCTAGCGTGGAGCCTTAAAAGGTTATAATATTTAATGTTAAAGTGCAAAGAGAAGATTCGAGTCTGGTGCTAATAGAGGATTTTTAGCGAATGAATTAACTGCAAAAGCGGAGATCCTGAGTTCTAATAAGATCTCGGCTTTTATGTATTTCTCTTCTTAAAAACATGCAGCGATGGACATTGGTGCCAATAAAGAGAGAACAATGTCCGGAGACCGGTAATTGTTGACGCGCCTTAAATTAAAATAAATCAATCAAACCAGGACAGTGAGCTGTTAGAAGCTCCTAGGAAGAGAAAATCTAAGGGTCAGCAGCTGGATTCGAACCCGGGACCTCCGCGTGGGAGTCCAGGATGTTATTTTTTTTTTATTTTTTTTTTTTTTCTTGTAGGGAGAGTAAGTAATGCAAAAGTTTTGATTCGTAAGTTATTCCCGGAAAGAACTGGTTTCCTGTCTATACTATAGATTCATTAAAACCCGGAAGTGAGGAAAGTGGTGCAGATTTTTGTAGGCGAATCTTTGGGTGATTTTGGCACAGCCATGGGGCGTTTCATATCCAACTTTTATGGAGAAACATCCGCAATTTTGGCAGTTGTGGATTTTGCACTCGGCCAATAGTCTTATTCGCTGCAGTCTGCTCTTCAATAATCACCAGACTTTACTGTATACTTACATGAACAAGTGCTTTATAATCTTTTTTCCCATTGGATCCCGTAAGAGGTACCTGGGAATGGACGAAGCAGATAAAAGCAAGTGGGTCAGTCAGTTTTATCACTGAACTTAGCCAAACTAAAAGAGCAACTGTTCTTGAAGTGTTTGTACAGATCTGCAGCTGAGACAGCTACACGGTGTTCAATGCCCGGATGGCTTTTCGCATCATTCAAAGTGGCTGCTTTCCGCTTCAAACTTGGCATAACTGCTTGAAAATTTCACCTGTGCGCTGCAAGACACTGGTATCTTAAGATAAACAGACTCGCCATGCTATTGGCCAAGCTATTTCTGCACTGGCAATATTGAATTTCTTTAACTGTGAGATTTTTTTGTTAAGGCAATAGTTTCCATCACAACTCTTTCAAGATTTCATCGAAGTAATTATAAATGAAATAAATTACAAAACTACCGCCACGAATACTCACTCCACTCCCACGAATAAGTGAATGCTACTTAATCAAGCCATCTATGTATGCTGCTGTTCTGTTATTGGTGTGGAGAGGGATGCTGTGTGAGAGATCTTGGCTGTATCTCGCCATTACGATCTCCTATAATGGCATCTCATTAATATTTAAAAGATTAACTATTAAAGTGTTGATTGTAGATACAAAACTTCTTTCTGAGACAACAGTAATAACATTTTCTAACCGATCTAAAAGACACAGTATTATCAACTTTCCTTTACATAATAATAGTCACGAAACCAAATGTAATAAAGTTCTGTTTTCATTATCAGCTTGATCTTTAATCTGTAACTGGACGAAATCGTCAACAAATAAACCTTAATGTTCATAAATCGCAAACAAAAAAATATAGAAAGAAAAAATTACTGCCAGTTTCAGTCTTGATATAACATGTATTATGCCGAGCTTTCGATCTAGGAACTAGGTCATCTTCAGGGCTAATTGACAATGTAATAGTTTATATCATTAAAGGGTTGGTGTGTCTTCTGTCTTATCTGCTCTTAGACTACACCACACACCAACACTCCAAGTCACACCAACCCTTTAACCAGTTAAGCGTGGAATTTAGTTTAAAAAAAAAACCCACAGTGTGCGGAATTAAAATCAGAGAATGACGTGTATACACGTCGAACGCAGGGCAAAACAACCAAAAGTTTACAACGTCTTAATAGTCACTGCAAGTACTTTATCGGCAATTTCTAGGGCTTGAGATTACAGAGCATTCTGTGCTCATTCAAAATCTTGCACCACTTCACGTTTGCATTGCCCAGTTAACTAGGGACTAGGGAAAGAAAAGAGCTTTGAATTCTAATGTAAAATGAAATCATGCTCGTACTGAGGTCTGAACCTCTAACTAAGGTAAAAACGGCATTACACAAGAGTTGGGGGCTTCTATTTGTGTGCGTAATGCCCAATCTCTAATGCGGAGACCAAACATGTACCAACCACTTATCATTTGGCTGACTCCCTCCACCCTCTCGATACCTGTTAAAATACTTGGCAGTTCTATTGGTAAGGTAAAGGAAATCCCACCAAATAATATTCTTATTGTATTTTATTAAAATTTCGAGTTTTTGTAGTTAATGACAATTTTATATTTTTCACGAGCATACACGTCGAACACACCGTAACAGAGATTTGGTTTGACGTGTATACAAACGAAAAATATTTCAATAAACAGAAATACAATAGTTGTAAATGAAATATTTTTAGGATAAAATAAATAACTACCAGTAACCATTAAAAAATGATAAAAATCCGAAAATAAAGAGCCAAACTATTGAGATACCAAATCTAGTAACAAATTGAAATAAGCTTATAAAAATAACTGAAATGTAGACTTAAAAATATAAAATAACTGAATAAATACTACTGGCCCAGAGAGCTAAGAGATATTGCTGTAAAAAAATCAAATTCAGCGCATTTATATAATATATTAAATACAAATAAAAGTAATCAGTTTATTTAGTATTCCTTCGAATAAACGCAACTTAAAAGCTCCAATAGTATAATAATAATAATAATAATAATAATAATAATAATAAGAATAAGATAATTAACTTTCATCAAATTATCCATAGTAAGAAGCTCAGCAAGACCATAATTGGTGCCCTCTAACAATGTATCCAGAGTCAGCTATAAATTGGACAATAGAAATAGAAATGATTTAAATCTTATTCTTTCTTCATGTTACAGACTGTACATAAATTTAAATAATCCAAAAGATATTTATTTCCTTTATGAAAGATATGCAAATTATTGTTGCCGACTAATCTGATCTGTACTATTGTTCTAATTGTGTGTATTGGGTTAAGTTATATAATCTAATTTTCACCTAAACCTAATGTGCTAATTTTTCAGAAAACTGAGCTAAAAGAAGACTTAATACACCTGTTAATATTTGAATAATTAATATTCAAACTGAGCCAATGATTTTTTAAATTTTCTAATGCAGCATGCTTATTCTTATCCAGATCTGTATCACATTCAATTTGGGTACTAATATCGATACCAATAAGAGAAAACTAATTTGAGATTACCCTCCGAACCAATTTTATTTTCATGCATTTCTTTCAATCAGATAAAACAAATTTTTGGTTATCTAGAATCAAACATTTATGTTTCAATATCTAAACGCGGGCCTGATTATTGATGTTATAAATAACTGGGATCCTGATGTTAAAGAAAGGCCGGAAGTATGTCTTAACAATTGTTTTCAGAATTTTAGAATGGTGTCCTGTTTCTTTCACAGATGGGTAACTGAAATTCCTACGGCGGTCAATGCACGCCACTATCTTAAATGACTTAGTTGGCCAACAGTTGGTGTTAAAGTCATTGCTTGATGTTCCGACAGCAGCTCTGAATAAATAATGGCACAGTTTTAAGGACAAAGTTGCCATTAGAGAAAATCAAGTTTAATGAGCATTCCGTTACACAGTTCTGAATAGAAATAAACAAGATCTGGAAACAGACAAGACATATTCTTATCGCAGTAGCATTAATTATACTACATCATTGGACCGTCTGCCTTTCCATTTTTTGAAATTATACCATTTTAATAAGGTGTCTATTAAGTGGATGTAACGGGAGAAAAAATAAAAACCAGATAAGAAAGATTAAAATGGAATAGTTCTCACATGTTCCATTTTTATACCTAAACTGTACAGGCTAAGTAGTCTTGAACTATATAGACTATCTTGATGGGCAGAGTGAGACTATTCAATTTGAAAATCACTCCTTATTTCAAGTGCTTCTGTTGCTTTCTCACCCGACTTGTCGGTTCGCTCTGTACTCCTGACAGGAATAACAACTGAAAAAGTATAAATAAAAGACTTGGAAAAAATGAGCGCCTGCCTTCGTGTCCATTAGTGGGTCTTTCTTACTTTCTAATAACTTTCTTTTAATAGAGACCCCGCCTCTCCACCCTTATATATTTCTCTAATAACATGCTTCTTTCTGGCGGTTGCGTGCCGGACAGTCAGACCTGGCAATACTTAAAATGCACAGATTATCTTCTTCATTTTAAAAGAAAATGAAGACGATTATGGTTTTATTTAATCTTTATTAATTATTCATTTCCGACTAATAGATTAATAATTGAAGAATTAATTGCTAAGTTAATGACCATTATGAAACCATTATTTTAACCAGTTAAGCGCGGAATTTAATTTAAAAAAAAAAAACCCACAGTGTGCGGAATTAAAATCAGACAATGACGTGTATACACGTCGAACGCAGGACAAAACAACCAAAAGTTTACAACGTCATAATAGTCATTGCAAGCGACTTTTTCTGCAATCTCTCTGGGGCTTGAGATTACAGAGCGTTCTGTGCTCTTACATATGCATTCAGATATATGTTATAATATCTGATATAATAATAATTCTGCACCTGTAGGCAGAATTCCCCAAACCCTGTTTATGATAACATGGAAGAGCAATTAATCTCTCTTTTAAATAGGCAAAATAGATCCGACATCCTCAACATTTGTCACCTCTTTATAAATCTGATTGTGGAAAGAAATCTAAAATAGTTGATTGGATTAGTTAATGTTAGCTGCTGATTTGTTTGTTTTTATTACATGCTAATACTGCATGCTGAAAAATATGTATTATCTTTCTTTAAATGTAGTAAAAGCTACTCTTGTAACCAATTTTTGTATATTGATTACAATAAATATATATTGATATTGACTGATTTTGGCTATATCAATATGTTATAATATCTGATATAATAATAATTATAAGGGAAGGGATTAGCTATGAGGTTAGCATACTGGACTCCCACGCGGAGGTCCCGGGTTCGAATCCAGCAGCTGACCCTTAGATTTTCTCTTCCTAGGAGCTTCTTACAGCTCACTGTCCGGTGATGGACAGTGTTGTCTGTAACGAGAGAACACTGTCCGGAGGCCGGCAGTGCACTGGAAAAAAAGCTCCGGGCACTAATGACCTCAGCTGTTGATGCGCCAAAAAAAAAATAAAAAAAAATAATAATAATAATTATATATTTATTGCATAAAAGGTTACAGACTTTTGCAAGGAGTTTGCGTTCGAAAATATTTCAATAAACAGAAATACAATAGTTGTAAATGAAAAATTTTAGGATAAAAGAAATAACTACCAGTACCATTAAAAAATTATGAAAATCCAAAAATTATACAGTAGCAAGATAGCACAATATGTCAAATTAGATAAAAGGCCTAATCACGCCCTATTTGGAAAATTTCTACAAAAACGTTCCAAGTGAGATTGATTATTTATTACACAAACAAATAGCACTTCAGCTTTAATGAATATTTATTTCAAAAAGAGAAGATAAATTAGAACTCGAGAAAGTAGTAGAAAATATTGCAGAGATTTTCGAATAAATGAAGATCATGATTTTGAAAAAATAGGGCATTTTTGTTCACCAATGTATTGGCAGTTGTAGACAATGAAGCAGAATTATCTGTCAATATTTAACCCTAAAAAAAAACCTATTGGTTAATGCTACGGTAAAACCACAATAACTAAATGCTATTGTTGCTTTTTCTTTTATCTTCACCACACTCGTTTTGATCGGGTAAAATGATTGAACATAAAAGGCACATCTGGTTTTATTATAATGTAAACAGTAAGGCTTTATAGATATTTCTACTTTCTTAATTGTTTCCTCTTTATTCACAAATCTATCGTTAAACGTCTTTAAGCGTAGACAAGAAAGAGGTGTTCAATCGCGGTTTTAAAGCCGCATGTGGCTCTTTAACCTGTAAGGCTTCTTTAAAAATTAATTTTAATGTTTGAATCTCAGTGAAGAGCGTAATCTTCAAATAAAGAGAGTGACTTTAGTTACGGATTTTTAATATTCCTTGCATAAATGATGATTTAAATAAAAGTAAAATAGCGATTCAAAGCATTTCAAAAAAAAGAATAACAAAGTGAATAGAAACTGAAATCTATCGTTGAATTTATCATTAAATAAAGATGTTTTCCACCAACGACAAAAAATATTAGACGACCAATTACCCTACCGCACAGTAGATTTATTGGGCCAGAAATATCTCTTTCTGTATGCCAGGTAACAATATTTAGATTCAAATACTGTTTTACTTAAAAGAATTTGTTCAAGTATTTTTTAAATATTGTATTGGAATACTATAAACAGTAGTATGTCCTTAAAAGGTCGATATATACGAGGGTCGTTTGAAAAGTCCGTGCAAAAATGAAAACTACTCAATTTTTGGGGGTAAACCTTTTTTATTTTTCAACATAGTCTCCTTTTAGGCTTATACACTTCGTCCAACGCTGCTCTAGTTTGTTGATCCCTTCCGAATAATAGGATTTGTCCAAGTCTGAAAAATAGCCATTCGTTTCTGCAATCACCTCTTCGTTTGAATAAAATCTTTTTCCCGCCAGCCATTTCTTCATATTGGGGAACAAATAGTAGTCCGAGGGAGCCAAGTCTGGAGAATAGGGGGGATGTGAAACGATTTGGAACCCTATTTCCATTAATTTTGCGACCACAACTGCTGAGGTGTGAGCTGGTGCGTTGTCGTGATGGAAAAGGACTTCTTTGTGGGCCAATCGTGGGCGTTTTTCTTGCAGCTCGGTTTTCAAACGGTCCAATAACGATGAATAATATGCACCTGTAATAGTTTTACCCTTTTCCAGATAGTCGATGAAGATTATTCCTTGCGAATCCCAAAAGACAGACGCCATAATCTTTCCGGCCGAAGGAACGGTCTTCGCCTTTTTTGGCGCAGATTTCCCCTTGGTAACCCATTGTTTTGATTGTTCTTTGGTCTCAGGAGTGTAGTGATGTATCCATGTTTCATCCACAGTGACGAAACGACGCTTAAAGTCCTGCGGATTCTTCTAGAGCAGCTGCTAACCGTCCTTGCAACACTTCACACGATTTCGTTTTTGGTCAAGCGTGAGCAATCGCGGCACCCATCTTGCGGATAGCTTTGTCATGTCCAAATGTTGATGCAAAATATTATGTACCCGTTCATTCGAGATGCCCACAGCACTAGCAATCTCACGCACCTTCACTCTTCTGTCATCCATCACCATATCATGGATTTTATCAATGATTTCTGGAGTAGTAACCTCAACAGGGCGTCCAGAACGTTCAGCGTCACTTGTGCCCCATATGGCCACTCCGAAAATTTTGAAACCACTTATAAACTGTTCTAATCGAAGGTGCAGAGTCACCATAATGTTTATCAAGCTTCTCTTTAGTCTCCTGAGGCGTTTTGCCTTTCATAAAGTAGTGTTTAATCAACAAACAAAATTCTTTTTCGTCCATTTTTTGAAAATCACTCGACTTCCTCGATTCAAACGAATGCCAAACACAAAGAAATAGACCGATCTGGCTGAAACTTGGTATATGTTCTTCCAAGAGATGCTACTAACTAAACATAACCTCGATACGCGCCAGTGGTGCTATGTCTCTGACTTTGCATGGACTTTTCAAACGACCTCCGTATTATAATCTATTATTTGCAAGCATTCTAACGCTTCTTATTTTCTTTTAATGTTCTTCTATACCTTTTGTTTCAGAATTAAATCTGTAGGAACTGTCGCTTTTTGACGTAAAGTCGCCAAGCAAATTCTATGAACTTGGTTACTAATTTTAATTGATTAAACTTGTAAATAACATCTCCTGGTTATGCTTTGGTGTAATTATCACTTGATATTATCACTTTTTAAGTTAAGCGATGTTTATTAGAGCTACAATTGGATTTCAGTGCTATAAACAAACAAAGATATCTGTATCCTTTCTTATCTCATTTTGAACTAAAAAATTTTATCCATGAAATTTGGCCTATGATAATTTGAGGCCTACGACGTAGTTGCTCGAAAAGCCCCTCTCTTAAAAGAAGTTTAATCAGAAACCACCTTTGAAGATTACTTACAAAAGAATTAAGTGATTGTTCCTCCGAAGTCACATTAATTGCTTTACTCTTAAAGGCTTCTCCTTTTTAAGTCAGAGTTTTCTAGAAGTTTTCTTCCGTATATCCTGTTTCAAGCCATTTCTGCCCGTTTTACGAGTATGTTACTTTTTACCAAAGAGCCGTCATATCCTTCTGATTTGACATCCTTTCTGTCCCAGACTCAGCTCAGCCTCCAAATCTAATTACCACTTAATTACTACACACAAAATTCCTTTTTTGGCAAGTGCTTTAATGTTATTATCTCGCCCTCAACAACATATATAATCAGGTTTCAAGAACCACCTCCCAGATAGATCTCAGATAGATATCCGATGTACCTTGCTTCCTGGTTATCGTCAAGAATTAGTCCTTATTAAAGGAACTTCGCTTATCTGGTGGTTAAGCAGGTAAAACTGCTCCATCAATCAAATATTTCACTATTCGCAATCTGAGACTGCATTATGTTGATACAGAACGGAAATAATGTACAAAGGTACAATTAATTGTGTACAAACGAATATTAATTAATTAATATAAGAAAATGCGATCTTTACAAATGAGATAAAATATAATCCATACTTGATCACACTGCGCCTAATTAGGCAAGGAGAGAAATCGGTCACGATGACAGAACAAATGCAAACTTTGTCGCAAAATAGGGACCATTAGTGAAATTTTTGTCAAATCATAACACCTTGGTTAGATGAGATGTAGAACGTTGATGTACAACTGACTTCTTGCATAACAATCAAACAGCCTGGAAACAATATATCATGTACGCTAAAAGATTAATAAGCGGATATTATGGTGCGCAATATTCTTCCCAATTGAAATACACGATGTGTTACAGAACGGAAGTAATGTACAAAGGTACAATTAATTGTGTACAAACGAATATTAATTAATTAATATAAGAAAATGCGATCTTTACAAATGAGATAAAATATAATCCATACTTGATCACACTGCGCCTAATTAGGCAAGGAGAGAAATCGGTCACGTTCGATCTCCATTTTCAACAAACTTTATTGCAGGGGAAGGTAGAAAATTTCTTGTTTTTAATTAACCTGTCCTCTAGAAATTGAAGGATAAAGTAACCTCTTAATCCTGGTTTAGTAGGACACTTCACTGTATCTTTTCCTGAATTTAAGGTGACGGTAAATATTTCTGCTTACTTGTTTCCCGTGATTATATAGTTAGCTGCAGTTAAGAACTGTTAGCCAGTCAGACAAAAGACGCCACCTCAATTACACAATAATTATAAGAATTAGCCAGCTGCAGTACTCCTTGGCCAAGGTCAAATTGGAGAAACAACCACCAGCTATCGTGATTCTTCAACTTCTTTTAGTACCAACCATTAACTTTTACGGTTGTTCTCAATGTGGTCTTTTGCTATTTTATAAACAATTTCACCCATCATCGCCTGAAAGGAAAAAATAATTTAACACTAGAACGAAATTTTAATTGAAGTAATTTAACTTACCTATTTTATGGCGATTTTTATAACTGGATCCAGTTGTTTTTACAAAGTTTCAGAAAATTTAAATGTAAAGAACACTTTTGTCATTAATCATAAGATTCTTTGTTTACATCTTTGGACGGGTTTGAAGAGGTTGTGTTGCGTGCACAATATGTAGTATTTGATAGGTCACAGAGAGGGTGCCACTTTAGGAGAATAATCAAACTGGGATATTTTAGATGAACAGTGAATGTTCTAAAAGAATGGAACAAAGCGAAGTAGAGAAGAAGGTGTTAAAAGAGAAAATATTCTCAATATTAGAAAGATTGGCCATCCGAAAACAAGATGAATTGAACAAGACACATTCTTGGCGTCACAAACTGTATTGTTGCAGCTCAAAATCCGAATGCCTTGCCTTGCTGTGCCTTAAGTAGGAGGCAAGACTCATCCGAGCCTAGTCACGCAATTTGAAAATGTAAGTAAGTAAATACTGCTCATAAAAACATTATACTTTTAACTTGACTTTAAATATCATGTTCCATAATTACTTTGCATTGTTACTGAAAGAATAATGTCATGTCATTACCGACAAACGAAGTAAGCCTTTGGTTTTAGAATAGTTCTAATTTTAGTAAAACCAAAGTTGAGGAATAATTATTGATATTGACAACTTTATGTAATCAAGACAGCTGTTAAAAACGAGAGGTGTATGGTTAAGTGGTTATCCTTGAACAAAACTTTTTTATTTTTATTTTTTTAAGTTAATATTTTAGCTTTATTAAGAATATTTCAAGAATCTATATTTAATGGTATGCTTCTAAACTGATAATTAAACAAAGAATACTAAAAAAAAAATCTGCAATGTTGAATAGTAATTTTTTAAAAAAGTTGCACAGATAACAGATATGTGTAATGACTTATCAACAATAAGCTTTTTCTTGTTACATAATAGAGTTACGACATATAACAATAAATTACGATAACTAACTTTATTAATTAATTAATTTAAATAATGGTTTCAAAAGATAAGATGTGAACAATTAGATTGCATTTAATATTATAGATAATATGTAATTAAATATTGTTCGACATAATCAGAATTATAATTTTATTTCTCATGAATATTAATTAAGTACAATTAAAAAAAAATCTATAATCAAAACTCTACCTTGTTGGTAACGAATTAAAGATAATTGTTTTAAGAACTAAATAGAACGATACTACTTTCTTGCGCGACTACTTGACAGATATTCAAAACTAACGCTTACCAAACAAGTAACTACGTACTCGTAGTCTGTGAGTCATCCAAGCAATCCAATATTAGTGTCCTAAATCGTTACAATCTGAAATTCTACTGCTACATTCTATAGATCTAACAAAACACTTTAAAAAGATCTTAACATTCCATCCGTCAAAGTTTTAAATACTTTTCAAAAAAAAAATCAAAATATATTCTTTATTAAATGGTCATTCTGATCCACTAGTCCATCAACTGTCATCCTGACAACCTCACTCGATTTGTGAGGCGTCCAGGGACTAAATAAATATTACTTTCAGAAGACACCACTGAGGAGGATGGCGACTCCTCTTGTTTTTGTACTTGGGCCTAGTTACTTATTAATGTTGTTTTGCTACAGTTGCAAATTACAAATAAATGGAGAAATTAATTAAAAAATACAAAGAATAGAATAATGATCTAGAATAAACTGATCAAGTAGCATTTAAGGAAACCTAGTTAAATAGACGACACAAGAAGCTGCGAAAAAGATGACCAGTTGCATGTGTCCTGCTGTGCTAGTGGCTTGGAAATGCGGTCATCCAATATGACAAATCATCAGCTGAGAGTCAAACATAGTAACGGGACAAGCTGGAACGATGATGGTCTTCTTCTTCTTTTTTTTCCCCCCCTTTATTTAACTGGACCCAAATGTAGAGCAAGCACGCACCCAGTAACTAGCGACCATGAAATAAATTGTACCTAATTTTTAAAAACACTCATCTCTACTAAGTTCACGTCATTTTCACCAAAGATGGAATTTTAGAAAAATACCTAAAGCTCCAAAATATTAGGTTGGTGGTAGGAGCATGAATATTACTAAATTGACACTTTAGAGAGAAGATAATCTTTTCTAAAAATGTCCTTTCCTGAGAGAAAGTTTTGAATAAAAATCCTAAGTACCTAGGTACGAAACTGTATAGATAGAGTTGCATATCTGCTAGGGAATTTCGCTAAATCCTTCTGTACATCAACAGAATGACAGTACCGGGATTTGTTCTTTTGAGCGAAATTCAAGAAGCAAACGAATAGATTTGAGAGTAAGGAGCGGATAAACTTAGTGCGATATGCCAGGCATTTGCCTTCATTTATTTCTATTTTTTTAGTTTTAATAATATTTAGAATTAATCATTGCAGTTGAAATTCATTAATTTAAAAGAAAGAGCCTTTAAAAAAACACAAATGAGTAACCGAAAATGCAAGTTTTACATCCTATATCTCCTCAACTGTATCTTCTTCAAGAGATAAAAATGTTCTTTCTTTAAGTAAAATTCCATCGAGTTTCTTACATTATGTTGCCAGATAATGCAATTCAAATTTTGAATGTAAGGTGAAATCTCTGAAAATCTCAACAAACAATATCTCCACGAATTGTATAAAGATACAGAAGTTTTGTACTATTCTCCTCAAACTTAGAGATAAAGTTGTTCTTTGTTTGAGCAAAATTTCATTGAATTTCTAAAAAACAAATTCTTTATCTTTGAAAACAGTTTAGATGAAATGTAAACCAGATAACTTTTTATCTAAACCTTTTTCCCCGATAGATGATATACAGTAACTTAACTCACAAACCCAATTAAAAGGTACTGAGGGAATATTATTTGTTATTACATTTAATCTTAGAAAACATATTTTAGGTAAAATTGATGGACAAATAGAGGTTACTGTTATACTTGATTAAGTAATGCTCAAAGAAAACTGTAGAAGCCATTTTCAAACGAACTCAGAAAAGTGAAAAAAAGCACAGAGTGAAGTACTCCAAGTTATGGATTTTTTCAAAATTTCTTTTTGTAATATTGAAGACAAAGAGATCTATACAATTCACTGGAATTGTCCCCTATCAATGCCCCCTAATTATGAAATGCTCTAATCGATTTTTTTGTTTTATAAAAAAATGTTCCCTGCTGAAATTATTTTGTTTAATCACATCAGAGTTTGAACAAAAATGGAATAAAAAATAATTTATGCTAATTATACACATTTTATAACAAGAATGGAACCGTAGATTCTTGTTGAGTCCTTGGGCACCATATATTAGGTAACTATAGGTGTAGTTAAAGGAAGTCGTCTACTTTGTGTGATTGTAATGTAGTATACCAAATGATGATGCTGAGTGCTGGTGTCAACACTACTCAATACCAAATATGTCCAGAGAATCTCAGAGCTTCTCATACGTGAATTTCTTACATAATTATTGTGGTAACACTATTAATGGTATCGCTGTTTCATATTCAATGGAGCGGAACAGGATGTTCGCAAATATAGTCGAATCTCTCTTTTGTTATAGTTATAGTTCAACACTAGATGGTATAAAGCCTAAAAATATTTCACCCCCGAACCTAGTTAAGAACAAAAACAAAACAAAAAGCCTGGTTAGAACACTGCAGAACGTTCTTTTGCCACAATTATTACAATTATAATTAACTAATTTTCAGATATTAATTTTAAGACAGTCATAAATCACCAGCAGGGAAGTGAATATAACAATTTTGACTAACATTCCCAGAAGGGTGAAGAAAGTTCTAGCTACTTCTTCAGGGATCCTGACGATCCAGCGGGTTACTTAGTCCAACAACACGAACAAAATTCAGCCCAAACTTTTAAAATTCACCCATAATACACAAAGGGTTGGCAGAGATAGTTGAGTACAACTCATTCTTGGGTTTAGCAAACCCATAGCCAAACTCTAACTCATGTAACCCTTTAAAGACGCCAACGTTGATTGTTTAGGGAGCTACAATAGATTTTTTTTAGGTCATAATGTTGCGGTTTATAGCTACTTTGCGGCATATAGCCACTTTTTCAATAATCTATTATTTATTTACACTATTGTGAGTAACCTCTTAAACGGTCATCATAAAAATTCAGAAAATCAGTTTTAATGGAAAGTAGTAATCGGTGCATTTTTCAACAAATTTAAAAAAATAAATTAGAATTTATGGTCTACAATTGAACTACTTTCTAGCATTCTCTAGAATGATTAATTCCTTTCAGAGACTAGGAATTCTAGCAAGGCCTTCATATTAATAGTGAAAGCAAGCTTTATTCTAAAGTGGCACGTTAGAGAGGTTCCCTAAGAACCTTTCTGAAAATCAATACTCCTAGGAAAATGTTTCGTCGAGATAAGTAAGGGAGATTATATACAGGGAAAAGAAGGAAAAATCAGCTACAGCAGGATGTTAGAGGATAATATTCTTACTCTGTAATCAACAGAAGGATCTTAGAAGGACGGGTGCCCTGAGGAGTAGGACATCGGCCTCGGAGTGGGCCCCTAACCTACTCATTAGAAAACCCTAACTCTCACATTCCTCACACTGTTGTTTTTATCTTGAACCAACCAGAGTCTCCTTGCAGTAACTTGTCAGACACTATTGTCCATCTTTATTTCTTCCACTCCAAATTCTCTCAGTCTGTATTGCATATTAATTAATAACATATTGCGGGAGCATATAATATAAGCTTTTTCTTGGAGGCAGTCGATCCAGTATGTGTGTCAAGAGTCAGTGCAAGGCAGAGAAATTTGTTCTGAGTTGTTTGGAGTTATATTTGGTCCAAATTACTACTCCAGGACAGGCTATAAGCAAAGCAGGCGTAGAGAACCATTGGCCAGATGACTACTTTGAAAAATAAACCAAGTTTTAAAGAAAGTTTAGCCGTTTTTGATAAAAAACAAAAATCGATTAAGTAAATTAATATTAGCGTTCGACGGATTATTAATGTGGATGAGTTCACAAAGATATAAAGCAGTAGAAGACAGAAACTCTGTTTTGCAGACCAAATTGCAAAACTATTTTTACTCAGGGGATGTTTATTCTAATATTCCAATACTGAACGATTAGGAGAAATTGCAAATTACTGTTTATGATACAAATAACGATAATAACGGAAATCAACTCAAATAATCACAAAGATGGAAATATATATTTTTTTTAGGATAATAAGAACAATGGGCAGAAAGAGAAAGCTCCTTTTCGAGAAAGTGAATAAGAAGTAATAACACAGAGTCTGTCACCGAGATTGGTAACCTACCTTTTGTTTTCCAACAATGCAGGCTTTATGTATTTTGTAATTCTGTAATATTGCACTTACAATAAACTGCACTATACAAAAAATGTATTTCCTTTTGTTCTTCTGCAATGGCCACGCTAATTAGTCATGTTTGACTTTATGTTGTAATTATCTCTTACAACGATTTGGCGCTGACTGATTCTTTCCGCCCATATCAGCAATGTACAACTTGCATCAATTGAGATGTTTAAATGTCATTGATTCTCATGCACAGAACGTGAAGCACGTTCTGACCAGCTTCAGATATTTATACGTCATCCATCATTTGCTTGATTTCATTTGTTCAAGAATTTTTGTGAATGTACATTCAATTTTAAATTAACAACGTTATGGTTCATCAAAGTGAAAACCAGAGTGTTCATCAAAGTTAGTGAAGAAATTAGGTAGACTTGATGAATTAGATTAGTAGAAAGCAATGAGACTTTCATGAGTTCCAGAGCTTTGAGGAATCCATGGCAGTGAAAAGACTGATAAGTTGACAAACTTGGGTTTAACTCAACTCTTCGAAGACCCAGGAGCCCTGCTGCCAAACACTAGCAGCTAATGGGAGCCAGAGCTCAAAGAACGCTTTGTACAATGACTTTGAAAGTCTTTGGAGCGGAGGTAACTAACTATAAGGGTGAGAACACCCTTATAGTGATTGGAGAAGTTGTAACAAGACTGGTAGGTTTAGGAGTAATAATTGTGAAGATTATAAGAATTTAATGAGAGGTAGGGTTTTTATCGTGGAGGTAAAGGACCCTGTGCGGTTTTTCTGACATAATTATCACCAAAATAAAAATATATTTCTATTAATTTGCTTATTTTTGTATACGTATATTTAAAAAATCAATTGATTGTCAAAGCGTTTGAGGAAAAATCCTTACGATGCAATTTTAAATAGCAGTATTCTACGGGAGCAGTCACGAACCTCTTGAGCGCAAGTTTGTGTACAAAATGTGCCAGCTGTTATCAAACAAACACTGCACATACAAGTGGATCAATGGTGGCGCAATATTTGTAGTATTTCTAGTTAGCACAAACATTTTTATTTACTATTTCATTATTACTATTCCTTAGTTCTCTATTTTGTATTTATACATGTAGCAGTGACAGTAACAAGGCTGCAGACGTAGAATATAAAATAGAATAACATTATAAGTTACAATTGTTATTTCATTGTGTAATTTTTAGTCATTTGTTATCATTAGATGAGTCAACAATGTAACAGGCTTTTTGTGATGCACTGAACTAGCTTTTCTTATTCGTTTGGTTTGTTTCATTCAATGTTCTTTCAATTCACAAGTAAGATCAAGATTGCTGGAACCTTGCAAGTCAAGGTTACTCCATTTTAAGATAGTTTTCACAATTTTTTTTTGATCAGTTGGTACGAGGCCATCAAAGTCTCAGCCGACGTTGATGGTGGAAAACAATTATGAAGCGGAACACAGGTTTTTGTTGAATTTTTCTTAGTGTTTTTGGAGAGTTTAGACACAAATGGAATGCTGTAGTCTTTATGAATAGTAAGGAAGAGGATTCCCAACTGCAGCGTTTGTATTCTCTTTATGTGTAAGTACAAATCACTGCATGTAGAGCTAAATGCAACCATCGTTTATCCTGTAAAGTTATTTTAGAGCGTCCGTCAAGTAGTCTGGACTATGAGTTTAAATCTCTCGTTAAGTTCAGTCCCTTTACTGTACAGAGGGTTCCAGGGTAAATCTCTTGTCTAGGGAAAGTCCAAGATACTGCACGTGGTCAGTTGGGGGATTTAAGCTTCTTTGAACAAGGTGCTGAGTGCGAAAAACTCTCGTTTAAGAGTGAAGATGATTTATTTAGATTTGTCTGTGACAATTTTTATGCACCATTACTGTAGCCAAGGTTCTCAGTGTACGAAGATGAAATGGTAGATAGTGAACAGCGAGAACTCGATCAGTATGGGAAGGAAAGAGTCATCAGCGAAGGTGTAGATGGTTGTATGGAAGTAGGTAGGTAGGCTACGACAGAAATGACAGACTTTGCCTTAAGTTACCCCTCCAAGTAGATAGAAGATTGGGAAGTTCTCTTTTATCTTTATATGTATAAATAGATTACATGATGCGTGAAGGTAGGCTATTACTATAATGTATTTTGCTAGTTTTAAGTAGCTTCAGTTATCTCTGGCTATAGTCAAGAGTTGGAAAGACATTAATGCAGAAACAATAAATGTAGTTTCCACTGTTAAAGTTGGACTTAAAAGAAAAGCCGCCCCAAGGCCGTAATTTTTATTTCTCTTCTAAACCAAACACTCAATATAAGTGTATATATCCAGTAATTTTATTATCCAATAATATTTTATTATAGATAATAGAACTTCATCATTAATTATCCATACACATTAATAGCTGTTATTATTATATCCATTAATGAGATGGCGGTGAATGTCCCACTTGTTACATCTACTAATTAAGTTCATTGCTTTGTTCTAATGTAATACTTTATAACTATTATACTGTTTAACTCCTGCAAAATGTCGTAAATTTCTAAGTTCTACTGACTTAAATTCTGCAAAAACAATAATAATAACCATGATTAACATTAATTAAATACAGTAGTTTTAATTTGTAAAAGTATTGAAGAAAGTATACCGTTTATTTTTACAGAAAAAACAAAATGGCTAATACATAAATATGTTGCAAGAAAAAAACAATGTATAGAAAATGTCTGCTTAGTAAGGTAATCCGCAAAAAAATATGAAAACTATTTTTACAGAAAAATTTTCTACTGAAAAGTTGATACACAATAAAATAATTAGTATCAATGTTACTAATGGTCAGTTTATTTCCTTATTAATTACAAAACAGTATCAAACTAATTAGAGCCCTATAGAAAACATTAAGTTGCAAATCTAACGAGAAGCACTGACTCATGGTACGGATTTTGAGAGGCTACAGTTTGAAATTTGATTTACTGTTTATGCTTGATATCAAGTACAGGAAATTGTAGCTGCGACCGCAATGAACAGCACTAACAGGATCGCAGGTCGTTTAAATTGGTTATTTCATTGTTTTTTCTAGAAAAAGCCATTCAGCTAGCTGAATTTTTGAAAAAAGCATGCTATACATTTTCTGAAACCCTAACATAGATGTTCTTAATCTGTTCTTTCCGAAATAGGAGACGTTCTATCATATTAAATGTTGCATTTAGATAAGGTCACCACGAATTTCAAATGTTTTCTTTTTTTTTAAAGTATAGAAAATAACAATTATTAATTCAAAACTAGAGAATGTATCCCAAGAAAAGAAATTGAAATGAAATTAATAATGAAAAGGTAAGATCGGCAATGGTCTAGCCCTAGCCAAGATGAAGCGGGCATCGATCGCTCCTGAAACGAAGAGGAAGAATACAAATAAAATTGATCTCCAGAAGCCCATTCTGTGGCTTTTGCCGATAAAATCTTCTCATCATAACTTGAGGCTGGACGATTGGCCAAGCAAAACGGAAAACAGCGTTGATTAGTTTGACGAGAGGCCCCCTTCAACACCTTCATCTTTAATTTTAATTAATTGTATAACAATAATTATTTCTTAATTAATTATTCAAATTTTTCCTCTCACTTTTGCTTACTGCGCATGCTTATAAATTAACGAGCGATCTAGTGTATGAAAAGTAATTAACATGCACAATTTTTCGTTTTTTTTTGCGACAACAGGAAGTCAGATTTATTATTACAGGATTATTTTCAAAAAAACAAGAGAATAAAGTGGATAACTTCCTCTGGCAGTAAGAAAAGCGCACCATTGTCCACTTATACCGTTTCCTAATGACCTGGTGACAGAAGTACGTGCGTACACAAACTCACGATTACAATCTATCTTTCCAATAATAAGTTTCAATTAATTTCCCTTTGGTGAAATCTCCACATATTTACTTGAAATTATAGCCAATAAAGTTATTGGAAAATGATTTATTAAATTAAATTTCCATCTATAATGTAATGATAATTAAGATAATACATTTTTTTTTTTTTACTTGCATCATCTGGTAAAACACAGAAGTAATTTTTAAATGACCTCGGATGACTTTCAATTAATCATATCCTTAAGACATATCTCACTTTAATGATGTTCATAATCACAGGAAGAAGAAACGAATTAACTTTGCAAGAGTCCTAAAAATTATTACGTTAAGTTCTCTCTGAATATAGCCATAAACGCAATGAATATGCTGCAGATTTTCCTTGAAAACTGCAGTGATGAAGTTATTTTTTTCCCTTTATCATGAGCAAGCATTATCACAAAGCCATTTTAGAATTTAATGATGGACTTCTCTAAAAACTGAACTCTATTCAGACACTTCTTTATAGCCCAAGGAATGCTAACTTCATTCTGTATGTAACGTTAATTAATTTCACTAAAATTACACGACGAGTTTTTTAACTTTTGTAAACTAACAGTCGACTTCTTTGTCGATTAACTCTGTGACAGTCAAAAATCTTAAAATATTAGTTTACAAATCGATATGGTGATCATCGAATTTCTAATGAACTCTTTAACTAGTACAGGAATTGGCAATAATATATTGTAAACTAGATAAAGTAAACCCAAGCAAGGAAAATGAAACTAAAATGACGATTAATTTTACATTCTTTTAAACCGACCAAGTAGGGCTTCCAATCATTATTCTGATTAAGTCAGTTCTACCAAAACTCACTGCCAGTTTTATCTTATAATAATTATAATTAATTATTAACGATGGGAAACTTTGAAACAGGGTCATTGCTTTTGACCCTGGTAGCCATCTACACTTAGACCTTTACCAACTAACGCTTGCAGCCGGTAAGACAGCAATAGGAAAGCTGGAAGTCTCCAAAAATATAGTGTGGCGTATCATCTTGGTCAATTTATGGTTCATTCGACTGAACAATCCACGGAAAATTGGAAATAGCCAAAATAATATACTTTATGGGCAGGTCATATATACATATTTCTAGAGAATTTTAGCTGGACAATATTATGAATTTTACAAACAGACTAAGGACGGCCAAAAATCAAATCTGTCGTAGGACATACCAACTTATCTAATAGTGAAAAGAATACTTCATGAATTACTTTATTACATTGAACTGTATTTTATAAAGCAGAATCTTACTGCCAAAACAAATAAGGTTATTTTTCTTCTTCATTAAAGTGATCTCTATGGTGATAAATCCACGAGTGCAGCTGTTACAGTCCATTACTCTAAAATTAGACCAGAAAGCTCCAACTTTGAATAAGATCTGCAGAGCAGATTGGATTTACCGAGAATCAAGTTCATTAAATTATTCATTTATTCAATAAATACATATTTTTTTTTTTAATGTACAAGTAACAAATCAATAGAAATAGAATCATGTAACATGCGAATAGAGAATGATGGCGCCTAAGATGGTAATGTGACCCATAAAGTATATTATAGAGAAGTGGGACCTATCTAGGATGCAACCAATGAGAAGGGTGCGCTGTGAAAGCAGTAAGACTTCCGACAGCTGCAACCAACTAACATCTGCACCCTCTAAGTTGTATTCCCCTCTACCGAACATCGTAGTAAAACATGGTAATCAATGCTCACTCACGGCTAGAGTATACGTAACCACATTAATAAACTTCAACCATTGTTCATTTCTTTTGAGATATTAAACAAAAGTAATGCTAACAACATAAAGTTAGTAATGTCTAATAACTTGCCATTGTAAAAGGTCCCAGTTTAATTGCATGAAGGAGATGCACTCATGGATCTCTAAAGGAATTATGCGATTTCTGCTACAGAAGTTAAATTTCAACGAAGAGTTACTTGGTTTGAATTCGAAAACCTGAATGACTAAAAAATTATTTGGTTCGATGACCGAAACAGTACTTTAGAAAGAAGGGTAACTATTCTTCTCACCCGTTTTAGAATTTCCCTTGGAAGATGTTTCAGTTAAAAGTTGTAGGCATTCATGTTTGTAATGCAATGTGCGATTTGTTAAAAGAAAATAGAATAGGGAATATATTTAAATGTATGTAGATTACATTTAGTATGAAATTACTTATTGTCTTATTGTTTATTAATTGTACGCGTTTGAGTATACCTCAATAAATAGCTCATTTATTTACTTATAAATAATTACTTTTGGCTAAGCGAGTTCTTACGCTAAGTTATAGTCGAGTGCTCTGATAAGGCAAAATCGAAATCAAATGTATTATCTTCCTCTCCGTTTTTAAGATTTTTCGTTGTATTTTATGTCAAAAACTATAGGTTAAAAGCAATATTTTAGGTTTTAGGCATGTATTTTGAAAAGAGCTTTAACTGAATATCGGTGTTCTCTATTAAAGCGTGGTCAGCGTGAGATCCCCAGGTCGAATCCTTGTGTGGCTAATTTTTGTTTGTTAGACAAAAAATGTTAATAGTGAAGTATGTGCTTCCGCTCCGTCCATGACGGGTGAAAAGTAGGCGATTTCATTAGTTCACCAACTTATTACTTTTTAATAAACAGACACGTCCCATACCGCAGGTGATCCCTTTTCGCTGCAACAAGAGACACATTTCCTTGCAGATGTTTCTTGCAGGAAGTCCCTCTTTTAAGAATCATGTGGGCGCCCAGATGAGAACAAAGCTGCAGCTTTATACAATATATAGTGCACTCTAAAAATCCAAGTGTAATTTCCGGTTCCGTAAACTATATCCTACATGTTCCTAAAACGGAATCTCTTTTATAAACTTTCAGTAACTTATTTTCCCTCTTGGCCAAGAATGACTTGGCTATAATGTTCATTCAACATGAATTTGCTATCTGCATTCAACAAGTAAAATATCCCCAAATTCAAATTGATATTATGTGTCGTCATTGAATCCAAAACTAAAGATTAGCCAAAAATGAGTTATTTAACACAACAAATATTTTCTTGAACACATTTTTTCTCAATTTTAATTTAAGTCGCTTTAACATCTGAGGTGGCGCAAGGAGCTTTTTATTAGTGCTCTGCGGGCCTCCAGAAGTGTTTTCTCGTTACCGACAACACCGTACATCACTGGACAGTGAGCTTAATAAGCTCCTAGGAAGAAAACATTTAAGGGCTAACCACTGCGCTGATCCGTTCCCTTGGGCTTGAACTTTTACTACATGTTTAGTCATCTTTAATATTATTCATGTACTACATTGAATCATCACTGCTGAGAGAAGCTTGATGACGCAGCCTCTTCTCAGAACCCATAAAAACAATGTTCTACGAACTCAAAGTGTCTACTTGGTAAAAACTTTACGCAAAGATGCATTTCTGATCAACCAATGTACATCAAATTTGAATTTTCCGAAACTAGCATAATTCTTATCAATATTAAAAGAGGATTGAACTGTTTTGTCTTCTAATAAGTCGTTTTAATGTTGGGTCTAACTTATTATTTCTCTTAGAATCTCCTAAAATGAATGAACTGTGTTTTCACTTATGATTTTAAATCAATCAATTCATTTTTATTAATAGATCTTTAACAAATATTAAAATTAATAAAGATTTAAGATTAGTGTAGTAAAGATTTTGAAAAGCTCACTTTTAGCGTAATCAGCGCAGTAACAAAGAGGCGAACTTACCTGAAACAAAAATTATATAAATTACTTTTCACAAAGATTACAAGCAAAAATGTGCCTTTAATGACATAATGTCATTTAGGAGACATGAGAAGTGAGCTAAGTAGGACACACTGACAAGATTTGTTTGTCAATATCAACAGTTTTGGCTTCAGAAGAGCCGCTAAATTCACCGCGACAATATGGTCACATCATAATAATAAATCCTTACAGAAAGCGAGAGAATGATAATGGTAATCATCAAAATTCGAAGCTTCTGAACAAGCAGCTTCTTTCTTTGTTAAGGTTAGTAATCATCATAAACCATTAAGAATAGTTTATTAGCAGCCGTGATGTAATAACATATTCAAGAAATCTACATCATGTCATTAGCTAATCGATTCAATCACAATTAATAAACAGACGTTCGCTCATCTCCTTGGTTAACCTCAACCTTAAACTAAAAGGTTAAAATCATAAGTAATAGCAAACAATTTGGAAGTGATGAGTACGTACATCTAGCGAAAGATTGACAGACTAGCTATTATAACCTTTTCGTTTAAGTTAGCCATCTTCTTACAGTCGTCGTATCTATCACTAATGTTAATATTAATCAATAGTTAATTTACTTTGTCGTAACGTGCAAAACTTTACAAATAATAGATTGAATTTTCTGCTAATTCTCTTACAGTATTTTCTTTTTTTTTAAGTACCATTGAGCAACTACGGAAAATGTCACATTTTTTGTTTAACTTACGACGCGTCAACATCTGAGGTAATTTTAAGCTTTTGAAGATTATCTTTAATGCAATATTGCCTCCAGACAATATTCTCTCGTTACAACATAATTGATCAGTGAGCTTTAAGTGGCTTCTATGAAATAGAATGTAGGCCACAATGGATTCGTAGCTGGTCCAGTGCCCAGCTAATCTTTGCCTTGCTATAAATTTAATGTACAGCAGTAAAAGTTACGACGAGATACGTCAAAAAACTAATCTGAATTAGTTATTTCGAAGCTTGGAAGCAAGGAAATTTAAATAACGTCCTTACCTACTCAAGCGGCAATTGAACAAACAAGTTCAACACAAAACCTACAGCAAAGTATTGGATCTGCACAAAGTTCGAGAAAAGAGAGTGATTCGAGAAAACGCATACGAATTGGGTGTTGTGGAGATCAAATTGGCGGTAAAAGTAGATTGCAATTCACTTACGGTCACGAGATAGTGATCCGAACTTTAGTTTTAACTCCCGCTGCTACCAAATTCTAAAAATCCAAAATACTCCTGGGAGATATTATTGCTTCTTTAGAAGTATCCAACTTGAAACCCAATCAGATCTCCAGATTCTGCAAATCAACGTCTTTACCAATACTTTATACTTAGAGAATTTTTACTTTATCAACGCGTTATCGTGAATTCCAAGACCTACTCTATCGACTTTGCTCCTCAACTATTCCAGACAAACACTCAAACGATTCAGGTGACTGTGGCCCAACTTCTCGTGTCAATTGTAAGCTGGAAATGGTGAGGACTGTTACTACTGTGAGTTCTACTTCTAACCTGATGTAAAGATTTAATGGAGCCCGAAAAAATAATTAAATTAAAAACCTGCTCTTACAAAAGATAACTAGAAATCAATTCAATGGACGTTCAGAGCACACAGTACTTCCAATCAAATCTCCTCATACGATTCATCAAGTTTTCAATAATTCCGCCATAAGGTCTCATTATAAATTAGGCCACATTGCATATTCTGTATATAGGCCCCAGATTGCAAGATTGTTCATTCAGTAGTTCATGATAGAATAAAATAAATAAATAATTCATTAAATATCAATCAATCATTTTATTTGCACAAAAGAATACATCTTTATGGCATGGAGTTGAGGTCACAATATTTACAAAAAATAAAACAGAAATCAATATCCGTCTATAAGTTAAGAACTCAAAAAATAAAAACCAAAAAAGGGTTTAAATTAAAATTACAACAGAAATAAATAAATAAAAAATTGAAATTATATAACCTTAAATTAAGCTTAAAATTTCTACTATGAAAAATTCAAAATCTAAGAAATAGAAGAAAAAACATTCATCTTTTAATTAGGCCGAATAGTTTAAATATAATTTTCTTTCTTTTAAACATATGATGCTATACAAAAAAATATGTTCAAGTTTAATTACATTATCAATGTTTAACAGATTTTCGAAACATTCAATTGGGGCATCAAACCTTAAAACATATTGAACCAAATATTTATCTCTTTGAGCAGAGAATTTTGGGCATTCAAAAAGAAAATGAAATATATCATCAGCAACTTTTAGCAAACACAGCGAGCAAATATTTGTAGGGTTAAATTCGTATCTTTCTTTCTTAAATAAAATTCTACCTAATTTTTTGCCCATTAGACGCATTTGTGCGATTAGTCTTATTTTTTCTATATTTGAATTCAATAAGAGGTAATTTTCTGTAGAGCCAAACGAACAAATATTTCTAAAAAATACACTGAAGGAAGAATTGTATACAAAATCAATATCTTTACTAAAAAAGTGGTTATCGAATGCTTGAATTATGTCGTTTACATGGTGAAAAAAGAACGAGACATTGCTATTTAATAATAAATGGTCAAAACTGATCGTGGAAAGGGCAGACTTCAAGACTGAGAACCAATTAAATGGCAGGACGAAATTTTTTTCAATTTGCATTAATCTCAGTAAACATTTTGCTGGTAGCCTATCATCCGCCATATTCAGAAGGGTGCCATACCAACTTAGCATACGTTTGACGACTTTAAGCTTTATATGTCTCCGACCTATTTCCAGTCTAATGAACGCACTTGGGGTTTGTGGAGGTAGTCTCAAAACTGCTTTAAAAAAAGCCATCTGCGCACGCTCCAAATCGTCGGAGTATGGGTAGCCCCAAATTTCCGAACAATTTAGCAACACACTCTCTGCCATTGACTCGTAAAGAAGGCATTTAGCCTCCCAGCTTTCAGAATGCGTTTTCTTCAGGAGATCCAAAACAGAAGAGTTGGCGGCCTTAAATTTAGTGAGGTGATATTTGGCAGCAGTGTTAAATTTGCCCGAAGAAGAGAAAGGGACACCCAAATACGTGTAATTGCCTTTTACTTCGACTTTACTATTGTTGAATAGGAAATCTTTCATCTTTGGAAGACGGCCTCCTTTATGGAACATAACAATCACTGTTTTACTGGTGTTCACTACCAATGAATTAATTTCACAATACTCCTTAAGAATATTTAAATTTTGTTGGGTTTCCAACATATAATTCATTAAATATATGTTCCCTATTTGTCAAGTTACAAGAGTAAGTTGTATTTTTTCCACTTTTCAAATTAATAACAACCATTTAGTAGACATAATCGCAACGAATGTCCTGATCAAAGATTAAATGGCCACTTGAAAGAGACATTATCTGACCCAGATAAAATACTTGCATTATCTTTGAACGATATAAATGTTAAGAACTGTTTTAAGAGACAATATTAGTGTCAAGAATTGTTATTTAAAAAACAAAATGATATTAAAAAATCTGGTTTAATCCAAAATCATTCAAGTATTTTATCATAAACAAATACAAAATAGAAATAAACAAAATCGTATAAAATTCAAAATAAATAAAAATAAGAAGTTAAATGAAAATAAATGAAACTCCTTCGAACAAACAGGAGTCTCAAGGTGTCCATCCACTTAGTGCCTAGTGTAATAACCCCACTAATATAGAAGAAAAGAATTCTAGATTGGCTAAAAAGCTATTCTTCATTATCCTACAACTCCAACCTTCATATCCAAACTTAAAAACACAATCATATCACATGTCATCAATTATTGAATTAGTAACTTAATTATTTAACACAGTATGAACGTCATTTGTGCCAAATCTTTCTACTTTTGCTAATTTGCTTAGTGTTTTATCCAGAAGATTTAAAGATATTTTCAGGATGAATTCAGGGGTTTTACCTCATGCTCTGAATTGACTTGCCTGCTGATGTGCTAAAGAGTTTCCCATGTAATTTTCTACTATTGACTCCGCCCTCGTCAACAGACTTTTCAGCTTTTCAGGCCGACTTTTTCTGTTTTGTGTTTTCCTTTTGAGTTTTCAGTTAAAAAGATATGTCATTGAAGAGAGGAGCCCTTGTTTCTACATTTTACATCTCCGATTGAAATAATGCAGTAGCAATACATTTCTTCAAATACTTTCTAACTTCCTCCAGATGGTTCGATGTTAGATAACGGAAATAACATTTCCTTTCTCCTTGCGTTTACAAGACTCACGGTCAGTGGCTAAAATTAGATCTACTGCTCGCGATATGTCAAAGAGAAATTTTTCCTATCGCGAGATGAAAACTTATTTGAAAAAACTTAATCAGAGACTGAGAAAAGAATTAAATAACATTGAATGAACGAATTAAAGAGTTTGCCGATGCGTTTGAACATAAGTAAAATACACTGCTCCACAAAAAAAGTGGCGCACTTTAAAAATGCGTTTTTTTTTTTCTCTGTAACTTTTTTGTTCTACATTTTATTTTAGTTAGCTAATATAAGAAGTATAAAGTTACGGGAAGGCTAAAATAAAATAGAAAATGATCTAAAAGTAATGAAAACCTTTAATTTAACAAAAAAGTACTTCTCGGCAAAATATGAGTTTGAAAAAAAAAAGTATTTCTTCCAATTAAAAATAGAGAAAAAGAATTTTAGTAACGTGTTTTGCTCGCATTACTGCATCCAATCTCCTCGGCATACTCCTTATTAAATTTCTCACGAAATCTTGTGTTAATTCCTCCCATATCTCCACCAGAGCACCTCGCAACTCTTCTAAGCTCCTGGGAGGATTATTTCTCCATCTTAATCGCCTACCCAGCTCATCCCAAAGATGTTCAATTGGATTTAAATCCGGGCTGCGTGCTGGCCACCTCAAAACACGAATGCTAGTATTCTGTAGATATTGAACGACACAGGCGGCAGTGTGTGGTCGGGCATTATCTTGCATAAAAATAAAATCTTCCCCAATAAATGGTGCATAGGGTATCACATATTGCTGCAAAATTTCCCTCACATACAAATCTGCATTCAAAATTGCCCTGTTGAACACGTGGAGCTCAGTCTAAGCCCCCAAAGAAATCCCAGCCCACACCATCACTGAACCACCTCCGAATGGTAGTCTACCAGAAATATTGCACGGAGCGTAGCGCTCCCCAGGCCTTCGGTAAACTCGTCGCCTCCCATCAGGTGCGTAGAGAGCAAAACGGGACTCGTCTGAAAAGAGAACGTTTCTCCAATCGTTCTCAGACCAGTTGCGGTGTTCACTAGCGAACTCTAGACGGGCTCTCCGATGGTCTACGGTAAGCAATGGTCCTGTGGCTTGCTTCCTAGGGCGTAAATTCATTTCAGCGAGCCTTCTTCGTACAGTTTCGGCACTGACTGAAACTCCACGAACAGTAAGCAGTGTTTGAGCAGTTTCAGAAGCAGTTGATGTACGATTTCTCCGAGTGTGAATTCTAATAAATCGGTCATCAAGTGCTTCTGTGGCTCTTGGTCGACCCGAACCTTGTCTGCGAGTGCAGAGGCCTGTCTCCCGGTAACGATGGATGGCTCTACGGACGGTGGTCTCAGGCAACCCTAACGTTCGTGCTGCGTACCGCTGACCCCGTCCATCCTCAACTAATGCAATAATTCAGGCCACTTGACCTGCAGTAATCACCATTTTCTGAGAATTTGCAATGCTTTCAGCTTGAAAAAAGTCGAAATGCAACTGTAGAGGTCAATAAATTTATTTACTGTTGAGGTGAAGTTCATGTTGTTGTTTACACAAAAAGACCGAAGGGGATTAAACGAGGAATTGCTTCTCTATTTACAAGAAACTTTGGGCCTTGATTCGATTAATTGTTCCCTGACAGTTTATGAAAATAATTAAAACTAAAAATCTTTCCCCAAAATGTGATAAAACAAAAAATAAACGCTTTTTTCAAAGTGCGCCACTTTTTTTGTGGAGCAGTTTATTTACATTTGGTACTAACGAAATATAAACAGTATTCGCAAGTCGACGCAGTTTGAAATGGTCAGATCGTTTAGTCGGAGTTAAAATACTGTATTCAGACGTAAAACAAAATGGAGGAAAATGAAGGTCATTAGTTACACTTCACTATTCATTATTTGAAACGTTTATTCAAAAAGTCTTTGTTTGTTTGAAAACCAGAAAATAAGAATTATGACAGCGTTTACCCTTTATTTCAGCACATTGAAGAAATATAAAAAATTAATATATAAAACGAAATGATGACTTTAATGTACCATAGAATTTTTTTAAGGATATGAAGTGATTAAACTCAAAAAATGTGTGGTTACATAAATGACGAATCATTTCGGCTTGCAGCTAATGTTAAAAGTGTCTCTTCTTTCCATCGACATATTACTAAAAGTATTTCTCAACTCTTATTTATTCACTAAATATAAAGCATCTATTGCTTTCAAAGATAGAAAAGTTTATTTTTTTCCCCATTCTGGTCTACTGTACGCAGTTACTTGGTTTTAACCTCAATAAAACCAAAATGTTTGAGAACAAATACTGGTTAAAAATGCACAACCTCATGTAGAGAAAACATGTTCGGAAATTTTATTTACTTGTTCTTTCAAGAAAAAAAAATGAAGATATTTGGTGATATTTAGTGATATAGTGATATTTCAAAAATAATTAAGGAGAGCGCGCTTTCATTAATTAATAATCTATTCTCAATAAATGATTCCTTTTACTTTCATTCTACAAAAGGAAATACTACAGGTTTTTTTTTTATTTTCTTCCGGAAGCATCTCATATTTTTTGACACATGTACGTGCTGAATGAACTTTTTCAAATGATCTACAAATAATTTAGTGTGAACCGCACATAAAAATATAATATAAACTGACTATGTCTTCTTTATTTTACAAACAAACGGCAAAAAACTAGCGGTGTTGTGCAAACTCACGTAACTTAAAATATTATTTCGACTAGTAGACTAATTTCGGCCAGAAAGTACAACTGCTTTTTTGAATTAGCAATTTAAACTCTCCACAGCAAAATAATAATTAAATATATTGTCATCTGTTAAGTTAGAAGGAGATCGGACCATAAATACGTCGTGAAGCAGTGAACACCTGTGAATTTCCAACGGGAAGGATATTGGTGGTATATAAGAGGCAGTGGTACCGAGAGACCAGTGTGTTCATCTCAGTGCTTAATATGTTCATTTTATTTTATAAGAAATTTGCTAACAATGACTAGCAGCGTTGCTATTTAATTATTTATTCTTAAATATTTAAACAAAACAAACAATAAGTGTCCATCATGAAACACTTCACATGTCATCCTCCGCAATTTATATAATATTTTTGTTGATTCTAATTTGTGATTTAATAATTCGGTAGAGAGGCTCAACTATAATAGTTTACCTTCAGATTTAGAATTGTACTTACAAAATTGAATTCCAATTAATATTGAACAGGCGATGAGGCCGCGACAATATACTGAAGAGATAGTTTATAGCGAAGATTAACCAAACATTTCTCTCCTCCCAAATCTGCCTTAAAAAGCATTTTTATGGGTAAAGGGTTTAAAATCAAACTTCTAAATCGATGAGTACACAAAGTTTACGTAAAAATGTACATGTAGCCCTCACTAAATTTCTTACATTCGGCACTGCAATTATAGTGGTGACCTAGTACCTAGCACAAAACATATTGGGTTGTCAATTCTAAGTATACCTTGGTATCTAGCGAGAAGCTCACGAGTACGTGATGTTTATCTAGGTGCTCAGAGTACACTATCGATGTTGTTGAATAACTCGTATCAGTTTCAATCACCCTTGAGTTAACCTTAGAATAATTGTAGATAAATCAATATGTGATTTATTAATTTTTGATAATTTTTCCTCGTGAACTAGATTAGTCAGGTGTGATTCAACTATGCTGATATTCAGAGTTGAACAAACTGTTTAGATAACAGATCTTTGCTATCGATTCTAGTATTTCAGACACAGATATTCACTATTAAACTGAAGAGAACTATTGGTAGCTTAATGGAAGTAAAAAAGATGTGTGCCAGATATTAATTTAATAAGAGAACGTTCTTTGAAAATTTTTAAACTCTGTACTGCCACGTTGAATGAGTACCTCGACTGTAATCTGCCAATCTGTCGGCGACTGGCCAGGGTAATTTAAAAGAAAGACAATTTTGTCCTAAGCTAATTTTAATGTTCCTATTAAATTGCATTTCCTTTTTTAGAAGCAACGACAACCAGTTATGATGCACAAAATGTATTATTTTTTTTTTACTTTTAGTAAGAGAAAGCGTTACGATCGTACGGATTATCGATTTTTTTGAGTTTTCTCTGGATTTATCCGTTTTCCTGAATCAGGCAAAAAACTGAAAAATTCATTTCAAAAAAGAGGCATCTGTGGTTGATTGATTTTAGTCAAAGAGCTTATGTTCGAGCTCTACCTGGCTGAACTAAATATCAACCGATTAAGTTAGTTGACTAACAGAATATCTAGTGGAGACAGTCAGCACTCTAAGAAATAGTAAGATAAACATTTATAAACCACTTCTTTATAGGTGCTTCTATTTGAGTCTAGAAGAGTACGTTCTTTGAACATTTTTAAACTCTGAACTGTCACGTTGAATGAGTGCGGCCCCTGAGGTAATTTTTTGTGGCCCACTTTGTTCTGAAATAAAATGAAAATACAAAAAAAAAAAATTGTTATGAAGAAAATAGCGCTTAGGGGAGTCGAAGCACTACCGTACACATAATTCCATCCCTCGTTAACCCTTTAGCTACTGAAGACGAGTATAAACGTGGCCCAAAGCCTTTCCTAGAGGCCTGCGGGCGTGTATAAACACGCTGACTCAGTTCCGGCGATGCTTGGAGAAGCGATATGTCTGCCACTCTAAGTGGAATTCCAGAATGATTCCGGTTTTAAAAGACAAAAGGAAGTAGGAATTCCCTAAATATACCCTGCTGTCTTTGAATCCAGATGTAGCAAAACTTGTACGAGGAAAGCACTGGCAAGTTTTGAGTTAAAAAGAATAATTTTCGTTTTATAAATACAATTATATAGTGTTTTAATTATTCTATCCATATTCTTGAATCCTCACTTCAGAATATAAATTTAACAAGATTTGTAAATGTGATGTGGCCTGTGTAAATCTTGCCTTTAGTACCATAAGGCCAATGTTTAATTTGAGTTTGACACCCCTGCTCTAAAGTAATACATAATTTAAACATAATTTAAACATATTAAGGTTCATTAAAGCAAGATCATTTGTATATGATCAGAAGAAAATTCAATTTTACTGAGAAGGTGAAGTACTGCCTCTAAATCCGAAGGTGTATTTTAAGTTTAAAATCTCTAATAATATTTTTAAGTCCTTTAAAATAGCACTGCAGGGTAGGTAAGCCCTGTAAACGTTTCATTGTAATGTTTAACAACCATTGTATTAGTAAGAATTATTTTTTAAGTATTGCACTATAAATATTGAGAGTCCAAGGGAGTCGAGTGTGTGTTCATATCAGATTTATTCTTTTAATCGAAAGAAAATCCAGGACATCACTAGCCAAATTACACACTTGATAGTTTGAAACAACAATAAACACTGGTACTTAAAAGGTAATTGTAAAAATTACCTAAAGTAATATGGTTATATAGAATCAAAGGTAACATGAAAAAATAATAATATTTAAAGAACATGTTGGCAAGAATGTTCTTGACTGCGAGAGGCGCTCCAAGCTGCAGCAGTAGAAGTACTGTTTTTTTAAAAAACAAGACCGGTTTTAGTGCCCGGGCATCTTTCGGATACTGGGAAGGACGACTACTGTGTCTGGACGACTCCCGGCTAAGGAATTCTATTGCACCCAACAACACACAACATGCAGACCTGTACCAAACAACACTTAGGTGGCCTTTACTACTTCTTTTAAAATACTAATTTCAGTCACACACACACACACTGATTCTACCCTGGCGATAGATGTTTTTTTTTTTTTTTTTTTAAAAAATCAAGTTCCTGAAGAAGTTTTCATGACGTAGAAACTTGAAACTAAGGGCGAAATCGTTATTACTGTGTAGCCAGCTAAGAAAGAGAATTCAAACTGTTTGATTAATTAGATAGAACAACGTGACATCTAGCTATTGCCTGAAAGAATGTACCTCATTGCAGCCTAGGAACTTATCTTGTTCAACCTGCTGGCAAAAAATTGATGCAGAATAAAGGAAGACAACTCTATTAACGTGTCAATAGAGTTTTTTTTCATTTGTTTTATTTCATTAAATGTATTCTTCTACTTCTAGGTATTATATTTTGTTTACATTTTATTTGTTAGGTTATTTCATTAAATGTATTCTTCTACTTCTAGGTATTATATTTTGTTTACATTTTATTTGTTAGGTTATTTCATTAAATGTATTCTTCTACTTCTAGGTATTATATTTTGTTTACATTTTATTTGTTAGGTTATTTCATTTTTTTTTCCCCCTTTACAATCGAACTAGCAATAAACACGTCACAGTTGTACTTTTGAAATTTTGGGAGTAATATTTTTAACCTTTAGGTATATTTCTTTATTTTAAATATTTTTATAAATTTAAATTAATTAATTATATTTACGTTTCCACGAGCTACTTATTACCAATCGTATTTTCAATGAAAGTTATAAGTTTCTTGTTGGCTGAAATTCCGTCCACTTAGGATACATTTATCCCGAACAAATTTCATTCATTTTTTCAGAAAAAATAAGTATAAATTTCATCCGGTCACAGATTGCTTTAACTGTGATTTGGAATCGAGACATTTCTTAGCACTCTCTTCTAGAGGACAGGGAGAGATTTTGGAGTGCTGCTCAATATAATATGGATACTATTCTGTCCGTAGATTTGGAGAAGCTGAGCAATAGCATAAATATTTTTAAATATAACAAACAAATATACCAAATCCTTCAATCCTATTTGACAGGTCGCTACTTCAACGTTAGATGTGGCATTGAATTCTCTGATGCTAAGCGCATCCAAGCCGGCGTCCCGCCCAGCATCCTTGGCCCAGTCCTATATCTAGTGTACACTGCTGATATCCCCACGCACCCACATACCTTAATTACAACCTATGCAGACGATACCGCAATATTATCCTCAAATCCCAACTTTTCTGAAGCCTCCTCATTTGTCCAAGAACAACTTGACCTCATTTCCTCTTGGTGCAAAAAATGGAAACTTAGACCAAGGATGAGCAACACGCGGCCCGCCAAGCATTTCTAAAATTGAATTTATTTTATCGACTTTCTCCCATCAATATATTGTTATAAAATTAATTATAATAAAATGGTAGTACATACTAAACCGAAATATTTTTTATGGCGATTTACTTGTCGACGACGTTTTTAAACATGCAATACGAACGCGCCGCGTCTGCGCGATTTTTTCGTGACGAGATACACACTTGTCGGTGACTTGTTCAAACATGCAATACGGACCCGATGCGTTTCGTACGAAGTTTCGTAAATTATTAATAAGAGTTAATTTTTGTGCGGCCCGCTAAAAAAAAAAATTAAATTTAAATTGGCCCGTTGATTAAAAAGGTTGCTCACCCCTGACTTAGACTAAACGAAGACAAATGCCAACAGATAACATTCACCTTACGCAGACAAACTTGTCCCCCACTACTCATACACAACAGAGAAATACCGACCTCCACACAAGTACGCTATCTAGGACTGTATTTAGACAGTCGACTTACATGGAACCCGCACACTAGACTGAAAAGACAAGAACTCAATAGAAGATACGGACAACTACGAAGACTGCTAGGGTGGAGATCACCCATGAACGTACAGAACAAACTGACTCTATACAAGACACTACTAAGACCCATCTGGACTTACGGAGCTGAGCTGTGGGGCTCTGCGAAACCTTCCAACATCCAAAGAATCCAATCCTTTCAATCTAAAGTCCTTCGGCATATCGTCAATGCTCCATATTAAGTATCAAATTTAACCCTCCACATAGACCTCAATATCCCTTTTGTCAATGACCTAATCTCTTCTCGCTTCCTTAATTTCCATAATAGCCTAACCATACATCCTAATCCCACAGCACAAGCCTTATCCACAATAACCCATCCCGACAGTCCTCCACGACGCCTGAAACGACGCTGGCCCCGCGACCTTTTACCTATTTCCTAAACTTCCTTCCAACCTCTAGAGAGTTCCAGCATTGGCTGGTCCTCGGATCCAGCCTACAATCTGTGCATAACTAAATGATGATCACATTTACTTGATGTATATGTGTACAGGTTGTAAATAAATAATATATACAATTAAAAAAAACAAAAAAAAACCTTTTTTATTATATTAAAAGTGTTTTTTTTAGGTGAAAGCCTACTCTAATATAATAAGTTATTGACTTATGCAATAGAGATATATTATTAAAAGTTTCTCGGTAGCTGTTTCTCATAGTTTTATTTGATTTATGGAATAATAATAATTCTTCACCTACTAACAGAATGTTTATTAATTTTCAGGATTGAATGCCATGTTTTATTGGGTATTTTTTGCATCAATTTACCATTCTTAATTAATTTAATAAATAATATTGTTATTGATGCTGAGATGTTTGGATGCTGAGGCTTGCACTGTGAATTTTCCGAGCGCCAGTGACCTCACATGTTGAAACGCCTTAAACAAGAACAGGAAATAGTCACGGTGGCATTAAAACCGTCGACTTCTACATAACATCTGCTTCCGTATGTGATATCTTTCACGCAAACTCATTCCTTCTTAGAGTATATGGTAACCCGCACATTAAGTGATCAACGGCCGTAACCCATCCATGCTCTCCACTTTAATCAATTAGCTAAATAAAAGTGTAAAATTTAGTTAAATGAATTTTGTTAGCGATAAAAATAAAATCCTGTTGGGTCATACCTTAATTATGAAATCTTGTTTAGAAAATGCCAAGCGATAAATATGAATATTAGGATGCACGCTCCTGGCTAATTATCGAGCAGGAAAACGTGTTCAGTATTTTTTTTTTCTCTTTCTTTCCTAAGGCTATTTATTTAGTTATTTTGTAAAGTGCTAAAGGAAAAATAAATAACAGCAGAAAAAGTGATGACTAACTATGGTGGATGGCCTTAGATTTAGTTAGCACACTTGTTGCTATGTTTAACACCTTCTGGCCTCCATTTCTTGTTCACTTCAAGTTGAGAAATTTATGATTAAGTGAAGTTTAAAGGGCAAAGTATTGCAAAATGTATTGCTTCGTATTTTCTGGTAAATAAATTATTGTTTCTTTTAATTGTAGTCGTTGAAATATTAGAAAATTCTAATAAAACAATTTGCAAATGAACATTGCTTTTGCTGTTAGGCTGTTATCCGAATTACAAATATACAGGGTGTCCCAAGCTATATGGATAACGACTTTTTCTCGGAAACTAAGATAGCTAGAAAAAAACTAAAAAACACGCCCTTCAAATTGCCTATCGAGATATCTCTTTACATGCCTGATGGTGTTATATCGACAAGGGGGGCGATTCAGTGGCCACCTCTCTCAATGGATTATTTCCTTTGGGGATATCTGAAAAACAAGGTGATTATTCATAACTTTTTTCTTTCTTTCCTTATTTCTGCTTACCTAAAAGCATTTCTAAGTCAGAATCAAGCCAGGATGGCATCTGTAGATGAACTAAAGCAGAGAATAATTCGAATCTATTTCTTTGGCAGTAAGGGCAATTGGCAGGAAAGAGCATGTCTATGCATCTCTAATGGTGGAGGCCAGTTCGAGCATGATCTGTAATATTAATGAGGAGTAAAATTTATAATAAAATAGTACTTTTCTTCTTATTTAATCAAAAAACCGTTATAATATTATTTTGACATTTCTTATAAGAATCATGTTTTCATTCATAACTTCTAAAATATCGCTCACAGAAAAAAACAGTTCAAGTAAATTTGTCTTTAAAAAAATAGAGGAATCTATTTCTGAAATAAAAACCGCACCTTCCCATTTGAAAAAATGAAGTTGGTGCCTGTATCTCGCTTCTGGAAGCACCGAAAAAAAATACCAAGTAAATTTGGATTTCTAACAAAAAACTAAGGGAACACGTTTTTTTAGTTTTTTTCTAGCTATCTTAGTTTCCGAGAAAAAGTCGTTATCCATATAGCTTGGGACACCCTGTATAACAACCTCTGTCAAATAATAATTTGGTTGGACAATGATTCAGTATGAGGGGCTTTAAACTGCCCTAATTAACAACTCTTACTACAGAATAAATTCTGATTTCATCTATTCAAAATACGTAACTTCAATTGTGAAATTGTAACAAATAGATCTTCAATTCCTATTTGTAAACAGATATTACTTAATTTAAAGCGCTTCAACATGTAAGTTTATTGAAGCCCGGAATTTATTCCAGTGCTCTGCCTTTCTCCTGTCACTGTTCACTCGTTACAAACAACACTAAGCACCACAAGATTCCTAGGAAGTGGTAATCTAAGATAAGGCATTTGTACTCGTACCTAGCATCTACGCGTGAGAGTCCAGGGAACAAACTATTGAGAGCCTATCCCCTCCAAAACCCTGAATTCTGCAACAAGTGAAGCCCATTCACACCCAAAGTGGTACAGTTCACTATTGTACATTGGCTCTTACTTCATTTAGAAGATCGCGTAGCCACCTGCGCTTCAAGCGCCTGGGAGGATTTCCTGGTAGAGCAGTAAGTTGGGATACTAGTGGATTGGGATATGAGGTGATTGATGTGTGGAATTTAATATAATGGGTTATAGCTTCTGAAATATAAGGAACAAGGAAATCTAGGTGCAAGGTAGAGTTAGAGGCATAGTAAGGAGCATTTGCGTTTCGACGAGTGTTTTTGACTGGAATTCTGTAACTAAAAACAGATTAATTATATTTAAATTACTCTCTCCTTCCCAAAAGTCTAACTAAACAGATTTAAAATTGTTTATTAGGACTTAACTAGTAGAGATTGCGATAGAATTTAAATATATTTCAATTTTCTAAGCATTTTTCATATTTTTATGTCCAAAATAAATAATTTAGTAAAAATTCATTAAAGTATTTTAAAAACTGTAGATTATAGGTTCACTATGAATATTAGTTCAGCTAGAAATCGGATTCGTATAGTTTTCAGAAACCAAACCTGACCTAAAATACCGCTATTTAATGCAAATATTACAGATCAAAGTTAAGTAAGAATACTAGTTTAGTAAGTACGATGTGGAGTGTTAATAATATCTTTGGAGCTTTTTGAAAAATAAATCCGGTGAAAAGGATTACTGTACACGGGGATTTTGGTCGGAAGAAACAAAATAGTTTCAAACGGAAAGCAAATTTGGAGCGGTTTTGGAATTCTATTTTTCACACACGCTAAAACTTGAGAGAAATAATTTTGTTAATTTATTTTATTTTATTGTCATTTTTGGAGTTTTCAAAATAAGAATAACTTTTCAAGAAGAATAAAACTCGGTTATTGAAGTGAATATGTTAAATAAAATTTTAAACTCGCACACTGTTATATTGTATCATTTTACTTGGACATCTCAAAAACACAAGTCAACTGCTTGCTAAATAACTTAAGTAGCACAAATTCTCTTGGCACAATCCGCTGTTATTTGTCAGAGAATATTTGAATATGATTTTACAGCTACAGGCCTACTTTAGTAAAATTATCAAATTAGGTAGGTAATCCATTAGAGAGTTTAGATATCAAGTGGAGTTGAAAATAGGTTAGCCACCGGGGTGATCAGACTGCTGTTGACCGAAGTAGAGGTAGCGGTCAGACTCGCCCACTTCCCGGACCATGTGGCGGAGAGACGGTTGCAATTTTATGATAACGGTACACCAGAGTAATTATTTATTTATATTTTGTTAAGGAAAAAAAAAATTTATAAATTTTCTTCTTTTTGCAGTTTTTAAATATGAAAAAGTTTTATATTGTATATAAAAAAAAAGGTTCAATGCACTTTAAATTGCTTTCTTGTTTGTAAAATTCACTTTGTGATAAGCTTGTTGATAAGAAAATGAAGCTAACAATGTTTGTTTTTGTCAGAATACTTAAAGACAACTTTTGCACAACGGATTTTGTCGATAATTATCTATACTTATTTGTCTCATTTGTAAAACATTCCAACTATGTTGTTGATTTACCGTACTCTTTACCGTTGACTTCTTCTTCAAAATGGCCTCTTCTTATTGACAACAATTAACAAACTCTTGTACAAACCGGACAGTTTTAATAACCTTCATGCAACAAAACGGCGATTGTAACAAAAAAAAAAAAATTCTCCAAATTTTATTGGTTGAATCTTTATTGGTTAAAAGTAAAAATTGGTATGTGTAAATGAGGCTCGTCGTATTCACGAAAACGAGAATCGTTGAAAAGTCAATTCTGTTTAACCCTATATAGAATTATTCGATCTAGAGAATTACAACTTACTACTCATCTATATCGCTTCCACTATTTCTCTAGATATTAATTTTCATTTCCTTAGATATACAGCTCTCGCAGCGTACATTAAATTTAACGAAGTACATTAAATACTGAATAAAACTTTTCTTAACAGAAAATATTGTAGTGTAAAAGAGTCGTATAGGTGTTTCCGCCGGGAGTCTTTAGTCACGCTGACGTGAAAACCCAAATTTTATTCGATATTTAAATTTTAAAGCATTTAAACTCGAAGTCATATTTACAATTTCTAAAACCGCACACTGAAATGAAGTTCCTATTCCTCTATAAACAAATTCTTCTTTAAAAATTATTTAAATAATTGTTATATAAGTGCATGAAATTTAATCAACAAGTTTGAACGAAATCTTAGAAAGTACGTTAGATGAGGAATTTTTCAAATCATAGTAGCAAATAGTTTAGAAAAAGAAAATGGGAAATCTTAAACTTTGTTTAAATTTTAACCTATTATAAGTTAACTCGGGAAAAATATTCACAGTTACAAATAATTTTAAAACGTGAGATACAAAATAAAAGACTGTAAATGGTTACAGGTGGTGCCCAAACGTTTCGAATTCGATAAGAAGAAAAAAATAAGAAAAGAGTGACTGGAAATATGTCATCAGTATTTACCATTCGAGACTGTCAAATTATGAAGTTTCATCTTTCTTCGATTTTCTTAGTTTTGAGTTAATTGAAAAACGTACACAGAAACCACTTTGAGAGAATCTAAAAACGTTTATTTCCTGTAAAAATTAAATTTGGAAAATTATGCACTCTCTTCTCGACAACGTGGAGAAAGTAAAAAAAAAATAATAGAAATATTAAAGTTGAACTACTTGGGTGGCCAGAATTTTGAACCTAGTTAAAGAAATCAGCAAATATTGCACATAATCAAGTCCTTTCTTCTACATTCACGCCTCCGCAAATCGGAAATTTAATTGAATACAGTCAAATCTTACATAAACAAGTCAGTTGGATGAGCAGCTGTAGTGGTGAACTGTTCAATTAACTCGGAAATTGAAATTTATCGAACGAAAATTGAAACAGTATGTACAGCAGTTTATAAATAGATAAAGGAGGCTACTTCTGCTTTATTAAATTCTAAATCACTTTTAGGTTATTTATGTTTGAGATTAGATACGAATAAAATTGGGTGGCCAGTTTTATAAAACGCAGAAGTGGTGCTCTCTCCACCAACTGCGCAGCCATCATCTCATGTTCTACTTTATTCAATTTCTACTTATCATTACTACAAACTAATTTGTTTAAAAAAAACTTCAATTAAATTCAGCAGTATTCTTGTTTTATACAGGAAACTAATAACTGTTTGAGTGAAATTAAGTAAATTAGCGTTATTCATTTTATTGTTATTCATCGGTACAAGAATTTACTCGAATTTATTGAAAGATTTCTTAAAAATATTAGTTGGTTTAAAACAGTGGTGGGCAAACTTTTTTAATGGGGGGCCACAAAGTTTCAGAAATTCTAGAGGAGGGCCAGAATTATAGAAAAAATGCATTTTGTGTTAAAGCTTTTAATCATAATATTACAAAAACATTACAGCATTACACACTTGTGTAACTACGCGGCTAGTTTAGCTTCACCTATAGGTTATGCATCTATTATTCTACTAAGTAGAATCTACTTTATACTTCTCGAACGTCAAAACGTACGAGGGTCGTTTGAAAAGTCAGTGCAAAGTCAGAGAGATAGCAGTACTGGCGCGTATCGAGGTTATGTTTAGTTAGTAGCATCTCTTGGAAGAACACACACCAAGTTTCAGCCAGATCGGTCTATTTCTTTGTGTTTGGCATTCGTTTGAATCGAGGAAGTCGAGTGATTTTCAAAAAATGGACGAAAAAGAATTTCGTGTGTTGATTAAACACTACTTTATGAAAGGCAAAACGCCTCAGGAGACTAAAGAGAAGCTTGATAAACATTATGGTGACTCTGCACCTTCGATTAGAAAAGTTTATAAGTGGTTTCAAAATTTTCGGAGTGGCCATATGGGCACAAGTGACGCTGAACGTTCTGGACGCCCTGTTGAGGTTACTACTCCAGAAATCATTGATAAAATCCATGATATGGTGATGGATGACAGAAGAGTGAAGGTGCGTGAGATTGCTAGTGCTGTGGGCATCTCGAATGAACGGGTACATAATATTTTGCATCAACATTTGGACATGACAAAGCTATCCGCAAGATGGGTGCCGCGATTGCTCACGCTTGACCAAAAACGAAATCGTGTGAAGTGTTGCAAGGACGGTTTGCAGCTGTTCCAGAAGAATCCGCAGGACTTTAAGCGTCGTTTCGTCACTGTGGATAAACATGGATACATCACTACACTCCTGAGTCCAAAGAACAATCTAAACAATGGGTTACCAAGGGGGAATCTGCGCCAAAAAAGGCGAAGACCGTTCCTTCGGCCGGAAAGATTATGGCGACTGTCTTTCGGGATTCGCAAGGAATAATCCTCATCGACTATCTGGAAAAGGGTAAAACTATTACAGGTGCATATTATTCATCGTTATTGGACCGTTTGAAAACCGAGCTGCAAGAAAAACGCCCACGATTGGCCCACAAAAAAATCCTTTTCCATCACGACAACGCACCAGCTCACACCTCAGCAGTTGTGGTCGCAAAATTAATGGAAATAGGGTTCCAACTCGTTTCACATCCCCCCTATTCTCCAGACTTGGCTCCCTCGGACTACTATTTGCTCCCCAATATGAAGAAATGGCTGGCGGGAAAAAGATTTTATTCAAACGAGGAGGTGATTGCAGAAACGAATGGCTATTTTTCAGACTTGGACAAATCTTATTATTCGGAAGGGATCAACAAACTAGAGCAACGTTGGACGAAGTGTATAAGCCTAAAAGGAGACTATGTTGAAAAATAAAAAAGGTTTACCCCAAAAAATTAAGTAGTTTTCATTTTTGCACGGACTTTTCAAACGACCCTCGTAATTATAGCGGGCCACATACTATCCATGTCGATGGACCCTCGGCGGGCCGGATTAAATACTTTCGCGGGTCGGAGTTGGCCCGCGGGCCGTACTTTGCCCATCACTGGTTTAAAACCAAACAATTTGCTGTGATATGCATTGTTGCCTACAAAGAGAGATCTGTGTTTGGAGGACGGCTTTGCGCAGAAAAAGGCTCAAAGCACCAACGAATGACCTCTGATGTTGACGCGTCTAAATAAAAACATAAAATAAAATAAGCCGCTATTATTTGAAGATAAGCAATTGCTAACTGAATAACTTTTAGCCTTGTCTTTTACGAATTAATAATAATAAGTAAAAATAATCATAAGGACTGTATGACCTACTGAAAAATCAAAAAAGGTTTGTAGAAATAAAACTTCAATTAGAAGTATTAAAATGACAAAACTTTACTTTTTATTAGAGTTATTCGTGAAAAGTTTTAATACTTGCCAGTATGAAATAGTTCCTTGAATAACAAGCCAAACGAAACGGAAATAAACTATACGGTAGTTGAACACTGCACTTCCTGATCTTGCTTAATTATATAGCCAATCTACAGCAGTAATTAAGGAGGCATCAATTGGCGGTATTAATCTTAATCGCAAGGTCCCCAGTCAGTCCAGTGTCTCCCCAGTTTAGAGAAAGTGCACACACCTGCATATTACGTGCAATATCAAAGCGTGAATGTAGGCTCTCGTTTGACATTCTGAACTAAAAAGTCTATTCTTTGTCAACGTTGAAATTGATTTTTGTACAACTATATTTTACAGTAAATTTTGAAATTGAAATATTTAAAACGAATTTATTTATTAGAATTTTATTATTAACAATAAATTTTCCTTATTTTTTAATATCTTTTAATTATTATTAATTCTTAAAAAAATCAATTTAATTTTCATAAATAAGATTTTAAAATTAATTACTGCTAATTATTTTACTATTTACAAATGTACGGGTAGAGATAATGGAATTCTTGACTGATAAGTCGCCATTGCAAGTCCTACATCCAGTCAAATAACAAATGTACTGCACTCATTAAAAAAAAACCAAGCGGAGGCCGAGGTCAATGATGTTGGTAGCGCCAACCAACAGGGTGTTGGTTGAAGTGACCAACTGGCAGTCGTCACACAAAGAGCATTATTCTACAATTACTGCTTTGGAATTTATCTTGAAAAGTAAGCGTACAAGTATAGGACAGTTGTGGCACTTCTTCCATTGATCTTTTTGACATGATTAGCAGCAATGTATGGACTTCTAACGACAATTTTACCCAGAAGCTGGTTTTCTATAAGTCAATTTGTAGGGTATGTTGGTTGAGTGTCATTTTTAGACCAGCTGAGTCTAGTGATCACTTTGTGTCTGCAACGAAGATCTTAACTAATCCAAATCTGCCCTATCCTACAGCTATTGGCACCATAAAGTAGTTATATAGGATCACCAAAGAAAACCGGATCAAGGCAAGCCCAAATTCAATCCACCACATATTTGCGACATATTCTTTAACCGAAACTGATAAGAGTTATTGAAGTCCTCTCAAAATAGACTGGATTTTTATGCTCAGATATTTTAACTTATATCAAAAAAACTATGAGAATACAATCAAGGCGTCTAAAAAGAAAAGAGAGAAGTTTTAAACTCTGTCTAATCTCATGCCATGGCACAGCCTAATATCGCTTCACGTTCGGAAAGAATTATGTTAAACCTTGGATAAGAAATGCTTGCGTTAAACAGCCGTTGAAAAAAACCTAGTGAGGCATCACGTAACTTTTATCCTGGTATGATCACAATTCCTTCAAACAGAATCTGCGCTGATCTATTTATGACTTTTTATTCAAAGATATAGACGGAGGATCAGTTCAAATTAGATTAGTTTTTTAGGATGGCATCTACTGGAATCTTTCACAATAAATAACTAATTTTCTCCAGTCATTCCACCTCTCTGGACCGAGTTCTCTCTTTAATATGTATTATTTACTTTACAAATGTTTCCATTAGCTGTAATTCCCAACATTCAACAAAAGAGTTAAATGAATATCTTCTGAACAATAGTAAAGATTTGTAATCGAAAAGATATAATAATTCTAAATTCAACTAGATTGCCTGAATAATGTAGAAAGGTTAAAAGATTATTCAATGAGGCCAAAGACCAGAAAAACGGCTATGTTTTGCTTGAATGAATATTGTAATCATGGGAACATAAAACCAGAAATATTCCGCAATATTAAATATTTTGGATTCTTCAAATATTTTGAGGTAGACTGAACATCAAACAGAAAAAAAAACTTTTTATAAACTGAGTTAACTACGTATTAAAAACTAGATCATAACACTTAGTAGGCAGAGAAACTTTGTTAGACAGGGGTATTCGTGGTTCAATTTGTGAACTCTAATTCAAATGGCTTTGGTTATTGCTTTTTCGTATAAAATATTGCTGGCAATTTATTTACATCTATATGTGACCTCCAACAGTCACATTTATTTCAAGTTTAATGAGAGATTTATACATTTTCTGTGGCAAGAAATGTGTTGGTGTTTTGAGTGTGTGCGTAAATAATATTTAACAAAAACATAATGTAAATAACAAACGCTAAAAGAAATATAAAATAAAAAAAAATATCAATGAATAATAATTAGACGTCGAACTGTTTGCTGCCCTTGATGTAGTGGTTTTATAGGACATGACTCATTCACTCACTATACTCGTACTTACATTCTCAATTGCTTTCAAAGAATAATTTATAAGATTTATTAATAAATAAAGACGTTAGCTTTTTTTTTATTAATGTTATTACCATTTTTATATATTTTAATTACTATTTTTTTCCAAACAGGCAAATGTCTTTAAATTGAAGGAAAATCCCAGTTACATAAGCGCAAATAAATAAAGCAGATATCCAATAATATTTTAAGCAATTATGTAGGAGAAATTAACTGTAAAACTTCCACTGTGTTACCAACTTAAACTCAACCGTTTTATAATTTTTGCGAATTATTAGTGAAAATGAAGCTGATATTACTGTAATTTCGATAACTGACAATTATTGTTGTAATAATTTAAATTATAGCCTTTGACAACATCGGTAATTAGCGTTTAAAATCTGAAAGAATTGGCATCTTTTCAGTAGACTTACTTTAATTTCATCTTTGTATGAATTCTATTTATAACTAATTATAACTTTTTAACTGTACAAAACTCAAACTTATAAAAAAAAAAAAAAAAATAGACAGTTATTTCCATTACATCAGAAGATGAGCTTTGTTTCCAGTTTTGTCGTAAATAAACTTTGGATATTTGGATGGTTCCCGGATGTAGCCGAATTTTGTATAAGATTACTTTCCCCAGATTTTATACTATCAGCAGAAACATCATTTTAAGGCTTCTAACATAATGCAACACATAAACAAAATAAATTGAAAGCATTTAATTTAAGCCATCGAAAGAAGAGGCAGCAAACTCTGCTATACCAATAAAGTGACTTCGAAGTATGTCCTTTTTTACCATACGATAGCGAGGCCACTGTTGCTTCAGCCTTCTGGAAAGATTCGAGGGGAGGCTAGTTTGGCATAAGTTGCAGGATGAAAAGATGGGACAGTTTAGAATGAAAATTTAGTGCAACGGGATTTGGGTAGGTCAAGAATAAAAGAGATTTTCAGCTGAAAATATACAGTTTGATTGTTGACGTAAAATGTTACGTTAACAATACGTAGTTCAGCTCATTCAAAACAAAATTTCAAAAGATAAATACCTAAATAAATAAACTAAAAGCTTCAGGAAATTCAAACTTCTTATTTCCTTCGGTCCCTCCACGGGTTTAAAAGTTATATTTAATTAAAAACAAAGCCTAAAAGACAATTTGACAGGCATTCATTCAGAAAACTGATTAAATTCTTAACTTTAATAAAAACATTTATTCTTTAAATTTTTAAAACAACACCATCGTACATGATGCAGGAATAGTACGTTAGAAGCAAGAGTACTGACCCCCTCTCCTCTAAGGGTACGTTTACAACGGAGCTGTGAGTATAGATGATAGCAGAGATGATAACTGATAGAGTAAAATATAATCGCTGATTAGTGTGCACAACGGAGCTGTGATACATGCAACATGTCCGAGAAGTGAAGAAGAGTTTTATGTTCAGCAGCAACAAAAAGGTATATTTTAAAGAAAAAACGCTTTAGAAAATATCATGTACATCCCATAAATAAAAAACGAAGTACTTTGGGTGAATTTCACTATTTATATAAGGAACTTAGAAATTATCCGGATCGTTTTTTAGAATATGTGAGGATGGGTCCACCCACATTCGACTATATTTTAGAAAAAATAAGGTCAAAATTAAGAAAACGGAAAAATTGTCATGGAAATCCTATAACCATAGAAGAAAAACTAGTGATTACTCTTAGGTAAGTAATGATTTTATTGAAAAAAAACAACAAATAAATACACATGAAAATAAATGTAAGCACGATTTAAAATATTGTTTAAAAGTAAATAATAAAATAATAACCAAAAATAATGGGTAAAGGCAGCACCAAATAATTTTTCTACGTCCATTTTGAAGCTCCGATACTGGAGTTCAGCTAGCAGAAAAATGAAAAATTCAATTCTATCATCTATGTTCGTTTATACCAGCGAGTATGAGTCACTAGTCGAAGCTTCGTTGTGCACGCTCACATAAGAATGTACTAGGTTATTCTATAAGCGCTGATACATCTCTGCTATCATCTATGCTCACAGCTCCGTTGTGAACGTACCCTAAGAAGGACGCCTAATCCAACTGGTCGTGAAAAAGAGTTGAAAGTAAAAGTTGTAGATCACAATGAGTTCGTAAGGTATTCAAATTTAAAAAAATGCTCCGCTACTTAAAAGATTACAACCGATCTAAAGAACTACAATTATTTATTATTTTTAAGGGGCGTGTGTTGGTCTAGTGGTCAACAGCGTGGCCTTTTAAGTGAGAGATTCCGAGTTCGAATACCGTGTATGACAACTTTTTGTTAAAAAAAAAATGTTTACAGTTAAATATGAGCTTCCGCCCCGGTCCACGACACCTAATTGGTAGTTGAAACCTGAAAGATTAGGCGATTACTTTACTTTTACTAATATTAATAGAACTGTACACATGTTTTTGAAACCACACAAACTAGAAACACTGATCTGGTTAGTAAAGCCACTGAATATTACTAATTGGCGCATATTTGCTGCAAAGAAAACAATACAAAGTGAGAGTTTGCATATTTAGTAAAAAAGAGAAGTGACCATAATTTAGAAAAGAAAGATCTAAACACATATTAGTAAGCACGTTGAAACGCTGACATTTAGCTTGTCCCACATTTTATCCTTAATATCACCTTTATTTTATTTTAAACTTGAGACTTATGTATATAAAAGGAAATTCAAATACAAAAATTAAGTTAATAAAATCTCAAACTTTCTCTCCTTGCATTTCATGTTTTGGAAATCCTAAAATTGGAATTTGCCACTGCCGCTAAATAGTTCCTCAATTTGCAAAATATTTCTACAACGAAGTCAAACAAACGGTAGTTCAGCAGTGAACGCTTTCATCTAAATGGAACATATTAGTCAATATTCAATCAGTTCCGCTGCATCCAATAGTAAAAATTATAGCAGGAATTTGTTCCAAACATGTTATCAGCGTGCAGTTAGAAATCTAAGCAGAAAGAAAATCGATGAAGCTTGTTTTCAAGCAAAACTTTTCCGTGAAAGTTTCCCAAGAAGCTGTAAAAATCTCTTTTCGGGCAAAGTTTCAAGGTGAGTTTTCATGAGCCTATTTTGAGGTAAGCCGAGCTTGTGGTTACACCAAAAAAACAGTCATTCGCATACAAACATGTTCATGAAATACACTCCATTTGATCTCTAATTTTGTTTTCCTTTTTATTGTCAATTTTTAGGTACAACTGAACATTATAGTAAAACATTAGAATGCATCCCTCTATCCATCGGTCGCAAAGAAGAATCTTCCGCGTTTATACTTCTAATTGGCTAATTTTTGTTTAAATATCACATTTCTATTTGACTGTTCGCAATGAATCTGGGAGGTACCAGTTATTCTTTTTGATTTGCTAAATATTGCCTTATCTCCCTATATCATGGAAAATTTTGCTAGGCATAAGAGATTTTATCTTAAAACTTAAGAATATAATGAGAAAATGAAGTAAAAGAATTTCAAAAAATCATTTGCTAGACTTTCTTTATTTCTATATTTTACTTAAAAATGACAGTTTTTTGTAATTTTATTGGTACAATGTTCTGATAAGTCAAAAGTTGATTAATTTCTTATTTCACCATTTCCATTAACATCGTACCTTAGGGGGGTACCACGTTAAAAAATTAAATTTAAATTTAATCCAAACTTAAAATGCAGTTTGCCCTATCGCAGTGTTTGACAATGTCAAGGCTTTTGGCGTTTAGATTAAGAAAGGAATACTATGAATGCTTCAATATAAAACAAGTTAATGGGGCATATTAAAGTATGATAATTAACAATACTTCTGTCTAAATTACCAGTCATTTTCTCAAACCATAGATTATGATACTTTGTTTGTGAATATTTCTCTGATTTTTTTACCGGCCGCTATTAAAGAATTGGGTCTTTTCTTCTACGACGTTTCATCGTAGCCAAAATCGTTAATTATTATTCCGTGACTTAGTTTTTAAAGAGTCTAACTGTGGATTATTTCAGATTATCTTTAATTAAAATAGGATAAAAATAAAAATTGAAAATGCTTTTTCTTCAATTATTCAGAGATTATTTGGCGCCCATGCAAGAAATAAATGGCAGACTTAATAACAACATGAAAGAAGCCCCAAATTTGTAATATAGCCAAGGTAATGTAATTAGCCGTCCAGATGTTTATTAATTTTGCATAAATTTGTTACGGTTAGTTTAAAAAAAGTTGCGTAGGCTCAATTTCATCCTGAGGGTAGCTACAGATGATTTTAAATGAAAAATCTAATTTACTTCTCCAGTAATGAATAGTAATAGTAAGGCTTATTAATATTTACGATCTTGCAACAGCTTACTATTAATTACTTTGTAGGAACAGCGCGCGGAGATATTTGTAGGTTGAAAAAACAAAAAAAAGAGTAGGTTGAAATCACCGCAACATTGACCAAAGTATTGTAAATTCTAAAGAAGAGAACAGGTTTAATAATATAGACTAAAGGATCAATTATTTCGTACAAAGTATTTAGAAGTTGCATCAGTGACAGGAGTAGGTAATCAATCAGTGAAATTAGACAGCATACTCTTCACAAAATAACTATTAACGAGTTAAAATAATAATAATAATGAACTGCTAGTTTTACAGAAGACATTGTGGTAGAAGAAGAAGATGGAGAAGGTCGGTGAACTCCCTGGGTAGTTGAGAGAATGAACCAAGTTGGCTGGATAAGCAAGTTTAAACACTGCAGTTATACTGACTAGACAGATTAACGTTGTGAAAACACGTGCCTGCATAGACAAAACACTTGCTACGTAAATTCCAAACTGTTTGTTTTATTTTACTTTTACTGCGCATAGCAATGCGATTAGAATGAAAATAGAAACAATGATTACTACGTGTTACATCAATAAATCTACTACGTGGAAAATATGGAGTCGACTTACAAAGAGATTTTTTTTTTTCTTCATGTAATTGAAGATGCTTTGTTTTGTCTCGTATTTTATAATAGAAGAACAATGATGCGTGACAATAAAAGATACACAAGGCAATAAAACACTCATATCAAAGTAATTCTTCATAATCTCAGACGAACATAACCGTTTGTTCAGTTAAAGTGATCAAACGTTGTTGAAATCGCTGATTTTATCCATTCGTCGTAGAACGCTTGTTATTTTTAGCCCTGACAGGTTTTAGGATTTCATCAATCAATAGCAAGTGCACGGTGAGACGGAAACATAAAAGTCAATCTCACTAGACTGATGTCACTTTCTGACTAACAGATTATCTATATCTGACCTCATTTTCAAAAGCTTTTAATGTTGACAATGATAATAGAGAACAGAAGAACACACAATTGGTGTTTGAAAACGCCTTCACTTCTTTGGTAGTTTTGAGATACCTCTTTTTGTTCTGAAGTTTCATGTTTTATCAAGATTTTTCAAATGATGTATAAATTTACTAGTATTGAAGAATTAAAACCATTCTCTCTACTAAATCAAATCACCAACAATTCAAAATTTGTCATCCAGATGACACATCTTTTAAGATTCGAACATTTAGGCGTTGGAAAAACGAAAGTAAAGGTTCGTATTTCCTGACTTATTGCCTACCACTCTTGTGGCTGTTACTCACCCCCATAATCACAATCTCTCCTCCTCAAAGTCTAGAATAGCGCTTGCTCAAAAAAATAACCGAAACAACGCTTAAAGGTTGAATGCTCAAAGGCGGATGGGGCTGGGGAGATATGGTATGATGTTCCTGACTTCCTCTCTTTACCATCTTGTTCTTCGACAGGGAGAAGTCAGCTTAACATTTTGCACCATTCTTTGGCTAATAGTAGGGGATTACTTAAGAATCATTTTACCTCCACTATACGGGTTGTGCACTAACTAAATAAATACATTTATACCAGCAAGTACATTCATACCATTAAATACATTCTTACTAATAAATACACGCTTTCTACATTCACTCTGGAGGAGTGTACTCGATATTCCACTCCTCGCTTTTCAAAAAGACAAAAAGCCTTCCTAAACAAGGGGAAGCCTCCTTTAATATTGCTAGCAAGTCACACGGTAGCCCTGCTCTTTGTCTTTTCCCTTTGAATGCCTGACACTCTTCTAATATGTGGGTCACCGTCAGTCTTTCTCTACATAGTGGGCATTTTGGTTTTCTTCCGTTCATTAGTAGATATCCGTGAGTGACTCTTGTATGCCCAATTCTAAGCTTGGTGAGCACTACCGACTCTCTACGCGGAAAGTTCTCTACTATTCGATTAAGTACTCGTGGAGTTATTTTTTTCAGCTTCTCATTTAGGAGATCCCATTGGGACTGCCATTTTATAAACATAGAGTGCTTCGCAAATGTTTTTAAGGTGGTCGGTCTGACAGGAATGGCTAGATCCGCATTTGAGCAGGCAGCCTTCTTGTAGTTCTTCAACTCGTACACAATTGGTAAATGTGGGAATGACAAATTGGAAAAGTACGCACTTTGAAGAGATTCCATAAATTGAAACTTTAAGGACTGTAGGAGAGATTCAAAGTTTGGCTCTGGAGTTTTCATCAAAACAGTTGTTGTGGATGCAATCCTCTATCCCTTTGATCTAAAGCTAAACATCCACGAGCTCTTCTTCGTCAGCATTTGTTAATTCTCTCATTAATTCTAGGGCACCCCATTTAACCAGTCGTCTAGTAACTAGATCTTAAAACCCTATCCCACCCGCTGATCCTTCCTCATCTTCCAAGCAATCTTTACCTCCTCATATTGCTAGCATTATTGCAATCATTCTTTCATTAACCATCCTGGCTGATCTGTCTCACCCAATCAAAAAATAATGTAACTACACATCAAAATAGAAAGTTTTACCTTTTTCAAAACCGTCTTTTAAAAACCGCTAAATAGTTCAAAGAAAGTCTAGGAGTTCTTTTTGAATTATCGAGTCAATCTCGTCGTGAATATAAAAAAAAGAAGAAGCAAACCTGTATTTAAACTAGTTTCTCCGGAAGTCAGCATTTTCAAGTACCTCGAAGAAGAAAGAATTTAAGATTTTTTACTTTCAATTAAACAAAAAAGAAAAAAGAAAACAAACTAAATGTAAAATTTCAAGGAGATCTGGTTGGTTTTTATTATTTTTATGAACAATGAATTCACTTTCTGTTAAAAATTGTCGTTGACAAATCTGTAGTTTCCACGGATAGTGTAATGAAGTACCAAAATATTGCAGGGAACTCACACAGATGGTAACACCATTCGGTCATAAACTAAGACAGACTAGGAAGGAATTTAGATGTGATTGTCTAACTACAACAGAACGAGTTTAGGATGGGATTCCTGTCCCAAGTCTGAGCTCCTAAGTTTTCGAACTAATCAAGAGACAAGGGAAAACAGCTTAAGCGCCTGTACCTTCAACGAATTCCGCCTTGGACTTAGCCTCTTCATTAACTTAAACAGATCGATGGGTGTTTCCACTTCCGACTCACAAAGGATTGAGCCCCATTTTGTATAGTTCAAAAACGGAATTTTGCAAGAAAAAAAAACTCGGCTGATATTTATTTAGGGTATCTCCTGGAAAATGGCAAACAAATCCACAATTGGGCGAAACAAATCTAAAATTGGGAAGTACCGTGTTGATAATGAAATATCAAATGCCAAAATGATTAGCATCTTCCTTATTTGTGTTACAAGATATTACCCAGCACTGCGGAATTACCCAAATTTTAAAATGAACTAGAAAAGCCGTACAGAAAGAAAATTACAAGAAATTTAGCAACTTATTCATTTTTTATTCTAATTTCGAAATTAAAATAAACCTTTAACCTGTCAAGTCTTAACACAAAATAAATCAAAATTTGTTAAATGATCTCAATTTAAGACGACTTAAATTCTTATTCAAACTTTTCCACCTGCAATTTTCGTGAGAAGGAAGTATTTTACACGGGCAGATTTCTAATTGGGTGTCTTGAACAGAAACATCCTTTTTTCAAATTAGAATCTTTGGACATACATAACAAATTGCTGAATGTTCAAATTTTAGACTAGTTATCTAATGTTCCTACCTGAGGCCGCAACCATAAGGTTTTTAGTCAAAATTAGTTAAACGGAAAAATCTTTATACAGAATTGATTTTTTGGTTATTCTTGATTTTTCCAGAAAAAAAACTCTTTAAACTTAGTATATTGCGGAAAAGTAGTTCTCTAATTATCGTTTTCCAGGTACTTATCACTAGTTGAAAATTGATAAGTAAGCAAATTCCAAAACTGAAGATGGGTAGCCGATTTAAATAAATCGAACATTACTTAATACGATTTTTGTGTTTAGATTTTTCAAAAATCGTTCTACTTTTTTTTTTTAATGATTTAAGGGGCGTCAACATCTAAGGTTATTGGCGCCCGGAGCTTTTTTCAGTGCACTGCCGGCCTCCGGACAGTGTTCTCCCGTTACAGACAACACTGTCCATCACCGGACAGTGAGCTGTAAGAAGCTCCTAGGAAGAGAAAATCTAAGGGTCAGCAGCTGGATTCGAACCCGGGTCCTCCGCGTGGGAGTCCTGCTTGTAGCATAGCATAGCTAATCCCTTCCCTGAAAAATCGTTCTATTATAGCTAAAATGTTTAAAATTGAAAAATCAGCCTTTTTTTTTTTTTATTTGATTACTAAACGTGGTATAAGAATGTTGAGTATGAGTTCAAATCAGATTTTGCCTTGTATCTTTAATAATTATACTGAAGCACACAATGAACCTCTGGATTTTATATATCCAACCGAGGATATGAGAGGAACATATGTATGACGGAATGAAAGTGATTAGTAGAAGAGAACGGACAAGAAAGAAGCACGTAAGATTGGCTATTAAAGGAGCTGCTAGTATGAAGCCAGCGGTAAGGAACTGCGTTCTTCTTGGAGATGTTGCGGTCAGCTCAGTTACGGCGCACTGTGGTCAGCAGCAGTTTGGACCCCAGCTGTTTCATTATCTCAGTCAGCAGCACATGTGAAGGGAAATCAGGTCACTCATATTCACTTCACAGCTTCCATTTAACTTTTGCCCGAATCTACTCTCCATGACCTTCATATCTACTACTAGCTCGGCCATTTTTTTTTTATTTTTTTTTTTTGTAGAGTGAGAAGAATTTTAAAACTAAGCAAATGAAATCAAGTGTGCACACGGTTTTATCTTAATTATATTCTCTTGAAACTTTGAACTTGTTCGAAAAGCAAAGATTGGTTTAAACTTTATACTTCGTTAAAACGAAATGACGTGTTGAAAGAAAAGTGATGTCATAGCTTCTCTAAAACCACACTGAAATCAATGATTTCTGAAAGAATTTGAAACCAAAGCACTTTCAAGTAAACTCCTTTGTTAATTTCGTAGAAAACTGATTAAAATAAGAAAAACCGTACTGAACTGTCGACTCAAAAACAACTGTCTTCATGTTAGACCTGAATGTAAGAAAGTTTAGAAATTCTAAAGTGACAGAAGTAAGAAGCCACAATTTTCATGTAATCTTTTAATTGAATTCAAAATTTAGAAATTATTTTATTAGTAGCAGCAATCGCTTATTTATGCTACGTCTTTCAGATGGCAAGAAGAGCAGTTTCAGTTGGCAGCACTTCCATCAATTGGCAGTGGTAACTTCTAAGAGCTGAAATTCTCCAAAGAACAGCACTTGGCCCTGGCCGTTTGATGTTTTCTAATTATTTGCTATCTTTTAGACAAGTGATCAGCAGGATGCAGTTAATTTACAGATATCTATTATCATTCTGCTCCTACTTGAAGTTGTAATTTTACTGCATTATCTTCTTTGGCCGAAAGAAATTATTTATATCTAAATACTTCCAAAACTAAGTCATTAATTATAGGTAAATCCATGTTCATTAACAGATAGAATGAACTTTTATAATTAAATATGGGAATACTTATTCAGAAATATGTCAACAATATATTATAGAGGATGTTAGCTCAGAAGGTTTAGAGTACTGGATTCCCACGCGAAGATCCCGGGTTGGAATCCAGCTAACTCCTCTATCTAAGATGTTCTGTTCTTAGGAACCAGTTACAGCTCATTGTCCGGAGGCTGGCATTGCATAGAAAAAGGCTCCAGGTGCCAATTTTCTTACATGTTAAATCGCCTTAAATTTTAAAATAAAAATAAATATTTAAATTTTATGTTATTTCTTAGCTATTAATACTAATAATTAAATTGCATAGTATTAATGCATAAAAATGATTAAAAGTCGAAATACCTTTAGTAAAATAATAATAATGGACCCATTTTAATATTGTGTACAAAATTAAACACATTAAAAATTCAGCCCTTTTCTGAATTTTCACGATTCTGGACTTTAACGTTAATTTCTAGAATTGTTTTTTTTTGTTCAAGAAAATGCCCTCAAATTTTTAATAATAAAAGAAAATACAAATATTTGACAAAGATAACTTTAAAATAATTTTATTACGATGAGATCTTGTAGTTATCAATGTTTAACTTACAAGAACAACAAAAGATGGTTTGGTTCATTTCCTATCTCCAATTCATTTATCTGTCGCTTAGATTAAAACGAGCATTCCTTCCGGTACTATTTTTAACTCTTAAGATTATGAATGTGTATGTTAATCAATGGACAATGCATTCTTCCTTCAAGACGTGCTCCACTTCACAACATTAAGATGTATTTTAGTTTATCTTGGAGACTAACATACAAACAGAATGATAATCCTAAAAACAATATAACTACAATTTAAATTAATTACATAACGAAATACAGATAGCTTAGTATCAAATATTTCATTGTCAGCTCAGTATTGTGAAGTTACTCATAACTGAAGCATTTGTTGTTTACGAGTTCATTAACCCTTTCAAGACCTGGAAGCGCTATCGTGCTCCTCTGAAATTCTTCTCAATAAATTTCTTTCTGAATTATAGAAGTTTTTTTTTTTTAGAATGATGCGACCTTTTCTAAAAATTTCTAAAAGAATACTTCAAAATTGACTTTGATAGAAAGCATTTCTCGTACCTCTGCAAAAACTAAAACCGCTGGTATCTTTCGCATAGGTCCGGAAAAAATATCCGGTATTCAAAGGGTTAAAGTAGATAATACGAATCGCATGGAAACTTAAGAAAGATATCAGCAAAAAACAAATAAATTTCTGGGTATATTTTAAAATCGGAGAGGATAAATCTTTGAATACAAAATCAATTTACTTTTCCTCAAATTCCAGAAAACTTGTGACAATATATATAGAAACAAGTTGCTTAAATTGTTGCTGCGTTTCTTTGGTATTGTTTCCGCAATGGGGAAGTCAATAATAATGACACCAAATAACAGTAATGCTTAAGTTTTAATTGGAATTCATGCTAGATTGAGTTTCTGACGACAATTTATCTTAAAAACAGCATTGAGACCGGCACACTGTTTGGGGAACAAAAGTTTTAAAAGTTTAACTGTTTTCACAACCCTTGAAGTAATAGCAAATTAACTATTCGTGAAGACAACAATAAAAGAATTAAAATATATGTAGACCAATCAGACTTATTAGGATCATATTTATCTCCATCCACTCTTAGACAGAGGGGAAAAAAAATTAAAAACAAAGATTATAACAAAATGGCTAATACGTTTGGCATAAATATCTGATTGGCCACCTTATTCTAAAATTAAATAATTTTTGCAACTTATTAACGTAAATGAGACGTAAAGTCAAGAAACGATCCCAGCACAGCTTTACACCTCAGCATTGCAGCCTTCATACCTCTACTATTGCTAAGGCGTTCTTTGATTCTATCAATTGCATTATAGCAAAAGGTAAAGATGGACAAAGAATAATATTTACTCAGATTAAAATAGCAAAGTCTGTGACTGTTAGTAAATTTATTTGCTACTAGAAACTGTTCTATATACGCAGATTTTCGCAAATCAGCGTGTAACAGTGTATGTTACTCATGTTTATGTTGTTAGGCTGGGATACCCACAGGGGCGCTAAGTTTCCTGAACAAGTGGCTAATCCACTTCTCCCTACGGGGTAAATCCAGCGTTACCATTGCTAATTTCTTATTTTCTTTTCAATTTCACCTTACACACAGTTACAAAGAAAGTGATAAACAGTTACATTTGAAGCCAAAGAAAACAAACAATTGCGATTGGTCAGAATAAGATGGTGTCAATGAAGAAGTGATCTTAAGAGGCCAGTCAGTTAAGTCTTGTGGTAAAGAAAGGACATTTAAGGAAAGTTGGTATTACCTTTTGTAGATTGCAAGGATAAACTGTAGCAGGTTATTTATCGTATTTTGTAATGTTACCCTGACTATAATCATATGTGTTTCTTGTAGTTAGTTTCATATGAAATGAAGCATTTACTGTTTGACCCAAACGTTTTTAATGAGAAGAAAGTGATACAGATTGGATGAGCTTAATGATTTACGTTAAAAGGTGCAGCTTTTTTGACCTCCATTTCGTTTTACGTTGATGTATTATGTTGGCTATATTTATTTCAGCCAGCTAGTGCAGATTTGTATAATAAAAAAAAAAATTTTTGAATTATAAGTTGCACAAATGAACGATTACAGAACATTAAAAAAATAATACCATTTTCTTAATTGCATCGGATGCGTGAGGTTAGTATTTCGGATATCAGGGAAAATTCTAAGTAAGACGAGCACCAAATTTTCATCTGAAAACTATTGCTCTGTTACATTTCCAGTCACAAAATTCATCTCTAAATCAAAATGGTGGAAAATGAAGACTGTTGAATTATTGTTTTTGTTTGTGATTGTCAGCAGGAGTGGCATTAATTAAAAACGTAAAGTTAATAGAAACTCATTCTTTCTTCACTCATTTAAGTTTGGAGCAATAATTGCAAATAGAATAACTTATCTAAATTTTATTACTACTTATATGCCCATCAAAAATTTGTTTACGATAAGAAATTGGAAAATGTTAAATATATCTGCTAAATGTACACATTTTTACTGAAATACACTTCACAGCAAGGTATTTCTCAACATGATCTCAAGAGCTGTATTTTATGATCATGGTACAAATATGTCCGACATTGGAAGGAGTTCGTTAAGCGAAGTTTTACTGAAATAAAAATTGAGGAGAGAACCCGGCGGAACGATGCTACGCCACGAAGTTTACAAATATTTAGTCACATTTTACAGATCAATAAGCTATGATTTTTTAACGCTAAAAACTACGATTTGGTCATGCCATTTTGCCGCACGGGTTTTAAGGTCGAACTGGAAGCAGAATTGGTAGTGGTTAATTCTGAGGACTTGATAAGTGGATACTTTGGAGAGTGGAATCATATTGTTCCGCACAATTCAGCTCATAAAATTGATGATCAATTGAGTACTTTTCTTCAAAAAAAATGTCCAAAATTAGGAGTAAATTTGTTTTGTTTGGTTACTTACTCTAATGATTGATGAGTCAAAAGTAACTCATCAAGCAGTATATTTGCGAATAGAATTTCCCTTACTCTGAATCTTCTGTATTGGTCCACTGAGCTTTGCAGGTGGTTTTTGGATGGTATGTTGGTTCAACTAAGTGACTTTAAAAGTCATAAGTAGAAATGTATTGTAAAATATGGATTTCTGATATGTAAAAAAACAATTCCATTTTGATTATCTCAAATTATTTTTGATTTTTTAAAAAAAAGGTTGAACTTTTGTAAAGGGTTCCCACCTTACTTTCCAGTAATGGTAATAAAGGGAGATTCTATAAAACTGTGGTAGATCACTTACCTAGACAACCATGGTTTAAGGGAACTGTCACTAATAAATGGGTTGTTATGACAATAAGCAGGCTGAGAGCGAACCACGCGGTGTGCGGATCGTATCTTCACAGGATCAACAAAAGGTCCTCTCTTCTTTGCGTAGATTGCAATGAGGAGGAGGATTTCAACATATAATAATGATATGTCCTAGTTATGTAGTTGAAAGGAAACGAATGTTTGACGACCTATACAGGTATTTAGATGCACCATTTCGCTACGAAGACATACGAGGGTCGTTTGAAAAGTCCGTGCAAAGTCAGAGAGTTAGCACCACTGGCGCGTATCGAGGTTATGTTTAGTTAGTAGCATCTCTTGGAAGAACACACACTAAGTTTCAGCCAGATCGGTCTATTTCTTTGTGTTTGGCATTCGTTTGAATCGAGGAAGTCGAGTGATTTTCAAAAAATGGACGAAAAAGAATTTCGTGTGTTGATTAAACACTACTTTATGAAAAGCAAAACGCCTCAGGAGACTAAAGAGAAGCTTGATAAACATTATGGTGACTCTGCACCTTCGATTAGAACAGTTTATAAGTGGTTTCAAAATTTTCGGAGTGGCCATATGGGCACAAGTGACGCTGAACGTTCTGGACGCTCTGTTGAGGTTACTACTCCAGAAATCATTGATAAAATCAATGATATGGTGATGGATGACAGAAGAGTGAAGGTGCGTGAGATTGCTAGTGCTGTGGGCATCTCGAATGAACGGGTACATAATATTTTGCATCAACATTTGGACATGACAAAGCTATCCGCAAGATGGGTGCCGCGATTGCTCACGCTTGACCAAAAACGAAATCGTGTGAAGTGTTGCAAGGACGGTTTGCAGCTGTTCCAGAAGAATCCGCAGGACTTTAAGCGTCGTTTCGTCACTGTGGATGAAACATGGATACATCACTACACTCCTGTGACCAAAGAACAATCTAAACAATGGGTTACCAAGGGGGAATCTGCGCCAAAAAAGGCGAAGACCGTTCCTTCGGCCGGAAAGATTATGGCGACTGTCTTTTGGGATTCGCAAGGAATAATCCTCATCGACTAACTTGAAAAGGGTAAAACTATTACAGGTGCATATTATTCATCGTTATTGGACTGTTTGAAAACCGAGCTGCAAGAAAAACGCCCACGATTGGCCCACAAAAAAGTCCTTTTCCATCACGACAACGCACCAGCTCACACCTCAGCAGTTGTGGTCGCAAAATTAATGGAAATAGGGTTCCAACTCGTTTCACATCCCCCCTATTCTCCAGACTTGGCTCCCTCGGACTACTATTTGTTCCCCAATATGAAGAAATGGCTGGCGGGAAAAAGATTTTATTCAAACGAGGAGGTGATAGCAGAAACGAATGGCTATTTTTCAGACTTGGACAAATCCTATTATTCGGAAGGGATCAACAAACTAGAGCAGCGTTGGACGAAGTGTATAAGCCTAAAAGGAGACTATGTTGAAAAATGAAAAAGGTTTACCCCAAAAAATTAAGTAGTTTTTATTTTTGCACGGACTTTTCAAACGACCCTCGTAATATTCTCCACCAACCTCTACGTTCTTAAATCTGTAGCAGAGCTAGCATAGAAATATGAATGTATTTAAAAGTTATAGCCGATTAGAATGAATGGAAGAAAATGATTAGAGAAGGATTACGTGATTTTAATTTCGGTTAAGCTATAAGGATGGCAGGAATACAGAGTACTGATTAATCCATTAGTTGTAAGTTTGTACGTAAATAGTTGTATATAGTAGAGGGATGAATGTGTGAAGCGAATGTATTTATAAGTAGAATGGAGAGTGAGTGATATTCTAGTGATGAGCACCCAGACGATGCTGGCTGTATGGCGGAAGCCAATGCCAAAAGAAAAAAAAGAGTTCTAAGAACTCTAACGAATCGCCTTTTTTACCCAGCATTGCTCAAAGTAATTGTGGTTAAAAATTATTTAAAGACTGCGTTTAGATAATGCTTGTTTTTCAAAAAGAATAAAACGTCAAAGTGTAATGCAAAGAAATCATTGTGGCAAAACAGGTACGAGTTTGTTCAAGAAATAAACATCTACTTATAAGCGAAGAAAAAAAGAAAAAAGAAGATAAATGAAACAATGAAGACATCAAACGGAGTCTGGTACGTTCTTCAGCGTCTCGTTCTAATAAAGCGATGAAAATGTAGAACTCACGGCATTGGACAGCAGAATTTACTACGGTTACTTGGGCATATTAGTGCAAAACGTTCCACTGTAAACTCGGCCGCCAAAACTGTTAACGGTTATCAAACACAAACCACTACTAGTTTACACTCTTATAAATTATTATATTTTCAATTTTCACCTGCAAAACTGATTTAAATTTGTGAAAAAAAAAAAATGTTAATAATAAGAAAAACTTATACAATCAAATGTGGCTCCAAAAAATTTAGAAAATTTTACATTTGGAAGAATATTAAAGAAACTTCCTTAATAATTCATCAGATTCACTAATTCGACGAAGAATATTTCAAACAAGTGATCAAAGTAAATTTTTAACACGGGAAACATCACTAGTATGACCCAAAATCCATTATCAGATCCAGCTTTAAAGCAAAATTAGTGTTTTTATTGCACGAAACAAATTCAAACAATTCTTTCAACTTTCTGAGATGTCTTCATTATTATTTTGGGTAGTCTTAAGATTTCCTTGACTTATCAGTGAAGGCTCAAAACGTTTTGAAACAGATGAGTTTAGATATTTTCAAAAAAATATGCAGATTTTTAGTTTTCGGAAATGTCCTCTGCATCAATAAATATGGTTTTTTAAAATGTTGGTGTGTACGTTAGTTATGCGCGAGGTCTGCACAGCACAGAAACGGATAGTTTAATATTTGGAATCCCCATCGCCGAGAACCGGTAATTAGCTCTTAAGACGGATTAAGCCAATTAGTAGAAGCAATTTGAAGGAATTTATAGGTTTTTAGAGGAAAACTACTCTTAACGATTACGTTGTAACTTTGTAAGCTTGTTGCATACATATTTGCTTTTAGCTTTTATTAGACAAAGTGTAGCGGGAAAATGCTTTTTAAAGCGAATTTGTTTAACGTAATATATGGACTCATTACCTAGGTAGTGCGAATGGGAATTCTTAATGTTTTAAAACTCCAAATTTTTGAAAAAACCAAATTGTCCAGTACAAGTGATATTTTATAGAATAAATTTTTGTGAAAAGAAGGGCTTTTTACAAAAAAGATTAGTGTCAAAAGCAATTACATCATTACCTAAATTGCGATAAGGAAGAAAGAATATTGACAATCTCAGTCATAATAATTGTATTATTTTTTGCCAAGCTTTTAACTTAGGGACTAAGTCACTTTCAGGGCTTATGCTTGTAGACAATTGTAGCATTAAAGGTTTGTATGTCTCTTTTTTGGATCAATGACTCAGTCAACAAAATTATGAATAACAGTCTACAATTAAATTGCGATTAAAGTCAAGTGAGAAGTTCGCAACCTGATGGCGGGTCTTGCTTGCCACACCTGAAGTCTGTAACTTATATAATAATGTATCTGATTAAGAAACTGTCTGATAATACGGTAACTTAATGTCACAAACTCTTCTTTAAAATAACAACTATAGGAGACATCGACAACCAAGACGACAGTAACATATATTTACAATAACCAGGATCTTCTAACCAAGAACCACAAAAGTGTGGAATAGAATAAGAGAATAAGGGACCACCGACAACAAGGCCCATGAAAATCATCCATTCCTGGATAACCAGCCTCATTTCAACGCCTAATACTTGCAAGAAGACCTGTCTACCGGTCACCAGTTAGTTCATCGCCCCAGATTCGCAGAAACCCCAGATTAGCAGAAACTTTTATCTTGTCACACCGTCGCGTATAAAACGCGCTGCTTTTCTTCAACAATGCCACTATGAACCGATCAATGATAGAAGTAGTCAAACGGCCAAAAGAAGCGCAATCTTTCGCAAGCAGGGATCACCTTTTCCAAATTCTTTCATTATCGCAACACTAAGAAAAAAAAGTGACTTTTTAGAGTTATCGTTATAGTTTATACCTGGTTCGCAATGAGGGTATTGAATATTCTTCATTCTCCTTGATACATTACTTTGTTTCATTGCGAATAAATGCTCTGCAAGTATTGAAGAATAAAATGTACACGAAGAATTCTTTTGTTTATAATGTGACACCCAGGAAAACAAACTTATTAAAAAGGGGACAAGTACAATACAACTTCACTTCTTAACTTTCTAAATGAGAATCTGGCGAGTCTTGCTTTGTTGATGGTACCCTTTAGTTAATTTTGAGAAGATATAATGCAATATGCATAACAAGTCAGATGTTTGTTTGTTAGTTACTTTGTTTGTATTAGAATCGTGTCATTAGATAGCCTTATTTAGCGATGAAGTCTTAGCTAATTATAGAGCTATCTTTGTTTGGTTAAAGTTAATTTGCAAATAGTAGGGTTTGATGTAATGTATTCAGTTCTGTTTTCACCCTATCTAGGGAAGTTAAGCTCGTGACCCCTGGTGCGCTAGCCCATTTCGTGTTCTTCACATGTGTAGAACTACCAAACCTTCTTTTTCATCTTTTTTTACGACTTTAACTTTTGCAAAATATCTTGTATTTCCGTTTATTTCCTTTAATAAATTTGATACTACTTTACCAATTCTCTAAGACCAGTAGTGAAATCTATCAGTTGAAGGGAAGGTGGAAATTAGCTCAATATTTAGTTCACTGTATTTCTTGGCGGAGCCCTTAGATTTCCATCATCAAGAGGTCTCTTTCCGGATATAGACAGTTTAGTATTCTTACGTAGTTTACGCTCCTTAAAATAAGGAAGCGTAAACGACTGAAATCTCTTCTTGAAGAGCACGACCTCAACGTCTTTCCGAATTTACTTTTTTTAAAAAAAAAAAACAAAAAAAAACAGTAGAGACTTATTATAATTAACAATAACAATATCTATCTCTTTTCTTCATTTATATGCACATTTAAAGTATTTCTGTATAATATCATTAAAAATATTGAATACTATCCTATCAATAACGCACATAATGCTGCCTGGATATACGAGTATATATGTAATCTTTTAAAAGGGGAAGATTCAGGACCCCTAAAACATGTCAGCTAAATTAGTTCCACATCGATGATGCAAACCACACTTCTACAGAATATTGACTAAAGTAAACTTAGTGCTACCTATTCACGACTAACAGCGTAAATACGTATTTTTGACTTGACTATTTTGTTCTGGGCACCCAAACGCGTACTAGCATTTCTTTAAATAGATAAATTAATAACAAATTTTGGTGAACCAAATTAAAAAGTATTTTGTCCTTGAGAAATGTTGAGATCGAGGTTCAGGTTGTCACAGTCGGATCAGCTAAAAATCTTTAAGATAGTCAACTAGAAATGCAAGTTTCCTGAATTGAAAAAAATATAAATTCCTAAATTATAGACCCCTCTGGTAGTGAAGGATGTGTTGGGTTGTCCTCTAAAGTTCTATTTTAGCTAATGTATGTACTTATCACGTTCTAAAAGCGATAAAGGTTACTCTACATTCAAATTTTGAAGAAAATTGGTTAACCAGAAACGCTATCTTCCAAAAAATATTGTTTTAATTTAAGTGAATTTTTCAAAACGTAGACATTTCAAAGTACGATAATGAAGTCAACTAATTTTTAGTACATATTGTAAGGTTACAAGAAAATTTAATTTGAAAACTGCATAATGTTCACACCAAATTTTGATTTTGAAGAGTAAACGCTGCACTACTTCTTCCGGTGAATATCTTGCATAACGCCATGCTCTCAGAACAAGGTAAGATAAATGACAAGTATTGAAATGTTTGATTCTTCAATAGAAGAGTAAAATATATATTTTTAAACTTAATTTTTAATATTGATGGTAAATTGTGCTTTTTACATCCAATTATAATTGAAAGTCTTCGTTCTGAGAGTGTATGGTCTACTTAAAAAAGACTTTCCAAATATCAGAAAACAGATCTTCATTTCCTAATGAGAGAGACCGGATGTGTTAGTACGCAAAACCGATTCTTTGTTAGTATTTAGTTCAAAATATATGTATTTATGCATTTATTAAGGACAGAAACTGATTAAAACCTGACTTGCGATTTTTAAATCGTAAATTTTTCCTTCAATATAACGATACCACAAAATTATCAAATTATGTATTCCAGTAAAAAGTTAGTTTCTAATTATTACAACTACAAGGTAAGAAGAAAATATTTAATTTCTCCATTGAAAGTCATTTGAAGAGTAATGCAAGACAAGTTACAATCAATGCAAGACTTACATCCTTCATTCGATTCAACGTCAATATGTCACTAAAACTACAATCACTTGAATGGTGTCAGCATAACGGACCCGAAGCGAAATTCCTGTATTTGACTCTTGTTCTCTTCATAACTTTTGTCTAAGTGCATCATTGAGCCGGTTATTTATATTGTTCTCCCTAATGTATTCGCAGAAAATCCAAGTTATCCATTCAGAATTATGCAATGAAGTAAATTTTATTTAATTATCAAACTGGTTTTTTTTGCGATTTTAAAAGTAATAGGAATTCGTGGCAAATAAGCAAAAATCTCCAAGATTTTTATCCAACTATCGCTTTTCAACAGATTATGTATACGTGTATCTCTGGCTGAACAATGGAAAATTAAAAAAAAAAGCCATCTAAATTTTTCCAATAACTCCTCTGATCAGAGAAGATGTAGAAAGGTTTCATGAGCAAGATTCAATCCACAGGTAGTACCATTTGAAATAAGAAGGCAAAGCCCAGGTAGTGTGGGGCATATAAGGCTGATGCGAGAACAAACCAGACGGTCAGGTAATTACCAGTGCTGAGAGTCGTATGGACCTTCCATCCTGGGCATTGCAGTCTCCCAGCTTACCACACTCTTTAATACAAGTGTTCACGTTTACATTTATTTCAAATACTCATATAAACATAAAAATACCAACATATAACTAAATTAAAAAAAAAAAAAAAACCATTTTATTTCTAATAATGAAGTAATCATAAAATGATAAGCCCACATTTTACCATTAGAAAAATGTCATGATAGCAGACTGCCAGATGTATGCACACTGCCGAAGTAGTGCAAGGAGATATACAGTCAGAAATTAGATTTGGGCAATTTTTATGTATTTCAAAATTCTATAAACAATTGGCAAAAAAATATTTTCATACTGCAGCTTCATTAGATTTCATAGATGTAAAATAATAAATAAATATTAAAATATCATAATAAATTACCTTAATAATTCGAAAAATCCTTTAATCTCGTCAATCAATGACACAGAATTCACAAAATAAAAATATAAGTACGAAAAGATTAATATGTAAAGTACTTTAACCAAATGAATCCATTTTTAGCGGCAGAGAGTGCTTAAATTAAAAATAAATTTGTCCCTAAAGTTGCACCAAATGAAAGAAAATTACCAAACAGAAATAAAAATTAATAAATAAAAACAAAAAAAAAGAAACACAAAATTAGTTGGACTGGTTATTTAGAGAACTGAAATAGAACTGAAGCTTTAAGTGATCATCTGAAAGTGTTTTGTGTTTGCCGCTGCCTGCTTTATTGGAGGGGGCATTGAATGAAACTACGTTAGCGCTCCCTTTTGACAACAGTAAAAACTAATCTGTATTAAGAAGTCTATTGTGTTTAACTTTATTTATTTATTTTTATTGTTTAACTTTTTAACGTGATTTAAATTGTGACAAAATGTTCACACGATTGTTTATGTCATGTAACAGGTAATATTACGACATAGCAGTGTTTTTTTAATTATTTCTTACTTTAATAAGACTCACAGTGGAGGCACGATCTTGCTTAATTAATTCAAGATACACTAACTTCTTCTTATCAAGTTCGTTCGCGAAAACCATCCTGATACTCTTCCTTAGGGCATAAGGAAGATAATAACTTTGTCAAAACGTTGGCGTTAAGACTTGAGTTGCTGTTTTTTTATATTGACCGAATGCTCGCAGGTTTAACCCTTAATATTAATCTTGGTTGTAAAGTTCGCGAGCAGTAAAAGGCATTACTTTTTACTTTACTTCTTTGTGGGGAACCAACGGATACTAGCCTTTAACACGCATTACTCAGTCTGCAGTTGCCAATCAGAAGGCCTACGATCAACAGAATAGCCTCCAGTTCGTCATTTTCCAGAGGGCGCTAAACTCAGCTCAAAAAAAACTTGTTTTATACAAAGATTATTTAGGCTGTAGATAATGTAAGAGGGGAGTACGATCTGTATTCGATAATCTAGGCTCTACCCTGCCTTGCTCTGCAAGGTATGTACGAGGAAGTAAGAAAAGAAAAACTGGGTTGTAGCGCTAATGGCCACAGACGTCCATGCGCCTCCTCCAAATAAATATTCAGGCTATAATCCGCGGAATATGCACTTATAGGCAAAACCCTCATAAAAACTCCAACCGGTAACTCTCTTAATAACAGTTTTCCGAAAAATTATAAGCAAAACTGAGGTCAGTAGTGAGTAGCTATTATAGCAAAAAAGTTCAAGAGTTCATTCAGTTATGAAAAAATTGAAAAACAGGATCGCAATACTCCTTAGTTTGGAGTAAGAGAAAGTTTAAACTAAAAGTGGTCATCGAACTGTGGGGTTCAACCAAACGCTCAAACCATCAATGGATCCAGTCCTTGCAGTCTAAAATTCTTCACTCTACAGTTGGACGTTCCTTTCTACGTCACCAATTAAACCATTCACACAGACTTGAACATTCCTTTCGTCACATAAGTTGCTAAAACACGATACCGAAAATTCCATCTTAACATTTAATCACATCACAATCCACTTGTACAACATCTCTCTTCAAGAACATTTCCAGACAACGCTTCTAGACGTCTTAAAAGACAGTGGCCTCGCGATCTCCTCTCTGATGAAGAGAGTCAGTAGAATGTAGAATGTTATTGGAGTGTAACTGGGTAACTTCTCCACTCTGATATGTGTGATATGTTGCTTATTGTTACCCTTGTTGCTTATAACGCAATGCGTTGATTGTAACTAAATAAATAAATAACTCATTCGAGGGTAACGTATGCTTTCCTGGAAGTTTCCAACAACTTACTCCAGTTACCACCTATTTAATCGCATCAAATATTTTGAGAGTGTAAAATAGATATAACATATAAAATAGAATTTATGTTATTGTTTTTTAGTTTCTGCGATTTTCTCAAAATAACACCACCGAGTTTATTCTAAGACGGAGAACTAATTAATACCCGAGAATTTTGTGGTTTCCACGATCAAGAGTGCAGGAGAGTTTCAGCATGGCGGTGTACTTCAGACTTCCAACATCTCTACGTTTTTGTCTTCTTCTTCTTGGGTTGACATCTTGGGTCAATGGAGCCAGGAGTCATTATAATGCACTGCCGCTGCCGGTCCCCTTGCAGTGTTTTTTCGTTACAGCACTTTCCATATATGGAAACTGAGCTGTAAAAGGCTCGTTAGACGAGAATATCTCCTGGATATGAACCAGGGACCTTCGGCTTGCCCGTTCATCGCGATTCAAACTAAGCTAATTCCCTGAGTTATAGTTTTACGGTCTATACAATTTTGTTTGGAAGTAAATAATAAGGTGGAAGCTAAAATTTGGAGCTTGAAGAAACTCAAAATGCAAAATGGCGCTTTAATCTTATAGTAAACCAAACTCGGGGAGGTTAGAAATACTGTTTTCTGAATAGTGCTTAAATTTTTTAAAATTTTCCAAAATCGAACAGTTTTAAATTATTTACTAGCCATTGCTTTTCCAAATAAACTTAGTTTTCAAACTTTTAACATTGCATTATACTTTAGGTTTTGCATTATTCAATTTTTCCTAGTTCAATGTTTTGCATACTTTAGGTTTCAAATGGTTCGCGCTCTCGTTGGAGTAGTTATTATTTCAATTAGAAATTCTAAATATGGATTTTTTAAAAGAAGTTCTAAGCTATCGCTTATGCAGTTTTTGTATTCCTCAGTACAAAGATATTTTAAAACTATTTTTTATTATTTCCAGAAATGTGATAACTCATAACATGATAATTTCCCCCTGGAAGTGGCTACAATGCGCTGGGTGTTGCAAACCCACAGTCCCACGTCTAAACAGTTCATTTCTTAGTTCATTGAACTCCTGGCATAGAAGGACCAAACTAAATAAATACTTAAAGCACACACCAAGAGCCCCTGATTGCGCGACATAGTGTTGAGTAAAGTGAAGTAAAGTCATCTTTAATTTTTTTCAGGCATGGATGTTAATCCAACAATCAATTAGGTGTCGTGATTGAGAGAGCGGAAGCTCATACTTTACTATTAACAATTTTTTCTAACAAATAAAAAGTAGTCATACACGGGATTCGAACTGGGAATCTCCCACTTACGAAGCCACCTTTTACCACTAGGCTAACAACAAAATAGTTGATTCTTTGTCCATAAAGGGAAACGTTATTTTACTATTTTCGCTTGCAGATTTGTTTCATTCAAATTTTGCATCCCTTCGTTTGATTCTGTTTTTATGGTCAATAGACCAACATTACTAATTATTTTCGGAAGGAGTTTTGAAAAATGTCCAACTACCAATTAGGTGTCGTGATCGAGAGCGGAAGCTCATACTTTACTATTAACAATTTTTTCTGACAACTAAAAAGTAGTCATAATTTAATGTCATTGTTTATATACACTAGCACTTTCTCATCTTAACTGATAAATAAATAAAAAAATAATTGCACTTAATATCTGCCATATTGTCAACAGTTACACCTTATTCTGAAAATCTTTCTACTCCTAAATGTTTTAAATAACTTCAAGATTAACTAGGAACCCCTCGGACGTTCTTTTGTCAATTTGAGAAAAATTAATATTATTATAATTATTAACATGAGGTTTTTCAATTAAGTATCATAAAAATTTAAGCCTAATTTTCTGTTTAGTTTTTCTCTTGCAAAACAATGAAGTTCTTTGAATTAATTTGTTCATATAAATGAGTATAGAAAGAACTTTATTGTTATTAATATTATTTTCACTCCAGGCTGAACTGATTGAATGATTCGAAACATCTACACGTCATGAAATACTCCGGAATGCAGTTCTATTTGGATGGAAATTCAGCGAAATTACCCACAGTAGCACAGTAAATATGATATCTCGCAACACCATTGATTTCTTTTCCCGAGAATTTCATTCCTCTACCAAGTGTGAGTGAATAAGACTTCTCACTATACCATCTCTTGAAGGAATGAATACCTTCCAATGAAGTCCTCGGTGGAGACAAAAATCTAAGTTCGCCACATCAAAATTAAATTGCTAAATCTGTCACTCAAGACGCTGCAAGGGATGTGTTTAAGAGAACACATTTCGTTTTTTATCTAATATTCTTGGTAATAAAAGAATCAGAATTTTCTTATGCTGTTGGTGATTAGTAAATGAACATGACCACAGATCTGGTGGAAGGATTGTCGCATTATTTATTGAAAGTTAACTTCATTCGAAAATAATCGATGATTTATTAAAAACTGGAAAAATATTTAAAGTAAAATAATTATTAACTGGCTTGTAAAGAATGCTATAGCCAAACTTTGAAGAGATCCAAGTTTTGAGCCGCTACTATAAATTTATTTCTTTGATGTAAAATTTCGTCGCCTTACCCTTAAAAGACGGTACATTTTTATATAAAAAATACAGCTTTTTAAAATCCATTTGGTTCCAAAGAAATGCATAATATTTGTTTTCCGCTTATTGTTTTACTCTTCACTAGATAATTACTAAAACGAACCCTTTTTGTTTTTCAGAAAACATGACCACAACCTACCTTTAGATGGTGCAAAGCCATGCAGTGATTGATGTTTCTTCTCTAGTCTGCAAAGCCGAATCAAATCAAATCAACCGTAAGTGACAAATCGACAAAATAGTTGCGACATTTTTTAAGACTGCTCAAAAATTGCTGCGGAATTCTTTTTCGTATCTGTTTTAGGATTCTTACCAAATGCAGCAAAAGAAAATGCCAATTGGAAAAAGCTTCTCTTTTTTTATAGTTAATTCTTGTTGTAAAATGAAACTACTCTTTCTTTTGAGTGACAATTATCTCGCACCTTTGATCGCCTTTCCTCTAATGCATCGTGATGCTCTTGATGTTTTCATCTAAAGCTGTCCAGTAAATCCCCTATTTTTTATTCAATTAAAGGCGCATCAATATCTGAGGATATTGGCGGCGCCTGGAGCTTTTACCAGAGCTGCTAGCGCCACATACAGAATTTTTTTTTTTTTCCAGACAATCTGTCCATTACCTAGGAAAAGAAAATCTGAGAACTGGGATTTCTGCATCGGAATCCAGTTCGCTAACCATTAAGCTGATCGATTCCTTCCATAGATCATCTCCAAGACAAGTAAGACCACATATAATATAATATACATTCTGTAGGGCATTCCTTTTTTGAAAAACCGTCCAAATGATGAATATTAAGTCGATTCCAGTTAAAAACCATTTCTACAAAATACACATTCCCTCAAATTTAAACAAACGAATTGAGGAAACTATTCTCAAACCAAGTGGACCATTGACGTACAATAAGGCATCAACATTAAGGAATTAAAATTTTCATTTCCAGACAAGATTGACAACTTACCTTGGTCTAGTATCGGAACTTATTTCTCTTCTGCGTAAAATTTTCGGTAGTGTTTTTTTTTAAGGTATTGCAGGAATAATTAAAAAGATGGAAAAAATATACTGCTTCAGTCACCTTTTTTCTTTAACATGAAATCAGCAACAAATTGATTAAAGTAGCTTTCTTGTTTGAAATTAAAAAAAATTGACTTTACAATTATAAATGTTGAAGGTAGTAATATCTTATTTAAGAACACAAATTTAAATCCTTGATTGATATCGGTTGAAAATGTGTGGTGACTTATCATGAAGATCTAAAGTTTTGTTGTTGTTTAAAATAAAGAATGAAGCATATGTGGATTATAAATTAAATATTGTTCCTTATTTCCATGTTTTTTCGTCACTCCTTTCAGACGTCAAAAGGCAAACCCAAAAAGGAATACTTACTTGCCTACGCCGCCACGAGTATTTTTTGTTTTTTCTTTTTATATTCCTTTTTTTTTTAAATATAATTTCTTTGATCCGTTTCTGAAATATGCTGCCTTTTGCTTTGTGATTATTTAACTCGTCCCTCATTAAACCAAGGTTTTAGCTCAGCTGACGTAGGCCGTGCAAGAGGAGTCAGTAGTTGACAGGAAGCCGAATATTGCCCAGAAATAAAGTAATGATCTCTCAGAGGGTTTCTTTCATATTGAATGCCTTCTTGTGGTTAAAAACTTTTTCAAAATAACGGAGGACCAAATAAAAACATTTTACTTGTTCACAAATTCAAATGGTAGTATATTCACATTTAAAACAATTGACAATATGGGACTAAGTTTTCTTTCTATCCATTCCTTATGTCACATCGTACTTCCTTTCTTTGCTTGCACTACAAACTATACTAAGTAAACCTACGTAAATAATATGACAAATTAAACAACCAGGTAAATGGAAATTAAATAAAAAAGAAAGAAACAGCAAAATTTACAAAATTACCTACAAAAATGGAACTAAAATGTCGGAAGACGTGAAGTTAAATTATTAATAAACTACGTGTTCCGTGACCTGAACCAAATATTGTACATATCAGTATTTTTAATAATAATAATAACTAATTGTGGCTTATTTTTGTCTATGTATAAAAAAAATCACAATATATTCAAATTCTTGAATGAGCCAAACAGAGGAATTCCCTGATTTTTGCTTTGAAATTCACCAAACATAAAAAAACTCTCTTTTTACAATCCTTTTTTTCTTTTCTTTTAATTAAAAATTGTACACTTTTTATTAGTATTTGGCTTTGAGATAACTTTTTATTCTTCCTTTTCAAATATTAATAGTAATTGCCCTTAATTAAATTTCTATACTTAAAATTTTTCTCTCCTAAATTTTTAGTTATATTCAAAAATATATTTTACACGCTAGGAGTACCTATTTTTAGTTTTGTCTTTTCAGAGTAAAACTAAATAAAATAAAAAAATCCAAACAAATTTAAATCAGGTATTTTTATTTTCACCTTGTTTGTTTTAATATTTCAATACTTTTAATTATTTAATCAAGATTTTTATTATTAGCTTTATATAAACTGCTTTGATTTTTTTGTACTTGTATTAGAAGCTCACCCTTAAAGTAAAAGCTTTTTTCCCTTAATTAATTTTTTTTATATAACACTTTTATTTTTTTTAATTTTTATTTATTTATTAAAAATTACAAACTTCACAAGTAAATCACATGACATACACCTCACGTTTACAATTCACAAATACAGAATATATATTTATATATGTATATATAAATATTGCTTCTTCTTTCTTCACTTAATTTTGGTTTTCTTTATACAATTTCAAAAATATCCTTTAATATCTAATCTTTCCACAAGGCAAGCTTTACTTTAAAATATTTTGATATTTCAATTTTTTTTTCTTTCTTTTTTGTTTTATTTTTGTATAAAAGATATCGTTAAATATATTTTTATGTGTTGTATTTTTTCAATTACTATCTAGGTAACATATTATCTCTTCTCTATTGGCATGAAAATATTCTATAGACTTACTTTATATTTTTCCACTAATACGGGTATATTTTAGGTAGTATTGTACAATGGAATCCTTATTACTATTTGTATTTAATATATTTTTGTATTTTTTAAAATTATTTACTTTAAATAATATAATTGTCATGATATGAACATTAGAACTCCCTTACAAATTTTCTACAATTTTTATTTTCAATATTTTTCAATTAAAATTGTTTACAAATTTATTGTCCCTAATTTATTTAATATATAGTAAAAATATTTATATCATATTCTTTTTTTTTGCGATTTTTCATTTTATTTCAATTATTTAAAATGTATGTATACATTGCTTGGCAGTGTTGATTGGACCTCTAATGTTCACATCAATTTCCTTATCTATTTATTTTGTTAATTCTGCCTCTTACCTTAAGGTAAATATTTGATTGTTTTTTTAAAAAGGTAATTGGAGTTTGATTGAATTAATTAACAATTTATGAACAGAAATGTGTTGTAAGGATAAAAGTCAATACGCCTTTTTACAGGTTGGTGAGGTTAACGTTATAGCCACATTTCTCCGAGGTCCTTCTCGTCTTTTGGCAAGAGTAGATGTTCTAGGAAATTAATAACATTCCACTCCTCACGAGTTGTGATGATCAAATAAACTAGTCCAATAGTTAAAAAAATAATTCTCTTTTGTTCAAATATTTTAGGTTTTACTAGTTTTTGCAATTTGATATCTTTGTCCACAATTGTAACTTTGTATTTTTTTTAAAGTGGGCTAATTAGCAAATACTAACTTTATTCCCTGAGCGAACACTCAGAAGCTCGAGTGTTACATTAATTACTTGTGTTAAATTATGAAGAGTTTTTAGAAAATAAGCTTTCCGGGCAGTCTGAGAAAAAGTAGAGGGCATTTGGTGACGAGACACATTGATTGGGTATGCATGTGAATCAGTATCTTACGGATAAGGTCCTTTAATGAATGTATTATTCTATGTGGCAACATGGTTTTCTCAGGCCTTTGTTAATGAAATTTTAAATAACGTTTTGACCAACCAGCTCGTTTACACAAAACGAAAACCATTGCTAACTTCGCTTTCTGCGAAGGTATATCTGAGCGTATCTAGCCGCCGATAAAATAAAAACAAAATATATAACTTTTAAAAAATTTATTTCCAATTTTAGAAGTATGAGCAAATTTAAGAAAAAAAAAATCGTAAAAATATTCCCAAAACAGTAATAAATTAGTTCAAACTAGTTCACTATAAAAGAGGGAAATAAATCAAATGTTTGACAATTGAAAACTTATCCTAGTCAGTACTGGAGAGGTTTTTAAAAAATCATAATGGAGAATACTATCGCGTTACTAAACTTTTAATTAATAAATTAAGGATAACTAATCAAAAACTAAAAATTAACGTGAATCATGCTTCTTCTTTTTTTTTAAGGAAAAAAGAAAGAAAAATAAATTTGATGGGATAATAAACTTAGTAGCAATATGTACAATAATGAAGACTTCTTTATCTTGTGAGGAATTTTAATTTCTTTCATTTTTTGAGAGAAGAAGGGGAGTTAGAGACGAAACAGAAAACTAATCAGAGATATCATCGTGACTAGTCAATTTTGGTGAACATGGCTCTTTAGATCATCTCCCAAAAAACAAGAAATAAATAAATAAAAGAAGCTTCGTTAGCAGTCTACAAAGGGGTCGTTAATTTTCTTATTACTTTTCCTTTTTTCTTTTTTTTTTAATATAAAAATACCAGTATGTACAAGAGAATTTACATTCATCATGTTATGACGTATAAAATTAACAAAGATTGTTCATAGCCTGATATATAAATATATGTATATTATAATAAATTGGAATGTGTCTAATTTCACATATCCAAAAAAGAATAATAAAAAATTAGGACAAAACGAAATTTGGCATTTCATTGGCCTAAAAAATCTAATTATATATATATATAAAAAAAATTTACTACATCACATTCGCTCGATCAATCACATTCATACAGTAATAAATAATTACCATTTGTACTTGGAACACACGATTAAATAAATAAACTATATTACAAACATTTCATAAGTTTAAAAGAAAGGAAAATATTTATGAACTACTCTTGCATAGTGTTATACACAAGAAAGAAGAAAAAAAATACGTCATTTTTTTAACTAATACCAAGGCATTTTTTTTTTTATTTAACGATTTTGGTAATTTTAAAGAAAGAGATCACACACAACTTGGGAAGTCTGTCCTTTGAACAGTTAACCAATTATTTATTAAAAATGAAATTTAAAAAAAAACTCCATTGATACCGGTAAAATAAATTAGCCTTTTTGCTCGCTTACTTTTTGTAAATTAAAAACAGAATAGTTAATATTGTTGCAATTTAGAAATACTGAAGCTGACGACCTTTAATGGTTAGCAGTCGTATATCGGGGTGTTCATAATGCGACTTTCTGATGAGCACAATTCTCGGTTTTCAAGATCTATAGAATGTAGTTATATCATAAATTTTCTTCGTTAAAAATTGCTGAATAGTTCCAAAATTAACTACTTTCACTTAAACCAATTAAATAATAATAATAATAATAATAATAATGTTGAGTTTAATAACTACTTAATTACACTTTACAATACTTTAATATTTTAGCAAACTTATTTCATATTATCGTTATTTATTAGGCAATTAGGACCAGCTTTTTCATACATAAATCTTTTATGAGTAATCATTAGTTAAAAATGGACCTGTCAGGACACAAGGTCTCATTGGAAACAATGTCGTCCAAGTAGTTGTTGTAAAAGTCGGTGATTTCAGCAAAGGAGATGATGGTGCATGAGAATTGGCATTTGCTTGCACTGTTGTAATGGTAGCTGGAAATGATAATGAAGCTGACGTACCCAAACCGTTGGCCAATTTGCGTAATCTCATTTTTTCTTCCCATTGTAAACAACCATGATTTGGTCGATTTAAATTTCTATGTTGATAAAATACTAGACTTATTCTGGCTGGATGTTGTCTATTTGGATAATGTAGCGCTGTTGTTGCATGTAATTCGTGTTTTGCACATTCAAATAACACTGAACCGTGTCCAAGTGCTATAGCTACACCGCCCATTTGTGAATCCTAGAAATAAACAGACATAAATTACAGGTCTGCTTTAATGGAATAATTAATTCGCTAATAATTAGTTCCATATGAAGTGTCTGACTTCACTTGTGTAGGCTTTAGACTACTAGGAGAAACTCCACGAAAATGGTAAGAAAATTCTTTTACTTTCACTTTTTACTCGTGGCTTAAATTAGGGATATTTTTAAGCTGAGCAAGGCATACAGAACAAAAACGTGATAACTGAGAGCGTCAGTGCAAATAAATAACATTAACTTAGTTTTCACTAATAAAACGTTACAAATTTTACAAAATACTAGAGAAAGAAATTAATTACCTTAAAACATTCCTCATTTTGTATAAAATCTGTAACTTGTCCAAGAGGTTCTGGCTTTGGTGGTGTATTAACCGAAGGTAGGTACGGTGTCGGTCCGTAATTGTTCCAACCAGGGAACTGGTAGCCTCCTACCATCTGAAAAAAAAAAGAATATAAAAATATTTTTAGTAAAGAACATACAAATAACAGTTTCTTCATTAACTAATATGCAAATTTAATTAATTGTTGAATGGACTCCTCTTGTAAGCGACTTTATGTTTTTGAGTTATCGTTTGACTAAGAGAATTTTTCATTTAGAATATTAAGGAAAATCTCTCTTTCTTACTAACATATTAAAAATTTCGCTGATATTGTTTTTTAACCACATTTTCAACTTCAAAATTATTTGAGCTGTTTCGGATTATGGCCAAATAGATGTAGCGAATACTCTCCTACATGGTTTATTTTTAGTTTTACTCCCATAAATCAACTATAACCAGAAACTTTCCAATTATTCATTTCAATTGCTTCGAAGAAATTCATATGAATTTATTTTTGGAAAATTCAGAAGAGATGCTTAATAAAAGTTTCATTCGAATTACTTTTAAGAATATTTCTTTAAAATTTCAACATTTTTACTTACTGGATAGTCGTGAGTGTCGGCAGGAGAATAGAAATTTCGCTGAGACCCTTGATTAGGGCACTGAGACACTTCTTGCTTAGGGATAACTTGATGTAATTGCGGAGGTCCTGAATAATGATTCCAAAATGAATTCGGGGGATGAGTGTTTGGCTGGTTACTAGCATCATTTGGGCAATGGGAATAATCTGTATACATTGAATTAGGATAATCTCCTATTTTATAGGAATTGTGTGAAGTATTTGCATCATCATTATTTTCTTTCTTGATGAACTGTTCACTAATTGAATGATTTGTAGATGTATTTAAATTATTGCTACTATTATTGTTATTTAAAAGATTTGTATTATAAGTACTGTTGTTTCCGTTTTGTGAGGATGACCGGTTTGAATACGATTTGTTATAGCCACAATCATTGTCATTAGCCTCTTTTTTTATTTGAGAAGGAGTTAGACTTGGTGAGGAACTTTCTGTGCTGCTTTCCTGTGAATTAGATTTCCCACATTTGTACTGATGTTCATAGTTGGTTGGTACTGGAGGATACAGTGGAGGTCCATGGTTATAAAAGTTGCCAAAATGGTTATAATGAGGACTATGATGTTCGAAACTATTTGCTGGAGCTGGTAAGCAGTGATTGTGAAAAGAAGGATCTTTTTCATGATTATTAGCACTATTGCAAGGATAATTTCTAGGATGACCATTTGCTGGAATATGTTGATATCCTCCGCTGTTAGGACAAGAGCTAACTGGGCTCGGTGGTACATTTCCGCTATTCTGTAAATAATTCATCGGAGGTGGGTATTGTTGAATGCCACAACCTTTTTTATTCAAATCATTGCCATGTTCACTTCCTACTTGAACTGGATGTGTTTGCTGTCCCCCATAGCCTGATGCGACATTGGAAGGACTCATGTGATGGTAGCTTTCATAGAAAAACATATTATTAGAAGGTCCAGAAACTGGATTAGGATCATTACTATAGTGATGCATTGCCGGATTGTAATATGGATGCATGGGTTGTTCATGGTTTACAGGAGAAGCTGTAACAGTTTTAGACACATTTTCCGTTGAATTATTGCTAGTATTTACTCCTTTTTGAGCTTGTTGAGGAAATCTAGAATTTGAATTATCTTCTTCGTGGTTAGCATGTAATGGTTCCGAATTTGAATGCATTTCGTAAGGATAGCCAGGTGAATGCTGGGGATGTCTTGGGGAAATATAGCCATTTCTTCTATATCCACATTCGTCTTTAGCTGAAGGACAAGAATGTTCTTGAGGTGGTAATGGCTTCAAGAATGTTGAATCAGCCGAAGGTTGTTGAGCTCCAGGGTTTGAATTGTTTGAAGGAGGTCTTCCACGAGGTACTCTAAAAACCGAGCTACTACTTGGTGAAGCCATTGGACTGCTGAAGTGCCTTTCAGAGCTATGATCAGAACTTGCTGGTGAAGAATTCTCAGTAATTGTAGATGCGTTAGTATTCGGTGAAATATGTATTTGAGGAGACTGAAAGTTAGCGTTCCTTTCGTCAGAATGACAATGCAGTTGTGCATGGTAATAATTATTGTTTGTAGTACTATCAGGATCAATTTTAATTTCCTTATCGCAATGTGCTAGATATTGGTTTTCACCAGGCCAGACTTGATCTGAAAATAAAAAAAATCTTTGAATTATAGTTACTGAAAGTCTCAGAACTTTTAAATTATTCAATAGGTTTTTTTCTTACTTTTTTGTGAAGGGGAAGGAAGGCGATTGTTAATTGCTGCTTGGTTTACAGGAGTACAACATCTACTGCTACTCTGTCCTCCATATGCCCATCCTACATAGCTCTGTACAGGACTATCAACAACAGTGGAAGATACCTGCAATTTACATTAGGCTTTATTACATTCGAACAATTTCAACACAAGAAAAATATTCTTATTGATTTTAAATATTTGCTTACATGAGAACTTTGAAGTAAATCAGAAGAAGTTTGCCCACTACTGTCTTTTGTTTTTGGAGTATTATTTGCTTGGCTGTTAGAATCATCCTCTTCTTTTCTTTTTTTACCGTGGCGACGACACGGAGTAAGGGGAACAGCACGCACTCTAACCTCGCAGGGGAATCTGTTCAAAATTACAAATTTTAATAGACGAAATTTATAAAAATTATTTATAATAGTATAAATGCAATTTTATACAAAAGCAATTTGAATGGCACTTATAATTACTTTGTTAAATGTTCCACTGCACCGCTTTTGATTTTTTCCAGCTGGGCTTCCTTGTTGCCATATTCATCAGTGTCATCCATGACGTACAAGGGTAACACATGCAATTGTTCATCATCTGGCTTCGCTAGAGTTCGGTGCCTTGTCAGACTTACTACCTATGAATACACACAATTTGGTGACTAACAATGACTATTAAAAAAGCACTCATTAAGATTGATTTAAAAATTAATACAATCTACAAACCACAGTGCAGCCGTTCGGCATATTGTGCTGATCCCTGTGAGCATGTGCGCAGAAATCAATACAAGCCGTAACGCCAGAAAATGGCCGACCTGGTTTAAGGCCTAGTCGGCAATCCGATGCATCTTTTTCGAATTCAGTCTGATTTTTGTAAGATTCTGGAGCCATTTTTTCGTACAACGGTGCCAAATCGGTAGCTAATTTCTGCATTCGTTCTTCAACTTCATGCTCCTAGTTAAAACAAAAAAGGCACACATTAATATGAGGAGATGCAAGTAAGAGATCTGGAAAATAACTAATTGTATTTTATTACCTCAGATCTAACAGAAAGTCTAAACTTTCTCACAGTTTTACTTCGAGCATATTTACAGCCATTATAATACATGGACCATGAACATCCAAATGAAAATGAAGCACCACAAGATTCTGGATCAAGGCCTTGGCAGGCACACGTACGAGGTTCATTTGTAGCACACCTTCTGGTAGTTGGTAAGCCATATCTTTAAGAGAAAAACAGTCAACTTAGACATTTTATTCTGCTTCTGATGTAACTTATTATTTTTCAATGTATTTACTTGTTTAATTTATGGGTGAGCATTGAATAGATAATATCCGCGTCAGGGGCCGCGACTCCTTCCCAGGCCACCATTATCACCACAATCCAGGCTGATGAACATTTGTGGCCATTTCGATTTTTAACTATAACTAATAGCTTTTCCTCTACATTTGATCTCCTGATCACCCACTTAGCTAGCGGACATCCAGCTGTTGTTTTTCCTTCTTTTCCGGTGTATAGTATCTGCAGTTACAAGAATATATGAATTTAAGATAAATGTTTTAATCTTATAAAATATTTTTAATAATTGGGAATAATTTTACTTTTTCCATTCTGATTGCTTTTCCTTTTAATCCGGTCCTTTCTTCAAGCGTTGAACGAAGTTCCTCCAAGGATGATGCAGCTCCAAGATGAGTGTAATAAGCACCTGGTTCAGGAGGGCAGTGTTCTGGTCCAAAGCAGCGGCAACTTGGGAATTCGGTTTTATTACTTTTTAGCCTAAAAACATTATTTCTCGGATTTATATATTTTCACTTTCAAATCTAATCGATATAAAGAGAATTATGATGGTTACCTTTCCAAATGTTCGATATATTCTTTTGGAGACATTAACGGTGGTTTCTTGCTCAAGTCAATATTGGGCCATTCCTTTTTTATACTACTCTCAGTGGTGTTGTTATTTTCAGTATCATTTTCTTTCTCGGGATCTAAGATTTCATCTAAAGTTTGATATCCTTGACAGCAACCTTCTTTCATATGTTCAGGAGTTGGTTTTTCTGTACCGCCTAAATTTCAATAAATACAGATTCTATTAATTGTGAGCTAAAATTTTGTTACAACTTCTTATTTATAAATAATATTTTATTACCTTGACGGCAACACCATGGTCCTCGAGGAGCTAGAATTCTTGCTGGACCACCATCCCCATGATAAACATAACTTGCAGGTACTTTTTTTATTAAGCCATCGTTTTCATCCAATTTTTCTACAGGTTCATTCAATCTAGGATCAACTCCAAATGGAATTTTTGGAAAACTTTTCTCTTCAGATGATGGTGTGCTTATGAATTCAGTTTGTAATCCCCACGGTTCTTTTCTTTGGAACCAAAGTGGTTCTTTTTTAATATTACTTCCAAAAACTGGCGGAGGTGGAGGTGGCGGAGGAGGAGGTGGTTCGTAGGTAGGTGGAGGACACCAACCAGGATATACTTGGTAGCCATTTGGCTTTCTTTCATTTTCGATAAAATGGTTATAATGATAATGGCTGACGAATTCCGGAGGTCTTTGGTATTGTAAATGTGGATAATTATTAGCCAGCGGATTCCAGTTTTGTTTCAACGGTGGATAACCAACTGAAGTGGCATATCTAACAAAGTTTTCCATCGCAGAAATACCTTGATGATGGTAATAACTGTTTGAGGGACCCCAGTCCCGGACGCCACCACCCTCAGAAACTAATTTCTGAGGATGGTGGCCTTGCGCTAAAAAATTCCCGCTTTGCGCACTTGACTGAGTATTCTCTTCGCTCTTCTTAATATCCTGAAACAGAGAAGAGAAACGCTTTTTGATTAGACTCATTAAACAACAAACTAATTTAAATAATATTTTTTAATTAAAGCGCGTTAAAATCTATGGTTTAGTGTCCGCAAATTTATTCTCATTGCCGACCAATGGCCAGTGTTCCCTCTTTACAGATTACACTATCACCTCTGGGTAATAAATTATTTTATTGAGTGAATAATTTTCCTTTAATTTGCTCCAAGGTGCTCTTAAGAGAGAAAATGTAAGGGGAGGTGGTATCTAGTCTTATACCGAGATGTCTGCACTACTCTAATTTTGTTTCAGTTCTGCCTCTACTTTAAACAGACGTCATGATGCAAACACGGGCTTATTTTCTTAAAAGTTTGCGGTACTTTTGGTCGCGACGTCTACTCGGATTAAAAAGATAAAATTAAATTATTTTGTTTACTTTTTCGCTTGAAAAAGGATTACTTTTTAATAATTTTAATATTTGCCTTAAAATTCTAGTGACTGAGAATGTACAAGTAACGCCATTTTTCTTTCTTAAGAAAGGAAGGTAAAGCTTCGAGTTCCTTGCAGCAAAAATTTTTGAAACCCTCACTTTGTTCAAATTTCAATTCAAATTGTAATGTGGGGTACAACTGCAGTAGGCAATGTAATAAATTTATAATACATTTTATAATGTATACACAAAAATAATAATTATAATATATACCTGATGTTGTTTATTTAATATCATAGTTTTCAGTCTACTGTTTAATTCTGCTCTTTCTGGAAAATTTTGATTATTCTTTTTATCATTCCACATTTGTGAATGTTGCGCATTTTGATGTTGTTCATTAGGCCATGGCTCAGGTGGATTCTGATTGTGCGTATTGTGAGGATGAGGCTGTGCAGTTGACCATATATCATGTTGTTGTCTGGCATTTGACCACAGTTCTTGTTGGTGTTGGTGCTGCTGCTGCTGTTGTTGTTGCTGATGTTGCTGTTGCTGTTGGTGTTGTTGCTGTTGATGTTGTTGCTGTTGATGCTGCTGATCTTGTTGATCATTCTGTTCAATGGTATTCTGTGTTGGGTTCCATGTTTGTTGATTGCTGGTTCCTGTACTATTAGCCATATTACTCCTACTTTTTGACCACATTTCATTTGTTTGCATTGAATGTTTCTGTAAATCTTTGTGCTCATCTCTCATTTGACTATTTTCTAACCAAATTTCCGATTGTTTCATTTCTTTTTTATTATTACTATTTGATGACCATTCAGTATTACATTTTTTGCTAACATAACTTTTATTTTGTTGCCATATATGTTCTGGATTCATATTTATTTGTTGCCTTTCATTAACACCAGTTGGTGGCCAGTCTTTATTTTGTGAATTTTGCTGGATTTCATTGTTTGTTTGTTGATTGTCTTCACTTGTATTATTACTATTTGTCCAGACATCTTGTTGTATTGGTTTAGACTCCCCTAAAGTTCCACGATTTGTGGTATTTTCTTCCCCTGGATACCTGCAAATAGTTCAATATTTGTATTTTCAAAAAATCTGGTAACAATGATATAACTTTTGTTTATATCTAATATAGTAAAAAATTAAATTTAAAATATTAGCATCGCCTCTTCAGATGTTAATTCATTTAAAATATCGATGAAACCACAAATGAGATTAGAAAAAGTGTTTTCTTATAAAAGCTATTGTTTATTTTCTTAATATCATTATTTTGTCTACTTGTACATTCATTTCGCGAAGATTTTCTTCTATTCATTTTGTGATCGGTAACCACATCATTAATGCCTTTAATTATACATTAATTCAAAATAAAAAATAATGCTAAAGCGTGATTTAAACAGCGCTCGATTTTTGAAACTCTGACATTGTTGTTTTTAGGATGACAATGTTTTTATCAATTAACGCACCAATCATTATCATTGAGTGCCTTATTGTCTGTTTCGCCATGGAGCAATGTTAGACAGAGCAAGACGTAGAAGAAATTATGCATCAGCGACGTCTTGCGGTTTAGACGCCATAATGAAGCACGCAAGGCTTAAAAAAAAAGATCATGGAAACGTCAGAGAGTAAATGAAAATGAAATTCGTCGAGTTATCGACAAAAATCTCAACACAAGTTTGTGAGATAGTCGTCGTGAATCTCATGAAGAGGGCTCTAGCATTGCCAACAAGGTTGATAGATGCCCGATATAATTTTATAAGCCTTAAATTGAAACAGTTTTACTGAACTTATTTATGTCCTATTTATTTATTTTGGTAATATTTTAGATATTAAAACTGACATTTTTTCACAACTCTTTTTTTCTTAAAACATTGGCATTTTTGTGATGTTTTAATTTAAAAAAAAAAAAAATTGGTTGAGCCAAAATAATATTACGGTAATGTATTTCTCTCTCAAAAAAAGTAAAAATTCAAATCTACCTTTAAATTTCAAGTTTTCTATTCTCATTTCTGAGTCTTAACTCATTCTCTATATGTTATCTTATGAAATTAAATGTTAATAAAAAAAATCTCAGAATGAATTCTTTAATATTTTTTAAATACAAACATACCCACTAGAGTTGTGTAAACTCTGTGCTGATTGGGGAGGCATTTGAAGTGGGTACCCAGGCATCGCGTTTCCCTGGTTGCTAGGGGTAGTTGGTGTTGGCGGGTTTGTATATTTTCCTTCATTATTTTCTAATTGAGCTGATCCACATCTACTTGTGGGCGTGGTGGAAGTCGGCGGTGCCATCACATCCTGTACATAACAAGTACATAAAATAATAGTTCTAGTTAACATTCGTGCGTAAACATAAAAGTAATTGGTTGATTCATAATTTTACTATTTATTCTTGTCTAATTGAATAGTGTAATTCAAATTAAAATTCTCTTGGTAATTACAAAACTTACCGAATTAGAATGTGTAGTATAGGTACTTCCATTAATAAATTCGGATGGTCTTGGCGATTGTTCCACATATTCCATATTACCATTCAAGGTTGGAGTGCTTCTAGACGTACCGTTGTGAAGGCTGTGGGGAGATGGTTGCGGTTGTTGGGATGTACTGTTGTATCCGGTCCCATTCGTATGCATAAATGGGCTTTGTTGATATCCTACAACTATTTATTAAATTAAATAATATTCCAATAAAATTGGGATTCATATTGTTTTTTAAAAATCCAAAGAATTTACCTGGAGTTGGTTGGGGATAGCTAGCCACAGCGTATTGAGTTGGATACCTTAGCTCATCGATTTGATGAGTCGGTAATTGCTGGATAAACTGACCTTGAGGAGTCCACGTTCCTTTTGGTAAAAGGTATGGTTAGTACAAAAATATACGATAAATAAAGTACATTTGTTATATAAAAAGAAATGAACAGTGCTCAAGGTTGCAGTGGTGAGATGGCCTGAAGTGCTGATAGGAATTATCGTCAAACGGTTGCATGTCCTGCAAGCCTGCAATGGGGGAGGGGCGATAAGAATGATGCCAAGATGGGTGCTAGAAGTGATTTCACTCTTTGTGATTGGGGAGGCATTGAAAGGCTGGATACTTTAGAATGAGGATAGCTTCCAGTACTCGGCGCTATAAAGTTTAGTGACTACGTTCTCTAGAGAAGAATAATGGAACTTACTACTCAAGATGATTCCAGGTAGGAGGGAACTGGCCAGAAGCTAAAGCTAAAGGTTTGAAGAAAGGGAAATCTCTAGCTAAAGGAAATATGGTCTCTATTTTCCAAAGTGAGGTCTTGGACTCAATGGAGGTATGGCAGGGCGACTGTAAATAGATGACCATCTGTTCGAATAGACATGCTGTGCTCAAGGCTTAAGCAAATTAGTGCGTAAGAGAAGATACGAGATACTTCGCCCAATACTTCTGTATTCCTGGACTTGCTGGAATAGAGTGCAATGAGATCTGTCATGATGGCGGTCATCTATACTGTCTATTGTCTTGAATCAGCGAATTTTGTGACCAACAGATTAAGAAGTGGAAGATGAAGGTTTTAGAGAAATATTTACGAGTCTTGATGGGTGTTTTCCGTCAAAAATCTTTATAAGAGCGGTAAGATTGGGAAGTATCAGGTTGATTCTCTCCCTGAGTAGAATGTGATAAAGAATTTTGGTGCTATCGCTAACTGGGCACGCTTAGATGGCCAGCAGTTTGTACAAGACGACAGAGTGCAAGATTTGTAGCAATATTAAGCCCGTTATGCTACCACTAGGTATAGTAGCTTTAAAGGGCAAGGTTACAACACCAAGGGAATGTTTAGAAGATTCGGAGCTCGAGGATTGGCTAACTGAACGGAAGGTTACACACCTGGGAAAGGACCTTTACGATTTTTTTGATTTTGTAAAGAGATATAAGGAGATAACAGTTTCATTAGGCGCAGGATAACTCGCTTCAGCAACCCTCAGAATAATAATTATTAATTAGTGAAAATAAATGTACCATTTGGATCAGAAGATGGCGGCCAAACAGAATTTGGAAACCTAGGATCTCTCAGAGGAGGAGCAAAACTACTGTCCATTGTAGGTTGAGCTGTACCCGTGTACAATGGTACTGCTGATCCAGCCTGAAACATCAATATTTTATCTCTTTAATAATGGAGTATCTTTCTGAAAATTGCAAAAAAGGAAAAGATTTCTGGGCGGGGCTAAACTGTTAGCTTTCCGATATTGTGTGTACACAGAAGAAAAATATTTTTTACGAAATGTGTTTGCACCGATAATCTTAAATCATAAAATTAATGATTTCTTGAGTCGTATAAGTTCACCCTAAGTTTAACGATAAATACAAAAAAATAGAAGTTAGTTAACAGTAAGTAAATCTCTTTAAATAATACAAATACAAAATTTTCAAAATTTAACCTTAAAACCGATTAATTTAGCACCCAATATTTCAGTAATTTATCAGTCTGTAATGCAGCTCACGTATTGGTTGGATAATGCATTGCAATCAATTATATATTCTTAATACCCTACAAATTACTTAGCCAATACATTTGGCGTTTATTGATTTGTGGTTGAATCAACCTAATTCACTTGTTTAATTCGATTGTTAACTCTCAAATATATAACAATCAGAATCGCATTTATCTATTTATAGGAAATTCAATTGAAAACCTTTAATATGAATGCTATGAAAATTAATAATTTAAATTTTTCTTTTAAGAGTGAATAAAAATTGCATTTTTTCTTTTTGGAAAATAAAAATAAATCTGATACTTACAATGGACTGAATAGGCGGCTGGGACACCTGGGCTGCAGTCTCCATCTTGGTATCTCCTCTCACCGCCGCCTATAATTAGATGACAGAATTTATAGGATTGGATGAATATTTTAGGTTATAAGGTTTGATGCCATCTTATCTACGTATTTTCCAAGTAAAATGTTAGTTAAATAGACTGCACAAAAATCTACAATAAATTCTCACTTCTTGAAGAAGTTTGGAGTGTTCGGAACAAAAATTGCCTCAATGCCACTGGATGAATCATTTTAGGAAATTACCTTAAAGTTTGAGCCTATGAAATATTTTTTGCTTCCAGAAATCTCTTTAGAAAGAGATCTAAAGAAATATAAAGCTACCTGAACCCATCTTGACTAGCTACGTTTTTTGAATATTAACAGGAACGTAAAAAATTGCTTCATATAATTTAAAAAATGAAAGAAAGTAAATATTTTACAGCGTAAGAACGACTTTAAAAAAAAAAAAAATATCATTTAGGCCTCCATTTAATTCCCAAAAGGATCTAAAAATGCCGAAAACCGTTATGAGCAATTTATGATGCGCTAACGTCGACTGATACATACTAGGCAGAGAACTCTTTTGTGAACCAGGCTCTGGCAGCGTGTTCGCGAGTAGAAGCGCACCAAGCTTCACTTGGGACGTCTACGAAGGACCTTCCCTGGTGAAGGTACGCGCTGACAAGACGATGAAAGTGGAAGAGGAAAGAAAAGATAAAAAAAAAAAAACGTCTCCATGGATGGTTCTAGGCTCAAATCCAGCATTTGGAGTCAGACGCCACAACAAAGTGGCACCCAAGCAGGGTACAAACAGGCTACAGCACGACGTTTAGATTCGCAGCGGGATTACACCATGTCCAGTCATTCCAGAGCCCGTCGCCTGTTATGATCGCGGAGTTTTACTATATTTTGACAAAGAAAACTTAATTCTTGGACCTTTAAGGCTACTAAATGAAATATCTACTTTGAAATTTCTGCAGTATTCCATTTCTAAATTACAGTAGGCCTACAGATTAACCCATCTCAGTTTAATTTCTTCAAATAACATTTTTTGTTCTATATGATTGATAGTGTGTACTACCGGTACTTCTAAAAACAGGAAATCAAGATGAAATCAATACTCCTTTACGTATTGAATTGGAAAAAAATAGATAAACATAGCGATCTATTATTTACAGCGAAAGTACTGCAAGCAAATACGTAACAAAACCAACTAGAATAACATAAATTTTTTGTTGGAAAATAGTAAACACTGGAGATGAGAGTGGGTAACGAGAATATATTGGGTTAGGCGGAAAGGAAAGGAAAAGATGAATGCTGAAATTGGTTGGCACTACTGAACATAGAACGACCACAGCTCCTGGCTGTAAAGAAAGAATACCTAGTAGGTTTGCTCAAAGGTTTTTGCCCTCGATTGTCACCAATTTCCTTCCTGAAAATATCATCCTGTTTCACCTAACGACGCGACTGACCTTAAGATGAAAAATGGATATTTCAAAGGATGGATAATATTTCGTGAACGGTCATTTTCATCGCTATATCTATCGAGCAGTTACCTTGAATGTTTTTTCGAAAATTAACTCATATTTTTCTTGTATTAATTTTTTTTACATTACTATAATAATTTTGTTTACTTGATTACTCTTGTTTAAATTTTAGTTTTACTTAAATCCGACTGAATTTTACTTTGTGGCATATCATCAAAACTTGTTTTAAGCGCTTAGAATTTTAATTTATACACTCTTTCTATTTGTGAACATTTTGTTTTTCGAAATTATTATTACAAAAACTATTTCTTACGAATAATAATGTGCACAGATTTAAGGAAACAAAATAAGACTGATTTTTTTAAAAAACTAGAACAACATTTCTGTGTTCTCCCAAATTTGGAATTCTAACAAAGCTGCTGATTTCCCTTTATTTTATATAGATGCAGAAAGCGTTTTACACTTAACTGAAAGAGAATTTTAAAGGGGGTGCTTAAAGTTGTCCTTAAGTAGTAAGTACCACTCAAAATAGCAATTCTCTTGGTCAAAAATTTATTCTAACAAAAAGTGTAGAACAGGGGTGTCAAACTCAAAAGCTAACTTGGGCCAAATAAACAATGCTTAACTTTAGGTGGGCCGCACAAAAAATCAATGTTCATAGAAAAAAATATTTTTATTTTTAACGTATGTACAAGTACAATTACGTCTTATTAGGTAAGGTGTATCAGCTGATGCGTAGCAGTTTCCCGTTGATAGCTTAATGTGTGAAACGGACTCCATTTCAGCCAATTAGAATTTTACATTTTCGCGTGTACAATTTAAAATGATCCGTATAGTTTATAAATAAAGTGTATTATAATTTTATATACTGGTTTCGTTTCTAATTCACATTTCTATTTTATTTTTACTTTGAGTCGGATATATTGACTGGGCCGCAAAAATGTTCATCGCGGGCCGCGAGTTTGACACCCCTAGTGTAGAACATTTTGGGTAAATGATTATGTAAAATTAAACTGTTTTTAACTGTTAACTGTTAAAATGTAACTATTTTTCGAGAAATAATGAAAATTCGCTGATTCCCATAATAAAATCAGTATTCCGATATGCTATATAAGTACTAAATTCTTTTAAGATTTTTGATGTCGGAAGGAAGTTGATTTTTTTTAAAGTGTTTCGGTGTAAGAGCCGGTTTATAGTGTAGGTACCCGCGGCTCTTTTATCCAAATTTTTTGGCTCTTCAGCCTGTCCAAAATAAATTGTATATTTCAATTTTATTGAAATAAATGAAAAATTTCATTTATTAAAGTAAACATATTTTCTCAAACAGAATTTTAAATGTGATAGGTTTGAAATTGAATAGAATTATATTAAAATACAGTACGTAATTATAAAAGATTGCCGCCATTTTCATTCAAACACAGGTTTAGTTGTTATTTATTCGTTTATTTACTTTGCAATATGTGAAAATAATTATATAAAATTGTCAAAGTTGGATGTTTTTCAACGTTACGCTTTTTCGTGCAGTTTTTGACGATCAACCCTTATACGAGGGTCGTTTGAAAAGTCCGTGCAAAAATAAAAACTACTTAATTTTTTGGGGTAAACCTTTTTTATTTTTCAACATAGTCTCCTTTTAGGCTTATACACTTCGTCCAACGCTGCTCTAGTTTGTTGATCCCTTCCGCATAATAGGATTTGTCCAAGTCTGAAAAATAGCCATTCGTTTCTGCAATCACCTCCTCGTTTGAATAAAATCTTTTTCCCGCCAGCCATTTCTTCATATTGGGGAGCAAATAGTAGTCCGAGGGAGCCAAGTCTGGAGAATAGGGGGGATGTGAAACGAGTTGGAACCCTATTTCCATTAATTTTGCGACCACAACTGCTGAGGTGTGAGCTGGTGCGTTGTCGTGATGGAAAAGGACTTTTTTGTGGGCTAATCGTGGGTGTTTTTCTTGCAGCTCGGTTTTCAAACGGTCCAATAACGATGAATAATATGCACCTGTAATAGTTTTACCCTTTTCCAGATAGTCGATGAGGATTATTCCTTGCGAATCCCAAAAGACAGTCGCCATAATCTTTCCGGCCGAAGGAACGGTCTTCGCCTTTTTTGGCGCAGATTCCCTTTTTGTAACCCATTGTTTAGATTGTTCTTTGGTCTCAGGAGTGTAGTGATGTATCCATGTTTCATCCACAGTGACGAAACGACGCTTAAAGTCCTGCGGATTCTTCTGGAACAGCTGCAAACCGTCCTTGCAACACTTCACACGATTTCGTTTTTGGTCAAGCGTGAGCAATCGCGGCACCCATCTTGCGGATAGCTTTGTCCTGGCCAAATGTTGATGCAAAATATTATGTACCCGTTCATTCGAGATGCCCACAGCACTAGCAATCTCACGCACCTTCACTCTTCTGTCATCCTTCACCATATCATGGATTTTATCAATGATTTCTGGAGTAGTAACCTCAACAGGGCGTCCAGAACGTTCAGCGTCACTTGTGCCCATATGGCCACTCCGAAAATTTTGAAACCACTTATAAACTGTTCTAATCGAAGGTGCAGAGTCACCATAATGTTTATCAATCTTCTCTTTAATCTCCTGAGACGTTTTGCCTTTCATAAAGTAGTGTTTAATCAACACACGAAATTCTTTTTTGTCCATTTTTTGAAAATCACTCGACTTCCTCGATTCAAACGAATGCCAAACACAAAGAAATAGACCGATCTGGCTGAAACTTGGTGTGTGTTCTTCCAAGAGATGCTACTAACTAAACATAACCTCGATACGCGCCAGTGGTGCTATCTCTCTCACTTTGCACGGACTTTTCAAACGACCCTCGCACAACTGTCCTACGGGACAGTTTTAAAACATTTAAATGTTATTGAATATCATAAAATAATAAATTTGTTAATACAAATGATCTACAGAGTTTGTTTACACTATCATCCTTGCGACTCTTGGTAAGATTTATTAAAATTATTTAAGGAGAAATGGCTCTTTACTTAAAATAGGTTACCGACCCCTGGTCTAGGTGATGTTAGAAACAATCGAAACTGTTTAAAAATTCCGAGCGTACAAAGATTATATTTCGAGAATTTGGTGTAATAAAAAATTCGTTCAACTACTTCCATTCAAATTTTTTTTCCTTTCAATCAATTTCAAAAATTAGACATCTTAGATTAAATAAATAAATAAATAAATCTACACGTGCACACATAATAAACAATACGGCAAATACCGGCCGTACCACACATAAAGCTGGGGCTATACAGAGAGAGCTAAAAGGAAGATAAGGCTGTCTGTCAGAACGTTTGATCTGTGTCCTAACATGTTCAAGGGCAAACTCCGCACCTACATTTACAGAAACGGTTTCTCTTTGGTAATAACTTCCGTTTATAGTGTGGTAGATAACCTACTAAATGGTTTATTCACTCTCTTATTATTGATTTTCGTAATTAATATAAAGGGCAGAATAATAACCAGATATTTTTGTTTCATGAAGAATAAATTAATTTCTTTCTGTTCGTTTTTGACGAAAAATTCTGAATCAAAGTTGAAAGAAAAAAAAAACAAACTAATTTTTGTAGAGTGTATTAGAAGGGAGAACAGCAGGGGTATCTGGTGTGCCTGCTTTGTGGCCCCCCCGGAGTTCAGGGGGTGGAGGACGGATCAATACTATATGTAAGATTAGCAGAAAAAGACACTTTTCATAAAGCCACTCTACTCTTATAAAATTTTATAAAATACAGGAATTAGATAGCCAAATATATGTAACTGCCTTTGTTTGCTTCTTCTTATTTTAAATTCATCTACACTGCCGGTCAAAAGTTTAGGACCACCTCAATTTTTTGAGAATATTCGATATATTTTGGAATAAATAACACAAACTAACATTGTTTTTCAACAATGAAGCTTTAATATATGTTAACAGAAGTACACAGTTCAATATACGAAGGGCACTATTTATATTTTGAGCCTAATAATAAAAAAAAACCAGTAATTTGTCATTGAAAATGACTTTATTGTTTTTCAAAATATTCTCCTTTATGATCTATACTCGTACACTTCTGCATGCGTTCGAACCACTTGTCAAAGCATTTTTTCATTCCGCTTGAGACACCTGGTTTTTGAATGCATCAACAGCTTCTTCTACCGACGAAAATCGTTGTCCACGTAATTTATGCTTGACGTTCGGAAAATAAAAGAAGTCATTTGGTGCCAAATCAGGACTGAACGGCGGATGACCCATTAATTCGATTTTTTGAGTGCTCAAATAGTCGGTTGTTAGACGAGATGTGTGACAGCTGGCATTGTCTTGATGAAGAATGATCCGACGGCGCTTGTTTGTTTTCCTTATTTCATTGAAGACTTCCGGCAAACAAATGGTTGTGTACCATTCAGAATTGACTGTTCTACGTTCCTCTAAAGCAGTGGTTCTCAACCTTTCTAATGGCGTGACCCCGCAATACAGTTCCTCATGTTGCGGTGACCCCAAACCAAAAAATAATTTTGGTGGCTACATCATAACTGTAATTTTGCTAGAGTTATGATTCGGAATGTAAATACCTGATATGCATTATGTATTCTCATTGCTACAAATCAAACATAATTTAAACGTAGTGATTGATCACAAAAATAATATTTAAATTATATATTGAGAAATATTTATTACTAATTCCAATAAATAACATTAACGGCCATGACGGCGTGCGTTCCAGCTGAATAGCGCTGCGCAGACGGTAGCGCGGCTTCTCAGCGGCTAAAGCCATCGGAAATATGTATTTTCCGATGGCTTTAGGCGACCCCTGTGTTTTGGTCGTTCGACCCCCGCCGGGGTCGCGACCGACAGGTTGAGAACCGCTGCTCTAAAGGCACTGTTGCCACATGACCAGTTTTTCCGAAAAAACTGGCGACCGTTTGTTTCGAAGTGCTTCGAGCGCGAACAACTTTTGTTGGATTTGGTTCATCTTGAAACACCCATACAGTCGACTGCTGTCTAGTTTCCGGCTCATACGCATATATCCATGATTCGTCGTCACCTGTTACAATCTTATACACGTCTTTTGAAGCACCGCCATTGTACGTACGCCTACCGTAAGTGTAATTAGGGTTTTGAGTGATTAAAACTTATTAATTAATATAAATAACAGGTGGTCTTAAACTTTTGAACGGCAGTGTATGTACAAGTTAGTTATATATATATATGTACTTACAGAATGGTCGGGAATGGTTGATGCCATCATGTTAGTTTCTACTGCACCATTAAGCTGTAGATTCGAACTTGGTGCAGGACTTCGAGACGACTGAACTTTTCTGTAGTTCTGTAAAATAAAAGAAGAGAAATATTTAGTTGAAACTGTAAGATTCGTTTAAAAAATTAAAATCCCACGGAATTCAAAGTGGAATGGCGAACTTAAACCTATGTTTCTTCAATTCAAAATAAGTATGCAGAATAGTAATAAATGAACTTGAAACTATGCCCATTAGAAGAAATACATCATCATTGATAAAATTAAATAATAATAAAAATATACGATATCTTTCAACGAAGAAGCTCCGGGATATCTTAAGAAGGCTGATTCCAAGGATTGTCTTTTCTTTGGGTGAAGAGTTTAGATTTGGGGAGAGCAAGAGAATCAGGGTCCCATCCTTGTCCAGGAATCCCTTAACGATAATAATGAAAATAAGGCCCTTAAAGGAAATGTGAAGTTTGTACCTTCTATGTTCTTACTTACTTCTTTAAAGTTTAAGTACCTTTAAAGCTTTAAGTTAAAATGCTACATATTTATGCTTTATTTGTATACTATAACAACGTTCTATTCTCTTTATCTTTCCAAGATTAACTCCATAAACCGCAGAACCATCTGAATAGTAAAGTAAAGTAAGTAAAGTAAAGTAATCGCCTACTTTTACAGGCGGGGCTTAACGTCCAACTACCAATCAGGTGTCGTGGACGGAGGCGACTAGCAAACGTACTTTACTATTTTTCATTTAACCATTAAATAAAATCCAATGCCTAAGTCCGGGAATCGAACCCAGTACCACAACGCATATTAGCTTTGCAGGTCTCGCCTCTTAACCCGCTCGGCTACTGTGGCGCCTCCATCTGAATAGTTAACCATAGTTTGAAACAGTAACTATTGAGACTATAAAGTTCCGAGACAAAATCTTTTTGTTTCCGCCAATGTTTAACTAATAATTAATTAATTAAATGAATAAAATTGAATGTAAAACTAATTAGAGCAGAAAGAGTAGCTAATCGTGCTTAAAATAAAATACCAATAAATAAAATGAGAACAAATAGTTAAAAACAAAAATATATATAACGAAGATAAAACAAACATATAAATTGGTTTGGAAGGACGACCATTTGTGTATGGTACTTGGGTTGTTAGTGAAAGTCTAGACAACTCGGTTGTTGTTGTTGCTGTTGTTGTTGTTGTTGTTGTTTTCTTGTATAACAACATTAGTTACCATGTTCTCTTTCGGTTATTTATTTAATTAGAAGATATTTATCTTGTCAAACATTCTAAAGATGAAAAGATTAAATCCTTAATATTTCTTTCTTTTATAGTAGACAACAATGGTATATAAAACAGCCAGTTTTTCCCCGTGTATACATATGTATATATCATTATTAAGACTTTTAATTAATGTTAACTAAACTGAAAGCTTATATTTATATCAGCTTGCGGTAAATACTCGCTAATACAAAGCGATTTATTTAATGAGTTCAATGTTGTATTAAAGACTTGGGAAGATCTTAAGCTTTGTTAATATTTATGGAAGTCTGCCATTACTGGTTAATTATGTCTTCTAAACTAATATTTAACTGGAGCTCCCATAAGGAAGTGAGTGTTTTACTTACTTGCGAAAAAGCGAAAATAATCCAATATTGGTCAAATTAGCGTGGACTTTTCTTACCGTTTTTTTCTATAATTGAGAAAAGATCTTTCTATAAATTGAAAATGTGGAGGAAGATCTGAGAGTACCGGTCTGATGTTCTTTAACTGGATGATTCAACCTATGATGAAGGATGTAAATCCGAGAAGTGGTCCGAGAATAAGAACAAACATGCGTTAAAATGCAGGATAAAATCAAGACAGTCATCTAAATCTTCATCACGCCAGAAATAAATATAACGCCGCGAGAAATAGAAGGATGTAGAAAAAGTTATACACAGGAAATTACTGAAAATTGGAACCGCCTTTCAATACAATGGAATACAATCGGGAACAATTTGGAACTTTTGTGACTTTTTAAAAACACAACTCTCGAAACAGGTTACCTAAAATATATTAAATCCAGAATTCAAAAACGTTAAAAAATTTCTCTCAGTAAGTTTTTAGGATACAGTATGAATTTATTAAATCTCCTTACTACATTTAATTTGTTTCCATAATATTATTATGATTTTTCTCTTTTAAAAATATTTAAAACTTTTATGATTATAAACATCTCAAATAATTCACCTTCTCCAAATCTAAATTGGTGACTTTTGACTGCAGTTTACATATTGCCTCGGGCAGAGCTTTTGCAGCTGAATAATTATCTCAAATAATATTTCAAGATTACACGATAGAGATAAGATTCCCAATTTAACTTTATGATCAGAGTAAAAATAGGTTATCTACAATTTAAAACATGTAAAATAACATACCCATTTACGTTTTATATACAATTACGACGAATATAATATTAAAATGTGATTAATAAGAGGTTAGCTTCTTAAATTCATTACTATGAACAGATGAATACTTAGGGAGCTAAGGAATCGAGGCTAATTCAGTCCATTTCTTCTATTCTCTAGGATGACTTAGAGTTGTTCCTAAATTCTTCTATCCTTACCTATCTTCTGCACAGATTAACCATCAGTTTTTTATTTGAAAGACCAGTACGAAAAGAGATCGGAAGAAGGAATTCTTTGGAATGAACGCAAAGCGTATCTGTTTCTGAGAACCACTGTCTATTTTCGCTACAGTAACGATTATTACAAGTGTCTGCGTAAAGCAAGAAGAGTTGTGGACAACAATTCCAGGAGCTTTTTAAAATAACGGTGAGAACGGTGATGCTTCTCTCAGGAATTTAGAATGAGTGCGTTTTAAATAAAAGAGTAATTTATCGCCCAAATAAAGGATTCATTTGATTAGTACACTTTTAGCGATAGAAGGAAAAACAGGTTGAACCTGAAGTATTGATAATTGGGGGATCTTCATTGCAGGATATGAGCCGTTTATTTTGAAAGTGGCATAAGTCACTTTTTCAAAAAAATCGAGTTAATGGCAACACTAAATACAATTGAACGGCATCTTTTCATTTTTAAAAAATTTGCAATCAATAAGTTGAGAACTATTGAGATTTGTTCGAGAGAAGTGTTGGTAATTAACGGTATAACAAACATGTTTATTTTGAAAGTGGCGTAAGTCGCTGTACTCAGGAAATTAATTACGGGGCTTAGTGTGAAAGAAATAGAAACATGTGATAAGTGTGTGTGAAGTATTGTTTTGAATTATTTTCAGTATTTTTAAAAAAGTTGCGATCATGGGACTTATTTTTATAAGTGCGAAAGAATAGTGCAGTTTTGTAAATTATATTATAACCAAAAACTGATTTTAATTCTTCTCCTTTGGAGGAGCTCTGGTGAGAAGGGAGGGTCGAGCAGTTACAGAGCCCAAGTTAAACAAAGTAAATCACTGCCCTTTCAAAACATCACTTCAGTAAAATACGTCGGACAAAATTAATATATGTCAGTCGTTTTTCTAAACTATTTATTTTGAAAGTGGCTTAAGTCACTTTACCGTAATGAAAAATGGTGATTTTTTTAATGTTTATACGAAATTATTTATACTGAGAAAAATATCAGTATCATGAGATAACAAATACAAGTAAATCTTCTCGAAAGTTAGCATCCATATTTTTAAACATGTTAAAACGCAAACCCTTAAATATCTCTACTTAAAAACAAAGTGACTTATGCCACTTTCAAAATAAACGGCTCATATTCATTCAGTATAAGTCTGTCGCTAGTCGCTGCGTTATTGTCATTTAAGGGCACCGCAAATTTAAGGGTTCTGGAACTAATCCATAGTTTGGAGTAAAAAAAAAAAACACAACTAAATGGGCTGATAGGAAGATAATACTGAAACGGGATTGGGTGTTTTAGATACACGGCTGTTGGATTGTAAATAGTGCTTCTAAGCTTTAATAAATCATGATGTCGTATACAGCTTACAAAAACAAATAACAGAAACAAATTTCCCTAAAATATTGTCTGGATTGTGCACAAGCAATTTAGTACACTTTACTAATACCATAATATTTCATTTGTAATTGTAAAAAAATTAAAAATGGCCGCGATAAAATCAGCATCGCATGAAGCAAGAACAGACTAGTTTAACACTAGTTTTTCTAAGTTTTGTAAGTCAGAAGCGTAAAGTTGAAACCAAGGTTTTTCTCCAATATTTCTTATCGCTTAGTATACAGGTAAAAGCAGGAAACATAAATAAACTAAATCCAAACCCACTATCCGTAGCAAACTACGTAAACTGACAGTCGTAGAAAATCGAATAACAAAAATATAAAATATTTTCTAATAAGAATAATAATAGAAGCGTGCTTTCGGTATACGTAGTATACCTGGCTTTTTGTGAGCCAGATTTCTTGAAATATTAGTAGCTGGTTCTATTTAGTAAAATGCTCAATTTTCTTTTCATATTATCTTATTTCTTTTTTTTTTGTTAACATATTTTTACGGAAGATAATATTATTTATGGTACATTCATTTCAAAAAAAAGATAAATGTTTCAAAGAAACCAATTTTAAAGCCTCCTTATTTTTGTAAAACTGTTTGCTTTATTTGAATGAACACGGCGATATTTTCATCTCTATACCTCTCTCTTTCTTTCTCTTTCTATATTATATATGTATACAGGGTGAACCAGTAAGTATTGTCCATAGGCCCACTGTGTGAAGTACATCTAAAGTGGAGTTCAATGAGGTATTGACCAACTTCATATTTTCCACTGTTTTTGAGTGACGTCACTTTAATTTTTATTTCTAAAATCATGACTTTCTGAGATGTACTTCACACAGTGGGCCTATGGACAATACTTACTGGTTCACCCTGTATACATGTATGTATATATATGTATTGTATATAAAACAAACAGGAATAATATATTTATTTCATAGTTTAGGTTACCAACAGATATTGCTAGAGCATATAAACCGCAAGGTTCATTGCTCGAAAATAAAAAACTAGCAGTTGTTGAAACCAATCTGGCCTGGAAAAATTGGAGTTCGTCTCTTGTTACATACAAGAAATTGTTAGTAACTTAGAAAATACTCAAATCTTAACAAAGTACATGGAGATATGCATCTGTATGGCGAACGTTCGTCTATCTAAGTTCAACACTCAATTTCTGCTAATCCCTGAATACAATGTAAAATTACATTGTATTTGCGTAAATAATACAAAAATATATTGGTGCTAACGGTTTGTTGGCATAAAATTTCAGTTGACGTAACCCACAGAAAGTTTGTACAGCTCTTCTTGTTATTTAGCTCTATTTTTAGATAGAAGAGTTAAACCCTTTTTAGGGATAGTTCTACAAAAGAAAACAACCAGAAAACTAGGTTTAAAAATGTATTAAAATTATGCTCAACAACTAGTTTACAAAGACAATAGAGCACTACTTTTACATTAAAAACCTTATTTGATTTTGCTCATCCAACTAGTGTCGAAGATAGTTACAATTAAATGTTTTACTGAAAGGACACCAAAAATGTAGTTTTATTTAGAAGATGCATAATCTGTGCAAGCTCACTAGATAAAAAAAAAAATCTCAAAATATATATAAAATTGAAATACCAGGCTGTAACTTTAGTACAAATCCGTGTAGACCAAGATGAAGGAAAGCTTCAGGTGAGAGTATTGAAACAAAAGTTTTTCAAAATTAAAGTTTTTAGTGTAATATTTAGCACTAAACCGATAGAAAGAGTGTTTAGGCCAAAATAAACTGATTAATGTTCAATGTATACACTTCTATAATTATATCGTTGAAGGTTACATCTGTGTTTATTAAAATGAACGAACGATAAGATGCATTAGTTATTGCGTCCAAAAAAATTGTTATTATTTTTTTAATAATACACTGCTACTTAGTGTAATAGTATCTGTAGTTTATTGTACAGATTAGTTAGTTAGTTATTTATTGCAATTACACATACAGTGACTCCCATTAATATTGGGACACCTATTACAAAATGATTTAAAAGGAAAATGAAAACAACATACAAAAGTTTGGAATTTTTTTTTTTTTTAAATTACATTAGCAACATCTGTAGAAATTATATATAAGTATAAATCGATGAAATTCCAAACTGTTAGGTAGCACTTTTTGAAAAAGTGTAAAATAAGGCTCTCAAAAATATTGGGACACCAGAAGTGCTAGAGTTTAAATGTTCAATATTTAAAATCTCCTACTATTTAATAATTGGTTGGTAATAATTTAATAATTGCTTTTTGACTTACAATAGCCCTCTAACGATCAGGCATAGGTGAAACAAGTTTTTGGTTAATTCAGGTGGTGTTTTTTTCCCATTCTTCCAGGAAACATCGTTTTAATTCATTTTTGTTAGATACTACTCGTTTACTTAAAGCACTGGCTAAATATTGCCATAAATGTTCAATGGGATTAAGATCTGGTGACTGCGGAGAGGTTTGGAATACTTTTGGGCAATTGTATAACAGTCACTGACGAATCACCCAAGCCGTAGGTTTGGGGTCGTTATCTTGGTAGAATTTAGAAGACCCTAAAATACCAAATGTTTGGGCACTTTTTTCAAATTATATTTTAATATATTACTATAAACCATTTTGTGTATCATTCCATCAATAAACACTAATTTTCCAAATCCTGATGCGGACATCCAGCCCCAAACCATAACTGACCCACCTCCACCCGGAGGTGGAGCTTTAAAACCCTTTAAAGTTGGCTGTAAATTCTTCTTTTCGAGTTCAGCATTCGCTTTCCTCCAGCCCATAACCCTTCCATCTGATTGGAAAACATTAAATTTTGATTCATCGCTAGAGTATATCATTCCAAAAGTCACTATTTACATTGGAATATTTTTCGGCAAATTTCACTCTCTTAACACTATTTATCTTACTGACAAAAGGATTCTACCAGGCTACTCTACCATGATAGTCGAGTTTTCTTGGCACTCTCCGAACTGTTTCTGCTCCTTTTTTGCTCTCTGAACATGTCAAAAATTTCACATAGAAGTTTTGGAGCACTAAGTCGGTGATCTTTTTTAATTCTTTTAATATATAACGCTGCTCTCTCTCAGAGAGCAGTTGAGGACGGCCTTTTTGTGGGGTTGAAACAATTCTTTTTTCTTTTTGGTAACGCTGAATGATGTTCCACGCAGTAGATGTTTTAGGTCCGATCAGTTTTTCTGTCTCTCTAACACTTTTTATTGTCTTTGTGCAAAGAAATTATAATATTTCTTTGTTCAATCGTTGTATTTGTATTTTTGCGCGACATGTTACACCTGGCTTGATTTATATAAACTAATTTAATTATTAATTTCATATTGAATATATGCTTAAGGTATATATTTACAAATTGTATAAATATTCGGGCTAAACCTTGGACAAACTATAAATTATAATAGTGTCCCAATATTTATGAGAGGTAGAATTGCACTTATTATAATATATATATTTTTTAATCTACCAAAACATTTTTATTTACTTATTTAAATAGTTTTTATTTAATTAATAGTAATTATAAAATGAAATGAATTTATAAAAATTTGAATAAATGGGTGCCACTTTTAATTTTCGTCAATTTTTAACTTCTGTATGTACTGTCCCAATATTAATGGGAGTCACTGTATATATTTATTCTAAATATATTCTAATCTATTTATAAACCGAAGGTATCAAGTAAATTGTTTAGTGAACGATGCATTTCAGACCGAACAATTGAAAAGTAATAACGTAAAGGTGCTCTAAATAATTTCATTGAAATATTTAACGGAAATGTTACTTTCTTTGAACTACACTTTTAGAAAAATAATAAGCCCACAAACATTTCCCTTAAAATTTTATTATTTTAGAAGATTCTGAAGCTTTAAAGCACTTTCGCTGATTTATGATTAGAAGAAGATCGATGGAATATATGTGAATGGATTTTTAGATTAGGGTACAAAATAAACTAAACAATCTCTGCAAAGAAATAGCTCATTAATTTTAGTACGAGCAGAAGCCCTCAGAAGAAAAAGCGCCATTATTGGGTGCGGCAACTTACAGTAAACAACACAAACAATGAATTACACAAAAAAAACATATAAACTTTAAGTAATTGATAGTTAATGTTGCAGTATGGCACCTGAAGATAGAAAGATGTTATTAAAAAGCCATTTATATAATTGTATGTTCAATTATCTTTATCCCATAAAATTATTTAATATCGTTGAACGGTCGAAGGTTAAGGTTGAAGAGTGAATTTATTTCTAGAAACACAAATCTATAATTTTTAATGGGCTGTAAAAAAATCAAAAAAATGGACCATTTAATAAACCGGTAAATGAGGTAATTTAAATTAATTATAACCAATAAAAGTAAAGTAAATAAATGCCTATTCTTACTGGCGGGCTTTACTTCCAACTACCAAATTAGGTGTCGAGGACGGAGGTGGTCAGCAAAATTACTTCAATATAAATTTCTCCCTACAGCCAATAGATAAAATCCATGGTCTAGAATATAGTATATAAGAGAACAAATATCCATACGAGGGTCGTTTGAAAAGTCCATGCAAAGTCAGAGATAGCACCACTAGCGCGTATCGAGGTTATGTTTAGTTAGTAGCAACTCTTGGAAGAACACACACCAAGTTTCAGCCAGATTGGTCTATTTCTTTGTGTTTGGCATTCGTTTGAATCGAGGAAGTCGAGTGATTTTCAAAAAATGGACGAAAAAGAATTTCGTGTGTTGATTAAACACTACTTTATGAAAGGCAAAACGCCTCAGGAGACTAAAGAGAAGCTTGATAAACATTATGGTGACTCTGCACCTTCGATTAGAACAGTTTATAAGTGGTTTCAAAATTTTCGGAGTGGCCATATGGGCACAAGTGACGCTGAACGTTCTGGACGCCCTGTTGAGGTTACTACTCCAGAAATCATTGATAAAATCCATGATATGGTGATGGATGACAGAAGAGTGAAGGTGCGTGAGATTGCTAGTGCTGTGGGCATCTCGAATGAACGGGTACATAATATTTTGCATCAACATTTGGACATGACAAAGCTATCCGCAAGATGGGTGCCACGATTGCTCACGCTTGACCAAAAACGAAATCGTGTGAAGTGTTGCAAGGACGGTTTGCAGCTGTTCCAGAAGAATCCGCAGGACTTTAAGCGTCGTTTCGTCACTGTGGATGAAACATGGATACATCACTACACTCCTGAGACCAAAGAACAATCTGAACAATGGGTTACCAAGGGGGAATCTGCGCCAAAAAAGGCGAAGACCGTTCCTTCGGCCGGAAAGATTATGGCGACTGTCTTTTGGGATTCGCAAGGAATAATCCTCATCGACTATCTGGAAAAGGGTAAAACTATTACAGATGCATATTATTCATCGTTATTGGACCGTTTGAAAACCGAGCTGCAAGAAAAACGCCCACGATTGGCCCACAAAGAAGTCCTTTTCCATCACGACAACGCACCAGCTCACACCTCAGCAGTTGTGGTCGCAAAATTAATGGAAATAGGGTTCCAACTCGTTTCACATCCCCCCTATTCTCCAGACTTGGCTCCCTCGGACTACTATTTGTTCCCCAATATGAAGAAATGGCTGGCGGGAAAAAGATTTTATTCAAACGAGGAGTTTCAACTCTCAATATCTTTCCAATTTATGGATCTGTACTCAAGAAAACTATAGCACATAAATGAGTAAAGTGTAGTGTGTAAGAAAACAAAATTTCATATTGTTTACTGAGGGAGCCATAGCGGTCGCAATTTCACAGCAACCCATGACCCAAAAAAATTTCAACTCTCAAAATCTTGTTTTGGTGGATACAAAATCTTTGTCAAGTAAATTTATCTCAAAGCTTCTCCATCAACGCTAGTAATAGCAATTATAATTAGTTTGTAAGTTATTGTAATATAAATAAAATTAATTGGGATGTACATTATCATTATTTTTACAAAGAGTGTTATTAAACTGAAACATGAAGCTTTCAAGCCTATTATATTTCTCAAACGAAAAATTTAATTGAACGAAAAGGCCGTTTTTTTTTTTTTTTTATTGGAATATGATAACCAATTAATAAATGTCAATTTCACTTGATTTTCCGAACCATAATTATGGCTAAAATTATTATTTTCTATTTAAAACTAAAAAAAAAAAAAAATAAGCACAAACATATAAATCACAAGCTGGCCCATTATTTTCCAACACAATTCTGCTATAAATCAAAAAACAAAAAAATAAAATAAACGAAACGCCATTAAGTTAACGAGGTTTCTGTGTAAACTCGGCCGGCAAAGCGCAGAATTGCGTTGATATTCAAATTGAACCCTAATTTATGGCTGTTTTTCATGAATTTGTTTTTCCATTCCCGATGAAAATATTCTCTTTTTTCTTTTCTTTTTTTTTTTTTAATTCATGCAAATTTTTAAACTTCATATTTCATTGAATATTTATGGTAGGATTAAACGGATAAATTATGACCCAGAGAGAATTCAGAAAAAAGAAGAAATTGAAAATATCGCGATTATAATTATTGGACATTTCGATAATATAATAATTATTTGAATGGCGATATTAAGTGAAGAATATTGGACAACGTAGTTACAATGCGAACCAGTCGATTCTATGTGCTCAAAGTATTTCATTCTGTATTAGCATTCGAAAAATATTCCAACTATTTCCTGGACTGACTTTATTACTACATCCGGTTCAAGAAATAGCGACCTACCTCAGAGATATTACTACCACAGATAACAATGGATTTTCCTAATATATATAAAAGCTGCATTCATTGCATAAGAAAATAGTTATTCCAACGACAGTGCCGGAAAACGATGTTGATAAAAAGATAATGGGTTTTGGAAAGGGATTTTTTCCTGCGTCATGATGTTTAAATTTCCGCAGTCACCTACTTTTAGCATCTCTTTGTCCACTTAAACAACATTATTCGTATAAGCCAACCATTTAGAAATCACTTTAAGAAAAGTTACTAAAGACAAATTATTGACAGTTTCCTCAAACGAAAGATTGAAAAAAGGGGTACAAACAAACGTATATAATGTTTGTATATCTGATTTAACAAACTGATTTCAGTAGTTTCGGTATAATGTATTTTATGGAAGCACCAAAACAACTATAGCTTTCTTTTATTAATCTTTAATTTTATTTGAATTTTACAACTGCAGAGACATTAGGAGCAGCAAAAAGTAAATTAGCTGACGATAGAAACGTAATCACCCTGAAGTCACTCTCCAAAAGTAATATTCAACTACTGACCTCCATCGCTGAGGATATCATGCGACCTGTGCTGCTCAGGATTGTTGGGAAGCGTAAAAGTCGAGAGCTAATGGATAATTTGATAGATTGACCAGAGAGACAAGAATGAAATTTATTGTAACGAGATGATATTAAGATCACTTTAGATAGTGCAGTAGGTAACGGAAGATGGTTAGTAGTTAGGAGAAGACTTTTGGCCTGTTTGGAGGCGGTACATATTGGGAAAGCATATTTGATCCCCATATTTCAAGTTGGTAAGACTAGATCTTATTTAGTAGTCCACTGAATATTCGTACATTGTCGGTGTTATTGACTGTCTGCCAAATTGTGGAGCTAGAAAGTAGTAGCGTTTCTTCAGCTCTCCTCGTTTACAGATTGTATGCGGATTTCATGTCAATCGCTTGTCAATGCAGAGTGCTAGGTATCTGATAGAGTCGGTGAAGAATGTGCTGATTTAGATGGACAATGTGGAAGCGAAAGATTTTGCCATTTTTTGTGAATTCACACAGTAGAAATCAAGTATTCATATTACAATGTCGCCGAAATAAAGAAGAACATTTGAAATCAACAGGCGAGAGAAAAGGATGCGGAAAAGGTAAGGTGCTATTTTGGAAAATTAATGAAATGTTTTGCCTTTAACAGGACGAGGAAAACAAAAACAGGACAAAAGAAAAAGGAAGAAGGCCTAGAGAAGAAGGAAGTGTTTGGTAGGAGAAGAAAGGGATGTAGTAGACTATTATTAGATCAGATGTTGCGGTAGTGAACAGAGGTTCTGAGTAGAGCTCACACAGGAATAGCTACGCCGAGTGTGACTTGCCGGGAGTAGAGCCGGCGTTAAGCTGCTAGTAGCTCTCCACTCAATGGTTTGTATCTTCTTCACCGCCTCTGTCTGTTACCCAGCAGAACTGCGGCGGTGAAGTGGGACTACAGACTGGCATTGGGTAGATACCACTTCTCCCTCGGGGATAACCTTACAGACTACCTGACCTGCCTTTAACCTTCTACCCTCATATCTTTCGCTTGGATGACGGTGAACGAAAAATCTACAATCATTCTATTTATGTTTATGGCAGAAAAAAAAAAGAATTTTGTTTTGAAATAATGGCCTGAACATTATAAAAATACCTTTTCTACAACCCAGCTTCCGTTTCTATTTTTCTACCTCCATTCATGGTTTCTGCCCATGAGATTTTCTTTTTAGAAACCATCTGATTAGTCCATTCATATGTTATTTCCAACATATGGTTATTTTCTAAACTGAGCGAGTGCTAACTCAATTGCTTAAACCAATACAAGTGTTTTTTGGTATTCTTTTTTAGGTATTTCGACAGAAATATTCAATATTTATTAGCTAGAAATACCAATGTAATTAAAGTTATTTCAGTATCCTTCATTTTTAGAAAGATTTTCCTGTTATTATCAACACTTTATACTTGTTTTCTACTTGCCATTTTAGGGCATTTTTATTTTGTAAACACAAAAACTGATCAAGGTGGTTATTTCACTTCCCAAAACCCAAATAAATGGCACTAGGAGTAAGCTAAAGTTATAGAAATAAAGGAAATCGTAAAATAAAGAAAGCTATAGTGAGAATCTTTTCATGGGAATGCGAAGCTTAATGAATTTTTTAGTTCTTGGACAAAAACTGAAGAAATAATAAACAAATCTGGACATTTCTGGAAAGGAACAATTATTGTTATTTGTATTATTACACCATCCAAAGCAAATCTAGGCCCACGTAACTACCTCAAAAGGAAAACAACAACAACCAACTTGAGTCTAGGAAGAAAACACAGTGTTGGGTCTGAGCCACTTTTATGTACATCTGTCTGAACAATCTTAAGAAAATAAGCGAGCCAAAGCTTTAAGCTGATCCGAGCCTAAACGAAGCCTGCTTACACCCAAAACAATCCTCATAAGATGGACAGAGGCAATTCTCTACCGTTCTCACAAGCTCTACAAAGATGATGGGATATGAGCCCTATTTTTAAAATTGCCTCCTTCAACCAAGGAGAAGCCCAATGAGGGAACCAACCAGATGACTGAAAGAAGACTGTGATCTGCTAACGACTGACCATAGGCTCCGAATGAACATCTGGTTCTTGAAGAGTTGTGAGCATCTATGAATATGAATGCTGCAAGGCTGTCCACGTTTGGAAATCCAACATGTTGAACGAAAAAACACTTGAAGAACCAAACCTCTTCTTAAAATTTGTATTTTTTATCTATTTATTTTTTGTTATTTTCTTCACTTTTTGGTATAAGTTCTTAAAAATAACTTGAAGATAACAGAAGAACATCTTTCTGGATCACATTTGCTTAGATAAATCTTGGACGTTCAATGTGGTGATGTGTTCTTTGATAAATTAATATATTTCCAAAGATTATTCCTTAAAATTTACCAAAGACTACGTAGTCATAATAGACATTGTTATAAATCTACACGCATCTCTAAAGATGGACGCTATTTTAACTCAAAACAGAACACTGATTACAGAAGGGATCTGCAGAACTGGATTACAGTGGTTTTCTAATTACCTTTAATTGATTCACCCACGCATTTCAAGAAATATCTCGCTAACCCCATTACGTCATTTTGTATACGTAATTATTTTTCATAGATGAGAGAAATACAAAACGCACCCATGTTTTGAATCCTTTACAATTATGAATGTATTGGAAATTATGCGAATGCCACGTATTTAAGCTCTGACTAATCCGTCTCATACCTTAGAAATGTAAACGATTAGAGAATCATGACCAAATTTTAAATCACCTTACGTCTTCACAATGCCAATAAAGTTTTTTCCAGAATAAAACGTTGAACAGAAAACATTAAAGAACTTTGAAAATATTAAATGATAAGAAAGCAACAAACTATTTATGGAAGTTAAGTAATCTTTCGATATCATTTGCGTAGACACCGGATATCCGTGTGGTATACAGGAAAATAGATTGTACAACCGTTTAGATTTTTTTGTACTATTTTTAAAAATTATATTTTTTTGTTGTAAAAAATGTCAATTCGGAGCATAAAATTATTTAAATTTGACTGCTATCCGTATTGGTCAGCCACCTTAGCATTGCAGGCAATCCAGTTGCAATATCATTTCCAGATTTGGTAAACTAGGATTTCTTGGTTTTATGGGTGGATAAGACCCCAGTATTTGATTGTAGTGGAGGAACTCACTCCGTGGTACAACCAGTCTTGTACTATGGACCTCTGAGTGAAAACCATGGAGTATTTGCTACGAGATCTTTCAAGGAACACCTCTGGCTTCAGTCAGTCTCTCAAGAAGGAAGTCTCTCACTGTCCTCTTTCAAGACATCTGGTAGTTTCTGTCACTGAGCCTTGTGGATTAAGAAAGCATCTTTACAATGTACAGCTCATACCAGAGCAATTTTTTTAAAGTTTTTAAAATGGTGAAGAACCCATTTGTCTTTCTCTGGACGGTGCATCGCGTGCCTCCATGTTTGAAAATGGATGTGGGTCCATGGGTGTTATTATAACAGCGATTACTAAGTGAATCGCTAAGTTTTCGGAAAGCTGTTTCACCTAAAATTGCCAAAAACCAATACCAAGTTCGCCTAAGAAGTAAAATACTTTATTATCAAACTTAAATAATTAAAAAGTAAAGAAACGAGAGTCATAAAAATAAAAAACAAGTATATAGACTAATGTTCATGAAAAAAATAGTAAGTAATAAAACGGTTTATGACATTTCGGCAAGGAATATAAACTCGATGGAAGTCCAGGGTATGGCGCCTCAAACAACATGCGACCCCCATTTGATTCCGCACTGCACACTATAAACCTTGTTTTTTGTTTTTAACATAATAAAATGATTATTTTCTGATATAAGATGGAAGATAAATTGTTATTAAGTGCTCTATATTATGCAGGAATTAATATAAAATATAAAGTTTATTGCCGGTACTTGCTTATTTCATTTAGTTTTTGCAGCATCTTGTCTTCAGTCATTTTAAAAATAACATGCTAAAGTGTTGCTTAGATTCACACAGTCATTCTTAAGATTACGCACGGAAATTGAAACGAAAAACTTGAAATTACGATATAAATGATCAATATTAATGAAGCTTATTTGAACATGAGATTGACTAGAAGCAAACTGAGTTCTAAAATGTATCTACAAGGAAATCTTTAGTTGTCAAAACCTTGGATCAAACTTAAGAGAGCATCGGTAGTATTTTAATTTGTTTCAAATAAAACCAGTCCTGTATATCCCAACTTGGGACAACTTTAAGGTAAATACTTCTTTTATACCCTATTTGCGGATAAGCCTAATCTTTTTACAAAAGGATTTTGAATTGAATTTTCGTAGAAAAGTAATTTAAATGAAATGTTTCAACACAAATAAAATGATAAATAAACATTAATCTCTAAAAATATAAAAATATTTATACTCCTAAATATAAAAAAATTAAACTTAAGAATATATAAAATGAAATTCTAAATATAAAATAATGAAGAATATCCGCCGAATATTTAAGGATATTTTCAAAAGATTAGAGGATAAAAAAAAAAAAAAATGACTGGATGGTATTATAACATTATAAACAGATTGTTAGGATTGTGGCCTTGATTTAAGGTGATGGCCCCCTGTTCAGGTACGTTGACCTGGTTCAGGTATTCATGCACATTCTCCTCTTTGACTTCATCATAACTAACATCCAGTCTGGGAATTTAGTACTTTTTATTTTTCACATTTTGCATCATCCTAAACTTTATTGTTCTTTATTCTCAAGTTTCGCGACTCGATTTTTTTTTTTTTTTTGTTCGTTTGTTAGTAATAAAACGAAAGCAAAGCAAACATATTAATGCACTGAACTTCCAGAGATTTAATTTACTGACTTCAATTTATCCTTTTTTGAAATTAATTGAAAATATTTATTTAGCTAATTTTTAATATTTCAAACTACTTTAAAAGTCAAAATTAAATATTCTTAATAGATTAAATAATAATTTCGAAATTTATCAATAAATTTGGATATGGTGGTGTCGAACACTGCATTCCTATTCAAATGAATCTATTTCAATATTTTATATGCAAATCCAAAAATTAGTTGATCGATCGAAATACATTATTTTTTATTTGGAACTTTTTTCGGGTATAATTTGTTTTAGAGGGACTTCTCGGAGAGTGGGACTTTACGCATCAAAAATACGTTTTATTGTAGAAGATCTCTATTTATAAGCCTCTTTTTAAGTAAAGAGGATCTATTTAATGATATTTTATAAAACATCTCAGCTTGGAGAAAATTAGAATTTAGATCCTAGATTTTAGACAATTTTTTTCTCTCTATTTTTAGCGATTTTTTCAAAATGGCTTCAAGGTTTTCGTATGAATTTTGTCCCTTTTAAATGAAAGTTTTTTCTTTTAATGATCCTTTTTTGCAAATTTTAAGAGTAACAACCCCTAAATAAGTAAAATGATCGGTGCTTACAACTGCATAATATTAAAAGTACAGAGTGCAACGAGAAACTTTCTGAGTCCATCCGAATGAAGAAAACAGATAAACGAAAGCAAACTAAATTATTGCGAACAAGTTGCTGCGTTAGAAAACTTGTAAAATTGAATGAAATTCAACAATTAGATTTGTAATGGTTTCTGTATTTAAAATTTAGAGTTCATTTCCCTTTATTATTCATTTAAAAATCCTTAACAAAAAGTAAAATAAAATAAAAAATATCTGCTCGTCGAAATATTTAAACTTATCTAAAATTCAATAATATACCGAGTTGTATTATTCCTGTTGACCCAGAAAACACAAAGGCTCTTGTTAAAGATAATTGGATAAATTGAAATGAATTGTACTTAATTGTACAAATTATTCTCCAACTTGTCCATAATATGAAAATCTATTTTTATTATTTCAACATTAAATTCAAACGCTATTTTATTTTTTTTAAAGTTAATTTGGATCTCAATTTCTTACTCTTTCGTGTTATGTATGTAAACCGTAACTTAAAAATGAAAAATGTCAGAGAGAACCAAATTTGATGTTTCGTATAAATCAAAATCAGCCAACTGAATAAATGTACCTCTTCAATGAATAAATGTTTCAGTTCCTTTTAGATTTTCTGGACAACGGCTACATCGATTTTTCTTTAAAAATCTACTCAACGGAAATGTCATCTTACTGAATTGATTTTTCAAATAATTTTCTTTTTTTTATTGTGATTATAAAAAGATAAATCTAATTTGATTTTAAACTTTTACTTTCGAAAAATATGATTAATTGTATCATTCTGGAAGAGGAGGTGGTAGATCTCTTGTAAACTGTCATTTTTATGACATGTACGGTCCTATCACTGGCGTTCTGTTTAGAAGCGATGAAACCTTTTGTTCGAAGAACGCAAGAACATTCTGTACACTTGAGCGATCATTGCGCTCTGACTGCAGGTCATTAATACCGCCTGCCTAAATCTTTTAAGAAACTTCCCCAGACTGGTTTGGTACCTTCGCGCCAAACCAGCTCACTCAAACTAAGATGAGTTTTAAAGTTAGAAAAGTGAAATGAAGATACTATCTAACCTTGAACAGACCAATAACGTTCCGGCAATAATCCCGGGAGAAACTTTAGGTGGTAAAACTATTGCTGTTATATTTTTTTTTTTGTTTTTAATCAAAGTGCACTGGCACCATATTGCCATTTTCAGTGCACTATTGGTCTCTGGACGTTTTCTCTTTTTAGACACATTAATTAATGTGATATATTTTACTACTTAATTTTTTATGCAATAGAATGGGATATTCAAAATTACAGTTTTAGAAAATTGGCGTGAACTTTCCAAATTTCGAGCTCACCCTTCAAACTTGGCTTCAACTTCAGGAAAAAACTTTAAATATATCCTGGCTATCACGGAACTTCAAGTCATTAATCCATGAAGAAAGTTATTGAAATAAAATCAATAAACTCTGAAATTCAGAGTGATTGATCTACTTAAATGTAGATTATTATGGTTCAAAGGATCAAAAGTTTGTATTTTTATTCTCAAACATAAGCATAAAACAAGGATCCATAATAAACGTTCAGTGAAATTACATATTTAGACTTGACTGGTATCCAATCCATAAATTTTGAGTTCAATTTTAGAATTTTAGCGATAATGTTAAATTGTGTTGACAATGAGCATTAAATCTCAAACAGGATTTCGCTTAGATGCAGTTTCGAGGAAAATGTTTTCAATAAACGTTAAATAGATACTTTTGTGACACAAAGTTACAATAAAATTATAGTACTCAAAATGGGAGCACTTCTTTTTGGTCATTTTTGACCAAACTGTTGTCAGGAACTAAAATGGTAAATTTGCCATTTATACGATCTTCATATTTTGTCAAGTTGACCCCTGCCTTAGAGACAATTCTCAGCGCAATTAAAAAACATTAATTTGTGGCGAAATTAAAAAATATGAACTTTCAAGAGAATAATGCATACTCTTAATAGCAGTTAAAATAATAATAATTATAATAATAAACTAGAGGGCAGGGATTAGCTATGCGGTTAGCTTACTGGACTCCCACGCGGAGGTCCCTGGTTCGAATCCAGCTGCTGGCTCTTAGATTATTTTCTCTTCCTAGGAGCTTCTTACAGCTCATAGTCCGGCGATTGACAGTGTTGTCTGTAACTATAGAACACTGTCCGGAGGCCGGCAGTGCACTGAAAAAAGCTCCGGGCGCCAATAACCTCAGATGTTGACGCGCCTTAAATCATTTTTTAAAAAAATAATGAACTAGGAATAAAAACCTAAGTATCACATTAATTTCTTAGGAGTTTAAATTTCTTTAAATTTTTGAATTTTTACGCTTCTTCAAGTGCTCTCTAGAGGCAGGCATTTCACATAAACGGCTCTTTTGAAGAATGAATTAAGGTGGTTAAAGAGGAAGAATGAACTTTTTCAAAAAAGAAGATTTAAATTTACTAAAATTTCCGAAAAATTGCGAAAAATGGTAATTTCGATAAGAGATTTATCTTCCAATCAATTCCGAACGAAATACCAAATTGGTTTTCAAATTGGATACCAATTAATTTCTTTAAAAAAACTGATATTGTTAGAATATTCTAATTCGAGGTATGTCGCGAATTTAAAGCATTCTTTCGGCAAAGAGAACAATCAGCAAAACTAAGAAACCTTAAAGTTTTGTATGATAGTTTTGGTTTTCGACCGTTGTTAAGTGATGATTTTTGGGAATATTGAGGTGCGATCAATAAATTCACAAACTAACTTCTTTTCTTCATACAAACGTTTCGGTAAATATTATTACCTTCTTCAGGGTATGGTTATGTCAACAGTTATGATGATGTAGCCTAACATTAAACTCCACAAATTTTACAATACCTTGAAGAAGGTAATAAATATTTACCGAAACGTCGGTATGAAGAAAGAAATTTGTTTCGTGAATTTATTGACCGCATCTCGAAATTCCCCAAAATCTTGAAGTTCTGTATCATTAAGTAAGCTCTAGATATTCGTTTTTGAACTAAATACCTTTTTTTTTTTTTGCTCCGAATAAGTATTACGATCATGTTTCCTAAAACTGCTTTAATAGACTCACTCCTTCCTTCCAGAAATGTAATCGCAGGAACTTGACGAGTTGTATTTTGCATTTTGTAATCTCATGGGAACAAGAGAAATCAAGTTGCCTGAACCAGAAGTTAACTTAACTAATTTTATATATATAAAACCACTATTTTGAGATTCTCTCGTAAACAGTTTTAATCGTGGTAGCACTCGTTACCAAAAATATAGAACTCCAACCTTTATTCAATATATTTATCCAGAGGAAAAAAAGATTGTGGAAAGATGCAATTCCTAACTCTTGCACAATATTTCCTTGGATTGAATGAGTTTATAAAAATGGCGAGCTTAAATAAAATAACTTAATAGGAAAAGCTGATTCCCTAAAAAGCTCTTTCTATTTTCAATGACTCTTTTTAGGTCTCATCATCACACCTGACTCTTAACGACCAAAATCCTTTAATCCTTAATACCCTCCCTTTAGGTTTCTTCACGGATTATTCACTTTTTTTTTTTTCTTTAGATCCTTTGTTTGTAGATGGCTCTTAAGTTTTTATTTAAATTTTGTATCCCACTGGAGTGTTATCAACTTTTTTTTGTGAAGAGTTTTTTCAACAAAATTCGATCTAGAGAACTCTTGAATAGTTGGTAATTCCTGCACAGTACCATTCCAGTATACTAACCCTTATGTTCGTTTTATGTTTAGGTGAATTTAATTGTTGTTGACATTACTTGTTTTTAGAATAGTTGAGATCCGTAGATACCATCTTACTTTATGGATTTGTCAGATTGTTTCGAAAGTGGTTTTTAATGTTTTTTTTTTTTTCTAAACTTTCTGTGCATATTAAACTTTATTATTTGGATAATTTTTCTGGCAAAATTCAAGTTAAAATTTACGTTAAAATGTTTTTATGTCAGCATCTTGAGTAATATCGTGTGAGTATTCAATCGATATTGTTTTAATTGAAAGAAAAAGTGATTTTTTTTAAAAAAAAAAATTTGCTATTGATAAGAATGATAATGTTTGGGCGGACAGTTAGTGAAATTTGCTAAAATTCAAGCTAGATAAAGGAATTGAAGGAAATATATTTTAAAAGGAGAACACGAAGAGGAACACTCCGGCCGGAACAAGGGAACATTGATTGCCCACACCACCGCCGCTCCGGGGGTGTGAGGAACTGCACCTTTCGCAGTATCCACCCACCGGAGGGGCACGAACTCTTCTTTGCCGAGGAGGAGTTCTTTTTTTTACTTTTTTAATTTCAAATTAGTCGCTTAGCAATATTTAAGTGAGCTGCACCAAAATTGCACATTATTTCCTTGAATAGCTGCAACAGAAATAGCTGTAAATAGTTGTGGACGGTCTCGGCGAAGGAATAAGAGATTATAATATTAGTGTCCATCCTTAGTAAGCTAGTATCCAAGCATGAAAATATGGTGGAGAGAGCAAAAAAAAAAAAAAAGTAGCAGATGATTTTGCGCAGGCGCCTGTTGTTTAATAAAGAGTGAGAAAGTATGAGTGAGTGAGAAAAAAAGAAGAAGTTGATAAATGTTCTGCCTCCGGCCGGGGGCGGCAGGCGGGGGTGGCAAAGTTAATGTATTTAAGCTTTCTTTCTCCTTTTTTTAAAACATTTATTGATCATTTCTCTTGAATTTGCTTTTTTTAACGCTGATTTTTTTTTCTGATTTTAATTAAATTAAAATCAGAACCAGATAAGATTTATAAAAGCATTAGAAGTGATTCTTTTTTATTGACAATAATTAAACTTAAATAGAAATAAAATAAATCTAAATCTCAAAAATCACACATGTTTATATACAGAAAATAAAGACAAACGTGTTTATAGATAACTATAACTGGTAGTGATAGATAGCAACAAATCACAAAAAGGTAAATAGAAACAATTTATTTATTAAGAATAAAGTTATAAGAGAACTAATTTAATGCAGTTAATGTATAAAAGTTAAATGTTATTTAGTGAGAAGCATCAGTGTAGGGGTTAGAGGTTGTAAGGTCACTGACCAGGGGGTCCCTCGGCGGGAGTTGAACCACGTGAAACTTCTCTTTTTAATTCCTATTAATAGATTATTTAGTTGTATAGGTCTGTACAACTATTACTAGTTAAAAAAGGGTATATAATTTTCTTTTAATACAGTGGACATAACACTGTATTACATAATACTGCATGCAAGTTATTAAGTTAATGCCCACAAATTTATCATTTAAATTCTCTGACCGTTACAAAATGTTAAACGTAAACAGTGTGCACTTTAGTGGTAAAAATTAAATTTAAAAGGAAATTTGACTGCCATGCTTTTTTATAAAGCAAATAAATAAATGGGGTTAATTTTATTTATAAATGGATTACATTACCTTAATTATGGTTTGATTTTCGCTGCAGTTGATCAAAGGAAGAACCTCTTTATCACGCACAATGTCACAGAATTGATAGTAAAAAATGAAATAACCGTTTTAATTGTTTGAGTTTTACTTTTAAAAAAATAATAATAAAATAAATAGATTTAACTACTTAACAGTTTATTAAAATTTGCAATTAAATAACACTGAACGCTTTGTTTTAAAATTTGTTCTTTTTTTAAAAGAAATAGAAAAATTAATGAAAAATAACAGAAAAGAACCAATCTTCCGAGACTTAATTCAAAATAAATATTTTTTTTTTTTAACAAATATTTAACAAATTCTCAACTACACTACGAATTTATTCTTATTTTTTATTAAGCCGATATTGTTCTTTGATTTTTCCTTTATTTATTTATTTTTTTTTTACAGGGAAAGATTTCTACTAAATCCTCAAATATTCGATAAGTATAGGTTTCAATTAAATAAAAATAATAATAATAATTAAAAAATATGTTAATATGTGTTAAGAGAGGGGCGCTTAGTGCTGACACAGTTCACTTGGCAAAGTATTGTGGAGGATTGTATGTGCCGGCGGTGTGTGGAGAAGAAGTAGATGAACCACCACCAGCCAAACATAAGAGAGGAGAACTCCCCCCTCCAAGGGGGTGGGGAGAGTGAATCTCTCTCTTTGGCCCCCCACCACGTGGTGAGGCGCAACGCAGCTCTCTCTCATATTCTACTAACAATTCTGAAAACATCAATCTATTTGTTTTAGTAGCGCACCACCACAGGGGGGGGTCTCTCCAAACCCGCCGCGAGTAGTCGGCTGCAGGTGTGAGGTACAAAGGGGGATCAAATATCTACTCTACAGGGGCTCAAATTCTCTTCTTGCTCCGCAAGGGCGGTTAGCTGATATTATTTTTTTTTTTATAAAAAATACATTAGTATCATTTTAAAAAATAATTGAAAATGTAAAAATTAACATCTTTGTTTTTTTTTTCACCTTACAAATGAAAATAAATCAATATTAACTCATCTACTAAGCTTCTCCGTGAAATATTGGTGAATATTAGACTTATGAGCAATCATTTCGGAGCCCAGGAGTTGTCACACTGGAGGCCAAAAACTTCCAACTACACTTACATCCCTCTTCCATTTCAGTTTTACCGCGTGAATATGGTCCATTGTTCAGAAGAGGTGGTGCTGAGAGGTTGCCAGAAACTGCAGACTATGGGAGTTTCTTGTTCGCGGAGTACTCTGAAAGGGAACATTCAGGATGCTTGCTCATTTAGCTGAATAAATTTTGATAATCGCAAAAACCGTGAATGGACCTTGCACCATATCATTTGCCCATCATCATTTTTTTTTTTTTAAAGTTGAGTGATATTTGTTCCTGACTAAGATAATCTATTCCTGCGGGAGACAACTATAACTCGTGCACTCTAGACCATACTTATGAATGCAGAAAACTTGAACTGAAGGAGATGAGAGAAAAGTTAGTGAGTAGATTCAAGTTCCAATTTTGTTTTTATAAAAACTATTAGGTTTTGAAGAAATATTAAAGACAAAAAGATTCTTGAAACCATGCTAATTACTCGCAAGATCGATTCAGCGCATTGTGGCCCCTGCGGACAGTGTTCTCTCGTTACAAACAACTCTATCACCGAACAGTGAGCTATAAGAAGCTCCTAGGAAGAAAAAATCTAAGGGCCAGCCGCTGGATTCGAACCCGTGATCTCCGTGTTGAAATTTAGTATTCCCTAACCACTACAGCAAATCACTTCCCTTGTAAATTATTATTGTTATTAATTGTATCTCAATTGATTCTCAGACTTTGCTTTGAACACCACTGGTAAAAATATACCACGATACTGTACCATGTGTCATTCCACATGGGTGATAAATAATAAATATAAGTATAAAATATCATTTCTGTATCCGACACTTCTCCTGTTAAAGTCGTCGTGGGCCATACTGCTGTTCTCATCCAAGAACATCGTCTGTCGCTTCTCTCAGCTTCTTCAGTTCCACTGTCCACATTCATACATGAGCAATGAGCGAAATAAGGTTTTATACAGCCTCAGTTTCGACGATCAAATCGGATTTTTCATTTGATGACACAAACCTAAAGTACAAATTATTTGGCAGGCTCAGTTCTTGCCTTGATTTCTGCTAAAATATCAATCTGCTTATAGTGATGAGTGCCTAGATAATCCAGCCAATCCATTGAAAAGGACTTCTTTTTCCGCTCTAAAATCCTGTCCCGTTAACATACGAGGTGTGGCTATTAAATAACAAAACTGATGCTGCTACTAGAAGAACTATGCATGCGCCAAATCCTAACGACCGACAGTTGTGCAGCGTACAGCCTTCTATTTCGATTGCAGCGCCTCACGTGTTTGTAGAGAAATCAGTCTGATCGGAACCGTCGTTTGTGTAAGAGGTGTTAGTTTCGTTTTGCCGAAAACATGATACTACACATGTAGTAAAGCAAGGAATTGTAGTGAAATTTCACATGAAACTTGGTGAAACCGCTACTGAAACTTATCTTTTATTAAAAGAAGGTTATGGAGATGAATGTTTATCACGTGCGCGAGTTTTTGAGAGGTCCAAGCGTTTCCAAGATGGCCGAGAAGACGACGGAGATGATGACCGCCCGAGTCGCCCTTCCTCGTCCAAAACGGTTGAAAATATCGATTATAATTAATCAACATTACTACCGTGAGGTACTTGCTCAACTCCATGAAAGAGTAAGGAATAAACGACCCGATTTGTGGAAAAACAAGTCATGGGTTTTCCATCAAGACAACGCGTCGGCTCACCCTGCATTGTCTGACAAGTCGTTTCTAGCCAAGTACAACATCCCAGTTTTAGGCCATCCGCCTTATTCGCCTGACTTGGCCCCAAGTGACTTTTATCTGTTCCCCATAGTCAAATCTGCATAAAAAGGATCACGATTTCAGTCCGTTGAAGCTGCGAAAGAAAAAGCGGCACGCGTCATGCTCAGGAGCTCACAGAAAAAGACTTTCAGCACTGTTTTTTTTTTTATCGGGTTGATTAAAAGATTCGAGGTTTTTTTGGCGCTCTTTTTGGAAAGAGCTTTGGAGCTAAAAAGCACACTTTTACCGCATTCTTAGACCTTTCTATGATATCTAAATGATCAGCGTGGCCGAGAACCCAAACTTGCCAATTAAAAATGGTTCCTGAGTTTCGGATTACCGAATCAAATTAGACCTTTCCTAACCCTTGATTAAATAAACAACAGATTAGGCTGCCTTTATGTATAAACAAACAGTAAGTTACTTTCTAAGCCAATGAAAACAAAGAAAATAAAAACGTATTTTTCAAAACAAACTAAAGATGTAGAAACTTTCTGATTATGATAACTTACAAAATTTTAATACTGAAAATTATATACCCTACTGATTTATTTCTGGTATCATAAGTAAAAGAAAGAAGTAGGTCGGAGAAGTGTCCACAGTGTCTTTGGCAAACTATAAAGGCATTGGTGTGCGTGATGACTGCTGGTAAGGGTACGTGTCGCACGTGCCTACACCTCGTAATCGATAAAACACCGGCACTGACGAGTTCCGGCAGTGCTCTTCAATGGTTATAATTCCTTCAGGACAAAGGAGCTACAGAGACACAAGGAGAAGGAAAGGGAAAGTATATAAAAAAGAAAAAACAAAAGGAGAGCAACCTTCACTCATGCAGTTGAAGGATGATGCTGCAGTTGTAAGAGTGAAGAACGGTGTGTAACACACAACTTATGTACGGTTACACTAGAGATTGGTGCCAGTGAGATAAACTAAATAAATGCAACATCTACTAGTACATATTAGAGAACACTTCCAAGAGGTGGCAGTGAAGCAACCCAACAGTCGGCTTTGCGGCCTCCGTTCAACTAAGCTCAGCTTTGTCACGTCCGCGCTATACCAATCCTTCTCTCCTCTATCGTTTTACTTCAAAGATATGCTCTCAGTTTCTCTTCACTCTATTTCATTAAATCTTATTTTTTCCCTTTTTAACTTACACATACTAGGTGATGCGATCGAGGCCCCTGGAGTCCATAAAAAAAAGAGTTTCATACAAACTGGTCAGTACTTCTTTGTGTGGGTATCGGTCTGTGGAATGTTTGGTCAGAGTTCATCTCAAAAATGAAAAATTGCCACTTAAATATTATACCTGGTCTGTGTGCCAACGTTGAACCCGTAGGTAAGCTATCAACTAAGAAAAAACATTAACAGATATTCCCATATTACTATAAAAAATAGATTAATAGTCTTCATATAGTCCATCTGGAGCCATCGATACTGAGCAATCTCTTGTCTACAGGCTCGTTTGTACTAAGCAGTCCACAAGACTCATTATGCCTCTAAAACTTCCGTTCCGGCAAACCGCTTTCTTGAAGAACTACTATTTCCCGTTCATTTTTTTTGGTGACTGAATCATAGTTTCAATAGGTTGAAAAATTAATGTCAGTTTCAGTCATTATAAACTTTATTATGCTGCGCTTTCGACCTAGGGACTAGGTCATCTTCATAGCTAATTTACAATATACTGTTTTACATCATTAGAGGGTTGGTGTGTCTTCTGTCTTGTCTGTTCATGGACTGAAGGTTAGGTTAGGTTAGATTAGGTTAGGTTAGGTTAGGTTAGGTTAAGTTAGGTTAGGTTAGATTAAATTATATTAGATTAGGTTAGGTTAGATTAGATTAGGTTAGATTAGGTTAGGTTAGGTTAGATTAGATTAGGTTAGGTTAGGTAAGATTAGATTAGATTAGATTAGATTAGATTAGATTAGATTAGATTAGGTTAGGTTAGGTTAGGTTCAGTCCATGAACAGACAAGACAGAAGACAAACCAACCCTCTAATGATGTAAAACAGTACATGGTAAATTAGCCCTAAGATGACCTAGTCCCTATGTCGAAAGCTCGGCATAATAAAGTTTATAATGACTGAAACTGGCATTAATTTTTCATCCTACTATCTCTCTTCAAACAATAACAAATAAACTTTAGCGCAACCACTAGCAAAGTTAAACTTATAATTTATATATATTTATAGAACACTCCAACCCTCTTCTCTATTTCGAAAAATCTATTTCTCTATTTAAAAAAAGAAAAACTATTTCACGCAAAACTAAATTAGTAAAAAAAAAAAAAAAAGATGGTATAAACTGGCGTACTGGCTGATTGAACTTAATAAAAGAACAATATAGTAAGAAAATTAAATAATAACAAAGGAACCTTACCCAACTTAATAGATTGTAACAATGGTAGAAGAGAAATTGAATTTCTTGGAACTACTACATCACAGGCTTGTCTTGTCTTTCAAAGCAAAATCACCTAAGTGTAAACAATGAGAAGACAGACCCAATACAGCTATCTTATAATTTTTAATAAACAATTATCACATGTTAATTTATAATATCCGTTATTGGTTAATTAGAAATTTTTTTTAATAAAGAGTAAAAATTGACTGTTTACAAAATGTGATAATGTGACAATTTCAGCACTTATTCTCTATAGTTCTAAAATAAGAAAACTGCTCTAGCCAAATAGTTAGAAATTCCACGGAACTCTTTAAATCGATTTAAACTCGTGTTATTCCCAACATTTTTGTTTTTAAAGTTTATTTTTTATTTTTTTTTTATTCGCGAGGTTTTTTTTAGATGAAACTTGTCTTCATGAACTCACTAGGCACGTTTTACAGTTTTAGTTATAGTTATAGTTTTCTTTTCGTTATAGTTTATTTTCTAACTTTTAGTTATACGTGCGGGAATTTGATTCCCCGACAATAACCGATGCTAGGGAAGGGATTAGCTATGAGGTTAGCATACTGGACTCCCACGCGGAGGTCCCGGGTTCGAATCCAGCAGCTGGCCCTTAGATTTTCTCTTCCTAGGAGCTTCTTACAGCTCACTGTCCGGTGATGGACAGTGTTGTCTGTAACGAGAGAACACTGTCCGGAGGCCGGCAGTGCACTGGAAAAAGCTCCGGGCGCTAATGACCTCAGCTGTTGATGCGCCAAAAAAAAAAAAAAAAAAAAAAAAAAAATAACCGATGCTCCAAAGAGCTACTTTAAATAATACATATACCTACTTTATACTCGCTCTCAACTATGATTTAGGAGAAAATAAGTTTATAAACAATGAGTACTCTCTAGATCAGAACTCCTGGATTATAAAAGCGAGAGGCGAACTTATGTATCTTAATTATAGATTTGTTTTAAAGATAATGAAGGTTCCCTCTGTTCTTTGTGCGATAAGTCCTTGCCAGAGAATTACTTATCATTTTCTCGCTGAGTGTCCGGCACTTAAACGAGTTTCGCATTCGCTTTTTTGAAAAGGAGAGTCTCACAAAAGAGCAGTTAATTAAAATATCTAATTGGTTATCGAAAATGGAAACCAATTATGAATTTTTGTAAATACGCTTGGAATTTCCGTCGTAATTACCTAATTCAATCAAATTCTAATAAATAATGGTATAAGCAATATATTCTGTAATATTTTTGTGATTTTTAAATTATAATCAAAGTTTAAAGCAATTATTGTGATGTTTAAGTATATTATTGTAGGCAACAATTCCACGGATGGTCTTTTGGACCCAGAGTATGTCTTTTATTTATTATGTTCAAGAATGAAATTGCTTTTGTATTTATTGTTTTTTTATTCTAAAAATAAAAGGCTTTATTATTATTATTGTTATTATTAATTTAATTTTTTTAATGATTTAAGGCGCGTCAACATCTAAGGTTATTGTCGCCCGGAGCTTTTTTCAGTGCACTGCCGGCCTCCGGACAGTGTTCTCTCGTTACAGACAACACTGTCCATCACCGGACAGTGAGCTGTAAGAAGCTCCTAGGAAGAGAAAATCTAAGGGTCAGCAGCTGAATTCGAACCCGGGATCTCCGCGTGGGAGTCCAGTATGCTAACCTCATTTTATTATTATTATTATTATTATTACTCGCTCTCAATAAGTACTGAGAATGGTGATACATTTTTAAATTGTATTTTCAACCACAAATACATATTTTTTAACGCTTCTAAAGAAGTCCAGAATATATTTTTTAACATAACTGTCTGCATACATAACACATTCAAAAATGAAATATAGACAATACTCGATATGATATTTCTTTCTGTAAAACTCTCTGATGATTAGCACAAAAGCGATCATCTAAAGGGCAAAATATCAGGCCAGAGTCCCGGCTAGTAATGTCCCTAACTAGATGAAAGAAACTCCACAGGACACAGTAGGCCTCCGGCAGTGTACTCAAAATAATACTTTTTTTTTCATCACACTCGATCATCCTTGTAGAATTCAAAAATTTTACTAGTCAGACACTCATTTAAACTTGAAATTTGGGTGCCCAATCAAAGCAATAGGTGTAGGTAACTAACAAACCAGTATCGTGAGATTGATACTGCACTGATCCGTAATTGGAAAGAACCGAAGAAGTAAGAAGTGGATAAAGTAATGGCTCACAGTTATGGTGTCTAAACGATCTGTCTGTGAGAATAATTACTCTTAAGATCTCTCAAATTTCGGCTGTAAACTGAGTTATGCCGTGATTAAAAGAATAAAATAAAACTAAATAACCTTAAAACAATTAATCTGAACGAGGCGAACAATTGGAAATTGGAATTTTAAAGTGACCTACGACCATTGGAGGGAGAAAATGCTGGGAGTAACCCTTGTACAAAGCGCCAGAACACGTGCTGAAAGCGCCCTATTCATTTAGTGTCTGTCAGGCAAACTTCTAGGCAATTTCCCACCAGTTTAAATGATCGGCCCAAACCACCAATAGAAAGTGACCATTTAGTAAATAATTTTCCTCTTTTTTTGAGTCTTTTATTTTATATTTTTCCTTTTTTCAACATTTCTATTTTTTTTCTTTTCCTTACTCTACTACTAAAAAAAAAATCCTGTAAAAGACCCATAAAAATCAACCAAAGCACTGGTTAACTTCGGAACCACACTTTACCAGATTACAGAGTACCTCCTGTGGCTTTATTCAAACATTAGTTAAGGATTAAAAACATATAAATGCACAACTTCTATTTGCAGGAAAGAGATTAGCTAGGTGGTTAGAGTACGAGGAGATCCCGGGTCTGAACCTATCTGCTGGTCCTTAGTTTTTATCTTCCTAGCGTTTCTTGCAGCTCGCATACCGGTGGGGTGGCACTGCTGTCTGTAATGAGAGAACACTGCCAAGAGGCCGGCAGTGCGTTGAAAAAAGCTATGGTTTTTTTTGTTTTTTTTTGAGAAGACGCCGTTATACTATTAGGATTTCCTCTCCCATAATTGCATAATTATTTAGCTATATGAAATGCATCAAATTTTTCTTGATTATCCAAAATAATTTAACAAAAAACTACATATTATTGACTTAATTAATAATTTTTATAATAATCATCACATTTATTCACAACAATAATAATTTATGGTAAAATCATCATCATACTATCATCTATTATTAGAAAAATAGAACAAACCTTTCGGCAAGTTGACGATGGCTCGATTTGTTTTTTGCACAATCTTCTCAACACATGTATTTTCTCTTCTAAAGTTAACCACTTTCGTTTAAGAGACAACCATCGGAATAAATAGTATTGTTCGTCCAATGTTATATTTTGAAAAATGATTAAAATGGTACACGATGTATGGAGCTTAAATAGAAAACTTTAGGAAAACCCAGAAAAAAAAAAAAACCAAAAACTTTCTCAAAAACCTCTCTTTGACTCTCTCGAGTTGAAAGCCCTTCATTTTTCACAATGGATTTTTCACGTTTGTGAGATATAATTCCCAAATGGTTTTCTCCCATCTACAGGGTGTATACGGAGAAGTGGTCAAAACTTCGGGAGGTGATTTAGCAGCTCAAATGCAATAAAAGATATTCTATTCTTTTTGGCCCGATTCACAATAGTGTCCAAGATATTTGCATTTTTAACTTTTCCGTTGATATTCGCGTTTTTCACCATAAAAACGGCCGTACCTTTTCTATCCTTTGTCCTACAACAAATCTGCTTATTCCAAACGAAAGAGCATTAAATTTCCTATAAATTTACTCAATATCAAGCCTCAACTCGTTCCGCTACTTTATTTTTTACTTCCATTTTATTAAATAATAATTGTGAAAAACTAAAATGGTTACTTTTCTTTTAGTTCCTTCTCCAAAAATTGACATTTGAGTAAATTAGTAGTGAAAAGTCGGTTACGCAAAATCCCAGTTTTCTGCATTTACACCCCTCTGTTCGGGGTAGGGTTTTATTAAAAACCAAAAAAAAACCATAAGACCTTGAAGCTCAATAAATGCGCAACTTTTTCTGAAATTATGTGACTCCTTGATTTATTAATCATTGAAAAAATACAGTTGAAAATTTTAACAAAAATCATCGAGAACGAATTTTTTAGACATTAAAGTAAAAATTTCATTATTATAAGAAACGTTTTGAAGCTCTGTATTGAGCAAATTTATAGGAAATTTAATGCTCTTTCGTTTGGAATAAGCAGATTTGTTGTAGAACAAAGGATAGAAAAGGTACGGCCGTTTTTATGGCGAAAAACGCGAATATCGACGGAAAAGTTAAAAATGCAAATATCTTGGACACTATTGAGAATCGGGCCAAAGTGAAGAGAATATTTTTTGTTGTATTTGAGCTGCTGAATCACCTCCCGAAGTTTCGACCACTCCTCCGTATACACCCTGTAGATGCCGTAAGAGCAACAACATTAAAACTTCGATCTATCACCCCAATATATTTTTTTTTAAATTAATTTTTCTAAAATACTTTTCACTCAGTGAAGGTTACTTTTGAAAACGCGGCAATAATCTCATTGATTTAAGCTTGATCATAATTTGCAGACAATATCAGTCAATCACTTTTGGTTTAGGTTAGAGTCGTAATATTTGTCAGGAAATTGCATGTTGTTTACTAAATACAATGACAGCCATAACAATAACAATTCCTAAATAACAGATAACAAATCAATCACATTCTACATTTGTGTAAGCATAGGGACAAGAAACTATGATCAACTAATTAATCAAATTCTGTAGAAGGAAATGGTATGAAATTGCCAGAGTGCCAAGTTAGTAAAACCAGTTGGAAATGGTTAGTTTAAGTAATGCAGTTGATTAATATAAACTAAATCAAAACTGAGGGGTTTTTCTTTCAATCCTCCCAGGAAATGTCTTAACTTACTAGCGAACTATTATGTTCTTATAACCAGCTATGTCTACAGAGAACCTTACAGCTTCAATTAGTATTTCTCAACTCGCGGCAGATAAACTCCTTACTTTGAATTACTCTTTACATTAAAAGAGTAATGAATCTTTGATGAGATCTAATGAACAAACATATCGTCCCAAAAATATTGTTATAAAAACAAATCTAAATTATTTTCTAATTAATGTATGCCAGACATTCTCATGACGAATCTAATTTTCATACTTGAAACATTAAATGAAGTAACATTTAACATCTGTCTGCAAGCATGAATAACTAAGCTGACTAATTCTTCGGTTACTAAAAGAAAAAAATAAAAAAATAATAATAATAATTAATATTCGATTGTATAATTAGCCATTACATTATTGACATTTCCTGACTATTTATGTCCTTCATTAGGAGGTTAGAAATAATATATAAGTATGCAGAGGAATGGACCACCCATAGTTCAAAAAATCCCCTATTGGCCAGCTCGGTAACAGATGTGCAGTTAATCACGTATTGTGTTCAACTACAATAGCATCGTTAAAAATATCATATTATAAGTATTCTGTTTTTTACTAACGGTTAATTTCAAAATTCTATAATTTTTGAAAATTAATGATTGATTATAATAATTCATTCATAATTATTCAATTTAAATGAAAAGAATTGTTTTTAATAATTAAAAATGTCAATAATTTAACAAGAATGGTTGAAAGTCCACACCAGATTTTTCTGGTTATGACCATTACAAAATGGAGATAACATTGTCTAGGATCTATTACATTAATTGTAATGTGTTTATAAAAAATTCAATAGTTAATAAATTGAACTCGGCGGACGAGTCAATTTATAAGGGAACAAATTGGAGATGCGACAATCTAGAAAGTTTGAAACCATGGTATTAAATCAAATCCAAAGCCAAGGCCAGGGAGATCTGCCCAGCACTGCCATACATTTTAGTTTTGCCGTGATTGCACTAAAACTTATCTAAACTACGTGTTGAAATCAATACCGTAATTAATATTATATGATATCTCATCTCAAAGCAACTACATCAATTCAATTAAAATCACAAAACTATTTAAGACAAGGATAATTACATTTAATTCAAAAATAATTCACACTTATTAAAGTACTATTCACACATAATATTTTTTATTATAACAATAATTAAAGAACAATTATGCTGAATCATACCTTAGAATTGTTTGGCCATAAGTAGAAAGGCAAAGAAATCAAGTTCAAGGTGACTCACAGGAAAAACATTGCATTCATATGCAATGAATTCTTCATAGCGATTTAATGAGCTTCATTGGAATTTGAATAAACTTTCACTGTGTTGCTAATATTTTAGAATTGTTTAGATTAGTTTAGGCGTGATTATAGCTTTAAATTCTTGCTTTTTTAAGTTCGTAACAATATCTCTGTCGGATTCATTATAGTTCCGTCAGAAAAATAATAATAATGTGTAGGGAAGGGATTAGCTTGGTGGTTTGTGTTTCTGGATTCCCACGCGGCAATCCTAGATCAAATCCAGCTGTCAACCTCTAGATTTTCTTTTTTAACTAGTTTCATACAGTTTTCTCTCCGGAGATAGATAGTATTGTCGTTCAGTAAAGAAAAAACATTGTCCGGTGATCACAATTGCACTTGATAAAAACTCGGGTGTCAATAATCTCTGATGTCAAAGAGCCTTAAATTATGCACACAAATAATAATGATAAGGCGCATGCACAAACAATTTAAACAAAAAAAAAAATGAGAACACAAAATTAATTTTCTAAAACAACTTTGTTGATTGGGATGGCTAGACTCTATGAAAATGAACAAATCACTTTTTGGCATCGAATACGTCATCGTTGATTTTTCTAATGTGAATGAAGGAGCCAATGCGACAATTTAAGGTCTATTATTTACGCTGCACTATTCTGCAAGCCATAAAAGCTACTTCATAAAGAAAAATGCTCTCACGTTAACCGAATTTCATTTTTTTTTCAAAACCGTTATCCCAGTTCGATCTAAAGTATTAATCAAAAATCTACCGAGTAAAATTGATTTTTGAAGATTTAAAGGAGCTCTATGGTTAATAGATGAGTTGTCTGCAACTGTTAGACATGTAACTTTTATTATACGTATGCTTATTATAAGAACAATAGGATCTTAGAGAAATTTGGGATTCTCAACAACATAAACAACCTTGCAAACTTAGGTTTTGGGGTGTTTTTGAATTAAAAATATAACAGTATATGGATAGGACTAACAGAGAGATGAAGAAGTTTAAAGGAAAAGAAGTACAAGAGGCTATGATCACTACAGATACTATGAGGGAAGAACACCTGGATGGGCCAATAGTGGGAAGGAATCTGCCAGAATGGGCATGTCAGTGAGGACGTCTGAATAAAGTCGAGACGGACGTCCACTTTTAATTTAAAAAAACACTCCAAATCTTCAGTTTGTTGGGTTTTTTTTTTAATACGGCTAAAAATCTCTAAATTTTTCTAAAATTCATTTTATGGCTAAAATTGATTTAAAAATCCTATTCTCCAAATGTTAAGTTGGTGTAATTACTCCAGAAGTGTTTTAAATAATTAGAAATGAACTGTTGCAGTTCAAAGGACAGAATTTGTTGGAGGTAAAGGCTCTGAATGGATTGTAGAGACCAAAGTAATGGGAGTACAGTCTTGATTACTCTATAAATTGCAAAAAACCAAAACCCTTGAAGACTTTTTGACGATGCTGCCTTGTGGTGTGCAGCAAAGTATGTGGAATTTTCGTCTCACTGCTCAAATAAAATGTCCAAGATGGACAAAATGTGTACAGTTGGGTTCAGAACAAAGGTGCTTGAATGAACATATGGGACATTGACTATGTCAAGAACAACGTTTTTGGTGGAAGATGTTCTTGGTGACAACTTGAAATGTCTTTTAAAAAATTTCAGCCTAAACTGTCTCAATTAGCGTTACCTTTTTCTCGCTGGCATAATGGCACCTAGTTGCTTGCGTAACCAAAAATCAATTTTAATTAATCTGCTTAATGGGAGCGAAATGCGTTTAAAATTTATATGTACATTTCTTAGCGTAATTTGCTAGAGAGAGATGGGGCCTGAGTTACGTTTTATGTCCGGTCTATTCCAAAAAAAGATAAAGTGCCTCAGAACATTTTGAGGAATCGCTCATTTTGTTATGCACATTACATTTTTCCTCTGATCACAACTGTTTTAAAAAAAAGGAAGAATAGACAAGAGAGGCGAATAAGAAATACTGAAAAAGAATAACAACGTTCCAAAAATAGAGCAGGACAAAACTGAGGGTAATGCCTTCATTGCTTAGCAATCAAAACGCTCTCTTTGCTTATCCAAGGTTGTCTGTGTTATACTGTTCATTCAGAATAACTACAGAAACTGTTTTTAAGTGATCAAATTAAGAAATTAACTAAAAATTTCACCTCGGGACTTCTATCACAAAATCAATTCGTGTAGATAGTAACTGCCATCATTCTCAAATTCAGACCATATTTCTTTCTAGCAACAGGCATCAGAACCAAAGGATATACTTCGAACAAAAATTGTTCCAAAATAAAATGTCACACAATTATCAAAATTTAAAGTTGGTAAAAATGTAAGTCTCTACAAATCGCTGCGTTTCGTAGAAACACACACAAAAAAAGGTATTTTGACCAGAGGAGGTCTAGTTCTGGGTGTAAAGCAAGTTGAAAGGCTAAATGGATGAAAGAAAGAAGACAAGCTAAGCTAAAGAAGGAGCCAAGGTTAAAAGTATTTGTTAAACAGGATGAATAGTAGTGCGGCGGTGGGACAGTACAGCATGGCCCCAGAATGGTCGTATCATGATTACAATAATTGTCTGCCCTATGGGGAGTCCTGGCCTATATCCATACCCATACCTCAACTATCCATTTAACAAGCAAATATCCCTAGCTTACATGTATACAAGTAGATAATACGATAGATTAGTAATTGACCACATTATACTTATTAGCCAAGTTCATAGATAGAAATTTTTAATTTTTAACTGTTTAAGTGGAGATATTAACAAGGGATGAAGGTAGAGATACTACTTAGTGAATGAAACCAAATTTTTTTGCGAGCCTAATTTTATCTAGAAACGAATTTTTGGCGGAAAAAAGGACAGAGTTCTGATGGCCATTGTCAGGGCGCATACAATACTAGTTATACTAAACAATTACAGCAGATCAAAAACTACCAGAGTAAACCAAAGATATTGAGAAGGATGAACATACTGAACTCATCTTTCCAGGACATCAGGTTTAGGTAATGTTAGATTAGACCAGGTTATTCACCTGAAACCTAACCTGAAATGGGGATATTTCGAGCAGTTAAAAGTATTTATCTAAGCTCAAGGTAATCAAGCTCCTTTCTGAAGTGCAACTTCACAATAGTGTACGATTTCACTTCCGTATTTAACATTAAGAAGCATTAAAAGCATCGATAGAAATACAGATTTGAAATAAACTGAAAATGCTATTTTACAGACAAGGTTACCCAGTTTTTCTCCCAAAAAAACGGCTCTAACAATTACCATTAAAGTTAAAGCGCTAACACAGGTTATATTATAAACCAATCTTTATTGATTGAAACAACTTACTGGGTGAATAATGTTTTTAGGAGGTTCAGGCTGCTACAGATGTAACTTCGAAAACATATTTCCGAGCTTGAGGATGTAATTTAAAACTCTCGAGTACTAGATCTCAGCAATCATTTTGAGAAGGTTATTTTAGCACTCTCAGTAAACTGAGACCTTTTCACAAATAAAGTTTTAATATTCGCGTGTTTAGGCGCTATGTTGTTTACAAAAAAGGTAACAAGAACAACAAGAACAAGACCAATTTTTGAAAATGCCGTTTTTGCACATTTTCAACAACTTTTTTCTCGAAATCTTCAAGATCTGGGTTGTTGCAAAAAATTACAGCTAGAAAAGAGGATTTGCCCTATAATTTAAAGAAAGTTTAGTATTTTATCTTTTATAGAAAAAGAGAAAAAAATTGTCAAATTTGGGTGTTTTTCAACGTTACGCTTTTTCGTGCACTTTTTGACGATCAACCCTTATACAACTGTCCTACCGGACAGTTTTAATATGCAGCAAGAGAAACACGTGTGAATGTATTATTTATCATTTAGTAACAAGAATTTGAAATATTCGAGGATACATGCGTACAGGTTACTAAGTCTCCAGAAGCAGTAACACTGATAGTTGAATTCAAAAACACTTTTAAGCTTAATTTCTTCAAATTCAATATTGAAATAGCTCAGTAATTGATAAATGGTGGTACAAAATAATTCATAGATAAGATAAGTCGTGTACGTTTATCCAAGAAGTCAAAGCAAACTTTTCTATAGAAAGAAAATAACTAAAAATTATAGTCTTAAATAGCATAACACTAGTCCGACAACAGAGTGATAAAAATTATCCGCTGATTTAACAAAAAATAGAAAAAATAAAACAAGTAAACACAGGATGGCAAAGAGAAAAAGGCTGATTTAGTTTGAATACAGCTGGCAGTGTTAACCGCGGTTGGAAAACCACAAACCTGGGTACGTGTTCACTCTAGCATCATTTATGTATTCCCAACATTATGTGGTCTATTTCTGACCTAGGCCAAGCATCCTAAATACTAAATTTGATATTCTTTATAAAACATTAATTTAATTTAATTGCAATATCTTTCTTTCAATGCATGTATCAGCGCGATTATTTCCAAATTTGTGGGAAAAAAAATCTTCCTCAATAATGTCCTCCATAACTACGAATGTAGGAAAGTATATTAGGAAAGTAATGCCTATTTTTTAAGGCAGGCTTAACGTCCAACTAACAATTAGGTGTCGTGGACGGAGGTGGATATCAAACATACTTTACTGTAAATTTCTTTTATTAACCATTAAATAAAAAATCCAAGGCCCACGACCGGGAATCGAACCCAGTACCACAATACATATTAGCTTTACAGGTCTCGCTTCTAACCACTCGGCCACCGTGGCACCTGAATGTTACAATAATATTTGATTCTTATAAAATTAGAAGGAATCTATCCATCTCCTCTTACAGGAGAACCTTTAATCAAATTTTTAGATTTATTTGTTGAATATTCACTAAACAGAATTTAAATAAATTGGAGCCGTTTACATGAAAATCTTAAAATACGGAAGATCTATTCGGGAAAATGGCACCTTCGGTCAGCCAATTTTCGTCAAATCAAATATTTAAAAAAATAAAATAAAATACTGTACACCGAAAGAGGTTAATATATTTTTTATGAGAACATTCCTTCATGACGATTCCTTCGAATCATCAGTTGATGTAATACTGTACAGCACATCAAAGACTGTAAATATATTTGCTCACCAGTTCTCCTTATGAAAAAAAAAAGAACACAAACTTTTTCCACCTCAAATGATTTCAAATGATCTGTATACTTATGAAATCGAGCTGCAGACAGTTTTAATTGAGAATCTCTGGCCAAGCGATTACACTCGTCTTAACGACAAGACCACACCTGTTCAGAATTTAACCTTGGAAGTTTAGCCAAAGCGGTTACTTCTATACTTCTTTACCAAAATGAATGACCAACACTTCTTCAGATTTTTTCAATTTATGCTTAAATTTTTAGTTTGAATGAATTATTTTATTTATAAGTGAAAACAAATTACAAATTATTTGTATTTTCTTTCCGTCTCTGAACTTAAAGATTTCGATGTGCCTTTATGTTTTCTGTACTTTGTAAATATTAATTACATGTTCTGGAATTTGAAAGAATTTAATTTTCCATGTTAGTCCCAATTAAGAAAATATAAAATGTTTCCTAAATTAAATTGTTCTTAACCGGTAAAAATGTGCACACAAAGAGGACGAGTATCAGACTGCGTTAATTTTAAACCAAAACGGACAGTTTAATAAGAAATTGTAACTTCTTAAAGTAAATTATATCAATTCATTTGGAAATTTTCTTCAGTTAAATAAATAATTCATTCAAATAACTTTTGAATTTAATAATTATTAGAATTTTGCTCCTGGTATTTTTAAAAGCCTTACACTTAATTGTTCATAATTTTAAGTTAATTATGATTGGATAAGTAATCGATTTAATTATTCAATTAATAAAAATAGTCTTCAAGTGTTAAAAAAAATATTTCCTCACTTTATATAAACAATAATTCCTGTCTAAGCAGGTATCTTGATGCAGGGTAAGAAATCAAAAAATGAAGTGTCTGAAATTGTTAAAATAATTGGTAAAAACTGTCTTCACTTTCTTGTTGCTAGATTTTGAAAAATCAACTATACTATCGCTAAGTTTTTGATTTAAATATCCTCCATTGTGTTTTACAAGGCAGCAATAATTTCAGTTTTTATCAGCAATGTACTTTCTTTAAAAAAACGTTACGTATGTAACCCTCACTGTGCCAATTCAAATGTTATAAATTTACAAATACGATATAATCAAAACTGTAGATTTGTAAAAACTTACCTTAACACCACCACCTCTTGCAGCTCCCTGAAACAAATAAGTATTGTTTAAAAATAAACAATAATAATATAGTACCAAAAAAATGAAGGTAATCAAAAATTAGCCTTAAAATTACATTAATTACTTTAATATACATATAATACATTATATAAAATATTTACTCAAATTCATATTCTTTACAATGTGGAAGAAAGATAATGAAAAATAATAGAGAACATTAAAATGTTTAAAAAGAATTGCACTACAATCAGAATCAGAATTCTAAATAGGAATTATTACTAAAGAAGTCCAGAAGACGCTCCGCTCCCACTGGAGAGGAAATCTCTTAATTTAATTTAACAGACAATCTTAAAACAATTTTTCCAATTCCTGAACATGAACATGAACCATTGCTTTTAGAAGTGACGTACGAGGGTCGTTTGAAAAGTCCGTGCAAAAATAAAGACTACTTAATTTTTTGGGGTAAACCTTTTTTATTTTTTAACATAGTCTCCTTTTAGGCTTATACACTTCGTCCAACGCTGCTCTAGTTTGTTGATCCCTTCCGAATAATAGGATTTGTCCAAGTCTGAAAAATAGCCATTCGTTTCTGCAATCACCTCCTCGTTTGAATAAAATCTTTTTCCCGCCAGCCATTTCTTCATATTGGGGAACAAATAGTAGTCCGAGGGAGCCAAGTCTGGAGAATAGGGGGGGATGTGAAACGAGTTGGAACCCTGTTTCCATTAATTTTGCGACCACAACTGCTGAGGTGTGAGCTGGTGTGTTGTCGTGATGGAAAAGGACTTTTTTGTGGGCCAATCGTGGGCGTTTTTCTTGCAGCTCGGTTTTCAAAGGGTCAATAACGATGAATAATATGCACCTGTAATAGTTTTACCCTTTTCCAGATAGTCGATGAGGATTATTCCTTGCAAATCCCAAAAGACAGTCGCCATAATCTTTCCGGCCGAAGGAACGGTCTTCGCCTTTTTTTGGCGCAGATTCCCCCTTGGTAACCCATTGTTTAGATTGTTCTTTGGTCTCAGGAGTGTAGTGATGTATCCATGTTTCATCCACAGTGACGAAACGACGCTTAAAGTCCTGCGGATTCTTCTGGAACAGCTGCAAACCGTCCATGCAACACTTCACACGATTTCGTTTTTGGTCAAGCGTGAGAAATCGCGGCACCCATCTTGCGGATAGCTTTGTCATGTCCAAATGTTGATGCAAAATATTATGTATCCGTTCATTCGAGATGCCCACAGCACTAGCAATCTCACGCACCTTCACTCTTCTGTCATCCATCACCATATCATGGATTTTATCAATAATTTCTGGAGTAGTAACCTCAACAGGGCGTCCAGAACGTTCAGCGTCACTTTTGCCCATATGGCCACTCCGAAAATTTTGAAACCACTTATAAACTGTTCAAATCGAAGGTGCAGAGTCACCATAATGTTTATCAAGCTTCTCTTTAGTCTCCTGAGGCGTTTTGCCTTTCATAAAGTAGTGTTTAATCAACACACGAAATTCTTTTTCGTCCATTTTTTGAAAATCACTCGACTTCCTCGATTCAAACGAATGCCAAACACAAAGAAATAGACCGATCTGGCTGAAACTAGGTGTGTGCTCTTCCAAGAGATGCTACTAACTAAACATAACCTCGATACGCGCCAGTAGTGCTATCTCTCTGACTTTGCACGGACTTTTCAAACGACCCTCGTATATATTCTGCAGTAATCTACCTTAAAGAATAATACGATGTAGATATATTGGTTTTTATTTACAATTATTCCTTCCTTACATGAGTAAAGAAAGGCAGGATTTCTGTTTAAGTACCTATTATATTTTCGTTTTCAATTAAACCATCCGGTCAGAGTAGTGAGATGTAAAATGACAGAACTACCTTGGAAAAGGTCTTTATATTATTAATATAAATACAAATTCTTATATCCGTCGGCAAGACTTCATTATTTTGATACACGTTAGTTTTGTTCCCCATTTCAACTATTCAAGGACAAATTAGAGATGAATTTTGACTCGAAACTGAATCAAACGATTTACAAGCCTTGTACCTCTCCTGTGAATATCTAACTTTATCTAATCCGTTCAAGAACCCAGAAAAATCCACTTTACTGAAAGACCACTCAAGTAGAGTGCCGTTTAGATTTACAGAAGGCTTTTCATGAAACTCATTCAGGGTTTATTTACTTCATAGATGCACTCGTTTATGACGAAAGAACAGTGCTGGTTCTCAGAACTTAATATTCAAATAGATTCTATTTATTGAAATTACATGTGCTTTAATTTCTGTCTTAGAGCTTTAATTTTATGGCAAGCCTCCTTAAGACAATATCCAGTAGTACAAAGACACGACTAGTTTCCCTGAGTGAAGCCGAACTATGTAAATATATCACAGTAAGGGGAGGAGTATCTCTCATAAAACCAAACCTTGAATAGTAAGAACACTAATCCTCTGCAGAAATAAATGCTGCTAAGTTATCCTGACGCTTGATTTACACGAGCTAAACAACATTTACCAACCAGGGCCAGGACAAATGATGAAGAGCGAATAGTTCCTGTAGTTCAGATCGGTAGGTCAGTTTTAGCAGAAGATGGTTAATCCTTCAGGGATTCTGTTCATTCGGCGCTGGTGGCGCAAAAATTGCTGTGCTTTCAACGGAGATTGTTAGATGGAGCATTCCTTAAGAAGTGGTTAACCGCTCATCCGAAATGCTAACAAAAGAATGGAACTCACTTCACACGAAAAATGGCAAACCTGAGTTTTAACGTTTGGAGAAAAAAGACGCTGTAATTAGTCACTAAATTAGCAGTTTCAAGCTACCAAACAACTTCATTCTTCTGTGATGACAGTTATTAATCTTCAGACTTTTCTTTTATTCAATAAAATCCGACCATCAAATAAGACAGCCTAGCTAAGAAGGTGAGAAATAAAAATGTTATTTTTATTTTTTCCGCCTAGGAAGAGATGAAAGCTATTTAAAGGCAAGAAGGAAACCTATATATTCCAGTGAATGTATGTTCTAAAGAATATTTCGCCGTCTGTGTGTGTATTATGGGTGGCGCTAGAGTATTACGGCGAGTTACTGGGGATAACACGGCTTTTAGGGCACTGTACATCAGTGAGATATCTCCTCATCCGACAACACAAACGTGAGCGGGTGTAAAGCCTATGTTACCAAAACCACGGGTTCATATATAATACAGTTGAATAAGTGAACACCTACCGCAAAAACCACAAAACTGTTGAATGCTGGTTTTGTTAACGACAACAATGGATGGTCATTTTAAATTGGTGCCATCGCCTCTCTCTATACACAACGAAACAAAAATAACAAGAGGCGGATATCTGAGATTTATTAGGGATGTAGTGAAGATCAACGATTTTTCATTCGGAATTAAATGAAAATCACAACTCAGTGTTTTTGTTTAAAGTAAATATTTTTCTAGAGTAATTTACTAGTTTTGAGGTACATCATTTTATAAAATTTAGGATTTTTATTTAATTTTAAGAACCAAATCAGAAATAATTCTTTCTTTTACACAAAAAGATCCAATATGCATAAATGAAAATTATGTTTTACTTCTTTACATTCTTGTTTCATTCGAACAAAGAAGTATAAATAAGAATACAACTTAATATTTTTTAGACTAATATAAAAAGTAACGAAATAATACCCAATATAATTATTGGGTTGTCCGGAAAATAATACAACATTTTATGTTTTCTTTAAAATAACCCTCCAAAATAGTAAACTGTTTATTTTTGTTGGACTTTTGAGTTTTATAAATGTAAACACTTAATCCTCTTTCAAACAAAAATGTTTCTTTACCTCTTAACATTTTGCTACTTGGAAATAATTCAGTCTTTACTAAGATAACAAAAAGCGTGATTTTCGCATAATTTTGTTTTACGAGTTCAAATTAGGCCGGAAACGGGGCCCAAACGGCCAGAAATATCAACGATGTCTGGGGTGAAGGCAGTATAAGTGAGTACACTGTTCAACGGTGGTTGCAGAGATTTCGAGAGGGAGACTTGAGCCTTGAAAACAAAAGAAGGCCGTGGAAGAAGTTCTGCCCTTGATGACGATGTTCTCCGAGTTCGAGAACTGGTAGGGAAACTCGGAAGTCAGTAAATAAACCGTCGATAACGTCGATGATCAAGGTGAGAAAGCTTGAAAGTTGGGTTCCTCACACATTAAATGACCGCCAAAAAGATCAGCGGTATGAAATTTGTGCTGCAACTTCTTTGCCGAAACAGCAGCGATCCTTTTCTGCCCAGAAATGACTAGAGATGAAAAGTGGATCCTCTACGACAACAGCAAACGCTCTGGGCAAGTGGCTTGACAAAGGAGAAGCAGCACGACATTTTCCAAAGCCCTCAAATCATCCACAAAAAAGGTGATGGTTTATAAATCTGTTTATGTTTATACATTTTTAGAATCGCCCGATAAACATCACGACTTTCTTCTTCAATTTAATTGACAGAAAATCCCCAGATATTACTACATTCACCTATGAATCTAAACAAAATTGAAAATTTAGCATTTCTACGCAGAATGCTTGCATTCACTTCTGTAAAATATCTTTGGTATCGAAAGATCGTCTCTACTTCTTGTCTTTCCACCGGAATGCTCCTTGTCTATATTATTTACTTATCATATTATTAGTTTTTCCATTTTTATAAATGATTTATTCATTTATTTTTATTTGAAGTTCGTGTTTCATGATTTAATTATTTTATGAATTTTTGTGAAAATCCTAAAAAAATCCTGAAAAATCCTAAAAAATCCTGAAAAATTGATTTCAGAAGGTAAGGGTTTCTTTGAAAGGGTGTATCTTGTGGATAGAAGGTCAAGCTTTACCTAGCTTTTGCAGCATCGATTGAATACTTTTTTGACTTTAAACTCAATTTTTTCGATTACAAAAAAATTGGTTAAGTAAGCAGACTGTTTAAGAAGTGTTCTTGCAAGAATTCAAGTACTTGCTTGAATGCAAACATTGGAACACTTATGGCTAAAAAAAGGGGCTAAGCCTTCCTTGCGGCAGTACCCAATATTAGTGCAAGTATTAAAAACAGTAGCGCGCACGCCGGGCGAATGGTGCTCTGTAAGAGTGAGGAGTACATCTTGTAGAAAGATAGTATATAAGGGCATTCCAGGAGGTTGCTATAGTAACCAATTATACAACTCTCCACCGCAGGCCCTACAGCCGACGACCAGCGATGCCCCCACTCACAGAGCAGTGTACCCCCATTTACCCAAGGGGGACCCCCGCACCGCCCATGCATTATTGTTTTTAGTTATCGATTTAAAGTGACGTCTCCCCCACTCCGCTGGCCCGGAGCCTCCCACCCCACGATAATTAAGAGTATACACCAACAAGTGGAGGGGGCTTGGCGATGCCTGCTAGCAAGCTTGGGCTAAACTTTTGATTTTTGTCTCTCTCCTCTTTTGCCATCTTGCTACATACATTCCAACTATAGAGTTTAATCGGCAACGGATCACAGACCTCGCGGCAGACGGTTAGCTTGGGTATTTTTAAAGATTTGGTAAATAACCTTGTCATTGACAGACCGCAGAGTCCACTTAGTTTCAAGGTCATGTAGAGACAGAGAACATTCTACCCTCGGCGTTACGGTTAAAACCTGATAATTGTAAAATATTTATATTAATATAATCATGTCTCCCCAAACAGGACACTACAAAGTGATACTAATTCTCTTTTGAAATTTACAGCTATCAAAAATTAATATTTAGTTTTTTTATACTCTAGACAACAAAAGACTTATATATGTTAAGTATATTAAAGCCAGTCTGGGCTTTTGGCATCGAACTGTGGGGTTCAACCAAACGCTCAAATCTGCAAAGGATCCTGTCCTTGCAATCTAAAATTCTTCGCTCTATAGCTAGGACGCTCCTTTCTACGTCACCAATCAAACCATTCACACAGACTTGAAACATTCCTTTCGTCACACAAGTTGCTGAAAACACGTTACAGAAAATTCCATCTTAAGCATTCAAACACATCACAATCAATTCGCACAACATCTATCTTCCAGAACATTTCCAGACAACACTTCCTAGACGTCTTAAAAGACAGTGGCCTCGCGATCTCCTCTCTGATGAAGAGAGTCAGTAGAATTTAGAATGTTTTCTTGGAGTGTTACCGCTGGGTAACTTCTCCACTCTGATATGTGTGAATGTTATTTATTGTTATCATTGTTGCTTATAACGCAAAATGCGTTGATTGAACTAAATAAATGATTTTAAAAAAAGAAAAAAATAGGTTTTTTATTGTAAACTTTTCGGTGTGAGATCTTGTCATCCCAGCGGTTAATTTATCCTAAAAACAAAAAAAAATGCGTTAACACGCTCAAATTAGAGCTGCTAAAATGGTTGATATGAGCTGGAAGGTGCCTGTGGTTGCGCTAGACCTAAGCAGTTGCATGAAAATCTGAGGCAAGGCTGTTAGTATAAGTGTTTCAAGGCTGGGATACCCGCAGGTACGCCTAGATTCTTGAAGAATGACTAGTTCACTTCGCTGTACAGAATGCAGTCTTCCTGTATCACCGAAGGAAACATTCCCGTTGACAGATTATTGTTGACAGTTAAGAAGACAAATTGATTATAGTGTCGTATTCTCATTTTGGAAAGCTTATTTTAAATCAATAAAAACGAAATGTAAATTTAAATATCAGTAAATTACGTAATCAAATTTAATTGGTTGCGTCAAAATGCTTGATATGCTACAAGCAATCCACTGTTTAAAAACAAAAACAAAAACAAAACCTCCAAAGAAGTGATGAAGAGATTAGAGATGATGTTTTAGTTGTAGCGGGCACACTTATAGCTGTCGCGGCGACTGCCTGTTGAACAGCAGCTAGCCGTCTAATAGTAAGAGATGTAATTCTAGTCCATTGTATGTGGCGTGTTGTGTCTGGCCGAGCGAGTGTGTGCATCTAACAGCGTGTGCTGCATGTGGACAGGAGACGAAGCGGAAGTGGAAATGAGAGAGAAAGTGTTACGTATTCACTTTCTCAGTGGTACTAACCAGATACCACCGGAGGAAGCTCTACTAGTGGGATACTACTAACCCTTACGGCCTTTGTTCACTCTTCTGTCACTTACACCTCACACAATACACACACATACAAACGCAAAACACTTAACACTTCAAGTATCAAAACACTTTTATACACCTATGAATTAGGTATAAGTACTATTTTTATTTTTATAACAGTCTATAAAATTTTTTCTCAAACATCAAATTTCTTTCTCTAACTTCTTTTAATATAACATCCCATACTACACGTAATTCCTCTCCGTACAATACACCGTACTCCCCTATCTTTCGTACGATGCGGATAGCCTATCATTTTGACTTAGATTTCTATGGCACTGAAATACAAAAAAATTTCTAAATACAGCCAAACGACAACAATTTCTTTAAACTGTTTGTATTATTAATATAATAACAATTATTATTAATTGTTGTTTTTGTAAATTGGATTATTGATCCGTTTTTTATTTTTAAAAAAATAATAAATTAAGTTACTTTTTTTACATGTATTTTTGTAGTAACACTTCTTAGCATTTTAAAATGCGAGCTTCTTTTATATTGAATGGCTGGTGTCAGAATTAATAGGCTAAATATTAATTTGTTTCAAACCAAATCTTGGGGTTTTTTCCCCCAAACGAAACCACTGAGACTGGATATAAAAGGTGCCCTCACCTTTGCTTTGCTAAAAATAGGTCCTCGTTAAATTTTTGATGGGTCGCAAAAGCGTCCACAAAAATGGATAAATAATAATAAAATTAGGGAAGGGATTAGCTATGTGGTTAGCATACTGGACTCCCATGCGGAGGTCCCGGGTTCGAATCCAGCTGCTGACCCTTAGATTTTCTCTTCCTAGGAGCTTCTTACAGCTCACTGTCTGGTGATGGACAGTGTTGTCTGTAACGAGAGAACACTGTCCGGAGGCCGGCAGTGCACTGAAAAAAACTCCGGGCGCCAATAACCATAGATGTTGACGCGCCTTAAATCATTAAAAAAAAAAAAATAATTATAAAATTAAGAAAGGAATCAGCTCAATGGTTAAGCGTTTTTTTTTTAAGCTCAGTGATTCCTTCGTTATCTTTCTGGGTTCGAATCCACCTACTGACCCTTAAATTTTCTCTATCTAAGAGCAACTCACTGTCCAGTGACTGGACACTGTGTTGAAATTACCACAATATGTTGACTCGTTTTAAGTTAAAAATAATAATTAAATCAATAATTACTGACCGTTTCTTTCAGATTAGTTGTGGATCTGGGCTATTCCAACTACTCCCTTGCACTATCGTTAAATTTATGTTTTGGTAAATATATGCTTGGAAAGTTGGAAAACAATAAAATCCATTTATACAGTTCCTTTGGAGAAACCTCTCGTGCACGAATTAAATTTTTTTGGTAGTTGAAGTGGGATTTATTTAAGAGTTTCAATATCGAAACGAGTATAATACTTTTAGGAAGTCAATGGTTCAAAAAATTTTGAACGGAAAAACCCTTTATATCTTTTATGAAAAACATGCAAGGAGAGCCAAGTTTTGTCATGTTCCTTCCGAGCTAAAACAATGTTCTTGTTTGACCCTTGTCAAAACGATTCGGATGTATTCTTTTGCTTTATATTTATCACAGCCAACAGCCTGATTCAAGAATATAATTTTTCAATAATTAAAAAAATTTGATTAGAATACTGTATGGAATAACATTAAATCAAATCTATTGCGATATGATTCATCTACTGCAGTTTATTGTGTTTGTGAGAGATACAGATGGCGTGTATGTTCGCTAAACCGAAGCAGTGGCCAACATTTATTGTCCATGAGAAGTGAGTTAGGCTGGGATACTACATTATAGAATGGCATCAAGATTGCTGAAGAAGTGGTTAGTTCGCTTTTTTTTTTCCAATTAAGCAGACATACTGACCTTTTACAAATTTCAAATTATAATATAGTAGAGATATTTCTATTTAGATAACTTAAGATACTAGCCAGACATTTTGAAACAGATTTTTTGGAAAACTCAAGTATAAATTTTCTAGCCTTAGTAAATCATCGCTCTATTACTCTCTTCGTAAATGATTGCCTTTATAAATTTACGATTTATCGTATAAATTCTTGATCAATCAACTAAATTTGATAAACAATCAATCAATCTATTTATAATAAATAATTATAATCTTTTAAGTGATATAAACCTTATTCGATTTTTGCTTATTGATAAAATTCATGATATGGTGATGGATGACAGAAGAGTGAAGGTGCGTGAGATTGCTAGTGCTGTGGGCATCTCGAATGAACGGGTACAAAATATTTTGCATCAACATTTGGACATGACAAAGCTATCCGCAAGATGGGTGCCGCAATTGCTTACGCTTGACCAAAAACGAAATCGTGTGAAGTGTTGCAAGGACAGTTTGCAGCTGTTCCAGAAGAATCCGCAGGACTTTAAGCGTCGTTTCGTCACTGTGGATGAAACATGGATACATCACTACACTCCTGAGACAAAAGAACAATCTAAACAATGGGTTACCAAGGGGAAATCTGCTCCAAAAAAGGCGAAGACCGTTCCTTCGGCCGGAAAGATTATGGCGACTGTCTTTTGGGATTCGCAAGGAATAATCCTCATCGACTATCTGGAAAAGGGTAAAACTATTACAGATGCATATTATTCATCGTTATTGGACCGTTTGAAAACCGAGCTGCAAGAAAAACGCCCACGATTGGCCCACAAAAAAGTCCTTTTCCATCACGACAACACACCAGCTCACACCTCAGCAGTTGTGGTCGCAAAATTAATGGAAATAGGGTTCCAACTCGTTTCACATCCCCCCTATTCTCTAGACTTGGCTCCCTCGGACTACTATTTGTTCCCCAATATGAAGAAATGGCTGGCGGGAAAAAGATTTTATTCAAACGAGGAGGTGATTGCAGAAACGAATGGCTATTTTTCAGACTTGGACAAATCCTATTATTCGGAAGGGATCAACAAACTAGAGCAGCGTTGGACGAAGTGTATAAGCCTAAAAGGAGACTATGTTGAAAAATAAAAAAGGTTTACCCCAAAAAATTAAGTAGTTTTTATTTTTGCACGGACTTTTCAAACGACCCTCGTATTCTCTTTCTTTAAATATTTTTTAATAATTATCTTCCTCAATAAAAAAAAAAATTAATTATAACTGTAATAAACCGCGGAGATTCCTGTAAAGGTTTCAGGGTATATGATTCTGATGCTGCCAATTGCCGAAATTGAAATATTAAAGAAGGCATCATATGCGCTGATATTATTTGGCTCTTCACAATTTACCACTTTTTGTTCATTTAGTATTTATGAGTTTAGGAATTACTTCAGTATTTTCCTATAATTTATTTATAGGAAAAAGAATTTCCTTCGGGAAATAATAAAACTAAAATTGTAAATTCTAAGAAGCACACGGGACTAAAAGCTACAATATTCCAGTTATAACGGGGAATGTACGCCCTTTAGTAACGTGGATCACGTAGGGATAACGTAATGCGCTTTTTTTTTTATGTACATTTCTTTTATTACATCCTGCGTACATTTCTTAGACACGTACATTATACATACAGTACATCTAGAATTGTTGAATCTATCGCCATCTTAACTGTGGAATATAAGTAAGTAGATATTATATTTAAAAATCTTCGCTGTATTTAATTAATTTTTTGTTTTTTAATACCAGTACGAGGGTCGTTTGAAAAGTCCGTGCAAAGTCAGAGAGATAGCACCACTGGAGCGTATCGAGGTTATGTTTAGTTAGTAGCATCTCTTGGAAGAACACACACCAAGTTTCAGCCAGATCGGTCTATTTCTTTGTGTTTGGCATTCGTTTGAATCGAGGAAGTCGAGTGATTTTCAAAAAATGGACGAAAAAGTATTTCGTGTGTTGATTAAACACTACTTTATGAAAGGCCAAACGCCTCAGGAGACTAAAGAGAAACTTGATAAACATTATGGTGACTCTGCACCTTCGATTAGAACAGTTTATAAGTGGTTTCAAAATTTTCGGAGTGGCCATATGGGCACAAGTGACGCTGAACGTTCTGGACGCCCTGTTGAGGTTACTACTCCAGAAATCATTGATAAAATCCATGATATGGTGATGGATGACAGAAGAGTGAAGGTGCGTGAGATTGCTAGTGCTGTGGGCATCTCGAATGAACGGGTACATAATATTTTACATCAACATTTGGACATGACAAAGCTATCCGCAAGATGGGTGCCGCGATTGCTCACGCTTGACCAAAAACGAAATCGTGTGAAGTGTTGCAAGGACAGTTTGCAGCTGTTCCAGAAGAATCCGCAGGACTTTAAGCGTCGTTTCGTCACTGAGGATGAAACATGGATACATCACTACACTCCTGAGACCAAAGAACAATCTAAACAATGGGTTACCAAGGGGGAATCTGCGCCAAAAAAGGCGAAGACCGTGCCTTCGGCCGGAAAGATTATGGCGACTGTCTTTTGGGATTCGCAAGGAATAATCCTCATCGACTATCTGGAAAAGGGTATCAGGTGCATAATATTCATCGTTATTGGACCGTTTGAAAACCGAGCTGCAAGAAAAACGCCCACGATTGGCCCACAAAAAAGTCCTTTTCCATCACGACAACACACCAGCTCACACCTCAGCAGTTGTGGTCGCAAAATTAATGGAAACAGGGTTCCAACTCGTTTCACATCCCCCCTATTCTCCAGACTTGGCTCCCTCGGACTACTATTTGTTCCCCAATATGAAGAAATGGCTGGCGGGATAAAGATTTTATTCAAACGAGGAGGTGATTGCAGAAACGAATGGCTATTTTTCAGACTTGGACAAATCCTATTATTCGGAAGGGATCAACAAACTAGAGTGTATAAGCCTAAAAGGAGACTATGTTGAAAAATAAAAAAGGTTTACCCCAAAAAATTAAGTAGTCTTTATTTTTGCACGGACTTTTCAAACGACCCTCGTATAATTCATCTTCCCCAAACACTCTCTTGGTGTAGTCAGATCTCCAGTGTCGTTTGGGACAGTGCAAAAAGATCCCAGTTTTACCAGAAACAATCCCGAGAGTTGAGAATTACTCTGAGTGATATATATGAAAGTATGCCTGAGGATTTTTTTTAAAAAACTTCACCTCATAGATGTCACGTCGTAAGCAAGCCGTGATAAACATAAGGCGTAGAATTGGAAGTACGCTTTAAGCATTCTACATAGAAGTATACATTCTGACAGAAGTACAGGCAAAACTGTTTATGGATGTCTAAATTTCTAATCAAATATTCTTAAAGAGAGATTACGAGTAGTTCTTTTAGTTTTATTTTTTGTTAGTGAAGAAAGAAGGAGAGTCTATGTCCAGTATCTGTTATCATCATACTCAACGAAATCAGAAAACGATGTTTCGAAATGAGAAGAACTAGGCGGGCTTTACATCCAACTACCAAATCATGAACGGAGGCGACTAGCAAACATACTTTACTGTATTATTTTATTTACCATTAAATAAAATCCAAGGCCTAGGACACCGGGAATCGAACCCAGTACCACAAAACATATTAGCTTTACTGGTCTCGCCTCTAACCTCTCGGCTACCGTGGCGCCTCAAAGAACTGAATATAATTCAGTAAGAACTAATTTTCATGGGCCATTAGACTGTAACTGATAGGTAAACAAAACCAACTAATACAGCAAGAAAGCAGTGATAGAATTTTCTTAAGGCCAGATACTAGGAACTAACAGAGCATTTTAAATTAGTAATTCAAAAATCATAGTGTGATAAAAGCGAGCCTTATCTCACCAACAAACTCTAGTAGGTAGTTGAAGCGCAAGTCTTCAGGGACACATTGCTATTAAGCAGTAATCACAACAGCGCAAGTGCAGAAGGCTGTGATAAGCGCCAGCCTTCAGTAAAATTCTTGAACGTTTATACTTCGTTCATTTTTAGAGATAGAAAAAAATGAGCTCAGCCTGAAACCTACCGTAAAGGAAAACTTAACATCGAGAATGGTAAAAAGAAGGTGTCACCGAGTGTGTTAAAATTATTGTCGAAAAAAAAAGATCGTTATTAAAAAAAGAAAAAAAAGAAATCCCAAAATTGGCTAAGCTTAGTAGAAATGGCAACAGGTACTTTAGTGTTATCAATGGAAAGTATTTACACTAAGAGAAACATAGAATTGCGAGGGCAGGCAGGCGAAGGGTAGTGTGCAGTGCACAGATCAAAGAGAAACGAGACTGCCGACACGAGAGGCGTATTTGATCCCTGGCTCTATTGAAAACGTTTATATCTTTGCCGAGATTTCCCTTTTCCTTTAGCCAAATATCAAATGAAAAAACATTTTTATAAAATACATTTTTATCATTTAAATATTTGTAACAATTAATAATTATTGTTCGTATAATTAATACATTATTAAAAATATACGCATCTAATGCATTAAAATTAAAATACAAATAATAATTTAAAAAAAAATATTTAAAAAAAAATTAAAGAAAAAAAAATTGGAAACCAACAGAATATGAGCGCAGAGGTAAGGATTTAAGTTTTTACAGTCTGAATTTGAAAGCAAAGGGGCGCACACTCGGGTCCCAGGCAAAGTAAAAACCAATCAATAGTTAGGGAGCCAGCTCTCATGCAAATCCTGCATGTTAATAAGGTACTGTTGAACTGGGCCAGGCCTGCGGTCTTGCCTCCAGCTATTCCATCCCTCGCATTATACATATTTAATAAAATTTCTTTAGATAATTCTTTGTAAATAATTGTTTTCTATAAATTATTTATGCATAAAGTATTTTAGTTGTAACTGTAAGAACAGTTTCTTAATTATCTTCACTGATTTTTCTTCCCATTTTTTTTTTTTTTATTGAAATAATTAAAACAAAAAAAAATGTTCCCGAAAAAGAAAACTTATTTCTGTACATTTTATGACGTCTTCTATTAAATTCAAACATTACAATTGTTAATAAAAGTAGTAATTATTGTCTATATTTAGAAAATAATTAAAATAATTTCACCCCTTATTTTAATGAATATTTTCACAAGACAAAAAAAAGATTTGCCGAATAGCTTGGGAGAACTGAGCAACATCTAGTGGCAATAATTGGAAGCTTCTCCGGCATAACTAGCGCTTTAGTGGAGTTATAGGGCAATTGTGCTAGATTAATCCAGTGGTTCTCATCTTTTTTCCCCCAAATAATCATCTCTGGTTCTCATAATTTGTTGGTAAAAACCTGCATAATTTTTGGTTGAAAAGTACCAATGGATCTTTCAAATATTATATTCAGATATGAGAGCGAATATTATACTATAATTTTTTTTTTAACTATAAATATTAGAACTATTTTTTGATAAAACCTTTTTTTATACATTTTTTCTTTGAGAAAAAGACATAATTAAGCTCAAATTAAATAATCGTAAATTTAATTAATTATAAATGAATATTAATGTTTTAAAAAAAGGCAAAATTATGTATTAATACTTTAATATTTTTTTTATTTAATTAAATGGCAAAGAAAGTATTGGAATCAAGTGGAATTTTGGATTTAGAATTCAAATTAAATTCAATATTCGCTTTGGAAATCCCCTGTGTCCGAATAAATTGTTTTTTTTATAAAACGGTGTATGTGTGCACACAGAATATCTCAAATACTAGAAATAACGGGAAGCTGAACCTTGAGGAATCCCCAAGGGGACCTGACTGCAACGTAACTTGGCGACCCAAATCTCTCAACGGGTTTTTACTAAATTTCTACCAGGTAAATTCGTCTAAGGGCACTTTTTGAGGGCAGACTTACTTAATTTTACTGTTTAATTTAATGTATATCGTTGCGCAGGCCATAAACCTTGCTACGGGGCACTTTTCTCTCAGTCGTCAACCGGACATTCAGCTCAAGAAAGAGAAAATCTAAGCTCAGCCAGGTGTTTTTTTTGGAACCCAAGCTCTTGACGCTCCATTGCGTTAACCACAGACGCTGATCTCTTTCGTATTTTGAACTTTTTGTCTGACTATTTTATCCTCACCTCTGTACGAAGAAGTATTTCAATTTTGAGTGGTGTAAATTTGCGATTTCAGTTACTCAGGAGATACATTTTATGAAGTCTCCTGAGAAAGTAAAGGTGGATTCTATAAACTGTTTTCCATGGCTGTCTGGAAATATGTGTCCAATCGTAACTCAAAAAAATGGATAAAACTAGCAACCATTCAAATTTGATGTTTGATTTTGGGGGTCATCATGACACGTTGGATAAAGGCAGCCCAATACGAAGTCCCATTTCTCTGAATAGTTCTTACTATTTTCAAACCGCTAAACGGCTAATTTCTTTTTGACTTAGCACACAACAATTTTTATTTGTAACATTTAGGGCACCTTAATGGAAAAATGGGAGGAGCTATTACAGAGAACTGATGAAAACTTCACTTTAAACAATTGAAAATAAAAAATAAATAAACTTATCAATACATAACATAACGAAACATAAATCAGAGCGGTATGAAACAAATTCTCTTTTCAAAACGGTAGAATGCCTTTGGAATAGAAGACATTTGATTTAATTAGAATCTGGTTTCTATAAATACGATATTAATTTCACATTTAATTGGTACGCTTTCCGCGCTGCTTGCAGCGACATCATATTTATCTATCTTTCAATTTAGTGGTTAGGTGCAATCGGACGTTCTTATCAAGAAGTGGCGCATTTTCAACAGTTTTTTGATGCCTTTCTTATAAACCAAAAAATTTCATTCTTCAATTTATTTTCCTTCGATTTTTCACGAAAAGTAATAAGAAGAAAATCATTTATCCTAGTTTCCCTGCTTATTAGCTGTCGTCAACAGATATCTTGTAAATTACTGAAGGACTATACTTTTTTGTTTACTTATTCCAAAAGATCTGAGTGAAATCATTATTTTTCAGCTTAAAAATATATTATAATTCAAATTATCTTTTACAATAATTTAACACTAAATTGAAAATTTTAAAATCAATTCATTCATTTATTTATTTTTATGATATTTAAAATGGTACTAGGTATTATATATTTTTAATTTTTCATCCAGCTGAAAATTATTTTTCGTAAATCATCACCTGACAGGAAAATTTACTTTTCTTGACATAGACAAAATCTTCAGTGAAAAAATCCCTGTTGTTCTTTTTGAAAGTGGAAAATTATAATTGACAAGAAAGTAGTTCTTTGGCCTCCATATATTTTATATTTTAGATATTATTCTATAATAAAAACACATAATAATGAACAAAATGTCGGCTATTCTTCCTGAAAGGAACGATTATATTAAAAGTATCATTTCTTAAATATATTCTTTTATACAGGGCGATCCATTTAAAACGCACCAATCGCTAATAACTTTTTAGAAAAGCGGAATTTCGAAAAAACCCACGAAGTAAACTATATGTTTTTTTTGGTCTAGTTTTCAAATTTTCCACCCCCGATGCTGTATCAATTTTTTTGGCGGAGTTACAGCTAAAAACCTGATTAAGGTTCCATAATGTCCACTGTTTTCACAATGATTATGAAAACTAACTAAAAAAGTGTGAAAAATGACGTTGATCCCATTTCGATATCCTTAATATTAGTCGAGATATTTAAGATCAAAGTTACAATTTTATCTATAAGTGATCGGTTTTCAATATTAATTTTCTACCAGAAATACAAGTTATGGGAGGTGCTCTGACTGCAAAAAAATGCGATTTTTTTTGACGAGAAGTAAAAAAATAATAATAATTGAAGAATTTAAAACATGTAGTGTAATGTAATGGTTGTGGATGAATCAGGATAAATTTGTTTTATCATCAAATAAAAGCAACCATCACATCATTTTAATGCACCCAGTGTGCAAGACTTCTTCACCTATGATTACGGTAAGAATATAAAAAATTTGAATTTTCTGCTATTTTTGGAGTTACAGTGGTTAGGGACAAACACAGGACATTTTGAAAGAACCCTATTTTTACTAAGAGGTCCTTAATTAAAATATCTGCTTAATTGCAATACCTTCTACTAGTAGAGGAAGTGAATGTAAGAAATGGCGGTAAGAACTGCAAAGTTAAAGAGGTTTCATCAACTATCTAGACTTTCTGTTAGGAAGAAATGTTATTTCTTACTAGACCAACTGAACTTACTAACTATGGAGTACGAACCAAATTCATCAAATCTATTCCATTTAAACTAAAATCCTTAGGGAAGTAAACTCTTGGGTAAATATCTAATTTTGATATTTACACTCGTTCCAGCGATATTCCCGTCCATTTCAACACCATACCAATTAACCTAGCAAGGCGGCTGAAGCGACATTCGGATTGATATCTTCTATAAGCTTTCACAAGAAACGTAATTTTGATGACGCCTCTACCTTTAATATTATTCTTAATCACCTTTCCTTATTAAAACCAAGTTATACCCCATGGCACATTATAGTTCTTTTTTTTTTTAAAAAAAAACTGTTATATTAAATTATTAATATATATCCCCAGATTTATACAATTTTAGAACACACATCAAGCATCACTTGACAGATTAACAAATCAAAAGTTATTTAATAATAATTATTTTCAAAAACTTACCCCGCTTCGTCCTTTCCCCCTCCCTCGACCTCTTTCCCCTCTTGGATAATCATGATTGAGATACAGTAAATGCTGAAACAAAAATACACAGTATAATTTAATTTGCTGCATTAATAATCAATTAATTATTATTAATTAATTCAATCAGAATATTCATTGTTCATTGAAATACTTGTTTTAGGGCAAAACAACTAACTTCGCGTTCCGTTGTTAACTCCTTATTTTTATTACAGATTACCTGATTTGCAAGTAATCTGAGGTGAACGAGTAAATGTTGGGAGATTTGAACAGTCGTTCAGAAACAGTTTAGCAAAAATTTAATTTCGTTTTCATTTTATTGATGGTTAATAAAAAGTTTTGTGACAATATTATCATTAAACAATCCTTATCGGTTCAAATCTTTAGGTTTTGTTATAATTTCATGGCTAAAAATAAGTGGGAAAACCAGTTGAACTGAAGATAACCAGATTCTAAATTTACAAGTATGATTCGTTTAGATCTTGGAATAAATATACAGCATTATATTTATGCACATGAACGCCATTGATCCGGTAGACAAGGTTGCATAAGGTTTGTTTATCAGGGAAGGTTGTTTTGTTATAAATAAATTTATTATCATTTGTTTGTTACAATCTTCGTTTGTTCATAGAAAATGAATTAATTGAGACCGACCCAATTCTTAATTTTTGTAGACCACTACGGTAATGGCAAAATGTTTATGTAAGTATAGATTATTATTAAAAGCGAAACTTAAAACTTTGAAAACATAGATCAGATCGTTATCAATTTGATTATAGTACTTGGAAATAATTAACTAATTTCCTTTAGAAGTATGACTTTTTAAGCACATAATCAAACAGGACAGAAGACACATATGACAATCTTACATAAACATTATAAAAAATTTTAAATTTGCCAATAGCATAAGTTCTGAAGATGACCAAGCTCCTAGGTCTAAAGCTTGGCAAAAATTAAAAATAATGACTGAAATTGGCAATATTCATTCTTCCTTATTAATAAGTTAAGTTAATTACCTCTGTCACTAATTAAAAAATCTTTAGAGCCCATCTGTCAATGTTTTGGAAAAAGTAAAAGAACATTTAAAATAAAGAATAATAAGATGAACACTTACGAAGTTAGGAAAGAAAAATACAATCTAGCAGTGCCCAGTTAGTTAGGCAGTAATCCGTCAGATAGCAGTAAACCACGTAATAGTAAAGTGTCGCTCCCAAGCGGATAATGTCTAAACTAAACCAATTGGGGGGTCAAGTTCACGTGGTTGACCGTGAACCTGGAGGCGGCAAAAGCTTTGGGGGAGAGGATGCAACCCTTCACGCTTAGAAATATTATTGACCCGTCTTGCTCTCTCTCGCTGAGTGTAAACACTGCTGCCCCCCAGCACTGGGTACTGTTTTTACTACGACAAAGAGGTTGTAGAGAAGCTGGGCACTACTACCACACCCTCTCCACACAACCAGACATGACTTCCATCCGCTGTCGATATTTCCTACATCACTTCCTTTCTCTTCTGAATAACACTACGTGCTTCTACTTACTGTTGGTGTACGCTAGTTGTAGAGAGTTTAACAGAATGTTATTGAACTTGGGGCATATTCTTTGGCCTTTTATTCAATGTTCAACTGTTAAGTCTTCTCTAATGTCTTGGAAAATTATTTTACAGTCTCTTGAGAGGCATAAAAAAAAATTTGAGCGACAGGAAATAGAAAAAAATTAAAACATCATCAACCAAATTAGTAATTTCTTAGAATATGTGTTCCATTTCATTTCTGCAATGGTAATTAAATAAAGAAATAAGAATACAATTTCATTTAAATGAATTTAATATCAAGACTGACTTGTTTATAACCTAGACCTTTTTTAATATCTACGACATTTTGGTTTTTAAATTTAAAATAAATTACATTTTAAAATGAATGACAACTGCAATTATTTAAAACAGAGAGGACATTTTAAGAAATCATTCTCTTCAGTTTACCCTCATCTTCTACTTTTACTTTCAATATTCCTCCTCTAAAGCAGCCTTCTGTCATTAAGAGTTCCTCTATTGAGGACCCTTTTTCTGTAGTGCCACCTTAATCGGCGAATGTGGTTTTTAGAAATCAATTTCTATTTGTCCATCATCCCTCAGAAACAAAAAATTGCAGAATTTAGGTAAATATTTTTCAGTTTCGATCAGGTGCCACTAGGAAATTCTAAAGTAGTTTATAATCAAAATTAACTTACCCAGAATGCCACAGTTATGTTTACTAGAAAATTCACTTTATGACGTCAATGGAAGAGATGATGATTAGATCTTACTCTTAAGTTCCATTACAGTGCAAAGTTTGGTTTGTATACTTCATAATATCGAAGGGGATCGATTATATTTATGGTCCAGATTTCTCATTTGGAGCAGACGGAGTAAAACGTTTTTTAGGAAAATTTGTACGTACGGTTATAGCAATAGAGATCACTTTTCATGTCTAATTGGGTTAATACTCATTAAGTTCGTGTAGTTCTATATTTATTATTAGAAACAATTTTTACAGCAATAGTCGTTTATGAAAATGTCGGTGAGAGGATGTGTGGGTAGATTTCTCTCTAAATACCATCCGAGTATAATGTACGATAATGTATCTCACGTATTAGAAAGAAGTGATAATAGCTACGCTATAATTCTGAGTTGCAGAAAATTCCGAAATATGTAGAAGTAACACTTAACCAAATAGATTTTACAAAAAATGTTTTCGAAAACGATTGACTCTAAACGTCATACAAGCATTACATACAAGTAGATCAATAACATACACTTGAACTAACATTCTCGGGAAATTATGTTTTTTTGGCGAGTTTAAAACGGCCATTTCGGTGAAATGTGCAGTTTTACAATCTGGGCAATATTAGTAAAATTAAATATATTTAAGATTGTATAGTTTAAAAATAGAAATTTACATTATCCTCAAAAATTGAAGTAAGAAAAAAGCATCTGAATAATCACACTAAATTGTGGCCTTTTTAGTAAAAATATGTTGTTTTTTTTCTTTTTGGCTGAACCGAACAAACCTAATTATGGTTAACGAAGTATACCTAAAAATACCTGTCACCTAAAGGCAAAACAAGAAAGTATTTTTTGAAATATGCCACTGACATATTACTCAAAGCGTCATAAGTACCTCACATAGATCAATAACATTAAGTAAATTAATCTTTCTAGACTTTTTTTTTGTACTCATCGCCTGCTTAGGCTGTTAGCGCCATCTTTTATAATTATTATTATTTACTTTTTTTTAAAAAACATAGAGTTTTAAGTTTTATTAATACCCTACAACAAATAGGATAACAAAATACCTTTCATAAAATATCAGTACCGTTATTCCAGTTAAATATATATATTATTGAACATGTTTATATCATGGCGCTCTCCCCTCTCCGGGGCCACATAAACCCTGGACTGCTATAACATTTCTGCAATACAGTCACGTTCCTGCACTTTGTTATTGGTCCTCCCGTCCCATTTCCCGATATCGGTCTTATACAGATCATTTATCTTAACAATCAGAAATTTTTATTAATGTATTTTGTTTTTTAGATAAGAATATGGTATTTACTTTATATCTATTCGTATCCATATCCCATACAAAACAAGACGTAGCATTGTTCAATAATAAATACGGATGTAGCAATAGAGATCACTTTTTATGTTAAATTGAGTTGATGTAACACAAAGTAACTTTCGTCTTTATACACTTTTTAAATTTACTGTATTAATTTCAATTTTGACTGATAAATGGCCGTTTTTTTACGTCCCTAAAATAAATTGTCAAATTTCTTAACTAATAATTACGTTTTCAAAAATAATGTTAACCTTAATCATTCAGTATTGAAAACCGTAATTTAAAAACGAAAAATCAAATTTAAAGAAGTTTTAAGACGTATAAAAAGTTATGAACGGACGAATATAATATAAACACCAGCTGCAGAAGTAGTCACAATTAAGGTTTTTTTGGGGTTAATAATAATAAAAAAAGGGTACCCAGAGTAATAAGGCAGTTAATATGAGAGGAAGGATACGCCCCTGCTGGATATAGAAGAGGAACTAGCGTTCGCTTTTCTTTTTTTTTTCCTTGTTCAAGCAAAGTGGACATTTTTTTAATTAAAATGTCTCGATGGAGAAAAAAAGACCTGCGGCAGAAAATACGTGGTCCTAGAACAGCGAATACTCTCTGTGGCCTATAGGTGGGAGGTTGAGCTACAGTGAGCGCAGGAGTCACGGAGGTGCTTGGAGACATACCTGTGCAGCCTAGTTGGTCTTCGGCCTGTCTTGTCCTTAGATCGTCCTTTCTGTTCTTCTTGTAAGGCTCTACTGCGGGTCTAATTCATTGTTTGATTTTTGGAAAATCGATTGTGATTTTTTCATTTTCCAAAGTATTCCATTTCTCTTACAAGAAGAGAAAGTATTAGGTGGTGTCAAATTCTGGAAAATGAGTATTCACAGTAAACATATGTTTTGGAGTCTTCCGAGTTGGGGAAAAATAATGCATGATTTGCACGTAAATAAAATAAATATAGGGAAAGAGGAGCGAGCAAATGACCTACTTTCAGAGCAACCAATAAGGTTCTATTGTAACATCCTGCGGTCGACTAAAATCAGCCGATGGCTTCAGAGTAAGCACGCAAGCCACAAAACAGTTTAAAAGGCGCCTCAGTTTTGCTCAACGCCCAATAAGAGTAACCTCAAACACTTGGTACACCCTCACAAGAACAAAACACATGAAATAGTGTCCTCCAATGTCCAGCAAAGACACCATCAACCAGGGCCAGACTATTAGTACGTATGTCTTCTACCTTGTGCCAAATCAGAGAATGACCACAACTCTTAAAGCCACCAGGTCCGCTGATTAAACAAATCTATCAATGCTTCGAAAATTGGCGAACACTTTTTCATCAACTCAGGGCATAATATGTTCTTTAAATTTTTTTAAAAAAGCCACAGATTTAATGAGAAAAGGCTAGAATATTTTGCAAGAGAGACAATTTATGAAAATACCATTTTTTATTTTTGCTTGTTTAAAGCCAAACATATCTAGAATAAATTTATAATTGCTAAACTACTTCAATTTTTTGTCTGCCCTGCTGCACATTAATTTTTACAATTAATGTAAAAATAAAAAATTACAATAGTACAAGAAGGTTATAATAGAAGGTTACAATACATTATAACCTTCCTAACACTATTGTTGGGAAAGCTTAAGGTTCTAAAACTTTAGAACAGTAATAAAAGGTTTGCTATCTTTGTTTGAAAAGTGTTAAATATTTCTGTGTTTAACTAACCGTGGCCCACGGACTACAACTCCAAATAAGGCATGGTTAGTCTAAAAATTAATCCTCTTGATGTGATTTGTCTCAGACTCACTTTATTCAACGTTGTTAAGGCCAAATATAAGTAAGTGCTCTTGCTAACACTTATCATCGGATAGTCTAAGCATAAAATAATTAATGGTTATACACATCTGTTTATATATTAATTTGAAAAGATAATTTACATATATCTTTTGCAAATGTTTTCTCCCATCTAATCTAGACAAATAATTGGTAAAGAGCGGAGAAGGTAATATTCATGTTAAATCTCTGGCGGAAGGAAGACCTTGAAAATGCTATAACTTGCGCTGGAAATAGCAACTGTCCTTACTGTGCAGACGAGAGAAAAAAAAAAATGAAATAAAAAGTCACCCCCTGATTAAGGTTTAGAAATATATATTTGGTAGACAGACAGACACTCACCTAATATTTAATTTCACTTTTATGTTAACCATAAATCTTTCAATGTCTGCATCTATAAATGATTTTAAAGTTTTCATATAATTTTAACAAGCAATAGAGCCCTGCTTGAACGTGACTTTTTTTTTTTTATTTAAATTTTATTTATCCTTTTGGCACAAATAGTGGAGGATACACTTTGGCCGTTTATTAACTTTAACTAGAATAGACATGTGCGAGCTTAAAGCAGCACCCAGCTTGGCGACACCCTTTCTACCTTATTTACAGTGGTATCAAATGTGTCATTTAACATATTTAAACTTGATTTATGTTCATCTGTCTTTGACATTATTGGACAAATCAGATGAGTATGTATGTAAAGTCGGTAAACACAGATTCATTTATTCTGTAAAGAATAATACAAATTACTATAATAGTGTTACAAATAAATCCTGCAAAATATAATATAAATAAAACAAACCTGTAAAGAATAATTAAATTACAAGTTGTTTCAACCAACTAAATAAAAATTACACAAAGTAAACAATCAAGTCACTAAGCGTCACTCTCTAAGTTTCTAAGAACCTTCACAGTCTTCTAACCTGCCACTCGCGTTCATGGTCGGGATCGTGGAGCGCTCTACTGGACAATTACATGTATTAATTAAAATACCGCAGAAGAGGTGTTTTCATAGTGTTTTCGTCACAAAATTGTCATAATAGATAACCACAAACGATTTAAATAACTTCTAAGATTATGTTTCTTGATACTGATGAAAACAATCAAATCAATGGCAGAGAAAATAATTTTTAATCTGACTTTGAACTCCCAAATCATTCTAACTTCATTCCAAATCAAAAATTCTAGAGTCCGAATTATTGAGTGCATTATTTTTCCAAAAATTTGGTTTGCTTTTTTTTAAAATAAAAATAAGGTAACACTTTAAGTAGTCTGCAGTAAAATAAACAAAAGTAAGTATTTAAAAACTAAAGCTATTTTATATTGGAAAAAACGCACACATCCTTAACCTTTAGTTGGAGGAAAAATTGCAATTATTTTCTCTTCTCTTCTAAAATGAGAGAGAATATGTCATCATTTATCTTTCGTTCTTAGAATCTGGAATAACTGTTTTTGAACTCATTTCGTTGTGTTTTCTAGCTGTAGAAATTTCAGACTATTCCTTTTATCGTCTCGAAATGCCGGTTGTCTTTGAAAGTTTCGTCAAAATACACTAATTGGAAGAAACATTTTACTCGCTACAATATGACAATCTTTTACCAATTCCCAATTGGAGGAAGTTAAAAAAGGTTTCAAACAAAAGTTTCGAGTGCATTCACAAGCAAGGTTTGCCAAATGTGACCGGAGACTAAATTACAAATAGGTTATCTCCACTGGCATTTTGAGTTGTTTTCGATTGGCAGCACTACCTTGTTGTGCGTAACTTTAGACCAGGAATAGCCGCAGTAGCCCCGTTTTTAATAATTTTATGGCCCGCTAGATTCTTCCAAATTTTACAAAATTTATTTTGAGCAATATTTCGATTTCTAGTGTAGAGTATTGAAACAAATAAATCTAATATTGTTTTTGTTTCATTACGTTGCTTCTATTTTTATACATATTTATAGTTTTTTGTGGAGAGTCGAATCTAATAAATATACATATAATTTTATAAGTGGCCCGCAGGCTTATAATGAATTTTCAAAGTGGCCCACAAGATCATTTGGGTCGGCCACTCCTGCTGCTTTAAACATTCAAAGCAAATATATTGAGTAATTTCCCAGCTTTTTCATTATCAGCTAAAATTTTTTGTACATTAATTTCAATAGTGCTGCGACATTATTTAGCCCATCACAATCGACATGGTCTAATTAAGACACACTGGAGTTCTTTCCTGCACAGAAAAAGGAAACAGAGCGAAAAAAAAAGGATGTCCGCAGAGGCTTTGTTCCTGTGGGGAGGATATTTAAGGGTAAGTCTCGCCTCTTACTTATACTCGGCTTACTCCCCCTAAACGATGACAAACACCCTCAAGGACCCTCACGGAATCTGGTAATCTGATCTCCCACTTACAACTTTACAAAGTGTACATTAATTCCCCATCATTTCCCGTACCCTACTACATGTAACGTGTAAAAATAAGAGGGATACATTCGCGATATTCATATATCTTACTCTTGCTTCTTATTAAGGTAAAGGATCGCGATTTTGGCGAGTAAAAGATATTGGGATTTCAAGGAAATGATTTAACGTTTCGTGGGTTCAAAAAATAAAAAATAAAAAAGCGCAATTCCCACTTAATATTATCTTTAAATATCCCATGGAACAGAAAAAAGATGTTAGCGAACGAAATTTCTGTTCATTATTTTTGGTGACTGAATCATAGTTTCAATAGGATGAAAAATTAATGTCAGTTTCAGTAATAATAAACTTTATTATGCCGCGAGCTTTCGACCTAGGGACTAGGTCATCTTCAGGGCTGTGGAACATATTTACAGCGTGTTAACAATTATATTACCAATTAATTATACGAGTATTACAATGAATATGTATAATGTAACGAAATTTACAAAAATGTTTACCTAATTTACAATATACTGTTTTACAACTTTACAGGGTTGGTGTGTCTCCTGCCTTGTCTGTTCATGGACTGTATGTGATCGGTCTGTGTGTGGTTGTTTTTAGTTGTAAGGAAGTCAGGGTTGCCAATTGTCAAGTATTTTGCAGTAAGTTGGCGTATATGTTGTTTAAATTGTTGGTGTCAGTTTTGAAATTTCGACTGTCTTAGGTATGTACATCATTTCTAGCACTTTCCTTTTACCTCCACACAAAAAAGGATCGATCACATACAGTGCATGAACAGACAAGGCAGAAGACACACCAACCCTCTAATGATGTAAAACAGTATATTGTAAATTAGCCCTGAAGATGACCTAGTCCCTAGGTCGAAAGCTCGGCAGAATAAAGTTTATCATTACTAAAACTGACATTAATTTTTCATCCTATTGAACGAAATTTCTTTTTAATCTCTTTGTGATCGCGCTATTTTCTATTTTGAGGTTTCAGGCCGTGTTACATCGGATAAAATCAGCGTTATTTGAGTTTAGTTTTGCTCACTGGCCAACATCCTGTATTCACAAAATATACCGACACAATATGCTTGCGAGAAACACGTTTTCTGAACGTCACTGAACTCAAAGCAGACATAATAGAGATGTCTTCTGCATCTAAGCCGCACTCTCTAACTCAGAGGTATCAAACTCAATTTAAACATGGGCCAATTAGTGCTACAGACAAGATTCACGCGGGCCATAACACATTTACAAAATTTGTTGAATTTATATTCTGAAGTAAGGATTCAGGAATAAGAATAGAATAATTAAAACACTATAAAATTGTATTTATAAAAGGAAAATTATTCTTTTTTACGCGAAACTTGGCAGCGATTTCCTCATACAAGTTTTGCTATATCAGGATTCAAAGACTGAGAACGTAAAAGATATATTTTCGGAATCCCCACTTCCTTTTTGTCATTTAAGACCGAATCATTCTGAAATTCCACTTAGAGTGGCTGACATATCGCTTCAAAACGTCGCCAGAACTGAGTCAGCACGCCCACAGGCCTCCAGGTAAGGTACTGGGCCACTTATAATTGTCTTCAGTAGCTAAAGAGTTACCAAGGGAGAGAATTGCGTGTATGATAAGTGCCTTGATCTTGCTTAAGCCCTATTTATCTTCGTAACAATTTTTGTTCTATTTTAATTTTATTTCAGAACTAAGTGGGCCACAAAAAAATCACCTCGAGGGCCGCCTGTTTGACACCCCTGCTAGTTAAGAGTCTAACTTAACATCTCTACTCAACAGCCATTTCCTTCAATGTAAATATTGTTTTTACAATCTTCAAATTCCTTTTTAGGCGATGATTGCGGAAGTAAGAGTCTAAAACGTTCAGTGAAGAAAATTTCATTTTCTTTATAAAATGTAAAATGCCTGAAATCTACTCGAGCAATCATTAAAATCTGAAGGTCGCATCATATCATCCAACCAAAGAAGTTTCGAATCACTAACACTAACAATTTTATGTATATTTATATAAAAGAAAAAACTGATATAGCTGAATAATACACTAAAAACGGCAGCAAAATTGTTTAAAAAAATCGTTCTTAATTTGATTAAAAGCATTAAACTGACTTTTTAATTAATGATTGCATTTTGCGTTGCAAGAAATTTTATAAATTTGAAAATGAAAGTATACAGTGACAAGAGGCAACTAGAAAAATTATATACTGTAATTCATAAAATATGCTCCGAACAGGAAATTTTAACATAAATACACCCAAGTACAGAGGCGACAACAAATATTATATTATACTGTTACATTTTTTTTTTTTTTTTCATCTTCTTTTTCTGCCATCACCCTCTTTCGCTCAGAAGGGCATAAACTCAAACTCTACTATACGTTTGGAAAACATTCTACATCTAGCAAAAAAGTTAAGTATTGATTATTTCAAACAGGGTGTATGTTTTTCTAATAGCTAGTAATTATATAGTTTGTTTGATGAGAAGGGTGGCAAACTCATTTCCGAATTGTGCAACAGCCGGACTTGTGACGTAGCGCCATTTTCAATCAACTCAAAATTCACTATTTTTATGCTTTGAGAAGCTTCTTCTTCTTCTTTTTTGGTTTTAGTTTAGATTACTTCTTCACTGGGGCCACCATTTCCGGTCAAGTTTTACTATGTGATTTGGTCATTATGATTACGAGCTTATCAGTGCCTTCCAAATCAAAGGCACTAGTTCTTTCAAAACACTTTCTCTAGCTACTGCAGAAAATTTACAAATAAGATTTAGTTTCCTTAAACAAAGAAGCTAAAAACTGTATATAATATGTCTGGACCAGCTAGATTGTACAAAAATCAATATGTATCTAAATTCTGATTAACTTTTACCCAGGTTTTGGTACGAAACAAAACAACAAAATGGTCTTTGCTCCAACAGTTATTCTTAACTTTTGGCCTCACTCAGTGAACAAAATGGAAGGTTACATTCGAAGCCTCATAATAACTTTATTTTTTGGGCGCATCTTTGATCGGATTGCCTTTTATTAGAGGCAAATAAACTAAATTCTAAGAAAATGTTTAATGGCGACCAATTTCTAAAAAAAAAAAAAAAAAAAAAAACCCTCTTTCAGTCCACAAAGAATGTATTTTTTCGGCGTAAAGCACAAATTTAAAAATATGCACAATAATGTACCATTTGTGGTAAGTAAAACATAAGGTGTGTCTATTCACAATACTTATTCTTACTTTTACAAAATTTCTAATTAGTATAAATTTTTTCTATTTCTAAATTTTAGAAACATGTTTAATTCTTAGTAACATTAAGTAGGTTATAAAAGCGGATGTTACCTTGAAATGGCATTTAATACACAAATCTAAGACTCCTCCATAACTTAGAGCAAACTTTTCTAGAATATAAAAATCTAAATTGAAATAACCAATGTGTAATAATGTACGAGGTGTGTTCAAAAAGTAACGGGAATTTTCGTTTTTTAAAAAAAATATTTATTTATTCATCTACATTAATATTGTCGCCTTCAAAGTAGTCCCCTTCACATACAATACACTTGTGCCAGCGCTTTTTCCAATCCTCGAAACACTTCTGAAACTCGATCTTTGTGATAGCTTTCAGCTCTTTCAGCGATTCGCTTTTAATGTCATCTATGCTTGTAAAACGACGGCCTTTTAATGTTCTCTTTATGTTTGGAAATAGAAAAAAGTCACATGGAGCCATGTCTGGCGAATATGGAGGCTGGGGCATCGTTAAAGTTTTGTTTTTGGCCAAAAATTCACGAACAAGCAATGAAGTGTGAGCAGGTGCATTATCGTGGTGCAAAATCCATGAATTGTTTTGCCACAAATCCGGGCGTTTTTTTTCGGATTGCTTCACGCAAACGGCGTTGAACTTGTAGGTAGTACTCCTTATTGATTGTTTGACCTTGTGGCAAGAATTCATGATGCACTATGCCATTAAAATCGAAGAACACAGTGAGCATAACCTTCACATTCGACCGCACTTGTAGAGCCTTTTTCGGTCTTGGCGATCCAGAATGCCTCCACTGGGACGATTGAGCCTTAGTTTCGACATCATATCCGTAAACCCATGTTTCGTCACCTGTTATAACACGTTTCAGTAGATCCGCATCGTTGTCGACTTCATTGAGTGACTCTTGAGCAACTTCCATTCTCCGCTGTTTTTGTTCGAAATTCAACAATTTTGGAACAAATTTTGCTGCCACACGTTTCATACCCAAAACATCCGAAAAAATTTCATGGCATGAGCCAATTGATATGGCAACATCATCAGCGACTTCTCTGATTGTGATTCGGCGATCGTTCATAACCATTTCTTTCACTTTTTTCACGTTTTCATCGGTTGTTGATGTGCTTGGACGTCCAGATCGTTCGTCATCTTCAACGTTTTCGCGGCCATCTTGGAAACGCTTATACCACTCGTAAATCCTTGTTTTACTCATAGCAGACTCACCATATGCCTTTATTAACATTTCACACACTTTATTTCATTTTTTACGCAAAATTTAATACAAATTCTTTGATCCATTTTTTTTAACAAACAAAAATCGCCAAGCTCGAAAAACACGTCTAACCTTAACGGCTGCCACTTAAGAAGTAAACAATGAATATTACTGAAAATTTTATCGTACTTCAGGGGCATGTGTACCAACATAATAAAAAAAAAAATTTTACAATCAGACTCTCCAAACCCGCGAAATTTAAAAATTCCCGTTACTTTTTGAACACACCTCGTATGTTTGAAGCATAGGAGAAATTGTAATTGTCACAAGATGATCTTCGAGAGATAAATATGATCCATCCAGTAATGGGTACTTCAATCTAGGAAACTTAAATGTTCTCCCTTGAAACTCAAAATACGTTTTACTCTCTTAATAGTTATTTATTTAACAAGTGTGGAAAGTAGTACTTTTCCTCACACGAGGCAGGTTTGCACGCAGAGCGAGCGAAGCGAGGCGAGTGCAAGTGCAAATTGACGAGTGTGAGGAAAATAGTTTACACTCGAGTTAAATATTATATTTTTTCTGCAACCATTAGATCTATTAACTAAAAAAAAAAAAAAAACTAAACAGGAATCACTAGAATCCATTTTAAATTTCTATAAGGTAACACTATAACCTTTTTAACTGTTATAATTAAAAATATCTAATTATTTATTAAAATATTATTTTTATTTCTATATTCCTTTCAATGTTTTTAATATTCGTTTTTTAATTATTTAGTTATGTAAAATAAGCTTATTAAAGTTTTACAGAAAATATTTAATAACAAAACTTCTTATATCAAGGAAGCACAATAAAGTTTTTCCACTCACTAGTGAGGAAAGTGACACTAATGGGAATTTTTCCCCATTAGTGAGGTAAAGTTGGGCATTACACAGCTGATTTTAAGTGAGTAATGAGAACATTTCTACATGGTTGCAGAAAATGTACATACACACTGTACTATCAAAAAGGATACTTGTAGGTAGGTATCGATATTCGATTGTATATATTTCTAGGAGAGTGGGTAGACAATCTCCTAGAAATATCTATAATGCATTCAAATTTCATACGAAAAACATATTAAATAAAAGTTTCGGATTTGGAGGAATAAAATGAATTATAAGGTTGTAACAAGTATTAGGCTTCTTCAAGTCAATCTCTAACAAAGAGAAAAAAATTCCTTAATTGAATGGCTACTTAAGGTTGAGATATGAATTATGCCGGTTCTAAATTCTAAACAAGTGATTAATTTGATGATTGTCGTTTTTGAAAAAGTGTTTGCACACAGGGAGTGATTACTTTCCAAAAGTTTACTTTTTTTTCGAACTGATGAAACCTCAAAACATGTATTTCCCTATTTTAGTTGGATTTCGAAAAGTTTATATAATTGTAAAACTACAGGGAAGGGATTAGCTAAATGTTGTTTGGCTGGGAATCTCTTTTATCAGGATAGACAAATTTCTTCCAAAAACTTTAATTTTTTCACTCAAAAGTTTGGCTGCCTTCATCTTTATTTGTAATTGTAAATTTCACTGTTTAAATTTAAAACGAACATGTCGACTTTTTATATTATTTAGTGCATTCGAACGAAGGGAAGGCAACGTTAAAATATATTTGAACTTCTATTTTGGTCGCACGTTCAAGGACATTGCAATACTTTTAGTATACTGAGCTGGTTTCGCTTTCATCTACTCTTTTCTATTTACGAATCATTTCTCTCTCATCCTTTTAAATACTCCCTGGAATTTCGGGTATCACTTTTTATTATTATTACGTAACTGTACGAGTTTGAGATAGTGAACAAGTTAGTTGAACACCATAGTTTTGTTTGTTTTTTTTTAAAAGCAGTTGTTTGTTTTACTATGGAAGACGAAAAGTTAATTGTTTAGTCTGCTATCTGTATTTTGTTAAAAGAACGAAACAAAACAGACTTGATTTGAACATTATCACACAAGTTTAAATGAATACAGGAACTAGTAGATTATAACCGTTGTTCTGTTCGTGACACGACCATCCGAAATAATTAAATTAAATCCATTTAACTTAAAACAATAACAATAAAAAAAAAAGTGCAATTACTTTATAATGGATTATTTGAAAGACTCATTAAAGAGAACGTCCAGAAATGAATGATTTTCAAACTTCCAACCCTTTCTGGTAGACTGCAACTCTTACCCCTCTAGCCACTTTTTCGTCAGACAATGCGTAATATCGCCAGACAATAGGTTAATTTGAGTTCTCTTCTATCTTCAATCAGGAGATGCCAATTCGAGTATTTTTCTCGTTCTTGAACTCAAATTTAATACAAACAAAGTTTCAAATTCACTAAAAAATTTAATTAACTTTGTAAAAACTTCAAAAAGCAATATTTTATTTTATTTTATTTATTTATAATGCTTTATAGAAATTACATTCTGTAGCAAAGAGCAAGAGAGTTGGCCTCTGCTAAACAATAAAAAATACATTGGAAACAAAGATAAAATAAAATACAAAAAATAATGAAATTTTCATAAGAAACAAAAATATAAATATTACAAGAGCAAAAAACAAAAATTCAAATGACAATATTAATTAGTGTTGGTGCTAATCCCTTCATATAATTAAGTGGTTACTGAAAATTCAAATTTATTTCTAGAAAGAGATATCCTTATAGCTACCAAAAATACAGTTAACAAATTTTAATCTCTCATCCAACGCGCCTGCCAAATAATAAAAAATACTTTTCAATTTTAAATTGTCAACAATATCAAATAGTGAGAGGAAGGGATCAGAACTGGCAATTAAATACTTGTGAAGCCATTTCTCCCTTAACTTTCCATAATAAGAACAGCTTAGGACAAAATGTGAAACATCATCTTTTTGATTACTAAAACAAGTAAAACAGGTTCTATTAGGATAGAAATGGTGTTTCACACCATTGTACAGAACGGTTGGATACTTATTGCTAATTACTCTAAACTGAACAATTACTTTGGTCATAACAAAATTACAATTAAGATTAATAAGCGCATTATTCTGCCCTAGAGCACATAATAATCGGTAATTTGGATTGTATGTTGAGTTGATTACCACATCGATATCCCTACTGAAACTATTATTAGAAAATTTTAAATTGAGGTCTTTTAGATGACAACTATCCGCGTATTGCATCTGCCATACGTCCTGAGCTCCAATGGAGAACAGTAGGTCCCTCAGGGAACCAGCCCAATTAAAGGGAACATCAGAGTTAGGCAAAAGTTCCACAAGTCTGGAATAACACTTTCTCAGCAATGAATCGTTATCCGCGGATAGCAATTTAACCCAGAATTTCAAAACTCTACTAAAGACTCTGACCTTAATGTGGAGACACTCAGATTCGAGGCGGACATAACTATCAGGTGTGTGAAGTGGAAGATTCAGGAGCAACTTCAAAAATTTTAACTGAACGCGTTCAACTTGAGCAAAATAATTTAGCGCCCAGATTTCTGAGGAGTATAAGAGCACGGAAGAGATCATACTGTTATAAAGAAGCATTTTAGATTTCCAACTGTCAGATTTGTAATATGATAGAACGTTTAAAACTCTTGGTATCGCAACAGAGCTCTTGGAAACAAAAAACTCGCATGCTAATCTGAATTTGCCCGAGGAAGCAAGAGGTACACCTAGGTATGTGAAGTTACTTCTAACTTTTATTGGGATACCATTATATGTAAAAGAGGAGTGTTTCCTGATGCGGCCAGCTCTGTTAAATGGTACTATAACTGTTTTTGAGGTATTCACTACAAGCTCATTTCTTTCGCAGAACTTAGCCAGTAACGAAAGTTTAAATTGGGCATCATGCCACGAATATGCAAAGATAGCCAGATCATCGGCGTACAGCAACATCAGCAGGTCTGACTCGTTATTGATGCTAATACCAGTAGCCCCATTAGAACGGAAAAAGTCCACAATGTCACTAATAAAGAGTGAGAATAGCAGAGGACTGAGCTTTTCCCCCTGAAGAACCCCTCTATCGACCTTTATTTTCCTAGATTGAGTGGCTTGTTGATCAATGAAAACAACAGCATTATCATAAATTTTTTTAATCAATCTTATACATTTCGAACTAATTCCTAGATCAAATAGCTTAAGCCAAAGAAGGTCATGGGACACAGAGTCAAAGGCTTTCATAAAATCTACAAAGATGACCCATACTTGACTGTTTTTCAACCTTAACTGAATATTAATAGCAGAGTTCAGAACAAAAATAGCATCAACGCAACTCTTGCCGGCTCTAAAGCCGTATTGTTCTATAGGTAGCACCTCATTCGATTCAACCCAACTACTAAGTCGATTATTTAAAATTATTATTACGTAACTGTACGAGTTTGAGATAGTGAACAAGTTAGTTGAACACCATAGTTTTGTTTGTTTTTTTTTAAAAGCAGTTGTTTGTTTTACTATGGAAGACGAAAAGTTAATTGTTTAGTCTGCTATCTGTATTTTGTTAAAAGAACGAAACAAAACAGACTTGATTTGAACATTATCACACAAGTTTAAATGAATACAGGAACTAGTAGATTATAACCGTTGTTCTGTTCGTGACACGACCATCCGAAATAATTAAATTAAATCCATTTAACTTAAAACAATAACAATAAAAAAAAAAGTGCAATTACTTTATAATGGATTATTTGAAAGACTCATTAAAGAGAACGTCCAGAAATGAATGATTTTCAAACTTCCAACCCTTTCTGGTAGACTGCAACTCTTACCCCTCTAGCCACTTTTTCGTCAGACAATGCGTAATATCGCCAGACAATAGGTTAATTTGAGTTCTCTTCTATCTTCAATCAGGAGATGCCAATTCGAGTATTTTTCTCGTTCTTGAACTCAAATTTAATACAAACAAAGTTTCAAATTCACTAAAAAATTTAATTAACTTTGTAAAAACTTCAAAAAGCAATAAGTTAAAAAGAAAATGCACAAATTAAAAGATGAGACTATTAAAGAAAATCTAATTTTATATTAAATGCCAAAAACAAAAGAAAATTTATAGGGTGAGACAAGAATTAGCAGGCCGCGACAGGCAAGAACATGTCTCCTACGTCCAGTGCCGCATATGTGTAATTTCATTCAGGCGAAAAACTAGGTAGAGGTGGAAAAATTGCAGTCTACCAGAAAGTGGTGAAATTCATTCATTTCTGGACGTTCTTTTTAATGATTCTTTCAAGTAATCGATTATAAAGGTGCGATCCAAGTCGCCGGCGATATGTACTTTAACTTTTTTGGTTACAAGCATTTATTTCAAAAATTACTTGCTTATACATGCTCAAGTTTTTCTTATATTGTTATGAACAAAATAAAATATCTTCTTCTTTCGCACACCAGACCTATTTTAGGGGAAATCATCCCGCAATGAACGCAATGAGCATTACATATCCCCGGGGGCTTGTTAGGCAGTTAACGTGTTAAACGTACAAAGAAACCTGTAGTATAAAATAACTTCAGGTGAGCTAATTTCTGTTATTGCTGCAAAAAAAACAATTTGCAAATGGAACCAATTATATGAAGAAAGCGCTAATACATTTAAAGAAAATATTTTCAAGTTATTATAACTAAATATAAAAGTAACTGAGCGGTAGCTCTATGAATGTGGTAACTTCATGACCTTACGTTTCCCAAAATTTGAAGATAATTCTGAGGTCCCCTGAATTATGGCTGAAGCCCCCCCAGGGGCCATTAAGCCATACGTTAAAAAAATACTGATTTCACACAAAATCATATAAAATTTATTTAAAAAAAATAAAGTATATAGATTTCCTTCGCACTGTTATTCCATTGACAGCCTGTCTAACCAAGTGCCTTCGAAAACTCGAATCATAGTACCTAAGCTTGAATTCTACACCTGTTCTTGTCCAGCATTAAAATCTCTATCTCATGTTACGTAATGGTAATTTTGTCACTATTCTATCCACATAGCTTTCCATGTGAGCTATACTCACAAGTTCAGTTACCTAGCTTTTAGATCGTTGTACAATAATATATTAATTTAGAGGTGGCAAATCAACAGGCCCATTTTCACTGCCCTGTTACCACAAATTGTTTAAGAAAATCTTGGGATGGATGTAAAAGCTGTGTAATAATTCTTGGGAGATTACAATTCGTTCGAGCAAAATTTCTTATTATTTTTGCTGACTTACTGATCCTTGTTCTGTAGAGTGATTTGTAGTTGCTTAAGAAGTGAATTATCATTTTTAAAACTCCTCGGTTTTGGGTTTAAACAATTACAAAAACGAGTAACGAAACAAATAAACAAATAATAAAACCAAAACAGTCGCATTTTTTACTCACGGATTGTATCGTATATATTTATTTTTTATTCTTCGATTTAGAAAAGGGTGAAAAAAGAACCATATTTTTGTTTGCTAAAACTTGCAATTCAGTAAAAATGAATAAATAAATACTCATACGAATATATGAATTTGAGTACATTGAATGGAAATATGGGCAGAATGTGGTTAGAGTATAGGGAGCAGACAGGATATGGGAGTTGAAATGTCAGATAGGAGACCCCTCCCAGATCGATCACAGCTCCATGTTTACACCTTATTACTTCTACCCTACTCTTTCACATTTTATTTCTATTTTTTCACTTCCGTTTTCGAGAACATGTTCTCTGCTGCTCATCATGTATTAAATCAACCAAAAGTTAAAAGCAAAAATAAGATATATTTCCGGTTTTATTCTCATGAATCCGCTTTTAGTTTACGTGATTCCAATCAAAGGATTTCATTCCTGAAATAAGTGATTCAAGAAGATGTTAAAAACACATATCTCCGGAAGATATCCTCTCTTCTTCTTCTTCTTTGTCTTCGCTCTTATACCTTTCAGCGTCGAGCTTTAGATAACTTAGGCCATTAACCAACTTCTCTGTTATTAGCTAATTTCGGATAGAAGACCTAGTCTGACCTCGCTTTTGTGCCAATCGCCCGATGTAATCCAAATAGCCCAATCTTGGTCTGCGGCCTTCTGATTTGGCCTCCATCAAGCATCTAATCTTCTCCTCTTCACTTCTCCTGCAGACCTGGCCAAACCACCCCAACTGCCGATTCCCCAACCTGGTTACGAAGGGTTCAGTACCTCTAAGCTGCTCCTTAAATTTCATTTCTAATTTTATCACGCTTAGTTTTCCCTTCGACCCGGCGGAGAAATCTCATTTCGGCAGCTGTAACCCGGCTTGCATGCTTATCCATCACAGTCCACGATTCTGCCCCATACTGAAGAAGAGGTAAAGTAAACGGTCTTAAAGACGGTCATTTTTAGTTTTTTGCTGAACCTATCTTTTACCGACCACAGTATTCCTAATCAGACCATAGGCTTTATTGGCCACACCCACCCGATTCAGCACCTCCTGATCAATTCTGCCATCCCGACTAAACAAGACTCCAAGGTACCTAAACTTCTCTACCTGTTCCATGAATCACACTCCACTCGGATTGATTCCTGTGTCCTTCCAACGTGCGTCACCTTGCTTTTACTCACGTTTAGCGCCATTCCTTTCCATTTGAGCACTTCTTACTATTCAGCTACTGAACTCAGCTGGAATTCGCTAACAGAACCACGTCGTCCGCGAAGAGAAACTATTGAGCATATATCGGCCTCATTCTCCAGTTTACCTTTACTTGGGGTGCTCTTCTTTTACACATTTTATGTATTTCGTCCATGAAAAGAAGTCCTCTCTTCATATGACTTAAAACGCTAACCAGCCAGAATTTCTTTAGATTAGGAAATTATTGACAAATTTTGATTTGAATTCAAACACTTACAGGGGATACCCTTAGCAACACCCAAGTACTGAATACTCTGTCTTGCCAATTCCTTAATTAGACCTATCTTCCTCACGTTATTATTCTCTGACAGCATCATTCTTATATATTTTTAATACCTCATAAATTTCTCATTAAATAAATCTTTAGCTCCTTCGAAAGGCTTTCTTTTCCGTTTCCTTTCTAAGCAGTACTTTATTTATTTAAAGGAAATAAAGAGTACCTCAATATATAACAATAAAATCACTACTAAATACTTATAGATAGAACTCATCGGGAAGTACGTATTTCTTATACGTAATCATTTCCCTTGTGATTGAACATTTAAAGTGGCACTGCTGACAATAGATCCATTATATTGCAAGGGGAAGAAAGATGGATTCATGAAGATTCTCAGGTAACGGGATGGTAGATAATAATGGGAAAAAATAAGTGAATAAAAACATCTGTCTGCTTTAAGACACTTTTTATTTTGTTTCTCTAACTAGCTAAAGGAAGTAATGCAATCATTTAATCCCCAAGCTTGGAAAAAAAGGTTTTTACAAAATATGTGTACAAACTGAATAATGTTGGACACAATGAAATGCTTTTTAATTTGAAGTTCTTAAGAAAATTAGAACGTTAAGAATTCTAGTAATATTTAACATTTAAAGTATGGTACCCAACACAGTAAAATAATTTCAAAGATAATGGAAAAGTTGAATGATAAAGTCACAAAAAATATTTAGTAAATACGAAAAATGCTTGAAAAAAAATTCAAGAAAATAAGAAAAATGAGTAAGAACCTTGCGTTTACAAAGCAGTAAAGAGTTATGTAGAATGTTCTACATCTAATTTACAATATGGAGGCCAATTTAAGCATTCAACAATTTCGGCCAGTTAGCATAGACCTTCCACGCAAACCCACCCCCCTGCTATTTGTATTTTATTAAGAAAAACCTATGGATAGAATTACCTTGACCTTAAATGTGGAAAATACTATGGTCGCTTTGAAAATTTTATTTAATAAAAATCAATATTTGTTTTCATTTAGAACATTCTAGAGGTAGCAATTTGTAAGAAGTAGTTTACTGATTCGACAAGGTATTTATTCTATTCAAGTACCCGTTGCCAATAACTCCAACAATATTATTGACGCATAGTAGCTCACTTAATACAAAAAATCGTTTTTCAATAGTTAATTTTTTGTTTTCACCTAACAAATCTGTAAATCTACTACAATATTTTTTCGATATCTTGATAGTTATTCAAGAAGAATGTGGTACAAAATATAAAAAAAATTAAATTCTTCAAACTGGAATTGTCAAAACTTTTAGAAACGGAGGCTACTTTAAAATAAATCAGCGACATTTTTCCCACAGCTGTCCTATCCTGAAGTAAGTTCAAAGTACAAAAATATAAAAAATAAAAAAGTGAAAATGGAGAAACTGAACAAAAAAGATCTGAATGCTCAAGTTCTTGAATTATTTTTGAAAATAGAAAAGTAGTTCTTATCCCAGACTGTTATTTTTATTCCAGAAGGTTATTCCTGCTACAGTTCAGATGCCGTAGCTGTTGTAGGAGCCGCTGCTGACCTACTTTGATGAAAATATTTCGCATTAGAAATAAAATCCAAAACTAAAGTGGGCATCGAATCCATCCCAACTCATAACACCTACAGAAGGACCGTAATCCAAACTATTTTGAAGGTAAAATGAGACAGTGGTGTCTTTTTCCTAACGCTAGACCACAAATCAGTGACCAGTGGCTGCAGCTATTAGTATAATCTGCAAAATTTACTTTCTATAGGTTGTGAATAAAAACAAAAAAAAATTGAAAGATGTTTGTTTAATTTAAACTTCACTAAAAGTAAACTAATCTGGGTTTATTTGGTTTAAGCTTTGCGTCAGGTTTTGAATTGATTTATTTCAAACTTATAACGGACGGCAAGTGTAAAGTTTCCCAAGATGAGATGGGTTGCAGCTTTAGGAAAAGCTCGGAAGGAAGTTTTCAGCTTCGATGGCTCTTCTGCTACATTATTTATTTACTTCTTACCTTCCCGCCATGGTTCAGACGTCGACTGAAATGGGGTTAGGTGAGGAGGTAGAACGAAGCGAATAGAACAATATTCTTTGTCTAAAAGCCGGAATAAAGGTCTTAACAAACTCCTGAGGAAGAAGCGGATGCAGAGGAAGACATTTTAGGTTGCAGCGGTTAGAGATGGCCGATCTTAGGACCTCCCACGGCTAAATCTTCAGTTCGGCACTTCAAGTCAGATCGGGTTGCTCTATACATATATCGATTAAGTTCATTCAAGTTTGGTTCATTGTGGTTTCTGTGGTGTCCGTTGTTTTACGAGAGGATAGTGCTGTCTACGAGTTCTATTGAAATGAAATACAGTAAATTTTTAGGGATTTCCTCCCCAGTTCTTACAAAATGGAGATTGACAGCTTTGTTATTCAAGGAACTATCCTTTTTTATGATTTAATTACTGTTCGCGCCTGATAATTTTATTACTTCTTCCACAATTAAATATAATTTCTACTCTAACAATGTGTTACAAATGACCCAAAATGATTTTTTTTTTAAATTTTATTTACGTGTAAATATATGGCTTTACATCATCTATAAAAAAGAAGAAGAATATTGGCCGTATAAAGTTTAACCCTGTATTATATTACGGAGATATATGATAGTTTGTGGCTTGTTGTGTATCTTTACTAAAATAACGCTCATTCAATTTCATTAAAGGAAAAATTCTACGTAATCTGAAGAAATTATGTAAGAGGTTGTCGGGAATTTTAATTCTTTTACTTCGTTGGTTGATTTATTAAGGCTAATACAGCTATTAATCTTAGGATTCAAGATTTGCAAGAAACCGGCCAAATAAAAAACAAACTCGTCTTCTTGCCAACGTTTCGACAAATATATTGTCCTCTTCAGGGCGTGGCTATGCGGGTTGGTTGAGTTACAGAAGTTGTTTCTCTTACATTGATCCTACAGAAAATGATGATAGTAGTAAAGTGTCTACTTCCGGTAAAAATTCAGGTTAACAAAAAAAACCCAACTAAGTAGGCAGTGGTAAGAGAAAGTCGTGTGAGTGTGCTCAATAGATTTATCCTAAAATAGTTCCATTAGAATGTATAGTGTAATTTAAGGTGACTACTTCCGGTAAAAATTCTGGTTAACAAGAAAACGCAACTACCTTAGCAGTGGTAAGAGAAAGTCGTATGAGTGTGCTTAATGAATTTATTCTAAAATAGTTCCATTAGAACATTCTAATTCTATATTAGAACATTCTATACATAGTGTAATTTAAAGAGACTATTTCCAGTAAAAATTCTAGTTAACAAGAAAACGCAACGACCTTAGCAGTGGTAAGAGAAAGTTGTGTGAGTGTGCTCAATAGATTTATCCTAAAATAGTTCCGTTAGAATGTAATGTGTAATTTAAAGAAACTACTTCCGGTAAAAATTCTGGTTAACAAAGAATGTAATGTGTAATTTACAGAAACTACTTCCGGTAAAAATTCTGGTTAACAAGAAAATCCTACTAAAACAGGTAGTGGTAAGAGAAAGTCGTGTGAGTGTGCTCAATAGATTTATCCTAAAATAGTTCCGTTAGAATGTAATGTGTAATTTAAAGAAACTACTTCCGGTAAAAATTCTGGTTAACAAGAAAATCCTACTAAAACAGGTAGTGGTAAGAGAAAGTCGTGTGAGTGTGCTCAATAGATTTATCCTAAAATAGTTCCGTTAGAATGTATTGTGTAATTTAAAGAAACTACTTCCGGTAAAAATTCTGGTTAACAAAGAATGTAATGTGTAATTTACAGAAACTACTTCCGGTAAAAATTCTGGTTAACAAGAAAATCCTACTAAAACAGGTAGTGGTAAGAGAAAGTCGTGTGAGTGTGCTCAATAGATTTATCCTAAAATAGTTCCGTTAGAATGTAATGTGTAATTTAAAGAAACTACTTCCGGTAAAAATTCTGGTTAACAAAGAATGTAATGTGTAATTTACAGAAACTACTTCCGGTAAAAATTCTGGTTAACAAGAAAATCCTACTAAAACAGGTAGTGGTAAGAGAAAGTCGTGTGAGTGTGCTCAATAGATTTATCCTAAAATAGTTCCGTTAGAATGTAATGTGTAATTTAAAGAAACTACTTCCGGTAAAAATTCTGGTTAACAAGAAAATCCTACTAAAACAGGTAGTGGTAAGAGAAAGTCGTGTGAGTGTGCTCAATAGATTTATCCTAAAATAGTTCCGTTAGAATGTATTGTGTAATTTAAAGAGACTACTTCCGGTAAAAATTCTGGTTAACAAGAAAAACCTACTAAAACAGGTAGTGGTAAGAGAAAGTCGTGTGAGTGTGCTCAATAGATTTATCCTAAAATAGTTCCGTTAGAATGTATGGTGTAATTTAAAGAAACTACTTCCGGTAAAAATTCTGGTTAACAAGAAAATCCTACTAAAACAGGTAGTGGTAAGAGAAAGTCGTGTGAGTGTGCTCAATAGATTTATCCTAAAATAGTTCCGTTAGAATGTAATGTGTAATTTAAAGAAACTACTTCCGGTAAAAATTCTGGTTAACAAGAAAATCCTACTAAAACAGGTAGTGGTAAGAGAAAGTCGTGTGAGTGTGCTCAATAGATTTATCCTAAAATAGTTCCGTTAGAATGTATTGTGTAATTTAAAGAGACTACTTCCGGTAAAAATTCTGGTTAACAAGAAAAACCTACTAAAACAGGTAGTGGTAAGAGAAAGTCGTGTGAGTGTGCTCAATAGATTTATCCTAAAATAGTTCCGTTAGAATGTATTGTGTAATTTAAAGAGACTACTTCCGGTAAAAATTCTGGTTAACAAGAAAAACCTACTAAAACAGGTAGTGGTAAGAGAAAGTCGTGTGAGTGTGCTCAATAGATGTTAAATAATTAATTGAAAATAAATTTATTGCCAACTGAGCCGAAAATTGCCGACAAAAACCGACGGCATTCGGCTTGTTAAAGAGAAGAGAGAGAATTGCGATATAAAAATCACGGCTAAGGCTGGATGGGTTAGAGATCCAGTAATTCCTAGAATTTTGGCCCGTCTAACCCATCGTGCCTTGATGGCATAGGTTTGGACTGACTTTACAGCTCTGTACTGAGTTTTTCTGCTACATCTCAGGAACGGAAAATCGTAGAGAGTTCAAATTTGATATTTCGTTCAAGTAACACCTGCGGAAGCGACAATAAATTTTTGGTCAAAATAAGTTCACCGGAAGTACCTCTTTACTGAATGGATTTTTCACTTTTTTATCTTTTTCAAAAAAACCGCTTCTTGGATTTACTTTAAACTTGGTATAATTTTAGCTTACAAGTAGCTCTATAACTTTTATAGGAAACATTTTTCTGGAATACGTCGATTAAGGGCACTTTTGGGGGAGGGGGTGGTTAGGCTGTCCGTTAGAATGCTAGTTCACTTTAATAAGTGGACTTACTCTTTATGGAAGGCTATTCTTTACTGAACTGATATTTTGTTTTTTGAGAGAGATATCAATGTTAAGCAAAACAGATTAGGCGTTGATTTAGAGAACAAAATTAATCGTTGAAAACACTTGGGATACAAATCTGTTAATTAATTTTTTAAATTTACCAAAGCATAAATTCCTCAGGGCTCATTTACAAAACGCACTGAAACTAGAAAATCAAACTAATAACTTGGCCTTGAACTTTTTGCTAAAAGAAATGTAATAAAAATTAATTATTTCAAACTCAATATCTAAGAAATAGCGTGCCCATAAAAGACCTTGATAACAGAAAAGCCATGCAACGTATAATTTTAATAAATTAACCTAATAAAACAAAAAATAAAAATAAAAATAATGAAGATTTCCAACTATTTCGTGCGCGTAATCATATACTCAAATCGAATATTATTATTAAAATTTTAAATAGAATTATTGTCACTGTTTTTGTTCTGTTTGTAACTAAAAATCGAACTGATGGTCGAATAGGCAATTATTAAGTAGAACGAAATATTTAAATTAATGCTGTTTGGTTACATAAAGAATCACTTACATGTGATTAACAAAAAAAAAAAAAAATCTAAAATTAATGGTTTTTATTTTTAAATTGACAAACTGCAAAATAAAATATATTAGTGTATAAATTTGGAGTGAACTAGTTGAAGATAATGTTATTGATGGGTGAATTTATTGATTAAAACTTTTAATTCCAATCCGTTCGAAAACATAACTAATGCATATTATTACGAGTTCTGTTACGTAGACTAGTGTCCACTCATGTCGTCCAACACATTGTGAATCATTTGGACAATGCACCTAAATATAGGAAGTTTATGAACGGAGGGTGGTAGATAGCATTGGGGAATTGTATGCAACTTACCAATGACCAATATTAATATTGTACAACTGGCATTTCTAATCAGAGCAATCTGCCAATTAAATCTGCAATATAATCATGTAGCCCAAACTTGCATATGTTATCTTGGTGAATTTATATTCAACTATTAGAACCATACAAATAGAACCATAATTTTGGTTTGGCGTTTGGTTTTTTCAAAGTGTGCTAGCTATTTTGTTTTACTTATTTTACTTTCTCAAATCCCACATGAGAAACACCCAATTTATTTTGTAAAACCTCATTTCCTCTTAGATTTTTTTAAAATCCGTATTCTTCCATTGCTTTCAATGCACCTATTTTCAGCTGAAAGAACTGCACATGGTTTGGAATAGCACACTATCCTAGGAAATGTTACAAATAAAAGTGAGAAAGACTTACATGCTAAATAGTGTACGAAGATTAAAGAAAGTACGATAGAATCAACTTAACTAAAGTTAGTGCATTCTATGGCTCTTCATTTTTGAGATATTTTGTTTACATTTACCATAAACCCTGGTCAAAATATTTTTTTCTACAACCATGTAGGAATGTTCTCATTACTCAATTAAAATCAGCTGTGTAATGCCCAACTTTACCTCACTAGTGGGGAAAAATTCCCATTAGTGTCACTTTCCTCACTAGTGAGTGAAAAAACTTTATTGAGCTTCCTTGATATAAGAAGTTTTGTTAGTAAATATTTTCTGTAAAACTTTAATAAGCTTATTTAACGTAACTAAATAATTAAAAAACGAATAATAAAAAAATTGAAAGGAATATAGAAATAAAAATAATATTTTAATAAATAATTAGATATTTTTAATTATAACAGTTAAAAAGGTTATAGTGTTACCTTATAGAAATTTGAAATGGATTCTAGTGATTCCTAACCCTAATAACCGTAATGGTTGCAGAAAAAATATAATATTTAACTCGAGTGTAAAGTATTTTCCTCACACTCGGCAATTTGCACTTGCACTCGCCTCGCTTCGCTCGCTCGTGTGAGGAAAAGAACTACTTTCCACACTTGTTAAATAAATAACTATTCTTACTCAACGAACCAGAGAAAACTTATTTTGAAAATTTTACACGATTACGAGGTTACAGGGAAGGTTATAAAACTAGAACCTACAAAATTCTTGTTTGGAACCTTGTCTAATTTTCTTTATTAAATATTAAAGAAATAAGTGTATTTTTTTTTAAGCTAAATATATTTTTTCCTGAAAGAAGAATAATAATAAAAAAAAATTGTAATAAAACAGGTGAGTTAGTGGCTTTTTCTTATTTCTTTCTTTTTTAAAAAGAATTTACGTTAGTTGTGGGATAAGAGGGCTCGGCAAGGGCGAATGGGAAGGTCTCTCCTCGTTAGAAAGGCGAACAAAAACTTTTATTATTAGTTTACAAGTTTTTTAATTCTTCCCAAAGTTCATTTCTTATTTTCCTTTATACATATAATTCACAGTGCCTTATTATAACTTTCTCTATGTACAAAGAAATATGAAAATCTTGGTAAGATATACTAGCATGGAAGAAATATTATAATAATAATAATAATAAAACACTCTGAAAACCAGCGAGCAAATAATTTTGTTTGTTTTTATAAATAATTTGGAATGCTTTTGATGATATTTATATTTATTAAATAAAAAAAATTACTACTAACTTTCTCTGAAAGCAATAATTACGTACAAATCTTACTCGGACAGGACTTCTTTGTTCCAGCATTACGCGATAATTCCAACTACCCAAGGTCAAACGTTTGACACGGGATCCACAAACATTGCAAGAACTGAAAAACGCTACTACCCACTTGAGAGAATCCTTAACAGATAATCAATATTTACACAGATTTAGATTGACGGGCTCGCATTGTGGTGTTCAGCCAAGCATTGGCAACCCCAACCAACTCAATAGAGAACCATTCACTCCAAAATCTAAAAGTAACTTTTGCTCCAGACAAAATGCAAGAACGCATTTTCGCTCAAGCAACCCTTTACATTGATCAATTACTCTCTAACACTTCTTGACATTCCAAAACCGACTGTGTCAGAGGCCACGCTTTGTGGTAGAGAACAATAATTGACTTCATTGGATGGCCAGCAAATGAATGTATGGTAAGTCTTTCACAACTCATTGCAGGAACAATTGCACCTGCATTTTTAAATTTCATTTAAAATCAGCAATATTTCACGCTTATATTAAGGAAAATTGTCCAAATTTTAGAATTATTCAAAATTGAGGATCCAATTATCTTGGATGAGATTGGTAAAAATTAATTAAAATCTAAAATTGTACTGCTGAAAGTTGTAAAAAAAATGTCTGTATGACTCAATTTGTTTACGGAGCAGACTTGAATGTAATTTTTGCAATTCACAATTTAAGGAAATATATTTTGGATAAGAATTATTTGAGAATGCCCAGAACAGCTATCTAAAATTTAAGGGACCATGGAAATTTGTATAAATGACAGATAAATAGTATAGAAAAAAAAAAATCCGCAAAGGGATTTTTTGAACATGTCCTTGAATTAGATCATTCCAGGATTGGCGAATTGCCAATGGGTGTTCGTTTATTTTATGCGTCTCTCAGTTAGTATTTATTCTCTGTTATAGATTTCTGTTTTAGCCATTTTTCACGTACATACGAGTATGTGTGGCCCTCGAAAAAGAAAAAAAGTATGTTTAAATTTTTATGTATTTTAAGTTTGTATTTAAATTTATTGTTCTCTCTTTTATTTTTATGTATTTTGCCACTTCTTTATACTAAAAGATTTGTTAAAGACAGGAGATGTTTCAGGCTTTTATTTCCTAGAAAACGATTCCTCGCTGAATTTTTCAATGTTAGATGGCGTATTTGTTTATATTTGTTGCTGAATTAAATTTATTATTAATATTTTGGTTATAATAAGAATATTTTAATTGCTAAAATTCTTTTAAAACAAACATTAACTTCTCAATCTGATCTCATTACAATTCCATTTTCAAGTTTCTATTTGAAATGATTATTTAGATGACCTAATTGTTGCAATGTAGTTGGATGTGATGCAGATTATAGATTGGCTTGTAGATCATAAAAGCTACTTCAACGAAGTTCTTCAAGCATCCCGCTATCAATCCCAATAAATTGTTGACAATTTTTCAAGATTTCAATTTAAAGCGAAGTAATAGGATCCTACGTTCGAACAAAATCTAATGAGAAATATTCATTCTAGCCTCCCCTTTTCCCTCTGCATTTCTCTCAGAATTTTTCAAAACAGATTTAGGCTTAGAAATATAAAAAGGTGAAGGAGTTTGTAGTATTTATATTATTTTTTATTGCGAATTACACAAGAATTACGAGTTACACAAGAAACACAAAATGCCTCCGCTAAGTGGTTCATATTTACCAGTAATAACACTCTTTTGTAACTTTCACCCAATCGCCATTCTTCTTCTAAGAACTCTTAGGAGAAAATAATAAACCTGGAACTTCAGAAAATGAGAAAAAAATGAACTTGTGGTCAATATACCAAACTTTTTTTGGAACAATACTCGTGAGGATTCGGTCAACGCTAATTTTTCGCCAAAAACTCACTAAATCTATAGTTATCTCCACTGGACAATATCGTTGATATCCGCCTGTTTTAACTGTGTCCGAATCAGTCAGGAAATTTAGATCAAGACAGTAATATTGGCGGAAGTCCAATCCTTCACACCAAACTGAAGAATAAACCCCTTATGGAGAATGAAAATCCAGTACCGATCAAATACAGAAAAATACATGCGTTCAACGATAAATAAACAATTATACAAAAAATTAATTAATATAAAAAAAAATATAATAAAAAAACGGGGTCGTTTAACAAAATGTTTTATACAATGGCTTGCCCTGAAAAAGTCTATATATTTGTCAAAACGTGAGCGAAAATTTAGGTTTGAGATTTAATGATCGAATCTTCGTTACTAGTAATCCAAAAAAAAAATAAACTACCTGCAGTCACAAAGAAATGATAACAGAAACTTCTTCGCACTCTAGATTTTCCTAATCTTATAATGTACTAAGAGCGAATAAGTAATGTTAAGAGCGAAGATACTGAGGAAAGATTACATCTCCTCCTAATACTTCTAATTAAGTGCGAAGCAGCATGTTTGTTAGTCCGAGGAAATGAGGCAATGGAAATAAGGTTTGGTTATCTAGTATTCCGCAAAGTAAGGAAATGAAAGTGACCAAGATATCACGCTGTAAAAAAATAACAACAAAAGATATATTTTTCTTTAAAGATACTCTTTAAAGAAAGTTTTATGAACTTCATTAAAAGATTGAAGAATATAAATTCTTGCCGAATAAACTTGGAACTTGTCTAAAATTTATCACGTAGAAAAGAATTCTTATTGGTCAAAAGGAATAGAATACGAGATAAAAATAACTGAATAATTGATGTAGCAGGGAATAGAAAAAAATAGACATTTTTCTTCTTTGTAGGCAATAAACTAGAATATATATTTTTTTTAAACTATGTCTAAATTTGTCTCAAGGATAATACCTTTGTTAACATTCTTCCGTGGCTATCACCCAATCACACAGATATGGGTTTATCTGTTCTAAATGAAAGAGAAATACTTCTTATTTAGCTTAGACTTGGAACTTCTAAAGTTTAATCAAAAACTATAAGTTTGATAGAAACTTATGAAACAAAATTCAAAAACTTAAACTAAATTTTGGTAAAATCTTTAAATTTAAAGGCAAATTAAAAGTATATTAGTTGTAATAAATGGTGTGTGATTGTTCAATACCCTTTTTTTTTTACAGCTTTACAATATTAAACATTCTTTTAAGAAGTTATTAATTTGTAAATGAAATTTATCAAAAGGCTATCTTGAATTCGGTGGCTTTGAATTATAAGCAAAATCCTTTTTTTGTTTAAATTTCTAAAATTAATAGAAAACATAACCCGAACCCACACTAATTAGATGTCTCTTCAATTCTTCTTGAACTCCACTTGATCTTGTACTTTTTCGTGGCGGTATCTATTGGTAAGAGCAGCACAACTCAACGATGGAAAGTCACAAAAAATTCAAATTTGTTATTTTAATTGGTGCTACCATCAGACCCAATAAGAAGTTTTCTGGTCAAATTAACCAACTGGCTATGCTACTCTAGTATGAATACATTTCTATAATTTTTTTAGCAATTTTAGCAAAAGAAATAAAGAAAATAGTTCCCACAAAAGTTTTATGACTTAAATTGCGGTAATAGATTTTGGCGGATTTACTTTTTATTAATTTTATCTTCCAACCGTTTGGATTTTTAAGTAAAATTATGCATTAAAGCCAGCTAGATATGCTTATTGATTAGCTAGAAATTACAAAGAGAAAGATGATTAGGTAAGACGGGTTCGTTAAAACTATGTTAGTGAATGGTGACTTTGATTGGGCACACGTGGTGGTTGCTAAGGACGAACAGTTTTTGTGTGTGTGTATGTGTTAGAAAACGTGGCTATGTGTGTGTATTTATGCGCACAATGGCTGCCAGAGGGGTTTGTGTCTAATGTGTACCAGCTGGCTGCAGCTGCTACTGAAAAGTCTATCTGCCCGACCTGATGACTGTAAAGCTTTCAGTGAGAAACTTGCAGTCCTCTATTTGAAAATATTCAATAGGTGGCTGTTTATCTTTAGCCTATCTATCAAACCGTTTTTACTTCTTTTTTTTTTATAAATATAAATACGGATTTTTTTTTTTTTTTTTAATTTGATTTGCCATTGATATCTACTCGGCCAGCAGGTATAACCAGAAAGGTGCGCGTTTTCTGTAAGATGGTTTTTAAGAAGAGGTGTCACCATTCCAGACTCTTGGTTACGCGGCTCTTCCACCACCCCCATACGGCCCCCAACACTCACACACAGCCCCCAACATAACACTAACTCTATTCCAAGCGTTCAAACATCTCTGGAATTTAATAAGGGCAAAGTAATTTGTGGAATTCAACCACCAGAACACAATTACTCACATAATAGTCAGTTTAAATTCTTAAATTCCCTCCTACTTCGCCTACCCCATCTTCCCTTAGTTCCAGAATTTGTATTTTACAATGGCAAAGATTAATAATTTTATAATAATGTGAAACTGGCCAAAAATGTCCCAAATCGGCGTTGCAAAAACCAACCCGCCTCTTAGCGGTGACCATTTTTCGAAGAAATAAAGGTGCTGTAAAGAATTTGAACTTGTCTTAGTGACATTTCATTAAGCCTATAACAGGCTACTTACTAAATAGGCTAAATTAGGGGACCCCAAACTTTGGACGCAAGGGGCCAGTTCACTGTCCCTCAGACCGTTGGAGGGCCAGAATAAAAAAAAAAAAAAACTATTTTAATGTAAAAAAAAACAAAACGGGAACAAATAAAATATTTAAAATAAAGAACAAGTCAATTTAAATCACCAAACTGCCCAGTATTTCTGTGGGAATTATGGACCTGCTTTTGGCTAATGAGATGGCCAATATCCGGTTTATTTATAGTGCTTTGCCTTTCTTCCTACTTCTGCTGTTATTTTTCGGAGCCGTGACGCGTGCGTCCCGCGTCACCGGAAGTAGTACATGAGCGACCCAGCGCTTTGCGGCGGCCCCACATGTAGTGCTCCTCTCACTGACTACCAATGAAAGAGATGCTTCTTCCGGAAGTTCCGCGAGGGCCGGATAAATGTCCTCAGGGGGCCGCATGTGGTCCGCGGGCCGTAGTTTGGAGACTCCTGGACTAAACAGTAAAAATAGTAGATTGTTTTGGTTGTTTCTCTAAAAATGATAGTTAGGCTAATTTTGCTTTCTTGTGCTACTCTAGGTACTGCAAAAGTGTCGAATTTTCGGTATCTTTCTTTAGGTGTAATGTCCGTTTATTGCTCCTCCAAGCCCAAACATCTGCTGTGAACCCTCGTACGACGTTTTCTAGCGACCATATTCTCAACGATCCAATTCATAAGAAGGAATCTGTCCTGCCCCGATCTTTTCGAAGAATCAGTTATCAAGTTTCAAATATTCTCATATTACTAGTAAACACAACTAACCTCTTTATGATAAGGAAATCGCTAAAAATCTATCAATGATTACAAAATGAAAGATGCAAGCTAAATGTATTGTTTGATAAAGTGATGTAGATTTTTCCAAAGATGTAATGGCCATCATTATAGTGAAAAACATCTGTGTCCATGCTGCTTATCCATATCGTAGCCTTAACTGTGCAACTCTACAAAATTAATTCTTCCATAGCTCAGTTCTGTTTAGTCAGATAGTTGGCTTGAGTTTCGAGTTTAAAATGATGTGATGCACGCATTGAGCTCAGCCCTTACTTTTTTAAGGAAATATGGATAAATACCTGAGTAAGGCGCTTGATAGCCGAACAGCTAGAGGCGAGGTCCACAAAGTAAAGATGTATTGTGGAACTGAGTTCGATTAACGGTCTAGGCCTTGGAGTTTATTTAATGGTTAATAAAAAGGATTCATCGTGAGGTACATTTGCTGGTTGCCTTTGTCTACGACACCTCATTGGTAGTTGGACGTAAAGCTTGCCTGAAATAACCGGATTTACTTTACTTTACTTTACTTTTTACATTTTCATCATAGCCTGCCTTCACACAATACTAAGCCTAAAATTAATCACCAAATCAGATAATGTTAATGATAACAAACTTGTTTTTGCAACATTAGAAGTACAGTGAATGTGAACAGATGCGAAAACTACATTACCATGTGGTCCAGAGAACAGGATTCTGTTTAATACAACTAATTCATGCGGGTTTCTATATTTAAAAGGATTACTATTTTAGATTGTGTAGTATTGTACGCTGATAGAGAATCTGTGCAGATGCCATGCAGTGGAATATCAATATTTGATACACTTAGTCACCCATCAGGGGGTGCAGTGACGCCAATGCTCTGCTGGTTACCACTATTACACGTGCATCACCCTCCTTTTTGTCAATGAGTTCATTTATTTGTCAGTTCATTTTGTTAAAATAACCCAATTTAATTTTTTTTAAAAAAAGAGAAAATTATTATTGACCGATTTAAACATGAACATGAGTAAAAATTGTAATACTTTTTTTGCAGAATGCTTCCACGTAAATGGTCTGGGATAGACCTTCTGAAAGGTGGAGACGGGGAAGTTCAGCATTCAGGAGAAATAAAAGGACAGGGGATATTTGCGCGACGGAGACAGAACGAAGTGACTTGAGGCGAACCCTCAAGGGAGGTACAAAATATATAGACTTCCATTAAGAGTCGTGATAAAGAAGCAGCTAGATATTGTTCGGATGCAATTACTTGTAGATTCACCAGGAAAATGCATTTCTTGGTAATTTCCCGATCCCTTTGAATCTTATTTACTTAAGTCAAGCTATTTAAAGTAGTATTCTTTACAATTTTTTTTTTTTTTTTGCTCTTCTTAACTTTTAAGATACATCTAAGTAGACGTAAGCAGTATGCATCGAAGAAGTAAATAAGTACCTAACCTAACTAGATTTGAAGCGTACACACAACATATTTTAACCCAAACCTCCTCACGTCAAACTTGCCTTGTACGCTGATGACGTGGCCTTTTACACGTCATCTTGAAGAATGGACAACATCACCAACAGACTTACTCTTGCAATAGACAGACTAACAAAATTCTGCAGCAAATGGAAAATTAAAATTAACCACGACAAGACTAACGCTTATACTCTTCACCAAACGCAGACCCACTTTTAACCGACAAATCAGACATAATAACACTCTCATTCCGTGGTCTACCCACGTTAAGTACTTAAGGCTAACTTTAGACAATAAACTGACTTTCACTTCGCACGTTCAGGACAAAGTAAACGCAGGCAAACTGGACTACAACGACTATTATTTCCTCTTCTCTCACGTGACTCCAAAATGACTGTGACCAACAAACTCCTCCTCTAAAAAGTAGTCCTTTAGGCCGATGTTGCTCTACACCTGCTCCGCCTGGAGCCTGACTTGTAGTAGCAACATCAAGAAAATTCAGATAACCCAGAACAAATTTCTCAGACTCGCAACAGACTCTCCACGACGCACTAGAAATGACTCACTCCACAGAGATTGCGTCCATTATCCCCGAACACTCCTTTATCCAAAATCGTCTGCTCAAACTCCTAGACTGCCATCCCAATCCATAATGCCGCGACATAGCCTCCTACAGATTCTTCTACAACATACAGACATTAGAAGACTAAAACATATCCTACTCTTTACACTAGCTGCAGGTTTTTCCTCTCCTTTTTTCCCTGCATTCCAATCATCCTCACCTAACTTTTCTCTTACTTCACTTAGTTAAGAAGGGTGAAATGTATTACACATTTATACTTCTATATTTATTTTATGTACATATTTATTATAATAAATATTTCTTCTTCTTCTTCTACACATATTTTAATACCACTTACACATCTGGATCCAAAAAAAACCTATCTGGTTTAAAATTCTGGAGTTTTAAAAACAAATTAACTATAAAACCTACGGTAAAAATTTCAGAAATAAGATCCATGTAGTTTTAGCGCATTGGTTTTGGAAAAAAATTACACAAAATATTTATAGACAAATTTCTGATCATAGATAGATAACTATTTTTAATACTAAATCTAGTCTTATTTGCTTTGCTTAAAAAGTTTGATTTTGGAATGGGGTTTGTCCAGTTTCATGATCCATACTGCTCAGATACGGTTTAAGTTTGAACGCTTTGCTGTTTCATACAGATCAAATCCATAAGTCCAGAAAGAACCAAACAGGACTGAGTACTAACATTTCCTGTTAGTAAACCTCTTGTTTTTATGGTTTTTCAAGAAATATTTTGAGAATTCGACAAAAAATAAAATAAACGAAATACTTTTCTGGTGACTAACAATTTATCGATTCTAAATACTTGAATAAAATGGATACATTATAAGTAAAAGATACTTCAAGTAGCTATAATTCTTTCAGATATCCAAAAAGCTTATTTCTAGGAGTGGGAGTTGTACAAAATTAGGCCACACTGAATGTAAAAAACACGAATTTATGAACGAAATGTGCTTAATAAAACTAATATTTCAAAAATAGCTGTGATTTGTTTCCCTGAAGGAATTGTGTATTCGAATATTCAAAATATAAATAAAATGTAAATGTTTATTTTTTAAACGAAAATAAGATGAGAGTCAACAGATTAATATTCGGGGTTTCTATTAATATCTATAATAAGTAGGAAGAGCGAATCATCTTCTATGATTAGAAACCAAACAACTAGACTTCCTGCTGAGTAGATGAGAGTAATGCTAGCCTGAAAAGTAAACTTCTATTTGTTTTATCCTTATTTTTAAACTACACTGTACCTGAGTAAAAGGAATTCTTATTGAAGTCGATTTCTTTAGAAGGTACCGTCTCTCGATTTCTTAAATATGAAAACCAGCCACAGATAGCTTACCAATCATGTTCAGGATGCTACATCAGTACCGTATGAAACTACTGGGCAGTCAAAAGACAAGCAAACCTGAGGGACCACATCAAAGATAAACGTTTTAACAATTTATCTCAGAATTAGTATTTAGGCGACTAATATCCGAAAAGTAAAACCAAATTACTTTAGGCTGTAGTAATTTAAGTATTCAAATATTTAGCAAAAGTATTTTAGTACAATTTTTTTTTTATCAATAACTTAAATTTTCAGTTATTAGGTATGATAATTTTCAAGCGTAAAAAATTAACAAAAACATTCACTTCTGGATGGTAAAATGTGTATAAAATAATAATTCTAAAGTTAAGGACAAACATTTATCAAATTTAGAGAAGAAAAAAGTAAAACAGAGAGAAATACACAAGTTCAACAAAAGTTTTGATCAAAATAAAATCAATTTTGTTCAATCTACTTCATTTTGGTCTCGTTCACAGAATTTATGTACTACTTATAACAAACATAATTTATAGAATCTTATATTCGTGTGATATTTAAATTTTAAATTCGTGAAAATTTTACTGAACAGCTTTTTAAAACTGTAAAGAGGGCCGACATTTTCGGCTTTTATTCGCAAATTTATTCGCTGAAGAAATATGTTCTGGGTAGAATTTAAAACAACTTGACATTCATTTAATTGAAACCGAACGCTGTGGAAACAGTAATTATTAGTTTTAAAAATATGGTTTTTAAATCAGCGAAATATTTCTTTTCTTGATGAATTCTCATACTGAATCTGAAATTTTTAGTAAAATTTCTACCATGAACTCAATGGCATGATTTCTAAAATATTGGTGTTTTATAAGCAGCTTTTAAGTAGTATTTTGAAACCTAAATTAAGAGAGCTAATATCAAGAGAAGGTTCTATACCTTGAAGTCTGAGACTCTTATCCACTAAATTCTACCCAACGTTAAGGAAGGAATTCATAAAAATAATGAAATGATTTGTGCTGTGACTTTGCTTTTAAATATTATTTATTTATGCGCCACTTTATATTTTATTATGGCTAACATATGTATAGAATTTCTATAAAAGTGGTCTTAAAAAAAAAAAGAAAAAAAAAAGTAAAATAAGAAGATTAGTGTAATTCAAAGAGACAGATTATCGGTAGAGTGTTGTCACTAGAAAAGAGGACCGGTGCCCAAATGTCGGCGCAGTGGTCGTTGCCAAAAACTTGGGCAATCCAGTCTAGAAAGAGAAAGTGCTTGAGAGAGAGGCTAGAAAGATGGTGGAGAGGCAAGCTAAATGAGATAGAGCTATTTCCCTTTTCTTTTTTTTTTTAATTCTCTTCGCACCCTTTTACTCCAGACTCAGTCCAGAATGTGTGGTTAGATCTAAATATAACAGGCTCTAGCAAGGAGCAAGGAGACACTGGCGCAACATGCCACTCCATCTCCAAGGTCCTAAATATCCTTCCACAACATTCACACTAATCCAACCTAAAATAAATACATTAGACATCCTGTAATCTTAAACTATATTATTATTTACTGGAAATAATAATAAGACGTCACGTTATTTATTTATTTATTTAGATACTCCATATGCTGTTATCATTTTCATTTAATGATTTTTCCAGCTTGGAATCAGTTTAGAGAGTTCATGCAGTTGTCTGTCCCCGTCACTAACTAACCACAGACGGTCTAGAGCCTAGTTTAAACAATAAATAATTATACATAATTGACAGTTTTCTTTAAGTTGCCTACAAAAAAAAGGTACCTTGTACGCTGCTAAGACGATTAGCTCGTAAAGGATTTATTAAAATGTTAAGGGTTAAAAGTTTTTGCATCAATCTTGCCATTGTTAACTCTTTTCGCGTTCGTGACTTTAAAAAACGCGTTTTATTGTTCAATTTCACAATTATTTTTTTTTCCCAACATAATTTTAGATATCTGAAAATCAAGAACAATTTCTTGATGTAAACCTTTTTGACTATTTCCGTAACTAAGTAAAGACATGAGTAAAACATTTTGAGTTCTTACCAGAAATACTTATTTTGAGGCCCTCAGAGTAAGAAAATGTATTTTTCTTTATTGTTATGAAAGTATATGTATGAGTGGGAAAGTATGACCAACGGATGGTCTTTTGGACCAAGTGTATGTGTCTTTTGGACCAAGTGTATGTGTCTTTTATTTGACATATTTAAATAAAGAAATTTATTTTGTATTTATTGTTTTTGCTGGAAATATGGATGGACTGCCGGCCATCATCGGACAGTGGGCTGTAAGAAGCTCCTAGGAAGAGAAAATCTAAGGGTCAGCAGCTGGATTCGAACCCGGGACCTCCGCGTGGGAACCGAGTACGCTAACCACATAGCTAATCCCTCCCCTTATTTTTTTTTTCGGCGCATAAAACATCTTGGTCATTAGCGCCCCCTCCCCTTATTATTATTATTATTATTATTATTATTATTATTATTATTATTATTATTATATGTATGAGTATTCTCTGTGGTTGCGGTGCCAAGAGGCGTAGGTCCCGTCCCGTTTCTAATTCTAATTCGCTGTAACTCAAAACCAAAAAAAATCGCAGAATTGACTAATTGGATATTTCGGTCAGGTGTGAACTGAAGATGCCTTAAGTTTCAGTCAAAATTGGTTGACCACAAATTCCACTTTACAGAAGCAATATTCATTTTTTTTCTCTCTCTCAACGTGTAACTAAATCACGCAATAGACCCGAAATCTCAATTGTTTATCTTCGTCACAATCAGTGCAATTTACATTAATTCGCGACAAAATATAAACTAAATATGGTTAGCTTCAAGTTATTGGGAAATACTCAGTGATACTTATGCTCAGTGATAAAGCAAAACCCTTTCCAATTTTATTGATCAGTGCTTTTAAAGAAACATTAAAAGTTAAAAGGAAAAAAAAAATTCAATAAATACTTGACAGAACCAAACAGTGGAATACTTACATAACAAAACCCTTACTGCAAGAAGGATTTGAGCTGTGTAAGAACGCTGTCTCTCTACCTAAAAGATAACAATAGGCGTGCAGTAAAAGAGGTTTTGGTAACTTCCCACGGCTTTAAACACTGAATATGGAGTGTCACGAGCTTCAGTATTGTCGTGAACATACAGCAAACAGCTGCTAAAGCTGTTGTAAATTATCAGTTGTAAAAGAAAAAAAAAATTGAAACAATATGGAAGATTTGAAATTAATTTAAATTTATCTAACGCATTGAATAATCAAATAACTAAAAAACATTCAGCGTCTTATACTCACACTTTAGGAATGTCAACAAATTTTCGAAAAAGAGTTTACACTAGATATTGTTTTTGTTTTGAAGTCATCTGTTTATGAATTGGAAAGTGACCAAAACTAGAGTAATGCAGTAGGACATCAAAATAATATAGTGGATAAGACCAAGGTAAAGCTAGATGGCTATGGGCCTAGCTAATGCCGACAAAAACGTTTTAGGGTAGGGATTATAGCTAAGTGATTAGCAAACTGGGTTCCCCAAGCTGTGATCTAGGGTTCAAATCCAGCAACTGGCACTTAGATTTTTTCTTTTCTTCCTACGAGTTCAATGTCCACTGATGGACAGTGTTGTCTGTAACGAGAGAACACTGACCGGACACCGGAAGTACTCTTATAAAAGCTGTGGGCAACAATGACCTCAGATGTTGACGGCCTTAAAAATAATAATAATTATTGAATAATAATATTAAAATATAGTAAAACAATGAAGGTTATTGCATATTGTTTTTTACTGGAACAATAAATAACAGTTTAGCTCTAATTTCTTTTGCCTAAAACACAAGTCCATTTTGAATTCTTATTCCATACTGCATTTAATGAACAGAATTTTTTTTTAGGGAGTATTTAAGGCGCCTCAACATCTGAGGTTTTTGGCGCCCGGAGCTTTTTTTTAGTGCTTTGTTGGTCTCCGGTTCCTTCGTTATAGACAACACTATCAATTACCGGACAGTGAGCTGTAAGAAGTTTCTAGGAAGAGAAAATCTAAGGGCCAGTAGCTGGTTTCGAACTCATGATCTCCGTGTTGAAATTCAGCATTCGCTAATCACTCAGCTAATCCCCTCCCTAATAAATAGTAAACAATAAAAGAAATAATAATTATAATTCAAAATTACTATGAAAGGCAATTATTATTCTTAATTGGTTTTAAGATGTTGGCCTCGGAATTTATTTAATGGTTAATATAAAAAATTTATAATAAAATGTGTTTGATAGATGCCTCCGTCTATGACACCTAAACGGATACCGGATTAGGCTTTACGTCAGAAAAAATTAGCATTACTTTATTTTTTTATTTATTTTATCTATAATTTATTCGGTTCCCTCTGAATCTATTACAAAAAAAAAAAAAAATTTATTATTAAACTATCGATTATTTAACATACTGATCTAATTAATCACTTTAAAGTAACTATCCATCATTAATTAACAATGCACAAATAATAAAAACGTTCAATAAGAGTATATGCGAAGAAACTAAAGCCGTTAAATGTATGAAGCAACATATGGGGTTCCATAAGGCGATGGCGTCATGAGTCATCCATTCAAAACCAGCCCAGTCTGTGACGAGATTAAATAAATTACAATTTCTTTGTTTGTTAGGTTTTATTAACTAAAGTTCTCGGCATATTAATCTTGTGGAGGAATGAACAAGCATAGTGATTGGCTTTGTGTCACAAGAGTTCACAGCCCTTATTATTTGTGCCCCTAATAACCCTTCTAGATTTAATTCAAAACGCAAATTATTATTTCTGTGCGGCAAATAGATGAGTGACTGTAATGTTGCTCACCTGGAGAAGATAGAGAAATTGCTGCAAAAGTGGTTTAATCAAAAATACAAATTTTACTTTTTTTGGGGGGATGGTTACACGGCAGATCTTGTCGTTCATGGTGTTCTTTTTAATAGTACTTTGGTGAATTTTATATCTTTATTCTCCTTATTGCACTTCTAAAGTTCCTTTGGCTTTAATTGGAACGGAAACGAAAGTGACGCGTTAGCCAGAAAAGAGAAGTCGGAATTCGAATTCAGGCGATGTTGTCCTTCTAGGAATATCTTTAGCTCAATATCCCCCGCTTATTAAGGAGTGAAACAAACGAAGTTCGGTTCGCCAATGACCACCACATACACTGAGGTACTTTAAACTCAAGGAATAAAAGTTATTTTATGAGAAACTTATCAAAATAAAATTGGGTACAAAAAACAGGACAGAAAAGTAAAAAAGATTCCGGATAGAATAAGGTAAGGAACAAATAGATTACATATTTGATTAAAAACATTTCTCCGAGCTATTTTCAAATCATCAGCGATTAATAAAATAAGGATGATCCTCGTAGCGATCAATACATTTCTTCTGGTTCATCTCAGCATGTATCCTTAATTAACAATAGAACAACCCTTTCTGTGACAGCCCTACCAAACAGGATCATTTACAGCTAACACCCAATAGAGTCGCAGAGTATATGATGAGTGCATCTACGTGGGGTTTAGTGTACTCTTTTACGTACTATTCCCCCATGCCAACTTTAGCTCACCAGAGACAAGCAAACCCTGTTCACCTGCTCACCACATACTGTTCTAATGGCGTACACTGATAATTAAAAGATCTACAATAGATCTTTTAAAAAACAATGAATATCGCCTTCAACATATCAAACACGGGAGAGAAATCATTAAAAGATAAGATAGAAAATTTTAATACGTTACTCGGGTTAAGAGAGTTCAGTAGCTACAGAACTTACCTTAGTATAGCTAGTTAAGCATAGTTAAGCCAAAAAACTTTGACAGTAAATTTTAAAGTGATGAGTTCCAAATACTGTATCCTATTTCCAATTATTTCTTTCGCTCCTGATAACTGTATTTCATTCTTTGAGAGGTGTAGATTAGAGCCATATTTCGTCTTAACGTTTACAAATGCTAATTTAAAATAAAATAATAATAATAATAATAATAGAATAAGGGAAGGGATTAGCTATGCGGTTAGCGTATTGGATTCCCACGCGGAGGTCCCTGGTTCAAATCCAGCTGCTGTCCCTTAGATTTTCTCTTCCTAGGAGCTTCTTACAGCTCACTGTCCGGTGATGGACAGTGTAATCTGTAACGAGAGAACACTGATCGGACACCGGAAGTACACTGATAAAAGCTGTGGGCAACAATGACCTCAGATGTTGACGCGCCTCAAATCATTAAAAATAACAATAATAAAAATGGAATATTTTATAAGTAACCAAAATAAGAAGTTAAAATAAATTTTTAACTATTAGCTTATGGCTCATCTTTTTATTGTGTAGAAAATTAATAATTCTTATAAACAAAGGCTCTTAAATTACCGCGGATATATGGGACTCATCTTTTCAATTGGAAATGATTTAATTGAGTATAAGAAAGTTGTATAGAGAGTGGCGTGTGTAGACGGCGTTGTTATTGACAGCACGGTTGGTAAAATGTAGTGGCAAGGTTGCGTGTTTTGGGTTTGTTTGGGAGAGAGAGGAATGTAAACAGAGAGCCAGTCTGGGAAAGTGTGCTGCTGCGAGAGTGGGGGCAATTCACGGCAGAGAGAGGCGCTGAGAGAGGGTGGCTCAGACAGTGGCTCGGAGGCGCGCGCACCCCTCCGGGGGCCCGACCCTGACCTAGGCCAACATACACCCACCCAACATTGTTATTGTCTCAATACATTGACCTCGCCGCGCCACCAAGATATCCACTCAGCTCTTCTCCTGGCTAGCCTAGTCCGGCTTCTAGTTGACAGCTAGCTTAGTACGCTGTAGCACACATCGCAGCTAATGTCAGCTCAATTATCTCCTATGCACCTGCCGTATTCGGAATGGCCGCACATCTCAACTAATAAAGAGGCTAAGGCCACTGTTCAGAAACCATTTATTATACTGAAACTAATAAACATTTTCTCTTACAGTATTAATTACTGGCAAATATTCTACAAATACTGAATTAGTGGCTCGAGTTTCGTTATCCTGAATACAAAAAACCAATTACACCCAAATTGCCATTTGCTAAATGTGACTGGCGCACATTTAGAAGTAAAAGTTTCAAATTGTACCGATAGCTATTCTATAATGGCACTCCTTACAAATATTACCGTTAGGTCTTGGGTCGAATTTTTTGGATTTATGAATTGAAAGACTCTATCTCTATGTACAGCCGACTAAATATTATACAAACGAACACATTATTCTTGAAATGAGTACTGGAAATCTTAATGATTTAAAAAGGACAAATCTTTTACTTGTTCACTTGCGTTGCCCAAGAGTTGCCTGTTGTGTACATCAGGGCAAACACCTAAGAAATGGAGATGATCTTCCATCACATCTAGATAAAACAGGATGCAAAGAGAATTTTATATCTGTCCTTCAACGCTGATAAAATGGATTCAGTAGTTTACCTCGAACTTAAAATAACCACCAAGTTTATGAAAAGATTAAATCATCTTAAATGATTAATAGTACTCGAAATGTAATGAACCTTTAGTTTGGAATCATTAAAGCATGTTATTATTCGCTCACGGTGATTCTTTAAAAATCCTAGGGCTTTGTTCTCTCATTAAAGTGAGCAATAACTTTAATACTAAATTAATTTAGGTGTTTATATTAAGTTTGCCTCAATATTTCTTACATTAAGCCGATCCTCAGAAAGGAAAACAGCCCAGGATTGGTTTTAAGATAATGGAAACCATCAGCGGACATCCAGACTCCTGAAGCTATAGTCCAGAAGTATTCTTGAGGAGAGTAAAAATATTTTTTCAAGGAATAATTCTGGTACGTCCTTTTTCCTCCAATTGAGGTTACGCACACCTTACCATCATTGCATCAAACAACGGCTTCAAGTTCTTGGATTTAATAATTGTTTTAATTTATACTTTCTCTCTTGATACTCTATAGCCGAACAGAACTTAGATTTAATTGGGTTGAATATATTTTTGGTATAGCCTAAATTACGCTAAAAACATGTTTTTATCTTTGGCGAGGGATGTCCAAAATATGTACAGTGAATGAGCTGTATCAACTAATGGACACAATCGCAATACTCTCTACTATAAGGGTAAGAGAAATTTCAAAATTAGATAGGAGAATACAAAATGTATTTACATTATTTTCTTGACGTTGTTTAGAAGGGTTTTCTTTCGGAACCGTTAGCCCTAGAAATAGAAATTTTAAAACCTCTGAAGTAAAATTTTAAGGAAACCTGCAGAAAACAATAAACCTAAAAAAAAATAAAAGGAAAATAGAGCAGTGCAAAGCACAAATCATAATTTTTTGAATTACTTTTGTAGCAGAAGTTAGAATGCCTAGATCTGTAAGCTTATTTGTGAAGTTAGCTTTATTAACAATGCGAGCATAGAAATACTGTTAAGATGGTAAAACGGAAGTTAATGCAGAGAAGAATGTTTCAGACATTTCCGTTGTGGAAACTGCGAGAACGAAAACTGAACAGGTCTAATGGAATGGACATTTGGATGATTTATGCATGTCATTACGTAGAACTATGGGATGAGCAATATAGAATATGTTTTAAGATTTCAGCGTTAATTTTCGAGACATTCTCAGTAAGAGAAATGCAACATCATTAAAAAAAAAAAAAAAAATTAAACCTCAGATTGATGTGGCGATTGACAAAGCAACAAAGATTAGCTTTGTTAGAACGACGATTAGTTTAAGAAAACCGAGTACGCGACATCCAACTATCTTGAATATTTCCACTGTGAAAAGGAATGCGTAAGACGTGCCATAAGAACAGTAAGAAGAAAGTTAATAGTTTGATTCTTTGATGACATTCGTGCCAGAAAGTTCTGAAAAATTCCCAAACTAGCCAATTAATAAGTAGAGAATGAATTTACGATTACCTAAATTAAATAGAAAAGAGCCAATTAAACAATTTTAAAAAAATTTAAGTTCCAATAAATCAAGTTGTGCCAAAAAAAAAAGTCGGAACTCACATAATTCTAAAAAAAAAAACATTTTGAATCTGCTAAAAAAATTCAACTACAATAAATATTTCCTTCCATCTCTACTTTCTACAAATCTACTTAAAATAAAGGAGCAATTTATTTGGCTTTATGTCAAAATTATGTACAATACCTTGTATTTACAATTCGCTACGAAAGTTTTATTATAGAACTGGTTCGAATTTTTTTCTATCTATAAAACACTATGTTAGCGTTTTTGGCAACATGACCATCATCTGATTTTAAAATTAAATTTAATGATTGAATGCCAACAACGTAGCATTTGATATAATTAGCTAGATAGCATAAACAAATTAGACGTTTACACATTCCTGTACGATTTCAACTTTTTTCTTCGATTTCTTATTTTTTTAATTTTTTTTTTATTTATAAAGATTAAAATTTCGTAGTGTTATTTGTTCGTTTATGTATTTTACTTGCAAAAAGTTCCGTTATCCTCATACTCAACGAAATCAGAACACGACGTTTCGAAATGAGAAGAATGATATTCTATACTATAACTTAAAGCTTTAACCCTTCCTTGGGCCATCTCAAACTAGAAAAAGTAAAGTAGGCCGGCTTTACATCCAGCCACCAATTACGTGTCATGAACGGAGGGGGAGAGCAAATCCAAGGCCTATGACCGGGAATCGAAACCAGAACCACAATACATATTAGCTTAGCTGTCCTTGCCTCCAACCACTCGGCTTCCTTCCGCTTATCTCTGACTATATTTGTACAAAACCTCTCAAAAATCTATATGTACAAGCAGTGTTCCCTCTAATTTTTTGTGACCTGTGTGCGCACTTTTTAAGTGTGTGCAGTTTTTTCCAAAATAAACAAATTTTGTGCGGCAATTTAAAAAAGCGCAAAAAAGACAATACAATAATAGTATTAATATTCAGCCAAATTTTGTTCCTACTTAAACGCATTGACTCGATCGTACAGCATACCACCCATTACAACGGAACGCAATGAAAAAACTACCCTAAAATCAAGTCAAATCATTAGATCGTGAAGACAGAATTTAGCTGATGACTGTGGTTTCCCTTTTCCATTCAAATGGAAAATAAGAAAATTTAAATACTTACAATGTAAAAACGTTGTCTGCTTCTAATTTTTTAAATTAACACATTCGTCAAGACAAACAAATAAGAACGACAATTCACAATTACTTATTATTGAACAATTTTAGAATTAAGGATTACATTTTTTATGAATGGCATTTATTTTATAACTTCTCTCTCCAGCCTTTTGGTTTTAACCATTCTGCATAAACTTAACTTAAATTTACATTGTTTCCGTCATCTATATATGATTTTACTCTCATCAGCATATCCATATGTTCCTGCAATTGATTTCTTTGTTTCGTTTTAATCAAAAAATTTTTGTGCGCGCAAATATTTTTCATGTGCGCTATGTTTAAAATTTGTGTGCGCGCGCACACGCGCACAGCTTAGAGGGAACACTGTGTACAAGTCAAACTGAAAACATTAGAACGGAAAAACTATCAGGAAAGAGCCTTCAAAAACTGAATAAGCCAAATAATTGATAGTTGCTTTTTTTTTTTTAAAGTTAGCATTGGAAACAATAAACACAGATGTTGGAACTGTCCCAGCTTCCAACACCAAACGCCCCGATCAAAACTTTTAGCAGTTTTACGAGGATAGGGATTTATTAAACGAGAAACAAAGAAATTTATATTTTCTGTTTTGAGTGGATAACAAAGGTGTTCAACAGAAATAAACAATAGCGCCTTATTTAATCTCAAATTTCAAAACAAAGAAGTAAACTGGATTTTATAAGAATTCAAAATAAAGTTTGTAATTCAATTTCCTTTTGTTCATGGAGAAGTGATTTCCAGTTTCCTGAATATTACAAGTGAAGATCCTGGTTAGATAGGCGACTCGGATATCTTGCTTCCTTTAGTAAAAAAATTCATTTAAAAACGGAATATTGCCCACGCAGCCTAAAGCTACAGTTAGTTCTCTATACGCTGTATTTCGTTCTGTATTGTATGTGCCAAACAATAAAATAAAATTGTTATACCTAAATTCTTGACCTTCAATATTTAAAAATAGACAATCTTCAAATATGGTAATAGTTATCATTACAAATACATTTATTTTAATTTAAAAAAATGAAATTGCATCACTGACCACCTTTTTTTGCTATCATGACTACGATATTTTTCATTCATTTTTCTTTGAAATCCGGTGACTATTATTACCACTATTTTTTGCCAATCCAAAAAAGGTTGAGAACCCGAGCTGTAGACGAATATTTCAGTCATTTCTTCTATAAAACCAGGCCTGCCAACTTGTCTGGTATTGTGTTCCATGAAGGTAATATCAATACGATGACAGACATACTCCTTTAAAATGACTTCTCTACCCATCCAGCTCAATAAACTTTCCAAAACATTACGAAGAGCCTCAAACTCAAACTGCTCAGAACATTCCTTCTGATTCCCTCAAAGAACTTCTCACTTTCTCTACGTGATCCCAAACAATGAATCTTTCCAATTCTCGCCACCTATATTTTATATATATATATTATTATTTATATAAACTTTATATTTTTGTTTTATTTCATTTTGAAAATTACACCAGCTGCACCATTAGTAAAAATTACAATAGTATTAACACTACTACTCACTACCAACTGTGAGGAGAAGTTACCTTAGCGATAATACTCCCTGAGTCATCTCCAGGTTTATCTACTCTTTGAATCAGAAGAAGGAGAATCGCTAGATCTCTGGAGTATTATAAATTTGCAATTACTTTCCCATATTTTCTTTAAATGCAACTGTCCTTATTTATACTTTTTTTAAATCTTTTTTTAATTAATAATTTTATTTAATTTTTCTTCTTTTTTTTACCTACATTATGTTTCCCCAAAAGTTATAAATTCTGTAATTTTAATACTGCATCAATTTTTATTCTGAAAGTTTAGGGTAAAAAAAAAACTAACATCATGATTACGTACAACGAACAAGAATATTAATAAATAATAAGGTTTTATTAGAACTGTCCGGTGGAACAGTTGTACAAGGGTTGATCGACAAAAAGTGGACGAAAAAGCGTAACGTTGAAAAACACCCAACTTTGACAATTTTTTTCTCTTTTACTGTAAAAGATAAAATTTTCTTTAAAATATAGTGCAAATCCTCCTTTATAACTGTAATTTTTTTGCAACAACCCAGATCTAATAGATTTTGAGAAAAAAGTTGCTGAAAATGAGTAAGAATATATAATTGAGGGGTAAAAAAATCTACTGCTGGATTTGTTAAAAGCGAAACTACAATGAAAGTATTAGAAGAAGTGTGTTGATTGTGAAAGAAAGGTTTAGATGGACCAGAGGACAAGGGTGTACTTGGTATGCGGGTGTTTATAGAAAAAGTAGTATATAAAAGGAAAAGTGTTTGTAAGAAGTTGTAAAGGATAGACTGTATGAAAGGAGTACAGGTGTAACCTGGTAGGAGGCAGCAGGTCGTAGACATTGTGTCTGCTACTCTGGGATAAGGGTTTGGTGGGAGCAGGGAGCTCTGTGAGCCCGAAATAGGGTGCTAATAGTAGAGGGATGGGCGGCCGTCGACAACAGCAGGGTTAGGAACCATTCAAGGGTCAATGTCAGCACGCAACAACCCTTTGTCTCTATATGAAAGGACGAGGTGTGTCTCTCCCTTCGGCACGGTGGTGGGTGTGACCCAGTTTCACTCGTATGGCGAGCAGGCAAGTAGTCGGCGGCAGCCAGTGAACCCGGCCAGAGAGGGAGCACTTCCGCGAGCCGGCCAGACCCACGCGCCACGGCCATTCACTCGCTCGCCGCACGACACCTTCAAAGCTGGATATTCCAGCATCAACAGAGCACGCTCTCTCTTCACTATCACCTACACATTCTGCGCAATACAGAAAACAAATCACTTACACATTAGAGACACCTTCACCACGCCATTACGGTGTCTCCTATACCGCGGCTCCTTCAATGTAGCTTTTACGCCGTCTTTCATAAACTTCATTCTTTGTGCCGTCAGTCAGTCTTTTTCCCAGGTTACGTCTCAATGATTTCACCTCTAACATTACAACTGGATTTAACGTCATTTTAACACTTTCTTTTATTAATTTATTTCTCTTAATTATTAAATAATACACGTAACTAACTTCTTTTATGCGTACGGCATAAATCAAACAACAGCGTTGGCGCTAGTTAATGCGTCAAGGATTTCAAAGGCTCAAATACCCCTCAGACTCTAATTTCTCTATCAATTTAAGGAATATTCACTAAGCTTCTGGGGGAACAGAATACATCAATTATTTACGTTGATTATCACTTTCAAACTTATGCACATACCGCTTTTTTTCGCGATAATTTCGCTTCGAAATTCAAATTCATTTCAAATTTTTTTTTCTTCTAAATGAGTTACGTCATTAGCACAACGCCTTAGGATTAAGTGTTACGATAGATTAGCATTTAAATTTCCCTTTTTAAAATAGGAGATGACTAACATAACAGTGATAGGTTCTTCAAAATACAACGCCCGGAAAAAATTATATTTAATAGCAATTTATTTATATTTAGGACAGTTAAAATAAAAAGCAAAACTAATTTTGTTGAAAGCAAACTATCACAAGAACGCACTGTTTATTTCGTTCCGAACATAAATGACGTTTAGAAATCAAATCATTGTAGATAAATAATTAAAATTCCATGTCAACAATTTATCAATTTTTAACAGATATTAGATTGTCCATAGTTTTTGAAATATGGCATTGAACGTACGTTGCCAAATACAAGGTCAGATAAATGCCGAAAAAAACTGAGTAGCAACATAAACCCTCTGATTTACATAATATTGCGAGTTGATTGGCTAATTAAATGGATTTTTTTGTTTAATAAGAATGTCGCAGATACATAATTATAGGAAAAAGGCTACTTTCGGATTGAGAACACCTGACTTAGTAAATAGTTTGATAAGGTTTTAGATTTTATAAAAGTTATTTTCTTGGAGAATTAGTTACTGACGGAAGATGTCGTTTGTTGAGCTGAGTTATTCATTTCAAGCTATTTAAGTTATGTAATCGATAGACCTCTTTCGATTTAATACTCTTTTGGTATAAAATTTAGCTTTAAAATAGAATGAATAGGTATTATTACATAAAACAAATGATGATTTTGTCTCAGTTCGTTAAGTTACTTTAATGTTCCTGGTACTAAAGGTACTTTACACCAAGTTTAGGTCACGTTTTTTATTCTTATATTAATTGTCCGATCTAAGAACTTTGGTCTTTAACAATCAAATAAGACTACCCACTTGTCTATCCGTAGTCCCTCCGAAAAACAAAAACTGTCAGTACGTACCATAAATGATTAAACGCCAAAAGGTACACAAATCAGCGAGTACCCAACATTTCATTAATACTTCATTAATATTTAAGTAATTCTACTGCATTAATTTTCATTAATAAGTTATTTTTTAGAATTTATTAGATATCACAGACCCTTATGCTGGCCATTTTCGTCTACAAAATATATGTTCAAGTAGCACTGTAGATTGACTGTAATATCTAGTTATCTATAATAATCAAACTATTAATTACAGGTAAAAAAGAAAAACGTTACAAAAAATAAAAAAAATTATGAGGCTAAAAAATTCAAAACTTCTTTTTATAAAAAACTTACACCAATGATTTTGTTTATTTTATTTATTTATTTTTATTTTTAAACAAAAATCGTCGGTTTAAGTTCATTCTTCGATTAAAGTAATTGTTATTTTATGTAGTAGTCAAACGTTTATAATAATAGGTAATAATTATCTGGCTTTATCGCAAATAATATAGTTTTCTTCAATTACATTCTCAATCTAGGTGTTCTTCCCACAATGTTGTATATATGTAATATAAAGTAAATAAGATATGCTATATTTAGGACAGCTAATTATTCCAGTATTTTACTATAAGTAAAATTAGGGGGACTAAATTAAATTACAATAGAGAAATGAATAATTATTGTTTAATAATCTACTAGTTATTAACTGTGTGTTAATTGTGCTCACGAATATTTCGGTAAGACGAATTCAAGACAGTAGCCTACTCTAACTTTATCTTTACTTTAACATGCATGTACGTATATGTGATTTATCATAATTATAACAAAAAAATAATATAAATGAAGTGGCCAGTATAAGGGTCTGTGATATCTAATAAATTCTAAAAAATAACTTATTAATGAAAATTAATGCAGTAGAATTACTTAACTATTAACGAAGTATTAATGAAATGTTGGGTACTCGCTGATTTGTGTACCTTTTGGCGTTTAATCAACCCTTATACTTAACATTTTAAACTGTAAGTTTTTGTTAAGGAGATTTTTGTACCTTTTGGATAGACTGTCCTTTTTGTCTATTTTACAAAGTTACATATCTGCTTTACAGATTTTTTTAAAATTTGGAATAAGCTATTCTATCATTATAACCTGATAAGGTGTTAACTACCACTGGAGAGATCTTTTTAAAGAATGATTGTAGTTGCGTTCCCCCAAACCATCCTCAATAACAATTTTTTTGAGAAAGTGTTTTGAATAACATAGGAAGGTATTTGTACGTAAATAGCAAAATTAAACTGCGATTTCAGTACTTCCTTTTAAGAGGAGTAAGAAAAATAAACTAGGATTGCAGTACTTCTCCCTAAAAGGCAAAGAGGCAAAGATTTTTTAATCGAACAATTCATTGATTTAAATCGGTTCACTCATTGATAATTTAAACGATTGCAGTACTTCCTCTTAGTAGGAGCAAGAGAATCAGCAACGTAGAGGAGCTTTAACCACTTATTCGAGCTGAATTTTATCAAAATCGGACTAAGCGTTATAGAAATATTGGTAATAATAGTTTTAGAAAGGGCCTTATTTGGTTGGGCAAACTCCCCTCCTTGTGAGGCACGGTGCAGAGACTTTTAAAGTGCAAATCTGTATAAAATTTCGATTCGAATGACACTTCATTCATAAAAATCGGTTCACGTGTCGATAATTTGAAACGATTGCTATACTTCCCCTTAACAAGTGTAAGAGCTGATCGCCGCTTTAATGTTACGTAGGGGAGCCCTAGCCCTATCATCCTACCAAATTTTATCAAAATCGGGCCAAGATTTACAGAGTAATTAGTAATAATAATTTTGGAGGGGGCCTTACATAAAGGGAGCTAACTCCTCTCCCATTCGATGTACAGCGTCGGGACCCCCAAAAGGCACATCTACATAAAATATTGAATCGAATGACACCTCATTCATGAAAATCGGTTCACGCGTTTAGGCGCTACGTTGTTTACAAAAAAGGTAACAACAAGAACAACAAGAAGAAGAAGAACAAGAACAAGAACATTTTTTGAAAAAGCCGTTTTTGCTCGTTTTCGGCTACTTTTTTCTCGAAACCTATTAGATCTGGGTGGTTGCAAAAAACTTACAGTTATAAAGGAGGGTTTGCCCTATAATTTAAAGAAAATTTGGGAATTTTATCTTTTATAGAAAAACAGAAAAAAATTGTCAAAGTTGGGTATTTTTCAACGTTACGCTTTTTCGTGCAGTTTTTGATGGTCAACCCTTATACAACTGTCCTACCGGACAGTTTTAATACCGAACATTCTTTTACTGAAAGTAAATCCTGGCCATTAAAGTGAATTGGCCATTGCTGTAATTTCAGAATTAATAGTAATTTGCATTGTAGAATCATAACACATTTATTAAATCTCATCCGTGGTGCTATTTACCCAGTCAAATCTTAAAAATAAAGTGCTTGAAATTAATTTGAAAAATTCAATAATTTTTTTTTTCTCATTGGAATTCTGTTAGATGTTAAAAATATTAGAATTGGCAACTGCGCGCTCTAACCCGTAGAATTTTGTTTTAATTTCCAAGTAGTGCGTACAAACATACATACAGAGAGATGTCTATATGAAAGCCAGCGATTGATCATTTCCTTTTTAGCTACAGCGATGTCACCAACAGTTCAATGCATTCCCGTTCATAGTTGGATTAGAACCCGTCCAGATTTGCTATGGTTATTCCTCTTAATTTCTGTTAATAGTTTGAATTTTTTTGAAATATCAATAATATAAATAAAATTGTATAAAATCTTTTAAAAAGCATTTCTTTAAAAAAGTATTTGGTATAAATTATTAACAATTTACTTTTAACTTTTGTTTGATGATTAAATCATTGTTAAACTACAAATGATGGAAGATGAGGCACTATTGTTCGCGCCAACATCCAATGTGATCAGATCGGCAGTGCAGATGTTCACATCACGCTGAATGAATGAATACATGTACACCATTGCAGCAGCCTCCTCTATTATACTGAACTTCCTTCTAAACCTGCTACAATAAGCTCACCAGATTTTAGAAGAATAAATCAAACTTTTTTACAAAATAGAAGATAAACAATTTTACAAAACTATTGTTGATTGTACTTTATTAGATCGATCGGTTTATCGATTCCCAAAGTGAGTTTTGGAAAGCAAAAAAAAAAAAAACTTTAATCGAAAAACAAAGACGTTCAATTTTTATATGAACCTTCATTACAACTTTTCTTATTTTTATTTGATTTTTTTTTTTTTTTTGAAAAGAGAAATCATTGGGACTGTTACCTAAATTGACCTGAATATTGTTATATTATGTAAAACGACTCACGCCTGAAATTGTCTTTAAACGAGAGGTTAACATCCTAAGCTGTTCGATATACAAGTGCGAAGATAAAGCGTTTGTGGAAAATCAATGTTGAGGACCTCCTCCTCTAATTATTGCGGTTCAAACTTGCTTTTCCTAGCTATTTAAAGCTTCAATATGTTCAAGATATAAGAACCCTGATTAAAATATTCACACTGAAATACGCTTTCGATCGAAAGGCAATGTCAAAATAAAAATATCGTTTTAATCATGAGGATATCAATTGGAACAAAAAATGAAAACCACGCTGTACTTGCTAATAAATACTAGATTTTTTCCACAACTGTGGAAACTTCTTGACTTACATCTGTAAGAATAAAAATTCGTGAAAAGGCACCTACTACACTCTGATAAATACATCGATTCTTTTCAGGTTCATTTTACCTGAAAACTATAGAATAAAACAATTTTGAACTATTTGTTTTAGTCAATAAATAGGTATTCATTTCACATCAGGAAATAGTTTTTCATTTTATAACAAATGTAATTTTATAATAAAAAGAAGAATTTTTATTGACATTCACTACGAACAAGAACCAAGGAAGGAATTAACCCAACGGTTAGATTACTGTATCCCCAAGTGGAGATCCCGGCTTCGAATAGCCACCACGGTAACCGTGCGGTCAGAGGCAACGATAAGAAATATTGTGATAACTGAATTCAATTTCCAGTCTAGGTGTTGGATTTTATTTAATAGTTAGTACAAAGAATTTACTGTGAAATATATTTGTTTGTCGCCTCCGTCCACGACACCTATTTGCAGAATTGTGTACTAATATAGCTATTTTAGATATTTACAATGCATGATGGTATAAATTAAGGAGACTAAATTAAAATTGTTGTCCTTTTTATAAAACACTTTAGCATAGATCTCCTTGAAAACCTCTTTTACAATAATTATCTCCACTTGTCAGCCTCGCTCGTTAAACTATCTTCTCTCTAGATATTGTTGGTGGTCAACTACTTCTCGTGTCTGAGGATGACTATGTGCAGATGTTGGCCCTTCGCCAGTCATCCTAAATGGCCAGCAAGTTCTGTACTCCTAATGATTGCGCTTCTCAAGCTATCATCTCATTCCAACCCTATTTCTCATCACTTTTCCAACCTCTAACTATATATGATTAGCCAGATACTCATGGCTGGTTAGAATCTTGGTTTTTTTAATTCGTCAAGAAGCTATTTTTTTAAAAACAACTTTGAGTTATTATTATTTTCAGTGCTGGTTTAGTTGATCACCTGTAGTAGCTGCAATTCGCTAGCTGTTGAATGTAATAGCGTTTTCTGTCTTCACTTTCCATCCCTGGTTTTAATAAAAAAAAAATTATAACTGGTTGTTACAGGTTTTAGAAAAGTAAATTGCTCAACAATAGAGTTTTGAAGACGATAATTTGGTTCTATAAGCAGCCAGAAAGACAATCTTAGCCACAGCTAAGATATAAAAACTTCTTTTTGAAGGCCACATTTTACACACTATTCAAGGTCAGACTTATGTCTATAAAAATACAAAAAGAATTTTAGTTTCTTTCATTTTTTTTTTTTTTTTTAGTCCATCGACTGAATAAAATCAAACAATAAAAGCTACAACGCAGCCTTCCAAATCCAGTTCAGTTAAATTAAAAATTAATCTAGTTACTAGACATAATGGGACGATACATAGCGCTATAATTGTTGCTCAGCCTAAGTCTGAGTAATTTTACAAGAAAGACTATGTGTTAAAGTCGAAAAAACAAACAAATATGTAAAGTCATATTTATCAATTTACTATAAACATACCTAGATAGAAAAACAGATGGTGTCATCACAACTTCCTGTATTTATTATTAGTATTATGGATAACATCTGTTATTAATTGCCTAAATCGCTTTATAAAACTTAGATTACATTTCTCATTTCCGCTAATGAAAGTTCTTTAGAGCTCTCATCATCACCTAGTTTTCTAATTGATTGGATTTTTATCTGAAATGTAGCTATTTTATAGAAGACTTTGAAATATGTCCTGAAATATTGCAAAAACTGTTTTTTGGGCTACAAAATCTCAAAGAATAAGGCAATAGTCCGGGCTAAGAATTTTTTGTTTCAAAGAGCAATTTTGTTTTTATCAGGCCTAAGTAAGTTTCAATTAAGTGAGCAAGAATCGACCAATAAATGTTGTATTTAATTGGTCTTTGACTCAATAGATTTTTTTTAATATTAAGTCCTTATGGGATAATTTGTAAACTGCGCGGGAAGCAAAAACTTAAGTGAACTAACAGGATGAAATCAACCTAAACCGAAAAAAATTGACAATGGGAGGTGGTGTTTTACAAAGGTCGTAGGTTTTACCCAAAAATTCCAAAAAATACTCCAATTCACCCTCTGGCTTATGATTTTTCAAGTTCTCACCAGAATTTCATGTTTCTTCGAAGCCTAAATAATCTTTTCTTATTTTTATATATTTAAACAAATAGTTAATGAACGCAAAAATTGCAAAATTTGAAGGACGAAAAGAATTAAAGTAGGATTATTATTATTTTACTGGAAAGACATTGCAATTTTTGGAAACACCATTACACAATTTTCTTTCTAAAGTTGACAAAATATAAAACTGTTTGGTCTTATATATCGTTCAATATATTTTTGAAAATATTTATTAAGAAGGAAGGCAGCGGACATTTGCAAGCAGTGATGGTAGTTTCTCGTATTGGTGAAAATCACATAAAAATGAGTTAACAAAAAAAACAATAAATTAAACGAGAAAAAAGAAATATTAAAATAACATATTAAAAGATGTTTTCACGCTGTAAATTGTTTTGGAACTATATGAAGAACGTTGAATTCAACTCACGAAATTGAAAAGGTGACTGACTGCCTATTTTTCAGGCGGGGCTTAACGTCCAACTATCAATTAGGTGTCGTGGACGGAGGCGATTAGCAAACTTACTTACTGTAAATTTCTTTTATTAACCATTAAATAAAATCCAAGGCCTAAAGACCGGGAATCGAACCCAGTATCTCAATACATATTAGCTTTACAGGTCTCGCCTCTAACCGTTCGGCTACCGTGGCGATGAAAAGGTGATTGATTCAACAGATTTCCTCATCTCCGAATTATTCTGATTACAAAAAAAAATCATTTTCCTTCAAAAAAAAAATAAGTTAAGTCAATAAAAATATTGAAGAAAGTGAATAGATGTAGCGGTCGGACATAAGCTGTGCTGAATGAATAGCTAGTACCGTGGGACTAGCTAGTATACACAATTGGCCGCCTGTTAAACAATAACCCAGTTGAGAGAGTACCAGATTAAAACGGTCTCTTAAATTCTCAATTGGGTCGAACAACATCCCTTAAATTAGATGGCGTTTCCGGCAGCAGGTTTTGACATTAGTGCTATACATAAACTAGATATATCTCTTTGTTATTAGATTAATAGGCCGTAAAGCTAAAGAATTCAATAAGGATGTTAGCATTAAAGAGAAAATCACTAATGAACTGTAACTGAAGGTTTATTTCTTGATGGACCTGACGAGGACAGCAATGATTTTCTTCATAAAACTTGATGCCAGTTTATTTTTTCGCTTATAATGGCAGGAAGAAGGTCCAAGTATATCACCATTCTGCAATTGCTGCCCAGGGTTACCACTTGGTTCTTCCTTAAATCTTCAACATCTCTCTTAATCCATCCTGTTGAGATTTTCCTTCATTTCATCAAGCCTAAAGATTTAATGACTGTCTTGCACGATGTTTCTTCTTCTTTCAAGTTTGCCGAACGGAAATTTGAGTGGTAATACCGTAATAACTTTTCTACTAGATTCAACTGACATTCTTCAAGAAGGGTAGGTACTAAGTATATCAAAGTTACACGAAAAATCAGAACACCGTAATCACTAGAAAGTGCATTTCTTCTTTACTTCTTGCAAGTAATTCAAACCTAATTTCTGAAACTTTGCGTTTTCTCTTTAACATCAAGGCACCCATTTCTAGAACCATTCTCTTGGACTCTTAGCCACTTTTGGAGAATATTCGAAATATTTATATTTGTCACCTCGAAAAGTAATATTTACTTATTAACAGATCCAAAAATATTGGCTCAAATTAAAATTGTAGATTTTCATGATAAAAATTATTAGTTTGAAAATTTATGGCAGCAGAAAATCAAAAGTCAGAACCAAGAGAATTATAACAACATTAAAACTGAATGAGCGCGCGTTCACACCAAATATTTTGCAAACCAATTAGCCAATATTTTGTGTAATTAAAGTACGAAATTAGATAAGGAGACCAGGTTATTTCAGATGTTTACTCGTCAGTTCTACTTGCTGTTCAGCAAGTCCTTCATTTGCTTTGTAGTCAACTAAATATCATGACTTTATGTATGAAACTGAAATTGCTACACAACTACGGAAATAAAATTGTTTTTTGGGGGGAGCCACAATCCCAAAATACAGAGGCATCCCTCACACTAGCCTAGTGGTTACGGAGAGGTGTACGGACTAGCGTACGATTGACTACGTTTCCCGTTCTAAGATTTATAGGTCATAGATTTAGTTTTATTATTACTATATTCATAAATTTAAATGGTTTTTGGACAGTGATAGAGTTCGAATTTGAACAAATTTAGCTCGAAATTTGAACACGTGCTGAATATACGCACAATAAAATTTGGTTTCCCGTATTATCTCAGCCATCGAAAATAATAATTAAGCAATGCTAATCAGACACAGGCAGGTGATTAACGATTCAATTCTATTGCGAAATTCGTTTAATTTGTATATAAATGATTAACCAGTGCCGGCTGGACGTTAACAAAGCAATTTTTTAGTTAATGTCCTTTTTTAGAGAATTAAAATTAAAAAAAAAAAAAATTGACATTTCTTTGGTCCCTCGAGACCTACATAATAACACAATAACAATATACCGATTCTCTGTTTTGTCCTTTTGTGTTTTCTATCTATCTGCGATGCGCATAGCTGTTATATGGAGATGTAATTTTTATTTATTTACAGGACCGGTGCTAGCAACTGAAGCTCGTTATGGAGTGCCATTGTCATGATGTTGGATCGTTGATGTTTTGGAAGTAAGCGTACATGTGCCTGTGTGTACGAGAGAGAATGTGTTAGTATTTATGTACATCTGCACACACCTGGTCTAGGACAGGGGCGACATTGTGAGCGCAGATTTGTTTGCTCTAAGAGGATTCCACGTTTTCTCTTTCTCTCTTGTTTCTAAACGTTTCTTCTTGAGTCAATAAATTTTTGGGGTGAGTGGGGGGGGGGCATTTCTCGCATTAAACTTCTCTAATTTTTAATTCACAAAATTTTGTACGAGAAATCTGAACTATTTCGGGCAGATTAAAGAATCTATAATAATTGACGCCATTAATGCGGTGTATAGTCTGTTCGAAATTAACGTAGAAAAATGATTAGTCGAATAGAATTTATTTGAATCGATAATGTTTAACAAATCGAGAAATGTTCAAGACAGTAAGTATTAATCGAATGCATTTAATTAATTTTTTGAGAAAGTAATATCTTTACAATTAAATTTCCAATAAATTTCCGTTGATATGAGTAGAAATAACCTAACATTAACACCAGCTGAAAAGAAAATTCTGCATTATCGCGATAGTACAGCAAGGTGCACTAATATCCCTGTAATAAGCGCCTGATTGGTTGAACTTCATTGAATCGGTTCGAATTAATTGGCTGTTGAGTTGGTGAGTGAAATTGTGTTAGGAAATCAAGGAAAACTAACGAAATTGTTAATATAATTGAGTGAATCAAATGAATCAGTTTAATGCAGGGAATTGAAAGGTATCAAATAAGTTCGAGTTAACGATGAATTCGTTCAGCTAAAAAAGAACTTGTTCTTTTGAGGATTTCCGGTAGGTTATATAATTTTAAATTTTATTTCAAATTTTATTGAGATAATGATAAAAACCTATTGACTTTATCATATACGTTTTTGGCACAATTTAAAAGAAAATGTGTTTTTTTAAAGAAAATTACTTGTCTTTCAGCGGTAACTCGTTGCTTAAAGTACGTTATTTCTGGAACTGTCTTAAATATTATTTTATTAATTTAGAAACCGGATGTAGAATATTACTGAGAGTGATGTCTGACAAAGATACGTTCACTAGAATCAATTCAGATTGAGATAATTCATCGCAAAATCTAAGAAAAAATTATTGTTTTACAAAAAAATTAACCATCGTGTTGAACTAATTCGATTTCATAAATTGGAGGAGTACGTTCTTAGTTTGGTATGGTATCAATGTGCTAGAGAAATAAATTGCCCTAAATTGCTGGGTGGTTTGCAGAAGAACGTTCAGAATGACTCTATTAGAATCTCTGACATTTTAATCAGGCACCGACAGAGACCTCAATGTTAGCTTCGAACGCTTCTGTAAATGGAAGCAAATAACTCGAAAGTATCTTTGCGCAACATAATTAACTGTTTATATCCATAATCTTCTTTTAATCGTAAAGTTTTCAAGTAGGCGCCTATATAAATTTTTTGTATAGTAGACAAAGTTTACTTAAAGTTTCTTCCGAGCAAAAATCTAAAGTTCCAATCTTTGTTTCCAAAGAAATGAATTAAGAAGCAATTTGCTTGTAACTGAACTAACATTTAGCGTGTACTTATGACCTAATTTAATAATATTAGTAGGGAATATTACAAGTTGTATCAGTTGCCCTCGGTGTGCACATACCAATTTCATGGCACTCTCTTACACAATCTACTTACACTTTCACTATTCTGTTACCCTTTTCTTTGCATTAACTATATTTACCTTTATTCATAGATTACTGCAGCTGTACTGAAGCGTTTCCCATTAATTACGGTTTTTATGAAAACAAATTATAGTTAGCAAGTTACAGTTGAACTATCAATTACAGTTAGCTCTTTTTTAATTGTTTAAATAAGGTGCAACCGTAATTGATGAACTCATTGGTATCCAGAATCTTCTTCTTGCAGTGGTACTCGAACTGTGTTCCGCAAAACAAAATTTGTAATAATAATACTAATAAAAGCAATAAATAGTTAAAATTTAGCAAAAATGTAATGCTATTCAAAATGCCTAAAATAAAAACTATAAAAGAAATATCGCTTTCTAGCTAGACTACATGTTATTTTTATCACACTTTTAAATCATATTTTTAAGCATTTATGATCTATGCAAAAATTGAATAAAGTGTTGATAGGCCACAAATCGAAAGACGAAAAATTTGGAAAATAACGCTCGAAGAATTCAGGTAGAAAAGGAATATGATTGGTCACAAATTAGTTTTTTGTACATAAGTCAACATAAAATAATGACACTCAAAAATTTGCGAGAAGGGCATATTTTACATTCATTTATTTTTTAATTAGAAGAATAAATTTGTTTTAAATGAATCATTACATATAAATATAGTATCCAATAAAACATAGATTTCATGTAAGAATGCAACTTATTGGAAGTTATATTTTCTTCCTAATTACCGATTCTGTAATTCACACAAACTTTAAATTTCTATACGTGAACGTATTCTGCAAGAAAAGTAACAAGTGAAACGTGATCCGCAATTCTAAAAAGATGGAGAGTCAGTAAATGCCTCCGCAATACATCATCGAATATCACCGGCAGCTCTTGGGAAGAAAAATGAAAGAGTAGAACTACAAGTTCTAGAATCTAGGAACCTCTAGCGTGACAGTGGGTCTGAAATTATACTCGTAGTTCCTACTTTTTCTCAGTTAATTTACAACTAAGAGAGAGATCTCTCTGTTTGTTTGATTCGTTTAGTTCATTAAAATCTAGTATTTCCTGTTTATAGTATAAGGGGGAAGTGGATTTACTATTTCCTCTGGGATGTGGCATCTTGGCGGGCATTCCAGTCTAACAACGCATACATAGTAACTTCCTGAACAATCACGCAACATACATAGAATTAATGGATTTAATGGATCTACAGGCCATTAAAAGCTAGATCTAGGAAAACCTAGCAATGGTTCGCCTGGATTTAAACCCAGGACCTCTGGCTTACTATACTCCCGCGCCATCTACACTGACTAATCCGTTTCCTGCCAAGCTGATACTAGAGTCCTAATTCGATTCACTGACTTTGACTTTTATTCAAAATATAACAGTAATTAGTAGCTATCTGTTTCAATCCACGATTCCACCTAATCGGTAATTGGATGTTTAAAGTACACCTAAAAATAATCGAAATTACAAGTCATTTCTTTACACTTTTCAATTGCACTTTTGATGATGAAATCTTAGAAAAGCCGGAAGCGAGGATCGATAGGTCTTCTAGTCGATTTAAAACCAGAGTATCTGTTTACTGTATACCAGCTACCTATCTGTCTGGTGACAATATTTTAATACTAAAAATGTAAACAAAATAAAACTTCGATTCAGCTGTATTCCAGTTCATTTTATTCGTATTTTGCTTAAAATTCAACCATCAACCAATATACTTTTTAAATCTTGTGCTAATGACACGCAATCACTTTAATCAATCAGTCCTTTTCAATTTCTATACTTAAAATTAGAATTCATAGATAACACTTCTTATGTTGACTTTATATTCTAAGCATTGTTTTCAAATAATTGTTTGGACTAATTCAACATCACCCCACATAACTCAAAAGGCAACTCAAAAAATACAATCGCATGAAATAATTTAATTACGTAAAATTTAAAAAGAAAAACTTACCCAAAACCAAATTCTATTAGCTAAAACATCAGCTTACCTGAAAAGAGAAATCAAAAAATTAGATCACTTTAAAGTAATAAATGAATTAGGAAATGCGGTCCTGGACATTAAGAAATTATATAATTTTAAATTATTATTAATGTTATACACGTTATCATGCTTTTCTTCAGGTGCTCCTGAAATATTCTACTAAAGAAATTAGGTTAAGTTATAAATGAAAGGCAAATGAAAAGTTAACAGCATCACAAACAAAAACCCAAACTTACAATCTGATGTAAGGGCATGAGCAGCGGTAGCCGAAATGTTTAGCAACTATAAAAGAAATCTTTGCCTTTTGCTGTTACCAAATTAAGAAACTCCTTTTAATAATTTACGGACATGACGATTTAGAAATCATTATTATTATACTTATTATTATAAGATCAATGTTTTCTGAAACATTAAATACCAACATCTCAGAAATAAAATCATTCACTCTTACCGTTTTCCTGACGCTGGAACTAGAGATTGTTAAAATCAAAATTGAAGAATCAAAATTTCTTAAATTTGCTAAAAGAACAACAACAAAAAATCACTGTATTCGCTAATATTTTTAATGTATTTCGAAATATTTCAGTAGACAAACCTTAAGATGTGGACTTAAAAATGCTGGCAAAAAAATTAGCTTTTGAAAGCTCCTAAAGTTTTAAAATCTATTATTTTTAATTAAAGAAAATAAATTGCAGAAGCTTTTTAGATATATGATATCACTAATTACTGGTATCAATAATACAATCAAGACATCTCTCGACAGCCGCATATCGATTTAAGAGTTGTAAACCCATTATTTGCTAAGTAGGAGAGGACGTTGATTTTAAGAAGAGAATAGAATTTAAGCCCAAAAAAATTGTTTTTCCCTATTTGCGCTATCCAGCTATAGCAGAGATAACTTGTAAAGAGCAATGAATTCATCTTTTCTGACATTAAAAAATTAAAATACATCTAATACAAGAATTGGAGGGAGAAGATTCTAAAATTTGGAATACATTTTTTCCCTTAAACCAGGCTTTACGTCCAACTACCAAATTAGATATCTTAGCAAACTTACCCAAAAATCTATTAATGTTAACCAATCAATAAAATCCAAGGCTAAGAATCTTTCGTGACAGATATGATGAAATAAATCTACGATTGTAGTGTTTGCATCCTAGAGAGAGAAAAGACGATACTCCTGATTGAGTAGGACATGAGTTCTGTTCGGAGGTATGCTAGTTATGTGAACACATAACTCTTTTAAGTTCTTTCTCTTAGTAAGTGAATTGAAGCCAACTGTCAAGAGGAATATTTGTTATCTAAATATTCCACCAATGCTAAGCTGTTAGTATTATCTGATTTGCTTATTCTAAAATATTCACCTTAACAAAATATTCAGTGTTTTGCTATCATAATCTGCTTTAAAAGCAAAAATAAATAATCTACTTAATTAAATCATTTTAACATTTTTTTTTTGTTTCATTTATTCCCATATATAAATTCATTTGAAGAAAATTTGCCTATTGATTGGCTAAAGGCCAGAGAAGCGCAAAACAGCTGTAATATATGTTTGTTTCATATAAAGCAACAACCTTTAATGCCAATCCATCCAATTTATTAATTAGTACATTAGTCTGTAGATATAAAAATGTTAATTAATTATTGCAATCGCAGGGTTTATAATTCTATGTGGCTGGCTTTTTCCTCCTGTTGGAATTATTAAATTATACGAGGGAAATATTTATTTATTTGTTTGCTACAACTACCACTGGTAATTGCATTTCATTTACCAGATTTTTTTCAATATGCCTTCTTAATTGAAATTTTATCTCTTGATGATAATAAGGTTAAACGGAAATTATTATTGGTTTATGACGTCTAGAGCAGAATGGATATCTTGCTGTACTCGTATTGTACAAGTTTGTATGAGAAATGGTCTCAGAAAATTAAAAATAAATAAATAAATAAATAATTGCAATAAAAATTATAAAAGTTGAAACAAAAATAAAATAAGGAGAAAAGTCCCTACTCGATTAAACATACGATTTGATAAACAGTTTCTATAATCAAAGAGATAAATGAAAATTTAATCAGAATAGCACAAACCAGAAAAGTGCAATTTAATATTTATTTATCTTTTGGTCGATTTGGGAGAAAGCAATAAACTTTTAGTGTATTTGATGGAACTGAGAAGAGCATTAACTTGTGCAGCTTCAGCATGGAATTTCATGGAGTTCAATTTAATGTGCTGAAATTTCAGAGAATACAGAACAAATTTTTGATAACTGATTCCCCGAAATATATATTGATCAAGTCCTTTCCACAACGTCTGCTTTATATTAAAGACTATATAAAGGATACTGAGCGAAAACCAGTTAGAAACCGCAAGAAAAGTTGTTACTACTTCTACTATCATTCCAAAAATTAAGTCAGCAAGATTTGCCTTATCATCTTCAAGTGAAATATAGTGTGTAGTATGGCCATTTTTATGTTCTGAAGGGCACACAGTTCACCAGGTAGAATATAATTTCTGAAAAACTTTTCTCCTTCACTTACATTTATATTCTGGCTCTCCTAACGAACGATCTCAATGATGTTTTCAGATCTTTTATTAATTTATCGTAAGTAAATTCAGTTAAAAATAAACTACATTCAGAAAACAATAGAAAACTAAAATAACATAACTCTTTCTCAGGACTGGTAATTAATTCAGTGTTCTTCTTTCATTTAAAATGAAACCCTTATGAAGACCGAATCAAAAGCAAGCCATCATTATTAGCCTTCCAATGTACATGAATTAAACAAAATTTATCAGAACTAACGCGAAATAAATTCTTTTTCTACTATTCAAATAAAAAGATTTAACGGTACATGTCCTGCAGCAGATATATATATTGGCTGCTGCAGCTGTGAATCTGAGTTATGTTTACTTAAGACAGGCTACTTAACCACCATCTTCAGCCATTGAATCTACCAGCTGGAGAGAGAGAGGTGGTTCAACATGTCGCTCTGGTTAATACCGCTACACTTCCTTCTTTTGAGCTCCAGCTTCATTCTTAAAACACTTCTCATCTACTTTTAATTTGACATTCATAACATTTTTCTCCTCAAATTTCGACGGTTGACAGTAGAAAGTATATACTTCATTTTGTGTGAAAAACTGTCACATTCCCTTTTAATTTTATAAGACAAGAGCTCTCTTAATTCTTAAACTACAGCGACGTTTTTCCACTCAATCCGAGTCAAAGCCAGTTACGTAAAGCTTGAAAAATGTAGTCTAATACATAAACTATTCTTACATTTAATTCTGTTCTATTTTCTCTGTAATTTCAGCACATTAAATTGAACTCGTGAAATTCCATGCTGAAGTTGCACAAGTTAATGCTTTTCTCAGTTCCATCAAATACACTAACTTTGCATTAACTAATTTACCAAAAATATGAATAAAAATTAAATTGCACTTTTCTGGTTTTTCTTATCTTGATTAAATTTTCATTTATCCCTGTAATTACGGAAACTGTTTATCAAATCGTATGTTTAGTCGAGTAGGGACTATTCTCCTTATTTTATTTTATTTTTTATTAAAGTTTAATAATTTTTATTAATACTAATATTATTAATTGTCTTTATTTGTGGGGATTTTTACAGAAAGTGCCACAAAATTTCTTCTAAATTTCAATTTCGATATTCTGAAATGTTTGAGTAAACATTTAATTGAATGTGTAATTAAATGTATGCAATATTCTCTCGTTTAACTGGAACAGCGAATTTTCTGAAAAGGATTTTCAGTTTTTTGCGTTTTACAAAATATGTAGATTCAACGATTTCTTTTTTTTTAAATTGTACTTATTGAAAAATGGATATAAGTACCTATTATTTACATTAGATATACGAGGGTCGTTTGAAAAGTCCGTGCAAAGTCAGAGAGATAGCACCACTGGCGCGTATCGCGGTTATGTTTAGTTAGTAGCATCTCTTGGAAGAACACACACCAAGTTTCAGCCAGATCGGTCTATTTCTTTGTGTTTGGCATTCGTTTGAATCGAAGAAGTCGAGTGATTTTCAAAAAATGGACGAAAAAGAATTTCGTGTGTTGATTAAACACTACTTTATGAAAGGCAAAACGCCTCAGGAGACTAAAGAGAAGCTTGATAAACATTATGGTGACCTTCGATTAGAACAGTTTATAAGTGGTTTCAAAATTTTCGGAGTGGCCATATGGGTACAAGTGACGCTGAACGTTCTGGACGCCCTGTTGAGGTTACTACTCTAGAAATCATTGATAAAATCCATGATATGGTGATGGATGACAGAAGAGTGAAGGTGCGTGAGATTGCTAGTGCTGTGGGCATCTCGAATGAACGAGTACATAATATTTTGCATCAACATTTGGACATGACAAAGCTATCCGCAAGATGGGTGCCGCGATTGCTCACGCTTGACCAAAAACGAAATCGTGTGAAGTGTTGCAAGGACGGTTTGCAGCTGTTCCAGAAGAATCCGCAGGACTTTAAGCGTCGTTTCGTCACTGTGGATGAAACATGGATATATCACTACACTCCTGAGACCAAAGAACAATCTAAACAACGGGTTACCAAGGGGGAATCTGCGCCAAAAAAGGCGAAGACCGTTCCTTCGGCCGGAAAGATTATGGCGACTGTCTTTTGGGATTCGCAAGGAATAATCCTCATCGACTATCTGGAAAAGGGTAAAACTATTACAGGTGCATATTATTCATCGTTATTGGACCGTTTGAAAACCGAGCTGCAAGAAAAACGCCCACGATTGGCCCACAAAAATGTCCTTTTCCATCACGACAACGCACCAGCTCACACCTCAGTAGTTGTGGTCGCAAAATTAATGGAAATAGAGTTCCAACTCGTTTCACATCCCCTCTATTCTCCAGACTTGGCTCCCTCGGACTACTATTTGTTCCCCAATATGAAGAAATGGCTGGCGGGAAAAAGATTTTATTCAAACGAGGAGGTGATTGCAGAAACGAATGGCTATTTTTCAGACTTGGACAAATCCTATTATTCGGAAGGGATCAACAAACTAGAGCAGCGTTGGACGAAGTGTATAAGCCTAAAAGGAGACTATGTTGAAAAATAAAAAAGGTTTACCCCAAAAAATTAAGTAGTTTTTATTTTTGCACGGACTTTTCAAACGACCCTCGTATGTCGGTTAGAAACGGAGCAAATGTGCATTCCGTCCACAGCTGGTGTGTCTCCGTTATGCTTGGCTACCAGTCACTCATTCATCTGATATATTCTACACAGCGTTGATCTTACTTTGCCTCTTATTCCATAAAAATATTGATAGAAAAATTTGTTTTTTGGTTGTGATTGTGATGAAATTCATTTATTCAATTTTAAATGATAAATTGCCCAAACTATTCCATGAAAATTAAACCTTTTTATATTAAAGTAGTTTCGTGAAAGGATGAGCGCAAGCTCCGGAACTGCCCTTAAACCAAATAGCTCTTATGAGAAATGTCCTGAGCGCCGAGCACTCATGGTGAAGTAGTTAAAACCTATCCAGACCAGATCCTTTTAAAATTTTTGTTACATCACTAGAAGTAAGCGTGGGCTACTGTAGGATTTCATTCTGAATTCTTGAGGGATAGCAGATAGCGGGTTGTACATGAATATAGTTTCCCTATGCATCCTGGAGCTTGAAATTCAAATTCACCAATTCGGCCAGTCAGGATTGCCACTTCTTTCAAATTATCTTGCAAACTACAGTTCAGATAATCCACTATCACCCTCTATAAAGCTCCAGCAAATTCGACTTTCTCGCTAATTCCAGCCTTTCCAATTCTGCCTGCTTTTTTTTTTTTTAAAAAAAAATAAAATATCACGAGACTATCAACAGTGTTTCGTACAAAACCTGCAGCTCATGGAGTGCAGTACATGGCCCCGAAAGACAGCACTTCATAGACAAGATTCCGGGCGCCAATGACTACAATGTCCGAGTCTTAATTAAAAATAACTAAAAATACAAAATAAGAAATAATACGATTAAATTAATGATAATATAAACATGAAAAAAAAAAGTTACAGATAATTGCTAAAATCAATAATTTTGATAATAAATATTATATCAATTTCGTAATCAAATGTCCTTGACCCGTGGTTTTTTTGCAGGGTGGAATAAACTTTGTGGAAAATCGTTGATTATCTACGCTTTGTGTTCACGTACTCGTGTTTGATTATTCAGTAGCTTGATTTTGTTTTTCATATTTTAAACTCGCTGAAATAACCATTTTTTGTACGGGAAATATAACTATATGTCTGTTTTATATACAAAGATTTGTATAAAATATCCATTGCAATATTGTATCCAATTTCCCCTTGCTAAAAAAAAAATAGCAAATTTTCTTTAGTTCATGGTACAACCGATTGTAATTAAATTTTAAAAGTAGGTTCCCTTTTAGAAGAAAATCGGTTTCCTTTTGATATATTTATGGGCATAAAGGTTGCGATATTGTTTGATCCATATTGTACCCATTGTAAAAGCTATGCTGCTAAGATTCTATAATGCTCCCCTATATTGTGTCACACTTATAAAGAGTTGGGTAAAGTTATTTACTAGAGGGGAAGTATTATCAATTGCGCCAAACCGCTAGGGGAAAGGAATTTTTCAGTTTTCAGGGAACTTGGCCTGTTAGGGAGAAAATGGCTGTAGATGAAGTTTTCCGCTAAATGTGAACCAAAGAATTGAAAATAAATTCTGCTTTTGACCATTATTGATTTGCTTTGATAATTTACAAGCAGATATTTCATATATTTATTCTTAAGGATTTTGATGTTAATTCGTTCTTAGAGATTAGCCAATACTGTCGAATGAATCCATCCGCAGATTTTATTCGGTACCTTGTTTTAAAAGAGCGTTGTTGCATTTTCTTTTCATTTAGAGTTATTGGTGGACTTTTTTGACTCAACTAATTTATCTTTTTATTTATATAATTTTTTGGTCATTTGATTTCACTACCATCATCAGCTTGAATTTATTAAAGCTAAATTTTAGTTAAAATCTCGGTTTCTCTAGCTTTCTTTGAATTCTATTTTTGATTTTTAAAAAACTAAAGGGTATTTTCCTTATTTCTTTTTGGCTGAACCAACAGGGAAACCATTTCATCACGTTTCAAAGAGGGTAAACCAGTGACAAAAGAGTTTGTATTCACTAATCTAGAAGACAAAAACTGGAGATCTCTTTTTTTCTTTTGATATTCTCTTTAATCTATAACATGTTTTTTTTAACAGAAACCTTTTTCGAAGGCATTACTTTTAATATGTTCCGCCCCAACAGAATTTCTTCTAAGGAAAGCTTTCAGTTTTACTTCTTCATCATCGGATACTCACATCTGATTTTAGAAAATGGAGTCTTCGTTTAAAACCATGCTTTGAGATCCCTTGAACTCGTAAGAAATGCTTTGATTACATAGTACAAGGTAAGTTAATAGTATTTCTTAAAGCCGACAATTCGCTAGAAGCCCAAAACTTCCGTTTTTTTGTTGTTTCTTTTGAAAGTACGTCGTTTCTGGCAGTAAGTTACAGCCGAAAAAACTACTCATTTGATTTCCGAAATTACTAAAGCAATTTTCAATTTTTCGCACACTTGAAAAACTTCAGCATTCGCATCTTCGATGAAAAATTTGAATCGATTACAAATGGTCGCCGACTACCAGAATTTAAAAAATTTGTAAACAGTTTTTCGTGCCAATTTTGAGTTCAATCCAAATCTGTACTCTAAAACTTGAGGCTGAGCTACTTGGAAGCGTTAACTAAATAAAAAGGTAGAAAGTAGTTTGTACTGGCCGGAACTATAATTTGTTATTCAGGGAACGAGAAAAGATTGAGGGATTAGAATATGCGTGAATTTGGTAACGATATATATTGGAAGTATTTACAAATCTAAAAACTTATAAGCGAACAGCTGTAAAAATATTCGATTGCATTCTTTGGGACAAAATTCATGCCCACTGGCTCAAAACATTTTCATTTAGTTTCTTTTGCCCACAATTACAACTAACTCTTTCATTTATAATATTCTCTGAGAAATTAACATTAGAGTTGAGCTTTAACATAAAATTTTGAACATGTCCTGGATCATGGTACTATCAAAGTCTGAAAAACGTTTTGTAACCGAAATTACCCTCTTGCAAGAGTGCTTGTAAGTGAATCAGTTATCTCAGTGATCAGATAATTCAGTGCAATTCGTAGTATGATAGCTTTGACTATATTTTTGGTTTATGTGCGGTAAATAAAGGGTTAATTGTTATGCAATTATGCGTAAAAAATGTAATTATGATGACACATAAGTTGCATAATTTAATCATTTATTTAACCAAAAAAAACAAGCAGTCGAGTCGATGACAGTCCTTGAACTTTGAGTCCAATATAAAGAGAAAAGCCTGAATTCGATTATAAGTAAACGTTCTCATATTACGCATAGTGTTCGTGTGTATATGTGAGGGGTGACGGAGAGAAGTCTCAGTGAATTGATCGTACACCTGGATCTCTCCTCATATTGTTCATTACAGACGCTAGTCTTCAAACACGTTAACATGACAACCAAAATAACGCCAAAATTAAATTGGCAGCGCCATTAATATTTATTAAATGCAAATTATTATGAATCCTTAAATAACATAAGCAACAATTTGCTCCCATCTTATGCACCTGTGTCGAGTAAAACTCATCAAATTCAGGAAATTCGCTGGAAATGAAAGGAGATTCAGGAGTACTCTATCTTGGGATAATCCTTGATACATATCCTGGAGACTGCACATATACTTAAACCTTCAAGAATACACTCGACTGTAACAGTTATACCCTTTAATTACCGCTCAAATTCTCCTGCACAGTTACTGTCCTGCTAGACGCTTCTTAGACCTCTTTCAACCTATAGCCTGCCCAGTCTGGATTACAGCTAGCACAGCACTGAAGAAAAGACTTAAGACTTTTCAGAATAATGCACAACGAATTGCCCTGAATGCACCCATGGTTTACTAGAAATACACAAGGCCATTCACACTCACAAGACCAAAATAATAGACCTACTTCTTCCTTCACCCTTCACATACTGCCTTCCACATCTCATTACCACCTTGGCGTGCCTACAGCTTCAAGAAGGCAGAAACCAAGTCTGTCTTAAGACCTACGAAGAAGTGAACTCCATTTAGAATATGTACCAATACGTCTAAAGCTCTTAGAGAGCTGGCCCATAATTAATTTGTAAGTATAGGTAATTATTTTTACTTCAAAATATTATTAGTAAAGATGAACTTGTTGATGAACATTTAAACTTAAACTGGCGGTTATTGGTCATATACAAAAAAATTATGTTCGTTTACAAGAGTAAGTCGGAATACACACTACATTTTCGCAGTGTTTGAAGCAGACGCTATCAAAACTTAAAAGTAAATTGCTTAATATTGATACCTGTTTATGGGTATTTTGTTCGCAAGCATTGAAATCAGGTAACAGTATAAAAAGGCAAACCATTTTACAATCCCGATAAAAAGAGGTTAATGGGCAAAACCTGAACTAAGTCAAGTTATATAAGGGAAAGATGATACAAGATGTGTAAGGGAAATCAGATAAATCAAATTGTAATAATTATAAATTATTAACACAACATTAAGTTTTCTTTACTGTTTCGGTTAAACTAAATTAATTGAAATAGTTATTTATATAACAAGTGTGGAACGTAGTACTTTTCCTCACGCGAGGCAGGGTTTGCACGCACGAGCGAGCGAAGCGATGCGAGTGCAAGTGCAAATTGCCGAGTGTGAGGAAAATACTTTACACTAGAGTTAAATATTATATTTTTTCTGCAACCATTTATTAACTAATAAAATTAAAAATTTCATTTTTACAGTCTACAAAAAGTAATTTATTTATTATAAACATTTATTGTTATATTACAATTATTTACATTACTTATTACATTTTCTGCTGTTTCTTTTATTGATGGAGGAGTGTTTTCTAAACAGGCATCACTAGAATCCATTTTAAATTTCTATAAGGTAACACTATAACCTTTTTAACTGTTATAATTAAAAATATCTAATTATTTATTAAAATATTATTTTTATTTCTATATTCCTTTCAATTTTTATTTTATTTTTTAATATTCGTTTTTTAATTATTTAGTTACGTTAAATAAGCTTATTAAAGTTTTACAGAAAATATTTATGTTAATAACAAAACTTCTTATATCAAGGAAGCACAATAAAGTTTTTCCACTCACTTGTGCGGAAAGTGACACTGATAGGAATTTCCCCGCACTAGTGTGAAAAGTTAGGCATTACACAGCTGATTTTAATTGAGTAATGAGAACTTCCCTACATGGTTGCAGAAAAACCTAATTTTATTGTATTTCTTTCTTACAGGAATAAAAATAAACCTAAGTTAAGGTAGAGATTTTTGTAAAATAAGTAGGTTTTTTTTACGTATTATTAGGGTACCCAAAAAGTGATTTCATCCACTTTTTCAATTTAAATACGAGTAGTCTGACCAGGTAGGGGCTTTTGGTAATTGAGCAATTTTAAATAAAACTAAGGTTTCATTTCCAAAACTGGAGGAAAAAGTACATTTCATTAAAAGTATTTTCTTTGCTGACACGCACAGTAACTGACTCCTTTTTTAAAAAACGCTCATCCATTGATAATCTCAAACATTTTTTAGCCGATAGCAATTGATTCCTCCACAATATAACATTGTAAAAAAATACACCTTATCAGTAAGCCTCTTACGGCTATTAAGTTACGAGTATACAAAGCAATGAAGTTATCCCGTTCTTCCAGACATGAAACTCGGTAAACATTTGGCAAAGACCGACTTGCTGAAAAACCGTATATGTATGAATGTGTAGATTAAGATACATTGATTTTTGTTAACAATTTCCGTTTCTGAAACTCTATCAACAATCGATTCAAACAAATCGATCAAACCAGTATTTATATGTTCAGGTTTATCATAAAACTCAAGAATGTTGCTGTGTGTGTCTGTGAAAGATTAGTCCAAAAGGGGAGCCCAGCAGCTGATACAGTTAAAAGTGTTCCGCCCGACCTTGACCGATAAACTAGACTTGGGCATCATCGTGGCCGGCGGTTCAACAACTTTTACTTTACTGGGGAAAAAAGTAAAAAACAGCGCGTATATTATCGTATAAATAAAACAACGAATACATAATATTTTTTTTCTGCAACCATGTAGGGAAGTTCTCATTATTCAATTAAAATCAGCTGTGTAATGCCCAACGTCCCTCACTAGTGGAGGGAAATTCCCATTAGTGTCACTTTCCGCACAAGTGAGTGGAAAAACTTTATTGTGCTTCCTTGATATAAGAAGTTTTGTTATTAACATAAATATTTTCTGTAAAACTCTAATAAGCTTATTTAAATTTATTTTATTTAAATAATTAAAAAACGAATATTAAAAAATGAAATAAAAATTGAAAGGAATATAGAAATAAAAATAATACTTTAATAAATAATTAGATATTTTTAATTATAACAGTTAAAAAGGTTATAGTGTTACCTTACAGAAATTTAAAATGGATTCTAGTGATGCCTGTTTAGAAAACACTCCTCCATCAATAAAAGAAACAGCAGAAAATGTAATAAGTAATGTAAATACGTAAGTAATGTAAATAATTGTAATATAACAATAAATGTTTATAATAAATAAATTACTTTTTGTAGACTGTAAAAATGAAATTTTTAATTTTATTAGTTAATAAATGGTTGCAGAAAAAATATAATATTTAACTCTAGTGTAAAGTATTTTCCTCACACTCGGCAATTTGCACTTGCACTCGCATCGTTTCGCTCGCTCGTGCGTGCAACCCTGCCTCGCGTGAGGAAAAGTACTACTTTCCACACTTGTTAAATAAATAACTATTTCTTTTATAAAAATGAATAAGAATTCCAATCGGAATAAATAAAATTGGAATTAAAAATCTCGTTTAACCTTGATCAGCTGGCCAAGAAAGGAGCCCGGTGTGTTCGACAGGGGCCAGAAATTGTTTCAACTTCTTTTTTATTTTATTTTTCCAAATCGCCTTCAATAAATATACAGTTTAAATTATTTGGAATGTTGAAAGTTAAATTTATTGCTCAACTTGATTACATTTTTATTTGTAACATTAAAATAAATTTAGTTTTTTCAAACAATTTCCCTTTATTTATCTTTTAAAAACAAAATCTTACTGGCGACAGAACTGTAACTGATGGCGGCTAGTTTTAGGACTCAAACTGGTGACTGTCAAATCAATTGCCCAGAGTAAAATGTTTCACAGAAAAGTGACAGATACGTAATTAGTTCACGAAGATTAAAGAAAATTCACTTAAAGCTAAAAAAGAAAGAAAAAAAAAACCTGTTATTTATCCAAAACACGAAAACTTCCAACAACTTTTCTGCATTTTCACAGCAAAAAAGAAGCATTCAGTTAACTGAATGACAGTTCTTGTCTGGTCAATAGCAATTATTTTAATGCGAGGTTACCAAATTATAATACTGTCAGTTTTAATTTACACAATATTTGCATCCAACACGATTTAATTTTTTTTTTAAATTTATTTAAAGATGTTTTTCTTTACATTTTTGTTTTTTTTATAGTTTATTTATATAACATTAATCATGTATTAAAACTGTCCGGTAGGACAGTTGTATAAGGGTTGATCGTCAAAAACTGCACGAAAAAGCGTAATGTTGAAAAACACCCAACTTTGATAATTTTTTTCTCTTTTACTATAAAAGATAAAATTCCCAAATTTTCTTTATAATGTTGGGCAGATCCTCGTTTATAGCTGTAATTTTTTGCAATAACCCAGATTAAGTAGATTTTGAGAAAAAAGTTGCCGAAAATGCGCAAAAACGGCATTTTCAAAAAATGTTCTTGTTCTTCTTGTTACCTTTTTTGTAAACAACGTAGCGCCTAAACGCGCGAACCGATTTTCGTGAATGAGGTGTCATTCGATTCAGAATTTTATGTAGATGAATTTTATGTAGACCCCCTTTTGGGGGTCTCGTGTTCATCAAATGGGAGAGGAGTTACCCCCATGTATGTGAGGCCCCCTCTAAAATTATTACTAATCTCCTTAACAAAAACTTACAGTTTTAAAAGTTAAGTATAAGGGTTGATTAAACGCCAAAAGATATACAAATCAGAGTTTGTACTATTTTTATAGTTATAATTATCATATCGGCAGAAATATGTAAGGGTAAAGAAATGTTGAAATGAGTTGCAAAAAGAATTAATAAATCATCAAATCTTTAATCAACAATCAGCAAATTTAGGCATCAACTTCATATATATTAATAAAACGATAGTTTCTTAGGTAAAATCATGACCACTAGCTCTAAAAGGAAATAGTTACCTTTTTAAAAGTTGAAATTTGTCCAAATTCAAGGAAAGTCTTAGAAAACTTTTGTGGTTGATATAAAATGAATCGTTTATTAAGAGCAATTAAAAGTTTTCTATTTAAAGAACCAAATGAACCATCTTTATGAAAATCAGAAACACTGCTTGATCAATTTTAACCGAAACCTTTGACTTAAGATCCTAAATAGTGTCTGAAATGAATGTTAAGTTCGTATCGCTAATTTGAACTTTCGTAGCTACTAGTTTATTGTATCTCTGACAAGTTTGGAACTTTAACAATCTTTATCAGAGATTAATCAATTTGGCGAAGAGGATTACACTGCACTTGCTTGAGATGCTTTCTGGGCACTTCAGACCTAATAACGTTCATAAAGTTCGCATTTTGATTCTTTTTTTTTCTTTTACTGCTAAACGCTGTCGCACAAATAATCTTCTCCAACAAAAAAATCTTTATAGTTGAGAACCACGATACACATACTTCTTATAAAACACATCTAAACGTTTGCACTATTTCACTGCTACTTTTAGAAGAATGAATCATCATTAAAACATCGCTAATTATGATGTTATGACTTATATCAGTATCATTTAATTTGTAAACAGCAGAACCTAACCACATAAGTGTTTGTTTCACAAAATAAATTCTTGGACGGATTTCCCTAAGAAATAGTCTATATATGAAAACCAATTTCTTTGGAGAATATGAAAAGTATGGTCAGTTTAGTCAATAACCTCTATTTAGATGAAAACAAAATAAATTAGAAAATACAAAAAAAAATCTGACTACATAAAAAATCAAATAAAAGCTAAAAATACAGAGTTGAAGTAATTCTCCATAGTTGTTTAAACAAGGACAGAGAGTGCTTACAGAGTGGGGATATAAAAAAAGCCGAAAGAGATTTAATGATAGCAATCAAGCGGATTTAAAGCATTTACGAAACAAAAATAACAAAATTAAAGCGAACATTTTTAATTAAAATTCTGAATACAGATTTATTATAATTTTACTAAGGATTTTTTTCTCTGTTTTTGTTTGTTAATATTACTGCTTTTATGATTGCTTATTTTTTATAACTTCCAATTATTAAAAATAAAAATCATAATCTATTTTTGTTTAATACAGTGGAGGAAAGATGGATGATTGATGAAAAGGCCGTCTTCCATTTTGTTCCAAACTGAAATATCTGACTTCAAGTTGAGGTTACCTTAAATTAAATTCAGTTAGGTAAATTTAACAACACTTTGCAAATACTAAACAAAGATTTGCAGAATTTACGTTAAAAGAATGCTGATCCAAAATTATACTAAAAGAAAGCATCTCCTTTTATTTATTGAACATCTTTCAAAAGTAAAATGTCTGACTATTACTTTATCTTCTATCACTCCTAATAAGAGGATGCTTTGTAATCATAACATATCCTAAATTGAGTTTTAACAGGAAATAAATTGTTCTGTGGTGCCCGGATTTTAAAATAATGATTTTAGCGCTTAGTAAATACACATGTATATTTATACACTGCAACATGGGCCCAAAGAGGCTTTGAATAGCACTAGAATGGTATTACACCGAGGTTCCAAAGAGACATAAACAAAGAGGAACCATTTTTGTTTTAAAAATAATTATGTTTTTCATAGTTCTGGGTACAAAGCTATTTGCTTTAAAAAAATATTGTGTCCACAAGTAGAAATGGCAAAGAATACAAAGTACGTGGCTTCTATTTTAAGGACATAAATGATTGTTTCATGATATTAGTTCAGTCCCAGGACAGAAAAGGAGAGTATTGAAAGATTTTTCTCAACTATTTGCAATCGTAAGTCTGCTTCGAGCTGGTTCAATTCTTTCTTTTTTCTGTAATTAAGCGTCAATTCCCTGCTTTGTGACTTAGTTGGCTACTTAAAAGTGAAATCGCTATTACTTTAGGGCACTTGACACCCCTGCGAATATCTCGGTGCTGATAATACAAACAACAACACTTAGCCGACACTCTCAGCGCTCCCTTAGCAAATTAAGGGTTCCACAGACAATTGATGTATGCAGAGCTACAAGGGTTGATTTACTACACCCTTAACGTATTGTAGTTCACTTAAAACACTCAATCGTAGGCCCCTTAAACATATACATCCACCTGTAAATCCCTAAATTTTATCGGTCGCCTAGGAGGTTCAAATTGGCTCTAGACGGCAGTGAGCTTCAAGATCACTTCCGGCTAAGGTTAATTTTTGTTTGTTTTTTCATCAAGGTTTTAGCTCAAATTCTAGCTACTTATTAAATGATTTTGGGTGAATATCGAGGTGCGGTCTTAAATAAAAACAACTTTTTGCTTTATACCAACGTTTCGGTAATTTTTACTACCTTCTTCAGGGTCTGTACAAAAGGAATATTACACTAATATAGATAAAATTGAAAACCAAAAAATATAATAAACAATAAAAATATTTTTAAAATATGAAATTAAGTAGATAGATAAATACAATAAATATAATATAAATATAATTTGGAAAGACTTATGTTCATTATAAAAAAAGTTTGTGAAGTTTAATGTACAGCTACGAGTACGAGTTGTGTTCAAAAAGTAACGGGAATTTTCGTTTTTTGAAAAAAATATTTATTTATTCATCTACATTAATATTGTCGCCTTCAAAGTAGTCCCCGTCGCATACAATACACTTGTGCCAGCGTTTTTTCCAATCCTCGAAACACTTCTGAAACTCGATCTTTGTGATAGCTTTCAGCTCTTTCAGCGATTCGCAGCGCTTTTTCCAATCCTCGAAACACTTCTGAAACTCGATCTTTGTGATAGCTTTCAGCTCTTTCAGCGATTCGCTTTTAATGTCATCTATGCTTGTAAAACGACGGCCTTTTAATGTTCTCTTTATGTTTGGAAATAGAAAAAAGTCACATGGAGCCATGTCTGGCGAATATGGAGGCTGGGGCATCGTTAAAGTTTTGTTTTTGGCCAAAAATTCACGAACAAGCAATGAAGTGTGAGCAGGTGCATTATCGTGGTGCAAAATCCATGAATTGTTTTGCCACAAATCCGGGCGTTTTTTTCGGATTGCTTCACGCAAACGGCGTTGAACTTGTAGGTAGTACTCCTTATTGATTGTTTGACCTTGTGGCAAGAATTCATGATGCACTATGCCATTAAAATCGAAGAACACAGTGAGCATAACCTTCACATTCGACCGCACTTGTCGAGCCTTTTTCGGTCTTGGCGATCCAGAATGCCTCCACTGGGACGATTGAGCCTTAGTTTCGACATCATATCCGTAAACCCATGTTTCGTCACCTGTTATAACACGTTTCAGTAGATCCGCATCGTTGTCGACTTCATTGAGTGACTCTTGAGCAACTTCCATTCTCCGCTGTTTTTGTTCGAAATTCAACAATTTTGGAACAAATTTTGCTGCCACACGTTTCATACCCAAAACATCCGAAAAAATTTCATGGCATGAGCCAATTGATATGGCAACATCATCAGCGACTTCTCTGATTGTGATTCGGCGATCGTTCATAACCATTTCTTTCACTTTTTTCACGTTTTCATCGGTTGTTGATGTGCTTGGACGTCCAGGTCGTTCGTCATCTTCAACGTTTTCGCGGCCATCTTGGAAACGCTTATACCACACGTAAATCCTTGTTTTACTCATAGCAGACTCACCACATGCCTTTATTAACATTTCACACACTTTATTTCATTTTTTACGCAAAATTTAATACAAATTCTTTGATCCATTTTTTTTAACAAACAAAAATCTCCAAGCTCGAAAAACACGTCTAACCTTAACGGCTGCCACTTAAGAAGTAAACAATGAATATTACTGAAAATTTTATCGTACTTCAGGGGCATGTGTACCAACATAATAAAAAAAAAATTTACAATCAGACTCTCCAAACCCGCGAAATTTAAAAATTCCCGTTACTTTTTGAACACACCTCGTATATCATCATAACTGTTAAGGGATTCACGGAAAAGCGGGTTTATATAGGGGTGAAAACAATAGGGCTGGAAAAACCTAAGGTAAGTGGTGAGTAATTTGTTAAGTTACTGTTGGAAGAATGTTATTGTAGAAATTTGAAAGGTTGTTCTTGTCTGTCCTAAAGTTGATAGATTTTTGTTGTTTTTTAATGTGTATCATTTCTAAAATATGTTCCGTTTGTTTCTGTTGGTGTTAGTTGCAAGTATGGAAGTGTAGAAGTGTTTGTTTGAAGTATGGAAATGAACTACTTATTAAAGTTCATGAAACATGAACATCATTTAGGGATATGATAAGTGAAAACAATTAATGAACTGGACAACATTTAATTCGTAAAAATTCAATAAGTTCCGTTATACTAAGTTCCTTATTCAACACAGAAGTAAATTATAAATTCTAGATGAAACTTTAATTAGAACTAAAATGAAAGAAACAAATTAAAAATAAAGGAAATATTGTGGTATCCTAGATTATTCAAAGTAAAATATATTATGAAAGATTTATAACACCAATTAAAATAAAAGTTCTGAAAGGTAAAACGTTTTAAAAAGGAAGTCGGAAATGCTTTAGCTTTATTTAATGCTCCGGATATAGTGAGTTGAAATTAGAGTTCAGAGTGAGGACATAAAAAAAGCACAGAGCAGTAGGTGCCAGACACTGGGAATAAAAATGAACAGATGAGAACATAAAAGAATTACACCAGGATTCTATAAAATCTCGAGAATATATTTTACAAACTATTTCATTCTTTTTTGGTTAATAGATTTTACTTTTTCTCTTTTATAATTTAAGGATTAAATGTTTTCTCTTTTCTTAGGTAAAAGGAGATTTCGTTTTTTGGGCAGATTTTTCAATTTCAAGTGCTATCGGTAACAGGTTTTATTTTGGTTTCTTTGATACGAAAAAAAAAAAATTTGGATTTGGATTCGTGTTTGTTGGTATGTGGCAGCTTAAGTTAATAATGAAAAAAAGTCACATTAAGTACAGATTTCATATTTCGTGCCATCAATCGATCTAATAATAAGATTCTGTTCAAAATAATCCATCCGAAGTGCCTATTATTGAATCAATATTGTCTCAGATTTTTAACTGAACTTAATGCAACAATTAACTCATCTTCAAATTGGATAATTTTTTTACCAGGTTAAAAAATGCAATACTTAAAACGACTAAACTTTTAGTAAAAATTTATTTACCTATGGTTGCAATAACACAGAGAGAGTACAGAATCTGTTAAGTATTCGTAGCAAATTTTTAAAGTGCATTGTGCAACAAATTTTTAGCTATTTACAATAATTTTAAACCGAATTATTATTAGCTATGTATTGTTTTTTTAAAGAAGCCACTGTTTTGGAAGCAATGTGTTCATAGTTATTGATAAACTCAATTATTATCACATCTCTAGTTTTAGCAGTGTTTAAACGTTATATAATCACTGATTTAAACTAAACAAAATGTTTTTTTTTACTTTTGTTATACATTTTGATTAGATCTATCTTTAGAAAAAGAGCTTGATTTCAGATTTTTTTTCGCTCTGACAAATATGGATAATTTTTTGGATTGTTCAACCTTGGTATTTGCTTAACAGAATCTCTTATGGTTGTAATGGAAGTACTAAGATGAATTACTACATTCATCTAATCCATTTAAAAGTTAATCATTAATTAGTAGAGGAGAGATTTTAATGTAAAAATATTGTTTTCAAAATTATACCAGCAATAAATATTTTCTGTAAATTTGACTTCAACCATTTTTTTTTTCAGGTTCTTGGAAATGTTTTTGAACAACCTAGAAGAGCCCTTAAAAAATATGTGCTAAGACAAAACCAAGATGTTTTAGATCTGTAACAGTATATTATAGGGATGTTTTATTCGAAAGTTCTTACAATAGGGTTCTGTGATAACTTTAAAGAACCACTTTCTTCTTATACACAGACCTATATTTGAAGAAGTTCTGGTAATGGTTGGAGTTCCTGGACCTTTCCACAAAGGTACAACGCAGATTATTGTAGAGTCCCTCCGACCTCATGGATGTAAAGTTGTAAATATTTCGTATTTGCCGAAAATTTGAAATGCCCAGAGAGGATGCAACAAGAGAGAGCCTAATGTTACCATTCTAGAGATGTTTTAGACAAATTACCGTCTAAATCGGAGACGAGTATATTTTGTTGCATTGAAGCCATCACGGTACTCTGCTGAAGAAGTAACGCGAGATTACTTTAAATATAGTGCGTGGGAACTAATTAAAAAAAAGATACAAAAATCTTTAATCTGGTTTCACAGCCACCTTGTTATCACCGCGTAACAACTTAAGTTGTTATTTTTGTATACATTTTATTTATTTATTTATTTTTTTCATTTGTCCAGTGACAAAACTTAATTGTTCAAAAATAAAACGTTGATAACCATTAATCTTATTGAAGGTATGGGAAGCGGTAAGTTTTTTCTTGCCCATGGATCTAGATATGTGCCGAGTGTGGAGGGGAATAATGCGAGCTGATATAACAAAAGATCAGCTGAGGCCCAGGTGCAATGTCGTTAGGGCAGCTGGTTAGCCCATAGGGTACCTCGCCGATGTGCGCTCCTTCTCTTACAAAATAATATTACCTGCTTCAGCGCGCCATCTTGGCTCCTTATTGCCACGTGCCCGCCTATCTTAACATGTTTTATATATATTTTCTTTTAAGATTTTTAAAGACGATTTATTTCCTGGCCAGAAGAAGGAGGAGGAGGGGAGTAGTAGTAGTGTAATGGCACGAGACAACAGAATCTTGAGATATCTAGTGAGGACAATTCTTTTTGGCAAACATCTGGCCTAAGTTCTAACAATGTTAACCAATGTCAGAAACTGTTTACTTCTTCCATACACTTTTTTTCTCCTTTTATAAAATTTTCCAATATTATTTGTGTGCTCGTGTTGAGCATCTTAATATTTACTAAAATTGGTCTATTTTCTCAGCCTGTAGTAAGCCAAAGTGTTGGGGAGAAATTAGATAAAAAATAAAGCCAAACTGAAGCTAACCTCGCCACTGAGAATATCCTTAACATCAGATGCTCTGAAAACAGTTCCGCTTGGTTACCACATGTGAACAAATAAACACCCAGCCCAGTTCTTTTTGTCCTTTTTTTTAAAAACTGTCTGTAAGTACACATTTTTGGCAATGTCTGCTAGCAGCAGATGTTTGATACATTCATGAATATTTAGTTTTTCTAATATTCTCTATATCATTCTTAATTTGAACTGAGAGTGCTCAAAATAAGATGGTTTATGTTCTTATTTCTAAACATTTTAATCCAAATAATACCAGCTTTTTCGTGGAACTTGATTTTTTAAAGAAAACGAAGAAAAACTAACTATTACTGCACTAATTTTGAAGGGTAAAATAACTTGACGCTTCAAGATCAAATTCCTTTATTCAATGATTGCGTTTCAAGTTTCTTCATTTTTAATAATTAACTTTATTCACGTAATTAACTTTTCTTGAATCTCAGAAATTCTACTGAAACAGATAGTTGACTTCGATAAGTAAGTTCATAAAGATTCTCTTACGATTAAACTGTTGAAAAAAGCCTGGTCACAGATCCCCCAAAACTCCAATAAAATCAATACATCCTAAAATGTTTCAAATCAAAGTTATAGGCCTAGTAAAAGATTTAATTCTCATAAGCAACCGAATCGAAAATTACAAAATAAAGCTGAAAAAAGTCATTTTGTAAGGTTGCCTTCGGATAGATAGATATCCTTTCTAATTGGAATTTTGGTTAGACATTTTTAACAGATTATTTAATTTTAAGCAGATGCTAGAACCACACAATATACCGAATGGTACTTTAAAAAAGAGCTTACAAATACCATTCATCTTTACTATGTTATAAATATAAAGTCAGAAGCGGCTCAAAATTACCCAATACACGCAAAGGTATTTTTAAAGTTATTTTCAACATAATGTGATTTAAAAAAAATGGTTTTGTCCATTTTGGGTGGCCATTCTTGAATCCGCGCTGGTTAGTTTGCCACGTTATTAATGTGGTTAACAATCAACAATTTTGTCTTTTCTCTCACCTTCTTGATTTAAATTTTTTCAATTTAGATTGAAGAACACTTAAAAAACTAAAACTAAGTACAAAGGTAAACATCTAGGCTTAACTTACGGCCAGCGCGCACACTTTGATCATTGAACGGCGGCCATCCAACGATGACAGCCATAATAGGCCTTTTTTAGGCGTCAGGGGAGGTAGCAAATGCCACTCTGGCAGTCGTCAAGCGCGACCAACGATACCACAGACGACTTGGAGGGTTAGTGAGGGATAATGAGAGTTGAATTAGTTTGGAAGAGTGGATTAAATTGAAGACGTAGTTTGAAATGAATCTCAGTTAGTGGGATTCGGCCAAAGAAGATTCGAAGGGAATTAGGATTTTAGGGAATTGAAGGTAATTATAATTCGATTCGAGTCCTAGTGTCCATATGAGAGTCAACGTACTGTTAACATTTGTTGAACAATGCAAGTTTGAAACGTTTCTAACAATCTCCACGTCTTGGTGGAGCCAATAAATAAATAAGATATTAGTTAAATTGAATCATCAATAAAAAAAAGGAGCTAAAAAATGGAATATACTTTAAATTTAAACATCCAAAATTTATAAATAGTTTTACGATGGAACTGGAAAGAACTCCGCTATATTTTCCCACGATATATTTAAAAGTGTGTTTATAAAACAAATAGTTGTTAAAAATACTCGTGATAAAACAAACGTTAATTTTCGTATTTTAATTCCCAGCTAACTGGCCATGTTGACGGATGTTGTTTACACATAAACAAAGGCTCACGCAGCTGATTTATATCGCCGATCTTTGCCAATTATCGCTGCTCAGACTTTATATCAGAATGTCTCTCACTGGCTCTTATTAAGATATTACAAATAGTATTGCGGCACTTCTCTCTAACGTGCCAATTCTAACTTTTGTCGGAATCTCCTCCTTTTAGTAAGAGCCAAATGATCATTCATAAGCCAATATGATGGTTAATCAAGTTATAATCTAACAAAACTTAGCGGACGTTAATTGATCTTGCAGGTTGTTGCAACAAGCAAATGTGATGTAATATAATGTCTTGATTATTAAAGAAGATTGGAGAAGGCACCACTGGCGACACTTCATTAACGTGAACTATTATGCTGTTATGAGGAGAGTAGGTCGCGGGGCCATCTTCTCTTCAATCTCTTTGGATTACCTGGTAATGTGGAAGAAGATAAGGGTTCAATTAAAGGATTAGGATGAGCTTCGGTAGAGGAATGAAATTTTAAGAAACGAGTTTTAGCAAGATCTGTAATGAAAGGGATTTTGAGGTCATTGTGGATAGTGAGGTTAGATACATAGAACGGAGCGTTAAGAATTTTTCGAAGTATTTTTGACTGTAATGTCCGGAGGCGTAGTGAGTTGGAACGCTTAGTCAATCCCCATACTTCGATGCCGTATGACAAAATAGGTTTATAATATAAATTCTATTGACTCTCGACTTCAGAAAGGAGATCGCGAGGAAACTATTTGTTAAGACGTTTAGATATGTTATCTGGAAGTGTTCTGGAAGATAGATGTATCAGTGGATTATCAAGAGATTGAATGTTAAGATAGAATTTTCTGTAACGGGTTTTAGAATCTTTATGACGAAAGGAATGTTTAAGTCTGCGAATAGTTTGATTAGTGCCGAACAGAAAGGAGCGTCCAACTATAGGGCGAAGAATTTTAAACTGCAACGACTAGATCCTTTGCAGTTTGAGCGTTTGGTTGAACCCCACAGTTCGATGCCCTAGACCCAGACGGGCAAAGAAAATTAATTGTTAAAATGCGTTGAGAGAAGGTTGGGTTTATGTTCATGTACCTTCTAGTCTGGGAATACTCCTAACTAGAACAACAAACATCCTTCGGCTATAAGCCAGGCTTCGAGGGGCCTGCCGACTTATGAAAATGATTTAGGAACTAATAGAGTCAATCGCTATCTCAAGCATTTATCTTATCTTCTTGTAGTAACCAAATAACATGTTTCATCTCAAATTTATATTAATTTCTCTTAGTAAGAAAAGTATTGCGTTCTGATTTAATTCTAAAGGACATACAGCTTGTATTCCCTGTCACCCCTCCATTACATGACGTCACATATTTTTTTCTTTTCTCTTTTATCTTTAAGATAAAAAAGTAAAGCATCTTTAAGACTAAAAATATCAAAAGATGGGTCGAATTTCCGCAGTTTTCAGGACAAAGTACAATTATTGAAGGACAATAATCAGCGTTAGAACTGATTGTTCATCTAGAAATAGAAAGCTTCTGATGTCAAAAATGAAATTGTAGAAATCATAAAGGCAAACAATTTTAAGACGGAAAGAATAGTTTTGTCAGCTGTTGAAACATTTTCACCCAAGATGTAAATAATAGTGCAAAGGATGTTTTACTTGTTTAATGTTTTCCTCCACAAGATAGGAACAAAAATGTATTCAACTAATAGCAGATTTTAAGTTCTTATTTATTATTTAATAAACATTTTGTTTTCTTCTGTAAATTGACAATGTCTAAATCAGGCTGGGCAGTAGTCCAATAATATTTTGTCGGTTGTACTCACCTATTGTGGCCTTACAAATAATTTAGTTTGAAGGCTTTGTTCCTTATTGAGAAGAGAGCGCGCAATTTTGTCATTAGATTATTAATGTTTGTATTGTGTTGTCAAAAGGAAGTTCATACAGCGGTTACCACTTGCCATTGTGAGTGATTTCTTATTTAATGTTATTGTCTAATGTATCCTGTTAAATATTCATATTAAATAATCAATTAATTGTTTTATAAGAGATTCATATTTTTTGTTGTTGTTGTCAGTAACAATCACCGTCGGTAGTATATTCCCCAAAAATGGTCATCTGAAATTATATTGTATGCGGAAGATTTATTCTTTGATTATCTAGAGCAGGGGTGCCATCTTTTCTGTATATAAGATCTACTTTTTATCTTAAAAGTGTGTCGCGATCGACTTGTCATAGCGTAGTCTAAGGGGGAAGAAGGGGTGTGAAATACATACTATGTTTATACACTGTGTATCAGTATAAGGTGCATTCCAGTAGATAAGTAAAATATATTATTTTTTAAATCACTTATTAAGTTTTCGAGATATAGGCTCATGAAGAAAATAAATTTCCAGACCCAACTTTTGACAGCAGGATTCCCGTACATGCGGTACCTAAAAAAATCGATTTTCCGACACTTTTTCAAGATAGATTTTTTACTAACTTAAAATGCAATTTAATTTTTTTATCAACTGCAATGTATAAGTTGTTGTACTATTTGTTCGTAAATATGAAAAAGGTTGTTATAAAAACGCACAGTATGGCTGATAATTTGATTTCAATATTTCACTTTAGCGTTTTTTTGGGCCAGCAAAATTTATCATGAAAGAATAATATGACTTACTTTTTGCTAATCTATCAATAGCTCGCTGAGTACACCTCGTACTGAAATATAGATATACCGGCTTATCTACCTACGTAAAAAACAACAACAATAATTATTTAAAGGGCCAAAAAACTCACATCCAGGGGAATTAAAAGAACATGGATAATTGTTAACAATATTTATTAATTCAAAGTAGCTACAGATAAAGACAGATTTAGAATTTACTTTGTTGTCTTAACATTAATGGGTAGAATGAGTTTGCATGTCTCGATCGACCAAAACTGGCCTCGCGATCGACTTGTTGGCCACCCCTGATCTAGAGTATAGGGCTCCTTCTATACCCTAGCTCGATAGGGATGTTTACAACTGTAGTGCCTGCCAATTATCACAAATACCCTTCCAATCTAACGTTAGATTTTGTTTTTACTTCCTTAAAGTCCGTTAGAAATTGTGAGTAGTCAAATTTGATAACTGACCTTCTTTCATCTCCTTCATAGCTAACTTAAAATGCCATTGGATAGATAGAAAAGTATGTCTGAATGGTTTTTAGCATCTAAAAGCCAGAAAAAATCTAAGAAAAATCAGCAGGATTTGACCCCGAGTCCCAGGAAATCTTGAGTCCTGGGTCCTACGCACTGCCACCAACTTAACTCCTTCCTCTAAATCACATTTTCCGATAATCTAGACACAATGGCTTTAATAATTCTATTACAAAAAAAAAAAAAAAGAGATCAGAAGTTTAAGTTAAGCCTAAGTTTGGGTGTTTTCAAAATAGAAGAAGTTTGCTTTTGAAACTATTGCAAGGATATAAAGAGGTTTTTCAAAGAAAACTTCACTCAACGTGACAAACATACTTTCCTATCGTAAAGTAGAATATTTTTAATAATTTTTTCAAGGATAGGATCAATAGAAAGGCACAGGACATCCTCGCGAAAGTCCCGGCACTAAGTCTAGCTGCCTGCCTTTAGGTTTTCTCTTCATGAAAGCCTCCAACAGCTCACTGCCCTATGATGGACAAAACACGGGCGCCAATAATCTCAGATGTTGGTTGATACTTAATTTAAAACAAATTTATAAAAGGTTTCACATAACCATTGTTTCATAAAACAGCTTTTCTGTTTTTAAGCTCCAACATAAATTACAACGGATGTTTGTACTGAATTGTACATTACAAATGCTAATTGTAAACAGCCAAATGGTCTTTGTTTGTCTACTATTTAATCCGCAATAACAACTAAAACATTAGTTTAGAATAAATTGCAGGAAAAAAAACCTCAACAGTTAAAAGATTGAAAAAACTCTAATAACTTTTCGAAGATAAAATCATGGTTTAACAAGATTTACTATTTTCTTCTCCCACTCTATCGCTTGAACGTGATTTCAATTTTCATTGAAATTTGTTCTTAAAAAATAAATAGAAAGAGACCACGCCTCTCTTTTACCGTGTCGTGAGCTTTCTAAAATACAACACTGTATGTTTATGTCGCCAACCGCTGAAATGAGCGTGATATGCTTAATTCGTGACCATGATTTTTACATGGAAACTGTTACCAAATTATAATCGTACAGTTTGCCGTCGGCCATTATCGAAAGAAACTGGTATATAAAATAAATTATTATAAATTTATTAAAATGTATTTTTTTTACCACAATGTACAATATAAAAAAGTTAATTTGTATATATTTTTGTTTCAAATTACAAAAAACTTCGATAAACAATATTCGCTTCTTATCATAAATGTAGGTTCCATGTACTAATTTCTTTTAAAACATATTCTAAATCTATTTGATAGCTATTGATTTCTTAGCTTCCATTTACTTGGCTTTGAAGTTGTTACAACATGATACACATAAGGATGAGTAGCATGAAGGGAGAATTGAAATTGGTGAAACTCCCGAAGAAGAACATTCTTATATTATGCACTGGCACTTGATCAAGAATATCATGTGGCCCCCAGCGCTTCATCGTTCTGGAGGATTCTAGGTAATGCAGTAAGTTGGGAAACTAGAAGGTAAGAATGTGAGGAAATTGAAGCGTGGAATTTAATGTAACGGGATCTTGCAGCTGCAGAAGCATAGGGAACAACGAAATCTTAGTGCAAGTTAGCGTTTTTGATTGAAATGATGCGTAAAATCATCAATTGTAATATCTGCATCAATTGTTTGGATAAAGAAGCGAGCGAAAAAAATGAATACGTACTCTTAGATCTGAAGTTAAAGTATGAACCAGTCTTGATTGCAGAATAACACAGACATCATTAGGTACGCCCTTCACGGACTGGCATCCGCAAAAGAAATAAAATTCAGAACCAAGAACATAATTTAACTCTAGGTAGGGAAATTCAATTCTGATATTTCAAATTGAAGGGCGAGGAAGTAAAACTTCGCTAGTAACAGACTTCAAGTTGTAGATTGCCCTCTAACAATGAGGAATTGCCCCTTTTAGTATAACTTGATTAAGTTGGGAAAATAAATTACAACTCATTACAACATAAGCACTATTCAAGAATTCAACACTTCTGCGAATAATATGGCTTTATGTTAAGGTGGAATTAAATTGATTCATAGCGATGAAGTTATAGTTGTCTATAATACTAACATTACCCAATATTAAGTGAAAGGAACGATTGCAGAGGGCATGAGATAAATTGTATGCAATACTAGTTATTCTTGATCTCATCAACCAACCGGTGTAGAGTTAACAGAAGTTATTCTGTTACCACAGAAGGTGTTCTTTTGGTGTCAGACCCCGTTTTAAAAAATGCTTCTTAGGTTATTCTCTAAAACTTTTTCTTCCTTGTGGTCGTTTTCTAGTCACTCTAGATTTTGGATACCCAGATATCCATTCCACTCACATGGCCCATATCGTCGTGAAGCATCAATCTTTGACCACAAACCTTTCTTAAAAACCTCATTTTCACAGCTAGGAGGGTCTATAACCCAATTGTTTTAATAAGGCTATGATCCGCTTCAATATGTGAAAATAGAGAAGCAATTCAAGAAGTAAACGGCTATTTTTGCTTCTTTAGCTACTCCTACTTCACCCAGAAATTTACTATAAAATGCAGAGAAAATGTGTCCCGCAGCGGTTACCCTTGCATAAACTGCTTTATTAATTTTTCCGACTCTTCCATTTTTATTCCCTCTACTTAAAGCAAGAAAGCTATTCTGCCTTTGAATCTTGAGGAAATGCTTATTTTCAGTTCTTCTTAGGAGCAATCTTGATCTTGCAATTAGTCTTACAATTTATTATAACTGTATTAATTATTATTATTATTGTATTATTACAATATTAACTTATTATTACAACTGTATTATTTTAGCTAGCTCTTACCTCCTTCATATTCGTATCCACTTGCAGTTTTTCTTAGCTAACCAATACTATTCATCTTTTTAATAAAAAAAAAACGTGTTCGTCTGTACTTTCAGTATCCAACTGAGTCATCCTCGTTCTTCGTATTTATTCCTTGTACATTCCTTAAATACATCATGCAAAAAAATCGATTTGTCAAAAGCAGACAACTTTCTGAACTTCCTTGTCTATGTTATCATGCCTGGTAGTAAAGAACTCAAATTATATAAAGTTAGAGCATCTAACATTAATTCTGCTGTTTTTACCATAATTTTGTGTTATTTTCTTCAATTGTTTAGAAATTATTCGAAGATTTTAAATTCTATTAGATTAACAAATAGAGAACTGTGAGGTGGCAAAGATAAGAGAAGAATGTGCGTTTCTTACTCAGCATGAAATGTTGCAATCTATCGATTTGATATTTTGAGCCCACACCAGAAACATACATTTTGAGTTTTCACCCAAACTTAAGAATATAAAATCACAGCAAGTTCCAATTTGATTTTTGGTTTAGAAAGCGACAATAAGGTTTCAGTCAAAATCGATTTTCTTTAAAAAGAACAATTCACATTTATAAAGAATTTTCCGATAAATATCTGGCAATAGCTCTTTAAAGAGATCTAATAATTATTATGGAAGGCTATTTCTAATAAACCAGTATTAATATCCACTGATTAAGCACCAGTTACTTTTAATGAGAGCAATTAGTTTATTAGATATAACTATGAGAGAATAACGTGAGTTAAAATAGTTAGTTGTGTTGCTAAGTGAACTGGGCTAGGCTTTTACCAGACAGCTGCAGCAGGAGCCTTATGCTCCTGAGTTATATACAGTACCTTCCTTTAGGAGGCCTTTGTTTACCTTATGTACCAACGCAGACAACCGTTATAACCTGATTTCCTTACACTATATTTACACATGTGTTTACTTAAGTATTTTAGAATATATTTCTTTATTATATTTTAAAATAGTAGTTCACTTTTCCCGTGCGCATGATGTAGACTTGAAATTATAATTTTTCACATTATGAGAGAAGAGACAATTGCTCCTTAAACACTAAAAAAGTTAAAATTATTCCGTTATAAATAAAATTCTTCAAAAAAAATCTTGCCATGAACAATCACTGCAGTTTCTGTAACTACATTAATACCGGCTCCCTTGTTTTAATTACAGTTTACTACTAACACTAAATTATACTGGTATCTTTTAGGACCGAAGTTACGATTTGGTCACTATCGGTTAATAAGGAATCTTCAGATAAAAGTGATAGCTATTTAGAAGAGTAAACAATTTTGTTAAAAGTGAAAAACCGTTTCAGAAATGGCGCACTTCGGTTCAACCTCTCTTTGGGACACCAACTTTAGGCTATATGCACCTCCATTTTTTGAACTATTCTGCTCAACAAAAACACTAAAAAATATCAATTTATTTTACATTTTTCGGGAACATGTATTTCCGGTAAAATTCAATTTAAGACACAATTTTCTTACCGGAAGAGGAAATTTAAAAAAAAAAAAAATTATAATAATATTCATTTAATAATTATAATACTTCCCTTTACATCAGACGGAAGGCGGTGACCCAAAAACACATGTGGGCTTTCTATACCTGGAAAGGTCTCGGGCGGCTTACCAAAGTTATTAAGGGCCAAGTGTTCAATGAACACTCCTGATATGAAACTTTGTACGAATATTACTTTCAAAATTCCCTAAACTAATTTAGAACATTGTTGTTTTTAATTTAAAGCGTGCCTTAAACAGTGACTGAGGTAAATACCGATTATTGTGGATCCAGGCCTTTTTTATATGGCATGGTAGTTCAGTAAACAAACCCACATCGTACGGTAATTCAGTCCAAAAACCCCTGCTTAAGCTCAGCCAAAATAAGGAGAAATGAACTTGTTTAAGTGCATTGCTATCGGCAGTGTTGCAGTATGAGATATTTGACTATCTGCGGCCAGAGGGAGATCATATCACAACAAAGACTAGTGGGGAAAGATCCTGAATCTTGTAAAAAGAGGAGGAGGATTCACCGACTCTAGACCATCTAGGTGATTGTACAAAAAGCTTCTTTTTTTTATTTTGACTGCAGTGCCATTGGGGAACAGGACCTGCCAAGAGAACCAATAAACAACATTAAACGCGTTGTCAGTTTGAGTGATGGATGCAATGCTATCAGATGCCAAGGAGAGATGGATTTATACGCGAAAATGCTTGACTGGAATTTCCTCACTGATCGTAACCATGGAAATAAATCCATAATCAGTCCATGGATGCGAATAATTCCTGCAACAAACAACGCGGTACTAAGATTTACCTTGATATGTACATATAAGCGTATATTATTTAACTTTTTTTAAAAAAATTCAGGATGCATCAGTTTGGAGTTTGGAGCCTTCTCAGAAAACTGCTAGCCTGTTTCTGAGCGGTAGAGACTCATATAGTCTCTAGTCCCGGAAGTGGCACGGCCGCGCTCAGTCATGTGCACTATCATTCAACTTCCTTAAGTTAAGTCCCTTTTTTTATCCGAATATACAGATGCATCCACAACTCCAAAAATAATTTTGAAAATATAATAATGAGGCTTTAATCCAAGCCAGTGGGAATGGCTTGCTTTAGCCGTACGAACCTAGGAAAAGCAAGTAATTTTAAAGGAAGTACAAATGACAGATCGTGAGTGAAATCTGACCTCGTTTCTCTTTGCCTAAGTTTTATTCTCTACCTAAAGAAAACTAAAAAGAAATCATGCACATTAAAACGCATTATAATTTTCCTATTTAGTATTAATAGCATTTTAAAAGACAAAGAAAGGTTGTAAAATTACTTTTTAATGGATAAGTCGAAAATATGATAACAAAGTAAAAAAAATTAAGTACGATTCTCTTATAACTTGCGCTAGACTCTTTACTGACAGTGGAAGCGGACTGAGGACTAAAGAAAGGGAATCGACTAATGTTCTCCTCCAATTTGAATTAATACAAAAATCTTGAACTTTCTTCTTTTCGATCTACGGCCCGACACAACACTTTTTGTAATTTGTTTATTATACTACATTAGTTTGAGCTTTCTTAGTTGAGTTACAAAGAATTATATCTTTAAGAGACGAATGTTTTTTTTTTTTTTAATTACCAATTAAACAACGCAAAAACTAATGTCAGTATAAAAACAAATAATACTCAAAAAGCTTATTGAAGTAAAACTTTCTTATTTAAACTTAAGAAACTAAATCTTAATCATTCGCTCGTAGCCATTTTAATTTATTAAACTGCTCTTTGAATAATTGGAAATGTGAAAGATTGAAAATAAATATAATGTAATGGCGGGAAAAAAAGGGGGCGTTAAAGGGTTATTTAGTACGGGGGGGATGTAGGAAGGGGTTTGCAATCCCTCGACACCCCGCTGGCTTTCACCTTACACCAATGTCAAGTACCGGCTATTACCGGCGGCACATCATCGCTCTTATCTCTATCTGTAAAAGCTCTTCATACCGCTTTTTATATTTATTTATTAGTATTGCTTACTTATTTACTTTATTTATCCGAATATTAATTTAATCATTTTTTTATTCGCAATTTTCAACGTTTTAAATCCTAATTTCAGTCTAAAAATGCCCATAATGTATACATTTATTGAGAAGTTCATTCTCTGGGAAACGGCAGCTGATCCAACAGATCTTTTAGAGAGAGATTTTATGCGATAAGATTTGAGGGGAATGTGCACTCCTTTTGTCGATTTCAATCTGTAAATATTTGATGCTTTATATGTATTTCCCCTGCATTAAAATTTTACTATTCAATAAATATATCAGATATTATTTAAATAATCAATAGAAATATTCAATCTAATATTAATTTGAACAAAATTTGCAACTCGGATGAATCTACGTTATATTTTTTAAAAGTGAAATTTAGTTTTAAAACCTTCAATTTAACGGCAAAGATTAAGTGATTTCTTGAATTCTTTAAAAAAATTGAATAAATTCGCCATTATCTGAGGGGGACCATAGACGCCGACTAATTTTGTTGGAGGTGAGTCGAAATGTTTTGAAAAAGTTAGTATGTTAGATGCAGAGTGCAGAGAGAAGAGGATATAACGGATGATGTGCAGATTATGGTGGTTTGTTGGATGTGAATGAGAAGAAGAGGAAAAAATAAATAAATGACGAGAAAGAAGAAAAAGTGCAGAAGAGCCCTTAAGGGAACCGGTCCCTTTTTAGGGCATCTGGTACTCTGGGAAGGAACTACTCACCTTCATTAACATATTGTCAGAATAAGATTACTGGGATAAAAAAAAAGAAGAAGTGAATTTTATATGTTTGTGTGGTTAATTGTTGTGTAAATGATTATAGTGTACATCTTATTTGTGGCTGTACCCTGGGAGAAAATGTTCACTTGAACGAAAACGAGAGGAGACATTTTTTGTTACGATTTTCGCTTAAAGGCGAGAGAAAAGCCTTTTTAATAGAGAGATAAGAGAAAAAAAAAGAGAGAAATTGGTGGTGAGAAGAGAAATGTTTTCCAGACTGACTGTATAGCAATGGAGAAGGCAAACAGAAACCTTTCCATTGATCCAGGACGAGCAAGCGGGTAGAGGGGGAGAGAAGGAGCCTCTGTGTGGAGAGAAGCAAATGCCAACCAATAGGCAGTGTCAGTCGGCCAGCTCTGATCTCAGTTGTGATAGCCGGCCGGAGCGCAACTTGGCCTATGCGTCTCTCCTCCTCTGCCCGTTGCTCTTCACAAATCAATAAAAGAAAATTCTAACCAACCCCAGCCCCGTGTAACACCAATACACTAGCGGGGCAGTCTTACATCTTTTCAACATCATACTCTCCACTTTGCTACAACAACCCCTTTCCAACACGCTTGCCAATCTCTTCGCTAATCCGCCATTCACACCTCTTTTTGTAATAAAGGCCTATCCTCTACCTACTTCCCATGTATTGGCTCCGTTTTTCCACCTTGCTGTTTTTATTAATTTACTTCCAATGTTCCCACGACCAAAACCATCTAATTTAACGCACACACAAAATGTACGAAACATTGGCACCCATTTTGCAGATAAATATTTTTCTTTTTTTATCTTCCAAAGGGAATACAACCTTTCAGATTTAATGGATCAATCTGGTAAAAGAAAAAGTATATTTGATCGCTCTTGGTGAGAAGAATTAATTTTCACGACATCCGCTGTTAGAATCCCCAGAAGTATTTAAAATAGATCAAATATTGAGTTTGGTTAAAATCCATTTTTTAAAGCACTTTTATAACTGCTGAAACAATTAATATTTACTCTTAACCATGCTAAGTAAAGAGATCGTGTCATTTTCTATAGAATAAGTACTGAACAAATAAAATTTAAACAAATCTGGTTCAAACAAATCTAATATTACTTGCCTTTATCTTATCCCAGTTTAGGTTAACAAATTGTCTTTAAAAATATAATTTTTACTAAATAATAGTTGACTTCAGTATTATACTCACTTTAAAGGTACCATCAAGAAAAAATAAAATACAATTTAAAAAACGCTAAAAACTAATCCGGTTAAACAGCAATTCCAGTCAGCCAAATTTCTTTGAATCTGGAATCTGGAATTTGGATACTTATTTTATCCTTATTTAATAAGTAATAACAGGTTTTAATTCCTATATTTAATAGGTGATAAGTCATTCCTCTCAGACGTTAATCGAATTTTCGAGGATAAATGATTCAAATAAAACAACTTATGAGCAATAAGTTCAAAAAAAAAAGAGCTAACAAGGATTTTTTTTAAAAAAATTGAAAACTCTATCCATTAGTGAGGCAGTTCCGGCAAAACTCAGCCTAAAGCTTGTCGTATCTGATGGTGGTACCTTGACCGGATACTAAAATTTGAAAAAAAAAAAACTGTGATTTCTTTTTTGTTACGCTGATAACTTAATCACTGAACACTGCACACGTAACACGCACAATTCGTAAACGCCACCTTGTTTTTCTACTTTGGAAAACTATATACAATATTTCCGATATTAAAAAACTAAAAGAAATTTATTAAAGGAATGGACAGGAGCTTATAACTGAGCTCATAATTGGAACAAGTTTAATCTATATTTTATCATTGGTAAGCCCTATTTTTACATTGAAGACGGGTATTAAAATTATTTAAATCACATCTACTAAAATCCCAGGTTGAAAGTTAACATTAGATGTTCTCTTAGCCATATTAGGGCACAATTTTTTGTTTTTTTGGTGTCATAAAATGACTTAATTTTACAGAAGATTGTGCTTCTCCAAATCTATTTCAGATCTGTCACACTATACTTCTACAATTCTTGCTTGATTATCTGAGACATATTGAAAATGTAGTTTTTAATTTTACTCAGCTTTTTTAAAGAAATAAAATTAATATTTGTTTTCTGTTGCTAATCTTTCTAGCCGTAACAACCCTTTTATATATTCCTTAAGGAATATATAAAACCGAAGGTCAATTCTAAAATATGGACACGTAACTGGGAGATCCCAGTTCTAGACTAGCTCGTATAATTGCTACTTTTACATTTATTGACCATGTCAGTGTAAAGTAGGTGCTTTGGATCTTCTCGCCCACGCCTCCAAGAAATAATAATTTATCTACTTTATTACTTACAAGTAAATCCTGTTAATAAAAATTCAACCTTATTAGCAAGGAATCAAAAATGCCATATACGGATTTTACTATATTACTTGATGAGTTTATTAGTCGTTTTCACGACAAAACTAGTTAAGAATCAATTCGGTAGTTTAAACCAATCGTATTAACCTTTTATTAAACTAATAAATTCTTGGTTTTCAAATATACGAGTGTTTTCAAATATATGGTAAATTCACACGCCGTGGGTAGAAGGCAAGAATATTGATTTGTACCAAACTGGCTTTCTGATGCTGTAACATCATCCGAACATAGAAAACTGTTGCTGTTTATAAATCACTGCTTTCTGAATAGTTTACAAGATTTTCGTAATTTAGATGTACATAAAACATAAGCTTCTTTTTAGAAATGTTAGTAAACTGAATTTAATGACCAAAATCTTATTTAACTCAAAAAAGAGCATTATGTGACTAAGAATGTAATTTTCATTTTTAAATTTTCATTAATTTTTTTTAATGAAATTGAAAATTAGAAGTTAATTGGTTCATAATTGAGAATCAGTCAATTTATAAGAGATTTAGTTTAACATTGTGTACTACAGTATATCTGCGATTTGTGCCGTTGAGCCAGATGAAATTGGCAGTCATGTGATACGACTATTTGTCACAGAGCTGCTGCAGGGCTGTCGGAGCGATCATGTCCACTGGCCGCATATCTAACACCGGATTCACGTGCAGCTGTTGGCAACATTCGCCCCCCCAATTGATCAACCATGTTGCCATTATAAACTACAATATCAATACTAATGGCAGATGCTGAGGAACTGTACATAGACTGATCGTCGGATTGTCAAAAAAGAATTATCTCTTTTGCACAGAGAAAACTTTGTTAAGTATTTGTGCTTAGCTATAAAAACTCCATTTCCAGAACTTCTAGCATAAGTTTTACACTAAATGTTGAAAATTCTTAAGACAATCCAAAATTTCTGGCTTAGACAGATCAATCGCAAGTGATAGATTTTGTGTATGTCTTCTTCACATTTTCTGGTGTATTGGAACCCCTCATCAGGAACTTCTGAAAATGGTTTGCACTCAGAAATCAGTAGGTTGTAAAGTACGGTGGTACACCAAATTAGCCGATTGTTTGTTGACTGTCTTTGGAGTCTTAGGCTACATTGAGATTGGAAGAATGAAATTGGGAAAACAATTTAATTTTGGGAGATTAAGAGATTTTGAAGAGTGAAATTTGACGCCCACATTTTCCTTGAAAAGGATTTAATGAGCGGGAAATGTCTAGGACTTATCAAGAAACGTTCATCTTTTACAGGTGCAGAGATGTTGATGGTATTTGTAATCCTGCGAGTAGATACGTTTTATTTTTTTTAGCTATTAGTTTGTATTACGAATAAAAAGTTTCTATAAAAATTGATATGAAATTGCTGGAAAAGGTAAACAACAAATTTGGGGTTGTTACATCGAGAACAAAAATTGGAAAGAGAGACTTACAAGTAGAACTTAATTTGTAAAGTTATAATTATTTAATGAGCAGTAGTAGCGGTTCAAGAGTCTGAGGCTAAATCAAGAAAGCATTGCAGCGAGTAAGTTTGTGGTGGTTGTTGAAGGGTACAGGAGGCGGTGGCGAAAACAGGAAGCGAGAGAGTTCGGGTAGGTCCTGTGCCCAGTCACTGACACAGACTCTTCTATCCCTCGACGTACTGTATCTACTCACTGGGTACTTGGTTTTACCACAGGAGTATTCTCTCTCTACGCCAACATGCAGCCCATGGCTTGCTTCCCTCAGCTACAATCAAACAGTACAGAGTGATGTAAACCCTCTCCCCTCTTATATCTCTTCGGCTTGGCTCCACTAACTTCCCTTTGATGGAAATGTGTCTATCTCACTCTCCTTTTTTTGCTATTTCTAAACGTTTGCTCATCACCCTCCACTTATTTAGGCTTGTGGGTCGGTCCTGCTATATAACCATCCAATGCAACAACACCACAGGGTGTCCTACCCCGCTGTAATATACCGAACAGATAGAAAGAGATCAGGTCCTTCACACTTATAAGTGTACCAGGATATGAGGGGTTGTTATTTGTCCCCCTTTTTCCTCGTTGTTCACCACAAATCGCCCTCAAACCTTACTTCCTCTGACCCATCTTCTTCTTAACACTTCACCATGGACGATAAACCAGGTCATCAACATCAATACGATCAACAGGAGGATATCAAAAACAAATCATTGTTTTCTTACACCAAGGTAAAATGTGGCATTTTATTAAAGCATTCTGCACAAATTTTTTAAAATTTTGGCTGAAGAATAGAACAGAATAGAATAGAAAATAAATTTATTATTCTAGGACAATTGTCCCCTAAGAACAAAAACAGGCACAATTAGAGGCCTTAACAGTTTGGCCTGTGATTAAACAGAAAATATACGTAAGTATTTATAAAAAGTGAAAATAAAAATAACAATTAAGGAAATAAATTAAAACAATTAAAATTCCGGAGGAAGCTGAATAGAAAGGAGATAACTGAATAGAAGGGATTTAAAGATAGAAAGGGTAGAAGCATGGCGGACAGATGATGGCAAGGAGTTCCAGAGAGAGGTAGCACGAATAAGGAAGGATTTGTTAAAGGATGAGGTCCGGTGTGAGGGAATATAGAGATCAGATGAACGAGATCTAGTATTACGGGAATGGATCGAGGATATAAACTTAAGGAGTTGAAAAATATAGGATGGCCTTTGAGACTGGATGACTTGAAAAAGGAAAGAAGCCAAAAAATATTGGCGGCGATAGACAGGAAAAAGCCACTTCAACTCATCGTAGTAGTGCGAAATGAGAGAGTATCTGGAAATGCTGAAAATAAATCTTGTGAAGCAGTTAATGAGGCGCTTGAGCTTAGCTTCAATATCACCAGAAAGACCACCATACACTAAGCAACCATAGTCGAAATGGTAGAAATAGATTCATTTATATTAAGAAAAAGTATTTTCATTTTAATATAAAGGGGAAAAAAGGATCAAAATATAGAAATTAAACTTGCAAGAAACATTAACAACATGGTTCTCTTTAGAATAAATTGTGTTTGTTTATTTCGTAACTTTTTTATTGAGCGCGAATAAGTAACAGAAGAATTTAGTGGTTCTTTAGAGAGGTTTTAGGTTTCATGATGGCAGTCTATCACTTACCACAGCCGTTAGAATCAACCTTTCTTGACGCAAAATTTAAACTAAGATTATGCAACAATTTCCGTTTTCATGCTGGTCGGCCTTTATAATTTCTTTCACTTCAAATCATACAATCAAGTTAGCGATTTTTTGTTAACCTATCTTGAAAAATGTTCTCTGTTAAAGCGGAGATAGAACAGTTTACCTGTGCAGGCAAACTGTATCCGTGAAATAAACCTTTACAATGGAAACGAAAAGGGACGAAGAAGTGTGAAGGGTTCACAGAAAACGGACTAAAGGACCAGAACTTTTGCTGTCTACTGGTGTATCACAAATTGGGGTAACCAGAGTGGCGAAACAGCAACTGAAAAAAGAAATCCTTTTACAGCAGATTATTATATTTATTTTACTATCATTACTATTAACTCATAGAAACTATAATATAATCTGAGAAAAGAGGAAGTTAAGTTCGTGTTTATTCCAGTTTTACAAAGCAATGAAGGTTAGCGATTAACGTTCATATGTTTTTTAGATTTTGCTGATCTGCGTTTATTCAGTTTTAAATTATACGTCTATTTCTAATTGAGAAAGTTAATTTAGAAGATGAACCAAACTGTAGGTATCCTACCATCATTTAGGTTCTACTTGCTTAACGTACAGCTACCTGCTGCTTGCCATATGGGTTATGAGACTGTCTGCGAGTTCTGCTAGCATTCTGTCTTCAGTCGTTATAGTTGGCCTTAATATTGCTTATTTTCTCGCTTATTTCGGCTTCAAAGTTAAAAACAACCAGAAAGCAAACAACTTCCTTTCATACTAGTTTCTAAACTCGAGTATTTAGATAGAGATGTATCGACAAGAAAACAAAGAAAACCGTTTACAAGAAAAAATTCACCAAAATGTTTATAAACAAGTGCAATTCTATTACTAGAGAAAATGTATAACTCTCAAACAAGGGGCTATCAAAGTGCAGTCCGTGAGTATGCGATGAAACCATCAGAAATAATAAGTTACTGTTGCACAGTGCAATTTTTTTGCATTCAAACATTTCACAGAAAAACATTCTTCGTTATATGCAATTAGGGTTGACTATAAATGCCAATTTATTGTAAAAGGATCCACATGAATAAGAATTAAGAACCACTTAATTAAATCTTTTAAGCGTTTGAAGAAAATCTGTAAAAACTACGAGAATTTCAATACAAATAGTCATGCAGTAACTGAGGTTTTTCTTAAAACTATTTCTTTTTTAAAAAAAGCTAAATATTAAGAGATTTTTGTCATTGTTTTGTCCATTTCTCACAGTCATTAGTTGCAATTGGGTGTTTAGTCGGAACCAATCGAAAGCCCAATTACAATTCCCGTTTTCAAGTCTAAGATTCTCAACATCGTACATTCAGCTGCAATGAATAAATTCCTGTTTCAAATTCTATCAAAAATATTGTATCTTTCACGTAAGATTCGCCACAATTAACAATAAATTCAAGGATCTTATTTCTAATACATTTGCATCAGGAAGCCAAGAAGCAGTCATGAAAGAATGGAACAAAAAGAAAAACCCTATGGAAAAATTGCACATTCTCGATAACGTTTAGATAGAAAAGTTGCGTACTAAATTTCCTGTTTTATTATTATTTAAATAAGTAACTAATAACTGAAACATATGTACATGTATGTATATATACATTGAAAGATAAAAAAGTAAATAACCTAAACATGGTAGTAGGCGTCAGCGTCGGCTAAGTTTGTTGACATTATATTGTATTGTGCGTTATCATTTAAAAGAGAACAGATAACTAATGTCCGTCAAATACTCAGTTTTATCAAACTCAATGTGTAGCTAACCAGAGTTTTTTTTTTCGTGCTATTCTGTACGAAGACTTTTTTTTGTATTGTTTTTATGAATATTACTATAACGGAAGTTCTCTTCAAAATTGATTAGCCATTTTAATATATGATAGAAGGTTAAATGATATTTTCAAATAAACAGAAATACATTAAGGTAAAAGGTTTCTCATTGGAAACAATGTTATGGTATTTTAAAATAATTCTTAAGCAAAGAAAATTAAAGATGTGATCTTAGGTTTGATCAATTTCAACTAGTTTTATTAAAAACTCAACGGTTCTTGTTTCATAGATTGATGGTTAATTAGCTACTTACCTGACTTTATTTAAGAAGAATGGAATTTCACAATAATATCAGGAGAACTTACGAGCTACCAACTGAACGTCAAGAAAAATTTGAATCTAATTAATTAAATACATGAAACCAAACCTCCAAGGGGCAAACTAAGATAATTCGTAGATTTAGTCGAAAGAACTTCGGATATTTATTGTTACGATATTACTATAATTTCTAAGCACATTTTGTATACAATACTAATCTTTATCATATCACGACATACATATGTATATTATAAACATAGTTTCAAATTCTTACTATTCATGGCACATGAGATTATCCAAATGGCTGCTTTGCTAAATGTTTTCACTTTCTTGAAGATGCGCAGTATAAACCAATATTAAGTTATCATTGTTTCTTTTCTTACAAATTTTCTTCTTAAAAAAATCTTTAATATCACTCTATATTCGATAATATTCACTATATTCTCTGATTATGAAAAAGTGGTGAAGCAGTTTCATTAAATTTGAATGAATTAATTCAAATACACAGTACAAAGTCCTGATTCCGATCTGTCTTCAACTTTGTGTACAATGTTTTTAATTGAACTTAATATTAATTGATCGAAGCGGTCATTGTTCTTTAATGAAACTTTAAAAAAAATCTTAAAGTTGAGGTTTCCTTAGAATTGCTTTAAAAAAAGTCAATGTTCTTGAAGTTGGTAGTCGTTTCACAGAGAAAGGTCCTTAATTGATTTTAGTAGCAACTTCACCGTGACCATTTGGCTTCCTTATGGTCCCAATTTGGAATATCTTTAAACTATAGCTTATTTTTGCTATTCAAATACCTACTAAATACTACAAAAATTATTTTCATCCTTATTAATCATTATAAAGAATTTCTTAGATTTTTCTTTCCAAAATTTGTCCATTTAATTACTTGAATTATTACTTGAAAAAATTGCAAAATTTGTACGTGAAATCTAAAGAGTAGGAGACGAATAGGTGGTCGAATTAACCATGTCTAAATAGGAACCCAGATGGCTATTTATTTGTCGCCAACTTTTTTCGATTAAATTATTTATACAAAAGCTGCCAACAGCTATCCAATCGTTGCCAACCAGCGATAATATCTGTTTTGATAAAAACAATTTTTTAATAAAAATGTTTGTTTCGTAAATCTATCTTTGTTAATTATAAGTTCATATTTTTAAAAAAATATATACATATTCATTTGAGAACAGACTATTGTTTATCAGATTTCTAATAATTATTCATAATATTGTACGAGATAGGTAAAATACCTCTGTTATCTTATAAAATTTCGTTTTTAAAGAATATAAAATCTCTTAAGTGAGGGGGAAGATTCAGACGGAAATTGAAATATGGTGATAACAAAATGATAAAACGTTCAACTTGGTTCAATAGGATATTCGTAGGCGAAGAATTCCAAGAAATTCTGTGGAGATGAAGTTAAGTCATATGACTCTTATATATTATTGAATGTATTGGGAGGTGTTTTTCTGGAAAAGATTAAAAAACAAAAGAATATAGGACGGCAGGAAAACAATCGGATGATCTTGTATCGATCATCTAATTTCTTTAAAACGGGGCTTGGAAAATGCTTAAGACATTACGCTCACATTTATTGATGTAGAGGTAGCTCATGACAGAGTTCCTGGTTGAAAATAACTTGAAAACAGAACTAGATGTGCGTTCAATTAATAATTGTAGTCGAGGAGTTGTACCGAGACAGCAGTGTCAAATAAAAATAGAGAGGGAGGATCTGTCATGGAAGTTCTCTATTTTTAGAGGGCTTCTTCAAGGATGCATTCTAAAAGATACTAGATCTGGATGTAAGCTTACGAAAAAGGTCTCGAAAATAAAGAAGATGAGACACTGTTCCTCTGTACCTTATTGCTGAAGGTCACCGTTCAGGATAAGGAAGGTACACTGCGAGCACATGCCCTTGGATGGAAGTCTTCTTAAACTGAATGGGGTTTGAAAATAAACGGTGGACAACTTCTAATATTTTGCAATCAATCAATCAAATTTGCAAACCAATGGAAATCACCAAAATATTAAAGAAAGGTCGGAAGTCAATGGCGTGAATCAAGTATTAAGGGGCCGCAGTATATTAAATGAAATCAAGAGGTCGAAATACATCATCATAGAAGAGAGAATAGCGCTTTAAGAGAGCAAAACTTTACACCTGAATCACAAGGCAAAAGATTATTTACTAAAATTGATTTCCGGAGTCGATCGGCTAGCAAGTATTGACTGAAGTTATTCCGTAAATAATGAATGCCCAGCAAACTTCTGTGGATCGAACATGTGTGAGTGAACTGCCAGAGGAAGTGGAAACTTGTAGGACGAAAAAAAAAACAGAGAGGTCGACCAAAGCTCAAGTTGAGGAAAGCCATCAGGAAAATCTGGCAGGATATAGAACGACGGCGGTGCATGATTTGGACTAGAATGTAGTGAATGTGTTCTTGATTTATAACTGCGGATTTTTGTGTTACAAGAATCATTACTGCGCTCTTTTGATGATAAAACTTGCTAATTCTTAATTTTAATGCTTTCGACGTATTCTGCGTTCATTATATCTTTATTAGACATTTTAAGTTAGTTGACTTCCTTTCTCTTTTAAGGCTCAACCATGACTGAGACAGGTCATTTTCTGCTGGAACCTATTTCTGAGTACAGTTACAGGCAACACTTGCGTTCCTCGCCAGAGAGCTGTAATACGCTCCTAAGAAGAGAAAATCAAACGGAATGCTGGGTTCGAACTTTCACTAATCTTCTATACTTAGCTTCCTTCAGGCTTTTAGATTACACTCTTTTAGACTCTTCCTTGTAAATCACATTTAATGACGAATTGGACATTTTATATAATATTTTAATATTTCTGTTATTATTACTATTTCAGGCGCCACGGTAGCCGAGCGGTTAGAGGCGAGATCTGCAAAGCTAACATGTATTGTATTGCTAACATGGTAATGGGTTCGATTCCCGGTCTATGGCCTTGGATTATCTTTTAATTAATGGTTAATGAAAGAAATTTACAGTAAATTATGTTTGCTAGTTGCCTCCATCCACGACACCTAATTGAACGTAAAGCCCGCGTGAAAAAATTGGCAATTAATTTACTATTATTAATATTTGCCTTTAGCAAATATTTGGCGACAAAAAGACTCAACTTAGGAAAATTCTTTAAATAATACGTAATAACAGTTTAAAATATTTTTTTTTATTCCAAAAAAATATTGTAATGTTCTGATTTAAAAATTCTCGCACTCAAAAACCAGTTTAGTTAGAATAAACAAGAGAAAACAAAAAAAAATGAAGTGATTCTTTGGTAGTTATTTCTTCTTCTTTTTTTTTTCTTCAGCAAAATAAAAAAGACAACCGGTTTAAAGACTGTTCGGCAAGCTCTGATAAAAATTTTCTATTGTTATTAGCCGAGAATTGTCGTATCGTAGTTGCCGTTCGCTATAACGTACCCATTCACAATGGCTTCCATTTCGTCGTGAGCACATAACCGGTTTACAATACATTAAGTTTTTTTTCCTTTCTTTTTATATATATATATATATATATATATATATAAGTATATATGTACTTTTATGCGCTCACCACCACTTGGGTACCTATTCTTGTCCCATATTCTTTCCCAGAAAAGTTTATTTATCAATTAATTATTTGCATATATACTGCTAACTTAATTGCAGAATGCATACATCCCCTTCATTGCTCTGCATCGTCTTCTGCATCACAGAACTTTCTTAAACAAACATTATAGCGGTATAATTCTTTCCTACTTCTGCTTAGCATGAAAAATAAATCATGTAATTTATTGGATATGTTCATTTTTAGTCTGAAAACATGAGAAGATTAAAGATCATGCTCACAGATAGTAGCTGAGACAAACTCATGTGCAAAATATGAGTCGAGATTAGAGAAAATATAATTATAAAACCAATTAACTCCTTTTATCTCCTTAATTAAAGAATTTTAAGTTGTAATTTTTTTTTTCACAATAAAACCGTTTAGAATTTGTGCAAAACAGCTTTGCGATATCATTAGTGACTTCTCCCGACTTAATGAAATCGTGAAAACACTATAAAGTATTAGAAACTCGGTTATGAGTGTAGAATTTCTATAACAGGCAAACCAACTGCATAGGAGCCCTAGTCTAGAGCTAGTCATCAGATAAACTCATTTCATCCAATTCGATCTGCAGTTCTAAGACAAAAAGAAATAAATATTTTTGGAAAGCTATTTCACAGTCAAAAAAAAACACCTTGAAATACTCTACTAAGATACAGTCTATAATTTACATTCAAAGGAAATGGAGGAAGTACCCAAGTATGTATCTGTTCGCCAGGAAGGAAACCAGATTTAATGTTTGCATTTTTACAGTTGGTAAGACTGATTTAAACAATTATCATTCACAAACTACTCTAATCTAAAGTCTGTCTATGCATAATGTGGTCCATATAATTCAAAAACAAATTATCCTATGAGCTTCAAATAGGATATTTCGCTAGATAATTTCAAACTTAAGCGTTTGGACTTTTGGACAAAATCAAGCAACTGAGAGTGCCACATTACTTAGTCGATTTGGGTAAACTTGGAGAACTATAATTACTAATATATTACATAATTAGTTCTCTATATCTTTTATTTAAACATTTTGTTTGCAAATTTTGATTCAGGGTACTTCTTAAGACAAGAGATATGTTTGGAAATTCCCCTACAGCAGGAGTCTTCCAATCTTTTACACTTTTAGAAACCCTTCGAGCTCATGGTTGTCTTGAAGGAACCTCATGTAGCGGATAAAATAGTTTATCAAAGCTTTTTTTTACTCAAATATGCAAAATTATTCTTGCACTTTTATTTAATTTTAATACATACATCTTAATAAGACAATGAGTAGAGAAGATAGCGAAGCAGACTTTATTTTATTTATTTTCTAGAATACATTTTATGAATCACTTACAAAAGCAACCATATTTTAAATTGTAATAAATTAATTTATAAAAAAAATTATTTCAATGACATCGCTGTGCTGGTTTTTTTATCGCAAAGCATTTTTACATCCGCAATATTTATTGAAATCTGCAACATACTGTAATCTTCAGCATCCAATCTGTTTCTGTATTTTCTTTTAGTGGTAGCGAACAAAGAGAAGGGTTTTTCGCATAAATAGGTTGATACAACTGACATCAGATGTTTCACATCTCTTTTGGCAATTTCAGGATATTCATGTCAATCCTACCGAATTTTAAGATTTTATTTGATCCATAAAATATTTATTTATTACAATCAATTGCCTTTTTATGTCCAATTTATATTAATATTGTAATTGTTACTTAAAAATTATATTCATCTATTATTTTAATAAAACAGTCCAATACCCCGCACCTACATAAAAAAAGTCCTTGAATAGATGATTTCCATTTTAGTGCGTTTTGGCTGAGCAAAAGTACAACAAATCAAGGAAAATGCGTTAATGGGTTCACACCAGATTTTCCTTTTAAGATTCCAGGAAAAGCCGTGCAAAATGTAACTAAAGGGGTTCTTAGCAATCAATCGAAAGGATCCTCTTTTTCTGTAAAAATGGCTTTTTTTTTTAGAGACCCAAAATCTCACTTCCAGATCTGAGCGTGGAAGCATTTCAATCTATTTGGGCCTCTTTCTTGTGCAAAGTAATAATCCAGAAACAAGCTGTTCTGTATTGTCAATTAGGGTTGCTCCGCGATTCTGCTCCAGATAGGTGAACTTGAATGACAGTGCATGAGTATTTATTCCTGAAGTGAAGGTCCTTGTTTTTCAATTCACCACTCTAGTTGTGTACAATGCCCAATTTTGTTTGATAAAACTTATAATCTAACAAACAGAATAATTATGGCTAAATGTTTTAGCGTTTTAATAGGTTCGACTGAAAGGTTAACCAGTCAAGATGATGTGTCAGTGTTACCGGGCTATTTCAACTTAGCAGGAACATAAGAAATGGGTAGGTTGTACTTTAAATGGCTAGCCAAAGGGAAGTTACATTGAGATTTCAGGGAAAGAAAGGAGCCGAGGGGGGGCATGTTGATGACTCACCCCCACTGGTATCGACCGGCCGCGTGCTTACGCAATGTTCTTGCTTGGCAGAGCTGCAACAGTGGTAGGGGAAGACCACGTGATCTTACAACCCTTGCTACGCATTGCACTCCGCCACTATGTTGCTCGTACGGCCTACCTAAAGTACATGTAAACGCGCGAGAGGGTTTGCCACCACTTCAGCAGTGCCCTTCGAGGATGCTGCATTCTTGCCAACCTTCTACCCTAACGCTTAACACTTCCGTTTCTCTTTTCTAGTATCAATATTACGCTTTTCGCATGTCCACGTAACAATTAATTATTGTACTAATATATTTTGTTTTCAACAAAGCGGTAAACGTTTATTACAAAAATCAAAACCAATCAATAGAAAACATTTAACGCAAGCATGTGTAAATCAATACGTCAACATGTTTACTAACTATTGTGGTTATAAAGAGTTAAATAAGTGATGAATAGTCACGCACGATCATTTTGCTACAATCTAGTCACGCGAGTAGATTACATTTGGTAGGATATTTACCGAACTTATTGTTCCATAGTTTAAGTCATCTTAACTGTTTTTACTAATAAATTATTAAATGGCAAGATTTGGTTTGTGGGATGTAAATTAATGTTAAGGTATAACTCTCTGTTGGTACCAAAGACTGCTAGCACTTTCAAAACGAATTGGTATAGTCCAGCTTCAAACGAGATCGCTTTTTACAGCGCTACATAGTCGTCTACCTGTTAAAGTATCTTTAACATTTTTAAAGTTCTAAATCCACGCCTAAAGTCGATTGCCAACGATGGGTAGAGGATTTGTTAGGGAAATTGCTAAAGCATTCAAATTCAACGTTTTTAGGCTCATTTCTTTTAAAAAGTAAAAATCAATCTCGTGCCTTAAAATATTTATACACAACTGAAACGTTGAAGAAAGTTTCTTACAGACAAATTTTGTAATACTTAAGGTAGATATTTTTGCGATAAGTAGAAATACATTTTTATAACCCTTTCCAGCTCGATGATGCCATACGGCATCACAAGTTTAAAATGTATTATTTGTATGCTTAATTTTGGCCAAATGATACTATTGGCATAATTTTAGTTTTCTTTCATGCCTGTTGAGGCAGCACAAGTCGTGATTTTTACATTTTTGTCTGCATTTTTTTAAAGCATTTTTTCTGTATTCGGTCCGGAAAGGGATAAACATCTGAATCATTCATTGTATACTTGAGGCACTGTTTATTTTTAAATTTAAATTTAATACTTGACTATAATTTTAAATTTCTCGCCGATTCTATACTATTCCAACTAGCAAGGCGTTAAGGGTTTTGACGATTTATCTCAAAATGTCTAAACGTCGATTGGTACTTCTAGACAAGAAGACACAAGAATAACATTCACTATCAATTTTGTTAATTCAATGATCAGATCTTGTTGGCTAGTTCGTCCCATTACAATGAAATTTCTCCTCTAGTTGATGTAGAAACGTATATTGAAGTTAAAAAACGAAAAGAACTTTTTCCCGAATGAAAATGTATCCACTCTTAGATGGAAATCTCCTTAACAAAAACTTACAGTTTAAAATGTTAAGTATAAGGGTTGATTAAACGCCAAAAGGTACACAAATCAGCAAGTACCCAACATTTCATTAATACTTCATTGATATTATTTAAGTAATTTTACTGCTTTAATTTTCATTAATATTTTTTAGAATTTATTAGATGTCACAGACCCTTATGCTGGCCATTTTCATCTACAATATATTTGTTCAAGTAGCACACCATTTAACTTAGATTGACTCTAATATCTATTTATCTATATTAATAAAACTATTGATTACAGGTGAAAAAGAAAACGTTATAAATATATATGGGGCTAAAAAATGCATAAACTTTTTTAAAAAAAGCTTACACCAACATACATCAATGATTTTATTTTATTTATTTTTATTTTTAAATAAAAATCGTCGGTTTAAGTTCATTCTTCGATTAAAGTAATTGTTATTTTAAGAAGTAGTCAAAAGTTTATAATAATAGGTAATAATTATCTGGCTTTATCGCAAATAATATAGTTTTCTTCAATTACATTCTCAATCTAGATGTTCTTCCCACAATGTTGTATATATGTAATATAAAATAAATAAAATTTGCATACTTAGGACAGCTAATTATTCCAGAATTTTACTGTAAGTAAAATTATTTGTACTCACGAATATTTCGGTAAGACGAATTCAAGACTGAAATATTGTTTTAGATCCTCCGTGATTCAAATTTAAACAGTAGCCGACTCTAACTTTGTCTTTTTCTGCTTTAACAAGCATGAATATGTGTCAGAATAAAGGGCATATTAAAGAGAAATCAGAAGAATAATTTGGAATAGAGTTAAAATAAAGTACCTATTTAATAACGAAGATATAATATACATTTTATAACAATTAAAACAAAAAAATATTATGAATGAACTGGCCAGCATAAGGGTCTGTGACATCTAATAAATTCTAAAAAATATTAATGAAAATTAAAGCAGTAAAATTACTTAAATAATATCAATGAAGTATTAATGAAATGTTGGGTACTTGCTGATTTGTGTACCTTTTGGCGTTTAATCAACCCTTATTAAAACTGTCCGGTATACTTAACATTTTAAACTGTAAGTTTTTGTTAAGGAGATTTTTGTACCTTTTGGATAGATTTTCCTTTTTATCTATTTTGTAAAGTTACATTAATGGTTTACAGATTTTTTTAAAATTTGGAATAAGCAATACTGTCATTATAACCTGATAAGGTGTTAAGTCGGAACCGTAACTACCACTGGAGAGATCTTTTTAAAGAATGATTATAGTTGCGGTCCCCAAACCATCTTCAATAACAATTTTTTTGAAAAAGCGTTTTGAATAAAATAGTAAGGTATTTGTAGTAAATAGCAAAATTAAACTGCAATTTCAGTACTTCCTTTTAAGAGGAGTAAGAAAAATAAACTGCGAATACAGTACTTCTCCCTAATAGGCAAAGAGACAAAGATTTTGAATCGACCGACAATTCATTGATGTAAATCGGTTCACTCATTGATAATTTTAACGATTGTTGTACTTCCTCTTAGTAGGAGTAAGAGCATGATGACACTTCACAGCCACGAGAGGAGCTTTAATCGCTTCTTCGTGCTAAATTTTATCAAAATCGGACTAAGGGTTATAGAAATATTGGTAATAATAGTTTTAGAAAGGGCCTTATTTGGGTGGGGCGAACTCCCCTCCTTATAAGGCACAGCGTCGAGACTTTCAAAGTGCAAATCTGTACAAAAATTCGATTCGAATGACACTTCATTCATGAAAATAGGTTCACGTGTCAATAATTTGCAACGATTGTTATATTTCCCCTTAATAAGTGTAAGAGCAGATCGCCGCTTTAATGTTACGTAGAGGAGTTCTAACCCTATCATCCTATCAAATTTTATCAAAATCGGGCCAAGATTTACAGAGTAATTAGTAATAATTATTTTGTAGGTGGCCTTACATAAAGGAAGCTAACTCCTCTCCCATTCGATGTACAGCGTTGAGACCCCCAAAAGGCACATCTACATCAAATTCCGAATCGAATGACATCTCATTCATGAAAATCGGTTCTCGCGTTTAGGCGCTACGTTGTTTACAAAAAAGGTAACAAGAAGAAGAACAACAACAACAACAAGAACAAGAACATTTTTTGAAAAAGCGGTTTTTGCTCATTTTCGGCAACTTTTTTCTCGAAACCTATTAGATCTAGGTTGTTTCCAAAAAAAATACAGTTATAAAGGAGGGTTTGCCCTTTATTTTAAAGAAAATTTGGGAATTTTATCTTTTACAGAAAAACAGAAAAAAATGGTCAAAGTTGGGTGTTTTTCAACGTTACGCTTTTTCGTGCAGTTTTTGACGATCAACCCTTATACAACTGTCCTACCGGACAGTTTTAATATTACAAAATTGTCTTCCCACTATATTAAAAACATTTTATGATGAAATTAATTTTGATCCTACTCATACAACTGTATACTACATACAATACAACTATATAGACTTGTACAACTCTCATAATTTTTGGACTTATTAACTGCAACTTCCTAGAAAAAGTTAACTACTACTACTTAGAAGAACTACTCGCTTTTAATATTCATTAGATTTCTGCTTTTTTGCATATAAAGAAACTAGAGTGATAATACTTAGTTGCAAAAGAAAACTAAAAACAAATCGGCCGTTTCCTTTAACTTAAGATATAATTTTTTTTGTTTTGTTTTGTAGTAACGATAATTTAAATAAATATATTTATCAAGCACATTAGGAAACAGAAATGTCATTTATATCTTAAATATTATGATAAAAACTAAATTGTTCAATAAAATAGTCACATTAATATAAAACGGTAAATTTAGTTGCGTCTGGCAACATCTGTCCATCTGTCAAGTTTCCCACTACCTCAGCACCCATCAGTAAATAAATCAGAGAGGCAGATTTCGACACAGATAAAATCCGTGATTCCTTTACTTTACTGCAGATGGTAGATGACAAAAAAAAAAAATTGTTAAAGTTTACAATTAAAAATTTTAATAAAAATAAAAAGATTTTTGTGATAAAATACATAAAAATTGAGGCTTTATTTTGAATAAGAAATAAGTTTCATATAAATGTATGTATTGAGCAGTCAGGGGTTGAATCTGAAATCGCATTATCGATCTTTTCCCCTTCTCTGTAGGGAGGAGACTGGCCACCACGTCCTCTCAGTGCGTATTTCAAGAATGCTACTTTGGCCACAGAATTAAGCTTTCAGTCGGTTTTAGAATAATCTTAAAGCTAAAGAATTTTATTTAATGTTTAAACAATTTTGTCTATGTTAATGTAAATTGAAATTATAATTTCCTTGATCGATATTTAAATTATTTGTTTACAATAAGGTTGAACAATACAGAGTGAACGGAAAGGCAACTTATTCTTGTTTTAAATGTGGCCAATGACAAGTAAGAGGACCTTGTAGCCAACTGAGACATTTTTTTTTTTAACTATAGCTCCATTTCCGTGTTTGTTATTTCAAATTTGTTCGCTATTACATTTTTAAATATTTTAAATTAGTGAATAAGTTTGTTTTGAAATGATTTTTTTTCTGAATGGATGAATTTTCTTTAAGTATTACTTTAGCTAATTGATTTTCAGCTAAAAGTACGCCACCAAGTCTTCAGTTAGCTGGTACAAGGCACTCTACATCTATTTCCAGCCATCTCTCAAAACATAATTTTTTTAAAAAAAAATACCGCAAATTTTAAGAGATATTAGTTTAAATTGGTACAATGAATTTACTTTTTATCTCCGACAAAATTTATAAATTGACCCCGCTGTAGAATCATCTCTTAATTGCCAAGAATTGATGAATATATTAAGCTGGAAAGAGCATTGTCGTTATTATAAGCTGTATAAAAAAATAATAATAATTTGCCGCAATAACTTTTTAAAAAATAAGACCGTTTTAGCCGTTTAATGTTTTATTACATGTCGTTATTAATAATTTACTGTAAGTGTGCGTTAAACACTTCTACAAGGAAATCGAGCAGAATTAAATTCACCAGTATGTCGCTTTATCGTAAGGTTGATAATCTATATTCTTAATTTTTTTTCGACTTATGCAAAACTTCCTCATTAAAACTAGATAATGCTCGAATACTATAGACTTTTTTCCCCTCCAAATGCCCTAAATTCATCTAAATAAATGACATTTTGATATTTATAAACTTAGCGGGTAAGTAAAGTGTTTTTGGAGCATTTAGGATAGAGTGATTTGTGGCTGTTATTATCTGAATTCTCAAATCCAAATTGTTCTACAGTATTTTGATGGATTAAAAATTATTCAATGTTTTCTACAGAAGCTTTAAACTTCAATTCTGAACTTCAATTTTTCTCTTTTTAATAAAGTCTAAAGTTGAAGTAATTTGTTGAATTGTATTTTTTACATCTTATCTTGACTATTACAAAGATGCTACAGCAATAGAACAAAAAATTAAATTAAGAACGTGGTTTGTTTGTTTTCCAAAATTTTCATAAACTTTTCTCGATTTAAACTATTGGAGAATTTACAAATTGGTTTTACTAAACTTTTTTCCTCATTATTTAGAATAATTAGTAGCGATTGTAATGGCTTTCAACAGCCCAACTATGAAATGTATAAAAATAAACGACCAATATAAAAACATTCAATATTATGGATACAAAAAGTAGTTTTCCCCTTAAAACTATTGTATTTAATGATAAAAATTTATCAAACTATTAAATGTGGAAATGATAACTGTAGAAATGAATAGCCTACGATAAAACTAAGTTTGGATAATTATATATTTCATTTGGAGAACTACAATGCATGAAGCACTACGCATTAAGCTAAAGGTTCTCTCTGCTCATTAATAGGTTTGTAACTGCGCAGTATGTCGGCCCTTACAGAACTCGTTCTCAGAGCTGGTGTCGAGTTATACGTACCGCTCTTCTCTCTCTAAGATCGGACTTGATTCTGTCTCACCAATCTATAATTATATTTTTACTCATTTTTATAATTTAACATTAAGGTGACTTGTCTTTGTTTGGCTTCACATGAATTTTAGACAATTTATAATTATTTAAAATAGTTTAAGGAGGCATTTGAAATAAAGCCAGAGGTTTGAAATTAAAATATTAAATTTGCTAAATTGTTTTTTTAATATTCTAAAACTACCAAATGAAAATCCCTTAATGCTGTGAATTTATCTGAAAGTGAATTCCTTAATTATTCACAACTTTTACTGACTTAGATTCCTTACACAAGGATCAGAAACTTTTATTTCAACATTTATTTAATTTTTTTTCAAGTTTTTAAGAAAGTTCTAGTATTTGGGTGAGGTATAACTTACCTAGAATGTGTCATTTTATTTTAATGTATGGTCTCACCGACAGAATATTAATCTGTAATAAATATGTAAACAAATTCTTAATTTAAAGGGAATCGATTGACTCGAAGTAGCCAATCAGAATGCTCAATAGATTTTGCGATTATTTCCCTAACTGTTTCATTGATTTTCTTTAAACTGTAAAAAAATTGTGTTAAAACTAATTAAGTTTCAAAACTTGCGAGTGTGTATGAAATTATAAAAGTTCGAAACCTTGAGAATAGAAGCGAGTAAAAGTCATGTGAATTTCGTATCGATTTAATATGAGAACGTTAAAGTGAAGATATCAGCTATACACGGTACCTGTTGAAAACAGACTTAAATTTTTTTTACTTTGAGACTTTTATCAAAAGCAGTTCAAAAATGCCATTTTATTCCAATACAAAATTCCTTCCATCTGCTATGCGTTCACCCAAAATGGTTTTTATTCTGATTATTGTTCTAATAACTCAATTATTATCTCCAAGTGGGAGAGCATTGGACAGATCTAACTTTGAAAATAACTCCGCAAAAGTAAATAACCATTTCAAACCAAATTATTTATTCCAGTGACAAATCCTAACATTCTTCAATGTCTATTCTTTGTTCGCAGATGTGATATCTTAGAACTTGATTGTTATTTACAAAAGTTTTTCGTAATTACCGGGGTGGGTACTCTTTTCAAATCGATTGGATTTCATTGTGATTATGTCTCTAGCTGGATATCCAACCAATTTATGTTATTTTCGAGATTACGAATCTAAAGTTTTACAAGTTTTAAACCAATCGGCAAAACATAAAAATGAAATTAATTGCAAAGAACGAATTTAAGTCAATTGGCCGGCAGTTAACTTATCAAATTGAAGATTTGCAAAAGTTGCAATTTGTTGGAAGAACTGTCTGACGTAGAGATGATTTTCCTATTTATACAAGTAAATACGTAAGGAAACTTTCTTAAGAAAATGGAAAGAAAGCATTATTGGAATTAATATCAGCAATACCGGATATCCAGGTATATCGGGCAACAACACCACAATGAAACAACACTCGACAATAAGATACATCTTACTTCGTATTCTCCAGATGCTCCGTTTTATAATAGAGCGAAGAGGGATACATTATAATGGGTTAAGCTTGTTCAAGTAATAGGGGGCGTTCATTTCCATCACATATGAAAATTATAGGGTTATTCAAGTTGTCGATTCTCTTTCTATTCGTAACAGAATCAGCGAGCTGCCAACAATTACTAAATAACATCTTATTAAGCAGACTGGATTATTGATTGAGAGATATTGTGCCACATCTGTAAAACTAATATTACTTCAATTGGATTTTTTTTTTTTTTTTTTTTTGTAATTAAGAGCTCAAAATGTATAATGGGAAAGAACCATGCTCTTTACAATATCTACAGCTCAACCATAAGTGGTATCGTTAAGTTCTGGAAACCTGTCGCAGAGGAATTTTTGCAATTTGCGAAATCCACTGTAAATATTTGTCTTCCCCCATCTCAAGATTGCATTCCAGAAACATTATTTATTAAACAGTAAATTCTTAAAAATTAATATATTCATTAATTAATTCATGACAACAGATTCTGAAAGATGCATATAAAGATAGAAACCAAAAATTTTTTGTATTTGTTTAGCAGTTGCATAAAGCAATTTTAGAAGCTTAAAGGGTTTTTTTTTTTGACTGTTGAAACTTTTTTATTACTACTAAAATCAAGCAAATATGGCTTTAAAAAAAATACTTCAAAAAAGTAAAGTAAAGTAATCGCCTATTTTTTCAGGCGGGGCTTAACGTCCAACTACCAATTAGGTGTCGTGGACGGAAAAAGTATTTCAAATTTGTATTCATTTATTTCGAAAGTTACATCAGCGCTAGCTGCACTGTTAGTATTATTATTGACACTTCTACACTAACTCACTAACTACTCAGGGGAGAATTTACCCTACCGATAACACTTCCGAAGAGAGAAAACTGCAAGACCCTGGCGTTTAAACCGCTTAGGAGGATGATCTAGTTAGTATATGGCGAGACTATAAATGGTAGTAAAGAGGATTGGAATGAGGATTATAAGTTCTGATGAATGTATTTTAAATTTAAATTTCTATTAATATAAACTCAACAAAGCGTTTTTAATTTTTAAATACAATAATTAAATTTTGAAGAACTGTTAATAATAAGTTAACTTCTCAATCTGATGGAAGGGAAACAAAATTCAGATCAATCTCGTTCAAAAAAATTCTAGCAACTTTACAACGGTTGCCATGAAATGGGCAGCTACATTATGAGGTTTACATTCTCACAGATTTTGGTGCGCAGGACTAAGAGCTGCCCTAAGAAATAGCATTTATTTCCCAATACTGGCGCATTTCTATCTTCGTAAAGGAACATGCTTAGTTGGACAATTAAAGAACTGAGACAAAGCCAGCGACTGTAATAACTTTGAATCTGAATTGAAAATTTGCCCTTTTATTAAGAACATTTGCGTTCGACCTTAAAAGAGAGTGTGTCAGTCTATTTCCATAGAGACTCCGAATTCTAAATTTAATAGTTATCTCGTAGTATTAAAAAAAAAAAAGTTCGAAGATTAAATTAGTTTTCCCCTTAATGCTAAACACTTATTCAATTTCAGGCAATTTTCTCAAAATCGACTGAAAAGTTTTTCCTCCAACTTGCAAATTCACCAGAACATGTAAAGTTAGTTCCTTACTCAGTTCAGAAACCTGCTTACTTATGCTCCATTGCAAATCAAAGCTAATGAAATCCGGATTTTACTTCTTTTCCTAATTCGTTTCCGTCGTTTCCAACACAAATAGTTGTTTGGGTTAGAAGTTACAATTCAAAACTATAAAATTAGTAAAACATGTAAGAGTTAGAAATATAAAAAGAATGAAAGTAACATCTCTGCAATTTAGTTATCTTTCTATTTTCAGTTGCAACGTAATGTGTGGAAAAAATCAATACTTCATACAAATCTACGTAGAGAGGCAACTCCCCGCCATTGGCTGCTTTATTCATAGTCATGACTAGATTATTCTATTTTCAATTTTTATTCATTTTCTGTTTGATTATTGAAAATTATTTTTCTTTCTGTAAATTACGTATGAGTTCTAAAATTTGATTTTGCTATATCATATGACACATAGACTTCTTTTAGAAGAAGATTCTTTCAAGAATCAATTTGCGTTTAAAGTAAATAAAAAAAGATCTTAAAGAAGCTCTGCATTTTCTAAACTGCTGGATCAATTCTTTTGCTGGATGTCAAAAAAGATGTTACCAATAAATACCTATTTTGTTGAACTGAACACTAGGTAATTTCAGTTTTCAGTTTAACAATGAGTTCTTTTCATAAAACAAGTCAAACACGAACCAATTTCAGTTTTATAAGCTTCATCAAGAGATAAACTAATTGCGAGAAACTATTTTTTTCTTCTTTTCAACTTTTAACTTTTTAAAAATTAAAGAAATGAAAACTCTTTAAAAAGAGTCTATTTTACACGTCAAAATACCATAGAATTTTTAGAAAATGTGTGTCCATTTCTTCTTTGTAATTACTTGATGCAGTGATAGGGCGAATACTCAGTATTAGGAGGAAATTATTGTGGAAAGAAAATGGAATGAAATGAAACATCAAAGTGCTGACGATGTTTAAAAAAAAAAAAAAAGAAGCACAAAAAACATTATGCAACTCTTGGTGAAGTGAAAGCACAACAAATTAAAGACGTGGAAATCGGAAGTGATTTTACAATAAGGAAACTAGAGACATATAGAAATCCATTGTACCTTCGAGAGAGAGTAAAGGCCTTTTTCATAGCAGAAGATTATAAAATAAAACGGAAGAGCTAGCCAATAGAAAAAGGAAACAAATGAAAAGCGATTGCGCATGTGCAAGAAATACAGCTGATTTTTTCCATAAGTTTTCGTAGAAGAACGTAAAGTTCTTCTGAGAAAATTGGTATTCATTTAAATTACTGTAATAAGAAGCCAGAACGCAGGGTGGATCAAAATTAGATGTACTAAACATTTAATACGAGATTATTATTGACAATAGAGGCTATATAGTTGAGTTTGAATTATATTAAGTGATCCCAACAAATCGAAATGTCGATTCAAAGTTGCAGTTCTTCTTGGCAGTCCAAAAGCTTTCGAATCCCATGATTGCAATGTTTCATAATATCAAATTTGAACAATGTATGCTATTTTTCCAGACATAGGGAGATCACTTTATCAAACTTAGGAGGCTTCAAAACGGATGAAACTCAAAATTGAAAATGTACACGATCTCCAGTACCTCATCTTACTGGTGCTGTATAAGAGTATAACAAATAAATTTCAATTCAATGTGATATTTAGCACAGCTCTGCTTGAAATATTTCTTATTTGTTTGCAGGAATTGAAGTCACTCAGTTAGCTGGCAGTTGATACACCGATTGTACGTACTTAATTTGTTTGAAACCTGTGAACCAAACAAACGAGGTCACATCTCAGAAAACATTTTTAAAAATGGCCGCACGAACTACGGGCCACTGTTATGGCTTTAGTTAAGAACCATTTACTAACCCAGACCTTTTTACATCGTTTCAAAATGTGTAAAGTTTTTTGATGCAATGTAATGCCTATTATTTTTTCTCAGACGGGCTTAAAGTCCTTGTTACCAATCAGATGTTGTGAATAGTAAACATAATTTACTACAAAATTCTTTGTATTAACCATTATAATACAAGGCTGAGACCGAGAATCGAACTCAGTACCAACCAAACTTGTTGGCTTTCAAGTCTCTTTTCTACCGCTTGGCTACCGTAGCGCCCAACTTGTTTATATTAATGCTCGCCTACTAGAATCTCTAGCGTTAGTGGAAAACAGAGATTTCAGCAAGCAGAGATAGATTTAAAGTTAGTTGTGTGAATGCTTACAGCTCTTCAAACCTCAAAGAAGCTCCTGTTTTAGGGCACCAATAGTACCCGAAACGTAGAGCTTCAATAACAGTTTTTTTTTAAAAATAAAAAAGAAGTATTTTTAGCGCCATTTCCTCTTGCTAAAAATAAATAATTTGTAGAGGGTGAAAATATAAATACAGAAGAAAATCACGGTAATTTCAACAGTAGAACGAGGGACGATTGTCTCCATAATTTATTAAAGGGGTTGTAACTACCGTTTGGTCAATAATATGGAGCTGTGGTGTTAGCATGCAAGTTAGTGTTGTGATTGGTTCTGTCTGCGTTGCATCTTAAATGTCAAGCACTTAGCAAAACTATCATTATTATATTGTTTATACTACTCGTTTTTTATCCTATGAGCTTTCACAATTATGATTGTACTAAGTCCCATAATGCGCATCATGAATTTGTAAAATAACTTTACTCATTATAATTCATGATTAATACGATTAGAAAGTTTTAGATATAAAAACATTTTAATTTTCATCATTACTGTTCTGAAAAAAAAATAAGCGACGTGAAATTCATAAGATAGCGCGCGCCCAAGCGATGAACCGGTTACCGACTTCCGGTAATTAATTTAGTTGTGTTAGCTGAACAGCACAAGGTCAGTGTTAAAAACTGTCTGCCGTTATTATTATGTAATGCTATTTATTTTTACAAATATTCATATCACAAAATTATTTTAATTATTTAACATAATAAATACATTTTCTGATACAATTTGGTTGGCATTTCTAATTTATCATATCTTACGCTTTTTTCGGAAAAATTGCTGTGGTTGATTACAATCGAAATGCGTTCTATTGTTCTCAAAACTTGTGAGTCAGAAGATTTTCGGTTCCCTTTAATTTAAATTTTCTATATTTTTCCTTTATTTTCTAATTAAAAAATGATTTATTTATTTTAATTAGATCGTATATATGTAAATTCTTCTCATTCCTGCAAGTATTCCTATATTTGTATTCTTTTTTTCTTTACATAGTCTGAAGAAGACAAAAAATGCAGAAACGACAGGTAAATCTTGAACTTTTCTTAAATTATGACCACTCTTCAATAACCAACAAATGGCTTAATTGCTTAGCGCTTTAGGTATTTATAGGTAATAAAACGGTACAAAAGATCGACAAATTTAAAACAATTTTGATTTTTTGTTAGTTTGTTTTTGTTTTTTTTTGGTACGAGTTTATTAACATCATGAAAGATAAAAGTAATGAATAGCGGACAAAAAGAAGAACCGCCTTGGACATCTGTCTGTATAATTTGGCGGGTGGGCTATTTAACGGTTATATTCCGTTTTTCTTTTACAACTGTTGCTAAAGTTTGTTTGATTTTAGTGTAGATACGTAGCAATTACTCTACAACAAAGCGAATGAGGTCAATTATAAAATATGGGCTTAAATATTCGAATGTGCGTGCACAGTGTACACAGGGTTATGCAAATATTTTGAATTTTTATACTGAACAAAATTCGGTAAAATATTTTTAAATGTTTATAAACAGATGACAAAACGAGTTTAAGAAGTGAGAATTTCGGAGGATTTTGAATTAAAGTTTTTTAGAAATTTTTTTGTAGTAAGTTTGTAAATTTGCTGAGAGCCACCAATTTAAGATCAATTATGTTAATATTATTTAACAAAAAGTTCTTACTCTATTAATAAATGAAAATATTCCGGACGTGAAGATTTCCGATTTTGTGTTTTCCAATCCCTTGAAGTTTAAAAAAGTGTTTTGAAAAAGCAGCTCTGAGAAATGGTGATAAGCTTTTTCCTAATGTCATCAGCAGCTTCATTACTAGTGGTATATTAATAGTAATTAAATGTGCAAATTCAAAATTAAGAAAAAAAATTATTGAACGAAATTACCACTTTGCGATGCGAATTTTGTGCATTTCCCTATTTTTCGCACCAAATAGTTTTTAGAAACCTTAATTAAGTAGATTATTAAGAAAAAGGGAAAGTCTGGCATCAAAAAGAGATTGGAAAGAGAAATTATTATGAGTATTTCATCAGGAATCTAATTTTTTTATGTAAAGTTTGATTTTTCCGGCACTTGAATCTTTAAAAAAAACCTGGGTCTTGGATAATTCAATTAATCAACTGAATTTTTCTTTTTTGTAGAGAAAAGTAAGGTTTTTCCTCTAGAATTCGCGTACCTGAGCAGCCATTAGTTGGTATTTAAACATATAAATTAAGTGACCCTTTCAAATTACAAAAATGAATTGATTATAGACAAAAATTAAATTATCTTCTTTCTTAACGAGTAAAAGGTATGACAATATTAAGTTAAAGATGAAAGCTGCATCTAATTAAAACTAAAGAAGTTACAATTAAGGCATATACGGAGGGGGGATGGAGAAAGTAAATAAATAAAATAAAAACCCTTACTAGGGTAAAGTTCTCTCCGGAAACATTCTGTTGGATTTAAATCAGACTTGAAGACGGTTTGTCGTAGGTCGCTATACACGGAGAGAATGTGCGTGTGTAGGAATGGGCCCCGATATTAAGGCAGCATTGAAGGAGACGACGCGCGGATGTGGGGCCAGATGTGCTTACAACCCAGCCGGTACTCGTTCGGCGGAAGTCTAGCGCATTTGTACAGGAAGTGGACCATTCCCTTCTCCTTGCTCTACACTCAGTTTCACCGGTGTATGTTGTCTCGTCTTGGTCTAGTGTTAAGAACGCCCCCGCTATACAAATAACTATTTCATTTGATTTTGTTTTTTTTGTGACAAATTTCAATTTAAGTATAAAAGCGTTGTTTCATTTTCCTCTTTGTTGATTCTTTCAATACGAGCTCTGTACAATAAATGGAATGAACCAATCCAAACATGACTCAGAGAATTGGTCAAACAATTCGATATCTATTCATCATAAACTTCGAACTATTTTCACTCACATCAATAATAAATACAAGTTTGTTTGGATATTCTCAATAATTTATTTTCTAATTAATACCATTAAATTAACCAAAATTTTCCTTGTTTTTAAAAAGGAAAAACAACTGTTCTGTAGTAAATGAATTTTAGAATTATTCAACAGTTTGTTCATTACACGAGGAAAATCATTTCATTTTTTCCTTAATGTTATTATTTCTTAGGCATCATTAAAATAATTGGGAAACTTTGTTTTATGAAGGACTCGCACAATCACACGTAAATAATTTGGACTATTTTAAAATTCTAAGATTATTTTTCTTAAAAATTGAATTGCGAATGTTCCCTACTAAGAGAATCAAGAAATGAACATAGCTTTCCAAGGGTTTTAGATTAATAAATTGAATCAATTTTGTCGGAACAAAGGTAATAGGTTTAGGTTTAAATAAGCTTAATGGCGAGTATATCAAACAGTTTGGATTTCAGTTACTGTCTCAGTTATTGGCTTTCCTTTAAATTGAATATTTCGTAAACATATGCAGAAGAAGATACAAATTTGAAGATACATTATGCCATGTTACGGAACTTTTAGATGATCGATTTGACAGAAATCTGATTCTAATAAGTACGACCAGGTTCCCAAAATACGAGTTATTTTCTTGTTTTTGAGATGCCTACATCCAATTTACATTTTCTTTTTTTTTTTTTTACGTAGGGAATATACGAGGGTCGTTTGAAAAGTCCGTGCAAAAATAAAAACTACTTAATTTTTTGGGGTAAACCTTTTTTATTATTCAACATAGTCTCCTTTTAGGCTTATACACTTCGTCCAACGCTGCTCTAGTTTGTTGATCCCTTCCGAATAATAGGATTTGTCCAAGTCTGAAAAATAGCCATTCGTTTCTGCAATCACCTCCTCGTTTGAATAAAATCTTTTTCCCGCCAGCCATTTCTTCATATTGGGGAGCAAATAGTAGTCCGAGGGAGCCAAGTCTGGAGAATAGGGGGGATGTGAAACGAGTTGGAACCCTATTTCCATTAATTTTGCGACCACAACTGCTGAGGTGTGAGCTGGTGCGTTGTCGTGATGGAAAAGGATTTTTTTGTGGGCCAATCGTGGGCGTTTTTCTTGCAGCTCGGTTTTCAAACGGTCCAATAACGATGAATAATATGCACCTGTAATAGTTTTACCCTTTTCCAGATAGTCGATGAGGATTATTCCTTGCGAATCCCAAAAGACAGTCGCCATAATCTTTCCGGCCGAAGGAACGGTCTACGCCTTTTTTGGCGCAGATTCCCCCTTGGTAACCCATTGTTTAGATTGTTCTTTGGTCTCAGGAGTGTAGTGATGTATCCATATTTCATCCACAGTGACGAAACGACGCTTAAAGTCCTGCGGATTCTTCTGGAATAGCTGCAAACCGTCCTTGCAACCCCACACGATTTCCTTTTTGGTCAAGCGTGAGCAATCGCGGCACCCATCTTGCGGATAGCTTTGTCATGTCCAAATGTTGATGCAAAATATTATGTACCCGTTCATTCGAGATGCCCACAGCACTAGCAATCTCACGCACCTTCACTCTTCTGTCATCCATCACCATATCATGGATTTTATCAATAATTTCTGGAGTAGTAACCTCAACAGGGCGTCCAGAACGTTCAGCGTCACTTTTGCCCATATGGCCACTCCGAAAATTTTGAAACCACTTATAAACTGTTCAAATCGAAGGTGCAGAGTCACCATAATGTTTATCAAGCTTCTCTTTAGTCTCCTGAGGCGTTTTGCCTTTCATAAAGTAGTGTTTAATCAACACACGAAATTCTTTTTCGTCCATTTTTTGAAAATCACTCGACTTCCTCGATTCAAACGAATGCCAGACACAAAGAAATAGACCGATCTGGCTGAAACTTGGTGTGTGTTCTTCCAAGAGTTGCTACTAACTAAACATAACCTCGATACGCGCTAGTGGTGCTATCTCTCTGACTTTGCACGGACTTTTCAAACGACCCTCGTATATACTAGAAGAGTAAACTGTAATTCCTAATATGACAGACTTTTGCAGAATTTTCGTATTAGGCGTCCAATAGCCGAACAATTCTGCAGGGTAATCGCCTCTAAAACAGACCGCAAAGCTAAGATGTATTGTGTTTCAAGATTCAATCCCCCAGTCCGGGCCTTTTTCTAATATTTTTTCTTTTCTAGTATAAAACATTTTATATTCAGTATAAATATTGTATTCAATAATGCATTATTGAGCGATCGATCTCACATGACGTAATTAATTTTAAAATGATGAATCACGCAGTTATTCGACAATATTCTAGTCTGATCAATAAATTCATATGAGAGTTAAATAAACTACCTTACACACCATTGCACACTAGTGTTTAGTTTTTGAAAGCGGGAATTGAAAAATTTGGGAGGAAAAAGCAGGCAATTTTATTTTAACCTAAACGATTGCAATTAAACTTTAAAACCTACAGAGTTACAGTAATCGCTTTAAATATTGATAAAGGTCAATAGAATAATGATGTAATAAATGCATAAACAACAATTATGGTGCCATAAGAATGGATTTGACAAAACGCGTTTCTGTTCACACTATAAGTGGCTTCTAGACATTCGATTAACTTACTGTAACTTTACTCAGCAGTCTAACACGAAGAGGAGGATGCTTTGTAGAAATTATAAAATTTACAGGGGGTTATTACTTGAGAGATATTGTTTCTAGGTGTAACTAAAATAGAGTTAGAGTCTATATTGAACAAGACAAAATGTCGCAAATGATAATTCTTTTCTCCTCCAACACCGTAATAACATCAATCTATCGGCTATTCTTGCGCGAGCAGCCCAGTACTCGCGGTAAGATAGAAATGGTTTCCAGCCAATGATGTGGCAGTGTCTTGCTTAGATAGTAGTACCTTATCAATCATAGATGTGGTTACTAGTCATCTAATCCGCATGACAACATGAACCGAACATGACGAGTACAAAATCTCGAAGTAGTGCAAGTGCTTCTGAGGTTAATCCTGCGGAAGCAAGCACCATTCCAACGGTTCTTGAAAGAAAGCCCGGGATCCTCTTTTTGTTCTTTCTAGCAAACTTTTCCATTTCTTTTCTGAAAACTTGTCATCTCTCCTATCCAACTTCTTACAAAACGGTGTCTTTATTAGTGGCTTTGACCGCTTTGACTCAAAAGCAAATTCAAGTGGTGAAAGTAATGAACCAGTTTAGCCAACTCATCGGCACTTTCATTTTCCTTTATACCACAATAATAATAAAGAAACATCCAAGATATTTATAAGGCAGTAAAAGGAAAATTAGAATAAATCCTAGAGATTTATAGAATGCCTTAAGAAGAATATTTAAAGGCTAAAATTCAAGGTAATCGAAAAAAGGTATTAAAAATCTCTTGCGAAAGATACCTAAAAATAGAGTACTATTACCTCGATGTTAGAATTACAAAATGTAAAACTTAGCGAAATAAACTTTACAAGTTTTACAAGAATACTGTAAATTACTATCAATTTTGTAACTCTTTAATTTAGATTATACCTAGCTATAACAAGAGACTTGAATGCGTCAAAGTGTCTGCAGTCGCTACTACGTAATAGGGAGAAACGTCATTACTTTCTTAAAATATCGATCTATCTGAATTACAAAAATATTGTTTTTTCCAGTGGAACTTAGAGAATGGAGGCCTAATCGAAGGAAATAAAACAAAAAATCTAATAAAAACTCAAAAACGCTTCTCAATCGACTTTCTCATATAATAGCAATACTTACTTATAAATGTAATTATGGTATCGGATTTTATTCAAGTTCAGTAGTTCTAAACTAACTGGATGTAGTTAGGTTACTACAAAAAATTCAGGTAATACGAGGAAGCTACTGGTAGCAAGCTGCTCGTCATGTGAATCGATCCCATAGAATATGGTTACAATTTGTAAAATAAAATTAGGTTCTTCAGGAACACCTTGATATTTTTGTTTTTGTTTTGATTGATGTTTTATAAAAGCAGTTGCATTCAAAACTTAACTAAAAAACAAAAACAAAATATCCTTGAAACATTTTCGAAATAAATTAAAAACTCATAAACTTGTTCTTGTCAATTTACATTTCCAGTTTTTTTTTAATTCTTCCAACAGATTTTCTTTAAATTTGGAGTGTTAAGACACGCTTTTAATTTTCCTTAATATTGTACAGCTTTTAAATTTGTACAGAACACCATGCTGCCAGTGTCCGATAATGGACATGTCTGCATCGAAAGAAAATTGCACTAAAAATATTTATGTGATGATGTGCCCGAAAAGAAAGAAAAACAGCAAACTGAAATGGCGCTTAAGGTGGGTCTCGTTTTAAAGTAGCATTACCCCTGTAAAACCTAACTCAATATTCTTGTGGTTCAATTAAGTGTGATTACTATTTATGTGGACAAATAGTAACCGAAAATAAAAGAAATCGCTGGATCAATTTTAGAGGATTAGCGTAAAACTGAAAAATTGCTTGAGTAAAATTTTACCGTTGACGGATTTTGGACGGAACCATAATCTCAAGAAGCCACACAGAAAGAATACAAAAAAGCTCCTTGGCTCACAGTTCAAAGAGATATTATAACAATGTGTATTCACAGATTTAAAAATTGGGCATCACGTTCTACAGAACAAGGCACTGGAATCACAAAAAAATAAACTAGCAAAACAGTTTGGCAGTAACAAGCGTAAATTTTGACGTCGCCGAACAACAGCCAGCAAGAATGCAATATTTCTGCACAAATACCATCTTTTTTGTTACCTCTATAATCAAGTTTGAAGAATGTTTAAATTTTGCTTTGAGGGGTGGCGAAAACATGTAAACTTTTAATTAAGAAACTAAATCAAAGAATTCACCGGAAAACCACAATTCTCGAGTTACAGCCTATTTCTCACAAGGTTTGCAAAGAAGGATCGGCAAGAAAGGAAAGCTTGGATCCTATCCAAGAGATGATCCTGCTAATTAGGATATCCAGAATTCACTAGCTTACCCAGTTATCTACTTCAGTCTCTCATCCCCTGATTAATTCGTTCTTTTTATTGCTGCTTAAAAAGTAAAAGAGATTTCTTACTTCCTTAATAAGCTCGATTAATAATGAAAGATAAAGGAATAATTGAACGTTTCACTAATAAGGGATTTTTGATTCTCAAAGCTGACACCTAGAATTCACTAACTACATTCCAGGCCGATTTCAATAATTTGCCAATCTCCTAAAACAATGTAGGTTTTCTCAGCGGCTTACATGGGATAAAAGTCAGAAGAACAAATTTTGAGAGAATTAACAATTATAACGCTTAAAAACACTTTTAAAGACTTAAAGATAGACTTGCCATGCGATCTACAAAAAGTAATATGTCCAACAAATAACGGATCCTAAACCTTACATTGAACATTTCTATTATTTATAACGCAATGAATTTTCAGTTCCTTACATATTGGGAGCTCAGCTTTTTGCTCTTTAAGCCCCTTTGAAGCTGTAAGTATATTCAAAAGAAATTATTAAATCCGTTTTGTTTAAAAAAAAAACATAGAAAACAATCTGCTGACAATAGCAAGAAGATTCTAAATATTATCCACGAGGAAAGTAAAAAAATTGAAAAAGTTAAAGCAATAATCTACAAGAAAGTTATGTTAGAGTGACAGAATATTGGACACATTTTCATATTAAAATTTAAATATCCTTTGGCGAATTTCCAAAACCTACAGGCTTTTCGAAAAAATTTAATTTTGTATTGAATGTTATACTAGTGGAGGATCAACAAAAGAAAAAGGAGACAGTTTTCTTGATAAAGCTCCTAAGAAGCCCTTCTCTGTAAGAGTAACAAACCATTAGGTATAATACATTTAATAAGTAAGTCGAATTAAAAAATGCTACATTTTATTCTAAAGAATATGAAATTTTTAAACTCGTTATTCGGCTAAAACGGTCCTTTAACTTCTAACCGGGACAATACCAGCTCGGAATATACAGGGTGACCAAAGTTATATGCTCCACCCACTTTTTTTTTTAACGGCGGGGAATTTCGAAAAAACAAAAATCACGTATTTAATCATTTTTAGTCTAGTTTATTTTCAGTGATTGACCCATTTTTTTAAACCCCTGTATCTCAAGATACAGCATCCAACTTTTGTTTTTCAAATGGAACGTTATATTTTTGTAGTATTTGAGCTCCTGAAAACAACAAAAAATTTTTTTTTAAATCGGTTAGGTTTTTCAAAAGTTATGGTAATTTAAAATATGAAAAACAAATTTCAGTTTACTGTCAAAATTACGTAATTTTTTTTAAAGAATCTATTCAAACTGGGCACAACGGATAGGCAAGCAATGACTCTGGACTCCCACGCTTTCCTTGTAGCAGCACTTATGGTGGCGAAGTCAAGATCTAGGCAGGCTAGAGTAATTCGACGTTTCAGATCATCGACTGAAGCCACGGGATTAAGGATACTTTACACTTTATTTTTTTAGGTATCCCCACAAAATATCGTCCATTGGTGTTAAGTCCGGAACCGGTGGTGGCCATTGGATGGGAAAATGAGTCCTTAAGCACTTTTAATGGAAATTTCTGTCCAGGTAACCTCGAACCACTCTCGCCGGGCAACCATCTTGTTGAAAATACATATCTAGCCGACGTTGTAGATTAACATCTTCAAACGGATCTGGAAAAATGTCTCTGAAAAAAAATTTGTATATCTTTCACCAGTTAAGTTCTCTCTGTAGAAGTATGGGCCGATTAGTTGATTTCCTATAACTCCAACCAAACGTTTGTAGAAAAAACAACCTGAACGTCGAATAACTCTAGCCTGCCTAGATCTTGACTTCGCCACCATAAGTGCTGCTACAAGGAAAGCATGGGAGTCCAGAGTCATTGCTTGCCTATCCGTTGGTTGTGCCCAGTTTGAATAGATTCTTTAAAAAAAATTACGTAATTTTGACAGTAAACTGAAATTTGTTTTTCATATTTTAAATACCCATAACTTTTGAAAAACCTAACCGATTTCAAAAAAATTTTTTTTGTTGTTTTCAGGAGCTCAAATACTACAAAAATATGCAACAAAAAATATAACGTTCCATTTGAAAAACAAAAGTTGGATGCTGTATCTCGAGATACAAGGGTTTAAAAAAATGGGTCAATCACTGAAAATAAACTAGATTAAAAATGATTAAATACGTGTTTTTTATTTTTTCGAAATTTCCCGCCGTTAAAAAAAAAAAGTGGGTGGAGCATATAACTCTGGTCACCCTGCATAACGGTTTTTGAATTTGGCAATAGTTGAACCAAAATATCATCAGCAGGAAAATGCGTACTTGCCCAAGTTAAAACGAATGTTCATCAAGGCCTTTGTGCTCTGTGTCACCAATTAATATTTATTTGTATTTAATGATTATTTAAAGGCTATATTTTTTCAACAATTAAATTCTTATGCAAGTCATAATGCAGATTCATAGGCAGAGTAGATGAAATGAAATTTCTAATGTTTTAAAAAGCGAACTTTAAAGATTTTTTAATTCCGATTCCGACAACATCTAATTTGAAATACACTTACATGATTTTTGTACATTGCATGACTGTTATAATTTAATTAAATCAGAAATTCATTTTACAGAAGCTTTTTTGCATTCTGGAATTTGGAAAATGAGAATCATAATTTGATTAAAACAATTAAGGATTGTTTCTGCTAGATAATTTATTTTACTTCTTCTTTTTTTTCGAGAACCCTAATTGATTTTCTATTAAATGAACTCTAATTTTGTAAAATCCCCTCAGTTGTAAGCAATACTCTTAAAATATATTTTGAATTCATTAATAAAACACTGTAGAATAAAACAAAGTATGATAGACAAATATTTGAAAGCCCAGCCAGATAGTAACAATTATTATTGGTTATACTAAATAGCCGGATATATCCAATAAAGCAGTTACTCCTAAAGCTAATGCATGCCGTTCTACCAGTTACTAAAAAGTATCGTCAGAAATACAGATTGTATATTTATACTATGTACGGATATAATATTCACAAGAGTTTTTATGAAAGAGACATTTTCTCGTATTTAATATATATATATATACAAAATCGTGGGTGAAGGGTTTTAGCGGTTTTGTATGGTGGTAAACGTAGGTAGCCCTTTTGGCTCACATCCAACACCACAGATAACCTTGGTTGGCCCTTATCCAACACATGCACACACAATCGCACCTACAAAATTCAACACATCAGCCGGTTTAATCTACCAATTTCCCTCGCTGCAACTTTTACTCACCACAATGATGTCCTCAGCCAGTTTTACTAAAAAAACCCACTCAGTCCCGTCTCTTTCAACAACCAATTGCCTAACTTTTCATTTCTCAAGCATTTGTTGTTAATCCTGAACGTTGCTTCTCTTCAGGAAACTAGCTCAGCGAAGAAAAACAGGGTTCGGCAATGTTCGTTTTATTTTACTTTTGTTTTTTTCTTCCCCTTCAAACCAGTTTCAACATAAATTCGACATTACTGGCTACTGGCGCAGGAAGGTCTGCTGGAATATTTTAACCAGTTACCAATAAAGCCTCCAGGACACACTGGAGATTTATGGCGTCGTTAATTGAATCGAATTCTTTGTGTAGATGGAAGAGGGGTTTGTGAATGAAATTGCGTTGTTAGAAAGCAAAGTGGAAGTTGCCGAATAGTTCCTGTGCAAGTACAGCGAATCGGAGCATGGATATGGATAGCGCATGCGCTCTATAAAGTGACGAGCTCTTCAGCAATAATGAAATCCCTTTGTTTTTTTTTCTAATAAGATTTTTTTTACAAGATTCAAGTTTTGTTTGTATCGTAGAAGAGGTATCGAAACCCTTGTTTATTGGAACCTTTATCGATTTGTTCAGAGCCACCGAAATTTATAGCCCCAGTCTTAATTTAATATTGAATGTTGAACATGGCGATGTTCGCTATTTTATTATGGAACATTCTAGAGTACATAGTCAAATCCAGACAAACTATAGTCAAAGTAGTTATCTACTTTAACTCTATTAGCCGACTGCCAACGCAAACATTCCCATAATCCTCACGTACACAAATTCGCAAATTACACGATACCTTCAGTAAATAGGACATTAACATTTTATTAAGAGGCAATAACAATTCTAAAACATATAAAATATAATAAAAAGCAATGTCTCAGAAAAAATTATAACTGCTCATTTTTAACATACATAATCATTGGAAAAATTAAATATAATGTAAATACAACTAAATATTGAAACATAGGATATCGTATGGAAAATAATAATGAAAAGTAGATGTACTATGCGGTATCAGGAAATTAAAGATTTCAATATAACACTGACGGAAAATTGTAAGCTATTTTCCTTCAGTATTGCAGTACTTCGTTAAGAGATTTTGTCCAAGATCTTAAAAAATATTTTTTAAAGATCCTCGGCATAATAAATTGGTAAATAAAATCAAACTTGCAGTTTCAAATCATCTTTAATTATTTTTAACTAGGTAGGCGTTTTGGTCCATCTTCAGATTCATCTTCAAATAGATACTTTGGTATTATTTTTCATTTTTACAAATTTATGTTTAAAAAAATAAAATCATAAAACTGACTTTGAGGTAACTAATTTTGTAGAAATTAATTCCAGGTTATTAAATTTGTTATTTAATGTTTATTTGTAGGTTGATAATCAAAAAACAGCCTGGAGCTTGTTTCGGCAACTTTTGGCAGAGTCAATTATGTGATTTTTTTTAAAAATATTTTTTTTTATATGGTACAAATAAACCAACATTTCTAAATGAAGATGGACCCAAGAAGGTCCAAAAACCTTATTACGTTGGTACCTCTTCTATTTTTTTGCTGATAGAACTGAAATGAACAACATCTGAACATTCCATTTCCCGCATTGAGATAATCCTACAAACAAACATTCTAATTTCGAAAACAAAAGCTTTCATACCACAAAGAACCACAAAAGAAAACCTAAAATGGAATTCTGTACTAAAAAACTAGAATTTCTCTTACGGGAATTAAGAAAACGTTAGAAACAAAAATGATTGGTTCTGCTGTGTTTTGAATTATCAAGGTTTGTTTGATTTTGTTTCTGAAAAACTATTGTATATAAATAAATTTGGTTTTGATTTTTTTTTAAATAAGTAGGTAATTAAACTATTAATAAACTGATAAGAATAAATAATATAACGGCAAAAAGAAAAACAAAACTGTTATTTTTCTTCCAGCGGAGGGAGACTAAACAGTTGTGGTGATGAGGGGGAGGTACCGAGGGTGGCTATGACTCACTCTTCTGGAGTATTGATCAGTTGAAGACAAGCCTTCATCCCTGCTAGTCACCAAGAGCCGTTGTGGTCCATGCCTGACCTGAACATCTTTCCCTCTCTAGTAACCATTTTGTATTCTAGTTTTTTGAATTTGCGTATTATTTAAGCTTCTATTTAGATTAGTTTATAAAATGAAGTACGGAAGTCCTAACTATACCGGAAGTAGATAATGAAGTAACTGCCTAGTAATACAGTCCTTCTGCTAGCAAAAATATCGGCTCAAACATATGTTATATTAAAGGCATTTCCTTCAGTTTTACCACCATTCGCGTTATAAATTATGAAAATAATGTTTTTATAAACTTTTCATCTACAACTTTTTAATAATATTTTTTAATTTATTTTTCATAAGCAGTAAAAAGGAAAATATTAAAACTAATTAAGGGAATATTAATTTAATTTTTAAAAGGGAAATTATTAAGTAAATCTGAATAAAAAAATGAAAAAGCCTGGCAAATAGTGAGCCTGAAGTAGCCGAAGAGTTCTTCTTGATATTAGGCCCAGCATCTCCCCAGTAGGATTGTTGATGGGATCATACATCTTGTAGATTGATCTTTATTAAAATATACCTTCTACAGAATAATTGCAGCCATTTGTAAACAAAAAATTTAATTAAAATTACTTTTATAGATTGACGTTTACGCAATCAGCTCCCAGTCAAGCCAATTTAAGAAAAGTACTATCCAAAGGTACAAATTAGCTGGTGGCTGAAACTAGATATAAAACTTGCTGCGACCAAGCTAAGAGTTAGTATTTCTTAGCTGGATGAATTTCCAAAAATTCAATTCTACGATAGGAAAAAGTATCATAAGTGGATTACATATGACAAATGTAATAATGAATGGCTGTTTAGTGCAAATGGCAATCAAGATGGATGAATAAAGCAGCTTATTTTTCAGTGAAACAATTGTAAAACCAATGATTATTTTTACCGAAGAAACAGATACTAAAGATGCAAGGTCTTAACTCGTCTTACTTCAGTTCTAAGAAACGGAAAGTCGCCACCTTTTCAGTTGTAACACAGTAGTAAAAAAGAGACTTTTAACCCTCTTAAATTCCAGAGACTTTTTAATGCTTCAATTTCAGTACTGCTGAAAAGTATTACCAATTATTTAGTACAAGCATGAAATTTGGGTTCTTCCGTGAGAGGTTAAACTCCTATAAATGAGGGCAAAAAAAAGTCAGGGGAATCCTTATAAATTAGCTGAACGATAATAGCAAGATTATATTTGAAAATATGGACTTTTTCTCGAGAGAAATTAGTTGTTAATAAAGATTCGAAAAATGAATATTAGTATAACTATTAACAAATTTTAAATGAAAAAAATGGATATACAAGATGTATGAGATGTTTGCTACATGATAAATGTGTCAAATATAATGTTAAGAAAACGTTTAGACAGTTTTTGGAATATAGTACAACATAATAACGCTCGTCTACAGAATGGTGGCTAGCGATCTTTAATTGGTTGAATATAAATGAATAAATAAAAACCGGATTTTTTTAATCAGATTTTGTTTTAATTGGATTAAGTTTTCATCACGTGAGTTTCATTCTCATGGATTCTGTGTCGAAGTTTCATCATTCTTTCTCAGTCAGCATAAGGGCTCTAACTGCACAACATCTATCTGATCGCTAACCACCACGTTTTATAACGTTACAAAAGAAGAAAAGGGAAATATCGATATGTTTCTTTCGAAGCTTCACTTTATGCTTACACAGAGCTCCTGATGTAAGCATAATTTTTTAAAGCTATTAAATAAAGAAAGGTTTTAATATTCCCACATAATATTTAAGAGGTACTTTTTTTTTTTTTTTTTTTGGGCGCATCAACTGCTGAGGTCATTAGCGCCCCTAGAGCTATGTTCTTTTCTCTTCTTTTATCCACTCGAGTTTAAGAGGTACTTCAAATAAATTTAAATTCTTTCGAATAACTTAAGTATGCTAAAATATAGATTTAAAAGTGCTGCTATTTGAAAGTCAACAGACACCATTAAAGAAAGTTTCGTTGATAATTAATGGGGAATTAAATTAATGTTAAATATGAAATTACCTTTTTCTCAGTGAGTTTCTCGCATCGTCTCATTTTGCATATCTGATGGCTCTTGTCATTTCTACAGGGCGCGCAATCACCACAATTGTCTTTTCTTTGACACCCAATGCACTCACCACACCGTTTGCGTTTCTTTTTCACCGGTTTATCAGAAAGTTCGTGCATATCGTCTTCTGATTGTAGATTTGGATTTTGATGGCACGCCAAAGGGCTCTTGAAACCGGCCGTACTCGATATGGCGGCCACCTGTCCAGAACTTTCTACACTAGAACTTCCAACACCGTCACTTTCATTCGAACTTTCCAAACTCGCGGCCCTAATTTTCCTTCTTTCCTTTTTCCTAGAGTCTAGATAACCACCTCTAGGTGAGTTCGCTTCTTCCATTTTAATTTCATGATGCTCATACGTTGGCTGCAGCTGTGTAACTATTAATGGTTCTGTTTTCACTACGGTAAGCAGGGTTGCTTGTTGTTGAGGCTGGAAACCACCTAATTGATGATACTGTTGGTGCGGTGGTCCTTGGAACAGATGGATATGCCTTTCGTCCAGCAATTGTTGTTGAATGCTAGGTATTTCCCTGGCTTGTACCGGAGCAGGCACTAACGGATATCCTCTAGGCGGCACAGTAGATAGAGTATGGAAACTAGGTAGGCCTGGATTAGTACTATTTGGCGATGGTGGAGCTGTTGTTAACGTGGTTAAAACTGCAGTTTCTCCATTTTGTTCTCCTGGAAAGCCAGTGAACTGTGATTGGAAGGAAGGTAACTTACTGGCCATGGGTGAACCAGGAAAATCTGGATGATCCTTGCTTTCCCAAGGCCTATATTGCGGTTGTGGTATCAACATGGGAAACCCATCACCGCGATCCAACAGTCTACCACTTAGGCCTTCACCGTAATAATCCCAGGATGAAATATCTAATAGACGAGAAGTGGCTAGAGCTTCTCCATCGGTATTCGCGGTCGTTGAGAGCCTAGTGGGTTCCGCCATCTCGGCTGGTACAAATGACGAGAAAGGCGGAAGCCCTGATTTGGGATCTTGGTCGGGCACGGTGGATGAGGGGGTATTTGGCGGCTGGGCGAAACTGCCGCCATAACCCCCTCCACCGTCCCCTGCGCCGCCTTCACTCATCAACCTCCGCCTCTCATCCTCTCCATCCGACCGCCACTAATTCTCCCCTGTGAACAAACAAGAAAAAAAACAATTTTATACAATAAATTTGTTTGCAATATTTTTACAAAAAAGGAAAAGAAAAAGTGCAACTGAGTTACGCAAGTAGACAAATATTAATTAATTATTCGAATGCTCCGTAGGAGGAAGTGTATCGTTCCAATCCAGTATAGGAAAGTAAAGTAATCGCCTATTTTTTCAGGCGGGGCTGAAAAACGACCAACTACCAACTGGGTGTCGTGGACGGAGGCGACTAGTACACGTACTTTACTATTTCTCATTTAACTATTAAATAAAATTCAAGGCCTCAGACCGGGAATCAAACCCAGTACCACAATACATATTAGCTCCGCAGGTCTCGCCTCTAACCGCTCGGCTACTGTGGCGCCTCCAATATAGTACCGTCGAACTATACTAGTATATGTACCGCCGAAGCGAGTACTGCTGTTCAGACTGTGTGAGGAAGAGGAGGAGACGGCTTCTCATCTGTTGTTCGATTGTATTGCAATCGAGCGGTTACGCTATGAAACTTTTGGAACATTGAGACCAAAGAAGATTGTAGCGTAAAAAGAACTAGTAGGGAAAGTCCTCAACCTTTTCAGAAGGGGAGGTTTTAACTACTAGACTCAAAAGGGGAAGGTACAATAAGCCTCTAGTGGCTGCGGTGCCGTGGGGCACAGGTCCCGTCCCGTTTTCTAATCTAATCTAGGGGAAGTGGACTAGCCACTTCTTCAGGGTACTTGGCGTTCCTGCGGGTATCCCAGCCTAACAACATGAACATGACCAACATATACTGTAACACCCCAATACATTTACACAGTACGCATAGGGCATGGTCATCTGTACAAGGAGGGGCTTATTAGCTCGGAACCGTTGTGCAGATTGTGTCAGGATGAGGAGGAAACGGCCTTTCACTGGCTGTTCGATTACGCTGCAATCGAGTGATTGCGCTATGAAACCTTTGGATCTTTGAGACCAAAGTAGATAGTAGAGCAAAAAGAACTAGTAGAGAAAGTCCTCCACCTCTTTAGTATGGGAAATTTCATCTACTAGATCCAAAGGGGAAAGACACAATAAACCTCTTTTGGCTACGGTGCCATCACCCCGATAATCTAATCTAATCTAATCTAAATATTCGAATTGGTATTGGTTTGATTGAGTTGTGCGGACAAATCTCATTGCCGCTACCTTTTGGTGCGAAATAGAGCAAGTTATTTGGATTATAACTGAAAACTGTTATTTTTGAAACAACTTAACTATTTCTGACTATAAAAAAACACAAGGTTCAATAAACAATATTCGAGAGGAATCACACAGATTTTTGTGAACAATAACAAAATAAAATAAAGTTTTCTGCTATTAATACCTATAAATTTTCTAAAACTACATGAGTTCAGCTGTAATGACTAAATTTAATAATAGTTACAGCAATAATTTTTAATTTCATATAATTATTCTATCATTTCTTGGATTATTTTCCGACAGATCTCGGGTTTTCAACCTCTTTCAGAGATTTGTTGATCAGGTTCGGCAAAAAAAGGCTGCTACACATCTTACAAAGCCGACTGGCACAAACAAAAGGAGTTGAAAACAAAAATTGTAAAATCTTTAAGTCTAACTATTTGCTCCAACCTAAAATAATAAATTTCTGAAGATAATTATAAATGGAGAGAATCGATAGGTCTCATAATTATGGAGAACATACTTGCCGTGACAGCTCAAGCCAACGGACATTATCTAGCAAAGCAAATCCAACCTCGTGGTCAAATGGTCTGTGGACATGTGTATGATATTATTTCAGTATAACAGAGGTAGTCTGGGCTTACTTCTCTTCTGTAAGAACCCCACGAACTCTGTCCACAGCCATGTGCCTGACACATGGGTGAAGCCGGCAAACACGAAGAAGAGTAGCCGCCTTGGTAGTTGAGCAGTTAGAAACGAGCCGGCAAAGCTAACGTGCATTGCAGAACTGGATTCGATGCCTGTTATATGCTATATTGGTAGTTGGACGTAAAGCCCGCACATAGAAATAGGCATTCCTTTACTTTTTTAAACTATTAAAATCAGCTTATAATAGAAACGTGAATATAATCATAAAATGATGTAAAAGATGGGTACAGCATGTGATTTCCATGGAGATATTTATATTATCAATCGATAGGTGATAATAAGAGAAAAAGGAAGTGGTGTAAATAAAAAGGAGACAAGCAAGGACGATAAAAATAAAAGATAGCTGATAGCTATTTGTAAGCAGAGGAAGATGTATTTGATGAGTTCGAGTGTGAAGACAGAGGTAAAGGTTGTGTACGGTTGGTGGAAGCAGGGTGTGCATGTGTACAAGGCGGAAGCGGCAGCAAGAGGAGTATTATGGCAACGTGCTTCTCTCTCGTAGTAGTAGTATTGGTGATGTTGCCATTGAGGGGATCGACCGCCTCCTCTAGCGGCGGCGGCGGTTGTTGCCACCGACCAGCATGTCGGCAGCACACACTGAGGGGCGGCTGCCACAACGTGGTGCGCACACCTTCCTTTCACTTTTCTCTCCCGCACAACAACAAGCCAGAGAGCGTGCCGAGAAATCCACGCGTTACCGCCCCCAGAGAGCTTCCTTTAAGATCTTGCTCCTTCTCTGCTCCTCTACACCTCCACAACACGTTAAGATAACCTACCCCACATTCACCTTTCAAATATTAACACCCACTAGCCTGAGCATGCCTGGCGTGTACAACAGGACTCGTGTGGCTACAAACCACGAGGGTATCGCAACCACAATGTAAACAATACTATTCTATATTCACTTTTTCACTTTTTATCTTCACGCCACTTTAGTAGCTTTCCTCTTTACAAAAATATAAGCGATACCAAAAATAAGGAGTAACAAGGCTATTATCTCATCCTAATCTTCTATAAGTGCTCAAATATTGAAACTGTTGATAGAGGAATCAATACAAAAATTAGGCAGAACAATAAGATATTCCTGATGGCGGATAAAATTTGCATTAAACCAATAATTAGAAAATAATTTGTTTTATAAAAATGATAAAACACTAACAAATACTCACCCCTTGTGAAAGTAAATATCCAAAATGATTAGGTAATTGCACAAAATATTTACAATAAACACACGCGTAATAAAGTAAAAAAGAACAACATAAAACTGAAATTGATTCGAATAAAAATATAAAAGGATATGAGAGCGGCACAATATTCTTAACCGACAACCAAGAGACATCTGAACGCTTTTTTTGTTTGGATTTTTCGCCAGCCGTTTTCTAGTTCGTAGCGGTGCCGTGAAGAGGTCGTTAGTGTTGTAGTGAGAGTGAGCTTGGTCGTTGTCGGAGAGAGTGGGGCTGCTATTGGACCACCTTGGGGAGGGGGCTATCTGGAGGGGCGGCACACACAAGGGCAGATGTTTAGACGTGCGACTGTGTTAGAGTGCAGCCCTCCGCCTAGCTAGGGGTTAGACGGCTAGGTGGTGGTAGTTGAAGATCGCTTCTGTTCGCCACACGTCGGCCCCGCTCTTATTTCATCCCTTCACAGTATTATAACTTCAGCATCCACTCTATTTATAATACCTATTTTCCCAAATAGCTACGCAAGATTCTCTATTCAACAAATTTTTACACTTCTTGCTGCTTTCATTCAGGATGTAACATTTTCCAGTATTGTTTTTTGTTTTATTAATCCCAACCAACTTGTCCACAATCTTTCCAAGTCCGAGTGATTGGACCTGGATGAGCTCCCACTGCCCAAGTAGTCCGCTAGATTGTCAGCACCAATCCCTGCTGCCTCTTCAAGACATCATCTAACTGGAACCTGAAATGAAGGTAGAAACTTAAGAAGGATACATACTTTTCTATTGCTGATGGTGCCCTCTAATAAGTCTGTTAATTCTTCAATAATGCACTTTAAATTGCATTTAAAGTTCAGGAAACCCGCTGAAATTTACTTTTACTGTTGGAAAATATTCCTAATTAAGGTGATCAACCTTTTCATTGCCGTTGTATAAAATGTTAAAAAATAATATTGGAGCCATTTTTGAGAAATCCATGAAAAACTGGATAAACTTGTTTAAAACAAAAAACTAGCACTTCATGTTTGTGAATTTTTTGCTTACAGAAATATTTTGGAAAAATTCAAAAACGTATCCCCAACGTTGGGATATGAGAAGCCTAGAATCCCTGGAATATTACAAATTTAATTAAATCCATTTTTTATGACTAGAAACGCAGACTTCGTATTGATTTAAGAAAGCAGCCCTTCATTATTTTCAATTCTGATTTTTTTTTTAAGTCAAAATAAATTCTTAGTATTTGATATATGAATTTATTTTTTAAAATGTATGAACTTACAAAAAAATAAAAATAACGAATAACACACCAAAAACACCTCTTTATTTGGTTAAAATGAAAGAAATTATCTGAAATAAATAAAGATGTTGTCCGCTTAATTCTTGTCATTGCTGAATTATAAAAAAAAAAATTATAAATCAAATTTTTTATACTCTATGTACAGAAACTTGAAAAAATGCGTTAAAAATAGTTCACCATGTGGCAGTGTTATTCTTAGTTTTTTGTATTTATTAGTTTTTCTAAATCAATATAACCCAGCTTTCCGTCTGTATATCTCCGGTGTAAAATCCAATGTGTTAGTCATCATCAGCTTTGGATGACGTCATTTCTTTAAATATGTTTTGGGCTCTTTCTACATATATCCACTTATTGTTGCTTTGCATCATTACACGTATTATATTCATTTCTTCAAATGGAATCTTTATTTTACTTAGCCGATTACTTAGTATTAAAAGAGACGTTTGAAATACATAATTTCTGTTTATAAAATACGTAATCTGTACTCTGTTCTCTCATTTTCAGTTTCCAAGGCACCCTTGATAAAATGACAGCTGGCAGATAGATATAATTGATTGTTAAAGTCACCAAGCGGATTGACTCTCTACATGCCGTGAAAGTGTATTATTTTCAATATGAACATAACCGATTTTTTTTTTTTTAAATAAAAGAGATTAATTACATCGACAAATTAGGCAATCCAATGTTGTTAATTAGAAAAGGTATTATGATGGCAGTTCCAACTTAATTTTCACTTAAACAGACTTTGCTTTATATTAATTTAACTTAAAAAATGAATACCATAAAGCATTTTCTATAATTGTCCTTTGTTTATGCACTAGCAAGTAGTTTAAACCAGTTTTATTCCTGTTGGAATTTAATTTTGGGAAACTGTACATTCTTACTAATTATATTTAATATTAAAGCGCATCAAATATTGAAGAGAAAATTTTAGGATAGCTTGCCTGAACTTTGGCATACGAGTCCAGTGCACTTCGATAACTTACTTTATAAAATAAACATAAATTATACATCTCAAGTAAATATCCTGAATTAAGTATGGATAATAAAGTTGTCACTGAGTAGTGAAAAGACTCAGTTCTTCGGTAAAAGACTGTTCTCTGATAACAGTTTAACATGCAGGTAAATATAAGAAACATAATAATGCCTCATTACAGCATTACAGTACCCACAATCACAGACACTTTGTTTGTGTTATGGAGGTTTTTCAATGATACCAGTAGATAACTTCATGGGACGGACACAGGAACAAAGTGACGAAATGTCCACATTTCATGTAGGCAAATTAGACCATTGAGAAAGTGTACCCTGAATTGAACCATTAAAACAATTGTTTTCTTCAGGAAATCTTAACAAACAACTGAAAGTGAATTTCAAATCTTTTGTTGAATTCCCGGTTAGCCTATCCTAAAGTTGTTAGTTTGTTATTTCTTTAGAATTTAAGACAAATTAACAAACTAAATTGGCAGCTAATATTTGCTTTTATTTGCTTTCTCGTCCATCCAATTTGAGAATCTGTACTGCAGAGAATTATTTCGGGGTAAGTAAGAAAAAGAAATTTACCCAAGGTACCTTTTGTAAGAAATTTGTACCAATGCAACAGCTATTGTTTTTATGTAAAAATGCAGACTCCTCCTTCAACTAATTCATTGTTAATTCTGAATAATTTAAAGAATAAAGAGGTAGGGAACTACTAAAGCTATTTGTTTATTTAATCGTGATGGTTTGATTATAATTATTAAATTACTTTTCATTAACATCAATTTTTCCTTTTAACAACAAAATCCGGACGAATATTTTTTGTTTTTAATTGATGTCAACATTTTCAAATTATCACAGTTAAAATAATTTTTCTTTATAGCTCATACACACTGTGTGGTTACGTTTACAGTCTATATTTAAAGTTCAGATAATTTTAGATTATTTGGAGGGTTGAACTATATTTAGAATTACTACTTTCAACCATCCATAAACTTATATACACCACATTTTTCCCCCTAGTAAACATTCCATTTATTTTTATATATTCATTTGTATATGCACTTTTTATACCTTATATGCTACATACGAGAATTGCAAAATTACTTGCTAAAATGTGTATAATATGTTGGACACCATTTTGCGGTTACTGCTGGCACTAACCAAGGACAATTCCTAATCAAGAAGCCAGTGTTACCTCTGATATTGGTTTGCAAGTGGCTAAATAAAGGAAACTTAACAGCAATGGCTTTAAAAATTGAATAAAAAACTAAAGTACTGATGCCGCTGATGATTTGTGTCCCAATATTCCATTATCTGCAAGAAAAAGCATCACTTTCCGCACAAATAATTATTCAATGGTGACCTAAAAGCAAGAAGACGCTAAATTGAAGTAAGCAATATGATTACATTGGCCAAGCCTGAATATTATTTTAAGAGCTGAAATATTTTATCAACCTAATTTACAACTAGTATAATTTGGACTATGCCTTCATATTGTTATGTTTTATAGATTTCAATTAGACACAATAATTTTTTAGTTCTCATAGGAGCGGAAGGGAGTTATTAAGCTAGCAAGAAAGAACTCAAGGTTAAAAATGCTTATGAATTCCTTTATTAATTAGTGCGGTAAAAGTTACTGCACTCGTATCTGCGTCAGTCTGTTAAATTCTGTTTGTTTTTTGTAGTCGTAATGCCAAATTAGAGAATTAAAACATTTACAACTTCCACTTCATATTAGTCTTGTTTGTTCCATATTAGTTCGTACTAAATGTTGGTAAAATTAACTATCTCTACATCTCTAGGGTATGTATTTGTGAATTTAAACTTCACTATTTACTCTCAGTCACATTTTTCCAAATTGAGAATAGTGATTGTTCTATAAAGAGCATTTTCTCAAACGACGGTTTCAGAAGCAGAATGTTTCTTTTAGTAGAATTTTATTTTGTGATCAAACTTTAAGATCATATTATTGTACGTTTAACATAATATTCGGATTACTTTAGTTAGTGACTGGAAGTTTATATCCGGAAATCTAAACAGGAAGTGAATTTTTGTATGTTTAAATTATATTTGAACCAGAAAATGTGTGCGATCGTATCACTTCGGTTCACCAATTGGTTGCAAAGCTACAATTAATGCTTCATAATGATCTTCAAAAAAGATCACAAGGCGTGGCCATGTATACAAAATACAATTTAAATCTGAGGCAAGTAATTTAAAAAATGACAGATGTGACAGTTCATTTTAAGTGAATTACTTATGTCGGAACATTTTTTGAAATCGAGGTTGCACCTTTACAGCATTTCTGCTGTTGACTACTTCAAAAGTCTACAAAATGATGACATATTTACGCCCAAGAAGACAGCGAAAAGTTCACCCGCGTCTGGCTTTACTTGGGTTTTTCAGTTTCGCAACCAAGATGATCCAATCTCATTTAAAATGGAAATTTACTGTTGGAAATATTGCAATCGGGTGAAATTTTTGAAATTGCGTGTTCAAAGAAAATACATCTTTAAGTTCTTTACAGATTTTTTTTTTTGTATTTTAAGCGAATGTTCCTCTATGTAGAGTGTTTTTAAATAGAATACACTCTTCATACACCCTTTATGAATGGCTGAATTATCTGTTTATCTGTCGTGTAGTCTATTGTATTATCGGTGAGTAGCAGACAGGACCCATACAAGATATCTTTGAGGTAAGTCAGAGAAAGAGAATTAAGGTGAGGTCAAGATGTCTACACAAAGATGCAGACGATGGAGCAGCTGCAAGTATCGTTTCTTTCTTCTCGTGATTCTGATGTCTCATCCATCTTCTCATTATATGGCATTTCTTTCTCTAAATTTCCCTGGACTTCAATCAGTTTTAGAATAGTCATATTGAAAGCTCTTGATTTGTCAATGATAAGACAAAATTTAGGCTAGTAAAAAATAAATCAGTTATCAAAAATTCAATAAAAGTACACGACTTGAAACCAATGATAGATTACTATTTGGTACTTATTCTAAAAAAATATGAGCTCAGTTTGGTAAAATAACCTTTAACAGACATTACAAAATGGCAACACTATCTCCACGTAAAACTAGAACCATGGTTTTTGAGGTCCAGTATACAATAATTGGTAGAGAAATCACTGTAAGTTGTGAGATTAAGGACCTTCACGGGGAAAAAAAAACAAATATATGCATTAAGAATTGTCTGTATTATACACAAACCAAATGGTACATGTTAAACATACTAATGCACCGCATAAATATAAAAAGCAATTGCGAAAGAGTCCAAAATATTTATGAATTTAAAGATGCTCTATCAGGTCAGATATGCTATCAGCTCTAGATTTGGTTCACTATCTTGGAATATTCATTGACAAAACACCAATCTAAACATAAAACCTACTGTAGTTATAGAATTTTGTAATGAAAGTAAGATAAATACTACATTTTCATCCCTAGTAACGGTATGACAGCATTCACAAGCCTTCAACCGGAGAAGAATCTATTCAAAACAGCTAAAATGTGAACACGTTTAAAGTACAATGTTTATAAGGGCTTAGTGTAGGGTTTGGATGATTGCTATATGTCATACAAAGGTCAGTTTAAGGTCGAAGAAATCATAAGGGTGCTTATGCTGTGTACTCATGGCTAATTGTGTAAAATTGTGTACATGTTAGTATCTCATACATTAATCATCTAAGCATCCTTTTTTACTAACCGTTGAATGTCATGCCAAGGTCATTCTTCGTTGATGTCTTCAAAATTTTCTAGGTGTCCAATCTTCTGAAGCATATTAAAAAAACAAAGTTGAAAAAAAATCAGAGATTTGTATGATTTTGTAAAAAATTCTAATCTTATTGCCTGAAATCTCATAGCTTTTATAATGTGTACTTCATCAATCTTAAGTTATGTGCAATTTTGCCTGATTTTTATTCATGATTTTGTATTCATGATGCACTTCTAGCTAATATATTCTAACTTGTTTATATTGGTTTTATCTATGTATACCATTACCAAACCCTGAAGTTTGCAATCATGCACTTTACAAACTATTTTGAGACCGAAGTTTTCCAAGCTAGCTGTGGCACTTCTACCTACTCACTGACAGCTGGTGTCCGCCAAGGAAGTACTCTTTTCTGCACAGTCTATACATCAGACATACTAACTCTACTAAATGCATTGCATTGTATAAACGCCGATTGCACCGCCATTCTTTCATCCAGCTCTGATCCTACGATTGCCTTGAACTTGAACAAATTAGGAATTTTAGGCCACTAGTTATTTAAATAGTTTAATAGTTGATTACATTTAACCCAGATGCCCAAATGTCAGCATCCAACCTTTACACTTAGGCGAAGCTTTTGTGAAAATGAAAACACTAATCTAAACATAAAATACAGAAACTGTACAAATATAGTGAACTTCCAAACTGACTACTAAGAAGACGATCAAAGGACAACCTTTCGAACAACATTGGATGGAATGTAAGATGTCTTCGCCACTTTTAAGTACATCAACGCTGAAGATGGACTTTTTTATGAACTGCAGGAAGAAACTAAAGTTTCTAATCAAAGCGTGTAGAGAAAATTTTCAAATTGTAAGTTGGCAAAATGAGTTAGAAAAATGAAATAAAAATCAATAAAATTCAAGCGGATTCAGGGCATGCTCTATATGGCTTCCTTTTATTCGGGATACAACTAATAAATACCACTAAACTTATATGCAGGGCTAAAGAAGCGGAAGAAATTGCCTTGGAGGCTGTTACGTAAAAAAGGACGTAACTAAAATGGAATTGAAGATCCAATTAACGTCAAACATTTTTTGTTCGCAGTCTAAATAGTGATTGGTGTTTAGTAGAATACTGAATTTTAATTTAGTAGATTTAAGTGTGCAAATGTTATTTTAATTGAATTAAATGTGCAATTCAGCGCAAGTGAATTAATGTACAGTAGAATAAACAAGATGATGATATAGGTTTATACAATATTATAAAAATTTACGATGAACACGTGCTGAAGGAAGTGACAGTGAAGCTGTAACAAGAATGAAGAGTGAAAGTGAATGTTGCTGAAGGAGTAGTGAGAGAAGATGAAGAAGAGGAGGAGGATTAGGTGGCTGTGAAAGGAGGAGGCACGGGCGCTGAGGTCCGTTATGTAATAAACATGGCCTGTTGAACAGCTGGCGTCCTGCCTCACAACCGCAGTCGACAAAAACACGACCAAGACCAGTAGCACACTCGCAGCCAACATGGACACCTTGAAATTTCAACTCCTTGGCACTTTACACATACACTCAACACCACTAATATCATCCAATCATAACATTGTTGAAAGAATATTTCAAGATTTTTCTAGTTAGTGTTATTGTCACTGACTAAATTGAGTACTAATGTCACTAGAGGTGAATACTTTTCTTTCTCTAACAATGAAACTCTTCAAAGTAAAAGAAAACAAAAGTAAAGAATAAAGAAAGAAACATTTTCTTGAATGTTGCACGACTTCGATCCGACGGAAAGATTACATGTATAAGATATTCCCATTACACAAGTCGACTTGGAGAACTAACAGAAATACAATCTTCTACTAGATAAACCATTTATTACTTACCGTAAATAATTAAATTATTTTTGAATATTTAATTTTTGCAAGTATTATTTAAATTTATAAAAAAAAATGTTCAACTTATTCATTTAGAGAATCAATCCGCACATTTTCCTTTGCCCCGCATTTAGAGATGCACAAATCCAAAAAGTTATATTTTATAGAAAACTCCCTCTTCTCTGCAATAATTAAGAAACTTAATTTTTGCCTTTCCAAGATAAATAAATTAATATTTTATTTAATAATAATTATTTACAGCTTTTGCTTCACTTAGAATTGTAAAGATAGTTTATGTTCTATTTGTTACCTATAAGAATGCATCTATTCTCTATAAGTATATTATTTTTAATCTATTTATTTCATTTTTTTAATTTTATGGTTTAGAATTTAAAAATAAAATGTTTTATTAATGAAAAGTACAAGAGTTAGCAAAATTCACAATTTTTTAATTAAAGCCAAATGAAAACTGGTATTTTAAAAGTAATATTAAAATTGGAGACGCCACGGTAGCCGAGCGGTTAGAAGCTGGGCCCAATGTCATGATTGTGGTACTGGGTTCGATTCCCGATCTATTCCTTGCTATCTACTTTTTTTTTCTTTTTTTTTCCTCTTTTGGCATTGGCTTTCGCCATACAGCCAGCATCGACTAGGTGCTTATCATTAGAATATCACTCACTCTCCATTCTTACTTATAAATACATTCATCCCTCTACTATGTACAACTATTTGCAAAAAATTTACAACTAATGGGTAGATCAGTACTCTATATTCCTACCATCCTTATAGCTTAACCGAAATTAAAATCACGTAATCCTTCTCTAATCATTTTCTTGCATTCATTCTAATCGGCTATAACTTTTAAATACATTCATATTTCATTGCTAGCTCTGCTACAGATTTAAGCGCATAGATGTTGGTGGAGAATATTATGCCTTCGTAGCGAAGGGGTGCATCTAAATACCCGTATAAGTCGTCAAAAACTTATCTTTCTACTACGTAACGTGGACATATCATTATTATGTTTGAAATCCTCCTCCTCTTTGCAATCTACGCAAAGAGGAGAGGACCTTGCTATTTACATTATAATTATATTGCAATTTTAAGTACTGTAATTATCTCGATATAATTTTAAACTCTCATTTAACATTTTAGAGAACAGTTTGCTGGGATTTCATCACAGCTGAGGCACAATAAAAATGTCTTGTTTGACATTAAATCGGAGTTGTTCGAGGCTCTGGCTCTCTCTGTTGTTTGCCACGCGGCACAAGTTAGGAGGGCTACATAATTCGAGTAACTAGAGAAATTTCAACAGTTTGCCATCAACAGAATTTTAGTGCTCTCTACCTATTAACACTACCAGGTATACTTATAGTTGGAGATTAAAATTAAAGTTATATACCTTTTTACTCTTAAATTACATTGTTCCTTTGTGGGTCAAAACGTACAGTAAATTCAATAAAGTGACTTAACAGTTTATTCTAATTCCGTATCTGGTTGGTTACAAACCTGGATAGATGAAGATTGTGAATTTTCTTTACAATTAACATAGATGCCAATGATTAGAATGGTGATACTGCTAAAAAGTTCGCAAGTTAGACGATAGATAGGGCGAAAGTAGAAGAAAAGAATAATGTATATATTTTCAGTTGTATAAAAATCTCAAGGTCCACTTCATCTTCAAGTAGCTATTACAAATCTCTTTGAATTTTTTAATTTAATACAAAATTTTGAAAAAGATACTAACTTTCTAAGAAATAATGACTTTCCAAGTATGTAGATAGGTTCAAATGAACAAGAAAGATTGTGGAAATAAATATATAAATACATTTTCTGTCTTCATTTTATTTACAGTTACTAACGCTTTCTCGCGGAAAATCTCCAAACTATGTGAAAATTTTGGGAGTTTTCCCATAATTCAAGACTACTAAAATAGAAGAAACATACTTTTTTTTTTGTAAACATCTTCAGGTGTTTGTGATTATGTAAGCTACTCTTTTTAAAATAATACTTTAAACATTGAGTTATAATGCGTTAAAAATTCAAAATAATTCTTTGGTATAATAACTGCGAATGTATAGAAATAAGTAACAAAATTAAGTTATATCGTATGTTTATTTGGTGTTTTGAATAGAACGATTAGTTGCTATCACTTCCATTAGCATTTGTACCAAAAAAATTATCTTCTTTTCTTGACTTTTACTACAACAAAAGAGTGAAAGAGAGATCTAACAAAGCAGAAGCCGTCTGTCTCCAGTGTCTTACCTTTTGTCTTACTGCTATTTCAATCAAGACCCGAAGTTGCGGTTTGTTATCGGCTTCCTCGATACAAAAAACATAGAAATTGGATTTTCAAAAGTTTGGAAACTTAAAAAAAAAAATCATGGACTTGACTTTGGATCTACACAAAATTCTTTTTCAACTTTCTAAAAAAAGGCCTAATTTATTGATTACATTTTCAACATATTTTACTGAGTCGCTCACTTCCTCAGCATGAGAAAGTTTTCTAAACTTCAAGTGGCAACTAAAAATGCAAAATAAATAATTCAGGCCTGTTTTCAACATCAATTTGAATTCAGAACCTTTCATTCACACGCCAAACAATATCTTTCTTAAAATTAGAAACTTACTGACAAATTACTTCATTCTTTTCCAAACATCCTAATCATTCCGGCGTTCCTCAAAGTACTATCCTGGTTCCAGCATCTTATATTTCTTTGGCCGAAAGAAAGTGGAAAATTAAACTCCGGTATATTGCATTCCACAGTCTTCAAAACCATAATAATTTCCTTGAGGCCTGGCTTAAAAAGCAATATAAAGTAACTATTCATTGAGGCACTCGCCTTGGCTATTGTATTTCGGCTAAATGAATTTGCTAAAAATGGCATATTTTAGGTTTTGCCTTGATCAAGCTATCAAGGAAATAGCTCTGGATTCAAATTCGTTGACATCCTCTATGTTAATTATGTATTCTGGAGTTAATTATTATTATGTAGTACTCTATGTAAATTGGGTATTCATTTTTTAGTAGACCTTTAAACATTTACTGACGGACTAAGAAATTAAGATATTTTAATTAAGATATCTTACTTAAAAACTAAGATATTTTCACTGGATGCTAACGAGTAACCTACATAGGAGAGTAAAATGTGTACCCAGTGGGTTCAATGTGCTCACAACAGAAATTTCATTTCGAGATTGTACCAAGCAATTTTTATTGATTTATTTTTGGAACATGAAGAAGCCCCTCACTCATACTGTTATGAACGCATTTTACGAACATATGCATGTAATTAACTTATGCGATAGCCGAACTAATTGGGTGAAATTCAAGAGGATAATAATAGTGCATTTATTAAGAAATAGAATACATTATACAGAATTGGTAAACATAATTCAGTAGCACTTATCAGTATGGATAGAATCCGTCTGCGGAGAATTCACGAGGATAATATTGGAAAAATTGTATTCCTCCCAATTAATGGTTAATCAAAATTACGATACCCAATCTTTGTTCAAGATTTCTAGGTATTATTTTAGATTTTATTTATCAAGTTTGTTTGCATTTTATTGTTATTATTCTCTTGGAACATCGTTGCTTTATTCAGTGCAATGCCGACCTCTAGTCAAAAACAACACTATCCTTCACCAGAATGTGAGTTGTAAGAAGCTCCTAGGAATAGAAACTTTACAGGCCATGAACTGGATTCCGCACTTCGAGCTCTCCACGTGAAAATCGCGTGCACTAACCACTGAACTAATCCCTTTAAACTAGCTACTAAAATTTGATCAAAAGAGTTAACAATTTTATGAGCTCTAACTTTAACAATACTTTAATTAATCAACGTAGCTTCATGAATGTCGCAAGTCGAGTCTAATATTCTTCTTTAAATGTAATCCAATACTTAATTTGTAACTTAATGAAGTTGGTTAATAAAGCGTATTAAAACTACAAAGTAACTTAAATACAGAAACCGGTGTAAGGAATTGACCATATAGGGTTCAAAGTTATAAAAAGAAGGTTAGGCCTGGCGTCCTTGAGAATGAACGCTAAGCAAGTGAATACTTGGTCTGTGGCACAATTTTGGAACCTTCTGAATGAAAGAGAATGAACTAGAACTATGCTTATTATAGCAGAGACCTTCTCTACTCCCACAACTACCTATCTCTTGACAAAGGATGACATTTTTGTTTCACTATGGTTACATGTATTTCCCGTTCAAACAGTTTTCTTACCTTTTCAACTTTTTTTTTTTAATGTGGATATCTGTCGTAATTGCTTTACGAGTAGAAAAGTCACACCGATTGGCCTTGCTAGTTGTTGCTAGTGTCTTCCATTGATAACTATCTGATAACTATAAAATTAAGATTTTCAAGATTTTAGACAATATCTAGGTCTACAATAGAGAGAAATTTTATCATTTGATATGTAATAGTTTAGGAGATATAGGGTGTTGAAGTTTGTGGGATGTTATATCGTACCAAACTTTGAGCTTAAATATCTCATTTCGTAATGTTCCAAATCTACTTGAATTTTACCCAATTATAGACAATATCTAGTTCTACAATTGAGAGAAATTTTATCATTTGATACGCAATAGTTTAGGAGATATAGGGTGTTGTAGTTTGTGGAATGTTAGATCGTACAAAACTTTGAGCTTAAATGTCTCATTTCTTAATGTTCCAAATCTTCTTAAATTTTACTCAATTATAGGCAATATCTAGCCCTACAATTGATAGGAATTTTATCATTTGAAACGCAATAGTTTAAGAGATATAGGGTGTTAAAGTTAGTGGGATGTTACATCGTACTAAACTTTGAGCTTAAATATCTCATTTCTTAATTTTCTAAATCTTCTTAAATTTTACCCAATTATAGACAATATCTAGCTCTACAATTTAGAGAAATTTTATCATTTGATATGTAATAGTTTAGGAGATATAGGATGTTGAATTTTGTGGGATGTTACATCGTACTAAACTTTGAACTTAAATATCTCATTTCTTAATGTTCTAAATCTTCTTAAATTTTACCCAATTATAGACAATATCTAGCTCTACAATTGAGAGAAATTTTATCATTTGATGTCTAATAGTTTAGGAGATATAGGATGTTGAAGTTTGTGGGATGTTACATCGTACTAAACTTTGAGCTTAAATATCTCATTTCTTAATGTACTAAATCTTCTTAAATTTTACCCAATTATAGACGATATCTAGGTCTACAATTGAGAGGAATTTTATCATTTGATATGTAATAGTTTAGGAGATATAGGGTGTTGAAGTTTGTGGGATGTTATATCGTACTAAACTTTGAGCTTAAATATCTCATTTCGTAATGTTCGAAATCTTCTTAAATTTTACCCAATTATAGACAATATCTAGCTCTACAATTGAGAGAAATTTTATCATTTGATATGTAATAGTTTTGGAGATATAGGATGTTGAATTTTGTGGGATGTTACATCGTACTAAACTTTGAACTTAAATATCTCATTTCTTAATGTTCTAAATCTTCTTAAATTTTACCCAATTATAGACAATATCTAGCTCTACAATTGAGAGAAATTTTATCATTTGATGTCTAATAGTTTAGGAGATATAGGATGTTGAAGTTTGTGGGATGTTACATCGTACTAAACTTTGAGGTTAAATATCTCATTTCTTAATGTACTAAATCTTCTTAAATTTTACCCAATTATAGACAATATCTAGCTCTACAATTGAGAGAAATTTTATCATTTGATATGTAATAGTTTAGGAGATATAGGATGTTGAATTTTGTGGGATGTTACATCGTACTAAACTTTGAGCTTAAATATCTCATTTCTTAATACTCGAACTATACTTAAATTTTACCCAATTATAGACGATATCTAGGTCTACAATTGAGAGAAATTTTATCATTTGATATGTAATAGTTTAGGAGATATAGGGTGTTGAAGTTTGTGGGATGTTATATCGTACCAAACTTTGAGCTTAAATATCTCATTTCGTAATGTTCGAAATCTTCTTAAATTTTACCCAATTATAGACAATATATAGCTCTACAATTGAGAGAAATTTTATCATTTGATATGTAATAGTTTAGGAGATATAGGGTGTTGAATTTTGTGGGATGTTACATCGTACTAAACTTTGAGCTTAAATATCTCATTTCTTAATACTCGAACTATACTTAAATTTTACCCAATTATAGACGATATCTAGGTCTACAATTGAGAGAAATTTTATCGTTTGATATGTAATAGTTTAGGAGATATAGGGTGTTGAAGTTTGTGGGATGTTATATCGTACCAAACTTTGAGCTTAAATATCTCATTTCGTAATGTTCGAAATCTACTTGAATTTTACCCAATTATAGACAATATCTAGTTCTACAATTGAGAGAAATTTTATCATTTGATATGTAATAATTTAGGAGATATAGGGTGTTGAAGTTTGTGGGACGTTACATCGTACTAAACTTTGAGCTGTTTTGTGGGTTATGACGTGTTTCACGCGTCATTAATGATTTTATCCCAGTTTCAATTGATCACCTACAATTTCAGAAGTAGACATGCTCTTTGGAGAGTGGCATGTGTAACGCCGTTGGCTATTCTCTATTACTGGAAGACAAGCCTATTTTCCAACAGCAAGCGAAGAATAAAGATACAATCATCTTGGTGGTGATGCATGGTGTTCATTCTGCCTATCGTAGTTTCTTTAAATATGCCTGGTCATTTTGTCGAATCGTTCTTCTCGTTTGCGTCGTTCAAATGATCTTCTATACGCATTCCATACTTCTCTATGTAATTCGTAGGCACTTCCGAATGCAGTTTTCACAATCGCGTCATGTTTGACATGGCTTTACGTGAAGAAAGTAGTTAACGTTGTAGCTGTTGGATTCAGGGCTATTTGTTGCACATGGAAATAAAAGAAAATTTAATTTTAAAATGTAATAGGAAACATCAAAATGGAATCGTGAAATATTTAGTATTGCGTGAGTTGCTTTTCCGTCCAACAGACTGCGCTGTTTTTTTTAAACCAAAACATGTTTTTACCTTTCACTGGGGTAACATAGATGTAATAGATATATTCGTATTCGAGTACAACGTTGCGACAAAATTTCAAATTTCATAGCAATCGATGAAGAACTTTCGGAGATTTAAGATTTTTGAACAAATGAACATTTACATTTTTATTTATATAGATATCAATATTGATATTCAACAACATCAATATTAATAATGAAGCATAAAATTATTAAAAATCCTAAAACCTATATTACCTACTAGCATTCCCAAAGGAAATAACTTAAAATTTGTGGAAATGAATAAAACTAACACACTTTATTAATTAAAAATAAATTATATAAAATATACTAATCTAAATTTGTAGGAGTTATCAAATAGCAATAAGAATGCATACTATGTGCCATGCTTGAATAAATAACTATTTTTAAAAGCAGTTTCACAGCCATTTATTTATTTGCGAAAGGCTATATTTTTTGGAAATATTCCAGTGCTAACAAAATAAGGTAATTATTATTGTAGGTACTAAATAAATACATATGGCACATTTTACTAGGAGGTGATCGTATAATCATGTAATCGCAAGCGAGTATAAAATAATCTCTTGATTAAAAATTGCATGCTCTTATATACAGAAAATTAAATTTCATAAATCATTCTATTGGTAAAATCACAGGGTTTACTCTAATCGCTTAAACAATAATACTCGGAGTAACTCTTAGATAGTTTTTAAACATATTTCATCAGTATGTATACCGAACTTACACATTGAAATATCTACAAATCTTCGTAAATACATTTCACAATGACAACAACTGAAAAAGATGTCTTATTTGGAGAGAAAATTCATTACAATTCAATTTTTGGTTCTTTAGTTTTATAGCTTATCTGATTTCAGAATGTTTTTTGAAAAACTGTGGCAACATATAAGCTTTTTTCTTGAAAAGAATAAAATTTTTATAAAATATGGTAATCTCTTCAAATTCGCGGACACTTCCTACCTTCTATAATTTCAAGAGAAAACATTGTTTTCTTGAAGAAGTATTTCTTCTATTTATTTATATTTTTTGGATGCTTTAATGCGGGCAATGAATAAATTACCTAATATTTTGTGTAATCTGGCAAATACAGCAATGAGGTAACCAAAATAAATCCGTATAGAGATTATCACCTCCTCTGTCTAACGCAACTAAACGTTTTTGGACGAACTGCTGTTGACATTTTGAAGTATATCCATTAGGTAAGGAGCAAATGCCGTTACATTCATTGGATCTGTAACACAAAGACAAGCATAAAACTTAATTTGCTTCTTATTTTTTTCACAATAAACGTTTTTATATTACTGATATCAGAAATCAGCGAAGAAGAATACTAAGGAGCAGATTCAATTTGTTCAATGGTCATTTCTTCATTAACTTTAGTTAATAAAGAAATAATAAAATAAATAAATATTTATAGTTACCAATAAAACGTTAAAATTAACTCAAAATTAATTTAATCTTAATAATATGATTCTAAAACTATTCTTTCAAACCAATTGGTAAAGGATTTATAAAAATGTAGCATTTAAGCAACTCAGTATTGTAATAACAACAAATAAAACCTTGAATATAAGAAGTATCTTAGCAGCTCCTAAATTGTATAAATTAGTAACAAATTATAAAAAGTAAATTTTAATGAATCGGTACTCTTGTCAAAAGCGTAATACTTACACGCACGTTTCACTCCGTACCAATTGTGTATACCTTCTATCTTGGTCTAAGTTCACCACAAACATCCAGTTCCCTTTGTTATTGAGAGCTGCTCTGGGCATTATAAACTGTGACATAGTTGGGCACAAAGATAAAGTATTTAGTTGTCTCTTTGTTCGGGTAGATCTTCTGTATCTAATCAATAAACAAAACAAATAAAAAAAAATCTTATAAAGAAATCCAATGAGGTAGCAATGATTTATTCAATAATAATATGGATGATGTGCCTTTTCCACCAGCTATCCGGATCGTAATGTGTCACATCGGCAGCAAGATCTGGCTGTAAAAGTGCAGAGTAGATAAATCCTGGATCGTCACTTAAAAGGTGTAAATTAGGATTTCCAAGTGGGTACCTTCGCTCTGGATAACCTTCTTGTGTCTGTAAAATAAAAATAGCAAAGTCCCTTTAAAATGATTAAGTACATTTATAATGGAATTGATATCTTTTTCTTTTTTTTTTCACTTACTAACGTAGATCAACAAAAATTGAACCATCTTTTCAGATTCATAATTTGTAATAAAATTTTCCTAAAACTACATTAAAAGCAGTAATTGACAAATAGTATTAGTGAAACCTTTTGGTAATTAATTATTAATGAACAAGAAATACTTATTAATCCTAAAAATAGCTTTTCTCATTTCTTTGAAAGCCTTCATTAATAAGAAGGGTGCTAATTACATTGGCACAGTATTTTATTATTTGCTACTGCTTTCAACCTTTAATGAGAGTTCATTAAGAGATATTTCATCTACGTCAACTACTTTACCACAGCTTTCATTCTTATTTACTTGTATTTTAGGGGGAAAAAATTATCAAACGATATATCACCTGGTTGTAGTTGTTTGGAATACCCTTAACTGAAGTACCAAAAAGACTTGTTGTTTGAGTTTTTGGTCCATAGTGATACCCTGCTTGGGTAAATGGTGTTGGTCCATAAACAGGTCTAAGTGGCAATGTACAATGATATAATTCAAATTTTACTTATAATTCTATTCTTATGTACATAATCTAGAAATTAAAAAGTTTTATCCGTATAACAGTGAAAATTTACACAAAAAAATTGGTATATTCTATAAAATTGTGGCATTAATGAGTTTAATAGAAAATTAGTTAAATCACATTACTTTTATTGCAATGTTAAATCATTTATTTGTTGTAGATTAATCAATAAATTTGTTAATAACTGTTTTCAATCACATAAAACCAGCAAATTATATATGAAGAACTTAATTAATTGATTATACACATACATTAACTTCTTATAAAGAACATTGAAATCAACTGTTGTTTATTGCAAGATTATTATGATAATACCTCAAATTTATGCTGTCTTTTCTTTCACTAGTGAATAATGACTGATAATCATACTGCCATCTCTCTACAAGGTACTGAATGATGTGCCTGTAAAAGATTTTTAAAAAAATTAAAAAATGTAATAAACTTATAAGACTAGTTTTTGATGTGAAAAGCATTGTTAAGATTATAATATTTGTGCTCAATATTAGTAGTTTTCCACATCTTAAACATTTTTAGATCTTTTATTATTATGGTGTTAGGATAGTATTTTATTTTATTGTTTTACTTATTCTTTTCAAAACAATATAATTTTAGCGAATTATATCAAGTTTTTCTTCTCTGAGAATAGTGGCACTCGGAGCACCCTGACTGTGGTCAGTTGTCAATGGATATTGAGTTGTAATAACTCCTATAAAGAGAAAATCTAAGGGTCTCAGTTCCTCCACTGAAGAAAGTCCACTGATCTACAACTGAGTTCATCCCTTCCTACTCTAGCTATTATTTTAAAATTAATATACATTATGATGTAATAAAACACGTTTAGAAAAAAAAAGCAAACACCACTGCATTCATTTCAGTTAAATTAAGTTAAAGTTACATCTAGTTTTCAAGACAACACCTTTTCATAATAAATGTAAGGGCAGGCAGGATTTAAACGCAGGATATCCGATGAGAGTCTAGTGTATTACCAGTCAACTAATCCATTCTCTGTTTTTATTTATTACTTACTCATTATTTTCTGAAATTTAACTTACTAACAGTGGGGGCAAAAAAGAAACAAACAGTTGCTGATAACAGAGGCAACTAAGTTAACTCACGGTATTAGTTCTAAACGTTGTCACTAGATAGTAGTACAGATCAGTAGTGTAAATTAGGAACGGTTACAGGCGAGAACTGCACAACAATATTCGATTCCTGGTCTAGGTGTTGAATTTTATTTAATGGTTAATAATTAGACTTAAAGTTTAAAGAGCAATTTTAAGTTAACTTTACAAATTCTGCACAAATAAGAAAAGATTCATCATGCCAGTAATCTTGACCCATTCGATTCAACCTTAAGCCAATACCAGAAACTGCAATCCCCAATACTTGCTAAATGCCCAGCTGCTAAATAAGTGCAATATGTGTTTTTCAAATTACAGATATTGAAGACAAATTTTCCAATTGCCTCAGTACTATAATAGCACAGAGAAAGTGGATTGAAAAGTATCGTTCCATTTTATTAATTTATAACATTTTTAATTACAAACATTTGTAATGAAATGATAATTGCAACCAGCAGACGAGTCACTTTTTTAATCTGCATTATTTTTTAAAGTATATTTAGAATTGTATAACGCTAAAATATAAAAAGAGAAGATGACAAAGAGAAATAGCTTCTCTTCAAAAGCGACTCGCAACTACTTCTTAGAAAATAAAGTGTTTACAGTATTGAATACAAAAATTTTTAGATCCGCTTTTAGTTCAACGATCCAAACATTTTAAATTATTCCTAATGTTGTTTCTTTTTGTACCAAAACTTTCACACCGCTGTCCATATTTTTCTTACTATCGCATTATACAAAGTATTATTTAAAAAAAAAAAAAGAGAGAGAACCCAGTCTAATAATACGAAGTAATTGGCTGGTGGAAAATTATTTTGAACACTTCAAAAGGAAATATAATGAAATTTACTCAGTGTAATTTTTTTTGTCCTTGCAGTAACTCATTAAATATGTTATTGTAATGTTAGAGTACACATTACCAGTCTACTTATGGTGTCCATTATGTTACTACAATTAATGAAAAGAATTATTATAGAGGATTCCTCTTAAGCAACCAGTTAGATCTCTAAGTATAAGTTTACCTATTCTTTTATTTGAAACCTACAGCCTAGACTACTTATTTTCTTTTTAATATCTAATTATAGATTCATCAGAATCTTAGGGAAATACTAATTCAGTAATGTAATGTTTCATTTTTTTATAACGTAATATATTTCTCTTTCACTCAAGCAAGCATTACTTACATAACACGTTTCCTTTCAAGTTTAAGTTTGTACCTGACCTGTTCTTCTTACATTAACAAAGGAATCATGTTTTTTCGTGATGGGGAAGTTCACTTGTTAGCATACTTTCACACATAACAGATTATTTGTAAAGTCCCGCAATATAATAATTTATTATTAATGTATTAATTATTAGCAAATACGAATTGAATTTCTTGTGAAGTAGTTAGGTATAAATCCTCATTTTAGATTCTTAATGTCTTCTCTAAATGCAAAGTGTAAACAAAATGTCATTCGCGGTCTTGCCAATCCCAGGTAGGGCACATGTTCGAGATCTCCCGCATTGTGGTGCTCTTTGTAGAGTCTCTTTTGGGCAAGAGAGTAAAGTAGCGTATAATGTGAACATATGAAAGTATTGGGTTTATTGACGAACTTTCTACGATACCAAACCATCATTCATACCAACGCCACCTACATTACCTAAAGGTTTATTTACTATTTAAAAAATATAATAAAATGGAACAAAAAACAGGTTGTAGCAAAATTGGATGCGAAAAATCTCCGCAAAGAGTCGAGGAATGGATCATGGAAGAGTTGAATTCGATCAATGAGCAAAAGGATATCCTCTGATTGTCATTAGCTAAATCCAGCTGATACTAAAGCCGGTTGGAGATTGCTGGAAGACGCTTTGAAAATCTATCTAACTGTAGCATAGTTATCTTCTGGCACAGAGGGATTGACAGCAATGAAAGAGCTGATGAATCACCACATCATTCTGTACTCTCAACCCTTGAGATTGACTCGGCAATCTCGAAATGTTATACTGATAAAGTTATCAAGAAATAGAGGCTAAACTAATTTAAGGTGCTCTTGCCGGATTCGGGAGACTGTGAGATTTATAGATGGAATCAATCCGGTCGCTACAAGGTGCTTCTTAGATCTGGGAAAGAAGCATCTATTAGTAGTGTTTTCAGTGATTAATTGGCTGCTCTGTGGCTAGTCACCCTGAATACTATATCAGAAGAGTCCTACAACAATTACACAGGATGTAAGGATGGGCTACGAAATACTGTATACCACTGTTTGGTAGTGTTGTCGTTTCCTGAAGGCTAGATATAGAATATTTGGGAATATTTAGTACTGGTCAGGTTGGTGAGTAAAAGCAGGATATTTGGTCACTTAATGTTAAAATATTCGTGAGAATAATCACGGATTATTGCTAATTTAATTGTGAGATCTCACTTTATAGTCTAATAAGCTGTGTTTATAAATTAAAAGTAAGAATCACTTCACTGTAATATTTACACGGGCAAATTACAAAGCATCTTGCTCGTATTGCTTTTTCACATAATTGAAATCTGTTGCAGTAGTATTCTTTTCACGTCTGACAAGAAGAAAAACATGCACTCGTCTTTTTAAATTACTAATCAAGTTACCTTATGACATGGTTGTGCTCTGTGACATTATTGCATTCTGGTCCAGTCAGCAAAAAATACAGAATTCACTTTTTTACGTTAGATAACAATTTAGTAAAGTTGTACTCAAAATACTTGCGAAGCCCGGTTTGCAAAGCCGTCTTTGCATCCATGTTTCTTTGATAATCACAAGCGCGACCAAGTATATAGATATTAATTATTAATACTAAAGCTTAATTGATAACGTTAAATATTTATGACCTTCATTACAAACAAAAAGTGTCCTCTCTAATCATTTATTAAGTGTTAAAACACAAAATTAGATTTACATTTCAGAAGAGCGATATTTCTTAATAATGTAGTTGTATAAGACATGATGAAACTTGTAATAGATACTTGTGAACCAACTAATAATAGTATAAAGTTATTCTTTATGTACTATTGTAAAATGTTCATACTACTAGCTATCATAGGTGGTCCTTCACAGGTATTTATTTGTCAACAGGAAATGCCTACATGAATGTTTGAACTGAGGAACAACCTACGATTAGTTTACACCCAGAATGTCATTAGGACATAACCTTCCTTTAGTTTCATGACTTGCCCATAATGACTTCATTCATTCATTCTTGAGCAAAAGAATGTTTTGAAGAGAATTTCGGTTTTTTAAATTTTTAGAGTATTGAAAATGAAATCTACATTTCACTTTTTCTATAATCAAGCTTATAATGGGTGATTCTTCGAAGTTTGAATGAAAAGCTCGACGTAAACTTTCGTACGTTAAATTAATAACACTGATTGCTGAGAGCCTTTTGAATATTTTTTATGTAGGAGAACCTCGTGCCGAATTTGAAATCCACATACAAAAATTGAATACTGATTGTAAATAATTTGTTAAGCGCATTGGTATAGGAATATTTACAAAAAAATTAAAATAAGTAAATAAAACAGAATTATTTCTGCGATGCATACCTAAATTGTATAAGAATAAATAATTTAGAAAAACTTGAAGTGCCGCACAAAAAATCTCAAAAAAACATTTCTGCAGTAAATAGTACTTTAGAGAAATCTAGAAAATGAAGATAAAATTAAACTAATTTTTAAAGAAAGAAAACAAAATATCCATTTGCAATAAAAACAATACACTTATTATATGATTACGTGATTTAATAAAAAGGAAGTTACTGTGTCTTAAGCATGCCTTGGAGGTCTGTGAACCTGAAGAGGTTATCCTTCTATAACAACGGTGCCCATTCACTTTCACGGCTGTGAGAAGTAGAAGTATTGATGAAGACCTATGCTTGCAGAGAGTAGGGGAGGGCTATAGTCTGACTCATTGCACAACTAGCCTTCCAGAATATTCACCTGTTAAACAAACTGTTTTGCAGAAATAGTAAACCTCACCTATTCTTAGATAAGTACAATAGGTGAATGTGTCAATATGAATCATGTTTCTGCATCGAAAATATTAAAGTTCTTTATCAGAATCGGCGATTAGACTTGCGCCCTACTTTGTTGTAACTTAATACGTAATCAAAAAATTATTTGGGTCATTGGTAATTTCTCTCAAGTGAAGAACTAAATCATTGCATTTTCTTTTTAAACCTTTATGGTTCCAAGAATAGAATCCTTCAGAAACCCATTTAAATGATATTTAGGGTCAAAATTAGTGCGAAGTAATAATGAGTTTCAGCAGAGCTTCGACTACATTACAGCTTTGGTTTAAACTCAAACAAAAGATGTGAAATTACTTCAATTCCAACTTAGGACGATCTTATTCCGAAGATTTCTAATTTCTAAAAGCTTCTTCAAAAAAACATACATTGTATCTACAAAATCTACAAATATTTTTGAAACTCACTGGGATTGCTTCGATCTGTAAAGATTGGACAGAAGAATTGAAATTAATTGCAAATATTTATAATATCGGGGTATATAATTTGTTTACATTTCAGAGTAAGTGCAACAGTAAGTAATAGGGGAGGTTTTAATGAAAGAATGGCGAACAGAATGTAGATAGATTAATGATGGCGTTAGTAATCGTGTCAGGACGAACAGCTGGGCGACAGCTGGCGGTAGTGAGAGTATTTCACGGGCACCAAGCAGCTAACGCCCCACTAATATCTTGGATTTTGTATTTTTATTATTATTTTTGTTTCTATAAATAACTTACTCTACCATGCATAACTTATCTTGCTGAAATCTTTATTCATGTCTTTTTTTATTTGTTCAGTTTCTTTTTTAAACATAATATATTTTCCACAAATGAACTAATTGCAGCGTACTAGAAACATGAAGCCTGCGGAAGAATCCACATCATAGAAAGCTGCATAGAAAGAGTTTTAAAAAATGGAGCTGGAGATCAAAACGAGCACTTGGAGTTGGTCACAGGTTATCTCATCAGATTGATTTAGACTTGCAATTTAATCTAAATTCTGAGTTTAAGTTCTGGGTTCCTTAAATTACTTTAAAGCAGACCCACAAATTGGTCGCAAGGAGACAAATGAGTTGAGAACATTTATCTCTGTGCTTTGAAGACGAAGGATTAAGTTAGTGGTAAAGATGTAAATAATAATAGTAAATAAGACGTAAATAATAATACTTAGTGGTTGAGAGTGTTAGAAACCGAGGGTGAAAAATCTTCTAGCGTGTACTTGGGTTTCTGGAGGTAGAGCTGCCCTGTTCCAAGGCTGTAATGAAAGAATTTCGAACGACTATATTGAATAGAAAATTTTACGAATTTGTAATGAGGTGAAAAGTCGTAAAATATTGATTGACAAGACAATGTACTTTCGAAAGTGTGGAAGGCCTGGATGTGCTAATGCTGCCACCCGAAATATATACATATGTATACTAAAACATAAAGCGTTTATTAATAACCTAGATTTAGTTTGGTATAGCTAAGGAGTGGTCATAAAGCGATCTATAAAATTATTCATCAGCTAAACTATGACTGATTTTATTCTGTTGTAACCCAAGTAATGGCGTTTCACTTTGTATTGATACTGATTTAAACAAAAATTTTAGTATGCATTTAAAAAATATATTTTATTTTGTAATTTTTTAACCAGTATATCGCGGACATTTCACATCTGTTATTCTAATTCAGAAGGAAGAGCTAAAGATGCTCGATTTCATATCGAACTCATAATAAAATTGCTCCTCAATATAAGCCAAGAAAAGTGAAACAGCGTGTATATACATATGACACAAACCAGGATAATTGAAGAACAGAAAGCTTGTGGAGTTATTAATGTGAGAGTTTCCAGGTCATCGGTCTCGGAAGATAAAACTTGAAATCTATCTTTTACAAAAAAAAAGTTTACAGGTTAACTTTGCAAAAGAATAACCTTGTTATTAAGTCAAAATTGGAGTATGCCATAAAATGTCGCCATCAAAATAGATAATTTGCATCAACCGACGACGTTGGTCACAGAATGTTTAGTGGACGATGAGCTGCTTGGATACATGTAAAAAATGAACCAATTCCTTATAAAACTAACCGTCACCGTTTGAAGGTTGACCCTCGGAATTTCTTATTGCAACTAGGTGTGCCAAATACTATTCTTTTATGTGAAGGGAATAATAGTTTCTAATATGAGCAAACAACTTCTCTTGAGGCAATATTTGAAAATAAAGGTACCATTTTCCAATGAACTCCGCGATCCATCATCTTTTAGATTTTACTTTCATTTCTTTATATAATATATACATACATACATATTTATTAGCTTACCTGGCCTAAAGAAGGTTTCTTCATAACTTCAACTTATATAAAACTGAATTAATATGAATGGACAATTTCAGAGAATGCAGCGTCAACATTTCACGATTCTTTACACTCGTTCTAAGTGTATAGAATAATTACTTTTCATTTACTGGATCTTCACTTTTGAACAGAAGCTATAAATCATACTTATCAAATGTTAAATAATGATTGTTGTTGTATCGATTTTTCTACTGTAGAAGAATAATCCAAATAATGAATTTAAATTGCAATAAAAGATTTAAAAAAAAAAAAAAAGATTTTTTCATTTTAATGACTTAATGCCCTTATTATTTTTTTAGATCATTACTCTGTCAATGAATGCAGATGTTTGCAATAAAAGAATAAAAATTAGTTTTAAGTAAATGTATTGAAGAATATAGTTGTATAATGTAACTTACAGGGAAGGGATTAGCTATGCGGTTAGCGTACTGGACTCCCACGCGGAGGTCCCGGGTTCGAATCCAGCTGCTGACCCTTAGATTTTCTCTTCCTAGGAGCTTCTTACAGCTCACTGTCCGGTGATGGACAGTGTTGTCTGTAACGAGAGAACACTGTCCGGAGGCCGGCAGTGCACTGGAAAAAGCTCCGGGCGCTAATGACCTCAGCTGTTGATGCGCCCAAAAAAAAAAAAAAAAAAAAAAAAAAAAAATGTAACTTACGTTGGGTAGTGTTCAATATTCTCACAAAATGTCTGCCCCGGTTTAGCACAAGTTGGAGTTTTTCCTGGTGGCGCGGGTAGGTAGTAATGAGGGCACCCATAGACTGGACATGGCGGTGACGTATTTGTGAATCCGAGGAGAACTGTCACCGTCAGTAATCCTAGTATTAGATCCTGCAAAAATAAAATAGTAAATGTTTATTTCTTAGTTTAAATGAAAAGAACTAAGTGAATGGTGTACTGTTCCAGGTGAGTTTAACATTTATATTAGGTATCGTTGACGGGGCAAATTCTTTTTATTAATATGATAAATTGATCTCCACCAACTCGATTGGAGGTACTTTGATTTTGTTTGCTTTTAGGGAATCTGCCTAAACAGCTTGAATTTACTTCCTTATTAATAAAGAGCAATAAAAGAATATCACGAATGAAATAATTACATCTACTTACATGACGAATATAGATCTGAGGAACAACAAAAAAAGTATACTGTTGCCGGTTGTTACCATGTCGTACTCAATCGTGTTCAAAGTGAGTATTTATTGTCCTGTAACTTTATTAGTTTATTGTACTGTTATCCGGCAATGTTTTAGACGGATTTGTTGGTCTTGAAGCATTGGTGTCTCTTATGAGATGATGGGTGGGCGGGGAACAATGGGTATTTTGGATTGCCTGCGTTCCTTCCCCTTTTTGGTGGAACCGCCCTTTAATACAACCTGAAGTGTTTAGTTTGAGAGTCATTAGGATGATTTAGAACGACTCCTACAATCAAAAAATCAAGAATATGTAAATTTCAACCAAGAAAGTAATAATTCTTTACGAACCACAAGGTATACTTTTAAGGTGACAGGATATAAAACCTCGTACAGAACCTTTACATTGGTTCCTAGGATCATTCAGTGCTAAAGTTTACATAGAATCCATAATGTAAATTCAATAATCATGCATTAGTACTCTAGAATTTTATTGGATCTAGATTCTGGTTTATTAATATTATTATTTCCCGGTGACCCACCAAACGAGCCCATCAACTCTCAGATTTATGTTTTGAAAGTAGTCTTTCTTTCCTTTGCTTGGAGGTAGGAGTAGTTCCTGAGATCACTAAAACTTCCTATTTCGAAACTACAGTACGCGGAGGCTATCCGATCAACGAGTTTCCTAAAAATATCTTCGTTCAGAACCTTTACCCTCACCACGCCATTGTACAAAGAAACAGAGTGAACGCTGACATCAGTTACCGCCGCAAGCTAAACCTAGGTCTGCTCACATTGTCCATAAGTTTTTCCCATTTTAATGCTGGTTTGAAGAATATAGTTGCATAATGTAATTTATCATTTGGGTAGTGTTCGAAATTCTCATAAAACGTGAGCCACTATTGATGTTTCACTTGATGGCGCGGTTAGTTTGTAATGAATGCACTTTCAGACATAGTATTTTTACATATACACATATACCAGCCGCCCAGCTGATCTTTTTGTCAAAGTCTGCTGGCTTAGGCTCAATGTTTCTTCTCCCCCAATTGCAGTGGATGATTCGTTGAAATTATCGACTTCGTCAGGATGACAGTTTCTGTCTTATAAACTGCCAGTGACAAATAATTATAATCTCAGGTAAATACTAAAATATTGGCACAGTGTTCATTTTGATTACTCATAGTGTAGACTTTTTGTTTTATTTATTTTTATCAAAAGGTGCATTATAGTCGAGTTACTTATTTTTGTACGGTTATTAAATAGTAGTATTCTATTCGATTCGAGTATATCTATTGTCCGCACGTTAATCATGTTCAGATTTTTATGAATTTTGGCGTTTTAATAATAATAAATTTAATCAATTCGAAGTCTGCCATCAAAATGCATGAGGAATGAAGCACAAAGTTGATATTAGTAGTAAATCAAATTTTTCTAAATGAATATATATTGACGATTTCTTCAGTAAAACAATTCAAAAGGAACTGGACGCAATGCCTGTTAAACTATTTGCTATTGAGTTGAAATAGATCAAGCTATTACTGAAGAAAAATGTTAAGTGTTGCCTCACACTGGCGACTATAGTTCAAGGGAGTATCTTTGCTCTGACGTGACACATGAGTAAAATATTGCTGCCTAATTTTTAAAAACAGTTTCTAATTTTCCTCGTTTTCCTCAGCAGAAGAACTGCGATCGTGTAAAATAATTTGTTTTTTTTAATATACATGCTAAGTAATTATTTGGATTCCGAAAAAGGTTTTAGCAGTATATGTTGTTATATTATTTTTCTTAATGGTTTGAAAGAGATTTTCAAAAGAAAATGAAATAGTTAAACTAAGACTGAAAGAAATGCATGTTTTTAATGATATGCTCTGATTACCGTATTGGTATCTTCTAATTTAAGGTAGCAAACATATTCTTGTTAAATAATTAAAAAGCCAATACCAGTAATCGAAATCATTATACATCTTCCTCTTGCAAAACTAAATTTTATACTTTTTGTTATAACGAACATTAACAATTTATTTAATACTCATAGGAGGTTGAGCATGTTGCTAATATCTTGATGCTAAGCCATATGTTGTCAGATGTAAGTAGTTATTGACGAAGTATGCACACCTATTAGAGTGATTTTTGGATAGAATTATTAAATCACTTATGAATTTTTATTTTTTATTTAAGTATCATTAATTGTAAAAGGAGTACTTAAATGCACTAACACCTTCACTAACCGGAGAAGTCTAAAATTATTTCTTCAACACCCATAACTTACAGATTATTTATGTTGTAAAAACAAAACACTAAGCAAATAGTCAAGAATAAACTAAGGAAATATGAACTATGATGAACTAAGAAAGAGTCTTTAATGTCCCTAAGCGTAGTCAGTGTGCTCGAAATGTGTCTAAAGTCAGACACAAACCCAATTGAATTTAAAATTTATGTTTGTACCACAATAGTATGCATTATTCTAGCTTGAAAACGTCCATCAGTAACAATTAGTCTACTACTAAGTTTTGTTATACTAAAGTTAGTTGTTTTTCATGTGTTTTAAGGCATTTTTTGATTATATATTTGTGAAAACGATACTAGCGAAAATCACCTTTAATACTTTTCTTAATTCATGTTAGTGAATATGGTGATTTTTTTTTACCTTAATAGCTAACCTTATTTGTAGCAGTTCACAAATGCAGACGTCTGGACGAAATATTTCTTGAATTGTCACGAACCAAAGGATCACACTATATTGAGCGTTGCAAAACAAAACTGGTGGGTGATTTCTGGGGTTTTGGCAAGCTTCTGTCCAATATTCAAACCAAGAAAGTCTAACTTGAGATGGATACAAGGAAAAGTAATTAATATTCCGTTAGAAATAGATACCAATCGTATTGCAATCGTTTCTAATGTCCTTAGCAAAGCCAGATTTAGAAACTTACTAGAAAAAATATTTTAATTTTCCTTTGGTCAAGTTTGAATTGTCAGTTTACAGGCCGGTGCATTAGAAAGTCTTCAGGCGGCAATGTCTTAGATCATGTGCCTTAAATTTAACAAATTTATTTTTCTTTGTGGTTGATAACTATTACATAATTTAATAATTTTTTAGATATTTTTCTTTATATAATGTGGGAATAATTTAAGTGTCTAAGGGTCACTAATATTAAAAAAGAAAAAATGAATGTGTGCAAGCAATACATCTTTTCCTGTCATTTGTCTTAAAAAATAACAAGGAATTTCTAGTTATTTTGTGGGTTTTTTTTTCTTTAATTTATTATGAGTTAAATTTTGTTTTCATTCACCTTCGCCCCCAGCTTTCTATCTTTTATCTTCGTTGAAAAGGGAAACCTAAGTTCGGTAGCTCAACCGTCTTTTGTTATGTATTTGTTTACGAACTTGTGCAATGTATTAACTAAATAAATAGTCATACAGTTTCTTTAAAAAAAGCCCCCATATGCCTTGTACTTTCTTGCATCTATAAGTACAGTTAGGGTAGAAAACTTATGTCTAGAAATTTATTTAAACAACAGTTAATTAAAATTTGGAATCCTCCCAAGATAAAATGACATTGGTGACCTATCACAAGGAAATAGTTTGAATGGAGAAATTGATGTTACGAGAGAGTGTTGTAAGTTAAGCTAACAGATGTTAAAGCCTAAATAATTACTTATTTTATATAAACTACCATATTCAGCTGATGTCGGTTATTTATTGGGTTGTTGACAGTCATAGCCTAGAATTGTTTAACTTAATACGAGAAATCCCAGTTATATCTTTTATAAAAGTACATCTCTGTATGAATACTTAATTACGATGTCATAATACTTTCTCTGAAGGATTTTATATATTTTTTCTTCTTGATCATGTAATCCTGGATCCCTTAGGACCCACCTTTTCCCCAGTCTTCTTCGAATTCTTCTTTAAGAGTTAGCACTTCATCCATGTTTAGCCAACTTTTTGTTTACTTTTATATCACTGGTTCTCTCACATGTATGCCATCTATTCATGCATAGATGCAATTTATTTGTTTAAGACAACTCACTCGGTACATTTGTGTTACATTTCTTCCATTAGTTCTTTTCTATTCCTTTAACTTTTGAAAGAATAAAACAAAAATTACTTTAATCATTATCAATCTTGTAAGCGAGGTTCCTTTCCGATGTTGAGTAGTATCCTTGTTTTCAATTGAAATCTTGAGTAGTTTATTGCAAGATATGGTCTGCCTTAACAGTTAATAAGATCTTATTTTTTAAATTAATGTTATAATTTCCATCTTGTTCTATGAATAACAAATTTTCAAATGATGTTTATTTATTTGCAGAAATCCATCTAGTGTATGTTTACTTTGTGTGGTAAATATTATACTTTGGTCAAATTAATTTTTATATCCTTTAAGGATTTATTGATTGATTTTATAATTTCTGGATCAAGGACTCCGCAAACTATCATATGAAATTTGAGGTCAAATAATGGCAGCATTCCCTGTGAAAAGTGACGGATGCAAATTGGCAGAAAGAAGGTAATACTTAAAATCAGAATAGTAAAAGAACTAGTGTATAACTTCTGGTTGAAATAACCATACAACTGTCTCTTAAAACAATTTTATTTCACCTATTTTCTAAGACAAACTAACTTCAAATATTGCATTGGAAACAATTACAGTTGTAAGTTAGTTCAGTATTTGGTTTGAAATTGATAGGACTTGTGAAGAAGTTCCTATAATAATGTTAGTTAGATAAGGTATGATATCAGGAAACAAACGGTGTTTTAGCACATTAACAAACTAGAGTTACTAATGTTACGTACTATCACGTGCAAAAGTTAGGCTTGGTGAAGTGGTTCAAAAAGGTGTTGGGAGTTTTAGAGCAAAGGATTGTTCGCTCGCGGAGATGGAAGATTGTTTTATATGAGGAAGGTTGTATCGTTTAAATTAAATATTTTAGCGACTTGAGCACAATCATTTTTCGACTTAGCCCAGTAATTTTGAAAAGAATTAAAAAAGTGATAATTCGTAATTTGATGTATACATAATTTACGATATTTCTTCTATAATTAATGCTTGGTTGGTTACATACTTAATCAACAGCGAATGGAATCATTTGGATTGTAAACGAAACCTCTTTTAAGAGTTTTGTATGATGCGTACGGAAATTAGAAAGAAACGTTTGAAAGATAAAAACTAAGTTATCTTCCTGATTCTCTAAACTATTGTTTGTTTACAGGTGATGAGAAAATCGTGAGTTGAAACAATTACATAATGCTTTCATAAAATAAATTAATTCTGGAGAAAATTGGGTTTAGATGAACAAAATATCAAACAAATGACTATTATCTAAATAAAACTATAATAAAGTGAGAATGACTTAAACATAGTGAAATGTAACAAAGTCAATTATTATGATTTTGAGTAATTGTTTGGAGACAGGCAGAAAGGCTAAATATGAACTTTCAAGCTTTAAAGTTTATATTAAGCGCATTAAATGACTATTATGTTACAGTGAGGGCGAAAAAGTTGTATTCTCAGATACGTGACTGAGTTGCATTTTTATTGAGAGAAATTCTAAGATCCAAATGGTTGTTCTATTTTTGTAAATTTTAATGTTTGTCAAGTAGAAAGATTTTAGAAAACCACCATTAAATCCAAACTATAACATTCGTGTGTATTTTATACAGCAGTTTTAATTAACAAATTGTCAGAATTTTGGTCTCTTATCTCAGAGGTGATGGTACAGTGCATTTAATTTACCTTACAATTATTTATAAAACTGTGGTACTATAAGCGTAAAACTGTAATAAATCTAGCTGTGGCCTCTAACTGCTACATTTTGAAGATAATGCGAGATCTAATTTATTCTCCTCCGTAATTTCTACATTATCGTCTGGTCAATTTATAATTTATATATTTTATTACTAATATAGTCCCCGATATATTTAATGTTTTAATTATTGAAATTAATTCTTTATCTTTGTAAATCCTTAAAAAGGTTTTAACTTTTAAATGACCAGTCTTTTTTGAGACCAATTCTTTATTGTATATCTACTTTTTCATGTGTAATTAGTGTCCTACTTCTAGAGCTTCTAGAAGTCTAGAAATCAGCATGATTAAATCGTACACATTTTCCTACTCCCAAAGGAGCTTCTGATAAAGGACACCAATGATTCCCGAAACGTAGTGATAATAATAAATTTATCTGTCTCAAAAAAAAAAAAAAGACTTACGCCATTGCCGATAAAATCTTTTCATCTTAATTTAAGGCCTGAAAATGCATTATGCTTATATTTAACTATTTGTTATTTTATTTGTTTCTCTTATTCGAATCTGGAAACCCTAGATCAATTGAGATTTTTTATCGTAATATAAAACTGAAAGTTTGTAGCCAGTGTATTAGATAGAAATTTAGTATCTTCATTATGCAGATCATAGTGTTGAAAGATGTTTCTAACAATCCTTAAAGTTCTAACTTAATATCTTTTTGTTTATAAACTATAGTAATGTGTAGTGTGCATTTACCTCTCTTGTTTCTTATTGCGAAGGACACTTTCGAATAAGTGAGTGTCACTTAAGTAAATTTGGTTAAAACCGGCCAAACTAAAAATAGCAAATCCCAATGAAAAAAGTAAAGGAATGAAAGTATAAAATGTAAGTGTTTAGATAAACAAAATTTTCCAACTTCATGTTTCGTACTATTTACACATATTGTTTACCATTTTTATTTTGCTACAGTTCTTGAAATATAAAACTGTAAACAAATCAGTTGATATTTGATCTGTTATCTGTTCTTGGTTATCTTCATGATATTTACTATGGTTTACTTTCTTAATACAAATCCCTAAACGATTCTTTTATTCTTCAGATAACCGTTCAAGTGAGTAAAGAAATTAAAATAAACGTTTTATAATATTTGAAGTGACGTAATAATCACGTATTTGGTCAATCTCCTCGGAATCTTACCTAATATTTGAAACTCAATACAGAAATAAGCTGAATGAATTTGCCAACAATTACTACTAATACAATAATCAAAATCATGTGATAGAATATAATTTTGAGCATTGTTGTATAATTCTTAGGAAATGGAAAGAAATTGGAAGAAAAGCCAATTCTGTTTGCACTCCACACCCAAGTACTTACCTACTTCCTGCCTATTTAGAGGGACGACAAAGGTCACTGGAAGGTAACTGCCTTTGATAATAAACCGCAAAGGATTTACTTTGTGAAACGGACGGTACATTGTAATGTGAACTTATCATGGAAGAAGGAGGACCCGGGTTCGAATCCAGCTGCTGACTCTGAGATTTTCTCTTTCTAGGAGCTTCTTATAGCTCAGTGTCCGGTGATGGTCAGTGTTGTGTGTAACGAGAGAACACTGTCCGAAGGCCAGTAGTGCACTGAAATAAGCTCCGGGCGCCAATAACCTCAGATGTTGACGCGCCTTAAATCATTAAAACAAAAATCATGCAAGAAGATGTGGCGCACACGTCGGAGGTTTTAAGTTTGAAGTTATTAGTTATACTTATGACCCTTCTATTCTAGAGATGAAGTGCCAATAATTAGATCAGTTATAGTCCAATTTGCCCAATGACCTATCAACTTTAACTTTATCAGCTATTGGTTACTTTTGGAGTATCTCATTCGGACTCTTTTTCCGTTCAATTATTCCCGTTAATTCTGTCGTCACCTTCTATCTAATGGTATCTGCTACTAATAACTTCTAATGGTTTGTAACAACTCTCGATTTGCCGCGTTACCTTAGTCGAGACCCGCGTGTAACGAAACTCCTTTTTTTAAAAAAAATCTGATTGTAAAATGAGAGCTTCCGCCATTTTAATTTGATAATTTTAGATATTCTTCGTGGATGTTAAGCCTTGTGTTCAATTACCCAGTGTTCTTATTTACAAAAATTTTACAAAAAAAAATCTGAATTGTTACGGTCACACAGCTTTCACTTCCTGCAATTCTTATTAATTAATAAATCTTCAACTTCAAGGATACAATTATTGTCTTGGAGTTTTTAATTGTCCAGTTATATTTAGCGAAACCGTACAGTTTAGAGGTGAGCGCCTGTATTATTTTTAAACTATTTCACAACTGCCTTGAAATTAATTATTTCTGAAAATTATTATTCAAACAAGTAGTAGGATATTTATGGCCACAGGTTTAAGAAAGTTGTTGCAGCCATTTCCGAGAGATCGCTTAACAATGAAGCAAAAATTACGTAAAATCCGCCTTATGGTTATTGGATTTATCTATAATCCTCATACCAATCGAATGTCCGTTAAATTAAGATTTTTCATGACAAATTCAATGGTGTAAATTTTTATTTGTTTCAAATAAATGTGATCAGAACTTATGAAACTTAATATGGGAAACATATTGATATTACAATCTTCCTAATCTTAAAACATGAAGTACTGGAAAATAAAGTGAGTTAATAATTAAAAATAATGTTCAGTTAAGGGACAACTTTAAGAAATATAATTATTAGCTCTTAAATTCTTTGAATAAAAGTAATTTTGGTAACAATACTTTGAAATGGTGTATTAGCAGGGCTTTATTATCTCAAAATGAGTTACAACTTTTTTGTTCACTATTTGTATATTGGACGAATGAATTTAATAAAAAAGAAAACTTATTTAATATTAAGAAAGACTGTTTGTTAGAAAGGATTGATTTAAGACAACCGTAGTGGAAAATATCCACAAGTAACCATCAAAGCCTTTAGTTTACAAAGCTTTGATTTCTTTTCTTTTTTCTCTGATGTGCATATTTTGTTTTGTTCATAAAACCTTTTCAATGAGAGCGTTTGCTCTTGTTTAGGATAAACCGATGCCCCAATCTAAGCGATTTTCCTGAAAGCCAAAGTTAATTACGGAAAAGATGGAAAGACTGATCTACATTATTGTGCTTACTGTGACTTAAATTCAAAGGTAACAATTTTTGATTTTTTTAGATTTAATTTAATTTTTTTTTAGAAAATAATACGGCGTCTGTATTCGAAGAAATATGGTTCTAGTGATGAGGACGAATTTGTGAACATAATACGAGTAGTAATCCGTATGCGTTAAATGAACTATTTAATCAACTTGAAATTATAATTAATTTCTTTAATGTACAATAATATTAATTTCCTACGTTTGAACTCTTTAATTCATTGAACTATTGTTCGAGTTTATAGTTGAACCATTCTTCCTGTACATTCTGCAACCCGGTTCAAGACTTTTTGCTGTAACAAGCTTACTGTGTTAAGATACTTATTAGCCGATTTATTTTCCAGAGCAGTTTAACCGCGACACACTACAAAGGAGGCGACATAGTGCCACCTGCGGGAAATTTTGTCACAGCCTTAGCATCAAGCTCCTCCCTTAAAAAACTTAATAAGCAATCCTCTTTCCTCAACAGAGATTGTTGACGCAACGACCAATGAGCCTTCTTTCCAAAATAGCGTCTAGATTTGTTCAAAAGCACCTTTTAAGCTGTAGAAGCATGCCAAAGCAACTCGCTTTGCTTGCAGTACTTGTTGCTCAGTTCTTCCCACAAAATTGCTAGATTTCTCAGTTGATCTCCAAGGTATGCTAGTTTTTATGAAGTGAATACATCAAGGAGCGATCTCTCATTAGTTTATGTTTCCAACTTCTGTCTCTATACAATGAAAGAGCCGTACACGACACCTAATTAGATGCTGGACGTAAAGTGAGCCTGAAAAAATAGGCATTACTTAACATAACTTACCATGAAAGCGTTCGAACTTATTAACATACCTTCACTTTAGTATAATACATTTTCCCTGTTTTGGGGATGAACATGATCGTCGCACATCTACTATGAAGCGACAGGTAACCAGTGAACATGCTCTCTCTCATTAACATCAGCCATCACCGACAGTCTTCTAATCCTCCCTAATCAAAGCAGGTACCACTCCTCGGGATAATCTTATATTGTTATTAAAAAAAAGTTCATTAAAATTGTTGAGATGCACTACACAGAGAAAACTTTGCATTCACTTCCAGATTAAAGGTTATTTCAAAGAAATAATAATACACTTTCCATCACGTCCTACTGCGACGTTCTGAATTTTGATTTAATTTGGCTTAGTCTCAAATTTGCCTTCGCTTTAATTTTTTATGCTTCCCGTTTACAGATCAGTTATAAACAATTTACAGAGTGAGAACCTTCTTTTAGCTATTATTGATTCATAATGATTGGGTAGGATTAAAATTGAATTCCACAATTCCAAATTCAATGTACTCATAGAAATTATGCGATGCACTCCAGTCTTACTGATTACTCTTTTTCCAACTGACCTCGTCTGATCAGATTATTGCTTAGGAATTGGTAGGAAGCTTCTACCAGTGATGATTTGAATTGTACTAACCGTTTCATAGAAATAGTTTATCAATTTGGATACATGTATATTCCTTTCAAAACTGGTCAAAAAAACCAAACAAACAAACAAAACAGTGATAATCTTATTGCAAACCGAAGTCTTTTAAAAAAATAGGCTGTACCCTGTTTTGAAAAATAAAATAAAACAAATCAAATGTCCAATCCGTCAATGATATATAATTTGTAAAAAAATTTTACCAAAGGGAAAATAAGTTGGCGTGTTTGCATGAGCTGTTGTTTTATGTGTAAGATTAAGCAACAGACTTAAGGGAACTTGGGGTTAGGTCATACTATAGAATTAAAAATCCTGCGACTGTTTCTTAAATAAGTTTTTACTATCATTCATTTGTAGGGTTTAGTAATTATGTTAAAAATAAAAATTAAAATATTCTCTCTCAATTAATTAAAAATTAATCTTAAAATTAGCCTTAAAAATTAAAAGAAAGTCCTGATATTTACAGTTTATCCTTAAATTATTTAGGAGTGGATTTTTCTCTAGCTTTGTCGAGTAACCAGTTTTTGAATCGGAAATATTTTCAAGCCATTAATCATTATAACAAGTTTGGGATTTTACCTGTATTGCAAGTAGAGATATTGTCAAGCAGTTGTTCTTAGCTTCCGTTAGTTATCTCAAACTTAATAATTTACGTTCGGCACTGATTTACAATAGTGCCTCAAGCACAACATTATTTCTTATTAGTTTCAATTTGTTTGCTAATTATGCTAACACCTGCTCTTGTGACGAACTATTGTGCATAATAGTTGTAAGTGGGTGCGGGCTTTCTGAATATTGTGAATTTTAAGTTGTCTCTTGCAGTTAGTGTGATATCTAGGAAGTTTGGAGTTTTGTTATTCTTATATTCATGTGCAAAACTTATATTAAGGTAAGGCTGTTTAGGTAAGACAACAATTTGCAAATGTCTATATTTTGTTTGAATATGAATAGTGAGTCGTCTACATAACGTGCGTAAAGTGTTACACCGAATTCTTGTTACATTTTATGTACGTTATTTAGATATGATTGCATTTAACTGGATGCTACAGCTTCTTTATAGTTAGAGTTTGTATATCTAAATATTCTGGTATGCTGTAGCTCCTAGAGCATTTGCAATGAAAGCTGTCAGTGAAAATGTCAGCACATTCAACTACCTGTTAATTTCAAAGTAAGATCTCAGAAAATGCGGAAGTGGATCTAAAGTTTCCCACGGTTAAGCCCAAAACTAACAAAAAAAAATAACAGAGAACTTAAAATTAGCATTTTCATAATAGTTGGGATGCTGATAGCAATATCTAATCTTGGTAGAACCCTACGGTCTTTCAGACATAATGATTCGCCAGTCTTAGTTACTTCTCTATTACCTTCGGTACAAGGTAAAAGAGACCAGAAGAACAGCTGAAACTGCGGCGGTGGTCTGTGAAGGTCCAAATTATAATGGAGTGCGGTAAGGATTTAGAATGCCTGATTCTGAGTTTAGGTATCCAGAGGAGTGTTATTTAAGGTACTGAAGAGGCTGACGATTTGTAAAAGGTAGGGGCCTCCTATTGGCTCCGAACTCTTCTGAAGTATTGTCTCGTTTGTGGGTAGTGGCTCGTATTGAAACTTCTTAAAGCCTAGAGAAGTGGTAAAGAAAAAAGTATTCCAAAAAAATTTTGGTAACTATGTCCTAATTAATTTTACTCGAAATTTAATGTCCTATGCTTTCTAAGCTGCAATATTGCAGAACATTGCAAAACATGCATTGTATGTATGTAATTTAGATACTAAATTCATAAATACCTAAAGAGACATACTTCTTACATTTTGATTAAGACTGGCTGACTTAATTTTGGTTAAGACTGCTTTCCAAATTCAAGACACTTCAAAAAGAGTATTTCTGTAAAAATTCCAAGCTTGCAGTATCTTTGCAACACAAAATGGATAAAAACAAAAACTGGAATATCATCGTAAGACTCTTTTTCTGTGACCTCTTTACAAATCTATCTCTGATGTTGCCTTTATTAGTGAATAAAATCTGTAAACAATTTATTGGAAGATACCTCAGTCTCCCTTTCCTAAGTCCATTCTCAGAAGTAATATAATATACCTTATTTTACAATTTTAAAAAATATCCCAGCTACAATAATAACTGCAATATCTTAGCCATTGTAATTTACCATGGCAGAGCTTTCCAAAAAAAAATCCAACCTACATTTCCAAACTTTTAAAACATTACTAAACTTTAACTGTTGTTTGTCGAAAGCACGTCAGCGAAATATAATTATACAATAATGGCGCAATCCGAATGAAATGTGAAAATATTATAATTATGCTTAAAAGTGAGATTTTCCGATAACATAAAGAACATCCGGAGCGTTGGGAAATGGTTGCGCCAACTAAAAAAAAACGAAAAAATAAAACATAATTAAATCTTATAATATAAATGAAACGGAATGTGATAAAAAAAGAGATAAAAGATTTCAAACGATTGTACATTTGTAAATGAAACTGTTAGTGTTTATGTAGTATAGTCGACCAGTTATGCAACATTACCGATGATGTATTGATACTGAATATCTCTGTAACTGCCAACAGCTTCCCTTCACTAAACATAAGCACTAAAAACAAATGAAAAAAAAAATAATAGTGAAATGTAGACTGGTTTTTACGGAGCAACTGGTTGATGGTGCATCTTCGTTGATGCCGTTCAGTGTTCTCGCTTAGACTTGCAAATGTAGATTTTTGTTTACTTTTGTTGTTAATTTTATTGTTTCCGAGTTAGAAGATTAATTTTTACAGTTTTTACTCTAGATTTAATTAATTCTATAATTGTTTGTTCTACATCTTCATTGCCAAATACACTGATTAAAAATTATTATATTTATATAAGAGATATAATTCAACATTATAAGCGGGAAAGAAGTTTTCTCTGATCTGTGCCGACTCGTTTGCCAAATTTTGGTTTGGTATTTAAATACTTAAAAATATTTTAGAGCCAAGCTACGCATAATATATTGAAACGGCACTTTGAGTAATATTGTATTCTAAATGGAAAGATTATTTCTTGAATTAAGAAGTATTGCATTCACTTCTCAAACCAAACAACACCCCGAAAAAATTCTAGGTGTGCCACGGAATATGCAAACTTCTTACTATCATTATAGTATGAATGTAGTTTAGGACTATAAGAATATATCCTATTATTATAGGACTATCATTATGTACTATAATCTCCAATAGAATACAACTACAATAGGAAAATTAATCTAATTGTTCGGCACATTGATGTTAGAAAAAAAAAAATTTACAAAGAACCAAGCTGTTGCACGAATGGTCGTAACTGCGCTTTTCTTAGTATTTTTATGATTGTCATCGTAGCTCAAGCTTCAAGGGATTAAGGCTGGGATGTGAAACCTTATTATGGGCATGCCCATAGGTAACTTTAAGAAGGAAACTAAATTAATTATAGGCCTATTCGTTGAAATCGGACAATAATAAAGTGCAATTACAAAGTGGTTATTGAAAAGATAACTGACAAGGATTTGAAAATAATCTGATACTGGAATCAGAACTGTTATTTTGGTTATTATGTCAGTTGCAAATTTATTTTAGTTTATGTATTTTATTTACTTTTTAGTATTGACATTATTATTAATTTCAAGATTATCTAAATGTCATTAGCACAGAACCCCTGTAATGTGTTAATACACGAATTACAGAATTTTTCTATTCTAAGATCTTTCAAGTCCTCAACAAAGAGGTTTTGTGCACGTGCCAAACATTGCTCAAATAAAGCATGATAGTTGATGGTAATCGTATAAAATGCTAGAATTTGTTACACTATTTTCAAACGTTAACTCCAAAAAAATAGAATTTTGTATGTATATCAAACTCGATAGGAAAAGTTGTGTATATTTTTATTGAATTTTCATATTATTATTTTTGATTGATTTTCAGTTGCATATTGTTGGGATTTGATTCCAAATTCTCCTTAATACCAAGAAGTAGCTTTCCGATGGGCCGATTGGTAGCGAAGAGTTTTACTATAGAGAGTCTGGTGTCTGTGGTCAAGGTAGTGATGAGTTCTGTACTAGTTTCTTGCGCCTGCTGCTGCAGTGATAAGGAGTAGTTACCATCATTATCGCAATGACATTAATATCTTTAATTATACTTAAACCACTCTTCTACGCAACGCCCACATTCAAAAAAAATAATTTCAAGATTTAAAAGTAATATCATGGTTCATAAAATTATATTTAGCAGCCTCTGATTCAATTGAGATTAAGTAAGGTTTGGCAAAATTGATTTACATAAAAATTTTACTATATATTCATTAATCAAAAACTAGTTAGTTATTATTGACCTATTGATCTCTGACATAGATTACGTCATTTAGTAATCACTCACTCTCTAATTAGAATGATCACCTTATTTGAGTTTCTAATTGAATAACGTACCTTAGTAATGTACGTAGATAGCTATAGGATTTCAATTAATAAATACTAATGATGTTTCTAAAGAAGCTATTTGAGCATTTTATTTTTTTTTAAACAATATTATTACGTTTCCAAATAATCTTTTCCTGTTCTTTCAAAATCTTTAGAAAAGATTGGTCTTTGGAATTAAATTAGACAATTGCCCAAAAGTTTACATTCATTTTTGGTTTAAAATCAGACAAGAGTTTTTTTTGAAATATACTTTCCTCTTTTGCTGAATAATTTTTTATTTCCATTACTGTTGCGATATGTTTATTATTTTTATTATTAATATTTGATATTAAAAGATTTAGTTTTTTTCATTGCCAGCTCAAATTAAATAAATGTACATCCTTCATGTAGGACACTCATCTTTTTATTTTATTCTTATTTTTTTGTTGTGTGGCCAGCACAAATAAATGTGCTTTATTTTTCAATCACAAACCAATAATTTTGAATTCTTGGAAGGATTGTTACTTATCTCACACAACAAAGAGATTACTTATACCAAAGCTTCTGTTATCCCACTCGCCATCAAAATATCTAAATTCGTTATTCGGATCGCAGACTCTGGGATCCGAGATTCTGCCCAGATTTAACTGAACTCATCAGCCAATTGCATAATTTTTCTCTTGCAAAATGCTGGTTCTATTTTTAGAATTTCTGGTTTTTGTCCTGCTGATCTGGTGGCACCATTTACTATACTACTTTTTATTTATTTTCATAAAAGACTTCTCTAAAATCAATGTTATCTGGAAAAAAGGTTCAAACGAAAATGACACACCTCATACCAAACATACATTCCAGGAAAATCGGGAAACTGAAGACCTTTTCGAAAGCTATTTTCTTCAAGCGCGGAAATCCGATAACAAATTTATTTCTTATTAATTTTATAAAAGTGATGAAATACAGCGAGTAAACCACTAACAAAATAATATGTTAAGGGAATATGAAAATACTATTATTATTTATTTATTTAATGCTTTGTAGAAAGTACACGCTGCAGCAAGAGAATGAAATTATAACATGAAATGGTGACTCTGAAGTTTTATTTCATACATTTTAGGATTTTGCCTTTGTTTTAAGCTATAATAAGCAGTGCCTCGCTGACATGGGTTCCTGAATGAATTATTCAATTAGGTTTTTTTGTTCTTTATAGGTTGTGTGCAGAATTATCGTGAGTCCATGACCCAGTGAATGTCATCCCAAAAGTACAAGAGCACAACCGTGATAGGATAGCCACTGATGGAACAGACATGCTGGGAAGGACATCAATGTCTGGATATGTCGTGCTACTAATGATGTTCCTTTCAAGATGCATTAGAGTGCAGAATGCAAGGTTGCCTCGTAATAAATTAACTAATTCCACCATGCACATTGTGCAGGTACGCATTGAATTTTTGTTAACTAACATTTTGATATCACCTTTTCTAGTCAAATATCTTATTGATCAGTTACAGTACTTGGGTCAAAAATAAACGTTCGTACGATAATTGTGTGATGTGCATAAAAATGTAATACAATTATAATACCTGAACAAACTAAAATTTTTTAGAGATACTATAAACATTCTAATGAAATAATAATGTTGATAATGAGGTTAGTTCCGCAGTGCTAGATAATAAAAGTATTTTTCCAGTCGTAGCATGCATGCTTATTGCATCCCTAACTGGTTTCGGACTTTTGCCCATCATCAGAGGTAAATTAATAATTAATTTGGTGTAGTGATTTCGACTGAACTTGCGTTTCCGTACCGCACTGCACTTGATGAAAGACTGATAAAATCAGCGTTATAAATGTATAATCATAATCCTTATTATTTTTTACTTATTTATTTGTTTATTCTTGTCCAAGAAAACTTTCATAGATATTCCAAGGAAAATATTTAGAGTAATAATAATAATAATAAATAATATGTTTTATTTAACTTATAAACATAATAAAAATTACGTAAAGTTACTAAAAGAAAGAAGATTTTGAATGTATACTGGGCGCAGACCTTTGAAAGAAAGCAGTTGAAATAAAGATTATCCAGTTAACCGGTTGTAGTCAAATGATATTTAGAAATAAAAACATTTTTTATTTAGAAATAAACGTAAAAATGCAACGAAATGATTTCTTTAATTTAATAGCTAATATTTATTACAGGGTGTTACTACTTTCGTGGTTGTTCCACAATGATCTTTACTTTGTTCATTACTGGAGAGTCTAAAAAAATGAGGAAATTATGAAGTGCGATATAAATGATGGGATAACAGGAACCATTAAGTAGGTAAAATTCTAAAAAAATTTAAAATATCTGTATTAGCTCAAATTAAAAATGAAAATCGGTTCGCGCGTTTAGGCGCTACGTTGTTTACATTTTCAGCAACGTATTTCTCGAAATCTATTAGATCTAGGTTGTTGCAAAAAAATTACAGCTATAAAAAAGGATTTGCCCTATATTATAGAGAAAAAAAGAAAAAAATTGTCAAATTTGAGTGTTTTTTAACGTTAGGTTTTTTCGTGCACTTTTTGACGATCAACCCTTTATACAACTGTCCTGCCGGACAGTTTTAATGCACACAATTAGCTCAAAATAAAAATGCACACAATCCCAAATGCTCAATGATGTGATGGAGAATTTACGTATCTTTAGTTACTACTTCGCTGCCAGAATGTTTTTCATGGACTGGATCAGCAAGGATTAGGACAAATTTCGCACCAATTGTTATTCTTCAGTTTCTTCTTGTAAAGTACAGCATTTTGTAGAATGCCAGATACTCTCACGGAATTTGTTACATATCAGTTTTGTTTTGTTATAAAGCATCTAGATTAATAGTATAATAAATTAGTGAATTCGGGAACAGAAATTTGTACTTACTTTCTCAAATAAAAAAGTGATCCAAACCCCAAAGCTAATTTAGAAGAAATATTGAGGCCAGGATTGAGGTAACTCATGCATGCACTTCTTAAACTTTACAGTCACAAACATAAATTTGAAAAACAAAAACTAACAAACAAAAACAAATTTGACTCTAGTACTGAATTTAAAAACATTCTTATGATCTATTGAATTAATAAAACATAGAAATAAAGTAGCAACTTAAATTGGAAAAAATTAAATTAATTTAAAGTTAAAAATTATCTTAACAATTGTACGTATATCTAACCTGTGTACACATGATGCAAGTGGGCAGTGCTAGTTGCGTGGAGACTTGGTGCGGTCGACGCTACGAACTGACTGAAACTTTCTCTCCACTCTTAAGAAAACTTACACTTTATGAGAGATTATGTGGTAGGGGTTAGAAACAAACATAAAAATATTCTATTACTTTTGTACATTCAACACGTCACACAGAGAGGCAATATATACATATATAAAATATAAAACAAAAAATAATTATGTCTTTCTTGTCATTATCCCCACTAACTTTAGTTTTATTTTTATTTTTTTCTAATTTCTAGTATAGGTTGCTCAAACTCAATGTCACCTCAATCACAATGTAGTAGATACTATGTTCAGACAAAATTTCTTGTCACTGTGTAAGTTATTCAAGTTAAAATCGAACACGAGAGTTTAAGTTTCAGTGATCTTGAAGCTCTTGTAAAACAATTAATTGTACAATTATGTCAGTCTGATGTCACATTTGAAGGACAATAGATCATTAGAGTTAATATATAGAGGCGTGGACGACCTCCAAAACATTCAAAAGGTAGCATATCTTGACGGTTAGTGATTGGTGCGTTCAATAAAGATTTACTTTGTTATATTTTTTTTTATGTAAATTTAATATTTTCTTTTAAAAAAATAAAATAAAAAAGTTCTCACAACCCTCCAAAGATATTAATTTGATTTCTTTGCTTTGAATTAACTGATTTATTTATTATAGTGATCCAAGAATAGTGAATCCCCGCACAATGAATAACACAGGGTTGGGTTTGTGACATAGTCAAGATGTGCCTACTAAGCAAGGGTTAAGATTCAAAGATTTTATCCAAACACTTGCAAGCTCTATAATTTTAAGGAGAGAATACGTTCTGAGAGATTTCCAAAATAACATTTAGTTTTTGGAAATATTGGAGCGTTACAGTAAAGGCTGATTTCTTGGTATAACATGAAGATTTTTTTTAATATATATTTTTTTTTAGAGCTGAAGCAATCTCATAATTGGTAATAAATAAATAAATAAATAAATAATTGTAATATGATGTATTGGATTGTGTCACCTGTGAATGTTAGTCGGCTCTAGTCCGAATTAGGGTCTTACAATCAGCTTATTTTGCTATTGTTTTCCCTTAGGGGCTACCCTACTTAGCAAAAGACTTGGTCCTTCTTCATAGATAAACAAAACAAACTGAATACCATCGTTGGTAGCCTAGACCTTCAGCTATGATAATCCCTAAATCTGAACTACTGTACTGATTCAGAGTTCATCAAGTTCTTCTTTTCAAGTATAATTAATTTCGACTATAATTATAATTTCGACTGAAAAGCTTCAGACGTGATAAGATTTCTGTATTAATGGAGGTAAAACCGGAGCATATGTCGAAATAATGCAGCTAGGTTCTGTTTAGCTCATCAAATTGTGAAAAAATAACCCAATAAGAAGTTCAAAACGAGTGAAGAGTTTTGTTCTTCCATATGGTGATGGTTAGAGAAAGTTTCTGGTAGTGATGGGCTATTTGAGCGGACTCGTTCCATTGGAACGAGTCCGATGGTGGAACGAGTTGATTCAAATCCCTATTTTTAAAAAAAGTGATTCCGCCCCGCCCCAAAAAATTTAGGCAAATAAAAATGAAAATGAGGCAGCAGAAGGTTTGGAACGATTAAACATAAGAACAAATGTCACGCAATTTATTATATTATTATATCATTAAATGTTAGCTTTCCCAGTTAATAACAAAACTATATTTCTTTAACACACATTGAGTACTATCCCTAATTTCCAATTGCTCTGATAAATATAAAATTAACAACGTAATACAAATATTAACACAAAAATAGGCTAGTCAAATATAAATTAAAGCAATGCAGTTTTGTCATTATCTAGCTTGACCACTAGAAGACTGGAGTTAACTTACTTCAAGAGTATTCAAGGTAGAGAAACGGAAATGGGTAGGAAATTATTCCATAAAAATTCTAACCCTTCAAAATTATAATTACTCATAATATTTATTAACTAAGAATTGAATATCAAGCTTTTAAAATATTATCTTATTGTTTTACAAAAAGAAAAAGCTGTGTGCTTAATCTTAAACTTAGCGCTGGACACTCTTACTCTCATCTTCATTGGCGTAAGCTTGAACGTGTACATGTCAGCTAGACGGTCAAAGTAAAACTGGGCCAAAATTTAGTATTACCTAACTGGTTTACTTAGTGTAGTATCCCTCCCACTCTATCACCTATTTCACAAACATTCATCGATTGAAAATATTTTTTAGTTAAATATTCGTTTCATTGGAATACAAAAAACATTATAACGCTTTCTTAAGATGATTTGAATTTTTAAAATTTGTTTTTGTCCATTACTCTTATAAAATACGAAGAATTTCAAATAAAATATAATATACAAACACAGAATGATCTAGTGTGCAGGTGGAGTCAGTCGTAGTTACCATGACAACGGAACCGTTAAACGACTCCGGCCCAGCTCTAGCATTTTCATTGGTTAAATCCACTGGAGTTGGTGGAGTCGAATCCGGAGTGATTTAAATCCTTTTGAAACCGGACTCGTTCCATTTTTTCGTTCACTGAATCTAGCCAATAGAAATTGCTGGAGCTGGAACCGGAGTTGTTTAACGGTTCCATTGCTATGGTAACGAGGACTGACTCCACCTGCATACTAGATCATTGTGTTTGTATATTATATTTTATTTGAAATTCTTCGTATTATATAAGAGTAATGGACAAAAACAAATTTTAAAAATTAAAATCATCTTAAGAAAGCGTTATAATGTTTTTTGTATTCAAATAAAACGAATATTTAACTAAAAATTATTTCCAATCGATGAATGTTTGTGAAATTGGTGATAGAGTGGGAGGGATACTACACTAAGTAAACCAATTAGGTAATACTAAATTTTGGCTCAGTGTTACTTTGACTGTCTCACGGTCATGTACACGGTTAAACTTACCCAATGAAGATAAGAATAAGAGTGTCCAGCGCTATGTTAAAGATTAAGCACACAGCTTTTTCTTTTCGTAAGATAATAAGATAATATTTTTAAAGCTTGATATACAAGTCCTAGTAAATAAATATTTCTTTATTTATGAGTAATTATCATTTTGCTTGAAGGGTTAGAATTTTTTTTATGGGAATAATTTCCTACCCATTTCCGTTTCTCTACCTTGGATCCTCTTGAAGCACGTTAACTCCAGTCTTCCAGTGGTCAAGCTAGATAATGACTAAACAGCATTGCTTTAATTTTTATAATTGACTAGTCTATTTTTATGTTAATTTTTGTGTTACGTTGTTAATTTTATATTTATCAGTGCAATTGGAAATTAGGGATAGTACTCAATGTGTGTTAAAGAAATATAGTTTTGTTATTAACTGGGAAAGCTAACATTTAATGATATTTTTTAATAAATTGCGTGACATTTTTACTAATGCATAGGGTAAGTACAGAGACCGGAATCGGTGAACGAGTTGTTGGAATCGATTCCAACCCTGGAACTGATTCAAATCCAACGAGTCCAAAGACGGACTCGTTCTGCCCATCACTAGTTTCTGGATGTGGTAACCTTCTAGCCCAGGTGTGGCCAAACTTTTATCCCTTAGGGGCTACTTATTCTGTGAAATATACTCTGCGAGCGACTATAAATATGGGCAAACAATTTTAGTTTTTTTTTTAATATTTTAATATATTTGGAATGTCATTATCACCTTTACACAGAGCATCGAAGCCACTTTTATTACCGATCATTGCCGGAGCCCCCCCCCATCAGTGGTTATTTGATGATACCAACTTGCAAATTGGAAAATTTGTACGTGCAACATAATTTTTAATAAATCGGAAGATTTATCCTGGCCTCTTGTGCGTTCATGCATTGGAATAATAAGTCAATAATTCTTCTGTGGCCGACATATTGTCGAAAACCGTTCGCATAAAAATACATAATTGAGCAGTGCTGATATAGTCAGTAGATTCGTCAAACTCTAGTGATAATACAATGCATTTTTTCATATTTTCACGTAAAATATCTCAAGATTTTGGCTAATACCTTCTGTTTTACGTACAACTGTGTTTCGCGATAACTACATATTTTTGATGGATGCCATTATTTCCGATTTATTTTTAAAATTTTGAAACAACACTTCATTAGCCTTAATAAAAGCCTCCACCTTCCATACTCCTCCATCTTGAAACGGTTTATTATGTCTAATTAAAGTATTAAAGTAAATTTTGAATGAGGCAATCGTAGCAGTCTTCGAGTTCGTGTTGTATTTGGAAAAAAATATTTTGTTAATTGTGCCATCAGTTATTGCATTTTGGCCTTTCTTAACGCAGTACCACGTGGATAATCTTTGAACTGTTAGAAAATGTCTTTCAACGTTTGCTTTCTTAGGCAAAGCTACTGTAGCATTGCAAATAAAACATATACATTTATCTTTCAACGTAGTAAAGAAGTAATCTTCTTCCCATTCGCTGTGATGATAAGTTTTCATTTTTCTCCAGCCTGTTCTTGGTTTATTCAAGCTAAAAAAATGTGGTTAAATATTAATAATATCTAAAACAATAAATAATGACTAACATACCTGCTTCTGTTCGCTGTATGAATAAATTAAAAAACAAAAAACTAAAATTTAAAGTAAATACAAGTGCACAAAAACAAAGAATAACAAGTAGATTGAAGTCACTTTACTATCTGACACATCCTTTTGCGCCATTTTGTGCGATTGCCATTTACAATGAATTGCATTGCAAATACAATGAATTTAACAGTTAACATTCATTTGCATTGTTCATCGGGATAAATGCAAACAGAATGAATCTATTATTGTAAGAATAAATTATCGAATTTAGATTTTCAAACATTAATTTAAGTGAAAGCAAGTTGTTCAACTTTAGCTTCGCGGACTACTTTAAAAACTTTTGCGGTCGACGTAATTATTTTTTATGTCATAAAAGAAAGAAGTGACAATCAAAAATATTAAAAAATTAATAAAATTAAAGTATATAAATTAAAGTAATAATTATAATATAATAAGTAAATAATTAAAGTATTAAAATTAAAGTATATAACCCAAAGTCGAATTTATAAAATAATATTCCTAAGACGACATTGGCTAGCTGTTTCTCTATCGTATCACTGCACCTATCTATGACAGTTAATTATAAACTTGACGCGAGTCATCGCATCGTACAACAGGGAGATGTACAGGGGCGACTGCCGATTGGGCGTGGTGTCACCTGGTGCGGTAATTCATGGTATCACCCCATTGATATCAATTTTTTGAAGACGACCTCTATTTTTTGCTCTTCACTTGCAGAAATAAAAGTTTGAAAACAAAAAGAAAACGTAAACTTTTAGAGGATTTTAAAAGTGAGAACAAAAAAAAAGAAGTAGTTTGTAACCATCATTCGCTCCCTCTTTCCAAGCGTCGCCACTGACTTAGTGACCCACGAGTTAACACAAAAGAAAATAATAAAATTTGACCCATTTCTCAAAAAGGTTTGCCACTGTTGCTAGCGCATAATCTCAGTCAAATCCAAACCAACTTCCATATCCTAGCTCGGTAACAACAGTATTTCAATTATTAAAGACAGCCTATATAATCAACAGAAAAGTCGAACAATTAGGGCAATTTTAGAAGTTTTCGCTTACCTCAAGTGGAATAGGTTGGTTGATGGACCAACAAATCTAGTGATGTCCAACAGCAGAATGGGAAGGAGAGATAATTTTCTCTGCCCCCTTTTTAGCAGCCATATTGTATTAGCAAGTAAGGTCAATCGCATCCTGCGGTGTTAGGTTCTTGCGGCAACAAGTGTACTTAAAACGCCTATGAACTTCAGCAAGCCAGTAATAGTCCTACATAATTCTGATGTGTGGAAGAGAAGAGCTGGTAACTGAGACGAAAGTTTTCGCTAGGTAAATTTTCGAAACTCAGCTTTTACTCAAAATATCCGTTTCGAAATATCTTGAGTCCGAAAAAATGGTTGTTAGAAATAGTTTTTCTGCGTATTTACAATAAAAAAAAATTTTGAAAAATGTCAGAAATGAAACTTTAATATTTCCGAGATCCGACTGTAACTCAGAAATTAAAATTCCTCAAAACGGAAGGACTATTTCACGGAATAGATTTCTCACAATTTGACCTCAACGACTTTTTTTTTTTTCTTTCTACACAACTTGCAGTCATAGTTTTACTGACATAAAAAATAATAATAATAATAATAAGATTCCTACTCATTATTATGCATTGATGTTCTTATTAAAATATTATTCTTAATGTTCTTATTAAACTGCACCTAAATAGAAGTAAGAATATAATTCTTAAAATGAATTTGATATTATAATTTCAGTAATACTGCTTTTAGTGAAAGAACTGAGGGATTCATGAGAGTTGACTCTAGTGCAATCTAGTGGCGTCTTTAAAAACTGATAGAAAGATCTGGGTTTATGAGAATATGAAATTTTTACTTACTTTATTTTATGAAGCAAGTATTTCGTAAATCATTCTTGTGTTAAAAAGTAAAATTAGAAATTATCCATAAGTTTGGAATATGCATGAAATCATAAATGCATAAAATATATCTGAGAACAGATGATCTGAGTAGAAATAGTATATTTATTCTAACTTTTAAGTGAGTTCACTGTGAGATTCAAGCCATCAAAACTTCTATGTTCACTTTTAATCCAGGCTATCTATTTTTAATTCTTACTTGGTTCAAATACTCTAATTTCTATTTTGATTCCGATTAAAACTTTTTAATGAGAAGCTATTAGTTTGTGAAATACATTAACAGAATATTGAATCCACAGGGAATGTGGTGCATTTTTATCAGATTATAAATTTGGAGGAGTTTTAACTTTTATAGAAAAAGAGTAAAAAAATTATCCAAGTTGGGTGTTTTTCAACGATTTGCTTTTTCGTGCACTTTTTGACGATCAACCCTTATACAACTGTCCTACCGGATTGTTTTAATTAGTATATGTGATTCCTCTGTAAACTTGAAGGGTATCCTACCATTTACCCACTGCTTTATATTAAATTTTTACTTTTACGATGGATACTACTAAGTTCAAGCCAATTCATCACTCTTGCTTAGAAAATACCGCTCAAGACAGAGCAGAGAATATAAATTGCCATTAGCATTTATTTCAATCAATCTAGAATATCTAATTATTACAATCTAAATAAGCCAAAAATCCATTATTGCTGAAAAGATTTGAAATTTTAATGATTGGCATATTTAGGAATTAATAAACACTAAGTTCAGAGAAAAGTACAAGTTCATTGGTTTATGTTAGTTAAAAAAATACAGTTACATTTGTGAGTGCAGTTGTTGGAGTTCATAAAGCTGCAATAATAATAAAGGACAACCTTGGTCTTCTTTTTAGATACTTCAATACTTCAAAGTTAGATTCTCTTTAAAGAGTTTACTAGTCCTTAACGAAGTTTACAATGCATTGCTAAAAAGGGAACAAAACTGCACTTCTTTCTTAAAAACAAAAATTCGTAATTTAATTGCTGAAAGTTCCCACTAGTATGTTTAACCATTTTTAATTATATTTAAATAAAAAAAAATTTGGTTCAAGTCTAACCCTCCTTAAATAGTGTCTTTGCTCGCTTATCACTAGAGCACACTGTATTGATAGTTAAATTTAACCATCGATATCTACTGGTCTTGCTTAAAGATCCATCTAGAACTGAGCATGAGCAGAACTAGAAGCCATGTATACAACCCTACAGCCACCCGGGACAGCTGAGTGTCAGTATTAGTTATAATCGGCAATATTCATTTCCATTTGTCTTACCTACTATTTATGTTTAGAATCTTTAGAAAAATACATAGATTAGAGTATTATTTATTTTACTTGCGATTTAAGAGGAGGTTATAACAGCAAAATGTCCCCACAAACCTCTTTTGTTTCCCAGCCAATATTAAAAGGTAGATAAGTAACGAAATGAATACTTCCCTGCTCTGTGATTTGGATTTGGTTTTGATTCAACAAAAATTATCTAAGGTGTAATAATTTATACTTCTAAAATATTTTAACTTTGTTAATTTACTCTTAATTATTAAATTTTTGAATTTTATTTCAGATGAGAATTAGTTTTTTCAGAAGTGTTTTGGTGTTAATAACATTTGCGTTCATTGTTTCCTCTTGGCTTATTGTTAATAAATTTAGTAGAACTTTCACTCAAACATGCCATCATTCAAAGACATTTCAACAAGGACTACATAAATTAGCAAATAGGTATACCTTTAATTCAATTTAACTATTTTCCCTAAATAACCAACTTTAAAAAAATATTGTTTTGACAGGGTGCACAATGTCTTAAATGCAATCGGACTTACACATTTTTTGTGCTATGGAAGTCTGTGGGGTCAACTTAGATCTTCACAGTCTCTACCATGGGAATCAGACATTGAATTTTGTCTGTTAAACGAAGAAATTTTGACAAAAGATGAAGTATATTTAGAAAGAAATTTTCGCAGTAGGAATATGCAGATGGTTTATGATTCTACAGAAGGCGTTTACACAATAACGGATGTTGCATTTCCAGGAGGAAAGATCCAGTTAGTTGTATTCGAAAAAGATCTTGTCGTAAGTATTATATTAATTAAATATTTTTATAAAAATGTTTATAAAGAGAATTCGGTATCAAACATTTTCCCATTTTTTTATTTATTTTTTTTACTTCTTTTAAGAAAAGTTCTTCGCTTTCTTTTCTTATATCAATCGAGATTCCATAATATGCAAACCGACAGTAATTTAAACTTGAGGGAAGAATTCTTAGCTAAAAGAGAGGGGCTTAATATCCTTAATTATTGGAAACTATAGCAGATCGCTTTCACAATTACAACGTCGTCAAAAAATAATATTCTTAGATAAAAATTGAAAAGATTTTGTCTTTGATCATTAAAAGCACAGATTCATTTACTTTTTTTTTCTTAATTTTTTATCTTAGTACTTTTAAGACATTTGTGCATCCCTGAATTCTATTTCAGCTTCCACATTGAAACCCCTCTTTGCATGGTTCAACCATGTTTTAGAAATTTAATGGCACTCCGCCTCCAATAATCCATACTACCGCTAACTTTACAGTATCATAGACCCTGCGTGTGGTACTCCGTATTTTTATTAGTCCAGTACATACTTTCTGTAATTAATACAGGAACTATTTCCGCACTACTTTTATATTCAATAGCAGATAATCAAAATATTGTGCCATTACACACGCATAATTATTCGCATGGGTTTCATATATATTATTATGCAATAGTCCTAGAAACTTGGTATCCCTTTTTCTGGCGTAACTGGTACTAATATATTTATAAAATTATATATTATTCTTTAGGCTACTGAAAATTGTGTGAACTGTTGAGAAGTGTTTCGCCGCTAACTTTTCTTTTTGAAATAATAACATTTTAATTCATTTGCTCTACAATGTTTATTTCAAGTGTAGAAACAGCGGTGATCAATTTTTTCCCCATTAAAGCCAACGACTTATGTTTGTTTGTGAGACAGTTTTACATGTATATAAAGTACAAGCACTTTTACAAGTAACCGCAACAGTAAAAAAAACAAAAAAAAAACAAGTAAACAAGCATTGCACTTGCATGAATATTATTTTAATTTTCCATGCGATTGAATAAGTTAGTCATATTATAGTAGGTTCGGTTTGTATATTATTTAGTATTATTAGTCATTAGGTTTGTTCTTAATTTATGAGAGAAGCAAATCAAAATGTTCATTAGCTTAGTTCTAAAACTTATAATAATTTCCTCTTCTTGTACATTAATTTCTGTTTTTTAAATTCTGATTTCAGATAAATATGTTAAGGCGTGTTGGTTGGAAAAGAAGAGTTCTGCCTCCTGATTGTGAGTCATTGCCATCTTTAAACTGCTTTCCACCACGCCTTGTAACGCCACCACTACCACTTAAGGAATTTGGTGGATATATTTTACCTGTTCCCCGTGAAGGTATTGAAATACAAAAGTACCACTATCCAACCAATTGGTGGAAAGAAATTTTACCCAAAAATTGCTAAACAGTAAAATGTGAAGAATAAAATAATATTTTATTAAATGATTCCACGTTTCTGTTCTGCAATTTTGGAGTAAGGTATCTATAATGTTCTTAAATATTAATTTTCTTATTTCTTTTATAAATACTTTTTGAAATTTTAAAAAAATATATTTTTATAATTTTTTGTCTTCTATTTGTTTCTTACACATCAATCCTTCATCAACCATTCATACTAGAAAATTTGAGGGGAAATCTATGATACAAAGTAGTTTAGTTTAACTTTTTGCATTTGTAAGACTGCTCTTCTTTCTTTGATAATTCTTTAAAGATTAATATTTCTTCAAAATTTGGCATTTAATCAAGTCATTGTGACGTTTTTAACATATTTCTTATTTTATAATTTATTTGATATTTTATTTTAAAAGATTTTTGTACGACGCAATTTATTACAATTTGTAGGAAAACTAAATTCATTGGGATTTCTCACAAATTTATATATTCGACCATCATCTAATACTCACAAAATTTAGAGGAAAAACAGCCTAAATTGGCTGACAATCCTCATTCTTAAAGATTGGCATTCTTGAATCTAAAAAAGGTGCTTCTAACGTCGACTATTTCTTTTACAAAACTCTGTTGAAATGAGAGCCTTTAATTGTGGTTATATCCTTACAACATTTAATATTTCGTAAATTTAAGATAGCCTGCCTAAATCCTTTTCCAAAATTTCCTACTTTACTATCAAGCAACTTAAGAGTTAAAGAGATAACCCTTAACTCTTCAGATTCCAAGCTCCTAAATAAGAAGTCCCGAATCGTAGAGCATTCATAAACAAGTTTTAGCAATGAAGGCTTTCTCTGGCCATTGTCAAAGATCCGTCCTTTTAAGGCCTGATAATTAAAAAAACAGATCAAGTAATATCATTTTATCATTTTAGACCAGTTACATGTGAAACCTGCTGGCATGTGTGCAAAAACAAAACAAACATTCTTTATTAGAAATTTCTAATTTTAAAAGCAATAACCAAGGTCTACTTGAATCAAACCCATTAACAACTTTGCTGCAAGTCTTTGCTTTGAGGTCCCCACTTCTTTTACTTAACCGTTAAGCTATAGTGACGCCTTAAAACATACTGGGATTGCATTTATACATATCTATTGAATGCTGTAATTCAGACAGGTAACTTCAAAACATAAATCTTTTGATGTCTTAAATCTGCAATAGAATTCTCTGTAGTACTGCATAACTTACTTCTTACACTTACAGTTAAAAGAAATTAAATCCAATTAATGTTTTGGGTTACAGTGTTCATGCTGTACGCTCATGTCTGCTGTCAAAGTTACTCTTAAATAGAAAATGGATCTGTCTCCCAAAATTACTGTTAAATACTCTTTGCTCAGTTGAAAATAATTTTAATTTTACTAATTTACTGCATTAATCAAATCTTTGTAAACAACATAGTTGGGTGACAATGTCCTTCATGAGCGCAACTTTATTATTTGCAAATTCAATACAATAGCATAATTTGAAATACGCTGAGCTAAGAATTGAAATTAATGTGGTATCATATTAAGATTTTGTACTTTATTTGAATCAGGATTACACAAATCACATCCACCAGGACACTGCATAAATGGAATAGTATCGTAAGGGTAATTAGGCGAGCTATTTTTTGATGGAGGGTTATTGTTCAAGTAATATTGCTGACTACCACTAAAGTAATTATTGTTATAAAAATTGTTTAAGCTATCGTATTTTGGTGCCTTTAAATAATTAAAATCATTATTATCATTTGTTGGCAAACTACTGTACTGAAAAGTATCTGAATTGGAATTCCATATTTCATTCAATGATTTCTTTCTTTCTTCTAAAATTTTAGAAAAAGGTTTATCTCTATTTTTGATAAAACAATATTTGAAAGGATTTATTTTGGTCCACAAATTTGGTAGATTTCTCTCTGATAAACTTAAAAATGCAAGAAACCTTTGTTCTTCAGTTTTGTATGAATCAGTTTTTCCTTCGGTGCTTGCTTTTGGAACAAGACGCGTGAATACATTTTGAAAGATTTTTTTAAATGAACTTTCAGAACTGGAGGAAAAATGTTTTCTCACGACATTTGTATAAAAATTATTTCTTTTTTCTTTGTCATCTCTTTCTTCATTAGGGTTTAAGTCTGTTAGTCTGATTGATTCCATTGATGGATCTTTAGGACAATTTTCATCATTCTTAATAACCAAAGATTTGGATTGAAGGTTTCTAAAATGTTCCAATAAATGGGCATAATCGTAATTATTCGGTCTAATTGTACAATTTTCTGAATAGCTAATATTACTGTTTGATGACTTAATTCTTTCACCCTTATTGTGGGTTTCATACAGCCCCATTTCTTCCAAAAATGAATTAAAATTACGTTCATTTTCTATATCTCTTGTTTCTGCAAATTTTGTTCTTTCATTTTTTGTAGTTATACAAAAATCCTGATTGTAAATGTTGTATTCACTATTATTCAATATTTCCAACCACATTCCCAATTTTAACAAATCTTCATCCTCAGTTAAATCTGTGTTTTCTTTAACTTTTGGCAGTATTGTCTGTACAAATTTATCTTGCATTAGGCTTTCAGTTTTGGAGTGAATTATTTTGTTTTTAAGTACTGATTGCTTAGTCAATCTTGAATCACAGCAGCCAGAAATGGATTTCGTGCTTAAGGGCCAACTATAAGTTTTCCTTTCTTTGTATTCGCTCCTTTCCGTGATTAGTGTGTTTGGCAAACTAGAGCTCAGTACTTCTGGAATAACTCGGCTTTCAAATGTTTCATATTGAGTTAAAAATAAGGGTTTATTACCTATATTTGATTTCTTAATAGCATTCTGACGTTTTATTGTTTTACTAATGGATGTAGAATAACATCTAGCTGAATTTGCTTCTTTACAACCAATTACATGAATTTTATTTGTTGATGTACTTTCTTTATAAATAACTGAATTTGCTTGATTTTTTTTATTGTGATTTGTTAGTTTTAACTTTCTGTTTTTGTTACCATTCAATTCTATTTCCAAGGAACAATTCTCGCCAGAAGCGTTGGATATTCTCGTTAATTTTTTTAATCTTTCAGAGTTCAAAATCAATTTAATTTTGATAGAAGCGTTATACCCTTTACAAATATCGTCATCGCAGTTCTTTCCTTCACCTGAGATTGCAATTTCCCTGGGATTGTCTATATTTTTTCTTTCCCTAACTAATTCATTTTCAAATTTACTTAATTCTTTTAATTTATTAATATTTTGCGAGCGGTTTGTGTAATTTTGGGCCCTTAGATTTAATTGAGATATTTTATTGTTAAAAGAAGCAGAGAATGTTTCATCCATTAAATTGCTGTCATTCTCGTTTATTGTGTTCAATCTGTTTGGTTTACTTCTAAATATATTCCTGGATTTATTATCATATTTAAACATTTCACCACTTACATCATGGAAGTTGGGTAGACTTTCAAGTGAAACTGTGTAGGTATCTATGTTTATTGATGGCGTACAACTATTACTAACCGAACAGCTAGTTCTTGAATCTTGATCTGTCATTTTCACAAATAATTTTTTTTTATTTTTAATGGTTCATTTTTAACAAAGTGATCATTATAAGGGCTCAAAAATTCCCTCACTAACACTTTTCTAACTATCATATGTTAGAATTCTTCTATTGTGCACATGATTTTTATTATTTTTAGGAATTTTATCGAAACTTTTTTTTATAATTATTTGCAATAATGCTAGTAGTGAGCTGGAAGGGAACTTAACATCAATGATTTTAGATGTCAACGCGCCTCAAAGTTAAAAAAAAAAAACTTTTTATTTTTAAACAAAGAAGAGTTTCAGATTATTGTATTGAGTTCTCTTATATGGACAAGGATTAATGTAGCGGCATTTCCAGAATATGAAACTAATAGTTTCAGTTTATGTACTTAAATGTCGTAAAGTGTCATATTAAAAAACAGCAATAACTCACGAGTTCAAGGAAAACAATCTTGCTAATTTTGTTTACTATAACTAAATGAATAATATGTTGGTGTGAAGATATCCTTATTTCTATCTAGACTAAGCGCCCTGAATGTTATTGTCTGTAATTTTTTCTTTGAAACTTAACGGCAGCATCATTTCAAACCCGACATTCACAAATATGACTTAATGTTTTTTCCTGGATAATATTTTTTAAAAAAAAGGCGAAGCGATAGAAATTGTTTGAAGAAGATTTCAAACCACTCAAAACGTATTCTCTGATCTCGCATTTTCTGATCATGTATTTAAGCTTAAGACAGGATGAAAATTGATATGCAAGTAAACAAACTCACAAACGTATAATTAGTGAATCAAGAAACCCACATCTAAGTGGCATTTTACTGGAGTGCTGAACATCATCCTCCCAAATATCTCTGAAAAATGACTTAGCCAGGAAAAGTTTTCCAATACAAAATTATGAATTGTATTAATTATTATATTTGGGTTAACAAGTTTAATTCAAGTTAACAAGTGCGAGTCGAATTCATAAGTGAAATCAAAATATGTACCTCTGATGAAAGTCTGAAACTGGTGAAGGATACAAGAAACGTGTGTGCTTCTTTGGATAAAATCAAAAGATATTACCAGCACTGCGGATTTAACCAGATTATCAAAAATTGTAAACCTACATAACACAGAAAATCGTAGTCCATATTCGAAATTTAGTTACACTAGAAAGTTATGATGCATTCTGAGGATAAAAACAAATTATGTTTTTAGAAACTGCTGGGTGCGTTAAGTTGAATAGACTTAATTTTTATTGCCCGTTTAGAAATTATCATAACATGCGTCGCGCAAATTAAAATAATGGTAGTGTTAACAACTGACTGAATATGTGTCACAAATAGAGATGTTTTCCTTTCTCTATTTATCTTTTAAGACTACTTGGCAGTACATTATGTGTCTCTCAATGATCAACGTCAGTTTAATGGTAAGTGAAAATGTAAAATATTATAACTTCATTATAACTATAACACCAATTTGTCATAAGTTAATTTCATTTCAGGTTTCTTATTTAATAAAAATTACTTCGAGTAAAGTTCATTTCAATCACAATTATGAAAATTTTGACAGAAAATATCTTAAAACAGATAATAAGCATTTAAATTTTGAAATTTACAAAGCTGAAGTGACGGCAATGAAACTGGAACATCTTAAACAATTTTTAAACATTATTAATCCTTCCGTCATATCAGAAAATTCTACATCATCAGTAATTAAAACCTTCACTAAACCAACTACATTTTTTGAAGATAATATAGTTAGTTCATCTGCTTCTCAATATATTTTACCAAATTTTAATGTTTCTTTTAATCATTCAAAGATCACAAGCGATAATTCAGGTAGGTAACAAGTTTCCTGTATTTCTTTCCCTAATCAGCATAAGTTAGACTTATTACTTTGATAGTAAGGATGTTATCTGTTTAATGTATTATACGTTTTGGCCAAATTTGTAGTCAAAGAATATAGGAAGGCGAAAGCGTGTCTAGCTAAAGTTCTGAGGATTTTAATTGGTATTTTACCTGTAAAGCTAATATGTATTGTGGTACCGGGTTTGATTCCCGGTCTTAGGCCTTGGATTTTATTTAATGGTTGATAAAAAAAATTTAGTAAAGTATGTTTGCTAGTCGCCTCCGTCCACGACACCTAATTGGTAGTTGGACGTAAAGCCCGCCTGAAAAAATAGGCAATTACTTTTTTCTAATTGGTACTTTTTTGGTAAAAAGGAATTATTTAGATCTACGTGCTAATAAGAATGGGATTGATACGTATTAGTGCTAGCCTTAATCCATACCTCCTTTGTGGCAATCGGATTGAGGGTTCGATTCCGGCAAGGGTTCCAAAGTGTAAGACCTTTAAGGCTTATGGCTTGATGGTTATCGGAAGGTTTTCTTTTTATTGGGCCGAGTATTAATGATAACGAAGCTGTTGCAAGAGTGTAGGTGAAAAAGATAAACCGATATACATTTTGGCTTACGCGTCAAAAAAACATAACATTTTGTAAGATATCAGTGACCTGATTAATACTGGGAAGATGTTCTTAGCTTGTTAGACAAATTCTATTTTTTACAAGTGTTAGTTTGAACTTTGAGATTTTTCCTTTAATACAGTTTATTGAGAATCGAAAGTTCTGATTTATTGGTGCTGCTAAATTTGTAGAGTTGCTAAGTTAATAACCGTATCTAAAGACGAATTATATAATAACCCAATAATTATTTGGAATCCCATTTGATGCCAACTATTATTTTTAAAGTTTGAAGCAAAGGCTGATGCTAGGGACATCATATGCAGGAGCTAAAATTTGGCTCTACCGAAGGTTGTAATGTACAAAATTTTATATAAAATTGAATGATTTATATTAATAAAATTTCAATAGTTGCTATTTCAAGAAACGTTGATATTCCTGGTAGTAGATGTGAAAAAAAATCTTTTGACGGACAAAACAATTTAAAATTGAACTTCTTATAATTGCTAGCATTTTATAATTTAAATTACTTGCCATTCATGTGTTAGAAAGAACAACAATGGCCTATAATTCAAGCAGGCCGAAGAAGGTGCAATCAAAACCATTAATGGAAGTTTATCAACCTGGAAATGATAAGAATGGAAAAATTGCCAAAACAATAACTAGAAACATTATAGATTCTCTTCCAATTTCCTCACTGAGACACAGAGATTATCAATATCAGTCTCCAGAACCTCCAGGAAGAGTTTTCATTCATGCAAGTAACAACGTTTGTTTATTTTAAAAATACTTGTTTAGTTTCATTGTGCTGCAGTCTCTCTCTATTAATATTTAATAAGAAACTTTTATTCAGCCAAATGGAAGAAAAATTTTCACCAATTTTGGTAATTATTTTTTTATTTTTTGTCAAGCTTTCGAGCTAGGGAACCAGGCCACTTCACGGCTGTAGAACGTATTTTACAGTAACAGATTATAATTTCTATTAATTTGTCGTAACAAAATTTGTATGAAAGAAAATTTATTTTTTTCAAATTAAGTATATTATTATGTGACTGTAAAATATGTTCCACAGCCTGGATTAATAAGAATAGAGATAAAAAATTATCTATTTCTTAATTAGGTTGCACTGACGGAAAATATTCAATAATTTCCTTGTTATGTAATTATCTGACGTCTGTAATTTTCATTTTTAGTTGATTAATAATTTTATTTGCTACAGGTATTTAGAGGACCAAACGAAGAATATTTAAAAGAGAATGGAAACAAAAAGTATTTTGCCCCATGGGGCTATTATGTAAAACAGCCAGTGTAAATTCAATAAACTTACTTATAATCTGTAACATACATTTTACAGAATTCTAACAGAATGTGGCCGATTAAGTGTTCGGACATTATGTGTATGAAGTAGATGTGGGTTGATAAAGGAGATTGAATAATGCCTTTGTCTGTCACAGCACACTTCACTAAAATAAAATGATGGATCTCTAAAATATGGGGTTTTTATTAGCCTTTTCCTTAGATTTATTATTTTGAGAAAATTAAGGTAAGTATATTTAAAATGATTGAGTTATTCTTCTACACCAGAGGTTCCTTTATTTTGATCCCTAACGCCTGGTAGTTCAGATATCAACCGTGTTGGTTAAGGAAATATATGACTAAAAAAATGAAGTGCCTATGTTATATCCAAATATGGGATTGTATTAAATTTATTGAAAACTTTCCTTACGTCATCAGTAGAAATACAATCTAGGTTTTAGTGCTGTCAAATATTTTTTCACCACTAGAGAAACCTTTTATATATCACCCTGACAGGGATACCCTAAGTTTAAACTAATTAATTAAATTCTAATGGTTTAAATATGAATCATCCCAGACGGAGATACCCTGTCTTAAAACATGAGAATTGTGTTCAAGGTTCTAAAAATGGAAATTTTGTATCATACCAGCCGGAGATACCCTATCTAACATAAAAATTGTGTTCAAGGTTCTAAAAGAGGAAATATTGTACAATATCATCCTGACGGAAAGTCCCCTATCTTAAATAAAAAAAATATGTTTAAGGTTGTGAATATAGTGTTAATGACATTTAATTCAACTTATTGCTGAATTCGTATGGTGTACTCAGCTCAGGTACCCGTGGGATCGCTACACCCCAGGTGATTGCATGCGACAATCACCTCTTGCGGGAATCAACCCTAACTTAAAATCTAAAAAAATGTTCTCATTGTTCTAAAAGTGGGAGTGTTGAATCATCCTAACGGAGATACTCCAACATGGAATCTAAATAATGTGCTTAAAGTTCTAATTTCCCAATTAACGCCCAAATTTCTTCCTTCACTACTGTGATGGCCACGAAGAGGTAGCAGGGACTAGATGTTAGTTTACTACTACCTAAATTGGTACTCTAAGTGAGGCTTACAGAGCACTCGTTTAGCATCTTGGGTGATTTCACTGACTATATCTCTGTTAAAACCTTATTTTCAATAGATCACCGCTCCAATTTCGGCTTTTAGAAATTTTATCTTAGTGAGATAATTACTTTGGGCCATCGTGCGAAAAGTCACAAATGACTAATCATTGCTGGGCAAAGCTGTGTCCTTAATTTATCTATCGATCTTTCAAGAATCCTGGAATGATTCAAAAATTTTATTTCTCAATACATTTTTTTGATTTTACTCTCTTTTTATTCATTTCCATAATTTCCGTTTGTTGATTGCTATAGTACATAGCAGCTCTTGCGGTTAGAGTTCATTCAGCTAAGTTTAATTGTCAAGTGGGTTTGATTCAGATCAGTGGATTTTAACTTTACAGCGAACAATGTGGACGACACAACAGTTGAAAGGACAAACCAATTTTTCAAAATTGGTATCACTCACTTAATTTTTCTTTTTTATTGTTCTAAGAGAGAAAAAACTTTTTGATACCCTAGTTGTAAGCAATGGTATCAATGCTCTGGCTTCCCTCATCAAAGACTTCGACAACCAGCAGCAACTCCTTGAAGTGTATGGCTATAGAATACTATCCATGGTACACAACTCCACAATTCCTGTCCTTCTACTTCCACCTTCTCCAAGTTAAGGCTAATATGATTACTCAATTTAGAAACATAGAACATAAATTAATATTTATACAGCCATATATCAATAATTAATGTTGATATACATGTGAAAAAACATTTAAGCAGAAGAATCAAGACTTAGTGGTAACCTTTGGTTTGTCAAATTATGAGGCACTAATGAATTGCAATGTGGCCATGAAGCACCACTATGTAGTAAATTGTCATATTAAGATTCCAATAATATAAATGATTGCTCCATTAATTAATCGCCAAGAAAAAATAACCAAATCTAAATCCAATCAGCAACATTCGAGGATGAGACATAATATATGTTCATGCATTAATAATAGTGGTAAATTTTAATTAATGTTTAGGTTTAACATAGAAACATACCAATTCTTTTATAAAATGTTTCAATGAACTTAGAACCTTGGATGTTTCATTGATTGCTCCAAGACACATGAACTGCGTCGACATGTGCTAGTTAAACATTTATTGGAGAAAAGGGAATAAATGCACTGTTAATTTAATATTAGTAAAAATGTAAGGAAGAGAGAGTAAAAAAAAATAAAATACATGACTTCATTAGGAAGGTTCCAAAAATAAAAAATTTAAAGTTCAGTTCAATATTTTTTCAATGTAAAAACAGAGAACATTTATTTATTTACTAGGAAATTTGGACACGTCATTATCATACAAGAAAACCAAACAGGATTCGCAGATAATCTAATTCTTTCTTGAGCATATATATAAATATTTATATTAATGTAGTATTTTGGACCCATTACATGTGCATCAATCAGGTATTTAGCATAATTATTAGTTCTGCCTAATTATCTGTTTAAAAAAAAAGAAGCCAATTTTCTATAATTAAATGTTGCCTCTGATAAAGCCTTAAATGATTTACTTTTCAGTATCGATTTTTATTATATTTTTAATAGTTTAAAAAATATATATAAATAAATTTAACGAATGAATAATACATACCTTTTTATTCAGAGGCATTTTTCTTTTAAAGTATGTGGGTGGCTCTTGGTATTTTTTATTTTATTTTTTTACATTCCGTGTTGGGACGTTAATAATCAGTGTTGTACAAATTTTTAGCTAAAACAAGGTTTAAAATAGGAGTGTTATAGATTAATTTATAATTGAATAAAGGTAACTTTTAATTTTCCTTTGTCCAGTATATAAGTTAAATCTAGAGGGTCAAACTACAATCACTTTCCAGCAGAAATACAGTATGTTTGTGATAATATAAAGCAGTTAATAATTATTGGTTAATGAAGTAATATATTTTTGTTTAAAGGCCAATAATTATTTTATGCAAAATCACAGATAAAGTGTGGATTTTCCATATTTATTACAATAAACATAATTCAAATGAAATAACTACACATTAACAATTAAATAATATACTTAATTAAAATTGATAATTTAATTCATATTAAACATCATCATGTTAACAAGCAAATCATTTAATGTAATGCAAATGTCTTAGGTTATGTTCTCTGGAAAAATAGTTAAAATTATACGTTAATATATCACTTAATACTTGTTACACAGCCTCAAAAGTATTTTAAAGGAATAAATCAACAAAGAATGTTTATTTACAAGTTAAATTAATGAAGCTTGAAGATAATAATATTTTCAATATTATTTATTTGTATATAGTTTTCATTTCTTTTCTTTTTCTTTCTTTTTTTTGTAGGAAAGAGGAGGAAAGGGTAAATATTAATTAACTATTGATCTGAATATCAATAGAATTTAGTGGAATTTTTTTTATTAAATCCAGTCTTTAGATTAATTTAAGGCATTATTTTGCAGTGATAGTTAATCAATAAATTTTATTTATTTTTTGTATGTTCTACTCGGCTTTCGTTGTAACCATGATCGATTCACTTATGCATTTTTTTTGTGTGTAAAATTAATTATAGCAACAGGAGTATAAAAAACTGTTATTTTACAATTTTGTATGATTCGTTCATTAATAAGCTATTCATTTTTATACAATCAACTACAAGAGGAAAACTTTTCTTTAATAGAATATTATCGCAAAAATTCAGTATCATTTTGAATAATTTTTTATTTATATTTCTTTTAAAAATAAAACGATTTTTTTTTTTATACATTTAATTTAAAAGAATTAAGGTATTTAGGGATGAATTTACTATTAATGAGCAGAGTTTTATTTTATATCCCAATAAATGGTAGGAAAATACATTTTGTGAATAAATAAATATATTTTATATTCCTGTCTATTGGTTTTTAAAAACTTAGGAACTGCTTTAAACATTTTATCAAATTTTTACTTAACTAAAAAAAAAAATGTATATGAAAGTAACAATGAAGCTAATGGTTAAAAATAAGAACATTAAAACATTATTGAAAACTACAATAATTTAATTTTCTTTTTTCTTTTTTTTTACAGCTTGTAAAATTTAGTCCATTTACAAGTACATAGATTATAAATAGGGTTCAAATTTAATACAGTCTTCTTAAACGCTTTTATGGGTTACCAGAGAACATTGTAACATGAAGTGGGAACATTAAAATATATATATATATATTTTTTTTTGTTTGTTTGTTCTTTGTACAACACTGAAGGTTATTGATAGTTTTTTTCGATTTTAAATTCTGTGTGACGATACCACAAAAAGAAAAACAAAATAAAACTGAAACATCGTCCTTTGATAAGATTATTATTGTACTATTGAGCTCAAATTACTTCAAGTCTGGCTCAACAACCCATTCTAAATAGATATTCAATATTAAACATAACATATAATACACCAAGGCACTCTATCTAATCGTCAATATATTCACTACACAATAACAATATCTTTTTGCATCCCCAGTAATTAATAATATATGTATATAAATAAAGTATATACAGATATTATATTGTACCGTCCATTCACTTAGCGTATATTGATTTTCAATTTAATTATACATTGATTGTTAATTCCCGAATATTTATACAAAAAGTTAATACTATTGTTTAATTACATTAATAAATATTTAGTTCATCACGTTTATTAAAAAAAGAGTAAAGTCTGTGGAAGACAAAAACATAAACAACGCTTAATTTATATCATTTTTTTTTGTAAAACAATAGAATTAAATAAAAAAAAAGTACTGAAAATTCTATAAAGGTTTACACAACTATACATATATAAATATATATACATCCAGCCAATAAAAATTATTGTAAATAAAAATATTTAAAAAATAAAAATAACATTTTAAAGGAAGCTCATTGTTACAGGTTCAAAAGAGGAAAACGTTCATTAGGTATAAATTCATGTCAAACATTACTTTCTTCAAATTTAACTTCTCTAGGTTTGCGGATACTGCTTTTAGCAGGAGTTACTGCAGAAGTAACAGGAAGTAAATTACCGACCGATGGTAAGGCTGAGGGAAATGGTGAACTCTCCAAAAATTGATTCGCTGTGACCGGTGGCCACCATTCATGTTGGGTAATTTGTAACGGTGATTCATCTAAAGTAATCAAAAGTAATTGTGGAAATAATCAGAAAAATTATAATTATAAAAATATTACACCTGCTTAGGTATTCTTTCCATGACTCTAGTGTTGTTACCTATTATAAAATAATAATAACAATAATTTTCTCTTTAATACTTACTATCTGAAAACAAAAGAGAATCAGTTTTCTCTCCAACTTGTTTACGCCATGCTACCGATTTAACATGACCTTTGGTACTTGTATTTACAGCATCTACAGATAATGACCTGGACATGACTCTACGAAAATGTTCGCATCCAGTAGGAGTCATATCTTTTCCTCCGTAGGCACCACTTAAGCCTACAGCTTCGTTTAACCAATAAAGTTTCTGCGTTATATCTTTACCTGTAAAAGGAAATTTTAAATAATATGTATGAATTTTGGATTTTTGTGGTGAGTACCAAATTTTGAGACTGACGGTAAAAGAAAATGATTCATTATTCTATTAGTTTTTGTACTTAGGCTAAGTCCAAAACCTACGCCAGCCTTCTGAGCCTATGTAGCAAACAATTACCCAAAGAAAAAATTAACAGTTGCTAAGCCGAGTCCAATCCAAATATTCAGTTACGGACTTAAGTCTCCTAAGATTTGAGTTCTTTAATCCTGAAAACCATTTATGTTACTATGATCCCCTAAAGTTACATGTAATGCGAAGATAACTAAAAAAATTCCAATATTCAAACAATTTTAAAATTAATTATCATACAGAATTCATGCAGGAGAATTTTAATAGATGTTTTAGCTCTTGATACTCTACTCTTTTACGATAAAAAAATGTTCCCGTATTTCTTTTCCTTTTATATTGTAATAAATAAAAATAAAGGTGCGTTAAAACTTGGCGCCACCCAATGTGCCGGCAATTGGGCAACCTTCTCTTTAAATGCAGACATCATGGTACTATCAAATAAGGGTTTTTGAGACTTTTAGTAAGTGAAAATTGTATGAACTACATTAAAAATAAGAGAAACAGGTATTGCTGTAGAGTTTAAACATGAAAATTATACCAAAGTCGAGTAAAAGATAAATTTTATTCCCTAACATTCACACTTCAAATATCAGAACAAATTAAGGGTTCCACATTAATATGAGATGAAATTACCTATTAAATTAGACAGTACAATTTTTAACGTAGGTCTGTGCCTAAGAACTCTTGCTAGTCTCAATTTAGGCCAACATAAATATAAGCTTTCTTCTTCTGCCGTAATAGTTACCTAGAAATGTAATGAATAAAATGTCAGAAATTATTTTAAAATGATTTATTTAGGATAAATCAATTTCACGATAGATAATTTGGAAATTCATAAATGGAAACAGAAGAAACAAATAATCATAATTACCTGAAACAGTTCGTCACTTGTAACGTGACCTGCTTCCCATTCCGGGGAATCAATAAACTGATAAGATGATATGTAATGAAGATGAATACTATCACATGTTACTTTTAGTCTAAAAAGGTAGGGAAAACAACGGTTACTACAGTACTTCTACAATTATACTACTACTTAACAAAATAGCTTAGGTTAAACGCGAGTATGCAATTAGAATTCTAATTTATTAGAACGGTCCCTTTCAAGAGAGAGGATTTTCGCGTATCTTTTGGAACTATTTCATCCCCCCGAAAAAGAGCTCTTTTATTACCTTAAAATGAAATCCCTGTTTTTCTAAATATCTGTCAAATGTAAACAACTTACCCGAAGTACAAAAGCCAGGTGCAAGAAGATGAACACTGCACCTACTGTACTGCAATGATAAAAATAATCTTCTTTTTTTTGGTAATTTTTCCTACTTTGTTTGAAATGCCCCCTCCCCCAGTCAAAAAATGGTTATATCATTAATTGTCTGTGTAGAAACAAAATAAATTAAAAATGAGAAATTCATTTCCAATTAATCTCGAACTTTATGTCAATTAAGAACTATAATGAATTATAAGTAGATTTCTTGAAAAAATTTTACTTAAGTTCTTTTTTCCGTGGTTTTATTTAAACTTTTTTAGGCCGATTTTACTTATTATTTACACTGTAACTATTTAAAAAAATTGTCTTTTTAGGGGCGAGGGTGAATTTTGGAAACCAATAATTTAATAACCCCTTTTATCAAGCTAGAACAAACTATGGGTAATCTATCTCCTTTGAACACTGTTAAGTTGTAAATGTGGTTTAAAAATTCTCTCGTTTATACAGTTATATCGATTAGATCTTAAAATTGTAGAATGAGAAAGGTTTGGGTTTCTGGTCAAAATTGTTTATCTCTTATTTTTATTTTAATTAATTTTTTATGTATGACTGCAGCATTCAAAAAAGGTAAAAGAAAGGAAGATAATAATAAATAGAAAAGTACACTTCAGGAATATTCTAATTGTCAACAGAAAGTTTTAGATAGTCTTCTTTATAAAATAAATAAATATCGATTCACTTACTTTCCTTTTAATAATATAGATAATCGTTCATCAGCGTTGGTCACCTCTTCTACGGCATATGCATCGCCTGGATCTAACAACAAAACACTAGCTTCTCTAGTAAGCTCTTTAAAATGCTTTTTTGACACTTTTAATGGGCTGAACATTCTAACATAAAGCTCTGTAAGCTCTGGTGAAAGTGAAGGAGGTGTAAGTCGTACAAATAATGCAAATGTGTGCACTAAATTTAGGAGACCCAATACTGTTGACCAAATAACTATATCTCCTGAGCAGAAATACACTCCTGACCACACTGCTTGAACAAAGAATCCAGCAGTGAGCAATGACCTAAAATGCAAAATAAACATTTAAATGTTTATTGATGTTATTTGATGCTACCTTAAAATAGTTAAAGTAGTTGGATGGAAACAAAAATTTAAATGAAAGAAAGATGAATTGCTTAGAGGTTGTTTCTTAAAATATCTCCTTCTACTAAGAATTGTACTCATGTCCTCGATATCGACTTTCAGTCAAATAAAACCATGAATTAAAAAAAATGTAAATGTTTTTTAAAAAAAATGTCTAAATGCATATAAACTTTGAGCATATTACTACATATGTAAAAAAAAAAATAATCTATAATCAAAAGATTGTAGAAATTTAAGTAACAAAATTCCTAAAATTGTTCTTATTATGTTATAATTGTGTTTTATTCTTCTTCTTAGGTTGTGCAAGGACAGTCTAAAGGAAACATAAGAGAGTCCCAACTAAAAATAGTTAGGCTCACCTAACCGAAAGCTTTAGAAAAATATAACTCATCCATAACACAAACGAAAAATTTCATTATTTCCCAACAATACTAACAAAATATATACATAAGTATATGCACAGTCATGCAAAATTAAAAAATTAAAAATTTTCATTCAACTGAACTAAGTAGACTAACATTAAGTTACATTTTGCTGTAACAAATTAATGAAGATAAATAAGTAACTCTTGCTATAAATCATAATTACCACAACTTCTTTTTTTATCATAATCTTAATTTTCGTCAAATCTTTGAATTTCACTCTATTTCAACAGCGACTTATTATGTATGTACCTAATTCGCTGCAAAGCATGTTCATGGAAATTTGAGGGATGGAATTCTTTCCCTTAAGAGTTGTGAAAGAGACCTCATTCCTTTCTTTATACGTTTTATTTTGGTCTGAATGTGTTTTTTATTTTCATTTTTTATACCCCTAAAGGTAAAAAATTTTAAAAGGTTTTGTTCGGATGTCAATTATAGATTAGTAGCTTACAATTCAATTTCGTTGTTTATCTTATGCCTCTATTATTTAACTTTATGAAATCACAATTTTTTTTTTTTTTGAAAATAATATTTTCTTAATTCTCAACCTTTTTAGTCACTACTGAGTGAGATTACGAGTTTGTAAATCGTGGAATTTGATATAATACACTTTAATATTCTTCCTTGCAAAAACGTTCTAATATTTTGCCACATAAACAACTGAGAAGTCTTGCTGAGTATTTCTAAAGTAATGGAAGACTAATAATGTATTACTGTTATTGTTATATTACTACTATGAAAGCGCAGTAAACACAAAAATAAATTCAAAAGAATTTACTATAAGATTCTTTTCCAAAACTCGAAGAGGATAAATTTAAAAAGAAATGCGATTTACATTTCTATTCAACAACTCCCAGCTATTGTATTTAAATGTTAAGTTCATGCTTTGTAAACCTGTTAGGTGAAAAGATTAACTAATAATTTGAATATACATATGTATGTTAAGACGATTCACTTTATAAATGTAATGAAAGTAACTAAAATAAATGAATATTCACTTGCACGATTATTGTTTTATTAAATGAGTGAAATTAGAAAAAACTTCTTAGAATAAAATTGCTTATCTACTGAAATTTTTTTCATGAACTTATCTTTCATAAATTCTCAAAAAATATACATATATATATAATTCATTTCATCCGACTATCGAAAGAGAAAAAAAACAACCAAAAACATACCTAAGTATAATAATTCCTTGCTTATAACTCCTTGGCACTAAGAAAGCAGCTGCGAAGAAAAAATTTGATAACTGGAAAAGATTATGTTGAGCAGGTTCCCATACACCACAAGACTGCGGTGGAATAGTATTTTCAGGCGAGTATGTTGAATTAACGTCCAAAAATAAATTTGTACAATTTTCCTCCAATAACAGGCTACAATTCTCCATGGTGCAATCGCACACTCTGTTTCCCACCCATAGCACTTACACCTGACTATCCTGGAAATAAAAAATAATAATTAAGCTTCTAAAAATTGATATACAAAGAATATGTATCTGACTAGTCACTGCTGTAGTTGTGTTTCATTATCAATATAAGATAATAATGTAGTTTTCACTATAGATGAGTACATTTACAGCAGCATGTAAATTACAAGATGAAAATGCTAAGTTGAAGGCAACAGTTCGATACTAATAATACGATCCTCAAAAACAATTTGTGAAATTCAAAGAATTAAGATTAAATTTATGTTATTATTTATATTATATAATTATGTTTGTGTTACTTACCTCATGTCCAATCATGTAACATATTTATTAAAGCCAGTTTTTATTAAAACGAATATATCTTTTCCAACCATTCAATTTAAGCATATCTATCTAATCTGAAATTGTTAGAATCATAATTATATTAAAAAAAATATATACAATTTTTTAACAAATATTTCAAACTTAAGCTAAGAAAACATAAATGAAGGTGAATTAACCAACGGTTATCCTTTTCATAATGAATACATGACAAGATAATATAGGTCACTTAACTATCTGGTATTATCTTTACTACTTACATTTATTTAAGTCTGAGACCAATACTTATAATCAAAACCTTTTTTATTCTATATAAATACTTACGACGAATACTTAAGAATAACGTTGGAGATGGATAATAACAAAGGGTTAGCCATTGAAATGTGAACTTGCCCCTCCCAAGTGGGCAAAAATCAATAATCACTCCCATACAATCACCACTATTTATTGCACCATAGTAAGAAGCTGTAGCTTTTTATTATTATTTTTTTAAGTGCAATAAGGGCTTAAAGCATGAATATTAATTAATATTGAGGGGTTATACGTTGAACGTGTAATATACTGTGGTTAACAAATCGAAAAAGAAGTTTTCCAGCAATTTGCTGAGCAATAATTGTAACTTTACATAATCTTCCAAGAAGTTAATAAATTTACTTAAACTTCAACATAATACTTCTGATCTGATTTTCTTTTTGTCTTCAAAATAATTTGAATACCTTAGGAAGGACAAATGAAGGAAAAAATAATAGATTTTTCTTTTATTAAAATGTATTAGTAAATATCATGAAAGACAATTTGATACAAATTTCATAACAACTTCAAAGTGATGCTATTAGCTATCAACTACTTCACAGCTATGATATTTCGATGATGATTCTAACCACGATTCCACTTCATTGCTTGAAGCTAAATCTTCATTTGAAGGCATTTCACTCATTGGTACATGTTCTATTACCCTCCCATTTGGTACTACAGGAACGTTTTTTTCTTTACATAAATGTTCTCTGCTGTTATACACTAAAAAAAATATATTCATTAAATTTACAACGAACGTGAGTAAATATATAAAGTTTACAAATAAAGTGAAGCTTATTATTTCTGGCAGGCTTTAAGTCCTACTAACGATACCTAAGTCGTGGGCAGAGGCGAATACCTTACGTTCTTTACTATAAAATTAAACTTGGAGCTATGAGCATAAATGTTCAATGATTAAATAGATTTTAAAAGAGATTATACCAAAAATAAATTAAAAAATCTATGGAACTTGTTTTGCAACAAAATCTGCGATCCTAGGTATATGAATACAATGTTTTTTATCCTCTTAACAAAGAGATGTATGACTATTATTTTTTTCATACTCAAGATATTATTAAAGGTTGACGTGGGCACGTCAACATAATTTTGTTTGATTTCACTTACATAAAAAAAAAAAAATTGAAATTCTAAGCAATAATGATCCCCTAATTGAATCAAACCGGAAAATGGATTGCTAGACAAACAGGGCAATCACTTTCATAGCTTTTTTTAAAAATGTTTTCTACGTGTGGGTAGAATTAGTTAAAATCATACTTTTAGCAATTAAAAAAACTTTCAATTGATGAGTTAACTATACAAAGTAACAGGAATATTTATTCATGTCCTTAACAAATAAGAAAAATAAATCTTAGAATATCATCTCATTTCTTTTAATGTAATACTTAATTCAGTACTTTCAATAATACTGACCCAGAAGAGATAAATTATATTGCTCGTCCGTGAGACGAGACTTTCTTAAGTCTTGATGAAAACTTGTAAATCGTACAAACCCCATACTTATAAGGATTGTATACAAGTACATATAAAGAGATTGAAAAATCTCAAAAATAATTCACAGAAAGTGAAGTTATTCTATCAACTTTATTTTCGAAAAACATTTAACTTAAAAATTTGAGATTCGGTCGTTATTCTTGTGCTCTCCTTTGTTCAGTTCTAATTGTCAGGGTTTCTAAAAAATAAAGGAGCATATATTGTTGCTCTTAAAAATATATATTCTGTTAATAGCAGAACTATATGTAATGATAATTGCAGTTGAGTGTAAGCTTAGCTCTCCCTGAGTCTGCAAATATAATTTTCTCAGATAATTATTCAAAATATAGTAACTCAAATAAAAATCCTTATAATTCCTTGAGTAGTCTGAAAAATGGGCAGTATTACTTAACTTTACACAACAATAATTAAGATAGTGAACTACTCATAAAAAACAGTTATTCAGTAATTTTATAAAATAGTAAGAGTAATAGTATTTTAAGGTCATCAGAATGAAGATTGTTGAATAGTTCCTATGAATGTTATTACGAGTTGCTTTGAGATCAGATTTTAAGCGTTGTACCCCCCCCCCCCCAGAATTATTGAATTATCTACAAAACTAGAGTTTCAATTCAATTAGAAAAGGAAAAAAATGTAAGTATGGCAAACAAAAAAGTGGTTTAACAAAACTTATGAAGAAGTGCATTGCCATGCTTTGACTTTGCTTAGTGTAAGACAACGAAGAATTGACTTTGCTTAACAAAATTGTTGATTATTCGTCGAAAAAACTTCTTCACTTAATAATTTGCTAGAGCGTAATAAATGTTGATGGCTCTTAGATTTTCTCTTCCTGGGAGCTAAAACTCTCTATAATGAGAGTAAACAGTCCGGAGGCCGGCAGTGAAAGAAAAAAGTTTCGGGTACCAATGTTCCCAGATTGTATTTTTTTTCTTTTAAAAAAAGGACGGTTGAAAATCCTAAACCTGTTAGAAGAAAAACTAACATATTCCACTTACAATCCAATTTGAAGAAAACAACAATTAGCACTGCAAAAGTAAAAGTAATTTGAACGTTTTGAGACTTTCAAATATCTATCAACTGAGAAAAATATTAACGATGGACCACTAAAGCACAAGCGTTTGTGAGAAAATGGAGGGACTTGCAAAAGTGGACCTCATAATGTTAACTTGTCTATTGAGTTATCATGATAGATTACCAATAAATAAATAATAGCACAATTTATTTAAAGCCAGAATTTCGTGATTAAAATATAACTGAAATTATGATTTACTATTCAGTCAACTAGCTAACTTATTTACTACTATTCTTACATTACACTAATTCTTACCACTACACATTTTTTCCTAAGCATAAAGTATGATAATTTTGTGTTTAACCTAATTCTAAATTAATTAATACCTGATTCAGGAGAATTAGGTAACGACCCAGATAATACTGTAGTGTGTTTTTTAATTGCTTTGAATGTTGGACTTTTATGATCTCCTGCTGAAGTCAAAGATGAAGTAATACTGGGTAATCTGATATCTAAATGGTAACCTTTTTCAGTAACTATCTGCAAATCAATATATAATAAATATTGTATAAACTTTTCTACAGTTTTCACAAAGAGTTCCTAAGATATAGACAACCTTTATACAACTGCCCTACCGGACAGTTTTAATTCACAAATTTATAGAAATAAGTCTCACTTCACAGCTGACAAATGTTCCTTAAACATGATTTACGCACAATTAATACAAAATAAATAAAGAAAAAGAAGGAAAAAAATAAGTTATTTACATATTAGCCGTTTCCAATTTTTCAAGATCCGAATAGAAAAGACATTATTTAAAAACATTATTACCTGCTGTCGTTAGAAAGGGAACATCTACTTTATTATTTACTTACTTTATTATTCATAGCATAAAGTTTTGTTGTTATATCTCGAGCTATTAAAATTGACATTACAGTAGCCAAATATGTTTCTTTTGCAAATAAATATTCAAGAGAAGTCCTCTGCCAATAGAGATATCTGCAGGATGTTGCAGCAACTATGGACACCTGACGAAATAAATTATATTTTAATTAATTTTTAAATAAATCAAATTTGATGTCTTAAAGCATCTTACCTTAAATTTATCATCCATATTAGCTCTACTTTCAAATTCGGGTGAATCTAAAAATTCACAAGCCAATATAGGATGTAGGAAATGACTATCACAAAGAACATTTAATTTTCCAGAAAGAAGTAATGCTAATCTATCAGTTCTTGTTAGATTTTGTAGTGCATATGCCTCTCCGGCATGTAATGACATTATCTGAGCCATTTCATTTCCAATCAGTTTTTTAAATTGAATCCTAGAAACCTATTTAAAAAGAAAAAAAAGAATATTACATACATCAATAATGTCATTTTTTGTTAAGATTATGCTGGTGAATATTAAGATAAGAATTAAAATACACAAAAAAATACCTTAAATGGTGCGAAAAGTGTATGATACGCTTCTTCAAGTTCAGGATCAAATTTGACTGGTCTTAATTGATACAAAAGAAATACCAATTGACATAAATTAATGAATGTATAACTAAGATTCCAGAAAAATATATCAGGGGCACAAACAACAATCCATGCCCAAGCTGTGAATATGAAGAATCCTAAAAAGTAGAAGTGTAGTTTTAAAACATATTTTATCGTTAAGTAAAGAGATTCCTTAAATAATTGAAAATTGACCTAATACTAGAGCTCCATGCATAAAAATAATTCCTTTCTTAGTTGAGGGCACAGAATAAGAAATTAAAAAACAGGCGTTTGCTAACTGAAACATTAGATGTTGAGGTGATCTCCAGTTTTCACACCAACCAAGGCTTCCTAAAACAATATTGCCTGAATTTATAAAACAAAAATCGATTGTAAACAAATTTGTGAAACTAATTTCTAATTACTTCTGTAAGATATCATTAACTCAGAAAATCAAAATGTAAACGCTTTTTAAGGCCTAAGATAATTTAAATTGGATTATAAATGTATTTAGTGATAGAAGTATTGTGAACTTGGACAAGTAACTAAATTGTAGGTGCTTATCAAATTAAGAACATCCATCCCTATAACGAGAACCATTTACACTCTAACAATTTTTCTTACTCTGTTTATCTTATCTTGAAAAAGCAACCAAAAGTGCAAGCCTCACAACTGGAGTAAACTTCTTAAGATATCTAATTTACTAGATATACTAAAGCATACAATAATCGGAGTTGGAATATCTACAATTCATTTTTAAAACAACTGCCTCATCAATAGATAATAAAACTAGTTAAGTTTACACTAGGAAGTTAGTGTAAATGCTGTACTATTATAATGACAGTTCTGAACTAACCTGTTCCCAAATGAGTACTGGAATTGAAAAACCTTTCTTGCTCAGTTGTATTGATGTCAGCGAGTATTTGATCAATTTTTGCACTTCGAAGCTGTAGCCCAGTACCTTCCGACATTGTTCTCTATAAGTTAGTCAAAAATCAGATATCTCAATTAGAAACTTGATAACTTGGAACTGTTAATCTTCAGAAAACTAAGTTTGGTCTTTAAAATCTCCCCCAAAAAAGAGAATGGGACTACTTAAAAATTGTATTACGGACAGAAAATAATGCCATTTTACTTGCATTTTTAGGAAATAACTCAGTTAACTTGGGCATTAGCACAGACCTCACAATGTGAAAATGAAAACAATTATATTGATTTTCTAAATGCGTTCAGTTTTTAGAAGCATCCAAGAGATGGCATTTGTGTTACATTATTGCATTGCTAGCTGACATGTTAAAATATAAGCTACACATTTTTATTTTTGAAAATTTAAATCACAAAGATAATGTATAGGATAGGGTAAAAAATGCTACTGAAACATTATGTATAGTTTTAATAACGAAGTTGATATTCTAAGGCTGATAACGTTGCAGACTTTTCATTGCACAGCCGGTGGTCGGGTGGAGTTCTCTTGTACAAATATTATTTCTTACTTTTAATTAATTTTAAAATAATGTTCTTTTATTAAGTGTATCCATTTATTAAATCAATTTAGATTACTGAGATTAACTAATGCTATTTTATTGACTCCGGCTACAATCCTATCACAAATATTGACAGATCAAAATAATCATCCATGTGTTCTAGGAGATTATAAACAGTTACACTAAATAAAACGAACTATGAAAGTCAATTTGAACCTCCATCTCTTAAACCACGTATACAATGGTAAAAAATAGGAATGAAGGCTTCTTGTGGTTATTATAAAATCTCTTTGAGGAGACAAGATTACTGTATTATCAAATATGTAGTAAAAATTTGGGTATGGTAAATACGGCAAAAATAGATGGCTTTTTGAGGCACAGAAGAGCTCATGAACCTCATGCCTCAGGATAGATAGTTGAATTTTGTAGGATAGTTTTCTATGAGTTTTATTCCTAAGTGATTTGTAGTCAATCGTAAGTAAATAGTGCGTATATCTGTGAAATTAGGTGTCCTCTTATGATCGGAGCAGAATGTTGGCAAGTAGAAGGGTTTGTCAGGAGATATAAAGCCATAGTTTTGAGAGAAAGAATATTATTGAGAGAATGTCCACAAGGATAGGAAGTTCAGCACCATCACTGCTGGTGTTTCTGAACCAGCGGCCGATGAACGTGGACCAAGAGTCTGCAGAAATGCATTTCGGGATATGATTTATCTGGAGAAAAGTATTACTTACTTGTTGTTTTGGTAATGAGAGCAATATTCCATGTACAAGTTCGTCTAGTTCGATTCTATGACTCGTAGCGTTCCAAAGCAGAATAGCCAAAGGATTGTTTAAACAGTTCATTTTGTAAGGCTATGAAGAAGTTCACAAATCAGTTGTTCAAAAATTTAATGAGAGGGGCGAAAAGAGATTCCATTTTGTTAAGTGAAAAGAAGGTTCTCTTTTCTGGCTCTCTTTCCACTCTTTGAAACTGCAGTGATAAGCACACTCGCAATCTTTTTACTTCCTAACAGAGTGCATAAATCCTCGGGTGGATTTGAAGAGTTTGTGCACTGAGTCCATAAGGTGTCCAAGTGAGTTTGACACTGTGGGAATTATGTTCCCTTGCCTCTTGCACTAATCTATTTTCTATCCTACCAACCTTATAATTGTATTATGAATATGCTATAGTCCTATACTTAGAAACAACTTTATTTTTCGCAGATGAGAAATTCAAATCCAAGAGTAAAGAAAAAAGTAATTCTCTGAGTAGTTTGCCTTACGTTTGAGTCAGTCCTCACTTTGACATCTGGAACCTCTACTTCATTTTTTAGTTCTTCTCGAGGAATCGATGAGTGTAGGTGTCTGAAAACCAATCTAAATTTTTTTTGTAGTTACAACTGATGAGAATAATATTCCACTTTTTTTGTTTCTTGGAAATAGGATAATGAGCGCTTTTGAAGCCTAAAGTTTTCTATTTATTTACTTTTTCATTTGCAAGGAAAAGTATCTTGGTCAGTGATTGTTTTCAGTTTTTTGTTAAAGGTAATAAAATTTGTATATTCATAGACCTACTCGTATTTTTAGATTGTGTACCATTTATTGGGTAGTAAATGAAATTCATTTGGGGCATCAAAATTCGAAATGTAAAGTTCTTGTGGCTGAGGAGCATATTGCTATTTTGTTGTCCTTTACGGTTAGATAAAGTAACTTTTCTTTCAAATTTTACCATTTTGCGAGATAAAGTTTAGTTAAACGGACCCCACGGCCTTTCAAGTCTCTTGGTCTAAAAAGGGTAACAGATAGAAATATGTACTCTTAGAAATTTAAGAGCGGTTTGACACTATCGGATATTTCAGCACCATGGAAAAAGGCTAGAATGATCTTCATCCCGAAAGTCGAAAAGAACCACTCCCCCGAGATCTAGTCTTATTTGCCTAATCTTTTTCTTTTTTATGAGATCACAGACAATTTCTTAAGAGCAGGCGTGCCTTTGAAATAAGTAATAAGGACGAAAAGAGGTGGACTCTTCTCCTGAAACATCTCAGTTTTTTGGTTTCACTTTGATCCATGGTTTAAACCAATAGAGAACGTATTTAATATTTATATTTTTTGCATCAAATGACCGAAAGTGATCCTTCCACCACTCTGGATGTTCAGTCTCCAGAACCTAGTAATCATTAGCGTCCCATTGTTTAAATAGCCTAAACAATATAAATCCAAAGTTTTATGTACAGAGTAAATATAAGCAGATTACTTAATAGAAAAACATTTCTAAAATATAGTTTTTTGTGGGTTCTAAAAAAGTTCCATCTTTAAGCTCTCCTGCAATGTGTCTCAATTCTACATTTGCATTACCTTTTTGGTTTCTAATTTTTTCATTTAAATTTCTCTTCCTTCATTTTCTGTAACTACTATTTCAGATCTCTATTTCAAATGTTGCAGTACGAAACCATTCGCGTCTTTCCACCCTTAGTACCATAAAATGGGGGAATAATAGAAATATAGTTATTAGGCAAGGAATAGTTCGGAATAAATAAGAACAGTTTTTATTACAAAATTTATTAACATAAATTACTAGTAAAAAAAAGAAAAACTTGTACAAAAACCATGGACGCTCCAATAAAAAAAATGTCTGTTTAAATAAAATACAATCACAATGACGTAGTACAGTTTCGATGTTACAAAAAATTTGTTTATAACACGTAAACGACAAGGTGGCTATCCATTAGTAATGACATGCAGGCTTTATTCAATAAAGCTACGCAGTATGGCACGCATGGCACAACTGATGGACGGGCACATGCTTCAAACGAAAACTAATTTAATAAACGTTTGTTAACGACTTTTCTCACACGAATTTTAGGATTTATTTTTGCTCCATATTCAAAGGGAAGTACACTATCTAATGTATATTTATGATCACCACGACTTTGTCTTCTGTAAAATACAGACGGAGAACTACTAGCATCACACTGACTACATTGATACGGGACTGTTACTGCTGATGGGAACATTGGTTGAACTTCTTGAGCATTTGTTGAATTTCCTGGACAATAGGGATAAAAGACTACTGGTATGTAACCAATTACAGCATTAGGTGGTATATTAGGTGGCAGTTGAGGTGGCGATGGTGGTACGGAAGAGCTTTCTGTACCATTTGGGGAAACAAGATAACATGGACAAGAGCCAGGACTAGGTACAATGGGCAATGGGTATGTAATAACTGTAACTGATGGGCTTGTTTCACCAGGTTGTCCGGGATGACCTGGGTATCCGGGTGATCCTGAAAAAAAAAAATTATTGTTATATTAGGTAGTAATTTATATTTTATGGATGATTTATTTCATGCCCTATATTTATTATTGGTTTTTCAATAAATTTATTTTTATTACATATAAAATAATTTTATTAACTGATTTGCCAAAAATCCGAATGGTAAGTTAAAATTTTATTCAATGTTTCCTACTGTTTTTTTTAAATTTATTTTCTTTTTTAAACTGATGAATAATTGAATACTTTCAATGTTTGACTGGACCCAAAAATATTAAATTTTCCAAAACGTCTAACGTTTTGGAACTCTGGCCCCAGCCAAACATTGAAGTATGAATGTTTGTTAGTTTATTTATTTATTTTTTTTTACATAAATTTATATTTGTGAATTAGTGTACTACTTTTGTATTTATTTTAGCCCAGTCTCTGAAAAAGTCATTAAATTTGCCAAAACGTTTTTAAATACGATTTGTTTCTAATTTATAACTGCTCCTTAATAATCAAGATATTAGGTTGCTAACAGAACCATTATTCAAAGTATGGTTAAAGAAGGGAATTAATTGCACAATAAAAATTGACAGATTGTTGAAGAGAAGACAATTTTTGTTACCTGGTCTACCGGGCTGTCCTGGTTGGCCAGGTTGTCCTGGATGTCCGGGTTGACCTGAAATTAGCAATAAATGAACTTATAATAACAACTTTTGCTAATTTTTTATTATTATTTGTATGGGGGCCTGGATCTTTATTAAAAACTCATATATTACTTATTAATATTTTTTACGCGTATTAATATAATTTGAAGTGCTCATGAGTGAGGAATTCGCCATAATTAGGGGCCACACTAGTTACCTATCATTTATATTAGAGGCTTACTCGTGCATCTCCTCAAAAAGTTAGAGAGCATCAGAACCCACAAAATCAAATTATATTCATTCCGAGGTTACTTATTACCCAAAATAAAATAATTTATTCATTTATTGTTAGATAATTTACTGATAAATTATTTCCCACTTCGATTCTTTATTTATTGATAATTAGAATATAAGTTACCTGGTCCACCGGGCTGTCCTGGCTGGCCAGGTCCTCCTGGATGAGCTGGCTGACTTGGTTGTCCTGGGTATCCTGATTAAGATTTGAATAATTCATATTAGTTTCCTGCGTATATAATGAATCCAATTTCTTTAGGAGGGCTATATTTTTACCAACCAATGGGCAGAGGTGGATAGCTAACATATGTACTTAACTAGAAATTTCTCATATTGATACAATAACAAAAACCAAAGATGGTGATGAGCGAGAGTGAACTGAGAACTGCAATGCATATTACTTTTGCGTACTCGCCTCTAATCGCTGCTGCCTTGTCGGTTCACCCGCACTATTTTATATATAAATATAAAATATATATAATATAAATATAAAATATTATATATATATAATGTGTGTGTGTGTGTGTGTGTGTGTGAGCATTTGGATTTACTTAATAATTACCATTAAATTGCTGTGCGTAATAAGTAATTAAACATTTTAGAAACTTATATTATAAGAGTGAATGAGTTAAGTAAAGTTTTACCTGGTCTCCCAGGTTGGCCAGGCTGTCCTGGTTGGCCAGGTTGTCCAGGATATCCTGGTTGACCTGATTTAGCATAATATTACTTTAATATCTTTTTTGTATCTATAAGACGTCACAAATATTTTGTAGATGTTTACAGTAAACTGATTGTACTAAATTTATATAAATAAAAATAATAATCATAATGTAGAAAATAAACTGCGCCTTAAAAAGTTTTTCAAGAAACGAATGGCATGCAGTCGTTTGTAATACCGGACCATGAGGTAGTGTATAATTGTCCTGACATTCTTATTACTGACTGCATACAAAATTGTTGATAGTGGTAAGACTTTGCGGAACCAAATTACCTCAGATGTTAACGCGACTAAAAATTACAAAATTAAAAATTTATTAATAGTCTGGCACTAATGACTGCAGTAGTAGATATGCAGAAAACAAATAATCAGCAGAAAAATCTACCCATTCTTAATCATAAATGTTTTGAGATTCAAAAAACGAAAGGATTGCCAAAAACAAAAACAGGAGGCAATGATACTCCCATAAAAAACTTAATTTGCAACGAAATTCCAATTTTCTCGGAGAAATACTCTGAGAGTGATCAAAAAAATCAAGTAAAATTAATAAGCTGGAAACGTTTGGCTTAAATAAAGTAGAATTGCGTAAAGCTCATGTTTTACCTGGCTGGGCGGGCCCGCTAGGGTAGCCTGGATGAGTCGGTTGACCAGGTTGTGCTGGGTATCCGGGTCTTCCTGGCTGGCCGGGTTGCCCTGGTTGGCCAGGAGCACCTGGATAGCCTGGCTGTGCTGGATGTCCTGGTTGCCCTGGTTGGCCAGGAGCACCTGGATAGCCTGGCTGTGCTGGATGTCCTGGCTGCCCTGGTTGGCCAGGAGCACCTGGATAGCCTGGCTGTGCTGGATGTCCTGGTTGCCCTGGCTGACCTAAAATTAAAATTTAATTTATTTTTAATTACAAAAAGAAAAAAAATATTTAAGCCGGAAGACAAGTTGTTTCCATGTTTGATATTTTGTCAAGTTGGTTACAATACATGACTTGCAAACCTAAGCAATAGTTATTCAGTCTGCCATTTTTTTATTATCATGACGTTGATCTCTTCCAAAATTGACACTGAATTTATTTTGTCCGGTAGGCTTAAGAAAGAATTTATAAGGCCTACTCAGAATTTTGAGTAGCTCTAAAGTTTATAAATTAATGTGAGCATTAATTTACCAGGTCTTCCTGGCTGTCCAGGCTCCCCAGATGATCCTGGATATCCTGGCCTACCTGGCTGGCCGGGACCACCTGGATATCCAGGCTGAGAAGGCTGACTTGGTTGGCTGGGCTGTCCCGGTTGTTGTGGTCCACTTGGATAGCCTGGTTGTGAAGGCTGTCCTGGATACCCTGGTCTTCCTGGTTGTCCTGGCCTACCTGGTTGTCCGGGTTGTCCAGGCCCTCCTGGATATCCTGGTTGAGCTGGTTGCCCTGGATATCCTGGCTGCCCTGGTCTTCCTGGTTGTCCGGGTTGTCCTGGGTATCCTGGTCTTCCTGGTTGGCTTGGTCCACTTGGTTGTCCTGGTTGGCTTGGTCCACCTGGTTGTCCCGGTTGTCCAGGCCCTCCTGGATATCCTGGTTGAGCTGGTTGACCTGGATATCCTGGCTGCCCTGGTCTTCCTGGTTGTCCGGGTTGTCCTGGGTATCCTGGTCTTCCTGGTTGGCTTGGCCCGCCTGGTTGTCCTGGTTGGCTTGGTCCACCTGGTTGTCCAGGCCCTCCTGGATATCCTGGTTGAGCTGGTTGACCTGGATATCCTGGCTGCCCTGGTCTTCCTGGTTGTCCGGGTTGTCCTGGGTATCCTGGTCTTCCTGGTTGGCTTGGCCCGCCTGGTTGTCCTGGTTGGCTTGGTCCACCTGGTTGTCCAGGCCCTCCTGGATATCCTGGCTGCCCTGGTCTTCCTGGTTGTCCGGGTTGTCCTGGGTATCCTGGTCTTCCTGGTTGGCTTGGTCCGCCTGGTTGTCCGGGTTGTCCTGGTTGCCCAGGCCCTCCTGGATATCCTGGTTGAGCTGGTTGACCTGGTTGCCCTGGATATCCTGGCTGCCCTGGTCTTCCTGGTTGTCCTGGGTATCCTGGTCTTCCTGGTTGGCTTGATCCGCCTGGTTGTCCGGGTTGTCCTGGTTGCCCAGGCCCTCCTGGATATCCTGGGTGAGCTGGTTGTCCTGGTCCTCCCGGATATCCAGGCTGCGATGGCTGTCCTGGTTGCCCTGGCTGCCCTGGGTATCCTGGTCTTCCTGGTTGTCCTGGTTGCCCAGGCCCTCCTGGATATCCTGGGTGAGCTGGTTGGCCTGGTCCACCCGGATATCCAGGCTGAGAAGGCTGTCCTGGTTGTTCTTGACCTGGATGTGAAGGCTGGCCAGGTTGTCCTGGATACCCTGGTCTTCCTGGTTGTCCTGGCCTGCCTGGTTGCCCTGGTCTTCCTGGTTGACCTGGTCCACCTGGATATCCAGGCTGACCTGGTTGGCTGGGATGTCCCGGTTGTCCTGGTCCACTTGGATATCCTGGATGTGAAGGTTGGCCAGGCTGTCCAGGATGTCCTAATTTTTATCAAAAATAAATTTAATTACTATTTTATAAATAAGTACACACTTGTGTATATTTAAATATACTATATGTAACCTAGTTGCGATTTCCTTTTAACTGTTTAAACTGTTTTTATCAAAAATTCTCAGTAACTTGCAAAGGATTAGAATATCATTGTGCTATTATGTAAAATGAGATGCCTTTCGATTGGAATGCTTGCTGTGTTAACCTTTTTTAACTTTCAGGAAAGTGTTGGTCATTTGAGCATGGTTTGGCGCAGTGGAAGAACCTGTTAAACGGTGAAAAGTTTCTGGGCTCCTAGTCCAGATGTAATGCCATTAAAATTAATGTTATTTTTCTTCTTAAATGTTCGGCCAAGAAGCTAATTTGCTACAAAAGAATGAAAATTCTATTGAAATTATACCATTTTGGAATGAAGAGATTGCTTCTTATTTTTTAAAAAAATTAATTTTTCTCTCAGCGACTCTCTCTCATTTATCTTCTACTCGAACTTCACATTTTACAACAAATTATTTTCTAGATCGAAATAATAAGAAATAAATTAAAATTAAGCATATTATAAAAACTTTTTGAAACTGATTTACTAATTTAACAAGGCTTTACTCCCTGGATTGAAGAAGATATGAGGGTCATTCCATGTCAAATCAACACAAAAAAAGACCATTTTTGACCTCACCATCTCGGATTTTCTTGAAATTTGGCACATGTGTACTATTGGTATAGACTTGAAAAAATATGAAATTTTACTGTGATATGTCAACTGGTTTATGAGTTACAGGGCTGTAAAGTTGCCAAAAATGGGCCGAAAAACAGGGAACCCCGTGTTTTTGAATTACTGTAGAAGCTTTCCTAAGTGAGCTACAGACTTGGGATTGGTGTCATTTTATAGCATATATAATGCCCTTTCCTGTGATATGCGACACCATATGGGTTAGGATTAATAAAGTTTGTTAAATTTAAATTTAAAATTTAAATTTTAAATTTTTTAAAAAGTACATATTTTAAAATTTTAAAATTAATTCTATGAATAGCTAATAGTGTTATGAATCACTGGGCAAAATATTAATTTGGGACGACAATGGCTTCATTGTTAAAAAAATTTAAGACTAAAGCTCCTTTTCATGGAAAATATATTTTAATAAAATTAAAGTAATAAATAAATTGAAAATAGTAATAATGAATCAATGAACCATAATTAATAATTATTAAGATTTAAAATATTGATTTTGAAATCATTTTTAGAATTAATAATTATGATTACAGTAATTATTCATATTAATTATAATATATTATTTTAATGAAATTATGCAGTTAATCAAATTATACAAAAATAATTCAATTCAATATCTTTGTTTAAGAACAGTCTTCTTTGGCTGAGATAACAGCCTCTTTAAGTTGGTTTAAGTCGGCAAAGGGCCTTGTGATGGCGTAGGGGGTTTGGTAAAGAGACTGGCAGCTCGTGCCAGTTTGCAACGACCCTATGGAAATCAAATCCAAACTTCACTACAACTTTTTGAGTGGGCAGTAGAAAACATCACCAACATAGACTTTGCATATTCAACCCAGGAAGACTATGTTGAATCTGAGTGTTTTTTAAAAAATCGGTTTGCTCAAGCATTGGCTATTAAAGGAACACAGCAATACCATGCTTTCATTCCCAGAAGTCAATCCAAAATATTGGTTAAAAACGTTTCTATGAAATCAGAAGCTTGCGAAGTTTCAAAATTCCCTGATAAACTAAAATTAGCCGACATATCAGGTTATATCAGTGTAGTCTATAAAGAAACTGGTGGCTTGGATATGTTTTAGAGAAAAATGAAGAACTTGATGAAGTAAAAGTAACTTTTCTTCATCCAGCTGGACCCTCTAAATTATCTCGTATCCAAGAAATGCTGATATTCTTTGGGTCTCAGTAGTGGATGTTTTGATAAAAATTGATCCTGTGACTCTGACAGGAAGAACTTACATATGTCCTTCTAGAAAGTGATGCATATCAAACAAATGAAGCCTTTTCAAGCTTAAAATAATAAAGAGATCCTATTACTTAACAGTATGTTTTACTTTGGACTTATTAGTGGAATTATTATTAGCATTATTATATTAACATGAATTCAGAGTTGAATTAATCGGATTGGAGCTTTAGACTTAATTTTTTTTAACAATGAAGCCATTGTCGTCCCAAATTAATATTTTGCCCAGTGATTCATAACACTATTAGCTATTCATAGAATTAATTTTAAAATTTTAAAATATGTACTTTTTAAAAAATTTAAAATTTAAATTTTAAATTTAAATTTAACAAACTTTATTAATCCTAACCCATATGGTGTCGCATATCACAGGAAAGGGCATTATATATGCTATAAAATGACACCAATCCCAAGTCTGTAGCTCACTTAGGAAAGCTTCTACAGTAATTCAAAAACACGGGGTTCCCTGTTTTTCGGCCCATTTTTGGCAACTTTACAGCCCTGTAACTCATAAACCAGTTGACATATCACAGTAAAATTTCATATTTTTCCAAGTCTATACCAATAGTACACATGTGCCAAATTTCAAGAAAATCCGAGATGGTGAGGTTCAGACCCCGTGTTGATTTGACATGGAATGACCCATGAGTAAAACTGTAAAGGGTGGTGGAAGATAAAATGGTATATTCTGTGAAATATTAGAGATGATTCAAATGGTTGAAGTTGGTAAGAATGTTTTGGTATTTAAATTGCTTAGAAAGTTCTAATCCCACGTTTAGATACTTCTTATTTGTAGTAAAAAAAATTGTATTAGTAAAGTATGTGCATCCACCTCGTCTTCAGCACTAATTGATGGACGTTAAGCGAATAAAATTAGCAATTACTATTTCTTTTTATTCGCATCTCACCTAGTTTATTGATCAGGCGTTCATGACTTTCAGCAGATTTGCCCAGCTACATACTTGGATAATAATTTATAATACTTAATTAAAATATAACCTAAAAAAAGAGATAATAATACCTGGTGCTCCTGGTTGTCCTGGTTGTCCAGGGTATCCTGATCCTCCTGTTTTTGAACAAAAAGCACTTCAAATTAAATGTCACAAATAGTTCGCAAGATTGTTTTTTTCCGCTGTTTTTCAGCAAATGATCGTTCAAAAATAAAAAATAAATAAATACATTGTTTAAAAATAAATACAAAATCTGTTTTGTATGCTAATTATGATTCTAATGGTTAAGCTAAAACTGAACAGCAAAATAAATCACTCGTTCAAGAAGAACAAAATTAGGGAGGGAAATTTACAGCACATTAATCCTGTATATTTTAATATAATATATAAATTTCTTTACCTATAAACTAGCAGTGGTCATTACAAATTATTTAACTCTATGCAATCAAAATAAATGGTTCTTTGCTTTTTTAGTACTATTTTTTCTATATATAAGTATAAAACAAAAAACTAATTATTCTTATCGCATAAAGAGTAAAATAATTTTTTATCTCTATTTGTGGTGGAGAGTTGAAGAAAGAAGGAAAATAGTTTTCAAGCTTGCCCTTGTTTTATCTTTATTAGATAAAACGTGAGTCAGAATTAATCCCAAGAAAAACGGTACATCTTATTTCATAATATCCTCCCATTATTAGACTTATGATGAAAGAGGAAGTTAACTACCTACGAACCAGTTTATAACCGAATTGCTTTTAAAATTAGAATTCACAATTAAATTTTTTCTTCACACTATAAACTACTTCTTTAATTTTTGGGATGACGAATAAATAAAACGATGTTTCCCTACAAATTATTACCTGGCCTTCCAGGCTGTCCTGGGTATCCACCACTTCCTGGCGTCCCTGGTTGACCGGGTTTTCCTGGTTGTCCAGGTTGCCCTGGGTATCCACCACTTCCTGGCGTCCCTGGTTGACCAGGTTTTCCTGGTTGTCCAGGTTGCCCTGGGTATCCACCACTTCCTGGCTGACCAGGTTGTCCTGGTTGACCTCCACTCCCTGGCTGTCCTGGGTATCCTCCACTACCAGGTCTTCCTGGTTGACCTGGCTTTCCTGGTTGCCCAGGGTATCCTGGCTGACTTGGATATCCTCCGCTTCCTGGCTGTCCTGGGTATCCACCACTTCCTGGCCTGCCTGGCTGTCCGGGTTGTCCTGGGTATCCACCACTTCCTGGCTGACCAGGTTGTCCTGGTTGACCTCCACTTCCCGGCTGTCCTGGGTAACCTCCACTACCTGGCCTTCCAGGTTGTCCTGGCTGTCCTGGGTATCCACCACTTCCTGGCTGACCAGGTTGTCCTGGTTGACCTCCACTTCCCGGCTGTCCTGGGTAACCTCCACTTCCTGGCCTTCCAGGTTGACCTGGTTGTCCTGGCTGTCCTGGGTATCCACCACTTCCTGGCCTTCCAGGTTGACCTGGTTGTCCTGGCTGTCCTGGGTATCCACCACTTCCTGGCTGACCAGGTTGTCCTGGTTGACCTCCACTTCCCGGCTGTCCTGGGTAACCTCCACTACCTGGCCTTCCAGGTTGTCCTGGCTGTCCTGGGTATCCACCACTTCCTGGCTGACCAGGTTGTCCTGGTTGACCTCCACTTCCCGGCTGTCCTGGGTAACCTCCACTTCCTGGCCTTCCAGGTTGACCTGGTTGTCCTGGCTGTCCTGGGTATCCACCACTTCCTGGCCTTCCAGGTTGACCTGGTTGTCCTGGCTGTCCTGGGTATCCACCACTTCCTGGCTGACCAGGTTGTCCTGGTTGACCTCCACTTCCCGGCTGTCCTGGGTAACCTCCACTACCTGGCCTTCCAGGTTGTCCTGGCTGTCCTGGGTATCCACCACTTCCTGGCTGACCAGGTTGTCCTGGTTGACCTCCACTTCCCGGCTGTCCTGGGTAACCTCCACTTCCTGGCCTTCCAGGTTGACCTGGTTGTCCTGGCTGTCCTGGGTATCCACCACTTCCTGGCTGACCAGGTTGCCCTGGTTGACCTGGTTGTCCTGGCTGTCCTGGGTATCCACCACTTCCTGGCCTTCCAGGTTGACCTGGTTGTCCTGGCTGTCCTGGGTATCCACCACTTCCTGGCTGACCAGGTTGTCCTGGTTGACCTCCACTTCCCGGCTGTCCTGGATAACCTCCGCTACCTGGTCCGCCGGGCTGACCTGTACTTCCTGGTTGTCCTGGGCCACCCGGCTGTCCTGGATAACCTGTTCCTCCAGGAAGACCTGGTTGCCCAGGCTGGCCTGGTTGTCCGGGTTGGCCTGGTTGTCCAGATGGTCCTTGTTGACCTGGCTGTCCTGGATACCCTCCACCACCTAATAAGTTAATTTTTGGCATAGTGTATGATAGATTTTTTTATATTATTTTTTTGAGTTCATAGCAATAGCTATTGTCTTTTACTTGCCTGGTCTAGTTGGCTGTCCTGGTTGACCTGTAAAATTTTAAATTAGTGCTGATAAATTTGAAGTGTTAGGTTAGTAACAAAAGAATGGTTTCTGAATTCTTCACGTTTAGGATGTAAGTTGTCGCTAAATTATTGATTTCCATTCAATTAGTTAAGGTAATCACTCGCTAATATGCACTTTATACATTAACTGTAATAGTTTATAACTTATTAATAAATCACCTCCTGGGCCACCTGGGCCTCCACCGCCACATCCTTTGGGGAAGTAAAGTTGCCCCCAGGGAGTAAGCTGGCCATGGTGATGGTGATGTTGATGTTCTCCATTATCCACAGCGTTATCTTCCTCAGGATTGTGGGGCTGTAAGAAGATTTCTACATCTTCTCCTGGTTTGATTACTCTGTAACCCCAGCCATCGGATACATAATGTGTAGCCTGCAGTTTACCTTCTGGATCTATATATCCGTAACAACCATAAACAACACCATCTGGTCCACGATTTTCATGATGAAATTGTCCATCCGGTCCGATTTCGTAGCCAAAAACGTAGGCATCTGAAAAATAATGAAATCAAAGATGAAAATTGTGTTGAGTTTTATATTTTAACACACCACACTGAATACAATAAAAATAAATCATTTACTTGTATCAAAGTTTTGTTCGTGATATTGAGTCTTGTTAGCATCTTCGATATCCACAATCACTTCCTTGTCTCCGTGCAACGGTCGATTATGTTCAGCCACCTCTTGCGCCCTAATTAGTGCCCCCAGAGCCTGTAACAAAAATTCAACAATTTTTATTTAATATAAAAAATTTCTTTAGAAAGACTTTGAAATTTTCCAAAATATCGATATATTTGTTGCTCAAATTTAAATCCATTAAATTAGGACTTGTTGATCCAGTTCAATTCGTGTATTTTTTTTTTTTTTCTAAAAGGTCAGAGGTATTTTTTTAAAATTAAATTGGAGAATTTTTACCAATTTACATGAAGAGGTTTCTGTTACGATCAGTAAGGTCTCTGTATTTCGTCATAATACTTTTTCCCAATAAATTACGCCACAGATTTTAAACATTTCTATCTAGTACACATACAGCTTGTGTTAAATTCCATTATACCGAGCCTTTTTATTGATTTTCTATGAAATTAATAACTTATTTTTTTAATAATTTTGTGCCTTTGTAGTAGACATGATTTCAATTATTAAAATTAGATGAAGAGTTTTTAACTTATTTTATTCTTACTTTCTCTTACATAGAATGAGAAGTGGCAACTGTTTAATGTTAAATAATATTGAAACAGTTAATCATTTTGTTTTATAAAATTGTAAATAAAATCATTGATAGAATATTGTGATAATATCAAATATATTGTTAATATTTTTTGGTGTATTATTATGTGCTAATGTTATTTAGTTAGGTTTAGTTAACTTAGTTACAAATAACCTGTTAGGTCAATGTTAGGTTATCATAACCCATAGGTTCATTGCAAAACAAAAAAAAAAAAAAGAAAAGAAAAGAAAGAAAAAAAATTATCTTGAATAAACTTGGTTGTCAAAAAATGGGACTTCTTAGAACAATTTTCCAAAACTAGCCTAATCTGCTATAAATAGAACTTTTTTGAGGAAAAAAAGTTTCAAATTAATGTTAAAGCGCTCTTTGTGCTTCATAATACCACAAATTTTAAGGAAACTGTTTTTGGGCAGTTGGGCAAAAATTAAAAACAGAAAAACTGATAGTGATGTTCCGTTTTTGTTTTTTTTTACCATACTAAAAACTCACACTTATAGATAGCCTCCAGGTAATAACTTATTTTTAATAAACCACTTGTTTGCTCCTAGGAGACTTCAAAAGGATATTTGTTTTTTTGGAGAAAACTCAAAATATTACATCTTCACGATCGAAATACACGACACTTTCTCTCATGGAGGAGTGAATTTGACCGTAAGAATTGCGATGTTTTAATCTTCTAACTTCACGGACTTGTTTACAAATTATATAAACTCAGAATTGAAACTTATAGGAATTATTAATGACGTGAAATGTGTAACGGAAATAGTAGCATTAATGTCGTGGTACGTGGAATATAATGACGACCTTGACCAACAATGACCCATTAGGTAAGTCTAGAGGAGCAGAGAGAGTTATGTAAGCAGCAGCATCAGCAGAGCACACTGACTCCTCCAGTGGTGAAAGTAACATCAAGTTTATCTATCCTCTTTAACTCAATACAGATATTTATACACAGACATTCTAATGGTCTGCACTTAACGCACGTATACACACGCACTGCACAAACATGTTGTCTGATTAAATTGTAAACAAACAATTCATTGTGCTACCTTACTTTTTTGTTAGTAGATACATGTTTTTATTTGATTTTAGATTAAAACAATTTATATCATGACATTATTTTCAAATTTAATTTACTTTATATGAAGGGTAACGCTTCTTCAACTCTCATGGAACCACTTCAAATTTACCCCTCCATGATATTGTTATTAACGAAAGTAAGATCAGTTTAGAAGGAATATAAGAAACTACATACAAACACTTCTTATAAGCCTAAAAAATACAGAATTTTACTAATTAATTTACACTGAATCAATATAAACAAACAAAAAAATAGTAATTATTTTCATATGATTTGCAATTTATTACTGTACCTCGGAGGGAAAAGGCACCATGTCCATTTTTTCGATTTTCAGATTTTGGCATCATTTTACAAATTTTTTGTTGCTCTTTCTAGAGGTGTAAAGCACTATGTCCTATGTTTACTATTAAGCGATTTATTTGTATTTTTAAAAAGCACTATGATACTTCATAAATTTTTTCACAATGGAGATCAAAATAAAATATTTTAAAATATGGGAGTTAAAGTGGCCATACCAACTATAATAATTACGGTTAAGAAGTACAGGAAAGAGCAGTGGCGTACCTAGAACTTTTGCCGCCCGGGGCGATCTCCAGTTTGCCGCCCTTTCTATTATAAGTCAATCAAATAGTGGTTTTTATAAATTAATACACATAAATAAATTATTAAGTTATTTAATCAATATTAATTAATACACAGAGTAAATTTTTTTAGACATATTTGTATGCACTCGTAAACATATTTATATATATAATATCTACTCTTCTAGCTTTCATACTAGAAAAATCGTGTATAATGCTCTCAAAATTTATATTATTTGTAATTTCTTGTTCTATTGACAATATTGCAAGATTTTGTAGTCTTAATTGACTCATTGTAGAACGAAGATAATTTTTTATCAACTTCAATTTTGAGAAGCTTCTTTCGCAACTAGCGACACTGATTGAAATTGTTAAAAAAATTCTTAACAAAATTACAATGTTTGGAACAGAATTGAATATACCATCCACGATCTTAAGAGCTTTTCGCCATTAGGCAAAATTTGAAAAAACCAGTCCTGACTCAGTTTTCTTGTTTCACCTTTGGCTTTGATTGTATTATTAGGACGTTTTACTCCTTCGCTGAAGTCGGCGTCCAAATTTTGAATTGCAAAGGGACCTTGACGTACCAGAAATACTCTTGTATTGTCGTCAATTTTGTTAGGCCATAATCCAATATCTTTCATAGAAATAGACGGAATAATTTGTGCAGCAGATTCTTCATCAGAACTTGATGAACTTTCTACTTCTTCGCCAGTATGTGAAGCAGGTCTTTCCTCTTGAACAACATTGGAAAATGTTTTTTCGCCTTCGAGGGCTGCTTCTTCGCCCGTATTTGAGGCAACAATACTAAAAGAACTAGAAGTTGACTTATGGGAGATATATTTGAGTAGTGCTCCAGTATTTTTAGTCTGTATTTCCTCCCTTCTCTTCCTTTTCTTTCTAAATGACGCACCACTTTCTTTTACTCGTTTCATCCTAGGGATATATAATAAAAATATAACTTGTCGAAAGTCGAAATAAATAGTATATTATGTATAGAAAACGGCAAAGTCATTTTACTACTCTGAATAGCATTTAGAATAACATCTATATCTATAATACGTAATATAATATACTTACCTATAATAAACTCTCCAAATGCACTGGCACCCTAATAATTTGTTTCACTCTTCACTGTTAAAAGATTGAATCGCGAATGAACAAAATGGTTTATAAGCAATTTATCATTCCAAATACAATTCTTCAAAACGGACTGAGTATATTTATCTATTTGCGATTCCTGAAATTGTAACTTCGTCAGTATTTTTGTTTTGTCTCGTTTAGATTTTGTTGTTTGAAAAAGATAGTTCTTATGCCGGCGCCCTAATGCTTTGCAGACCTAGCAGACCGCCTTCCGCCGGCCCTGCTTTTCAAAAGAAAAATCGATCATCGATGATTTAAAAAAATATTGATATATCACTTCAAAGTAATCATATAAACTTTTCAAAAGAAATGACATTTATAAACTGATATCAAAAAATTTTAGTTAGGAAAAATTGCCGAACAAAATCGTAAAGATCCTTTTACGAATTCAACGAATTTTAATGAATACAATAAAATAAAATTATTATCTTGTTCTTGAATTAGAATTCAAAATTTACACTAAAATGCATTTATATACACCGAGGAATAATATTCGAAATCATATAGTTAATCATAATTTATATAAATCAAATATTAAACTTATAATAATCATTTATTATTCAAGAAAGAAAATAAATATGAAATGAATAAGTTGCTTTTTACAACTATAAGTAAATATAAAAAATGCCGCCCCAAGGTAAGTGCCGCCCGGTGCGGACCGCACCCACCGCCCCCCCTAGGTACGCCACTGGGAAAGAGTATAACCGGAAAAGTGGAACAAAAAATGAATTTGGAAAAATATCTTTATTTGGCTCCCCTGTAAAATTTACTTTTTGTGACATGGTGCCTTTTCCCTCCGAGGACATATTATATTATAAGATGCAAAATATCATTACAGTTTGATGCATATTTGTAGATGACTAAAATTCCATTATTTGTAATGACGAACACAGACTCTATAAAAAGAACCCTTTAAGAGAACTCTGAACGATTTAACACTAAAAAAAAAGGTAACGGACGAGCTAGTATTGACTACTTTATTTACTCATGTTCTAAATTATTTAGCAAGCGTTTTAGCGAAAACAGCTAAGTATGCAGAACATTCTTTTGACCTACACAACAATCAAGAACCGCAACTTAAATCCATATACCCACACAGGAGTACATGCTTCATATGGCAATTCAAATTCTAAACTAACAACGAATTCTTAAACATTTTATTTAAAGCACTTTGTCTGATGAATTTTAAAAAGGCTTCTTAATATTTTTGCCATGCCAATTTGTTTTTTGTTTATTTGAATCTTAAAACGATTTGTTTCTTCCTTTAAAAGCATACTTCAAGAACTGCTTGGAAGGTTGCCTGCTATATTCAACTAAAATAGTTCATCTTTTTTTTTTTTAATTTTAAAGTTGGACTAAAAAAGACCTTGATATTTTATTCACCACAAGTGAAATAATCAACTAATTGTTAGATGAGACTCAGGTGAATGTAAAATGATTATTACAATGGGTTGGGACTGAAGCCCAATATGGTTAACATTGTGTTTATTAAATTGAAATTATCTCGCTTCAACACTGACACGACACTGAGGAGAAGAAACGTTTACAGTTCTAATTCTTAGGACTTGATTGTAAATTCAAAGAATAATAACAAAATAAAGGAATATCTATTTTTTAGGCGACTTGATATCCAATTATCAATACAAAATTTTGGAAAATGTTTCACGCTAGGTTTTGAATTCAGAAACTCCCTGTTACAATTCCATGCTCGTAACAGACTAGACTTAGTTTAAGTAAGGATATAAATTATTTGGATATTTATCATTTAACCGAAGAAATAATGTCCTTGAAAATCTGTGGTAAAGAAGCAAATCAAAGCATCTATTTTGAGAGCATCAACTTGGATCATCCCTTTAAACCAATAAGCTTTAAAGAATGTCATGGGTAAAGCAAAACTATAAAAATATTGGAAGAAATTCCAAAATATTTACAATTTTGAGAAAAAAATGTTGACGTTAATGAACAATTTATTTCACTTGAAATGTTCAGTTTGCAACACACTTTTATTGCCATCATTGTAATAAATATTTATGAATAACTATTTATAAATTAATGTATTAACAAATTGCATTGTTGTGGCGTAAGGATGATGGAATTCAATGATTATGTTTTACTAATTTTCACACTAATTTCACATTAAAGTTGAATTATTCATTTAAAAATTTACAACCTTTGTGTGTTTTATAAAAGCTGACTTAATGAAACTGTGAATTAGAGAGCACAAATACAGAAAATTAAATGTAAACCTAAATAAGTTTCGGTGATACATCATAGATATTTCATTACTTCTCTACGTCATATAAGGATTTCAATTATCTATTATTAAAAAAGAATAGAAAAAAAAAAAATGTCAATTTTCAATATGTACTGATTAGCATTATGAAAACAAAAGAGGGGAAATAGTTTTATTTATTTTTATTTAAAATTTGATCTCCGAAATTCTGGTTCTTTCTATAAGTTAGAGCAATTTAAATGAATGAAGATGCTGTCCTTAAACGTTTCAAAAATAGCCGAGTAAAATGTTTGTGTAAGTTGTGGCTGTCTTACTTAGAATCGTCCAACTGATATTATTAATGGCAAAAAGTAGATAATTTTGGATAACAGCTATCAACAAGTAACAGAGATAATTGTGCACCAACCATACGAACAGCGTTAATATTAGAAAGATAAGGCTTTGAAATGAAAAGTGAATAAAAATAGAATAATAATAATAATAACAGGCGTAGCTCCACGATCCGGAAAACAACCTCCTTTATTTCGTAAAGTGTTCAAACACATAACGTCTCACTTGGTGAAGAAGAGCAGGACGAGCAAACCAATGATGAAACTGAAAAAAAAGATTCTCTAAAACCTGTTTCATTCTCCCTCCTGAAGGGTCATCTTTCTACTCGTGTTTTTATCCAGGGCATGTAATTTAATTAATTGGCCATCATGGTAGATAGGTATGTACTGAAATGAAGGTCATATAGGCACTATTTTATTTTTGAAATAGATAACTAGGTAGCCTGGAGTTAACTATAAGTTTAAATGGAAATTTTGGAACATTACATCAGCGTTTATTCCATTTAATATTCGTATATTTCTTTTTTTTATATATATATTAACAGAGGACGCCCTTTCTTCTCGTATTTACTTTAAATTTAACTTTTGCATTTTTGCCCTTAATACAATTTTATACAATAATTAATACACGAATTTATTAGCATTTATTTATTTTCATTGTTATTCAGTTTGCATGGGTTCTTCTTTGTTTTTATTTTATTTTTTTAATTAAGGCGTGACAACATCTGAGGTGGTTCAAGGCCCTGCCATCCTCTGGACAGCGTTCTCTCGTTACAGACAACACTGTCCATCACAGACAGTCAGCTGTTAGAAGCACTTAGGAAGAGAAAATCTTAAAGGCTAGCGACTGGTTTCAGAACCCGTAATCACCACATTGGGAATCCAGTATACGCTAACCACTAAGCTAATCCCTTCCCCTATTTTCAAGTACACTGTTACGATTTTGAGAAACTATCGCCAGCTAAACTCTTTCACTTGGTGAAAATAGTAACCAAAATTTCCTGTTCATAGGCGCTTAATGAAGCTATTATTGGCTCAGGCAATTTAAATGACTAAAGCAAAAGGCTGTTAAGGTTAAAGATAATTATTACTCGAACCAAATACAACTAAATTTGGTAACGAGTACATTTTCTTTAAAACAAATTTAGATGTTCTCCACCTCCAATTAGATCGTTCAAGTTTAGATACTACCACTTAAGAATTACGAAGTTTTTGAGAAGAAACCATAGGAAAATCTAGTCGTGAGAAAGCTAAAACTGGGCAAAGCAATGCCTGAGGAGTTAGGGGAAAGGGCTGAAACAGGACTTCGTTGATACTTTAGTATTATTTTCTACATTCTGAAGTTCCTTTTTTTTTGCAAATGAAAATATCTTTTCAAAAAGTTGATTCTATTAACATAGCTGAAAGGAATAAGAATAACATGGGACAAATATTACTTTTTAATTTCATGTTCTATTAGTTTTATTTTTAATTATGATTATTTCTTAATAATTTCTGTTCTGGAGAAACTTATTAATTTAGATCTTTGTTTTTCTATTCTTCCGAGGGCAGTTCCAGAGCTCGTGCTCGCGGACCGTGGTATAACCGTAGTCAGAAGTAAAATTAATCGTCAAAATCCGGAGAGGACAATTGTCTAAGGATTACTTATGACATCATTTTTTTTTTTCACTGTTTATAATTGCTACTTGTGTGTTTGATTGGCAGATCTGACGCATTATAATGCATTATTATTCCTGAACCCAAACTCCCTACAAACCCTGTAATAATCGATAAAAAATGTGAAGAAATAAAGTTATTTTATTGAATTATTAGCCATGTATAATCGCAATTAGTTAATTCAATGTTCTATACTATTTTATAACCCTATAAGTAGTTCTAATTCCTCGGGTTTAGTTATTTTAATTTACAGCCAATTTAGAATGCTAGTCTAGAGGGATTAGGTAGAGTACTTAGTAGCAGTCAGAGTATACTGCAATATCATCCAGCTTAGCCAGACATCCTTAATTGGCCAATATTCGAAATCCACAATAATAATCTTTTGTAATAATGCTTTGTTGTGGTTTAGTATAAATCCCTGTTTAATAATCCTTTAAAATAAGTATAAAATCTTTTAGGATATAAAATATAAATAATAAATTCAGTTTTGATGTAATTTGCACTTATAACCGGATTTGCTACAACTAAAACTTGAAATTGTAATTTGTATGCAAACTAATTAAAGGGGGATCCCGGATACTTATTTCTTCTAATCAAATATTCAATTCTATTTTTAAAACATCATCTCAACTACATTAGAATAAAATAAAACCTTTGTTTATTACAGTTGTTGGATAATTCACTATTTACATTAAATAATATGAGCTTTTAATATTGGGGAAATTTACATCAACACTCACCAATATCAATAAATTACATCCTATTGGGGGCAAAAGAGGTTTTATTCGGCGATAATTTTTCCTTCTGCGTGTTTAGCTGATTATGTTCCGAAAAACTGGTGCTTGAACATTCGGTACCTTATGGATGTCATCAAAAGCAATTAATTTTTCTAAGCGATAAAATTCTTTCGTGTTCTACTTTTTTTCTCATTCAATTTCCCTGCACTTATTATTTTTTAATTAAATCTCGAATTAACTGACCTAAATTACGAATAATATTTCTTTGCAAAGTGTAGACTAAATGATATCAAACTTGAATCTGTGAGCATTCTGCGCTTTGTACCAACCATTCTGAAGATCGAGCAGTCTATGCTCTGTTCTATGGAAGATAAGAATATCAGTAAAATTCAATTTTAGGATTCATTGCATTACAAGTTCACACTTCTTTGCTATTTAACATATTAGTGAACTGATAATAGAATGTTAATAAAATCGCGAATCGTCACTTTGGGTGCGTAGAATACAGCGTACTTTGCTTTAATTTCAATATACAATAAATATTTATACAAAACATTCAGAGAATATTTTGCCGCATTCATTTACCAAGATATTTCTTTAACAATTGTGAACATAATTATAGGTAATATTGAACTCAACGTGTAGGAGGTGTGACAATGTTATTATTATTATGACATTTATTTAAAAGTTACATTCTAAAGAGAGAAATGTTTTTTATATATTAAGTATACATTATATGAAAATCATATTAATAAATATCAATACGAAATAGATTCTTTAAATATTACAAATTCATTGATTATTCATGTACTTTCCTGTTGGGTTAATACTATTCGGGAACAAGATTTTCGAAACTAAGATAAGGTGAAAGAAATTCGTGACGCAAGTGTTGGACCGTAACGGTTTTTAAATTGTTCACATAATATTATAATGATACAATTGTGAATAATAACTTGCTATCTAGCAAGAATCAACAATTATTTAACTTAAAGTGCAGAGCATAGAAAAAATTAATTGTTGAATCTTTTATCAATGGAGTCGTTATTATTTCAAATTTTAATGCTCGTTTGATTTGCTGTCAAGCCCGTTTTCTACATTCAGGTCGATACATTGCCCTAAAATAAATTATAGGCGAGTATATAATGTTTTTCTTACTTTTGTATGCATTATTTGGAAATAATTCTAAAAAAAACTATAGTAGATGAACTATGTACATGTGACTGTACTTACATATATAGGATATATAATTAACTACACGATTTTTTAAAAGTATGTTCCATTTTTATAAAAATAGATGGCTTCAAAATTTATAGCAGACTTTATTTTGTTCTTTAGGCGTTCGAAAAGAAATAAAAAGATTCCTTTTTCAAAGTATGAGTGTAAAATTAAATAAAACTAGCAGAGAAGAGTCAAATCAGAATAGTGAGGTCAATTTTCTGTGGGGGTAAATCATTGGAAATCCTGAAAACCAAATGATAAATGCAAAAATAAGACTGCAGTAAGTCGCAGTTTATGTTAGGACATGCAATTTTCAAGAAGCTGGAGTAGCCTTAAAATCGTAGGTGACGAGGTTAACTCAAATTGTGAATCTTTCATCAAAATCTTTAACCGTATAATTTCAACTTTTCCACACCTTTAAGAAATTTTTTGAAATGGGTATTAACGTTTAATTTAGTATTAAAGTAAAAGTAACGTAATAGCCTACTTTTTTCAGGTGGGGCTTAACGTCGTGGACGGGGCGGAAGGTCTTACTTTACTATAAACAATTCGTTCTAACAAATAAAAAGTAGTCATATGCGGGATTCGATCAGGTGATAATCCCACTTACAAAGCCATGCTCTTGACCACTAGACCAACACCCGCCCATCAATTTGGTATTATAATCCACAAAAATCCACATAATGCAAAGTATAATGTAAAATATCTAAAATTATTCTTCGTCAGTTTTAGTGGAATTTTACGTAAATTAGGTTAACTAATTTTTTTGTTTTTAAAATCTTAAAACGTTATAAAATGACTAATTTGCTATTAATGGTCAGATTTAGGATAAATATATTGCTTTCTTGCACACAGATGTTGCGTACATTAATTTACACTGTACGTCGGTATTCTAATTGTAGAAATCATTCGGTTAGAGCTAGACCGATCGGCCTTCTCTTGCACGCCGCGTTCTTAACCTGTTACACAACAGATCTTCCAAGATATATATTCAGCCGACACGAGTAGGTCAGAAGAGTGGAAGGGGCGCCCAGTTCCCACTCCAAACTGAGTCAGAAATCGAAGAAAGGAATATAACAGATGCATCTTCTTTGCCTTCTTCAAATACATTGCAGTTTCTTCGCCTTTTATTTATTCTCTCATGTTCAATGCACTACAGAAGAAAATAACATTTACCCGCCTTAAATTGGCGGTAATCTTCTCTAAAAGTGTCTTTGAACTCCTTAGTTTTGGTTGGACTTCCTACTAATTTTGCAACTCAAGCTATTGTTGCATCATGAATAATTCTAAACAAAGTGTATTTTGTGTACAATGAAGCTAGAGGAATGAGGGACGTCATTAAATCCTCTTTATCTTTTTTCACGATCAAATATTAAATGAACGCCCATGGAAAATGATGCGGCAATGATGTAATTAAAACTACAATGACATGAAAAACAAAATAGACCTTAAAATACTGAATTACTGATTTTAAAATGAATTCAGTTATTAGTTCCATTTTTTTTTTAACAATAGGAAATACTAATGTAAACTTATAGAATATTATGCAATAAAATGATATTAGTGGACGATTTTCTAGAATTAAGCATACAATTGTATCTGCTTGAGAGTTGAAGTATAAAATATTATTCACAATGGATCGGTAAAAAATATAATTATCGAACAAGAAACCATGGTAAACCCAAGAAGATACACACTCCATGTATTTCACTGCTGAATCAATGCTTAAATACTGCTGTTTGCACGACAAAATTCTCTGAAGATAAGTAGAAATTTCTATATTTGAATTCTCTTGAAAATTCCATGAATTATCTTCTTCAAACTTCTTAAATAAAATTTGCTTCAAACAGGTCAATCACCCTTATTTGAAACAGTTTGAAGATACATTATTGGGTGTTCTGGGATAGACACTGACTACAGCTAACTAAACAAGACCATGTAGCAAAGAAAGTTAACCAAGAAGAGTCAAAAAGTTTTACTATTCTGATATCTTTCATAGCAAATATGAGAATTTGAACGTTAACTTGAAACTTCTATGAGTTTTGAATACTAAGCAGTGTTGCAAATAGTTCAACTAACATTTTTTACAATTGGCAGTTTTACACAGGCAGTAGATAGATATTCTAAAAACAAGATGGTACCAATCGTTTGGAAATGGCATGGTTTGTAACAAGTTTCTAGTTATGTTTTAAACAATAACCCAATCATTTTAAAAAGGTGCAATAAATTTAACAGTACAAAAATGTAAAGGATCTCAAAAGGACATTTCACGATTATCGTTTTAACCAGTTGTTTTCAATGATGTCAACTATTTTCAGTATAATACTTGATCGTGAATGCGTTAGTGATGAGATGTGCTATGCAATAGGTAATGATTTAAGCCTCTTCATCTCTCTCGTGTAGGCGTAATGGAGATGCTGTAATGATGAGGTCAGGATCCGTTCTCTTTCTATCTGTATACTTTACTTAGCAAGCTCTTTCAATTTATGCGCTTTCCAATTAGCAAAGTAGAATCCCACTAAATAGAAATAAATAGGAAAGCAATCAAAACTGGAAGAGAATTAAAATTTTATGTGGTCAAAAAAATTAACTTTCTTATCCCATACTAGACATTTCTAAGTAGTTAAGACAATATTTAAATACTAATATACTGATATATCTTATATAGAGTACGTATATTAACATTACAATAAATAAGCTAACACCAGACCTTTGTCAGAACGGCCTCATAATTCTGTTCTTTTGTTACATGAACAACAAAAAGTATGTTTTAATATTCAGTTCCAGAGAAAGACCAAATTTCTTTCCAAATTCAAGTATATTCAACCTAAAAGATTCCATGGGCACAATATCTTTTTCAGCATATTAATTCTAAAAATTAAAATAGGTCCATAATTATTTAATTCCTTTAACGTAATTAGTAAATTACATTTCAATAATTTAATCATGAACCACCTTAAATTTTCAAAAATGGGGATTCAGCGAATAAAAATGAATAAATAAAAAGTAAAAGGGTTTTTTTTCCACTTTGTCATATTTACACCTACAACAAATGTTGCATCAGGTAAATTTGATGAAACTGGTTAAATTTTCACATGAAAGACATGTAGGAGTCACCACCTATGGAACTCTTTCTCAGTGGATTGCACTCACAACAGTAGGTAACGGATTGTCTGGAAGGTGAGGAGAGGAGAGTTGTTGGACGAGAGGATTAAGATGGAGAGCTAGGAGGCTATGAAATTTGCGGTAGCGAGACTTTATTAGGTCAGTGACGAAAGGGATGTGAAGGTCAGTGTGAATGGTAAGGTTAGAAATGTAATATGGAGCATTCAGGATTTTCCGTAAGATTTTATATTGTAGTGTCTGTAGGCTTTTGAAGTTAGAGGGTTTGGTTGAGCCCCACACTTCTGCTCCGTATGTCTATATGGGTCTTAACAGTGTTTTTTAAATTGTCAGTTTGTGATTCACGTCAAGTTTGGATCTACGGTCAAGTAGTCTACTAAGTAGCTTGTAACGTCTGTTCACGTCTTGTCGTTTCAGTCGAGTTCCACCAGGTGAGTCTCTTGTCAATGTACAGTCCTAAGTATCGTACTACGTCAGCTGGAGGAATCTTTACACCGTTCAGTTCAACTGGACTCGCAGATTTTCGTAAAATAAACGTAATGTGTACTGACTTTTGTTCATTAATTTTTATTTTCCATTTTCGGAACCAGGTTTCGAGAAGCTTTAAGTGAGTTTGAATATTCTGAGTGGCTTGCACCGGATCGGAGTGATATGAAAGTATAACAGTATCGTCGGCGAATGTTGAAACTATTGTATTTTGGGAAAGTAAAAAGGTGAATTTAGAACTTAAATCTTTGTTTTAGCGAAGGGCAACGAGTGTCAGAGCGAACACATTATTATTATGTTAAATTTATAACTTCCAGTGAAAATCACAGCTATTTTTTAAAGGACTAAATTTCAACAAAAAAAAAATAGCGAGTATAAGACGTAACATTTTTAACTAATTCAAAAAACTAATTACGCTTCTATCATAAAATGTTTTGGTAACATAGTTAACAAAGGGCGCAGCCGAAAAGTACTTGTTTTGTGCGGTTTTACAAAAATTATTTAAAATTTACTAAATAATTTACAAAAATTTACTTAAACTGAAAAAATGGAAAAAAAAAAAATAGTTATAAAAACAATTAAAAGCCGCAAGAATTGACATTCTCTGTGAAGTTATACTAGTTTAGTTTTTACTTTTTTTTTTTTTTTTTGCATTAAATTGTATTCGAAGTTGGTATTTTTTATTTAAAAGTGTCAGAACAAAAACGACGTAAAACTAAGCCCAATATCACTTATGATTGTACGTAATTAAAAGTTTATTAAAAAAAAAATAATTATAATTTTTTAAAATTAATTTTGCAAATCTATTACTCAATAGTTTTTTTACATCAACTCAAAAGCTGGACATAAAATTGTGTTCAGTAAATTACAATTAATTTCATGTAACATTAATTAAATCTGTACTTATAAGATGTTAACAGCGAAACAGTTTGAATAGGGTCAAAGAAAGAGGACGAGGTCAGATTTGCCAGTTATTTTTACCTAAAAATGTACCTAAACAAAGTTTTAATATCTATAGAACCCACGGTTGTGAATGAGTTAACATAAAGATTTCAAAAAAATGGTTATGAGAACTTCAAAAGCGAGTAAATCTTCTACAGTGATTAACAATGATGACCAACTATATTCGTACGGATATATTCTTTGTTTTAGCATTTTAATTGAATGCACGAGTGCGTGTGTAAATTGCACTTAGTATACATAAGTCTGGAGAATATATTCATGTCAGTGAGAGGTGAATAAACGAAAGCTGTATTCCTTGAGGAGTCCAAATAATCACAACTCTATAAGACTGATAATATTTAAATATATACTTACGTTTTTTAATGGTATTTGTTTGTACCTTTTAGATTTAGTAAGATTATGTTTTATATTTTCTCTCACTGGGGTTAGGTTTTTCGAAATTGGTACTAAAATCGCCTTAACAATAAAAATATGTTTCTAAAGAATAATCTGGATTTGTATGTGAACAAAATACGAAAATCACAAAAACGAATGCATGAATAAAATTTGATATTCCGTTTAGTTCCAGTAAGGTTTCCGAAACACAGGTTTACCGAATGAATAGATTTCCTGATGCTGATTTATTTTAAAACTTACCCAAATTGCTTCTATTAATTTCATAACACTTACAACACGAATTGGAAACTTATTCCAAGGAACAATAAAATGTTGAGGTACCAAATGTACTCAGGGAAGGTTACAAATATCACCAACTCCTATGTTTAAGTATTGTTTACGTACGTTCACTAAAAATCTGTTAAGACTTCTTTTATTGGCCATCGTTCAGGTTTCGAGCGTTCGATTGGCGTCCAACCAGTCTAAGAAAAAGAGATAGATGGCACACGCATTTTTAAAGCTCAAACATGTGCTGTAGCCCCTTCCGCGGTTTTTTTTAAAAGAGTGCTTAGGGCAATTTTAACCATTGCGCTCACTAACAACCAGTCTAGAAAACAAGACGTGCATGTATCAGTGTGTTTTACACTTTGTTTTGTGTTCCTAATAGGAAGATGCTTCTATTGTGTCGGTTCTAATGACTTAAAGGTATTTAAATCTCGCAGATAACACCGTTAATGGCTATTGTTAACTTTTTTTTTTTTATTGAAACAATCGTTTTGAAACCTCTCACTTATTCATTCTTCCAATATTATCCAAGGTTATAGTTTTAAATTTAGACCAATTAAGTCTCAATGAATGTTTTTTTTTTTTTTATCCCGTTCACTTTACGTGATCAACGATAAAAACAGAGTTATTGACTTCTCGTTGAGATTAATGAGCGTTTATTGTTTTTTATTGAATAACATCTCAGAGGAAATTACAGCTACATAAACAGGCACTAAGCGGAACGTTTAATGTAGTGTATTAGTTCTACAATCACTACTTAAAAACGACTTCTTTGAGGGATGCACTGTGCTACCAAAAGTTAAAGGTGTAGGGAGATATTAGAGTAAACGAAGATCTTATTAGAAGGAACGCAAAAGATTATTTGCTCCAAAGAGAGCTGAGTATTGATCAAATCCAATTTAAGGATTTGTGGGGATTATCGTAACTGCTAACCAAGATTTTGAAAAACTCCCATTAATTACAAGTTATTGAGATAATTCCTTTAATCAAAATTAAGAGTCATATTTGTATTAATTTGAACTAATGTAGTGGTACCAGTTCATCAAATTTTGCAATAATATTTTAGCATTCTCAATATTTGCTAAGAAGTTGTGAAATTTCCGCTTGTTGAATGATATTTCAAGTGAAGCTTGGAGAATCCTCTTAGAATACAATTGTTTTTTACATATTGCGCCTAGTTCAATCTTACGATATTTTAACCTTAATTTGCGTCCTATTAATGTTAATTTCTTTTTTATTTTTTTATTAGCTCAAAAATTGTAATTTTTACATACTAAAGATGATCAATTCAAACTGGGTGTCATTTGAAAAAACTTTTAAGATTAGTCGCCTTTCGTTCTTTTGGATATGTCAAGAGCCGCCAGTTTGATATTCTCGGTTCTGGAGGATTACTAGAGGAAATCAAGCGTGGACCGCGATGTGTACGAAAGATAAACCATTGCAGATACACCAGCAGTTTTTTAATAATTTAATCGAATTGGATATAGTGTTTTTGTTGGAAGTGAAGATCCAAATTTTGTTTATTTTATTTATTTTTTTTTGTACTTTTTTATATGGGAGAAAATTAATTTTAGAATTGCATATTTTATATCTATTATATGTATACATGCATAAAATAAGAAATAGTGTAGCTAAAAATAGATGAGCTTCATTTTTATGCTGAAAATATCTTATTGACAGCAATGACCTAACTATTGAGAGCAACTGGAAGTTATATTTTCCTTTCCAATTTCTTGATTTTCAAGAAAAGTAAATGAAGTCCATTTGTTACTTTCTTTGAAATCTATTTCATCAAAAAACAATTAGTTGATTTAATTGGTTAATTAAAACAAAATGAATATTTAAACTTTTTGTAAAGAAGGAAATATCTGCCTGCCCTTAGACTTCTTCTTCCCAGAAGCTTTATTCATCCCGCTGATCGGGATGGACAGAGAGTTTTCTGCAACTTGAAAGAGATACAGATAATAATAATAAGGGAAGAGATTAAGCTTAGAGGTTAGCTGGATTCCAACGCGAACATTCTAGGTTCGAACCCAGCTGCTGGCCCTTAGATTTTCTCTTCCAAGGAGCTTCTTACAGCTCACTGTCCGGTGATGGACAGTGTTATCTGAAGCGAGAGTATACTGTTCGAAGATCGGCAGTGCACTGAAAGAAGCTCCAGGGCGCTAATGACCAGAGCTGTCGATGTACAAAAAAATACAAAAAACGAAAAAAAAAGATAATAGATTATAATTTTGTTTACAATTAAAAAGAGATATGCTTTATAACTTAGTAATTATTATTTCCAGTAAAACTTTAGATCGATAATTTACTTCCACTTGTAGCAAACATCTAGACTGGTAAACCTGTACAGCTTAAGGAAAGATATCGATAAAAATAATTTCAGAACGATAATTCGCACGAACAAACAAAACCGCATTGGTTGAAGTTTCTAATAAGTTTAATTTCATAAAATATTTGACTGTGCAGCAAAAAGAAGAGCCTTAAGTTACTTTAAAGGTTCAATGTACGTAGTTTTATGATTAGAAATTGTTTAAATTGTCAATGCAAAAGGACAGAAGGCACCAACAGAAAGACATAATATTGAATGTGCACATTCCAAACAGATTGGATAAATAATCTACCATCATAAATGCCCAAATGACAGCTCCTAATAAACAAAGTGATTATGACAAATACGTTGGCATTGCATCGAAGGTGAACCTCATTTTTAATACACTGCATTGAGATAGTAGGTATAGAATTTCAACTGTCAACTCTATTTCTAATTTCTAAAATGGGATTCAAGATTTTTTTAAATTACTATTCGACTATTAATAGAGATATAACTACTTTATCATTGTCAATTTACAATGTTGTACATGTTTATATGAAATGAGTGAATCAATATGGAGTAAGCGTGTTTGAGTTAAATTATGCAGTTATTAGATTAATTTTTAGAGCCTTAATAAATAGAACTACTCTAGCACGAATGTGGTCGTGACAGTAATAAACGATTTTCTCGAAGAAGGAGCATAAACAGGCCAAGACCATTAGAATGACAACTTGAGGGCATTACCATTTGTTTTCCCTAAATATTATAAAAGTGAGCTCCCAAATGTAATCTTTCCCAAAATTAAATTATGTTTGTGCTTTCTTTTTCCAGTTTGTTCGGAAGTCAGTAATAAATTTTAAGTGCTAAGCATTAGTTTAATTATTCCAAATTTGAATAACCGGAACTCAGAAATTTTCTTCTCACAAGTACATCAATGTAATACAAGCATTACAGTCCTCAAAATCTTCCAAATATCATTTTTCTGGCAGAAAAAAAGACAGACATATTTTCACAGGTTTTACAAAATTTTAGATAGTCGATATAACTGTATCGATTAAAATCACAAAAAAAGTAAAATCGGACTCTCGTAGTTAGATTTTGTTTAGCTTCGATTAGGTAAATGTTGAACAAATTAAATTTTTAATTAAAATATATCTTGTTGTAGACACATAAAGTGTGCTTTATGGTGCGGAAGATAATTCTATTTAAAATGAAATCAGTCCGCACTTAACTACGCAAAACAATTGGACAAAATTTAGATCTATCGGCTGAGTTTCAAAAGGGTGATAAATTAATTATGTATGTCCAGTTCAATTGGGGATTGGAACGAGGCTGGAGTTGTTGGGAAATGCTTTCTGTTAAATGTCCAGAATAATGGTACTATAATAAAGATAAATTTAGCCTTTACTGCTTTGCTTAAAAAAAAAAAGTTTATAAAATGGGAATTTCTGGTAAAAGTTCAGTTACCGTCGGCACTTTAAACACTTATCAGCCGTTGTAGAAGAACAAACGCCTAACAGACACCTATTTAGTTAGCAGATTCATCATTGCTCCTCAGGAATTCCCAAAATTCAATTTGCCTTCCAAATGTTTCCGAAAACAAGAGATCAATACTGGCTAACTGGTTTGGTTCAAAGCATTCGGGCCAAAGAATGCTTTGAAGTAATAATAATCACAGAAAGGAGTTAAAATTGAAAATTCTGAAAAAAATTAGACATACTTTGAAAATATGAATGCTATTTCAAGGAAGTGATTAGCAAATACTGGATTCGAACTCAGAGATCACGGGTTCGAATCCAGCTGCTGACCCTTAGATTTTCTCTTCCTAGGAGCTCCTTACAGCTCGCTGACCGGTAGTGAACATTGCTGTCAGTAACGAGAGAACACTGTCCGGAGGCCGACAATGATCTGGAAAAAATCTCCGGGCACCCAATATAATCCTCAGATGTTGATACGTCTTAAATACCCAACAAATAAGAGAAATTAATATTATTTACAGACGGCTGTTTGAGTTGATGAAAAGAAGTATTCATTATAAAGGCCGTACATACCCACAGCTATCACCTCTCAGATAAATAGAATTCAATACGAGAAAACACAGTTTTATTAGAGATTATGAAGATTTTTTTTTTAAAAAAAGAGAAGATTTTCTGACGATATGTCACAAAAACTGATCTTCCTTTGACAATTTCGCATACTAGTTCAAAATTGACTGTACCTACTTCTTTTAAAAATAAAATTCTTTTTCTTCTGTATTACTTAATATAAAAATTTCACTTACATTAATAATGAAAGCAACAGCAGTACAATGGTTCAGTCATAGATAATAATACTGGAAGCTTTATAATATTTAATGTTAATTTTAAAATCGTGCTATTACTGAACACAAAGGAAACTTTTAGGTTATGATTCTATTGATAAAACCAAGTAACATCCTAATAATTATACTATTCAATTATTTGTTTCATTGATTGCATAAAAGTTGAAGAGTTAAACTTTCTATCTTTTTATATCTGCGAACTGAATAAAATGTTCAAGTATAATTAATGAGAAGCCCTTATAACACAAACCTTCAAAGTGTTTGACGGCTTGTCAACTTGGAAGAAGCAGTTACGTATACTAGTTTTTGCTCTCCATATACAGACAATGCTGATCTACGCTGTACCACTTCGTAATCTAGGCCTTTCTATTCCATAAGAGGCTGACATCGAAGATTTTGTTTAATAAATCTTTCTTCTTTTTAGAGGCTCATCCAAGTCATGATGCCCGAAGACTTCTCACTGCATTGCCAACAACTGAACAGTGATTTTTCAATCCGGAAAACGCAACAATATCACAGTAGGACCATTCCGCCGCGCCAAATATGAGTCCTAATTCACTTGTAAAATGTTTTCTATCCTTGCTAAGTAAATTTTTAAACATAATTAAAGGAAATAACATAAAAGCAACAATAATACGAGGGCAGTATAATACGAATTGGACATCACAGAACGCTCATCCAGCAGAAATTCTAAATTCCCCAAGTGCCTGTACAGATCGCTGTCTAATGAAAGAAGATGCCGTCTATGACTGGAGAAGGCTGTCAGTGCCTGAGGTCTCCTGTACGGTTGGCCAGATATTTGCACCCTTGGATTCCTCATCCTGCCAACTAGATTTTTGGGTTGTGTACGTAGCTTATGTAAGTTTTGTTGAAAAGAGAGTGAATGTATTACAGATCACATTGTGTTGGCTAAGGAAGCGTTTGATAATGGGCTGTTATTTACATCTAAACAAAAAAGTATTTATGCATCTTGGGTAATTTTAGGTTTGAAACTTAGTTCTGTCACGCTTCATAGAATTTGTCCATTATTTATCATTATACTGGCTGCTAGTTTGATAGTCGTCCTTCTAGTGTTTTCAGTCTCTCTAAATAAGTTGTTTCGTTTCGTTTTTCATAAAAAAAAAAACTTTACAAATTTAGAAACCTTCTTGAAACATTCTTGACCTTGAATATTAGTACAGATTAATCACAATAATTTTTAAGGAATAAGTTTTAAAGGTTTCTTCCTGCAATTTTATCCCAACATTCATTACTAATGACTAATTATAGTCATTTTTCTTTTTTAATTAAATGTATTTTTTTTTAATGTAATATTTGTAAATGAGTGTATATTTTAGATAAGATTAGTAAGAAAGAAATGAAGATAATAACATAAAGAGATCTGACTAAAAGATAGTGTACTGAAGAGAAATTATGATTGAGAAAGTCAGCGGCTTATATTGTTAGTTGTATTTGTTGGAGTAACTCTTGAAGAGATAGAGAATAGTTATTGCTAAACTTATTGTACAAAACTATGTGTAAAAAAGTGAACGGAAAGAAATACTTTTTAGTTATTATTAATTTTTAGTTAAAATACAAATTATAGTTAAATATGAAAATAACTTCCTTATGATCTAAGACCTTTCCTAAAATAAAATATTAAAGTATGTACAGTCTGTTCAGAAATTTATAAATTTTTTTTCCTCCCTCTTTTCACGCTTAAATTAAATATTTTGCTGCCAATGTGAACATTTTTTAAGGACTGCTTTCACTATAACTTAATATTAGGCTGCCTTGAAATATACTTCACTTCACTTTATTAACAAGAATTCTACCAAAATATTTATTTAATTTCTGTAAATTTAGTTAAAATAAATCTAGTTCTTTTCTAATAATTTCTATACGACAATTATATGATTTTTAATCTACTTTTATAAATTTTTTGTTATTAATAAATATTAATCGTGTCGGCAAGGTGCAATAGTAAGGCAGGGGTCGGCAACCCGCGGCTTTATTCAAATGGGAAGTTTGAATAAAAACTAAATAAATAAAAAAAATAAATATATTTTTGCACAATATCCAAAATAAGCGCTAAATTCAATAAGACTAATATTTTGAAATTTATATTAAAAGTAATATTAAGAAATGAGGTAACATTATTTTTATTATAGTATAGTACATATACAGAATAAAATTCAGTCCATATAATATTTAATTCTTTACCATAAAGTTAAAGAATTCCGCTAGCGATATTCCCTTGATTAATGTGACTGTCACCGATCCTCTTAGCAAAGTAAACACATGAATATAAATAAATCTTAATGAAAAATGTAATACAAGTGCCAAGTGAATCGATAATCCACAGCACTTGCTTCACAGTTAATAAGTATTTTTATTGGGTAAAAAATAAATATGCTGGCAGATAAATTCGTTTATTAATTGTATCACCAATAATACTCGGATAAATTAAAGTAAAAGTTTTGATTATAAGGAAGATTTATTATAGATTATCTTATTTTGAAAATAATATCATGTGAAAAAGATTTTTAAATAGCTTCTTCGAAGAAATATAATTAAGAAACATTTTTTTAGCATAGTTTCATTTTTTTTCTTTTTAATATTTAAAAGCACCGATATGAAATCTGTATTGATGTAATGGGTCTTTTCAATATTTGCATTCTTTTCCGATTAATCCAAGTATAAATCAGGGAGAACAATTTCTGAATCTTTATCTAAAAATTGGTTGATAGCTTTAAATATCACGCTACGTTTAGAAACAAGATAATCAAGCCAGATGACAAAATGTAAAGCAAAAATTCACGTCAGACTAATCTAAGACTAAAAAATAAAATAAACGTGATGAAATCCGTTTTTTTCATCCAAGTATAGTGTTACTAAATCATTCTTAATGTTGTAATTAAAACACCCGGTTGAATGTAATAAATTGTTTTCAAAGAAATAGCAAATTTCTTCTCTCAATAAGGTGTTTATTTGTTCAGTATTTTTTTCTTGAAATTATTTCTTGGTTCATTTAAAAATATTTTATTTTTATTCAGGAGAGAACATCAAAAGCAATTTCAATGAGCATTTCCACTCAATCGCAAATTAAATTTAAAGTTTTCTAGGCTTGGTTCCTAAAATATTTGTCCCTTACCAAAGAATTCTTCCACTGCAAAAAGGTGTAAAACTTGATTTTTGAGTTCTATAGATTGATTTGTTTTTTAAAACACGTAATATTTTTCTCGATTCCCCCCAAAAAAACTATTAACGTGGCCCAACAAGTTTTGCAACACACGTCTTAATATAGATTTTACTTAAGTATATATATTAATAGCAATAAACTAAATCTACTTTGTCTTTTCAATTTTCTGTTCGCCCTTTCACATTCAAAAAAAGATACTTGCACAGTTATAAGATATTTCTTCTGAGAGTATCAACTATAGTTGTTCTTATTTAAAGCAAATCCAAACATTGAGACTGTCCCTCTGTGACAAAGACCGCACAAAACAAAAATGTGGGCCTTGAGGAGTAAGTACGAGTAGATCGCTGTGAGGAGAAACACCGCATTATACACACCGCAATTTACTTTATGAATCCGTTTTCGAAGATGCCGCACTACCGAGAGGTTAGATGAAAACTAAAAGATTTATTGTGACACTAGTTCCGTTATTCCGAACTTGGCCAAGGATTTTATTGATTTGAATATGAGTTTAAGTGTATATGAACAATTCGCCTCCGCCCAAGACAATTGATCGATAGTTGGACGTAAAGTCTGTGAAAATTAACATTCTTTAGTAAACAGTTTTATTTATATTTCCTTAAATTTTCTCATTTTAAGAAGAATCTTTCAGTTCACAATCATGAGTTAAACAGTATCGCCTTAACGAGAGAGCATAGATCGTACGGCATTGCACAAAATGGCTTCACTGGCGGCAATAGCCTTGGATGTTGATGCGTCTTAATTAAAGAAGAAGAAGAAGGAGATATGTAGAATATTTTAAATTTAGTTAAGATTATATTTATTGATTTTTGTTGCGTTAGGATTTATTGCACAATCAAATCATCCACAGAAGCATGGAATTGTTGCTAAATGTTTCCTAAGACGACAGATTCAATTTTACAGTTAGCCATCGAGATAATTGTAATATGAGTGCAGTTGAGTTGAGTTTTGTACTAAGACTGTTGGGCATTTAAGGCTTTTGTTATTGCTAAAACCAATTAAAGTGCAATTGTTGAATTTAGAAAAGTTACTAACAACAAAATTAGAGCTTGCGCGTTATGATATGACTATTTGGAAAAAATGTTTAATCCTGTTCCTCAAAAGTTGTTTTATAATAGTTTTTATTTTTTAAATATACTTGAAAGCATTGATTAGAGGCTAATGTTGAAAAAAAAACAATTGTTGCCGATAGCAGTAACCTTGTCGAAAGAAAATAATAATAATAAATAATAAGAGAAGGTATACAGAAACAAAAAGGTAAGTTCAAGAGAAGATTATAATGATGTAAAAGCCATTGTAGTGATGCAGTAGGGACCATACACGGTGTGAGAGAGTGAAAGAGATGAAGGCCAGGTCCGGTGGTAGATATTTCCATGGAATGCCCTGGAAGAGAAGAAGACGATGTATGAAGCCCAAATATGCGCTACACGTTCTCCAGTAGAGAACATGTGTGTAGTAACTACATAAATGTATGCACGAAACATGCCACCGCAATTCGGGCAAGGTTTAGGTTCCACTTAGGGCACCTTTATGATGCGGATGCTCTAATGCTGATACCAGGCCTACCAATCTGCAAAGTTGGAGATTAATTTCACCTTCAAGCAAACTATTAATATGAAGTGGAATGTGCGCTATAAAAAAAAGCAGGGCTATCATGGTACTTATCCTCATTAAATTAAACCAATTGCTTATACTTCCTACAAGTACATGATAATAGATTATCTTTATCTTCCTAATTATCATTTCTTGTTTAATTTGATCTGGTATTGCAGATATACGAGATTTCATTGGTTAACAGTTTAAATCATAGCCAATACACCCTAAGATGTATATTGTCCAAATCAAACCTATTTATTTTATTTAAAACTATTATTAGAGGATAAGAAGCTATAGTTCATTAGAGCTTTGAATGTTGTTTTAATTAGTTAACATCTAAGCGCGGCTTTTTACCTTAATCTGAAATATCTTTTGGAGAAAATAGATACTATGGCTGTAGTTTTCAACCTTCACCATTAACACTAACTTGCTAACTGCTATATCAGTTTAAAATTGTAAAATAATATAAACTAAATAACAATCACGGCCTGTGAACAATATATCAAGTTGGAATGAAAATTACCAAATGGAAGTTGCAAAATGGATGCAAACAATGGATTGTGAATAAATGAAGATTAATATTAATGTAAATTTTTTGAATGTAATCAAGTTGTAAGTAATTTTGTGGAAATTAATTGTTTCATACAATAGAGTGTAAATTTAAGTAACAGTAAAATTAAAATGAAAGCAGATTCGTAGAAGAGGGCAGGAGAAGGGCATGCTTCAAGAAGACTTCATTTCGAAATACAAAATAAGAAATTTCTAGATTAAAGGCCAACTTTATTAACAAAATCTTAAGAAGTGAGGCTAATAAATAATTGAAAATTTATCTCCATCTGAAATAACGGGGCTGTTAGCACCCAAACAATTCGCCCTTAGCATGTAACCATGTATATTGGAATAAATTTCCTTAACTTAGAAAATTTATTGAAAACTTGTATGAAATGTATTATTTCACTACATTTCACTACATGGTGGTTTTACGATATTTCCAAGAAATTAGCAGAAAAACTTTGGTAGAAGCCATTAGGTAATGTAAAAGCAACATTAGTTTTAAAAGAAAAGAAGCTAGACATTACAAATTTAATAAATGAATAAAAAGTTAGCAATTAGCAAATTACCGACTTCAATACTAAATATTCATTAAGTTTTTTGTTTAATTACATAATTTTTTTTTAACAAAAACAATAGTTATTTATTTAACAAGTGTGGAAAGTAGTACTTTTCCTCACGCGAGGCAGGGTTTGCACGCACGAGCGAGCGAAGCTAGGCGAGTGCAAGTGCAAATTGCCGAGTGTGAGGAAAATACTTAACACTCGAGTTAAATATTATATTTTTTCTGCAACCATTAGATTTATTAACTAAAAAAATTAAAAATTCCATTTTTACAGTCTACACAAAGTAATTTGTTTATTATAAACATTTATTGTTATATTACAATTATTTACATTACTTACGTATTTACATTACTTATTACATTTTCTGCTGTTTCTTTTATTGATGGAGGAGTGTTTTCTAAACAGGAATCACTAGAATCCATTTTAAATTTCTATAAGGTAACACTATAACCTTTTTAACTGTTATAATTAAAAATATCTAATTATTTATTAAGGTATTATTTTTATTTCTTTATTACTTTCAATTTTTATTTTATTTTTTAATATTCGTTTTTTAATTATTTAGTTACGTTAAATAAGCTTATTAAAGTTTTATAGAAAATATTTATGTTAATAACAAAACTTCTTATATCAAGGAAGCACAATAAAGTTTTTCCACTCACTAGTGCGGAAAGTGACACTAATGGGAATTTTTCCCCACTAGTGTGAGAAGTTGGGCATTACACAGCTGATTTTAATTGAGTAATGAGAACTTCCCTACATGGTTGCAGAAAAAATTATTTTATGAAAAAGGGTTAAAATTTATAAGAATGTCACTTTCACCTGTACCTATCCCAAATAAACAAATCGTGGAAGAAATCATTTTTGAACACCTTCGTTTCATTAACTTCACATAAAAATAAATCTTTGTTTTTGACCTTTTATACACTTTATTAATTTGCTCATTTTTAACTACTAAAAATAACTACTAGTGGTGTAATTAATGTTTTTAACATTAATTTCTTTTTTTATATCAACTTAAGAGTTTAGTTATTAATTAATTTTGTTTTATACAATATTATTTTTCACTTTGATTGGAGAGCGAAATTACAACGATAGCTTCTGTTTGTCGAAATTGTTAAGAAAAATATATGTATGCATTCTTTGTGGCCCGATTACACGTGTCTCTAAGAACCAATCTAAAATTGGCGAAAATAAATTGTGAATCATCGAATTCTAGCCGTCGGCAGAAGCTTCTTTGGCTACAGCATTTTAAAAGTAAACTGAACGAACATTCAAGAAAACAAAGCTGTTTTATAGAACGCTAATAACGCCTCAGAAAACTTTAAGTATAAAATTGTAGGCATAAGAAAACTAACTAAGAATTAAGTGCAACATTCTATATTAAATTTGAGGGGAAAATATTTTTGAAAAATTGATGAACTAATAAAAGCAAGACTATTCTTTTTTGTACTCTTATTAACGCTGAAGTAAAAACAAGGTTCTAAAAATAAATAACTCTAACTTTTGATTAAAAAAAAAAAAAAACACCTTAAAGTGAAATCTAGCCTTTGGGAAATGAAGGCTAACTCGATGACGAACCGGCAGGTAATTAGATAAATTTTTTTAGTTTTATGGTCCAAGTAACTGCTACTTTAAAAAAAAACAAAAACGAACAAAATGAAAAGTGAAAACTCAGAACCAATTCTGAAAAAATGAAAAATGTTAGATAAAAGTGTTCTGACAGAAAACGGATCATGAATCATTTTTAAAATTCATAATTTCAGTCGCCCAAACACACTAAAGTTATAAGAAGATAATTGCTTAATCCGAAAAAATTAATTAAATTTTGTGAAAGAAGCTGATAGTCCCAAGAATTTAGAATACTTAATTATAATATTTTCATTGTTGTTACAATATCAAGAGAACTCTTTCGTTCAACTGAAAATCCTTGAATCCTTCAACATTCTTCAAGAGGTGATGACCTCAGTAATTAGTACGGTGTGTGTGTGTGTCTGCAAAAGGTTAAAATATGCCCTCACTAATCTATTATTTTTAATTATTTTTACATTAGAAACAAAAAAATTTATCTTTATAGCTTTAAAAACCGTTTGGCAATATTGCACGATGGGAAATTTTACGTCTTATTTGATTAATATAAAAATTCTTTATTCACTTACAACACTTCGTTTTTGCTGAATGAGATAAATTATCAATCTGATATTGACTGACAAATATGTTCAAATTGCAAGCATGTTTTAATATAAACAGCCTTGGATCAAGTGCTTTAAATTAAGTCAAAGCTGAGAGAAAGCCATCTTGAAATGATAGGAAGCAGAACGCAAAGATAGGCACCTCAATTAGTCCCAACCATGTTCACTTGGTACCTAATGTATTTAATTCTGACTTGACTCATTTTTCAAATAATAGTGATCCCTAGATCAATTGTTTTTCTGCAAATGAAATCTTTCACTTAATGAATCTATCTTTAGCAGTTGTGAATGAATTTAAGACTCGGTTAGCTAGTTGGGAAATGTTTCTTATTATTTTCAGAATAATTTTAACTAAAGTTAAGCAATCAATAATCAAATGCACGTCAAATTTAATTTTAAAGAATCTTATTATTTTTCCATTTTTGAATGATTCATGGAAATTAAAGTTAATCATTAATGATTCTTTTTTTATTACTCGGAACTGGAAAAACAATGAAATGAAACCATTAATGATTGAAAACTTCGCAGCAGGTACAAAAAAAAAAAGATTCTTGTTGCAAAAAAGTTAAAGAATGTAGAGAAAAATGCCAATAAAATTAGAGAATTTCGTACATTTCGAATCATTAATCCCTAGGTTAGGGAAGTAGGTTTTCAGGATGTTATTATTTGTATGAGAGTTGAGATTTACGAAAATAAGCGAGTGATAAAAGAGATATTCTGAAGTTTCTAATTTATGGGCATAATTTCGGATAAAGCCAAACTCTTTAAATAAACAATTAGATTTATTAAGTTGATTGAAGATCTAGGTGAAAAAAATCAGGACAAAAATAAGATAATGTTAAAAATTGCATAAATAATAGTAAGTTAACGCAAGCTAGCAATGATAAACGTGACAACCATGATTCAAATGAAGTTCTCTTATATTTTATTCAAAATGGATGATTGATTCATTCATCATTGATTTAAAGATCTATTTTGCATATTTATTGATTTAATTATTACTTTAATTTGCGACAGTAAATAGAGACCTTTAATTCATCTATGTTTAGCATTTTGTAATTCATTAAAGCAAAAGCTAAATGTAGTTGATTAAAATACTGTTCTTAAAATTAATGTATTAGAATTATATTTAACTATGGCTTTATGTAGAGGTGAAATGCATCATCGCCACAGCATCACTAATCCTCTTGCTTCTGTTGCAATCTTTTCTATTTCAACACAGAAAGTAATATGCAAGTGCAATACAAATTTTGTCCTTATTTTACTATAGTTTTTTTACTTTGAAAGATCAACATAGAATTTATTTACATTTAAAACAGTTGAAAAACCACGACTGTATTAGTTTTTCTCATCGCCACACAGCAAAATATCGTCACCTTGATAAATATCTAAAATAGAACTTCTTTAAAAGTAGCTTTTAAGTTCATAAAAATGAAAAATGTTTTTAGAATGTTTGATTAGTTTATCTGTGTTTTATATCGAGAATGCCTGTGATTTTCAACAGAATTAAAAAAAAAAGTCATAAGATTTTTGGGGGATTCAAAGAAGATAAAAAAGCCATTTTCCTAAGTCATACGATTAGCGGACACATTTAGTGAAACTGTTCCAGCTAAGCCCTAAACCTTTGTGGATCTTCAATCGATTGTATTGGTCCTTGAAGAATCCTGAGCGGCATTTACCTTGCTACAGTAGATGAGGAAGTCCTATTAACTTACAGCATCTGAATGATTAATTGAATGGCTACTGACATTACAAGAAAATCCTTAATCAAAAGCAACAATTAGCGGAATAATCAATAATCTATTCCTTTAGAAATACCAACTAGAAAAGGTCTTTAATAGCCTAGTTCTAGGATGTGTCTGATTATCTATCAAACCGGAAATCAATTTCGATATCCAAAAATAAAATGCCAGCCCTATATTTACCAAGAAAGTAAATTAATTCTTAATAGACTTGTAAATTAGTTTAATGGGTTTGAATGTGTTTTCTAGATTTCCAATGTTTGTACAAGTTTATGATTTTAATCAAGGAATAACAGTTGGAGGAAGGTGATTGTAGTTCCTAAAGGAGTAGCTGGTTCGCAGCCAGCCCGATAGAAGAAGACCGCACTAATACGTGCTAAGCTAACCTGGAGCTACTCTTCTCTAATTTACGTACCAGTATAGTAATTGTACATCTTTTACAACTTCTTCATGTTGTTTTTAGACAAGTGTAACAACCCTTTAGTAAGAAGTATTTCGTAAAATCATCACTCAGTTTCACTTTAGAAGCTCTTACAGCTAACAAGTGGGAGTGTTTCAGGTAATACCTGTGTGCGTCATGCCCTACGTCATGTAGAAAGTGTTGGTCTTGGCTATTTTAAGTAATATCGTGGATAGTTTTTTTTTTTGAATGCTATTTATTAAAAACAGATAATAGACGCTGTGGATAAAAGACCTTTTCGCTAAAATGCAGAAAGTCCAACTGGAAACATGCCTAAGACCTATTTAGTGGCGGAAGAAGAGGGGCACTGTAAAGAGAAGAGTGAGGGCGAACCCCATTGTCTTGGTTCGCTATAAAAGGATCTTTCACAACCAAGATGGACGAGGAGAGTCATCAACAAGGTCAAAACTTTACTCCAACACATCACTATTACGTTATAGCTGTACTTTACTGCCTTTATTAGTACTGCCTCCCACCTCCAAACGCCGATGTCGCTGTCAAACTGTGTAAAACTTTTACTCTTTTGGAAATCCTTATTGTTTGTATAAACAATCTAATACTGCTTTCAAGTTTTATTACTTAAACGGCAACTATCATAAAATAAACTAAATAAACACTCTGGTCTTTTTCTTTTCAGAATAAACAAACTAATTAAGGGATAACTATCTACTTTTGGATAGGGTTCTCTGCACTACTTATTTCTTTAAGGGAAAGAACAACCTTAGCTAACTAAGTGATGAGACAGCATGCTGGACTAGCAAGTCAACTTTGAGGAATTATATCTTTGCAGCCTATTTGGGGTACTGAGACCTGTATGATCTAATGTGCCTCTTTACTGTTGCCAGGCGACTTCTTACAGCTTCCCCACCAATTTCAGAAAAATTCCCGATCAGAGAGGGTTCCAAGGAAGATATGATTTCTTCCAGATGAGAGAGAATCTTCCTTCAATGCTGGATCATAATTAAGAGATATATTGGCATTACCTCCATCTTCCGACAGCAAATACCAACAGGTTCTTGCCCCATCTTTGTCCTCCTTAGTTGATTACTGAGTCACTTTTAAGGGAATTGATTGTTGCCCAGGCCAAAGTTTTGCTCAGATCATTTAAGTTTATAACTAAACAGGCAGTTCTTTTCCCGTCTCAGTCCAGGAAGATCCCGAGTGTATTTCTGCAGACCTCTTTTTCGCTACACACAAGCCCCGTGAAGTGGGGTTCTCGCGCCTTGCCTTCTGCCTTTCTACGGTCTTAACAACACTATCCGGAGGATGGCAGTTTCCTATGACGATCATAACCAAACAAAGTTTCTTAATTAAAAAAAAAAATCAATATGTAACAATGAAATGGAAAACTATGGCTTCTATCTCTTCCAAAACCGTATCGCTGGAGTTAAGAGCTGTTTCATAGCTCAGGAGGCTTACAACGCAGGGATAGTTACTTTTAAGCCTTTCATAAAAATGCTAATTGTTGTCAAGAAACTGAAACATAACTTGAAAAATAATTAGAAGCAATTACAGGCAGAGAGATACGTATCACTTCCTAAATATTCATGCATTTGCAGAGGTGGCCGTTACAGTTTTAACGATTAGAACAGTGACCTCTGCGGCGTGGGCTAGAACCCACTTCATGACAGTCAAAAACATTGGTCTACCTACACCATGAGTTCATTAGCTGCATCTAAACGCCCGGAAGATACAACGAATGCCGATAGGTATGTATAAAAAAGGAAGTTGACAGTTTAACGACCTACTACGATGCAAACAAAAATTGTGATCAAGATTTTATAGTTTAACAATCATTTTGGATTAAATTAATTTACTGTAAACACTAAACACAACTGGGGTCTTAAAAGACAAACGACCATCCTAGGTTCCTAAAGTGGAACTATTTTAATTTGTTAAATTCAATTTTACCAAAAAATATTTAAAATTAAACTTAATTTAAATGCACAGTCTAACTGTGGGGCAGGAACTGCCCCAAGGTCCCTTTTCTCCTAAATGCATTCTATCATCGTACGTGTTGGATACTAGTAAACATCTTTTCTTTTTTTTTTAGATTATTTTTAAAAATTTCATCACATTTAATTAAACTCATAAAATTTATTTTAATCTTTTCTATTTCTTCTTTAAAATCAAACATAACATCAAGAGAAAGAAACTCCGGTCAAATTTCTTGAGTACGTGGTTCGCTATAAAGGAGAGTAGACTATCTTGGCATTAGCAGTTGATGAGGACATCTACTTAGGACCAGCTTAACCACAGGCAAATCCCAGTTTATCAGCATATCATTTAAACTTACGCCTTACACACTTTATAGATACCTGAATTTTATGACAAATACAGGAGCTAGATTTGAGTTTATTAAATCAGTCTCTTCTTTAATCTACAATCTTCGTAAGTGGTTTGTTTCACCGAAATTTTGTGTCCAATAAAAGGTAATGTACAGCAGCATCTGATTTCGGATTTAAGAATTATACTTTAAATTACTATTCAAACTTTACAGCGAACACAGCAAAAATTTTGTTTTCTCTGAACTAAGGCCCTAAAGATCCTAAAAGGCATGTGAAAGATTCTAAAGAGGTAATTCCAAGATGTTTGATGAATCTATGAGAAAACTGCTAAAGACTTCCTATAAAAAAGGCTGCCTCTCAGATTTGGAAATCCGACAAAACAGTCGTAAATTTTGCATAAAGTTTTATATTAAATAGCAATCTGTAATAGCTATTGAAAAGTTACTGGCATGAATATTAAGAAACAATCAAAGCAATTAACTTCCAATTGTGACGATCGTTATACTTTGGGCCGAGCATTGTTTAGAGAGAAGAGGTAAGATACTTTATTAAGTGGAACCCAGTTTGTCTGTGAAAGCATTTGACACTATTGTGAACTTGTTTCTTGCCTTAACAATACAAGAAGTCTAGATTTCTTTGTATAATAAAATATAATTAATGATTAAACGATTAGCATGTTTTAATTATCAATAATTAGAGAAAATTAGAGTTAATGATTTCTTTTTCTCTTTCTAATGTAATGTTCTTTAATTTTTTTTTTTTAAAAAAACCTCATTACCAAAAAATAAATGTTTTCACAAAACAACGAAAAGTATGTAGCTGTTTTATTGATGACTATCGAGACAAGCTGGCAAGGTTTTATGTTAATTATTACATTAGCCGATCAGTATCTTGTTTCTACTACGTGTGTTTCATTCATTTAAACTTCCTTAACTACCATTATAGCGTCATCATTTTGTTCAAAAGATTTTGCAAGTTTTATAATTTTGTTTTTTAAATTGTATTTCCATTTTTCTGGAGGGCAAAAGAAAGTAGAAAATTGTTACCGTAGTTTATGTTTGAGCAAAAATATATTCCATTTACGACAAAATACATTTATTTATCAAATTAGAACAACTGTGTTAGAGCGCTTCTTTTTTTTTAATCGTACGTTTCATTTTGTTATGAAAAAAACCTTCAAAGTTAGGCCTTCAAGTCTAGGCATTCCATTAATACTCCGCCATATAATTGCCAGTTTCAGGCATAAATTATTTTCCAGAACAATGCAAATTTTTATACAACAACCAAGTTACTAACAATGAAAACTTTACTAAGAAAGGTTTGAAAATCTTCTCTTGTTTGTTCACTTTTGGGAAACAAAAAAATATAGTTTTAAAAAGCTGTGAAGTAGTTCTGTTTTCAAAAATATAAATAAACTTTGTAAAACTACACCCTTCATTAAAGGCGTGTATCCTTAATCTAGGATAGACAGGGTGGAATGGAAACTGAATGACGGTGAACCGGCGGCATCAGGTGAGCTCCGTAATTAAATTCAGCGCGAGCATAATTAAAATTAAATTGAATTTTAAACCTAAATGGTTTATTCTTTGAGGAAAAGGTAAAAATAGCTGTAGCCTAATTTAGTCTACATTACAAGTTTTCTCCACCTTTCAAGTGTTATTGCCATCAGTAAATTTTAGCTAATTTAAAAGTGTATTCAAGAAAGATATCATTCAACAGAAGAACCTTATGAAACAAGAAGAACAGAGACTTCCCAGGAGAGGATTAGCTCAGGGGTTAGCGAATTGGTTTCCCATGCGGAGATCCCAGGTTCGTATCCAGCTACTGATCTTTAGATTTTAGTCTGTAAAACGAGAGGACACTGTCCCGGAGTCGGCGGTGCACTTAAAAAAGCTTCGGACGCCAATGAACTCAAATTTAAAAAACAAAATAATAAAGAAAGCCGACCGTTTCCAAAAGGGTTTCTAAATTTGTACTTTGAAAGAAGGAAATGCTCGGACTTTTTGTAAATTACACAAAACTGTCTTTTTGATTCTTATAATTCTTAGAATAGTTCTTTTTAAAGTATTAAATTATGTAGCTTTTTTTCTTTTTTAATGATCTAAAACTGAATGAAGCAGGTTATAGTAAATATGTTGCACTACCAAGGGAAATGTGACAAATTATATGTCCGAGTGACAGACAGTGTTATATCAAACCGGTTTCTCATTAGTAGCTGAGATGCAGCCGCTTATGCACCGAAACCAGAAAAAAATCCAAAAAGTTGTGTCAAAGTAAACCTATACTCTTACTGTTTTGAAAACTTATTCAGTAAAAAACTAAAAACCTGTATTAAATTAACGTTATAAATATCAAATTTAGCTAAAGTCTAGCTGTAGTTCAGGGGAGCCAGTCAGTTGTTAGCTGGATAAACAACCTATTACTATGGCAAAAGAATTTTTTAATTTATTTAATGACAAAATAAAAAATAAATCCTAAGGTGGGTATCGGAGCGTCAATGAACTTGATGCTTCCAACACCAACGCAGGATGGGCTCCGCAGAGTATAATTACTAAGATTATCATCTTTAGATTGACAACTTTCAATCATGAGTGCAATGTGTGCAATGGATCACGTATTCTGAGGGATACATTCTCATCTTGACTGAGACTGGACCGGCAGTGAACGGTAACAGGTACAGTTTGGTTATTGTTTTAACCCCACTCTATGTTGAGTGCATTTAGACGGCCACTAACATTGGAACTTAAAAAAAAGAAGAAGAAAAAGTGCACTTTCTTGGCATGCTTTTACCTGCTTCTGTTCCACCGACAGACGCTGAGCGAGTTAATGATTCTGGAGTACTCGATCTCACTTAAAGCCACATTCAATAGGTGCTACCCACTTCACCCGGTAATAGCCAACCAGTTTTTCTAAGCGCTCTATTCATTACTACCCTCTTTTAGCAAATTGCTCCCACTTTCTACCAAATTATTTTCATTTTATTGGTATAATAATAATAATTTCTGTGACTCCAGATTCTAGTTAACACATATTAAAATGTTTACAGATCTGTTGAACATCAAATCTAACATATTTAAACCTTAAATTAGATAACAAAAAATTATATTTTAATTAAAGTAGTTACCTTCTTCTGATAGTAACTAATTTTTCGATTATTTTTTAAACTGATTTTTATATTTATTGTCTTATTATACCACTCATCTCTTTTAGTTCAAATTATGGCACAAATAGTTGTACAAAGAGATCCTCCAAGAGGGTCCGATGATGTACTCGTACAAATGAGCCTTAATTAAATATATTTTAAAGCAAAGCACAACAACTTGTTAGGTTCTTGGCGCCCGGAGCTTTTTTTCTTTTTCGCTTGCATTGAAAAGAACTCCCACGAACTTCAAGAAGCTAGTAAGCGACCGAGTTCCTTAAAACTTGGTGTTATGTCTATTGACATCGAAGATTGGCACTTTTGTTGGTAACTTTGTTTTTGTGAGAATTGATTTTATTTTGAAATACCGGACAGGAAACACCTTTTGACTTCAACTAAAGTGATAAGTTGTGTTTTCCTGTTGGTCTAAACTCAATAACAGAAACTGGCTGAAGAAACTTTCAAAAACTACGGAAAGACACCAAATTTTTTGTACTTTGAAGTTCCAGGTGCCCGAACAAGGAATGGAGAAAAGCTTAGAATGGGAACATGATCACCTTTACCAGCTCAATTTTAAAAGAAGTCATTTTCAAACGACTCTTTTTCTTTTCACAAGAGGAACAAAACTATTACGACTGAAATATGCTAATGAAAGTCTTTGATTAATTAAATTCATCTAAAAAAGAATTCTCCTATTTCACGAAACACCAAGACCTCAAGATACTGTCCTTTTAAGTCGATTGTAAAGGATTCAAATCAGCTTTACTGCTCTACAATAATCCCTAATTTATGCGTCTAAAGATGTTATTCACGGTCAACACTAAACTCTTCTCGCCGCTTTAAAGAATAATAATAATTTTTCTCTTCAGTAAGAAATATTATGTATAAATGTATATAATTAAAAAATATTCTGAGTTTATAATAGAAGTTATATTTAGTTAATTATTTGAAGCAGTTTATGTATAACATATATTGAATCTTTTTCAAAGGAAGTTATTAAAACTCCTTTTTCTCTTTAAGTATAAATAAAAAAAAAGTTTATTTAGTGGAGAAGCGGTGATTATTCAGAATGATAAAAAATCTCCATGGGATTAATTATTATTTCACTCTTAATAATTATAAAGCTCTGTTTATTCGCGCAATGCAAGAGTTATGAAGGTAAAAATTTATTTCAGTTATTTAAATTGTTCTAACTGCCACAAAACTTTTGGGTTTTAATTTATAAAACAAATTGTTGATGATTTTGTTTTTTAAACATTTAAATTCTATTAAATATTTATAGTTTAAATTAGCGTAATTTTGTTTGAAAACTGCTCAATGACACGACCTATCCAGCTGAACCTACCTTTATTTTCATACTTGTTAGCATAGAATAAGTGATTTTTTTTTTTTGTTTACCTTCGCCTTTGGTCCATTTACACAGATTTTTATTATATGATGTCACTTTAACCCTCCCTCGCCCAAACAATAATGTTACCAGTCAATATTAGATTGTACATACCTAATTTTAAAGTTTACATCATTAAATTTTGCTTTTTAAGTATTGATTAAATATTGATTCTTTAAAAAATCTATTTTAACAGTAGCCACTAAATTTTCTTATCAACTAGCCGTTTTGCTCTTTACTACTACTGTAGGAAGTCCTTACTATTTCAAAGGAAGTTATTAAAACTCCTTTTTCTATTTAAATTTTAAATTTTATGATGAATTTGTACTATTTTACTACATCTTAAAAGTAAAAATTGTTGAATTTAAATATCTGAGAAATTTTTTCTGGTTAATAAAGCAAAGAGAAGAAGAATCTATCGTAAACTCAATATCTTATGTATTCAATAAGTTAAGCAACAAGTATTTACGTTTAAGCTGTACTAAGAGTTCCTATAATCCGAATATTTCTTACTGAGACACGTGAAATATGAAGAAGTTAGCAGACGGATGGCAGGCTACTGCCTTTTAGAGCGAGCTTCGTTATGCTCTGCCCTAATTATAAAACCGACTTTATATTATTGTTTCAATTTAATCTATTTTCAATTATGGGAAGAATTTTTGTTATTTTAATAAACAAACTAAAAATATCCTTAATATTTATCTTGTTTTTTGTTTTTCTATCACTTCGTTTTGTAGGAAGGAGCAATAACAAAAAAAATTAACCCTTCTTGGGGGGATTTGTTTTCTAATACTATTAGCTTCCCTACTTTTTCATCTTTAGAAAAGTTACACTCGGGAAAAATTTTGAAACTGTCTTTAATAAAATGGTAAGCTTTGTACTTACGAATATTGCCCAGGGTAGCCAAGTCATGATGTTGTCCTTGTATTACATGAACATTGGCACTATACGTGTCTGGGGGGACAGTTCTCAGGTTATATACTCGGTCTGTTCTCCTCTTCACCGTGTGGAGGGGATATCTTTATGTATCTGGCCCCTCCTTATGTAAGTTACTCTTCTTCGCCGGCGGTAAACCATGGACCTCCTTGTCTAAAAAGTTGTTGCTGCTGTTGAAGTTGCGGGACTCCCTCGCATCCCCTACTTTGGTCATCCAACCCAAGGACGTCACATAACCATCCTTCCCCCGTTCTTCGACTTTCTGCACCCTCCTCTAAATTCTTAAACTTGATTTTTGCCCTGCTCTTTTTTATTTTTAACTTTTTTTTTTGTTTTATTTATTTTTTTGTATTCCCTCTCCGTCACTATATTTTTTTAAAGCTGGTTTTGTTTATTTTTTATCTATTTTTTTCTTGTTCTTCTTCTGAGTTGTAGCAGACAGCTTCTTAGTAATTAACGAACAGTTCTTCTGGCGCCAAAAAAAAATTCTCTTTACAGATTACTGTGGTTAATTTTAAATTTAAAAAAGATATGAAACTATTAGTTTTACAATTTAAGATGCAAAGTGTATTCTACAATTTTCTTGTCAAATAAAATTTCTGTACCGAACATCCATTATAAATTTCATCCAGTTCAATGAATGTATAATTCAAAAGAAGTTAATACAGTGTTTAATTACTTAATTATCATAAAGGTATCCTTTATGATAATCTGAAGCTACACGTTCCTCAGTTCCACACGTAAGTCAGGCTTAGGTTTAAATACTCAGTTATATTTGTAAGAATTATTCCAATATTTATCCAAATCCTATTGTTTCGCCCTTTGCTCTAAATTTATATTCAAAATTTCTTTTCTATGTACTCCACGTCATCTTATTGTTAATATCTGAGACTCTCTACCTTTGTTGCATTGTTACTATAGTTACCAAGATTTGAAAAAATAATAAAATGGCTTCTTTGTTAAACTTTCGACAAGCTGCCATCATCAGGAAAGAATATGTATGTAGGTATTTTTATGAAAGTGTTCCGTTGATGAACTCTAGGTGCCAATTCAATTTAATTTGCATAATTTTCTGAGCAAGTTCTTCTTCAATATATTTGTTACTTCTACTTTTTAGTTGGGAAACCTCTTCCAAAAAAAGGTTAGGTTGTGTAAACAAAACCTATATGAAAACGGAGATATCGTTTCAAAGCAATTTAATCAACTCTGATTGTTGCTGACCATCAGTTCGATCAGATTGGCAGTACCAGTTGGTTTAAACATTCTAAATTGTTTTTCACTTTATATTTCCATTAACTTATTTAGAAAATCCGACTAGTAAAACAGGTACAAATAAATTCAGTTCTAATATAACAAAATAAATAACTATAATTAATAGTGTAATTTTCATAGATCTAATCGATAACTTTTCTTCGAATTTAGAAGTTTGCTATTTTTATTTTATTTTTAATGATTTTAAATTTAATAAAACTTTTACTCATATTAATTTTCAAATAACATGCGAGATTCGTTTAGAAAATAAGTAGCACTTTCGGAGCAATCAGTATTTTGCTTATTTAATTCTACTGAACATTAAAATTTGCCAAGTTAAAATGAAAATTTAAAGGATGAAATTAAATTTTGACAAGTTAAAATTCAATTTAAAATAACAGAAACGCCATCATGTGAAGTATATCTATATTAGTTGAGAAAACTGTGAAAATGTTTAAAGGATAATTGTGAAAAATGAACATTAATTCATCTAAAGGAAGCAACTTAAACAGTGGCGTGTGGAGATTGGCTACAACGAGAGAGAGCACAGCCAGGAGACTTGGCAGCTTGAGAAGGGTATGTGTTGAAGAATATAAAAATAAACACATTATACAAATATAAAATATAAAATTTGTTTTTCCGCTGAAAGTTTATTTAAAAGATAGAAGAAGAAAATAATTATTTGCATATTAAATCCTAATATTTATATTTCATTTTTAAAAAGTATCGCATACCGACGACAGTCTCCATCACCAGTAAGTTGTAAGAAGCTTCTAAAAGAAGAAAAACTCCTGGCAGGCAGGATTCGATCGCGGATCTTCGCGTGGGTGACCTGTTACTCAGCTAATCTTTTTTCTAGAACCCTGTTTGCGCATCGTCCACTAAGGCCATTAGCGCCTCTAATTAGTATTTTTATTTTTGTTTATTACTTTTTTAATTAGTAATAATTTGAACCTTTAAGTAGTTATTTCACTACAATATCAGCTCAATATTTCGAACATTTGGTCATCTGTTATTTTAGTTATTCCTTATAAAACTATTGATTATAATTTAATTTACAGGAGATTATTAGGTGACATAATTGTGGGCGTACACGTATGACTATATCAAGGATCTTACGTCATTATTGTTCTAAAATTAAAATAATAACAAATTTGTTTAATTAGTTTGTTATTACTTTTGTGCTGGATGATGCGAGAATGCCCGGTGACTCTATTGTTCGGTTCAAGTTCAAGTTTGAACCACGTGTACAAAGTGTAGCCGCTAGCATTCTAATACTAGTTCATATTACCAGCTCTTTGTCTGTTCGTATGTTGTTCAACCGGTATCACTTGTTACTGGGGTCTTGCAAGTCTTCTTCACTTTCTATTTCATCTCCATGAGATAACATTCGTCCGCTGTTGTTTCTTTTTACTTTTCTATCACGTATTGGTTGTGGTTAATTAATCGCCAATGTATCTTTTTCTTCCTTGGCTATATTTACCTTTTTTTAATCATTTCGAGTATAGGCAACGACATTATTTTACTTTGTTCACTCTTAATATTGATTTCTTGACATTCAATTTTTAAAAAATTACAGCATTTAGTCGTCTTTAGTTCTTATGAATTGATTAAAAAAAATTATGAAATGAGAAACTTATACTTCAAAGATACGGTTGCCATTGAAGCAATATATTTGAAGAAGCTGCAATTCAAGAAATTTATAACTTTGAAGGAGCATGCATATACCTAGGTTTAAAAATTTCAGAGAAGGCGATATATGCATTGAGAGTCGGATCGACCCGAGTGTCTTTAGCCAACTATTTAAAAAGAAGTTGAAACTGACCCTCGGGCAGATGAATCTACAGAATCTCACGAAATGCGTACTTACGTTGTCATTATCATTAAGTAAAACAGCTACAAACGCGTTGAATTTTGTAAAGCCCTTTATTACAAAACCTGTAAAAAACACCATTTCATTAAAACTAGTAACTTCTCCTTTTTAGATTGCATGTTTTCATTTAAAATTTAACTTTTACTTCGCTCTGGTTTATAATTGGCTTTATTTGTTTCATTCTTTAATTAAAGCAATATAACCTTTTTTATTTTTCAACCTAACAGTAACCTAACCTCTCTGAGCCCTCTCGCTATATTACGAGTATGTATATTTACACACTGTACTCTTTTCATAATGAGGTCTCCCTTTCATTTGCATAAAAAAAATACTATGTATGTAGTATGTACAATAAGTGAGATTTAGACAAATATCAAAATGTAATAAAAAAGTTGATAAGCTACCCCTATTGGACACATTCCAAATAAATGTATAAAGCTTTGTTCGTTTTTAGTAACTTAAGGTTTCTGGACCAAAACTTTTTGATTCCAAGTAACTGGAAACTGACGGAAGGGTAACAGGCCAACTTAATGGAATAGACAGATTTTATGGAACTAGAACGAAAGCGAATCTTATCCTTTTAAAGAAATTATTCTGGAAGCTTTGGCTCTTTATTACTTATGTATGCAACAGGAGCTTTACCAATGATTCTGAGTAATTAATATTAGGCAGTTTGAACCCAAAGTTGTTGGACTTGCAGTGGGGGAACTAGGATGTACGAGTATATTAGACTTTTTTAGACAGTTATAGAGTTGAACGTCAGTGTTGTGTTCTGAAGAGAGTTCCTGGCGTTAGAGACAAGTGAGAGGATTCCAGGTGAATCTCTTGTCCAATGTACGTCCCAAGATATCTCACCTTAATAGCCTCAGGAAGTGGAGTGTTAATTTAAGGATGTATGTCCGTCTCCGGAGATGAAAGTAATGTGAGGATCGATTTTTTTATATTAAGCAGTATTCTGGTTTACCATCATCATTAAGTAGTTAAGATAGTTCTTGAGAGGATTCTAGGGTATGAGAGGAGGTGACTACAACAACAACAACAAAAGTAAGTTCTTTGGAATAAAAGTACGAAAATACTAGCAATAACAAATATCTGATAACATGTGGGAGCCAGTACACTTCTTACAGTGCAAGATCAACAAAGAAGGTTATAAGGTGAGAAAGCAGCCGGCTAAAGATGCTTGCATGTACGAGTATTACTAAGTTTTACAGTACCCAACTAGGATAATAAGCGCCCTCTAACGACGTTTTTCTGGTTGGCTAAACACACATGGAAATACTTGTCTAGGAGTTAGCTGCAAAATATTCAGCAGATCTGAATGTCATATTCTGTCGAAGGAACGAATAATGGCTGGAATTGCCAGTAATGCTTCACTCAAAGGTACTGAGATGACGTCTGCAACCTGTGACGACACTTTTGAATCGATGAATTATGTGGTTGAATGTTGACATTAATGTGTTGAATATTTTTAAAAAAATCATCTTTTGATAAAATATATGGAGAAATTTTTTTTAAAAAGACTACTTCCACACTAAGCCAACCAGAGAAACGTCGTTAGAGGGCGTTCATTATCCCAGATGGGTTCTGTAAAACTTAGTAATACATGCAAGCATCTCCAAGGAGATGGGAAAATTAAGAAGTTATTCCCTTAAAATTCCTTCGTATGTATTTTGTGTCAGTTTCAGTTGCCAGTTTCTAAAAAGATGAATACTACAAGAATTTTTTCTCGTACATAGTAGAGTTAAGTTCTATATTTTGCTGAAAAAGAAAAGAAAAAGAAAGAGCGATTATTCAAAGATCTTACAAAATAAAACTCAATTTTATATTGAAATCAAAAAGTATAATTTCCAGAAATAATTAATCATAAAAAGGTTCGGTCATGCGATAATTTATGGTTCGTATAATTTAGATATGAGCAACTTACAAGAATTACTACTCGTATTTTACTACTTAAAAATGAAATTCAACAATGAAGATCATAAATCTGCAATGAAGCGGCACGACACCATATCTGCGTCATAAAATTTAAATTATATGTTGGAAACAATAATCTAGTTTTATGTCCACGTTATGTAGTCTGAAAGGAAACGAATGTTTGACGATATATACAGGTATTTAGATGCACCATTTCGCTACGAAGACATAATATTCTCCACCAACATCTACATATGTGCTAAAATCTATAGCAGAGCTAGCAATGAAATATGAATGTATTTAAAAGTTATAGCCGATTAGAATGAATGGAAGAAAATGTTAGAGAAGGATTACGTGATTTTAATTTTGGTAAAGCTATAAGGATGGCAGGAATATAGAGTACTGATCCATCCATTAGTTGTAAGGTTTATGTAAATAGTTGTATATAGTAGAGGGATGACTGTGTGAAGCGAATGTATTTATAAGTAAGAATGGAGAGTGAGTGATATTCTAGTGATAAGCACCTAGACGATGCTGGCTGTATGGCGAAAACCAATGCCAAAAAAAGAAAAAAAAAGCCAAAAAAATCTAATTTATTCTACCGATATGTATAAACTAGTGTGATCAAAATAATTTTCATTTTTCTTATGAATTTATAATTTATAGTTAACAAATGTAACTGAATAAATAAAATAATATTTTAAATATATAATAACAGTGATAAGATGACGAAGGATTACAGAATATAATGACTTACTTTCAATGCCAAACTCAAATTTTAACTCTGTAATTTATACAACAGCATGTTATGGAACTGTTGTAAAGGGTGGTGTCCCGCTAAAAATAATTGTTTCGCCAATAATTTACTGAAACAATTATTTCATTTTTTATAAAAAACAAAGAAGCAATTAATATTACCAGATTTTGTTCCTTCAGTATTTATATATCAGGAAGTCCACAAATTATATATAGCCCTCACTAAAACTGCATTAAATTTTTTAAGCATTGTAATATGCCAAATTATCCACTGGCCAAACCTGTTGCTATCTAAACAGTACTTAAACGTTTATTTTGGGCAAGAGTAATAGTTAAACTTATAAATGAATTTGAAATTAGTCTAGAATTGTTAAACAATGTTCATTAGTGGTGTAACATATTCAATGAATGCTTACAAAAGTGGTACTTAGTCTAACCTTTTTAAATTAGTTTGCCACTCCCCCCCCAAAAAAGCAATAAGCATCAATCAAATTCCACTCACAAAGATTACAATAGATCTTGAGAGAAATCACTACTTTACAAAGCAGTATACGAGTATATCTCTAGATAACATGTGCAGGTTAGAATTCAAATTCACATTTAAGAGATGATTTCGTAACGAGACTGAGGATCTAATATAGTATATTAGCTGTTTTGCAAAAAGTTAACTGAATTTAGAATGAAATATCTTGTGTAAATTGCATCTTGCTGGAGAAGAGTTTAAATATCTAAATGTTATCCATGACTGATCCATTTTTGTTAGTTACATTAAAAATATTATAATTTTCGTCTTAATTATTTCGGAATATTTCTTAATTTATCTGTTTTCGATCTAATACTTTTTATTAGTATAAAATTTGTTTTACTGTAAATCAAAGGTTTATCTCTCAATTTTGGAAAATATAGTTTCAGACATAAATATAAATTTATTTTGTGATTGGTCCTTGCAGTGGGTCTCCTCCTCTCTTTCACATTCTCCTGAATTATTATTTTTAGTAGTTTTTGGTGGTAGCTTTTCATTCTTCTAATTTTTTGTCGAAAAATATCTTTTTTAGTAATTTCTTTAGTACTAATTTAGTTTATTTTTCCACATAATTATTATGGCAGAATTTATTTGAACGACTTCAACAGAAATGAATGGTAAGTTAATTGTATTTCTTTTTTTTATTGCAATAATTTTTAATTTATAAATTATAACTTAAAAAAGATGTAAGTTTGTAACACGTAAACTGAACAAACTGCCTAAATCAGAAGAAATTTTATGAAGTTATTCGTATTACTTCGATCGCCAGGTTTTCATACTCTGCAGGTAAATTAGTTGTAACTTTGCTCTGGAATACATTTGAAATGCAACGTATTGCAGTCAAAGACAGAAAAGAGAAACAATATTCGCTTAACTTACGATTTTAAGCAGAAGATATGAGTGGATACATGATTGGAGTTGTTGGCAAAGGTCCCCTTAAAACCCTGCCAGTGTAAATTAAGAAGTAATGTTAATGTTCAAACCGGTTTCACCTTCTACTATTGATTACTGAGTTGCAATCGGATACCTTAATCTAATATGTTTTACAGTATACTTACTTCCAAGGATAAGGCCAGCAATCGAAGTCTTATTGCGTTACAGAATCCATGGTCCTATCTTTCCCATATTTCATTTATAGCTTTTAGCAATATGCAGAGATTCTTTTAAATTCAATTGCGCCGATCTGCCAGATTTAAAAACTCTATTTGATACACATAAACTACTGTGATCTTTTAAAAGTTTTTTGCTTTAAGTTAATAGAAAATGTTTGATTCAAATACCTTCAGACACAATTCTTTTATAGGCCTCTAGAACAAGTAGGTTCATTTGTTTTTCGAATAATAATTAAAAAAAAAAACAAATTAATAAATATACGATTGAAAATCGATTTAATAAATCACTAATACTGACTAGCAGACTCTTAACAGTGGTTTGAGATGAATTCTCGACGATAATGGGTATAGATATTCATTATTCAAGGTCCATTCATCTAAACGCACATGATCAAAATGAGGTGTTTACTAGATGCCGGTCAATATTGCAGTGAATAGTAATGAACGTACGGACGAGGATGCAAAAAGGAGCTAGCTGCCTTTATCCAAACAAATCATGCTATTTCTGTTCGATCTACGGAGCACAAATGTGCTAAGTGCGGGGATATAGTAGTTATGCCGCTTGTATTTGAAACTGGGCGAAGTTTTTTTTTTACTTTTTTGAAAACTTTTTGTTTGACAAATTATGTGTTCTAATCCCGTTCACGACGCCAAATAGGTAGTTGGACGAACAAGGTGAGTATTTTACTTTTTACAATTGTACATGAAACATGCAACAAATAAGAATATTAAGATCAGTAGAAAAATACAAATGAGAAAACCCAAGATACTAAGCAATGCTAAAATCAAGAATTAACGCAGCACGAATCATTGATTCCGTCAAGGCTAAACGATTGGTCATAAATGTGTAAAAAAAAATGGGTATCTCCTAAATGCGGAAAGAAGGCCGATGTATTCTCGACGCCAAGAAAGAGAGGCAATGTGTTGGAAGGGTGTCAGGCACTGCGTTCCCGGAGGAACTTGATAAGCGCACTCCAAAATCATTCACCTTATTATGTAAGAAGGAGGCTATTTGCTTAATTAAAGTAAATAAATATATGCAACAAAATTTAAGTTAATATCTAGGTACTTGTAAAACCTAATGATGGAATATGGAGTCCTCCTAAATTAGTTTATGTACTTCAAAACGTAAGATATTTCGAGTATTTCCCAATTGGTGAATGAATTTATTATTTATATATTTACTGATGAGAATGTATTTATTAGCGTAAGTTTAATTAAGATAAAGGCTGGCACAAATACTATAAAATTACTCTAGTCGAATAGTGTGATAATGAGAGAAATGATGATGGAAATTTACCCTAAAACTTGAAACTTAACGATGCAACTTAACGAAACTGCGTGCAGAACCTGCGATAACAGTCCCACCCAGCTAGAGTGTCTGCAGAAGAAAACAGGACCATCTAAGTGCAGTAAAAGATAAAAACAAATAAGCGAAAAACGCTATGTTCCTATGTCACTCAAAATAGTTACGACACTATAGTTCAATGTTTCAATATTTATATGCCGCCGGTGTCGTATCGTACCGCTACGTTGCAGATTTATCGTTAGCAATGTGGATTTTATTTCTAAGAAGTACTAGCAACCTTGTTTTATTGCATTTTCATTACGAGATATAGAATAGATGAGTATTTTAAAAAATGATGATACATTAAAACTAAATTCTTGAATGCTGAGGTTACATAATTTTTTTTTCAGACATTTTGTCCAATTACTGATCAGGAGTCATGGACGAAAACGGATAGCTAACCTGCTTAACTATATATTTCTCATATTATATCTCATTAAATAAAAACCAAGGCCTAGTATGGAAATCGAATCCAGTACCACAATACATCCTAGTTTAACCGTTAGGTTACCAAAGAGCCTAAAAAAACTGTTTTATAAGTTATAAATTATCGCTATTATGATGAACTATTTTGCGATTAATAATACTTTCTTTTATATTTAAGGATCTCTTATTTATATTGCACTCCTTCTTATTTATATTGACTCCTTTTTTGAGGGGAATTTTCTACTTTTATGCGTAAGTTAAAAGAAAATTTTCAACAATTTCTTTAGGGTGGAGTATGTGCAAAAGCATATCCAATGAATTTGAAGGCTTTCTAGCGACATTAGAGAAGCATCTCTAGAACGAAGCACGTATGGCTGATCTGAGAATGTACCAAGATGCCCGACAGATACCTGAAAACTTCTTGAATAAGCAAAAGTTCCTAGTGCATCCAAAGTAACTATTATCGACGTTTCCCTAGCGTAGATTCCCGAATGATTTTCGATTAAACTAAAAAACATAAATTAAAAGGACTGCATGAGTTTGATTTTAATGGAGAATGCATTGCTTTATTTTAATTAATTTCTCATTGGAAATTATAAGTACTGACATTATTTAATAAAAATCATGTTCAGAAAGAGATGCACTGCATCCAAGGTTTCAAATGACTCCACAACAAAGCCGAACATAAAGAAGAACCAAGCCGGGCTCTTATATAAAAAGACAATTCGCTATAAAAAAATATAAAACGGAAGTAAGCAGATCAATCAGAAAAGCACAAAGACCTTCAAACAAAAGGTAAGCACACTTTGGGTCCACCTACACTTCTCTTTTAAAAGGATTTTACAAGTAAAAAGCAAAAAGTTTAGGTAGGTAAAGCATAAAACAAAAATACTAAATTGCTTGAAGAATTATTAAGAAAATATTCTAGCGATAAATATTAATTTTTCTAATTTTTATTAGCGTTTAAGATATCTTTTAAATTTAAGAGAAAGGACGCCTTACTGTGTAATAAAGAAGTTTTGTTAACAAGGCACTATCAATTCTATTCACATAAATTTCTGGGCAGCTACCCAACTATGGCTCAGTTTTAATTAGTTTCCATGATGAATAGCTTAGCGCCGAGGTAATGATATTAATTAAAAAATGGGTTTTCAAAATTCTGGTTATATCACTGCAACGCTCTTTAGTATATTTAAATAAAATACTTATTAGAATCACGAAGGGGCGGATATTAGTCTAGTAATTGTAAAATCGACGCTTTGTATGTGGGAGATCTCCAGTTCGAATCCCACGTTTAGTAACTCTATATTTGTTAGAAAAACAAAATATTAATAGTCAAGTATGAGCTTCCGCCTCCGTTCGCGACACCTAATTGGTAGTTGGACGTTAAGCCCCGCCTGAAAAAATAGGCGATTACTTTACTTACTTACTTTTAGATAAAAATGTTTTATTAATGGGAAGAGATTCTTTGTGGGTTACCAATTTGGGCTTACCAAGATTCGTTTCGTTCAATTTATTTTACGTTCTTACCCATCTTGGATGGACCAGCCTCTAACTTACTAATATATTATTATTTGTAATGCATTTATTCATGGCTAAAATAATATTGTTTTTCCATAGTTCCTGCAACACTATTGCTTTCTTCTTCAAAGAAGAGAACAGAGAACGCTCTTCCCCCTGAACTGGAGAACACTTTAAGAAAGGATAACGTTATATATTTGATCTTGGTTATTTTCTTCCAGTGGAGTTGCACTGACAGTGCAATACAGCCATTGTTTTAAGACGAATTAGAAGGCCGAAATTAAACAAATAATTGTAAGATTAAAAGCCTGCTTGCAAATAATCAGATGTGTTTAGCTGATTAAATAAAGAAATATGTCTGCCCCAGTTTAACCAAAGAAATGAAATCAAGCTGAAAAGTAAAAGGCGAGGTTACGGGAAAAACAATTATGTTTTACAAAATGGTATTTATAATGCCTAAATAATTCAATATTTCTCTCCAAAAATCTATAATGTACACCATTTTAACTCTTTGCAGAAATAAACATTCAGTAATGGATAATTATTATTCTATTAGAACAAATTAATATAAGAATCTATTAAGCTAATGAATTATTCATTGAAATACCACTATTAAGAATGAGTCCCTTTATAATTTCTGATAATTAAATGCTACAGGTCCCACTAAAGCATAATAAATCTCCCGAATGAAGTTAATGATTATATGATTAAATACAGGATTACAATTTTCTAAACACAAATTGTTCAAATTAGCGTTTAAACAATCTCATTAAATCTTTAACAGAGTATCTTTATTGTTCGAAATAAACAGTGCACATTTTATATTTCTCTTACAAAAAATCCAGGTGATATTTGGTGAATTAACTATATTTTGGTTAAGGTGTCATGTGTGAAAAAAATAACTCATTTTTGAGAAAGCTGTTATTCAGAACTACATAAATAATCTCTCACGTAGGCAAGCGCCTGGATTTGATCTCGTATCTCTAACAATTCTTTGCAATCTTTTTTAAAAAAACCGTGGTATTTCTGACTTCCGAGATGATGTCATAATTCTCTGAACAATCTATTTCTAAACTTCATACACCTCATCGGCCCTTTTCTCTTACTCAACCATGTTTATTTTTACCAGTAAGTAATGTAAAAGTAAAGTATTCGCCTATTTTTTCAGGCGGGTTGAACGTAATTACCAATTACATATCGTGGACGGGGGGAACGGAATATACTTTACAGTAACCATTTTTTTTTTTAACAAATAAAAAGTAGCTAAACGCGGGATTCGAAGTGGGGATCTTCCACTTACAAAGTCACGCTCGTAACTAAATATTAGACCAACACCTGACCCTATTAAAACAAAATAATAATAATAATGGAAATACATACTTATTCTTAAACATATCCTTCCAATCCTCGAAGACTTGAAAGTTATGCCAGACCATCAATATGGATTTAAACGTCACTATTCACCTGTACACTAATGTTATCGTGTAGTAGACACATAGCATCCACTCTTGAGAAAGCTATTTGGGGACTTTCCTCGATTTACAGCAGGGATTTTGTAAGGCATACTGTCTCACCGAAGACCAGCCACGTATAATTTTTAAATCTTGTCCGATAGGTACATCCTAGTAAAAATAGGATCTTCTTTCTCTCCACTTTTCCAGAGTGGAATACCAATTCTTATCCTTCATTCTATTTACACTTCAGACAAACCAACTGAACCTAATACTAAAATTCTCACATTCGAAGATGACACCGCCTAATTCTCCACTAATCATGTTTCTAAAATAGCTCACAGAAATCTGCAACCACATCTCTCCTCATTAGAACCGAAGTTCAAGAGATGGGCTATTAAGCTCAATGAAACTAAGTCTCAAAACATCAGCTTCACTCTTCGTCGCATTACTCTTCAGCAACCTAACACCTCAACTATTATTAGTTTCACTCACTATTTTGGACTTAATTAAGAATGAAGACTCCCCTGGAAATTACTTACTAGTTTTAAAAGAACAAAACTAAGATGACGCTTTCAGTAACTTAGAAGACTCTTAGACGATAGATCTGGACAATAAAAGGCTAATTTATACTTCAACCTTAAAAACCCATCTGGGCGTATGGAATTGAGCTATGGGGTTCAACTAACGCACTAATCTCCAAAGAATTCAATCACCACAATCTAACACATTCATTCAATAGGTAAACGCTCCTTTTTTACTGGATTATCCATAATTATCTTAATAATCCTCTTATCATCCAAGTCACCAAAACCGGATGCAGAAAACTTCACTTCTACCTGCAGTCACGCGGAATAAATCCTAGTAAAAGTAATAATAAAATTTTATTAACGTGACCACAAAGATTCCTAGTCTAAACGATTATAACAAACACTACGTCATTCTATTTATAACTTCGAATTTTTAATACTAACAAGTTTAATGTTACATAGAAGGATAATTAGTAGAGTAGACGGGCATTGTGAGTTATGTTTGTAACCTGCGTCAGCAAATGTTAATAGAAATTTCACGCATAACTGTTTATTATGTGATTATTGGAAGTTTATCCATAGCATTTCTATTCGATGCCATACTTAAGGACTGAAAGAATTTAGACATACGTAAGGCAACAAAGAACGTAATACAATGCTACTTCTACAATCAAGATCAGATCGAGCTATTTTTGTTATTGCTTTGTCCTTTTTTTTAATCGCACAAGTAAATTAAATACAGAACAGTTCTTCACAATGAAACATAATGTACACAAGCGAGAATACTTACAATCACTAACTTTAAATGAGATACAATTCTTTCTAAATGATAAAGAAGTGAAAGCCTGTCGAAACTAATAGTGGAAAATAAATATTTAAATTAATATCGTTTTTAGTATTAATGTTAATGAATATCGGACTAATTTTTTGATATAGTAGGCAGCTTTTACCGTGAGACGCCTTTTCTCTCAAATTCGACTGGTAGTAAATACTTTGTGAAGTTCTTCCCAAAGAGAAATAAGTTCATTGTCCACAGCACCGAATAGAGATTAAAAAAAAAAGAAGCTGTACCACTTTCTGGGACAGGCTGGGCGAATATCACACGCGAATATCATAAGAAGGGCAAAGTAAATATGACGTCAACAAGATGTACAATCTAAGTAGTTGGTTGTGAGATAGTAGGCTTATAAAGACTAGGAAACGAATTAGTAAAAGGAAATAACTTGTACTTCTGTAGCTGTATTAATGTCAAAGAAACAGGAAGACTGATTTGCAGTGAACTTCTATTATTTACTTGACACTGTTCTGTTGTTAGTAATACTACTTCAGAAACCACCTTATGGCTAGAATACAATAATAAAATAACCGAAATAAAATTACTGACGTTTCATTAAATCCATTACACGTGTACATGTAACATTATTGGGGCGTCTGAAAGGTATTTGTTAATTAGAGATGCCAGTCAGGGCTTTTTATTGTTACTGCAAACAAGAGAATTGTTTGTTTACCATCGTGTTGGCTTCACATTCCATTATACTTAATTAGTCCATTTCAAGTTACTTTTCCAAATCACCAAATATTTGACTACATTATTCTTCTATAATGTAGAAGAATAATGTTGTGATCTTGTAAAAAGTTATCCGAAAAAACAAATATGTTTTGAGAATCCGTAATCAGGATTTTTTGAAGTATTGACAAAATATTTAAACTCCTTCTTATGTTTATAGCCCCTTTAGTTTTTTGAAACTTATGTTCTGATGATTTTGGTAATGTTAACGTTAAGCCTTGTAAACTGGTTAGAAAAACTCTTCACTATTTAATACAATGATAGAATACTGTTCTCTTTCAGCACTACGTGATAAAATCAATATAAATGGATTATAGATGTTTATAGAAATAATTATTTTTTTAAAAAAATAAATATAGATTGATTAGCCCAATATATTCATCAGAAATGGAGGCAATAAATAAAAAAAGAAGTTACCAGATAAATATGTGAAATTGTTATTAGATACATATTTGAAATTATACATTGAAAAGAATGGAATGTAAAAACTAAAAACAAGTATTTTAACGTAGCAGAAAAATTTTAACATTTAATTAGTTGATAAAAGTAAATAAACCAGATTTTAAGCGCCTACATATCCAAAAGTTGTTTCCAAGATCTAAACCAGCTTTCCATAGATATGGATTAATCAAACTCATAAGCATGAATTTAAAGTGGGAAAAATTTGCCGCGAGAATCTCATTCCTCACATGTCAAGACTTTTTTTGTATAGAGAAGTAGAAGAAGAAGTGGATAAATATGTTCTAGGGAATCTTAAAAAGCGTTTCTATGTTTGGATGAAGCTGATTAAAAAGAAAAAAGTACACATAATCTAAAAGGAATTTGAATGTATGCTAGTTTCTTGATTTCCAACTTATTTCTAGCTCTAATTTTTGTTTATCTTCTAAATAAATTTTACAATTTATTACGAACTTCTTACTTTTTGAAGTAAAAACTCCTTTACCTGTAAATAAGTTGAAATCTGTTGCATCAGGTCTCTTTGTAAAGTTATTAAGTTGTTTTGTTAAACTATTCCCTAGTCTACTTAGTAGTTGTTCGCCAGTAACTGCAACAAATTTGTTATTAAGACTAATTTAAGACTATGGAAAACCGGTTCCGTCTTAGTACAGTATATTGAAGATGGATATGTGCAATTTGTATTTACACTATTATTAGGAACGCCTACTAAAGGGTAAAAAAAAAAAAATGAGGTGAATACTAGTAAGTACGAGTACTTACTCGTGACTTCATGCACTGAGCTTCATATTACTTAATATTAAATTTTCAAAAAAAACAGTAACGTTGAAGTAGATAAGCTGAAACTACTCCTGACTATTCTAAATAGAACAAAGAGGCTTAGAAACAAGAATATCAGGTTCTCACCTGTCAGTTGTATACACCATCCTTAATCAATCGATACACCTCGTACAATCGGTTAAAAGATCCTTAATGATGGTTATTGAGTCAAAACCTTAATTTATACAAACTTATTATTGTTCTTTCTTCGTGGGCATATCTCATAACTTAAACTTACTCGTATTTCGATTTCATAACTTTAAAGAGCCTCAGTCTGTTGTCCGAAAATACTGAAAAGGTTTCCTGCACTTTCGTTTGTCGAGATAGCGAGTTTGATACTGGGGTAAAAACATTCAATTTTGAAAGATTGTTTTGTTTTTATTTAATGCTGATTGACTGAATAGTCTAGTACGAATCTCCAGACGTTTCCTGCATGACGGAGAGTGGTAAGGATGGCTTTGCTATACCCAGCAACAATAACCTCCTTTAACTTTACGGAGGGATAAAATGAAAATATACAAGAACAAGAGTTTAAAATAAAGAGACTGAGAAATTGAGACTGTCCGGGAAATGCTTATAGTACTTACAGAAACTGCCAAATTTCCCGCGGCCCAGGGCTGCCAACGCAAAAAGTGGTGATCTTGAAGACCTAATCATCAAATGACAGCAAATTTCTAGGTGACCAATAAAAATGCGCGTGGCTGGTAACCCATACATTAATATAACTCACCTGGGCATCTGCGATTAGAGAAGTTTGATTATAACAGTTCATTTTTTGGCTACTTCTCTGGGGACGATGAGAGATGACGAGGTTTGGAAGCGGTTGATTCATACAAGGTTTTCTAGAACTGTAATCACAAGGAAAACAAACATTAAAGGTTAGTTGAATAAATTTAATTGTATAAATGAAAAGATATCAGTCATCATAAGCTGCTTTGAGAAGCTCAGCTTAAAGGTGAAAACGTAATTGAACGAGTGTTACAAGCATCTTGAAGCTGATTGTAGTACTTGCCGTAAGTTGAATTAAAATATTTGAAACTAAATAAGAGCTGAGCATTAAAAACATTTCTACATATTTATGTTTATAACAAGCCATTACAGGTTTTTTAATAGTAATAATTCACTTTTTGGCTACATTTTTAACACGATGTTGGGACTATATATTTCATAGTCATTTTAAAACACCTTGTTGACGTGTTATCCCAGTCACCATAGGTTAGCTGAATGTAATAAATACAAAAAATAAAATCAAGGGAAACTAATATAAAGTTATTATAAAAGCGACAGCAAATTTGAAGAATAAATTGTGATTAACAACCTCATTAAAATGCGTCTAGAAATCTGCCAACAGAACTACAACGTTGTCCTTGCTTCTACCTCCCAGTCTGGACAGGTAATAGTAGAAAATAAATAAATGAATAAAAACAAAAAAACCATATAGCGACTTTTTATCCGTCTATACACGTGTTTAGTTATAAGAAGTTTAGTTTTGGCAATCTGCCATGTTCCTGACCTACATGGTTTGCAAATTCTAAACAAGACATTGGAATGTAACGTTTCCTGGGTGAATGACAACCGGCGCAGTAAAAAACTTCATATTAAGTATATTCTTCCCTTAAATATCCACTCAAATTCTTTAACTAGTTAAATAATCAATATTTTTTAATTAATGGCTGTTTAAAAAAATATATCTATAAAAATGTGAATTTGTTACGCCATTTTTTGGTTAGTTAAATAAATTTATATAAAAAGTAATATTTCAGTGCCTTGCATAATGCGCGGTAGAAAACTAAAAGGCTTTACAAAATCAGATGTACTTATAGGAAAATATAAAGAAATACAATCTTGCATTGTATCAAAATTCTATCCGCTTACTTTAACTTCCTCGTTATACAAGACAGATAATTGCAAGACAGGGAACACAGGTAATTGTAAGACAAGCCTAAGTGCCAGATAAAGAAGAAAGTTGAGATAACCCTCAAATTTAATGGTGCGCTCAATTAAGAATAAATAAGTAAAAATCATTGAGGAAATTTAATATGAAAAATTGTTATTTGTTTACAAAATCGTACAGATATGATACCTTTTGGTTTAATGCTACTTTAATTAATCCTTTGCTGATCAATTTCTCGTTTTATTGTTCCATCTGAAGTGAGAATCAACTATTAGAGCCATGGACTTCACTTGCATTCATTCAGAGAGTTCGTGTTTAAATATAATAATGATTCCAACAGTACGTCAAATTCTACAATACCACTCTTTTTATGAAGATTGTCGGAGTTGAAATGAGCAAAACAAATTACAGGCTACTACGAAAACAAATTTCTTGTTTTGAAAATTGACATCCATTTCTTTTGCTGCAGTCAAACGCACGTAACAATAAAAAAGAGTGGTGATGTAGAAATTGACAATTGAAAAAACGGAACTGCAACTTGGTACCTTCCGAAAAAAATAACCCTAACTTTAAGGTTATTTAACTACCTTCTAAGGTTACTTTTTCTAAGAGTTAGATTTAGCGATAATTTCAAAACTGGAACCTTAAGAGGTTACAATTAGCTTACTTCTAGGTGTAAAAGGCTGTGATTTCTAAATTTCTTTCACAAAACCATTAACTAAAAGTAAGGAATATTATTGCAATCTATTGTTTCTGTTCAGGTCTTCATATCCTACTACTACTTGGTATTTAATGGGAGTGGAATCATTTTAATCAGGAATGGTTAGCAGGGAGCCAAAAACACCTTCCACAAAATTAAACACTCCTCCCCAGTTTCTTCATACGTCACCATACCTAGAGCCCAAGAGGTTCTCACCTGACCTACGTCGATAGATCTGACGAGTAAATAGATAGGTCTAGGAGGGAGATACACTAATTAGTTGGCGTCATTATGGTCGCTGTGGCATAGGCTTTCTGACCATGAATCTATCTAATCGATTCTGGGCTATCAGAGAATTTTTGTTTTTGAGATACAGTATTCACACGTATTTAAAGACTAATTTTTTCTTTTTCTTTTCTTAAGGAAACTTCCTCAAACCGGTTGCTACTGGTGAAAAATCAAAAGATCGTGAACGATAAGAAAAAATAAAGTTTAGGATTACCCTCAAGAAGCAATATTGGTAGATTGCGAACGAGTTTAGAGTGAAATCAGAGACCTGTAATTTAATAGCCACTTAGTAAGTGGGTTGTTCACCTTAAGAAAAAGTTATTACCTTAACTTCCTTGAAATTACTGATTTTCGGCAAAAATTTGTCAGTATATTATAGAAACTGTGTTTTATATTTGTAAAGACATCGCAAATTATTAGCCATCAAATTTTAAAAACAATTTTACTCTTTCAATTCTTCCAGCCAGAAATAATAGAATTTTTTTAATTTTTTTTTAGCTCAATAGAAATCATTTTAATAATAAAATTATTTATCACTAAATTCTTATATCTCTCAATATTATTTGGCTTTTCTTATTATTAGTTAAATTTCATATTATACATTTATTCTATAATAATAATAATAATAATAAAACTGAATTAACTTTAAATTGTACGATTAATGCCTTGACAATTAAGGAAAAGAACTAAAATTTGATGGAATATTAGTTGTAAAATTCGCCGAAATTTAAGTATTATTATCAATTCAACTTCAACATTCGCCTCACTCAACAAATTGGAGAATAAACAAATTGACATCCATACAATATTCACAACTTTTCGACAAGTAATATATAATTTCTTATTGGCTATTTATTAAGAATTACGGGCGTTTAATTTCAAACCTGAATTCAAAAGATACATTCAATTGATAACGATGGAAAATGGAGTTAGGCTACGTCTTTTTTAAAAGATCGAAGAATAATAATAAGGCGTACCATTTTAATGGATAATTTCATAGCCTACGCAAAATGTACAGATAAGTGGATATATAAAAACGCTTTAAGCTATGGATATAAGTACAGGTACAGAAAAAAACAAAATTAAAGCAAATACAATGTTAAGAAATAAATAAAAAGGCTAATGCTAAGGACGGCCGGTGAAGTTCAATGTTACATTTGTAAACGTATTTAACTAGTTCAGCGAACCAGTTGAACTGGATCTCAGCTTGTAGGAGGAGTAATAATTATGCAACATGTAGCACAGAGAAGAAAGTGGTTGCTACAACAAATCTGGAACATGTTGTTTATTAACAAAACATCGCCTAAATGATAACACTGTGTTCCATTTTGAAGTTTTAATATTGGGCTAAAAAATTGTGGCGGCTGATGCATGAAGCATTTCGACGTTGCAGTTAACTCCCCTGCAAATATACTCATAAGACAAGAAAGCACTTTACCACAAAACAGTGCACCATTCAGGCAAAGTGTAGTTACTGGCTTAAAACTTTCAGTTTATTTATGTAAACTTAAGTAGAGATGGACACTTACAGCATTCATCATTGTCGCTGAGTACGTTGTATTGATGACGAGCCTCTCTCAGATTTATGGCTTCTCACGATATAATGGGACTCGTATCAGACCACTTATTTTGCGGAGTTTGTGAGAAGGAAGAGAAAGAGGGCCATTGATTCCTTACTGCTTAAGATGTGAGAAGAAAGGTTCAACCTTTCGTAAATTTTTTTAAAGTTAATAATATTAAAATAGGAATAGACTTATGCAGGACATTGGAGGACAGGATAGTGCGGCCCTTCATTAATACTTTTGTGCAAGTTCTGGCTCTCAGACTTCAAAAGGTTTTGCACCCCTGGGTTAAAGGACCTGGATTTTAAGAGTGAACGGTCAACTCATATATTGACAATTACGATTTCTTTATCGAACATTGGATACAAATTTGTCGTAAACTAAACCATTTCTTTTTTTCTTAATTAATAACTATCAATTATCACCTTAGCAATAAAAATATTCTATCTTTGTTCTGACTGCTTCTTTCCTATAAGTTCTACAAAAACACTAGGCTGCCTCTCTCGTAATTTAGGAGCTGGTGACACCCAAGTGTGCATCTCCGGTTTTCATGGGTCTTTTGTGAAGGTGAGCGTAAACTATAAGACAAATCTGTGACTTTCGAGCGGTCTATCTGCTGGGCCATTCATTTGGATAAGATTAATTTAAGCCTCTAACTTTTTGCAGAACCCGTTTTTAAAAAAATCTGCCGGCTTTTCAAAAAGACAGCTTCCTTGAAAAACAACAATAAATAACAAATATTTAAACATACGGTCGATTGCAGTCTTGCTTACTTGAGCATAAAAAACCAAAAATAAATTTAATAATATAAAATAAAAACAAAGAAAATATTAAATTAAGAAAATGAAAATATTCAGAGAAAGTGAAGTGTTAGGATAACTTCTTTTCTAGGGCGATTTATGTGTAACGATTTGCAAATGCACATGCTTAAATTTATTTGTGTTCTAAGTAAAGCTTAGAAGGAGCAAGTATTAAGTTGCCTTCTTCACAAGAATGTATCACGCAAAGCGAGAAATTACTGCATTTTATTTTATTTTTCTTTAGAAATAGCAACGTGAGATTAAATCTACTGGCAGAAAGGCTTTGACTGAGTCTGGGCTATTACTACAGCACAGGACAGGATTCTGTCCTGCCATCCTTAACTCAGAAGCGAAATATCTGTGCAATCTGAAGAGGACGCGGTTGTAAATAATGTTAATTGAAATTTTCAAATAGAGGCTTGTGAAGAATTTTCTGTGAAGCGACAAAGAGAAATAGTAATTACACCTCGAAACTTTGATACGCTTGGCCGGTTGTGAGTTAATAGAGTCTGCGTGCTCCACTGACTTAAATAAAAGAAACCAATTGGTTTGATGAGCTTGATCTTGCCTGAGGCCCTGCTTAGCACAAGTATGTCTATTTTTATTGAGCATTTAGAACTACGATAACGACGATTTTCTTGAGGCCTTAAAAAACACGCAGGAAAAACAGTTTAAAATTTTGAGAAATTTCCTGGGAATTCTTCTAGCTAATTAGTTTTCCAATCAGTACGTGAGAAATGTAGAGTTACTTATCAACCAGAGTCGTCCGGAATTAGGTTTCGCGCGATGAACTTATTCGCCAGAAGTAGCGGCTTCAACTCAAGGAAAAGTTGCCTCTAAATTTTCTCTTACAAGGAGACTCAGTAGCTACAATTCAGTAAATGATGGACGATTCACTTGATGAGAGAATTCGGCCAGGGCACCATATAAGTTGAGTGCCTTAACATAAAATATAAAAAAAAGATCATCTACACTAGTTCAATGTCGTAACCCAGAGCCTTGAAAAATAACAGTAAATAAAGAAGACTGATTCGGACAAGAGTTGGATTAAACTGAACAGTTTTCATTCTTCATTTACCTAACAATTAAAGAAAACAGTTTACTAATTATTACTACATTTCATCCTTCGTTTAAGCGCTGCCAATAAAAATTATGAACTTAAAATGAATATGAAATTGATAACGTGAAATTAAAATTCTCGGAAACCATCTGAAACAAACTCAGATATTTATCAATTTCAATCGAAATGTACGTACAAATGTTCTTAAGTTATGTAAACGTGGTTCCATAAAGCATTACTAAAAGTAAAGTAAAGTAATCGCCTATTTTTTCAGGCGGGGCTTAACGTCCAACTACCAATTAGGTGTCGTGGACGGAGGTGAATAGCAAACGTACTTTACTGTAAATTTCTTTTATTAACCATTGAATAAAACCCAAGGCCTAAAGACCGGGAATCGGACCCAGTACCACAATGCATATTAGCTTTGCAGGCCTCGCCTCTAACCGCAAGGCTACCGTGGCGCCTTAAAGCATCATTATTCTTTTAGATAATCACAGCAAATAAGATCTGTGTGGCCATCCTCCTTGATGGACCAAGGGAGATCCTCCTAGATTCCCGAAAGCCCAGTATGGCTCGTACTTAAAATATAAGAACATCATGTCAAGTAGTTTTTTTGTTTTGTTTTAATGATTTTGACTCTAGAAATCAAGACTTCGTCCCTAAAAAAGGGTTAAGCAAATACCCATAACATTAGCAAAGATCATCTGCACCTGCCAGCTGTCACTGCTCCCATAATATAGTTGTTAGAAACAAATTATCATAATGTGATGCAGCAAGTCATTGTATTTGATTTTCTGATGATAAATCATGTACTGCATTATGCATAACTGTATTAAACATTTACTTAAGTTAACTAACAATTTACCTACAAAGATAAATCTACTTTCTACCTTATTATCGGCAAGTATAATTTTAAATTTAAGTATAGAGAAGTATAGAAGAAAAGATTACCAAAGTCCGTGAATCTCCTGCCATGATGAATCTATGCCGATCAATGGAAAGAGTCACATTACTGAATCGATAGATCAGTTTCATTGTTTGAATCACCTCGAAAAAAGCTTCTTCGATTTTCTTTTACCAATTATATGTACATACAAAACTACTCTTAATAAATTTTTTCAGACAGTCATAAATTCATTTTAGTGAAGTAGGTTTCTTTATCACTTATCAATATTAAAAAGGATTACTGAGCTGATAAAATTCCAAATTTGCTTAAGAAAAGATAAGAAAGAGATCATGTGTTTTACAACAGACTTTTTTAGTGCCAAGATTTCTCAAAGATTTAAAGTTTCACTTCTAAGGTTAGGTATGCTAAACAGTTTTCTTGTGAAGTCTGGACTTCACCGTATTAATTTATACGTTGGTCTACCTTATTGTAGTTCTGATCTTTCAGTTATTTATTTATTTACGGTTGCCCAATATAGGCAAAATTCAAATATATTCTTCAAGTTTCTATATATGAGGACACCGCCAATCTGCTCGCAGCTTCAACGAGACATTCTACATAATGTCGATGGTTTTTTTCGCTTGAAATGCTGTGTAGTAATAAAAACGAGTAATATAGATGAGACTTTAAGGTAAAGAAGAAAACTAACCATGGAATGTCGCATTTCTTCCAGTAAACACCAATATATAAAATATATTTCTCTTCTAATAACACGCACCTAACATCTTGTTCACCAGCAATCCTCCCTAAATAACATAACCTTTATTTAAAATAAATTCAAGTTATTATTAGTTATAGCAGCAGTTATGTGTCATCTTTAACCAATATTTATCAAGTTTGTATTATTATTTTGCTTAATACATACCACAGTTGGGCAAACGTGGTGGCGATCACTTTTTTGTGACATTTTTAGAATTTAAAAAAAAAAAAAAAGTTGGTGATATAATTTAAAAACATACTTTTGAATTTGGCGGTGCCGCAGTAAAGGGCCTTACATGCAATAAATTCAGTCTTGATATAAAATTGTTAGATTGGAAGATACAATTAGAATTGTAATAATTAGAATAAGGCAACTTGTGTGAACGGTCACAATAGACTTACATTTCAGGGTTGCACTTAACCTGAACAATGGACAAATTATTAGTCTAGCATTCGTTTTATTAGAGAATTAAAAAGATAAAACGAGAGAATAATGAAGTAAAGAAGTTATTGCAAATGTCTAATGTTAAGAGTAGGGATTGGTTCTTAATGAAGCGGCTCGCTTATCTGTGTTAGTGTTATAGGCTTTATAGAGCTTACATTTCAATAAATAAACCACCTTGCCCATTTGAGAACTCGTTTGGTACTTGCAAGACAGGCACCAGTAGGTTTAACATAAATAATTTTGGTTTTCTGCAGCCAAGGTCACACAAGTACTTTGGTTATTAAAATACTTACTATTTCTGGAGAGTTTTTCGAGTGAGATTTACAACCTAGGTTCTATATTTTATTTTTATTGTTATTATTATTTTATAATAGTGAAACGAGTTTCAACAGTTTGGTGAATCTGTGGTTTTCAAGGTTGCCTTTACTTTGATAAGTTTAAAACTGCAGCTTCACGCAATATTGTAAATGTAATATTATTTAGTAGGAGTTTTTAATTTTACTTACGTTTCTTTAGTATTTTTCTTTAATTTTTTCCATTCAATTTATAGATGAATTTTCGTTTGTTGTGTGTGAAGCACGCTCAGTTTTGTTGCCAAACTCATCTGTAAACATATTTTAAGTAAATAAATAATAATATACTAAATACAATAGAAAAACATACTTCATGATGTGAACATCCCAGATTAGAGTCCACATGGCTGCCCTTAGATTTTCTGTTCCTAGGGCTCGCTCTCAATAATGCACTGGCTGGTGATAAAACAGTATGTTTTAGCGAGAGCACACTGCCGAAGATGGGTAGTGAAACCAATGACCTGATTTGTTAACGCGTTCATTTTTTTACTTTTGTTTTTTTAAATAAATAAAAAAAATCAAGGCATTAAAAGCATGCATCGTAAAAGACCAACTGAGGAAGCCATGTTTCATTCATGTCCTGCAAATCGAATCATCCTGTGTGACGAAAAAATTCCCAGAGTCTACCTCAGCCCAGTACATCAATTTTTCAGCATTCATTTCCTCTACCAAGAGCAAATATTGCTATCGTATCTTATTTCAGAAATTGAGTTTTCGCTTAAATTACATTTTTTTTTTTTTGTGACCCTACTGTGAAAAAATGAGTACTGTAAAAGGATCTCACAGATATCTGTTTGCAAGAGGGGTTGAGCGATCTGCTTAATTCAAATTCGAATAATAAAGTTTGAAAATCACATTTGGCATTCATAGTTTCAGACAGATGGGTGCCAATGGATATAGTTCTTGCGGCCTTATGTTGAGGGTTCCAACAATATACCAGCTGATTGACAATTAGCGTTAAAGAAACGACATTTCCATCAAATTCCGTGTCCTAGTAAACGTCTATCACAAAACAGATCTACAAAAGCCTACAAAGCGGGCAGTTTATAGGCTTCATTGAAGGATTCTGGGATATCTGTTGAATTCTTTGTAAAAATAGTATTTATATTTAGCTGGTTTGATTTTTCTTTTTTATAAAATTTCTCACTTGATATGTCCAAAACAAGTAATACTTAGAGATCTGAATTTGTGCTCGCTGCCGGCGTGAGTCGTAGTTCAACAAAAATATTCAACTCTATATTTCTAATAACAAAATAATATTTTAACATTTACTATTTACATTGCCTTACTCACTGAGAGAGAGAAACTTCAATAAAATGTTCCAATATCATTCGTACATCTAATTGGTTTGTAGAACAAGGCATCTGAAAAACAAAACAAAAAAACTCATAATGACAAACGTAAAAGCGACTTTTACAAAGACAATTGCCAGTAAAAATAGCTTCAAAGATTTTATAAAAACTCTGAATATTGTAGATACGTAATGAAGCTTTTCACTTGAAAAATTAACCAAGAGAAAATCGATTTATTTTGGGAAAAAGTGTAAATTTATAATTTCAAAAACTGCAAAGAATGACACTTAACTTTCTAGCGAGATTTTTGAATCATTTTTATATTAAAAAAGGAAACCAACTTACGCAAAGTCATGACAATCACAAAAAGTGAGATACTTGTTACTTTCGAAAAGTAAAATTTAAAGTGAAGAAATTAACGATTATTGAAGAGACTACTTTTAAAATTTAAGAAAGAGGGCTTACGATCAATAGGCCAAGTGCAAATTTGAGGGTCATAGAGAATTGCCAGTTTGAGCCTGCAGAAAAAAAAAGAGAAAAATTTATATTCAAGTAACACCTTCAAAGCGACCGCAAAGCAACAATGATTTGAAGGTTCCATTTGAATCGAAATACAGGATCGCATTACACAGCAATAGAAACTATTTAACAAAAAAAAAGAAGTACAAAAATTAGCTTCATTGTGAACACCAAGTGTTAGTTAATTAATTCACATTTTCTTATTTTTAATTAAGACCATTTTTTGTTCTGTTCCTCTGTAATGCACACTAAAAAAACAAAAAAGACAATAATAAAATACTAGATGATCTATTTTTAATGAAATGACAATAGTTAATATTCTTTGATTATATGCCGGACAGAATGAATCAAGAACTATAGTTGCATAAAAAAATATCGATGATTTCAGCGAAACCAATTCAACACTTAACAAAACGCACTTAATGGACAACAATAAGCACGATATGACTATTGTTAATAGCAATGACTCCTACCTTACGCGTTGTTTACATCTTTAAAAATAACACTGGTAATTTCAACAATAAATCAATGGGTATGAAATAAAACAAATGAATAATGTCTATACTTATTATTTGAATGTAATGTTGCACTGTCACGTGATGCGGTAATTGTCAGCTCATTTAAACATTGTTTTGCTATTTTTATCATTAATTTCTATTTTACTGGCAACAATCATTGTAGGGAACAAGGTTCCATTGGTAATTGGACTTCTCTCATAAATTCTATAATATTTTTATTCTATTAGAGAGTATAATCTGCAATTGAATTTGGAGTTAATCAATAAAATTTATATTTAAGGCCAATTCCAAATTTAAAAAAAGTGACTAATCGATACTAACTTCATATAGGGTTAAAATTTTATTTAGAACATTCTGTAGGAAAAATCATTGTGCAAATTGGGGCTCCTAGAGGGGTGGGGGGTTGGTTTAGCAGGCTTCTATCGTAAAATTTCTGATAAGGTTACTGGGTCAATAAAACACTTAATAAAACCTCCAAGTTTGTTGATCAGTGAAAACAAGAATCACTGATCATGGGGACATAACTTCCTCGAAACCTTGTATGCACAGTTTGAAGAAAATTCTTGGTGCTGAAACTTCCACTGCATGACCAACCCTCAGTAAGCTGCATGACCAATCCTCAGAAAACTTCAAGTCCACCACACCCGCTTTAATTAGTTTATTTTTTTTAATTTAATGAGCGTCAACAATTAGTAAGATTGATGCCCGGGGCCATCTCAATGCTCTGGCGACTACTGAAATATTTTCTCTTACTGGACCGCTGTTCTGGACCTTAAAGTACTACTTTCCTGGTTCTAATGACTGGCATTATAATGACCTAATTTTGCTATATGAGATGGGGTTTTAAAGGTGGCTATAATTAGAAGAATAATTATCCGAACAGTCTCATTAGCAAAAAATTTGAATATAACTCTTAAAAAGAAAATTTTGACCTTTTAATCCAGTTCCTAAGCGATAAAAATAGTCTGAAATGGGTAATTCTCCTGCAAGTACAGATGTAAATAAGTTTACTCTATAAAATATGAATGGGCTTTATTCGAATAAAAGAATCACTTATACAATACCCATGTTGGTTTCCTTACAAAGCAATTGTTAAGAAGATGGAGTTGCATGCTCTGCACCGCAATCCTGGATTGGAGAGAGAGGGAGAGTATCAATCGAATCCTCAAGTCTCGAAAAGCCAATGAAAGAAGATTATACTAATGAATTTGGAAATTAGAATCAGTTATACACTAACGCATTTTGGAATTCAGATAAATCTCTTGGCTTCAATACTGCTTATATAGCCCCAACCAACGCAGAAAATAACGCTTCCAAAAAAATGCAATAAATCTGTTGAAACGTTAGCGAAAAATTATAGAATGATTTATAGACAGAATCCTCGCTAGTATAAATCCAATCATTTCCCAATGACAGAATCTAGGCCAATGCAAATAGTGATCAGCAGATCCAAGACTACAACAAGCCATCAGTGTAGTACGACCTTTCAAATTCCACATAACTTTTTATGTTGTGGTTTTATTTGAACCATGTACTCGTATATTCGTCGAATGTATCGGTGACAACTGTCAGTGATATAGAAGGTACTCAACATCGCTTTTCATCATTACTTATTATTTTTGATGTTGCAAAAGATTTGAGAAGATCAGTAGGAAATATTTAAAAAAAAATCTAAATAATTTAAAGAAATTATTTCAACATTATACGAGGTGTGTTCAAAAAGTAACGGGAATTTTTAAATTTCGCGGGTTTGGAGAGTCTGATTGTAAAATTTTTTTTTTTATTATGTTGGTACACATGCCCCTGAAGTACGATAAAATTTTCAGTAATATTCATTGTTTACTTCTTAAGTGGCAGCCGTTAAGGTTAGACGTGTTTTTCGAGCTTGGCGATTTTTGTTTGTTAAAAAAAAAGGATCAAAGAATTTGTATTAAATTTTGCGTAAAAAATGAAATAAAGTGTGTGAAATGTTAATAAAGGCATATGGTGAGTCTGCTATGAGTAAAACAAGGATTTACGAGTGGTATAAGCGTTTCCAAGATGGCCGCGAAAACGTTGAAGTTGACGAACGACCTGGACGTCCAAGCACATCAACAACCGATGAAAACGTGAAAAAAGTGAAAGAAATGGTTATGAACGATCGCCGAATCACAATCAGAGAAGTCGCTGATGATGTTGCCATATCAATTGGCTCATGCCATGAAATTTTTTCGGATGTTTTGGGTATGAAACGTGTGGCAGCAAAATTTGTTCCAAAATTGTTGAATTTCGAACAAAAACAGCGGAGAATGGAAGTTGCTCAAGAGTCACTCAATGAAGTCGACAACGATGCGGATCTACTGAAACGTGTTATAACAGGTGACGAAACATGGGTTTACGGATATGATGTCGAAACTAAGGCTCAATCGTCCCAGTGGAGGCATTCTGGATCGCCAAGACCGAAAAAGGCTCGACAAGTGCGGTCGAATGTGAAGGTTATGCTCACTGTGTTCTTCGATTTTAATGGCATAGTGCATCATGAATTCTTGCCACAAGGTCAAACAATCAATAAGGAGTACTACCTACAAGTTCAACGCCGTTTGCGTGAAGCAATCCGAAAAAAACGCCCGGATTTGTGGCAAAACAATTCATGGATTTTGCACCACGATAATGCACCTGCTCACACTTCATTGCTTGTTCGTGAATTTTTGGCCAAAAACAAAACTTTAACGATGCCCCAGCCTCCATATTCGCCAGACATGGCTCCATGTGACTTTTTTCTATTTCCAAACATAAAGAGAACATTAAAAGGGCGTCGTTTTACAAGCATAGATGACATTAAAAGCGAATCGCTGAAAGCTATCACAAAGATCGAGTTTCAGAAGTGTTTCGAGGATTGGAAAAAGCGCTGGCACAAGTGTATTGTATGCGAAGGGGACTACTTTGAAGGCGACAATATTAATGTAGATGAATAAATAAATATTTTTTTCAAAAAACGAAAATTCCCGTTACTTTTTGAACACACCTCGTAACTCTGCACTTCAAATTAAATGTATAATAATATAATAATAATAAAATATATAACTATAGTTAAGCAGAAATAATTACAGCATGGCACATAAAAAAGAACAAGTTGTTTAGCGAACACTGATTAGTATTGCAGACCTTGTTCACGTACCGTCCTCCACCGGACGCACTGCCAAACTTAAATCATAGTACCGTTTATCCTATAGGCGGATTTTTACAAGTTACGTTTTTTTGTTTTTTCTCTCTTGCATTGAGTCCGTTGTCCAGATCTGGGATTAGACAAGTGAGTCACCCACCACATTCCGTTGTCGAGTAGGACCGCCTTGGCGTGGGACGTGACAGCGACCCGGGTGTCGGCCGATGACTCCTTAACTGACTTGACTCCTTAACTCTATTTTATTATTTTTTTTCACTCTACAAAAAACCTCATTAAGATTTATAAGTGATTAAAAGGACTTTTAGTACATTTTATTACAAGTTTATCAAACAGTATAAAATTAAACTGCAATTTGATTATTACTAGTAACCAGTAATTAAATGTTGTTACATTTGCAAAATAAATAAATAACCTTAACTACAAAATGATCTGTTTTTAATGTTTATATTTACGGTATAAAAGTGAAATTTATGAATTAGTAAGATATTGCACTTGTTACAATTTACATTTATTTTTGACAGAAAATCTCTTGTAAGCAGTTTAAATAAATAATGATTGTCTTAGCACGCATTTGTATTCCTCGTCAGTTCGGATATTCATCCATCAACAGAAACTGATTAATCAGTTTGATGTAGAGAATCTAACTAAATTAACACTACACGCCTAGAGCTGAAGTCAAATTCTCAAAAACAAATCTTCCTGTGATGATGGATAACTCCCAAAACCAGTCTGACAAAAAAAAAAAAAATTGGTAAGACAGGCGTTTAAAAATGAACCATAGATAGAATAAAACATACATGTATAATATAATATGAATTTTTATGAGTATGAAACGTGAAGAGAAGCAAAAGATAGGTGTCGGAAGGAGGTTCTGGAGATTCTATAATTGTAGAGAATCTCCATAGAGATTCGCAAAAACGCCTAAATCTTAAAACACTTTAATGCCAGTTGTATCGAATATGAATTAATCAGCTTAATAAAGACAAGACCGTCTTTGCTCAATTCAACTAGCCTTGTCTTATAGTTTGGCAACAAGTGTGTTTAGTGCTAGTACAAAATACTGACATTGAAATATAATCTCCTTAACAAAAACTTACAGTTTTAAAAGTTAAGTATAAGGGTTGATTAAACGCCAAAAGGTACACAAATCAGCAGTTCCCAACATTTCATTAATACTTCATTGATATAATTTAAGTAATTTTACTGCATTAACTTTTCCTTCACATTTTTTAGAATTTATTAGATGTCACAGACCCTTATGCTGGCCATTTTCGTCTACAAAATATTTACTCAAGTAGCACACCATTTAACTTAGATTGACTGTAATATCTATTTATCTATAATAATCAAACTATTAATCACAGGTGAAAAAGAAAACGTTATAAAAAAAATAAGAGGCTAAAAAATTCATAAACTTTTTTTACATCAATGATTTTATGCATTTATTTTTATTTTTAAATAAAAATCATTGGTTTAAGTTCATTCTTCGATTAAAGTAATTGTTATTTTATGTTGTAGTCAAACGTTTGTAATAATAAGTAATAAATAATCTGGCTTTATCGCAAATAATATAGTTTTCTTAAATTACATTCTCAATCTAGGTGTTCTTCCCACAATGTTATATATATGTAATATAAAATAAAGAAAATAAAGATATGCATATTTTTAGGACAGCTAATTATTCCAGTATTTTACCATAAGTAAAATTAGGGGGACTAAATTAAATTACAATTGAGAAATGAGTAAATATTGTTGAATAATCTACTTGTTATTAAATGTATGTTATTTGTGCTCACGAATATTTCGGTAAGACGAATTTAAGACTGAAATATTGTTTTGAATCCTCCGTGATTGAAATTTAAAAAGTGGCCGACTCTAACTTTGTTTTTTTCTACTTTAACATGCATGTATATGTGACTACTCAGAATAATTCATCACTCATTTTATCATAATTATAATAAAAAAATATTATGAATGAACTGGCCAGCATAAGGGTCTGTGACATCTAAGAAATTCTAAAAAATGTGAAGGAAAAGTTAATGCAGTAAAATTACTTAAATTATATCAATGAAGTATTAATGAAATGTTGGGAACTGCTGATTTGTGTACCTTTTGGCGTTTAATCAAACCTTATACTTAACTTTTAAAACTGTAAGTTTTTGTTAAGGAGATTTTTGTACCTTTTGGATAGATTTTCCTTTTTGTCTATTTGCAAAGTTACGTCTGCTTTACAGATTTTTTAAAATTTGGAATAAGCTATTCTATCATTATAACCTGATAAGGTGTTAAATCGGAACCGTAACTACCACTGGAGAGATCTTTTTAAAGAATGATTATAGTTGCGGTCCCCAAACCATCCTCAATAACCATTTTTTTGAGAAAGCGTTTTGAATAAAATAGGAAGGTATTTGTACGTAAATAGCAAAATTAAACTGCGATTTCAGTACTTCCTTTTAAGAGGAGCAAGAAAAATAAACTGCGATTACAGTACTTCTCCCTAAAAGGCAAAGATTTTGAATCGAACGACAATTCATTGATGTAAATCGGTTCACTCATTGATAATTTTAACGATTGCAGTACTTCCTCTTAGTAGGTGTAAGAGCATGATGGCACTTCACAGCCACGTAGAGGAGCTTTAACCACTTATTTGAGCTAAATTTTATCAAAATCGGACTAAGCTTTGTAGAAATATTGGTAATAATAGTTTTAGAAAGGGCCTTATTTGGGTGGGGCGAACTCCCCTCCTTATGAGGCATAGCGTCGAGACTTTTAAAGTACAAATCTGTACAAAATTTCGATTCGAATGACACTTCATTCATGAAAATCGGTTCACGTGTCGATAATTTGAAACGATTGCTATACTTCCCCTTAACAAGTGTAAGAGCAGATCGTCGCTTTATTGTTAGGTAGGGGAGCCCTAACCCTATCATCCTACCAAATTTTATCAAAATCGGGCCAAGATTTACAGAGTAATTAGTAATAATAATTTTGGAGGGGGCCTTACATAAAGGGGGCTAACTCCTCTCCCATACGATGTACAGGGTCGAGACCCCCAAAAGGCACATCTACATAAAATTCCGAATCGAATGACACCTCATTCATGAAAATCGGTTCACGCGTTTAGGCGCTACGTTGTTTACAAAAAAGGTAACAAGAACAACAAGAAGAAGAAGAAGAAGAAGAAGAAGAAGAACAAGAACAAGAACATTTTTTGAAAAAGCCGTTTTTGCTCATTTTCGGCAACTTTTTTCTCGAAACCTATTAGATCTGGGTGGTTGCAAAAAAATTACAGTTATAAAGAAGGATTTGCCCTATATTATAAAGAAAATTTGGGAATTTTATCTTTTATAGAAAAATAGAAAAAAATTGTCAAAGTTGGGTGTTTTTCAACGTTACACTTTTTCGTGCAGTTTTTGATGGTCAACCCTTATACAACTGTCCTACCGGACAGTTTTAATGTAACTAAATTCATGAATAATTAGTGTAATAAAAATAATGATTAATTTATTTACAAAATTCTCATTTGGGTTGAATATGAAAATGAAATCTTTTAAGTCGCTAGAGGGCAATATGCATCCACTTCCCCTTAACAAATTAACCAGTGATAAGTGATCATCAACAACATACATATTTTTGAATTCAGTTAGTGAGATTAACAGAGACGTTAAAACTTAAAATTAGTTTTAATAAAATTATACGTAGCTTTAATCCTACTGCATTTCACTATAATTTAAATTGTTTATCAAATAAAATATTCAAATTTATTAAAGCGCTCCTGATTCCATTTCTAAACCAAAATTATTATTACAAAAAAACTAAAGAAAAATAATTTTGAATTTTAAATATATCAATTTATTTTAAAGTAAATTTGCATATTATCTATTTGCATATATGTATTTCACTCTAAAACTCTTTTTATCATATCATGTCCGAGTATCTATAAATTTCAATCAAGTTATGATTTTCCAATTACGATACATTTTTAGATTTCGAATAAGTCGATATTTAATTTTAAATTTTGTTTACAGTGATTGATTTTAACTTTTTTTTTTCATGAAAATTGGTATGCATACGCATGAGCTAGCTTGAAAAAGTGTTTTTTTCCCCCTTCTTTTTAGGTTTTACATTTATAGAAATCGTAAATTAATTAATAAAGCATCTTCCAGAAAAATTCGTACAAATGCACCATTGTGAGAGAGGCAGGTACGCCTCAGACCTTTTACAGTGTAATTTCAATGAACAAAAGCGATATAAAGAAGACTTGCTGAAATTGCAATTAGAAGAAAATATCTCAAAAGGAAGTAATATTTTACTGAACGGATTTATTCCTATTTTCGAGAATACCTCGAGATTTGCTCAAAACTTCGCGAATACAATACACACTACCTATGTATAGAACCGTATTCCAGAATGTGTTTGTGTTTCTGTCAAGTCTCTTTATGTTATTAGTGACGTTTTTATGTTACTTCTGTTATTGTTAATTTCTTTTTAAATAAATGCATATTATTAATTCATTAAAGGTTTTTAACCTATACATTATGTATTTTAGGAATACTTTGTGTATAGAATTTCTAATTTTGAATAGATATTTTAATTTTAGTAGAATTTCTAATTAAAAGTATTTCTTTCAAACATGGCTTGGAAAAATCTTGATTTTATCGCGTGATAACCACACTGATCCGCTCCTAGAGCTTTTATTTAAAAAAACAAAGAATTAATGGAAAACCTTAGTTTAACGATTTCCAAGGCTGCTCATGTTGAATTACGGAACGATTAACGTTACTGCACACAAGTTGAAGTACGGTTGGTTTACTGTAAATATTAAATTACCATAAATAACACTGTTCGCTGGACAAGCAAGATCCGGGGAAAATTCTGTTCTGGGATTTGGTTTCTTTGTCTTAAGAAGCACGTGTTTTAAAATAATTTAACAAATAAAACATAATATAGTTTAGAATCACAAATGAATTTTCATTAAAATTACTGATGTTCGTATTCGAATTCTCTTTCAGCATTACTTGCTCTATTTCATTTATAAAATTAATAGAAAGGTGACCAAAAATTTTTCAGAGAATATTGAATTAATGAAAGCTTATAAAGAGAGAAAACTGTTTGAAGTTTTCACTATAAATGGTAGAATTTATAGTTGAGACAGTTACAAAGAAAACCAATTAACCAACTTTTCTTCGAGTCTAATTGCCTCAAGTCAATCAAAGGTTGCTAGGTGATGGTTCACTATTTGATTTTGTTATAAAGCTGTGTAAATGAATGAATACATTTTGCTTGTATTTTAGTACATTCACTGTAGCTTTGGAAGAAAATTGAATTAAAGAGTAGAATTAATAAGAACTATGAAATAAATAATTTAATGAATAGAATAAAAAAAAATACGAGTCATTTACAAAATATATAATTAAAACTTGATCAAGAATTATGAAAGCAGTCAGAGTAACTGTACGGGCAGTCTACGATTGATTATGTTTTCACCATAAAGACTCAACAAAATATCTACCAACATTAATTTCTTTCGAACATACATATTATGTTCTTTAATAAAAATGTGATTTTTTTTATTTTTAAATAAAAACATTTTAAAAAATCAAAATCTTACAGGTTAGAACTTTGGGGATTGTAAAAACAGAAAGTCAGAAAAAGAGCGTTATTGTTTCTTCTAGGACAGGGGTCGGCAACCCGCGGCTCGTGAGCCGCATGCGGCTCTTTTATCCAAATTGTGTGGCTCTTCAGCCTGTCCAAAATAAATTTTATATTTCAATTTTATTGAAACAAATTCAATTTCAATTAAAGAAAAGATATTTTTTCAAAAAGAATTTTAAATGAGATTTGGTTTGAACTTGAATAGAATTATATTAAAATACAGTACGTAATTATAAAAGGCTGCCGCCATTTTCATTCAAATACAGGTTTAGTTATTATTTATTTGTTAATTTACTTTGCAATATGTGAAAATATATAAAACATTTAAATGTTATTGAATATCATAAAATAATGATTTGTGAATGCAAACGATCTACAGAGGTTTTTACACTTTATCATCCTTGCGGCTCTTGGTAAGATTTATTAAAATTATTTAAGAAGAAATGGCTCTCTACTTAAAATAGGTTGCCGACCCCTGTTCTAGGACAAATCATGGTTTTTGGCCATAGGTGCTTGTATCATCAGCTCCTGCTCAGGGCTTCCTCTTGTGAATGAAAGAGGCCTAACTTCTTTTTAAAATGTTCTTAAATTATCATTCTAAACTGTTTTTATTTCCTAATATCATTAGTTACTCTTATAAAAACTATAAAAACTAACGTCACTAAAGAACTTAATACCACGTCCCTCATCGTCAGGGCGGCCACTATAGCTTGTAAGTGAATAGTGTTATTATTAAGTGGTTAAAATAAATTGCTACATAGAGAATGACCAATTTTGCAGTGCTTAATCTAATCTCTTTCAACCTGTCATCATAAAAGTAAAATGTTCACGTTGAATGAACTTCTTTAGGCTTTAATTGTTCTCGCTCTACTAGGCATTAATTATAGTTTTACCTTGAAGATAGTTTCGTGTAGAAAACTTGATCTTATAAGTTGGCGTGGACTAAATGACAGTGATTTTCGTTAAGTTTACACAGTGAATCCTTAAGATAGAATGGAAGAATAACAAAATTTATCCAATCTTCTTCTTTTGAAACTGAATAATAATTTAATATTGTTATTTTTTAACAGGAAATTGAATCTTTCACGTTACAATTTTATTTTGTTTTGGAATTATAACGATATAATGAGGACTTTTGGTATTTTAAGCACCGACAGCTGGATGTTGTGTAACATATACCATTTACTAGTTTCAACGAACTTCGTTTTCTATTTCATCTCCACAGAGAGTCACGAACTAATCATCTATCATATTATACAAATTAATGTTACCTCCACATTCCCTACTAATAAAATAATTTCCCAGATTTTCATAGCGAGAGAACTCTATAACAGTTTTCAATTTATGTTTGAAAGTTCCAGTCGTAGAAAATATTACAAACTTTATTTAATGTATGGTACAATGTGCCGTTTAAGGTTTTATACATTTACCTACTCGAAGAAAAAGTAGTCATCCGTTTTTAGAAAAAATCTCTACGTTGGAGGCTACAATAATTATTATCACATATGTATGTTAAAAACTAGCGGTTAAACCAAATACCTACTTGATTAAAAAACCAAATTAAACTTAGCTCTAAAGCGATGTCATGCGGTCACAAGATATCTAGTAATTAAATTAATTAAATAAAATTAAGTTATCTAGCGATCATTACATCACTTCATAACAGGTCTAGGTAAAATTGTTTTATTAAATACAACGACCTTGAGTGATCAACGTAGAGCATCCAAAAAAACCGAAATTAGAGAGAGATAAAACTAACATCAGTTTGATGAAATCTGAACAGCAATAAAGAGTATCAAATACCCATCCTCTTCGACATCTGAGTGTGACCATAAAAAAAATATTTGATATTCCAGACTGCCTACTCCAAAACCAATAAGTCAAAAAGTTTAAGAAAAAAATAAACATGTTTCATGCGTCTTACCAAATTTCATTTCTGCAGCGAAAAAATATAACTGTAGAAAAATTGTAACTTTTAAAACGTGATTTTTGTTCCTTTTTTTTTTTGTGTATATTTAATATTTTTAATTAAAGGTTGTTATAATTAAACTGGGTAGTTTAGGGGCCCAGGTTGTTATGGCACTCATCTGAAATAATAATACTTAAATTTATAAAAAGCTATCAGTCTGTTCAAGACATTTCTATTATTACTTTTTATAATCAAACTAAATACTTACATATAAAACTTATATTTAAAAAGGGAAACAACGAACAAATTTAGAGAGGTTACGATAACAGCATTTCAGTAACAGAGCGATCAATAATTTGTTAGTGATCAAGAGTTAATTAAGTTTACTTTTAATTTATTTATGCATATTACATCCATTAAATCGTATGTACACAAAGCTTGAACTTAAAAGTTACTGTAAGTAGTTGATCTGATTTATAAGAATTAGTTCTGTATGTTTATAGTCGCACTAAAACGAGGGTTGCATGTTAATTATACACTTTTAGGAATTTTAAACATTTATAATATAATTCACTAAAAATACTTAAATTTAAAAGTAAAATTTTATCAGTTGTATGTGGCTAAGTACTTTTTCACTTTTGTCAAAGTGATTAACAAAATCACAAAATTACTAAAGAAATGTTAAGGTCAGATAAGATGATCGAACGTATCTTAAGGCAGATTAATGACATAATAGTGTTCATTAATACTAATGCTAATAATACTACTAATTAATGTCATTACATAAGGCATAGTGAATTCTGTCATTCAGGCCAACTCGGCGATCGCAGTGAAATGAAGCGCCTCAGATCAATAAGTTGTACGAAAATATCTTTAAACACTTTTTTTTCTAATAATTGTAAAAACTAATATAAGATATCTAGTGAATGTGTCATGTGCATCTTGTATACATATACATGCACTTAGAAATTGTGATTAAGAAATTGAAAGCTCAGTAATCCAATGATTGTTTTATTTTAAATTAAGCTTCTTGTTGGTATTTGGAACATCATAGAATTTTTATTATTTATTTATCTTCATAAAGTTAAATTTTGCGGCGCTCATTTTCAGAAATGTCTGCTAGGGAAGAAGTCGTTGATTCTATAAGGTCAATCTATTTCATGTACAATTTCTAAGACTTTTTTTTTCATAGATTTCTTTATCTAAAGAAACATCTCATTAATAATTAACTAAAATGTTATTTCGTCCCCTACTTCTCAGTAAATTTCCTCTGGTCTTCTCTGCAACAACTTGTTTTTCATTCAACAGCTTCTTATTCAAAGCTTTCTCACATTCTTCTCCATACATCTACTTTTTCTTTCTTCGGATTGATTTTTGAACTTATTCTTGTCAACTTCAAGTCCTTTACCTGTTTCCTCACTTCCTGAATCCTAATTCGGAAATGCAAAGCTATTTTAGTTTTTCTTATTTTTCACCTCTTGTTCTCGAACATAAGCCCATTTTTCGTTTGTTTAGTTTATGAAATTGTGCAAATTAAGTTACTAGAAGAAGGTTATTATTAGAATGTGAAACAATATTACATTACTGTCGAATGACACTATTACAGCTGCCGCAGACAGACAGGCAACACTTTACCATACAGTCAGACTTGTTTGATGCATTTGATCCAACTATAACTGAAGATGCATTTATTACTAATTATAATTTGCAGGAAAAACATCGGTTTTATATGGAACAGAAAACTGTTGTCTGAATTCTAGAAGTAGTCTTTACCTCAGTGGAAATTTGGCTTAATTGTCTAGGACCCAGTCTGAATGTTTACCCAGATGAGCCTCTTTAAAACAACGTTCCACCTTAGAATCAACCAGTCTAAAATCACGTCTATAACGTTATGTCTGTCGTCATTCTATTGAAGACAGAATGTTGCAGTAAATTGACATTACAAATGTTGGATTTTTAGGACATTGCTTAGTAGCTTCACGACTCTAAATAAGATCTGCCTCACAGCCACTACAGACAGCTCTAAGCATGAGCATCCTAATAATACTTTCCCCATAAAGAACCCAAATATGTCAATGAACCTCCTTCACCAATAATTAAAAGCGCATTTCTGTAAGTTGCGGTCTTGCAACAACACTTTTAGACGTCTTCCTCACGATACTTGAAATGGCTGAGCAGGAAGACCTTAAACCGTTTTGGGTTTTGACAGTCTCTACTAACAAGTGTGACCAGGTATCTTGTACTCAGTGTCAGTTCATATGTTAGCACCAATTACTAAAAGAATGCATAATTGCATTGTATTCATAGAAAACCTCTTCAATTAATTTTCTTTGCAATCATTTACTTTAAAATTATGAATTGTCCAATTGGCAAACTGGTTTCTCAAGAATACAGCAAGAGGTCAATAAATCACTGCCTTTGTAGAGTCTTTAAAACAAATCTTCAATAGTATTACTTCAATGAAAGCAGTTCCACTCTAGCTCATCAATCACTTTGACTGGACCACTGGCTAATGCCTATCGCTATTGTTGGCTTCACACATTGTCCACAAACCACACAGCATCGCTGCAGGATCTTATACATTCTTGATTGCTATTAGATAGACAGTTGTTGATGAACTGCAGACTGATTGTTTATATTCATAATCCCATTACTGTCACCTTGACTTTTTTTTCCCTTTTTGTCTCATCCCGGAAATTGAAGTTTAAGTAACTTTCAATCTTTGTCCTTTTTTTTTCCAAATGAAAAATTAACTCTAATGGAAGCCATTTTTCCATTAATAACGAAGGTCAAAATCAAATGTCAAAAATTAAGAAAAAATATTAAATAAAAATAACATGTAATTTTTTATAATTTTTTGTCATTTGCGTTTTCGGTAAGTTACCCACTACTGGATGACTAATACAGAAGATTTCAAATTTGGTTTTATACTTGTCAGTCTGCTTACATTAACGTTACACAAAAACTGATCAAGATTTTTATTATAATATTATGGAGTTAGTTTTAGACTTCATGATGCTTTCATTAAAAACTGGGCCACTTTTCGTGACATTAGAGTAAACATCTTTCTTTTTTAAGTGAACTTTAATTACGAAATGTCATTAGTATAAAATTACTTAAAATCTACCCTAAATGAATGCTGGAATATTCACTGATCTAGATGATTGTGAGATTATTGTTGAAAATGTCGAAATAAGTACTCTCTACAATATCACAATAACCAAATTCTGAACACTTAAAACATGTTATATGCCGAATTAGCTTAAGGTAAATTATTAAGTTGATATAAACTTATAAAAATTAATACTTTTTTTTAAGATAGGTAAATTATAAATAAAATCATTCTTGTGAATGATCCAGAAAAACTCAATACTTTTCATTCTAATTTTGGGTCAATCAGATTTTTCACTAATTTCATGTTCTTAATGAAATTTTATTGACAGTAAATACTTGCGAAGTTTTTATATTACGCATTCGTTTTCTAGTTCGCATAAAATCCTGGAATCCTGAAGCTATACATGTGTTTGGGACGTGAAGAGTATATGTAAGACGAGAATTACTCTTTTTCCTCAACACCTTACGAGGCAGGTATTGAGGACAGTTATTGTGATAAAGGGTAAAAAGAGAAGGGAGTACATCAATGCCTTATCAAAGGACCATGTGGTGGCCTGGTGAAGGCGGAAGGAAATGAAGAGGACATGTTTTCTAATTGTAGCCATAGTAGTGAGAGATAGAATGCATTAAGGACCTCTTCTTCCCTGATGTTCTTCGCGTATACTTGCTCATTATTCTAGAAGTGTTCTGGCTTTTCTTTATAAGGGTGGGTTGCCACAAAAGAGACATAGTCTAATGAAGAGGAACGTTGAATGAACATAACACTACTACACATAAAGAGAACGTACGAGAAAAGGTGGCTGTAGCCCTGTAAGTTCTTTCTTTGCCCTAATACTGGAAGATTTACTGGAAGGATTCTATAAATGACCCAAATATTTAACTGATAATAAATAATAGGTGAATTCAGTTAAAAAAAAGGTATCCTTTTGACCATTTACCTTCTACTACGGTTGAAACAGTTATTAGATGTTTACAAAACATTCAGTTTAATCTATATTGGGTTCACAATTTAATCGTTACTTAAATAAAAGTTACCTTCATAAAACACAACATACACCTGCTGGTTAAATGTCTAAATGATTTGACTCTGCCAAACGACCGTGGAAATAAAAACTTATTTACAAACGTGTAAGCTTTTTATTATCATTCCTTTTTTTGCGATTTTTATGTTAGGTCGAGAAGAAGTGAACAATTATTAGTAAATAAATAGTCTAGACAACACTCTTGAACATTAAATTAAGAGTGATAACATAAAAATAATGATTTTGAAGAATTTTTTACTCGACAGGAGACTAGCTCGATATGCATTGAGATTAAATCCACAGACAAAGAGGTTCGTTAATAAAATAAAATCCAGCACAACTGCCACAGAATTCACGGGCTGCTCCGACTGCAAAGTTGTTAGTAGAATGAACTTTGGTAGTAGCAGTTCACCGCTGCAATATTTCTTTTTTTAATTACATTTAAACTTGACAGTGCTATATAAGCCGATTAACCCGTATGAATATAAACAGAAAATAATTAATTCAGTTTGGTCTTCTTTAAAGATCAATGACTTTTTTATAGATTGTTTTTAACCATTAGACGTTTCTACGTCTGAACTGAAGACCTCTCAATCTCTCCTAGAAGTAAAATTAATAGTCCGCTAGCTAACACGCCGGTACTAATAACGTGCTTTGTCATCGTACATCACACGTGGCGCGCCTTAACTTTTTGTTTTTTTATTGCAACAACAAGAATACTATTTTTTTCTTTTTGGAAATTTATGACTCTAAAAGTGGTTCGAATTCCCAACAGGCGAACACACTAAATCCTAGCCGCCCACGTCTCAACACTGAAATCTTTCCAAATTTAAAAAGAAAAAACAGAACTGAAAATTATTTCTAGATAATCATTCAGAATTAGAAGTGTCCCATAAGTGTTGATAACTTTCATTCGTGAAGTAATACTCGGACAGATAAATTTACTCTTTGGCACTGAAAGCAGAATTCTGAGGTGCATTTTAGAAGAATTGGTGGATTTAAATAATTCTAGTTTTAATATTACTTTGCATTTAAGGAACAAGCGGTGGAAGAGATGCGTGCAAGTCTGTAGGTAGAACAGTACAAGAGTCCCAAGCTTGCCGTAGAAGGGCCAGATTGAGAACAAATCCACCATCTCTTTAGAAGACGCCAAAAACAACGAGATCTAGTCTCTTATCTCGTCTAATTTTGTCTAACTCATACGCTCTTTACCTACAAAGAACAACGAATTTCTTTCTAGATTCTCTATTGATTCCAGATTCTACCATGGACACTTCTCTAACGTTTACATAAAGAAGGAAATCTACAAGAGTTCGGCCCAAGTCCTTCTCTACAGAGTTTTTTTAAATGAAGCGTTCTTTCTAATTCTTCGACCACTTTTTTCACCCAAGCACAAGATATTCAGGAGCATAAAGACAAAATGGCAACAGCATCATGAAAAATTGATCTCGTTCTTTGATATCAATTGCTAGAATCCCATTTACAGGGAAGTTGCTTAAAAGATTAAATGAGTCCTCTAAAATGTAGTGCTTTTTAAGTAATTCAGATGTTATCAGGTGTCACAATCTACAGACTATGTTCTAGAAAAATACAAAAGCGAAGAATTATTGAATATTTATTTCATAATTATTATATTATTGTCTAGATCAGCATTACAAAAATTGCGAGTTTATCTCATTACAAAGGACACTGTTGGATATAGGTATATCCAACTCGTCTTTAGCCAGTGGCTAACGACGCAAAAGCTTTCTATTTGAACCTAATATTTAAAGTTCTCTATCGCACTTGCATTGGCGGATATGTTATAGTACTCGAGTTTGGCCTTTCTACTAACTTGGTTATCGATTATTTTAACTTTCTTCAATCCTGCACGAAGCAAAGTTTTGTAGTTTTAAAAAATATTTTTTGCTTATTTTACCGTTGTTATAATTTTTTGAATTGAAGTTTTAGATTAACGTCATCAGTTTCAGTAATTACTGATATAATTAGCTTTTATATTCATTAGACAGTGTGTCTTTTAGAATAACTAGATACTTTTGTTTTATAGTTTTTTCTCGAACATTTTTTAGAAGATGAAAAGAACCACGTTGAGAAGGCTCGAAAGGATAATTGTCCGAAAAATTCTGACTCAAGTAGCAGGAAATTTTGGACAACGAGAGAGAACAAGGAATTGTATTAAACTCCAATAATTGGTAAGGGGCATTTGATGAGAACGGAAAAAGGTGCTAAGTACGCGGATCAGGATAGGAGAAACTGGGTAGAAACAGGAAGATCAGTACAATCTAACATAAGAGGCTAGATGGTGTTGCCAACCATGCGAGAAGGTTGTGGGTACTTACAATTGGAGGGCAGCTGCAATCAATAGAGACAACTGAAAAGAGTTTCGGAGGAGGCAAGAGTTGCAGCGACACAAAGATAGAAAGATACATTACTATATTGATGTATGATTGCAGCTGAATTCGAATCCAAATTACTTTGTGATTCCTTGGTTCCAATTATCAAATATTTCCATCTAAGACCAATCCGTAAGCACGCAGGATCTAGGTTTTAATCATTTTTGAAAAAATTACCAGAATACAAATTGTGCCTAGCTTTAACAAAAATGGTTCACGCTTTTCCAAATATATCTAAACCTGATAAAAGAATAAAAAAAACTTTAAACAAATAATTTGGTAGTCCAGCCGCGAGACAGACTGCGGGCATTGGCAGTTTCTTGAATATGTTTATACACCGTGATCATATACTAAGCCTGAAGGAGATTCACGAAGAGAAATAAGATTTTAATCAGAATTTTAATCTTTATATGATCCTATTTAAATATAAGAGAACCCTACCTTCCTGGCTTAGATACCGTATCTAAAATAGAATGCCTGAAGGAACGGTTATGTTGCTAGGGATCGGTGAAGCATTGACCCTATAGACACCGAAGGAACATCCCCTAGCATGACTGTAAATAGCGTAAAAATTCCAAACAGCCTATTGTTTGTAACTAATACCCTCCAGCCGTCATTTTCAGGCAGTTTAATTTTTCAGCAATGAAATTATTTAGCAATTTAGATGGTTGTCACTCCTTAGATACCTTCATATTTATAGTATGAATAATTCTTAATCTTAAACAGAGAACCTGTTCCTTCACGTTTTGTATTTAAGAAGTTAATTTTCATGCCCTATTATTCAACTGGCTTTACAACTTCGTGATTGTTCCAGTTCTCTGGGCAATCACCTTCTGTTCATCAGCCAAAACTAGGGACGTGGGCGGCGTACATCGAAAAGGACAGACACATTCAATTACACTTTCTGACTGAGGTAAATAGAGATATGACCATCTTGCTGTCTTATTTCAATCCATTTATAGGTAGGACAGTTAGGATAGCCAATCACCTTTTTTGTTTTGTTTTATAGCTATCACATTGTGCTAGGACAACGAAATTTTCAATGGTTCATTGGGCTGGCTTTCCATGCAAAAAGCCTGGACACACTGTCCGCCAGCTTTCTCTAAATCGATAAACACTAAATCGCAATACCTCATTTCCAGCGCACGTTTTAATTATTTGCATCAAAACAAAAATATGATCATTGTTAAAACGGCCTGTGATAAACCACCTCTGCTTTAAAGATGATGTAAGCTAATTCCAATTTACTTCTTAATGTTATAAATTTTATTTCAGATGAATGCAATGCTTCATTTGTGGGGAGGAAAAAGCATGCACCTAGTATATTCAACTATATTCAAGTAATTATTCACATTATTGAATTCACATTATTATATGAATCCGCCCACAGGTAAACCTTAGAAGTTATTTACAGTTATTTTTTCGTAACACTGCTTTTTACTAACTTTAGGAAAGTTTTTTGATTAAATAAGTTTTGCCATTTAATTTAAAAGTCATTCCGATGGTACTAATCGTGTTTTTTCTTTACTTATATACATCAATAGGAATTATGTCAGAAGCTGAAGAAAGCTTAGAAGTGTTTAGAATTTTTAAAACTTTTTTTTTCTGCCTGAGACAACACATTTGAAACATCTTAGTCAAAGCAATAGGTTAGTCTGGACCAGAGATTCATTTTCATTTTTGCTATAAAATATCTTATTAACTAAAAGATGTAATCAAGCCTGGTATGATCTAGTTAGTAGATCAACCCTCTTAACTCTACATGATGAGAACTGGAATGAGGAATTTTTAGGATTAAATCAAGCTGAAGTGGCTCTCTTATAAAATTAGTAAATATCCTGTAGGGCAATTCTCTCAATCTCCCTACCAAAAAATAATACCTAATAACCAACTTTCTGAACTGAAAAAAGCAATCATCTATATTGAAATTCATATTTAGAGAAGGTATAATTTTAAAAAAGAGATGTTTTGAATTAATATATTCAGAAAACTAGGCGGTATATAGTTAAGTTTACCATTTGAATACGACAACAAACATTCTTTTTTGTCAATAGAAAATAAAATAGTGTTTTCTAACAGGTTAAGAAATCCATGACTATGAAACTACTTATACATACGACATATTCGTAACGGATGGTTGATTTTTAATCGCGAATAAGAGATTATAACTTAGAAAACAATTCTTCCGTAAAATATATGTTACGTTTTGTAAATTTGTTGTGGTGAGCTATTTTAATTTATGAGAAAAAGAAAAATAAGTTCATAACAAAGGATTTGAGTTTAGATGACGCAATACTTTTTTGCTGAGGATTTTTTTTTTTACTTCTTTTCTCATCAGCGGTTAGATATAAGAGAACTTCTTCGAGTTCTTAATCAACTGTCAGGAAGGCTTAAACAGTTTTTGACGACTTGTATTTCTAGTGTACAGCTTAGACCTTTTTTAATCACTTTTATTACTTTATTAACACGCGAGAGTTGAATGGGTTGACTTACAATTTGTTTTTTTTTTTTTTTAGAAAAACTAACATTATGCACAAGTTGTATCAAAGTTAGTTTGAGCATTAACCCTATCGGAATGTTTCTTGTAAAACATGATCAAGAAATTGGTTGTTTAATTTATAAGATTTGAGTAAAATTCCATTAATCATTGGGCCAAGTAACTAGAGAGGTTCTACCACCACGGCAGCGGAGATGGTCCGACCAACGTACCGTGTCTCTCTACAGGTGGCATAAATACTGAATTCGACACATCATGAAGAGCGCTGAAAATATTCAATACGTGTGAAATTAACCCAACCTTACGCAGTCTACAGCCATTTACATATTTAGAGAACACAATGGTGGTAACTAAACGATTACATTTCGTCAACCAGAAATTTCATTGCAGCTAAAATAAGTCATTAAAAAATCTAAAGCCGTTTATAAAAATACTTTATTTAGCTTAAAAGCTATCGCTGGATGATACCTTTACAGGTTTTCTTCAAAACTTTCGTAAAATGTGGGTGTGGCAATTTAGTGTAATGGTGAATCATATCACATGAAACATTAAATCATCTTACTTTTGTTTATTTTTCGTTCATAATGAAAGAATTCCATTATCACTGTGGCTTCAACACTCATTGCTCTGCTAATCCATTGGGAACTTCTCCTTGCCACCATTTACAATTCTGCCAAGAAACCAGAGTCTAATCAAGTTTAAAGAACTATAGTTACAGTCAGCCATCTGCAAAACATAAAAATTAGCATATTTTATAAAGTATTGCAATGAATAAATTATTTTTATCAGGCGTCGGAATCCTGCGGTCATTTCCAACCACCTGCTGTACCACTCGGTTAGCCACAGCTGCCTCACTCATTACCGAAAACCAGAGTATCAATAGCACAGAACAATGGATCTATTCCCTGATCCACTTAAGAAATGATTCAATATACTGACTGAATAATTAAATGTTATTTTCAGTTAAACTATTGCGAAATGGTGTGTCTTCTCACGATACTTACGCTACTTGTAATTATATATTTTACTACAATTTTCTCCTACAAATTCATCGAAATTAGAGACAAAATCGCAAACTGAACTTAGTTTCCCAGTAAATCTTAGCTTTAAGGGCCACGCCACTAATCGTTCTGCTAGCTTGGCAGCTGGTAAAGTGCCAATTATAAAAAATTGTACTAATATAATTTAGAATTACTTATTTGCCAATTTCTTTTTCAAATTTAAAATATTTCAAATAAATATAGCTTATGAACCACCGTTTTTCTTATTGGTTCCATCTAAAACATATTTTAGAAGTGTATTTACTTCTTAAAGCTCTTAGCAAAATTGGATCTGTAATTGTGAAAAAATTACCTGTAACCTGTAAAAATTACCTGTAAAAATGTAACTCACTTCACTCTAAATTAAACTCCAAAATAAATTTGTATGAGAAATATTTCAATAAAAGAGAAAATTATAAATATATGTGGCTAACTAGAGGTCCGTCTTATCAGACACATTCAAGAAAATCTCTAAAACTCATGAACGTTTCAATCTTCCAAATCAATCTAACAATACTTTTGTTATTCTTTGATGTTTAAGAAATGCGGTTCATGGAAAGAACACTAAGTTAGTACAAAAAATACTTTTGCATAAAGAAATGCTTTGGATAAAAATAATGGATTAGACCCACAGTTGGTGAAGTAGATTCGTTGGGATTTCCTTTGAACTTTTTTGACTAATCCTTTATTACTAAGCCATTAAAATTTTATTTAATAGAAGTGTATAATTAACAAACTCTTAGTAACTGACTACATTAAAGATAGTTTTTAAAGAATAAGATGATATTAATTGATTCAAATAGATTTATATTATGGGCGTTTGATTAAACATTTTTCAAATAAAAACTAACTAATCTTTTAATCTCGACGATTCGTTAGTATATAATTTCATCATAAACAATCGTTTAGAAAGTATTAATTCTCTCGGGCTATATATATTTATACATATATTAAGAGTTATTGAGCTTGCTGATAGTGGTTGTGGAATAAGATATCGTTAACATTATCACTAAAAATAAAAAAAAAATTCTATATAATATATTATATTAAGCAAAAAAAAATTCTAATTATTGGTTGCGTTTGTTGTAATGTAATAGAATCTATATAAACATCTATTTTAATTAATAAAATGTTAGTTATTATTAAGTCAACAAGTTATATTGACTTCATTTTGAATTTTGTAAGTTTCATGGTTAAAGGAATTTGGTTTTAATAAATTAACATTGATTCACCGTTGATGGCTGTACAATAAAAGAGTTTAAACAGAGTTGTATTCATGTTTCTGCGGTGTGACAAACGTTATCTCTAAACGGTGTTCTTTGATGGTTAGGAAATAATGGTCCTGTGATGATGAGATTATTACCTACAAGCACGTAGCGTCCTAAATCAATTGTAACTGTCAGGGCGTGACTGGTATTAAGATTTCCAAGGAAATCTGCCCATCTGAGGAGATAAGAATTACTTTTTAATCAATTCATCTCATCTGTCTTTTCTCCATTCTTCATGGTTTGTGAAAAAAAAAGTATAAAAGATTCTAGTTTTATTTGATGTAAAGCAACGTTGTTGTAAACAATTTTTCACTGTGTGGAAAAAACCTAATTATCCGTTTTTTTCATTAAATAAAACAGAATAGAGCACAATAATTTTCTTACGGTAAAAATAAATAAATAAATAAAGAATCCGAACAACTTGAAATGAAATAAACAACTGAACTGAGGTGACACAGGTGATCAAGTGTTTTAGCAAAACTCTTTAACAAAAACTTACAGTTTAAAATGTTAAGTATAAGGGTTGATTAAACGCCAAAAGGTACACAAATCAGCAAGCACTCAAAATTTCATTAATTCTTCATTAATATTTAAGTAATTTTACTGCATTAATATTCATTAATATTTTTTAGAATTTATTAGATGTCACAGACCCTTATGCTGGCCATTTTCGTCTACAAAATATTTGTTCAAGTAGCACTGTAGATTGACTGTAATATCTAGTTATTTATAATAATCAAACTATTAAATACAGGTTAAAAAGAAAAACGTTATAAAAAATAAAAAAAAATTATGAGGCTAAAAAATTCAAAACTTTTTTTTATAAAAAAAAATGTAATATGTAAAATAAAGTAAATAAGATATGTATATTTTTAGGACAGCTAATTATTCCAGTATTTTACTATAAGTAAAATTAAATTAAAATAGAGAAATCAATAATTGTTGTTGAATAATCTACTTGTTATAACTGTGTGTTATTTGTGCTCTCGAATATTTCGGTAAGACGAATTCAAGACAGTAGCCTACTCTAACTTTGTCTTTTTCTACTTTAACATGCATGTACATATGTGTGATTTATCATAATTATAACAAAAAAATATTATAAATGAAGTGGCCAGCATAAGGGTCTGTGACATCTAATAAATTCTAAAAAATATTAATGAATATTAATGCAGTAAAATTACTTAAATATTAATGAAGAATTAATGAAATTTTGAGTGCTTGCTGATTTGTGTACCTTTTGGCGTTTAATCAACCCTTATACTTAACATTTTAAACTGTAAGTTTTTGTTAAAGAGATTTTTGTACCTTTTGGATAGATTTTCCTTTTTGTCTATTTTACAAAGTTACATATCTGCTTTACAGATTTTTTAAATTTGGAATAAGCAATTCTATCATTATAACCTGATAAGATGGTAAGTCGGAACCGTAACTACCACTAGAGAGATCTTTTTAAAGAATGATTATCGTTAAGGTCCCCCAAACCATCCTCAGTAACAACTTTTCTTGAAAAAGCGTTTTGAATAACATAGGAAGGTATTTGTGCGTGAATAGCAAAATTAAACTGCGATTTCATTACTTCCTTTTAAGAGGAGTAAGAAAAATAAACTGCGATTGCAGAACTTCTAGGCAAAGAGGCAAAGATTTTTTAATCGAACGACAATTCATTGATTTAAATCGGTTCACTCATTGATAATTTAAACGATTGCAGTACTTCCTCTTAGTAGGTGCAAGAGCATCAGCAATGTAGAGGAGCTTTAACCACTTATTCGAGCTGAATTTTATCAAAATCGGACTAAGCGTTATAGAAATATTGGTAATAATAGTTTTAGAAAGGGCCTTATTTGGGTGGGGCAAACTCCCCTCCTTATGAGGCACGGCGTCGAGACTTTTAAAGTGCAAATCTGTACAAAATTTCGATTCGAATGACATTTCATTCATGAAAATCGGTTCACGTGTCGATAATTTGAAACGATTCCTATACTTCCCCTTAACAAGTGTAAGAGCTGATCGCCGCTTTAATGTTACGTAGGGGAGCCCTAACCCTATCATCCTACCAAATTTTATCAAAATCGGGCCAAGATTTACAGAGTAATTAGTAATAATAATTTTGGAGGGGGCCTTACATAAAGGGGGCTAACTCCTCTCCCATACGATGTACAGGGTCGAGACCCCCAAAAGGCACATCTACATAAAATTCCGAATCGAATGACACCTCATTCATGAAAATCGGTTCACGCGTTTAGGCGCTACGTTGTTTACAAAAAAGGTAACAACAAGAACAAGAACAAGAAGAAGAACAAGAACAAGAACATTTTTTGAAAAAGCGGTTTTTGCTCATTTTCGGCAACTTTTTTCTCAAAACCTATTAGATCTGGGTGGTTGCAAAAAAATTACAGTTATGAAGGAGGGTTTGGAGTAAGATTTAAAGAAAATTTGGGAATTTTATCTTTTATAGAAAAAGAGAAAAAAATTGTCAAAGTTGGGTGTTTTTCAACGTTACGCTTTTTCGTGCAGTTTTTGATGGTCAACCCTTATACAACTGTCCTACCGGACAGTTTTAATAAAATTTTCTAATTGAATTTTTCTCTTTTATTTAAAGTAAGCCACATTTAAAATCTCAAGTGGACTTTACTTAGTAAGTAAGGAAACGACTGAGTATAAATAACATAAAATTAGCTCGATTTGATTTAATAATATCTTCTCTTACTAAACTGTACCATAAACCTGTTGGTAATTCTGTTCTAACATCTGAGTCAATCACTTCCAACCAACTGACGATGGAAACGTTTCTACAACCACAACTTAATAACTTAAATTTGTTTCCAAGTACCTTTAAACCACTAGTGTCAAAACTTTCAATTAAGTTAGGGTTATTGCCGAGAGCTTTATTTATTCCTGATGGTATGTGATTTAATATTCTTCACTAATGTATTCTTGTATAACTGCTTGGCAAAGGGAAGGGCGTTACATGAACGACATGTGGTGGCTCCAATCATCTAATATCTATGAGTTACTCTGGTACGACCGATTCGTAACCAAGCTTAACACCACTTTTGTAACACCTCTGGAATTGGTGTCGCATGTTGTCGCCTTCTTTATAATCTCTCTAAGATTGTTGTTCTCATTGAAATCTACTAATCCTGCCAATTTCGATGCAATAATTTTTTTTCTAAAGTAATTAATCATTAAGTGTGGGCCCGTGCAGCCTTGTATTCTTTGCAGCCAAATCGACAACTTCATTTACTGATATTTTTTTTTAAGTGTCCTGGTATCCAGATAAAATATTAGTCCTCTCTCATGTCTTAGGTTATGGAGATGCGCAAATATTAAATATTATGCAAGCTTGTGGGCTTTACTATCCACCGTGAAAACTAAAAATGCAACTAATACGAATAAAACTTTATGTACGAGGGTCGTTTGAAAAGTCCGTGCAAAGTCAGAGAGATAGCACCACTGGCGCGTATCGAGGTTATGTTTAGTTAGTAGCATCTCTTGGAAGAACACACACCAAGTTTCAGCCAGATCGGTCTATTTCTTTGTGTTTGGCATTCGTTTGAATCGAGGAAGTCGAGTGATTTTCAAAAAAAGGACGAAAAAGAATTTCGTGTGTGGATTAAACACTACTTTATGAAAGGCAAAACGCCTCAGGAGACTAAAGAGAAGCATGATAAACATTATGGTGACTCTGCACCTTCGATTAGAACAGTTTATAAGTGGTTTCAAAATTTTCGGAGTGGCCATATGGGCACAAGTGACGCTGAACGTTCTGGACATTCATGGTAAAAAACAATTACACAATGAATTTTAAGTTTTATAGGAATGCGTCAGAGGTTTTCGATTGTGTCAGAACGATAATCTAATGCTACTTCAGATACAAAATTATCAACCGGCACTAAGACTGGTTTCTCATCATAAGAAACCATTACCATTGTATTTTGTTCTTTCCGTTTGAAAAGTTTGGATTGTATGACTAGTCAGAGATATGACTAGTCGGGCAAATATGTCTCTAGGTATTTCAGGAGGCAGATGCAAAAAATAATGTCCATTATTCTTTAAGCCAGATATTAAATTTAGTTAATAAATTGCAGCGAATGAGTTTTATCCTATTCACTATGTGGAATCCATGTTTAATAAAAAACCATTTTTTGCTTCGCCTAGAAAAAAAATCTCCTAGCATTTGCTTTCTTACACTCGAAGATCATTTTCTGTCGTTCCAAGCCTTTAGAATATTCGTTTAATGAGGCTGGCTTGGCACTAAGTCTTAATTTATTCGTGAGTTTACTTTAATAGTAAAAATAAATCAGAACCATTTTTCGTTCGTATTTCTTGATGAATAAATAAACCAAAATAAACTAAAAGATAAATGTAAAACATAAATTGTAACGTAATTTTATATACGATATTAACTAGCGTGGGCGACAAAAAAAAAAATGTATTTCAAGGCACGTTTAAATTTACACTTTTATAAGAAGATTCTCGATGTGTAAGGGAACCGCAGTCAGTAGTGATGATCAAACAATGGTTACTGCTGCTTGGCAGAAATGAAGGTAGGCGTTTTGTTTCGGAAGAAACAGACAGTAAATATTAAATTAAACTAAATATTTAAATTAAATAACAATAACTAATAAATAATAAAAGAACATTACGTTTACATCAGCTGGCGTCAAAAAAATGAAATTCAGTTTATTTTCGTTCTTGGCATTTGATTTCATTTAATTTATGAATACAAGCCATCTGTAATAAAATTTGTTTCTAACCGCCTGGTTGGACATCGAGCCCATCTGAAAAGTAGGAATTATGTATTTTATTTTTTAGAATGAAAGGTACACGACTTTCTTTGACGCGAGTGCACGACTTCCTTGGTCTTCTTCGCCTTCTTATCGCCACATATTTAAACTATTTATGATAATGTTCTCGAGGATACGAGCATAGTTGCTTTTCGCAATTTTCGGGGAGGTAATAGCTTATTATCTTGCTAAAGGAACGGATATGGGAAGCTGGAGTGAATTCTCTCTACTACGAAGTAACTAGATCGAAAAAGAGAGAATCCATAAATATACACATAGTAGGTAGTGAGAATGGTGACGTAATAAGTAGCACCAGTTATTAGGAAGAAAATTTTGGATTGAGGCGACTGTATGACGCAGAAGTTGGTGGCCTGACTGAGTTCCTTAAATCCCGATAGGAATAAAAGTTTAGTAATCTGCAGTCTTGTCTTTTCATCATGTTTCTTTTCATTGTAAGTTATCTTTACCCTTAGGAGAACTACTGATTTGTGATTCAGTTGGTGTCCTAAACAAATAATGATGGACAACGTGCTGGAAGAAAGGACAAGCAAGTGGGTGTCCGTGAAAAGCATGAATAAAGAACATATAGGAAGGAATATCCGCGAGAGGATTGGAAGAGGGATTTTGGAAAGATTAGAAAAGGTGGAGATATGGCATTGGTATACGAACAATGTTCAATCAACAGCGAAAGAAGAAAGAGTGGTTGAGTAGTGAACACAAGCCCTTGTGAGGACTTAGTCAACATAATAAAAATTTTATAAATTATTCGATCAACTTCTTAATATTAACAAAAAATATTTCAGCGGCTGTTAGTTAAATCTATTAAGACGATGTTATGAAATATTGCAAAAAAGTTGTGTTTAATAACAAGTACATAAACTGTGACGCAGCTACCGGGTAATTTTCTTGTCAAATAATTGTTATACACTTTTTTAAATATCGTGGTAAAAATATACAGATATGAACTTCAAACTCTAATTTTATTAACTTAGAATTAACGTCAAGTTACAAAGATATTAAAGTTATTCTTCAGGCAATATTTACCTCTCCCATTTATTGTGAAAAAACTTGTACATTAACCTGAAAAATGTAAAAAAAAACAACGCATTAGCAGATTGGTAAAAGTGCTGTTTGGAAATTTATTTATTTAAATAAATATTTTCAACAAAATTAAATTTCACGTTAGTCTTTTCTGTTTTGTTTTCAAGTTAAATCGTAACCTAAGGATAAGTCCTTTAAACTGAATGATCATAGGGTTGCAAACTCGAGTCTCGAACGAAAAACATCTTAAGTAAGTTACAATTCATTCTACCAAAAACGCAAACGAGCATATTTCAATTTAAGATTTTAAGATTATTTTTATTCTAAGATTACTCGACAGTACGAACTTGTTTAAAGTATTGCTGGCTTTCAGGAAAATAAAAATTTAACTGATTTAATTCAGAAATTGATTTTTTTATTGTACCTGTTTTGGGAAAGAGAAGGTACCTACTTAATTTTTATTTTTTAATGGATTCACATTTTCTATTAAAAGTTCATATAAATTTATTTTGAGTATGTCAGATACATTTAAATGTAATTAATATGCCTATCTTCAAGCAATATAGAAACAGAGAATCGGTTTTATCCATTATGTGGTAGGATTATTAATAAGTTTGGTGTAGAGATTTCGACTTCGCTTAAGTTACACTTGCAACGCATACTACGAGGGTCGTTTGAAAAGTCCGTGCAAAAATAAAAACTACTTAATTTTTTGGGGTAAACCTTTTTTATTTTTCAACATAGTCTCTTTTTAGGCTTATACACTTCGTCCAACGCTGCTCTAGTTTGTTGATCACTTCCGAATAATAGGATTTGTCCAAGTCTGAAAAATAGCCATTCGTTTCTGCAATCACCTCCTCGTTTGAATAAAATCTTTTTCCCGCCAGCCATTTCTTCATATTGGGGAACAAATAGTAGTCCGAGGGAGCCAAGTCTGGAGAATAGGGGGGGATGTGAAACGAGTTGGAACCCTATTTCCATTAATTTTGTGACCACAACTGCTGAGGTGTGAGCTGGTGCGTTGTCGTGATGGAAAAGGACTTTTTTGTGGGCCAATCGTGGGCGTTTTTCTTGCAGCTCGGTTTTCAAACGGTCCAATAACGATGAATAATATGCATCTGTAATAGTTTTACCCTTTTCCAGATAGTCGATGAGGATTATTCCTTGCGAATCCCAAAAGACAGTCGCCATAATCTTTCCGGCCGAAGGAACGGTCTTCGCCTTTTTTGGCGAAGATTCCCCCTTGGTAACCCATTGTTTAGATTGTTCTTTGGTCTCAGGAGTGTAGTGATGTATCCATGTTTCATCCACAGTGACGAAACGACGCTTAAAGTCCTGCGGATTCTTCTGGAACAGCTGCAATCCGTCCTTGCAACACTTCACACGATTTCGTTTTTGGTCAAGCGTGAGCAATCGCGGCACCCGTCTTGCGGATAGCTTTGTCATGTCCAAATGTTGATGCAAAATATTATGTACCCGTTCATTCGAGATGCCCACAGCACTAGCAATCTCACGCACCTTCACTCTTCTGTCATCCATCACCATATCATAGATTTTATCAATGATTTCTGGAGTAGTAACCTCAACAGGGCGTCCAGAACGTTCAGCGTCACTTGTGCCCATATGGCCACTCCGAAAATTTTGAAACCACTTATAAACTGTTCTAATCGAAGGTGCAGAGTCACCATAATGTTTATCAAGCTTCTCTTTAGTCTCCTGAGGCGTTTTGCCTTTCATAAAGTAGTGTTTAATCAACACACGAAATTCTTTTTCGTCCATTTTTTGAAAATCACTCGACTTCCTCGATTCAAACGAATGCCAAACACAAAGAAATAGATCGGTCTGGCTGAAACTTGGTGTGTGTTCTTCCAAGAGATGCTACTAACTAAACATAACCTCGATACGCGCCAGTGGTGCTATCTCTCTGACTTTGCACGGACTTCTCAAACGACCCTCGTATTTCCACTTCCGGGTAAATACATACAATCGCTTCACTTCCTCTGATTAGGAGTAAGAGAAAGTAAACGCATTTAGGGGGACCTCAAAGCTTTAACTAAGTACAAATACCAAAAGTACACATACTTCTGTTTTTTGTTTCATTACAAGGACCTAGGTCGTTATTTCATGTTTAAATGTACAATAGTAATAAAATGAGATGATATTTGGCTAGTAAATTATTGCTTGTAATGAATTCTGAAAACAAACAAGCGAATGAAGCATTCAACTTTAGGTCAATTTGCAAATAAATGTGAAAAAGTCATTTAAATCAATGTATTAGCATTGAGAGAACTAATAAATTACAAGTAATGTCTTGTTTGTTCTTTCATTTTTTAATAATAGCTTCTTAAATTTTAATGCGTAGTCCACAACTTTTTTTTTACTTATATTGTTTCTTTATGACTCAACCACATTTTGTCAATTGTAAGAACATTGGTGAAAAAAACAAGCTCTGTGCTTTTACATGATCTTACTTAAATCATTTATAAAAAAAGCGTCGCAAAAATGTAGACAATTCTCTACATTATTTTTACTCTTATATTAGACAATTTAATCTTATTGGGGCTTACTACATATTAATCCCCATCATTTTTTTTACAGCAATGACATTTTATCATTCGACCACAAATACATTATTAACACCAATGGGTCACAGAACCGATAGAAACGACCAATTATTCTTCACAAATCAATCCATGGCAACCTACCAACCACTGATACATACACGTGAATAAATACAGCCAAATGAGACTCGTTCAGACCATGATAAGTCATACCATCATTTGAACTGTTCGGATGGAACCCTGTAAAATATTTGAAAAATAATTGGAATAAAATTATTGAAAGAGATATTATTGGAACTCATTTCAGTAAAAAATTCCTAAAGCATAAATACCAAAAGGTAAAAATATTTCCCATAAGACCAAATGATTTATCTTCCTAAAAATGGAGGATTCCACTTACGAAAAAATTTACGTATATGCAGCGCAAGATAAATTTATTTCAGAAAGAAACAATAATGATAAATTTTTTAAGAACATTTTTATGTTTTACGATTTTGTAGGTTGCTAATATCCGTCATTCCGCCAGACTAGCAATCTGAAGAGTGTCTGCAATAACTCATACAACCTGCTCCATTAGGGTTCTCTTCCACTTAACCTAACTCTTGCAAATTTAAGGAGATTTATTTCTGTTCGTTTGCTATGCAAATTTTAAGATTGGATGGAAATAAGTCTCTTATTTTATCAAACATTTTCTGTTGCTTTTTGTCTTTTATCTATATTTATGTAATTTACTTAAAAGTCACTGTTTTTGAATACTCTTCCTTCTTTTTAAGTTATTGAGGGTGGCTCATGAAATTTTTTTTTTTTGGTCAAGGAATATTAGCGAGACTCCCTCCAAATTCTCTTTTAAAAAAGCAAATATAGCCTAGAGAATGGTGAAGTAATCGCCAGTAGTGAAAATTATTAAAATCCAATCATATACCTATCATCAGCTTTGGGGGACGTGAATTTGGTATTTAAAATGAAGACCGCTGCTAACGTATGTCCCTCGTTAGGAAATGAATATCAAACCATTCGCCTAGTAACAACTAGGCTGTATAAATGTCTAGTCTAGACCCACTGAATCGCTCAAGTTTTTTGAGTTAGAAAATCAAGTAATAGTATTTAATTTATTTATATGGTTGTTAATCTCCAACTCTCTCCAACATGGATTACAAAGGAAGACAAGTAGACGACATAGCCTTACCGATATGAGTCTAGAAAGAAGTGGTTCTCGTTAAATTATTGTTTCTTAAGTGAAGCCAACCAACCGAAGAAATTTAACATAAATCGTTCTGTTAGGTTATCTTGAAAATATAATATGATTAAAATAATAATGACTTGTGAGCTGAAATAAAATTGTTTTTATGAAGCAAAATGCAAATGGTTTGGGATTTTGGTAAATATCCCCAGTTCTTTAAGAATTATTAGTGAAAATAAGGAGAAAAGAACAATGAACAGATTTTCCAAGAAGCGGCTAAACACAAGGCGTAATCTTGACAATTACTTTTTCAGAGCTTCAAGTCGTAAAAATGATGCTTCGATATCCAAATAAGTACATAGCCTAAGTTATATTGATAATAGGAATGAAACGTTTTGGTAAAACTCACCGATTGATCAATAAGCATTATAAAAATTCTATCAGAATGTATATACATGCAAAATTTTGGGTTCAAAAATCTTATTAATTTTTATTATTTTTTTAATGCCTTCAGGATAGCATTATAGTTATCAAGAGGGCTATTCGTGAAGACATTATTAATCCATCGGATAATAGAACAATCTACTCGGGGATGTTTTTACTTTTATTATATGCAAATATCAACCTATTAATGTAGCTAGAAGGAAATTATGTGTAGAAATAATCTGTACGTATAACAATATAAATTAATATAATTATTAATAATTAATTAGTAGAATTAATTTACATTAATACGTTGAGCATGTCCAATTTTTTTATCTCCACTTTGCCAAAGACTATAAAAGTAAATTTTGCTTAACAAAACCTAAAATTTATGGTAAATAACTATTATAGTTAGCCAAAATTTTGTTAATCATGCGAAATTCCTAAGTAATTAAGCATTGTTGTGCATTTTACAATAACCATAAAAAAAATTAACAAGGAGAGAAGAGCTTGCTAAACAACATAATGACTGTTTATGAAACTGGTGGTGTGCGAGTGTTTAGAAACAGCTGAATGTTCGTCTCTCCTTGTTTAGGAATGAATTATTCACTAGGTAATTCCTCTGGTTGACCTGCGCCGTCACTAGAACCGGTCTTCTTACTTTAATTAAAAGCTAACACTTTTAACTTTAAGCAGAAACTACGTTATTATACGGTTCTTCCAGCTTTTCATGGCTTCCCGAATATAAATAAAGCTTTAATTACTGCAGCTCAAATGGCAATTCTAATAAAATGATTCAAAAAAATATTTAAGATTTTAAAAAATTGTTTTTGTTTTCTAGATTTGCATCTACTTAATTGAACCACGAGCAAGCACAGGTAGGCTTATGTAATTAGAATCTATCTATGTTTGTTTATTTAAAAATGTTTACTTAAGAAAGGCAGATAAGACAAAATAATAACATAATCTAGATCTTCTGGGAACGCACGGTATTGTTGTTGATGCTGAACGAAGCCTGACGGAACAGTTTGGTGATCTCTCTGAGGCACTTTTGAAATCTATCGATTGCCTCAGAGAACAAAAATTTTATTATAAAAGCAAATAATATACCTCTCATCCTCTCTATCAGTTTCTAACCTTACCTTTTTTCTCAATCTCTTAAAAATGTTAAATATATTATCAAAACAAGGTCTGAAATGCTAAATTTAACCTACAAATTCCTGGAACCCAGAGAGATCGCCAGACTGTCCTGTACGTAATTTAGAATGTAGTATTGAGGACTTGCATCACTTTATGATTGTGTGCCCCAAGTCATGAAGCATCTTGCGTCTTAGGTATTTCGGCAGTATGCACCAGTCCTCTCTACACATGGCCCTTCTCTTCCATCCAGTTCTCCACATTCAGCACTTTAAGGTCCCTTTCAACATCCTACAGCCAACGTCTTCTCGGTCGCCCTTTTCTTCTCGTACCGAACACGTCAGTAAACATCTTCCGAGGCATACTATCCTCCGCCATTCTCGCAACATGTCCTAAGCAAATCTATCCTCCTTTCTTTGATAAACTTTATAATTTCACAGATCCCTGTATAACTCATACAACTCTTTGTTATTCCTTCTTCTCCATGCACCATCCTCCAGCACAGGCCCAAATATTCTTAATATTTTTTCGTTCAAATACCTTCAGCACCAGCACATAGGTCTATGTTTCTGCAGAGTACGTCACTACAGGCCTTACTCTTGTGTACAAAGAATTTATTATAGGATTTTCTTTCTTCCTCTCTACCTACAGTTCTAACACTGTAGAGCAATTGACAGTCTATAGACAGAGTTGTCTAAAACTTTTGTAGCTGAAAGTGTGAAATAGCTGTTGAGGGATGTAGCTATTATTGAAATGAAGCATTCACCAACTAAATTTCAGAACTGTAGGTTTTTTACAGAATAGAATCTCTAAAAGGACGAATATTTTCATATCAAAGTGGTAGCGGAGGTAGCTAGAGATATTCAGAGTAGGATAACTTCTATGACCATTTACAATTCACTCTTTGGAAAAGACAGTACAGGCCCTTGAAGCCGAAGTAGAGTCAAGTTAAGCTAAGGCCCAAACACATTTTCTAGAACAATCATTAACCCATTTAAGGAATACAAATGACTGGATCCAAAAAGATGTTAAGATGAAAAATTAAGAAATTTACGATTACTTCCATATTTACCAGATTCCTATTTTATTAATAAATATTATATATATTTTTGGGAGATATAATTTCTTTTACGTAATATATTAATCTGTTTATTTGTGCTGGTATGAATTTATCATTATATAATCCATCATTAATGCGAACCGTGATTTTAGTTCGGGTCTGTTCTTCATTAAAGTTTGTGCTCAGCCCTGAAGCGATCACGATATCGTATCTTCTTATTGTTTTAAACAGAAATAAAAATATAAAATAAATTATTAAAAATGTTATAGAAAACAAAAATATATAATAAAGAACGAGAGAGAAAAACGAGACAATTAAATCATTCCGGCAAGTTGGACAATTGATCTCGTCTCTCATCGATTAGGAAATTGTAATTTAGGTCTTTGTTGGTCATTTTTGTTAAAAAAAAAAAAAAAAAATCTGTATTTTATTTTCAATTTTATCGTTATTGTATTCAACTCAAATTGACTCTCTTCATTTGTTTTATTATTGTTTGTTTAACTTTCCATTAGGATGTTTTTTAAATAAACTATTGTTTGGCATAATTTTACAGCACAATGAAAAAATAACTGCCAATTTCAGTCATATTTTTTGTGTGTTTGAGCTTTCGACCTAGGGACTAGGTCATCTTCAGAGCTAATTGAAATTTACTAATTTTGAATTAATTTTCTTCAGCTAAGAAATTTAGCTCTGGTAGTGATAATTAATGCAAACACGTTACCCGGGGACATAACTCTTTTTTGAACAATAAAAAAGTAACGTTTTATTTTAACAAATATTTATTTACTTGCTTTAAAATGATCTAAATCAATCACATATTATGAATAATGAATTATTTTCTTTACCTCAATTTGAATATGAAGGGAAAATCCGTAGTTGTAAATCACTTATATTGTCAAGTTATTTATAGTCAATACATTCAAATTTAAACTGCATGCTACGCAGCTATTAAAAACTGTATCAATATTTAAATCTAATTTAATTTTTGAAAGATGTACCAGTTACAGGTAATCTCAATATAGGCTAAGTTTAAAGGTTAGGTAGCATCCTTTACATTTATATCATTATACTGATATTAATTATGTTCAAATAATAATGGGAAAAATACTAGGACGTCACGTTTACATTGTAATGCAACGGCATGCATGCTAATGCTTCATAACTATTCATTATTCATAATGCATTCTAATGATCTATTAATAGATAGCTGCATTATATTTTGTACTGGCTGAAGTACTGGGGAGGCGTGGCTGTTTTTGAAAAGGAAAGAAAGCTACATTATTTTTATACGTAGTTGTTTATAAGCTATGAAATGAAGAAAATCAGTTACAATATTGTGGATACTGAGTTCTTTTCTTTCCCTTAATTTGAATATGAAGGAAAAATCTAACGAAAACCATTATTTCAGCACTTTGCTGAACACCATAAAGAAATAATTCATTATATCGACATACAACTGATGTGTTAAATTTTATTTCGCAACATTAAAATAGTCGGGGGACTTGGTTTCCAATATCGGCACTTGTGTTTGTTTTTAAATAAATATTGCCAACCAAAAGATAATTTTTAAAATTCAGAAGAACAAAATCTTAATATTTCTACGAGCACTACCGGCCAACGGGCACCACGATTGGATCCATAGCCTGTACTGTTCATCACATAATTAATTTTTTCAAAAAGCTGTAATAATAGCAGAAATATTTAGTTCGCACTGGTTATGTTTAATAGAGCATTTGATATTCTTTGAACGCGACCAATGCATTTAGAATTCTTGTCAATTAATCTCTAAGGAAGTAACCCGATAACAAACAATGTGAAAAATGCAGAAATCAAGTGGGAACATCACACGATTTCTCAAATAATGCACCACTTATTTATTTAATTACTAACATGGAAGTTTGCTAATTTTTCGCAAAAACAATCAACATTCCAAAGTTATACTTGTCATATTGCAGAACAGCTATTATAGAATGCTGAAAATGTAAAACTGCCATACCCTTAGGCAGAGATGACCAAGCAATAAAGATGGTGGATTGATTGGAACTACTGTAGAGCAAAGTTCAACTGTAATTCTAAGTTAGGACGTGAGTAAACATAGACGTAGAATTATAAAATATTTGAAAATATAGCTGGTAATTATTCATTAATTAAAAATTCATCAAAACGTCATATTCTTTAAAAGAGTGATGCAAATTAACTTTTCGTTGTTAAGCTATGTAGAATATTAAATTAGTGCTTTAAATTAGAATATACGGTTTTTTTATGCATAATAAATTAATTATAAAAATTGAGTCACCATTCAACCAACACTACTGCTACCTGTTATTAGTCGATCTTAAAGGTCAATAAGATTAAAGAAAATATAATGCAAAATTACTTCTTAGTTATTTTGAATATTAATTTTAAATAATTCATATTCATGAACCTTTGATATGAATCAGTCTAGTACAATTTGAAAATGTAATATGGTAGAAAAAATAATCTTATTTTTTGGGAGAAGGGAAAAACGGTGAAAGAAGGAAATTTTTGGCAAATAATCGATAAATAGAATTAAATCATTTTTGACTTTACTATATGTTTGAGCGTTTAAACTTATAGATTCCTATGAATCATTCGATTATCATCATGGTTTGACCTTAATTGGTCTTCCCAAAGCCATGTGGAATGTTATAAACCAGTGGTTTCCCAACTGTCTATAACCCTCACTCCTTCTTGTTCATTTTCTGTTGTAAATAAATGAAAATGAATTTCATTCATTGTATCTTGGTTTCAAAAGTTTAATTTTATATTCTATTCATACACTACTTTCTTAAAAATGCAGTAACACCAACCAACTCAAAGGTGGCTTCATTCTATTGAGATTACTGGTAACAACTACCAGGAAATAACAGAACATTCGGATGCTGCCCAGCAGTTAAAGGTAGAACTGAAGTCGGTTGCGTCTCATTTTGGGAAGTATGGAAATGATAAGCGCACTGTTGGCGCGAATTTGAACTTTATAATCCAATCCTGAAACGTAGTACAAAATGGTCAGTACAAAAAAATAATATATAATATAACATGAAATCATTTAAAGAGCATAATTAATTGAAATAAAAATTTAAAAAAATTTATGTTTATAAAACCAAAAGATTGTTTTGCCTTTCAGTGATGCCGTCTAATTTGGATATAATTTAAATTAGATTAGCGTGGTGAAAATAGCTTCAAAACACTGTAGAATAACAAAATAATGTAATTAAATGTTTGGCGTTTCACTAATTATAGTATTTAATAGTAGCGAACGAAAAAACAAAGGACGCTGTCCGCCCAATAGGCAGGCTTCTAGCAAAAATTGTTCTCAACCCGTAAAAAAAAGTTAGTTCTTTTTGATTCCATTGACACTATATTGTGAGGGATATTTCTTTTTTTTTATAATCGAGGTTAATTATATACTGAAATTTCACGAAACGTTAAACAGTATAAATCTGAGGAAAAAATAAAATAAAGAATGCGTTCCTAATCAATATTTGTTTAACTCATTCAAAAATGCCATTTATATTTAGGAAATAGAAACTAGGTGCTTTTAAATATTTTTAACCACGCAAGAATAAATAACAACTTCTTTTCATTATTAAGAGATGAAACATTGAAGAATGCTTATTACAATTTCTACTGGTTATCCTAAAAACTTAGCCACGCCTGAACTAATTTATAAAACTAGCAACAAAACTGAAATACATTGATGTAAGTAAATAGTGCTCGATTCGTGCAATATGCAAAAAAAAAAAATCACACCAGCGAATAGACTGATAAGACAGTACACACCCCCTATGCACTGATGCACATTTTTGGCACTTTTTCTCCCCTCAAAAAAAAAAAAAAAAAAAAATGGATCCACCAACACGAAGTTGAGTCAGGTTCGAAACTTTCACAGTTTATTTACATGAAACTAACAAGGGTTGCACGTTAAAGTTCGTTTGAGTTCGAAGCATACCCGAGAGTAAAGTAAAGCACTTTTGAGCATTACGAGATACAAGAGATTTTGTCTGAAACTTTCAAGATTCGTGCTCCTGCAATAGTATCGACATTCTCTTATAACAAGATTTAAGATTTTTACCAAGGAATAGTTATTATGAAAAGTTTTTTGTATAACAATCCACAATGCCCATCAAAAAGCTATTCCTGAATCTAACATAATAAAAATCAAATTCTTTGTGCTAGAATTAAATATTCGTCTAAACAGATTTAAAGAAAAGTATTAAGAATAATAGTTCTAGAGATAAGTGAAAAATTAAGGGAAGCTTTTAGTTGAGAGGAATTTAAGCCGAAGGAACCAGGGAGTTTCCATTCAAGATTCATCATTCTGGGAGCAGGTGACACACATGCCTGTCCTATAACGAAGAGGTGTAAAGGCCCTTTTTTACAATTTCACCCTTAGGTCGATATAAAATGGCCCACGAAAAAAAATAGAGCTTGGAATCTAATTTATTGACACTAGTAACAATGATATATTTTGCCTTAGGTCCTATTTCCATTATTTACTTGATTAATAATACAATAATTATTTTATACCAACACGAAATTAGAACCTATTTCGGACATATTACTCATCTTTTTTCTTTTTACAAAGGATATTCCTACGAAAAAGAGGGATCAACTCAGATGTTAACGCACTAGTCTCCCAAGCAGAGCCTCAGAATCGAATCCAGCTGTCTGCATTTAGATTTTATCTTCCTAGGAGTCTTTTACACTCACCTTCCGGTGATAGCCAATGTTATCTGTGTAGAGAGAAATTGGACCAGAAAATAGCAAAGCACTGTTAAGGGCTCCGGCCACCAATGAACTAAAATTGTTGGTGGCTCTTAAATTTAAAAAATAAAATAACCCTATCAGAAACAGAGTGCTCTACTTCGTTCTTAAAACAGAATTGACTGACTTTCGGGTTGCCAAAGCATGATTTTTTTTTTTTTGGCGTGGAGCTAAAATAGAAATTACTGCAAATGCCGTATTTTGACAAGTAAATTTCGTTTTGAGTAAATTTTATCGAGCTGGGCGGCAGTTTTACTTTGTAGGCAAGAATAAGTATGAAAGTTGGGAAGTTTCAAATCTCAGTGCTGGAGCCATTTCCCTCATCAAATTTATGAAAAATTGAACTATCCGATGACGAGTTTTTGATAAAAATGACAGCATGGTGAAATAACTTACTTTTTAAGTCCAAAAATGCGTTTATTTTTTTAAACAGACTAATTTTAAAATATAATTTGCCAGATGTCTTTCAATGTTTAAATTTCATCCTTGAAGAGAGATTTAGGAAGCTGCTTATGCATTGCTTAATGTAACTGCTTAATATTATATATTCATGTATAGAATTTAGAACGACACCTACAACACGGTGACATCACAAACGTAATTGCTGATTTTATAATGATTTAACAGTAACTTTCTAAAAACAATCTACAGTTTATGTCATTACTTCATTTGAAACAAAACTCATTTCATTCAATATTCTTAAGGTTAAAGGTAGAAATCAAATAGAGGGTTTCAAAGCAGGTAGATAAGAAGAAAGTTCTTACAGTTCGTACTTCAAATTTCGCAGTTTTCTTATAGCTAAACCACTGTTTGGCCTGATCTCGCAAGTCTGTTCTTATGAATTTTCTCTTTTAGTAGGACCAAGAAAACCTGCATTTCAATTTTTTCTGCTTTACCTTTTGCTATAATAATAATCAATACTTTACGTACGTATCTCAGAAAGCATTAGCTAACATCTAATGCTATTTCATTCTGGTAAGGCTTTTATAATTGTCCAGACATTGATGCAAAATATTTTTCGCACCTGTTTTATTATCAAATACGGCATCCATCTTGCACAAAGCTTTCTTATTTTTGATAAATTAAAGTTTAAAATGTACCATAGCTTTCTTCTGATATGCCAGCGACGGCGGATATCTCACAAACCGGAAGTGTTTTTTACCATGCAGCAATAAGAACATGTAATCAGTATTATTTTCAACATCGTATACAACTTTAAAACAAAATTTTATAAATGACAGTATATTTAGAATAAATTTATATAAATATATCTCCTAAAAGAGGATTAGTGGAGAGGCTACTCCACTATACATATGTACCTGTACTATACATGTATAGGATTTAGAACGATACCTACAACACGTGACATCACAAACGTAATTGCTGATTTTATAATGATTTAACCGTAACTTCCTAAAAACAAAACAATAATAACTTTTGTTAAATAATTCTTATTTTACGAAAACTCTCAGTAAAAATAAAGCGCATGCCTAGTTATTACATTGCAAATAATAAAATCGGCAAGTTTGCCCTTTGCACTTTGTTTTTGTTGCGCGAAACTTTAAAATTACATAAAAAATTGGATGAAAATTACGTGATCAGAATATTATATCCACTAACTACTAGATAAAAGAACAATGCAGCTAGACCTGAAACATTGGAAAAAAGTTTCACTAATTCCCTATTCTTATCTCCAACGTTCTTATTTCATGTTGTAATTCCGTCAATTTTTACTTCGGTCTAACCGAGACAATATTCGAAACAACCAACTTAATAAAGATGCCATTAAATTTCTTTGCAGATGAAATAATATTAACATTTATGGGTTAAGAAATTGGAAAAAAGTAAAGTTCGTAAATCATGCACTGTTGTACAGCATCAAACTAACTGCACGTGAATATTGGTATCAATCAGAAATTTGGAAAATAAGAACTCATTGTAGATTCCAATCATCCGTCCAATGATATGTGTTTAAATCTTCCCCTAAGTTATAAACCTGAATTTTATACTAAGTTAATATTTCCAATTCTAATTCCAATTGAAATAAATTGAAGTTAGTATTCCTTTTTTTCATTCTATAGCAGATAAAGTACATGTTTTAATAAACTGGCATCGCAAGAAGTGAATGACATACTCGTACTTGTCAGAAATGAGCTACCTTTACGCAGCATCCTCCAAGGTTATTCTAAACATTAACAAAGAACAAAAACACACGATTAGTCGAAAAAAAAACAAAACAAAATAAGCGTAATGACTAAAGGAAACGATGATGATACTTAAATAGAGATTTTGGAGGTTAATAGAGCAAAAACAATTTCTCAGATTAATGTGGAAAACTCTGTAGGAAAAAAATAATAATTCAGAAAACGATTTTGAAATCCAAATGCTTCTAATTTTAAAAGAAAGTTGTTCGCCTTATCGTTAAAAAATAAAAATAATTCTACTTAAGATTCAGCTTCAGTAAAATCAAAAGGCGAACGATTAGTTTCTGTCCAACAAGAAGGAAATCAACAGAAATTACTAAATAAATAAATAAAAGAAAAGAAAAAAAATATATACCTTGGATGGTTCATAAAATCAATAAAATTAAATTAGAATTAGATCTTTATCCTGACAATGCTTCATAAACTCTAATCCCCGTACAACATAAAAAAAATTAGAAATCTAAACAACAATTAAATCTATTAACACCAACCAAATAAGGGAAAAGGACTCATTTAGTAATAATAGTAAATAAAAGTGATAAAAGTAAATAAAAACAGGATTAAGATAATAAATTAAAAAATAAGGATAGCAAAAATCTACGAAAAATGTTGATTTCAAATTCAAAAAAAAGAATTATGTAAGAAATTAAAGAGCTATACGCGCTAGAAAGGAGAATAAGGAGCTCTACAAAAACTGTTACTAGACGATGCACTGGCTGGGCAATTATAACCGGAATAGACCTGAGACGTGCTTCGGTTTGAATAAAAAAAACAGATTTAGTAGCTAACAGATTTCCTCACGATCGTCACCTCAGAGGGCACCTGAAGAAGCTGGGCTTTGCACATAATGGCAACTGTAGTTTCAGTGGGGAAACTCCAATAAACTGCGAAACTGCTAAACGACTCTCTTAGATATGGAGATTTCTCTGATATCTCGATTGGTGGAAATGGTTGTAACATTTCCACTTTATATCCTTTTAGCTTAATCACATCTTCCAACATAAGAATGCATAAAAGATTTCGAGGAAACTAAATGGAACGTGAATGTAATAACAAATGTAAATGTTATAGTAGAGAAAGACTCTTCTTTAATTTATTACTGAATTGAAATAAAGCAATTTTGAAGCTCAAGAAGACTCAACAACTGAATAAGTAAACTTCTTACCACCGTTTCCTGCTCAAGGTATCCAAAACTATTAAAAAAACAAGATAATTGTATATTGTCTAGTTGAAGTACATAGGTTTCGTTATCTTAAGGCGGGAAGTAGCTACTGTGCCCATACTCAAGTTATCTCTTTGATTCTGGGAATTAGACAATGTAACAAAGAAGAAGCAGGGATTAGCTTATCGAGGAGTTAAGTTTCTGATCTGGATTCTTGCTACATTCTTTTAGACAGAAGTGGAAGATGTCTAAATAAGTTGACAAACTAGTCTCTGCTAGTCAACACAAACAACACCATACTTAACTGGTCGCTGATTTGGTCCCGGAATAGGCCGAGTGCTGATTTAATCTGGCTTTATGTACCTACAATCGTTAATTTGCCTTTGGAACTTGTGAACCAGAGCCGAGGTCTAGTGTGAAAAACACTGATCCTTGTTAAAAGGCTAAGTTTTCCTTCAAGAATTACGGAGGTTCGAATAATAAGCTTCTTTTATTAACAGGGTAGAGTAGACTAAACTACTATTGATGTAAAAACTGCGACAGGAAGAAATCCCTTGTTTGCGTTGTAATCGCTAGGTTGTAGCTTGCATTCTTTGGTATGTGGAGATCAGAAGAAATCACGTAGCCAAAATCTCTGTGGATAAAACTGTGGTCCTCGTAAAAAGAGGAGATTCAACAATCTGACCTTTATAAAATGCGTATTCGGATGTCTTGAAGCCTTGACATGCAGAACCCATCAATTGTCCCAATAAAATATAAAAGTATCCGCTTTCATTTCATTCTTTTACATTTAAACAATCAGAAGTTTGAAATAGGAAAAAAGTATAACATCGTGTGTGGATACTACAATCAATGCACAACGATATATTCGTTAGCAATGAACATCCAAGATAAGTATAGATCAGTGATGACATTTAAATTGCTTTCTTCAATATATGTATTATAATTGCAAACTTTCAGCAAAAGTATATAAGCGTGTTTCCTACCGATTGATTAAGTGGATATTTCTACAGACTAACATTTATCTTATAATAGTGATTGTCTAAGCGAAAAGTGGCTTCAATATAATGAATTAAATCATAAAAAATCATTATATCCATTAAGAAATCGGGGACTATATAAAAATAATTGACTCATAACATATTCTGAAAATTGAGAAAGCGCAAGGACGTTTTATTACTCACGTATGACTAAAACATCCGTTAAGTTTACAATGAACATTAAATTCCCTTTAAGATTAAGAAAACCCTGTCTTATATGATGTAACAAGATGGTGCCACATAAAGGGACTCCAATGAAGCGTAATGTTTAAATACTATTGAAACACCTACTTAATTTAAACAAAATATGGTAATTAATTCTAAAGAATTTAACATTGTTTAGTTAGCTTCCTAATTTCCTTTTATTTTTGGAAAAAACTATGTTCAATATTCTAAAAATAAATTATTGGAAATATAAACCCAAAGAAAACGAAATAATTAAGACAACGAATGAATGGATAAAATTTTAATTAATTCCACTTTTGGGAGAACAGATCTATTGTCCGTGCAAACTGAACAGTTTATTTAGTTTGAGAAAGAGTCCCGTTAATAATTCTTTCTTTTTTTATTAGGTGAACTCTGTTCTTGGAGCGTTGAAGGTGAATTGGCTGAGTGCTGTAATTTGCTGTTTTGGCATTTGTTTAGTGGCATTTAATTTACTTGAATTGAAAATCTTTCAACTCTAACCAAGTCACTAACACAATGGAAGAGACTGCGAATTATTCAGGAAGTTAGGGATTTCTTTTTTAATATTAAAAATTACCACATCTAACTTATTTATGATAAAGTAAGTGTTTAAAATGTGAAGGAATAGATCTTTCTCTCCGTGCATTATTAAATTCATTCATACTGAGTCTATGTATGCTTGTATTTGCGTGTAGTTTAGAATATCGGCACTATATAGATGAAAAAGAGAACTGGGGACTTAACATTAGTGACAATTAAATAGCTATACGTATTTATACTGTAAAGTTTACAGTATCGTATACTGTAAAGTATCATATACTGTAACGTACATGATAGTATGTATGACTTGGGTCCAAAGTTCCGCTAAAACTTCTCTGTTACTTTCTTTATCAGAAAAAACAAAAAAAAATCAAACGCAAATGAAAGATTTGTTAGCATACATACATATGTACATATGTTACATACACATGTATGTATAGACAAAAGAAGTTCTTAAAAATAACGACACCCAATATATTCGCCTAATATGGCCTTCAAAATTTAAATTCATTAATTTTTTGGAAAGGCACACATCGTTCGCCCTGCCTTACAACCAACCTCTCTTTCACAAACTTTATAAAACAAAACAAAAAACTCAAAACGATGGAGAAGATTACATATGTTTGTGCCAAACCACTCTCTTCTTAAGTCTCGGAAGAGAAAATCGTAGGTCATGCAGCAGAATTCGCATCTGAGGTCTCCGCGAGGATATCGAGTGCTCTGACTGTTGATCCAGCCTTTCCATGTTACGCTACTATTAGGCAATTGAGTGAACTTTAAATCTTTTCATCCAAATTATACATTAACGCAGTAACCACTATTAAATCCCGATCGTTAAAAAAGTTGGGTAGATAAACGTAAAATATGATTTATTTCGTTTTCACTTTATTAAGATGTGTGAGTAAAACCGTAAGATGTATTCATCTTTAAATTAAATCCAAACACAGAATTTTTCAATGTGATTTACAGAAATAGATAACTTGGAGGTACTAGAAAGAGTATTTGTTTTTTTTTTTTTAAATGGCAGTTTAACTTTCACTGGCCTTATTGGCTCGTGAACGCGAAGACAAAAGGCAAAGAAAAATAGGCGTTATTTTACTAATAATCACTAAATAGTCATTATAGCCGTAGAGATATTGTCTCCTAAGAAATAATGCCAATATGATCGCCAATCAAACATTATATTAAAACTGTCCGGTAGGACAGTTGTATAAGGGTTGACCATCAAAAACTGCACGAAAAAGCGTAACGTTGAAAAACACCCAACTTTGACAATTTTTTTCTCTTTTTCTATAAAAGATAAAATTCCCAAATTTTCTTTAAATCTTACTCCAAACCCTCCTTCATAACTGTAATTTTTTTGCAACCACCCAGATCTAATAGGTTTCGAGAAAAAAGTTGCCGAAAATGAGCAAAAACCGCTTTTTCAAAAAATGTTCTTGTTCTTGTTCTTCTTCTTCTTCTTGTTGTTCTTGTTCTTGTTGTTACCTTTTTTGTAAACAACGTAGCGCCTAAACGCGTGAACCGATTTTCATGAATGAGGTGTCATTGGATTCGGAATTTTATGTAGATGTGCCTTTTGGGGGTCTCGATCCTGTACATCGAATGGGAGAGGAGTTAGCCCCCTTAATGTAAGGCCCCCTCCAAAATTATTATTACTAATTACTCTGTAAATCTTGGCCCGATTTTGATAAAATTTGGTAGGATGATAGGGTTAGGGCTCCCCTACGTAACATTAAAGCGGCGATCAGCTCTTACACTTGTTAAGGGGAAGTATAGCAATCGTTTCAAATTATCGACACGTGAACCGACCGAAGTGTCATTCGAATCGAAATTTTGTACAGATTTGCACTTTAAAAGTCTCGACGCCGTGCCTCATAAGGAGGGGAGTTCGCCCCACCCAAATAAGGCCCTTTCTAAAACTATTATTACCAATATTTCTATAACGCTTAGTAAGATTTTGATAAAATTCAGCTCGAATAAGTGGTTAAAGCTCCTCTACGTTGCTGATGCTCTTGCACCTACTAAGAGGAAGTACTGCAATCGTTAAAATAATCAATGAGTGAACCGATTTAAATCAATGAATTGTCGTTCGATTAAAAAATCTTTGCCTTTTAGGGAGAAGTACTGCAATCGTAGTTTATTTTTCTTACTCCTCTTAAAAGGAAGTACTGAAATCGCAGTTTAATTTTGATATTCACGTACAAATACCTTCCTACGCTTTTTCAAAAACATTGTTATTGGGGATGGTTTGGGGGACCGCAACTATAATCATTCTTTAAAAAGATCTCTCCAGTGGTAGTTACGGTTCCGACTTAACACCTTATCAGGTTATAATTATAGAATTGCTTATTCCAAATTTTAAAAAAATCTGTAAAGCAGATATGTAACTTTGTAAAATAGACAAAAAGGAAAATCTATCCAAAAGGTACAAAAATCTCCTTAACAAAAACTTACAGTTTAAAATGTTAAGTATAAGGGTTGATTAAACGCCAAAAGGTACACAAATCAGCAAGTACCCAACATTTCATTAATACTTCATTAATATTTAAGTAATTCTACTGCATTAATTTTCATTAATAAGTTATTTTTTAGAATTTATTAGATGTCACAGACCCTTATGCTGGCCACTTCATTTATAATATTTTTTTGTTATAATTATGATAAATCACATAAATATGTACATGCATGTTAAAGTAGAAAAATACAAAGTTAGAGTCGGCTACTGTCTTGAATTCGTCTTACCGAAATATTCGTGAGCACAAATAACACACAGTTATAACAAGTAGATTATTCAACAACAATTATTGATTTCTCGATTGTAATTTAATTTAGTCCCCCTAATTTTACTTATAGTAAAATACTGGAATAATTAGCTGTCCTAAAAATATGCATATCTTATTTACTTTATATTACATATATACAACATTGTGGGATGAATACCTACATTGAGAATGTAATTGAAGAAAACTATGTTACTTGCGATAAAGCCAGATAATTATTATAAACGTTTGACTACTTCATAAAATAACAATTACTTTAATCGAAGAATGAACTTAAACCGACGATTTTTGAAAATCATTGATGTATGTTGGTGAAGTTTCTTTTAAAAGAAAGTTTTGAATTTTTTAGCCTCATAATTTTTTTTTATTTTTTGTAACGTTTTTCTTTTTAACCTGTAATTAATAGTTTCATTATTATAGATAACTAGATATTACAGTCAATCTACAGTGCTACTTGAACATATATTTTGTAGACGAAAATGGCCAGCATAAGGGTCTGTGACATCTAATAAATTCTAAAAAATAACTTATTAATGAAAATTAATGCAGTAGAATTACTTAAATATTAATGAAGTATTAATGAAATGTTGGGTACTTGCTGATTTGTGTACCTAAGTAATAAATAATCTGGCTTTATCGCAAATAATATAGTTTTCTTCAATTACATTCTCAATCTAGGTATTCATCCCACAATGTTGTATATATGTAATATAAAATAAATAAGATATACATATTTTTAGGACAGCTAATTATTCCAGTATTTTGCTATAAGTAAAATTAGGGGGACTAAATTAAATTACAATTGAGAAATGAGAAAATATTGTTGAATAATCTACTTGTTATTAAATGTATGTTATTTGTGCTCACGAATATTTCGGTAAGACGAATTCAAGACTGAAATATTGTTTTGAATCCTCCGTGATTGAAATTTAAAAAGTGGCCGACTCTGACTTTGACTTTTTCTACTTTAACATGCATGTATATGTGACTACTCAGAATAATTCATCACTCATTTTATCATAATTATAATAAAAAAATATTATGAATGAACTGGCCAGCATAAGGGTCTGTGACATCTAATAAATTCTAAAAAATAACTTATTAATGAAAATTAATGCAGTAGAATTACTTAAATATTAATGAAGTATTAATGAAATGTTGGGTACTTGCTGATTTGTGTACCTTTTGGCGTTTAATCAACCCTTATACTTAACATTTTAAACTGTAAGTTTTTGTTAAGGAGATACTATAATAGGTTAAAATCAAGTCGTATATTAGTCTACGACGAGAATGTATACTCGTACTGTAGCAAAGTAGTATAACTGCGAACGGAAAAAGTGATATGTAAGACAAAGTGAAATTATTATTTGCTATTAACCACTAAGTTTATTTGAATCAAACAGCCTTGTAACTTATATCCCTAACGTTAGTGTATGTCTTCGACTTAGATTTATTTGGAAAATGAGAAGCCTGAATGAACTTAACTATTTCGAAGCAATCTTAAAATTTTTTTCATTAAAATCTACTAGTTTCTCTTGGAAATTACCTATAGGATTTCAATCATTTGCTAGGTATAAATGGTCATGAAACAAATTTTATAACGTTCATATTGTTTTCAATGAGTCTACATATATGATTTTGTACAATACAGGGTGTCCCAAGCTATATGGATAACGACTTTTTCTCGGAAACTAAGATAGCTAGAAAAAAACTAAAAAATACGTGTTCCCTTAGTTTTTTGTTAGGAATCCAAATTTACTTCGTAATTTTTTTTCGGTGCTTCCAGAAGCGAGATACAGGCATCAACTTCATTTTTTCAAATAAGAAGGTGCGGTTTTTATTTCAGAAATAGATTCCTCTATTTTTTTAAAGAAAAATTTACTGGAACGGTGAACGAGATGGCCACTGAATCGTCCCCCATGTCGATATAATACCATGAGGCATGTAAAGAGATATCTCGATAGGCAATTTGATGGGCATGTTATATCGACACGAGGGCTATTCAGTAGCCACCTCTCCCACAGGACTTGACACCTATGGACCATTTCCTTTGGGGATACCTGAAAAACAAGGTGATTATTCATAAATTTTTTCTTTCTTTCCTTATTTCTGCTTATCTAAAAGCATTTCTAAATCTAGGTGTATCAGAATCAAGCCGGAATTGCATCTGTAGATGAACTAAAGCAGAGAATAACAGATGCCTGTAAGTCGGTTAAAGCTGAATCTATTTCTTTGGCAGTAAGGGGCAGGAAAGTGCATGTCTATGCATCTCTAATGGTGGAGGCCATTTCGAGCATGATCTGTAATATTGATGAGGAGTAAAATTTATAATAAAATAGTACTTTTCTTCTTATTCAATCAAAAAACAACAAGTTTATAGAACATTTAAAATTGTTTTAACGAGGAAGGAATCGTTCATATTCCTAATAATTGCAATCATACGTGAATGACTCATAATTATAATACATTTCGTATCAAAGTATGATAGTCAGCTAACAAATTAACTATGTACATAAATAAAATGTGTATCAAACCTATTAGCGAAAGAAATTAGTTTTAAGCCAGCAATTTGATGTTAATTACAGCATGAATGTCAGGAAATGCTTTCGTTATGCCAAGGTTGTGCTTAGTAGTTTAGTAAGCGATAGCAAATAACGCAAGAGCCAAATTTAATTTCATGCAGAACTATATAAAAATGGGCGCCCGAAAGGAGCGTACTTGACCCCCTTGATTTCTTTGATATTTGAAATTTTAAATACTGCAATGAAAAAATGGCATTTTATTTGAAAATGCCACGTTTAACTAGTTCTAAAATTTATAAATCAATCAAGACATCTATTCTTAGATTATAAAAAAGTATCATTTTTTCCCAGTCTATGATCAGTCAGTGAAATAAAAATGAAATAATTTCCCCACAACATGGAAACGATGCTCTTATTAATCTTATCTCCAATACTTTCCTGACTACACAACTCAATAAAATAACTGTACGGTACAATTGGGCACTGCAAGACAAAGAAGTATAAGGATTATAGAAATTGGACTTGTTCCAACAGGTTGAGCTTTTATCCATTAAAATAGTTGTCAAAGCGTTTGGTCTAAATCATGCAATCACTTGTGAAGATGGACTTTTTGACCTGTGTGTGTCAAGTACCCAAAGTTTCACAGGGGTAGAATGAAAGACACATCAAAGTAACCACTCTCTCAGAATAAACATTCCGAGAAACAGATATGGCGCTATTTAATTCAGAAATCCTGACTAACAGGATTTCCTATCGAAAGAAGGTTGATAAAGAACGGATTTAAATAAAATATAATTCAAATATATAATATTTTTGGCATCGAGTAAAAAAAAACAAAACACACTCTTGTTAAAACGTCAGACGAAAATAATTGCATACCACGAGGAACTCTGGTAACCTACCAACTAATTAATCCCTCTCAAGCAAGCCACGCAGATCCAAGGGCTTTCTAGTTGAGACCATTAGCACAGTTTTCTATTTTTTATTGTGTTATCCACAGTCGATCCTAATTTTTGTTTACGGTTTAAATTGTCATGCAAAACTTTGTGACAAACATTCATATAACAATCTGTAGCGAAGCCTACTGGAGTTATGAAATATACCTAACGCACAAGTAGAGTTAGAAAATTTTCTCTATCTCGAATATTTTTTTTTGTTTTTTTTTTTTTATATAAATCAATTGATAAGGAAGTCAAGAGAATTCGATTTATAGCCTCTGCTTTTTTTTCAATCAAAAAAGCATTCGCTACGTGAACTTAAAGCGATTATAGGGACACTGGATTACAAGATGTCAATAGCACTATTCGGAACATACAGCACAACTTATGCTTAAATTCTGCTCAGTTGTAAAAGTAGAAGACATAATATTGAGAATAAAGTATACGAATAATGTGAAAATTTGGAAGAAGTTGAAAGCTGAAGAGATATGAGTCAAGAGTAGGAGGTAGTGTAGGAATGAAAAACTGATTCAATGGATGTGGAGGGGAATTAGTAAGGAGATGAACCCTGGGAATGTCATGATTTTTTTTAGAACAAAATGCACTTTAATAAAGAGATCTGTCTTCATTAAAGAGTAGGCTTTGGATGGCTACAGTTCTACCAAACTCTTGGACAAATATGAAACTTTCGATGGTTAATGTTAAAGTGATTAAAAAGCCCTGGGGTGTAAGGTCACTGGCAGAGTATTTGATAAAGTTCAATAGGAGAGAGGCGGGAAAAAGAATATCTAAATTAGGAAAAAGGATTACCAGATATTAATTCTTAAAAGAAAAGAAAATGGGCGGGCAAAAGTTAGGCGAAGCAAATTATGAACTGAAGTCTGTAGTAGGAGAGGATAAGGAACCTGGGTCCTGAGGGATGAAGAGATGCGAACTGGCAGAGGATGAGCATGTGCACTACAGATGCACCTGAAAAAGTAAGTCTCAGTGACAATACCAGACATCTAGGATTAAATTCACTGTCTATAATTTGCATAAAAGAATTTTTGTTGTTATAATTTTGTTTAATTCATTTAAATTAATATTTTTATTTTATCGTTCTGTAAGTGTTTTTTGTTTTCTTTAAATTCTTCAGATTTTACATAAAATTATACATATAATATTTCGACACATAAAGGTTATTATTAACTTGCAGTAGGACAATTACCTTCAAATATTCCGTAGACTTGAAAATTCTGACATTTTTCTTCCTGAAGAGCTCCTCACCACTGGAATATTTTTCTCATTCTTCCTCCATTTTTTTTTTTTTTTTTTTTTTTTTTTTGTTTTAGTATCTGAAATCAGCTGTTGAACCATTGTGTAAACAACTTGCTAGAAATTTTTGTGTGTGTTTAAAGAACAATTTTATTAGTTTATAAAGACTTTTAATGACCAACTTTGTTATTAAATAATAATTTGAAAGTGGTTTTTTAATTATTAAATAAATTCACCCTTTCCTATCCCGATATAAAGTAAGAAGTTACAAAGCAAATTCCAACTGAAGTGAGGTAACCTAATTATTTACTTATTATTGCTAAGAACAAACAGAAAAGAAAAACTACAAATATTAACCTCCTCGGCGGCTTAGACATGGATCTAAGCGAGACCGACATCGGAGGATCCATCTCTGGTAGCGAATCTACTACTTCTTCTATTAACCGATCTAAACGAACTTCAAACAGTATTAACCTTTCTCCAGATAAAAAGAAAAAGAAAAAAAGAAATAAAATCTCTCAGTTCACTTCACCTCCTTTAACACGTCAATCTAACTCTGCACTTTCCAAGACTCCGCAACAAAACCAAACAGCTTTTATGCCTAACTTACCGGCAACAACTTCATCAGCACCTCCACAACAAGTACAGTTTGTGTCAGATTTTGAGACACCTAATAAATTTAATATTCTGCCAGAAGTCAATGACCAACCCGAGCACAAACCGCCTCCTATCTATTTGTACAAAATCTCCAACTATATAACGCTCAACAACGAACTCAGACAACTCCTTGGAGCAGAGAATTTCACATGTAAAGCACGCACTGACAATATTCTGGTTTCAACCAACACCATTGCAACATACAGGGCAACAATTCGGTACCTGCACGAAAAAAATATTGAATACCATACATACCAACTAAAGAAAGACAAAGCCTTTAGAGTCGTTCTGCGCCATTTACACCACTCCATACCGCCTGAAGAGATAAAAGCGGAAATACAATCTAAAGGGTTCAGAGTACGAAATGTTAGCAACGTCAGGCGCCCGATCGAGAAGACTCCTCTTCCTCTATTCTTCATAGATCTAGAACCAGACAGTAACAACAAAAATATTTTTAACCTCACCAAGATACTGAACACAATTGTCCGGGTGGAGGAGCCATATAAAACAAAGGAAATTGCCCAGTGCAAGAGGTGCCAACAATACGGGCCCACCCGCACATATTGTCATGTCTCTCCGAGATGCGTCAAATGCGCAGGGCCCCACTTCGGAGAAAACTGCAACAAAAACACAGAAACTTCGCCTACCTGTGCACTCTGCCACAAACAGCACTTTGCCAGCTACCGTGGATGCGAAGTTCACAAGGAATTGCAAAGGATCCGTCGAGAACGAATCCAACTTCGAGGCCAAGGAGCAGCTGTTAGGACGCAACCTCCTCAAGTCTCTTCCCGAAGCGACTTTCCAGTTTTTCCATCAACTCTGCAACAGCAACAACCTCCGCAGCAGCAACCACAACAACCTTATTACAATGGAACTTCCACTGCTAGGCTCTCTTATTCAGAAATCGCGAGGTCACATCCTTCATATCATTCTCATCAACCATCTGCACATCATTCTCCTCAATCATCTACACATCCTGCACATCATTCTCCTCAATCAACTGCACATCCTTCACATCATCCTCAATCACCTGCACAACCGGATATAACCTCAGTACTGAACTCCTTTTTCCAGAGATTTGAAACTCTCCTCACTCCTCTCATCAGCCTCTTAAACACTCTTATTACTCACCTCCTTCCAGGCATAAAACCATGATCTCTCCAACACAACATTCTTTAACCATCCTTCTCTGGAATGCGAATGGGTTGAACTCCCACAGAGACGAACTTAATACTTTGCTACATGACAAACGCATTGACGTGGCCCTACTGACGGAAACACACTTTACAAGTAGATCACACTTTTACATTTCAGACTATCAGACATACAGGACCGATCATCCTGATGATACTGCTCATGGTGGCGCGGCAATATTGGTCAGAAACTCCTTACTTCATAATGCTCTCCCTTCATCTGCTACAGACTACCTTCAATCCTCTGCAATCTCCTTGTTCACTCATCCGCATAAAATTAATCTTGCTGCAGTGTACTGTCCGCCGAATAAATCTATTTCTGAGCTACAATTTATCTCCTACTTTAATTCTCTCGGAACTAAATTTCTTGCAGGAGGAGACTATAACGCAAAAAACCAACAATGGGGGTGTCGCACGACTAACCCACGCGGGCGTACACTCATGAATGTCCTTTTTTCAAAAAACTACAACATTGTTTCACCTAACCAACCTACGTACTGGCCCACATCCTTATCCAAACTCCCTGACATTCTTGACTTCTTCATACTTTCTCAGGTAGCTCACTACTTTGAAGTTTCGACCTTGACAGAACTTTCTTCAGACCATAGCCCTGTTTTAATTACTCTCGACACTTGTCCCATCCACAGACGTTCCAAACCATCTCTCATCACAGGCCCCGTAGATTGGGAAAAATTTCAATTTGAAATAGAAAGTAACATAGACTTACGTATTCCTCTTAAATCAAAAGAAGACATTGACAATGCGGTAGAACAATTTACTGAAACCATACAAGAATCTATAAGACAATCAACTTTACACCACACTAAACAACAACGGACCCGCACATCCAATATCCCTTTGTTTATACGGACTCTTATTATGGATAAACGACGTGCAAGAGCTAAGTGGCAACGAACTCGCTATCCATCTGACAAACGACTCTACAATAGACTAACGCACCAACTTAAAACTGAACTTAAACAGTTGAAGGATGAACGTTTCCAAGACTACACACTAACACTAACTACGGAAGACAACTCGCTTTGGACTGCTACTAAGAAAATCTTGTCTTACAAAACCACTCCAACACCTCTCCGTCGTGTTGACGGCTCTTGGGCTGCATCTGACGAAGACAAAGCTTCCTTGTTTGCCTCTCATTTTTCCTCAGTTTTTACCCCTCATCAAGATATGATCAATACTTCATTCCACGAATCCTTACGATCAGATCTTGACCTACCTCTTCCTCTCTCCTTACCACCGAAACATTTCACTCCTTCTGACATTCTATTTATCATTAAACATCTCTCTCTTAAGAAAGCCCCTGGCCCTGATCTCATAACTGCTAAAATTCTCCGACGTCTTCCCAAAAAAGCAATAGTCCTCTTAACTACTATCTACAATTCAGTACTAAGAACAACTTACTTCCCGATTCTATGGAAATCCTCCTTAATTTACCCTATTCCTAAACCTAACAAGCCACTTCATCTTTCTTCTTCTTACCGACCAATTAGTCTACTGCCAATTCTTGGCAAAATTCTTGAGAAACTTCTTTTAAAACAAATTCTTCCCATACTCGAATCCTCTAAAATTATTCCAGACCATCAATTTGGATTTAGGCGACAACACTCTACTGTACAACAGTGCCATCGAGTGGTAGACACGATTTCATCCTCCCTTGAGAAGAAAGAGTGTTGCTCGGGTGTCTTTCTCGATGTGAAGCAAGCCTTCGATCGGGTTTGGCACCCGGGCTTGCTCTGGAAACTCAAGGGCATTCTTCCGTTCACTCACTTCCTCATCTTGAAATCCTATTTGTCTGATCGTCATTTTCAAATTCAAATCGGGACATCGTATTCAGCTAAACATCGCATTGAAGCGGGTGTTCCTCAAGGAAGCATCTTAGGACCTATCCTATATGTTATATACACAGCAGACATACCAATCCATCCTGAAACTGTACTTCTAACTTATGCAGATGATACCGCTATACTTTCTCCTCACATTGATCCGGTAACTTCACATAGAAACCTTCAAACACATCTCTTTTCTCTTGAGGAATGGTTTAAAAAATGGAAAATCAAGTTAAATGAAACCAAATCTCAAAATATTACTTTTACTCTCCGCCGCATCACTCTTCCTCCGATCTTCTATGACTCAATTCCAATTCCTCCTGCCAATGTTGTCCGTTATCTTGGGCTTTATTTAGACAAAAGACTGACTTGGAACCCGCACACACGACTGAAACGAACTGAAGTTAACAGGCGTTATCGACTACTTAAAAGACTTCTAGACCAACGTTCAAAACTTTCACTTAATAACAAACGACTGATTTACAATTCCATACTAAAACCCGCCTGGACGTACGGTATTGAACTGTGGGGTTCAACGAAACGCTCCAATCTTCAACGAATTCAATCTCTTCAGTCTAAAATTCTCCGCACTATCGTTAACGCTCCATTTTATGTTTCTAATCTAACCATCCACACAGACCTGGAAATTCCGTTTGTTGGTCAGGTTGCACGAACTCGCTATAAAAGTTTTCATCAGAACATGCACTCTCATTCCAATCCTCTTATCCGCCACTTATCATCTCATCACCATCCAGATCTTCCTCCCAGACGATTAAAACGCCAGTGGCCTCGCGATTTTCTCTCTTCTGAGGAGAGTAGCTAATCCTAGAGATGACTTAGGGAGTGTTATCACTGGGTAACTTCTCCCCTCAATTAGTGGAGTTTGTAGTGGTATCAGTTATTGACATTGTTACTAATAGTGCATCTAGCGCTGGTGTAACTTAACAAATAAATTAAAAAAAAAAAAAAAGTATCTGAAAATTTCGAAAACTTAACTTTAGGAAAAGAAATCATGTTGCCAGACTAACTTGAAGACTCATTTTATCACAACTTCTTTAGAGCTTAAAAATAAAGTAATTTTAACTTAATTTTGTTTATGTGATACGATATCACTTTTCTGAATATTCAGTTGGTTTACACATATGCATATGGATGGACATATTAAACAACTGATTAAACTCATCACTTATTGTATGAATTAATCTTTAAACTGAATGAAGCATGCTCGTGTGTTTATAGCTCCAAGACAAAGACCAAGAACAGATCTGAATAACTCCAGAGTTGACTGAGGAGAGCAAATGAACGGTGCTTTTTCACTTTGGATAGGTGGGATGTTAAATACTCTGCAGGACAGCCTTCTTTATCGGGCTATTACAGCAGTAGGTGTTCTGCTTACAATCCTGAACTTGTTGGCAGCGCTAAGATAATTTCGGGTTAGTAATTTTAGCAGCCTTAGTTTAGAAAGTCTTTGTGACGTAAAAATGTCTTTTAAATTGCATTTAAAAGTAAAATAATTGTTATGATTTTTTTTATTTACTACACACTGAGTTAGTTCAAATTTGGTTTTATTGAATTCCTTTCGCGAATCTTACTTTTTAAAAGGGTATTAATAATAATAATAATAATAATAATAATAATAATAATATAAATTATAATTGCGGAAGTACCAAAAAATCGAACGTCAACTGACTTCAAACCTTACAGTCCCAAATCCTGAGAACAATAGATAACGCTCCCTTCTACATTTCCAATCACACAATACATTCTGATCTAAATATTCAAAACTCCACAAATCAAATCTACCCAGTCATTACAACCCTACAACAACACTTCCTTCAAATCCACTGCGCAGACTAAAGCGACGGTGGCCATGCGATCATCTCAATGTATAACGCCGACCTCCTAGTTGCTGAGTAAGCTTGCCAACCTGACGAACTAACAACGGCTTCCATCACTGGATGGTCGTCGTCCACTCCACTCACGCCCTTAGCGCACATGCATGTGCGCGTGTATGAATGTACATATTATTCGTGCATGTGTATTTGCGCTATCCTAATCTCTCATCTCTTGTGCTTGATGTATTGGATACAATTGCAAAATAAATAAACAAATTTAAAAAAAATTATATTTGTACCAAATGCGACAAGCAGAGTTGTTACAATATTGCAATATAAGAAAAAAAATTAGAGGAAAACATTTCATAAAAAATAAAGTAGAAATAAAATACTAAATTAAAAATAGAAGCACAAAATAAATTATTACATTTGAATACCAGCTTGTTAGGATGCGAGGTAACATTGTGCCTGAAAGATCAACATCATTAGGCTAAAAGCTAGAAACTGAATGCATACCTAACTGAGAAGCATTGTAAGGTGTCAAACTTAGATTTCTACTAAACAAACTTGATTATTCAGAGTATTGGATAATTTAGAAGATAGAGCCCGTGTTGCTTACAAATAGTATAATTATTCCAAATCTATAGCAATTTTATCAATTATAACTTTTGTACACCTTTCAAGAGTATTAATTAAAAATTGGGAATAATTTCTATCTCCTTGGGCTTTGTCTGCTAAAGGTTAGAGATAATTAAACGAAATTATTCTTGAAAATTTGCAGGTACCTAAATTTAATAATTCGTAATTATGGGATTGAACTCTTCAGTTCTTAAATAAAACTTCCAGAAACTATAATTATTTATACTTTTGGATAATTTTAAAAATATAATGAAACTGTATTATATTTTACCCTTTATATTGCTGACACTTCACAATCTCGTTCTAGTGATGTCAATCCCAGAAATCTCAGATCCATTATAGTGTTCTTCGGTGAGCCACTATCTAGTCGAAGAAAACAAGGAAATTAACAAGGTCATGGAAGAGTCTAGTTCTAATTATATTAATATTAAAAACATCTAAGCCAGATCAGTAAACATAATATGGATAAAACTATTAAAAAATTTATAGAAAGAATAAAAATGATGGGCCCATGGCGTTACTTTATACACACAAGATCTATTTATTAAATTTAAAGTAATCTTTCTTTGACAGTGGAAATCCAATGAAAAAATAATAAATAAATAAATAAAAATTGAATGATTAACCGCCTGATCACTAAACATTTTCAAAGATTAGGAAGTGTCTATGGGACACGCCCAAAAAGGAGAAAGTGGCTATATTAAGAATGAATTGTTCTTAATGTGTTAGGAAATGTTGCATCTACTTTGAAGTAGCGTAGTATTTTGTCTATAAAAAATTTAAAAAATTATTTCTTAAACCTATTCACCCAGATAATGAATTCTTAAATTCTAAACAAAATAAACTCAATACATGTGTTGCAACGCTTGGATTCCAACCTCTTTAATCATAGAGAGATTACCTTATCATATTTCCTAAGCTACTTAAATTTTTTTTTTCCGCAAAGTATTGCTACAGGGGCAGAAATCTCTTACTATCAGAAAATAAATCTAACATCAAAGCAAAGATGACAGGATAATTTATTTTATCCATCGTTCGCGAACTAGTATTAAAGTAAATACAGGTAGTCGCTTATTTTCTTATTTTACCACAGCGTTTGATTCTAGATGTAACAAGTCTTTAGCGTTTTTTCTTTCATTAACCTGAATGAACCGTTTACATTAACTTAGAAGATTAAAACTTTACTCAGATCAATTAATATTAATTTAGGAATTAACTTTTGTGTAACAGTTTATAAGTAACAGTATCAAATGTTCATTTACTTAAATATTCTTTAATTTCTTTCCACAGATATTAATTAATTAGCTATTTAAATGGAACAAGTTGGAATAATTTAGCTAATATTGCAAAACTGCTTTACACTCAGACTAAAATTACTATTCTATTAGTTGCTTACTATTACACTAGCAATTATACTCGTATTATTAATAGTACTGGCTTTAAGTGATACTGTTTTTGCCTTGTATCTACCGAAATATTATATTTTTAATTCGAATTAATTATACAGTTTATTTACTTATTTCTTCCTTGTTTATATCTTTGTATATTTATTTAAATTTCCTTTAAAGCAGTTTAATTTTTATTAGTTGTTTTTTAATAATAATAGTGATTAATAATGTTAGTCAATAGAATAGTTTTAACTGAACGTAGAGTATACTTGGCTGCTAATTGGAGAAGTAATTAGTTTCTTATTATTATTTTTTTAAATAAGAAAAGTATAAATGTTTATTTCTTTTTGTTTTAAGGTTGTAAAAATGTTTATTTTGTGATTTATTGAAAGACTTTCTCCAATGTTAATTCCTAGTTTTGATGAATGAGTTTATTTTAATAATTTTCATTGAGTAAATGAAAATTTGAATATCAGGCCATTTTGAAGCTTAATTTAAAAAACAAAGCTTTACAGTAGTAGCTGCAGCTAGAGACATTTGTAAAGTTGAGGGGACCAATTTTTTATCAATGGTGTTTCAAGGAAGGAAATACGATCCTTGGGAGTAAGGCTCAACTATTTTAAGAGAAGCTGATTTTCGGTCAAGCACTAGAAGACTTTCAGCTGGCTTAGTTAGTCATTTACAGCAAACAATGTAGGCACACAATAATGTCTTAATTTTTAATATTCAACATAATAAAAGAACAATAAATAAATAACAATGTAAGAGAGAACAAAAAGGAAAAACTTTTGTTCTAATCTAACTTTCTTCGGCCAAAATTATTTAAGACAATTTTTTATAACTGTTTATAGCACAAGCAAAATCAGTAATGCCAATCAATTGAGAATACCATTGCATACAAATGCGATCACTAACACGAATGGTGTGACTGGTGAAGCCATCCATCCGATAGTTCCGAAGATAAGTATAGGTGAGCTTAAATTTTGCAGGGAGTTATGTTATACTGTTATCGTTGACATTTTTGTTTTTTGTGTCAATTGTAATATTGACAATTGACCTAAGATTGTAATGTAGCGTAGGCTTAAAATGTTGTAAGATGCGTTGGTAACAAGTCTTAAAAATTTAAAATTTAATCTGAAAGGTTTGCATTGTGTCAAGGTTGGAAGGTTTGGTGATCCCCACACTTAGCGACCATCACCATATAGGTCTAATTATGGTTATGTAAATTAAAATCATGTTTTAGAGCTTAACATTTTGCTTTCCGTCCAGTGATCATCTTAGTTGATGAAATCTATTGTTAAGGATTGTGTTTTAAGATTATAATGGGGGTTCCATTCCAAGTGAGGAGGCGGGTGAAAGAAATGATAATAAGTCGCATATAATGCGAGCAGCAGCAGTTTATGTAATGGTAGAAGTAACAAAGAAGTCACATGTATCACAGTTTTCTATTTGCTGTAGTTAGATTAAATAATTAGTTGTTCAACCAATCAGTTGCTTTATTTGGGCTTAAAAATTGATACTTTACCAAGCGTTAACCCTTTGAAGTTGGATTCCCCTTGGGTTGCTAACTCTCCATCTAATAATTAAATTAGGTGCTTAGCGCTGAAATCCCCATCTTCTATAAATGTTTTTGATTAAAAGGATTAGAAGAACATGAGAAATTTATTAAATTCAGTGCTTCTGTTTGGGAGACATTAAACAGATAATATCACCATTGGTTTTGACTGACATTCTACTTTTTCTTTTCTCACTTTGTTTTTCTGCTTTTCATCAAACCTTATTGGGCGTTGGAGAGTTCAATGACGTAGATTTAACGTATAATGTAACGAAGTACCCAACCTGAAAGAAGATCCAAACGATGGGGGCACAAATCCCATTCAGAACTTAGGGCAGCGAATCAATTTATGATGAATTCAAGTTTTAAATATAAATTTGGATGCGGTATTTCTAATTTTATTATAAGAAAAAAATTATTAACGTAAAGTAATAATATTTATTACCTAATTTATAAAAATAATTGAACTTTTTATTAATTATTTTTGGATTTGCGCAATTCCAGAAAGGAAATACTGAATTGCCTATGTGAATATTTATAAATAAAATGTCTGCATAATTTTTACAATTACTGAATAGGATATTTAACGGTGGATTGTGGGATATGATTGAGATAGAAGACCTTGGAGTCGTGGTCTATGGCGTTATTAAGCACAGTATTACTCACTTTATCCAGTAAATAGTTTTTATTATTATTCTAAAGAAAGACACCTCACACATCTAAGAGGGATTTACTTGTTGAAGGAAGCATAGAACGTTCACAGCTTTACATCTGGAGGCAATCATTCAAGACGTATTTTTGAAATGTTCGATGAAACTTAACGTTGCCTTTTAGTGTATTGATAGGAGTACATCTACATCTTTCTTTGTTTCTTGGTATTCTATGAATGGTCATAGTAAGTAGGATCAGTTTTATTGATTTAAACGAGCGAGTGTCCAAAACCGATCAGGAACACAATTGTGCGACGAAGGACAAAATAAAAAATTATCAACTATTGAAGACCTACTTTATCTAGTGTAATAAAATTTTAAAATAAAATATTCTGACTCAAAAAATATACTTCCGCAAGAAACACAAAGTCAAGCAGCCAACCTCATGAAAAAAATACACTAACCGCTGTTTCTACAGCAACTACTGCTGCTGAAACTGCTGTTACTGCAACTGCTGCTGCTGAAACTGTTGCTACAGCTACTGCTGCTACCACTGCAACTGTTTTTGCACCTGCTGCAACTACTGCTACTGCAAAAGCTGCAACTTTTTTTGTAACTGTTGCAGCTGCTAAAGCTACTGCAATTGCTGCTGTAACTGCTACTGCTGCTACATCTGTTGCTATGGTTCCTTTAGTTCTTGTAATCGCTTCTGCTGCTATTCCAACGGCTGCAATTGCTGTTAACACTACTATAATTTCTACTGCTACTGCCATTTTCATGATTATTATTATCAAATAAGAATAAATGTTTAAAAAGTTGCTGTTGCGGCTACAGCAACCGTAGCAGCTGTTACTGTTACTCGTGCTACTACAACTGCTACAGCTATTGCAACTTCAACTCCTGCCTCTGCTACAGCTACTGCAACTGATGTTACACCTACTATTACGACTGCAACAGCTGCAACTGCTACCGCATCTATCTCTAACTGCCACTATTCATTGCAGCTGAATTGCAGTTGATGTTGATGATGAATTAAGAATTTTAGAAAATGAATTTGTTGGAAATATTGAAGGTAAAATAAAAATCTCTTGATATTATCTTGATTGTTCATTGCAAGGAAATAAGATGTAGCTAGATGGTACTTACAATCTATTAAATCCTTTCTTTGACATTTACATTTTGGAGATCTAATTATTATGCATAGATCATTCTTTGCAATGCATAAATTAAAACTTATTTCATAAAGGAATAAATTAAGGAAATTAAGCACCTCATTTCGAATGAGTGGGTAGGCCTATACAAAGTTTGCCTTTAACTTTAATTTAAGAATTATACGACATCAACTTCATAAAAGAAAATTTGGGAATAAATCCACAACATATGAAGGCGCTAAATTTATAAGCAAATGTCTTTTGATATTTACGATATTGTCTGATACAATATTTCATCTGAAAACGCCAAGGACTTACAATACTTGATATGTCAAAAGCTAAAGTTTCAGGATTAACTCGTGCATGAAATCTGTCAATTTTCATCATTTTACTAGAAACATTGGATTTTACAACAGTCTTTGTATCTGATACATTGTTTAAAACAAATATAGTGACCATTCTGACTCCGTCTCGTTGATTGGAAATAAATTGCTTAGCCTTCTGTTATTTTCAGATCACTGACTCTGAAACGATTTCAAAGTTTAATAATTATTTATAGTTCATTTTTGAGAGGAGAGAGAAACCGTGCAGTTTGTTTAAACCAAAATTGTCCGGAGTATCTTATTTTTCTATTTCAACACTGTTCAGTAAGGGGATACACGACGAGAGCTTCTTCATCAACATCTGGTTATGAGTTCATGAAGTGGAGTTATTCGGAAAAAGAAATATGAAGGCCTCATCTGGTTCCCAACGGCACCAAACTTAGTATCAGAGTTTAGCATGTATACGTCACTTCAAGGAACATACCTACTAATTGCAAGACCCAGGAAATAATGTAAATGGACATCCCTTCTAGAAAAATAAAAATTATCGGATTGGGAAATTAAAGCATTAAAAGTTTTCAACATATAACACTATTTACTGTTACTCCAATTTTCTATTTATACAATAGTATAAATTTGAATTTTAAATAGTATTTTTCAAGTATAGAGAAAACACATTTTACTGAATGGTCCTTAAGGGAGAATTTTAACCCAACCACCTCCTCATAACATCCTTGTAAAAGATTTTGCAAAATATTATTAAACTTAACATATTCGGAAATGAACTAAATTTAAAGAAAAAAAATAAGAGCTTTTTTTGAGAGAATCTCAAAAATCTGAAAAATACGGCCGCGTCTCTTCAAAAAACCTCAAATTGGCTTAGAGAAACTAAAAAGCAAATAAATGAAAATGAAAGACCTATCTAAGTTATTAGTGATTGCGAGAATTGATTTTTTTTTTTGTGTGTTACTTCAAAAATTATTAGCTTAATAGCGCTGATTTTCTGTAACAATTTAAAAACCAGTATGAACTAAAATTTGTGTGAGAAATTTGAAGTTTGGCAGACTTTTAAATTGGTTAGTCAGGATAAACAAAAAAACAAAAGAAATAATTGGATCAACAAATTTAAACTAGGACTAGTTACTGCAGAAAGTTTGGTCACAAAGCCAAATTCCCTAGAAAATATGTGCTTTTCCCTTAGTTGTTTGAACATAGAAGTTATGTGTAAAATGCACATGTGAAAGTATTGGGGGAGTAGCGTTAAAATGGAGCTTCTAGATGGACTTAAACTACAACCGTGGACCCGGAATTTGTACCCAAGAATAAACGACATACAATGGATTACTTTACTAAATTTTCACCCACAAAATTTTAGTTTCATACAGGTATTTTTAATTGTTTCAGTATGTATACCTTTATAGGAATTAATACATATTTTAAGGCCTCTTCTACATGATCTAATAATCTGTTCAGTGTCAGCAATCCAAAATGTAAATTGAAAAAAAAAGATATCCGACAGTTTGCGTTTTGCCATATTGATTAGGATTGAACATTCAGATAAAAGCTTTTGCATTTCTAATTCTTGAAAGTGGAACCATGTGGCACATTTTTTAATCATATCACGTTTTTCATAAACCTACAATTAGGAAAATTTCTGGAATAAATTTCAAACATATTTTCTTGATCAATAATTTACAGGTTCTACACTAAAATAAAGAAAAGGCCTTTGTTTAATAAAGGCGCCAATTGTTTCATTAACAAAAGCACAGATTTGTAAGGCTTGGAATGGCCAGTAAATGTAAGCATAAATCACCACATGCCCATTTAAACATTGGGTGTAAATTAGTGGTTATGCTAGTCCAAGTGTTTTTGGCAAGGATATATCCGATGGTACGTCCAGAAATCTGAAGAAATGGCCAGACCATTTTCCCTTGAGTGAATTCTTAACGCTGTACAGGCCATAATGCAGAAGATAACTTCACTGTAGCTCTGGTATTGTTCACTTCCATAACACATTACAGTCTGTATCAGAAATGTTGATTCCAATTTAAATATGAAAGTAGAAAAATTTACTCTGCACTTTATTGCAGTAGAATATTCTTTCTGAATACACAAGACAGTAATTTTACAATATTTACGGAAAGAAATATAATACGTTTGCATAAATGCAAACACTCTAAAATTCTGATTAAAAACTACCACGAAGGAAATCTTGCGAAGTACCATTATTGAAGACTTTTTGAACTTCAATTTAAATATATATATATATAAAAGAAGTATAATGCCTGCCCACGCTTTAGAGTGAATAGAGGTCATTTAGTTGCTTTCTTGCTTTCTACGATCTTTATTATTTATTTATTTATTTTTGTCGAATAAATGTGCTAATTTTATATATATACATAATTTAAGAAGAAAACAATATCTTCATAAGCTTAAAATAAGCTAAAAAGAGATTATTACTTTTATTTATCTACTTACAGCTCCAGTAATTTACACAAATGAATTAAGTAAAAGAACCGGTTAAGATTAGAATCTAATTTAGAAGTCTTTTTCTAAAGGCGTTATGTAAAAATGTGAACGAAGTTTAATATTGTTCCAAGGTGCTCTCCAATAGGAATCATAATAGTGAAGCTGGAGCTATGTTCTCGAAAACTAAATTATTTACGACCTGTCTACAATCTCTTAACTACTAGATAATTCATTTCTTTTAATAACAAATAGAATGTTGAAACATTTCTCAATTTTTATTAAATGATCTTCCAAACTTATGTTAACGAGTTATGTAAACAAAATAAGAGGCCCCTCCAACTTTTTATAACTCACACAACAATAAATTTCAAAAGTCTGTGGAATTTTCAGGGTTATTCATGGCAGAATAATTTCTCTTAATTATATTTATTATACTAAATATGGCTCCGTCAACAGATAATAGCTCTGATGCCTGAAATCTTTGTATCATTTCCAGGTTCCGGACAATAATTACCTCTTAAAAGACAACTCTGGGCAGTGAGCCTTAAGAGGCTTCCCGATAAAAAAATATCTAGTTTTAAATTAAAGTTCTTTAAGAACTGTTAAACGCAGTGTATTAAATATTTTATCAATATCCATCCCGGCAGTATTATCCAGTTATTGTGCTTCCAATTATTTTTTTATAGAATTAAAGCAATAAATTCGAAGAACGTAAATGACCTTCATTTGTATCATAAGTTCTTTTTATTTTCATAAAAAGTATTTTTTACAAGTAAATTCTTCTCTTGTTAAGGAATAATTTTGCAGTCTAATCAATTTGCTGAGGTATTTCTAAAAACAAAATTATGCAAATTGTAGAACGACAAGTAGAATGTCTTAGGAAAGAAATATTTTACTTCTTATTCACGATTAAAGATCGAGTAGATCGAGGTTTGCTTTTCAATTATGATTTTTGAAGGTAACACCTTCTGAGATTTTAATGAGTTGTTCCGCGATTAAAGTTGAATTTCTTTTTTTAGTACATTCTAGCAAAGAGCATCAACTAATTTCTTGAGGAGTTTTCCCTTCCGCCACTTTACAGGATACTAATTACTACTAGATACTAGTTTGGTGTACTTACAGAGCATATGGAGGTGCAACCTTCGCATTTCCGTCTGCAAACAAATATTTACCGCTATTCACCAAAATGGCACTCAATCTCTGTTGAAGCATTATTAAAAGGCAATCGAGATGATTTTTTAAAAATAGTTAATCAATGGCTATATTTTCAGGCAGGCTGTGTACTACCAATCAAGAATTTTTAAATTTTAACGCATTTAACAACTATTCTGAACAAGATGTCGTTAAAGTAAAAATATAAGTGATTGTAAAAGAAACAATAACCCAGAGTCTTCTTCTTCTTCTTTTTTGTCAGTATTCTTCTTCAGATGGCCCGAGTTTGTAATAACCTCCTGCATCGCGTTTATCTCTAACTTGTGAAGCCCAGCCGCACACGTATCCACATGGCTCACGTGCTTCGTCTTCAGGGTTTTCCTTTACTTCGTCTCCCAATGCAGCAATGGCACAGCTCGCTCAATCTTGTACGTGACCATGCTATTGCAGAGGCCTTCCTTCTAATTTCCTTGTCTTCCACTCCACTACGTCGCCAGCCCAGCTCTGGTGTGAACATGTTTCTCACGCGCATCCTTTTTTGCCTCTTTAAATAATATCTTAAGAATAATCTTAAATTTGATTTGCATTCTTTTCAGTATTTTTTTTTGTTATCCAAAAAAAAAACTTATCATTACATCTGAAACAAATTATCCTTCTGCCACAAGTATTTTGAACTATAATTAATGGCAACCGTGAAAAATTAAATTGCAAATCGCAGATAAAAATTCAATGGCCAATGCAGCAAAATTGTTTTGCTTCAAATATGCAACAAAGAAACAAAATAATTATCATCATTAAATAATTTAAATAAAATGTGTGTAGTGGCAAAGTTAAAGCAACTCATCAGTTGAAAAGTTGAAAAATAGTTTTCACATACTAAGACAAAATTATCTTTTGTGCACCGACAATTTCGATATTTCGCTATTTAAACCGATAAACCAGTAATAAAGTGAACATGAGAGTTTTGACAAGAAATTTGTATGTTAGCAACACCATTTATTCCAACGAATCATGGATTTCAGGAGGTTTAGCTATTTTGTATATTGAGGTGAGCCTTTCTTGTCAAATTATTGAACACTTAAAAACCGAAATAAAACTTATGGTAATTTTATGTGTAAACTTGCTTTACTTCTATCTTCTAGTTGACTTCAAAGATTAATTCGAAGTATTCAAACCTTCTACTTTTATGTTAGTAAAGTAGCATATTTTATAAATTTCCGACCCAAACTGTAGTGAGTAATAATGAAACTTCTCCATTTGTACCTCCGGTTACCAGTTTCCGAAGTTAATCTTCTCAGATAATATCCTATTCTTTGATGTCTTTAGACTGGTCCCACACTAGCACAAATGTTTCACAATATTGTTGACGCTTTCAGAAATCACGCAGTAATTTTGGATAATTACTCGTGTAGTAATCTAACATAAATACGTCTTATACAAGAGAGTTTGTTTTTATAAAATATTGTATTCGTAACCTTTCTCTCAATTTACGAATTTAAGGAGTATCGCGACCTTACTGGGATTTCAATACTCTCAAAAATTTCTTCGGAAATAAGTATGTTGTCTTCAGTTGGTGTGGGATGAGTACGAAAAAATATTTTATTCGGGAGCTCTAAACGGCGTTTAAAGCTAATTTTCTAAAGGGATTTGTATATGAAAACAATATATTTTGTGTCTACGATGTGGTTAGAAACAAATGTTACGAATTACATTTTAATATATAATATGATATTAAAATCTAGGTATTAAATGTGAAAACGTATTAAAATATTAACAAAATGTTTCCCTTCATAATCGTATCTGCTGTCAACTTTATTGAGATAATTAATTAACTTTAATTTGAGATTCCAAAAAAGTGAACCAGTATTCTTGAATGGATCGCATATTGAACTTAATTTAAAAGCCCACATTTCATTTCACTAATGGCAAAATAAATAATAAAAGTTATGTTCCAACGATATGGCAAGAACACTCCAGAATTAATGTAGTAAAAAAGCCAGTTCTAGAAAGCTTATAAGAATGAAATATCTTCGAATTATTTATTGCTAGCGCTGGCTGGAGTTTTAGGGCCAAAAACCAGGCATTCAACCCTTGGGGATGTTTTATAGCCATCTTCTAGGCGGAAATACACGCAATAGCAAGATGCATTCGGTTTAACCTTGATAGAAGTTGGGAGATAACCAGAACTGGGAGATTATCATACTCCGCTAAACGGGTTAAAGCCTTAATTTTTCTTCCAGGAGAGTTTTCAGAGGATCGTAAGTCCCTCAAAGTGCTCACCAGTAAAGTTACTATTCCTCCATCAAATAGTATCAAGTAATTTTAATCATTACAGCTGGAATTTCAAGTTGTAGAAAAATTTACTTAGAAAAAAATTTAGGGTAGAATTTACCCTAAACTGGCTGAGCGGAGGTGAATTTTTCTGATAAGATTTTAGGGTTTTGGAATTTCCTGGAAAAATATGAAATTGATCTTCTTTGAGTAAACCACCATTTAACCATCTGACTTTCTAATACTTTTATTTCTACTAATTTTCCAGCGAAGGTGTTCTAAAGTAAGCAGATTCCGAATTTATGCGAAATCTATAACGTCATGTATTTATGATTTCAAGTGTTAAGGTTGAGATAATAACTGATGATTACAGAATTGAACTTCTGAATCAAAGAATTAAATTAATCTCCTTCACCAATCTTTTTGTGGGGAGCAAATAGACTTGAGGGCAATTTTTCACTTATGTAAAGGAAAAATGACCGTGTTCACACCAGATTCTTCTAATTGATAGTGTAAGTAGTTGATAGTAGCAAGTAACTACAATTTTTTACCGAATTTTAAAAATGAAAATAAAAAGTTCAATTCAGCGGTATTTTCTATTAATCTTTATGTAAATACGAGTAATTCCACAAGTGATAAACTTTCTATAAGAGAAGAAGAAAAATGAAAAATAGCTTTAGCTAAAGCTAATGAAATTTTATTTTAGTTATAAATCAATCTAATGAGCAATAAAAACATGAATGAAATGTAAGATAAGCAAATACAACTATAACTTTAGATACTATTAAAAATCCAAATCGTGGACTGCCTGAAATAGCTTCGTGACTAAGTGAAAATAAAAATTCTTCAGAAATGTAATGGATAAAATTAGTAATTTTATCGCTTCTATTAAGTGTTTTTGTCAATTTTCTTCTTCTATACAGATAACTTTATAATAATTTAACCTCAAAGAATCATAGTAGAGGCAAAATGGCGGTTCTGGCGCACCTAAATTGTGCCAGTTCCAAACACCTCAAAACCTGACCGGGTAATCATCGAGTTCAACGAAGCTGTAAGCCATACCCATCAGCACCATTCTACCCCCACCTATTATAGAATTTGACGAGGCTGAAATCCGCACCATCACAAAAAAAAGAGGAATCGTTTTAAAAGGTCTAAAGATTTAAAAGGTTTAAATCGGTATAGATATACTCAGATCTCAGAACTGTTTAATAAGAATTTTATTCAGAATAATGTTTGAAATAAATAGGTTTATGACAGAAGAGTAAAAATAAACAACAGACTGAAGGGTTTTTTGAAGGGTTTTGCTGTGTGAGTTATAAGGGCCCAATTTCACAGCAAAACCATGACCCAAAAAAATTTCAACACTCAATATCTTCTCAACTAGATGATCTGTACTCAAGAAAACTATAGCATACTACTCAGTAAAACAGAGTGAGTAAGAGCACAAAATTTCATACGAATAATCTGTTGTTTACTGTGGGAGTTATGAGGGCCCCATTTCACAGCAAAACCATGACCCAAAAAAATTTCAACTCTCAATATCTTCTCAACTAATGGATCTGTACTCAAGAAAACCATAGCATACTACTCAGTAAAATAGAGTGTGTAAGAGCACAAAATTTCATACGAATAATCTGTTGTTTACTGTGGGAATTATAAGGGCCCAATTTCACAGCAAAACCATGACCCAAAAAAAATTCAACTCTCAATATCTTCTCAACAAATGGATCTGTACTCAAGAAAACTATAGCATACTACTCAGTAAAGCAGAGTGTGTAAGAACACAAAATTTCATACGAATAATCTGTTGTTTACTGTGGGAATTATAAGGGCCCAATTTCACAGCAAAACCATGACCCAAAAAAATTTCAAATCTCAATATCATCTCAACTAATGGATCTATACTCAAGAAAACTATAGCATACTACTCAGTAAAACAGAGTGTGTAAGAGCACCAAATTTCATACGAATAATCTGTTGTTCACTGTGGGAGTTATGAGGGGCCCATTTCACAGCAAAACCATGACCCAAAAAAATTTCAACTCTCAATATCTTCTCATCTAATGGATCTATACTCAAGAAAACTATAGCATACTACTCAGTAAAACAGAGTGTGTAAGAGCACAAAATTTCATACGAATAATCTGTTGTTCACTGTGGGAGTTATGAGGGGCCCATTTCACAGCAAAACCATGACCCAAAAAAATTTCAACGCTCAATATCTTCTCAACTAATAGATCTGTACTCAAGAAAACTATAGCATACTACTCAGTAAAACAGAGTGAGTAAGAGCACAAAATTTCATACGAATAATCGGTTGTTTACTGTGGGAATTATAAGGGCCTAATTTCACAGCAAAACCATGGCCCAAAAAAAATTCAACTCTTAATATCTTCTCAACTAATGGATCTGTACTCAAGAAAACTATAGCATACTACTTAGTAAAACAGAGTGTGTATGAGCAAAAAAATTCATAGGAATAATCTGTTGTTTACTGTGGGAATTATAAGCGCCCAATTTCACAGCAAAACCATGACCCAAAAAAATTTCAACTCTCAATATCTTCTCAACTAACGGATCTGTACTTAAAAAAGCTATAGCATACTACTCAGTAAAATGGAGTGTGTAAGTGCACAAAAATTCATACGAATAATCTGTTGTTTACTGTGGGAGTTATGAGGGCCCCATTTTACAGCAAAACCATGACCCAAAAAAATTTCATCGCTCAATATCTTCTCAAATAATGGATCTGTGCTCATGAAAACCATAGCATACTACTCAGTAAAACAGAGTGTGTAAGAGCACAAAATTTCATACGAATAATCTGTTGTTTACTGTGGGAATTATAAGGGCCTAATTTCACAGCAAAACCATGACCCAAAAAAATTTCAACTCTCAATATCTTCTCAACTAATGGATCTGTACTCAAGAAAACTATAGCATACTACTCAGTAAAACAGAGTGTGTAAGAGCACAAAATTTCATACGAATAATCTGTCGTTTACTGTGGGAGTTATGAGGGCCCCATTTCACAGCAAAACAATGACCCAAAAAAATTTCAACTCTCAATATCTTCTCAAGTAATGGATCTGTGCTCCTGAAAACCATAGCATACTACTCAGTAAAACAGAGTGTGTATGAGCAAAAAAATTCATACGAATAATCTGTTGTTTACTGTGGGAGTTATGAGGGCCCCATTTCACAGCAAAACCATGACCCAAAAAAATTTCAACTCTCAATATCTTCTCAACTAATGGATCTGTACTCAAGAAAACTATAGCATACTACTCAGTAAAACAGAGTGTGTAAGAGCACAAAATTTCATACGAATAATCTGTTGTTTACTGTGGGAATTATAAGGGCCCTATTTCACAGCAATACCATGACCCAAAAAAATTTCGACTCTCAATATCTTCTCAACTAATGGATCTGTACTCAAGAAAACTATAGCATACTACTCAGTAAAACAGAGTGTGTAAGAGCACAAAATTTCATACGAATAATCTGTCGTTTACTGTGGGAGTTATGAGGGCCCCATTTCACAGGAAAACCATGACCCACAAAAATTTCAACTCTCAATATCTTCTCAACTAATGGATCTGTACTCAAGAAAACTATAGCATACTACTCAGTAAAACAGAGTGTGTAAGAGCACGAAATTTCATACGAATAATCTGTTGTTTACTGTGGGAATTATAAGGGCCCTATTTCACAGCAATACCATGACCCAAAAAAATTTCAACTCTCAATATCTTCTCAACTAACGGATCTGTACTTAAAAAAGCTATAGCATACTACTCAGTAAAATGGAGTGTGTAAGTGCACAAAAATTCATACGAATAATCTGTTGTTTACTGTGGGAGTTATGAGGGCCCCATTTTACAGCAAAACCATGACCCAAAAAAATTTCATCGCTCAATATCTTCTCAAGTAATGGATCTGTGCTCATGAAAACCATAGCATACTACTCAGTAAAACAGAGTGTGTAAGAGCACAAAATTTCATACGAATAATCTGTCGTTTACTGTGGGAGTTATGAGGGCCCTATTTCACAGCAATACCATGACCCAAAAAAATTTCAACTCTCAATATCTTCTCAACTAATGGATCTGTACTCAAGAAAACTATAGCATACTACTCAGTAAAACAGAGTGTGTAAGAGCACAAAATTTCATACGAATAATCTGTCGTTTACTGTGGGAGTTATGAGGGCCCAATTTCACAGCAAAACCATGACCCAAAAAAATTTCAACTCTCAATATCTTCTCAACTAATGGATCTGTACTCAAGAAAACTATAGCATACTACTCAGTAGAACAGAGTGTGTAAGAGCACAAAATTTCATACGAATAATCTGTTGTTTACTGTGGGAGTTATGAGGGCCCCATTTCACAGCAAAACCATGACCCACAAAAATTTCAACTCTCAATATCTTCTCAACTAATGGATCTGTACTCAAGAAAACTATAGCATACTATTTAGTAAAACAGAGTGTGTAGGAGCACAAAATTTCATACGAATAATCTGTCGTTTACTGTGGGAGTTATGAGGGCCCCATTTCACAGCAAAACCATGACCCACAAAAATTTCAACTCTCAATATCTTCTCAACTAATGGATCTGTACTCAAGAAAACTATAGAATACTATTTAGTAAAACAGAGTGTGTAAGAGCACAAAATTTCATACGAATAATCTGTCGTTTACTGTGGGAGTTATGAGGGCCCTATTTCACAGCAGTACCATGACCCAAAAAAATTTCAACTCTCAATATCTTCTCAACTAATGGATCTGTACTCAAGAAAACTATAGCATACTACTCAGTAAAACAGATTGTGTAAGAGCACAAAATTTCATACGAATAATCTGTCGTTTACTGTGGGAGTTATGAGGGCCCCATTTCACAGCAAAACCATGACCCACAAAAATTTCAACTCTCAATATCTTCTCAACTAATGGATCTGTACTCAAGAAAACTATAGCATACTATTTAGTAAAACAGAGTGTGTAGGAGCACAAAATTTCATACGAATAATCTGTCGTTTACTGTGGGAGTTATGAGGGCCCCATTTCACAGCAAAACCATGACCCACAAAAATTTCAACTCTCAATATCTTCTCAACTAATGGATCTGTACTCAAGAAAACTATAGAATACTATTTAGTAAAACAGAGTGTGTAAGAGCACAAAATTTCATACGAATAATCTGTCGTTTACTGTGGGAGTTATGAGGGCCCTATTTCACAGCAATACCATGACCCAAAAAAATTTCAACTCTCAATATCTTCTCAACTAATGGATCTGTACTCAAGAAAACTATAGCATACTACTCAGTAAAACAGATTGTGTAAGAGCACAAAATTTCATACGAATAATCTGTCGTTTACTGTGGGAGTTATGAGGGCCCCATTTCACAGCAAAACCATGACCCACAAAAATTTCAACTCTCAATATCTTCTCAACTAATGGATCTGTACTCAAGAAAACTATAGCATACTATTTAGTAAAACAGAGTGTGTAAGAGCACAAAATTTCATACGAATAATCTGTCGTTTACTGTGGGAGTTATGAGGGCCCCATTTCACAGCAAAACCATGACCCACAAAAATTTCAACTCTCAATATCTTCTGAACTAATGGATCTGTACTCAAGAAAACTATAGCATACTACTCAGTAAAACAGATTGTGTAAGAGCACAAAATTTCATACGAATAATCTGTCGTTTACTGTGGGAGTTATGAGGGCCCCATTTCACAGCAAAACCATGACCCACAAAAATTTCAACTCTCAATATCTTCTCAACTAATGGATCTGTACTCAAGAAAACTATAGCATACTATTTAGTAAAACAGAGTGTGTAGGAGCACAAAATTTCATACGAATAATCTGTCGTTTACTGTGGGAGTTATGAGGGCCCTATTTCACAGCAATACCATGACCCAAAAAAATTTCAACTCTCAATATCTTCTCAACTAATGGATCTGTACTCAAGAAAACTATAGCATACTACTCAGTAAAACAGAGTGTGTAAGAGCACAAAATTTCATACGAATAATCTGTCGTTTACTGTGGGAGTTATGAGGGCCCAATTTCACTGCAAAACCATGACCCAAAAAAATTTCAACTCTCAATATCTTCTCAACTAACGGATCTGTACTTAAAAAAGCTATAGCATACTACTCAGTAAAATGGAGTTTGTAAGTGCACAAAAATTCATACGAATAATCTGTTGTATACTGTGGGAGTTATGAGGGCCCCATTTTACAGCAAAACCATGACCCAAAAAAATTTCAACTCTCAATATCTTCTCAACTAATGGATCTGTACTCAAGAAAACTATAGCATACTATTTAGTAAAACAGAGTGTGTAAGAGCACAAAATTTCATACGAATAATCTGTCGTTTACTGTGGGAGTTATGAGGACCCCATTTCACAGCAAAACCATGACCCACAAAAATTTCAACTCTCAATATCTTCTGAACTAATGGATCTGTACTCAAGAAAACTATAGCATACTATTTAGTAAAACAGTGGGAGTTGGTATTGAGCATTCGTAGAGTGCAGACGTAATTTACTGTTCTGTTTTAGTTTCTGTTTTTCTTAGAGTTAAATTCGAATAACTTAGTTAAATTTAGTATCAGTTTTTTCAGTTTTTTGTCTACTTTTTAGTGATAATAATTTCATAAATAAGTTGTTTTGCTTTATTTATAATTTAAGAAAAACTTAAAATAATTGCTGTTAAATATAATCAAGTTTAGAAGAAATTATGTACGGTAAGAATCAAAGTTCAGTTGGTGGGGATGTGCAGAGTGACAGTGTGCCGGGGAGTAGTGGGGGCACCGACTCTGGTAGCGTAATACTGGCCCGACTGGATTATATTTTCACTGAACTGCGGGATTTAAAAGCTGATCGAGCGGAAGTTGTCTCATCTGTAAACGCCTGTAAAAACGATATTGTCACAGCCATTTCTGCAATTGATGAGAGAATAAAACAATGTAACGACGATAATCGTCAGCTTAAAAAAGCTAACATGAAACTGCAGAAAGAACTTGGAGAAGTTAAGCTACAAATAAATGAGCTAATTCAGTCTACACAATATAATAGCTCTGTTAGGATAAATAATGTACCTTACACTGAGCAAGAAAATGTGTATAATATTGTACAAAAAATAGGCCTAGCTATTGGCTTTGAAGTAAGGGAGGAGCGTATTTGTTCCTGTTATCTTCAATTCTTTAAAAAATTGACGGCCAGTTATAGAGAGGAAACTGTCTGCCCTTCAATTATTTTGAAATTTGTGAATACTATAGATAAAAACGAATTCTTGAAAAGTAAGAAAATAAATAGAGCTAAACTAACCACCGAATTATTCAGTGCTACCTCACCTGGTAAACCTATTTTTATAAACGAAAATATGTCTCTTTATCATTACTAGGAGGAGTCTGGTTGTGGCTTGCAAGTAGTGCACATGTGTCTGTAATCGCTCTATCTTTTTTGAAATTTTGAGTGGGTTAGAGCGCGTCTATTTTTTTGAAATTCAGTATACAGTTTTATTTATTAGTTGCTGATATTTCTACCAAGTTTGGTGACAATTGGTTGATGGGTTAATGAGTTATTAATTAAAAACTTCTTAATTTAAACTGAAAATTACTATTGTGAAGTTTAAGAGTGGGGTAAAGTTAAAGGTCTTGTTTATTTATTATTATTTGGAATAAGTACAAACCATGCCGTCCAATGCTGAGAAGCCTAAAGTGGAGGGGACCACTAGTGACGTACTGACTACTGGAGCTGGTGGGAGTACCACAGATAAGTTCACAATATTACTTAACAGATTTGATACTATCAGCGCCGATATCAATTCGCTTACGGCTGAACTTAACAGCTTTAAACAGGAAATTAAAACTGAAGTTTCTTCTCTTAATGATATTGTCAAAGAATGTCGATCTGAAAACTCGGCCCTTATAAAGAAAAATAAACTAATGAAAGCTGAGATTAATGTTTTGAAAAATCAATTAAATTTTTGTCTCCAAACTTCGCGTTATGACGCTAACAAAATTAATAATATACCTATTAAACAGAACGAAAACTTAATAGACATAATCGATTTGGTAAGTCGAGCGATTAAGTTCGACTTTAATAAAGATCAAATTGATCAATGTTACAGATTGCGATCTAGGTTGCCCGATTCAAATAAAAATTCTCCAATATTTTTAAAGTTTAGCCGCACAGTGGTTAAAAATGAATTTTTGAGATTATCAAGGCTTAATAAAAACTTAATAGCTTCTGATCTGGACCCTGGATTTGATAAGAAAGTTATATTTATCTCAGAATTTATGTCACCTTTTAACAGTGCTTTATATAAAAAGGCGAAACAACTGAAAACTTTGGGCAACCTTACCTATGTATGGTTTAAAAACAACAAGCTTTTCGTTCGTGAAACCCCAAATTCACCTGCATTATCTGTCACTGATGAAAGTGACCTACTGAGGTTTATTCCCGAAACTTCTTCTGCTAGAGATAACACCGTAATTTCAACAGCCGACGAGTTTGAGGATATTGACACTGACACCTCTGTATCTTCTAAGGGAAAACTCCAGCTCAAGAAAAGAAAAAGAATATCAAAAAGAGGCCCCCTGGATTCTTTTTTAAACAGGCGCTTTCCAGCAGTGTCCAAAAGGGAAAAGTAAAACGGTTTCATAGTCTTCAAAGTAATTTGTCACTTAATAACCAAATTGTTTCGCCAAAAGAGTTTAATAACATAAACTTGAGTATTATATTTTGGAATATTGAGGGTTTCAGTAATATATTTAATATTGATAATAGTACTAAGGATTTTTTATTAAAATATAATGTTATCTGTTTTCAGGAAACTTTCTTGTTAAATGATAAAGTCTCTTTACCATCTTTTTTAAGAAAATATGTCCCTTTCGTGGCACCAGCATGTAAGACCAAAACAATGGGTCGTCCTAGTGGTGGATTATTAACTTTAGTTAAAAAAGTCGATGGCATTGATACTAAATTGTTAATTAGCAGTAAATATGAGCTGTTTATACATTTGCGATCTGAAAACGAGGAGCTTGTTATTGGTCAGATTTATTGGTCCCCTTCTATAGATATAGACATTTGTTTAGAATCTCTCGAAAATGCTTTTATTTCAAATAAAGAAATTAATAATGCCCAGAACTTAATTATTGGTGGAGACTGGAACTGTCGAATTGGCAACCTTAATCAACTTGATTCAGATTGTTTCCCTCAAAACGGAAATTTTTATGAAAATCGTTTATCACTTGATACAGTTACGAATCTTAGAGGTAAGAAATTAGTGAATCTAATGGAGGATTGGGGGATGATCGTGCTAAATGGGAGAGCTTTAAACGATTGGCCGGGACAGTATACATGTTTTACATATAACGGAGCCAGCTCTGTCGACATGATCTGGGCTTCTTATTCTACATTCGACGTAATTCAAAATTTTAACATACACCCAGTCCCTGAAATTTCCACTCATATTCCTTCTTCGGTTTGCAGTAAACTTTTTAATTTTTCTTTTAACAATAATCGCCCTTCTCCCAAAAATAAGAACTTAATTTCTAAAAACGTGTTTGATTGGGATCCCCAGAAACTAATTACCTTTTCTCTATTTCTTTCTACTTCCCCTGCATTGTATTTCAATTCATCTGACTCCAATGAACTTTACGAAAATCTAATCGAATGTTTAATTTCTGAAGCAAAAAACTCTCAAGTCCAGACAGTAGTCACGACTAATTTATCTCGCGCACAGACTTACTCTAAGAATAATGCTTGGTTCGGACCGGAGTGTAGGGTTGCTAAGAGGGAAGTTAAGGTAGCTTTTAAAAATTGTAAATTATACGGCTTCACCCCAGAATCGTTAAATAACTATTTAGCTTCAAAAAAATCATACAAAAATACTGTTAAATCGCATAAAATACAATACATAAATAATAATTTAAATGCTTTGGCTAATACGAAAAATTCTGCCGAATTTTGGAAGTGTGTGCGACTCTTTAAAGGAAAATCTAATGATAGCCTACCACTTCCTTTTGATTCGCTGATTTCGTTTTATCGCTGTTTCTATACATCGCCTCTGAATGCTAATATTACATTAGGCAATCTATATGATTCTTACTTAGATTCGGATATAACAATCGAAGAAGTACAGCGGGCTGTAAAATCTGCAAAAAATAATAAGGCTGTTGGTACTGATGCAATCCCTTTCGAATATTATAAATTACTACCACCAAATTTTGTGCATTATCTAGTAAATTTATTTAATGTTATCTTCCACTCAGGTAGAGCACCCAACAAATGGTCAGAAATTAAAATTAAACCTATTTTTAAAAAGGGAGATAAGTTGGATCCTAACAATTATAGAAGTATTGCCCTCGTTAACACTATGATGAAGCTTTTTACTTCTGTCATAACCCAACGACTTTCTAATTGGTCTGAACAAAATAACATTATCCCCGAGGAACAGAACGGATTCCGTGAGTCCAGGGGTTGTATTGATAGCATTTTCACACTGAGCTCTGCCATAAACTTGAATATTATTAAGAAAAATAAATATGTCTTTGCCACATTTGTTGATATGCAGAAAGCATTTGATTCAATCGACCACGCTAACTTGTGGTGCAAACTTCACTCGTTTGGAATTTCTCAAAAAATAATAATCTCATTAAAAAATATTTATGACAAAGCTAATATGTTATTAGATTATAATTATTCGCTTTCTGATCCGATTAATATTACTAGAGGTGTTCTCCAAGGAGAAACAACTAGCCCTCTTTTGTTTAATCTATTTATTTCTGACATTGCTGATTTTTATAAATCAAAAAATTCATTTGGTATTCCAATCTCCAGCAACTTTGATCTATCCATCCTATTATACGCGGACGACATGGTTTTTCTGTCTGATTCGTGGCATGAATGCCAAAAAAAGCTGAATTTCTTGAATGAATACTGTAGTAATAATTCGCTTACTGTCAACACTGACAAAACCAAAATTGTTATCTTTCATAAAGCTGGAAGAAAGAAAACATTTAAGCCGCTTGTTTACAATAATCACGTTATTGAGGTATTAAATTCCTATACATATTTAGGTGTCCACTTTAGCTCATCCGGAAAGTTTAGGCAGGCCAGTCAGATGTTCACTAAAAAAGCTAAATATGCAACCTCTGTAGTTAAAAACATTTTGATTAAGTCTAAGTCTGATTCATGGGCTACAAAGGAGCGACTCTATAAAAGTATAGTGAACGGTTCTCTACTTTATTGCGCTGAAGTCTGGGCTCCCATGTACTGTCGTGATCTTGACAAAGTCCTAAACAATTTTGTTAAAAATATTTATCATCTACCTCGTCTAACTCCCAGTCACTTCATTAGATTGGAAACTGGTCTCCCTCATCCAGAGACTGAAGTAGTGAAAAGAATGGTCTCTTGGTACAATAAAATACAAAATATGACTGACCAGCGGTTACCAAAAATTGTATTTAATGCTTTAAAAGTAGTCGATATTAGCAATTATAATAATGTAAATTATAACTGGTATACCCAATTCAAGAACAAATTATTGCCTATTGGTTCAGAACATATTTTAGAATTAAACTCCAGCCTTTCTAGAATTGAAATAAACAATATTGACGAGCGATTCTATAACCATTTGTTGTCCTCTGATATCGACAGGGCCATTCATTCAAATTATAATAAAGACTTTAGACATTTTAGCTCTCTAAAGGGTGGTGAAGAGTACTTTGCATTTAGATGTTCCATTAAAAAGCACAGATTGGTTTCTCAAATTCGCCTTTCTAAATTTGATTCGCCCTCTTTTTATGTTAATAATGAATGTATCAAGTTAAACAGTTTGGAAATATGCCCGATTTGCAATTCTTGTAAACCCGAGAATTTATTGCATTTTTTAATAGAATGCGCTATGTATAATGACCCTAGGAACAGATATCTATGTAAGTACATTAGTAAAAATTTCCCTAATATTACAAATTTGCACAACTTATTAACAATTAATTCTAAAGAAAAACTAAATAACATTTATTATTTTGCATTAGAAGCTTTAAAAATACGACAGCTAATATTATTGTAATAAGTAACTTAATGAAACATGTGTGCTTCTACTATTATTGTCATTATTATTATTCTTACTTCAACAATAGTTATTTTCGTACTCTGCCCTGTCAAACTTAATAAGAAGTGCAAAAACTAAAATTGAGAATCTTAGGTTGTCATGTTATGTTTAGCCTATTTTCTATAATATTAATGTATTTTTTATCTATCTTTCTTTTTTCCTTGTTTTTTGTTGTTTTTTTTTCTTTCAGTTTTCCAGTGATGTAAATTTTCTTTTATAATTATTGCAAGAATTACTTTTATTTCCTAGCTTTGTTTAAAAAAAAAAAAAAAAAAAAATTATAACCAGACCCATTTGTAAAGAGTGTAGCTCTGAAAGCAAATAAATTCTATTCTATTCTATTCTATTCTATTCATTACTAGTTATTTAGGAAAGTTAAAGAGCTTCAAAAACAAATTATGATAAAGTATGTTTGGTTTCAAGATGGGTGTATCAAGGTTCGAGTATCTGATACTTCGTATGTGAAGTCTGTAAAAAGTGAAAATGATTTAATTTCCCTTCAGTTGGGCCTTATGGGGCAAAAGGATACTGCTGAGCTGGGCAGAGAGTCAGAATATGACGAACCGGATACTGATGCTTCGGGCATCTCAACTGCATCCACACAAAGCAGCAAGAAAAGGAAATTGAAGAATTTGAAGAAAATCTCAGACTCCAGCTCGATTCTTCCTTTTTTACGAGGCCGACCTCAGCGTCCACTGAGTCAAGGGGAAAAGAACAAGGAGGAGAAGAAATAGAATCTAAAAACAGTCTGGACGGATCTCTGGTGACGATTTTGGCTTACAATGTTTGTGGTATGAAAAGTAAAAAATTTAATTCTGGTTTTTTTAATTACATAAAAAGGTATGAAATTTTTCTCTTATTTGAAACTTTTTTAGTTGAGGAGGAGTTTTCGTTTTTTGTTTCTCTGTTTGATGATTATGAGCTCAAGTTCATACCCGCAGTTCGCGTGTCAAATTATGGCAGAGCCAGTGGGGGTTTTTTGTTTGGCATTAAAAAATCTATTTATAATATTAATTCAGTGAGATATGTAAATATTAATGGTTTTTTTACAATTAATTTATGTAGCTGTGATAATATGTCTGTATACGTTCTGCCTGTGTACTTAAATTGTAACAGATGGGAAGCTGATTTTATTTCGTTAAGTAATTTAATAACTGAATATCAAGATGAAAATTTCATCTTATTGGGCGATTTCAATGGAAGAATAGGAGATTTACAAAATAAATTATCTAGTAAGCAAATAGAGAATGTTGAATTTATTAACGTAGTCAGAAATAGTAAAGACAATGTAGCAAATAAAAACGGGCTAAGTCTAATTGAGTTTTTTGATAACTACGACTTTATTGTATTGAATGGTAGATCACGAGGAGATATATTTGGTGAATTTTCATTTTTAGGCCCTACTGGTTCGTCTACAATTGATTTGTGCTGTGTGTCTAGAGAATGTTTGCCTATTGTCTTGGATTTTAAAATTGATTCTCAAATTTACTCTGACCACATGCCCATCATAGTTACTTGCAGATTAAAAAGGCAATTCAAGTACGACCAGCCGTTAAATCTAATTCCGAAACTAAATTGGAAAATTCAAAACAAATCAGATTACCAATTTAAACTTGAAATAAGTACCGAACAATTTATTTATGAATATAATACCACGAACTTAGAGTCTATTTATCATCTAATATTTGTCTCTTCACATAATAACCTTTTGCACACAAACAATAATAACATAAAATACAATAGAATGAAAGAACAGCCCTGGTTTGATAAGGAATGTTTTCAAGCTCGTAAAATTTCTTTTAGTTCACTTAGATTGTACAGAAAGACAAATAATATTAATGATAGAATTAATTATTGTATTTGTAATAAAAAATTTAAAGATATTTTTAAAAGGAAACGTATAGAGTACTATAAAAATATAATTGGAAAGTTTTCTGAAATAAAAGATACCAAAGAATTTTGGGAAATAGTTCGATCTTTTAAAACTAAATCTTACGTCACAGAACCGGATATCTCGTTGAATCAATGGCTAATGTACTTTAGTGATATGTATAATCCACCCTTGCTGGCAAATCGCATTAATTTCTGCCCACCTTTTATAACTAATGAGTTTTTGGACGCTCCATTTACTTTTTCAGAATTAAAACAAGTTTTGGATACTGCTAAATGTGATAAAGCACCAGGCACAGATCGAATCCCGTACGAATTCTATAAATATGCCCCAGAAAACTTTTTAAATGTATTACTTAATTTTTATAACAACATTTTAGAAGATGGTAACATTCCAAAGCGTTTTAATGAAGCAATAATATTTCCTTTACATAAGAAGGGCAACACTAATTGTGTAGAAAATTACCGGGGGATCTCTTTTGAGAACACCGTCGGGAAAATATTTTCCGGGTTAGTTTTGCAAAGATTAAACCAGTGGTTCACAGAAAATGATATTTTAAAAGAATTTCAGGCGGGTTTCCGCCGTAATTACTCAACGATAGACAATGTGTTTACGTTAATTTCTCTGGTAAAAATCAAATTAAGCGTCAAAAGGCAAAAAGTGTACGCCTTTTTTGTCGACTTCAGTGCGGCATTCGATCGAATTGATCGACATGGACTAATTTATAAATTATGCAATACTGGGCTCTCTTATAAAATAATTAAACTTATTTTTGGCCTTCACAATGATACTTATGGCAGGGTATGGTGTAGGGAAGGTTTGTCAGACTCATTTAAAATCGCAATGGGAGTTAAACAGGGTGCACTTTTGAGTCCTCTCCTTTTTTCTGTATTTATTAATGATCTGGAGGAGTATTTAGATGGCGGAGTGAATATTGGTGCATCTAATGTTAAACTTTTAGCGTACGCCGATGACATTGTCTTGCTTGCATCGTCGCCCATTTCACTACAAAAAATGATAAATTCATTGCACGGTTATTGTAGTACTTGGAATTTGGTTGTTAATCTTGCAAAATCAAAAATCATTGTTTTTAGAAACGGCGGCAAAATCCCTTCAAATTACAAGTGGTGGTATGGAGCTGAACAAATTGAAATTGTAAATAATTATAAATATCTTGGAATCAATATCACGCCAACCCTTTGTCTGACTAATCATTTTAGAAATAAATTAAAAAGTTCAAAGTCTTGTCTAAATTCCGTTTGGAAAAGTTTTATTTTAAACAAAGAAATTGGCTTCGAAAGTAAATTAAAAATATTTAATTCTATATCTAGAGCAAGTATCTGCTATGGAGCTCACGTGTGGGGGGGCCAAAAATTTAATGATGTGGAAAAATTATTAGTATTCTTTATTAAGAAAGTCTTTAAATTGCCAGTAAATACTCCAAATTATTTATTATACCTTGAGACAAAGCTTTGCCCATTATTTACTTTCACTCTTAATTTACATCATAAATATATTCTAAAAGTACTGGAAATGCCTGATTTCAGATATCCGAAAATTCTAGCTCAGTTTACTATCAGAAAAAATTTGTATTGGTTTAAGATTCAAAATGAACTGTTTCATTCGCACGGAATTCGATTTGATGTGGGTGCTGTCAATCCAGAAGCTCTTAATAATAGCTTTATTAAATTAAGGAAACAGATCGGTTTGAAATTACTGGAGGATTGCGTAAATGCAGCTACCTCGTCTAAAACGTCAGTAATTTATAAAGATTTAAAATACGATTTAAACTTCATAAATGAGTGGCCCTCCATAAATGATCTCACCTGGATAATAAAAGCGAGAGGGGAATTGATTAGTTTGAACTATAAACGTTATGAAACAAGCGCATCATCCCTCTGTTCGCTTTGCAACCTTTCACAGCAGGAGGACATCTACCACTTCATTGCAATCTGTCCAATCCTAAAAGAGTTTCGCGTGAAGTGGTTGAAAAAGGCTGTACTTACGCGGGAAGAATTAATAAACTACTTAAATGGCGCCGATTTCAAAGCTTTGATTAATTATTGCAAAACGGCCTGGCAGTACAGGTATTTCCTAGTACAGGAATATAATTATTAATCTTTAATGTAACAATCCCTATACGTTCCCTTTCATTTGTATTTTATTGGTCTTGTTTGTAAAATGTAGTATTTATTTTTAATTTTGTTTGTTAAGTATCAAAATGTATCCAAGTCAGAAGTACTATCTTATAATTTATATGCAGAATGTGGTTTTATTTTTATTTCTTTATTTATTTTATGTTTATTATTATTTTTTTTTTTTTTTTTTTTTTTTTTTTTTTTTTTTTTTTTTTTTTTGGCGCATCAACAGCTGAGGTCATTAGCGCCCGGAGCTTTTTCCAGTGCACTGCCGGCCTCCCGACAGTGTTCTCTCGTTACAGACAACACTGTCCATCACCGGACAGTGAGCTGTAAGAAGCTCCTAGGAAGAGAAAATCTAAGGGTCAGCTGCTGGATTCGAACCCGGGACCTCCGCGTGGGAGTCCAGTATGCTAACCTCATAGCTAATCCCTTCCCTATTATTATTATTATTATTATTATTTTTTAAATGCCAGCTCCCTCTGATGGTTTATAAAACCCAAGAGTATTATCTTTATATTCTCAGTGATTGTTTTGTTTTATTTCTTTTTTAATTTGGCTTAATAAAGATATTATTATTATTATTATTAGTAGTAGTAGTAGTAAAACAGTGTGTGTATGAGCAAAAAAATTCATACGAATAATCTGTTGTTTACTGTGGGAGTTGTGAGGGCCCCATTTCACAGCAAAACCATGACCCAAAAAAATTTCAACTCTCAATATCTTCTCAACTAATGGATCTGTACTCAAGAAAACTATAGCATACTACTCAGTAAAACAGATTGTGTAAAAGCACAAAATTTCATACGAATAATCTGTTGTTTACTGTAGGAGTTATGAAGGCCCCATTTTACAGCAAAACCATGACCCAAAAAAATTCCAACTCTCAATATCTTCTCAACTAATGGATCTGTACTCAAGAAAACTATAGCATACTACCCAGTAAAACAGAGTGTGTAAGAGCACAAAATTTCATATGAATAATCTGTTGTTTACTGTGGGAATTATAAGGGCCCAATTACACAGCAATACCATGACCCAAAAAAATTTCAACTCTCAATATCTTCTCAACTAATGGATCTGTACTTAAGAAAACTATAGCATACTACTCAGTAAAACAGAGAAAGAGCACAAAAATTCATACGAATAATCTGTGGTTTACTGTGGGAGTTATGAGGGCCCCATTTCACAGCAAAACCATGACCCAAAAAAATTTCAACTCTCAATATCTTCTTAACTAATGGATCTTTACTCAAGGAAACTACAGCATATAACTTATAACTCAGTAAAGTGTAGTATATAAGTGAACAAAATTTCATACCAACAATGTGTTGTTAACTGCGGGAGGTAGTGGTAGGTGAAGGAATATCAATTAGTAAAGCTGCTAAAAAGCTCCCAGTCGCTCTAGTTACCCTTCTGTACAAAGTGAAAGGTAAATCTACAGTCAGCAGACGATTGGAGCCATGTACAGTATTCTACTCTGCGGAAGAGGATTTATTTTAGTTTTGTGGATCACGTCCGTTGCCAGAGCTGGGTTTCCTATCACTAAAAGCCATCTACTGATGAGTGTGTTGCAGCTTATTAAAAAACTAGATATACCGAACCCTTTCAATAATAACCTACCAGGTAAATCTTGGTAGAAAGCATTCCGGAACCGTCATCCTATCATTGCAAGAAGGATAAGCGAACTGTTTCTTGAGCCAAAGTAACCAATACTAGTTTGAACGTTTTGTATAATGAAGTTTCTCGATAATTGAATGACGCAGATGCCCTAGAAGGTTTGAACGAAATTAAAACTCTCCGGTAGGATAGTTGTATAAGGGTTGATCGTCAATAACTACATGAAAAAGCGTAATGTTGAAAAATATTACATTATTTAGGTAGGCCAATTTAAAAACCGATTGTTATTAATTATGAATAAGACTGATTTTTTTGTTAAAAATCTAAGTGGAACAGTGATTTAGGTATTTTGAATTTTTTAGGTCGTTTCAGGAACGTACTGGTTGTCAATCACTGGTCCCACCGAAAATCGGTATGTCAATCACCGGGTCTTTGAAATGCTTTAAAAAAGTAATAATTTTTGGTTGACATAAAAATCGAATTTACTGAATACATAATACAATCTAATGGAGCAGCACAATTGTACCACCCAACACCTGGAGCCAAAATAACGGAAGATATTCTAAACGAAACTCGAATTTTTTCTTAAGCTCCCTTCACCCTATTTGTTTTGTGTGAGTGCTTTTTTAAACTCATTTTTAAAAAAATGAGCACACGCTTAAAAAAAAACCTTTAGTCTGTTGTTTATTTTAAACTTCTCTGACATAAACCTATTTATATCAAACATTATTCTGAACAAAATTATTATTTAACAGTTCTGGGATCTGAGTATATCTATACCGATTTAAATCTTCTAAATCTTTAGATCTTTTAAAACGATTCCCCTTTTTTTTTTTGGTGGTGCGGATTTCAGCCTCGTCAAATTCGATGATAGGTGGGGGTAGAATGGTGCTGATGGGTATGGCTTACAGCTTCGTTGAACTCGATGATTACCCGGTCAGATTTGGAGGTGTTTGGATCTGGCACAATTTAGGTGCGCCAGAACCGCCATTTTCCCTCTACTAATCATCATCATCAGAAATGCTAGCTAATTGAAAACGATTTCAACATATCTAAAAAAATAAAAACAATCTAAGGAAGTTCGAAGTAAATTTGTTTTAATCATTGTAGATTTTCACAAATTATGAACATAAAACAACTGATAGAAATTTAAGAAAAGATATTATTAAAAGAATTTAAAGGGGAAAAAAATATTTAATTTTTTATTAACAAAAACATTCTTTAATATTACATCAGTTCCTATTTCCAACTTATCGCTAATCATCACTAATCATTTTGTAACTTTTTTTGCAATGAAATAATTCTAGGAATTCAATAAATAGTTCGTTCATTGTTACAGGAGAGAGGGTTATAAAGACAATTCCATTGAGGTCGTATAGTAATACTAGATTAGCAGGTCTGAGTTTATATCCGGCTTATTTGTAGGTGAGGCTATGAAGCTAAAGGGGAGGTCGTAGATTAGGCAATCTGGAAGAGCTGGTGTTAACTGTTGCACTCGTGTTTACGCAACATCACAGACAGTTCTTTCACCAGCACATCTTCTTCTGTAATAACAACCAAGGCAACGGTCAAGGTCCTTTTGTTCTCCTTCTTAACTAGTATTTATAATTTCTAGTTCGTTCTTCTTCGGTTTTTTTCCATCTCTATTAACTTAAATTGTTTTGAAAAAGAATCTTTTTTTTTTCCTTTTTTTTTTAACATACCAAGAAGAATCTTCTATAAATAACTAGAAATTAACTAAGGGAAACTATTAAAAGATCTTTTTTTAAAGGTTGGTTTCCGGTTAAGTCAAAGTCGGTTCTTATGATTCGTGTTGGATCACTAATCACAAGGGGTTCTCTGGCTGAGTTTAAGCAAGAAATCTGAAATTAACAAAAATACTTGTACATAATTTACTCTCTCCACTTTACCATTTAGTCAAGAGCGAATGGTCCTATAAGCATACGGCACGACTTGCGGTTATGCGAGGTGGATCTAATAGTTTGCAAATTTATTTCGGTGACTAAGATATTGTATGATATTTAGAAAACAGATTTTCATAAGTGAAACTTTGGATGGGACCAATATTTGTGACCTTTATCTAGGTTCATTTCTAACTTAGAAACTGAAAGAGTGATCTTCAACCGCACCCAAGCACTGAAATTCATATGTCTAAAGCGATGCATACTTCTTTAAATCAGAAATGTGTTGCCTCCAATGTGAATCCGAAGATTAGTACACAATTTCTCCTCGAATCTCCTCTATTAATATTGTGGTAGTTTTCCGACATGAGTGCCATCCGATATTTTCCTATAGTGACAAACACCATTCCTTTAACCACAAACTCCTTTTTCCTCTCTCGAAACGTTTCTACAATACTGTCTTTTGCAAACTCTATCCCAATACTTTTTGGTGTCAACTCTTCGGGATCATCCTTTGCTCGTGGCCTTTAACGTCTAACTTATCTTTGTTAATAGTTTGCCTTGAAGAACTGTCCTAAAGCCCATCTATCTCTACATACATATTGTACAATAAGTTCAGAATACTATTCACGTCCATCTTTACAGTCCCTTGGTGGCTCTGTCTTAAAATCTCAGTTTGGAGACTCTGTACATTAGCTTGTAGAAGCGTAAGCAAGGTGTTAATTAATGATTTAGTTAGCTGCACTAGAAGCGTCTAACACCGAAAGTTACATATCTACTGTAATAGCCTATGTTCTCAAACAGTAAATCTACTTGAATTTGTTGCAATTAAAATAAATGTAGTTATTTATTGCGTTGTAACGAAGATTAAAGAACCATAATCAAAAATGTAAAATTTTATTAGAAACCAACATTTTTTAATAGTCTGAAAGAGGATTAATTGTGCTATTTTTCATAATGAACTATAAAAACATTTCACAGAACTCCTTATCCCAATATGCTTAGATTATTTGATGAAATTTATAATCGCGGAAGGTACTTTTTATCGAAGGATAACTAACTATAATTATTATTTACGAGACACTGCCTCGACACATGTTCATTTTTTTATCCAGTTAACAAGTTATGCCTCTAAAATTGCTTTTCATTGTTATAAAGAAATAACTTTTGACGTGAAATCAACTCAGTGGAATTTCATTGAAGTTCATTCCATTAGCAAGGAAGGAGTGAGCTTCTATAAAAACAAAAACTAATAAATATTCTCTTTTAGGTATCTATGTTAGCGTTCATGATGTGGAAGTCGGTTAGAATACATACTTCAGTAAATCGAATGTTTGATGTTATAACCCTTTTTTTAAAAAAAGTTTATCAGGTTGCATAAAGCTGAATTGGCTTATATTACATATACTAAACTTGTAACCTTGAATAATTGTTTTAATACTAATCTGGTTGTTTATGATGTAATCCTTTGTGAAGAGCCTTTACATATAAACTAATGAATACTTGTAAACCACCTCTATTATCTACAAAGTATGTACGTCCATTTCATTTCTTTTACTTTAATATGTAAATCTACTGAAATTTAGTGGGCGTTTCTTTAAGTTAGAATAATTTATGGACATTTATCACTAATGAAAAGAAAGTTGCCGCCTTCAAGAGCTTTTAAAATTTAATGTATTTTTTATTGGTACTCGCTTCGGCGGTACACATATTAAAATGAATTTTTTATTGAGTGGAATTTAAAATCTACGCACTCTTCTTAAATAAATACTTTACCCTCCGAATACTCTGCGAATTGCTGAAAATTTCATACTTATTCCTTAACTTATTTGCAGTTTGAAGGTTGGCATTCATTAATTTGTCGAAAGGTTCGATTCAAAAGACATAATATACAGCAAATTAATTGAGGCAAGCGGAAAACACCTTATTCATACCTTAAAAGATACAATGGTTTGTTTTTTTTAAAAAAGTAATTTTCAATGAATTAAGGAAAATGCTAAGCGACCTGCCCACTTGGAGGTGTGATTCTAACTATTCACTTCCTGGATAACTCCTGTTGAATATTCACAGAGATCTAAAGCTCCAGCTAGCATTAGTGTCAAGGTGATTTATCAGAAGTAATTATTGCCTAACCGATTCTTTTAAAGGGTTCAATTTAAACTAAAAAATAAATTTTAAATAGAGAAGGAACATCGACTCTTCGACCTCTATTTTTATTGATGGTAAGATAGGTGCAATTGACGTCTAGAGAAATTTTTTGTTCACTTAATATCCTATTCCTTATGTGTCACCATTTTCAAACTGCTTCCTTCTCCTTGCTCTTTTTCTTCATTCATTTTTCATTGACCGTAGCTTGGGATCATTTGTAATTGATACACATTTTGCCAATAAATTTAATACATATCTCTAATACAGTCTTTTGTCCTAAATAATATAATTAATAAAATGTTTTAGTGTTTAATTTTGTGTAAATGTATGTGGTGTATTTACTTGACTTGTAATGTGATTCAGTTCAACAAAGGCTGATAATCTTTTGTAATAGTTAATTATATGATTCTAAATGAAAATTAATGACATTAAGTAGAATACTGGTTTATATTTTGTGTTTATACTTGTTAGGTAATTATTATTTCTCTATCTCATTAATATTGTAAAATTTGTCAAGTACAAGAATAATGTAGAACTTTTGTGGAACGTAATCTAAAATGATAATAAAATAGTATGGAAACCAACTTTTTATTTGTTGCTTGTTAGTCATGTTATAATGCGCAACTTATTTTAAGTTTTTAAAAGTTTACACTAACAATACCGTACAATTTGAAGTATATATTGCAGTGAATAAATTCTGATTTGATGAAAATTGGTTTATAAAGTGTTATTATTATTATTTATGAATCATTTAAGTGAAGTTAATAGATTACGTCGAAGTGAATGTTAAATTAAGTACTCTATAAGATGAGCACATGTGTTAATATTAATTTTAAGCAATTAAGTGACTTTCTGAAGTTAAAAACAAGGTATATTTGATTTATTTTATACATTTACCCAGGTAGCATAGTACACCTGCAGGCCTTTCATTGATCAAATTCGCTCGGTCACAACAAACACCCTTATATTAACTTCTGCTAACTGATGGTCATCGCGTCATTGATCTTTGATGTTTACCAGAGTATGTAGTAAGACATAAAATAGGCACTACTATTAATTACTCTATTCCCAGTTTCAAAAACCTAGCTAAGAAACTCCAAACTAAAACTTGTTGCACCAATTACGGGAAGTTACAAAGAGTCCAAAACAAATGCTTAAGGTTAGTTGGGTCATATCCCCGGTGGACACCCATAGATTACATGCATGCAGCACTTGATGTTGCCAGCGTGTCCACATTTATCTACAACGCTACGGAAAACTTTGTAACTTCCTGTACACATAGTCCCTACCCGCATATAAAAAGTATTATGGACTATAACTTAAGTTCTCTTAATTATAGAAAATACAAACACAAAAGGCTAAAGCATATCTTGCTTTAATTAATCTTATGTAGTAAGGTTTTTTTTTTAAATTTTTTGCCTTAGCATTAAGTTGGACTTGTACCCAATGTAAATGTTGATATGTTGTGGAGAGGATATAGGCATGCAGCCTGAAACCTCCTTTTATATATATTTGTATAAAAAAATTTAAATTGTAAATAAACATTTTCAAATTCAAAAATTCAATTCATAAAACTTTAGAGCATAATATAAATCTGTGTTTGTTTTAATATTCATACGGTATCTAAGATCTCGCAGGAAATGGTGTAGTAATTTTTTTTTAAACCAGAAATTCGTGAAATTCCAGAAGAAACACGTTTTTTTACTCACTAAATGTTACAATACTCTTGAATTATAACTCAATCTGAAAAAGTGAATTTTACTAGATTTACTTAAATTTAATTTTTTTAGCTAACATGCACTTACTCGCAAGTGTTGATTCACCGAAGGAAGCAGACAGCTAGCATTAATTATCTAAGTTCTGTATTCATTGGCACCTGCAGACAAAATATATTGTATATATTTATTTATTTATTTACTTTTTTTACCACATAAAATGCACAATAACAAATTATTAATGCATCAACGAAATCCGGCCAATTCAAATGTATTTACGAGTAAAATGAATGCTTGCATTCTTATATCTAGGACCTGGATGTGACCAATGGCATAGTGCAAGTTTCTTAAGCAGTAGTTTTGATGGGTTAATGCCTCCCTGAGTAGAGGACATCAAGAGTGAGAAGAAACGGGCTCTCACATCCTGTTTGATTGTGTTGCAGTTTAAGATCTTTGGTACTAAGACACCAGATTATATCTTAAAATGAGTGGTGAATTGGATACAAGGCTTGGCGAGGAGGCTCTCCTACTAGACCACTAAAAGGATAAAATGAGCCTTCGCTGGTTGCAGTTCCTATGGAAAAAGGTGGATCCCTGTATTTTGTAGCTATTATTACTAATTACTTTTTGGAGCAGGTTTACGTGATTGAAGCACGTAAGTAGTACGTACAAAAACCAAGGCAGGAGAGCCAAAACAAGAACAACATCATTTCGGTGCCTAAGTTCTCAGGGCATAAAGACAATGAAGGTTAAGAACAATTTCTTGCAAGGCATCATTAATAAACCCTAACAAGATTCTAAGTCCTTTAGGGTGGTTGGAAATATTTTTTTAAGCAGGCTTTGAACTAATATCTTTTCTTTAATGAAGGCTACTAGGTACCTAAAAGATAACAGTATTCAGTTTTCTCTTAGATTTAGTATAGGTCACCCTCAGGAAAATGAATTTTGTGAAAGTGCCAATGGACTGACCGCGTCCTTAAATAGATGTTTCTCAGAACTAAAAATGCCATTTACGGTTTCTTTACAATCCAAGGACTTTTTGGCAATTGGTTCAACTAGTGGCCTAATATGTACTTGCGGAAGTCACTATCTAATTGTTATTTCTCATCTCAATCACTCAGAAAATGGATGTCACTGCAGAGCCAGAAGAAGTTGTTCAGGAGAACTAGACTGGTTAATCTGTTACCTTTTTAATTAGTTCTTTCGCAACAGTCGCGGACTACTTTTTTGGAGGGGAGAAGGTTCAACATGCATACGGATCTAGGTGGGATTTTTCTTTTCATCAAGGCCGCTGGGGAATCATTGATTGTATTACCTTTAATCGAGCAATTTACCAGCAAAATGAATGAACATGAAGTTTGAATTACTTATATCGTTTTCTGATTTTCACATTCATGATGGGCTGGGAGTGTGACCTTCGGAAAACTAATTTATTTTAATAATTTGACGTTTTAAATTCATTGAATACTAAAATAATTCTATATTAGGAACAATTATTCAAATTAATTAATCTTGCATTCTTAAAGTAATAAATAACCAAAGAAGACATTTATTAACTAACTAACTAATAAGATTTACAAAAGAAAAATTCCAGTTCAGCAGGAATGGTTTACAATTAGAAAACCAGTCGACAACCTGAATACGAATGAAGTAATCGCCTGAGTGTACGATATAAATCTCTTATTGTGCTCTTAATATTCAAGACGAACTTTACTGGATATAAATATCTTTTTCACGAAGAACACTTTGTTTAACTTTTTGTTAATAAAGGATTCTGTGAAATTTTCGCTGTACAGTTTTCTTCATACAACTCTCAGGAATATTGATCACATCACATATCTTGTCTTATCAATGAAATACTTTATAAGGTATTTATTCAGTTCTATTCACTGCAAATAGTAAATAAATAGATCTCTGCTGGAAATAATAATACCTTAATCATTTATTGTACTTCCATAGAACGTTCTTAAAACAGAATTCAAATTCTGTTTACTTAAACTAGTTTCATTTTTTGTTTTGTTCAATACATCTTTAGAATACAAAATTTTATTAAATCTACATTATTGGATAACGAGCTGCTCTGAAAATTGGAAGGGAAAAAAAGTAAATTCAAATTGTCTGTTCAAAGTGGGTTTCGAAAATTCAAAGAAGGAAAACAGCTTGGAATAGATTTAGTAAAACCTTCAGTGGATATATAAAAAAAATACAGAATCTATTCCACGTAATCAACTCCAAGAAAACTGTCAAAATGATTCATAAATGATGTATACAAAAGTAAAATTACAGCAAAAAACCCATCAAAATTTAGAACTTGTTAAAATACTACTTATAATAATTCAGATATGAGTAACTTTTATTTTTTTTCTTTTGTTCAATATTATATGAACAACAAAATAAATATCTGAAATAGGAGGAATGTAAATTTACAGTTTGTCGCACTACCACCCATACAATATCTACTATTTACAGCAAGTTTTCTATTCGCTTTTAAGGTATTTAATGCAGGTATTATGGAAATATTTCTGGAATAAATAAACTTAATACCAATTTTCAAATATGGAACATTAATATGGTCTGAATATTAATTAATAACTTCCAAATAATCTTCTTATGCATGGTGGTTACTCTTAAAATTGTTTTTGGGTTACTCTTCCCTTAGAAAATCGTCTACAATTTAATATTTCATCTTAAATAACTTATAATACTTTGAGAAGTTTGATTTAGCGGTGTATCTGGGATCTCAAAAATACATTTAGTTAGCAAATATCTCTCCTTCTTATAAATAAAATAATTCCAACGCAATTAAGTTTTGCAAAATATTTTTCTTTTAAACATTAAGTGACATCTAAGACTGTTTAAAAACCATTTCTCTTGAGGGTTCTTCTTTAAGGCATAACGTTCCTTTTTAAACCCCAAACACTTAGAGCAGGGGTGTCAAACTCAATGAAACCACGGGCCATTTGGTGCTACAGGCACGATTCACGCGGGCCCTAAACATATTTACAACTTTTTCCAATATCTAGATAAAGACACTGAGAACAGACAATCTTCATTAAGGCAGATAGATGTTTATCAGTCAATCTTGATCTGTATGCTGTTTTATTTAATTTCATTGACGGAAATAGTTGCTCAAACAAGGACATACACCAAACATTTTTGGATATTTCTCAACTAAATATAAATATATTTTGGGAATTCCTATTTCGTCTTTTAAAACCGAATGATTCTGGAATTCCACTGAGAGTGGCAGACATATGGCTTCCAAACGTCGCTGGAACTAAGTCAGCGCGTTTATACAAGCCCCCCAGGAAAGGCCCTGGGCCACGTACGAGTATATACTCGACTTCAGCAGTTGACGAAAACTGAGAATTGTGTGTACGATAGTGCCTCGATTTCCCCTCAGCACTATTTCCTTCAAAAAACACTTTTTCTATTTTCATTTTATTTCAGTTTATAGTGGGCCTTAAGAAATTACCTCGGGGGTTGCTAGTTTGACTCCTTTGACGTAGAGGGAGTAATTGCAGCTATTCTTGCCGCGGTGGAAGTACGAGGGTCGTTTGAAAAGTCCGTGCAAAAATAAAAACTACTTAATTTTTGGGGGTAAACCTTTTTTATTTTTCAACATAGTCTCCTTTTAGGCTTATACACTTCGTCCAACGCTGCTCTAGTTTGTTGATCCCTTCCGAATAATAGGATTTGTCCAAGTCTGAAAAATAGCCATTCGTTTCTGCAATCACCTCCTCGTTTGAATAAAATCTTTTTCCCGCCAGCCATTTCTTCATATTGGGCAACAAATAGTAGTCCGAGTGAGCCAAGTCTGGAGAATAGGGGGGATGTGAAACGAGTTGGAACCCAATTTCCATTAATTTTGCGACCACAACTGCTGAGGTGTGAGCTGGTGCGTTGTCGTGATGGAAAAGGACTTTTTTGTGGACCAATCGTGGGCGTTTTTCTTGCAGCTCGGTTTTCAAACGGTCCAATAACGATGAATAGCACCTGTAATAGTTTTACCCTTTTCCAGATAGTCGATGAGGATTATTCCTTGCGAATCCCAAAAGAAGTCGCCATAATCTATCCGGCCGAAGGAACGGTCTTCGCCTTTTTTTGGCGCAGATTCCCCCTTGGTAACCCATTGTTTAGATTGTTCTTTGGTCTCAGGAGTGTAGTGATGTATCCATGTTTCAACCACAGTGACGAAACGACGCTTAAAGTCCTGCGGATTCTTCTGGAACAGCTGCAAACCGTCCTTGCAACACTTCACACGATTTCGTTTTTGGTCAAGCGTGAGCAATCGCGGCACCCATCTTGCGGATAGCTTTGTCATGTCCAAATGTTGATGCAAAATATTATGTACCCGTTCATTCGAGATGCCCACAGCACCAGCAATCTCACGCACCTTCACTCTTCTGTCATCCATCACCATATCATGGATTTTATCAATGATTTCTGGAGAAATAACCTCAACAGGGCGTCCAGAACGTTCAGCGTCACTTGTGCCCATATGGCCACTCCGAAAATTTTGAAACCACTTATAAACTGTTCTAATCGAAGGTGCAGAGTCACCATAATGTTTATCAAGCTTCTCTTTAGTCTCCTGAGGCGTTTTGCCTTTCATAAAGTAGTTTTTAATCAACACACGAAATTCTTTTTCGTCCATCTTTTGAAAATCACTCGACTTCCTCGATTCAAACGAATGCCAAACACAAAGAAATAGACCGATCTGGCTGAAACTTGGTGTGTGTTCTTCCAAGAGATGCTACTAACTAAACATAACCTCGATACGCGCCAGTAGTGCTATCTCTCTGACTTTGCACGGACTTTTCAAACGACCCTCGTAAGTGTACAAAAGAAAAGGCATTACAAGAATATAAGTATTTCCAACATAGTTAACAGAAAAGAACTCTTCTTATAAACAATTAATAGAGCTATCTACCTAGCTAGCTACCTTTCATTTCGAGGCCCAGTAGAAATGGGAACGTGACAGCTAGCCAACTTGATTGATGGAGCCCGTATAGTGAACTTCCTGAGTCTACTGGAGGCAGTAGCTTTGAGTATTTTCTGGATAAAATTGAGGAAACTACCTTAATGAACTAAAGATCTATTATAGTGTTTGCAATGTTAAGTCTTGATATTTTTGGAAAATCAACGCGGCAAATTTAACATTTTTAAAGGAATTCAAGCAAGAGAGTCCAAAATGAAAATTTTCCTTGTTGTTAGTATTATAACAACATATATTGGGCAATAAAGGATAAAAATCAGTTGAATATATCAGTAAATTATTATTTTTCAGTTTTTTGGCAATGGCTTTCACCGAAATGACTAGCGAAATTTACTTTTATCGATGTACAATTACCAAAATGAATAGTGCTATCTAAATTCTCATTACTTACATACTGACTATCATTAGTAATATATTTTTTTTCAGACAATGTTGCAAGGTTTTCTCCACTAGTGATGCAATTCTAGTAATTCGCAGCTTAATACGAAAAGCACAAGATTATCAGAGTACACTTCTTTTACTATTTGTTGATTTCGAAAAAAAAGAAGCTTTCGACAGCGTCTATACGGGAGTAATAATGAAGACCTTGAGAAAAAATATGATTCCAGAAGAATATATTAATATATTTGAGTACGTTTATAGGAGAGCTGAAATGCAGGTAAACCTGGGAAACAAGAAGAGATTCGTTAAGATTAGAAGAGGCCTAAGACAGGGAGATGTTCTCTCTGCGAAAGTATTTGGAACTGTTCTGGTAGAAACATTTAAAAATTGCCATTGGGAGAAATATGGTATAAACGTAAATGGGGAGTGGCTAAATACGATGAAATTCGCAGATGACCTGGTTCTAATAGGAAAATATAAAAATGAAATATCAAATATTTGAATGACTTGGATAATAATTCAAAAGAATTAGGCTTGAAAATAAACCCGAAAAAATCGAAAATAATGAGAATAAAGAATAAATGAAGAAACAATCAAAGAAGTGGAGGAGTTTATTTATTTAGGACAGCTAGTAGATAAAGAAAATAAATATGAAAAAGAAATAGCAAGAAGAGTGGGAATCAGCTGGGGAATATATAATAAATTTAGAAAACTGTTCAGGTCAAATGTGAATAGAAACTAAAAAGAAACTATGGAAGAGTGTGGTGAGGCCTACTTTGGTATAGGCTAGTGAAACTTGGAGCCTGACAAGAAAAGACACGGACAAACTGAGAAGAACTGTCAGAAGCATGGAGGCTAGCATGCTAAGAATTACTAGAAAAGAGAGGAAAAGTAATAGGTGGATCAGAAATCAGACTGGGATGGTGGATATAGTGAGAGTGATATCGGAGAGGAAATGGCACTGTGCTGGTCGTAGGATGGTAGATGGACTAAGAAGATTTTGGAGTGGTACCCCAGAAAACAGAGAAGAAAACGTGGAAGGCCAAAAATCAGTTGGGACCAGGAGATGATGAAATGCTGTGGTGATGTTACTTGGAAAAGAGTAGCCCTCGAACGATCTGAGTGGAGAATGTGCCAAGTGTATGCAGAGGCATGGTTACCTCCAGAATGATCGCCTAAATTGACAGGCCTTAATTATTAATTATAATACAACAGTATCCAAGAAAGAAGAAAAATGATAAATTATTATATATAAATTAAAAAATTAATTTTTTTTTTTTTTTTTGGCGCATCAACAGCTGAGGTTATTAGCGCCCGTAGCTTTTTCCAGTGCACTGCCGGCCTCCGGACAGTGTTCTCTCGTTACAGACAACACTGTCCATCACCGGTGAATATTATTATTATTATTAATGTTGCAATGCCCTCAGAATTTCGACCAATATTGCTGTTGTTGCTTCTAGTTTTATTATTATGCAAAAATTACAGCTAGAATCATAGTAAATTATTTTAATATGATATATTTATGCAGTGTAATACATTTTTAAGAAATTTGCAAGATTATAAAAAAAAAAGAAACAATAAATAAAGAAAATTAAAAAACATCACACATCACATAAGAAAAGAACTCTAAAATCAATTTTTTCGGACTATTGGTTCTCAAATTTGTAATTTTCGATGAAAACGAGAATCTTGTCATTTTAGAAGTAATGAATAGTAAAAAATATATTCTGTTACTGTGATAATGATAGAGACGAATATCGCTGGAATAAGTCTAAAATACCTACTTATTACCGCTTCAAAAATTACAAGAGGATTTGAACCTTGGCCTCCACTAACTCCTTTTTTTATATGCAAATCGATCAGCCTTTTTGTATGCATCCTGTAATGAGGGAATTAGTACTAACACACATTGAGCAATCATTTCTAACGATGGGTGGTAATATACATTTTTCTCTTGGAAGTGAAAAGATTTTGGATCCTGTTTCTGCGAAGTTTTAAGCCATATTTATAAAAGTAAAAGAGAAGTTTTTGTATCATCTAATTACTATAATGTCTTACGATTACATCATGGGAATTTTGAGATATAAATAAGTTATCACGTTTTTCAATTTTGTGATCTGAACCCAAGTCAAGACATCATCATTTATAATTAGAATTATTGAAAACAAATAAACATTTTCTCTAATTTCCACGTCAGTTAATGCCCAGGATCCATTACATGAAAACACTTAATGAATTAAAATAATTATTGGAATTCTAAATTAAAATCGACATTCGTAAATGCATCTTTATAATTTAGATCGCTTTATTTTTTCTTTTTTTAAATAAATAAATAAAAATAGCTACAGCAATTTTCATCAAACATGGTAAGATAATTGCTAGTAAAATCAATTTTGATTAAAGCATTATTCCCTAGGCTTTGGAAACATTAATATGTAAATTGATGTATAAAATATTGAAACAATATTAGAGAGTTTTATGCACAACTCATGGTGGGGCAATGAAACCACCCTAATTGCACTGTGAGTACAAATTCATGTTTGTGGTCTTTTTTTGGAGGGAAAAATGGTTTTCCAGGCAGCTGTTCTGTGCTTTCCCTCACAGCTTCTGCAACCCCTCTTCACTTCTACACGTCATTTCATTCCTTATAAATAACCAATAATTTGTATCCACATGATATAAACTACCATTATTAATAAATGCTTGTTTTAGTTCACTCAAACTAGATTGTAGTTCAATATACGGTTGAAGATAGTACGATAGAATATAGTATGAAGATATCGTATATATAAAATAACTAAATACATAGTAAAATATATAATTTACTTATATATAAAGTATATATAATTTACTTTATTCTATTCAACTTGTGTGTAATTCAATGCACAATACTCTTATAATCTTTTATGCAGCCCCTGTGTTGTCCAATACTTGTCGCCCAAATACGGGAAGTTACAAAGAGTTCCAAAATGAATGCTTAAGACTAGTTGGGTCATATCTCCGGTGGACACCCGTAGATTATTTACATGTAGCACTTGATGTTGCCAGCGTGTCTACGTTTATCTATAACGCTACGGAAAACTTTGTAGGTTCCTGTACACATAGTCCCTACCCTCATGTAAAGTGTATTGTAGCCTGTAACTTAAGTTCTCTTGGCTATAAAAAATACATGCACAAAAGGCTAAAGTACATCTTGCTTTAATTAACTGAATGTAGTAAGGTTTTTTTTTGCCTTGTATAAAGTTTGGACAGATTTACCAATGTAAAAATTAAAGTTATGGAGTGTAATGTAGCCACTGCAGCCTGAAACCTCCTTTGTATAATTTGTATTTGTATTCTATTTTAAACTGTAAATAAACTTTTTCAATTCAATTCAAATGCACAATGATTGTAGTGGGTAGTTCAAAGCTAAACACTCGTGTAAGATGTCTTAGTTCTAAACGGCTTTAGTCTGTGAATCAGTTCAAAAGAAACATAAAACATCGTGTAAAATTATTTTCCAAAAACCTTTTGTATGTGAAATATTCCCACATTTAGAGTTTTTATAACTTATTACTTCGTAGTAGTCGCTAGTGATTTTAGATATACTTACATTACAACAAATCCGACTGCACCATTTAAAAAAAAAGAGGTTTGAATTTCATATCAGTCTACCTTGTTACCCACCCAATCATCATCAGTGACAATCAAAAAGTTAGCCAATTCAAACATTTGAATATTACAAAAATTGAAATCATAAATAATTTTGTTCACTTAATCGATTAAAAAAAAACCATTCCCTAATTTATTATGAACCACGTTTTCAAAAACTATTAGTTTACAAATAAGAATAAGGCGAAAACGTTTTTGAAAATTTGACGGGTTCTAAGAATCTTCTTTTAAAATAATATCCAATGAATGTACAAAAATGTTTTACAAGTTCAATATTGACCAGCTTTTTGGGATAACTGAAAAAAAAGGTTGACTGAAAGCAATCGCAAAGAGTATACTTGATATTATTAACGATTCCACTCGCTTATTCAAGGGATTCCACTCGCTTATTCAAGGAAATGAAAAGATGGAACATTAAAAATGGTGAACGGAGCATTCTCGAACAAGTTTTACATGAATTTGAACTTAAATTTGATTTCCAGAGTTTAGCCAGCAGGAATTGAGACCCTTTGAATATATAACAAAAGACACAGTCTAATATTAAGTGCTGGGAGTCAGTTATAGCAGTAAGAGAAAGCTATGTGAGTAATAAAATTTGAAAGTTGTTACCACTAGTTTTTTTTTTTCAATTTAAGTAAATCACAGTCAACTTATTGAATAAAAAAGTTTCTACTACTTTTTCTATTACTAAGAAGCAGTTTTTCGATTTGGAGTTTTCCCAAAAAGATGTATGTATTTGTATCGTACACAACAACGGAAATCACAGAACGTTCAAATTTAATTCGGTGCCACCAGCAGGCTAAAATAAAGTTAAAATCGTTGCTAATGCAGTTCTCTTTGGCGAGCGTCCTTTTGAACGAGTGCATCCCACCATTTTTTATAGTCCTTAGGATGTCACCAATTAAAGGCTCGAGAGCTTATGATGGCGCTAATCTGTTTCTGTACACCAAATTACTCTCTCCTTCACAGTCTAATTAACTGCAATACATTCTCTCTATTTATAACAAGTTTTAATCCTGGCAAAGTTGGCTAGAATAAAAATTTAATTAAACTTCGCATTAACAAGCGGGCAGACGGTGTTTTTTTAATTAAAAAACAAATTCATTTCCCAAGTAGTTCCCTTTTAGTCCAATGCACTTGTCTAATGGAATCCTTTGTCCGTTTTCCTAATGAATAGATTTTCTGAGGTGACATTTTGGGAGATGTATAAAATACCCATCTAAAGCTAGTAATATCCCTTCATTAGATTCAAAAGGTTTTCCAGTCACAAATTTCTATAGATTATGGTAGGAAGGGTGCTAGTTCTGATGAATAAGGTGGATGTTCCTATAATTCGTAATTGAAATTGCTTGAATTACCTCTGGTAAAGCACCTTTATGGTCAGGAGAATGTCGTGGTAAATATACGTAAGTTTTAGAATCAATCTAGTTTTCATTCAAGGAATTATTTCATCCCTAGGTATAAGTGCTTCTTTTTTTTTTTAATTTTGCTCGTTAAAAGAGAAATCCATTTTGCATTCCATAAAACACAACTCTGCATTTTGGGGCAAGTAGGGCTACCAGCTTCCGCTCCTTTTATTCCAGAACTGTATTTCTGGCGTGTAATGTTGGTCCCAGGAGGATGTCATGATAAATGGGTTTTAGGTTTTAATATTGCTGCGAAATTAATGCTTTTGCGTTTTTACTAATTTGTACTTCTCCCTCACATATTGAACAATCTTAATTCATTTTACAAAAACTAATTCATTTTAAAGTTAAAACGAACGAAGCATTGTACAAAAAAAAAATTATTATATGTAGTTTAAAGAATAATACTTCAAAATAGTTTTAAATTCGGTTCTGTAAACGTTTTATTATTTTAAAGACCACTCTTATTTTAAAAGACTTCTTTTTTTTTTTAACACGTGAGTCGTTTGTCTATGTAGAGCCCAAGGTAGCGCACCAGATCCCACACACTAGACTTAAAAGACAAGCAATGACAAAACGTGCAAAACTGCTTTACAGACTTCTTGGACGACGCTCCAAATTACCTATTGAACTCAAACGCTTAATATACAACACTATTCACAAACCTATATGGACTTAGGGCCTAGAGCTGTGGGATTCAGCCAAACCTGCAAACATATGGACGGTACAAACATTTCAATCAAAAGTACTCCAACAGATAGCTGACGCTCCTTTCTACGTGACTAACCTCACTCTTCACACCGACCTCAACATTCCCTTCATACACCAACTTGCTAAGACTAAATACCAAAAATTCCATACTACTCTCTCGACTAGCTCTAAATCCTCTTTGTCTCTCGCTTCTTCTGACATCCCTAATACTCCTCGCTGACTGAATCGCCAGTGGCCCCGCGACTTCCTTGTGGCCTTCAGGCCTAAACGCCATTATTCTTCTATCTCTCCTCTCTCCACACATTCTCCTCTCTCTTACAGAGAGTGCTACCGCTGGGTAGTTTCTCTTCTCCTGCTCTCCTCCCTCACCAGTTCATAGCTCTCTACATACTTATTGTATACGATGTATACAGATTGTAAATTATAAAATAAATTTAGAAAAAAAATCTAACACATACGAAAATATACCCAGTTGAGGTGATGGAAACACTATTAATAAGTTGTCGGACCCATAAAACAGCAGGACGCGCATTTTTATGTGCTTCTAGAAGTTTTAGTCGAATTAGACGATATTCAAGAAATCTTCTATAAGTGTAACGTTAAAAATGATGTTTTCCATTTCACTATAAAGGCTTTGAAACAATATATTATATCGAAATCGATAGGAACTGCACTGAGTGAACAAACTGTGGGGTCACAAATTGCAGTAGGGTGCATCTAATGCGTAGAGAGTCGGTATGCTTCTTGTCGTGAACGGAGGCAACTATCAAATACATACACTTTACTATAAAATTCCCTATATTAACTATTAAAATTCAAAGCCTAGACTGGGAATCTGATAGTACATAATCCGTAACATACTATTAGCTTTGCGTGCCTCGCCTCGCCCATACCCGTTCGGCTACTGTGTCGCCTCCAAATACCAGCAAACACATTGTGCGAATTTTTTCGAAGTATTAATAAAACTATTTTTGTGTTAATCCATAGTAGCAAGTTTGTTTAATGTATCTCTGACCAGTTTCAGACTTCCATCCATGATCAGCGGTAGAACAATCAGTTTGATGTAGAGATTTCGACAACACTATGTTCCTGTCACGCACTGCTGCATGTTGCATTCAATACACATGCAAAGAGATAATCCAGCACTGTGGTCCTAACCACATTTTCAATAAATGATATTATCGCCTCTTTTTCAGATGGGCTTTGCGTCAAACTATTAAATTTATGAAAATAAATTTAAACAAATAATAATGGAATAATTTACAGCCACTAGTTTCCAACCAACGAGACACTTGAATGCCTGAATGCAGAAGGTAGACAAGGGGTGTTTTGGTACACTGATACATCTCCATAAATTTACCAAGCTTTAGCTAATGTCATATCTATATCAAATACTTAGATTATTATTTCATTTCTTTAAATCCACTTGATATATATATAACTTTTAGATTTATTTATTTAATACTTAACAGAAAAATTACAAGAGAAATAAATATCAAGTAAACGTTCCATTTTATCCCCAGCTATTTTTTGCCATACGATAATTTTTTTTTTGCTAGACATTTTACTAGAGGATTAATCCCTCAGGAAGGAATGAGGTAGACCTGCTTGCCAGACTAACTAAGCTGGACACTTCCACCTCACTGGATCATTGAACGCAGCTTATGAATATTCATTTCATTACAAATGGATTTATCTTTATCTTAAAGATAACTCGCATTTATTTTAACATTCTGGAAAATTAATCTATTCTTATACTTGCTCTAAATCATTTCTCGGATATAATCACAACCAAGTGAATACGTATATTTCTGAGGATATATCGCATGTCGTATGTCAAATTCCATTAATACTGAATGTAAGAAGTTGTTCATTTCTCAGGATATTCAGGAATTCACATAAAGATGGTGTTTTCTTTTACTTTTTTTAATATATATTTTTGTTTTGGGTTTGATTATTCATAACTTACTTAGCTGACTGTCTTCTCGTTTATTTTAAATATGTAAACAAGCGCTTTGAGTGAGAGGCGCATTCCCTTTTATCTCTTAAGTTTGTTTTGCTTTCTTTGATTTGAGAGGAAATAATGTTTACAAGTCAAATTTTCAAACAATGCTTAAGCAATGTAATTTTAATAAATTGGTCCGTATTTAGGTTTCATTAACATTCAAATGTAAAAAACATGAAGCTAGAATAGTCAACATAACGTAATGCCTTACTATTCAACCGGAATTAAAGTCAAGAAGGCAGTAGGTAACATTTAATTAACAAATAACTAGAGAGAACGTCCACTGGAAGGAATCACCCAACTTTGGTATCATGCCGTTAATTTTGCATGTAGTTACTTAAGTTACTAGTATTGTAGGAAATTCCAATTAAAGAAGAAGAAGAGAAAGAAACCAGTCCGCTAGTTCAGCGCAGAGGGAAAAAGATTGTGGTAATTACAGGAGCAACAAGTGTTAGTTACTCAGACAATATATTTTTGAGGAAGTCTTAGTTTTTATCACTTTCAGAAGTGGATTCATTAGACTAATTAAATTTAATATTAATTGATAGTATAATGAAACAATTTAAAAGAATAAAAAAAACATAGAAGAGTCAAAGATGTTTTTAGAAAGTGTAGACAAGAGGTTGAAACCATGGGTTTTCCCAGTCTATCTTAAAGCAAGAAGTTATTTTTAGCACTCTTTATGTAAAGGGTCGAATGGCAAACTGGTGAGGCTGTTTCTTCTTTTTCTTTCTTTGTCTCTTTTTATTTGAGTCGCAACCGAACTGGAGAACAAGTTAGGGTGACCTGTTCCAGCATGACTACAATGACAACCTAAAGCATGGTAACAGGAGACAAGAAGAATTTTTACTACAACTTAGTATTTCGCCATCATATATTCGAACAACACACATGTTCTTTTACTCTTGGATATCCTAGAACTGGCACTTTATTTTACTATATTTATTGTAGAACACAAATGAGTTAAACATGATGTGGTTGTTTTTAGTTTATCCACTTGTTTATTATTCTAATAGTGTTTGGCATTATCATCTGAGGATTTTTTTTTTTTTTTTGTTAAGTAGTTTGAAGCCAGACTGTTCAGACACAATAAATTAATACGGAGATAAATTTTGTCAACTTTAATCAATCAAAACCAGTTTATTACGTAAGACAATGGGCACATTGGCGAAGGAGTACACCTTTGAGAAGCCCGACACTGTTCAAGTTCTGAAGCCAACCCTTTTGTCCAAGATCTTTAGTTCACCCTTTAGTAAACTTATGTGCAAGTTTAGTGTTATATAAATTCCAAGTTTGATATATCTCACTCTAAATTTCGATTCAAAGTTGTTTAATTATAAACTTGAGACTTGTACAGGCGAGAAGTTGTGTCAGAGTTCAACAACAGATATTTTTATTATTATTGATGAGATTATTCTGGTGACTTGAACACTAATACTGATTTCTACCTTAATCGTCCATTTAAATTCTTTATTGAGATCAAAAAAAGATGAAGAGGAAGTATTATCTTTGAAATATTGCTCAAAATAAAATGGGAATGATTGTGGTTTCTGTAAAAAACCTTTTACTGCATGCACTTCAAAAATTTTTAAATCATTTGATCAGAGTACTTTAAGTGAACCAAAGATAGATAGTCAGTTCCGATGGATGTTATCTTCAACCCATCATAATATATTAAGTCTTAAAGTAATAAACCTAAAAGCAAAAATCTGTCAAAAGAGAAAGAAGCAATAAGCGAGTTTAAAATGGACAAGATTCTCTAACAGCTCTCATTTTTGGGAAGAAAAATTTAAAAGGCCAGACAATTCGTGGTGATCTCAAAGCAAATGTTTCTAAAACATTCAAACTTGGCGATACTTATTGTGAATCATTATGAATTGATGTAATAAAAAATAATAACAGCTTTTTAGTAACGCTTGATATTTTTTGGACATAATATTTAATAATTTTGGCCTTGACTATACCCTTTTCCATATTACATGAATATTGAGAGGACAAAAATTTGTGCCATCTATGTATTTTTAAATTTGATCTCTTTGAAAATTTCACTTATTAATAACTAATTTGTTAATTTATTATTAACTACGAAGAAAAATTCAATTGCTATATTTAAAATGCAGGAAGTAATTTTAAACATTTGATTTTATATTTTTTTAGAGCCCTCACCACATCATATAATAATCCAAATAATTAGTTTTTAATAAGGTGTTTAGAATGAGGATTATGAGTGTGGACTTGTCAGCAGGAGTTCCTAGTTATGCGTGGGGACATTTTTTGCTACATAAATTATTAATAATAAAATATTTTATCTTTCGCTTCTAACTAAGGTAACCGATATGTTGGTTTGAAAATAAACTCCACATTATTACTCCAAACAAAAGCTCCAAATTTTTAATTTTTTACGAAAAAATAAATAAGGCCGAAACCATCTTTTAAAATTTTATGACATTTTTTAGTTACATTCCAAATTCCAAATTTTACTTTTGTTAAAATACACTTTCAAAAACAAATTATCGGAACATAAAATCAACAGAAATACTTTGGGGGTTCGTGCTGAAAGATGATGAAACCAGGTTAGAATTGAAAACAACGAATTGAGTCAAAACTGTTTAACATGGTTAGATTTCCGTTTTCACGTTAGTAGGTTGTACTATTGATTAAGAAGCTCAATTTTGGGATGGAATATAATATTTGATACTGAATGAGTTTATTTATTTGAAAAATGTTTGGTTCGCCCATCATTTTTAGCAAAAAATTAGCTTTAAGAATAGATTTTCATATTGTCTAGATGAGCCACGATTATATTATTCCAAGTAATGAAAACGTCTGCTAAAAGACAAAATCAAAACTTTGCATTTTTATCAATTCATTGTTACGCAGACTCATAAAAATGATTCGAGTTAGCGTGGTTAAAAAATGAAGGTTTTAATATTGACCTTGTTCATTTATTATTTATTTTCTGTAGAATAGATTGGTCTAGCAGCGACTGTTAACCCAAACGCATTGCAACCTAACAGATCTAACTCCCTTAAGTGCCAGTGTTTGTTCTAGATTGAACCGTGTCTTCAGTGGTAGAATGTGTTAGTGTAGAGGTTAGAGTTTGTCTGCCGGTAAGCTAACCATTAACACACACCAACTAACTTCTGCAGAGTCTTTGAATATTGTGTGTGTTAAGGGTGTCATAGTAAGAGATGTTTGTGTTTTCAAGCTGGAATACCCGCAGGAATGCCAAGGTCCTTGAGCAGGTTACTCCAGTTTTCTTTAAGGAATGGGACGATATATTTACTGTAACAAGAATTTAACTTCAATAAAGACAGTTTAATAATAAACAGGGGTAATGTCCATATTGTTATTAACTGGAAAATTAATAAATATAACTAATAATTTGACTTGAACTATTTTTCCAATGCACTGCCAGCCTTCAGACAGCATTGTCTCGTTACATACAATACAATACATCACAGGACAGTGCACTGTAGAGACTTCTTGGAAGAGAAAATCAAAGGGCAGCAAGCTGGACTTCCGTGTAGGAGGAGTAAAATGCACTTATATGCAACTATAATTCCATACGAGACCATTCTCTACCCACGTAAAAGAAGTTGAATAGTATAAAAAAAGAAGTAACGCCTATTATCCAGGCGCGCTTACATCCAACTACTGATCAGATGTCCTGGACGGAGGCGGATAGCTAGCATTACAACAAATCTCTTTTAATATCATTAAATAAAATCCAAGGTCAAGACCGGGAATCAAACCCAATACAACACATAACAGCTTTTTAGACGCAATGGCAGCGCCGCTAACTGCACGGCTGTCATTGCGTCTAAAAAAGAAAAGTGGAAGTCTTATGCATTTAGAGAATTTTGGAAGTCTATTAAATTTTCTTTTGCACTGATATTGAGTAACATTAGTTGCTCATACATTGTAAATAATAAAATTTCGAACTTTATTACTCAGTATGTATTTGTACAGTCGAACCTCGCTTAACGAGCATAATTCGTTCCAGAACCTTACTCGTTACGCGAAATACTCGTTGAGCGAAACAATTTTTTATATAAATTAAAATAAAAGGGGATAATTGCTAGATCAGCCACACTTACACCATTTTCTCGTTTCTCAATGATTTTACGTTTCAATTCTAACGTTATTTTAATTCTTTTCGAAGCCATTTTGTTAGAGGGATAACAAAATAAACACAATAATATTTAAACACAAATATCATTATATGGACTTCCCCTATACACCACTCATTCGGTGAAGTTCGGTTTCGACTGTATCAATGCATTAGATACGTGGAGAATATGAAACGCATATGCGTAAACAGGAATGACTAATCGAAGAATGCGCAGTTTTCGATGAGTCAGCGAAAACTGCGCAGTCAGCGAAATGTCATTAGAAAACTATCGTTATGCGAAACATCGCTCGCTATAAGAATCAATTTGTTTTACTCGTTATGCGAATTACTCGTTAAGAGAGGTGCTCGTTATGCGAGGTTCCACTGTATTAGCTTTTAGTGACCACAAAAAGTTTTGTATCAAGGACTCAATTAGCGAGGAATCGTTCCAGAACAAAAGTCCAGTTTTCTTTAACTCAACCAACCCGCATAGCCACGCCCTGCAAAAGGCAATAAATTTGTCGAAACGTTGGCAAAAGACAGAGTTGTTTTGTTTTTTGTTCTGGACCGATTCCTCGCTAATTGATTCCTTTTTTTTTTTAATTATTTTTTCTTCAAATGCTTTAAGGCGCTTCAACATCTGAGGTTATTAGCGCCCGGAGCTTTTTCCAGTCCACTGCCAGCCTTCGGACATTGTTCTCTCGTTACAAAAAGAACCATCACCGGACAGTGAGCTGTAAGAAGCTCCTAGGAAGAGATAATCTAAGAGTAAGATGCTGGATTCGAACCCGGGACCTCCGCGTGGGACCTCCACTTTGGGATCCAATAAGCTAATATATTTTTTATACAGATAAAAATATTTTTCTGCATAGGCAGTAATAAAATTGAGAGGATCAGAAAATGTTTTATGTTTTTACCAAATAAATGGCTTTAGTAGCAATCGAGTCGTTCATAAATTGTTTCTAAGCAACAGACTGGTAAAAGGGCTCGAAATTGCCTGCTGAATGCAGTATCTACTGGCCAAATGAGGTTTTGGATCTCAAAGCAAATTTGAGTCAAAGAAACACATTAAAATCAACAATCGTAATATTGGGAAGGTTAGTTAGTGTCAGATCTACAATTTGAGTCAGTGATAATACTTTAAAATATCTAATAAAAAAAAATTATAATAATAAATAAAATAGATAAAAAAAAACAACACAATCTTGACTTTCAAGCGGTTATTCTTCATTGAATAATTTAAAATAATGCACAGCAATATTGAAAACGCATTTTAAAGGTGACTCATAGGAAAGGTTATAATTCTGAGAAAAATGCATAATAAAATCATAAATTTATACAAAGAAAGAGAAATAAAGGGACAAGCGGTAAGACTGGCATGCAATCATGTTTGCAAAGGAAGTGCCTTTTAGAGGAGGTGGTAAAGTATATTCTTATCGATTTAGTTTTTTTGTAGCCTTTACAAATGCACAAGCCATTTACTTAGTGGATAATATTTGTACAGTTTGTACACTTCATAAAATGTACAAAATTATTACTCGTTTACGGAACAAAGCAAGTATAGAGATGTACTAATTCTAATAAAATTTAAATAGCTAATTCAAAAAACAAGTTTAGGCCGGGGTATTGAAATTGTAGCCAACATCTAAGTAACTACGAATTAGTTTTTTTTATCTCTATGTGGATTTCTGAACTTAAAATTCTTGAACTCTTTATTTCTTCTGATAACAAATCCAATATGAATAATTGAGCCATTCACTGCTCAAATCGATAAACTCCTCTTTTGAAATATTAAGTTTAACTGTCAAAGCACTTGGTTGCTTGGTTGTTTTTTATAGTTTTTTATATTTATAGTAAATTTCCCAAATAATAAAGAATAAAGACGATTGAACGACATAATTTTTTTGGTCATTGAATAAATAATAATTTATTTTAGAAGCCAATTTGATTAATTCCGCGCTCTAAAGCAAACCATTGCAAGAATTCACCAAAAATTCAGTAGCAGACGCTGAATGGAAACGTTGTTAAATTAACGTTTCAATTACCAGTTTGGCAAAGCAGATGTCATAATCTAAGTTTTCTTCGGTTTATAATTTCGAGAAGAAGCATTCTCTGAAATTGCATGAGCCAATTTCCTGCAGTTGATCTCAAATTGTTGTAAGCCGATCCGAACCAATCGAGTCGTCCAATTTTTTCAAAAGTCAAATTTTGTTTATGAACTTTAAAAGCAAATGCTTTTTAAAGAAGAACCAGTTTCATCGTGATGTCGCTTGCATTCTCAAACTTACATTGCAAATGTTCCTATTTGCTGAACCTTGCAAAAATTTTAATTTAAAAATGATTTAATCAATTTTTGCAGGAGGCTGTTTCTAACTAAAGTTACTTTACTAGCATTACTTGCCTAAATTACAAAATTTCAGCTTAAGACAGTCCTTAAAAACGTATTACAATTACTTTCTTTAATCTTATACCTACTGCTCTAGTTTAATATGCAAAAGTCGTTCCTCGAATATAATCTAATTAGCAAACAGTACAATTTCCCATGTGGAAAATGTTCACTTGTTTCAGTCTCTCTTTAATTCCAGTTTACAAATACAAATTCTCCAGATAGTGAACAACATTTATAAATTAAATTTTCACTCTCTTATGAATAAATATTTCTCGGAGTTAATTTTATAAAAATTGATTCCCAAGATGGTTCAAAAGAGATTTTAAATCATCTATTTTAGAACGGTTGATGGATCAATTTCTAACAAATGAATTTAAAGAATAATTCTTTTTCTTTTGTAATATTTACGAACTTCAATGAGTTAAGAATCTTGATAACTTAGTAAACTTTGAGTAAATTACTTATTCATTTATAGTTTATATAGTAACAATTATTTAATTAAAAGCCTTAGTAGGATTAAAAATATAAGAGGATCCTGCTACTTCAAGTTGTTGGTATACAATTGATGCTGTTTGTCTTATAAGATTAATATTTGAAGATCATCTCCCTAATGAGGTATATCGGCCTCATTAGCGTTAATTTTAATCAGATTTCGAACCTGGTAGAAAAGATGTTTCCGAGTCTTTTATTTAAGAACCTAAATGGCTACAATGAATACGCATTTTATGATTCAAGAGATACAAAAAAAAAAAAAAAATTCTTGGGATTTACGCTTAGTATTAATTATTCTGCAGCATTAGAAGATAATCAAAATATTGGAAATTACAAATTACCCTCTTTCGCTGAGGAAATGAAACTGAGAGCTTTTTTTATGTTGAATGATTCGAGTTAAGCATTAAAACTAGCTTTTGGTATTTGCGCCAGTCTTTCAATTGGCATTGTTTAAATGAATATATACTTTTTCTGTTTTGTTTTGAACTACCAATTCTTCGTGTGGGGCGATGCCCTTGTAACAAATAAATACTTATAATTTATTCATTTCCCAAGAAAAATAAAAGTTGATAACAGCGGATGGAGTCGTTTTGGACGCCTCAATGGGGTTTATATTCTCGCATATATTCCACAAAAATGGACTAAGATGGATTACTGCCAAGGTCAAATGACACTTTCTATATAAAGGAACTAATAATACTGTCCCCTGGGAAATCCATTCTGTAGAAAGTGCGGCAAGATGGTAAAATGCATTTGCGAATGTTAGCAGTTCGCTTGTAGATTGTTCCAGAGATTTAGAAACCCTGTGCGATCAAGATTGTCTCAGGCCTTAAGCTTAAAGTTGATAAACAACCAGAGTTTAAAGCATGATTAAACGGTTTTGTTAAATTTGAGCTATCAATTTCTTAGAAATCTTGATTCCTGAAGTCACTCAGTCTGGACAACGAAAAATATCCAAAGTTTCAACATTCTTAAAACACACAGGAGTAAATCGGTATACAACTATTTAGATTTAAGGTATAGATCCATAGGCAAATTCTCAAGTCAAATTGGTGTAGATTTGTGAGCCCTTAGCGGCTCAGAGTACCCTAAAAGTCAGGACACATTAAACAGAGAAAAGTTAGGTAATAAAAATAAGATGAAATTGGGGTGCAAAATTAAAGGCTCAATTCCCTTTCTGGGCAAAGATATCGGTTTTCTCTTCTTAGAACCCTCAACAGTTCACAAGTCTGGTTGATCGACAGGTTTGTAGAAAAGGAAATATGTTTGATTGAAACTTGAACTTTTTTCCCAAATTTTAGTACAACATTAGGTCCATTTTTTATCGATGTTGAAAATTCTTTATTATCACAACAAAGGTTTTATTGAATATTTTAAGAAAAGGACCCTAACACGCATTTATATTACGTTAAGTTACAACTCACGATTAACTTGGCATGTATTGAAAGCATTGCATCTAAAAGATAGATTCTTGCAATTTTTTTTTCTGACTCATCGACGCAGCGTCATGAGCGCCTCCAATCACTCTTCCCGTTGCCGTTCGAGCTGAGACGTCATGTCTAACGATCTGGCGTCCTCATCCAAAATCTTGCCCAGCAAGGTAATGTGGAAACTTGTGGATAGCCCAGCAAGATTTCTTCACATCGAACTAATCGGCAAGAAAGAGCGTAGAATGATTCTACTCTCACTTATAAGAAATCTTTTTTTTCTTATAAGTGTAAGAAAAGATTTGGAGAAACTACAACGGTCTGTTCTTGGGACATCTCTTTCCGTAATAAGAACATTGAGAACTATTGAGTAGAAGTCTATCTTTCAGCTTTTTGCCAGCTGAGTAAATTTACAAATGAATAAGAAAAGCCAAATTTACTTTGATTTTCGCAGCGTGAAATTTGTTTAAATTAAATAAATAAATAAATAAATCAGAATAAGATATGATGATAGAACAATGAAATTACCAGGACCGAGTTGTGTTTCAATAAAGTTCTACATATTACGATCTTGCTATCAGATTAGTTTTATATACGTAGTGACTGTAAAGAGAAATTTATTCTGCGGCATAAAAGATCAGCAAGTACCTCCCACCAGTGATAGGGATTGATCATAATATTGTAGGAGTCAGTAAGATGACCTACAGTGTAGGTGTACCTGTGGGTTAATGAGCTAGATTCGGCACAATTGTGGGTTGCTGAATTAAAGCGGTTGTAGACGACCACGCAATGCGTTAAGATTGCGGCATTAGTGTGTGGTATCAGCCTAGGATTTCCCCACTCATGCCAAGGTCTCTGAAAATTCTCTGTTATTATATTATTATTTTTTTTATTTTTTCTTTCCTCTTTTTTCCTTTTAATCCCTCGCGGCCCGCAGGCAAGGGAGGAAACTGTTTTCTGTATCTGGTATTACGGTTCTTACTGGAACCGGACAATTGTCCTATGATAAAGACAAAAGAAAATATGTCCGTGCTAGTCTCTGGCGTCCTCCCTTAGCACTTCCCTTACAATGCGGCAGGTGTGGAGAACCACAGCCTGCTGCATCTCGTATATGATTGTCCTCCTGATTCCCATCATGCAGAGGCCCTCCCCCAGCGACCGCGGCACAAGTCCCGTGGCTGAAATAATCAACGGGACTATCTCCACCCCTGAGACTCCTCTCCAAACAGCAGATATTTCTGCCGCCAGTGGCCTGTATTTAGCCAATTTCGTGGTATACGCGCGGGCTATGTTGGCGTCATCCGGGACAGATACATCAATCAGCCACACCCTGCCTGTTATTTTGTTATGCCAGATCACATCCGGCCGGGTGTTGGCGACGGCATGGTCCGTCAGTACCTCTCTGTCCCAGTACAAGAGACACCGCGCGTCTTCCAGCACGGGCAGGGGGTCATACTTGTAGTATGGGGGGGCATCTTGAATCAAACCGAGTTTCTGCGCCAACTCTCTGTGTAGGATCCTGGCCACACTGTTGTGCCTTTGGAGATAGTCTCTTTGTGCCAGCAAATTATTTTTTTTTTTTTTTTTTTTTTTTTTTTTTTTTTTTTTTTTTTGCGCATCAACAGCTGAGGTCATTAGCGCCCGGAGCTTTTTCCAGTGCACTGCCGGCCTCCGGACAGTGTTCTCTCGTTACAGACAACACTGTCCATCACCGGACAGTGAGCTGTAAGAAGCTCCTAGGAAGAGAAAATCTAAGGGTCAGCTGCTGGATTCGAACCCGGGACCTCCGCGTGGGAGTCCAGTATGCTAACCTCATAGCTAATCCCTTCCCTTATTATTATTATTATTATTATTATTATTATTATTATTATTATTATTATTATTATTTCATTACATATTACAATGATTTCCCGCACTAAGATTCGAATCATTCATAAATAACTAAATAATTAATTTCTAAAACATTTTTGGCCTCGAAATCCTACATAGTAAATGCTATGAAAATATCTTTGTAGCATTTCCCAGTTTTCTGACTTAAGAAAATTAAAATGTGACGAAATATCAAATACAACACGGTTTAACCTTTCCTTCAATAAATAAAATCTTCTTTATGAATTTAATGTTATCCATTTACGCAGACCATTGAATAAAATGGATAAAAAGTATTTCCTTGCAGACCCTATTGTTTTTTTACCCACAATTCCATTAACAGTATATACGCCAATACATTTCCCAGATTTTCCATTGTACTGGAATCGTTTAGGCAAGGATTATTTATTTTATCTTTATTTTTTCCCTCTTAGTAATTGATTACTTTTAGCTAATTCCAAACAGCTCGAACAGCACTTAAGGGAGAATATAGGACTTATCATCTTTTATGCACATAATATGTATCTTTTATCAGTACATATATATATTTATAAAAAAGTTTACGCCGCAACACGCGCTTATTTAGGTTCTTGTATATTTTAAATCTAAGTATAAAAAGAAATGCTCAATATACGGAAAAATCTTTAAATTCAAATAAATATTAAAAGAACTGTAAAGAACATTACGCAATAAGTATTAAATAAAATAAAAACAAATAGGATTAACAATAAATAACAAAAACAAGTCTCCCAGTTCATGAAATGATAAAGTAATTTTGTTTTGTTTTGCAAACAGCTTACACATTTGTGATATACTCTCAATTAGAAAGAAATTCGAAAGCAAATAAAAAAGGCTAAAGGAAACTGATTGTGAAATTCAGCAGGAACAGTGGAGCAAAAGGTGTGAAATAAATAAGAAGTAACTCAAGAACCAGCTACGCACATCGTTACTGCTAACCTGTCACCAAATACAGTGTGATTAGCAACTGACAAAAGGTAGGAATACATTTACCTACGTTTCACGCTAAGAAATCACTCATAAAAATGCCTCACTCACTCATTTTGAAGCAGAATACACCATTCGTTATTCCATCTTGTGAACGATGCAATCTATTCTCCTAATGAGTAATAAAAATAACTACTTAAATAATTTAAATGAATAAATTCTAAACTGAGGAAGAGTTACCAGGTGGGTAACCACCTGAGAGATCTCGAGAGGCTGTTTTTTTTTTATAGGAATGTGATGTACTGTTCGGAACTGTTTGGGTAAACAAGTTCAAAACTGAAGTAATTCGTTGAATTTGTAGGGTTTTATGCGTTTTTATACGAAAAAAAGGCAAAGGCAAATTGTATTTTGAGATTGGAGAAAAAGGAAGAATTATGGACAAGTGTATATAGAATAAGAAAAATGGTACCAAGTTTCATTGAAAACAACCTCTGATGCAAATCACGATAACTACTTAGATGTACATTCCTTAAAATATTTTTCTTTATTCATGGAGTAGATGAAAATTCAGCTATAAGAAGTAAAATTCCCTGACGTTCCGATATTAAATTTTAAAGAATGCCAACTATTTGTTAATTTTTGTTTATTTAAAATTTATGCCGGCCGTTGTAAAATGAGCAGCCCCTGTTCTACCGTCCGTACATTTATACATCGCGATGGAGTCTCTGACGTGTGGAGCTGCCATAAAATCTGTATAATTTCGAAATGAATAAATGAAAAACATTTTTATTTGTCACAAAATAATATTCTTTTTATTTGTACTTCTTGCAGCAACCTCTTTAAATGTTGTTTCGATCGTATGGTATACCTATCAAATTACAATATATCCAATTCAGCTCAATCAATTTTAATTTTCGTTTTATACGGCAAGAAATTTCCAATTGACTAGTATAAGACCACTTTTAGATTGCTAGAATCAAAAATAATTTTTTGTAGTGAGTCATTCTGTAGTGAAATTGGAAAATATGTACTGTACGTCACAAAAATGAAATTGAACTATTTATGAATTTTTATGAAAAAAAAGAAAGAACAAAAAAGTAAAAAAGTATAAGAGTATAATTAGTTTTTCATTCAGGGGGAAAAAAATCATATTAACGAGTTTAGGCAGGTATATTGTTTAGGAAAATTATAGAATTGTAAAATCAATACAGTTGATTCCAAATTGAGAAGTCGAAGTATAATTCAAGCAAGGTTTAAAGGGGCGCCAACTGCAAAGTAATGTTAAACTTAGAAATCATTCCACACTATAGCAATGCTACAACGATTGCTGCATTCTTGTTTTCGAAATCAATAAAAGAAAAAACAAAAAAATTAAGAGGAAAAATACTTAGTACACTCAATACGCATCGTTGGGAACACAAATCTTTTGAGAAAATTTGCCACACAACGCATCTCACTTTCAGGATTATGTATGTGTAGCGAATACACCGAGCGGTTGCCTGAACGATTTGACAATGTATGTAAGGTCTTTTATACGAGTATAGCGCGGGTATTCCATTAGTACAGTCAACGCCTTGGGTACACCACTTGTGGGTCAGCCAAGTTGTGCGTGCAACTTAGTTTGGTAATCAGTTCATAATTAATTACATCGAGTAGATTACAATTCGGAAACTACTTAAGTTCACGCTTTGTTGAAGGGACCCCATAATATTATTAAAGGATCTTAAACATACTCATTTAAAACTTGGTAACAAAATATAAATTTACGCTTCATTAATATACGTACATCCTCAACTTACTTTACCAATAACCACTTCAAAATAAAACCTTTAATTACTGCAAAATAATGGTTCTTAGACTGTACGACAACGGGAAACATTTTTGAACCTGATTTTTCATCATACTTATCGATCAAAATATGCTCATTTGCCTGATCTTTAGCCCTTCCAATTAGTTTTTCTCATTTTTATAAATCCTAAGACTTAAGGAGACTTAATTTGACAAAATTCTAACGTAAGATAAACGAATCAAGGTATCCTAATAAATTTTATTATTTTATTTTAATTTTTTATTATACTTAGCCTTGAGGCGCTATCATTTGATTATCATGGCGCTAACACTATAATTATTTTGTGCAATACTGAAATAGCCTAAACATTCTATACCAAATTTTAACAATAAAATTTCTTTTTAAAGCTGAACAGTGTGCACTGATACACAACAGTTAATTATACATCTTTATTAGTTCTTGTGACCCTTTAGTCCAATTTGTTTTCAATACTTCCCCTCGATAAGAGATTAGTGACTCCCCACATTTTAGTCACCAAATAGCAGTTCTCTTACCTGAACCTTGGTACATAAGTATTCTAACGTATCTAACGTATTATTAAATGGTAATGTTTACCTTTAGGCAAACTAGATCAGAAGCTTCTTGTAAGTGGATTCCAAGTTGTCGGTTTTATGTCTGTCATTTCAACTTCTTCAATTCTTTCGCCTTCTACCTCTTCTTTGCCTTCTTCTATTTCTGTCTCGATAAAGTTGTAGCGATATCTGCAACCGTTTCCATTACATTAATCTCTTAATTGTGTGCGGTAACGTCAATACATGTTTTTTTTAATGGGTACTGCATTTGTCATACAAATTTAAGAGTGGTTCTTTTATTTAGCACGAAACGAATAAAATGTAAATTTTATCTTTTTTTACGAAGTCTAAAGAAAGGTTAAAACTTTGTTTTATAATTTTCAGGAACATTTTTCTTTTATTTCAACGTAAACACAACACGAAGCTGCTATTTCCGTTCTGCCGCTCATTTAAATACACCTATAGAATTTTTTACAGTTAAGATTTATTAAACCTTTCTAATTAGTTTAGTAAATCAGAACGTATTTAGTAATCTTGCATTATTTTTTTTTTTTTAAACTTCGTTGAATTAATTTTAAAAATATATATAATATAAAAGGAAATAAGACCACATGCAACAGTTGAAACAGGATCTAAAAAAGTATTTTCAAACAGATGGGATGCTGCTGCACACCATGTGATCATCCTTTTGAAAAGAATTATGTAATAATAATTAAAACAAAAATTGTAAACACAACTCTCTACATAAATAAATACACAAACCCACATATTTAAGCAACATTTTTAGAATCCGATCTATACTAGCTTTAATAAATATATATTATACATAGTATATATTATCCATTATGTATATATTTATATTTAAAGTTATTATGGATAAAATTCTAAAGTGTTATTTGTATTTTAACTGGCTGCCACACTTACATAAAAGATCGTCCAACATCTTCGCTTACATAAAAAGCTCGTCCGACATATTTAAAGAACTCGTCCTTGACCCACGATTTCTTTTTTCTTCTAATTTATGTCATCACGTAACTCTTTCTGTTCATTAAAGCTGACAATAGTAATTAAAGCTACGTCAGAGTTTGGATTATTGGTAAGCAGTTCTTGTTTTTACCATATTTAAATTTCTTTTAATTATTTTGTTTCGGTTGAATTTGCATACGCAGTTAGAAATCTAATTGTTAGTTACAGCTTTCATTCCCACACTACTGATGCGAATTGATTTTCTTCTTTCTCACTTAACTTCCATCAATTTAGAATGGACCTACTTTATTGTTTTCAATTTTGAAAAATCTGGATAAGTCAAGGAATAAAGAATCCAAACCGATTATTAGGATTTACTAATGCGCCAGCCATGGGATAATAACCCTAGTTTTCGTATTATGTAATGATAAATTCTTCAATCTAGTTTGGAACGTGTAGTGGCACAAAATACAACAATAGGGGTTTATTATATTTATCAATCTACTCTCCGTACATAAAAATATGTATAGCTTCTTGAATTATGTTTAAATGTAAAGTTTTCATTTATGATCACTTTATATCGGACGTTCTACAGCAATTAGAGAGTGAATAAAGTAAATATCAAGATGCTAGTGGATTTTTCGTAGAGAGATTTAAAATTTAATATCAAGAAACTGATGCAGTCGTATTTGTTTCATATTTAAAATTTAATTTATTACAGTAAAATCTAGCCAAATTATTTGTAATTAATAATTGCGTTTAATTTCTTTCTCCTAAAGTAAACACCCAAATAGAGAAACCGTTTTCTGATCTTAGCAGAACGAAATCGCCTTCCATCTGTAACTGGGGGTTAGGCACCTGCCAGAGGTTCTCCAACAATTACTTCAAATGTATGGTTCTAGGTTATAATATTAGTAGCAAGAAAACAATATAAATAATTTGACAAAATTTGGGCATGGATATCAAAAAATTACATACAAAACTAGAAGCGATACATTCAGTGGATTAAGACTTGTAATAAAGAAGCATTTTAAACAAGCATTTTAAGGTATATCTTAAAATAATTTAGGTATTCGATGGAGAACGTAACTACTGAAAATAAATAAAATATTAATGTAATAGGAGCAATCAGAAATTTTGAACAAAAACTATTTACCCTTGGAAAATTGGAGAAAAGAGAAAAGAGCCATTTAGATTATAGTTAGATCACGTTCAACCCGCAACAGGGAGTGATTTAACATTAACTTATATAATTTAAATTTGTAATGAATTTATTAAATTATAATAGTTATTAAATTAATACATTTAATTCGAAGAATCAGCTTTATCCTTCTTTATGGAAGCTAAGAAACTTAGATAAAAATAATTTTTTTTACTATATACCCATAACTTAAACTCAGTCTTAGATAAATTCTATAGCAAGGCCTCTTGTGAGTTAACTGGACAAATCATCTCCTCCCGAATGATATCGTACAGAAAATGAATGTCAAAAATATTTGCATGGAGTCAAGTACAAATTTTGGATAAAAGTGATAAAAAGAATATCTTTTATGAATACTACTTCTCCATTAGGAAAACTACGCGACAAACCTCATTAATGCAGAGATGTTCTATACTGGGAACAAGTAAATTTAAAGAAGTGTTTACAAGAGAAAAAAATTACCTACATGGCTTGCAGAAATTCAGGAAGAGCTCGCATTAAGGGGCCTAGCGAGAAATAAAAATAAGAAAAGCGCATATCCTAGCGAGTAATCGGATATCGATTAAGTGGATTTTTTAGAGCAATATTGATATCTTAGATAAATATTCGATTAATCGCTTGAGGCAAAGTTTGGAAAACAATAAAATAATAAAAGGATTCACTAATATTTAACTTTTTAAATGGATCGTGGGCAGATGATATACATTAAAATCATTATATACATAATCAATCATTTAATCTATGTGATCGTGGGCTAAAATCGTGAAGAAAAGCAATAACTCGATTGTAATGTATTGCATCGACCCATAGGATTTACAAATAGTAAAGAAATATGATGGAACTTTTAGAAATATATATACACACATACACAAGGAAAACAAAGTCTAATTCTATAAAAGTGTGTTTAGTTTGGAGACAAAATAAAAGTTTGCTTTATTGTTAAAGTTCTAGCTTAATACAAGTAAGAAAATGTTACAAGTTAAATTCGTTTTTGTGGTAATAAAGCTTAACTTCTGGCAGTATAACTTGTGGAGCTCAACAAAAGAGCCTGGAAAGAAAGAAGGATGGATAAGATGGGCCCGGTTATGTGGGTCATTCGTTCAAGAAGAGGAGGAAACGCAAGAAAAAAATCTTTAGCCAACTTTGATACGACTTATTCGTTTACTTTAACTGGTCTTAGTCAGATGCACTACTAATCATTAAATGTCAGATATGTTGATGATCATTAAATTAAGCATTAAAATTTATAACTGGCTTATCTTAGTATGGAAATATTTTATAAATTACTGTAACTGCGTTATAAGTTACTGGCATATTTAGAATTACTATACAAACTTTAAAGATTTAAAAAATCTTGTGGGAGTGTGTGACTGATAATAAGAAGTAATTAAATAAATGAATCTATGATTATTTAAGGCGCGTCATCATCTGAGGACATTGGCGCCCGAAGCTTTTTTCCAGTGCACTGCCGGCTCCCGGACAATGTTCTATCATTACAGACCACACAAGCTAACACTAGACAGTGAGCTATAAGAAGCTCCGAGGAAGAGAAAATCTAAGGGTTAGTGGCTGGATTCGAACCCAGGATCTCCGCGATGGAATCCCCCATATGCTAACCTCTGATCTAATTCCTTCCCTAAAATATTCGCTTATGGCTTCTAATGCATGATGAACATGTAGCAGTAGTGAAATTAACATTTTTTAATACAAATAGAAAGATAGAATGTCTCTAGTGTCGGGTCAAGCAACAAAAGCTACTACATTTGATCTCAGCAACTTTCATGTTTATTTGCACTGCGTTTTACAATTTTTGTTTACAAGTGTATGATTTTTATTACAATTAAGTTATCTTTGAGATCTAACAACAATAGCATCTCTAACAGTTAAAATAAATATAAAGAATATTTTTCTTCTATTTAAAGTTAAAAAGAAGAACATTTTACTTCTACAATCAGGGTATGAACCTGGTAGCTTTTTTTATATTTTAGTGTATGATGCACTGAAAGTTTTGAACTTTCAGGGTATAGTTTAAAACTATAAAATATAATATAGGTATATATTATACATGTCCTATTCTATCAAAATAGTTTTTTGTTCAGACGTTAAAAAAGGCGACATTAACTGGCGGATATGCGTCATAAATTAATACAAAATAAACGAATATGAGTTGAAAATGAAAATGATTAAATAATATATGAAACTTATATTCATACTCTTTAACAAAAACTTACAGTTTAAAATGTTAAGTATAAGGGTTGATTAAACGCCAAAAGGTACACAAATCAGCTAGTACCCAACATTTCATTCATGCTTAGCTGATATAATTTAAGTAATTTTGCTGCATTAACTTTTTCTTCACATTTTTTTAGAAATTATTAGATGTCACAGACCCTTATGCTGTCCATTTTCATCTACAAAATATTTGTTCAAGTAGCACTGTAGATTGACAGTAATATCTATTAATCTATAATAATCAAACTATTAATTACAGGTTAAAAAGAAAAACGTTATAAAAAAAATTATGAGGCTAAAAAATTCAAAAACTTTTTAAAAAAATGCTTAAACCAACATTCATCAATGATTTTATTTTATTTATTTTATTTTTAAATAAAAATCGTCGGTTTAAGTTCATTCTTCGATTAAAGTAATTGTTATTTTATGAAGTAGTCAAACGTTTATAATAATAGGTAATAATTATCTGGCTTTATCGCAAATAATATAGTTTTCTTCAATTACATTGTCAATCTAGGTGTTCTTCCCACAATGTTGTATATATGTAATATAAAATAAATAAAATATACATATTTTTTTAGGACAGCTAATTATTTCAGTATTTTACTATAAGTAAAATTAGGGGGACTAAATTAAATTATTGAGAAATGAATAATTATTGTTGAATACTCTACTTGTTATTAACTGTGAGTTATTTGTGCTCACGAATATTTCGGTAAGACGAATTCAAGACTGAAATATTCTGTTAAATCCGTGATTCAAATTTAAACAGTAGCCGACTCTAACTTTGTTTTTCTCTACTTTAACATGAATGTATATGTGACTACTAAGAATAAAGGGCATATTAAAGATAAATCCAAAGAATAATTTGAAATGGAGTTAAAATAAAGTACCTATTTAAAAACGAAGATATAATATACATTTTATCATAATTATAACAAAATAATATTATGAATGATCTGGCCAGCATAAGGGTCTGTGACATCTAATAATTTCTAAAAAAATGTGAAGGAAAAGTTAATGCAGCAAAATTACTTAAATTATATCAGCTAAGCATGAATGAAATGTTGGGTACTAGCTGATTTGTGTACCTTTTGGCGTTTAATCAACCCTTATACTTAACATTTTAAACTGTAAGTTTTTGTTAAAGAGATTTTTGTACCTTTTGGATAGATTTTCCTTTTTGTCTATTTTACAAAGTTACTTATCTGCTTAACAGATTTTTTTAAAATTTAGAATAAGCAATTCTATCATTATAACCTGATAAGGTGTTAAGTCGGAACCATAACTACCATTGGAGAGATCTTTTTAAAGAATGATTATAATTGCCATCCTCAATAACAATTTTTTTGAGAAAGCGTTTTGAATAAAATAGGAAGGTATTTGTACGTAAAAAGCAAAATTGAACTGCGATTTCAGTACTTCCTCTTAAGAGGAGTAAGAAAAATAAACTGCGATTACAGTACTTCTCCCTAAAAGGCAAAGATTTTGAATCGAACGACAATTCATTAATGTAAATAGGTTCAACCATTGATAATTTTAACGATTGCAGTACTTCCTCTTAGTAGATGCAAGAGCTTGATGGTCCTTCCCAGCCAAGTAGAGGAGCTTTAACAACTTATTCGAGCTGAATTTTATCAAAATCGGACTAAGCGTTATAGAAATATTGGTAATAATAGTTTTAGAAAGGGCCTTACTTGGGTGGGGCAAACTCCCCTCCTTATGAGGCACAGCGTTCAGACTTTTAAAGTGCAAATCTGTACAAAATTTCGATTCGAATGACACTTCATTCATGACAATCGGTTCTCGTGTCGATAATTTGAAACGATTGCTATACTTTCCCTTAACAAGTGTAAGAGCTGATCGCCGCTTTAATGTTACGTAGAGGAGCCCTAACTCTATCATCCTACCAAATTATTTCAAAATCGGGCTAAGATTTACAGAGTAATTAGTAATAATAATTTTGGAGGGGGTCTTACATAAAGGGGGCTAACTCCTCTCCTATTCGATGTACAGCGTCGAGACCCCCAAAAGGCACATCTACATAAAATTCCGAATCGAATGAACCTTATTCATGAAAATCGGTTCGTGCGTTTAGGCGCTACGCAGTTTACAAAAAAGGTAACAACAACAAGAAGAAGAAGAAGAAGAAGAAGAAGAACAACAATTTTTGAAAATGTAGTTTTTGTGCATTTTTCGCATCGTTTTTCTCGAAAACTAATTAATCTATGTTATTACGAAAAAATTACTGTTATAAAGGAGGATTTGCCCTATATTATAAAGAAAATTTGGGAATTTTATCTTTTATAGAAAAAGAGAAAAAAATTGTCAAAGTTGGGTGTTTTTCAACATTACGCTTTTTCGTGCAGTTTTTGACGATCAACCCTTATACAACTGTCCTACCGGACAGTTTTAATATATTTAACTTATTTAAAAGAAGAAGCTTTTTAAAAACATCAAAAGCGTACTAAACAAAAAGTAGTGAAAACGCCTGATTCTTGAAACGATGAAATATTGGCAATTTGAATTAATGATAAAAAAAGAATTAAAAACATTCAAAACTTAGAATGTTAGATATCCAACAGACTCACTATTTTGAACTCCTGTTCAGAACAGAATAGAAGCAAACAAGACAAACGCTCACTGAATTAGTACTACGACCAAAACCAGGAAAGAATCTCCTCGTCAAGTGAAGAAAAACTTTATTTAAAGTAGGTGTTCGGTCGTGACCGAGGACCTTCGGCCAGTTTGGCTGGCTTCCGGCTCTCGCGGGTCAGCATCGCGCCCGCGCGCGTACTAATGTCCGCATCCGCCTTAATTTCCTTCTATCACTTATCACCAATTACTAAGTTATTATTTTACACTTTTTTATTCTCTTAAACTTTCTGTCTATATTAACCTGTTTCCGTTTCTTATATATATTCTAGACCCTTTACCCCACTACTTCCTTTGGACCATGTATATGTCACCTTTCCAGTATATGCAGTTCCCTGCTAGTCCTTGCTTAAGACGCCTCTCTGCTCACGCTTTAGCAACTTTTAACGCATCTCAGCCCGCTTCACTTCCGCTGACACCTAACAGTACGCATCATCCGCATCTAAACGCCTCTCCAGAATATCGCGTCACGCATATTCCACCGCTTATAGTGCACTTATTGCACTATTCCCCTTTTACTCTTCCGCTTACCTCATTTCCACTTCCGCTACGCTTCTCTGAGCCTGAGCCCAAATATTGCCTCCCTTTCTCAAGCTCAACACACACACACACACACACACTTACATAAACATATACACACGCTTCCGCTCAACAGCTTCCTTTCCTCTCATCGCTTCTCAGGCAGCTTATCAACATACCTCACGCACATCGCTCCTTGCAAAGGGTAAGTACCTTCCCCTTTTTCTTTTATTCTTCTATTCTTCTTGGTCTACTATTATTTCGTACAGCGCCCACTTGGGCACCTTAGCATTTGGGTGTAGGCGGCCACGCGCGCCTACAGTAGGAAAGAATTGATTCTCAAGTTTCTAGCTAATATACGATAATGAAACGTTTCTTCATAAAGTTTATAATGGGTTATAAAAATATTTTTTACTAAAAAATGAAGAGGACATCTCAGGAGACATGATAATTAATACACCTACTTTTGCACGTGCACTTATAAAGAATGAATGTTAATTTAGATTACTTGCGTTGGATTAGAGTCCACTTTTAAAACCATTCTTCAAAATTAATAAAAGAACTTTTCTTTTTTTACGGCATGACTCACAGACTGTACTAAAATAAATTAATGGAATTTGTCTTCTTTTTAGTATATTTTTATAATTATTAACATTACCTCAGAAATGGAATAACAATAACCATTGTAATTAATTATGAACCCGGCTAGCAATTTAATTATGCTAATTTCAATTTTACTTTGTTAAAGAAAATTAAACACTAACAAAAATATAGTTTTTTTAAAATAAAATGTAAAATTTAATGATTTCTTTAAAACTTTCTTAAATCTGTTTATTAACAAAATAATTAGAGGATTTCTAATAGTAAATAATAAATGTAAATAATAAATAATTAATGCTACCTGAGACTACTGAGAATCCTGAAGGCGCAATCATTTTTTAGTCTTTTAATTGCAATTCTTGGATCAGAGTCTTTTTTTCGCCGTTTCGAAATTCATAATGTTTGTGTCCTTAGAATGTCGAAGATTGTAAATATCCGGAGGTTGAACACCTGCCTGAGATAAGCAATAGCTCATTTAAAGTACCGCTGTCCAAGATTTCACCAAAGACTTCCTAGACAATAACATTAGAAAATTATTAATTAAGATCGTCAATGTTGGCTTAATAGAACAGAAGCAAACAAGACAAACGCTCACATCTCAGGCATCAACAAAAAAGTAAATTATGCACATCATATATCGCTATTAAGAGTTGCTTAGTTGGTCGTAAAGATGTTTATAATGTAATCGGTAATCGTACGACGTACGGCATTCCCTTATTTTGCTATATAATTTATCAATGTTTCAAAATTTAAGTTTTTAATAACATTTTAAGGCATGAAACGGTACTAATGAGGAACCTATGACGTTCAATGTACGAGAATTTCCCTTAAATAATTATAAAGTGGGAGTCACATACAAGAAAAACTCAAAATAATCAAGAATCAACCCATTATTTTTTTTTCAATCTGGCTTTACATCTAACTACCAATTAGGTGTCGTGGATGGAAGCGACTAGCAAACATATTTTACTATAAATTGCTTTTATTAACCATTAAATAAACTCCAAGGCCTCTGGAGCATGGAACCCAGTACCACAATACATGTTAGCTTTACAGGTCTCGCCTCTAACCGCTCGGCTACCGTGGCGCCTAAATAATCCCAGTTTGGCCAAAACTCTACTTCGAGATCCTCTTGGTACCTAGTGAAAATCAAATCTCAACATTTTGGGTTTTTACGCAACAAATGCACAGACCAATTTCTAAAAACCACTCTTTCGTACTTCTTCAAACCAGATATCCCCGGTAACAACTCAAAATTCGAAAATTTTCCCGATTAAAATACTTTTTTTTTTACTTACGAGAAATAGAATAAGTAAATAAGTGACCTAATTCTCTGTTGCAACCAGTAGTCAAGGACAACAATGTTACTACCATCGCACGAGTAACTGATAAAACATAATGACAGCTGCAAAATTTTATTTTTAGTGGTAAGTACATAAAAAAATTGAATTAGCCCTAAAAATGATTTATGTACCTGCTATTTATGCCACTAATAATACTTGAAGAATGAAAGGATTGTGTAATAACAATGAATAAAATTACTTGAGTAATAAATTCTGTTTAATGCACAAGAATTATACGTTATTTGGTCATACCAAGTTCTAAGGATGTTTGAAACTGCTACGAATGTGAAATAAGGTTGGCTACTATTTTAACCATTAAATAAACTCCAAGCATGGAACCCAGTACCACAATACATGTTAGCTTTACAGGTCTCGCCTCTAACCGCTCGGCTACCGTGGCGCCTAAATCATCCCAGTTTGGCCAAAACTCTACTTCGAGATCCTCTTGGTACCTTATGAAAATCAAATCTCAACATTAATGTTGGCTACTATTTTTTATCACAATTTATCTCAACATTATTTTGAATAGTTATTTGTCTACTCTGATACGCAACTTATCAGAATACTCGTCTTTGTATTTTTAGGAATAATTGATCCTTCAAAAAATGGTGCAGTCCTACGTAACTATTCTGAATGAAAGCTGTTATCGTAACAGCTACGAGACTTTCATACTGATGGTTTTCTTATTGGGTTACTTTAAACATGACAGCAAAGTGGCAAAAGTACATTAAAACATTGTTTTAATCTGTTAGTATTCCCAATTAGGCTTTGATTTCATGGATAATTTGGGTTACTCATTTTTTCAGGATCATAATTTGTACAATACAAATTATACATATATTTTAATTACGCCTATTAATTGTGCACAGACGTCAAGCTGGATTAAGCAGCAAGTTTATAAATTATATTTCCAAGCTCAACTATGCTTACATGGAAATCAATTTTTTTATATTTGTTTATTTATTTTGCAACTGTAATAGATACAACAAGCAAAAGAGATGAGGGTAAGGAAGTGGCGCAAATACACGTGCACGCATATACATGCTCTTACATACTCGTGCGCAAAGAGGCGTGAGTGGAGTGAACGACGACCATCCAGTGATGGAAGCCACGTTGGCAAGCTTACAGAGCATCCATCCTAGGTCGCGTGGCCACCGCCGCTTTAGTCTGCGATGTGGATTTGAAGGAAGTGTTGTGGTAGACATGTGGATAAGAGGGTTGTAATGACTGTGTAGATTTGTGTGGAGTTTTGTGTACCGAGATCGGGCTATTTCAGAAACGAGAGGAATATTTAGATCAGAGTGTATAGTATGATTTAGAAGGGAGCGTTAACTATTGTTCTTAGAATTTTTGATTGTAACGTTTGAAGTCTGTTGATCGATTTTTTGGCGCTTCCGTACAGTTGTATTCCGTACGTCCATATTGGGGCAAGTAGGGCGGTATATAGCGTTCGTTTGTTCGTCAGGGTCAGTTTTGATCGTTTGTCGAGTAGCCTTTTCAATATTTTATACCTCAGATTGAGGTCAATTCGTTTGAGTCTCGTATGGGGGTTCCATGTTAGTCGTTTGTCAAGGTGTAGTCCGAGATATCGTACTTGGTTAGTGATTGGTATAGGCAATCAATTTAAAGAAAGTAATAATAAATTAATAATATTATGGAAAAAGTTTAAATACAAGTTACTTATTTGAAGAATAAAAGAAAGACTGATAGTGATGATTAGAACTGTCTAAGAAGTCAATATTTTTTAATTTAATTTATTATTATATATGTATAAATTATTAGTAAATCTATTTAATTGGTGAAAAAGACAGCCTTGTGAGGGAAAGTACACTTCCATAAAGATGAGTTTTATATTGTGAGGTATTTATAAAGGGTGTAATAAATTTTGATAAAGTAATTCATACACTAAATCATTATTTAAAAAGTAAAATATTGTCAGCAGTTAGTTGGTGCGATATTTATGTATATCCGTGTATTAGAATTAATCTTTATTAATAAAAATTCTGAATGACCTAATGCTATTTACATATGGAATGTAATGTTGAATTAGTTTAGTGTTATTTATACTTACGTTTGAAATGATGGCGGTTAATTATTTAATGTAAATAAGGAACATAAAAACATAGAAAATTTATTCAGTCTCTCCTGGAACACACACAAGACAAAATGTTTTAAATTCACGTACTTAATAGACTGAAATCAATCTCTCGTATTTTTTTATTAACTAAAAATATTAGTATTAAATTAACAAATTTTATTATGTTATTGCATTTACTTTATTGTAGGTTTTTCATAAAATTAAAAGTTCTGTATACTAATACAGTGGAAAATCAGAGTATAATCGAAGAATTACTACACCGGAGTTTGCATCAACAATGGAGTTTCTTTGAATTCTTCCTTTTATTGCAAGAGTGTTTAGTGCCTCACGCGACCCTTTTGAGTCAGATTCATTTAGCTCCTCTCCCAAGTTTATTTCTTGAAGAAATACCAAAATCTGGGAACAGGATGGTCTCTTACTTCTACTGCTACTTTCTCTGGAAGGTATTATGTTTCTAAAGCACCTATAAAAAGTATCATCGCAATCTGTCAAAAAGTCAGAGTAGCCAAGAATGAATCTTCAAATGTTATCAAGTTGTGAGCTATAAAATCCTCTACAGGTGAACTCTGTACACTTTGAATAGAGCAGAAAACGTTAATTATTTCAAAACTATGGGTAAAACTATGAGATGGGTAAACTAGAATAATTCTCAAAACTTACGAAGATGTTTGGGAGAAATGGAGCAATCGACGCTATGAAGCAAAGTATCCTCAATGAAGGTAAAGGTTTGGAAAAGAGGCATCCACCTTTTTCTAAAGGAGAAGCTATGGTGGCAAAGTAATGGTTTGGGCTACGATTAATTTGAGTATTGATTAATCACGAAGATCTGAGAAACTTGTAAATGGTTAAGTATTTATTTTTCACATTGCATTTGGCTTTTTGGTTGCTCATGATATGAATATAAAATTTTAAAGTCAAATTTACCACGTCTTAATCATAGCAACCCCTTAGGTGCTTTCCTTGAACTTATAATTCATGTAAGATACTAAATTCGCTGATGATATCAGCGTTTATCCTTCTTTAAGATTTTTCAAAAATAAACTTAAAATCAGCTTCTTACAAAAAAAAAAAAATCATGTCAAAAAAAATATATATATAAATCTGTGCAAACATTTCAGATAAAAATAAGAAAGTTCTGACTCAAAAAGAAATATTCTAGTTGAACGGGAGTAGTGCAGAACAGTGAATATAGCAATTCTCCGCAACGTGTGTGGGGGATAAATCAATCTGTCCTAATACCTAGCATCAGTGGACACAAAATTTAGAGCACGGTTATGACATACGTACGTATATCCGCTTAGAAGTGATTTATCACAGAATCCTAACCGGTTAGTTATATTTGCGAATAAAGATTACATGTGGTAAAATTAATACAGTTCGGAAATCTGCTGCCCACATGTATATATGGTTTAGATTATTTGTTATAGATTATATTTCGGTTATTGAGGATGGGTTAGTGTGAACAGTATACTTTTCTGCGTTGGTTTATTTTTTTAATTAAAACACTTCATCTTAACAAAAGTTATTGTTTGAACACCTATTGTTTTTAATAAATGAGCAGCTCTATACGATTTATTAGATTTAGTATTATAAATACTAGTAGATAAATATTTGTTAAGAAAGGTGATCAAAACCAATTCTTCTATTTAATAAGTAAATACTTAGACTTTTATCTTCTGGACTATTTAAGCCCTTGCTTCGTTATAATTCTTTATGAAGATATATTTAGTGAAACTATAGGGCATGATAATTAGCCAGTACTTGGAGAAAAAATACTTCTCCAATTTATGAAAAAAACAAAAAAAACAGAAAAGGCGATGAATGCGAACCTAGCAGTAATGACAGCAGTTGGTTAATCTTGCAGGGATAACATCTTTTACAAGACATTTTCTATAGAAAGACAAAACTGAGCTATATGAAAATGATCTAAGGTGGGTTGACACTGTTTATAGGAGTCAAGATTAACGGTAAAACATTTTTCCTAAGGGTCGCGAGATAAATAATACCATAAGCAATCTACATTCATCTTAGGTTTACTTTATTCCAGAATAAATCTAGTGAGTTAAGTTAAACAAACATTTCTTCACCCTGGACTTTTACAACTACAAAATGGAATCTAACATATGTATTCAATAATGTACATTAGATCAATTTTCTCTGGATGTAAGAAACAAAACTGTACTTAAAACTCGTTGTTAAAAACAACAATATATATATACAAACAGTTTTATGTATATACAGTTATATTTACATTTTTTCACAAACAGCTAATTAAACTGGATTCTTTCAATGTCAAATTAAGCGATACAAATTCTTTAATTTATTAGAGTAATTAAATACGGTTTAATCAAAATAATTAAGTTTTTGTTTTTTATGGTTTTTATTTTTTGGTAGACATTAAGATTGCTTTGAGTAACAGATGTAAGATAGCAGACAATAAAATTAGATAAATCTACGTTGTAGTTGGACTATAATTCATTCAAGTTGTTCGACCAGACATTTGGTGCCAACATTCACACTTGTACACATCTACTAACTCAATACATAAATCACTTCCAGCATTTTGAATGGAGATTTTTTGTTTGCTTTTTTTTTTTTTAATGAATATCAAAAACAAATTGTAATGTTGCAACATAAATCCTCAAACTAAATTATTGGCAGCTCGTAATTTTTAACATTATTGCAGAAGTGTGTTCTTCTCCGTTAACCTGACCTTTTAAAATGACTTCACTTGCTTTTTAAATTTTTCACTTTTAAAAGATTGGCTTCTTATCTTCCAGGGACTAACTGGCAAGGTCTAAATTAGAATCTATTTTACGATCTTAGGTTAACCTCATTTTAATGTACACATCTATGAATCTGGAACATCCTAAATATCATTATCAAAAAGTGATCTTAACTGAGAGGATTCTAAATATCGAAATGTATTGCTGAATGATTGTTTATACTTCTCAAAAAGCCCTTAGAATATTATCCAGTTCAGGTGAAAATTGTGACCTTTGAAGTGCAGTACACAAAGATATTCCCTAGCAAATTTAAAAAAAAGAAAAGTTTAATTAAACCATCTCCATTTACTGTATGTACATTACTTTAGACATAAGTGGCTGACTAAAATAAGTAGAAGAGAAAATTGAGGAGTTTTATAAAAAGGAAGAAACGAGAAAGCGGATAGCAATGATGAAAGATGCAGTAAGGTACAAGAGGACGTTAGTGAAAAGCAAGGGTGAAAATTGAATAAAGGAGTTAGAAAATTTGGATATTGAATATAAATAAGAACTTAACTTCTACTTGAATAAAGATGGTAATTTCCTAGGTAGATATAAGTAGAAAATAGTAAATAGAAATGAATTTGTTAAAAGAAGAAGGAACTTTTAAACACTACTGAACTTCGGAAGAGAGGCTACGGTCGAAACAAGGAGAGGGCTAAAGAAAAGTGGAAATTTAGGAGATAAACTCTGCCTTATTAAAAAAATTACCAGCCAAGATAAAATAGGTAAAACTGATTAGGCTTGGAATAGAAGCACACCAGTAATGTGCGCTCAATCTGAAGGGATTTTGGAAAAGGAAGGGAGGAATAGGATGAAGCAGTATGGGCAAAGAATAGAAGAAAAGCAACTTTGATTCCATAAATCACCAATGTTCAGCCAACCACTGTAAAATCCAGTCACTTAGTGAAGGAGATTGGCAAAGTGGAAGAAGAAGTGGCGAGTACAGAGTGGCGTAAGAACTGAAAAGGGACACATGACATTGAAGAAATGAGAAAGTTTTAATGTAACTGCAAAAGATGCGCATTTCATTGAAGCTGCTTAGTTCTTAAAAATGATCCCCAAGAACCTCAGAAGGTAAAAGAAGAGATTGCGCTTAGTCTGAATCAGATACAGGTCATGTCTTTGGTAATCTTTAAGTTAGAGAACGGCTAGAAACAAGGGGTCTTTATCATTATTGCTATTCTATGCCTTGAAAATGAGTTAAAGAACAAAAACATGATTATATAAAATAATATACAAACGTGAAAAACTTTTCTATTGAAGAAGATATAAAGTAGTACTGGGTTCAATTCCTGAGCTTTGCTTTAATTTTATTTAAAGTGGTCAAGAGAAATTCAAGTCCAAAATTCAGCTATTTGCCTCTGTCCACGAACGAAAGCAGATCAGTAATTAGCCAAAATTAATAAATATAAGTAGGATATAAAGACAAATGTACGCTTCACTTCATGGAGAATATGCCTATAATAGACGCTAGAGGATACCTCGGGAATATCTCCGAGTAACCAGCAAAAGAAGGGCTAGTGCAGACGTCCTTAAGTCATCTTTTTATAAATATATTCTTCTAACAATTAACCAAGATATAATCATGAAATAAAGGGAGGTTTTAGAACAGTTTTCATGTTTAAATCAATAAATAATTTTAAATGTATTCCCAGATAAAACGATTAGGTGACCGTAGCGTGTTCCTGAATCTCCAGAAATAAATAAATTTCATATGATAAAAAAAAAATTGTAATTATTTATTTATTTATTAGTTTTCAATCAGAAATCAATCTCTTCCTTCTACCCCATGCATATATAACCGCATGAATATTTATCTACCGTTTTCTTGAAAATATTCCATAAGCCTAGAAAATGCCAGCTTGAGCGTAGGTTGAAATATTCACCATACTCTCTGCAACGAGAATACAACCTCTACATCATCCTTCATTACCATCCTGTAGAGGTCACTAATCTGCTATACTCTCCCAGAAATAAATTAATGCAGGATATTCTATAGCAGGAACACTAAATTCTAAAAGTATAAATCAAATGTATATTAAATGCAAACACATATATTTAATTTATGGAACAATATTATTTATTCCATAAATTATTGATTATAATCAATAAATGTGGGCTGACTATGTGGTGACAACTAGATCGTGAAGGGTCTTCGGAAATTAATAATATTTTGTATTTGTTCGTCAATCTAATTGTATATTCACCAAAGATATGAATGTCTCAGACAGCGTCAATAAAATAGAACTATTAGTACAGGTGTTTTTTTTTATCGCTTTGTCAATTTAAAATGTTGTATGTATTAAAATTTACAATCATCGGTGAATTATTCCGTTTACATTTTGCAAAATCTACTGAATAGAAATTTTTTATCCCTGAGTTTTTGAACTTCTTCTAGAAAAAGTTGTTAACGATTCGGATTACAATTAAGATGCGAAATTATTGTAAAGAGAAACTTTAAAAGCTGTAAGTTAATTGTAAATCAATTAAGTATCGTGGACAGGGGCGGGAGCTCATACCTTACTATAAACAATTTTTCCCAACAAATAAAAAGTAGTGGTAAGCGAGATTCGAAGTGGGGATCACCCACATACAAAGCCTTACTTATGTATATTTTGTATCCGTTAAAAGTAGTATGTGGGAACAATAAATCAGCGGTAATTAACGCTTCTAATGATCATTGAAGTACTGTAGCATTTAGAAGAGATAGCTTAATTTAATTCAAGTTCCCTTGACGGCGATTGACATTTAATGGAAAAATTAATTCGAAAAAAAATAATTTTATAATATAGTACGATAATTTTTAATGTAGTTGCACTTAATTGCTGACGTTTCAAAAAAAATTTTTAATCGTACACCCTTCGCAACGGAAGAAGCGAAGGGATTAGCTGAGAAGTTAGCGAATACTAGATTCCAATGCAGAGATCACAGGTTCGAATTCAGCTGCTGGCCCTAGGAGCTTCTTACAGCTCACTGTCCGGTAATTGACAGTGTTGTCTATATCAATAGAACACGGTCCGGAGGCCCACAAAAACTAAAAAGAGCTCTGGGCAACAATAATCTCAGATGTAGTTGCGCCTTAATTTAAAAAAAAAAATACACCGGAACATGAATCTAAATAAACTGTTCATTTAGTCCTTTTAATTATATTTTGCATCTAATTTTTCTATAAAATCTAATTCAAATAGAATTAAGCGTTTTATTGAAAACCCTGGTAATTCTCTTGTTCACGAATTAAACAGCGAATTTCATCAGTTAAAAAAGTTCAGGTGGTCGCTTGATATTATTAACGGTGTAGGAGCATTTTATTCATCGTCTCTAGAAAAAACATATCGAAGAGAATTACGTAAATAATATCAAAAAATTAATAATGTTTAATAAAATTCATTCACAGTTAGATCAGTAGTGAGCTATTTTCTTCTGACCAGTCTCTAAAAAAATTGTGGTTCTTGACAGAAGAATCATTTTGACAGAACAATGAAGATGTCCAGTTGTATAAGGAAGACAGTGTTCCAATCGTCTATAACTATTAATAATATATGATAGCTATATTGTCAAAGCAAAACCACCATCAGAAATGAAATCAACAATCAGAAATTGAATCAATTAGGAGGTAGATTAGGAACAAGGCTACTGAGTGGATTAGCAACAACTACACTTTGGGCTAGTAGTGGACGAGAACAACAACATCTTCACTCATCTTTCTCAGCCGGAGGGTAAGATTAAAATCTTATAAATTTACAATAGAGTAACTTAAGTGAGCTTTACTTATGAGATGGATAAGATATAAAAATGTTTTGTGGTAAAGTATCGAAACTCATCAATGTGTACATCTAATTATTAACAGTTTTCACGACGAATAATTATATTAATCTGTTATTGTAATTGCAATATTTTTCATTAAGAATTAAACAATCTTTAAATTTAAAAACCTATTAAAGTTAAGAACATTAAAGTTTAGGTGATTAGATAATGTCAAAACAATGGAACTGCTCCAACAGAAATACATAAAAAAGTGAAAAGAATTATCAGTTTATCCAAAGTACTAATCACTGAAATAACATGCATAATCTTAAAATGTGAGGCTTATTAACAACCGCTGCATAATTTGCAAACATGCATTACCTATTAGTTAACAATTTGCTTAAAGTATAAAAACGTTCCCATCAAAATTACTATTCATTTTATAAAAGAGAAAATCTAGTTTTATTTGTATTTTTATATTGTTAGAAGTTATAACGGTGTATATTAAACCAGAATGAACACCTACATCTATTCTCTCTCAACTGTCTATTTCCACTGAGTCAATAACATGCAACTTTGTTTGAAAACCTTCCTTTATCTCCATGAAAGAGACTGTCGCTCAGTTAAGGCAAATAATCATTAAATAAATAAATAAATAAATAAAGCCAACACGAGCAAAGAACAAATTGACTTTAAAATTAGAATACCTGTTATAAAAAGCTCATTTTTTTTAACGGGTGTTAGTTATTATTCTTCCTTACATATCACATCACAGCAAACCTAAGCTTTAATATTATTTTTACCCTAGTAAACGTGAATATGCTTATAAAATTAGCAAAATTCTATCTGTTTTAAGCTTAGGGGAAAAAATGTACACAGCCTGTTTTGCTATCCTGGCCGCAAAGTTTAAACGAGATAACGTCAAATACAACCAAGCCGGCTTTCATTTAAGCTAACTGTTCAGTATCCATTGAAATGTCCTAAATGAGCTGGCAGCTGCAGCTGCGTGCACCTATCGCTGTTATGTATAGATAAATTTTAGAAAAAAAAAAAAAATACTCGTCTGTCCGGATTCAAATACTGTTTCAGTTCATATGAGTCCATTTTATGATGTATTAAGAAAGAAATTCCTTCCAGCCGTAAGAAGTTAGGGAGGATTTCGAAAATTCGAAGAATTAAAAGACAATGAAGAAAGAAAGATCATCGGTTATAAAAAGTAAAACAGAAACTTCACTAGAGTGTATTAAAAGTAAATTACAAGTTCGACAACGCATGCATAAATTTGCAATATTCCAAGAACTTTACACCCACATAGTCAATTTTATTATAATAATAAGCCCCATATAAAAACATAATTAATGAATGGGTGTAATGACTCATCAGCCTTCAAGGTCTCATCAAACAGGTCTGGAATGTAGAACTGCTTCATAATTGATTCGCTTTTCGCCTGGTTTTGTTCGGGTTTCCCAACGATTGTACGCCACCAGTGAGCATACTGGGATAGCTAAGAAAGTGATAAGAAAACGGATTGGTAAACCAGTAAACACGTCATTTTCGTAGATCGCTCTTCTTTGCCTTTAAGGATGACAAACATAGATGGGTTTGGAAAGAGGTCTCTAAATAGATTTATTGTTCTTTTTTGCAAAAATTAATAACAGATTTGATTATAGTTATTGTAACCCTTCATTACTGTTAAATGTTCTGTGGCTAGCATGAATACAAACCCGGTAAGTGAGGCCCGTAAAATGTACAATATTTATTCATAAACTTGAAGAATTGAGAAGAATTTTCTGAACTACTATAGATAAATGGAAAATGGATTTAAATCTTTTTCTGCAAACCTGTTACCAGATTCACTGTAACAAAAAATTGCTGATTTTCCAGACAATTTCACATGTTCAGCCCTTAAAATCTGCGATAGTAAAAGAAAATAATAAGCAATTATCGCAGATATTTCATTAAAAAAAAAAAAAACTAAAGCTTGAAGCTATGGGCGCACTTCCAAGATAAACTCTCCTAAGTTTAAAGATAAATTTAAATTGATAACGCCTTAATCTCCGTTACGTAGAAGAAGGGACTAGCAGCCTGTTTAAAGAATTTCGGCGACAAACCCTACTTCTCACTTTTATATCTAACTCTAATTCATATTGCAGAAGGCTAAGTTGTCATGTAACAAACCCACAAGCATAACAAGTTGCTAATCCAAAGGTATGCTTTCGATACGACCCCATAGAAGCCTAATATAACAACACTAATGAAACATTTTGCTCTTGTTTGCCCCGGAAAAATTAAAATTAAAAGTAATTACCTACCTAATTAGTTTCAATTAGTGAATTGCCAAGTAACACACTAGAGGATTGTTGCTTTTATTAAAGAGACATAATGGAGATAAAGAGATGGTGGTTAAATGAGTAGAAATGCTCACTATTTCGTAAAGGCAAATTAACTAGTTAAGAAAGTAAATAGCGGATAGTTGGCAAAAAACAACAATAGGTGCCTACACCATGTACAGTCATGCTACTCTGCGTTGATAAGATCGAACTGTCGTTTTTCGCAACATCACAAACTGACAGCCGAGTAATGTTCTTTAAAAAATAATAATAACTTTTTTGTCTTTTCGAACTTCGATATTATTGGGAACCAGTGGGAGAACGATAACCACAATTCTTATTGATAGCACTTCTTACTTCACGGATCACTTAGAATATCATACATGCCATTTTTGCAGTAGCTGAAGTAGGTAAACCTCCCTTTTTTAATTTCTCTAAATACTGTAAGCGGTTATATCGTTTTTTGAAATTGAGTTTTTACAGATAGTAAGTTTTCTGTTCTCAGAATGAAGAAAAAAACAAGTTTTAGTGAAAAGCATATGTAAGTATGCGTACCTAAGTATGAACATCGTTAAGTTACAGTTCTGTGCAAATTGACATACAAAATGGCGAAGAACAATAGGTGAACATTAAACATTATCCACAATTTTTTTTTTTTTTTTTTTTTTTTAATGATGCGCAGCATTGAGACCTCTAAAATGCAAATCTATACGAAATTTTGAAGACAAAAATGACCCTTTATTCTTGAAAATCGGTTCACGCGTAGATAATTTGAAACGATTGCAATACTTCACGTTAGTAGGTGTAAAAGCAGGACGACTCTTAAACGTTACGTAGGAAAGCCCAACACCATCATCCTGTCAAATTTTATCAAGATCGCGATAAAATTTACAGAGTTATTGGTAAATAAATGTTAAATGGAGGGGACTTAACATATATAGAATTTATAGCATCGAGACCTCCAAAAGACACTATTTATATGAATTCCGAATCGAATGACACCTCAATCATGATAATCGGTTCACGCGTTTAGGCGCAACGTTGTTTACAGAAAAAGGTAACAAGAACAATAAAAGAAGAACAAGAACAATTTATTAATATACCGTTTTTGCCCATTTTTGGCATCGTTTCTCCCAATAATCTGCATAATTGCGAAAAAATTACGGTTATGCGAATAGAAGTAAAGCCGCATAGAATTAGAGGGTAGTTAGAATACGAGAAGAAAACGAGAAGTTTAAGCACTTTGGAGCGCAACTAAGGGATGATGGACGTTTAAGGAGATAAACGTTATTAGCAAAGTGATTTCATCATTGGTATCATCTAATATTTTGTTAAATTTTGAACAGTGTACCCAAATTCACCACTATTATTCTACTAGTTAGTAGATAAGAAAAGAATGCTTTTGTGATTTACTTTTTGAATGGAGGCTGTAAATCACGTTTTACCAATTAAAAGACAATTATATCAAACAGTATAACAAATTGGAACAAGAAGAAAGATGGAACAACCGCACATCTCTTAAGTACACGACTTTCTTTATTTTTTGATTATTCACTTTTTTACTATCGAAGACAATATAATTAATAACACAAATGGAAATTTCATAAAAATAATTGAAACACATTGCGTGATTGTTTATAAACAATACAGAAACAAATCTTTCGAAATAAAATTTTCAATTATAAAATTGAAACAACTAAAGAAATAAATTACCCTGTTTAGCTGAGATTGTTGAGTGATCACAGACAGTATTTCTAAACGAAAATTCCGGTTCTGGGTCCTGCCCTTGGATTTACTCAGATGCTTCTTACAGCTGATCCATTGATGTGTTGTCTGCAACGAGAGAATACTGCCCGGACGACTGCAAGCACTGAAAAAGATCCGGGATTAAGCTCAAATGATGACGTGCCATAAAAACAAAATAGCAGACAAATTAAAAAATACGGTTTTATTTTTTTACATAAAGAGTAAAATTTGAATGATTTAGATAAATTACATTCTGCAGAAATAATATAAATAAGTATTAAAACTAAGAAAAGGAAAAATTCATGTAATGGAAAGAGGTACACTGTTTCGGAACAATTGGCCACATTACATTTAAACTAAAATTCTGATGGCAAATAAATAATTGAATAAATTTTTATGACATACTTTATACCAGCCAAATCAATTCATTTCTTGAATGTGTATTTACAAATCTCAAATCAAAAATGTTGGAACACGTCTGAAAGAATTCACCTTGGTAAAAACATCATGGAATTAGACGGTAACTATGAAACAATGTTGAGTTATTTACAATCAAGGTTTGATTAAAAAAAAAAAAATGGTATACGGCAGATTTGTACCATTTCTACAGATGAAACCAGAGAGAGTTAAGTCGCTCGAGGTGCCAGGGTATTCGTACCTTCTCAGATGGCCTGGACGTCATCTTTGTTCCATTGACACATTGCAACGTTCTTCGAAGTCTTGCAGCACATAGATCTAAAAATTAAGTTTCTCAATAAAATGATACATAGAAAAATAGTTATTTTACAACTTCGAATAAATTTTTCAGTCTATGATTTGGGAAAATGCGATGTATGGGATTATGAATTTAGTTTAATCATTTAGATAAAAAATCCTATTTAAAAATAGTTGGAAAGCTGAAGTGGATTATGTTTTGACCGTTATGAATGTATAGACAGTGAACACATTGAAAAAAAAAAAAATCCAATGAAACTAATACGGCTATTAATCCATCTCCAGCGGTAGTAAATTTAAACCTAAAACAGACACTCAGAAGGTAGTATATTAAGAAAGAAAAACTACCAACTTTTCCAATAAACTTCGAATTCCTTTTTAGATTTTTGTGATAAGTTTATGCTAGAGTTCTTTCTGAATCAGTGCACACATTCTATGCGTTGACTTTTATTGGAGAAAGTTTGCATATTCGGTAGAACTTTACTTGTTTAACTTAGTAAAGCCTTAAGATGACGCGGCTATAATTAAAAATAGATAAGTAACAGATAATATAATTGGAGCTAATAAACCAAGAGTATTATCAGGGAAAGGATTAGCTGAATACTACAGAATGGCTAGGGAATACTGGACTTCAGCCGCTGGCCGCTTGCTGCCGGTGTTGGGCAGTGCACTGAACAAAGCTCCGGGTGCCATTAACCAACAACCTCAGATGTCGCGCCTTAAATGAAAAAAAGGAATAAAATAAAAACCTGGTGAGCAGAAGTAATCCAGAGCTGGCAGTTTGTGCTAGAGTAGTTCATTTTGAAGGGGATTTTTTTCTGTTCTAAACTTTTGACATACATAAATGACTGAATTTTACCAATTAGAGATACTTGAATTTTGGGAACTTGAACTAGAAACTTGTATCTAGTACAATTTAATAGACTTCCGAAATGACTTAATTGTTCTCTTAATACCTCAACTCTCTTTTGTACTGCAGTTGTTAAACTTCCTTTCTCAGGCCAAATATGAATGTTCAGATGCATAAAAATAATAAGATCTATAGAATGAAATGTTTTAAAGAGTAGCAGAAGATGAGACTTACAGCATCTTTGAGGAGTTGAATCACAGCTTCTCGAAGTATGGCTAGGTGACCATTAATTTTGTATCAAAAAACAGGACAACAAGCAAAAAAAAAACCTATAAAAAATATTAATACGTTTATTAACACGAGATCGGTTATTACAAAACAATGGCCGTATAATAGTATAGGTTAGTTTAGTTATTAGTTTTTATATGACGTTTAGCGATCGATGTTTACACTAGTCGACTAGTTTACTCTATCGGTAAAACAGGTTGTTTTACGCTAAAGGTTCGTCCAAAGTTAATGTACACAGAAATTTTTTTTCTAAACGATTATTTGCGAACTTAATTATTTATTATACATTTATACTATACTTTTACATTCTAAAATTTAATTTGGGTATAATTTAAATTTCATTGAAAAACAGTACAAATAAATAAAACACAGGACATTTATGCTTAAAAAAAAAAAAGGACAGCGTCTTAAAAAACAGTACTGTCCTGCCAAAAAGAGTACGAATGGTCACCGTAAGTATGGCTGACTTCTTCGTAATTGTTGCAATGTTAAAGATTTGTGTTTGAACTCAAGTCTGTCCTCAACGCCGAATGTAAATGTACATGTGCTTGTGTAAAAAGTAACGTACATCTCAATACTTATGTTTACGCAATGTGAAGCATTAAAACACAGAACCTGTCTAACTTTAACCTATTTGTTTGGTAACACATTAAACGCTACCGAAGGACGAGGGAATGCCGAAGGAACCAAAGGATTACAAGTAGTGGTAGGGGAACTTGCGTAGGGCATCTAGTGGCGAAGTCATTAAGTGTACTGTTACATATATGGCCATCTATTGACATAAAATAGAAATAAAATAAATTTTATAGGACAATTCTTCTCAGGCTTTACATTCTGCAGGCATCACAGCCGTCTCCGTAAACAACGCCTACTCCGAGAGCCCAGCACCCAATAAAAAAATTGCTTCATTTTTTAGGTGTATGCAATGAACTTCAAATTTTTGTATATTTTTTTTATTAAGAACTATCTAAATCAGAATATGTACAGGGCTCTGAGATTTTTGAAGCTGCACAACGTTGGATTTGGCAACTCTAAATTTTCTACTCAGGACATTCTCTACTCTCATAGTACACACTTTTTTTTTTACATCTACAAACATTAATTTCTATAATTTTTGAACGATAACATCATACTCAAAGCTCAGCCCACTAATATTGTTTTTTGTCTAATTTGGATTTGGCTTCTTTTGGAAATTGGACACATCATAGTACAATCGATAGTATAGGAGAGGCTGTAAATCTATTAAGGATCCCAGGAGTGTGAGTGCTTTTCTTAAGTAGAATAGTGAAATGTTAATATGAGTGCCCTTGAGTTTGTAGAGGTATACTAAGGTTAACCTGTTAACTGTAAGAACCAAAATAGTCCAGTTAACGAAAAGAGCCGTTGCGATGATCCTGACATATGTAGCTTTATATAACATTATAATACAACTTGATAAATTTAATATATCCAGATTAATATTCCAAATTTCGTTTAAAACCCATAAGGTGGTTGTAGCCATTTGATTCTCATTAATCATAAGATGTTGGCAACTATTTGCAAAAAGATTTCTGCCCTTTGCTCACAGATGTGCTCTCTTCCCAGGCACTGTAGCTTCGTCGTGCATTTTAATATACTTGGACGTATGCACGGCATGCAGAAAATGTTCTTTCATAGCTAAGTTATAGGCAGAAAGGCTATAAAAAAAAAATTGCTGCTATTAATGTAATTTATCACCCTCTTTAGTTCTGTACTCATTTTTCAAACGAGGAAACGACTAATATAGTTTATAACACAGATTATGTTTAACCAAAATATAAACTCATTTATTAGATTTTTTAAGTAGGTATAGGTTTTTTACGCTGACCTAAGACTGCACACTGATAATGAATATTCCAAAACTATTAAAACAGAATAATGAAACTAAACATTTAAAAAAAAAAAAAACCTTAACTGGCAGATTTGAAAAAAAAATCTTTTTCCCAGCTCATTTTCTAAAATCCCTAAACGACCAAGCATCCAGTCTAGTACTTCTTTCACAACAGTTCTAATAATGTCATGTTTGGTTTTTCGAAGTAAAAACATATTATTTCTTTAATGGGAAAATTCCTCGTCTTATAAATTCTAATTGTAAAGTTGTTTTTTTTTATAGATGTGTACATAGGGCCTCTCGTTGGGGATTTTTATGAATATAAAATGTTACATCCTTGAACAACAATAGCTTTAAAATTGTAGACGTGTGCAATATAGAGCCACTGTGTTTTATAAACATTTATTTGCATTGCTTTGCAATTAAGAAAGTCCAAGAAGAATGATAAATATTTCTAGTACAGTTGCGCAGTTTGAAACTATCTTTCTGAATGTTTAAACTGCGAAGTTAAAGATATACTGTAAAGCTGGAAAGAATAATCCTCTTGGTTAATCCCTTAAACGACAAGGTCTACTTATAATACTTCTTATAGTAAGTCAGCTTTAGTTCTATTCCCTTTTATCCCTTTAGATATTCTCTCTGTTTTCTTTCCCAGCAATAAAAGCCATTTAACGCTACGTAATTTCGAATTTGTAGAAGATAAAAATGTTTAGACTACATGCTAAAATAATGAAGAATTATATGGATGGATTATACTTTAGACGTCTTTCTTGTTATCTGATTCTCTTATTGCGTAGTTTTTTCTTTGTTTTGTTGATTTGAAGTCTGAATATTTTTTCCTATTTCTTTTTTTCAATTGATATATTAAATCCGGACTGAGGATCACTTCCTTATAAAAACTATGGAATAAAATTGATTATTCTTTCTTTTCAACGTATTTAAAGAAAAAGGAAAAACTTTTCACGAACTACGATTTTTCGCAGACAAGTTCTCTCTGCAATGTGCACTTCTCTTATCTCTGAAAATTGCATAATTCCTTAAATAGGCTAAAAAAAAATATTTTGTAAACCATCTCGATAAGTTCTACTGATGCTAAAAATTGTTTCGGCCTATAAAGAAGGAGCAGACTGATAGTAAAGAACATTTAAAACAAGATGAGTTCGAATGATTAGACTACTTCTAAAAGACTGGGAGCCGAAGCAGTAATTACAAAATAGAAAAGGAATAGAAATCACAGGTAAAATTTTTTTAGCGTACCGGTTCTTGAATTATTTAAATCCCTTCATTCAATGAAGTCAAGAAGTATAAAACATCAAGTTGTTTTATATTGACGCTAAAATATCTGAACCCTGTTTTGTTTGAAAGATAATAATCTCTCTCTCTTTAATGCTAAAACCGCAACGACGGAAGATCATCCATCTATCTTATAAAAAAAAAAAAAAAACCAGCTTACTTTAGCAAGTGTTCGGGTGGATTACTACTTTAGCTAAAAGGATCATACTTCCTTCAGCAAGTTCAATGTAAAAGAATTATAAAAATTAATGGAGTTGTCCGCTATCTTTCATAATTCAACATAGCATCAAGTTCAATTCTGCCGTGAATAAAATGTACAATGCGTTTCTGGAATGCAAAAAAAAAGAAACCTTTCTGTCTGCTCCATGAATTATTGTTCATCAAGAGGAAACTATACAAAAATAATGCCTGCATTAAGAAAAATAATCTTGTTTGCGTCGCACATTTCTACACATCTTTTGTTTCTTTAAAATAAAATTACAATTCACGTTTTTAGGATAAATGATATGTTCGTTGTTATAATTTCTATATTAGGGACTTAGGTCCTGTTTTCGTAGGATACATAAAGAGCAAACAGGTTCAACAATGTTAATTCAGTGCTGGCGGTCAGTAATACAGTTAGAGGGTACAGTTAGTGCTGAATACAATGTCTACATATGGGATTTGTAATACGAGTCTACAAACAGTTCGCCCACAGCCCCGTACATCATGCTAGTCCACTGCATAATAAACACCTACAAATTCGTTATTTATACAATTGCAAACAATTCTTAGTTTTCACACGTTTCATATCATTCTAATACCGAAATTCAAATTTATGAGTGGCTTCGAGTAAAACTGCAAGTTTGGTGATACAGCCATTCTGCAATAAATTATTCGTTGACCTTTGTTGAATTTTTAATTATAAATGGTAATGACATTCGCGTTCGGTGAACTATTTATAAACTACTAATAGAACTCTCAGTAGTGAGATAGTCTCGATCTGATTATCTTTGCCACCATCTTTTTAATGTACTATAGAATCACCGAAAACTATACTAACTAGTATAGCAGTGGACTAGTATGAGTGTACGGGAAAGAATAATGCGGAAGTATTCTTTTAAGCGCATTATTATTATTGTGTAACTTTATTCATTGCGGATTTGTTCTAATATATTTTAAACGCGTGAGTTGTAATCATTTGCTGCTGAGCATAAGTAGAAGTGCTTCTATGTATAATAATAAATTTATGTTTGTCCTCAACGTGATTAGTAGAAGTCATTTTCCAGTTAAGAATTCAAAACAATTTTCTGTAATTTTATTATAAATTTGAGATCGATAAAACATGACTGAAGGAGTTAAGGAAGGATAGGAGCACTAAGGAGCTCAGAACAGAGATAAGGTAAAGGCGCTTTTTAAAAGGATGATTTTTTTTTTTAAATCAATTATCTGATTATTATGGCTTGATTGTCTTAATCAGAAATCCTCGAGTTCAACAGAGAAGTTAAACGGAGGTTAAAAAAAAATAAAGAAAGTTGAGTGATAATTAATGAATTTAAAAAATTGCATTACATCTCAAATTTGATGAAAATGAAGAACATACCAAAAGAGAGATGAATTATAAGTGAAATATCTTAATCTTACTGTTCAAATTTATTATTCACCTGTGAGCTCAAAAGAAATCAAGTTTGGGATTAGAGTTTTTGGAAGAGAAGATAAATTTTTGCCGTAACTTGCATAACTGGAAGAATTTCAGAAGTCCTAAAGATCTGATGGTAGATCACTTTGTTACGCTCCAAACTCCTATAGGACAGCTGAATGACAAAGATCCGGATCTATTGCCCATTAATCTATTGTCTATTGGCTATTGTCCTAAGTTCTCTCTTGACCATATATTACGGGATTGGCTTTTAAAGTTAGTTAAGCTTTGGAAGCCATAATTGCAAGGTGGGCGGCGGGCACAGAAATTAATCATGTAGATTTTGTTGATTAATATATCCTAATTTGTTTCATTATCAAAATAAAGTTTTGTATTACCTTCATGCTAATTTACAACAAAGCATAAAGTAAATTGGGGCGGATGTTGGTGTAGCGGTTTTGAAGCTGGATTTGTAAGTGAAAGATGCCCAGTTTGAATCCCGCGTGTAGCTATATTTCATTTGTTTCAAAAAATGCTAATGGTCAAGATGTGTACCGACCCTGCCCACGGACGTTAAGCACCACCTGAAAAAATGGACGATTTCTTCGCTTTTTTTTTTTTAACTTTTACTAAACAAACAAACTCTTAACTCTAGAATTTTCACTAACCTCAAAAATTTACCGCTACCATTTTCATTTGCCGTTCTTAAATAGTGCCTTTATTCTTCGGTCTTCAGTCATCTTTATTCAGTGACCTTAACATGAGAGCTAGAGCAACCACTAGGCTAATTCCTCCTGATAGATAACATAAATAGTAATGATATTGTTGAGTTTGATTACCATTGAAATAAGACTTTATAATTTATAATCCCTTGACAAAGAGGTAAATAATAATCTTAAAATAGGGAAGGGATTAGCTTTGTGCAATTACCTTTGTAATTGGTAAATTAAAATGAGAAACATTGAGACCAACTCGTTTGTCCAACCCTTTCAACCTTTAGTAACGTCTGTCAGAGTTGGCTTGGTGCTGATTTGTTTAACAATTTGTTCGTTACGTAATGATTGAATTGCTAATGTTTGAATTCACCTTTATACAGATTTAATAAATAAGACAAATTATTTAATACAATAAAAAGGCAAGCAAAAATAATCTATAAAGAAAAGTAGAAATGTAACAAAAAGTTATTAGTGAATTGAGGACGAATCGACTTCAATCTCCCCTGACCTGTAACCCCACTGTCATGGGAAAGATTTGCCCTCTAACTTATTTTATAAGAAGCTTCAGATCTTGCCTGCTTTTTTATTTGTGATATTTCTGTAACTAAATTTATCCCTTTTATTTTTATCGTATAGAGTTTCTTGAAAATTCTGAACATCCTTTAAATAAATTGGACATTGTTAGATTGTAGCTAAAAACAATGTTTTTAGATTTATTTATTATTGAAATTAAAAATCGCTAATCACGTAATCAACAGTTAATTAAAAACTATTATTATAATTATTATTATTTTTTTTTTTTAGCGCATCAACAGCTGAGGTTATTAGCGCTCGGAGCTTTTTTCCGTGCTCTGCCGGCCTCCGGACAGTGTTCTCTCGTTACAGACAACACTGTCCATCACCGGACAGTGAGCTGTAAGAAGCTCCTAGGAAGAGAAAATCTAAGGGTCAGCAGCTGGATTCGAACCCGGGACCTCCGCGTGGGAATCGAGTACGCTAACCACATAGCTAATCCCTCCCCTATGTATTATTGTTATTGTTATTATTATTATTATTATTATATTTTGCTCTAATATATTATAGTCTGTTTATTCTACCTTGGTTTTAATTTGCTCAAATAATTTTTTATTCTCCAAAGTATAATTTGCTTTTTAAGGTCAAATAGAGTTCAGATGTTTGTAAAGCCAAGTTACAACAAAAATTGTGGTGTTTATATAAATTTAGAGAATAATATTAAATTATGAGCTACACGGATTTTTTTTTTTTTAAATTTGAAATTTGCATCTATAAACCTGGCGAAACAAGCAAATGAGATAATAAAGTTTAACATAACGGCGTATAGTAAAAGTACTCATAGGCGGTGATGGCACTACAACACAACACTGGATGGAATAGAGTTATATTCCAATTTTGGTAGATTAATGGATTAGATTGGGCTTCTGTTGACGAATAAAAAAGTGGAAAAGCGAAAGGGCGAGTTCTCCTTGAATACAAGGTATGTATTGAATTTATTATTTATTAATTTTATTTATTAATATTTTAATAATTAGTGGATATCAATTTTTGACAGAATTCATTTCGCTTTATTCCCAATTTGAAGTTGGTTATTTAACTAGAGTCAAAGTTCAAAAAAAAAAAGAAGAAGATCAGCACCGCTGTAATTCTAAGAGATGTGATCAGGTCAACTGATTAGCCTCTCTCCAATCAATGAAATCTGTGGTTCAATGCATATCATTTACCACATGCAGAACTAAATTTCTAAGCACCGCAAAAACTGTTCTCAAAATAACAGTACAATACAGGCGACTACTCGTGAGATCTGTTGATTTCCGTAAAAAATAAAAAAGATGATGGTTTTGTAGACTTTTTTTTAATGAAGTATCTTCTAATTCGTTTGCTTGTTGCTTTTTTTACGTTTTCACAATTACATTCGTAAGAGCAGAGTAATCTAAGAAGAAGTAGTCTTTAATTTATTAGAGAGAATTTAATTTAGAGCGTCAATTGAGAACAATAAATTTTTTGCAGTGGTGTTTGGTTTCCAGTTGTTTTTATCTAGTAACTGTCCAAAGTAACGGGTACTTGTGACTTGTGGCGATAGATGTAGAGGATTTAACTGCTTACAGCAAATGTCTTGCACTTACTTTCGTTTGCAACAGATTTAGGTACGTCTCCAATGAACAATAAGATCAGTTGGTAAAGGACAGCTGTATCATCCGCAAAGTTTTAGAGTAGAGAAATGGGATGTATTGATGATCAGAATGGAATGGAGCCTTGCCTGGTCAAATCCGAGGAATTCACAGAAGAGGCTATTACCATGATTCAATAAATTGAAAAGTAGGATGGAAGGGCAAGATAATATTTGCCAGGAATTATCCTTTTAGGCAGACCCGATTTTGATCTAGAGTTTCAATGGTTCTCAACCTTTTTTCACCTCGTACTCCTAAAGAAATTTTACTCGAACCTCACACCCGCTGAAATTGATATTTTTTCTCAAGGATAAATATACAGGGTGTATGCGGAGGAGTGGTCGAAACTTGGGGAGGTGATTTAGCAGCTAAAAGGCAACAAAAAATATTCTCTTCATTTTGGCCCGATTCTCAATAGTGACCAAGATATTTGCATTTTTAACTTTTCCGTCGATATTCGCGTTTTTCACCATAAAAACGGCCGTAACTTGTTTATCCTTTATCCTACAACAAATCTGCTTATTCCAAACGAAATAGCATTTAATTTCCTATTTTGCTCAATACAGAGCTTCAAAACGTTTCTTATAACAATGAAAGTTTTACTTTAATGTCTAGAAAATTCGTTCACGATGATTTTGGTTAAAAACTGTATTTTTTCAATGATTAATGAATCAAGGAGTCACATAATTTCAGAAAAAGTTGCACATTTATTGAGCTTCAAGACCATATGGATTTTTTTTGGTTTTTAATAAACCCTACCCCGAACAGTGGGGTGTAAATGCAGAAAACTGGAATTTTGCGTAACCGACTTTTCACTACTAATTAACTCAAATGTCAATTTTTGGAGAAGGAATAAAAAGAAAAGTAACCATTTTAGTTTTTAACAATTATTATTTAATACAACGGAAGTAAAAAATAATGTAGAATAAAAAAACCGTTCGATAAACATGCGTGCTTCGGCGGTTGAAATCAAAGGCATTGCACAGCGGACCTAACCACATTTTCAATAGTGTTTAAATAAGTTTGATAGTAAGCGAATACAACAGGCCGAGATGTAGAAAGACAAGATTAATGTGGATCCAAATTTTAGGAATATACCATATGTGTAAAAAACTGAAGTACTGTTGTGGGGTAACCACAAAACTGGTTTTAAGTAAAAAAAAAAGTTTTCAACTATTTTTCCAGTTAGGTATGTTTTTCTTTTTTTGTTTTGTTTAAAACACGAATATTCTAGTAGATTTATGGTTTAAAAACATCATAGGTTAGATCTAATCTTGTTAAAAAGAGAACTTAGGAACTCCTTATGAACATTTGCAAACTTTAAAACACCTTCTACGAAAGAGCACAGAATAAGCTATTTAGACCTAAATTATCGGTTTCTTTTATCATCCGCGATAGAAAATTGAACTTGATGTGCTATAGATATTGTACATTCATATTTAAGATAAGCTGATTTTGTTTAAATTGTATTTGATAGTCCTTAATGGAGGTAGGCACATCGTGAAGATTAAATTTATAACTGGATTCATTTCGTTGAAGCAATAGAAAGATAATCTTTATGTTAGATCTATTGGTTCGTGTAGTTATGGAGCGGCCATTGTTCCCAGTCACAATATGCTCCTTGGAAGAAGTTTCTCCTTCCCTGTCAGCGCACAACTGCTCCACTCTGATCGCTATTGTGTAAGGCTTACAGTAGATGGAAACTGTATCTTAACATATAATGATTGTCAGTTTCTTCATATTGACATTGAAATCCTGTTTCGTAAATAAACACAGCCAGTTGGATATTATGTTCATTAAACAAATGTCATTTAATATTTTGCTTAGTACCTTGAAATATTTTCATTAAATACCTTCTAAGAAATTTATAAATGACAATGAAATATTTTTTAAATTCTCTGTGAACCGGCAGTTCGATATAAGACTAAATTGTGCACAGGCACCATCATTTTCGAAGTTAGTTGGTCGAAAACTAATAAATGTAGTACAAAACTAATGTGGGTTTAGAACTAATGTAGTTCTGAAAGTAAAATTCATCTAGAATGTTTTTGTCTGTAATTTGTTTTGAGGAATTGCTACTTATGATAATTTGGAAAATTGGATAACCTCCTAATATAAATCCAGTGTACATATATCATTGCTATCATAAAGAATCAGTAACAAAAATCACAGTTTCTTTTACTGCATTAGTTTCAATTTTTTTTTTTGCGTTTATTTTTGCTACAATCAGCGAGCGCGTTGGCGCTTTAAGTAACAGTGATAACAGTAACATTAAATAACTGAAGTATACGAGTGGAGAATTTACCCAGTGGTAACACTCCAAAACATTAGACTGTAAGTCACTCTCTTCACTAGAGAGAAGATCACGAGGCCACTGTCTCTTAAGGCGTCTTGTCGGGTTGTCAAGAAGAGTTCTTGAAGAAAGATATTAAGCTAGAGGATTGATATGAGATTGCAGGTTGAAGTGGAATTTTCTGTATCTGGTTTTAGCAACTTGTGTGACAAAAGGAATGTTAAGGTCAGTGTGTATAGTCAGGTTGGAGACATAAAATGGAGCGTGTACAATAGTTCGAAGTATTTTAGATTGTAGCGATTGAATCCTTTGGAGATTGGAGCATTGGGTTGAACCCCACAGCTCTAATCCATACGCCCAGATGGATTTCAAAATAGAAGTATAAATTAGTCTTTTGTTGTCCAGAGAGAGATTAGTTCTATCATTTAAGAGTCTTTTAAGTAGTCGATAGCGTCTGTTTAGTTCTGTTCTTTTTAGTCTAGTGTGGGGGTTCCAAGAAAGTCTTCGGTCTAAGTAAAGCCCAATGTAGCGGGCAACGTTTACCACTGGTAGAAGTGTTAGGTTATAGAAGACTGGAGGAGGAGTAATGCTACGAAGAGTGAAGGTGATATTTTAAGACTTGGTTTCATTAAGCTTAATCTCTTGAACCACTGTTCTAATGAGTTTCGATTAAAATTGATAATTATTAGAAGTATTGGACGTACCAACTTAAACTGTTACCGGGTTAAGAATTTTAAACAAGTGCGAAAGGAAATTAGTGAATTCGTTTTTGCTGAATTAACAGTAAACTAAAGAAGACTCTAAAGTTCGGTTTACCGTTTTTTTTTGCTCGGAATCTATTTCCAACAATGTTCAGAAGAGTCCCCTACTGGGCGACAAAACCGCACGTTAAACTAAGTAAGTCTTTGGAGGAATGCTTCAAATTGTTTTATTTACTAAATTTAAAACTCCAAAAATTTCCAGGAAAATTTTTAAAAGCACATTTTCCTAATGGTAAGTGAAAAAAAAAGTTTTAAGAAAAATTGGAAATATTTTTAAGAAAATCGAAATAAATTTGAGAGAGGAAATGGGAAAAGCGTTCTAGTTGACTTTTTTTATTTTGACTCACTTTTTTACCTGCCTGTAGCGACGAATGCGATAGTAAGTTTACTTGCTGCGATTTTCAGTTTTTCGAAAGTAAAAGCGTAGATTATAGAAAGTTCGTCTTTTTTTTCATTCAGAAGTGATCAAGATACGTTATTCCATGAAAAATCAATTTTAAAGATCGAAATACTTCAATTTCAAGACAAATTAAAGCACAAATAAAATGATTTAAATTTAAAAAAATTAATCAAATGTCCATCAGTAATTAACCATTTTCATTTATTTTCGGAATTTTCTGAGCTTATCAGAGCCAAGCATTTTTATAAAATCGCGTCAATCTTTATCTATTTTAATATTTACAATTCTAAAACCTGTTTATAAATATAGAATTCCTCTTAAAAGGTAAGGAAAATATAATTAAAGTTTCCATAAATGTAATTGCTTACAACACCGAATAGAAAAAAAAAGTGAGACTAGCATTTCGAAACTGAATTATTATTTTTTACCTTAAGAGTTTATCTCTCATTGTGGATTACAATTTTATGCGTGTATTTTATGCACACAATTCGTTTTCTTTTAATCTTAAATGGTACCTTAAGGCCAAACTAAGTAGTGACTTGTGAACTATAAATTCCATATTTACACTTTGTTTTCTATTAACAATAATGGTATTTTGTCACTCTTACAGCCTCTTTAATTCTCAACATACCATTTTATTCTGTTTACTTGCACTACTGTTAGTATTATGTAAATTGCATAAAGATAGAGATGAACATTTTGTAATCACTTGTCCTGGATCCATCTTTCAATCACAATACTGCATTTCAATTAAATAACTTTCTAGAACAATCGACATAAATATTAGTGAGAATTTATGAACAATTCTTTTAATTCATTTTTTCATTAATATTGTTTAGGTTTAGGTTTACCCACTTTGGAAGGACGTTAAATGCTTTTGTAATAATTATATTTCCTTTCATAATGTTTGTGACCTTAAAATGTAACCTCAATCAAAGCAGTCTCTATATCAGTAAAATTTCAAACAATAAAATATCAAGAATGTAAGACTTCATTAAGAAATGTGGTTAGCGAGCGATGTGGAGGCCAAGAACTGTTAAATACGCTTGTTGCGCTGGTAAAAGAAAAAAATGGCAACTTTCTGCAATTATTGGGTTTTGAATGACGGTGGATACATGAGTATGAGTTAAAAGTGTAAGAATTAGTTGCTTAAATAAGAGTAAGGATTTCAAGTAAGAGTAATGAAAAAACATAATAAAAAACAAAGTATTGTGAGATAAAAATAGAGTAATCAATATTATTCTTTCAGATGGGCATAAAGAGAGGGTATATTTACATTTCTTGTAATGACAGACAGCATCCTATTTATTTTTATCATATTCCAATAACTCTCGAAACTCCGAACCAATTTAAATGGTTCATTGCGCTTCTGATTCTAAGCTTTGTTCGACGACCGTATTGAGTTGGAGTAGTTATCGTTTTTCTACGTTTATTTGCTTCATCATCCCCGAAAATTGGGCTGTCAATTTTATTTACTAAACCTCTTTATTTAAAAGAATATTGGCAGAACTTTTGTTAAGATAATGTCCTTTTGTAAAAGCGATATTTTTTTTACATTTTGTTAGCTGCTTACACTTGGCGGAATAAATCAAAGCTTTTCTATAAATTATGGACATGTTGGTCACACTACTCAGTAACCTTTCTGAGCAAAAATTTCTTTCAAGTGTTCTGAAGGAGGGTGACGAGAGGTTCTGTACGTTTCAGTAAGAATCATACTCAAGGCAAAATTCTGGGTTTGAAGAAAAACAGTTTATTAGAAGTTTTTTTTTCACTGATTAATTTTTTTAACAAGCCGAGAAGTTTCTTTAAAGTCTGTTCTACCCTCTAATAATATATGAAAGGCTTTCACAATTAAATAAAATGTTTACAAGAAAAACAAGAAAGTATTTTCAGAGTGATTCTGAAGAAATCGTTATGTCACGCTTTTCTGTTTAGAGATTTACTTTAATGTGTCCACATTATTATTGCATTCAGCTAACATATTGGTATTTCAAAGTTAGGGTTTGTAGCAATATGAAGAATTTACTTCTTACAATGAATGATTCGGTAGTTAGTTACAAACTCTGCTTTAAAAAACCGCACGTTATTTAAATGGTATTTCGGTAATCCACTTTTAGTTAAGTGGAAAATTGTATTATTAAACCAAGATATTTATCAAAAAGTGGACAAGTTTAATATCAAGTGGGACAAATTATAAGTAGTTTTCAAATGCCTGTAAACACCCTCTGTGTTTTGATCAGTGTCATTGCTGAGAATGCCTTCTCACACAGGTAAGTAGTGCTGAAAGGAAGCAGTATTCCGTCTGCCTTACTACCTATCAATGTGTATTCTTTTTCAACTTTAATCTAGAACTCTACTAAATTCATTTCCAGAAAGTTCAATCGCAGTGTACTGTCAGCTGCAAAGTCTATAAGTTGTTCCTTTTACATTAATTGTAAGCCAGACATATCAACTTGGATATGAAATGGGTTTCTGTTCCAATCTTTGTCAAAATGAATTAGACTTGGATAGTAGTGTTTGCAACTTCTCATCCAACTGTGATAAGGTGATAACTGTTCAATGTCATGTAATACAACTGCACCAGGATCAACCTCAACAGCACGACGAAACATAGCTACTGAATTAGTTGCTTCTATTTCATGTTTGTCAGTAACAAAGAGTATACGACGGTCGTTTGAAAAGTCCGTGCAAAGTCAGAGAGATAGAACTACTGGCGCGTATCGAGGTTATGTTTAGTTAGTAGCATCTCTTGGAAGAACACACACCAAGTTTCAGCCAGATCGGTCTATTTCTTTGTGTTTGGCATTCGTTTGAATCGAGGAAGTCGAGTGATTTTCTCACGCTTGACCAAAAACGAAATCGTGTGAAGTGTTGCAAGGACGGTTTGCAGCTGTTCCAGAAGAATCCGCATGACTTTAAGCGTCGTTTCGTCACTGTTGATGAAACATGGATACATCACTACACTCCTGAGACCAAAGAACAATCTAAACAATGGGTTACCAAGGGGGAATCTGCGCCAAAAAAGGCGAAGACCGTTCCTTCGGCCGGAAAGATTATGGCGACTGTCTTTTGGGATTCGCAAGGAATAATCCTCATCGACTATCTGGAAAAGGGTAAAACTATTACAGGTGCATATTATTCATCGTTATTGGACCGTTTGAAAACCGAGCTGCAAGAAAAACGCCCACGATTGGCCCACAAAAAAGTCCTTTTCCATCACGACAACGCACCAGCTCACACCTCAGCAGTTGTGGTCGCAAAATTAATGGAAATAGGGTTCCAACTCGTTTCACATCCCCCCTATTCTCCAGACTTGGCTCCCTCGGACTACTATTTGTTCCCCAATATGAAGAAATGGCTGGCGGGAAAAAGATTTTATTCAAACGAGGAGGTGATTGCAGAAACGAATGGCTATTTTTCAGACTTGGACAAATCCTATTATTCGGAAGGGATCAACAAACTAGAGCAGCGTTGGACGAAGTGTATAAGCCTAAAAGGAGACTATGTTGAAAAATAAAAAAGGTTTACCCCAAAAAATTAAGTAGTTTTTATTTTTGCACGGACTTTTCAAACGACCCTCGTATGTTTGATTTGTTGCCCTGCATACTCGAATTCAGTGCATACATACTCGCATCAGTTTATGTTTTATTTAATTATAGGAACATGAGGTAATACTACCTGTATTACTACCTTAATAAAATAATTAATTTTAATGCAACGCCATTATAATTTTATATTTTTTTATTATTTTTTGCCACGATACACTTCTACCGTAGCCGTGTCACAGTTATGTGCCGCGGAGCATAGGTTGGGAACACACTCCCATTACATGCTCCCTATGGGAGCATAGGTTGGGAGCACTGTTCTAAGCTATTGTTCTCGCCGAATTAAAGGATTGTGAAATGGAACTCAAAGTTATGATTTTTTTGTATATATATAATCTGAGGGTCCAAGGAGAAACCAAGATTCAAAACACTAGTTTTTTTATTTATTTAATTTTTTTATAGGACTTTCCTCAAGGCTGAGGTTTTCCTCAATAGAAATTTTCTCTAAGATATTCCTTCCAACTCTCTCTCTGTCCCTTGCATCCTCCTCTCGCATCCTCTTTATTGTTTATCTGTGACGTATTTATTTAAATCAGGTTCATAATTTGTTACGCACAAAATTAAAAGCTGAAGGAGAAAAGGAAAAGGATGTTCAGCAATGGCCAGAGAATGACTTCATTTTAAAAACTTTTTAATTGGGCTTTTTTGAATCATGATTGTCAACTTGACGATGATGGGCATTGAATGCGGAGTGTAGAGTGACAATACAGATTTATACAAATATTTTCTTCTGCACTTCTATAATCATTTTACTTATTTCTTTTACTTATTTTTATCTCTGAGTTTGATCTTCCAAGATTATGAAGTTCGGCGAGGCAATTAAACAGAATCCTACAGCCATTACCTTAATACTAATAAATCATATATTCCTTCGAAACGTGCCAAACAATTTCCAATCACTTTCAATCGACATTTCTTAACATCATAATAAAATTAGTGGAAAAATGTTACGCTAATGAATAGAAAAGAACAAAATTTAAATGTAAATGTAATTTACTAATTATCGTAGCACACGATTTCCCATTAGACGACGGTATTTACGTATAAGTGAAAGGTCATTGTTTAGCCTTGTACATCCACCACAATCTGTCGATATCTGGGCCCCCGAGCCAATGTTTTTGCATTTTTATTTTTCCAATTAAATGAATCAAATTATTTTTACAGTTAAAGGATGAGTGCTTTACTAAATATGGTTGAAATATATTGTTTTTAACTTTCAATTGGAATTTTATTGTTGTTTCTTTAATATTTAGAGATTTCTAACAAGAAGAAGCTCTGTTCAGAAGAATTTTAATTGGTGTTCACTGTTGAGTAAAAGAATAGTTAAAGAAGACAAAGGATTATTTATACAGAGCTGCCTTTTCATTGAATAGTGTTGCTCTTTAATGTGTTTGGAGTTATGCAACATATATGGCTTTAATTGGGTAAGACATTTTATTTCAAAGCTAGCACCTATTTCTTTGGCATTGCAACTTGACAAAAAGCAATTCGTTTGGCATATAAATATACTTTTCAGTTACTGCAATTAACCACTTGATTGGACTAAGCATTAGTGAATGGTTATTTACTTTCCAGCGGGCGCGAGTATCTCACAGATACAGACTAAGACTAAAATAATCGCAGTTTAGTGACGGAGCGGCGGAGGGTGCTGTCCTTTTAAGCAATGCTACACCCTCATGACTAGTTTCCTTCAGTGCTAATCTCATCTTGTTTGGGGTAGTACATTTCTTTGCAATTGTCGATCCGTGCCTGACATTTTTAAGTAAGTTTCCAGATTTACCAATTTTTTTTTTTTTTCTTCTAGATGTCCATCAAATTGAACTATTTTCAACATTGTTTATAAGAATTCTTATAACTTAGTTTTCAACTGACAGAAAAAGACATTGTATATCTCAGATACTAGGAGGAAATATCTGCGAAAGCTTTCAGACAGTCTAGTGGCTGAACATGCTGATTGTAATTATTACACTTATTGGCTTAGAAAAAATAAAAAGTACTCTCAGTTTGTTAGTATTCAGTAACAACGTAAAACCATACAATTGTGGATCACGGAATATAAACATTTTTTACGGGTTCTAAGGACTTCTTTCTAGGTTTGAGGGAATGAATAAGTAATAAGAAGTAAAATAATAAGTAAGGATAAACAAAGTAAGGAGAGGGAAGAGTTTATAATTTCTGCTGAAATCGTTATGTTTATTAGGTTCTGATTTCAAATTAATGTTACGTTTACCGATTTTTTTTTTTTTTAAATTTAAGGAGCGACCATATCGGATCCTTTTCGGCGCACTTCAGCCTTCCAGAAATGTTCTCCATCTGATAGTACCCTGGCCACTGACAAATAAACAGGAAATGGTTTTTTATGGGCTTAGTGAAGGATAGTTGTAGCCGCTGACGGTTCGAGGAAACCTCCAAACATATAATTTTGAATTGTAACCAGCTTGATTGAAGACCTTGGTCATGTTTGTGGGAAAGGCTGGATTTTATATTGATTTTAGAGAGTGATTCCTTCCAGCTGTTATTGGAAAATGAGACAGTATAACGTTGATGTCAGAGAATTTGCAGAAGCGTCATTGAGGCGCCGTATGACATGGAGGGGTGTGTAAATAGTTGAGTGATTATACTGAATAGAAGATATTTATAGATTGATTGAGGTGTTAATGGGAGAAACACCTTTGCTTTATTTCTAGTTATAGAATTGCTTTTAGTGTAGTAACGTTAATTAGGTTTTTTGTTAGATAGGAGAATCGTTATCTGGAATGAATGTAATTTATTGTTTGATTGTGGAACTAATGAAGTTAAACTTCGTAGGTTTTAGTTCATTTCAGTATAGTTTTTAGAAAGTAATGATCGACCCAGGTAAATCCAGTCATAGGTGGAAGTAGGTTAAGCTGGCCATTTACTAGTCGGTATGGAACGGGCAGGAATGATTCTTGGATCTCCCTGACTAGTCCATGCAGATCTATAATGGTTCTGCCGCTCTAGTTAAGCAGCATTCTTACGGGCAGGTAGGAACGTAAGCTCAGAGATTTCTCCCTTAGTGTGAAACCTTCGCATTTAGCGTCGATTACACTACCACTAATGGTACAACTAGCTAATCCTTCCCCAGATAATAAATTTTATATATTGTGCGGGCAGCTATTAGCAAAGTTATCATACTGACCGTTAAAGAAAGTCCAGTTTCCTACCGCATTAAATTTAACCATCACCGGCTCTGGAGGCGGCACTTGAATTACCCGGACTTGAAATCATTTCTACCTTCTGTTTTAACAAAAGCATATTTAACCATATCGTTTTGTTTCTTCCTGAGTTTATATAATTATAAACCGCTGCCACCATGTTTATTTATATTGTACAACAATATACATTTGTTTACCGTCTATTTATAGTTCATATCTCCTTAACGCCAAAAGGTACACAAATCAGCGAGTACCTAATATTTCATTCAAGCTTAGTTGATATAATTTAAGTAATTTTGCTGCATTAACTTTTCCTTCACATTTTTTAGAATTTATTAGATGTTACAGACCCTTATGCTGGCCAGTTCGTTCATAATATTATTTGGTTATAATTATGATAAAATGTATAGTATATCTTCGTTTTTAAACAGGTACTTTATTTTAACTCTATTCCAAATTATTCTTCTGATTTATCTTTAATATGCCCTTTATTCTGAAGTTGTCACATCTTATACATGCATGTTAAAGTAGAAAAAGACAAAGTTAGAGTCGGCTACTGTTTAAATTTGAATCACGGAGGATTTAAAACAATATTTCAGACTTGAATTCGTCTTACCGAAATATTCGTGAGCACAAATAACACACAGTTAATAACAAGTAGATTATTCAACAACAATTATTCATTTCTCAATTGTAATTTAATTTTACTTACAGTAAAATACTGGAATAATTAGCTGTCCTAAAAGTATGCAATACTTATTTATTTTATATTACATAACATATATATAACATTGTGAGAAGAACAGCTACATTGAGAGTGTGATTGAAGAAAACTATATTATTTGCGATAAAGCCAGATAATTATTACCTATTATTATAAACGTTTGACTACTACATAAAGTAACAATTACTTTAATCGAAGAATAAACTTAAACAGACGATTTTTATTAAAAATAAAATAATCGAAATCATTGATGTATGTTGGTGTAAGCATTTTTTTAAAAAAGTTTTTAAATTTTGCAGCCTCGTAATTTTTTTTATTTTTTATAACGTTTTCTTTTTAACCTGTAATTAATAGTTTGATTATTATAGATTAATAGATATTATAGTCAATCTACAGTGCTACTTGAACAAATTTTTTGTAGATGAAAATGGCCAGCATAAGGGTCTGTGACATCTAATAAATTCTAAAAAATGTGAAGGAAAAGTTAATGCAGCAAAATTACTTAAATTATATCAACTAAGCTTGAATGAAATGTTGGGTACTTGCTGATTTGTGTACCTTTTGGCGTTTAATCAACCCTTATACTTAACTTTTTAAACTGTAAGTTTTTGTTAAGGAGATTTTTGTACCTTTTGGATAGATTTTCATTTTTGTCTATTTTGCTAAGTTACATATCTGCTTTACTGTTTTTTTTAAATTTGGAATAAGCAATTCTATCATTATAACCTGATAAGGTGTTAAGTAGGAACCGTAACTACCACTGGAGAGATCTTTTTAAAGAATGATTATAGTTGCGGTCCCCAAACCATCCTCAATAACAATTTTTTTGAGAAAGCCTTTTTATATAAAATAGGAAGGTATTTGTACGTTAAAAGCAAATTTAAACTGTGATTTCAGACCTTCCTTTTAAGAGGAGTAAGAAAAATAAACGGGCGATTACAGTACTTCTCCCTAAAAGGCAAAGAGGCAAAGATTTTGAATCGAACGACAATTCATTAATGTAAATAGGTTCACCCATTGATAATTTTAACGATTTCAGTACTTCCTCTTAGTAGGTGTAAGAGCATGATGGCACTTCACAGCCATGTAGAGGAGCTTTAATCACTTCTTCGTGCTAAATTTTATCAAAATCGGACAAAGCGTTATAGAAATATTGGTAATAATAGTTTTAGAAACGGCCTTACTTGGGTGGGGCAAACTCCCCTCCATATGAGGCGTAGCGACGAGACTTTTAAAGTGCAAATCTGTACAAAATTTCGATTCGAATGACACTTCATTCATGAAAATCAGTTCACTTGTCGATAATTTGAAACGATTGCTATACTTCCCCTTAACTAGTGTAAGAGCAGATCGCCGCTTTAATGTTACGTAGGGGAGCCCTAACTCTATCATCCTACCAAATTTTATCAAAATCGGGCTAAGATTTACAGAGTAATTATAATTAGTAATAATAATTTTGAAGGGGGCCTTACATAAAGGGGGCTAACTCCTCTCTAATTCGGTGTACAGCGTCGAGACCCCCAAAAGGCACATCTACATAAAATTCCGAATCGAATGTCACCTCATTCATGAAAATCGGTTCTCGCGTTTGGGCGCTACGTAGTTTACAAAAAAGGTAACAACAAGAAGAAGAAGAAGAAGAAGAAGAAGAAGAAGAAGAATTTCTGAAAATGCCGTTTTTGCTCATTTTCGGCAACTTTTTTCTCGAAATCTATTTGGTCTGGGGGGTTGCAAAAAAATTACAGTTATAAAGGAGGGTTTGCCCTATATTTTAAAGAAAATTTGGGAATTTTATCTTTTATAGAAAAAGAGAAAAAAATTGTCAAAGTTGGGTGTTTTTTAACGTTACGCTTTTTCGTGCACTTTTTGACGATCAATCCTTATACAACTGTCCTACCGGACAGTTTTAATCAGTGAAGCCTGAGTTAAACTTGTAAATAATTAGACAAAATATTATGTCATGTTCATTTTATACGCAAACTTACCACTTTTGTTTACTTTTTTTTTTTTAAATACAAATAATGTTTCTATAAAAGAAGTATTTAAAGCAAGTACATAGTCTTGAAGAGGGTCGATATTACGTACAGTCACTAACAAAGAAAGGTAAGAACTAGTTTGTATTCCTTGGTAATATCATTTCAGAATAACACAGATAATTTAATTAAACATTTGGTAAACATTCTTTTCAAAAAAAACAGAGATATTGGTAGAAAGAGTACTACTAGTGTTGATCGAAGGATTTATTAATTTTTATTTTTACTTACCTTGTCTCGTTTAAAATACTGGCGTCATTCTGCTTCTTGATACACTGTAAGAGGTCGCTGACTGATTCTACACCTACTCATTTCACAACATAACTGACTTGTTCTTGTGAACACTTAATTTTAATATTATCAAAGAGCATTGCTCTTTTTATTAAATCATTATTTACCTAGACTCTGTTTGATCTTTATAAATATTTTTATAACTTTATTATAAGAAACAGTATTGTAAAACTTAGTCCTTTGTAAAGAATAATTTTATCATACAGAGTTTAATGTAAAATAAGAGCAGTATCGAAAAATAAAAGTTCTTGCTAAATTCATAAAACGTTCAAGACGCAGTGTATCAAGTCTAAGCTGAAGCCAATGGACATTTCTAAAAAAAACTTTCCGAAACCATAATCAAGACCGTCATTTTTTTAAATCACTTAAAAGTTATTATAACGAAGCCTCATCAATTTGGTAAGAACAAATCCTGCCGAAACAATTAAAACAAAGTCCCGTTTCGGAGTTAAAAGTTAGAGCACACTCAAAATCAGATATCGCCATAAACGGCTTTACATCTACAGGATTGTTGTCATGTAATAGACATGTCTTTCGGGATGAATACTGAGGACTCATTGTCTAAACGAACTCCTGAAGAGAATATTTAAACTGAAGAAACTGAAAGTCTGTCAGCCGACTCACTTCCATCGACTCTAGGAGAGCACCTACACAAGTCGTGACAAATACAGGAAATTGATATACTTGTCGATATTATTGTCTCAAATTCAGTCTCCAACTTATCACGTCAGACTTCGAGAGAAATCAAGGCAAATTAAAATTTGCTGTCTCCAGTTCCACGTTCAAATATATTTATTTAAAAATAAACGATATATTTATTTAATTCTATCTTGAGGTACGACTTAAGCAGTAGGTGGTACAATTATGGTATTGCTTTCCTCAGTCGTACTAATTTCAATGTTTTTAATTTTAGAATTTTAAGGAAAAAGTGCGCAGACTATTTAATTTTTTGCAATAAATAAGAGCAAGGTTTACTAAGGTTTCCAATGATACCCTCAAGAATGTGTTTACTGATATATTCTGTGATTTCTGAGAACGTTTTTTTAAGGGTACGACTTGAACAACCTTAACCTACGTGCTACTTTGAATTCACCGTTTCTTTAAACATAGTCAAAGCTCCTTTGTGATTTCAGACTTGCCTATTCCCTCCCTAAGGAGGTTTCCTTGAGAATGATTCGAAAAAAGAGAGACTTCGTGACAGAAAGTCCTAACGATTCTATTCCATTCATTGTGTGCGAACGAATTGTTCTTTTTCGGGATTATTGTTCCTAGGCAAGGCTAAATGAGTCAAGATCAACTCAACTTGAAGAACCTTCTTATTAAAAACGACGAACTGCATGTTGATGGATTACGAACAAAACAAACATCTTCTTAGGAATATTTTGTGTTATCACATATCTTAATTTCATGCTTTTACCTGTTCCAATCACTAGAGTCTTATTTATTTACCGGGCACGGGTACTTGGTACCATCCCTTGAATGTTAAATGAAAACTCCACTCTTTTCAAACATGCAGGCCATTTCCTCCTCTTCCTGACACCAGTCTGCATAGAGGGTTTATTTTAATCAACACTACCAATGAAGAAAAAAAGTTTATTGTGACGATCCCGGGTATTTCTGTTGGAAAACGTTTTGCAGAGTCCAGGGTTTCTAACCAGTCGTTTCTTTGTATTGTTTCATCAGGTTTACTGGTGTCAGTGGCCCAACAAAGCAAACCATCAATTGCTGTATAATCAGACCAGGTATAAGAATCGTTTCCTCTCTTACTGTCAGCATTTTTACAGGGACTGGTCGCCCTGAAGGCGACACTCTGAAGAGAGGATATTCTGAAAAATAGCGTGTTCTAAGAAGGCATAAGGATATTAGCCAGTCATGGAGGTACGTTACCTAGCACAGACTGGTGGCATAAACTGTTTTAATCGAAGGTGCAGAGTCACCATAATGTTTATCAAGCTTCTCTTTAGTCTCCTGAGGCGTTTTGCCTTTCATAAAGTAGTGTTTAATCAACACACGAAATTCTTTTTCGTCCATTTTTTGAAAATCACTCGACTTCCTCGATTCAAACGAATGCCAAACACAAAGAAATAGACCGATCTGGCTGAAACTTGGTGTGTGTTCTTCCAAGAGATGCTACTAACTAAACATAACCTCGTTACGCGCCAGTAGTGCTATCTCTCTGACTTTGCACGGACTTTTCAAACGACCCTCGTACCTTATCGTGAGTCCATCAAAAGCACGCACTTGTAGGTGAAACTCAACGATGGCAAACTGTTTCCCGCCCTGGCAAATGTAAAAAAGATCTCACGTTTATTTATTCGATGCTTTGGAAAATCACAAATTATTCTTTTCTTTTCTGTTATTTCGTTTTCTTTTATATTTGAAACAACGACCTTAAATTAGGCATTAACGTATAGAGACTCAGTAGTTTTTTTTTATTTTCTAAAGGATGGGCGTTGAGCAATGGTTATTTCATTTCTAGAATCCTTATTTCTGAATTCTAGCACATCCCTTCAAAAGTAGGTGTATTACTATGCAATTTTATTATGCCTTAAAAATATGAATATTTTGAAATATCTGTTATTACGATATGTTCTTGAATACATTCCTTTGCAAATCTAAAATTTCGAAGTGGCATTCCATTGCTCTCTTAGACTAGATTGGCAAGCAATTTACAAAATTCGTCCAGATGTTTTGCAAAAGTCTATTATTCTTTATTTTTATTTTATTTTATTTTTTTGGTTATTATAAAATAACAGAGTGTCATGTTAGAGAATGTGTTGTCAAAAATGTTTAAAAATTTAAAAAGACTACCTTGTCTGTTAAACATTTTGTTTACTATATTATTAAAATAGTTCCTTTTTGTTATATTTCTGACATTAATTATAGTAAATTTTGTTTTTGTTTGAAAACTTTTCATACTTATTGCGATGGCAGATTTAAAAGATAATTTATTCATTTTACAAATTAAATATGCAAAGGTTTATAAATGTATACAAACGTTGTTTGTGGAATGGGTAGTATCGTATGTAACTCACAAAGAATACGTCCAAATTATTGCTGATTCATATTTTAATTTCTGTTCACTTAGACAATGTAATTAGAGATTATTTCCTAAATATTAACTGTTTCACTTTATTAATTTATTTTGTGTGGTGGTAATAATATTATTTTCACGAGATTAAACATTGACATGAAAACGGATAATACAGTATTAAATAAGCTCAGTTTTATATAACTTAAAGAAAAAATAACTGATCAATATCGTACGTAGGAAGACCTATTGTAATGGAATGGCTCACTTGTCACACGAGGACGGTTTAATGTCACCAGGTTTGACACTTCTCTTTTGACAATGCAGAACGCTATTGTATATTGTCCTGACTGATTGTATACTTTAATCCATTGTTACATTAGCTTCACCAGTTTTTCTTATTTCATTCATATTTTTTTGTTTTTAGCTTTCCTTTCAGCACAATCTTTTGTGAATGAGTGTTTTCCAGTATGGCTGTTTTATTTCGTAATTGAAATGATTCAATATTTATTATTGTACATTTACTTTTTGATTAAAGATTTGGCATTTTTGTATTTTAAAAAGTCAAGGTATGGAGGCATCAAAGATAGAGAAAAAGTTAATAATTGATAGGGGAAAATGTCCACTATCCTGACATCCTGAATTAATAAGTAAATAACTTTTTTAACTAAATTTTAGTTTATATTGTTCAGCAAAATTTAAATGCAAATACCCTTAGATTTTCTCTTCCTAAAAGTTTCTTATAGCTCACTGTCCGGTGATGGACAGTGTTGTATGTAACGAGAGAACACTGTCCGGAGACCAAAAGCTCCGGGCGCCAATAACATCAGATGTTGACGCGCCTTAAATTCAACAAAAATACAAAAATTACTATTAAATAATTAATTTTGTGCTTATTTAGTATTCTTAAATTCTAATCTTTTACAATTTAACCAATATAATTTCTGTGTGTCACCTTATATTTATTTTATAACTTACAATGAGTTGCACAGGCCCAACTGAAGGCAGAACTCGTTGAAAACACAATACTGGAGCTAGTTCTTAATAATTTTGATAGATAACTCGAGAAAGAAGTAAATGATGCTTGTTCTTCATTAGATGCCTTATTTATAATCAATACAAGATTGCTACAATTAAGACGATACATATTTCTTTCTTTCTATCATTTATTTAAAGAAATATGCTGGTTTCCCTAATCTTTTAATTTCGCTCAATGTTGCTTTCACAAGCGGCCATACTGGTTGGTTTTGATTTTGCTGAAAAAAATGTGAATGCATCAGTATACTGTTTGAAAAATGGAAAGCGTTTACTGCAATCGTCAAATTTTAAATTGATTATAATGAAAATTTTATCTAAAAACTCAATCTGAATATTTCGTAATGATTTTAGTTTATGACTAAGAGTAGATAGTCTGTCTAGTAGTCAATTTAGAAAGATCACTTAATCGCATTCGTGAAGAATTTTGTCTCGTATTAAGATTTCCTAATTCTTGCCTCTACGTATTTGGTCATTCTGCACTCTTGAGTTCCTCCAGTTTGGTTTGAATTATTTGATCGCTGTCTGGAGTAGATTTTGTTTGGAAATTGATAACAATTAATGTCGTTTGAGTTGTGTATTTTGCACTCTCAGTTCAATATATTCGGAACCACCTTCAGCAAAAAGCATTACCGAACATTACAGGAGTAGATGGCCATCGGAGAGACTGAAAAAATGTGTTTTGAGCGCTTACATCTAATTGCTAGCTGAGTTCAAATAAGCTCTTTGGAAACAAAAAAATATTTATTAATATTGAGGTAAATTTCTAATTTATTTCTCACTTTTATCGTTTACTGCCTTCTTCATCAGCCTAATGTGTGTGTTAGTCCACACTAAGCCTTTTACGAAATTGGAATTCATGATTTTGTTTATGAAATATTTTGTTTGTGAAATATTTCAGAGAAACTTAAAAAAATAATAAGAAAAGATGGCATAATTTCGATTGAAATTAATTAAAAATATTAGTTATCCTCTTCCCTTATGTATGAAAATTCATTATTATTATTTTTGCATAATTTAAGTCAAGATGTTCAAACTGCTGATAAAAAAAAAAGCAACCTCTATGTAGTTGAATAAAATGCAATCAGCCTTATGACCTAGGGCGCTAAACCTCTCTTAAATTTGTTTTGAACACTCGAGGTTATTTAAAGCGAGCAATTATCTTTTTTATGGACTGGACAATTACTTGTATATCTATCTGCCTTTTTTAAAGTGAAATTTGAGTTAATAAATAAGAATATTTATTACTTGAATGGATAAGACGAATTGGAATTGTTTTAATTACATACATGATGGTTTTGCTATCAACCATATCTTGCTAAATTATATTTATGAATATGGAGGAGGTGTCTTAAATTTAAACAAACTTCTTTTATACCGACTTTTAATTGGTTTCTCTAATTTGTTACCTTTTGAACTACAAACGTTAACAAACTAGAGAAACCAATTTTTCCCTGAATGCAATGAATTTTTCTAAATGTAGTGAAAAAGAAGTTTTCATAATTTATTAATAACCACTCATCAATATTAAAAAAAAAAGAATTTTTTGCTTCATATTTTGAATGTTTTTCTTCACTCATCTTACAAACCTGCCTTCCCAAAAATGCTTTGTCTGGTCTAAGACAGAGTTACGACCATGGAACAAGTAGTCCTAATCATAAATACAATTAATAGCCGGAAACGTTTTATTAAAAACAGCGAATTTCAAAATATTCGTTGCAAATCCAAGAATGCAATCAGAGCATATGACAAGTAGCTTAGCGCACTGATTCCTAGTGTTAACCCCATTTTGGGCAAATCTTGATCACTTTATAGCTGTAGTTCCACTTCTGTGATACTACTGATAACAATATTTTAAAGAATAAAATTCTATAAAGCATTTTAAAAGTTTAAAGACAACAGAGGTCAGATCAGATCATGAATACATTCTCTTTTACATCAAAATGTAGCCAATAATAAAGTAGTAAAAAAATTAAATAGCTTAATATAAGGGAACACTGAATTATATTAATTCAATTTTATTGGTGAATGTAACTTAAATGAAAAGATATTTCAGTTTGCAACCTACAATAGATAACCTTAATGTGGCATTGAGCTCAGCATTATCCAGTCTTATTCAACTCTGAGATATGAAAGCAATTTGTTTGTTAATAGAGTCAGTAAAAACTCGCATTTTATTGCAGTTGTATAAGAAAATGAAGTAGTAAAAATAATGCATAAAGAGAATAAGTGCATACCCATCTGCGGCGGTAATAGCTGGCCAACTCTATTTGCATTTCTAAAGGCAATGCACCTTTATCGTCCCCTAAATATTTATTATGTACCCCTAGGCAACTACATTCGGGCTTGCCAACCTCATTAGGCATTCTTTTACCAAAATTTTTCTGTTGAATCAACTCTTTTTTACACATTTTCCCACCCAGTCGTTTATATTTGGTTTCACCTAAAACTATAATAAAGCTTACAGATTAGTTAGAAAATATGTAAATTATTAAATTGAATTTGTAATTTGCGCACCTCCATACTCGCATGAATTGTGAGGTATGTTTAATGAATAGAACATACCTTTTTCCGTGGACATGTAAATAAGGCGTTTTATTTTGAATAAATATTAAAATCAATCATATGTTTTAATAATGAATATGCTTATATTTTCTTCAACACCATATGCAATTTAAATATTTATTACGTACAAAGTATTTTTGTATCATATTTGAAACATTTTTCTGCAAAAATTCGATTAGATGTGGTTGGACATCTCTATAAAGTACCATTTCAGTGAAAGAAATAACCACACAGTAATCGCCTTCCCGAATGATCTACTTTTTCAGACTATATTTTGTTTTTACTTTTTCAAAAATGGTTAAAATATTTTGATTTAACTTTTATGTATACTCTGCAAACATGCAGATCACTTTAATTTAATACCTTTTTCTAGCGAGCTTCATTCAAACGAGGTTCTCAGAAAGAGCAAGTTAAGCTGTCTATCTTTAAAATACCGATTCAGTTCATTGTACTGTTTCAACACTTATGTACATACATATGTATGTACATGATATTAAAGCTGTCCAATATATTTGCTAAATTCCAGATTGGCAGATAAGTTAGTTAAACTAGAGATAGTTGTGCAGTTAACTTCGTACCATTTTTTTAACATTCTAGATAAGGGCCAAAGGTTCATTTGAATTAGGAGATGACGGTAATTGTTTTAAGCTAACACTTTAAGAATGAAACCTATTTATTTCAGTAGGATTTTGTAGACTTTTAACCACTAACATCGAAGCCAACTTTTTTAGTTTATATTCTAAATACAAAGAAAATTTAACTGCGTAAATAAAAAAGAAAAGTCGTATAATTAATCATACCATTTTTGATTTTATCTGAAGTCGCCCTTTTAGGCCGTCAGGACAATACTTTTCTTTTTTGTTAATCGTAAATTTCGCTAAGTTGATATTATCACAGCTTTTTTTACTTTACTTTTGTGGTGGCATTCGTTCTGTTTGCCGACAGAACCAAAGGCATCTTTCCATTTCTTTTATCCCGCAGGCCTCTTCCGGCGTGCACTATATATTTATTTTTTACAATTTTGATTATATTTATGCTTTTTAATTTGTTATTATAGCATTGTTTAAATTAAGAATTCCACCTATAATTTGAAAATATTTAGCGACTAATTTTCAACAATTAGTTATTCCCAAAAATATCAGTTAATCGTTCAACAAATTTAGAATAAATGATGTCACTTGCTATTTAAAAAAAAAGAATTACTGTTCAGAAGAAGGGAATGTATTGCTGTGTCAGTGCACCCATTCTCGCAATAACCGGATTTGCATTCAACGTTTGGCCTGTTGCAGTCACTCGCTGATTCCCACACAGTACATCTGTAAACATGGCGCAAACATCGGCCTTTGTGTTCTTCTAGTGGGGCCGTGTTTCAATGTTTTAACCATGTTTATCCGTTTTACTTGCTAAATCTGGACTAATATAACCGCTATGTTGCCTTAACCTATTTAATTTTTGCAATAATTTTAATAGATGTTAATGATCCGAGATTGGTGGGCCTTAAAATAAAAAGTAAGTAAATAATAATGGTAAAATTTATATTGTTTGACTTTCCATAATATTTTTTTAAAATGGAAACTGGGACAATTTCTGGAGTTTATCTAGACAGAATGGCAATGCCTCCTACACTAGATATTTATAATTGGAAAAGCCAAATAATGGGCTGGTTACAAAAAAGCAATAATTTTCAGTAAAAAAAAACTTTAGTTACTCTTAAACTCGACACGAAATAAGCCTAAACTTCACAGATTAAACAAATAAACCGGACTACTAAACTCTGTAGCCTATATAACCGCCAGTTTTCTCTGAAACCTCGTTATTGCAGACTCTGCAAAACATCTAAGACTCTGCCATACTGTACTTGTATACACGCGCGCTAGTGAGACTTGGACGAATAATCTGCAAATTTTCCTACATAAAGTGCTGTGTAACGCTTTGAGAGCAATGTGGTCCATACGAATGAACGAGATCCACGAGGTGATGGTAGTAATCCTGACAGAAGACCTTACTGACAGGACAACACATTCATATTTCTAGTGAATCTGTTTAAAACAGCGTGCCTTTGTAGGCTGGATATGTATTCCATAATTTATATTTTAATTATACGTTTCGTTTAGCGTTTGTACAAAGCACATATTAGAATGCCCAGGACAAAATGCTACACTGGCCTGTAAGCCCTGTTCAAAATACGGCATTTGGCAAACGAATATTGTACAGATATATTGACAAAATGCTAAGGATAAAATGAAAATATTTCCTATTCTACATTCTATCAGGTTTTCAACCTTGTATTTAGCTCTGTTGTTTATTATGTATGCAGCAGCTCCCATTAACTAGAAATATAAAAAATAAAAGTCAAAAAATACATATGGTTGTTGGTTGTGACCAAACATCCGTCATCATCATTATGTATTCCAGAATGTTCCACCCCTTAGGATGGGTGTTTTGCTAATAATATTAACCTCTGGCGTGAAATGTGTAGGATCGAAAGACCCATTTGTCAGCAATAGACCTGTACTGCCGTCGGCTATGAAATATCGCCTAGCACAAACTTAATACACATTATAATAATTCTGTAGGTTCTTTTTTTTTGGTAAGATTAATAGTTTAGTTGCTAGCAGAAATTTAATTAATGTTTATTGGAGCAAAAATATTTGAAGGAAACTTACTCACGACAGCTTATTCCCAATTTATTTGGTTAATTCTACAATAGAATTATTTATCTGACAGCAGTGAGTATAAGTAGAAAATCTATATAATTTTGGAATTTATCTATTTGATTTTTAAGAATTACATACTAAAAAGTATAAATTTTAACTGATTACCAATGGAGCTCTTTGATGTTTATATTCGCAGGAAAATTGTACTGACAAAGTAATTATTATTATTATGGTGGTATAGTGCTATAGCAGGTCCTGGACCTCATTCAAGAGATACTGCCATTCTTCGGCTTTTTGCCGCCATTTTCTGTACTCCAGCCTGCCGCAGATCGCGGTTGGAACGACCTCTATCTAAGTCTAGTGCCTTCCCGGGTGTGGCAAAGTAGGTTGGTAGATGAAATTATTTTTGCGCTGATCAGTTTCAAACACATCTTCTAGATAATTTTAATACAGCTCTATTTGACTGTCTAATAAATTGCAACTCTATTGAATTATTTATTCCATTTAAGTGATTTATAATAATAATAATAATAATAATAAATATAATAACTGCACTGAGGGAAGGGATTAGCTATGAGGTTAGCATACTGGACTCCCACGCGGAGGTCCCGGGTTCGAATCCAGCTGCTGACCCTTAGATTTTTTCTTCCTAGGAGCTTCTTACAGCTCACTGACAAGTGATGGACAGTGTTGTCTGTAACGAGAGAACACTGTCCGGAGGCCGGCAGTGCACTGAAAAAAGCTCCGGGCGCCAATAACCTTAGATGTTGACGCGCCTTAAATCATAAAAAAAAATTAAAAAAAAATAACTGCACTGATCTATTTAACTTTTAAATTTTAGACTTTACAGTAAAAATTGTATTTTTTAATTTTTTAAGGTCAAAACAACTAATACATTTTTAAAATTATCATTTGAGGAACAGTGTTGTTTTGAAAAAAAGAAATATAATTCGGAAAGTTACTAAGCACCAGATATTCCAGAAAGATATGAGACAATGTATCAAACTGTTGTAAATTACAGATTACGGCAGTGATTGTCATGGTAATCTCTGTAACACATTTCGCCACGCGATTATTCTTGGACACTTTTTGCAAGTTAATCTCATCTGAGAGTTTGCGCCTGATTTTTATAATGAAGCAAATCAACTTCAGGAGTTTTCTTCAGTTCTATAAGAATCTATATCGACCATTTATAGAAAAATCAACATCAATAGGTACATTTTTGGCACAAAGAAAATAATTAATTCTATTCATTGTCCTAGCGAATCCGCCTTCTTAATGATCGACGAATTTGAGGGTTTAATCTCAGAGAACGCGTTTTGAAAGTAGTTGATGAGAAAAAAATGACCATGGAGGAGATAAGCAATATGTTCAAAATTGATAGAAAAGTGCATAAAATTTTTTGTTCAGAAGACATACTATCCCTCTATCTTTTCAATAACTACATTATGATTTGTATAAACACATATATCAGCTGCTTTAGTGATCTAGGTTCGTCTATCACATACCCACGTAATTTTCTATAGAGAATTTTTCTATTCATAATTATTTTCATTATAATTGGTTGACATGTTCGACCTAATCAAATAACCGTTTGTGTAGTCAGTCATTAAGAAAAAATACCCCCTTGATATATAACTAATACTAGCTTCAAGTACAATTATTCTTAATAGATTTCATTTGTACAAAAAGTACTTCCACCTTATTAATTTCTAATAAAGAATACAATTTGGTTTAAATTAATGTGAATCAAAACTAGTTGAAACTGCTAATGATAGTACAAATATTGTGAAAGTGTTGTTCTTCAGCATTACTCAGCGTTGTACATGTTTCACATAAAGATTCCTATTATCCAGATGAGTAACTTTGTAGTATTTCAACATTTTTTTTTTACGTTGCTAAATGCCATACATGAATAATACAATGAAATTGTTACAACGAAAGCTGCAATGCATTTTTTACGTTCTCTCTAAAATTGCAATTCCAAAGAAGTTTCCTCTTCAATTCTAAAGAGATGTCAACTTTATGCTTCCATTCATATCTTTCATCCATTGAAGGTAAACGCACAAAATAATAAAACTTTATGTATACAATATAAATAAATAAGAAATTTAAATTCCAAACGTAAAATTAGAAAGTTGTGAAAATGATTGCAGTTCAGGAAGAAATGACATTATTCTTATAGATGCATTTAAAAGATAACACGCCGTTTAAATTTGTATAAATTTTTTGAAGTTGGTTAGCCGACACTACCTACTGATTACAGGCAACAATTTAGCACGCCTGGCTTGTTTACATGTGTACAGTAGTGATGAAATTATAAGTATGAAATCTATCTCTCTGTTGCACATAATGAAAAGCCAAACGCCTGATGAGGGAAATCCCAAACCTGTTACAATTAAAGAGAAGAAAAATACAAGCTCCTGCATGGACAATACACCCCAATGAAAAAGACTAAAACCGGTTGTTCGATTCCTTCCGTCTCACCAATTGTAACCACCTCGAGATGTTAGAAATAGAGGCTCTGCTACATTTTCCTGTCGTTCCTTAAGCTACAGTTTAATAACATTGATTTGATTTGTATATTGGTGTATATTCCTGCACTATATTAAAGCGTCTACAACTCAAATCAACTAGAGTTCACAGTATACTCGTATGTTAAAACAGCAAAATATATCCTTGTTCTCACAAAACAGAATCTCAGCATAATAAATTTAACAAACCCCATACAAATACATTCGCTAATAATTTAATTAAAATTAAATAAAGTAAAAAAATGATATGGTTTCCATATCATTTTTTAAATAATTAATTATGACGAAGCAAGGATTGTTTTATAAAATAAAATTATAATATATTATATTTTTAGTGTATATCAGAACAACTTCAAGAGACCAGCCTCGCCTATAGTAATCTAATCTGCATAAAATTTATAATCACTGACAAAATAGAATGTAGAAACCATTCAGAATCAATTTGGCAAAACAAAAGTCAAATAAGATTCTCTAAGTCGCCTCTTTGTTGTGGGGCATAATAAGGAGCGCAATATTCTAACATATTTTCAGTTTATAATAATTTACCAATTTTTTGAGCATTTACAATAAGCAGGTCGCCAATGTTCTAGGATGGCTCCAGATACCAATGTCTTTAGATGTTAGCGCCTCAAATAAAGATAATAAAAACATAAGATGTTTTATGGACACATAAAAAAGTATTATTAGCACATTCACCGATAAATCGACTTCACAAACATATTTTGTTAAACATAAGCATGTGAAGGTTGAAGTTCTATTTGGATTGTGTATGATGTCAAGTTTTTGTTCAGTTACAAAAGATAGAATATTGTACGTCTTATTAGGTCCGAACTCTCCTAATACCCTATAAAACCTACAGTGGATTATACAGTGCTAGATAGAGAAGGAAAAGTCCTTCAGCACCAATAAGCTTATTCCTAATTGAAGACCTAACATTTTGATTTATGTAAGTGGGAAACGGTTTCTTTGAGTAACGGTATCAACTTTTCAAAACAAAATTATTAATTATTATCTTCCTCTTAAGAATGTGCTTCCTAAAGAAATTTGTTAAATCATAACTTTAAAATGTTGAACGTTACTTGGTGTGTGTTACGTAATATGTATCTAATCTGTAGCTATACAAAATGTTCCACCTGTCATTTCTGGTACAATGTTCCTTGTTGATATTAATTCTAGAAATATTAAGAGTTATATCACTTGTAAACACGCCATGTTTAAATTTCTTTTGAGGCTTTAAAAAGGTTTCTATGAGTGTTCACGGCTTGAATGCAAAGTAATTACAGTTTAATAAAGTTTATTCAGGTTATAAGAGATAGTCCTTATTATAAAGTTCTATGAAAGACAATGCAGACCTGAATTATAGTGCTGAATAGAATCTACCACAGTAATGTAGCTAAACCCTATCGCGAGTTACGTAACATGTATTAAGTTCTCATTCTAAAAAGAAAATAGATCTTTTCAAGCTGTTGAGAAATGAACTTTTACTTTGTTTCTGAATTTCGTCTATTCTAGTTTGAGTTAAACTAAACTAAAGCTTATTATGTACCAAATTTTTGGTCGCATATGCCAAATAAAATAAACCATTTTTAGAAAAAGAGTAAAAAATAATTACCAATACTTACATACATTTGTCACATTACCAAATTAAATAAAATCCAAGACCTAGACCGGGAATTGAATTCTGCGCCTCAATAAAGGTTAGCTTTGCGGGTTACCTCTAACCGTTTGGGTATCGTAATGCTGAAATTTTGCAAATTAAATTAAAATTATTACAATTTTTACGATTCTCATAGGTATGGAATTATATTTCTTAGTTATAACACCCAGTTTTCCTCCTATGTGGTAAAGAATTGTGAAGATAACACACTTTAGAGTCATACATTTCCTGTTGAACTTCATATGCGGGTTCAATGGAATTCATACATTTGTTTTGGAAGAAGACCCGCTGTTATTTAAAAGGAGCTTTTTCGAAATTTTTTGTCGAGATTGAATAAGATAAAATTACAGACCTTTTTACAATGTGCCTGACCTTAAACATTGATTTGTAAATTTATCTTGATGTATCAACCAAGTTCAAAAACACAAAATTCACATTTTAAGGCTAAATTTTTACAATAATTCTTTCTAAGCTATCAAAACCTTTGTATTTGATCGAAACCTAAAGAAAAAATCTGTTGCATTTTAAATGAGATCAAACATTAAATCTAAGAAACATTTTATAAAATAATATTCATGATATTTTTGGTCGCTGTATGGCAAGCCTAAGTCGAATAATGAGAATGCATGGTGAATGGATTCCCAGAAAACTGCTAGAAGAGCAGCTGGGGCCAAAGGAAAATGAAAAGATGTCGCAAGTGCAAGTAAGGTTCCGTCTTTATCAACAAGAATCACCATGACAATTCACAATACATTGATGACTTGGCGTTGTCAAACACAGGATTAGGGCCTCCCATTGTAACAGCATTAATCAATATTCTGTCTCCTTGAAGCAGAATAATTGTTTCCATCTTCAGATTCCAGTTTCAATAATCGTAAAAGAAAATATTATAAAAAAGTTTCATTTCAATTAACAATGATGTATAATAAATGTTAAATTATCAACTATTATGTTTGATGTGAACGAAATTTTGGTAACCAATATCATTTTGATTAAAAGAACAATTTTTTAATTGAATGGGATATAACTCAACTCGAATGAAATCCCATTTACTGGACTAAGAGGGATTAATACTTTTTTTCATTAATTGAAGCTTTTCATCTAATGAAATCACTGCTTGCTGGTCCATCTCTTTCTATAGTATTTTTATGCAAATAACTGAGAAATAAATAAATTGTGCTTTATAAATAATTATTCATTTTAAGCTTCAAATAAACAAATAGTTGAATGGTTGGATCTGGTTACAAATAACCTTTGATTCATACTAATAATTGAATCAAGAGGATTCAACCCACATTGCCATTAAATGTTACATGTGGATTTGATTGCTAGAAGATTTTTATATTTACTACGTAATATCATTGTTACAAAGTAGTTCTTAGAGGCCATTACATTTTCTGTTCCCTCTCTTTCATGTTTCATTTTGTCCTGTTGTACGTAGTTTAAAGTGACCACTTACTTATAAAATAAATTTATTTCTCTTTTAATTGCGAGTTATCAAATTCCCTGGCTTGTAGCTAAAATAGTCAGTATAAAAAAGCACTATTTTCAGGAAAATGGCCGAAAAGATTTCAATCACACTTCCAAATTGAGTAATTAAATAAATAATAGCATTCAGACATGTAATATGGTTTAATTTTAACGACTTTATAGATCTGTTTATTATTTTAGTGTAGTTTATTATTTAAAAATAAATTTTCTACAAAATGTCCCGTGCGTTATTTAATTTTCATTTACACATTTCACATAAATTCTTCCACCATTGCCAATTTGGTATTCTTCACTAGGTTTTTTTCTCTTAATATTTTGCTTAATAAGTTTACTTTGAACAGTTGTCTGGGCTTTTTAATAATTAACTGTAATCTCTAATTAAAAAAAAATGTTTGCTCGTTCAAGACGTGTGTATGGAATTGGTGTGATAGATTAAAGTGTCACAAATAGTGTTGACATGCTGCAGTTGGTATTTGGATGTGAACTAACAATAAGATAATTGCCCTATGAGGTTTTCCATGCAGAAATTGTGGTTCTAATAATTGGAGTTATGAACATATCAAGGGCTGGAAACAAAAGTACACGATGATGCATTTTTAGTCATTCATATAGTTTTTAATTTCTAGAAATCTAATACTAGATTTTTAGATTAATTTGTTTTCCTAGTTAAATTAAGGACAAGCTAAACTTTGGATTTGATGGCAAAAACATATTGGCCTTTTACATTACAGATCGAATATTTTGATATGAGTGTTGGTGACATGTGGCAACTCTGTAATTTTAAACCACTAATTTTCGCGGTAATTATTTAGTTCATTCTGGGGATGGACGATCAAACGACAAAAGAGCCTGTAATGTTTTTTATTATTTAATTATTTTTTCATTCATAATCCAATAAGGTTTTCAAAAATGTAGCTATTTCCTCTTCAAATTAAAGAATGCTATTTTATTTCAATGTTCACGATAATATTGTTGACCCCGCGAATGGCTAAGAGGAAGGGAGAGTCACTCTAGAAGTGCTACAAATTCCATTTTGTAAAATTCAATTATTTTACTTTCAAGAACGAGAGAAGTGTCGAATTCAAACAGCATTTTAATAACAATATGTTCACCTCGTGTATGGTTATTCAAAGATAAAAACCATCGAGGATAGGTATGGCGAGTTCACTAATTTTGTCATTGTAAGTGCTATAGGTATGCTACCACTAACTCTAACAGTGAAATTGCCATCGTGTAAGATTCTTTTATTTATCTGGATGATTTCAAAAGGAATTATTCATTATGAAACTGTCAAGTAAGTTTCCTCCATTCCAAACAGCAAACATGTAACTTCACAAAGAATGATTAATCAAAAATTAAGCATCAAACAGCTCAAAGTCTAGATAATTCACGGCCACACATTACAAATGTAATCAAGAAAGAGATAATGAACTTTTTGCATTTATTCCTCATACACTTTACAAACTTATTCCCAATGGATATCTATATGTTTTTATCTTTGGATAACCGTAAGTGAAGTAAAAAGCAACGATAATGATGCTCACTTAAAACAGGGCATTTCTCAGATACTTCTAGTAATTATTTTTCAGTTCTACCAAATTAATGAATAAAAGAAGTACATTAGCTGTCAGTACCTTTAAAGATCCTAATCCCTAATTTTTAATAACTGGTGCTTTAGATAAGCGACAATATTGCTCTTCATTTAATATTGAAAAGATAAATTATTATAGTAAAAAATAAAAAGAATGAAAAATATTTTTAAACAACTACGAATTTAAACATACAATACGTTTGATAAAATAATTAACCTCGTTCAAATAAACAAACTCCAAAATTTTTCTTATTCCTACAATTTCATTCATATTCCTGCAATCTCGGACATTTTTAAATGAGTTACATTATGTAGATTATTTGGGTTACAAAAAGAGATTTTGATTTCGCATTAATCAACTTATGATTTTGCCAGAAAAAATGGTTAATAAACATACATATATTCTTTTTAAAAAAGTGTTAATGGCAAACAACAGATGAATTGTTTTTATCTATTTAATTTTTCCATGATGTCAAGCTTGCTTGGGAGCAAATTTATTTAATTCTCATCATGAAGACTATATATTAGCCTTTTTCTCGTAGCCAACACATTTACAACGATTTACTTAGAATTAACATTCCTTTCTGATGGAAATTCCTGTTTAGTGACTGTAGCCTAATAAAAGGGCAAGTGTCACATACATTATCCTCTCTCAAAGTTGCTGCTGAATTATCACCATGTACCTAGATTGTCTTGTTAATTTCCCTCAATGTAAACACTGCCCTCCAATGGATATACCCATTACTAAATAAATGCTGACTTAAATATAAATAAAGATTTTCATTTAAAATAGAATCTGTTTTTTCATTTTTAGATCAACTAATTAAATTTAATAAAACTTTCTTTCAAACAATTTTTTAGTTTCTATCACTCCTCTTTTAAGGAAGCATTGAAGATTATTTTTTATTTTGAAAATTTTATGTTAAATCAAAATATTGGAACCATTTTTAAAAATGTAAAAACAAAATATAGTCTGAAAAAGTAGATCATTTGGGAAGGCGATTGCACTGTGGTTATTTCTTACATTAAAATAGCACATTACAGAGATTCCCAACCTCATATAATCGATTTTTTGCAGAAAAATGTTTCAAATATGATACAAAAATACTTGTACGTTAATAATATTACGTATAAAAAAAAAGAAGATATTTTTATGTAATGGCCGCAACTACAAAGTTTCTACAAATTCGAAAGGTTTTTTCGAGAGTTGTGTGATTTTCTACAAACTACTCGAACTATTCGATATAACTACATATAGCGATTTCAGTGTACTGTATCACTTAGTACCACAAAAATATGTTGCTAAATTTCGTAGTGAACATAAATTCGATGGAAACGTGTCACATGTAACTCTTGAATATTTGAGGAAGAAAAAGTAGAGCCTGTTTAACACCAAATTTTTAAGTTTAAACAAAATTTCCGAGCTTTTAATTTTATTTTGTTTTTTTTTATTTAGTAATGAGATTTTTAACCTTTGGAAGAGCCAAGGTTAGTAAACAAATATTTCCAAGATTCCCAAAATTATTATTATTAATTTTAACTTTACAAAGTTCAGTTGCTGTAAGTAGTAATCTGCAAAATAATATTAAATAAGTTTAGAAGCTTAAACAATAATTTATTATTTTGAGTTGAGCTGACAAAATTTTTGCCAAAATGTTATCCGGAAAGAAATGGTTTTAGACAGATTAAATACCGACTAAGCTGATTTTCTTAGATTAGACAGTTTTATTTATTTCAAAATTACATTTATAAAACCTCTATGTTCAAATTATTTTGCCAGAATAGTAATGCCAGAATTCAGCACAAATAAAGATGGCAGTTGTTATTAAAATAATAAAAAAGGAATTAACTTTATCTCTAGTTAATCCGACAGGTCAAACGGTATTAAGAAAGAAAAGAACAAGAATTCCCCGGAACTAACAAACTACGAATGGGATTAGAGAAATCTTTTGCTATTCTTCTGATTGCAAAGGTCACTCTTTTTTTGTTAAAACAGATACTAATAAGATGAAACTTATACGGCAATTTAACTGTAAGGAAGCCTACATAAAATCACGTTACCAGTTCTTTTTCTAGAATTCTCATTCTGAATTACTTTCAAATCTGCATTCTAGTTATGCAATGACTGCAAAAATTCCGCATCAAGATGCTGGCGCTTTTTCCTTTTTAAAGGCAAAGTTCCTTTGTAACAGGTATTCTGAAATAAGTTAGAGACTTAAAGTTAAGAACTGAATACTATAAAATATTGTATTTCCAATTATAAAAATTGAAATCGAAATTGAAAAAGTTTATTTATAGTTTAAAATAGAATACAAATACAAATTATGCAAAGGAGGTTTCAGGCTGCAGTGCCTATGTACAATCCATAACTTTAACATTTACATTGGTAAATCTGTCCAAACTTAATACTAAGGAAAAAAACCTTACCTCTTCAGTTAATTAAAGCAAGATATGCTTTAGCCTTTTGTGCTTGTATTTTTTATAACCAAGAGAACTTAAGTTACAGCTACAATACTCTTTATATGCGGGTAGGGACTATGTGTACAGGAAGTTACAAAGTTTTCCGTAGCATTGTAGATAAATGTGGACACGCTGGCAACATCAAGTGCTGCATGCATGTAATCTAAGGGTGTCCATTGGGGATATGACTCAACCAGCCTTAAGAATTTGTTTTGGACTCTTTGAACTTCCCGTAATTGGTGCAACAAGTATGGGACCACACAGGGGCTGCATATAGGAGTACGGAACGGATATAAAGATAGTAAATTAGTTTTTTATTAAGAAAATCTATGTTAGAGATGTGGTCCAAGAGAGGAAATAGACTGTACATAAAGCATATTGCTTTATCGCAAACTGTATTTATTGTTCGGAGAATGTTAGAATGGAGTTTTAACGCCAACCCCAGGTATTTAACTTCCTTACTCCACGGAAAGGAATTACCGTTAATTTGGACTAAACTATTCACAACCGGCCTTCGTCGCGTAAACAATATAACTTGCGTTTTTGCATGGTTTGGCCTTATTTTCCATTTTGTGGAATACTTGAAACTTTTGTCAAGGGCTATCGATAAATGTTTGGCTGTTGTGACAACTCTGAATGAAGAAATAAAGAACGCAGTATAATCAGCAAAAAGGGAGTAACTGGATTTGAGTTTCAGCTTGGTGATGTCATTAATAAAAATGTTGAAAAGTGTAGGCCCCAGGACTGAGCCTTGGGGGACACCAGCTTTAATTAACCTCACACCTTAAACTGTGCTACCGAGTGCGACGCTGAATTTCCTGTTAGCTAAATAGCTTTTAACAAAGTAAATTAAAAACCTCGGATAGCTATTATCAATTAATTTATAGATAAGGCCATTGTGCCAAACACAATCGAAGGCTTTTTCCACATCTATCGAAGCTATCCACGTATGCTCGTTCAGATTAATGTTGTGCTCTATCAAGTCTGTTATTCTGGTTAACTGGGCAGTAGTCGAGTGTCTTGGACGGAAATCAAACTGGTAGGATGATAATAGACTATTACTAGCAATAAATGAGATAAGTCTTCTTAAAATAACTTTCTCCAGTCAGCTTACTATGACACAGGAGTTAAGGAGATCGGCCGGTAGCTGCAGGTTAAAGAGGGGTTTTTACAAGGTTTAGCAATGGCAATAATTTTGGCCATTTTCCATATATCAGAAACCCTCAGTTAACAATAGATTATTGGTATGAAATTTTGTTCCCTTATATACTATACTTTACTCATTTATTATATATGCTATAGTTTCCTTGTGTAAAGATCCACAAGTTGAGAAGATATTGCGACCGGTATAGCTCCCTCAGTAATTTTTCATAAAAATAATTCACTAAACAAAAAGGTAATAAAAATAAATTTAACATTTCGAAGCGATTGTTGAAATGTGGTGTCATCGATAAATTATGCTTCTGTTAATGAATACACATGGCATCACGATAAGAAGAGTTCATGCGTGTAGCGAGAAAGTGAACAATTATTTATTGAATGAACGAGAGGAAGAAATTGTAGTAGAACCGTGTGTCTTAAAATGCAGTCTTCGATTTAAAAACCTGTTTTTAATCTTCTATACTTTATTTTACACAATAATATGCCATGATTTATACATTTTTAACAAAATTTCAATTTGATTATCTTTAATGATTATGTAAAATAACTCATCATTTACAAATTTACCTTTAGGGAATATAATTATTAATTAAATATAATCATAACTTAATTGGTGCTTTCGTTTTAAATTTTGTTAAAACAAATTATTACTCGTATCATGTTGCTAATAAATTTGAAAAATAAAAACCTTTAATTGTTATTTAAGATTTATTATTAGATAAATTTCATACTGCTCGTACTTCAGGATTATTGAGGACAAGAAATATTTTTCAAAATATTAGTTTCCTAAAAGGAATATGCCTTTTTTTTTTGAGAAAAGATTTTTGGAATACATTTAGAAGTGTGTTGGGAAATGAGTTGCTTTCCTAAAAAAAGGCATTGGTATTTTATTATTCCAAACTCAATAAAAAAAGTAAATTAAGGATTTTTTTTGTTCATGTTAACTTCAGGCCTAACTTCCGACTGCCAAATTGGTATTTTAGACGGAGGCGAATATATGTATTTTTTCTATTAAAATTAATAATTACTTCAGGCCCCGTTCTGGAGACCTGTCAGTTACAAGCAGGTAACCATTTCATCAACCCTATTCTCTAATCTCAGTTTCATTACTCTCAATTAAATATAGGGGGGAAAAAATGATAAGGGAGGTATTGTGCTACCTGATTTTTGCCTTACCATTTGTAAATATTAATTTGGCCACCTACTTAAAAAACTGCGAGAGTTCTAGATGCCATTATAATATACGAGCAATTTTTAAATGGTGTTGACTCGGACGAAAAATTTACATTTTGTTTGTGTTAGAGATAGATACTGATTGATTTCCAAATAGCTCCGCACATGTTACAAACAAAAATATTGATCAATTTCAATTCAGATCAATTTTAATCCAACCAACTGATGAAACGCAAAAATGTTTCATAATGGAAATTAGATACTTTGCACTGGCAAATAATAAAAATCAGAGTAACATCGAAAAGAATATAAAAAGAAAACATTTAAGAGCATGCATCTTTTGTAATATTTGTAATACTTTGCTAGAGCTTTCTTAATTCAAAAAATTTTTATTGTTTAAAAAGTTTAGTCTCATTTTATCTAAGCGTTGCAAAATTTGTTAAAAAATTATTTTGTATTTATTTAAGAAGAAAACAGTGACAAAACAAGATACGTGCACGGTTAGCATGGAAACTGACACATAACTCATATTGTGGGTCACGATTTTTGGGTACATCCTTAGTTTAGGTAGAACTAAAATGCAAGTTTCATCATGAAGTTAATTGTGTCCAAGGCCGTACGCAGATTTAAATGGTAAATTCTTTTCATCGCAATAAGTTTAAGAAATAAATGAAAAATTGCTATACATTTCATAAAACAATATTTCTGATTATTTATGGTAGCTACATTTGTCATGTTTGGGAAATAAAATGATGTACACAACTTTTAATTAATTAATTCGATGTGTTGTGTGGCACCTTTCAGATTATTATTTTTGATTGTTGGTTTAACGTTTATAAAGTAAATGTTGAATCAATTCAGAGCCAATTGATATAATTTGGGAGAAAAAGAATTACAAAAGAGGCAATCTACGTAGTTATTTTCTACTTTAACTGGGAAAGCAATTAGAATGCTAAAACCCCATTATTAATATTGAGATTCAAAAAGTTATAAATTCAATTATGTAAATTTACAAGCCTGGAAAGAATAATATCGCGTACTAAGGATTAGGAGTCTGGATTGTTTAGATTATTTCAAAAATTAATACGTTTTAATTGAAAGGCAACCAAAAAAACTTTTAACTCACACTGAGCACATTATTAAACCACCTTTGGATTAATTTGCTGAAGAATAAGTGGATTTCAACTTCTGAGGCGCCAATTTTAAGAAATACTGATTTAAAAGAAAAAAAAAGTAGCTACAGTTTCAAAGCAACTTTAAACAGATCTCTGTGACATTCTAAGGAAAACTGAAAGAAACTGAGAATAGTATTTGATAACTACCAGTAAAACATTACAGTATCTCGCCGATACTTAAACTTTATCATAAAAATATTAACAAACATGAAATATCAATATATAAATTTACATTTTAACTTTTTTAACAGTTTAGAAAACGCGTAGGACGGGACAATCATAAAATATGCAGGAAAAAAGAATAGAAAAAACCTTCAATTAAAGAAAGTTAGAAAAGGATATGTGCACTTATTGTGTGTCTGTAGAGTATAGAAGGATCGTAGGAGGATATGTTGCGGTAGAGTGGGTTAGGATGACAATCTAGAGTGGATAGGAGTTTCAGCAGACGGTTTTGGGGTTTGTGGTACGAGGATAATGGATGCAGTCTCATGGAGTGAGTCGATTTTAGTACATCGAGCAGAGTCTGTCGCAAGTCTGGGAAATTTGTTCTGTATTGTCTGGAGTTTCTTGACGTTAAAACTACAGTTCAGGCTCCAGGCGGTGCCTAATGTTCTCAGTTTCTGCCTGTTTAACTTAGAATGCCACCAATATCTGTAAATAGTTGCTTTGAAATTGTAGCTATTTTTAAAAAAATCAGTATTTATTAATAGTGGCGCCTCAGCAGTTGAATCCACTTATTCTTCTGCCAATTAATTCACAGTTGGTTAGTAATCTCGCTATGATTCAATGATGAGTTTGTAGAATAAGCAATCAAATAAATAGGATTATAATACGAAGGTTAAATGACATAAAAATAACAAATATCTTTTGATTATGCATATTTCTTTGTTGACATTGAATTACTAATTGGAAGTCTATTGTACTCGTAATAGTGCAATCTTTTTTACTGTCGGGTGTGTCAAGATGAAATCATATCCTTATTACGAATGGGTTACTGTTAACTTATTTTTTGAATCTTATACGTAGAAAAATCACTTTTAAAATTTGATAGAGTTATAATTTTTAATTCTTTCACTCTAAATTATTTTTTACTGTCTTACTATTCTTAGATCAGAATTTTCCAATAGATTTTTTTTTAAAGAAAAAGTGTGTAATACAACTCATTCTTTAAAAAAAAATGTTATCATACTTAAGGGAACTGAGTAATTGGATGGTTTCAACCAAAGCTGAAAAATAGAAAAAAGTGGTGAACTTTTTTCCAGACTTAAGCGTGCAGCCCTTGATATTATCCGAGAGACTAGACGATGTATGGTAACTGAGGCCACCGCTCAGCATGTTGTATCAAATAATGCAGCCTTCTTTAGATGATTGTCAAACCATAAATAAATTGAATTTGTTATTCATTCTTCTCTTAGCCATGTATAAATTAAGTCAAAACACTTAAATGACTAAGTAATTGATCCCCAGGCAAACTTTAGTCCATCATCATCACACACACTTACACATTTAACGCTGTAAAGGCGCCTGCATTTTATGCACAAACACAGATACTGTAGAAGCAGTGAATTTATAGCCACTCCCTCTATAATCTATGATAGTTTTCTAAAAACATTAGACGGAATAAATGGCCATGAGATAGTATTTATGATGGATGATTTGCTTCTAAATAACGGGTTTTATGGTAAGTATTTTTGGAGTTTAAGTTGCAGTTGAAATTCTAATGAGTGAGATTCTATTTGTCCAGAGTAACAGCGTCATGTTAATTCCCAATGATTCAGGGATAAAATAAACTTGGCACTAATCACCAAATAAAAAGAACGTTGTAATCTTGAAAGATGTGAGTCATATCTAATTGACAAGAGCAGATGTAATACAGGAAGTGATATCAATTTTCGAAATGAATTTTGCGAGCTTTTTATATCGCAAAACTTCTTAATGAAAGTTAACTTAGCGATTAGTTTAATAAGAAATAAAAGGAAAAATTCTTAACCGTAACGTTGTTTTAAAAGATTAAAAGAGCAAATGAGTTTGCGTCAGTTTTCCATTAGTTTATAATCACTCTTTCTGTATCCGGTTCGGACGGGCTGGTTATTTCCACTACGAATACTATCAGTTTTCCCTGATAGTTGGAAAAAATATCTTTACAACCCTAATCCCTAGAAACGGGTGTTCGCACTCAATCAATAACTTTCACCCTTTGTAGGGATTATGTTCTTTTAGAAAGTAATATTCCTTTACATCTGTCTTTGTGCAATAAATTGTGCTCTTCCTTTGAAGAGCTCTTTAGCTGTAAGGCATTCACTATCCGCTACTTTCTTGGTTTTCATCATATTTGAAGAAAAAAACAGTTCAAGAGTGCGGCAAGATTGCCTATGTGATTTATGAATGATTTGTCCGACAGTTTCGAAAATCCAAGATTGAGTGTCCACTCAGAAGCTCAAAAAAAAAAAAACCTGAGAGATAGGACAAAAAAGAACTGCCTGGTTCTAAAAATTGAGGAATGTGCGGCTATTACTTCCTCTAGGAAGAGAAACTGGTTCTTGGCCTCTTACATTCTTAGAGATTCTCTTCTAAATAGATTTGGAACAGCGAGAAACCTTGGAGTGCTCATAGTCTTGGGACTCCAATTCAAAGAGCGCATTGAAAAAAATGTGTAAGAAGGCCGCTAAATCTAGGAGGTTTATGTTTAGGATATCAAGGATTCCTAATGCCGGAAATCTATTTAACGTTGCGTTGTCTGGTCTCAATTTGAATTTGAGTACTCCATTGTTTGGAATCTGTCCACAGCAAGCGAATAAAAACTGTTAGAAAAGCTGCAAAAGAAATTAGTCCACTTCTTCAAATGTTCAAAGCTATGCAACGACGACGAGATGAGTTTGAATTCTTTTGGGAATAGATGATTGAGGTATGCCCAGCATTTTTCAAAATTCTAAATGATGAGGTTGATAATGCTGATCTTATCTAGCGTAAGATTCTCCTCGTCGTAATGTTTAACATAACTTACATCTCCAGTGCACTTTCAGTGCAAATAGAAAAGTACTATAGCTGCTGGAACAATTCAGTTCCCGCAGAGCTTGACATGTCTACATCAGATAAGAAAATTAGCATTTTTCTTAAAATGGCGAAAAACGTTTTGCAAGTTGTAATAACTTGTGATTGTTTCTCTTCTTTTTTACTTTTATTTATCTATTTTGTACTAATTATTGACTCGATTATCTTTTGAATGCTTGCAACTATTATGCCTTTGTAGTTAATGAAAATAAATAAATTGTGCATTGAACTACAATCAAAAATCCTGAACTTAAAGCCAGATGTCTGCAATAAAATTTTCTCTTTATTGTGAGACGAAAAGAAAGATGGCAGATCTATCTTGGAGTCAAAACAGAGAGGAAGTTTACTCTCTTTACTGAGACCCCTCAGCCAATGGAAAACTTTCTGCTGCTCATCAAAGTAGAGAGTATAACTCCCCACATAATTTACGACAACATCAAGAACGAGTGAGAGCGACAGAGGTAAGTTGAATACAAGAAAGAAAGAGAGACCAACAATAAAAAAATAACTTCTCCCACATTAAAGCAGAATCAGAATCACCCAATCTATAAGATTGCTAAGCTACCTCCTGAGACGGGTAAAAGGTAGTGAATAGTGGGGGTTCTTTTTTCTGTTCAAAGGATGAGAAGTAGATTGAACTTATTAAGTTCATCTGCATTTAATCACAGTCACAGCATGCAATCGTGAATTAAAAAAAAGTTTTATTTCACTTTTTCATTATTTATTTACTTGACCAACAACATACGAGTATATATCAAAAGTATATCTTTGTAATCCTCGAAGGAAACATTAAAAAGAAATGCAATTTCATCTTTTCAATTTTAGTGTAAGTAATTAGCATGACAACGCGACTCCGGCTATTACTTTCAGCTATTGATATGGATTCGCTATGCTAAAATTAATAGCTTGTTGACTGACATTACATCGTTTAGTTGATTCCTTTACAATCTTATGAATGACAGTGATTGATAATCAAAATATATCATACACATAATATTATGTTTTCTTTTTTGAATTTTTGAAGAACGCGGTTTTTTTTTTCTTTTTTAATTCATTTTTACCAAAGATTAGTGAACTCCCAACTGGTAATTTTTTATTATTATTATTAACAGCGAAATTTTTTGTTTTAATTTTCGATAGAAGAAAAATTTATTTAGAGTTGATTTGATCCCTACGGACCAGCAGGGGTCCCCGGTATCATTCAGGGGGTCCGTGGAAAATTAAAATTGATTTGGGGGTTCCTGTACAACGTCAGGGGGTCCGCGCAAGGTTCAATAAAAATTATAAAACTGTGATCCATTTTTATTATTATGGAAATTAGAAACTAACAAGGTGACCAATTAAATTTAATCAAAACTAAAAGCGTAATATCTCCGTTTGTTGCAAAACATTTTCTGTAAATACAAAACTTGGGAAGAGGAGAACGTTCTCAGTTTCCAGATATTTCGAAATTGTAAAATAGAGACGAGGATTTGCTTGCTCACTGTCAACACTTAACGGCTCTCCATGCAGACCTGATCCAAAGATTACTCGTGGGGATTTGCGGTTGCTACTCACAAACATTGAGCCGGATATAAATACACTCATAACATCTCATCACGTTCATCCAAATTATTAATTTTTTTAAATTTTATTTTAAGCAAAAGTTATAATTTCCATAAATACTTCTTCAACATAATGTTTTTTTAAATTTGCAATTTTTATACTATGCATGCATGTAGCTTTTTCACTTGAGGGTCCGTGGGCAAGTTTTGACTGTAAAAAGGGGTCCATGGGTCAAAATAGTTTGGGAACCACTGGTCTAGGTATATAATGTATATGTCGTGGACAAATTGTTACTTCAGAAAAATATCTCTGACCTAGGAAGTTAGGCGAATGGGTTCATCGTCATACCTAGTGAAGAATGATAAGGCAGATTGATACAACTAGCAAATATCATTTATCTCAAGGATTTTTAGGCAGTTTCCACTTTGTTATGGATGCATTAAAGAACAGAAATACCTCAAGTATTTGCTAATGTTCAATTTTTTATTTATTTATTTATTTATATTTAATTTTTTTTATTACAAAGTCAGGAAATTGTTTAAAGTAATACAGCTAGTTACATTAAGCAATGAAGTAAGAAGCTACCCTATGGTGTGGAACTTCTTTGAAGAAACTTGATAACTAATTATCATTAACATTAATTCTCTGGGACAAATCACGAAGCCTATTTCTGTGGAGATTACCGGGTTCAATTAGTGCAGCTGGCCAGTGGATTTCCTCTTCCTAGGAGCTTCGTATAGCGCACTGACTGGATGTGAAAAATGGGAAAATGTCTGAAACGAGAGAACACTATCCGGAGGCCGGCATTACACAGAAAAAAAGCAGCGGGCGCCTCAAATAAAAAGCAAAATAAAGTAAATAAATGCAGATGGCGTGTTTAGTCTTAAGATTTATGGGGATATTTGCAGTGAATAATGCCTAGAATACTCACGTAGATACCAACGTATCAGTACTTCATGTACTTACATTTGTTCTACTTCCTAAAGTATAATATTTATTTCAAAACATAAAAGCAAATGAAAAATTTGTATAAAACTAAGAAATAAGGAAGACAAGTGGGATTGCCGAATTCTTAAAATATTTATAGCTCCTGTAATATTAGCATCTTGCTTTTTTATTTTATTAAACTAGCGGTTTCCATTTTTCAATGTAATCATGGTTCAGTTACTTCTCTGCCCACACAGATCCTTAGCTAATCATTCAGTAATCTCCATGCGCAGGAAGAACCTATGTTTTTGCCAGGAAGATATGCCAGTACCACTCAATACCAATGCTACTGAGTTACTACAAGCACACCGCCAATGTTACCATTTTGGTCCAGACAACGCAGTTCTAGTCTGAAGCTAATAACATGTTAAGGAGTGGTATTACGACGATGGTATATAAGCTATTTTTATCTCTTGGCAGATACGTTTTTTCTCCATAACTGGTTTGATATTATTCTTAATATTTTAATTCTATTTTTGTTTAATAGGATGAATTGCATGTATCCACTGCTGCTCAGACCTCACGCTATCCTACCTAGAAATCCTAGCTGCTATAATTGAGTGTAGCCGTTGTAATCTCAAGGACGTTAGAGGTCCTTCTCACAAGGGAAGAAGTTATAAAAAAAAGAACATACTCCCGCTCTTGGCACAAGAGGGCAACACACTCTCTTTGTAATGCTGTTTACTGGGAGCTGGCATCTTGTTTTCAACCATCCGAGCGACTACTTCGCTATTCCGTGGATAATTATAGCATATGTTTAATATATATAGAGCCGATTATACAAAAAATATGCAGCGATTATGTTAATGTAAAGAGTAAAATTTAAGATTATGTTAAAATTAAACAAAAACCAAAAAAGAATATGACTGATGTTTATAAACTATATATTACTCTCAAAAACACGATACGTGTATAATCTCGCTATTTTGCTTTTAATTTGCAATAATTTTTAACTCATGCTGCTCAATAGGAGGTGCTTCTAAAGTTTTGGATCGAACTTAAGAGATTTGCCCTACGGTTAGCTGGATTCTCACGCTGATATCCAGCTGTCAGCCCTTAGATTCTCTCTTCCTAGGAGCTTCTTACAGTTTACTCCTCTGTAACGCGAGAACTCTGTCGGCAAGCCGATAATGCTCTAAATAAAAAAGCTCCAGGCCTAATATTATAACCATATTATATTACAATAAATCAATTCCAGAAACATAGCAAATAGATATTGTAAAAAATTATTAGATAATCATATAAGAACTTTAATAAATATTATTATTACACTTTTGGTCTTGTTTACACATTAACAATTTATTATTTTCAAGGGCTGGAAAAACCAACATATTGGTATTCACAGCTACTGTTAGCTTCCAATGCCTCAATTTACCAGTATGTTGATGAAAAAAAAAACCAGTTCTATCTTTTCTAACGTTTATTTATTTCAAAAGAATAATTGTTCTGCATCCTCTTTCACCTATCTCTTCTCCATGACTGCCATAAGCTAACAACGGCTCTCTTTCAATACTTTTTCTCCATGTTTCCATAAGATAAGGGTGTCCCGAGCGCTGCATGCAGTGGTAAACAGTGCAATGGTAAATGAATGTGACTTGTGTTAGTGCGCAGTGTTGTCAGATAGTGTGCTGTGTGAGTGAATGGAGAACTGTGCAGTCTTTCTGCATCGTAAATCCTTTATTTCTCTTTTATTCCCTCTAACGAATTTATAAATACTTTTTAGCGCATCTGGATTCATTTTAGCTAAAACAATTTTAGCACTACAAAACAATTGTACATATGCTGACAATTCTTTTTGAAATTTGTCCCAATTTTTACCAAATATCTGACGCATCTAAAGAGCAGATGATTAATGTAGCCATTCTCTCCGCTACTGCAATCCCAGTAGTAACTTTATTTCACGCCGATGCGGATTGTTGTATAAAAATGCCTTTCTCTCTCCCATGGCACCAGTTCAACGAGCTCTCAGATTCTTCACCAGGAGACCAATTGGACTTGATTAGTCTTTTATACTTAAGAATTTTTCCATTAATAATTCATAATTTTAGCCTCCAGTAGCAGAACATATCGCCCAAGCATATAAAATAAAAATGGAAAATGTTGATGTGAACAATCCAAATTAAATTTTTTCCATGCAGAATTCTCTGCTAGGTTTTTTGTTTAATTTAATCAATCAACATTGGCGCCCGGAGCTTTTTTTTTAGTACTCTGTTGGCCACCGTGACGGTGTTCTTTCGTTACATGCAACACTTTCATTATCTAACAGTCAGATATCAGAAGGAAGAGAAAATCCAAAGGACATCAGCTGGATTTGAACCCAGGGTGTTCACATGTAAATCCAGTACACTAACATTATGAACCAATCCTTTTGCTAAACAATGTTTGTGTATATAATCCAACCTATAGCACATTACGAATATTGTCCCTATCTATACCTATTTATTTACATTACTATTCGGTATTTTGAAAATAGAAAAGTTTCAATAAAGTTAGATATTGAATATTCTGAAAATCTTACAATGAAAAAATTAAGAAAAAGATGGAAAAAGCGTCTAATAAATAAAATTACGGATCAAAAAACACTATGAGAAGAATTATAGAAGTAAACTCATGGTTCAAAAGAAAAAGGAATGTTGAAAGAATAATTTACAAAGTAGTGTGAGTTAAAAAAATGTAAGAAGTTAATATTCGGTAAGATATTAGGGAAAGTAAGAAGCTCCGGAAGGAAACAAAGGATTTGGCTGATTAAGAGCATCATGAAAGGATTCGATGAAAAGATAAGAAAAAAATTGGTAAGTTTTTTTTTTTTTTTTTTAAAAAAAAAAAGGCATTTAATTAGAAAATGCTAATTTCTGACGAACTGATAACTGGCTTTCTTGCCTTGCGCAGTTAGTTTGTGTACTTGTGAAATATGGTCAGGACAAAATGAAAATTATTTTATTATTCGCGTATGACAGAGATTTGGCAAAACGAAATTCAATTTATTAAAGTTCTTAGAAAACAAAAAAATCATAAGCAAACAATTTCATGTTCGTAGTTCTATCAAAAACTTGAAAAATTATTTACATTTCCTTGCTAAATTAAAATTTTAAAGGGAGTTCCTCAATAGTAAGGCATCTTTCTACAGTTCCTCCAGACATATATTTTAAAAACAAGTTATAGAAAAGTCCGATATTTGGATGTGTTTGTTAGGAGAATTTTTACTTTTATGAAATTGAAAATTTACTCCGGCTATAGCGTACGTATATAGAGTAACTACTTTTCTATGGTTTTTACTTAAACATATTAAGATTCTGCTTCGTTTTTAGAATCATCTTACACACCAGGTACTAAAAACATTGTTTTGGAAACGTTTGCGCACAAAAGGGCTCTCCTGGCTGTGGTCAGTTTCTCTTATTTGACATCTTCGGAACGCTTCCTCTAGTATCAGAAAATAAACATTGTACGAGCGCTCAACCTAATCTCATCGTTCGACTACATAATCTAAGTAAACAACGTAATCTTTATTTTCAGATGTTCTGGATTTTAAACAGTATTATGAATGTATTAATCTTAAAATACTGAAATTCCATAACAGACTGGAACATAGTAAACTCATTAATGAAGAATAAAGTAGTGTGTAAGTTAAGTAGGCCAGTAAGTCAAGGCTAACAAAAGGTCGAATTGCAGTAGCAACTGGTAGATGCGCAAGTACAATGCAACTAGCCTTTCATAGTTCTCCTCAGCTGAACAGGGGAGTCCAAGACAGTTGGCCGTACATCTGTTTGCATTTAAATTCCTTATAATAAAAATTTTTATACAACTCTTCTAATGGACAGTTTTAATAACTTATATAGTCAAAAAAGATGTTTCTAATTTACGTTCTTACCCAGCAACATTTTTTTTTTTTAAATAAGTGTGACATCATGGTGGTTTGTCCCTCTTTGCAATTTGGACTCTAGGCAATGCTCTTCCGTAATAGACATTACTGTTCACTATCAGACAGTGAGTTGCAAGAGAAAATCTATTTTACCTATACTCGAATTTTTAGGACAACTGTCGCAATGCCATTGAACCAATTCCATTATATTACTGACAATTCAGAGGGAAACAATATGTTAGCGAGCACCTCAATAAAATGCTTCTTATTGAACTCAATATTCTTGATTCTTAAGTTCCATCAATAATTAGTTGTTGTTTCTTTGATTTATTTACTAAGCTGAACACAAACACAATAATTGCCCTTGAACACTAGTTTGTCGATTTGAAGTATGTGAATTCAGGTTGAAAGATGGTCGATTTATTGTATTGTATAAGTGAAGCTGATTCAAGCTTTAATTTCAGTTTGAAAGGCAATATTGAGTGTGTTAAACTAACAAATAAGAAAGTTCAATTAAGGTACTTTCCACTATGTACTATATAAAAAGTTTCAATTGCTTCTGAGTGTTCATACCAATGCACTTAGGTTGCTAACTTGGTTGCTCTTGGCTCTTGGAGGTTGGGATGAAACGGAAAGGAGTGTTCCATTCATCAGTTATGCTACTATTCTGAATGTTTTATCTCTTTTTAGATTTCTTGTTATAAAAGTGAGGCAATTCTAAAGAAGAAAACAGACCCCATTATTGATGGCAATGGTGGAGGTCAGAAGAGAGAACTATGCGAGTTGAAGAGGATTCTTCCTGCATTGAAATGGATTATGAAGAAGTATGTATAACAAACGGCAATGTATTTGTAAACCACGAGGATAATAAATTGCGTAACCTTAGTCAACAACAGTTGGAAAAAAACCTTTTCTGGGAAGTAAGCTATCCATCCTTTGGTATTCAATTTTTTTTTCAAGGAAAACTGATTTAATAGTTTTTCCAGAGACTTGTGGCCTAAGGCTTTCGTTTACCTTTATGTTTGCTACATTTCATTAATATTTTACGATGATTTGAAATGGCAGTAAATGTAATTTCTAGTTAAAAGAAACAAAAGCAATACACTACCGCAACATGACAAACGAGTGAACTGTTGTGAAATGTACAAGATAATTCGCTGTTGGACTATACGGTTCAACCAAACCTTCCAATCAAAATTATGAGAAAAATCGCTTACTCCCCCTTCTATGTGGCAAATGTAACCCTGCATCAATACCTGAACATTCCTTTGCTTTGTTGGAGTGGTTACAGTATAAAAAGTTTCATCAGATTCTCAGTGTTCCTCCAATGCACTACGCAGCAAACTTGGTTTTTCTTTTTTCCCAAATAACCCGTCCAGAAGACTGATATCCATAAGGGCAGCCTAGTGTAAAATCGAAACGCTCAATGGGACCAACAAATAATCTTAAGGTGCATCCACATCTGAGATCATTAGCGCCCGGAGCGTTCTCAGTGTTCTGGCGATCTCAAAGCAGTGTTCTTCCATTATTGAAACTCTGTCCACTATCGGGATTTCATCTAAAAGAAGCTCCTGGAAAGAGAGAAGCCAGCAGATGGATTTGAATCCAGTATCTCCGCGTCGGAATTCAGTGCGTTAATTACTATACAGAGCAAAGTCTTTTTAATTTTTAAATTATGGGCTAATAATGTTTTCATTTTAAGAAATCCTATTAGCTTAACGTTTATTGTATATCTATATTACTAGAAATCACGTAGCTAATACAAATTCAATTAGTTCTAAATAAATACTTCAATTCTCTTTTAACATCAAATAGTAAATAAATATAGTCCAATTAGCAAATACGTAATGAAAGTTAAAATCACAGAAAGGCCTATATTCCACATTAAATTGCTGATACAGTAGGTATCCTAGGGAGGATAAAGAATATTCTGCATTCCGTTCATAAAAAATAAAAATCAAATAAACTGATACTGTAAATTTAAGAAAATAATTTATAATGTTGGAAGGATCAATTTAAATTGGAAATTTATTCAGAGTTGCTGGTTTATTAAGCTGCGTCAGCAGATCAAACTTATAATAGGATTGTTGAAATGGCTGAAAGGTAACTTTTTAGCAAAGTTAAAACTGACAATAAAATAAATAAGAGGATTTTTTTTTGGCAGCGGAAGAATCCCAATATTAGTTCCATTTGTTTATACAATTCTTTAGCATTCATTTAAGAGCAATATTTTATATGTGGTATTCCAACGGTGCCAATTTTAGCTAATCTTACAGAGATTAAAAGTTGGTCCATAATCTCCTTCTAATGATGATCAGATGGACCAACAAGAATAAAGGTTTCGTTCATCCAACAAATCAAGCTAACTTTTAGACTCAATGATTATTTATTGTCGGATGAGCTATGAAAAAAATGACAAAAAATAAAAATGATTATAAGAAAAAAATAACTAGTAGATATTTATTTATGTTAATTTTATTAAATTATAAGGAAGAGTTAGTTCTGTATGTGGAAGGAACGGTTCAAATCCAGAAGTGCTGCCCTTAGGAGCCTCTACAAAGTAATAAACGATGAAGGAAAGAGAGGTCTGTAACGCGAGACACTTTTTGGAGTCTGACAATTTACTGAGAATGCTCCGAGCGACAATGCCTAGCCTTAAATATGAGTAAAAGTTGTTTCGAAAGCTGTCATTAATATAGATACATTTATTTCTAAGTAGAACGTTGCGCTGATAGGTGTAGCATGCCTTGGAATGGAACTTTATCAGCAGAAAAAGTATACTCATTTTGTTTCGGCTAGACAGACCAATTTCTCATTCAAAATCCTGAATCAAAGTAAAACGATATTAAAGTACTGTGTTGGACACATCTCTTGTAACTTCATGGAACCATTTATAAAGGAACTTTCTATTACCACAAAGCTCAAAAATATTTTTATGATATATTTTGACAGCAGGGCATCAGATATTGACAGAATTTTGAGCTACCTAGCTAGGAAGATTTTAAAAATAAATTCTTAATTTTAAATTCATTCTGTCTGTTTTAAACCGAGCATAGAACCAGAAATTTATAGGTGCGGTGTAAAAGAGATATTAAAAATTTTATTTATACTCTTTGGAACGAACAGACAGCATGAAGTGCGGTTCAGACCTTAGCTCTTAACATTAAACTCTTGTAAAAGGATTTCCAAAAGAGTAGGTCTTGGATTTCACCTTCAGAGATATTAAAAACTCTAAAACATTTGGAATGGAGAGGGTGTTCGAGAATAAACGCGCATTGCAGACTCGGTAAATTTCACATTCTTTCTAAAAGGAACCAGTGCAGTTTTGCAATTAACTTATGATCCAGTTAGAGATCAGCACTCTAAATCTGTTTAGTATTCTTAATTACTTCAGAAAATCGCGCCAAGATCCAATAATACCAAGATCGACTGCAAGATCGAGCATTAGAGCGATTAGCCGAGCATCACAGATAATACCCCTAGCAACAAGCTAAGTGAAGTGTTGAACTAAATAATAAAGGGGACAGTGTCTCACTTTGCAATACTCCAGATGTGGCACGAATCTCTGCTAATTGCTCTTTATTACTTTGCAGAATTATAAAGCCTTTTCATTTTGTAGTTAACTGACTTTTGTATGCGTAACAGCTTTGAATAGTTTCTACCAGAAGAGCGAGCCCTCGAAAACTAGTATCTAAGACATGACTGAAATCCACAAACACACCACTTAAACTTGATAATGTTATAATAATTAAATTAATATAAAATTAATTGAACAGAAATTGGAACATAAACATGAGATTGTTCCATTATGCGACCTAACCACATTTTCAATGTAACTATTAATAATTTTAGTTTAATGAATCAATAACGTAAATGAGTATTTTCATATTTTATGAAGATTTAATTTAAATGTATCCATTGCTATAATTTATAAGCAAATCGCTTTTCATTATTAATGTTGATTACTCCAGCCACAAGATGTTACCTTAATTAATATCATCCCGATTACCTTATTATATCGGAAATAATCGAATAAGAATTAGAAACAGAATCATTTTAATTTTGAAATAGTTCAATTTCTTTTAATTAACACTTAATACCAGCATGCATTACAACATTTCCACTTCATTTATATTTATATTTTTATTCATGTATTTATTACTAGTTGTTCTTTGATATGTAAAATTGATAATGTGTTCCATTTGTAAGACACAATTTTTTTGTGTACGCATTCCGTCAAGTGCCTAGACTACTGGTTTTATTGAATAAAAGGCTGAAAATTGTTAATAATTTATTTCTTCACTAAAGTTTGATACGAGAAGTTTAAAAATGAATCCTATGAATTCCCAAGCGTGCAGAGAGTAATTGAATTGTTTTTTTAACACTCAAATAGACTATAAAAACAGAAGATAAAATACAAGGTAAAAAAAACAAGATCTGAAAAAGCTTTAAAAAAAAAATATTCGGAAATATGAGTAGAAAATAGCAAAGGAGGAGTAGCGATGAACATTTATGAAAAGTTGAAGGAAATATGTAGTGAGATTTAACGAAATTTGTAATAATTGTTTAAAAACAAAGTAAAAAATTGAATTTACTTTCTTAATACAGCCTAAATTAATTTTTAATTCCTTTAATTTTTTGGAATTATTAATACTCCACGCGTTGAAGACGAGTAGAAGTAAGCAAAGGAGACAGTGTGAAGAAAAATAAGCTTTGATATTATGCGAAGAATAGAATATCGTCATGCACTTGCTTGTCCCATTTCCTCACCTACATCATGAGCGTGCAAAAGATTATAATGTGAAATGTAGAAATTAAATCCGAAACTTATTATTGCAGCGATAACAGAACTGTTTCTGTTCTTAGAGTTCCAGATTCTATCTATTGTTTCTTTAGCCCAGCGACAATCCCATTGTTTTCAAGTTGAACATTGTTTTAAAATTACTTGGTCATCTCTAAAGAACTGACCGGTTTCACCGTCTGACGCAGTAACAAAAAAAAAAATACGTTGTTCTTTTCAATATGAGGTCAGTGAAGGCATAAAGGGTACAAATAGACATATTTAATATGGTGCAAGCATAATAAATGTGATAGTATATGTAATTCTGAATATTTTAACAGCCACGACTGGAGCTGAAAGTTTGAAATATTTTTATACACAAGTTTTTTGTATTATTTTATTGAATAGAATCCACAACTCGCCACCACAGACTTAGTCTCCTATAACGAAGCCTCCATAGCCAATTCTATGAGCACTGTAAAGCAGCAAAAACATCTAGAAAATGCTAAAATAGTACATAAGCAGCTTGGATAAATACAGACGGGTTAAGCTATAATAATGTAATGTGAAAAGTACATTGCATTCTGATTTTTAAAATCACATTTTTTAAAGTATATTGTTCGATTACATACAATGTCCGATATACTGAAAAAGTTAGATTAATTGTTAGCCTCTTTAATTGTACCCTTGCCCGTATCCAGACAAAAGGAACAGAAATTGCTTTATAAATATTGCACTTAACACCTGCGGTATAGCCTGGTTTTTCTTTCTGGGTAAGCTCTCCCTTAATGAAAGATTAGATAAAGATCTATTTGATCTAATTTTCATTTTCTTTTCACAACTTATGCGAGTGCATGGAAAAAGACAGGATTCTATTAAAACATCTGTTAAATTTTCCTCTCCAATTAAATCCATAATCAGTATCGCCCACCAATAGTTCTATGCATAAACGAACAAATTCTCAGGCTTTGCTATAATAGATTGGTTAATCTTATAAATTGTAATACTATACCCTACAATTGGTGTGCCTATTTGAGAAATTATCTTGTAATGATCTGAGCGGAGGATGTCTAGATTATTTGCCACGAAAGATGTGAAACCAACTGTCTACTCCACGTAAGTTTATATCAATAATCCTATAAATAATATAAAATAGTATAAAACTAATAAATAATATAATGGGTAACGGACCTACTATATTTTCGTCACAAAAATAAATAATTTTCAGACTAGCCACACTTTCTAGGAGTTTGTTTAATTTACGAGTATACTAACTCTACTGAGCTAGACTGACGCAAAAATTAATATTAAATGTTTTTGCTTGTTAATTAGCATAAAATTAGCGTTTAATGTGTCATCTAAAGATAAACACAATGACCAAATGAGCTTGAATTAAATATTCTCAATCATGGTGGAAGATTAGATTACCAATAATTAATTAACTGTTGAAAATGAATTATATTGGTCAATTGATGGAGTATTAGAAAAATATCTACTGTACTTGCTGATTAATGTGGATTTAACAGTTACTTTATTGTATCAGCTGCTGATAAGCTGTAAATTTTTTTTATGTTATCTTGAAAATGAATCATTCTTTTAAAAATCGTTTGCTTTTTATCTCTGTTCAAATTTCGGTTGTTTTATATAAAAATTATTTACACTTAATTTCATCTTGTTCCAGAAAATCTGTTCCCAATTAATCAATCATAAATGAAGTTTGTGGACTTTTGACTTTTCTCGTTGTTTGTCTTTCTTTTTTATATAAATTTATGATTTTTCAAAAAACTCAAACAATTGAGCGAACTTCAAAATTAAGTTTTTAAAACAATGAGGGCTATGTTTAATTTCTTAATTACTTGTAGCCGGTTAACCAAACTCTCTACTGACTGCCAGCTGTTTGCTTGGATTAATACTTGGCAAGCGTAATCACTAGTTCGTTTGAGCATCAAGATTATTTGAGAGAGTTAAGAGTACAACTTGATTAGATTAGATTCTACGAGGGTCGGCCAAACAGCCTACGCTGCAGCGACCTGGCGAGGAGTTAAACTAACAATTCAGTCAAAGTAAAGTCTAGCTAAGTGAATGCTAGTGTGGTTAATGTAAAACTGTTTGAATTAGTAGGACGTTGCTACTACACCTTTCTTTCATAAACAGCTTTGAGGATAAAGAGTAGGCCCGTATTACACACGAACTGTTGCCGTGTAAACGGCGCCAATAACACGGACGAAATATGGAGTTGTGAGATAATAAACGCATTCCAGAACCATTTCAATCTCCTACCTCCTTAGAATCCCAGCTAGGTTTAGCTTATATCTTTAATGCTGCTTGATTATCAGAAAAAAATCCTTGTCTCAGTTATATCGTTCTGTACAGTCTCCAGAGCTTTGAAGCATTTTTGTATTTTAACTACGGCTGAATAATAGTCGCAATTGCGTTTTAGCCACTCACAGGATCTAGGCAACTGCTCCTGAAAAACAAGGGAGTTCTGTCTGGAACCATTTGTGATACATTTTTTCTCAATCTCCATCTCCGAACCAAAATTTCAGGTTCTCTTCGTCCAGTTTCTCCTTGAAAATGTGCAATTTGTTGGTTTACTTCCATCTCTTATTAGTCATAACTAATTTGGAGCCTAGGCTTTTATAAGGGATTGAAAGGGGTGTTGTATAACTTAACCTAATATGAGTAGGCATAAAGGTCGCCTCGCCTTTTATAATGATTGCACTAATAATATTGATTACACTTGAAAATCATAAATTGAAACATAAGTGTAAATGCGTGAACAGAGTGTGTAACCTCCAGCGACAACGATTGTCCCCGACATTTACTTGAGGTGTCATCCTTTTCTTTACAATCCCCCCACCCCGCGCCAAAGAGTTCTTTCTTGCAGTTCCCATTCCGTCATCTCTTCGCTATGTAACTTTTTAGTACACGATCTTCAACTACACGAATTATATTTTGTAATTTATTTATAAGTGTACCACGAATTGAAATACAAATATTTCCGACCTACTTATATTTTTAAAAAATAGATAACTAATGTCATTTAAAAATGGCCAAGACACTGATAGAAGCAAATAAGGGGGAACTCATCATGATAATCGGGTACTGAGTGAATCGGGTGAGTGTACCCGATTATTAAATTAAATTTGTTTTATATCACACCGTCTTAATTAAACTAATTCAGATTCTTAAGCATATGTTCTAAAACATGTTAAATTAGACATTTTGTTTCCATCTAAAATGGTAAAAGAAACAATAGTTGCTCGAATAGTTGAATAGAACTATAAAAAGGAGAAGGCATTTAGAAAAGTCAGCGTTCATTTAACCAAACGATTAACATTAGAACTAAGAGTTGTAAAAGGGTTTTACTGATTCGAAAACTTTTAAAATAAAATAAAAAGTGGTAATAACAAAAGGAACCTTTCACGTTCGTTAAAACATGAAATCGGTTAACATTATTAGGAGAACAACATACTTAATATGCTAAAAACATATAACTAATTGTCTAAGAACTGTTTCTTCACACGCTATTTCCTTCCACAAATCCTTTTCTTAAAATGTTAATTATCAATTAGCATTTATAATCTTCAGTCTGATTTCAGTGATTATGCAGTAGAAGATAAAGAATAAAGGAAAGAAATGGGTTAAATAAAGGTTACATAAATAATACTTTGACATTGTAACACTCATTCATTGGGCCACACTCATTGAGGCTAATTTACTTGCCGATTATTTTTTTAAAATTTATTTAAAGTAGAAAAAACTGGATACAGGAAATGAAGACAAGAACAGAACGGATATGCAAAATGGTTCATTCACATTACAAGCTATTCTTCTAAATTAGTTCTTTAGCAATAAATCGCAACTCTAGCCTCCTATCTTGAAAGATTACTGCTTGTTAACTTAAGTCTGGCTTCCGTACGGTTTGATTAGAATGAGAGAATTTTAGTTGCAAGATTGAACTCATCAATTCTAATTAATCACTTTGGCTCCTATCGCCACAACATTCTTCTTTATTCGTAACTGTGACCTCAAAATTGTAGCAATGAAAATCTTTTTTATTTTTATCTATTTTGCAACTGTGGTCAATTAAAATAAGCGAAAGAGATTAGAAGGACAGCGCAATTACATATAGACGTATAAATATGTACAACATTCACGAGGCGTGAGTGAAAATAATTAAATTAAAATTTATTGGTTATCCAGAACATGTGTACTTACCTTTTTTTAAAAAAAATAATTTCGGTACCTGATGGCCGAAAGAGAAATTAAGTTTACACATGTCAAAAAATCGAGCAATGGGTTAAAATACTTGTTAAACTTTTGTTGCGATGCTGAATCCCGAAAAGAGATTACTTAAAATAGTACAAGAAATATCTTGTAATTCAGTAAATTAAGAAAATTAAAAGTTATATAATAAGTGAAAAGAGCCCTCTAACATCAGAGTAGCGTCTCGAAGGGTCTTCTAGATGATGCAAAAAAAAAAACGGATCTTAGGCAAAAAACATACACGTCTCGTGCTTCCCCACTTCTCCCTTTTCTCACAGCTGTCCTGGGAGCTTTCATCTAGAGTGGGCTAGCGTAGTTCTAGAAATCTAACAAGTCTTCACTCCGTTTAAGGTAGGTAAGTTAAATTCAATAAATTTGATATTTTGTTTTTACAAACTGACCTTACGATATTTAATTATTCTCGCTCTGATCAATCATTGGATAATTATCAGAAATAGATAGTTTTGTTGGAATGAGTCAATTTTGTACGAACTAAGAGGGAAAATTATTTAACATAAATATACCAGCGGTATACAAATTTATTCCAATAGCTTGTATAACATTTTAAATAAAGGAGGTACAAATAAATGAAATACTGTTCATCGTGCACACATATTGTTGCGTCCAAAATAACCTTTAGCAAGTGCAGACAGTTAACTGAACCGGATGTTCGCCCACAAAACATCAAATTTAATGGAATGATCCGCCATTGTTTTATATTTCTTATTAATTTTTCTCCTCCGGAAAAGTCGTCAAGCTCCCTAGTGTCCTGTTGCTACTTTGTTAGGTTATTACATTAGCATCTGGTAATTTTTAGCCGGATTTGTTTTTAAACCCCGGTATCTCTCATGAGATGAGGGGTGGGCGGGGAACAATGGGCATCAGGATTGCCTGCGTTCCTTCCCCTTTTTTTGGTGGAACCGCCCGTCTTGTACAATCTAATCTAATTCCCCAAGTTGTGTCGGGGATACCGTAGACGAGATGGATCATCAGGAATGATAGAAGAAGCAGGAGACTACACAAATAGATCAGAATTACTTCAAATTAAAAAAACAAAATTTGGACATGTTTGGTTTATACCCAATTTTTTCGGGTAAAGCGCCAAATCTGTTTAAATAAGGTTTAAAATGATATTTGTTAATAGGAATTTTTTTAATTAAAATTAAATCTTATTTTCATTTAGTTCTTATAATAATAATTTCTGCAGTATACTGAAGAAAGCTCCGATTGCCAATAACCTCAGATGTTGACGCGACTTAAATCATTAAAATATGTATGTATACATATATTTATATATATAACCATTTGTTACGGAAGGGATTAGCTGAGATTAGCGAAAAGGGTAGAATGCTACCTTTCAACGCGGTTATCTCGGGTTCCTATCCAGCTGCCAGCTCTTAGATTTTCTCTACCTAGGAGCTTCTTACAGCTCACTGTTCTGTGAAACGGGAATGTTGTTTGTATCGAGAGAACACTGTCCAGAGGTCAGCTGTGCACTGGAAAAAAACTCCTGGCGCCCATAACCTCAGATGTAGTCACGTCTTAAATAATAATAATTTTTTCAAGAATTTATAAAAGTGACTTTTTCATTGTTTCCTAGACATGTGAAGTAAAATGCAAAACTTCAGAATTGAGCAAAATTTATTTGAAATTTTAGATGAAATATAAATATTTTATCCTTTGGACCAAACAGCAATTTTGGAAAGAAATTACTATAGAATTATCTAACATTAAAAATTCGTTCCGTGTTTTGGTGAGCGTACAGGTTATCTACTAGAGGCGCTTTACTATAATAGAATCTACAACAAAATTTTAGTAATTTTTATTCTCACAGTATTAACTTAGTGTCCGAAATTAGCTTTTTCAACCTGAGGCACCGAATTCTTGATAGACCTGTTATTCTAGATGAACTTCAGCACAGTGTGATGAAGAGTACAAACAGTAAGTCTCCAAGTGGGGATAATCTGCCTTATGAAATTTTTAAAAATATTTTCAGAATTGCAATGATACCTTCAAATATTCTTCTTTATAGTCTTAACTACCGAAACTATTCCTTTTTCTTGGACATCAGTTATTTTAACTTTAATGAAATTATCCTGATTAATATTTGTTGCAAACATTTTCGTTCACAAATAAAATATTGTAGATTGCTGGAGTAGGGCATTTTATTTAATATCTCACATGGAGAAGAGCGTTGATTTAGATTTGGTGGATACTGTAACCTATATGTGCTTAATATTTCATTTACTCAGCTTGTAAGTGTTCGATTGCATGATCCACACTTAGCGTTATGACACGAATAAAACGATATGTTTAAAGGGTAAGAAGTAAGCAGTAATATGGTAGAAGTAATTTGTATATTCAATCTGGATTCATATTAAAAATTAATAGCCAAGTAATAGTCACACCTGAATCCATTTCAAAAGAGGTTTACTGGATTAACTTCTTAATATTCGTAGACTTAAATCTACTTTTCCCAATTCGCCTCTTTCTTTAAAGAGTGAGAATGTTTCAGTTATAATTTTTGCAAACTGTTGCAGATGAAATTGTTATAGAAGAATTCTAATATACCCTAAAATTCTACCAAACAGTAAATTCTCTGCAAGCAAGTATCATACAAACAAAAGAAATAGTGTAACGCCCTGATCCAAAACTCCAAAAAACTGTTGTGCTAGAAGGCGAAGTTACAAATTGCTATCTTGGTGGCCCTTTTAGTTTCAGAAAAAGATTTCAGATTGGTTATTGACTACTTTAAAGGCAGAGCTGCTAGATCAATGTGCAAGGTTATAAGTGCTTGGCTTGAAAGAAATCTACTTCTTGCAAACTCAAGTATGAATTTTCACGGTTACTTCTACCCTTCTCTATCACTTTTGAAGTTTGAACGCGGACTATTTGGATCTACCAGCGAGAATATAGTGAATTTGTATTGGCTATTGTTGTCTTCGGTTGTCCCAAATCACTTTGTTAGACTGAAGGTTAGTTATAAAATGTCTGGACTTTGAGACTTCTCACGCTCCTCTACAAAATGAAAATATGTACAATTGGTCGCACTCAATGAACGATATTTTGATAACTGTTGAATATGATGGCATTAACTAATTTATCTCTTATTGTGAACTGCTTAAATGTCGAAGTTTTTAATCAAGGAACATTGAGTGAAGATTAACCCCTCATTTAGGAATATTCACTCGGATGTAGTTAATATATTATTCATTAATATAATATTATTAAAATGCAGGAGCTAAATTCAGGTAAAAGTTAGCACAAAAGCATTATACATTGTTAGTAATAATCATATTATTGTCACTATTGAAATTTGAAAAACTTGGACTTATTGGATATTCAAGATCAAATATTCTTTAAATGGCTATAAATCATATCGTAACAATTACCTCTTTATGACCTCCAGAATACCATTTGTGAGTCATAACATTTGAAGCCTGACAGTTTCGCTTTGGTTTTCAAATATTTACTATTACCTTAGTTGTGAATTAAAATTGAGATCCTTTATGTTAAATAATTGAAGAGTTTCTGAACTTTAATGGAGTTATTTTGTTTTAGAATTGGTTTATCCATCTGCATTATGTTACAAGGGCTCTTGTAATTACTTGGCTTTATTGTGAATTTACTTTGATGGTTGAATAAGGATTATGTAAGTATTCTAAGTCTCTATCTAAACTTACTTAAATATTTACATAAATACATTAAACTATTACTATGAATAGTAGAAACATTTATTTTAAATAAACCATTTCAAATGACATTATTAAAACAATATTTTAAAAAATGATTAAACCCAATTATTTCCAATAATGGCTTTGATATGATAAATTTCAGAGTTTATTTAAACAATTCATTGACATAAATTTTAATTTGTAATTTAAAAATTGAACACCAGCATTTATGGCTGCTACTTAATAATTATCTTACACTCAGCATCTAAATTACTCCAACTGGGTATCCTGTTCACATCGTTGCCCAGACCATTTTATTATAAATTCATCTTTGATTTTTGGTTCAAATTTACATTTTGGTTGTGCAACTATGTTGGGTTAAACTAAGTTGAGTAGAACATTATTGAGTCTGTCCAACCTTGAAACTAGACAACATATGCTTACAGATAGTCTAATATACTTATCACAAAGATTCATCTCTGGTTATGTGGAGATTTAATGGAACACCAGAGCTAATAACCAAAAAAAAAATAAGAAAGTTAAATACCTTTTAAGAAACCTAAATCCTTGGAAATCTATTTAATCCACCAGTTTAGTGTTGGTTCCTAGACAGGAACTCATATATGACGCAGAATTTTATATTAAGGCTTTTGTGCTATAACAGTCTCCCTCCAAATTGCCTAGCGCCTATTAAATCGGATGCTTAAAGAGCTACAGCAGGGATAAAAAGCCTCTTTTTGTTGTTACACAAGTTTAAACAAAATATATTTTCTTTTATAATAATTTTCTATAAAATTATTTAGATTAATTTGTATTTAATAATTGATTTATTTTTTTTAAGAGACTTGAAGAGAGTTAAAGTTAAAATAGAATTTAGCAATGGAAATCGTTGATGCCCAAGAAATGTGAAATGCTTCAATTTGACTCATGGCCACATCATTCTCCAAAGTTATGTATAATTTAAGAAAGTATTTCTCATTGTTAGTACTAAAAATATATTGTAAGAAATAAAAGTATGCAAAATAAGAAGACTTGTTTGATAAAAATATCGAATTGAAAGAAAATCATCTATGAACCCTTAACGCGTCTTACAATTTTAAATTTAACATAGTTTTGTGATTTTCATAAAAATTCCATGTTTCTATATTTTATTTCCTTGTCTAATTTTCATCCTTAAGCTTCTTGTCTCATTTTCTTCTTTAATTTATCTTTTTCTCGAGCTAGCGTAATCAAATATGCGTAATGTACATTAAATTGTTGTTTTTAAATCATGGCAGGATTATCGACCACAATCCGCCTCAAAATAGTTCAAAAAATAACTTATTAGACTCACTTAACAAAAAATCAGACAATTTACGTTATAAACCTAGTATCTGCCGGTTTAATGTGTAATAAAATCTGTTAATCTCTAGCAAATACCAACCAAAAAAGTAAAACTAGTTTGTTATTTCATATGTAAATGAAAATTAACTGTTAATTAGTGTTCAATATCTTGATTTGTGACAAATAGTAAATATTTAATTCAAGAAAACCAAATTTAAACCTTCTGCAGTATTAATTAATCATTAATAATGACTTGATTGTTGACATTGTTTTCTTAGAAACAGAATTTAATCTGCGAATAGTACTCTGAATTATTCAGTATTTATTCAAGAATCTTGTTATTTATCAATTAATTGTATAATTATTGAAACATGGAATTAGTAGTAGACAATTCCTGATTAATATCGAGGAATAAATAAATATCTTAAATTTCCTCAGATAGCAATGTAACAAACCACCGGTAGATGTTGCTGGGTAGCTTCTCACCTCCAGCTGATAAATCCATCTGGCCTCAATAAAAGAAGGAAGGTTTGTTACCTCGTATTCACGTATTACATTTTTCTGTGGACTACGAAAGCCAAATAAATTTGGAAGAAGATGCAGATTACAGTTTATGGTAAAAAATATATTTCTATAATATTTTTTTATTCTGTACAAAAAATTGTCAGTCCAAATAATTATCCTGTGTTAATGATGATTATAAAAGTAACAATCGTAGTACTCCTTCTTTCTGGGAGCTTCTTAAAACTCATTATCTGGAACTTGTGGGTGTTGAATAATTTTAAAATTTGGGACTATAGCAATCCCAACAACTCTGTTAGTGTTATTAATAAAAATAATTCATGTACATTAATTTTGGTGACTGATTCATTGTTTCAATAGGATGAAAAAATAACTGCCAGTTTCAGTCATGATATTTTTTTATTATGCCGAGCTTTCCACCTAGGGACTAGGTCATCTTCAGGGCTAATTGACAATGTAATATTTTACATCATTAAAGGTTGGTGTGTCTTCTGTCTTGTCTGTTCATGGACTAAGTGTGATCGGTTATATGTGTTTGGTTGTCACATTCTTATTTATTTAGGCCTACATTCCTTAGCACTTGAATTATTGAAAGACATCTTAAAAATATGAACATTTGCTTTTTGAGGAGGAAATATTTTGGTATAATTGAAGTTAAGTTGTAGTCACATGGGTTTGAAGAGTTTATGAATGGTCTTGACAAAGACTTCTTGAAACTTGACTCTTGACTATTTCATATTAGAAACTTCCAAGTCATTGTATAGTACTTTAGGAGATTCCTAAAATATCCATACTTCCCTCGCAGGAAGCCATTTCTTAACAGCCAGTGATAGTGACAAGAATCAATGCTTGAGTTGCAGAATAAATGGTTTTGTACTACACAATTAGATCACATAGTACATACGGATAAAACGGGTGCATCATTATGCTGTGGAATGCATCTTGCGATAGTCCAAAACATTTGGAGAAACAAAGCTACTGACTTAACAAAAACTTACAGTTTAAAATGTTAAGTATAAGGGTTGATTAAACGCCAAAAGGTACACAAATCAGCCACAATTCATTGATTTAAATCGGTTCACTCATTGATAATTTAAACGATTGCAGTACTTCCTCTTAGTAGGAGCAAGAGAATCAGCAACGTAGAGGAGCTATAACCACTTATTCGAGCTGAATTTTATCAAAATCGGACTAAGCGTTATAGAAATATTGGTAATAATAGTTTTAGAAAGGGCCTTATTTGGGTGGGGCAAACTCCCCTCCTTATGAGGCACGGTGCCGAGACTTTTAAAGTGCAAATCTGTATAAAATTTCGATTCGAATGACACTTCATTCATAAAAATCGGTTCACGTGTCGATAATTTGAAACGATTGCTATACTTCCCCTTAACAAGTGTAAGAGCTGATCGCCGCATTAATGTTACGTAGGGGAGCCCTAACCCTATCATCCTACCAAATTTTATCAAAATCGGGCCAAGATTTACAGAGTAATTAGTAATAATAATTTTGGAGGGGGCCTTACATAAAGGGGGCTAACTCCTCACCCATTCGATGTACAGCGTCGGGACCCCCAAAAGGCACATCTACATAAAATACTGAATCGAATGACACCTCATTCATGAAAATCGGTTCACGCGTTTAGGCGCTACGTTGTTTACAAAAAAGGTAACAACAAGAACAACAACAACAACAACAAGAACAAGAACATTTTTTGAAAAAGCCGTTTTTGCTCATTTTCGGCAACTTTTTTCTCGAAACCTATTAGATCTGGGTGGTTGCAAAAAAATTACAGTTATAAAGGAGGGTTTGGAGTAAGATTTAAAGAAAATTTGGGAAATTTATCTTTTATAGAAAAAGAGAAAAAAATTGTCAAAGTTGGGTGTTTTTCAACGTTACGCTTTTTCGTGCAGTTTTTGATGGTCAACCCTTATACAACTGTCCTACCGGACAGTTTTAATTAAGAAAATTCTTACGATTTCCTTTGTTTAATTGTCTGAAGATTATTAGAACTAGCAGATTTAGGATACTCTTGGCGCAAGAATTTCCTTCATTATCAGATCTCTAGTGTAAAAACACATCGATCAGTGTCTTACAAGATCGAAAAATAAACGATTGATTACACCTACTTAGGAGGGGGAATACACTGCTGCAAGTGATTCGAGGCAGATCTCTCTTAATTAAGCCTGCTCAAGTTACTTTTTTAATTTTTAATTTCGCGTTTTGATTGCTACTATTAAAATTATGGCAACCCCTTAACTGCCTTTTTTTTTAGGTCGAAAGATATGATGGAACAAACTAAGTAATTAAAGATTTTTCTTCACAGCATGCTTTCTTAGTCAACTGCACTTTAAAAAATGGGTTAATTTGATAAAATCAATTCGTGCGTAGTTTTTTATCAAGTTAATAACTTTCTCAAGAGTTTGAGAATTCTCTTTCAGGAACTTAACATAAATAATTAATAGTAATTATTATTAATTATATTATTCAACATTATGAATCAGATGAAATAGCTTGAACAAGCAACCAACTATTCACCTAACGGGGAAGCGGATACGATATCAGGTTATTGTGAAAATCTAACGAGGTGTACAGTGGCTCAGAATACAATGCCATCAATAAATAGAAAAGCACAAAACAGTTAATGAATCATAAAAAAAACTAAATGCTTTTTGAACAAAAGCTATGCAATGCCGACAAGTTCTATTGGGACCATTGAAATTAAACGCATAAATTACAGTTGCCAATAATGTTCTCATGCCCTGCGGGCGTGACCCCTGGAAAACAAGGTTGTGGGATTTTTTTTTTAAATTTATTATTTTTTAATTATTAACTAATTTACTGCAGGTATTTTATAATAAAGATTATTATTTTAAATAATAAAATTAAAGATTAGCCATAAGCCACTTATATTGCTTGGTTAATTTTCATAGATCTTTCCCTTGAACCTACCGTTATACGATTAATTTATATTAATCTTTCCAAATTGGTGACTGTAAATTGTTCAATAGGTCAAATTTATGCATTTTAAATTTTATAACGATAAATTTATTTTCTCAGGACCCTTTGATGTTTTATTTTTCGAATTGACGTACCATAAAACAGATTGTATGATTTGTGCAAAAAAAAATATCTATATTGCGTAAAACAGATTTAATTTAAATTCATGCATTTGCGAGATGGAGGTCTTGAAGCTAAAATAAATGTTCTCTTTTTCTGTAGATGCAGTCTGTTAGTGTAGCGGTAATAGAATTTAGAAATAGATCATAATATCATTGGAGCCGAACTCTGAAGAAGAACAAATCCGAAATTAGTCGGATTTAAAGAAGGATGTAACAGATACAAGTAAGCTACATTTGAAACATACATTCTTATAAAGCCCCTTTTCATCCTTCTTAAGTTTGGGTTGATTCTCAGGTGATTGCCGAGCCCTTCGGCAGTAGCATCAATTGGCTACTGTGATTCTTTTCTTTTTATCTATTAGGAAATATTGCGGAAGTTTATTTCTGATCCCCAGTACATGAACTAGTCCACCCATTCGAAATGATTGCTCTATTAAATTTTTCACACCTAGGTTTCACATATATTTGTTTTATCTGTTTTCTTTCTGCCCCGAAACCTCGTACTCCATTGCCAGTAGATTCAAAACGGTTTTTTTCAATTTCCCTCTGAGATATTGACATTATAACAGTGACATCCGCACAGACGAGTAGCCAGCCTGCAAGCTCATTATCTTAAAGGGGACGAGAAGTGAGGGCATTCTGATGGCTGACTACACACCGCTCTAAATTATTGGGTGTATTCTTTTAGTTTCCATAGAGGATTTTATATCTGCCTTGCTTGACACAGGTGATTTCTTTTCAGGCTATCGCAGGATGTCCTAATGCCAATAAATAGGTCGTACATGCTCCCACGTTCGTATTATACCTTCATGAGATTTCCTGGCATTGAATGTTTGGAGATATTGCCCATTTTTCTTTTGTGTTTCGAAGGTTTTCTATTTCTTATAGCCTCTTATCCTTGCAATGAATAAGGTACAAGTTGTACAAAATTAAGAATTGTGTCGCCAGTGGAACACAGTGGTTTAATAGGAATGAACACATCTATAGGGAGGTAGAAATGTCCATGGTAAAAGAATGACCTTATATATTGAACAAACCACAAATATATTTCTAAGGAACATTTTACTGCGGATGCTGCGTCACAAACAGCGCTGTTCATTTTAAATAAATTATTACTTTTTATTAGTATCACATTGTATTTAGTAAGACAGAAACAAAATACTGAAAATTAAATATATTTTTCTTCTCAATAGAAGTTATTGTTAAAATTATATTAATATTTTTTATATTTAACATTAATTAGTATGGACTTTTTTTTAATTTTTAATGGCGTATAAAAATTTGGTACAGCTAATTTTGCAGCCCAATAAAGCTTTAATGTTGATTCAGGCATTCTACCTGTTTTTCAAACCGTTATTGAGTATATCCTCTCCACGAGTGTGAATATGCCTGGCAGGCAGAAAGTGTACCATAGAATTTTATCAAATTTAGTAGCAGCGATCAGCGTATTTATTTGACACTTTTCTACATTTTAACAGAATAATTTTTTTTTTACTATAATATGATGTAGTTGCCGTAACGAGAAGTACATTATTAAATACTTTTCTATTTCCACTCGTAAGTTTTTACCAGCGAGTCGATTGATTAGGTGAAACATACAAGAATTAACTTATCGTAAATTTACAGATTGTAAAAATGTACAATATAATCTTTAATAATATGTAAAATGATAAGGTACTACAGTGTTTGATAAATTTTTCTTTTCCTCTAACTGACAAAAGATCAAAAGTGCTGGCAAGATATTATAACTAAAGCAGTGGAATAAATAATTAACAAAAAAGGGCAGATGACAGACCTTCTTTATCATGTCATTGTCGTTGCTATTTATAAAGATGAGCAAGGTTTCAATAAAATAATGTAGTGAACCGTGTTTGGAAAAAAAATAAAGATTTCTTATTAATATCAGACAAATATGTGTACCTCGTTTTTCAGATAAGATTTAAAACAATACTATGCTCTGTTATGAATGCATTACTTATTTAATTTTTTGAGGGCAACTTATTTTATCTCGTTTATCTATTTCTAAAAACTTTAACTAATTAAAAGTCTATCAAATTAACCGGGGCAGAGCTTGAAACTAATTGGTTTAAGATACTCTAATTTACCATTTTAGAGAACTTTGAGAATTCTCACCAATAAGAAAAAACTTTTATTAATTTATTGCATGGCAAAATATCTATTTCCAGGTCAACTTTCTTAAATATTTCCAAATTTATAAAATAGACGAAGTTCCGTACCCGATGTTCGGATTTTTCCGAGATATACCACTTCAGCTGACCACTCTACTTTTTTTTCAAAACATCTAAATAGCGAAACATTTTTAAAGTGGCTTGAAACTACTTTAGTAGGAAGAGAACAAGTTGTAAAACTTAAAGCGTCTGTTTAAGTTAAATTTCTTGCTGCCCAGTAGTGCAGCTAGGTTGCACTTTCGTTTAAAATTATTACCGATAAATGCAAAATAATGATATTCAATCATATTCATAATACTTCCATATATTTTTGTACAAAATATAAAATTTCCAACTGAATCACGCTCACTCTCTTAGTATCTAAATAGAAAGTGACCTCACCATAAAGTACAATTCGATGAATAACGGAGCGTCCAAATAGACCTTTTAGGCCAAATAGTTTTAGCCTCTCTCTTCAACATCTTATCATAAAGGAAACCACAGCTAGCGCAGTTCTTGAAATTTGCCCTGATAGTTTAATTATATTTTTGAAAAGAACGCTGTTCCTTCTACATTAATTAATTGACTATTGGTTACTATCAAATGTTTGAACAAAATCAAAAAAGTTGAATTTTAACTTTGTAAAGTATGGCATGGATAGTTATTACTTTGAGTACTCTAAAATACATAGATTTGCGAAGATATGACCTTTAAAATTAAAAAAAAAAATATCACTGTTGCAGGAAGTCTCAATAAATGAATGCAAAATGTATTATGAAAGTCATCGATTGCTCTATTGCTGGGAATTGCTCTTCTTTGTAGTACTACAGAAGTAGTGGTAGTACAGAATGAAACATCACTGAAGGATTCTAAGAATTTCTTTTAGGTAAAATATCAAGCTTGATACTTCATTCTTAATTCAACCTTGTCTCTTTTCCTATTCCTTCTGCCATCTTCGTTTAGCAAATAATCTGTGTTATAAAATACATGTCATTTTTATTAATAATTAGATATTGTTGCTGAAGTATGTGTTGCTTCATCGAAATAACACCTGTAGTAAAAGAAAAACTTCCCTCAGTGAAAACCATTTGTCATTTTATTAAAGCGAGATTAATTATTTAAATAAACAAACATCTGGCAAATGAAGACCTTAATAAAAAAAAAGTTACTGACATTTCATAATGAAATATTGTTTGTCCTGGATTTTTTTATTTTTGAGCTGAAGTGTTTTTATATTTACTTCATATACATCGATTTTGAAGATATTTTACACATAAATCTCCTGAGACTTGTAGACAGGTTGCAGATTCCTTTCTGAATGTACATAAAAAAAAAAGAGGGTTCAGACAGTCTAGAAGACCAAATATGACCGAGTATTGAAAACAAAAATTGCATTAAGTGAGCAACTGAATCAAATATCTTCATTAGCTGAGATACTGTAATACGAGTATACGAAATAATGACTACGTTTAATCCAAAGTGCACTGTCTTTTTAACATTTAATTGTTCTTTTTTGGAAGAAAAATAAAACAGAAATAGAAATTAATTTGCAAAAATTGACCGTGAAGCAAATAATTACTCTGGGTCATCACTCTTAAAAGAATACAGTTTAATTACTAAACCATTGTAGGAGGTCTGATAGCAGTGAAGAAAATTAGATCACTAGAATCTGCCCACGGAATAATTGTAACCGTAGATTTAGATATCCATTATTGTTTAGTGTTGTATGGAAATAACAAATAAACAATAAATAAGGCATTTGTCTTTCTTTTGCCACTGTGATGTAATTAATATCATACAATGCAATGAAAGAAGCTCGTAGCCAGTTTACTACCAATATCCTTAACACTTATAGGTAATGAAATTACCTTGCAACTAAATACAAATGGATATCCTTGCAAGTATTTGTAAACTTAACAATCTGAAATTTTTTGACACAGTTAATTCTGGGATCTTAGCTCTTCATTTTGATCCGAGTACTTGATAAACAGTTGTTTCAGACACAAGTAAGTGTCACATGGATTTTTTAATCACATTTATACACAATGAGATGAAATGTTTATTGAAGTTGTTAAAATTGGAATATGTGCATGGAAACTTAATACCTTAGAGTGCAAAATTTGGAGAAGAAATACATAAATTTGAATTTATATATTTTATTTTTAATAAAAGAAGGATCTATCGGCCAACACATAAATAATTGAACAGTGTGGTGAATTATTTTTTTTAAATTTTACCAAGTACGCAGAAAAATAGAACACAAGCTACATTAAAATATTACAATTAATACATGTATGTAGAGAAATTATATTTTCAGAAAAAATAATAAATAATTTATAACGGTCTTACTTCTGGGAAGTACGGAGAGTATTAAGTTTGCATGGAAGATAGTAATTAGCTATAAGAGCAAATGGTACAATTTGCTGCAAATTAACTTGATCAATGATAGTTAATAGTTATTTGATAGAACTGTGATGAATACAAAATAGTCCAGATTAAATATTTATATTGTTACTTTAAAACTTTTCCGACTAACAAGATTGTTATACTCTTGTAAGAAGTACAATAGTAGAATAAAACAATTTATTCCCTTTAAACTACAAATTATCAACATTAAAACCTTACGTTCCATACTGGGATTAAGTCTGACCGCCCACAAAAGAATGCCATTTTGTAATAGTGAACATGTGTTTCTAAAATACCCATTATTTCCCCAGCTTGACACTACATTCCTTTCTCCAATTTGTTTGTCCCGAAAGCTTTATCTCTCCCTAGAGCTTCATTTCTTATCCTGTACACTGTATCATTGCCCCTTACTTCTTTCCCGGATGCCATAGATGATGGCCGCAAGATAATTCTTTAGTGTACCCATCAACCTACAACTTAAACTAAAACTTAACATTAAAATTTTAACTTCCTTATGGATATTTCTGCTAACCGAGATATCTTGAATGTGAACAAGAACTTAAATTCAATCAATCAAGAACTTAATCTCACCAGAGCGCTAGGATTTCTATTTTCAGAAATGAAGTCTTCAACGTGAGTCATTAAAACGGCCAATAATTTAATGTTTTTCTTTTTATCTGCATCTTTTTGAGAAGTCACATGAAGGCTGCTCATTACAGGCGCTTAAATGAGTGGTTTTCAAACTTTCTTTGACTTTTATTAAAATTTTCATTTTATAAAAACTGTTCTTAAATTATATTCGCAAAATAGTATTATCTGACTCAGAGGCGATTACTGGTAATTTCTAACCTAGACAATTTCAAAATTTGCAAATGATGCCAGGAGCTAGCTGATATCGCTAAGGACAGTAATGGAGGTAGTTTTGGTAGTGAGACCGCTTTGGTAGGTGCCAAATCTCAGACCAGATTGCTTATATCACTAACTAGCGCTAAAAAGATTGACTTTCAAGCTACAAACAAGGAACGTGTCCTTAAGAAAATGAAACGGCATTGACTACGAGGGCAATAGTTGGGCTGTCAGTCTTCACCTAAAGAAACGATCCTCACTGAATCTGCTAAGAACAGTTGCAGCAACATGGCTTCATGGCCATATACCTTTATCCAGCATCAATTTCCTAGAAATGAGGTGATTAATTCGCTCCAATTGCCGTAGTGCAGTACAGTGGATTTGATAGATGAAGTTTAAGAGAACTATAGATAAAGTTTGGAAACATAATGATTTCTCTCCTATAGAAGAATTACCTTTGATAATTAATTTAATATAATTATTGCAATATAATTAATACAATTAATGCAAAATAATAGTTACTGTCTTAACAAAGCCTTCAGTAGTGTTAAAAGTTTCAATAAAGGAATGTTCCCTTAAAATAAAACAAAAAAAAACTGTTAAATATGTTTATGTTTCAGGGAGCTATAATTACTGTTCTTTGAACACCCTCTAATATCCAAACGACAAGGCTCGATTCTAGGACCTGACCTCTGGAACATAACGTACGACGGGTTACTTCGGCTAATATTACCGGAGGAAACGCTGTTGATAGGATACGCGGATGATGTAGCAGCTCTAATTTCGGCGCGGGACCTCAATGTAGCCCAGCTGAAGTTAAACCAGGTTATGCGCAGGGTAAATTGGTGGATGGCGGCACACGGATTGTCATTGGCACTGGCGAAGACAGAGGTCGTAATGCTCACCAGGAGACGGATTGAGACGGGCCTCCCATTCAAGGTGGGTACAGAGACGATTGTCTCACAGGACGCTGTCCAGTATCTAGGAGTAACCTTAGATGCCAAGTTAACTTTCGGCAAGCAATTACAGAAGGCCGCCGATAAGGCATCAAAATATGTCGGAAAGTTAAGTAGGTTACTGACTAACGTAGGGGGCCCTAGGGCTCATACCCGTATGGTGCTAATGGGAGTAGCGCACTCCTTACTGCTATACGGGGCTGAGATCTGGGCGGACGCGCTCCAGAAGGAGGTATACAGAAAGAGACTGGCGCGGGTACAGAGGGTTGGTGCGTTACGGATTGCCTCCGCTTACAGAACAGTTTCTGAACCGGCCATTTTGGTGATCGCGGGAGTTATTCCCGTGGCGCTACTGGCCGGTGAGAGGAAACGGCTCTTTGAAAGAAGGTGGGAGGCCGATAGAGCAGCAGCCTACAGAGAAGAGCGGGAACGCACAATGGCTGCGTGGCAAGATGCGTGGGCTGGGGAAACTCGTGGCAGATGGACGGCAGTTTTGCTCCCAGATGTCAGAAGTTGGGTTGGTAGAGGTTTTGGTGAGGTAGATTACTACCTCACCCAGCTCCTCAGTGGCCATGGTTACTTCCGGGAGTTTCTCCGGAAGATAGGGAAGCGGTCGGTGGGAAATTGCCCCCACTGTTCAGGAATAAGAGATGACGCCCATCACACATTCTTTGAGTGCGAAAGATGGGGTCGTATCAGAAGAGATCTGGAAGAAAGAGTGGGTCAATGGGTTCCTGAGCGCTTCCAAAGCATAATGCTCTCTGGCAGGGCGCAGTGGAATGCTGTGGCGATGTTTACAAGGGCAGTTCTAACCCTTAAAAGAAGAGACATGGATGGAGAGGAGGATAACCCCTAGTGGGTAAGGAACAGGAGCCTAGCCTGAAGTAGTGCTGCACAAGCGAATCCAGGCTAGGCCTGGTAGTAGGGGGGTGTTTTAGCCGGTAGGCCGCGAGGGAGTCCGGCACAATGTGCGTAAGATGCATTTCACCCCTCTTAAAAAAAAAAAAAAAAAAAAAAAATATCCAAACGAACTGACTGAAAATATATTCACTTATTTTATATTCATGAGATCATTTTATCTACTTTATAATGGTTAAGCATAAGTTTTGAATTTTTTTTTTTATTATTGTTGTATAAGTTGTTCATTTTTACAGATTGAAGTTTTTTTAAGAATTTGCTGAGAGAGAAAGAGAAAACTAGCTTTTGAAAAAATAGCCTGCGGAAGACATTCCAAAATTGATCAGCATCTAAAAAGAAAAGGAGTAACTGGTGAGTATTACTTCAGATTATATATCGCGATCCACAAGACAATTGATGAAGCTATTTCAGATCAATATAACGAGTTTTGAAAACAACAGTCACTATAAAAAATGAGTGATCGGCAAAAATGGTACAATTCGGCAGCCTGAGACTCTTTATCACTTTCTTGGGGAATGTCCAGCATTTGTTGACTCGCGAAAAAGGTTCTTCGGCTCTGATCTCATTTCTGGTAGATTTATTGTTGAATTGTTTTCCACATCAGATCGGTTATTGCTTAAATTTGCTCGTCATATTTGGGGCATAAGAAATTTAAGATTGTCAAACTAAATATCGTATGTACTCTTCACATAAGGAATGTACACTTCTTTAGGCAGTATAATTCAGAGAATTTAATAATTTTTTTTTTTTTCTTTCTTTCTTTCTTTTGTCTCTTTTTATTTTTATGTGATCTTATTCATTTCCTTTTCTATATATTTTTTATATCTGTATTTTCTTTGTTTTTTGTGTAGAAGTTTCCTAATTTATATTTTACTTATTACATTATTGTAGATATCTTTTCTTTTTTTTTTTTTTTTTACTTAAATTTACATATTACTTTGCTTCAATTGCAAATAGTAATTTTATTTTTGTATCTACTTATGATATTGTACTTAAGACAAACTCCGGCAGACGGTCTAGCCATGCCTATTGTACTTATTTTTATATATCAGTTTTTGTATTTATTTTCTTTCGTATAAATAAAGTACTATTTAAACTAAACTAACTAAAAAATGAGTGTTGTAAACTACAAAGGAAGAAGAGAAAACAGAACAATACGTTGGAAATTATACGTAATATCTTGCAATCATGTCTTGGTTGTTATAGTTCATTAGTGTAGAATCTGAATCAGTAACAAGAGAACCCTTCTAGTCAGCTTTAATAATTTGCAATTTATATAGGAGAAAACTATCTTTCGCCGTTTGGATTACGGATTTCTTGGTTGTAAGCAGGTTCCAGTGCCGTCTGATTGGAATTAGGATATTCTCAAGAATCTAATCGAGCAAACAAAGCTCCTTTCAAACAATTAATTACAAAAAAAAAAGTATTTGCACTTTAATTGCTATATTCACGGATTTAAAAGAAGGCTGTTACATTGCGAAGTTTATCTACGTATAAGTTACTGAGTTCTATTCCGGGGTCCAGAGATCAGGAGATTTAGTAGTGGTACAGACTATTTGTAAGAGAAAAGTAAAAGAATTAGAGCATGAGAAAAGAAGCAATCGCTCTTTATAAGTAGCTTAACAAAAGGGAGAGGCTAGGAACAGTTCGTCGTTGAGAACATTTTATATTAAATACAAGAATCTTCAAATGTAATGCTAAGCCAAACATGTCAGATATTATAAAAGTGAAAAATATTTCAAATTAGTTGCATGTTAAGCCTATGAAAATGTGAAAATAGGTGTTCAGTTTTCTAATTTTAACTTTTTTTATATAATTTTGTTGAGTTAAGATTTGATTTAGCAAGTTATGTTAATAACAGCTTGAAGCTGGTGAAATTAAAATAAAAATAAATTCAAGAACATGTGTTCCAGATTGTAATAAAAAGAGCTTTCGGTGGACTAAAGTGAATGGTTTATAGCCCTAAGAAATATGATGGTAAATTAATTGTGATAAGTTAGATAAAGTTGCGAATTAATTTTAAATAAATAAAAAAAATCCTCAGTCGGTTTTTTATAATTCTGTTGAACAAAGTCGCGGGTAAAAAACATCGAGACGATTTTCAATATAGTAACACGTCTTTATTTTTATTCAACAGTAGTAGCGCTAGCAAATTTTATTATCATACGATAATATAAATATTAAATAAATATTGACAAGTTAATATTAGGATATAAATTTAGAAAGTACATATTTGTTAGCAGTGGGTGTAACGATCCAAAGCGTTGTTTATGTTGAGAGCTCAATCAGAGCTGTGTTATTATTTAGCAATAATACAAGGAGTTAGTTATATATTTCATTTATATATGATGACCAACAGTAACTATAATAAAGGCAGGAGGGGCCAGTTTGTTGGGATGGAGTTCTTTATTACCATAGTTGTTTGTTTTATTGCCTCTGATGCTTGTACATTGACCGGTGCGACCTCACCTTGAGATTATTTTCATTAATAAGAATAGTTAAGATCTTTATTAATTTGATTTAAGAATAAACTTCATGTATCAACTGAGTTCATCAACTCAGTTATACAAAACAAATATGCAGATTAAAAAGAATGTAGAATAGATTGAGTCCTCAATGCAACACTACACACAAGGGAACTTGCATTCAACAAAGCTTGCTTTTTTCTCTTACTTCTGAATAGGATTTACGTTTCTCATCCTTTGTCAGAATGTGAACATCGTCTTTTCACAAAGAATATCAATTGGAAACATTTCTGAATATTGAGATTGATATGGATACGTAAAACAGTTTTGACAGAAGTTGAGGTTTTGTTCTGAAAGCCCCATTTGTTCTTAAAAAGGTTTTAAACATTTATGAAGGTAATCATTCTTATAAATTGATTGCATAACCAGCACGTATTTCCTGTTAACTGAATAATCACTTTTGCTTGAAAGAACACTCTCTTTACTTTTTCTTAATTCAACTCCATTAAAATAGGGCTGACTGCACGTTGTGTACGAAATCCTGTAGTTTCTTATGTTGTAGAAGAAGCAGAATCGCTGTTGCTTAGATCTTACTATGCCTCGCTGGATCGAACTCCTTGTTTGTGCAGTGAATACCGGATCCACCTGATCTTTCAATAATTATTATTTAAAATCTATCTGTAGGTAACATTTAATGATAATTTGACTTACTATAATCTTATAACTGCCTCTTGTGAGTCATCGCAGTATGTAGAGACACATTTCACATTATATTTAAAATTTAAACATCTTTATTACTTTCACCTTAAGCTTTGGCAAAATTTTTTTAGTATTTTAGCAACTGAATTGGCATGTGATCGGTAAACATTTCACATTTAACTTGAAAGGTGAAAAGAATTTGGGTAAAATACCTAAAGAGACAAAATATAGTTCTAGGTAGAACTGCTTCTTGGCCTTGAATAGAAGAATTCACCAGTGTTTGCCTAGGTTCTCCCAGTCGGTAAAATCATTATTAGTATAATATCTGCATATAATTCGTGAAAATGTTCTCTTTGGCTATTAATAACAATATTCTTATATTTTCTACTTAAATTTAATTTATTTTTATTCCATTAGACGCCAGTTAAAGCGGATTAGTCTGTTTTTTTAGCAAATTCATAAATTACAATCCCCAACTATATATAAAATTTCTACTTCATAACTGATTAAACGCATTACTTATTTTTAAAAATTCTCTCCTTTCTTTAGTTCGTACAAAAACGGGAAATAAAAAAAGTTTACTCACGACAAAAAATTAATTAAAGCCATTTATATTTCATATAGTTATACAAAATTAATTCGAACTTATACGCATACAGACGCACAAGTGAACATTTACTTACTCTTTGGTCCTCCCACGTGCTGAGAAAAGAGGGACAAATGAACATAGTTTTCCACCAGCAGCTTTTTTTTGTCTTCTTAAGATCATCAAAGAATTTGGTGAATACAAAATCTATCTCTCTTAGTAACTCTACCATTCTATGGGGGTCTTGGCCTCCTCTGTGAGCCTCTTTCATAGTTGGCGATGCTTTTAGGGTTGCTCTCCAACTAAGGAAAATCTAAGAGTTCTTGCTTCCTTGGGCTTACCATCCATTTCAATTTCAGTCTTCCAACTCTCTTAGATGAGCTATTTGACCATCTAATAAAAATTCTTTGGCTTGCCATTTATTTCCATCCTGCCGACCTGCGTAGTATTTTCTTTCGTAGCGCTAGACAAAGCTTAAAAAAAATCTCCTTAACAAAAACTTACAGTTTAAAAAGTTAAGTATAAGGGTTGATTAAACGCTAAAAGGTACTCAAATCAGCAAGTACCCATTATTTCATTAATATGTACTTCATTGCTATCATTTTGAGTCATTAACTTTTCATTATTATTATTATTATTTTGTTTAATTGTATTAGATGTTACAGACCCTTATGCTGACCCCTTCATTCATAATAATAATAATAATTATTATTATTTTTTGTGAAAATAATAAAATGTATATTTCATCTTCATAATTAAGTAGAAGCTTTATCTTAACTCCACTCTAAATTATTCTTCTGATTTATTTTTAATATACCCTTTGTTCTGTGTAATCACATGCACATTAAAATATAAAAAAGACTAAGGTAGTGTTGGTTACTATTTAAATTTGAATCACCAAGTTAGAATAAAATTTGAATCTTCAATTCGTCGTAACAGAAGTATTCGAGAGCATAAATAGCACATAGTTAATAAAAAGGAAATTATTCGACAATATTTACTCACTTATCCATTGTAATTTACTGCAGTCCCTTTAATTGAGTACTTACTTGTAGTAAAATATTTTAATAATTAACTCTCCTAAAAAGGTGCATATCTTATCTATTTTATATTCCATATAAACATGTAACACTGTGGGAAGAACACGTAGATTAAGAATGTAGTTGAAGAAAACTATATTATTTAATATTAACCCAGATTAATTATCACCTATTATTATTAACGCTTGACTACTACATAAAGTACCAATCACTTTAATCGAAAAATGAACTAGAACCGACGATTTTTATTTAAAAACTAAATAAATAAAATAAACATATAACTTTTTCTTTTTAATCTGTGATTAATAGTTTGATTGTTATACATTAACAGATATTACAGTCAATCTAAGTTAAACGGTGTGCTACTTGAACAAATATTTTGTAAATGAGATTGGCCAGTACAAGGGTCTGTGACATCTAATAAATTCTAAAAAAAAATTTAATGAAAAGTTAAAAACCCCAAAAACGCACATCTACATGCAATTCCGAATTAAATGACACCTCATTCATGAAAATCGGTTATCGCGTTTAGGCGCTAAGCAGTTTACAAAAAAGGTAACAACAACAAGATGAAAAAGAAGAAGAAATAGAAGCACAAGAACAAGAAACATTTTTTAAAAGGTCGATGTTGCTCATTTTCAGCAACTTTTTCCACGAAAACTACTATATCTTTATTGTTAAAAAAAAATTGCATTTATAAAGAAAACTTGCGAATTTTAACTTTTATATACGTAAAAAGAGAAAAAAATTGTCAATATTGGGTGTTTTTCAACGTAACGTTTATTCGTGAACTTTCTGACGATCAACCCTACCAGACAGTTTTAATAAAAGAAAGGTACATTTCTTTCGCTGGCTAACTTTACTTTTATTGGTCCGAGAGTGGCTTACTTAATGACGACGTCGTCAGCTGAAAATAGAAAGAGACCGCCTACATTTCACACCTCTAATCCGCCAATGAGACTAGCCATTACTTTTTGCTAAATATTTTTAGTAAAAATACGACTTTGATTTTTTTTTACTAATTTTTCCCCCATAGGTATCTGATAAATTATCTGATTATGGAATAAAAAGTTAAAGTCTTAAAAACACCAAGAACGAAGATTATCCCTGAAATTTTAAATGTTGTATCTTTAATCCTAGATTTTAGGGATCGATTCTAGTTCTTTTATGATAAGTATTTTATACATAAACATTACAGTACAGTATTTTATTGGAGAAGGAAACCACAAGAAGCTATGTGTTAGCCTGAATTTAAGATGTACCCCAAATTGAAAACATCCGGATCCTCTTATCTTGTTATAACGCACCTCCTTCCAAAAATGGATCCTTCTAAAGTAAACTGCATCAACGTCAGCAGAAATTTATAAAGATATTAAGAAAGAAAGCCTAAAGAAAGTTATTTGTTGTACTAGGTGACTTACTACTATTCATTTGGCTGAATATTTGGTATTAAAACTTAATAAAATATTTATCAAATTTGAGTAAATTTGTTTTTATTTCATTTTAATTATTTTATCTGTGACATTGGTGAACACAGTGTTTGCTTTTATGTGTATGCTTTTTTGTAGATATGTTGTTGTTTAGCTGTAGAGTATGATGAAGTGAGAGTAAGTGTAGGGTAAGTGCAGTATAAATACAGTCGGTCTCCTGCCGGGAATATACTTTACGTGTCTCTGACTGAATTTGTGAGATATACATTCTGTATATTTGCGTGTACTGCAACATGAAACGAAAGGGTGGTGACGGTATTTGTACTTCTACATCTTTGCCTGCTGTGCGTACCACTCTGAACATGACTTTGGTCCATCTCCAATTCTGTCATGTACAGTGTACCTAGTAAATATCTGCTGGGATTAAACATTGAAAGCTTAGCCGCAACGTGTCAGAAACACAAATAACAAATTTTCAAACGTATTATTATGCCTCTAAACTACACATTTTTGGAAAGCTTTAAATAAATGCTCTGATTCTCGTATCTGACTATTGATCAAAGAATTCCAGGTGTCTTTCCCCAAATCGTTGGGTTGAGATGAAATTCTCTGATGCCTTTCTTTCTATTGGATTTGCCCATCACCAATTATTTTTTCCGAAGCACATCTACTGCAGAAATCATCTTCATATGTACAAACCACAATTCAGACCTATTTATAAGTTTCAGTCAGATGAACCAAATTTGGCAAAGTAGTAAAAGGAATCCCACACACTTCAGATAGTACAGGAAGTAGTTTCCCCGGATTAGTGTTGTCCTGGTGACCCTCCTGTAGAGAGTACGCCCACATCATATTGCAACACTCATGAATAATGTCCATTTTAGTCGGTAATATATTACAGGGTGTATAAATATTTCTGTTCCTTTTTTTAAGAAGTGTGTTGCAGATGTACTCATTTATTTGTACATTTAATGTGGGTTTAATAAACAAACTGTTATAGTTATATAGTTAAAATATTACGCTTTGGAATACATTTTGTGGAAATCTCACCAATCATTGTAATATTTGATCATAAAAACAAACCTAATTGCTTTGTTCAAATTATTTTAAACGTTCTTCATAACAATTTTTACACATTCGATATTATCTTGAACGGCATCATATTAGAATTACATTTTAAAATGTATTCGAGAACCGTATTATAGAAGAAAGGTTTGGAACTATCCTTGAGAGTGCTTCGGTAAAGCTTAAGATTCTATTACTGCCTAATTCTATAAAAGCTGTCACTTCTAAGCTTTACAAATGGACAGCACCAAGCCTAGTATAACTTATTCACCTCAAAAAAAGAGATATTTAAGTATTGTTGATAAATTAAATATATCTTTGTGCTCATTAATTTTTGCTCATTAAATAAATGCGGAAGTAATAACTGAAAATTAATCTATTTTATTTTATTTTTCAGAATGGCGTCTCTCCTATACAATAATTTAAACAAAATACTATTGTTGCGCCAACGGATAGTTTTAATAAAGCATTGCAGTCAATACTTGGTAAGTACGATATATAGTAAAGCCCATATATAAATTAACAGTTCTAAAGATTTTTCGTGAAATGTCCATTTTAGGGAGTTATGGAAAATTGTAAAGATCGGGTCGGGGACTGTCAAATAATGTTTTAGTACTGTTAATGCGTTTTCCGAGACTAATCTATAGAGTTTAGACTTGTTTATCATTGATCAATTTCGGTTGTGATATCTATTCCTTGAATGAAATAGATATTAAAGAAGAGAAATTTAGTATGAAATGTTTTATTCAAGCTGTTCACCAGAAAGAGGAGACTTTGAATTGTCAAATAATTACATTCGCCGTTTCTTTATCTTTTTTTTCTCCTTTATCTTTTTCAAGAAATGAGAATCTTTCTTAAACATCTCCTAATATTGTTCTCAGTTCTTACTGTCCTTCCTTGGTTTCAATTTAATTCTGGTTTTATTTAGACTTTTATCCTTCTTATACCACTTATACTTCTTAGGATATTACGTACTTATTTTACGATTTCTCTTTACCAGGATGCAATAAAGAAATACCCAAAATATTTCTTCAGTCAATAAAATAAAAGAAATCTTATTTTCTTTACTTTATTGATATTCTAATATTTCTTTTATAATGGCTGAAATAATTCATTGATTCAAACAATTCCGTTTCCTCCATGATATGGCTTTTAATACTGGGAGTGTTTTTAACATTTTTAATGAAAAATTAACTCATTAATGCGGAGACCTTTAATCGGACAAATCCAAACATTTCATAAATATATAATTCTCAAGTCTAATTCAAAGAATTGTTTAGGTAATTCAACTTTTCCTTTTGAAAAACGTTAAAGCTATTTCTTATATTCGATGCCCCGCTACCCGTATAATTTCGACCAGGTTTGGTGATCATCGCGTTGATTATTGAGTTCATTTTTTCCAGAGTTGGGGGAGAGGTACAGTTGATCGCCGGTTCCTGGTGGCCCCTGCGCAATCTAAACAATCACAGTGCACCAACCTGAATGGATCAGGCCACTTAAGAAATTGGAGTTTAACCGCCTACAAAAATCTGAAGGTGCTCAAGGCAATCCTTCACTTCCTCCAATCCTCCACATCTCCAAAATCAAACAGATTAGAAGAACCTTCAAGGTAGATGAGGTGGGGACTAAGTAAGTTCCTTCATGAGATTAAAAAGATAGGGTGTAGCACGTTCCTAATTACGCTCTTATGGAGTTATTAGTGCTAGGTAAACATTTTGAAATCAGCCACATCTTTGCCCAGCTCAACGATGGTTTTTCTGAAAGAATAGAACATAACAATCGCTCGTTCTGAAGCCACCTACAAAAGTTAAGTTTTGAAAATTTAATAATACGTTTTACTGAAGTGAAGTCTCGCGTCTGATCTGGTTGATTGTCTCATTTGTCAGTCTGCATAAGTTGTCTACTGGAAGAACCCGCCGTTACTTATGTTAGTTGCTCTTTTCTACTAGTAGAGTATCCACGGTCTTCAGGCTTTACCTTCAATTCACCTATCTTGCCTGGACCAATCTGGCTCTTAATTTTCTCATGGAAGCTAAATGATGTCATATCTCATCTAAATCAGGCTCCATTTTAACTTTCAGACTACTACATTCAATGAACAACTACTGATGTGTGAGATGCTCATTGAGGAAATAACCCGCGTTCTCTGCGTATCTTTGAAAAAATGAGAGAAATGCAAAAGGAATAATTACAAATTAATAAAAAAAATCTATTATGAAATGCCCTATTAAAAATCATTTGTGAAGAAAATGTTTTTTAGACATTATATCATTAATTAAAAAAATATTTTTTACTACTTTAAATAACCGGAATAACTTGTTTAAGGCCCACGATCACGGAAAAAATATTTTTATCACAAAATAGCGTGTGTGAATAAACGGTATATCTCAAAAACGTAAAGTCGATATTAAAGTTTCAGCCGAAATCTATTTCTCGGATATGCAACTTTATTGACTCTAATTTCGTTTCCTTGAGATTTTAATTAAGAACACTTCCGGTTTTTTTTTTGTTTTTGTTTTAAATTGTGCTGAGGGCACACATAAAGGACCTTATTTTGTGAATAATATGTTCAAAAAATATAATAATAATAATAATAATTTTTTGGGGTCCTCAGAACAGTGCAAATATTTCCTTGTCAAAACAATGATTTATCTCCTGTAAATAGTTACTAAAAGTATTGCCAATAGTTATATACTTTGTTAAAGAGAGTTCCTGAAAGAAACAGGCAACTAATATTAAACCCTTACATCAAGGGTGTATGCTAGGTGCCGTTTAACTAATCATTTAGCTCTTAAATGATCGTAATTTTTTACTGGCCCTATCATCTAATGTTTCTCAGTTAACGACAAATATTGAATACAATTCAGTAACAAAGTGTTTAAATTAAATTGTAATTACTGAAAAAAAAGTGTTTTGAATCAACTCGCCAGATTTATATTAAGGTATTTATCATCATTAAGCCAACCGATTATAAATTAATTTTGGGAAATTAAAGCATTTTAAATTAAAATTAATGTTTATTCGAGAGAAAAAAGTAAATATTTTCTGATTTTATTAAAAATTATTTAATGCACCTTTGATGATTAAAGTACCTGATTAATTAAAAAAAATAAAATATTACCATCTACGATTTTTGGGGAATATCGAGGTGCGGTCATCAATAAATACAACTTTTTTGCTTTATACCAACGTTTCGGTAATTTTTACTACCTTCTTCAGGGTATTATAAAAAAGTTTGTGAAGTTTAATGTAGAGCTATATCATCATAGCTGTTTAACACCTTTAACTTCACAAACTTTTTTATAATACCCTGAAGAAGGTAGTAAAAATTACCGAAACGTTGGTATAAAGCAAAAGAGTTGTATTTATTGATGACCGCACCTCGATATTCCCCAAAAATCAAAAACGGTCGAAGAAAACCAATACCATCATTACCATCTACATGAAATCTTCAACGTATAAACAAATATTGAATTCTGACAGTGAGTTAGTCATATTTTACTGAAGGGATAAACCAAATATGTAAAAGCTGCCTAGTTGGCAGATTATTCGGATGAAATTTTGTGCTCTTACACACTCTGTTTTACTGAGTAGTATGCTATAGTTTTCTTGAGTACAGATCCATAAGTTGAGAAGATATTGAGAGTTGAAATTTTTTTGGGTCATGGTTTTGCTGTGAAATGGGGCCCTTATAGTTCCCACAGTAAACAAAAGATTATTCGTATGAAATGTTGTGCTCTTACACACTCTGTTTTACTGAGTAGTATGCTATAGTTTTCTTGAGTACAGATCCATAAGTTGAGAAGATGTTGAGGGTTGAAAAAATTATAAAACAAAATGAGTCCTAAAGTCAATATAGGAGGATAAAATCTGACTTAAAATTACATCACCCAGTGATCCGCAACCACTGAAATGAGTACAAGGTCTTTCATTGAGATAGGTGAAGGTAATACAAGTGCCATCTAAGATGTTCCACTCGCTAATTAGAATTTAAACTAATTCTATTTAATTTAAATTTAATGAACCATCTAATGCTGCTATAATATTCGCCTGACTATCGATTATTTAAAAATTAGCTATTAGCAAGAAAGGAATTCCATGAAGATGACATTAGGTTTCTTAATTTGTAAAAAAAAAAGAAAAAGTGCTTAAACCAACTCATATTTGTGCAAATAATGGATGATGTGAAAATAATCAACAATAATCGTTTCCATGGGCATTGATTCCTTAGTTTCTTAAAAATGTCAATTTAAGAAAAAAGATAAAAGTCCTTTGAATAAAAAAAAAACTCTGAAATGGTTTCTTTCAATGTTAAGGACATTAGGAATTTAAATAAATTTTGAATTCCTTAAATGGCATAATTAAAAGCGTACACCTACTGAATATTCCATTATGTGACCAATCAGGGTTGCTTGCAGAGCTAAGTGTCTCAAACAACTGAACGTCAGGGCACCAATGACTCTTGGAATTACTTTGCTTAAGTATTGTTACATTTGCAATGTGCTATAAATTTAATAGCGTGAATTCTTTACAGAGCATCAAAAAAAGTAATTGGTAACTTAATTATAAATAAAATATGAACAGTATTAAATTAAAAAATAAAAAGGAAGACCCTTCTAACATTGCGCAAATCATGTAACAGACTTGGTTGATCTCTAAGTTGACGCAGTTCCCGACATTTTTACATCATGTTTAATGCAGTTAGCCTTTCTCCACACCATGAGCGACTCACTTGACCTTATAAAGAGGTGTCCATGAGTCTCTTGCGTGTGTCCAAATCTCAATCTGTCATTGAAACCAACTCACGACGTGGGCGATTCTCAGCTGGATTATGTCGTACTTGCTTCTTAATATCTGATAAATTTTTATATTGTCCCACTGTTACAAGCATTTAAATATATTTTCTTTGATGGGAATCATTTCACTCTTGGTCGTTTTATCTCTTTTTTATTGCCGGATACAGGAGCGCCTATTTTTGCCTATAATGGTGTGGTACGTCCAAGCCGACATCAGCAGTTTGCGGAACAACCTAGGTGGGTCCTTGCGATTTCTTTATTACCATTTAATAAATTTTATTTAGGGGCTGCTTACCCTTTACAATAATTATTTAAAAGTGTAAAAAACATACTGTATAAATATTCTTAAAAAATATTTTCTAACATAAAAATAAAACGTAAATATTTACAAATCGTGAATAAATAAATAAAAAATCTGCCTAAATTCAAATGGGAACAAATATTTTATTATTTGTTTTTTAAATTGATACGTTGAAATGTATTCATTCACAAACTGAAGATAAACAATCCTGTTCATATTTATTAACATTGTTACAGTTGTGTTCCTCTATACAACTAACTGTCATTCTTGATGACAGTTATTTTTTAGAAAAGATGAAAATATTGCATTTGCTCTTCTCATGATTCAGAGTTTTTTTTTTGAAAAAGTAGTTGTTTTCGGCCTATAATAATTGAAGAAGTTTCTGAGGGAAGCTGTTGGAACATTATGGGTAATATTGTTCGCTAGGATGATAGAGTCTATTTGATTTTATAAGGGTTCGAAGAGAAAAATATGTTCTGCGGTTGTCCGACGACATTTGAGGCTCTGGCTACCAGGATCAATGCGATCAATGAATCTTCATATAGGATATCGGAAGTTACGAAATATATTCTTGCGCCAATTGTTCTTTGAATCATATTCTGAACACTTTCCAGTGTATTAATAGAAGAATTTTAGTATGTGGACCAAATCACAGTTCAATACTCCAACAAAGGTCAGAGAGCAGTATGAATTCTTTATTACTAAGCGGTAATTAAAATGTTTCATGGACCGTCAGATGAACTCTAGTAGTTTATTGTTGTTTGACTAATGTTGTTAATATGCTTGGCAAATGAAAAATCCTGCGTAAAAACTACTCCAAGCCTGAGGTGGCTTTTCAACAGGACCTTTCTTGGAAAATTAATCGAAATCGGCCTTTTATAAAAAGAAAAAACAAAAAATTTCTTAATATTTAACAACATTCCGTCAGTGGCACCACTGAGTCAGTGAATTTGTAGAATACTGGAATGACTTAGGTGATTTTACGTGTAAAAGTCTAGTCACAAATTACCATTGACGATCCGTATAAACCATCTTGCTCTATTTTTCAATAAGGTGGATGAAGTTCGTCTTATAAAAATGCCTTACTGAAGTCCTGAGAGAGAAACTGAGGATAAAAGATTGGAAAGTCACTAAATTATTGTAGTTATCGTAGATCTTCCATTCATGAAACTATTATGATCAGGAGTTAAGATTTTTTAAAAGCAGGGAGAGACTACACTGTTCTCGAATACCTTGGAAATATACCTGAGGCATTATTTAGAAATGAAACTTTTGTCTCACCTCTTGAAAGTATAACGTGATTCAGTTTTAGTCAGTCTGGGTATCCCAGTACTAATCAACTTATAGAAAAATGTTTGTTAAAATTGGAGCTAAAGATACCAGAGATTTCTTAATACTATTGAAGGAATATTATCAGCTTCTAGACCTTTTTTTGTAGTCTAGTGCATTTACATTGTTCTAATTCATAGAGTTCCGTAAAGTAAGGGAGATTCTACACAAGATGGGAACAGAAACTCGTGAACAGACCGTCTGTTTCCCATGTTCACGAGCAGCTGAAAGGTTTTGTGGTAGTGGAGGACTCGAAACGATAAGAGTCCACCCTTCTATGTTCCACCTTCTATGAAGAGGATAGTTGGTATGTCTTCGAGAAAGTTGACTCCTTCTTCTCCTCTCCGCAACATATCTAAAAACTTACAGGTAAACATAGTTAGTGTTTCGAGATTGGATTCCCTGAGTAGGGGCAATCTCCATTTAAAACTGTGCCCTTACCGAAAAGGACATACTACTGAGTTCAGCTTAACCAATCCAGGACCATCTAGTGGGTCGATCAAATCTCCTCGCTCGATTTTTTTTAATGTGGTTTTGATCACGTGTTACGTTGGTTTGCTCTAATCTTTCATCGCAGCTTGATCCCAGTTAACCTGTGATTTCCTTTGGTTGCCTTTTAAGACATCCTGGACAGGAACTAGCCTATTCTGACCGGGTTTTCAGGGGCTACATTGTTGATTGATTGTCTTTTGTAGAAAGTATAAAAATTATAAAAAAAAAATAATTAAAATATCGCAAAAAATCAAATTGAAAACCTGTAAAGTTTGTAATATCTACAATTTGTTCATGAAGGGTTATTGAAAGTATTGGTTGGCTCTGGAAAAATTTAGATTGAATTGGAAGACAAAGAACTGGAAAAAAATTGCCTGTATTGTTTTGTATTCGTTTGTAACGTAATCCACTTTTATTGTTTGGTAATTGAATTTAGTCTCTGAACGTACTACAAGGGAATTCATTTTTACATTTTTTTATTATAAACTCTCTTGAATAGTTATAGAGGGTATATAATAATGATAATAATAATAATAATATTAATATAATAATAAAAATAATATTATAATAATAATAAAAATAACAATTATCCATAATGATCTCAAAATTCCTTTCATTACAGATCTTGCTAATACTCGTTTTCTCAAATTTCATTCCTCTACAGCAGCTCATCCTGGCCCTCTCATAGAACACCTATCTTCCTCCACATTACCAGGTAATGTCTCTAAGGAGACTGAAGAGAAGATGGCCTCGTGTTCTACTCTTATCGTGAGAGCAGTATAGCAAGAGCACGTTTTTAGAGTGACACCTCTGGGTGCCTTCTCCACTCTTGATTTTGTTTTATTTTTTTTATCAGGTACCATATTTGCTTGTTGCAACAACCGTTGCAGTTGTAAATTCCAATAAAAGATTAAATAATAATAATAACAATAATATTTATAAGAAGCTCTTCCTAGGAGCTTCTTACAGCTCACTGTCCGGTGAAGGACAGTGTTGCCTGTAACGAGAGAACACTGTCCGGAGGCCAATTAAAAGATGAGCGCCTTAAATCATGAAAAAAATAATAATAATATTAATTATATTTAAGTTTTTTATTAATAATTTCTTGAGCAAGCAATTCGGTTAATCTGGAATTATCTAATGACAATACTTTATGAATATACTTGATACGCGAAGATACACCTGTTTGGAAGCACCTATTTCCAAATATAGTGTACCCTTTCTTGAGAAACAAAACGCATAAAACCCCAAAATTGCGCAGCACAACAAATAACGCTCTTGAAACAACGTTAAAAACTTCATTGTATTTCTGATGTACAGCTGGTAATTTTGAGTGTGTTATTCTTACTGATGATTGTTTCTCATACTTACCATGTTTATTGATCTTTAAAATGCACATTGTAATAAATAAATGATTTGTTTTTGCATTGACTGAGTTTTTGCCTTTAATTATCATTAAATGGTGGCCCACATTCTTCCTCATTAAAACTTCTTTTTTTTTCGGCCAAGTTCTCTTTAAACATTTTTGCTAAGCTCTTTACGGCTGGGAGTTGAGGGTTGTTGCTATTTTCAATAAGTACCTGACCAGTTTAGGATGCTGTAAAGTTAAACTGCACATGTAAAGATCATGTCATCAGGGCTGGGAGTTGAGGGTTGTTGCTATTTTCAATAAGTACCTGACCAGTTTAGGATGCTGTAAAGTTAAACTGCACATGTAAAGATCATGGGTAGGACATCATCATCATCCACAGCGTTAAATCAGCTGTGAGGGAGTGGTAAACTCTCCAGAGGAGATTAGGCTCATGAGCAGATGACAGGGCAACTTCTCCCGTCACCTCTTAGTGGTTCCCAGAGCAACCAATTAAGAAATTTAGATATTAGGTAGATTTTAAGGGTCCTGTGTTATGTTACCAACATAACAGTGACCTCTCTTGAAGAACCAGCAACGTTTCGCCAATATACGTTTTAACTAGTCCCAATTGTCAGATTAAAAAAAACAACAGATAATTGGATGTTCAAAATAACGATTTTAGTTAACTAATTAATACATGATTATTTGAACATTTTCTTCTTTAAACTAGAAAGAAAATTAAAAACAATTCGCCTTGGGAAGCAGCTTGGAACAAGGAAGGATTCCAATAAAACATTATTACCAATTACTTAACAACCTTTGGTAGCTCTTTATGATTACATTATTTAGTGTTTGACACAATCATCTTCCAGTACCCTGGAAGTTGTTCGCAAACAGGCGTCCTATTCATTCTAGAAGGAAAATCTAGTATTCAGTCTAGTAATCATTTACACTGCCGCAAGGAATGGTTAATGCAGGCACCACTTCGGGTGTAACAACTTGCCGTCTTATCACATCTCAACATCCCTACATCACTCACCCAGAACAAGCGTCAACAAGAATTCTCACGCACACCAACCCCTATTCACACAATAGACATTTGCGGTTACATTCATTGCATAGACTAAAGTACAAACACATTCTAGAGCGCATTCTAAATAGAATGCTTCAAGCAACATGCAAATAAAGAAAATCTAGGTCCTCCTAGAAGTAGCTAGATAGTTAAGCGTAGGCCTGACGATCCTGACGAATTGGATAGACTAGGGAATGCATCAATTTTGTTTTTAAGCGATTTCAAAAAAATTGTTGCTTGTGATTTGAAGCCGAAGAAGTGTTCTATATCGTCTCCGATTTGTGCTAGAGCAGCTATTGTTAGCTGTTTTTGAAATTCATAAAAAACTACTACTGGTCGAATTGAAGTTCTTACTAAGTAATGAGTGTCCGGTTATATAGGTACTTGATAAGATTGTATTACTTCTTTTCAAGAAATGAAATCCACAAAAAGACTTGGTAAGAATGAAGGACTATCAAAAAACATTTTTAATGATAGTTGTATCGGTAATGAGTAGGGTTTGGCAGCATTTTAGGTTGTTTTATTGTAACCAAATATTTCATCAGTCAAAAAAAAACAAAAATGCATTCAATGAAATGCAGACTTTTTATCTTAAGTCACCTCAATTTTACATAACCCGTTTATTTTTCTCTTTTATAAGGTAATAAAGTAATCACGATGTGAGTGAGACCCTTCAAGTCAAATTTTATTCAAATATTCATTTATTCAACAAAGATAACATTTTTTAGGTATATCTACAAAACACTTTATTATTATATTTAAATTTTTCTTGGATCATTTAAATTTGTACCTCTTATTCTACTACTATCTATGAATATAACCACTTGATTATAATTTATTTCATTGCAGTTATTTGAGTATTTTACTCTTTTTTTTATACATCGTTTATTTAAATTTTGTTATGCACTTCTTAAGTTTCTCGTGATCTGGGTCTATAATACATATATTTATGGGACCAAAGATTTTTTTCTATTATAAAATATTATGAGATTTAAAATATATTTGTGATATATTTATTTTATTTTATTTATTTACTCTGTTTATGCCGTTAGACATACAGAGGGAGTTGGCTACATATGGAAAATTACATAAAATAATACTTTTGTTATAATTATACAAAATTAATTAAAGTAAAAATAAAAATAAATTGAAATTAGAACACTTTCCTTACCTAACAAAATAGTAGTATGTTACTTATGTACATGAATTAAAACAAGTAAACAAAAAACATAAAAACAAGCAAAAAAGCAGAATTACAAATAAAGAGAAAGAGAGAGACAGGAGATTTCTTGAAGTTACAATAATAATTAACCAATAACATTAAGATAATAAAGAATTTCTTAATTTAAAACTTTCGGTACAAAACAAGTATATATCTTTTATTTTCTCTTCCGACGTATTAATAGAAAAACTTAATAATGAAATAAATTTATCGTAGTCTGGGGTTGCAGAAAAATGTTTTTCTAAATATTTAGTCCTGTGTGATGATGAGGCCGGGCAGTTCATTGAAAAAGTGAAATAAGTCATTTGGTGCTTGTAATTGGCAGAGAGGACAAGTTAAATCTGCATCAAATTGATAGCACTGGTTATTAAAATGTATGCGACACATTTTTTTGTTATAAAGTCGCAACTGCACTATCAACCTAAGCTTGCTTATATGCATGTTTACCTTAAGATGCGGCTCGTCTAGATCATAGGTACTTAGATTGCGATAATTAAGATTATATCTACTATTTACAATGGCTTCAACATCACGACTTACTAGATTATTTCTAAAACTCGTTAAAATAGACTTATATTTTTCTTCAACTAGTTTCAAGTTCTGTGATTGCCATACGTTGTCAAAACCGATACAAGAAAGATAATGTTTCAGCTCTCTTGCCCAATTAAATGGCATGCCTGAATTGTCTATCAAATCTAATTGCTTCAGAAAACACATTTTAGAGAGGTTATAATCAGGCATTTTCAAAATAGCCAGCCACCAACTTAACATTCTGCTGAAAACTTTAAATTGTAAGTGCACTTTTCCACATTCCATTCTAACATAATGGTTGGGAGTACTTCTAGGCAAATTTAGCAGCAATTTAAAAAATCTTAATTGACCCTTCTCAATTTTATCCGAATATCTACATGCCCAAACCTCTGACAAGTACAAGAGAACACTTTCAGAAATTGCTTCATAAAGTTTACATTTGGTTTCCCAGTTATCGCTTCTACATGATTTTAAAAGAGCTAGGGCAGATTGAGTGGCAGCCATATTTTTCCCCAGAAAGTACTCCGTGGCCTTTATAAATTTAGCAGATGAAGCAATTGGGACTCCTAAATAAATAAATTTATTCTGATAATCTATGGGCTCAATTCCATACTTTAGAAGTTCCTTTTCTGCAAATGTTCCAGATTTAGTAAACACCATTGTTATTGTTTTTTTAATATTCACTTTCAACAAGTTTTCATCACAGTACTCTTTTAATAGATTTGTACTTTCTTTGAGCCTCAATCCAAGTAGGAGAGAACAAAACTATATCGTCTGCGTATAGTAATATTTGTAGATCTCTGTTTTTGTACAAAGGAATTCCCACGGAATTATTAAACACTTGGACAATATTGTGAGTAAAAAGAGAAAACAAAATTGGGCTCAAAACTTCTCCCTGTAAAATTCCTTCCGAGACCGGGATTTCAGCAGAATTATAGGATTCATCGGATATAAGCATCACGGCATTATCATATAATACTTTCATTATCTGCAGTAATTTACGGCTTATCCCCAGATTGTATAATTTATGCCATAACTTGTCGTGATTTACGGTATCGAAAGCTCTTTTTAGGTCAATAAAAGTGGCGTAAACCTTTCTTTTTTTCAACCTCAAATATGCGTTTACAATTCCCGACAATATAAATACATTATCACGGCACCCTTTACCTTTTCGAAAACCTAGCTGCTCCTCAGGTATGACGTAATTACATTCCACCCAGTTTCCAAGCCTTTCATTAATAATATTTGTAAATATTTTTGTGAGACAATTAAATATTGCGATCCCCCGGTAATTGAACGGGTCTTGAGGGTCTCCCTTCTTATGTATTAACCTCATTCTAATAGATGACCAAGATTTTGGGATGGTTTCTGAATTTAAGATTTTATTAAATAGTAATACAAGAAAATTGAGCCAGTTAGTTTCTAAAGATTTAAAACACTCATTTGGTATTAAGTCTAGACCGACTGCTTTATTTGCTTTACTTTTATTGATGCTTTTTTTCACTTCCTCTAGCGTTATTTCCGAGTCAAACCAAACATCGAAGGGACCAAAAAAATTTTTTTCATCAATGTTTGCCTTTCTCGGAAGAACTTTAGAATAAAAAGTTTCCCAGTCTCGAGGAGAAATTTCATTTGACTTTTTAATGGTTCTACACTTAAATTTGTTAACTGCTAGCCAAAATTCAGATGGATTTCGTACATTTCTAAAAGCGAGAGTTATTTGCTCAATATATTTTCTCTTATTTATTTTTATCGCGGTGCGGTATTCTCTTTTTGAAATAGAGTATTCATTTAATGTTTCCTGATTAAAAGAGTTCTGTTTACAATTCTTTAGCATACTTTTAACTTTTTGTTTTGCTTGCAAACAATCTGCAGTAAACCAAGGTTTATTTTCTATACCTTTGTAATCATTCATGTACTTAATTGTTTTGTTTACTAACATTCCAGAATTTACCATTAAGTAGTGCATATTAGTGACAAAATACTGAGCCATATCGAATACATTATCAAACTCAAAGATAATCTCATTAAATTCATTAGTTAGCTTTCTAAACTGATGTAAATTGGTGTTATTTCTTATAACAACTTGCTTTGAGATCGTAGCTTTCTTATTATTTTGAGATAAGCGTTTTGAACAAGCCTGAGATAAACTTAATATGCAAAGATTGTGATCCGAACAACTAGCGCTATTAATAACTTTAAAATCATTTATCAAATAAGCAATACCTATATTACACCAAACTAGATCTATAACACTGCATCCTTGTGTTTTAATATACGTGAAGTTAGCTACCCGATCACTAATAGAACGGCCGTTACAGACAAACAATCCAAATTTTTCCATTAGCTCAACTAGCAAGCTCCCTCTTTTATTTACTACAGAATCATAGGTTTCTCTTCTTCCGGAAATTCGAAAACTTTCAAACACTTCGTCATCAATAAAGTTAAGTAGTCCTATTCTTGAATTGTAGTCTCCCCCAAGTATAATGTGATGATTACTATAGTTAAGCATGAGATGATACAAATCATCATAGAGAGAATCAATAATCTTTTTATCTGAGAGACTAGGCTTTAAGTAAACTACCCCAATAATCAAATCAATATTTACTACTGTAATTTTTAAACACAACAAATATTCTTTACATATTTCTACTTTACAATTTGACAAAATTTTCTTTTTAAATAAGATCATTAAACCTCCCGAGGCCCTACCCTTTTCAGCTAGTTTAGTGGCACTTGAAATACTAACATTATAATCTTTTAGAAATTCTGGCAAAGCTATCTTATCTTGGTGAAGCCAAGTTTCAGTGAAACAAATAATATCTAACCTTCTCAAATCAGAAATTTCCTTCCTAGACAGATTAGATAAAGTAGAAAATCCATTTAGATTCCAGAATCCACACTCTAGATGCCAATAGTTTTCTCCGGTATCCTGTTGTGAAAAGAGATGATATTCGGCAGTGTTCGGTTTGATGTTAGTAGGTTTCCTCGAAGACAATCCCTCGTGCTGTATTCCTATTTGTCTGTAGGTAAGGTTTTCCTTAAAAAAGGTTTTAAGGATTCCGATGCTTGCTTCAGAGTTGAACTTCTAATTTTTCTTTTTTTAGAAGCAGTAGAACCTTGGGATCGAACAGAAGAGTCCGTTTCAGGGTCAGATTCTATGCTGGAAAATTCTGTGTTGCGAAATACTTCGGATTGATATACTAGGTCATTAACTGATCGAATATACCTTGGGGAGGATGTTTCAGAATACATCACAAATATTTTAGAATTTCTAGACCAGGCTCTAAACAATTTTCCTTCTTTTACCAATAATTTTGCCTGCTTGAGCAGTGAATAGCTGTAAGGAGACAGAAATTCATTTATATATATTGGAGATTTTTCCGTAAATCCAAGAAGTTCACAGTTTAGTTTGTTTCTGTTTAACTTAACAGCTTTAAGGAATGCTGCTTTATGCGAATTTTTTACAAATTTAACTAATATAGATGGCTCCAACGTATTTGTCCTTCTCCGACTACGATAAATTCCATCTACCATTTCTTCATCAAAAGGAAATTCTATTTCTTTGGAAATCGTTTTCATATAAGACATTAACTCTTCATTTTTACCTGAAGGTATATTATCGAGTTTAACTGTATTCTGGTATGGAAAATTGGAGCAATCAGTTACCACTCGTTGCAATTGGACAATTTTTTTGCTCAAGTTGATATTTTCATTTTTTAATTCTTTAAGTTGTTTACCTGTATTTTTTGATATATAAAACCTGGAAGGGTAAATTTAGTTTTCGTTAGTTATTTTCAGGGAGCATTTATTGTTCTACTCTGTAAGAAATTAAGTTTGCATAAAATTGTTTGTATTATTCAAAATACTTATAATAATATAATTGTCCAAATAATTGAAGCAAATATAAAGAAAACTATGCCCTAAAAAGCGTTAAACTTGCTAAAATGAGTTCATATAAAAATGAAAGTAAGAAAATGTTAGAACATAAACAAATTCCACAATAGTTATTCTAAACAAATAAAATATTGTAGAAATACAGCTATATTTCATTTTAATAATAAAAAACAAACATAACACGAGCGACCTCAAAGGAAGCTGAAATATTTAAATTTAATCTTAAGTTTCTCCTGACTTACATCTTGAAATAGGTCGTTAAATATGTCAAAAGCAGTTGAGTTATTATCCGCGGCAGAGGGCTGAATTTAATATAAACCCTCCTTCAGGAAACTATAAGATGTCTTTTATTCCTCTGCGAGACATGGAAATATAGAAATAAAACAAAGGTCTCTATTATTATTTATAATTTTAAAAATGCAAGTCAATCTTGGATCTGGCGCCGAGATTCTTTGATGATGAAAGGCTAAGTTTCAACGCTATATCTCATATCTATATCTATTTCATAGCGTCATACATTTTCCTTTAGGTAGAAAATTTCTGTGTTTAACTGGTGTAGAAACAATGTTCAAAATTTCCTTCGCTTCTTATGTGTCATCTCGGTAAGAAGGCCACATTGTTTAAGTTAGTTAATTAAAAAAAAATCATTGGGGTTTTTCAAGAATAAACTCTCGAAATGAGTATAGTCTGGTGGCAGGACTTAGTAAAAATCTTGGCGTATAAAATCTTCCGTGGTGATTCTAATGGAATAATAACTTTGTCCTTTCTGTTTTCCTCCCTAAATTAGGCTGTTCGCGCACCACAATTTATACTTTTACTCACAAACAAACCCTGAGAACATGATCATTGAAATTGACGGATAGATTTTTATTGAAAAACATTTGTTTGTATTTGTTTATGCTTCCAATAAATAAAACAACAACGAACGAACACCAATTGTGTTTTCGTTCTTTTCATGCTCATCACTTTTAGCAGCAATGTAAGTTGTTTTCTGCTTGCAACACTTAAAGGAGTGGTTATTGCAAGCTTACCCTTCAATTACAGCTAATACAGATTGAAATTTAAAGATTTTTAATATTTAGAACCTCCATGGATGCAACATCTGTGTCAAATTAGTTTATTTAATTAAAAAAACAAAGATAAAAATAATTATAATGATCATGATTATTATTATATAATATTTGCTCAAAATATTCACTTGCAGCAAGGAAAATATTTTTAAAAATAAAATAATAATGAAATATAAAAATATCAAAGAGGATAAACTTATATAAATTATTTTTGAATGATTATTGCGGATATTTGATGTTATCCTTGTTGCTTATTGCGCAATGATGCGCCGATTGTAACTAAATAAAGAATTAAAATCTGTTCCTTATAATTTAACTTAATTTTTTGTTCAAATAAATGTTTGTTTAATATAATTGATGTTTTATAAGGCCTTATAGGAAAGCAATTTCCATACACGACAAATGTCTTTGCTTGACTAATGTCATGTTTAATGTATTCAAAGGAAAAGAAAGATATACTTATCAATGCTAAAAGGTGTTAGACAAATCCAGATTTGTTTCTTTCCACGCTGATATTCATCAAAAAAACTTTAACCATATCTACCGATCAAACATGTGTGGCGTGCTGCTTGACAGGTTTAGTGATATATTACCCATTATATTCCTAAGTTCTGTTGAAAATTAAATGTTTATATTGACCGTAAAAGTGATCTAATTAGATTTAAAATTAATTATGGAAACAAGTATAACAAGCTTTATTGTACTAGAACATTAAGCTAAAATTATTACAATTTATGTTTAGTTGAAATTCCGGAGTCATTACAACAGTAATCACAAACTCAGCAGTGTTTGTGATGTTATAATAAGAATATATATAGGCTGTTCACACTATGGAGTAGGCAGCCAGTTAGTGTAGTTGCTCTGGAGATGAGGGTCAGACGCTGGCCAAGAGAATTTAAGTACGAGGATCAGTTTTTCATTAATAACTTTTTTAATTTTACAAAACAAACACTGAAATTTGATGCAACGCCTGCACCCACAAATGGTTAAAGAAAATTACAAAATCTTAATAAATAAAAAGTTGCCAGCCCAGCTTGGCTTAAAAGTAAATGATATTACTTGGTTCTCTTCAGTTGAGGTGGATAATACTTCATCTTCTTCAGACTTAGTGAATTGTTTATTTCAAGTCGTATCCTTATTAATGAACAGTATCTCTGATAACTGGTTTTAATAATAATTTAACAATAGAACTTTATTTGTTTCATATTTCTAGACAGGCTGATAACAAGTCTGTTATTTCACATTCCAGTTTGGAGAAGTTATGGAATGTTTCAAACTAATCTTGACTAAACTTCGTTTCACTTAGCTTCTATTTGTACAATTTTGAAATGTTTAGTGGTTTAATTGTGACGATCTTGGAAAGGTTGTTATTCTATTTGAATATCTGAATGTTATAAATTGGTATATTTCGCACAATTATGAATTGTTGTACTTAAATATAGATATAAATTAATGCCTGAATTTTGTGTTTTATTAAATGTTTGCAATGAGTAAAAGCCAAGTTTCTAGAAAATAATTGGAGCCATTTACGTGCAAATTGTGAAATCTTACAATCAGTGAGCTGAGAACAATTTGGTTAATTTTTGGGGTTAAGATTCTAAAAAAGGTTAAGACCTAAGCTCTAAGCAACTTCTGCTTTACCTGAAGCCTACCAGTTGTTAAATAAGTTGTCAACTCTAGTACAATACATTTACTCTTACTTTGAAAGCACGCTCTGATATGGAATATTCAGAGTCGGGAATCCGGCCGATTTGGAATGCTACTTCTTAGTTCCTTAAAAGAAATTAAAAGATTATGATTAATCTGTTTCATCAAATTTTATAACATAATTCCGAATATTCTTTAAAACAAACCCTTTTCTCACTAAAGAAGGGTAAGTAAAAATATAGTGTATGTAAATACAAATTATTTTAAAATCATTTACATCCCGTAACTAGACAGAAATCAATCATCCACTGATCCAAAAGAAAGAACTATTAGAGGATTACTAAGCTTCTTTTGGGGGAACTTCTTATCCATTTCCTTGGAATCTCCTGGAGCGGAGATAGTCTGGTAAGAAACTCATTTTTTTCTTGCTACATTTCCTTTCTTCCGATTGCTTTTCCTTAAGCCTGGAATTATTAGAATTTATTAAGTTTCATTGCAAGACTGTAACAATCATATCGTACATCACAATGAAAAGAAACCTTTTTGGCCATATTTTATTTTGATTTCGGCTGTAACTATCGAAGTAATTTTTCCGCTTAATAAGTGAAATAAGTGATCAAATAATTAGTTCCGACAAAGTATTAGCCCAAATATTTAGGTTTGGGATGAATATTTTGTCAATTTTGATCTATTATTTTTAAACATGATTGAATGTTAAACCATGAATGATGTTGAGGTGTATGAAAACTTTACTTTAATTAAAATTCTATTTCATATTGGCCAATTTCCAGTCTTCATTCACTTACCAAACGATGCTGTAGAAGCCTACAGAAGTGGTACAACAGCTCATCGTCAAGAGATGACGTCAACTAGGGGTTTAAGGTTTTACCAACCCAAAAAACAGCCTGCTAGAAATACAAGCTCTGGTTGAAAATAATTTCTTAAAAAAAGATATTAAAGGAAGAACGTTTTCAGGCAACCAGGGTCAGTCTTCTACCACCAACCATTTTTGTATTTTACATACTTTATCTTTTCATAAAATTTATCGTGATTTTTTTGAAGCAGTAAAAATAAATAGTTATGCAATTAATGATAATGTAGTGAATCTTAACTTGGATATTAAAGAAAAAAACACTACCTCGTTATATATAAAGCTTCAGCTATACGAAAGTGATATGCCTCCAAGTGTAGCGAATGTTATTGTCGCGTCAGTTCTCCGTCGTTTCTCACGCAGTCAAGATTCAATTTTTCGAAAAATAAAACCTACATCTAATCAGCTCTGAACTTTAATTCTAAGCTTTGATATTTAAAATAATTTACTAATCACACTATTCCTTAGAAGTTTAAAATTTTAATAATAAAATTTATAATTTTGCCTAGGGACGAAATCTGAAAATTACTTGAATACCGAATCGTAAAACTGAATTTCGCTGAAGCAACAAATCTAAGTATTGTTATATTGAATCTTAAAACCGGAGTTTTGCTTCTAAATCGTATAACCGGAGTTCCAGAGTTATACTTTATCAAGAATTTAAATTTTGTCGATTTGACAGATCTAAAATTTTCTGATCGAACCACTGAACTATACTTTAAATACTTTTTTTCTTATTTATTTTTTGTGTAATTTTTAAAATTCACTTCTGCCCGTCTTGTTTGTAAGATTTCAAATTAAATTAATATTCGTGACCAGTTACCTGAGTATCGCTATAATTTTAAATTAACTATTCTAAGCTCTCTTTGATTTACAATATTATTATTATTAATACAGGTTGGCGAAGCTGCTATTCTGATGTGCCCCTTTTGCTCAGTTGGTGGATTTGCAAAGTGGATAAATCGAATTCAGTATCAGGGTGCTGCTCGCATGTTGTATTTCTACTTCTATAGATCAGTCCCTGATTGTGGACAGTGAGAACAATGTCCGGAAGCTAGCAATGATTTCAGATGTTGATAGGCCTTAAATAAATAAATTAAATTAAATTATGAAAATCCAACGAATGTTTCTCGTATTATGACAATAAGTATCTGTGTATGGGAAGTGATAGTAGCAAAATTCTTAGCTGTTGAAGTTCATTCCAAAACTTGTTAAAAATTTAGTAATCCTTAAAATATCGAAAAAATTCCAACGATATTCGTCCAGTGATATTCAAAAATTAAAGCTCTTTATCGTACGACGATAAAAGAACAGTTAATACTCTGATATATACGAATATACCAAAGTGTGTTTAAGTAAGAATGATTTTAATAGTCGTAAACAAGTTTAAGATTGTAAATCGACCAATTATTGTTTATTACTACAATGTCGGTTGCTAATATTTTTACACTCACACACATACATACACTCATTGTATATTTCAAAAAGAAAGTTGTTTTGGAGGGCACGGTCACAGGGAGATTATGCAACCATATCAATAGAAGAAGTAGGAACCTGTTTATCGTGTTTATGGGTGTTTTGGCCCCCATTGAGGCCATTGCCACTGAAACAGGACACATTCTAAGCCAAGTTCATGAACCTCACTTTATCAATCGCCCCAATTTTCAATGGCCTTTATTTATTTATTTATAATAGTCTTTTAATTTGTTTGCATTAAATTCTCTTTTCATATCTTCCGCAAACTTTTTAGACTTTTTTGTGCCTTTTTTTTTTGTATTAACTTTTTATCTTTATTTTCACCGCCTTTTACTATGCTGCACTGTGCAGAACGCGTGCACAAGATGTTTATCTCAAGAGGTCTGTTGAGTATGTCAGGTACACATTGTATCGCACAATTGTTTTATAAGGCTCGCCATTCATTCTATGTTCTGTGAATATCTCATCTTTTCTGTCCACTTTGCATATTTTAGTATATATTTAATTTAATTATTTATTTTGAACAAATACATTTATATGAATACAGTGTTACTGTGTTAAATATTATTTATTTGACATCACTTCGCCTTGAATTTTTATTCAACATTTATCATCTATTATGTAAAGTTTGTATAGTAAATAATTATATTTTTTTTTGAAGAGTCTAAGCTGCCGAATCAAAAGGAAAAAAAGGAAAAAGAAAACTATAAATTTAAAAAATTGTTTAATTTTCTAAAACTGAGACAAGTGGAAAATGTTTTTTACTTCCTTAACTTAAAATTAATAATTTTAGGTTCTAGTTTATTGGATAAGATTTACAGTAATTTACATTTCATTATTTGTATTGAACCAGCACTCATTTCAAATGAAAATAATAATGATGTTTAAAAAATACTTTTCGAGAAAGTTATATTTGAGCCTAAACTCAGACTATTTTCTCTTAACTTCCTAATACCACTTCAGGACTGCTTTAAAAATATATTTATATTTTGAAGATTGCTAGAGACCAGTCTTTAAAGTTAAGTTTAAACTGTGATTAGACTGCACCTCAGCAAAGGAAATAAGACGTCAACGGTCAACCAGTCTTTAAACTTGTTTTTATATTACAATATGAAGTGCCCTGCCGTTCTGCATTAGACTAGCACGCATTACATGGCTGTCGTTCTTTTCATTACTATCTACTTTAAGGCGTCTCTCTCAGCGCTACTTTTAGCTACACTTTCTAGGATTGTTGGGCAAATCAAACTTAGTTGACAGTATATTTTATTTATGTATGGAAAGGTCAATACATATCTTTTAATGAACACATTTAATCATGTATGAAAGTTGTATTATTGTGGAACGCAAAAAATGCACTCGTTCTATTACATCCCATTTTGGCAGTTGGACATTAAGCCCCGACTGAAAAAAAAAATAGGGATTACTTTATTTAACTTACTTTACTCTCTTGAGTGGTAGAACTGCAAAGTCGTCCGATATAGGACTAAGATAGCGGTCCATACTTGTCTCTACTCCGTCAATATCAGAGGATATTGAGTTATCAGACTGTTTGACAGGCGTATAATCAGTACCTACATAGAAACTTTATAACGTCAATATTGATTTAGAATTTAAAGATAATAAACAATTAATTTTATTATTATTATTTTTTTTTTTTTGGCGCATCAACAGCTGAGGTCATTAGCGCCCGGAGCTTTTTCCAGTGCACTGCCGGCCTCCGGACAGTGTTCTCTCGTTACAGACAACACTGTCCATCACCGGACAGTGAGCTGTAAGAAGCTCCTAGGAAGAGAAAATCTAAGGGTCAGCTGCTGGATTCGAACCCGGGACCTCCGCGTGGGAGTCCAGTATGCTAACCTCATAGCTAATCCCTTCCCTTATTATTATTATTATTATTATTATTATTTTTGTTTTACACGAATGAAGACTTTATTTTCATATTAAGCAAATGATTCTGCGTGAAATTACTCTACGTTCTTTGAATAGACCGACGGTGTCATAAGCGTTATTCTAATAAACGTATGATTGAGCAACTACCGCATCCAAAGAGATTAGGTAAACTGTTCTTTCTAATTGAATACATGGCTTAATTCATGTAAATACCACCTGTCTGACTTTTTCAACACAAATATAATACTTTTACTGTAGTAATAACCTTTATTTTGTTATTGGACATTTTCTTTTAAAAAAACCAAGCCGAGAAGCATAATAAAAGTAATCTAATAAAGGGAAGAAAAAGTACTCTTCTTTTATTTTAATTAAAAATTTGCCAAAATATTAATTACAAGCTCCAGACAGTCGTCTGCTACCTTCGGCTTTTCATAAACTAACATGGAACTCTCATCCTCCATTTAATTAGACTCTGAATGTTCCTGATCTGTGATTTAGATTCTAGAATAGGTATTTGTATTGGATTTTCTACAAAGAAAATAACTTCTTGATAAGTAGGTCAGTCATTTTATTACTTTTTCTCCTGAATGTTTAGTGTGGAGTTTTGAGATTAGAGTTCTCATATTTCCATAAGATGCTCAATAATATTGGTTAAGCGTCCGACAAAAAAAAAAAAAGAAAGAGAAAGTTTTGGACAGGTTCCATCAACATGAAATACAAGTGATTTTTCACTTTATCACGATTTCTTGTAGCCTTTTCACATTCCTAGATTTTCTAAAGATTGTTGAGTCGGGGAGAGTACTGCAAAACTTTATGTGAAACTACTTAGAAGGATTTTATAATTTAGTTTGATTTTGTTAGACTTTCCGTTAGAATTATAAGAAATCAAAACAAACTCAAGGTTAAAAGATTGAAATAAAAACAAGAATAGAGGAGGTGATTTTCATTTAGTTCATTGAATCTTCCAAGAAATGTTGACAAGTAAAAACAAAAATTTGTTTCTGGACTGTATTATAAACAAAACAACTCCGGCTGCCACCTATAGATTTACATACGAGGATCTTGAACCCTGCCTCATATTTTTACAAGATAACCCAAGTTTGGCAACATGTGTTGTTACACATTATATCCTAAGTGTTATGTTCCTTTCTTAATCTTTAATATAGAAACTCGTTCTTTTTTTTTTTTTTTTTTTTTTTACATGAAATAACAATAATTACACCATGTCTGATCTGATTAAATTCAAATTTTATACATTCATAAAGAGATCATTGAATTATTTCAAAATTAAGTACAATAAACCGTTGGTGAAACTTTTTTACATTGCAGAAAAGTTAAGAGATAGCTAGCTCTTCAGAATGGCACACTGTCAGTGAAAACCAAACAAAAGCAAAATTCCTTGCAATTGTAGAAGGTGCAATAGTTCAAATGCTATTGGAGAGCTGAACAATGATAATGAACGTGCAAAAATAAATTTAAATTAATGGAACTAATTGCATTAAGAGGATATGGATGGTCAGTTAATGATTGTACAGGAGAGGATATGATTAGATTTAAGGAGAGAATGGGATAGACACTAATGAGGAAGGAACTACATGGTATCAAGAGAAAGGGCTAGAGAAATGAGATAAAAGAGAACTCGTACAGAATAATTAATGAACTTCGAAATCCAGTGGAAGATAGGCCTGGCATAAGGTTTGAAAATTGAAAGTTGCCATGATTCTGAAGGCAGCCCACAAAGTAAGGAAGTTGTAAGTTGTCTCAGGCATAAAGGTGATGAGACTAACTTACTTACAGCTTCAAATATGGTTTTTGTACTTAATCAGCGCTTAATAGATTACAGCTTAAAAAATTAATTAACATAATAAGAAATCATTAGAGGTTACAGATCAGCTAGGACAAGTTTCTGGCCAAGCTTGAAGAATTTGATAGCCACGGAATATTGTTAACAGTGCGATTTCTTGGAGCGCTGCTATCATAATAAAATTGCATTATGATATTTTGCGAAATAGCGTAAAAATATATCGTAGTTTACTTTTTATTATATGACTGAAACCATCTAGCACTCTTATGTCTATAGCCGAGAAAGCAATCCTGCTCAATAGGATTAGTGAGGCGCTTGTAGGTCTGCTTCAAGTGTCAACCTTCCAACACTATTCCAGAAGAGAGTAAGTGTTTACTTAAGAGTTTTCTCTGCTCCGTGAAAAACATTCCTTACAATTCCTGTTAGACCCTTTGCTTTTTAAAACCATGTCTTAACACTTAACTGCGTTATATTTCTCAAAGGATAAGTAAGATGCAGTTTGCCTTCACTCCAGGTTGATTACACTGCAGTAGAGATGCTGACAGTTAGTCAAGTAACTAGCTACTGTTAAGACTTCGGGCTATTGATAATCCGTCTAAAATGTATTTCATGAATAATCTTGTTTTTTCTTCTTTTTATTTTCAATGTTAAAGTGATTTTATTTGTATTTTAGTTTTTAATAAATTTATAATCAAAATGAATGTTTATCCTTGTTCGCTAAGGACTACCAGATGGAGGTCCTACTGTTGCAGCTTAACAACCTTCCCTTAAGAGTCAGTAAACTGTTTATGCTTAGATATATCCTTCAGAAATCTACAGTTTTATTGGCCAGAGGAAGAAAAAGTATTTATAAAAAAATAAACTGAGATTTAACTTAGTGATCCGAGGAATAAGTAAAGAGGGAACGACTAGATATTCAATTTCTGTGCCGCAGTTTAAGTTTTAATGTGTTAATTCTGTTCAGAAATCACAATATGAATTCAAAATATAATATCTTCAAGAGTATGATAAGTGAACGCACTTGACACATTAAATCACCTCACATATTTTATTATACTAAACTGAATGAACAAAATATAATAATTCAAGGATGAGAAAACTTTATGAATATGTTTTTGAAAACGAAAACATTTTATTTAATATCATTGTGTGATAATATAAATCAATTCAAAGTAAACAAGGTAGAAAAACGCTAAGGAAGTTTCTGAAACTAGTAAATATACTTGTTTTTTAAAGAAAAATCTGGACTAAGAAAAGTAAATAATGGAGAGAACGTCTCTAGTGGAAATATACAATTTGATAAAAAAAATAAGATATCCAAATGTAGATATGAATGCAAAGAAAGGTTGTTTGTTGTAAACAAAAAGCGATCACTCTGCGTACCTGCGGGCTATTTTCCAAGAGTACTTTTGGGTAGTACGCCATTTGTCCTGTGACAGGTTCAATATATTGTAACAAAGAATAACTTATGATTTCTTTTATTTTTCTTTCCATTACTTCACTTTTATTTGAACAGACAATGGCTAAGGTTTTAAGATGTTTTTCTTGATTGAATGATTCGTCTATTCACTGTAAAATAGGTGCCATAAGCACCATGAGTGATTGACATTTGTATCAAGTTATTTTCATCTGAAACAAGACAGGCTTCAAGTTCGTTATGTAAAATCACTCTTTAATTCCTAACTTACTCAAGAAGGAACTTGTTATTTTATGAATACTAAATATATTTTGTATTTTCGCCAGAAATTGCAACTTGTATTATTTCTGAAAGTTTCATCAATTGACGAGATGTCTTTGGTACATGGATACAGAGGGACTGCCAGAGCAGTTGTTATTGAAAGATTTTAATCGAGTATTAACAAGATAATATTCGTCTCTAGTATATATAGTTAAATTTAGCTGGTTTAATTGGTTGTTAAAGCTGACTGACAAATAGAATTATGGTTAGTTGTCTAAGGTTAACGAGAGTGAGTTCACCTGATTTCTAATACCAAAAAGCTATGAGGACCGTGGCATTAGGTAAGACAAATCAAGAGGGCAGGAAGAAGACGATTGGTCAGGAAAGTTTGACAGTAATTGAGTTGGGTCAGGAAGTATTCAGTAAAGAACTTTTACACTAATGATTAGGCTTTGATATTCAATAACAGGATATTTAAGTGTAAAATCTCTCATAACTGGGATCGGATTGAAAGCATGGAAATAATTAAGTTTGATTAATTAGGAAGTTCACTTCCTTTTACAAGGGCAAAGGGTAACCTGATAGGGTGTGAGTGCTCGTCTTGGAGTGGTAGAGGAAGGACCTTAAATTGAGTTTAAAAGACTTTTTTGGAATTTGATAATCAGCCCTTCCTTTCATGAAGTTTTGAATAAAGTAGAAGTCATTTTTTGAGCTATATTAGAAGGGTGAACGGCTTTGATGCATTAGCTTGGTTCTAGAGGAATCTACCGGTCCAAAAAAGTTCAGTCTGTTTTTCTTTCAGGAATAGTGCATCCAGTTCCAATTTAGATCAATATTAAGCATTCAGCGCTTGAGCATGCTACAAGGAATTAGAACATAATATCTTTGTTGTTGTTTTGCACCTAACATCAAGAAAAAAGAGATAGAATGGATGTTTTGTACACGGATGGGGCTTTATGACGTTTCTTGCCTGTACTCTGAGCGCTGACATTTCATTTTTTATTTGCTCTGGCAATTTTGATAAACTATTATGCTTAATCTAAGCTACAATAGTAGATATTAAATACAAAATTTTTCATTTTCTTTGCATACAGATTTCTTTGCTCAACAAGATTTATTATTTCATCCATTATTTATTTATCGGAATTTCTTCCATCTTAAATAATAATGAGGTTTTTGTACTTATAAGTGGAAATCTAATTTTTCAGTAAAAACATGATTGTTTGAAGATGGACGAAAATCTAGAAGTAGCTAGAATGAAAAGAAATAAAAATGCTTCTAACGGACCAAAATTATTGTAAATGGGAGAAGATAATTAAAAAAGAGTTGTGAATTATGCAGCACCAACTTTTTTCAGAAAATATTTTGAAATATCTGACTAATGCTGAATGAGCGTACGGACTGAGCACAGTCATTAAAACTAATGATTAAATAATACGTGACGGATGAAGTGAGCATTGTATTGGAGATGGAAAATCAATTTGAGGTTGTAACCTGTTTGATGGAACAATCATCATTATATGCACCAGTTTGTGCACACGTTATGTCAACAGAGGTTGATTTCAATTTCTAGGGGCCTCGGATAACGAGCTCGAGGAAACCAAATAACACAGACGCTTGGAAATTATCTTGTATTTTAAATGTACTAATCCTTCAAATTACAAAGCCATAAATGATAAACGGATCTTCTTTAAGCGTAATTTAATTATAGTAATAATTTTTTTATTTGTGTAATAATAAAATAATGATTACCTTATTAAATTTGAAACCCTCTCATCATTGCGAAAATAGAAAGTTAAATAGAAAAAAAATTCAAATAAAGCTCAATTTAGCGAAAAAAATAAAGGTTAAAATAATTCTAAATGATTATAAGGCAGGCATCTTATCTTAAGCCGAGTGAACATTTAATTACCATATCGCTGGCTAGATTCACTGGCAAAAACAGTAAGACCACATTCAGAGCGTGGATTAGTAATAAAATTTGAGGAAAAAAGGGCCATTTTTTGTTTGATAAAATATCACAATTTTGGCTAGGTAAAAAAGTTACAATTCAATTGTAGTGACTTGTGAAAAAAACACGCATTTTTAATGTATAGAATAGGCCATGTAAGTCATAATATTGGCAAAAGTGGAAATTCTGACATACACCCTCTATGCAATGAAAGTTTATTGAAACTTGCAATTTGTGCAGAAAAATCGCCAGAAATAAAATAAATAAATACAATAAAGTAGCACTTTGTGGCACCCAACCGATTTTCATTAAATTTAGAATTTAACTTAAATACTTAATCCTATTAAAGAATGTCGCAGAAGGGCCAAGATTAAAAATGAAGTTCTTGCTTGCATTCTGTGACTTTTTGTGTGGCTTTTTTACCTTGACTTTTTTCCCAGATTAAGTGGAGGATTTTCGGAGTAATAAGGGAGGAGAGATATGGAATCAAAATATTGTGATAGGTTTATGGTATTATTTAAATTATTTGTCATATTATTGTTGCGGAGGTTGGAATCCTAGGCAGGACGTATTTTTCTCGGCGTAGGTCCCATGTTGATTGAAAAGGCATGTAAGATCTCTGCTACAATTTGGAACCCTTGTCTGATGGGTTTTTAAACTGCCACATCATACGCTCATTTCTTAGCTCTTCAAGTTTGTAAGACAGTTGTAAGATATGCATTATATGTTATACAACGACTTCAAAGTTTGGGCAAGAAGTTTGGTCGTAATTTGGTGAAGAAGATATTATTTTAAAAGAAGCGTGAAAAATAACAAGCTAGTATTTTTTTCGCCGTTTCACTTTTAACTAAATGGTTTGATTTTGCAAGTTTATTATTGTGTGGAGAGATGAGAACCTTGGTGTCCGTGCAAAGTGCAAGTGTTAACTGTAAATAAGGAGCTAAATATTTTGAAAAAACTCCTATATTTAATAAAATAATTAATTAACTTTTATTAAGAATTAGTAGTTAACAAAAAAGGTGTTTTATGTACAATAAAAATCGAAGTTAATTATTACAAAACGTAACTACATTTAAAAGGGAGTATGTTTCTCCAAAATTGATATTGTCCTCGTGCTCTTTATTGCAAAGGAGGCCTACTTCCAAGTAAGTGGATTATAATTAAAACCATCTTCTTAACATATAAAGAAATATTCTGATCTTTACTATCATTTCGCACTATGTAAGAACAACTTTTATTTGTAACATATTGTTCAAAACCAAGAAATATTAAAGAAACAACCAATAGCAAATTTAGTTAAGAACTTATTTTTTTAGTCAGGGAATGTTTTGGTAAAAATATTTCTGCCAACAGTAAATAATAATCTTCTTTTTTTTTTTTTTTTTTTTTTTTTAATTTATTTGATATTCACAATCTACAAAGAATAGAATTCGTAATAAGTGAATACGATAAAAGAAGTCTTCCTGACTGGATCAACATGAGGAGAGAAGCTGCCCACCGGCAACACTCTCGCTGGAGTTTCTTACATTACTGGAGATTGTCACGAGGCCAACAGCGTTTCAGTCGTCGTGGAGGACGATCTGGAATCGTTGTGGAGGCGAGATTTAGAACAAGAGGATTGGTACAGAATGGAAGAGAGTCAAAGAATTTTCTATACTTAGATTTAGATTCGTCAGTTACGTATGAGATTTTGAGATCGTTATGGAGAGTAGAGTTAGACACATAAAATGGAGAATTTGTAATCTGTCGGAGAATTTTTGATTGGAAGGACTGTATTCTTTGTGAATTGGAATGTTTGGTTGAACCCCACAGCTTAAGTCCGTAAGTCCAGATCGGTTTAAGTACACTGTTGTATATTAGTCGTTTATGTTCCAGTGGTAGTTTGGATTGTCTGCCAATTAGTCGTAACAGTAAAAATAATAATCTTATTATTTATTTCCTTTGCCCAACAGATGTTATTTTATATTCTTTTTTTGTCTTAAAAAAAAAAAAAACGCAATTTCTTCTACAATCATCTTACATTCATTCTTAAGAATAAAATTATATTTTTTGAATTACTGAATAAATTATAAATATTCAATGGTGTATAGCTTTCTACGAAAACAATTTTTATAAAAAGTTTAAGATATCTAGTAATAACAAAATAATTGTGCAATAATAATTGTCTAAAACGAAAATTAACAATTTAGATATTACTTTTTTTCTTTCAGATGATATCCCCCTTTATAGTGGTTTTCACTAGAATTAATCTTGCAACTTTGAGTTATTGAAAGCACAGGAAGATCCATAATAAGATTAGAATAATAGTATTGATAGATGCTGAACAGACTTTAAGGAAGTTCGCATTTAAGTTAATTTCCTAAATCCTGTGAATTCATAATAACTACCTACCTGTATGGTTTTAAGTCTGACTTTCTCTCAGTTTCAACTGATCTCTTTCAGGAATTGAAAGAACAAAGAATAGTTTCTGTTTCTATTAAACTAACTTGTTTCATGAGCGATAAACCCTGTTGGAGGTTAGGAAGCATTGTATTTAGTTTTCATTTTTTTCGAGTTTTGGTTTCATTAAATTTAAAATCTCTCTTTCATTTAAGAGAGAGGAGTTAAAAATATAACTGACCAAAATTAAAAGAATCGCACAAAACATGCGATAATGCACAATAATAAATGAAGATGTTTTCTTATAATATAAAGAAATGTCATTAGAAAACAAACAGCATATACTGTGTATTAGTACATCAGGTCATCTAGAGAATAATGTAGGGTTCACAATACATTCGATGAAATGTTTAAATAAATAAAAAATTCTAGTACTAATTAAGGCTTTCAGATCCGTAGGCCATTCGTAACCTTTGAAAGAAGTTCAGAAACAAATTATCTTCATAGATTTGAAAAGAATGCACCATTAAAGATTTAAAGTTCGTAGAGTTCATGTAACCATCTCAGTAGCAGCCAGCATTTCTATCTGAACACAATCGTCTTCATTTTTAGTTAAGACATCTTGACTTTAAAATTACCTTCCCTCAATTCGCAGTTCTGTTGATTAAATCTGAACTCCAGCAAAAATTGGAATTGGCAACTAATTTATATGTGGCAATTTTCTGTCTTAAGTCACGAACTATACCTTCCGATTAAAATTTATTTATGAATTAACAAATTCTTTAACAACAAAACTTGCGATGGAAACAATACTACATTCTCTTATTTCCTTTAGTTAAATATAAATTTGATTCCACATACATAATTGTAAGTGGAAGATTTACGATTGGATACACTTTGTCAGGAAATTCGCTTCGTCCCCCTCACTTAGTCTTATTTAGCAGTCAAATGTTAACTTAACTCTGACATTCTAAAGAATACTTCAAAAATAATTTTTCTGAAAAATGACTAAAACAAATTAGGCAATGTAATCCACCATAGAGCGGTAGGCAATTGCATTATGATGTTGAGATAGAGGTTGAGATGGCTGGCAGAGATCAGCAGCGGTACTGTTTGGTCAGAGAAGTTCTCAGAGAATAGATCTTTGAATGATACTTCCAGAGTTGTAGAGAAGGAAGTTGATAGCTTGTAGGATCATGTGGATTGAAAATTTCATAAATTCACTAAATTGGATGCATCAATCAGCATTCAGTTTGACTCTTATTATTTATAGTAATTAATTATATGTGCAATGACTTTCACAGAAGGACTATGAGAGGGTAGTTACCCAACCGCAGTAAAGAAATTAAGCAACACCATAAAAGCTCAAATGGACTAGAATGATTTTCTTTCAAAAAACGGAGAGCTTACTCATTTTGCCAATCGGATAATGTAACACTTTGATTCTGACAAAAAGTGATGGATTTGAAATCTTTTTCGCCATTTTTACATCTGGTTTGCTTAGTGAGGCACCTGTATGTAGCAGTACAAACAAAATTTCTGCCGAATGAAATGTATCGAGAAAGAAAAATCAGAATTTAAGATAATAAGTGTCCCAGGATGTTTTAAATCAGTGATCATTTCCAGCACCATAACCTCTTCTACAGTCTCACTAGTAATCTTACAAGGTAGGTTTCGTTCGAATTATAGAAAAACCACATTGTCTGCTTCACCGAGTAAGAATGAAGTTTCCCTGAAGTGGAACTTGGTTGCGGTGACGATGTTTGAAGAATCTGAAAGGTTTAATTCGCATCCTAATACTCACAGATTAAATATGGGCAGTTAAAAACATTGTGATACCTCAAAAATCAAAGTTCTGTGAAAAGCCTTTGCGTAAATTTGGCATTTCACACTTCCTTTCAGCATGAGGTGAAAAGAAACAGCTTGCTTTGTTGCTGGAAACTAGAAATTATTTCCAGATATTTTATTCTAGCTGTAGATTCAATCTCATTTTGGAGCATTTGCTTTTATCGAACAGGGAAATACTAAAACATCTTTTCATAAATAATAATAAAAGATACAAGTTGTTGGAAATAAGTACTAAGAATGAAGCACAAATATTTCAAGTATGAAATTCTTCAAAGTAAATTATGGTATAAGACCCCGTTCTTATTCTATTTCTAACAGAAATAAATTATATTTCGCATTAAAATTTCTTCCCTTTGTGGAAAGTTTTATTTAAAGAGTTTATTTAATATTAAAAATGTTTTCATCAAAGGAGTATTTTTTTTTTTTTTTTATAATATCAACTTCAAATGGAATAAGTTTGTTTTCTTCGTAAATTTAGCTTAGTTCATAGTCAATTTCTTGAGCATTGTTGGCAGTACTGCTCTTCTACATTCAGTCTTTTCTTCTTTTTCCTTCTCTACCTACGGTTAAGCATTTTAAAGAAATCCTGTATGATTTCTCAAAGGAAATTTGTAAGTGACATTGAGAATAAAGAAATTTTCTCTCTAGCTTGCTTTTTTGGTTAGTGGGATTTGAGTGGGTCCTCTCACTCAATCAACGTATGTAAAGAGAGTTTGTCTGAGAGAGAAAGAACGACAACTCACACTAACTCCCTCTATCTAGCTAACAGTGGAGTCTTAACTTGCCCAAAGTTGGCCTTTCTAACGTTCGACCTCACCGCTAGAGGTAAAAAACCTCCTCTTAGTCAGCGAACTTTAATAATTGATAGATACGCATTATACGTACTTTCACTATATTTATTGTACCTACGCATGTTCAACATTTAATAAAAAGTTATCAAACCTATTTATTTATTTATTTTTAATTGTTTGGAGCACCATGCTTTGAGTCAAAATTTCAACTATTTGGTAATGAAAATTTCATAAAACTCCACATTTTTTTATTATTTAAGCTAGTAAGTAATAGATTGTATTATTATTTCAATTTAATTTATTTATTTATTAAATTTTATTTTAATAAATAAGCTGTGCATAATTAATGCAAATATTGTACAAAACGTCATTAAATGTTAAAATATATTTTTTTAAGCAACTATTTTACTGTTTACTTATTTATTTAGGTTGTTATATCCATGAGCTTATTTATGAAAACAGCTGGAAGATCCAAGGTGACTGAACTCTCGAGTTAACTGTTGCAAACTACAATAAATGTTACCTGTTTTCATCCACCAATCTGTGAGGCCATATGGACTAAGAGTTGTGGGCTTCAGCCACATCTAGAAGCAAACGGACTGCACAGACATTCCACAATTGAAACTATTCCGACAGATAGTTGAAGCTTCTTCCAACGAGACTGACCTTACTCTTCATAATGACCTCAACATCCCCATTCGTACGACATAATTAACAAGACGAAAAATCAAATGTTCCATACTGCTCTCATTACTTGCTCTAATCCTTTAGTACAGCCTTTCGCCTCTTCTCTTGCTCTTAATAATCCACCAAGCCGAGTGGATCGCCTGTGCCTCAAAACTTCCTTGAGAACTGAAGATCATCGTCATCATCAGTTTCCTGTAGAGAGTAGGTAGTTTCTCACCTCCTGCTCTTCACGCACCAAATCTATCTTCCCTATTTTCTTATTTACTTATTGTATGTACATAGTATATAGATTGTAAATTACTACATAAATAAAAGGTTTGGAAGCCATTCGTGTGGGATTGCCATTGAGAAAAAAATTAATTAATCTGTTTTAATGGAAAAAGAATATCTAATTAACGTTTTTATTGTGAGAAATTTATTAATACAAAATCAAATTAAGAAATAAATGGTGAATTACTACAATAAAATCTAACCAGAAAAAAAATAACAAACGCAAACTCAATAACAAAACATTTTAGAGCACTTCTGGGTAAAGAGGATTTCATTTAAAATATTATTTCGGGTAATTTATGGATCTTTTACTTTATTTTGAGCATTAAATGAGTTTCAGATGCATTTCCGAGTTTGGGAAAAAAAACGTGCAAACTAAGTGCAATATAATAAAACAAACTTTGTGCATGCTTTTAAATAGATTCTGGCTGTATAATTTTTATTATTATAAATAATAATCTGCATCAATTTTTAAGTATGAGAGGAGTAAAGGAACAGAATATTTTGTTAATGATTACAGCTGAGAACATCAACAAAAAAAGAATAAGAAAGGGAAAAAAGTAAAAGTTTAAAAAAAAATGTACCTGGAGACCTGACAAAGTAAGTAATCATACACATAAATCCGAACAGTAGAAACTAAATTGTATTTGTCCCTAGAGATTTAACTTCCATTCAGTAACTAGAGAAATATATCACGATTGTGGCAGCAATACCCTCGAGACTATGCTATTCTTACTAGATTTCTGTTTTATATATGTTTTTTATTAAATATAAAAAGCAAACTTTTGTATCTAAAAAGTAGCCAGAAACAACGCAGAATTTATTGTATTTTCTGTAAATGATGTATCTACCATTGATTTTTTTTTTATTTATTTAAACTTTTAAAACAAATTGTTTAAATACTTTTAATGTTGGAAAATTTGAGGAAAGAATAAAAAGAATAGCGTAATAAATTTGCTGGATGTTTACTTTTAGTATAACTTCGGCTTGAAAGACTAGTGGCAAAACAGCTAATTACTGTTCTGTTAATTTAGTTAATAGCTGTAATGTGAGGACATTTATTAAGGAAATAATTTAAATAAAAATTAAAAAACTGATGAGGAACTAGATTAATTCTTCAGCGATCTTGGCATTTCTGTGAGAAACCTAGTTTAACAACACAACACTGAGAATGTCATTTTTTAAACTCATGCATACTCGAATAAGACCTGCTAAATTGTTAATTTATGTTTTCCTAAAGCGAAATACGAGGAACAGATTGGAAAAAGCCTTCTTTAAATCTCTGGAAACCAAACGGAGTTCTTTATTTTGAAGTTGCTCCAGTTTAAAACTTCTTATCAAATAATTCTTTCCTTTTAGAATACACTGATTTTCCTTCGTTTGGATTTTACGTATCCAACGAACTAATTTAAGGTACGTAACTAGTTCTCCTTGATAGGTACTTAGAAGTGTTATTTTTTCATGAACATACTATAAAATATTATCGCAACTAACAAAAACTGGGAAAAACTAGATGAAAAAATTACCTCCATTAAAATTAAACGTACACCTTTTCTTTTCTTCTTGAACTAAACCTCATTTACCCACAAATTCATTCCAAATTTCCTATTTTACTTCAAACTGGTTCATCTATTGTAACATAATTTCATTTATGGTAGTCCTTTTTTAGTGTAACGTCCCATATAGTTTATGGCATTAAGCAAATCTGCAACCTTGCAGTCAGTCTACTGTCGTTTATTTTTGCCCTAGACATTTTAAGAAATTATTTCCAAGGAAAAATCTAAAAATAAATATTAAAAGGATTTCTAATTGAAAAAATAAAAAAAATAGAAATAGAAGGGATAAGAAGAAAAGAAATGTAATGACGTTCTTCTTAAAGAAATTCCCTTAGGCTATTGATCTTGTATAAATTGCTGCCTCAGTTTATAAATTTGTTATTTTAAAACTGCAACATGAACGCTGTAAGTACTTTTACTGTTCTTTTTTTGGTATAAATTTTATTAATACAAACAATAAGCTCTCTTTCTTTCGTTTTATATTTTTAAATAACTAAAAGGAGAATAATACATTCAATAAAATAAAGAAATGGCTGATTATGCATTCGGGTGAATATTCCCACATTCAATGCATTCCTGAAAAAAAATTTGTAACAGATGATGCCAATACTAATTCAATAACATTAAAGATTCATTCTTCAAAATGATTTAGCGATGAAATTCCGTTCGAGTAAAATTCATATTAGCAACACAGAAATTATTGATTACTGTTTTATAAACCATCGTTTAATAATCTGTAAATATAATATAGATAAATAATCTTTATTATAAATAAGTACAATAAATAAAAAACATGAAGTACCATTGAATAATACATTACAACCTTCATAATAATAGCATGCGGAAAGCTTAAGATGTGAAGGATAAAGAATGCAGGGAAAAAGGCAGAAATAACCTGCAGCTAGTGTAGAAAGTCAGAGAAGGATGTGTTCTATTCTTTTGTACGATGTCTGTAGGGAATAGAAGGAACGTAGGAGGCTATGCCTATATTGGGATAACAGTCTAGAAAGGAAAGGAGTTTCAGTATACGATTTTGAATAAAAGAGTGTACCGGGGGGATAATGGATGCAGTCTCGTGGAGTGAGTCAATTTTAGTGCGACGAGGAGAGTCAGCCGCAAGTCTGAGAAATTTGTTCTGTGTTGTCTGGAGTTTCTTGATGTTACTACATCAAATTAGGCTCCAGGCGGAGCAGGCGTAGAGCAACATCGGCCTAATGACTACTTTGTAGAGGAGGAGTTTGTTGGGTACAGTCATTTTCGAGTCACGTTAAAGCAAAGGAAATAGGATGAAAAAATAACTGCCTGTTTAAGTCATGATATATTTTTATTGTGCCGAGTTTTCGACCTAAGGGACTAAATCATCTTCTGGGCTAATCGACAATGTAATATTTTACATCATTAAAGGGTTGGTAAAAGATGACCTAGTTCCTGTGTCGAAAGTTCGGGATAATAAAAATATATCATGACTTAAACTGGCAGATATTTTTTCATACTATTGAAACTATGAATCAGTCACCAAATATAGTGAACAGTAAAGGAAATAGTAGTCATGTAATCAGTTTAATTTGCCTCGAACATGTTTGGTGAAAGTGAATTGGTAGTCCAAAGTTAAGCCTAAGTACTTGACGTTGTTAGACCACGGTCTCGGAATGTCCAATTTGTCGGTTAAAAATCTTTATTTATTTATTTTCTTAATTAGGCCTGTGTTATTTTATATGTGATATACAAAATCGTGAATAAATATATGTTCGAATTACAGCAAATTGGTTTAATTTGTTTACGTCAATCAGAAAAAGTATTAAAATACTATTTAACCAGACGCTTTGTACCCGCTCGTTGCTAAGTTGGTTTGTCGAATTCACATAAAAAGGTTGTGGCCCTCTCTATTCCTTGCAATTTAAGAAAAAAATTGTATTCCCATTAAAACTTACACTAACATCTCGTGCGAACACTTACGAGTAGGTAAATGACTTTCTTTTACTCAATTTAAGCAATTCAATTTTTTAAAACCATTTTGAGTTCTAGGCACTAAATAAATGCTATTAAATCTTTTTCGACCATCATGATTACGGAAACTGAATAAAAACCATAACACTAATCTAAAACAATTTAACATTTACTTAAAAAATAAACATAGGTACTGAATGGTTGTTTTGTTTAACATTTAATTAAAACATGAAATGAATTTAATTTTAGAACTAAATTGCGATGAAAACCATTTAACAACACATATACATAAATGTATTTATGAAATTGAGATAAGAGCGAAATATATTATTTCCTACTTTACTCAGTAAATTTACAATTAAGAGACTGTATTATTTTGTAAACTGTAATTTAACTTGTATTAATTATGTACTTATATAAGTATACTTCCAACTGCACACAGATTAACTGAATCAAGAACTGTTAATGTAGCGCAAAATATTAATTAACTTTCATAATTTGTAAATAATTTCTGGATTATTTTAGTGAAGTTCATTTAAATGATCAAAAGTGAATTTTTCAGAATATATTTAATCTAAAGCCGTATTGTTATTTAATTACTATATTCTCCATAATATGCTAAAATGTTTATATACTATTTAGCCAAATAAAAAAATTATGTTCTTAAATTTATAGATACAGCAAGTAATAATTAGTGATAAGTCTAAAAAGGTCGGTCTTCGTAAATTTGAAATGGATTAATTATAATAAGGATGGTAAATTAATAAATCAGTAGGTTTAATAAGTGCTACAACTCCCATAAGTCCTGACAGATCTAGTTGTTTTAACATACTGTCAAATTCTAAACAATGGCCCAGAACAAGTAGGAAATATTTTATCTGGTTTGATTACAAGATTTAATGAAATATCAAGCTCAAGTTGCCTTCAACTTGAGCATACATCAAGTGCATATTGTACTCATGATGGCCTACCACTTTCTTCCAGGAGAGAGGGTTGAGGAATTAAATAGATTGAGGAAGTCCTGTGAGATTTCGATTTATCAAAATTTAATATAAAATTGTTTTACTGCAGCTGCTGTATGTTGTGAAGTTATTTTAATTATTTCCTTTTCTCTAATTCAGCCGGTATGTGTACACGTAATTGCCCTTGAACGGTAATTTTGAATCGATCTCTCTCTGAGCTCGACATCAGAAAACTTTGTGTCCTGCAGTTTCTTGATTTGCCGATGTAGTTGGTTTATGTAGGTGACCTTGTCCCGTCTAAAACTGAAAGACTCCTACTACTCCAACTCCAACTTCTTAGGGCAACTTCGAGGTTGTCGAATAGTCCATTAACTGCTTCCTTTTTTCTTTAAGAGATCACCAGTTTACATTTAAGCTTGCTATTTAAATTACAGATATCTGAAGTTTGTTTACTATTGATTGTCGTTAGTATGGTAAGAGGACAGCAATACTCAGATGCAAGTCCTCCATTTCGAAGAACTGAAGTGAGAGATGACCTAGGTCAATATGCTTTCAGGTATGCAACATTTAATTATATCAAAAATTCTTTAATATTTTATAGAATTTAAATTGTTGAACGCCGACAATTGTCTTAAGCAAGACAATTGTTATCAATAATTTATAATTATTTAGAATTTCTGTATTAATATTAAAGTTTAAATTAGAGAATTAGCTTTACTCGCGAACTCAAGCATGCTCTTGTTGAAGACCACTCTATTATGTATAAAATCTGTCAGAAACACTCCACTGTCCCTCTCAGTCCATTTTAACACAAACTTCTTCACTTTGAAAGTAAATTTTTGAAGCCCAAAAATTTGAATTATTATTCAGATATCAGTTTCTTCGAGATATTCATTGTTCACTTATTAAAAAATCTCAAAGTGTTAGTAACGTATTATGTACAATTTTTCAGTTACGAAACCAGAGATGGAACAGTGATTAATGAACAAGGGAGGCTAAAACAAGGACCGAACGGTGGATACACAGTTCTAACAAAACAAGGTTCATATTCTTATTTGTCACCTGACGGTACACCAATTAAACTGAGCTACATTGCTGACGATCTTGGATTTAGACCACAAGGTGCACATCTCCCTCGACTAGTTCATCCTTTACCTGTTTCATAATTTATTAATTAATAACGCTGCAAATTTACACTATCCATTATCAAAGAGCATGTACTGCTTTATATTGTATTACTAAGCTAATTTTGCAACCATCGCGGGAATTAAAATGCACAAGAGAATGAACAAAGCATCTGTTATTGTTTAAAAAGTTCTGTAATTATAATAATTTATATTTGGCCAATTACAATATTATTTAACAAGTGTTATTTTTTTTTTTTAATAAAATGCAATTAGCAAATGAACAAAGTAACTTTATAATTTAAATAATAAACAAAAAGTGAAATAATGTATTAATTTAATTATTTACTGTAGAAATATTACTTGGGCGATATAATGATCAAAGAATGTACAGAAATAGCAAATATTATTAAAGTAATGTAACTAGAAAATTATATCCTAATTTGACGTCATAGAAGTTAAAAACGAAAGACAAAACTGATGCTCATTAGCTTGAAAAAGGCTGGGGAATTCTCCACATGAATGGAACATATTTTGTGCTCGGGTTAGTCTGTACAGTTTTTTACTAGTTAGTAGAAGGATTTTTTTAGAAATAAAAAAAGAATCCGAGTTAGAATACATGCTAAAAGAAACATTAAGAGTAATTTGAAATAAACTTTATGATTTAAATCATCTGTCACTTATACTTAGCCCTGATACGACAGGCAGATATTTTTTTTGGAGTGTGGATACGCCCAGGCGTAACTGAGAGATTTAATTTCGAAATAAGTCTCGATCCTTGATTACAGATAGATCACAGCTCGCATGAACAGCTTATAGTAGTGCCTTATTCTTCTTTATTCCATTCTACTTATTCTTATAAAAATTCCATATTATCTATTTATATCATTTATTTCCCCTTTAGACCTCTTCATTTATAAATTAAAATACGAGTACTAAATAAATAAAAAATATTAGAAAAAGAAAAAGAATCTTGCTGAATAATGTAATTTGGTACTTGGAAGTATTCATACTAGTTTAACTATATTATGAACTAAAGAATGTATTTTAAATTAAATGAATATTATTGATAAAGAATTAAACAAAAAAAAAAATCCTATAACAATTAAACCCTAATTTAAAATTTAAAAAAAGCGTCACGTGAAATTAATGTACACGTGGGGGCGGTTAGAAGAAGTAAGTGGCGCATGCGCTCATGCACTTTATAATTGGTGAGGCGGTTGAGAGGCGGCAGATGGCGTGCCATTCAACATCCGGTCTTTGTACAAGGTCCACGTTATACTACCTGTCATGTGTAATACGTCATCTAACTAAAGGCAAGTAACTATTTTATTTATTCTTTTATTTAAAAAAAAAAAAAACTACGAATATAAATTATATTTCGAGGAAACAGATTTAAGTTTTTTATTAATTTTTTTATTTACTGAAAATTGCTTTTAATGCTGCAAACAATAGACATATGCCCTCAAAACTTTACCCTAGTAACATTGAAAAGGTTCTACGTTTGAATTTCTTCGAGTAATAGCTTAAGAATTATTTATTTAATTTCTGTGAAATGTACATTACTACAAAAATTTGATTTGAAAAATCGGGAAAATTGGGTATATCAGACAACAAATTGTTGAACTTATTATTATTACTATTATTTCCTCTTAGAACTAAGCTGTTACGCTGGTTGATCAATTGAAGTACGACTAAAACCACGCTCCTTTAATTTCTAATCCTACGTCATTACTGACACGTACTACTTTAAGAATCGTCTGAAGGACGATTTGGGTATTGTTTAAATCAAAATATATTCTTACATTTAAAAAGTAAATTCCAAAAAAATTCTGACACCCGAATATCCATTCTAAAGTTTTCTATTCGCCGTTCTTGCAAAATAGTAAATTGTCGGCTGAACCCTTATATTTGCGTTTCATTTGATTTTTTTAAAAGTTCTATTATGATCAAAGTAGATCATCACTTTTAAATTTAGTTACTAATTGATATGAGCACAGTTCTTGATGAGCCCCCTGGAACAAAGTATTCGCATTTACTTCCACAAAAATCATGATTTAGAATTGCATCATTTCTCAATCTAAGAGTGGTCCATGTTCCCAACTAAATGTTCGTAACAGGAAAGCTAATTGGAGATCGATTGATTTAGCGACCTCTTTGATATTAGATATTTTTCTGCATCTTAGAGATAGTTGTTTGAATAGAAGTTTGCAATTATTTCGCTACATATAAATTGTTTTGTAACAATTATACAGTATTTAAGGGAAAATAAATACATTTTTGGAAAATTAAGTTTATCTTGAAAGTTAAAATTTTTAATACAAGAGAGGAGATCAGTTCAGTGATGAAACTAGACTCTGGGCAAGATGTTCCCGGGTTGGAGTCCAGCTGCGCCTTTAGATTTTTCTCTCTAGTAGGTTTGCATACAAGATAAAGCTATGCAGAAGATGATTGTGCATTGAAACGGCCCCGGGTCCTGTAAGAAGTTTAGCTTCTTAAATAAAAAAAAATAATCAAGAAAAAAATTTAAATGAAACATTTCGCAAGGCCCCATTCTGTACACTATCTACTCCTCAGACATACCTACTCATCCTCAAACTACTCTTCTCACCTATGCTGACGATACTACCATCTAAGTTCCAGTAATAGCTCACAGAAACCTTCAGTCCCACCTCACCTCCATAGAAAAATGGTTCAAAAAATGGGCTAAGTTCACAAAATCACAAAACATTACCTCCTTTACAGTTTAATTCCTTCACATGCAGTCAACGTAGTCCGCTACCTTGGGCTTTACCTCGACAAAAGACTTACACGTGTTAAGAGAACAGAACTCAATAGACGCTTCCTCAACTGAAAAGACTATTAGATCAAAACTCACTCTGGACAATAAAGGACTTATTTATGTAAGTACATATATAAAAGCCAGTCTGGGCTTATGGCATCGAACTGTGGGGTTCAACCAAACGCTCAAATCTCCAAAAGATCCAGTCCGTGCAGTCTAAATTTCTTCGCTCAATAGTAAACGCTCCTTTCTACGTCACCAATTAAACCATTCACACAAACTTAAACATTCCTTTCGTCACACAAGTTGCAAAAACACGTTACTGAAAATTCCATCTTAACATTCAATCTCATCACAATCCACTTGTGCAACATCTATCTTCCAGAACATTTCCAGACCACACTTTAGACGTCTTAAAAGACAGTGGTCAGATTAGTTAGAAGATAAATAATTAGCTGACTGAACATTTTGTAAATTTCAATAAATTTTTTATCTAGTTAAGGGCGATTGAAGATATTGCTTGGTAGAAGAGTTTAATGAAGCAATCTGTAATTTGGTATTATTACATTACTCCGCCTGAAGTAAACCTTAGGGAATTTTAAAATTAGTCAGTGATAAAGATAAAAAACTATTTTTTATCCCACATTAGGGGCTTAATGTTTTATATAACTCTCCTTTTTGGACAGTGTTTTATCTACAAAAAATTTAAAAGATAATAGAATTGCTGAAAAGTACTTTAGGTGTTTAAAATAACTTTTTATGAGGAGTAAAAAATGGATTCCTTTAACAGGAATTCTAATCTCTTCCATCACTTTGATATCAGCTGATTGATCAATAAAGTAGAACCAAAATGTGAACGAAGTAATTATTGAGATAATTATTTTTTAGAAAGCGGGCAACCATTCCAGTCCAATAGAAACTTTATAATTGGAAAATTTTAATCAGAATGAGGAGATGCTTTCAAAATTTAAATATAAAATTGAACTAGAGAAGCTGTTCATTGTGTAGAATTTATTGCCAGAAAAAAAATGACTTGAGAATACATAAACCTTCTCAAATTTCAATCTTTTTCAAAATTAATAGAACACATCTAATTGTGTTAAGTCATTGAAATTGTATCTCAGAAGAGAATTATTCCCCGAGATAATTTTGTGAGAGTTTTTTATCTTTTATTTCTTACAGATGAAATTAAATCTTTAAAAAAGAAAAAGAAAATCAGTGGGGGCAAAAGGTTATTCACAAGAAGAGGTTTTAACTTAGCTGCTTTGAAAAAGAATAAGATAATTTAAAACGCCCTACAAAAGTACTATAAATATGGCACCAACCTTTGGCTATGTTGCTTATGTGCCAGCTTTAAAAAATGTGAGTTCAACTTTAGCTTGGGGGTTAATAAGCTTGACACTGTGGTCCACCCTTTTCTATCTTCGACTTAACCACAAACTAAAAGCCAACTGTGCTTCATTTCAGAAGATACAGTTCTCATTATTTCAGAGTTGACAATCTAGCTGAACATATTATAGCAATAGTTTGGAGCAAAAATTTTAAAATACTAAAACGGGTGATCCTGGGTGACACGTTTATCAATGGTTAATAATTTCGCTAAAAACAAATGGCACATTTCTTTCCCAAGATAGTAGACATAAAAAGGTATCAAAACTAGAGCACACAAATGATATTAAGTACAAAAAGTACCCTTCACTAGCTAGTGAAAATTTATATAGGGCAGTCAATGCTTGTTCAACGTGTTACCAAACTGCAAATTGAACAAATAGGGCATAAAAAATAAATTGTAATAGGCCACGTTAGAAAATACCCTTTACGGATATGGATTCTAATTTTGCGTACCGAACTATTTAGATATACTTAATAGAAAAAGTTCAACTTACACTTTTAAAATTACTTCATCTTCAGCGAAATTAACTAACTCTTAACATTTGAATCTTGGCAAATGCACAGTCCAAATTCAAAATTTCCAAGAGAATGCTAAACTGATGGCTCCATGTATTATGCATATCTGATGATGAGCTCTCAAAAATTTCATTTCGACAGTTGGAACTGGGCAAAAACTGGAAATCTCCCTTACTTACAACTACTAAGTAGAATTCTATTTGTCAAGTGGTCTAATGTTTTACGCACCAATAAAAACTTACTCTTAATGAGAGAAAGATTAAAACAACTATTAGCGAAATTTAAAAAATCATCTCCACTACAGAGACATCAGTGATAAACAGCGTTTTTAACAAGTTTTAGCGAAATATCGTAACCTTTGGAAATGCGAATATCTCGTATTTCACAACGTTCACAGAAATATGGCCCACGTACGAAACTAGGAGATTGTTCAGGATATATTCCAGAAACTACTGCACTTCTTTTTCTCTGGAATGCACATGCCCTCGGTGCACCACCAACTCTGACAATACTCACTACTCACTTCTGTGTTCTCTCCCTCTTAAGGGGGCTAAATATAACTCAATATTCTCAGCAGACCAAAATTCGAACGAAGACAAAACCACTATACAGATCTCAAAGCATACTTCTCTGACATATTCTGACCAACACAATAGCTATAGTAGTGTCAATATCATCAACTTGGGATGTATCCTTAAATCTCCTTCTTTACCTATTTCTGTCAATTCTTTAGTAAATCAATTTCCGTGGAAATATCTGTTATTATTTTTATGATTTATCGATTATGTTGCTTTGTTTTATATTAATAATTTCTTGCATTTTGTTAATTTTGTATATTGTTCACTTGTAAATTATTTCATTCGATGTTTCATATTAACATTTCGTATTTAATATTCTTATACCATTGTGTATACTGAATAATTCTATATCTGCCTTATGTTTGTTACAAAATATATATGTATATTTTGAATAATTTTCAAAGTCAAAAATTTGTTAATTAATATTTGATGAATTTGTATTTCTAAGAGCTGGATAATAACGCAATTAAGCATATGACAACTCCAGGCTATTGTTTATAAAGGTTTATACGAATATTAATAACAATGCTATAGGCAATATTTGCAGTCAACTTTCAATGTTCAGAGAAATTGTGATTTTGACTGTAATTACAGAAACTCAATTTACTCAATTAACTGCCTCACATCGTTGCGATATAATTTTTTTATCTTAACAATTTATTAATATGTCTTATTGTCGACCGTTGGATTAGATAATCTTTAAAAGATATGAAGTTCTGTCTAAGTAAAGCCAAAATTAACTGTTACCAATTCTAATAATAATAAAAAATGCCTTTATTAATTAATATTTACATTTATATTCATAAATAACATAAAATTACAAAATTACAAAAGAAAATAACTAAATAAGCACTAAAATGTATTTTATGTTACAACCAAAGACACCTCTTGGTCTTGGACCGTCAGAGTGGAGTCTGGTTATGATAACTCAATAAATACTTCAATGAAAATAATTATAAAGGAGCAAAATACATATAAATAATTCGAAACTGGCATAAGGAAAAACAAAACAAGTTCCGACTTAAATATATAGAGAAAAAAGAGCAGTCTTTATTATACAAAGGGACACCAGTCAATAGGGATTATTCTAAATTGTACCAAGTCCTGAGTTGATAAACATGCTTACAATATTTTGTTAAACATCTCAAATCTTTCCCGTTATGTACTCAAGTATCTCACTGGCGCTGGCGGCTAGAAAATATTAATTAAAGCAGACCTTTCTTACTTTGCATAATGCTGGACAGATACCTAAAAAGTGAAATAAGTCCTCGTTTTCAATGTAGCCACACATCTCACATTTAGTACTGTCAGTCTTAAAATGTTTATAATTCAGATTCAATAAATCTCCTCTATATTTTAAGATCCAACTAATACTATCTAATAACAATGAGGAATTATGTAGGTAATGGCTATTTAATTTAAATTCTAGTTCTCTATGCAGAGGAAAACTATTACAGTTCATAATTTGTTGATAATATTGTTGCTTAAAGTCTTCTAAAAAATCATTTCATCTTTAAAGTGGGTTGGAGGATAAATCATATTTCTAAATAAAAAAAAATATGGCGATTGCATCACATTCGCCCAACTCATTTCAAAATATATTATTTGGTTTGATACCTGTAGGCTTTAAAAGAATTATTTTCTATTTAATTACCAAACAAAATATGCCTCCTTGTAGTTACCTCATAATAATAGTCATAAATAAAGACAATGGCAATAGGAGAAGGCATACAGCTTTGGCCAAATTGTAAGGAAAAAAAAGGAAAAATATCTGTCTTTCAATAACTAACCAAACCCAATTAAAAATAAAGATATACAGAAAGTAAAGATTAAGGTAGACGCAGTTAAGTAAAGAAGTTGATGCACATATTAATATATTAAAAGAGTTATCACTAAATATTTAAGACAAACTTTGAATTAAATAAACTGTGTTCAATGTTTAGAATTCATTATAATAACAAAATCTGTCTAATAATTATACTTCTAAAACAATACAGAAACAGAAATACCTTAGAATGTCGCATAAAAAAAACTGATTAAAACTGGGGTGAAGTGCTTAGGGCACACTTTAAACAAAGGGTAAGTGCATTGTTAAGTAGGACTGCCATAATAACTAAGGGGACTCTTAGCATTATTTTATGTAGTGAAACCTTTCTTTTATTTATTTCAATTTAATAAGAAATCTTAAAATGGATGCTCATTTCTTTTTAATTAAGAATTCAGTCTTAATTCCACTTCTTGTTTAATTTTGTTGAAGCATGAATCTATTTAGTGGAAGCTATTTATAACATTCAGTGAATTTAAAAAAATAATAATTATAATAGTAAGAAATGAGAATAATACTGTTGTTTAATGAAACGTAAAAATAACTTCATTAAGGGACTGTCGAACGAATTTGCAGGTTTCTTTTTACAACACTTTAAACTAAGTAAAATTTAAAGCAAAATTTATCACTTTAATCTAAGCAGTATTTTAAATAAGTGGGAAAAAAAATCAAGATTTCTTTTTACAAACTGTGTTATATTGATTATAATTTAATATGACTCGAAATTAAAAAACCGAATTATGTTAGAATGCTGATAATGGTAGTGAGAGAAAGTTGTATGAAAATTCGCTCCAGATTTTTCTTAATAAAGATGCTGGGCGGATTCAAGACTACGAATGGTGCTATTTAATGCTCTTTAGCCCATCCATTTCTTCTAATCTCGTATTAGTCTGGATTTGTACTGCTGTCTTACAGACTTAGTCTAGATTTGTACAGCTGCCACATATTTAACAAAATATAGATTTTTCGGCGGTCTTTCACCATTACTCTCCATCCCTCATTCACTTTCTCTCTCTCTCTAACGGTATTTATTAAATAGAAATAATCCTCTAACCACTCTAATACTCGGTATTACAGCCTCACATCTTTTACAAAAATGTCTTAATAATTATTTTTGATCCGTTTGAGGGTACAACAAATATATTCTCATCTTTCATTAATTTCTAAATTTATATTTTATTTACTTTCAAAGATTTAGAAGTACAATTTACATTAATATAAATAAACCATGGTTTCGGAATTTAGAATTCGTAAGCAAGAGATTTGTTAGCAGTTGTCAGCATTCCGGTTACGCTCAAACCATGCGATTTGCGGTGATCATTTATATAAAATCAGGAAACGCAATACTAACTTATGTGAGAAATGTAATGAGGTTGACTGTGCAGAGCATATAATCAAGAAATAACAGAATACAGGAAGCACAGGAAACAGAGAAAAGAACTTTACAACCATTTATATTAAGAGATAACCCCCCTTCAATTATGTTTACGTCTTGGGCAGCAACAATAGCAATATATATAATTTATGGTTTTATAACAGATACAGACAAAAATTTAGTAGGTATATACTTAGAATTGAAATATTTACGGTAAATTCATCTGAATGTCCTAGGTATATATTTATACAGCAATTGGTTTACATTTAAACATTTTATTTATTCGCATATAATTTTTATATACTGACAAATCAACTGATATGATGACTGTAAGGGCAATACCGATGCCAAGACAAAAATATTTTAAAAAAGTATAATTTATGATTGTTTAAGTTCAGCCTTTTTAGCGGATATTATTTCACCATGAAATTAACCAAAGAATTATCGAAACCTTCAATTCCGCTGATATTCCTTTTCTTTTACCAAAGTTAATGTCAGCAGAAGAAATGGAGTACACTTGGCTAATTCACATTTTACAACATTCCTTCGTTGTTCTTCGAAATTAATTACTTGATATATTCAATTAATTACTCAATAAATTCTTGACAAATTAATTACAGTTTCTATGTCTATCGCTTCAGTTACAGATTGCGAAGAAAGATTTGTTTTTTTTATATTGGATAAATAATCTTTATCGCCTGTATGTGGTGAAGTACCCTCGTTCGTACTGGTTCATACCGATTTTTGTTGTTTCTTATTTCAACTTGAATTTTCTGGTTACTTCCACATTTTGTGATATGTAAGTCCATTTATCAAAAAATATCTTTTTTTGAGATAAAATTTCTTTGATTTGAAGTATTTGGCCAATGCTTCTTGCAATTGCAGTGATGATTCATTTCTGTAATTGAATCTTCCATGATTCTAACTTAGTTTTTAAAAGTTTATTTCTTGAATTACCAAGTTACTTATTAATGCTTATTTTCTCATTCACCATCATGGCGTTGAACAATGATTTTACTTGTTAAATGTAAAGCCAATGAATTAGTGACGAATCCGAATTTCTACATTAATGTCTAAAAAGCGTCTCAGATTATTTTAATGAATGTTTTTATCACGTTTCTAAACCACAGTACTTCTAAAATTTTACTTATTCCTATCCTTCGATTGTCGAATTTATTACATTTGTGCAGGTTTTTCGATTTTAGGTTCCACACATGAAATGTGGTTTTTGAAAACTTAATTATGATTGCTGGATCTCTTCCAGCTTTCCTGGTGTATATATTGTATGTATAAATGTGTGTGTTTTGTGATGTCACAAACTCGCAATCCAGATAGTTTGAATTTGATATTCATTTAGTGCTAATAGAAGACGAATTGAAGCAACCAGAAAGCTACATTAACGAATAGGTTTCCTAGTTTTTTGAAATTGTCTCGAAAACGGCCCAAAATTTATTCTATTAATTTTCACCCAGTAGGTATGACGCATTTATTTAAAATATGATTATGGGAGAAGTCAGCTTACTATGGAACGGAAGGAGTTAAACTCTCTTCTGAAGTAATATTTCAGGTTCAACACGATTTTAACTCCTGTATAACAATAATAAATCAAATTTAGTTGGGAAATTCTAAACTTATTGAACCTAACTTGAATGGAAGTGCTGCTTTGCCTCATTACACAATCAGAGATTGCGCATTACGAGTATACTGCATACTCTGAGTCTTGGAGGCTCAATATTTTGTAAGAACCATTTCCCTGCTAGAATCGTGCTAGTTTTGTAAACCTGTTTTTTTCAAGCCAAATCACAGATTTGTTTGTTTTTTTAGCAAAACTTTTCTACTTATTCTTGATTGATTTAAATAAAAAAATTGTATCACTCTTCCTCCAATCTACAAAGATTCAATTCCTATTCCCCCTGCCAGTGCGTCCCATTATCTTGGGCTGTATTTAGACAAAATATTGACTCGGAACCCTATAAACAAGACTTAAACAAACTGAAATTAACAGGTGCTATCTCTACTCAGAATACTGCTACCAACGATCTAATCTTTTACTTCATAACAAACGACTGTTATAAACTTTTATATTAACACCCACCTGAGTTGAACTGTGGGGTTCAACGAAATCTTCAAAGAATTCAATCTCTTCAAACTATTTTCAGAACATTTTTCGCACTAGCGTTAACGCTTTATTTTTTTTGTTTCAAATCTAACCATCCACACAGACTTGGACATGTGTACCTTTGTGTATATTTTTATAGCTTGCCTTAAAAATCCTTCATTAGAATTTATATTCTCATTCCAATCCTCTTATCCGCCATATATCATTTTGTCACATTCATGATGATCCTCCGAGGCGATTAAATCGCCAGTGGCCCCGCAATTTTCTCTCATCTGAAGAGAGTAGTTAACCCTGAAGATGACTTAGGGAGTGTTACCGCTGGGTAACTTCTCCTCAAAGTTTGTAGTAGTGTCATTAATATTGCCATTGTCACTAAGAGAGCAACTGGTGCAGGTGTAAATTTAAAAATAAACATAAAAACAAAAAGATTTATAGTGTTCTATGCTGTCTTTGTTAAACCTAAGTTAAAGAACAATTTGCATATAAAGTTATTTATTCTTAAGTGTTGTAGTATTCGGATAATTGTGGTTGAATAAATATTACATTCTTAAAGTTTTTCTTTTTCCTACTGCAAACCTTCGTTTGCATTTAAATTTTGTAATTTTAGAAAATATTCTTGTCTTGACAACTCGATCTTCCCCATTAATTTCGTACACAGAGGAACCTACTGATAAGAAACCGTACCAGCGCCATGATAAAGAGGTTACTAACCGGCAGAAAAACAAACTAAAAACATTCTATCCACCTTTATCTTAACTACAAGATTAATAATTTTTTGTCCTTACCTTTGCTGTTTTGGAAATAATGTTAGCAATGGAAATAGAAAATTGTTGAAAAAATTGCAAATATGGTTTGGTTAAACCATTGCTGGATAATATTGTTTGGTCAACCTCATCAGTTTCCTTGAGAATTTTGGAACAGTACTGCTCATCTGATCTGGACCGTATGGCCAAGTATTACCAGTGTGATACTTCTAATTTTCTCATCTGAATAGATTGCGATTTACTTCCGATTTATTGCACCTTCTTTGTTTTTTCTTCTCTCGTCAGCCACTATTCTTGCCTCTTTTGTGTTGAGAATCGGTTTTCGCATTCATCACTTGTTGTAAGCAACTAACTTGTATTACATCACGCTATCTGCAAAGCCTTCTCGCACAAGAACTCATTACTTCCATTCGCACCTTTCAGCTGTTTTAATAAACAGCCTAATTTATTATTATTATTGTTATTGTTATTATTGCTATTGTTACTATGAACTCAGTGTTTAGACCCACAATAATTCATTTAATCCTCATTCTTATTTAACTGGCATTTAAAGAGGTGCCACTCTTTTTTTTTTGTTTTTAGCGCCAACTTCTGATATCTACATTATGCTGACTTTTTTCAGGGTTCTTCAATTATTTTATTCTGGGATGATCTTTCGTCCAACGCTCCTTGAAGAGAATCTTTACCAAATTTTTATTGATGCTCAGTGATTAAACACCTCCTACTCAAGGCCGACCCAACTTTGCCTGCATTTTTTGTGAAAGATATCTGCGTGGATTTTGCCAAATTACCTCTTGTTCTAAACGGTTTTAGAAGCTTTATTTCGAGTCCTTCATTCTCCCCATACAATAGGTTTAAAAAGATTGAAGAAACATAAAAAAAAAAATACCTGCGGACAATCTTAAAAAGAAATATTTAAAATTGTGATTTATTTTTGCTCACTAAAGGAAGTGAGTACAAAATTTGAAATTTTCTTATTTTGATTAAAAATAATTTTAAAAAGGTTCATATTCCTGTTTATTTAGGTTGATTATTATTTTTAAAATCTCAGAACTTTTCCCAAATAATTTACTTTATCCAATGTGCTATCCTTACAATAGCAGTCATCATGACTGTTACGATATCGCGTGCTTTTATTCTAACATCTATTTAGAAACTGTTGTTATAGTTATCATTCTAACATGGAAAAAAAAAAGAACAATATTTTGTTGAAAAAAGTTTATTTCCTGTGTTATTTATCTTCTCTGTACTAAATAAAATTTGTTGTGATTCACTGATTACACTTTAATAAAATGTTTTATTTGGTGGTTTTCTAAGTTATTCTTTTCTACGAGAAACTATTTATATCACAAAGAAAATGCAAATTTACAAACAATTTTGCTAATCTACTTAGCGGAGAAAATATCTTGTTATGGTTTGAGAAATTTAAGAAATGTGAACATGAAGATAACGAAGTGACAATTCTTATTGTCTCCATAGCCAAGTTACGATTACTTACTTAATGATATGTTAGCCATGAAGAATGGGTGAATGTTACAGTTGTGGTTCGACGGAATGTTTGAAAAGATTGTTGATGATCCTGAAACTCATTCTGAAGTTAGGCTTCAAAAGAATATTTACCCTAATTTACGTCTATGCTTCTATGTATCTGTTTAAAAATTCTTCAGTTTCGATGGAAAGGAAAAGAGAATCAAACCAATACAACCAAAGGAGGTGAACGAGAATGTTTCCCCTTCTCAACTATTCCTTCTACTTCTGAATTAAGAACTTTTCTTACAACTGTAAGAGGCGTTTAAAGTGGTAACGATTTCTTCAGTGGTTTTTTTTTTTTTCACTACAACTGTACCACATACCAACTGTTCACAAATTTACGATTTAAATGATAAAAATTAAGAAAATAGAAAAAATGTAGAAATGTGTTAAAAATGTCTTAGATTAAACGTACAAAATTAATGCAGTCTTTGTTTCAAATTTTGTCAAAGAAACTTAGAATTTTAGTAATTATTTTTCAAAGCATTAACATATTGTCTATTGGAACTTGAATTGCTCCTTTCGATTGCATGCATAATTCATCCATTCTAGTGCTGAAGTTGCCTCTTTGTTTCACTGAGTGATTCTGGTCGATATTCAAATTTTCTCGATATCAGACCTATTGTTTTAATTTTTTCAGACATTTCGACGCAATTGTAAGAATAGTTTTTACTTTTCTATAGTTAAAATAAAGCATCGAATTTTAATTACATAATATAATTTTATTTGAAGCTTATAAAACATTCTTGACCCTAAATAATCGTTCTCTATGGCAAAACTAATTCTTGAAAAAAGGAACCAATTCTAAAGTAAATAAGGCCAAAGTTTAGGGCACATTGCAGGGCCTTGTATATAATTTTCCTGCTCTCCTGATGAACTTAACTGTCATTCCGAAGGGAATATGGGTTTATTAAAAAAAGTTCGTTTACCTACCATCTACTTTAGTGTGCCATCAACTTAATTGTTATCAAATATTTAAGAACCATAAAAACAAAAATAGATGCATAATACATATCTTGTCTACAAGTCTATTCAAATATATTTATATCCAGAGCTAAAGTTCTTTTAAAGAATGAAAGTAAATTAAGAGCAATTACGTAGATAGCGTGTTGAATAAATTAATTTTTGCCTTGGTGTGTTTACTTTTCTTCAGATTTCGTGATTCTGCCGTCCTAGTTTTATATTTATTACTTAATAACTAACTTTTACAAAGTTGAATTATATTAATGCATAAATTCTTTATTGATTTTATCTCCTATAACTTTTATTATTATTAATCAACTGATAGTAAGAAGATAACTACCTAAACATTAATTTGAAGATTTTTTTTTTATACAGTATTTGTAGCTTATCTACATACAGTTAGTTATAAAGGAGGGTTTGCCCTATATTTTAAAGAAAATTTGGGAATTTTCCCTTTTATAAAAATAGAGAAAAAAATTGTCAAATTTGGGTGTTTTTCAACGTTACGCTTTTTCGTGCAGTTTTTGACGATCAACCCTTATACAACTGTCCTACCGGACAGTTTTAATTTGTAAAACCACTAACAAAATAACTTTTTTTTTTGAACAGATGGTTGGGTTTCATGTTACAATACCGTGATTATGTTAACTTAACCAGTAATTTTATCAGCTCTCTCCTGTTTTCAAAATTTCTGTTACAAATAGTCTGCTGTTTCCAAGAGGAAAGGAATGTTTCTGCCAATGATGTCAAGCTACAGATTATCTTATAAAACAAAACATTTTTTTCATTTGATAAAATTCGTTTTTAAAATTAATTATTTCATTACTTTGTTTGCTCGTGAGATTATATCAGCTTCTGCTTATGAAAAGCAAAAGTTTTGCCCTACTTCCCTTAAAATTTATTTTTTAGCTGATATATTATTTAGCTGTATTTCTCAAAATTATAAAGATAAAAACATTGCTCTCTGTTTGTTAAAGAACTTTGTCTGTGAACTCATACAATAGTATTTAAAATTTTTTGTTGTTGTTTATAGCCAGTTTTTCAAATCTATTAAAACTATATAAATTCTGTTTGTCAACAGTTATCGTCTAGTCTCTCGCATTCTCGACTAAAGATTTCGGAATCTTAGATTTAGATCTCGATTAACTCACTCTTTTACTTGTTTAGGAAACCATATTCTAAGGATATGAGAATTTGGTTACTACAAATGGGCTAAAATCAATTTTCCCTTTTTCCAGCCGAATCTTCATTTAGATTTCTTGAACAAAATTATTCCTTTACGAAATTATTCACTTCATAGATAGTTCTTAATTTATTCCGCTTCCATTATTTAACAGACATAAATTTACTTTAGCGAATACTTCTTAAAAATTTGCGTTTAAATGTTATATTAATATACAAGAATATTTTTTAAACAAATAAAATAAATAACAATTTTTTTCAGAAGTGCTCGAAACTCGCTAAAATTTTCCACTCTACTCGAAACGGAACTTCTCCTGAGTTTAATGTAATATAAACAAAAAAACAGTAATTATAGAAAAGGACAAAAGTAGATACTTAAAGGATAGGCGCGCTTAATTTGGCGAACCTATCTCATTTCCTGAAACACTCTATTACGTGGCACCCAGGCTAGAGTACTTCTTTACAACAAGATAACTTTTACAGTCTTCTATAACTTCTAGCAGCATCAAGAATTTAATATCTTTTCGCAGTCAAGAAAATCGAGTTCAAACCATATTATTTGTATTGTTTGAATAAGTGACACAACGTTATTTGGTTGAAAATTCTCTGAATTGGGTTTATTGGGTAATTAGTTTTATATTATTTATGAACATAATTTTAAATAAGCAAAAACCGCATTTGGTTTTAATAGGAAATTGGGTTAGAAGTTCCTTTATACATGCATGCATTTCACTATAATTTTTTTTCTTTTTACCCTAAAGTTTACTATAACCTACTATAAAATTAAGTTTTACTATCCGCTTCCGTCCACGACACCTGATAGGTATACAACTACAAAAAATCCACATGAAAAATATGCATTACTGTTTCACCTTTTATGAGAATGCTCTACGATTAGTGTATAACCTAGTAAACAAGGTCGCAGTTAGTTACATTTTCTTTGCTTTTATTGACAATAAAGTTGTATTAGGTAAACAAAAACCTACACAGCTTTATGCTGTTAATACTATTTCCTTTCTTTACTATATCATCGAAGGGGTGATTTTTTGTACATTCTTTTATAGCGTCCATTAAAAGTAGATTTATTTCTCTACTTAAACATACGTAAACATCTCTAACATCAGTTTATTTCATGTTATAGTAAGATAGGGTTGTTGATATATCGGTGGCCAACGCAAAAGGAGTTTTTAGATACGTGATCATCCAACTATCTACAAGTTACTCGTAGTTTACTCAAAAACATTCATTTGTAACAAACAATGAGGATAAAATTAGCAATAGTTGATTATTATTGTGGAATTCTAATATCTAACTAACATAAACTATGAGAATGTTAAAATTTTAAACACATTCTAAAATTTAAAGGTCAAAAGCTAAAATTACATTCAATAATAAAGTATAGACTCGTCTTTACCACCGACTAGATGGCTGTAACCATTGAGTGTGAATCGTAACAAAAATCTTTTCAAATAAATTTACAGTAAAAAAGTGCATCGAGAATTCGAGGGCGTACTACATAATATGCAGTAATTTACATCGAACTAGTTAATTTGAATTAAAATCGTAGGGAATTAAATTGCGCATCGAATAATAATTGCCAAATCCAACCCCAAAAAAATAGATACCGGCATCTCCCATTCGACTCATTCAAGAAAACGTATTATTTACCTCAAAGTTGGCTGCTCTGCGAGCTATCGGTTCATACTAGGTCAATTCAAGGCTGGTTTGGGACTGTCTGGGTGCCCTGAAGGAAATTAGTGACCAAAATAAGGTCTTTCTGATTTGGTCATTCAGGACATAAGGAAAATGAAGTGGCAGATTTAGTGGTCAGGGAAGGCTCTGCGGGACGCTTCGATGGCCCGGAGCCCTATTTCGGGGTCTCCAAGTGTCTTAAGACTGCGGCCATTAAACTATGGGTGCAGAGTAGGTCTCAAGAGTGGTGGCTTGCCACCACTGGGCAGAGACAGGCGAAGGAGTTAATTAAAGGCTATTCGCCGAGGCTGACTGCAGAATTAATCGGTTAAGGCCGTGGGTCTATAAGGATAATTGTAGGCCTATTAACTGCAGGCTCAGAAAATACAGGCATCGCATGGACCTGGCAGATGATAGCCTTTGTAGGTTCTGTCAGGAAGAGGAGGAAACGGCACTGCACGTGTTGTGTCAGTGTGAGGGGCTTGTCCTGGCTAAGGATGTTACTTCTTGGGTAGGAAAAACCAATGCCTGTGAGCTTTACCCAGGGGAGTCGCTCTCCAGAATTAAGAGTCTGATTAAACGGACGAGTCTGGAGGGCGAGCTGTAAAGTTGGGGAGCCACACTAGATCCAAAGTGGCGTAGGCGTTAAAGGCCGCCCTATTAGAATCTTATCTTGGCTTAAAGTTGTGGGTAAAAATAATAATATGTTATGCCCATAATATTTCTAGATTTTTATAAAATACACATTGCATTTTGCATTTTAACACACTCCGCAATACAAATGAAAACCTTCTCTGCTTACATTCCATTTTGCTATCTCTATCATCCTCTATCAGTTTGGGAAAATGAAAAGTGATTATAAACACTTTTTCACTTTTCACCACCCTGTTTTTTTATCTTTTTCCCCATTTTACCTTCAAACATTTTGGCTTATATTCGAGTTAATATGTTACACCCAAATAGATTCCAAAATTATTTGAATATTCCTCCCTGGGAATTTATTCCAAACTTCATGGGAAACAAAGGGATTATTTTATGCATTGTACGTAAACCCATCTGTAAATAAAAAAACATGAAGCCTTCTTTTCAGTGAAACTGAAATCCACTTAGAAACAAATGTTCAATAAATATTGAAGCTGGCCGGCTGTTTGCTATTGGAATGTAAAAGAATACTTTTTGTTTTTGTTATCCTGCTGTCCACACAAACCGCGGAAACTTCTTTTCTCATTTCAGGACATCTGCGCTTCTTTCTAAATGTGAAATAAGGTTTGGGATTTTTTTTTTTTATACATTTTCAAGAGTGCCTAATGCTGATAAAAATTTTAACTTAACCATTTTATTAAACAATGTTTTAAGGTGAGTTTTATTACCAAATGAACCCTTAAAAATATTTAGAACTTGGCTTAATTAAACAAACATTCTGGCCAAATTAATGTTCTCCTCCATATTTCAATTTGATACTCAAACTGGTCTATAAGAATTAAAGCTAAAACTTTTTATTTTACTTGAAAAAATGGCCGATGAATTTTTTTTTCCAGCTTGTCAGAAATTAATTAATAAAACTATATTTCTACCTGCCTTAGACTTCTAATCATCATAAATATTGTCGGCCTTATAATAAGCAATATCCAAGTTAAGAGCATGTGTTTAGGAAAACATAATTCCACGATTGGCCCGTTAATACACGTCATGACGTGAAGGCAATTTCCTCCGAGTTATTAGACTCTACCACTAATCCTTTATTGAACATCCAGGACACAACTCCTCAATAAACAGCTAAGTCTACATACTAAACCTGAGTGCAGTCTTCATTGAATTAGTTTTTCTTCTTCTTCTTGAAAAATGGATATTTTAATAACATAATAATAGATAAATAAAAATGCTAGAGAAAATTTGAGTGGAAGTTACAATACAAACTACATGAGTTCAAATATGCACTTCTTTTCAAATAGTAAGAAGGAAAATGTGAATGTATATTTAGGGCTGAAAAGGAAATAGAATGTGGCTATGTCGATATCAGAAAATAAGGCCCTCTCCCACAAAGAAATCAATGTCGCCAATATTATAGTAGCGCTAAAGACCTATTCCATCCATCTTTATCCAAGCCAGAGTATTTAATACTCTATCTATATCATATTGAATTCCCCATTATCTCTTGTCTAGAATTATATTCTGTCAAAAGCATAACTATCAAGCATCACTTCTTAAATAAAGTTTTAAACTTCAAAAATATTCGGGTATTCTTATTATTTCAAATAAAAAGAAAATCCTTTAAGAACTGTATCAAGCATTTTGAAGAACTTCTCAGGAAACCAATTTGCGTACTTTACATACTCTTCAAAAGCGCTCTTAAATTAATCAATAAATTAAAGGCTCTTACTAAGTGTCTTTAATTAAACATGCACGTTGAAGAGGTTTTACCGAGATAGCCAAGAATTGTTTAGTTTCAGCAAAAACAATGGATTTTTCTTCTTTGTCTGAGAACTGTCAAGAAAAACGTTTGCATACCAATCTCGTGAGATAGTTACGTCGGATTGCGGTCCATACATCCTGAACTTTTTCAGACCTAACCTAAAACTGCAGTTTTGCTTTATAAAACAATTATCAGGTTTCCATTCAATTCCAAAAAACTTAAGTTTCCAAAACTTAAAGCCAACAAGTTGCCTGCAAGTAAACTGTTAATGACTTGATAAATTAAAATAAGCAGCAATGGGATGGCTGCTATCAATGATTAGACTGGCCACGTGATGAAAGAGGAATGAATCACGGAACAACGTTCTTACAGCCGCTGGCTGTTAGATTTTCTTCTTTTCTGCGAGCTTCTTACAGCTGATTGTCTGGGTCATGAACAGTGTTGCCAGTGTGGAGAAAACATTTTTCTGAGGCGTGCGGTACACGGAAAAAAAAAGCTTTGGGCACCTATGACCTCAGATTTTGACGGGCGTTAAATTGAAGAAAGAAAAAGGGCTTATCCGTTCCCTTAGTAAATCTGAAAGTAGCCATCAACCTTCTTCACTTGATGTCTGTGCAAACTTTCGGACGTTTATATTCGAAACCATCAGGATTGCGGTTTTTAATCCGATAAGTCCCCATAGAGAAATAACAAGTGAGAACTCATTGCTGAAATACTTTATTGCAGATATCTGACCAATACTGGGCTGCAAGCAACAGAATGTTGAAAGGGTAAGCGTTTGAGGTTAGTATCTAAACAACTTCACATTGAATGTTTCCCTAAATTCACTTAACGTGAATAGTCAGTTATTCTGTTTGAACCTAAGTTTAAATTAAAACGGTCTGAGCAAGAAAATACATACATTAGTGGTTTTGTAGTACACCGGACAATGTTTAACAAAAGCTTAACAATAAAATTTTAACTTCTATTTGAATATTTGGCATAACCCAAATATTTCTAAAATGAACAATAACTTAAATTCAAGATTCTTGCTGCTCTCATCGGAGCAATAGGAATTTCATTATTATTTATTTTATTTTTTTAACTCAAGGCACTTCATTGGACTCGAAGCTTTTTTCTTTGTACTACCGGCACAGTGAAAACAGTTCACTGTGATAACACTCTCTATCACCGGACAGTGAGCTGTAAGAAGCTGCAAGGAAGATAATCTAAGGGTAAGCAGCTGGATTTGAACCCGAGATCATCTCCGCGTGGGAATCCTGTACGTTAATTACTAAGCTAATCCATTCCCAGAATTTCATTATTTTCTTCAGAAACGCACTGTTTAACATGAGCTACCTTTAAGAACGTTTAGTAATGCTCTCTTGATGGTTATTAATTTTCAAGTTTCCATCTCTGCTTCTTTTGGAGAATTCATAAAAAGGCTGCTCACTTGGTCACCTAAATTGATGGTTTACACATTTTTTGTCTCAAAGCCCCACTTCTAGGTCATAAATAACTTGTCGCAACCCATCTCCTTCTAATATCTAACAGTTTAATTTTGTGAATACTGATCTTCCATCAGAATTATCTAACTCAAAGGCGATACTAGTTGCGATTGCTGGTAATTGTCTACCTAGAAAAAAACAGAGTTTTTAGTGTCTGCCAGGAGCTAGAAGATATCGCTAAGGATGGTTAAGGAAGTGATTTTCGCAATGGGGCCGCTTGTCGAGGATTGGAACTGCCCAATCTCACCCTACATAATACTAGCCAACGCTAAAAATACTATTTCGCTACTAGCAAGGAATGTATCCTTAAGAAAATGAGAAGAAGTGGCTGAGGGCAATCATAAGGCAATTCTTTACACAAAAAAAAAGACACCCATTGAATCTGCCAAGAGCTGTAGCAGCACTAAGGCTCAATGGCCATAACTTTTTCCAGCATCAACTACTGTAGCTTTGGAGTCGAAACCACAATTCTATTATGTATTAATAATGGAAGCTCTCTCTCAACTAACAGCGCGCGTTCTGTTTATAGCAACCATCGATAATTGAAAGAGCTTTTATGGCTGTGATGCAAATTAAAATAACAGTTATTTTAATCCTAAATTCCAGAAAACTTAAAACCCATAAATGCTATGGTATAATTTATGCCCATTCATCTTAAAAGTTCAATAAGTAAGCAGAATGAGGTTTTATTTATGGCTATTGATGGGTAATATGTGAAAATTACACTCCGAAACGTCTGTCTGTTTTAGAAAGAAAGAAGGATAGCGGGACCAGAAGGATCTGTAATGTCAAAGAAAGAAATATAATCTATTTTTTATTGATTTACACCATTGGTACCATTTATTTAATGACATATACCATATCTCTCACTTCTTTTTACCATGAAAACTGACTGTCAGATACAGCTGGCCAAGCGGAGAACACATAACTTTTATTTTATGTAAGTTTTTGCCAATACAATGATGCTCTGCTCTCTTTTTTATGCCAATATCAATTTCTATGTGTCAATCGTATTCATATCTTTATCATATAACAAAATTCCCTCAAAATATATCTAATTCCTAACCTGATTTAGACTAAGCAATATGTTTTCATTTCTTAAGATAAAACTGATCATTAAGAAGTCATTAAACAACTATGTTTAAGTAACTAAGTGGGAGCCTTAATGCAAGAAGAGGTAATATTATGTGACACCTTTAGAAAAAAATGCGTTAATATTCTGAACCATTCCTCAGTACAAGAGATGACTCTGAGAACCGATATATGAACTAATAGACAATCTAGAGGACTGATGACTCTGATCCTTTGAATTTAGCTGATATTAAAGTCTCTGCCCAATATTTGAATAAATATTTCGTCAATTGCCAGCTGATATAAAAGAGATTTATGTAAATAATTAACTAACCCTAACTTAGGGAAAACTTGTTTGGATTTTATTATTTATTTTTTGATACTTAAACAATTATTAATATTTATTCATTCTTCTGTTAAAACTCTTGTCACAATTAATGTTTTAGCGCCACAATTAATCTCTTTCTAGTTTACTAAAAGAACAAAAGGAAATAATTTGAAAAAATGGGAAAAATTATCTTCTAATTTCCAAGTTGGCTTTGTATACTTAATAAATTTCTGCCTTCTGAAGTAATTAACTTTTAAAGTGCTAATTAAAAGCATTTTTATTTAAAATTTATTAAAATCACTTGGGTTTAATATAATTTACATTTGTTTAATGTTTAGAGCAATTAATTAAGGTTATTCTAAAACATTTTGGCTGTAACAATGTAGAATTCAAACAAATGAGTTAGGTCACGAGAGCTTAAAATTTAGAAATATGTTTTCTTTCTGAAAGCACTTTCGTCACAAGTTATGTTTATTACTTTAAAATAAGATAGCCCGAGTTTTATTTTAACCCAGTTATTTTCCTTTCTTTAAAAGGAAAACTTGTTTATTTGTCGGAAAGTCTTTTTTTATTAAAATGCAAGCCCTGAAGGGGAAAAAACAATGTAAACTTTCTTTTAGGTAAGGGAAGGTAGAAAGATAAAACTGAAATCATGTAAATTCTAAAGTATCACACCACAGTAGGCGCTCCCAAGCGTACTTTTTTGCATGTTGATTTGTAGATTGGGTGCCCTGTCTATGATTTTTTTTAAAAAACTTAATTTGTATCGTACAAAAGTTAAGAATTAAAATCGCACGAATGCAATATTGCGGAGAGCAAATCATATGTATTTGAATGTCATGACGAATAAAAGTTGCCACCTAAGGGTAAGGCCACCATGGCTGATAGCTAGACATATTAACTTTGCTATTTTGTTTGTTGGATAAAACACTGCAGCCAAAGATAAATGATAAATCAAATATCCTATGAAAGATTAATAGAAAGTTATTATTGGCTGTATTCTTAAAAATAACGAACAAAATGACGAAGAAAATAATGTAAATAAAAAGTGACTTGGATTTCCAAAATAGGGTGTGACAAAATTAAAAAAATATGCAATTGCTTTCATGGAAGATTTGACGTTTGAGATATTCTAAAAGGAGGTTTTCAACTCAATAAATAAGAGTAAAGGGAACGCTAGAAAGTGAAGAGGTTAAAAGGGTTCTAAAAGCGATCAGTTTTCATCAAGGCTAAACTTAAACTGAAAGCAAGTGGAACTGCTTTTAGTATTGCATTAAGAAAGCTAAGTTCTAATTGATAGTTTTTGGATAAAGGTTGTTTATGGTTACAGAGTCATTCCAAACATTCATTGAACTTGCCAATTTCAGAGAATACTTTGATAAATAATTAAATTTTTCATATAACATTTTTGATTTACAATTACTCTATTGTTATTTATTGAGTAATTGTATTTAATTTCAGGAGAATTAAGCATTTTTAATACTTAATATTTCCAGAGGTTATGGATTTTATTTGTTACCTAGATACAAAGGAAAAACCAATGAAACCTTCTCTCTTTTCTCCGCTAAAAGGTTCCTCCTGAGCCTTTAGAGGGTTCTTTTTTTGGCATTGGCTTTCGCCATACATCCAGCATCGTCTAGGTGCTTAACACCAGAATATCACTCACTCTCCATTATTACTTATAAATACATTCGCTTCACACATTCATCCCTCTACTCTATACAACTATTTACATACAAACCTATAGCTAATGGATGGATCAGTACTCTATATTCCTGCCATCCTTATAGCTTAACCGAAATTAAAATCACGTAATCCTTCTCTAATCATTTACTCGCATTCATTCTCATCGGTTATAACTTTTAAATACATAGATCTGCTAGCTCTGCTATAGATTTTTTCATTTTCACCATAATTTACAAGACAAGGGTTTTACAAAGAATGGTCAACAGCAATAATTTGTCTCATCAAAATAATAGATTTAAGCGCATAGATGTTGGTGGAGAATATTATGTCTTCGTAGCGAAATGATGCATCTAAATACCTGTATATGTAGTCAAACATTCGTTTTCTTTCTACTACGTAACGTGGACATATCATTATTATATGTTTGAAATCCTCCTTCTCATTGCAATCTACGCAAAGAGAAGAAGACCTTTTGTTGATCCTGTAAAGATACGATCAGCACACCGCTTGGTTCGCTCTCAGCCTGCTTATTGTCGTAACAACCCATTTATTAGTGACAGTTCCCTTAAACCATGGTTGTCTAGGTAACTGATCTACCATAGTTTTTTAGAATCTCCTTTAGAGGGTTTTTGAAACATTTTTCTCAGAAAGAAGAAGAAATGGTCTATTTCTCAAAGGGTGGTTGCTATGTATCTAACTAACAGATTTCCAAATTCCTTTCTTTACCAACCTTACAGAAACCGTTTGTCACAGGTTCCAAGGAAACCTCTAATCAGTCTCATATCCTACCGTTCTTGGTAACCCTCACCAACACTTTAAGAACACTGGATGTTGCCTACCATGCACTATATCAAGTCAGTGTTATTAAATTATTTTTCACTTACCTATTTAATGATAATGAGGGAATACGCATTTATTTTTGCCTGCATTCATGGCGAAGAATGACAAAGAATTACATAGTTTACATTAAATCTGTTTTTGCGTTTTATTTGTGATTTGCCTGGTTCATTTGCCACTAAGTTGAATAAGCTTTTGCTCTTTTAGATGACGACCATCATTTGGCAGTGATTTTAGAAACTCTTCTCTCGCTAATGTTAAAAAGATCTGAGACTGGCCTTGACGTTAGCTTTGGAACATTAGATAGAGCAACGGCAAGTTGGGTGTTTTACACTTAATGGCACATCGTTGCAATGAAACAATTGGCTATCCAAGAATGCGCTTGGCGTGTCACAACATGCATTAAAAGATGAAGTAGCTAGTAATTTACAACTTAGTTTGTTTTGCTGTTATGTTATATGTTTATTTATTTTCAGTGAAATACATTTTTATTTAGTGTTGATCTAAAATTGAAACCAATGTCTAGTATTTCTATTCGAGTAAAAGTTGATGTTTTTAGTTAATTTGCACGTATTAACTCCTCATGATGTTTTATTCACTATTTCTTATTTATTTTTTTATATGAGTATAATTTTTAGAAGTAAAAGTGTTGAGAGCCTTAAAACTTTGTTCATCTATCAATTTATTTATTTTGTTACTACCGCGATATGTTTTTATTTGATACGTTGTTTTCATTGCAACACGTATGTGACATAAGAGCGGATTATACCCTAGACTCAGGCGCCAGTAAACAGATAGTGTTTAAAAAAAATATAAAAATATTTGTAAATAACTTTTTACGGTCTAAACCCAGTTATTAAGTTTTGCTAGGAAAAACATTTTCCAAAATTTATTTTCAGAAATATTGACCTAGTAATAATCAATATTTACTGAACTGTACCCATACTACCTCTATGTGGAGGTCAGTTTAGCACCGGTTCCAGCTCATACATAGTAATGAAGGAATAATTATTTAGGTTCGTAACATAAACAATATCGCAAGGTATTAGACAGCTCTAGCAAACTATTATTACAAACTTGTTATTAATTACCACAAATGTTGTTCTCAAATGTTAACAACAATTGTAATTTGTCGCCATATCATTCAAAATTTCTTTGTTCGTCTTTATCCTTATTAGCACATCTGTAATCTGCATAACTAGCTGTGCCAGCTTATTTTGGTTATATGTACTATCGTGGGCATGCCGTTTAAAGTCATCTAAGCCTTGGCTTTATTTGATCGTCTTATTATGAAATTTATTATTTACTTTTTTTATTGAAATTTGCATCATGTATTGAGAGGCAAGGAACTCCTTGTGATCGGGATAAGCCAAACGAGATGCAGGAGGAAAGGCCACAGAACTGAATAAAATCAAGGCTGTGGGGTCCTACAGAGGTTAGAGGTTTTATAATTTTTGTTTATCCTATTGAATTTTACTAATTTTGCTTTAAAAAAAAAAAATAGAAAAAAAAACTCTCTATTTCATGAATAATACAAATAATTAAGTACATATTCTGCTCTGAAAGTTAATTTTTAAGGAAATGGACTTGAACCTGAAAACGTTACCATTTTTAGAAGAATATGGACTGCACAATGTTCTATTGCTGGTTCGACATATAAAAAAAGATTACTTAGATGAGATTTAAGATAGTATTGCAAAAAAAAATAGTAGATGGATTACAGTTCCTGAAAAACTTAAAAGATTGCTCTTCATTCTTCAGAGACAGTAATTGAGATCAATGGAAGTTTACTACAAGATAAGGTTTTCAAGATAAAGGAAGCGACGTAACGTTGAGAGTACAAGCAATGGATCCCTGTCATTTAAAGCTGTAAGTCAAGATTCTTATAGCTTAAGTATACATCCAGAATCACTCAACTAAGCAGGATCTCCCTCTGCATCATGCAAAGATATTAAAGATCTCGGAAGCCACAGATGGCCTACGTTTTAAAAGCGAAATATCTGGAATGGTCTGTGTTTTAAGATATTCATAAAAAAAAATTCAAAGAAAAAGTTGAGAAAAGAAAAATGCTTGGCTTTCTCTGAATTAAGAACTTTGTTTAGCTATGATTAAAAGTTTGACGGGTTCGCTTTTAAGTATTGTTTCTATTTGACAACTAACGACAATAGTTTCCTATATATGTATATCTGCTTTAATTAAAAAATAGAACAGAATAGAAAAGAAATTTATTATTCTGGGAGAATTGTCCCCTAAGAATAAATACAGGAACAAATAGAGGCCTTAACAGTTTGGCCTGTGATTAAACAGAAAATAAATAAATAAATAAGTATTTACAAAAAGTGAAAATATAATAAGTGAAAATGAAAGTAAAAATAAAATAATAAAACAGCAGAAATTAAGGAAATAAATTAAAACAATTAGAATTTCGGAGGAAGCTGAATAGAAAGTAGATAACTGAATAGACGGGATTTAAAGATGGATAGGGTAGGAGCATGGCGGACAGATGAAGGCAAGGAGTTCCAGAGAGAGGTAGCACGTATTAGGAAGGACTTGTCAAAGGATGAGGTACGGTGAGAGGGAATATAGAAATCAGATGAGCGAGATCTAGTGTTACGGGAATGGATGGAGGATTTAAACTTAAGGAGTTGAAAAATATAGGAAGGCCTTTGAGACTGGATGACTTGAAAAAGGAAAGAAGCCAAAAAATATTTGCGGCGATAGACAGGAAAAAGCCACTTCAACTCATCGTAGCAGTGCGAAATGCGAGAGTCTCTGGAAATGCTGAAAATAAATCTTATGAAGCAGTTCATGAGGCGCTTAAGCTTAGCTTCAATATCACCAGAAAGACCGCCATACATTAAACAACCATAGTCGAAATGGGGGAATAAGTAATTTCCCCCATAAGTAATTAAAAATAAGTAGTTTTTCAACTAGAACCTTGTGCAGATTACACCCTGTCGGTCGTGGACCATATACTTAGTCTTTATATTGAACAGATGTTTCAATGATGTACATTGTTATTTTTGTGTATATACATTATACATTTAATTTTAATGAATATGAATTTAAAATAGAAAAGAATAATGTTTTGTAGCTCTTAAGAACATTGTTTACTGTATTTTATAAAATAAAGTCTACCTTCTACTCCTACTAATCTAGAGGTAATTAAAAGTGTACAAATTGTAGTGATGACGAACATCCATTTCCGATACACCCAATACTTGTATATACATCCTTTTTTTCATTTACATTTATTTCAATTTATTTGTTTTTACCAAATAATAGAATTGATTGCCTTTTAAAGTGTAGTAAAATATTGTTATTTCTTTTAGAAATTAGCAGCAGAATTAAGAGACAACCTCGCTTACTTAAAGTTAATGAAAATTAGAAATTTAAATGTGTTTATTAAATTCATTTCATTTCAAATATTCTACATATTCTTTAATTACTTTTCCAAGTAAAGTAGTGCTGTAGAAGTAAAGAAGTTGCAGGAGTTCTTGGTCGGAATTAATAAGTGTTCTCTCACCAGGTTAGTTCTAGATCTTTTGAATAAAATAACAGCAATCAGAAGTTGTAAACTAAACCAAAAGATAATTAAATTAAAATCTGTTCTTACGGCTGTTAATCAAACTTTTCTTTTGTAAGTTTTCTTTTTCACAAAGTTAGGTACTTTAAATAAGCATTAATTTCATAACAAATTTCATTAATTACCCTCTTTCACTTTTAATTACAGATGCAAACAAAGTAGAAGAGAAATTGGCAAAATAAACAGAACAAACGAACTATAATACAACACTAATGGACGTCCAATATGGACTTATGGACGTCTTGAACTATACGGGACTCCCAAACACACAAACCTTAATCGCATTTAATCCTTACTGTCCAAAATCCTACGTACCATAGTCAATGCTCCCTTTTACATCTCAAACCTCACTATCCAAAAAAATTCCCTTGTTTTCCGCCAAAGCCTGAACTTTCACTCCAAATTATCCCCTCATTCAAATCCACTTATCCAAGCCCAACTCATTTTATTTTATTTGCCTGAAAATAAAAGAAGGATCCCAGTAAAATGGAGGAGAGATGTTGGATGGAAGGTGTCTGTAAAGAGAAAGTACGTTCACAAAAAGAAAGCTACAGGCGCTAATGTCTTGAGATTTTGATGAGCCTCAATAAGAAAAATATTTTAAAAAACAAAAACAAAACAGTTTCTTCTTCAGGAAAACCTTGTTTACAGTGATTGCCTTCTAGAATGATCTCCTGTATGTCTGAGTTCTTACAATGGTAGTGAAACACTCCTTCTTTTTTTAGAAACTCAAAACTTTTACTTATCATGAAGACATTATAAGTCCATTCAAAATTTTTTCTACTTAGAAAATTTCTTTTCAACAGAAAAACACTGTATCTCATATGATTCTTAATTCTACAAAAATTTCTATGTATGAACAGTATTATTATTATTATTTTATTTTATTGTACAAACTGCAAGATTAAGCAACAAATTAACGCTACATTACGATGAGCAATAAATAATAAGGAATTTTCATCTTTCTTCACGGTGGTCAACTGATTCTCATTGAAAACTTGGCGGTCAATAGATAATTAAAATTATCTATTGTTAGCACAAGCTCTATGTAAAGAGAAATTGCTTGTTATAACTATACTATAATACTCTTTATCTATCTATCATATACGAGTATGTACAGCACATGAAAGGTTAACTAGCCTCGTCTATCTTTTCTATTATTATCGTCAGTTTGTAACACGTATGTGTATCTTGTGACCATAATTCAACATATTATACCGTGAACATAGCCATCTTTACTTTTTTAAAAGACTTTAAATCCCTATATCTATATCTCTATTTTTTTCTTCTTCTTCTTCTTTCTATTACAACGTAAAAATTAAAGCATTGGTTGATTAAAAATTGTATTTTCTTTAATTAGGTTTTTTTATTTATTTTGTCCAAAGGAACTGTGACCCTCGTATATCAAATCAATTTGCTTTATATAATGTATTCATCACAAGTTAAACCCCTTACTTGGTTTGTGGTCATAAAAAAAATTTAAACTAAATATTTGGATTGTTTCTATCAGTGGCGCACCCAGAATTAGTTTCGGCGAGGGTTTAGTTAAGAGAAGTAAATCTATTTATTTATTCAATGTGAAACTATTCTTTCATTTAGAACGCAACGCAATCATCACTTTCTTAATTAAAAAAAAAATGTTCAGGCAATCTTTTTAAGCTATAAACTTTATAATTAACTACTTAAAGCTAATAATCTGTTCTTGGAAGGCACCGAGACAAAATAAGAGTTGGGAGCTGAGATGTAAAGCGCTAATCCAAGGCGTGATATTTTAGAAAGATTAAGAATTGTTTAGATAAGCTTAAGTTAATAATGAAGTTACTAATTAATACTAAACAAATTACTTAAAATATTTGTTGAAGTTACAAGTAGTGTGGCTCATTAATCGCACTAATTTAGTGAGATTTACAAATATCACTGAAGAGGAAAGATTTGTTATACCTTTAGTTTGAATCATTCTAATATTGTTTTAGGTAGACTTCAATATTGATGTTTAAAAACGTGCCCAATTTTGTTTTTAAATATCCCTGTTATTATTAATAATAATATAATTCTAATATAAGAACAGATTTCTTGGTAAATAAGCCCTTTCATTTCTCTGAATGAAGCACACTTTATTCTCATGCTTACAGTTGAACTTTTCTACCACTTTAAGTCTTGTTACCCAGTTTTGATTATTCTTTACATAATTTCAACCGCTGACACTGCTTTTCAATTCCACTGATGATAATCAGGGGAGGAAAAGTTTAATTCCTTAATTCTTTCTCATTCCTTAAACTAATCGGTCTCTTGGAGCTAATTTTTTCTATTGTTTCTTCGTTTTGTTCGCAAGGCTGGCATTACATTTATATCTTTAGTTCAACTAATCTTTAATGGAACTGCCTATCATATTCTTCGACTTCTCTTTCAAAAAAAATGAAAAACATGTATCTTTAATAAGTAGTATTTTGTGGCTGAAAAATTTTATATAATGCTGCAATTATACTCTATAAAGTTAACTTCAGCTGATAAACATCTACTTCGGTTAGATTATTAAAAAAAACCAATCCAATCCTCGACTTCCAATCTTTGATTTTTGCCGTCAAACACACTCAAAATTTATTTATAAATATATAACCGCTTCTTAACAGTCTCTAGTATTCAAACATACCTCTTTTTTAAAAAATAGGTTGTTATCTTTCATCTTTATGCTGTCGGATGATTGTCATTGGATGCTGCCATCAATTTCACATTGTTTAATTGAATTCTGTAACATTATAGCTCACCAATCAAATGTTGATGAGATTCAAATAGTATTAGGAGAGAACCTCTCCCTCATTACAGCATAGGTCCATAAATCAGGACGTCGTTAAAAAATTACACAAGCAGTCGTGATCTTGCACAAGCCGTATTAAACTATTTTTTAGGCTTGGATACTCATAATCTCAAAATTTAAGTCTGTACATGAATATACTAATATATATCTGTGCAGAAAACAACTTCCATTAGTTGTGTCCGGTCAGAATTGAATTTTAAAGCGCAAATTAACAACTAAAGTTTAATTCTCAACTACAAGATAATAAGTAAAGAAAGACTCATGTTAATGATAAAATAAGAAAATTTAATTGGTTAGAATCGCTTGCTCCTTTCTCTTTTTTAAGGTTTCGATATTAGGCTGATTAAATAATTTTTCCATTCATAAAGATATTCACCGGTCATCTACGTTTTTCGTTGAAGAGCTTTAACAGGCTTATTTCAGCAGGCTAGGGGACATTTTTTTTTTAATACTAAATAAAGAATTTGATCCAATCCGGTGGCTGTATTTGAATTTAATGGCTGTATTCAGTTCATTTGTTTTGAAAGGCTGCAGCATGCATGAGAGGTACACTCTCTTCTTAGTATTTCTTTTTTTTTTATTAATAATTGCTTTTTTACCTTGATCAAAAGAAGGTGCTAATTTGTTAAAAATTCACCCACACATTCGCCTTTGAATGACGGTGAATGCTTATTGGACGAATTGGACTTTATCTTTTATTTTTTAACGATCTTTTATTTAATAATTAAAATTCTGTCCAATGAACTCTTTTTCTATTTAATGGCCAATTTTGTTTATGTAATTTGTTTGCTTTAAGATGTAAAATGATCTTAATTAGGATCATGTACAAAATTTCTGAAAACAAGTTTGCTCTTTTCTACACCCTGCATATAACAACCATCATTCCAACAGATCGTGCTGTTTGTTATTTATAAGGTTTGAGTTTATGAATGGATTTTTCCGCAGGCTGCATTGAGTGCAATTATAATTATTATCACTTTCATGTTAGAGTTGTTAAATCCTTTCCTTTTTGGTCATAAAAAAGGGGCTTCAAGCAGCAGAATTAAAATAATAGAGATAGAGCTCCCAATTTTCACATGTTTGCTTCAGCAAAAATTTTCTTTTTTCTCAAAACTTTTACTAAGTTTGGTACCTCTCTTGACACTGACACTTGGAACAAACAGCACAAACCAGGAAGCGGACTCCGGCTGGAGGACCTCTAACTGACCTTAATGATAAAAGTAAAGAGATAAGCTGAGTGGTTTAGAACATTGGTTTGAGTCAGACTTCCTACCCTTGGATTGTTTCTTTTCTAGTAGCCACTTGCAGCTAACTCTCCGGCGATGAAAAGTATTGTAAAACGAGTGAACACTATCTTCAGGCTGGCATTGCATTAAAAAAAAGCTCCGGGAACCAATGAGCTCAATTGATGATACGCTATATGATAACCTATTTATTTCCTCTAGCAAGGAGTTGACGTTATATACAATTAGAATTTAATACGCAAATAAATAATTGCTAAAGACTATGATAGAAACTGAACTTTTACTTCATAATAAACTTATACACAAACATTACGACACTTTTTCCTCGTTCTTTTGTTATTGTTTTTTTTCATTTTTTTAAAATTATTATTGCATTTATTTCATATATTCATTTTTATGTGAAAACAAAAATAATTTAGAAAAATAGAAATATTTAAAGATAAGTTCATTACGAGGCTGACGCCTTATTATTTACTAATTACATAATGTATCTATTATGAATGTTATTGTTCTGAATGCACCAGTCGTGTAAAATAGATGTTATTAATTTTGAAGTGATGGCATATAGAGTAGATCATCTAAATCAAAATCTAAATTAATAAAATATGAGCTTGTATGGCGGAAACATGGAAAAGAAGGAATTTAGCGAATTGGTCTCAATTGAAGCACAGCTGTTGGATGCATCTTACTTTTCTTGAGTTACATTTCTTTAATGCAAATAATTTTTTAATTCGTGCAAATTTTTAGTAGTGAATTACTTTGATAGCTCTCTAATCAACGATCTACCTAAAATGGCGATATTAAAGTAGAAAACATAGAAAAATGCACACAAAAGAAAGCTGCATATTTGAGTAATGTAAATATGTAATGACACTGGTTAAACTACCAGTTAAACTCGTATAATGCAATAAATGAAAAAGTATAGCTGTCAAATGGATTCATCTGTTGAAGTTTCTCCTTAAGTTTTACTTCAACGAATATATGATGCTACCATATCAATTTCACCATTAAGCCATCCATTTACACAGTCAATATCAGGGAGCTAATTCTGAACTTCGTTTACTTATCTCGAATACACCCTCTCATGAAGGGTGGTTTTTTCCAACCAAGGATGGTAGCTTCTTAGTATGCAGTGAATTACAACCTTTTTATAAATTTGATTTCTAGTTATTTGTTCGTTGAAATCAATTAAATAATTTTATAAAATTGATTCACTCTTTTAAAAGTGAACATTTTCAGATGACTTCATTATTTACTTACAGTAGATAACTATTTTTGATTTAAGATAATCATTCTTCTTAGATTAAATTAATGCTAAAGTATGAATTCCTGGATGAAAGGATGAAGATCAATGTGGCACTTATCAACTCTGTAATATAGATATTTAATTATATATGGATGTAAGTTAAAATGTCAATGTCAAAAAAGTGAATTAAATGAAACAATATTTTCTAAAGAAAAACATTTTAGTCTGAGGCCAACATAGAATTGGGGTTAGTCAGTGATTACCACACTGGATACCCTCCATGTGGAGATCCCAGGTTGGAATCCAGCTGCCGACCCTTAGATTATCTCTTCCTAGAAACTTCTTAAAAACTGTCCAGTAATGGACGGTGTGGCCTACAACGAATGTACACTGTCCGGAGGCCGGCAGATTACTGAAAATAGCTCCGGGCGCCAATGGTCTCAGACGACGTGTCTTAAATTACAAAATAAATAGTTTTAAACCATTGAACCTAACCTGGCCAAGCATGAAGTTTAAATAAAAAAGCAAAAATACAGTAGCAACAACCATGCAGATGATTTAAAAAAAAAGAATTAAAAGTAAATACTGTTCATTAGCAACTACATACTTGAAGGAATTGGACTTACATAACCTATACAAAGTAAGCTACCACAGATTGTGGGCGATTTCTCCAAATTGTTTTTACCAGAAATTAATAAAATCTTTTATAAAAGAAACAGTTATCCTTCCAGTAAAAATCTGAAAAATCAAATCAGGAAGATTGTGAAATACAAAATTTAAAATCGAGGGAAGAAATTTGTCTTTAGATCTGTTTAATATATGTACAAGTATATATCGCTGAACGCATTTTTGTGATTATGAAATTATTAGATAATTTATTAATCTAATTCTGCTGCAAATAGAAAGATACCTTCCTAACGAACATTGCTTAATTTCACTTTTAAAAGTATGTTTATTAAGTTATAGAAGTTTTACCGCAGACATTAATAATTCAAATCGCCCTTAGAAACTAATTCCGGTCGCAGATTTAGTTTCTTGTACAGAATGAGCCTTTGATATTTTGTGCAGAAATATTAAACTTGATCAAATTGGTTTCAATCATTTCTGAAATCGATCTATTTTCTCATTTAATACTTCACTTAAGTAATCAATCAAATTTCCTTAGTCAATATAAATAAACAAATTTTTGCAGACAATTTCCTTTAAAATACGAGTATAAAAGGTATCTGTGAGCCGGATGAGGTAGACATCTCATATTTAATGCACAATTTAACCATTTACACGAGTCTTCAAAAGCACCAAAAACTCTAGCATGTTAAACACCCTTTTTTGTAAAAAAAATTTTAACAGCGATTCAACCTCATTGTTGTGCCAAGTACAATCCCCACACCTTGGCTTCCGAGCATACAAAAGCCCTTACTCACGGCATTGTGTATCGCCAATTTATTTGAGAAAGGTACTTCTTTTTTAATATTAGGCTATTAAATAGATTCAGGGCAAGTCTTGCTGCAAAAACCTTTTCTTTGATATTATGCTTTAGCCCATAGTTGTTAACACAACCATAGCAGTTCACAAACTCTATTTTATTTTATTTTTTTTGTTTTGTGTTTTTATTATTATTTTGTAACCTCATAATGTGCACGTAATATGAATTAGAATTTTACGATACATGGTCCATTTCTTTATAAGTTTTGTCATGGCGGTTCAAAAAATTTTACAACGCCTTCAAAAGAGAACGTTCGCACCGCTATACATGTGTGAGAGGCATGTTAGTAATCTACAAGGCAATAGAAATTAATGTATTTGTTCAGTAGGTATAAGCATTTACTTTTTATACAATTCAGTAAATTAATCTTTAATGCAAGGAATGCTTAATTTCATTCTTTTCAAATAAAAGTTTACAGTTCATCATAAAATCCACTGTATTCAAAATAAAACGAATAAACAAAAAGATAGCTTATGAAGCGGAAGCACATCCATGAGTTCACTATATTTACAATTTGACAAAAATTTCAAACTGTGTACTTCAAATTAATTTATTTTGTGTATTTCTAAATTTGTCATTAATGATTAATTTTGCTTTCAAAGTTTTGCATAATTAACAATTTAATTTTAACTGTAAAATTAAAAAGCAATGATTGTAAATGTATGTTTTTATTGCAAGATGAATGGGAAAAATTCTTATTTTTTTTACAACTTCAACAAACTTAAAATTAAAATTGAATTAGACAGTCTCAATATACTAGCATAAGCCAAATACACTGATACCAATCTAGAATCTCTAACGCCAAACCCTGAAACTAAATTATATGGAAAAACCTCTTTCCATAACCTAATGACTGCAAATTGTTGCTACATCCGCTAATAACAATCATCAGTTCCTGCAGAAGTACTCACGCAACCATTTAAGCTCAAATTAATGGAATTCCTCTACTTAACAATATTAACTTTAATTACAAAGCATAATTACAATCTAAATAGAAATGTATTACAGTTTGTTTCCGTCCTGCGCCTATCATAATGAAATAAACTATTGCTTTCCGTTAACTTTTGTGCATAAAGCCTAACTATAACTGAATTAGTAATTTAATATACCAGACATGTTTATACATCGTAATGAAACCGCAACAATTTGTGTCTGATTTATGCAGCAAATCTCCTGCATACCTCCTCCGAATCTAGTTTCACTGTTTAGGGAACTGTTAATCTCTTTATAAGTTTTTCAAACAGATTCCTTAATTCTGTCAATGTTTATACTTTCATGTTTCCTATTTTATATTTCAGCAGTAAGTTGACCAACAAAGAATCACTTTTAGGTGGATTTCAAAGAAACTTGGAGAGAATTTTTGATTTTTGATATCAACGGAAGTAATTTAAAGATTACTCAGGTTTATTCTTTTCCTCCTTATACATAAATTCGTATATATATTATGGTAAGAAGAGCACCGTCCAGGTGGTATATAGCTCCTATCAGCACCACTCAATTTCCAGTCGGATTTTCTAAAGAATTTTATCGTCTTCCATCCTTCTGAAGTGTATCAGCCATTTCTACCTTTCTGGCTCAACTACTATAAGTTCTCTCACTTTTTCAACAAACTTAAAGCCCTTTCTGAGGCCAAATATATATGGTAAAAATACCAGAAAAAAAGGTTTGCAATAATTTTCTCATGCATATGTGCACTCTAAGAATTGAGAAGGTCGCTAAATCATTTTGATTCCATATTGAATAGACAAACAAGATTGTTTAATAGTCATTAATATAAAGTTAACGAATCATCTAATGATTCCAAATGAATTATTATTATTTTTACAAAAACCCGCGATAGAATTGGTTACACATGGAATTGGATAGAAGTGTTTTTTAATAAAAAAGAAAGTGCACATTCTATCGCGGGTTGGCCGAAGATGGTTTAGTTATGTGTTTTTTTTTAGTGGAACAACTTAACAATTTATTTCAATAATTTAAATCTTGTTTAGAATGTATTCTCACTTTTCTCTTACCCAATTTAAGAAATACCTAAATTAAATCTGGCGAGACAAAACCAGAATTGACTCTTATTGTAATTTTACAATTCTTACGATCGAATTTTTCCAAAATTTTCAAGTAAGAAATAAAGTGTTTGCTTAACTATTATGAAGCTTCTTTCTCTCTCCTTATCATTCTATCTCTATCTCCCTTCTTTTTGAATAAAAAATTCACGATGGTAATTATTGAAACTTCCAAAACGATTCAATTTAATTATTTTATCGTTTTATATGTTTAAATATGTTATACACAACTTACATGACGGTATTTTCCCACGCATATGATGAACTCTGTTAAGGTCCGTGCTAAATTGCCAATCTCAGCTGTTAACCGAATAGTTAGGCTAATATTCCACCAACAACTTTGATGGAACTAGTAATTTCATTGTAAGTTTCTTGCAGAGATTACGGACTGAAACGTCTATATTTAAACTAAATAGCTGATAATGCTGTAGTAAGTTTATGGCATTTGTTTAACCACAATGTGTTATCAGTTACCAGGAAAAAAAGATGTGGCGAATTTTCTAAATGGAGGCCGGGCATGATTATCTGTTGACCTATTTTTTCAGAATCGCTGACGCTCAGAAGGGTATCTGCTTCTTGGCTAATGGACAGCAAGCACCATGACATAGAGGAAAACGGAAAATGAGAACTATTGGGAAAAATATCAACCACTTTTGAGCGAAAAGTGGGCATAGTCTCGCATTTGGGCCTTAAAAAAAAGGAAAGAAATAAATCTCAGAGGTCTGTGATGCAGAAAGTTCAAAAACTTTCCCCAAAAAGGTGTAATTACCCTTAACTTCCACTCTGGATCCTTCCCTTAAGTGAGTTCTTTGACCCTAAATAATTTGTTCATACTTCAATACTTTTGAAATGTTACATATTTAAGGCCATATAGGTGGTTAATGCCTCTAAGATCAGGTCTTTGAGAGGGTAGTGGATAGGTTCTTGGCTTTTGTTGGGCAGTACATTCAGGAAGGGTTCAGAATTCATTGTAAAATAAATATACAGTTTGGTGTTGGAATTCAATGTCGCTATATTAAGGGAATAAAGTCCCTAATAAATCAATTTTGGCTCATAAATAAAGGGCATTTATTTCATTTAAAAGATTTGTTGTAAAATAATAGAATGTACCGCGTTAAGGTCCAGTTAAACTATTTCATTCAAGCAACAACAAAAATAAAAAATGCTCCTGTTTTGATATTTCCCATGCAAGAACCCATTTCGTTTATAATTTTTAATTCTCTTCAATTTTCAAAATTACCGTTCAAAACTCTTACGGATCAAAGTAATCACTTCTAGTTTAGTGCACTTTTGTCTTTCACTACTTAATGATTCTGATAAAGCAACAATGAAGGAAAAGAACAAATAAGAAGGGGATCACAAAAACACTTTCATCTAAGAATCAAAAGATTGTAAACGAACATCTCAAAGCATTTCGTCCATTTCATTTAATTTTGTTTCTTTTCTTCTTAATTTCCTGTAGTGCTGAGTTCTGATTTTACTCTTTGTGAATTAGATATATCGCTTGTTCACCCACTTCTCTTTACCTTTTCAATTAAACTAAAAGCTGCAAAGTTTTTTTCTGGTTCTTTTTGACACCAAATTTAATTTTAAACAATTTATTAAAGACGGGAAACAAGATTAGTTATATCTGTTTGTACCTGACTCAGTTAAGGTTATGAAATTACAGTTTTACTAGAAAGCCAATTTACATGAAGACGTCCTAATATCAGTTTGTAACGAATTGAAAGAATATTTCCCAAAATAGTAAAATTAATTATTCAATTTGCTCCTTGATCAATTTGGCACTTACTCTGCAGTAAATTATTCTTCCGTGACAGCTTACGACTAATGAGTTTTCTACAATAGAACACTATCAGTTTTCTTGTGCACTATTTCGTAATTGGTCGCCAGTATTTTTATTCTCAGGATCCAGAAAGTTGCTACTGTTGAAGAGTTTTTTTTTTTGTTTTCTTTTTTTGGCATTGGCTTCCGCCATACAGCCAGCATCGTCTAGGTGCTTATCACTAGAATATCACTCTCCATTCTTACTTATAAATACATTCGCTTCACACATTCATCATTCTACTATATACCGCTATTTACATAAACTACTGCTAATGGATGGAGCAGCACTCTGTGCTCCTGCCATCCTTCTCGCTTAACCAAAATTAAAATCACGTAATCCTTCTCTAAGCATTTTGTTCCATTCATTCTAATTCGGCTATAGCTTCTAAATACATTCATATTTCATTGCTAGCTCTGCTATCGACTTAAGCACATAACTGTTGGTGGAGAATATAATGTCTTCGTAGCGAAATGGTGCATCTAAATACCTGTATATATCGTCAAACATTCGTTTCCTTTCTACCACATAACGTGGACATATCATTATTACATGTTTGAGATCTTCCTCCTCATTGCAATCTACGCAAAGAGGAAAGAAAGAGTTTTTCTCAAATTAAAACTTTATTTATATTTTTTTTAAATCGTAAGTTTTCGAATTTTTTAATATATCGTATGAACACAAAGTTGTTTGTTTTGATTACCATTATTTTAAGCTTGTAATATCTAAGGTTATTGGCGACCGAAGCCTTCTTTAGTGCAATGCTTGCCTTTGGACAGATTTCTCTCGTTACGGATACTGTTCACCACCGGGCAATGAACTGTTAGAGGCTCCTAGAAAAATAAAATCCAAGTACTGGCAGATGGATTCGAACACAAGATCTACTCGCAGGAATACAGTCCTCTAATCGCTCAGTTAATCTGTTCCTCCCAAAAATTATTAAAAGTATAATTAAAGCGATGGAAAAAATTAATCCTGATTCAAAAGATATCGATATGAGGACCTTGATTACATTTGGTGGGAAATTTAGGGTGTTGTGGGAGATTTCCATTTCGAGATTAACTAATGTACGATTTCTGCTTATGGAAAATTATAGATTAAAAATTTACTTTCAATTTGTATTTTAATTTTAACGGTGCATTATTATATTAAATTTAAGATAAGAGAGGTCATAAAAAAAAATTGGTAGGCAAAGTAGCGGATAGTAAACGTGAACTGAAAACAAACTTTGGCCCAAAAATTGTAATTGTAGGGAAATTTTGTTATTCAGTCACTTATAGTTGTAGTTGTAATTGTAGATTCTTAATCTCGACAAGAAACAAAGTCAAAACAAAAGACGAAGTTTTGAGCTTTGTGCACAAACAAAACGCACCCACATATGCACGTTTACGTTCAAAAAAAACTTACAATCAAGTGAACAGACATCCTACCTTCTAGTTTCACTTGGAACGAAATTTAGCCAAAATTATTTACTGAGTGTTTTGGGAATATGTGAGGCTAGCTTTGACTTCAGTCGGTCGTTTCTAGTTCTAATGGTGAGCATTAATTAATTAAGAGTGCAACTTTACGTGAAATCTTTGGGCTGTTCACAGTTATAGGAATATATTATTAGCAGAAGAGCACGAGATCTTTGCTCATTCATACTTTCTAAGTAATTACTAAAACAAATTTTACCTCCTTACAATACTAAAATATTAAGCAAGTTTAAATATATTTCAGTTTGCCTTCTTTTCAGAAAATAACCTTGAGCTGAAAATGTTATTCTTTTCTGAAAGCTATATGAAAGGAGTAATGAAAATATCGAATCAATTGATCAGTTATAAGGAAATTTAAGAAAAAAAAAAAAATCATTACTTTCAAAATTAACGTAAAACAGACATTTATCCTGACAGACGTGAGAGTAAAATCTTCCTCATTAAGAGACCACAAACTGAAGAAGTAGGGAAAGCTGAAGGGAGACTATTAACCCAGCCGGCAAGTTGATGACTCACAAATCCCCAAGACTAATGAATGTTCACCCAAGGTAAATTCCACCATAAGAGAAGACTATGCTCACATCACAATGTTGTACGAACTACTCCTGTTAACTTAAACCGATACAGTTCTAGATAATTAATGGAAATTAAATTCATGTCCGTGATAGGCAATCGAGCAGTTATTGCAATTAAAAAATAATTATTGTGAAAACAAATGAAAATATTACCTCTTCAATGATTAAAAGTATTCACATTTTAGTACAAGGGTAAAGATGATGAATAAGATAAATACATGCTGTCTGGAGTAAATTTAAAGAATACAATTCCAGAATATAATTGCCAGTAAATAATTTGAAAGATAATCATCTTCAAGTTGGCTGGAATATTTCTAAAGCCGGGTAATGCTGAGTCCAGCGCTTGTGTGTAAGGTCTGAACGCGGGCAGGAAAAGTGTAACGTTCAATCAAAGTTAATACATTTATTTTATTTATTTTTTTACTGTCTTTTTTTAGGCGTTTATTTTTGCTACAATCAGCGCGTTGGCGCTATAAGTAACAGTGATAACAGTGAACTATGAATTACAGAGGTATACGAGTTGAGAAGTTACCCAGTGGTAACACTCCAAAATATTAGGCTATTAGTCGCTCTCTTCACTAGAGAGGAGATCCCGAGGCCACTGTCTCTTAAGGCGTCTTGTCGGGTTGTCAGGAAGAGTTCTAGAAGAAAGATTTTTAGCTAGAGGATTTATATGAGATTGCAGGTTGAAGTGGAGTTTTCTGTATCTTGTTTTAGCAATTTGTGTGACAAAAGGAATGTTAAGGTCAGTGTGTACAGTCAGGTTGGAGACATAAAAAGGAGCGTGTAGAATAGTTCGAAGTATTTTAGATTGTACAGATTGAATCCTTTGGAGATTGGAGCGTTTGGTTGAACCCCACAGCTCTATTCCATACGCCCACAGATAGGTTTTAAAATAGAAGTATAAATTAGTCTTTTGTTGTCCAGAGAGAGTTTAGATCTGTCGTCTAAGATTCTTTTAAGTAGTCGATAGCGTCTGTTCAGTTCTGTTCTTTTAAGTCTAGTGTAGGGGTTCCAAGAAAGTCTTCGGTCTAAGTAAAGCCCAAGGTAGCGGGCTACGTTTACTACTGGTAGAGGTGTTAGGTTATAGATGACTGGAGGAAGTGTAATGCGCCGAAGAGTGAAGATGATGTTTTGAGACTTGGTTTCATTAAGTTTAATAGCCCATCTCTTGAACCACTGTTCTAATGAGAAGAGATGTGACTGCTACTGTCTTTTAAGTAATTCTATTTTTAAATAAGAAATTGCTGAAGGCAAATCTTTTAAAATAATGCATTCAACTAATTGAATAAATATGCTTCAACTTAAGGCAACAAGTTCAGTATATTATGTTACTTTAATTCATGATGAAACTGAACTCCTGCATGATAGTCGCATTCGTCAGTCTACCTAATAGAACATCCTTTAAAGAGGCTTGAACATCTTAGATAAGCGTGTTCATCGAGAACATAAAGAATTCGAATTCAGGTCTTCCTTGCATCCAATTATACATATATTATTGACAGTTTACCACTAGTTTGAAAGAGGTAGATTAATATTTCTCTAACATTAAATTTAGTAAACATTAATTTTGATGGTAAATAGGTACTTCAAAGCACAATGAGACGGTTTTCAAAATGTTTTTACAGTGCATTCCTAAAGAATGTATAATATCTACTGAGTTCAAAGTCATTCGAATTAGAACGCATTTTGAGACTAGTTTTATAACATGAGCTCATCTTTATTTCTTTTAAAAAAGATAGCGTTTTGCTAAAAATGCGTAAAAGTATTTTTTTTAAATTTTATTTCTTCTTAATTGGCCTTATGTTCCTTACGAATCAGCCAATTTTCATTGGTCTGTCTCAATATTATTGAGTGCATGTTCCCTATATTCTTTGCAGAAAGACATTATTACAAAAATAGCTCTTTTAGTGTCCAACATTTTGTTATTTTATGTGTGAACAGACCATATTTGTTTTATTTTTATGGAACTTATCTCTAAAGAAGTTTATGTAGAAAACATTATACAAAGGGTCATTAATGCTGGCATTTATTCCTTTTTGTTCCCCTTCTTATCTCAACATTTTCATTGTTACAATTTTATCCATTGTCTGCCCCACTTTCGTATTCAACAGTTTCCATTACTTTCTTTAGCTGTGTAGAGGAAGAATCAAGGGTGGCTTAGTTGTTTCTACGTTTCCTGTAGAAAGGCATAAATGCTCTAAAGGCATAAATATACTTAATTACTATGGATATATATAACGACATCTCCTAGTATTCCTGCATTACCTCTCTCCAGAGACTAATTTTGGAGAAACTACCGACCCAGTTATGGAAATACTATTTCCGAAATCCAAGGAAATAATTGTCAAAGTCTAGAAGAACTGACCTTGCTATTTTGCTGCGCAGGATTTTTGGAAAAAGAGACAGGTAAGTTCTCTCCTGAGCCTAACAACAGAAAGATAAGTAGAGATTACTTTTAGCACTTACCTTTTTTTGCATAGTTATATAGTACGGGAAAGAAAAGTGTCCTGGATCGACGACTGGGAGATTTCACGGAGGGTGTAACGAATCCTTAGGGAACAGTAAGGACCTGCCTAGGTTAATGAACGAGTCCAGACCCGTGTAGTTAGCTGTTCCCTAAGGGGAATACCATACTTAAGAATTTTTGTTACCGCTTGCTGTGTGCATTTCACCTCCTCAACTAAGTAAGTAAATAACTATCATTTTTCTAAAACAATGTCAAGGTTAATATAATTTTTTTTTAATGTAAAAGTTCACAAAGCGTTTTTGTTCTTAAATTATTTTTGTTTAAATGTAATAGTTTCTTTTTACAAGTGTGCTTATAAATGCACAAGTGATGATAATATAATAATTTATTATTTATAATAAATTGCAAATATTTTTAGCAGCTGCTCTTTCGATTCAACTTTTTGTAAGTGAGTAAGCAATATTTTTTCTGTCTGTTAAGTTATCCTAGCCGGGGGGAAAAAATGCGTGAGTCTCATTTAATTAGTTTTCCACCAATCAGGCAAGGTCAATTAAAAAGTTATTAGGGAGTGCGTTTTATTATTCACCAGTCTTTTTTGACTCTTTCGAGGCGAATTGAGGGATTTAAGTAATATTTTATTGAACTGGTTCTGATGTCATGTGAAAAATCAGCAAAGGCTGCTAGTGGTAATTAATCATTTCCCAATGAAATAAATCAAATTTTATTACTTTATTCAATCCACCAATTTTATCTATACTCTAATTCAATTTGAAAAATAACTGTTGAAACTTTTATCTGTATAAACGGGTAATGGTCCAGTTATACCTAATTTATGATTAAAAGGTTAATCAAATGCTAGGATTCATGAACGCTAAAACAAAATACAGCAATAGTCTCTCCCCTTAATTGCTTTGAACAAAGACTTGGTTTGTTCAATACTAGAAAACGGTTCGATTATACGGGACCCCTATTCCAAGACTCTTGTTTTATTCCTAGAATACGGAGCTTACATAGAAACACCTTAAGAGCTGACAGGAACTCTTTTCTTTTTGCAAACGATGCATTAGTTGTCAGAGAACGTACCGGATCTCTTGTACTCCTCCAACATTCACTTACCTCATATTTTATCATTGTTACTGGGGTTGGACGCTTTGTGGATGTGCTTGTAAAAAAAAAACCATATTCAGCAGGAACCTTAGTAACAGTTGGGATTATTGTGCCAAAACTAAATACCAAGTTTGAACTTTTTTATACGGCGTTTTTGAGACTCTCTCACTGCTAAAATAAGGTTTTAAAAAAACATTTTTTTATTATAAGGAAACTCAAAACTCAAAACAGTTACTTCAAGGAAAACAGAAATTTGGCTTCGCTGCAATACTTGATCTTACTAGGAGTAGTTATGGAAAGTAAAATTCAACTAAATTGAATCACATGGTTAAAGAAAGCATTTTCACCAAAATAATAAAAATAATCCAGAAATACGTGACAAATTAAAATAATAATAATCTGAGTAATAATAATAAATGTGATGATAGTGATAAAAATAATAAATATCTGAATTATGTTTGAACAAAATTTTAATCACGCGAGGTCTCCAATTGAATGTAGAGATTTTAGTTTATAATCGGCTTAAATGGATTCCATTATGTTCACCTTCATCCAGCTACCAGTGTAAACCGGCTGAGTTTAGCGAGCGATAGCAATAGTGGGAATTCCTGGCATGAGTACTGGGAATAATTCTACCTTACCTTTATTACACCAATTCTCAGCGGACTGACTCCTCCTAATTTTGATTTTTCATTATATTGATTTCTTTTAGTAAAATCTAACATTTCGAATGACAAATGAACATGAATATCGCAATAAATACATTATTATTTAAATTTTAATAAATAAACTCCTCAAGTAAACTTAGCCATCAATTATTTCGGGCCTAAAATTTTCATCTCTTTAAGTATGCAGACAATGAGCTCTGCAAATTGAAAAGGATGCCTCTATCGATAACCTTAATTTATTTTTGAAATAGTTGAAATCATACCAAAGTTCTGTAATACTTAAGAATAATTGGATATTACAACAGAACTGTTCCCTCTGTTGTTTTGTAGACAGTTTGATACGTTGATAAATTATTATTTTTAAAAAATCTTTAATTAGTTACAAAAAAAAAATGTCTCCAAGACGGTGACCTGATAAACTGAACTTGTCTAAATTCAGCTTAATGAATCCTGTATTAGTTCCTATTGACCAAGAGCGTCAAAATTACCCGAATTAAATATTTCCATTAAATTAATACGTCTGTTGTGTCAAATTTGTTTCCCCTAAATACGAGTATGTTCGGTAAATGTCTTCAGGTAAAATTACATATTCAATAAATTCTACAGAATTAAGTTCTTTGTGAAATACATTCCAATACGGAGACCCCAACTTACATTTTGTTTTTCTACCAAATATATGGTTCATTTATAAGACTGATTCCACTTGAATGAACTTCATGATTTCAACTATTACATTAACTATTTCGTAATATCCTTAACAAAAACTTACAGTTTTAAAAGTTAAGTATAAGGGTTGATTAAACGCCAAAAGGTACACAAATCAGCAGTTCCCAACATTTCATTAATACTTCATTGATATAATTTAAGTAATTTTACTGCATTAACTTTTCCTTCACATTTTTTAGAATTTATTAGATGTCACAGACCCTTATGCTGGCCATTTTCGTCTACAAAATATTTACTCAAGTAGCACACCATTTAACTTAGATTGACTGTAATATCTATTTATCTATAATAATCAAACTATTAATCACAGGTGAAAAAGAAAACGTTATAAAAAATATAAAAAAAATAAGAGGCTAAAAAATTCATAAACTTTTTTTACATCAATGATTTTATGCATTTATTTTTATTTTTAAATAAAAATCATTGGTTTAAGTTCATTCTTCGATTAAAGTAATTGTTATTTTATGTTGTAGTCAAACGTTTGTAATAATAAGTAATAAATAATCTGGCTTTATCGCAAATAATATAGTTTTCTTCAATTACATTCTCAATCTAGGTGTTCTTCCCACAATGTTATATATATGTAATATAAAATAAAGAAAATAAAGATATGCATATTTTTAGGACAGCTAATTATTCCAGTATTTTACCATAAGTAAAATTAGGGGGACTAAATTAAATTACAATTGAGAAATGAGTAAATATTGTTGAATAATCTACTTGTTATTAAATGTATGTTATTTGTGCTCACGAATATTTCGGTAAGACGAATTTAAGACTGAAATATTGTTTTGAATCCTCCGTGATTGAAATTTAAAAAGTGGCCGACTCTAACTTTGTTTTTTTCTATTTTAACATGCATGTATATGTGACTACTCAGAATAATTCATCACTCATTTTATCATAATTATAATAAAAAAATATTATGAATGAACTGGCCAGCATAAGGGTCTGTGACATCTAATAAATTCTAAAAAATGTGAAGGAAAAGTTAATGCAGTAAAATTACTTAAATTATATCAATGAAGTATTAATGAAATGTTGGGAACTGCTGATTTGTGTACCTTTTGGCGTTTAATCAACCCTTATACTTAACTTTTAAAACTGTAAGTTTTTGTTAAGGAGATTTTTGTACCTTTTGGATAGATTTTCCTTTTTGTCTATTTGCAAAGTTACGTCTGCTTTACAGATTTTTTAAAATTTGGAATAAGCTATTCTATCATTATAACCTGATAAGGTGTTAAATCGGAACCGTAACTACCACTGGAGAGATCTTTTTAAAGAATGATTATAGTTGCGGTCCCCAAACCATCCTCAATAACCATTTTTTTGAGAAAGCGTTTTGAATAAAATAGGAAGGTATTTGTACGTAAATAGCAAAATTAAACTGCGATTTCAGTACTTCCTTTTAAGAGGAGCAAGAAAAATAAACTGCGATTACAGTACTTCTCCCTAAAAGGCAAAGATTTTGAATCGAACGACAATTCATTCATAATGTAAATAGGTTCACCCATTGATAATTTTAACGATTGCAGTACTTCCTCTTAGTAGGTGTAAGAGCATGATGGCACATCACAGCCACGTAGAGGAGCTTTAATTACTGCTTCGTGCTAAATTTTATCAAAATCGGACTAAGCGTTATAGAAATATTGGTAATAATAGATTTAGAAAGGGCTTTACTTGGGTGGGGCAAACTCCCCTCCTTATAAGGCACAGCGTCGAGACTTTTAAAGTACAAATCTGTACAAAATTTCGATTCGAATGACACTTCATTCATGAAAATCGGTTCACGCCTCGATAATTTGAAATGATTGCTATACTTCCTCTTAACAAGTGTAAGAGCAGATCGTCGCTTTAATGTTAGGTAGGGGAGCCCTAACCCTATCATCCTACCAAATTTTATCAAAATCGGGCCAAGATTTACAGAGTAATTAGTAATAATAATTTTGGAGGGGGCCTTACATAAAGGGGGCTAACTCCTCTCCCATTCGATGTACAGGGCCGAGACCCCCAAAAGGCACATCTACATAAAATTCCGAATCGAATGACACCTCATTCATGAAAATCGGTTCACGCGTTTAGGCGCTACGTTGTTTACAAAAAAGGTAACAAGAACAACAACAACAACAAGAAGAAGAAGAAGAAGAAGAAGAAGAACAAGAACAAGAACATTTTTTGAAAAAGCCGTTTTTGCTCATTTTCGGCAACTTTTTTCTCGAAACCTATTAGATCTGGGTGGTTGCAAAAAAATTACAGTTATAAAGGAGGATTTGCCCTATATTATAAAGAAAATTTGGGAATTTTATCTTTTATAGAAAAATAGAAAAAAATTGTCAAAGTTGGGTGTTTTTCAACGTTACACTTTTTCGTGCAGTTTTTGATGGTCAACCCTTATACAACTGTCCTACCGGACAGTTTTAATTACTACAGAAAAATATTTTGGGAATGGAAAATGCAATAAAATTGAAGGGGTTTATTTTAATCATTACTATAATTAAATATACTTACATTTTATATTATTATTTCAAAACAGTTGGATTACTTGATTTTGTGTTTATACAATCAGTTTAGCTCAACAACTAGCAGTTATTTGTACTTTATTTTCAGTTTATTTAAATTTTATGTTACATTTGTTTGTATGATTTCTTTAAGCGTAACTCACTGTGGTTAATATTTAAGCCCTAATCTCCTGATCTGTTATTAAACAGATCTGTTCTCTTATTACACTTCTCGAATATGTATTTACAATTAATTAGTATGTTAATGTTTATTAAGAAGCTTATTTTTGTTTCAGTAATCTGTAATAAGTAGTTTACGTGAGCTTAGGAGTTTAAATTATTTATTTATTTTTATTTTTTGACAACTCTTTTGTTAATATGTCTTCGCTTTTTAACAATTAAATAAATTCATTTTATGCACAGTTGTTGAAGTAAGACACAAATTGTGCACCGATTTTCTTTGGTTTCAGCATGCAGCAATCAGAAGGGAAAATGTCGGGGATTCAGCCATTGCTAGAACTCTCTGAATATGGTCTTCAGAGCTAGAACCCTCTGAATATGGTCTTCGGAGCTTAGAGGTTTACCGAGCCGCCTACGAACGTCACCTCATTCGACATGGAGAATTTCCTTAGGGGTAAATGCGTGTGCTTGGGATTGGAATAGGTTTATATTTGTGATTGCGAAAATTAAGAGAAAGAGATTACGTTGATAACCAAGGTTGCATTTTTGTAGGGTTAAATTGGTGGAAGCGTTGACAGTATGGCGAAGGAATTTAGTTTGGGAGAATTGGAATTCTTTGGATAATAAATTTCACCAGTTTGACTCCAAAAGTCAGGATCTGTGTTGCTTGCGTTTAGTACTTCTTAGACGAACATATTCATAATTATTGATTATTGATTATTGGAGTGCTTGTAATGAAGTATAGGTTCAAACATACTAACCAATAACCAAAGCAAAAACCAAACTTTTTTTTTTTACGGTACTGATATTAGGAACAGAATTACAAAATAGTTGAAAGAGAAAAAAAAAATGGTTTAAGTTGGGTGTTTTTCAAAATTACACTTTTTCGTGCAGTTTATAAACCATATACCAACAGTTCTACCGGGTAGTTTTAATAAAAATCACGCTTAAATTTTTACCATATCATGAGGAGTTAGCAAAATAAAATAAATAAATAAATAACGAAAACGAATTCAGAATTTTTTTTATTATTAAAAACAATATTATTTAAAAATGAAAGTTGAGTGCACCTGGACTAAGGTGAAATCTTGATTTAATTCCTGCCTAGATTCTCTACCTAGGAGCTCTCTGTAAATTTCGGATTCTGTGCGGAGGCTGTCAATGACTTAGGAAAGATTGTGGGCATTCCTCAGATGTTTTTATACCTTAATTTATAAACAAAACAAAAAATACTACTTGATCTTACTTGTAATAAAAACTTAGATTCAAATCTGCTCGGGAGATCTACAGTGAGTGCAAAGCAACATTTATTCGTTCCCTTGAATGATGCGCAACGTTCCTTATAAAATGTCATCATGACAAACATATTGATGTCAACTTGTTGCTTGAATAACATAACCAATTGTGAGTAGAACTCCTCTAGTGCCTAAAGTGGTGGCGCCACTCGTGAAGTTACTCGCTCACCAATCTACAATATTAACCAATCTACCCCAACTGTGCCAAGTTCTCCGTTTTAAGCCATGAACGTTGAGCACCCCCGTTAACCCCGTTCTATAAATAGCATAGGAAATGCCAGAAGAGTATCTTACAGTTTTTATTGAATTCTATTCTTGATAATTTAGTGCTAACGATTATTGCCTCGTAAATTTATTCAGTTCACGGCTAACATTTAACTGCTTTTAAATGTACACAATGATTCTCCTACGCTCATTATTCGTGACTATTTTTAAGCTTAATCCGCTTGGAAATAAACTAAATATTTCCATTGATCTTTCTTTCCACAAATAAATTATAATCGGATGGTGATTTATGTTGCACTTGAAATGCTGATCTCTGTATTGATGGATCAAAAATCACTTACAAACTGTAAAATCCATACAAGTGTTTTGCCAAAAGTCTTTCTCTGGCGATCCTTGAGAAAAGAACCTTCTTCAATAATGTTTAAAATCTATTCAAAATCTAATTAAATTAAATTTAAACTGGTTATAATTAATAATTATTGGAATGCAGTACCCTTAGATTCCTAGTATGTTGCTAACAATGGGAAGTTGGTCCCTTGTCAACTGATCACTTGGGCAGACCATTTTTGCTTGTAATTTTTATCTCCCTTCGCTTAAAGATTAAAATTGTATTATTTAGTTTCTGTTACTTTTTGTTTTACAGTCGTTCAGAGTCTATTTTCGGTCGTTAGTAAGTCCAGTAGGGCATCTTTTCGTTTACAAAATAAAATGATTACAAATAATGGATTAAATATAGAGTTCTATTATTATTAAATTTTCTAAATTTTAAACGCAATAATTTCTCCTTAATCAAGTTTTAAACTAACTCAGATAATTTATTATCAACTGAATATTACTAACATCAGACATTCTTAGAATAGCAGGAATTCTATTCAAATATTCCTTCTCTTTTACAAAAGATAATGAATGTTTGAATTCTTACTAAAGATAGATGGTTGGCACCGCAGACAATCTCAGATTTATGGACACACACTCATTTATATGTATATATAAACAAAAGTAAGTAAAATTTCTTTGACTTTCGGAGCGGCAACTTCTTTTCTTTCTTTTACCTTTTAATCAGAGCTATGTAATTTGAAGGTGAGTTTTACAAAAGATAGTAGAACCACAGACTCCAATTTCTGAATTTCTGAGGAGTAAAATAAAAAACATTTTAAATGTTTAAAAAATCTTTCTTGTGTGATATTCAAAACCATTTTGGTAAAAATTATTCTTTTCATCTAGGGCTAATCCACTAGGCATTCTAAGTTCGTCAGTAGGAACTTAAAAGCTCTGAATTGGAATTAGGAAGCTTATTTGAAATAGTTTCACGAATAAACCTACAAAAAGGGTTCTATAACAATTGGTTCAGATAAAAAAAAAAATTATTATTTGTTAAAGTTTTCGAAAGCTATGTAGATCAGTTCGCCTAATTCTTGTTGTTTGGAAAATAATGAAATGTTTATAATTAAAAGGAAGAAGTTTAGCAATCTCCAAAAGAAATAATTTTTCATTAACTATTTATTGGTGCCCCACATTTCAGATACTAACAAATGCCCTTTATCAAGAGCTTCCTGAAAGTTACAACAGAATTGATAATTGTACTGGTTATAAATAGTAAAGACCAGAAAAAGTGTGAAACACTAAAAGAAGAAAATTAACTTGAGGAAGCCAGAATCATTTAGAAAGCACAAATGAAGTTAATTAAAAAATTATACTCATACTGAATTAATAAAAACAATTACGAACAAGTTCTAAGCACCTAAAATTAGTTAGTTACACGAGTTTTCTTTGTTTAATATTTTTAACATTTTTTCTTTATTGTTCAACCAAAATTAAGTTACATAAAAAAATACCTTAACTTATGGGAAAAAAAAAACAATTGAATAATACCAATTGAAGACCTTAAAACAAATTATTATTAACATTATTCTGTAATATTTCACCAGCAGGTGTGAACCTGTTCGCTGCTTTCAACAGATTTTCTTTTACGAAAAAGCCTATACATATTTAGATATTTGCCTCAACTTTATAAACTGAACACATTCAGCCTTTGTTGAGGTCAGAGTATAATACTTAGTTTAGTGTAATACAAGTAATGTTTATTACATCCATTGATACCTGATGAGACCCAGATATCCGTAATTATGTATAAAATCGCAAAATAGATAATGGAATCCTATTTAGTAAATATTTCTAACTTTGGGGTAATCGTAAAGATAATAATAAAAAGGGCCAAATATTGCATTAACTAGGGCTTCCAAAACTTAGCCTTTAAGAGACCTTCATATTGAGACAGAATATATGGTACTGCCTTTTTGAGCAAGATAGGATCTTTAGTTAACAATGTTTTGTGTCAACTACTGCCTCCAACAGAGGTATAAGTTGGGGCAACCAGTTGCACCTGACCTCAATACCAACTATGGGCCTTTTTGTAATGGGCTCCAGGCATGTTCTCAGATATAATATCATGTGACAAGTGTCAACATTTATAAAAAAAAAAAAAAAATGCAACCAATAGAGAGTTCTTTTTACAAGAAGCCATTCTGTATAGTGCCAGTTTCAAAGCTAATCAAATAGTTGGGAGTAACTTCCGATAACCCAAAAGAAATTTTTTTTTTAACAATTGATCCACGTTTTCAATAGAGTGTTAATCCTGAAGCGTAGAAGAAATAACCGGGTTTCTCAAACATTAATTCTTTTCTGGAGAAGTGCGCTAGAGTCTGAATTGTGCTTAGAGACCGCCTGATTTAGTAATGATTGAACTCAAGAGCACTTGGAGAATGCATTTTTGCTTACCATTAAATGCATAGTTTGGGAAGATGTTTTGTTTTATCTCAACCTTAAGATAAGCAAAAAAATGAATGAATGAATTTGTCATAATCAAGTTAATTCGTAAAAAAGTAAAACATCTTCAATGAGTAGTTTACATGAACATAAAAATTTTCCCTGCTCCTCAATGTTAACCCAAACGTCCGCTCTTGCCCGATTGATGAATTTATTAAGTGAAGATTAAAATCCTTTTACAGCATAATCGGCCCTAGAAGGTAGAATATGGAAAAGTGAAATTAAGAACAGTTCATACTCAATACAGAAATCAAAAGACCACTAGTTCAAAGTAGTATGCGTTTAATGATAAAAGTGTGTGGTGCCCTAAAGAGTTAATGATGTTTTCAGAGAATTCCATAAAAAGCTTCTTGGCGAAATTGGTGTCGAATGGAAGGACCATTGAAGTACATAGTAGTGTCAATGCCCGCATTCTCTTTTTGAAAGGACATGGCTTAACATCTGTTATCCTCCGGCAGTCCCTTCACTAATGTAAATAATTATTCAGGGATAAGCCCTTTTCAAGTTATGGCCGATTAATTTAGCAGATGAAAGAACGAGACAAAGAAAATTAGTATACGTTAACATTCAATAATAATTATAAATTTCTTCATTAGTATAATATCTTTTATGAAGGTTGAAGATTATTAATTTTAAGGCGCGACATCATTAGAGTCCGAAGCCTTTTACAGTTCACTCTCTTTAAAGACAAAACACTATTTATTACTGGACAGCGGAGATGCAAATTGTTTTAGTAGTTCCTTTTTTAGAAATGTTTAATCCACGTCTAGTACAAAAGGTCGTTTTACTAACTTCTCTTTATCCCTTAAGTTTATACATCGTAGAGCAGAACTGAATATCAAGTATGCAACTCCTTTGCTAATATAAGTGCAAAGCATTTTATGTAAGTCTAGCATTGATTTTCGCACCAATTGTTTTTTACTGCAATTTCAGAATACTTTAACGATTTCTCCTTGAATGACTTTTGAAGTCTCAGCAATAGTTTTCTAAAACCTTTCTTTAAGGATAAAACTAAATTTATATAATATTAAAGAGCTGCGTTTTATAAATGTTTAATCTTACAAATCTAAAAAATTTCATCTTATAAATTTTTGAAGTTTAGTTTTAACAATTTCTAGTTCTACTGCGTTCTTATTCTACTTTCATGACAGTACTATTTGTTTATTATTTTTTTTAACCTTAGAATTCTAGCAAAGTAAAGTATATTTATACGTTAAATACTTTATCAATATGTATTTTAGGGTTAGTAGCTGTTCATTGGACTAAAGAGTTAGATGTAAATCCAGACAAAAAATGATAATCAAGACTACATTTTAGACACTTTCCTGTTTTTGGACATATTGAAGGGGGAGAGGTCGGAAAGCCAAGTCTTATCGCATCTCGCTTGTAAAAAAAATGAATCTTTCTATAATTATAATCGTATTGAGAAACGAAACGATTCCACCTCATTTGTTGGTTTCTTTTGTCCTCATTTTCTAATATTTTTGGCCTGTAGATTGAATTTACTTTGTTTAATATTTCTCTATATTTGGGCCTGCTGCAATATATGTTTCCATGATTTCTTAGAGAACCTTGTTTGTTATTCAGTTGCGCCACGTTTGTTATTTTCAATATTTTACTATTCATCTAGGTACAAAAGCAAATAGGAAAGTCATCCCTAAAGTAAAAAACTAAACAATTTAGAAAATGACCAAGCTATGGCTTAAGCACCCTAGTTAGGGTTTTAAAAAATTACGAACTCAGATGAGTAGTTTCTAAATCAGAGGTACAGTCACTAAGATTCAAATGCAGAATGTTTTTTTGCCATAAACTGTACACATATGTACCATGGATAGGGGTATGACGCAATTAAATATTGCAAAAACGATAATTTAAAGGCTTGCTGAAGTGTAAATAACATTTCATTCGTGAGAATGCACCAGAAACGTCAACATTATTTCAATAGCAGAGAAGTAAAACTTGCAATGCGTTTTTGTAGGTTGCATTAAGTAGCATATGAGCGCCCAGAGATCGGCTTTGTTGAAATATGATTAATGTTTAGCCGAGCCTCATTCAGAGTTGCTGACCTGTAGCCATTGCACCGCTGCTCCCGTACAATACGGCCGTCTGCATTCTTAATGTACACAGCAGATTATCCTCCTTGCCCGCTGCAAAGATAAGCACATCTTTCAAATCTGAAAGTCTTATGGACTTCAAATAAATTTAATTTTATTATCCTAGCCATTTTATATTACATATTCAAAACCAGAAGTTGATATTTAATGATTAGAGCTGTTCATATATTTAGAAAAATGTGTATCTGAGTAAATTTTAACGTAACTCAAAAGGGATAATTCATAGAATGTTCAAATTTTATACTTCGTGCAAGTGACAATAATTTAGATTTTTTAGTAATTTGTGTTTTCATAAAAAAATGGCTTCTAGAATTTCCTGTAAACCTCGTACTTAGTAATTAATACGTATATAAAACCTGTACTTTTAATTTTATCAATTATAATTTTATTTTATTTTTTTTAAGGTGAGCTTAAAGCCTCTTCTCAGTGTAGTTTACGATGTTACTAAATGTCGTAAATAAAAAATTTGAGCGAATTTTTTCGTCAGCTTTACGCACTAATCAGTTCTATCTGTTCATAAATAAATTTGTTTTTTACTAAAACAAGCGTCTATTTTTTCCCTTCGTTTAACCAGTAATTTAATATTGTCTCTCTTTTATGTATTTCTTTTTATTTTGACATCAAATAAAATTTGCAAATCAAGTATTAATCTGATCATTCATAAAAAGATAACTACCGTTATTTGAAACTGGAAACAATTAAATCAATTTTATTTCTTTTCCATCTTTTATTTCTTTGCTAACTTTTATGTAATACACACACACACTCGCACAAAACAGAATAGAAAAATTTAAAAGAAAAAAAGGATAATCACATTTATCTCGACACGTTGCATTTATTTCAAACGAAAATCAACAAATTGCTTTTAAAGTTAAGTAAAATATAGAGGATGCAATAATTGTGATTGACCATTGGTCCCGTAAAACTTTTATCTCCTGGAGTGTAATTTTAAGCCCTTCTATTAACTTACCATCAACTCTGATAAAAAAAAATGAATAAAAAACTACAACTGCAAGTAAAAATGTATGCAATAGTTGATGAGATATGTAGGTACAGCATTTGGACAAAAAAGTTTTGCGACGGCACACACCCACATAATCCATTCTCTTCTTCTGCCTCTGCAGTGTAGAGGCCTTGCAGAGAGCTAGTTCCTCTCAACCCGGTTCTCAGTAAGCTCCCTCCACTTTCTCCAGCCCAACTCTCTAACCTAAAACCTTCTATAACATCCTCCAACCCCTTGACAACTGTTCCCTTCCACTCTTGTTCCATATAATCGTCTGGACAATCTATCATTGGCCATCTTGGTAATTTGCCCAAACCAACGCAACTGGTTAGCTCCAATTTAGTCCAATGCAGGTGCCATACTCAGATTCTTTCGGATAGTGGCATTTCTAATTTTGTCTCTCATTGTTTTTCCTACCACCATACTAAGGTATTGCATCTCTAACGGTGGGAGCTGGCTTTGTAACCTTGTCGTTAGGATCCAAGATTGTCCAAGAGTAGGTTAAAATTGGTTGAAATTTGTCTTGTAAACCACTAACTTAGTTATTGAAGACATCTCTCTCTTCTTGCGATGGTAACTCAACGAAATGGTTTTTATTCTTTTTTCCCCCCATTTCCCAACATAATTTAAAACACAATTATAGCAATGGAGAATAGTATTTTTGTTTAAGATTAATTATACCTTAAATTGTTTATGAAACTAGTATGATGGAAAATTGAATGACGAATTTGACTTCCATCTACTTACTAAACGACCACTGATTAGAGAAAAATTGGTTACATTAATCTTTTAACAAATCAAGCATCCCTCACTTTAGTCTAATGGCTTGGAATTGTGTCTAATGGACGGAATGACGAAAAATAGTTTCTATCCAGAAACGTGAACAATGTGGGAAATAACTTCTGCAGCTAAAAAACAAAACAAAAAAACCTAAATCTATGGCTTCAATAACTTCGCATTAACCGCATCACTGATCAACCTTTCGAAGTTCCATTGTGTAAAAATGCTTTATTCATTAATGTGGAGTTTTATTAATTAACTAAAAAATTTTCTAGTTCTGTAACTCTTCCGTAAATTGTAAATATTTTCATTGTTTTTTGTTACTGATTCATTAATCCAGATGGAAGAAAGAATAATGCCAATTTCACTCATGATTTTTTTATATTTTTGCCGAATTTTCAACATAAGGACCACATCAACTTCAGGGCTGTGAAACATACTCGTATTTTACAATGTAGTTATAATAATTGTGTTATAATGGATTTGTTTGTAGTAATGTAGTTTACAAAAATGATTTACTTTATTGGCAATATAACATTTTTACATTGTAATAAAAAATTGGTGTATGTTATATCTTGTCTGGTTATGAACTGCATGTGATCGGTTTTATATGTTTGGTAGTAAATGATAATATTTACTAGGTATAACCAACCATATAACATAAAACACATACATCATGAATTAAAGAAATTATTTGTGTGAATATTTTGGACATGAAAGTTCATAATATTTTTTTGATAAATATTTGATCCTTAAATTTTTTTAAAAATAAAATAAAATCACCTCTTTTAGAAATTGGTTGGTTGAAAATTATATTTTAGAACAGGTGTGAAAACGATAAAATTGCTAAACTCTAATTACAAACATTGCGTTAGCAGAAATTCACTCTTAAATTGGAAGTCATGAAAAAATTACTCTTAATCGAACATATTCTCTCCTAAGAAAAATTTATGTACTACTTCCTTTTCAATCGAAAATTCTTTTTAATTTAAAACTTTTCTTTTTGTTTTTATACATTAATTTACAGTAAGTAGCGAATACCTACACTCTAATTAGTTTTTTTTTTAGTTATGGGTTTGTCTAATCCAGTTTCGTCTAATGAGCTCTGGGTTCAGAAATATGATTAATTTATAAGAACATAGTTTTTCAACAACACCTAAAAAAGTGATCCAAACCCAGGATGTGTGAGACACAGAACTCTCTAAGTTACTCCTTAGCAAACATCACCGAATTACAAGTTTCGACGAAACAAGTGATTTGGATGACTAGAATCATAGTCTTTTTTCTAAATGAGGTTAAGTTTGGTCTCAGATTTAATATATCTGCAGGTTTGTAGGGGATGACTTGCAAGAGAAAGATTTATAGAGTGCAATCCAATCTTCGTAAGTTTTTCATCTTGCCTCAATCTTCTTATTAGAAGGACGCTCAGAGTTAGAGTTATTGCCTGAAGATATTCGAAGAAATTCAAGAAAATCTTGTTACATTTTTGCCAGCTTTTTTGATTTAATGTTTTTATATTCGTAACAATGTGAGGCAACAACGGGTGAGAATGATAGACGAATATCTTGACAGATTCCATCTGGAATGAATTGGTTGGTCGAATGAAAAGACCGATTCGACATCAATTCCTCCATCTATCAGGTTGAACAATTGGAACGTTCTACATTACAGAAATGGCAGAATCTCCATTTAAGTTGTTGTAGTAAACATGGATTATTAGGAAGAGGAAGCAGATGAAGGCCATGGTCAACTAAAATAGCTGTAGAAGCTCCTAGAAAGAGAAAATCTAAGGGCAGGCAGCTGGATCCTATCCCGGGATATCCGTGTTGGAATCCAGAGCACTAACCACCTAAGTTAATCTCTTCCCTAACTTAATATCAATTACTTTCGGGTTGCTTAGTGCACGAGATTGTATATCCTTTATTATTTCTTATGATAATTTAAACATGTCTTTAAAGAAGATGTGATTAATAACCTAAGATGTGAATAAACAAGATGTAACTTCATAAAGAAATAATTTTTTGAGAACAAAAGAACAGTATGCATTTTCAACTTTTGACGTTTTGAGCTATACTAAGTAACTTTTATCACTTTTATTATTTTTGAGAGTATTTAGATTACTACTAATTCAGTTTATATTTCATTTCTAACACTTTGCCTTTTTGTTAGAGTTCTACAACAAAGGAATGTTAAAAATTAGTTGTGTAAAATTTAATGAACTTCGTATAATTGGCATTTACTTACAAAGGCTTTTGTATGAAAACAGGTTAACAAGGTGAAATTGTTAATAACCTTTAAATATGAAAAAGAAAGAAAGAGCTTTCTTAAAAGTTCTTTTTGAGAAAAGTATTAATGTAACAATGGTTTGTACTTGGACAAAGTGAAGAGAGAATATTTTGGTTTTAATCAGGCTCTCAGGAGCTTCATTAAAAAACTAATTATTTAAGATCTAATTGGCGATAATAAAAGTTTAAAAGGGAAAAAAAATTATCTTTGAACGAAATATTATTAACTTTTTCGTTTTGTGATCTTCGAATTTTGCTTTGGCCATAGCATATTGAATTTGTTTAAATTTGTACGTACTGATGTAAGAAATTTTGTTCTTTTATACTAAGTAACTTTTTCCAACCATGCTGTTTTCCTATTTTCTTTGTTCTGAAATTTGTCCTAAACAGTGTTTGATGCAACCATTTTTTAATTTATGAAAATAATCAATAATTGATTATTATTGATTGTAACAGATTACGGTAAATAATTCGCCTAACCTTCCACATTCTGAATTTTACTCCAGTCCAAGGGACAAATTTTGTTTTGTTTTCTTTCTTAATTAAACCGTGCTTTTGAAAGCCCCAAGATTTTGTACTCCGACAATAGCAATGTTTATAAATTGATTGGCTGTTTTGCATTGTCACCAACATTACAATGAAGTGAGGAGGGATGTCAAAAAAAAGGGGTGAAAAGGATTCTACTTATTAATGATAAATATTATTTGCATCAAAATCTCGCCTGGAGCGCAAGAAATTTCAATAACTACTAGGCTTATGAACTTAAACTTCAAATATGCTTAAGCCATGATTTACCCAAACAAGAGAAAACAGAAGTTCCCTAAGTCATTGATAGCTCGCGCATTTTGTAACCAGAAATTAATGCCTTCAAAATTATATACTCTTCGACTTAAGATCTTATAAAACTAGACAGAAGGTAGCAATCTGATCTCTGCCCCAAAGTTTTTGGCTTCTTCACCCAGACAAACTGATGATGTTAAACTTTATTACAATCCTCTTTACTTAGATATCGAATTTATAATTAATGTATTCGCTTCAGGAAGAGTTATGGAAAGGTTTTGAGCAGAATAATCAAACAATAAATTCGCAGGGAGCTTAACAAACAAAACTTTGAAATATTATTGCCAAAAAAGTTCATCCTTTGAAGTTGTTCCATTGCATTTAGAAAGACGACCCCATTGATTTACGAAGCTGATTAACTATTTTCAATTTCTCTACAACACAATCGCTTCTACACATAGTACAAACGATTTGGTTTGTTTACGAATGAGTTTATTTAAAATGAAGGATAATTATGAATTATTATTTCCCTGCGAGAAAAAAACTCTTTACAAAGTTCTTTAAGAGGTTTTTCAGAATTCGGCCCAATCTATCAGGATTACTTGTATTACTGACATGAGGATACTACTCTTATTAACTATAGATTAGAAGCAGATGTTTGTTCCAATAATTGACTGGAATATCACCAAAGCCACCCTCATCGTGCTTACATTTAGAAAAGACATTTCCACTAATATAGAGTTTGGATTTTATAAGCTCCTAATTGGATTCGAATGAAGAAAATGATTGCTACTGGAGTAGAAAGCATAGATCTGCTAATTAATTTTTTTTTTTTTGATAAAATTTTCTGTATTCAAGGATATTCAGATCATTAGTGACCGTATTTTTTTTTTAATCATTCATCTGTTAAATGTAATTAAAGAAAATACCCTGGGAATCCTGTAAAGTTTATTTAGAAATTAAATTTACCACTAATTAGCGAAATGAGAAGACTGTTATTTATTTAATTTCGTAATTCCTAAAATGCGCTCTGCACATTTGTTTATAGAAAATTGAGGATATTTATCACATTCAAATTTAACAATATTTCCTTGACGCCAAGGGTTGGTCGTTGGAATCAATAATATAATTAGATGATACATAGCACTTCAATTCCCCCAAAAAATGAGGAAAATACAGGATCTTGGATCTTAAATTGCAAGAGTTGGCTTGCAAATTAACCCACAGGACTCGCAAGCGTCTAATTATATCACAATTAATGAAGTTAATTAAATATTTATAAATGATTATCCTTTCTTTAACTTTTATTTTGTTTTCTTTTGATTAATAAATACATTCTAAAGAAAAGTGAACGTTTGAATTATATAAGCGCTCTATTCACTAGACACTTTTGAACCCAGGAATTGATACAAAGATTTTAACTGCGGCGAAATTCATTGAGTTTCATTAACTAAGATAATTAATAGCTTAATTTAAATTAATAGCTAGAATTTCAAGAGAACCAACTTGAATAGCGTCTCTCTAAATTAAAAATAAGAAATTTTTAAACTAAGTGAATGTGAGCCTTTCAAAATATTTTTAATTTCGATAGTAATGACATCGTAAAACAGTTTTTGATTTCAAAGTCATTTGGAGAAAATAATCTAAGTTTAAATAGCATTTAGCAATCGGGATTTTAGTACCTGATGCAATCTTTGCATTTTAATCAACATTTAGCCACTAAATAGTACCTGAAGCATAATATTCACAGACTACTTTAAACTCCCTATTCTTTTTACCGGGCACAATCTGTCCTCTTGTTTTATATTTTTATTTTTTTAATTAAGCCTGCCATTACTAATTCTCAATAAGTTGTGAGATTAGACTAAATGTCTTTCAGTACCTTAATTTCAATTAAAAATGCAAAAGGCATCAGACAATATTTCTTTCTCTTTCCTCCCGTATGCGGAGTATTTTAATCGTAATTTTTGTTTTTAAGGTTTCACGGCTTTTATTACTTTTTTTTGGCACAAAAAGTGGTTTTATAAATATTTCAAATTTGTGATCTTGTTCAATGTTATCACAGCATTAATCGTCCAATTGTAATCACTGAGAATAGATTTTAGTGAGCTGGCACATATATATATACTATTTGTAAATGCATAAAATCATTTTTAAGATTGGAAGTAAATCGTAGTAAAACCTTCTGACCATACTTCTGTATGGTCGTATATCCTGGAACCTCGATGGGAGGGAATTTACGTGTCGCCACCGTTAAGGAATCTGGGAACAGTTGAAATCACAAGAAAAACACCATCATAGAGGATGTAGCAGCTGGGTTGGCTGCTTTCACTAGTTGTGTTTGAACCCACCATCCCTATTAAAGAACAAACAAATAAGTTAACTAACTAGTTCGGAATGAAAGATCTTTGAGAACAGATTTTGGATTATTGGATGGAACTGGAATTAGGATGGACAAATCGATGTTATAAAACTGTTCGGGATGTCACAATTCAATGCCGGCAGATTAAGTGGCTGGGTCGTGTGTTCAGAATGGTCCGAACTCCGTAGTTAGCACTGTACGGGGCTTACCAAGGAAAAGAGACCTTGAAATAGCACGAAAATGAAATGTAAGGGAAAATAGTTCACGACTGTCAGATGTTTTTAGTTTTAATTTAAAAAGGACTTTTTACGAAATAAATATGGATACATAATTCTGAAAGAGTAACCTCATTATGGATTACTCAAAGTAAATTAAATGTTCCTTGAAGAGCTTACAATATGTAACCTCTTCAAATATTGTTAAGTTATTGTTAGACTACGTTTATTGCAATCTCAAAGGATTGTTTCCTTGAGTTTCTGCTATAAGGGAATCTATTATCTAAAAGTAGAACTATATATATTGCTTTCAGGTAATGCACGCATTTAGAATAGCACTTCAGTTTCATGAATAGATCTACAGCGTAAGAGAGCCGCAGTCTTATCTCTCGCACCTATCTGAATGTTTTATTAATTTGCTACTTCTAAAAAGAATTATTTTTCCAAAAACAAGAAATCATCATCAAAGTTGCTCACATTTTGGTTGTGTTTTAAACTTCAGTGTGGACTTTGCGAAAAAGTAAGCTTTTACAGTAGTGCAAGCTGTAAAGCGCGAAGTAAATTAAAAGAAAGAATTTATTTGTTTTTGGAATTTTAAAATAGGACTTATTTCTTTATTCGATAAATTATAAGTACTTATTTAATTAACAAAGGGCAACTATATTTATATGTTTACATATATGAGACTCAAAGGAAATCAATCACTAGGCTCATTTTCGAGAAAACCTTTTTAAAAAGTGATGTTTCCTCTAACAGTAATGTGGTACCACCGGAAGAAAGGTTTTGATCTGATTTGTTGGGCCAAATCCAATTATAAAGTTTAAGTTTCCTGCTAGCATTCTTCTTCGCAATTTATCTGCCCTTCTGCGGGTCCAGCCTCCTTTGGCAGCTGCTCCAATCCATCTCTGGCAGTGGCTTCCCTTTTCCACTATCAGTAACTCTAACATCTTGTAGCAACTGTAACTTTTGCCATTCTCTAGGCTTCTTATCGCCTCGATGGATGCCTTTCATAGACGCTTTGAGGGGCTCTTTCTTTGTTTGCTCCTTTTGCGCAAGATTCGGTCTTTATATTTGGATCTTTACCTTTTACTGTAATTAGGGAAATTAGTTATTTTTTTTGGGGGGGGCAATTTAGGGGTAAAGGTGAAGTGTGCTTCCACCTTAAATGATATAATAAACTGCAAAATTCAAAATTGGTTTCAAAAATTATGTATTTGAAACTTGAGTCAAAAAAAAGTTTAACGAGTACCTACCCCAGAAATTGTTTTCAATGTTTAAAAAACTAATGGTTATTTTAAGTTTTAATTACTTTTATTGTTATCATTTCTACGATAATCCTGCCTCAGGCAAGATTTCCTGTTCAGTGAAGTGCTTAAACGTGGATAGTTAATTAGCAGGATCCGTTTAAAGTTACTTACAGCGGAAATGAGCCGATAATTACAAAGGAGAATCAAATTGTCCATTTGAGTCCTTTGTCATGTCCTACAAGTGGCGACGGCAGATGGTAACTGTTGAAACAGAAACGTCTTGCTTGTAATAATAACAGCCCCTTTCATTTCTCGGTTCTAATTGTTAAATCAAAACTATGCTTTTGTAAACAACTGGAAGTGTCAACCCCTTTACTGTAGTGAGACGAATGGGTTTGACACTTTAATGATTTTGCTAATAATGTCTTACTAATCAAAGGCACTTTACATTAAGCCATTGCCTATCACTGGGTTTATCATGGACAAGATTTAGATATTCAGATTTAATGAAATTTTAGGGTATCTTGGGGTATCTTTTGTAGTTACGAGCTGAATAAAAAGGCAGGTTTCCGCTTCATAAAGCTAAAATCTTAACTAACTCTAGTTAGATACGATTTGCAGTTGTCCAAATTTCATTCTGGTCTTTTAGTACAAGAGTATTAGGTTAAGTCACACTTAGAAAAGTTTATTTCCTGCCACATAATTCGTTTAGTAATCGCTTTAAGTTGTTTGAAAGTCCAGCTAAAGGAACCTCTAACGTTAGAAGAACTAAAACAGGTTAATATAGAATGTGTAGCATGCTTTCGGACCCAAAGTCGGATAAAGTGGTGCACCGAAAAGTTAATAATCCAATCATCAGAAAAAATTGTATTTGTTAGCCACTAGCTGCTGCTACTGGCGGGTTCCACCTTCTCTTCCACTGCTATTTGCAGAGAAAAGAGGAGAAATTGAATTTTGAACGAAAATGTCTTCGCAAAACTTCATGGTTATTAAGTAGAAAGTAAATCTTATCTATGAAAAGCCTGATTAGATCTTTCATGCACACTTAAAAATACTACGAAATTGGATGGACGACAAAACATTCAGATTAAAATTTGTTAATTTTATAGATGAAGTTTTAATTCCCATTATTGATTTACTAGAAAAAGTTAAAAAAAAAAATGTTTTTGAACTTAGCTGCTCTCAAACCAAAAACAAAAATTAGTTTGTCAATCAGGCTTTAAAATTAGATTATAATCTCTTGACTACAAATATAGCTTAAAATAGTTATCATAGCTGAATGGTCTATTCAGGAACCGTATCGACTGACCTTGTTCCCAGCAGAATTGGTCTTGCAAGTTTATTTATTTATTTTATTTTTTTAAATTTACGAAAGAAATTACAATTAGTTTTACCACTACATCACATATGCTCGGACGATATAATAATTTATTTAAAGACAATGATATATTTTTATCTCTATGATTTACCTACTTTTAACAAGAAAGTTTTAAATATTCTCAGAGATTTTAATACATGAAAAATAATTCATTAAATAATACTCAATTTTTTAATTAATTTTTGGTTTTTTAATATTTTTATTTCTAACTTGACCGGCTTTTTATATATGATGCATTATTACATATTTTTAACAATATAATTTGTTACTTTATGTTTCACAATATGACGTCATGTTTTTAGGTTAATCATGTTTTTTTTTATATTATATTTACTTTCATAATTAATTAACGTTTGTTTACATTTTTTAAAATTATTATTGTTATTTTGAGGAACTTAGAAATGCCCTGCTTTTTACTTTTGTATTTTGGCATTTCATAAATAAATTCCTAAATGTTTTTGGAGATTGAAAGTCGGAAACTTAAACAAGTAATTTTCCCAAAGAAGCTTATTAAATGAGCAATCCTAAGTTAGATAATAAACCTAAGGTAGTACTAGTGGCTTGCGATTGAAACTTTACAAAGTCAATATTCTCCACCCAAAAGTGGTACACCAATATCTCAAGATGAATAAATACCCCAAACTGTCAGAATAAAAACCGTATTGAGAGAGATATATGTACGAGTACATATATTATAGAGTGTTCTCTCGCCACAGACAAAGCTGTACATTTCCTTAACTAATGAGGCTCCCAGGTCTGAGAAAAGTCAACCATTTATAGATTGTTGTCAATGTTGAGATGTTCGTTGAAGGAAACTATTTAGTCCATCCAAAGGAGCAAAGTTTTTATTATTGCATCACAAAACATTAATTTATCTTTAGATTAATACTCATCCATTAATTTACTAATTGTGTAACTGAAAAATTGATCCATGGAACCTAAATTAAACAATGTTTTAAGTCTAGTTACGTAACTCTGGAAGGTCCAGCCAAAGAAACCTTCTCCTTTATTATGCAAACATAAGCGCTCAAAATATTATTTAATATATTGACCAAGGATAATGAGCGTCTTCTAAATAAATGGGAAAGAAATATGTTAAGAAGGATATTTAGTCCCGGAAAGGTAAATAATATTTGGAAGATCAGAACTAACAATGAGCTTCGTGACTTATATGGCGAACCAGATCTGGTCTGTTTCATTAAAGCCACCAGATTAAGATGGTTAGGGCACGTAGAAAGGATGCCCGAAACAAGAATTTAAAAAAAAAAAACTATTTTATGAAACTCCAGGTAAAAAAAGAAAAAGAGCACATCCTCGCTTAAGTTGGCTGGACGATGTAGAAACCAATATTAGAAGCCTAGGAGTCAGAAGATTGATACTCCTTGCTTTGGACAGGGACGAGTGGAATGCTGTGCTGTAGAAGGCCGAGGTTCTTACAGGGCTGTAGCGCCCTGTAGTAAGTAATATTTATTATGTTCTCATTCCCACTCGCTGCTTTATTATCATCATCTCTTTTTTAAAGAAGATGTAAGCTTTGCATTTAAGTCGTTTTTGGTATACCTGTACTAACTGTAGCAAAAATTCGACTTGATAGCGAATCTTTTTTTAAAAAAATAAAAATTATTAGATGTTTGTATTTTCGAATTTATCTCAACCATAATTCAAGTAATATCTGTCCTAAAACATGAATCGGCATGAATTTCGTAACTAAAATCTTCCTTTAAAGATAACGATGTGGGAGTACTAATTCCCAATTTATCTTCTTAAAACTAAAATAGTAATATTTCTGCCGATAGCAGAATTCTCTTGTTTTAAAATCAACAAATAATAATTTTACTGATCTTTTCTAAAAAACGTTATCACATTCTGTAGCGATTTCTCGCTACAAAACTTTTTTTCAACCAAATTATTTTATTTTTCACAAGGTCTTAAGACTTTAATAGCAGTTAGGACTACATTTTTCAAACGATGTATCTTCATACCCCTATCACTTTCAGAACTTTTCTGAAGCAATCCATTTAAATCCCGCCGACTTCTTGGTATCGCCCTTTTTCCTCTCGCCCTTCACCTTCATCTAAACAACTTGTATCTTTCTATCTTTGCCTTTAGGATGTGCGCAGAGGTTAGCTAAAAGATTAGTTGATGCAATACTAAGTTACTTGGTACACTGTTGTGAGAAATGTTAAAAGTTCTAAGGGATAAAGGTGTAGTTTGAAAAAACGACTAAAATTGCTTGAATGAAGTTGAGGCTAATGAAAAGAACTACAAGTAACGAGTAGAAGTACCAAAATGGTGGTAAGAAGAAGTAGACTTTGAGAAACCTGGTTTTAAAAACTGATAGATAATGTACCTTTCAAAATAATCATAATAATAATATTATTATTGTTGTTGTTGTTGTTTACAGAATGTATAGGTGACTAATTCACCTAAATAAGGGAAGGGATTAGCTATGCGGTTAGCATACTGGATTCCCAAGCGGAGATCCCGGGTTCGAATCCAGCTCTGGCCCTTAGATTTGCTCTTCCTAGAAACTTTTTACAGTTCACTGTTCGGCAGTGCACTAAAAAAAGCTCCGGGCGCCAATAAACTCAGATATTGACGCGCCTTAAATCATTAAAAAGAAATAATAATAATAATTTGGTTGAAAAAAGTTTTATTTGGTTGAAAAAAAAGTTTAATTTGACTGCAAAATGCTAAGCAGAGTTTTTTTTTACACTTTCACGATTCAGATTCTGAGGGCCAGTCGGTAATTGTTTGGGCTTTTGTGGAAACTCGTTAACCTAAAGGAAAGCTGATCCCCTCGAGTAGAAAATAATTTATTCAATATTTCCACGTACTTTTTTCTTGTAAAAGAAGGTGAAGTAAAAAATCTAGAATAAATACGCTCCTCACTTAAATGAATTCTTTAGACTTTGTTCCCTGATAGACTCCCTCAGCTATTTCTCCCCAACTTTCGTCAACAAGAATGCTTCAGTACAGCTATTTTAAAGAAAATATTACTTTTCCTTCGTTCTCACTTTAAATTCTGTTGTAAAAACTGTTGTAACAGAAATTAATTTACGTTCTTCTTGTTTTCTTTAAGAGTGTTTGTGGCTTTGTTTCGCTATCTTGTAGAATACCAGCACAGACATCGGGAAAAAAATTACTTTAAAAAGTAGAAATCAGATTTCGTTAGTTTAAGAAACTTCAATTCGTCCTCGGCCAACCACAGTATAATAGAATAGAAGAATAAAGAGGGAGCGAGCCATTAGGACTCATACGGATCAGTCGCAACATCCCCAGGTAATCTAAAGTTAATTCTAATGCTTACAAGCAAGCCCCAAAGTCGCTTGAGTGGCGTCTCCGTATAGCTCAACACCCGGTGTTGAGGAATCTCGCGTTTGCCACGTGTGTTGGCCCGGTTTGAGGAATCTCGCGTTTGCCACGTCCTCATGTGAACAAAACACGTGAAGAGTGTCACTTTCTCACTCAAGAAAACCCTGAATAATATCTTACAGGCCCAGCCTGCATCTTGTCTTCTAAGCCTATAAAGTGCATGAATTTGGGCTAGAGTTCTCGAATGAACTCATTCTCTTGTCTTTGGCGAAATAGTAATATGCCACAGGCCCCTGACGGCTGCTAATACAAGACTTGAAGTTTGATTTTGTCACAGCCCGAGATATACCGTTCTGTATCCATAAAAGGTTTGCTTGTACCTAACTGGAGTAATTCTTTCGTCTTCTTGTTGTCCACTTTACCTGCATGTGGAGTGAAAACATTAAAGCTGCTTATCTTAGGGGTTGCAGTTCCGCCTCAGCCTAAAGAGTTAAGTGTGGAAGGTATTGTAACCATAGAAGCGAAAGGCTTAGGTAGATGCCAGGACACAAAGGCGTAGAAGCAATAGAGAGAACTTTAGGGCCCTAAAATATTTTCCGGAGTTTCTATGATCCTGTATGTAGTTCATTTAAAAATGGCTGAACGAAAAACGAGGCCATCCAAGGTGATTTTGGATACGCCAAAACGTAACTCCAGCCTACCTGAATGGGAATGAGTCGAAAAGCCCTTCCAAAAAGATTTTACGTGTAGACTTCAACCAAAAATATTTGCAAAATAGTTTGAAAGTTATAATAATTTAATAAATGTACTGTAGATAGACAAGTAAATGTTTAGAAATTACAGCTCTAAGGCAACATTGAATACCTTAACTTTCCCAAATCTGCATTGAAACATAAATCCATGCATCTGTTGTATAATTCTATAATTCTCTTTGTTAAAAAATGAACGTATGATTAGTTTAGATTCCGTGAATGTTGGCTAGTCCCAGACCTAGAGGTTCTGTTGTAACACCCTCTAGTTCTATCCTATCTGTTTGATTAGACTTTAGAGTATGGATACAGACCCCTGGATAAGGCCTGAGATTTTCTTTTAAAATGTGCCAAACTCTTAACAATTGCCCTTCAACATTGACAGAAAATACTCAATACAGGATATGCTGTAGCTTTATTTCAGTCAAAACTATACAGGATACATGTTGCAATGTATGTGTTTACTCAGTCTGCAATTCTCATTCATCTACTTGCTATGACTTCGCGTCCTCGCTTTATTGGCTGCCTAACTGCCTCATTTTGATGTAAATTATCAAGCCTATCCTTAACAAAATTTAATAGTAATGCTGAAGAGTAGTTTAGCTGTTCTAACTTAATACATTGTTGATTTTACATTAAACGTAATTAAGTAGACAAAGAGAGTATAGCAATCTGTTCACCTCACGGCTGTTATTAAAGACCTTTGTCTAAAGTCATGAGAAGTTAAGAATGTATACCATCTCCGGAAGCATATCTCTCGCTAAATGTCTCCAATATGTCAATTTCACAGTAGCAACACTCGTTGTCATGCCATTGTTTAACATAGTGTGAATTTAATAAGAAATACAGAGCTTGATAATAACATATTGAAATTCCATCTTAATAATATAAAGCGGCAAATTGAAGAATTTTCTTTATTATGTTGAAAATATGTTCTATCACTAGTTACAGAAATAAAATTTCATTCTCTGTTCCCTGAATTATTCAATATATTAATTATTAAGTTTTCATCTTCATAATCAAAATATAAATTTAGGTCCAATGTTTTAAACAATTTTTAAAAAAAATATTTTCACATCTTTATACTGCTTTTACATGAGGTTTTAAAATTATATTTTACTATATTATATGAAATTTTGTTAGCAATACATTTAAATATTATTTGAAATTTTTAGTATCCCTTAAATTCCATAATCTGTTCTATAGATAAGCGATATCCAATTTGGTTTTTAGATCATTCTTGGCTATATTTTTAATGATTTTATTTTGGAAAGTATTTGTATCTTGGCTTACTCTTTCCTAATGGTAAGAGTAATTGTTGCGTTAAGGCCAAATTTTCGAGATTAATTTGAGTTTTTAACATTGATTTTGTATTGTATTTTATTTACGCCACATTAGAATAATTTCAAAAATATTCAAGTTTATTGTACAATTGAAAGATTTATTAGAATTGAATAATATAATATAATGGAATATAATTTAATAAATTAATTTGAAATGGACGGTGGTGAAACATAGAAATTATGAATCCTATAAGAATCTACATAGATGTTTGGCTGCTTCTCCAGTTGTCTCTCCATTATCATTTTGATAATTAGCAAAATGTGGCCAAAGCAAATATTATGTCCTGAATTTATACTTGGAAAATATTTCCGATTGGGTGCCAAATTAGAAATTATTTTTTAATTAGGTTTTTATATCAGTTGGGTAAAATATAGTTGAAAGGCAAAAAGTATTTTGCTTACGAACTGTTCAATTTATCAAAAAACACTCCTAATTAGAGACAAACTTTCTTTTACTTTGAACATGTACTACATCCACAAGGTGTTAATTTTGCTTGACTGAAGTCTTCTTAAGATTGCAAAGCAAATAATTGAGAATTATTTGATAAAGAAATTTTTAGAAGTTCGTATAAAAAATAGCTAGCAAGAACTAGCTTATTTAATGTAGGCAAGAAAATCATTATATAGCATTTTAATGGGACAAATAAATCTGCATTTAAAAATAACTTAATAACAATAGTACAGACGACAATCTTCTTCAGATGAGATTTAAAAGAAGATTTATATTTCAATTCAGCACAAAATCATTATATTAATAGCAACAATAATTTTCAACTTAATTTTGCACAAGTGGCATCTGACTTACACTGAGCGCTATGCAGTGGCTTTGCACACATTGTTATTTACGTGTCATCGAAGACATCTTACTTTACATTACTGAATGGCCGGTTTTAAAAGAGTTCAAAATCAGGTGTTGCAATTGTCGAACTACAAGTATGATGTAGTGAAATATTTGAACGGTGTTATTGAGGACAAGCATTAACGATATCACCAGGAAGTTGAAAAATTTGGACAATTCTCACTAACGAATTACACGTAAATTTCTTACAGCAATAACGTATATCTGTAAGAAATGTCCAAATAGGTATATTTTTTGATAATTAATCCTTGCTTCATACAAGTTAGATACACTTACAAAAAATAGAATTCTTGGCAAAGAAGTGGCGGATTAAAATGAACCCACAAATACGCCAGCATGTCACGTTTACTCTCCGGCGGGGCTCCTGTCCACCTGTCCTCTTCAACAGCAATCCTCTTCCTTGTACTGATCTGGTGTGCTACCTTGGGCTCTACACAGACAAACGACTCACGTGGAACCCACACACTAGACTTAAAAGACAAGCAATGACGAAACGTGCGAAACTGCTTTACAGACCTTGGAGGACGCTCCAAATTACCCATTGAACTCAAACGCTTAATATACAGAACTATTCTCACACTACGGACTTACGTATATGGACTTACGGACAGAGCTGTGGGGTTCAGCCAAACTAACAAACATTTCAGTCAAAACTTCTCGACTGGCAGCTGACGCTTCTTTCTACGTGACTAACCTCACTCTTCACAACGATCTCAACATTCCCTCCGTTCACTAACTCGCCAAGACTAAATACCAAAAATTCCATTCTACTCTCTCGACAAGCTCTAATCCTCTTGTACTGTCTCTCGCTTCTTTTGACATCCCTAATACTCCTAGCCGACTGAATCGCCAATGGCCCCGCGACTTTCTCGCAGTCTGAAGGCTTAAGCATCATCATTCTCCTATAGAGAGTGCTACCTACCGTTGGGTAGTTTCTCTCCTCCCGCACCAGTTCATCATACTCTTCATATTTACTGATTGTATACATGTATATAGATTGTAAATTACAAAATAAATGTAAAAAAAAAATTAAGATAGTATAAATAAATGTTGGACAATACCTACCGAAAGATAAGTTACGTCCTTAAATTACTAGTTCAAATTTACCTTTTGGGATATTCAAAGTGTAAAATGCAATGAATTTATAAAATATATTATTATAATTAATATTTTTCATAAATGAAATTAATTCCTCTGAGTTAAGGAATATTTTCTCTGTTTTCTAGATTATGAACTGCAGTTTTCTAGAAGACGAACTAGGGCCTTTACCACCAAGCGCAAATTGTTCATGGCTCCTTCACAATCAGTCAGTGTATTTCTATGAAGAAAGTAAGTTGACACTTTTATTCATTACCAAAGTGATTTCTTGAAAGTAATTTGAATGAATCTGGGGCAGGTAGGAAAAAATCTAATCGTAAACTTGTTTACATTGAGAATAGAACCCTGAAGATAATGGAATAAGAAGTCGCGAATTTAAGCCTATATCAGCCTGTGCTCAATAAATTATAATTTATTCAAAATCAGAACTGTAGCACTTTAGGGAAACAAGATCAATTTGAAAATCGTGCAATGAGTTATGATGCTACTAACTTATTACGGCGGTACGTCTCGAATCTCTTTTACTCGATTCATTAAAAATTGTTTTCCATTGCTGAATGATGCAACAGCTTCGCTGAAAAAATCTTTAGATCGTGTGCGATGAGGGCGTGGCGTTGGTGGTGAGCCTGCATTTAATGTTTCGATTTTACAAAAATAACATCTACAGAATTTTCTGAAAATGTCCCCAGTTAGGAAATAAAGCCAATGTTAGAATGTTATCCATTATTATAGAATTTGTACAATAGAATTATCCATTATTATTATTATTATTATTATTATTATTATTGAATGTGTAGAACTCATTTTACTGGAACTTATTCAGGTACGGGCCTCTCCGCTTAAAATAATTTGCCAAGCTTTTTGTTCCAATCAAGTTATCATAAAAATGTGATTAAACTAATCAGAATGCAGTTTCTTAAGCGTAATTACTCTCCCAAGCTGCATTATGTTTCTAAGAACCAAAAACACCTTAAAAGCTAACAACGATATTGATTGACTAACGCTATTCTGTACTGGAAGATGTTTCTTGTTACACCATTTATTGTTAACAGTTCACTGTTTGGACAGAACTAGCACGTTATCGATCTAGTTTCAACTAATGTGTTCTTATTTGTCAATGAATGTTGGTGTTTTTGAAGCCCACACTTTTACATTTTCTATCTTTCTCTCTTCTACCTGTTTGCTTAACGTAATGTCTTTTCTTCCAGGGGAGCTTAAGTCCACTCTGGTAATGTTTCTTTCTGTCCAGCAATTACTTCACTGTACTGCAAACAAAACTGTTGAAATATAGTTTCCTTCAACGACAAGAGGACCATTAACCACTAAAACAGTGCTCGATCTGTAAAACAATAAATACATTCTATAGTGCATGTTTTCTACTTCCTCAAGGTTATAAATATTATTTCAATAAAAAGCGTAAGTTCATTTAAACAGTGTTGGTTATGATTGTTTATGATCTATATTTAGGTAAACATTTATTAAAATGGAGAGCGGAATATCAACTTTCTTCCTTGGATGTAACAAGTATCTGCTTGATTTGATACTAGATGTGGTGGTAAATTGCTTAGGATATATTCAGGGGGCCCAAGGAATTTTTTGTCAAAGCACTTCACCCCTATTAATTGTATATTAAATATATTTTTCAGAGTGTCTGGCAGAAATTATTTGTAAAAATAATCCATCTTTATTAAAGCAAAAAGCCCTTCAATAGATTCGAAAAGCACAAATGTTCACATTAAATGTATGTTTAAGAGCAGATGTAAATTAAAAATTACTTATTTAATCGAAAATATAGAAAAGATACGCAATATTGAAGTTAAGACAGGACGGTGATAACAGTGTTATCTACCTTAGGCTTAGAAGAAAGGAAAGAATGAGTTAGCATGTCATTGTCAACTGTTTTTCATCTGACGTCTAGATTCGATGGGCAAAGGGATGAAGAGTGGCGGGTTTGCTCCTCATCCTTTGGCTTCATAGAAAGACATAATAGACGTCACCAAAAGAAAAGGTGGCGTTAAAAGTTAAATTTTAAGGTGAAACTCACACTAGAATTTTTTAATCAGTAAGCCACAAACGTTTTAGCAAAATTATGTTTAATTATTTTTCTCTAAGAGTATTATACAAAAATAAATTTAAACAAAATCTGAAATATGAAAATATAATTTGCAATATTCTTCTAAGTTTATTAAATAATACTTCTTCGTCACTAAAACGCAGTCTACGACGTACATCTTAGAAAATAATGTATTAATTACATACATTTCTTTATAAGCTAAGTCAATACTGCAGTAAAGAGCAACACTGCAGCGGGCAATCAATATACTAGATTGAGTTCATAGTCAATTCTAGTCCTTCAATCAAAGTCATACTCATTCTTGCTCAAACACAATCATTCAACGCTCTTGTTCTGCTAAAAATATAATTTATATATTTATGCAGCCGAATTTCCAAAAATTGGTCTCAAAATTACGTTTTTTTTTTAAATTTGTATTCCTTTTTAGTTTTATTCCCCTTTAAACAGAGAGAAGACAAATCTTTCGATCATCTTGAGTTAGATTGTTGGGATGTAAGGAAATTCGATTAATTTACACAGTTAATTTTGGAAAAACGGATATCTTTTCCCTGATATTCGGTTACCTTTTGCATTTGGACGATTGTGAGCTTTATGTAGGTAGAGTCCTGATTCACAGATTTTATATACATATTTTTTTGTTTCTTGCATCGCCTGGACTTGAACCTGAGAGCTCCGTTTATACCCATGCCAGTTCTGGGTACTACCCCTGAACTAATCCAATTCCATCATAATTTGGGCAAATCTTCTGTAGGATTTTTTAGAAAATTAAATCAACCATTAAAAAAAAATATATATTTTAGGATTAAGTTCTATCTTGTTTATCATAAACTAAATCTCCATGACTATTTGAATTTCTGATGTAAGACTTTACTTGACTTTACAATCTGGAAAATTTGCATACTGTTGAATAAACATAGTCTAATAAAAGAACTTCAGAAATAGACTTAATAAAGCTGTTACTAAACGTAGCAGGCAAACCAATTATGTTGGTAGATAATTTTTTTTTTATTAAGAATAAAATTATGTCTGGAAAATACTTTTTATTCGACTGTATTCTGTGCTAGACTAATTTTTTGGTGCAGCTGTAGTAATTTATGGCAGACGTGGGGTGTTTTGTGCGAAATGGTAAATAAAGTTTCTCAAACGAGAAACCATTCAAGTATAATAAATATGAATCCCTAGGTATCTCCGTTTGATCAGGCAAATCTTTCGGTTGCTCACTATAATCAACCTGTTAATAGCAGATTATTCACCCACTTGTTCAACTAAAAAATGAATTATTAAGAAGAACCATTAAATGAAGAATTGAAATTTAGTGTAGTTAGTAAATTAAATTATACTTAATTAGTACAACATAATTAATGACAACATAACTATTATAACTAGGGAACGGATTCGTATGTATTTACATATTTTTTTCTAGGCAATTTACAGACGTTTTTCAACTAGAAGTATTCATACTGACACTCTATAAGCCGTTTGAGCCTACTTTCATTTCACATATTTCCACATATTTGGATATTATCGCATATTTATACATATTTGATTAATATAAATAAATATTTCTACATATTTAATCAAAATATGTACATATTTTTCATTTTGGGCATATTTTCATAATTGGGAGGTGGTTGACAGGAACTGTTAACCACAGACTGTAGGGCTGTGAATCACAGTGGTTAAAAAAGTGTTCTTAAAAGCACCTGCCTTCCACCAGAACCAATATTGACAAGATGGGGGCTGGAAGCAGCTCAGTATTACTATGAAAACTACAATAAAATCAAGAATGTCCTTTCACATCTCGAAGACGAAGCAGTAGCGATAAATACAGCCAAGTCTTTATTCTAGAAACCTAATTTAAGGAACGACCTTGCATTCATTTCTGACAATTGCGTATTTCTTGCACAAGCCATTACCCAACTTGAGTCCCAAAATGTTCGACTGACAGAAAACGTGTCCAACGTTAAAAAAGTCATCGAAAAGGTGGAAGGAATACCTGGGAATAAGGGAGATCAAAACTGGTAGAAGTACTGAGCAAGAACAAAGGGTGGGAGACCATCTGCCAGATTTCTGATATTATCAGTGGAACAGAAGTCACCTCAGAACATCGTGTACCCTTTACAACCAACGAGATAACTTCTTTCAGCAAGGCACCTATAACATCTGTAGATGTTGAACGTTCTTTTAGTCGTTATAAGTCCATCTTACGCCCAGATCGTCGTCACTTTACGTTCCAACATTTGAAATTTCATGTGGTTGCAAACAATTTCGAAGAGTGAAGTTTTCAAAATTGAAAATTTAACACATCTTTTTATAAATAGTAAAAATGTTCTTTGTTGTATAAATCATTATAACTCGTAAAAACAAATTATTTTGTTCCTAATAAATTATTATAAATTGTAAAAATATTCTTTTCTTGTATAAATAATTATAACTTGCCCCCCCCCAAAAAAAATTCTATTTTCATAAAAAAAAATGTCCATTTTACTTAAATATTCCAGAAAATATTTTAAGAAAATCACATATTTTCCACATAATTGACGAAAATAAATGCATATTTTAGTTAAATATTTGGCATTTTTAAATACATAAAAATCCGTTCCTTAATTATAACACTTCCATCTGCGACAAATTTATGACAAATTCGATTGCTAAATGATACATTTGACTACTTCGAGTTGAATTTAAACTTTTTTTATTCACCAAGGAATGTTTATTCTCAATAACATTAAGACAGGATTGTAAGAAATGAGCTTTATGTTTCGATGTAATCACCATCAAAATTTGGTTGGATTTAGAATAGCTACTACTTAATAATTAAAGAATAACAAACCAATTTGTAGTTTAAAAAACAACTAATCAACTGTTTAGTGTGTACAACCTATTATTTTAATGGTCCAGACTGTACAGTTTTTATGGAGGTCCAGGATATTTGACCAGCTGGCTGTACCTAGATTTCCTCTTCCTATGAGGGAAAGTGTTGTTTAAAATGCGAACGTAGCCGTCAATGCTCTAAGAAGGGACATAATAAATAAGTGTGAGGAAAAGGTTAGCCCACTGGAAACCTCAGTTCGAATATAGCCCAGAAAATGATGGCGCAGTAGCCTACGTGGTTACACTCTGCCGACAATGACAAAGGTGGTTAATAAACTAGGTGTTAATTAACGTTGTAGTCTTAAACAATGTTGTTAATTATATGGTTAATTGTATATCACCATTATGTCCTGATGATTAAGAGGGCCATGGCATTGAACGCAGAAGGATAATGGGCTAGATAGTCGTACATTTCCCTAAGGGCTTAGGATCGAATCGCTCTTGTACAAAAGCTATTCAAAAGAAGCCCTTCTTCAAATCTGTGTGATGTTCGACGATTCCTAATGGTTCTATTCCAGCTGCTGTCCTTCAGATTTTCTCTTTCTAGGAGCTTCTTACACCTGACTTTGTAGGCTTCAGTGATCTCAGATGTTGAAGCGCTTTAAATATAGAAATGACAATAATTTTTGTATTTATTTACTTTACTTCCGTTTTTCTTTAATTTCCATTTTTACTTGTGTCTGAACACTTTTGCAAAATCAAAGGTTTCCTCAACCCCCTTAAATGAGTAAGGCTTCCTTATCTGTAAGAACTATTATTGAGATAGCCCGATAACAGTTCCATTTTTTTATTTACAGAATTCGAATTTCTTAAAAATTTCTTTAAAAAATTTCTCTTCCTAAATCAATAATTTAGTTTATTGGGAATGTTCTGTTCTCTATAAAGAGCTGCCTGAAAGAACTTATTTTGTCAACACTTCCTGGTCTTATTGGAGAAACCTTTTTTGCGCTAATAATTTGCTCTGTTCTCGCTATACCAAAAGTCTCAAATTGCATACTAACTACTACGACACAACTAAGCAAGATTTAAGAAAGACCAGCAGTTTAATTTGTCTCTTATGAGCTTATCAGTTTCTGTCCCAAAGAAACTATGTTACTTGGACCAATGAAGGAGCTTCTTATGGTTCACAGTCCTCAGTTAGTAGTGGTTTTTGTAATAGCGGGTATCACTGACTGAAGACCGATAATCTAGTCAAATCATCCAGGGGAACAATGTTCTTAGATCTTGATGCGCGTTAATTAAACAAACAGAAAAGCAACTATAATTCCCCCTATAAGTGCATGATGTGTTTTAGTTAATTGTAGTACCAAATAAAATTCAATATGAATGGCTTAGAAATTTAACGTTTGTTTTTTTTAATCATTAGTTTTTGAATGTTTATATTATAGCAGGCTGCATATTAATGTATAATATTAAAACATTTGTGCTTTTCTATTTGTGTCTCTGTTTTAGAGCCCTAGTTTCATGAAAAACATTTTATTGCAGTGAAAACCAATAAAAGAGATACATTTTATTGACACCATGAATTTTAATGTTTTTTTTTCTGCCTTTCTCACTTCGCCCTTAAATTGCCTTAGTTTTATAACATTCCACCTTGGAAACATGAAAGCTGAAGCACTACGGAGGTGAATATATTCTCATGTTGTTGCTGGCAATGTTATTTGCTTTTCTCAGCCCACATATTGAATCTGGAAACGATTCTTTAACACCCTCAATCGTCTTCTTTAACTAACGGCTGCTTATTCAAACCCTGCAGCTGATTTCATTCTTCCTTCTTAAACATTTATCTTATATTCAAGTTTCAGATATTTTAAATTTTCAAAAAATTATTATCATAATTTATTATTTATTTATTATTTATTTATTTAGAGGGAAGGGATTAGCTATGCGGTTAGCGTACTGGACTCCCACGCGGAGGTCCCGGGTTCGAATCCAGCTGCTGACCCTTAGATTTTCTCTTCCTAGGAGCTTCTTACAGCTCACTGTCCGGTGATGGACAGTGTTGTCTGTAACGAGAGAACACTGTCCGGAGGCCGGCAGTGCACTGGAAAAAGCTCCGGGCTTTAATGACCTCAGCTGTTGATGCGCCAAAAAAAAAAAAAAAAAAAAAAGATTTACAAGCTTATAGGTAAATACCTTTAGCTGGGAGTTGTAACAACATTGCACCAACAGTAAAATAACATTACATTAATACTGTATTAAAATAAAGGAAAAGAAACTATTCTTTATGAGACAAAAAAGTACTTGCAAAAACACTTTCCAAACCTTCCGATTGAATCTTGATCGAGAGAATCGGGGGCCGATATGAATATAGTTATGTCCGAATTCACCTTGAAATTGGGCAAAATCACTCCATATGCAAGACTGGGAAAAACGTTTTGAAGAATTTATCTTTCAAAAAACGAAAACAGGTATTTTATGTTTTTTACATGAGTTTGTTGCGTGTTGTTGGGAGTGGTATGCTCCCCACTAAGCACAGGTCACAGTATAGTTACGCAAAACCTTAACAGGCTTAGAGTTGTTGCTCAGAAATAGCAGAGCATCGTCCTATCTGACTCGAATTTAGTGATGTAGCCCGTTCAACCAATTACTGGTTACAAGGCTGCTTGAAAAGGAATGGCTAAAAGAGGAATCAGGAGTGGGATAAATACAAAGTAAAAAATGGATTCCATGACTTTCTTTAAACTCAAAACAAGAAAAATAAATTTATAATGAAAATAGCGATATGGTACTATGATTCTGGGGCATATGTTTTATTTAAATAGACTGTGCATTGTTCCAGACCCAAATATTTATATGGTTTCTTTAAAAATAAAAAAACAATTATTTTAGCTCTAGAAACATTTTACATGGTAAAACGGAGACTTCCGTTTTCCACATACACGTTATCGCGTTGTTTGAAACAGTCCACGAGCTTGTGAATGCTTTTAGAAAAGAATAATTTCGCCTACCACAGAAGCCAGCTCTGCACCGTTCCCTGAACTCCCAAGATCAATAAGAAAGTACAATTTTATTCATTGAGGCTAACTGCTTATATGTTAGCTGTAGCACTGCCAGGGAAACGCTCCGTTTGCATTTGTGTGGATGTACCGTTACATTGCCAACGAGAAACAAAAGGTTGCTCCCAGGATGACTGCTACCCTTTTTCTAGCCGCTAGTTCTTAGCCTAGTTCTTCCCAATGGTATGGTTTACATTGGTTCTTATATTACACCACTATCCGTCGGTGAATTTTATTAAAGAACGTACTAGTTCCTGCACGATGGAATCTCGTCAATTTAGCGTTTTGGATGCAACAATTTTGTGCGTGCCGTATTGGTTAACCAGAATGATCAGAATTAAGTTTACTTTATTATTTCCCTTTATTTACTTTATTTAGAATATACAGATATCATGGTGATGTGAAAATGTATCAAGTTGGTTATCAAATATTTAGTTGTTTAAAGAGAAAGCAAACATATTCCGCCTATGATAGGTTTACAAATGCTACATAAACATTGGCGGATTTCTGTCAAAGACGAGAAATATAAACGCAAAATGATGGGATGGAGTGTTTGTTTATCGAACTGATGATGTCGTCAGCACTGGCTTGTACACTCTGACAAAGCTAAAACGTTCCCCTGAGATAATGCCCACAGCAAATACAAGTATAGATACTACATTTCGGATTTTACGAAGACAAATTCAAACTTTAACGTCAAATATGTTTGATTTATAAATCACGTTGCTTTATATCAAATATAAACGATTTTTTTTATATGTATTAGTAAGTGAAATGTTTTAATAAAGAATTAGCCGCTGAACCATCTGTTCTCTCAAGTTGTGCAGTTTTGGGCAATGAAAAAATAATCTTATAACTTCAGGGTGCTTTTATACATTCCGATATTTACAATTACCTCTCGTCATACCTCAGCCCAATATTTCCAAAATTAGCCTCACAGGGATGGGAACCCATACAAACTGCATGCTAAGCCTGACTACTGGTTTAACTAATTGGAAACTATTCTAGAAATAAGTTTATAAATAAAAACTGGGTTTGAATATTAGTCTGAAAACAAAGAAACAAATTGATGACTGTACAAGATTCGACACACTCACAGACTTCAGCCTAAACTCAATTATATGTAAATCAAGTGCAAGTTTTCAAGATCTCAATCTGTCTTTTTACATAAGATCAGTGATGAGCAATTAAAGATAGATGAGATGAATTTGACTCCAAACAAATAACCTTCAAACAAAAGAACGGACAGAGCTAAACATCTATAATCTATAAACATCTACAACAGAAAATAAATCTCTTTGGACCTGTAGGTTTTCTACCTCTATGGGGTAAGTTCTGGAAAAGCTAATCTCTAAGCTTCTGTTTAATTAATTAATTTAGATCCGGCCAAAGAACCAAAGTGTGTAGTGTATAATTGAGATAGGGCCAGTGGACCAATAAATGTTTAATAAATAAACTGATATCCGGTCCTCAGGACCCTAGATATTTGTTGAAAGTTATAAAATAAAAGAAATCAATAGAGACAATATCTAACAATCAATTGGTAAATGTTAGATATTAGATGTGATGTGATATTTGATGGAGTGTGCCCACACAAATAAAATAATTTTGCTTACAGGGAACCCTGGGGATATATGATCTGATTTACATAAAGTGATATTCACAATCTCATAGAGGAATAATTGATATGATTTGTTAATAAATGAGTCGTGTTGTAGGTACAGCTGTGAAGGGCGCACTCACTCGGACGACTGAACATTGGTGAGTTAATATACGGCAAAGTACAAATTACCTTTCGTGATCGCTTAGCCTTTGTCGAGCAAACATAAACAAATGCTTATTTCCAAATTTTAATACAAGTGTCTTTATTTAGATCTAATTATTACCTTTTCTCCAGAGCAAAAGCAATATTATGCGAGTGCTTTTTTTAACATTGTGTAAGCATTTGGCAACCGGGTTTAATGTAGATGTTAAAGATCAAAAATATCATCTTTATACATACTCTATAATAAGAAAGTTATAAAATTAAAGAAATTTAAGGACCAAGTGTGAAAGGTGAAAAAAAGCAATAAAATTCATGAAGTGATGTAAATAAAACTGGTTATCAACGCAAAAATATTTTCCCTGTAACTATTGTTAAAAAGAAAATAATCCATTAACCGAAAACAACATTAATAACTAGGCATTATATGCATCCTGCTATTATATAAAAATTCAAAGATAAATATAAAAGAAAACACTAAATTATTAAACAATCCTGATTGAATTTTTGTTTGAACTATAAGTTTTACTAAAACACCATAAATACACATCATGCACTTATACGTAGAAGGAATTACAGTTACTTTTTTGTTTGTTTAATTAATTTGCATCAAAGAAAATTGTTCCTCGATGCTTTGACCACTTCAGAGAGTAATACCTCATTACACTACATTACACACAACTAACATAGGACTTTGAGCCTTAAGAAACTCTTTGGAAAAGAAAATACTTAGGGCAGCCTCTTATAACCGTATTACCAACACTTTAGTTCCTGTAGGGTCTAGTCTTTTGAGAGGAGAACTCTCTTTCAAGAGGCCAAGGAATGTTAACTAGAAATTTCCTACAAAAAAAAAAAAAAAGTGTTAGAATAAAGGATTAAAATGAGATTCTGAGTTAAGGCGGCATTTTCTGTGACAGGGAGCCACTTGAGGCAAATGGAATATTTAGGACTACGTGTAGCCATAGAAAGAAGCGATAACTGTTTAGTAAAGAATTCTATGGTTTGTTACCATCGGCTCATATGGTCCTTATCATACACATTGGTTGTTAAAGCAGTGTTTCGACCTGTTTCTAGCCTCGTCGGAAGTGTCAATTAAGTTTTTTGGTCTTAAGTTTTGTATGATTCTAAATCTTTTGATAATTAAAGGAATCTTATGAGTTTAGACTTTCAGTATAAAGTCAAGAATTTCTGACTGTTGTGAAATTATGATTTTTTTTTTTTAATACGTTTAATTCTATTAATAGTCCATTGATCTAGAAAAGAAATAAAGTACTTGAGGTGAATATTTGGCAAGGGGCTGTGATTGGAAGATGCTTGCTAATAAATAATGAAATCATGGGTTAAAAGAAGGACACCTATCATTTGCACTAGAGATATGTTTATAATCCTTACATACAGTGTTTTCTTTTGGGTAAAACAATTATGGTTTGTGTTTTAGTATTTGGAAACACCTTTTTTAGAGCTCCAAGTTGCAGGCAGTGAATGGCTGACAATCAGTTAATCGTATTAGTACCAAACATGATAGCAACTTCGTTTGTACATTCAATGTGCTTAAACACAAGCGGCTACATTTCAGTGTGCTCATATACGGGCCAGCAGAACAGTACAAACAGAAATGTGCTACCATAATATTGATTTTGTACTAGATGTAAATTGTGTACGAACCGATTTCCTTAATTAAGAAAATAGGCAGCTCTTTTCCAATTTAAAATCAAAACTTGCTGATTGGTCTTCTCAATTAAAATAAATCTCCCTTATTACATCTAATAACTTCATAACTCATAAGTGTGTTGCGCATCGATTAAAGCGTTTTTGACAATGGTGTAACTCCAAATAATAGCGGGTGGTAAAAACGTGTTTAATAGGACTCGCTGAGACAAGCTAACAAGAGGAAATGATTCTGGAGGGAAGTGATGCTTTGAATTAACCAATCAACTCGTTTTGTAGATGGAAGTTTAAACTATAAGATTATTAATGTTAAATGTTCACTGGAAAGAAAATGTTATTAGAAGGTTGCTTAGTTCCGTTTCAGTTCCTCTTTGAAAACCTGCAAATAGTAAACGAGATCTAATCTCCAGTATATTTTAGGAGAATTAAGTTCATTACGAAAATGAAACAAATTTCATTTTAAACATTTAACATTCTCAAATTGATTTTCTGAATTGTTTTATTTTCTTCGTAATGAAAATGAATATCATAATACATTTATCAAATTAGTGGGCGTATTGGAGACAGTGGTTATTTTTATGCTACATCCAGATATTTGTCCACTTCATCTCTCTCCTTTATCCTATCAGTAATGGGGATTATCAATTCTGGCTATGCTGTGCTGATTATCAATTCTGTGTGGTTGTGGCAGTGCTGCCAGACTGGAATACCCGCAGGAGTCAAAATCCTTTAAAAGGTGCTATGTTTTCCTTTTAGAATAATTTACCCACTTTCTACTCATACAATATTATTATTATTATTTTCATTTATTTATAATTTTTTTAAATTTAAGCATATGAAATTTGAAGGAAAAGTATAACGCCTATGTGGGTTTTATTTTTTTAGTACCCATTTAGTTGATAGATCATTCCATGGAAATCATTCTTTTGTAAGGAATTCCATTCGACCCTCTTTAAATTTGAAATGCTAATTTCAATTACAAAATTGATCATTTTTTGTTGAAAACAAAACTCCCTTAATGTAACAATACAAAAGGTAACCAAATGTTAATCCAATTTTTCAACTTTGAAGAACTTTCAAGAATAGAAATTATTTTCAAAAAGAGAAAATCATTTTCCACTTTAGTTTAAAATTAATTAAAATTAAAAAATAAATAAATAATTTATACATATACTTTATACACACAATAATATATATTATAGAAAAAAATAATATTTCAATAATACCAAACTCTACTAGTTTGTGATAATTTAAAAAATTGAACTCTTAAATAACTTTCTTTGGCTGCAGAATTTGTTACAGATTACTTTGATTCAATAGCTTTGAATTCTCTAAATTAGTTATTTTATCCAGTAAAGTTTACCTTATCAGATTTGGGTATTAAACTACAGAAACATACCATCAGCTTAATTTATCTAATTTAACATTATACCTAACGGCTGATTAGAGAAATAGAATGAATATAAATTTACATCAGCAAAGAAGACTGCACAAAGATCTTAGCTTGCTTTCTGTTCAGATTTCACCTTACAGATGACATATTCCTCATTTTATCTCCCTATACTGGGCCTTTGAATTTTCCTTAAGGAAGCGCATTAACTTAACTTGAGACAGCGCCCTATGGAAAACATTAAGTCAAAAGTCCCTCTCTAAAATATTTTGTAATTGCAATTCTCTTAACGCGCATGTTCTTTTAAGGTTTTAAAGTAAATAAACTTTCAAGATATCTTGTATAATTTTTTTTTTTTTTTTTTTTTTTTTTTATGATTTAAGGCGCGTCAACATCTATGGTTATTGGCGCCCGGAGCTTTTTTCAGTGTACTGCCGGCCTCCGGACAGTGTTCTCTCGTTACAGACAACACTGTCCATCACCGGACAGTGAGCTGTAAGAAGCTCCTAGGAAAAGAAAATCTAAGGGTCAGCAGCTGGATTCGAACCCGGGACCTCCGCGTGGGAGTCCAGCTCGCTAACCACTCAGCTAATCCCTTCCCTTTGTATAAAATTTAAAAAACTTTTTTTTTAATGTGAAATTTTTTCCCGGAATATTAATGGTACGTCTGGGAGAGAGGTGAATATAGTGAATTCCAGTGCCATCTTCGTGTAATGTGGAGTCCTACCTCATAAGTACTCTTAAGGGGAGCTAAATGTGTTGCGAAAATTCTGAGCTTGTAAAACATTTTCCGACTAGAAGTATACACAGTTACATAGTTATTTATGGATTATTCACTTTTTAATTTTTTGTTTCTTAAAAATGGAACCGAGGATTTTCCGTAAACTTACACAAACACACATACACAGAGAGAGAGAGATGTATTTATTATTTATTTAAAAAAAATATTTTAGGGTAGTTTTAGGGTAAGAATTCAATTTGGCGTCAATATTTGATACTTGGATTAAATTTGTGGGTTAGTACCTTGACAGAAATGGAAAAAAGTAAAGTGAGTTTTCGCATCAATAATAATTTGTTTTTATGCTGAATTAAGTTATAATCAATGCATCATTTCGATTGAATAATTGAAACTTGAATAATGTGGAATGTCCAAAAATTCTTAGAGCAGAAAATTCTTACCCAGTGGCATCACAAAAACTCACTCTATCGATTCTACAAGAAAAATCGTGAAACTAACTTATATACTGCTGAATTCCCTTTTAATTTAATAGTTACGATAAACCATATCAGATGTATAATTTAGAGCACTTTCACCTTGTAAAATATCTTGTATCTTTTCCTATCTACTTTTTTGTTTCATTATTGCCCAAAAACATATCAGCAAAAGCCACTGACAACAATTTCATTTAAAATTGACATTTATGTGGTTTAAAAGAAACATCTGAATTCCAGATATTCTTCTATCGTTATATTTACTTTTCATTTCTTCTCTTTTGATGTTTTTTTTTTTTGTTTCTTCTCTATGACTTTGTTTTCTATTGAAATAGGATTGAGCTCGATAGAAACAGGGTCTACATTATTGCATAGCGTATCAGCAACTTCGTGGCATATTGTAGAGTAATTAAATTACGACATCCATATGTGAAGTACATTGTGAAAAGGCTCTTCTTTCTCAAAGCAACCACAAATGACATTATCTTACCAGAATTATTATGTCACAAGCTGAAGATGGTTTAGATTGATCAAATTGTGAAGAACCATTCACGTGGGATCGATAATAACTTTGACTCTTCAGCTACTGAGATCCCATTACAAAACACACACACTTTTTTAGCTGTAACGTAATTAAAGTTTACTCGAAATTAAAATTAAGGGAAATATGTTGTTTATATACACAAAGTTTGATTGGTTAACTACAGGTAGCTTGGAAGAAATGCAAAAGCCCCAAACTAATGTACGCTCACCACTTATTTTCTTGCTCCTTAAAGAAGGGAAAAATAATGCACAGGGTACACCTTAGATTTATTTATTTATTTATTTTTATAAGATTTAGAATATGTAAGGTTCATGTGCGCTGTTTTAAGTGCCGAAATCGGTGCCCTGAGTGAATGTATGAAAAAATTAATAAAATCAAAAGTTACTGACAACTAAAAATTTATATTACGATTAGGTCCCAGCAAGGGCCATAGTGATGCGCGCCAATTTTATTCACAGTTTTAGAGCATTTTTAGGTGAGAGGATGAATGAGGCGGGATCCCGTCAAAAGTATCGTTTCAGTGGTTAGTTATACAAACTGTATATTGTTAATTAGAAATTAAAAGTTCAAAAAGTTCAGAGTTTAAATACATATAACTTGTAAGGAGATCTAAATAAAGAATGTAATTGAAGAAAAATATGTTATTTATTATTAAACAAGATTAATTATTACCTACTATTTTTAAAGCTTTTGTACTGGATAAAATAAAGTAACAATCAATCGGTGAATGAACTTAAACTGACAATATTTCTGTGGCTTAGTGCAAGAAGTACCAATGGCAAAAATGAGTTAAAGTCTGTTTTGATATATAAACCATCAGAATTTTTCTTGTAAGAAGTGTCAAAGTCAAATTCAAAGTAGTAACTGAGATATTGAAAGTTACTAGTGCCAATGTCAAAATTTAGCATCAATATCTTTTTTTGTCAGAACAACCAAATAGGACATAGACTCGTAATCCTAAAGTAATATTTGAGATAAAAGTACCAATGTCAACATTGGCACTTATTGAATTAAATTTTTTTCTGTCTAATCTATATTGGCTGCACTGCAATGATATGTTTTACCGCTTTTTTATTCTGTTTCCCGCCTACCAAAGCTGATTTCCTTAACCTCAAGCGCTTCATCAGTTTAGTGCTCCAAAATTTCGCTTGCAAGTTTGGAATTTTAACTTTCATTTAATTTTTTTTTAGTAGTGGTTATTATTATTAGTGATATGTATTCAAGAAGCAAGAAGATTTTATCGCTATGCCAAGAAAGGAATGAAATAAGTATGCTTCTTTTTCTTATACCATTTTACTGAATTAATTTACTTGTAACTTTTTTGTTTTTAATCTTTTATTGAAATTACTTGTAACTTATTTAGAAATTTCGCTTTATTAATTTTTCTAATTAATAAATCTTAACTATTTGTAGTTTTTGCCAAAAGTAATTTTTTTTTTTTTAATTTAAACAGGACACGAAAGAGCTATATTGCCTTCAACTTCGATTAAAGAAAAAGAATGTATACCACATCAAAGTGATATTTCATCAGATTCTGATATATATATGAAAAAATAATAAGGAAAAACAAATATCGGTGCTCACAAAAAAGCAAAGAACTGGGAAAGGAGAGAAAGCAAAAAAATTATGTAGCGGAAAGAAAAAGCAGAAAGAAGAAGAAATTACTCGAAAACGGAGGCGCGATAGTTCACAATGGGAAAGAAATGTTCGCAAGTCAGCAAAAATTCAAGGTTTGGAATACACATCTACTGCAGGCGAAACTGTTCCTGCCTAAGCGTTGAAACCACCCTGCTCTTGTAGGCGCAATTGTTCTATGAAGATTATTGAAGAACAAAGAAATAAAATTTTTCAAGAATTTTACAAATTATCGGGCAATTCACAGAATCAATTTATTGCCCAGAGAATTGAAGAAGTAGATAAAGTGGTGCAAAGGATTTGGAAGCCTGGCAAATCAAAAAGTCGTCGAAATTTTACGAAGAAGTATTTCTTATCTGACAATAATGGGAACAGAATCCAAATATGCCAATTGATGTTCTGTTAAATAATGATTATATCCTTCGCAAAATTAACACTTCCGGACAAAGTGTGGAGTGGGCGAAAGTAAAATAGATTAAATATAAAGCTGATTCACCGGGTAAAATGTTTTACAAGAATACCTTTAAAAAAGAAGAACCCTTCCACGTTCTACAATTAAGCAGGACACCCCGAAGCAAACCATTTCCATCCAAATCTTCCATCACACAATTACCCCTATTAATAAGTTTCCCATTCCTTTGCCTCGGAAAAAAGTTTCAGATCTGAAATTTTTATCAACATTTCTGAGCGACACTAGCAAGACATTTTATCAGTCGTTAGCTAATAGCGAAGAAACTGAAGATATTTTACCTGGTGAAAGAAGTGACGGAAGAATTTAAATAAAATGATCATTTAAATGTAACAATAACATCGTTTTATGTTTGTACAAATAATAAAAAATCAATTCATGCTCGTATATAAAAAAAAGTTTGCTTTATAGTCTATGTCTAAAAAATAAAAAATAAAAATTTCTAGTAAAGGTGCCAATGTCAGGAGATTTCCCATTATTATCCAACATTTTCCGACAAAACACTGTCAATAGTTTGCATTCGAAATTATTTCAATAGGTACATAATTAGGAGTGACTAGGATTTTTGTACTATTTGTTATATACAAGTGAATACTAACGTCTATTTTCAACTCCAAATTTCTCAAAACCAGAAATATTGACTTTGGCACTTCTTGCACTAAGCCACAGATTTATCTTCCAACTGCTGCACTAAACTTGCACCTAAATCTGATGCAAAAAAAAGAAAATCAAAAAAGTAAAAAAACAATTCAAATCTTACTAAAAAATTCTTCAAAGAATGTTTTCAGATTATTTCAAAAAACTAAGTGAAACAATTGGTCAGCCAATTTTTTATTAAAGTGTGCATGTTTAAGGTCTAAATTTATTGATGACCATAAATCTGTTTCAACCATAAAACGTGAAATATTAGCTGAAAACATGGCTGAAACCGACATCTCTACAACTGAACTGGACGTTCGCAAATTTATTGTTCACCCCTGCAGATAAGTGCCCTAGCAAGTGAGATGTTTTCTTTTTTTTGTTGGGGACAAATCAGTTTCACATACTTGTTACTGTTGAAAATAATATTGATGTTTGAAATATTAATGTAAATTAATGTTCAGATAATTATAGTTTATAGGTAAATATATCCTAACTTTTATACCTCCTAACACTTTCTGTGATTTATACTTGAGATACTTGAATCAGATCGCGAATATTGTTTCTTTTTGTCCCCAAGCGAAACTTACTTGAGCAATCAAATCAAATTTAACTCATCAAGTTTTTACTATTTACTCATTTGCTCCGTTTAACGCATTTATCATATTGGTGATACCTATGAAAAGAATTCTTGATTTGGTTCTCTTAAAACATTCCAATCGAAAGTTTAGAATTTTTTTTATCATTTCGATTCGTTTCATCATTTTCTTAAGACCGACTTTTCATTTATTCGACCCCGCAAACACCCGGGTAGTAGCGACCCCTCGGGTTACCACAGCACAGTCCACTATGCACACTCAGTAGAACAGTAGACGTACACTTACATATGCCACACAATTAAAAGGGTACAAATACCTTCTGTAAGAAGCGATCCTTCTAGGAAAGCTTTAAAGTCAGGCGTAGAGGCTTAAAAGTGGCAATCGCACTACTACGCTAAGGGATGTGGGCCAACTTCTAACATCCTCGAAAATTAAAAGATTAAAAATAGCCACTTTTAATCTAGCGGTCCTTTTGGAAAACCTCTACACGTGGGGTAGAAGAGGCAATCGACTAAGAAATATCCAATAATTTTACAAGGTTCAGTTTTGACATCCTAAATCTGTATTTTTCTCTTGAAAAATTTATTGATTAGAAAAATTTATTTTTCAAGATTCTTGATTCTAGTATTGATCTTTTTTATACCTTTGTTTATCACCCTTTGGATTTATACATATAGAACCTAAAAACTGTTTGGTTCTCAAAAAACCAGATAAAATTGATCTTGAGGAGTTTTCACATTCTAGAACAAAATGTAAGTTAGAAACTAAACATTGATATTCTATTATTTATTGAAAATAGCATAAATATTTCTGTCATTAATCGTTAAAAAAACTCTTCTAACATTAACAATTATAAAACTATTTTTATGCAATCCATTATTCTAAATAATTGAAATAAATCCATTATTTATATTTTATATGCTTTTGGCACCATTACAGTCTCTTTGACAGTTGATTGTACCACAAAACGCAGGTTGTGAATTCCCTTCACTAACTGACAGCTAGTCTAAACTCTCCTTCTTACAACGCTAGTGTCTAAATGCTGCAGGGCATTTTCTTTTCCACTTTACTCCTTATTGTCTTTCATGCTTTCTTTTTCATTTACCTCAACTATATTGGAAATCGTTTACCGTTATTTCATTGATTAAAGTATTGTTTTTTTGTGTTTAAATGCTGAAATTTTCCTTATTTTTTAAGGTCTCTCATATTGGAAGATATAATGTTACTAAGTTAATACTTATTCTTCATTTATTGAACAAAAGTTAATGCACGTGAATGTAAACCAACCATTCATTTTAAATATTAAAATAATAAAAAAAAAAAACAAGCAAAACTCTGCCCTAATTTTCACTTTACAATCACATACATTAAATTGAAAGTGTTTACACAAACTATGAACTTTGATTGGCATTTAAGAATAGACAATTTGGTAAAATCGTATGATAAGAAAGAAATCTGTCTGTTTGATGATTAAGTTTTGTCATTTCATTTATTCAGTTTTCTTAAGCATCTACCTTAATTTTTTTAATCACTTATCTTTTCTCAACTCGAAAACTCTCAGAAATAATTTGAGACACGATATTGATTGGGTATTTTAGGTGACGGTAACTACCTGAACTCAACTGGAGAATGTTACGATCAATTTTCTTTGGAAGTTTTGCGTAATAATACTACAAGTACTAACATACATTTAACATGTTCATCTTTATGCAACTGATTACTTAAAACCTCTAATTGAAACACATTTCTGTTTTAGGTCTGTACGAAGTTCCTGCCGGTGTAATAGTATTACTATCAGTATTCTATGGCACGATATCTGTGGTGGCAGTTGGCGGAAATTTTCTGGTTATGTGGATTGTGGCCACTAGTAGACGCATGCAGAATGTTACTAACTGTTTTATAGCAAATCTAGCCTTGGCTGATATAGTTATCGGCCTATTCGCTATACCATTTCAAGTAAGTGATAAAATGTTTTTCATTTAACTTGCAGCTCACATACATATGAAAATTATATAATTCATCAATTCATTATTCTACAGTTAATTTAATTTGTTTAATTATGTTCAGAGTTTCAAAGATAATTGTTATTAGTTTTTACGTGCAGCACTTCTTGTGGAAAAAAATTAACTACATTAACGCTTTAATTTTAGTTTAGTGTTACAGACAGATCTAAATTCAAAAAAGATATTGTAAAAAACTAATTTGTATTAGATTTATTTTTAATCAACAAATATTTATTGTTTTAGTTGTACCGATTTAATTTTGGGTTGGGCAGCTTAAGCAGAAGAGCATTTTAAATCCAACTTTTTCAAATATATGTAAATTAAATTTCAGCTTATTAATTAAATATCAAAATAGAATTAAATTAGTTTTAATTTTTGCGAATTAACTCTTCTTGAGCTTTCTTTGAAAGAAGAACAGAGTATAAAACAAGAAAAACCGCAAAAATACTGAAATTGAATCAACTTAATAACCAGTGTAGTGTTTTGTGTAAAACAGATGAAAGTGAAAAATCCCCAGTTTGAGATTCGCGAGCATTTTTTATTTGTTTAAAAATTTTGAATAGTAATGTACGTGCTTCTTCCACATCCACAACCCTATATTTAATAAACCTGTCTGAAAAGTAAGCTTTATTTTAGGTTGCTTGATTGACTTTTACATATCAGTAATTTTAATGGGTTTACTCCTGGTCGTTTATTTTATTTATGAAAATCTTTTAAGATTTTTTTTTTTTTAATGATTAAAATAGTTATGACCCCATAAAGAAATGCAAACCATCGAGAAAAAGGTTCTCACCCATGTCCCTCCATAACTTTCTCTAAATGCAATTCTGTAAATCTTAAATTATGTATCCAATTTGGAAAAATATTTAGAACTCTTGTTTTCGTACAAGAATTCTTTTAATGTTGGCATTGCAATGTAAAATAATTTTGATAAAAAATTGTTTATTAAAGATGTTTAACATATGTAAATGTGATACTGTAACCACTCAACTTTTAGTGAAACTATTTTGTAAAAGATCCTTAAATAGTTAATCTCGTGCAACAATGTTTTCAAATACAAATAGGTAATAACAGGTGGACAGTAGCAGCTTCAAAGTTGCAAAGTGACCACGAGCTGAATGTCAAAGAAAATTGTTCTCTTAAACCTATCCTCAGTAGTCACAGAACTTCTGGGATATTCTATGTAAAGGTCATAGGCACCACTCCTTGATAACTCAAGCCGATTAACCTCGACAAACGTTTATTTAGGAAAACGTTTCTTTCTCTTTTCTTCCTCGCAGTTAAATCCAAAATGATATTTGCCTAAATAGCCAGTAAAAAATTCTATTTCCAAAAAATCCGCTAGATAGCATACGCTGTACATATAGCTCAAATAGGAGTCAGTTACATTCATTTTATTTTATATCTCACTCAATTATTTTATTTTAGCTTCCATTCTTGCTTAAATAAGTCCGTTTCCGCAAGTTTATTTTACAACAACCCTCCCATTCCACCGCTGAGTGATCCTTCTTGAGACAGCCTTAAGGATAATTTTAAAATATGTCAAAACTACCTTAACAACTTCAAGTTTCGTTTATCTGCCTCCCACTTTAGGTTTCCACCCTAATCTGTAGAAACTAGAATCTGGATGTACAACAAGACGAATTGATTCACTACTTTTTCCTTGATTTTTTTCCCAAATTATTTGTAAAAATTTTGTACAATTCAATATGACCATTGGACAGTCAGATAAGAGTTCTTGTATAAGAAACTTTATGTACCATGTTTGATAAAACATGATTGTCAAAAAACTTTTATAGAGAAATACCAGACTTAACTTTCTGTTTGTTGTACTCCTGATGTTTATCTGCAATCAGTTAGTAATCCCCTCTTCATAATCAGCCACCTTAGCCTTTAAAACTTGAGACGACTGGGCCATTTTATTTATTTATTTATTTTGTTTCCGGCGCATCGACGCCAATGGACATTAGCGCCATTTAATTTTTTTATTTACAGATTTATTATTACTGAGTAATAAAACTAAAATTCACTTGAGGAATGACAAACTAATTTAAATGCCAAATAAATGACAAGCTTCTCGCTTTTTTTTTTATATTATACTTTTGGTACTTTAGAAAGGAACTTCACAGTTATATGAGTTGAAAGTTAAATAATGTAAGTTCGATCCAGTGTTAGACACTAGGGAAAAGTTCTTTGTACCGAACAACAAATATATTACATGGTGAAATACACACATTCTTCTTCTATAAAAGCTCCACCTTACCTAACAGACCTACGATCTTATCCTCCAGGATCAATTGAACCCATTTTCTTGAAATAATGAGTTCTTACAAAACATATAATGATCCTACGGAACCGTACTTCAGGCCATGAGTTCCTAACATCTTTGTACTTTGACTACCTATCACACACTTTAATTATCTCAGATGTGTTTTTCTTTAAATGTATAACACTAAACTATTGTGAATGAATTTTTTTTTTTTTTTGCATTGCATTGAAAATATTAAAATAAAAAAGAATGTTTCTTTAACATAAGCCGAATACAATAAATTTAAAGGAAATGTTTTGCAGCAAATCTAATGAGAATCTGTATTCTAAGGATAAGTGTATATTCCTACTAAAACACAATCCAGTAATAAATTGTAGTTTTTAAAATTATTTCTTACTGGAAGGTCAAATTGGTCGCGATTGGAATGTTGGAAGTCCGAAAAACAAAATGGTTCAAAATATGCTTCATCTAGCATTATAATTACACAAAGCTCAAACGGACTGGGCTTTGAACTTTTTTTTTTTTTTAAACTGCTCGGCATTTCAATTGCATTAAATTGAATTTAGGAAACATTATAAACGAGATTTCATGATATGAAGTAGAGAACTATAGCACTCTATGTTTACATCTACAAACGCTAAATTTTACAAAGAAGAATTTTAAATTATAAAGATGTAGTGCTCCGAAGCGTACAGACAAATAAAAACTTGCCCAAAAGAGAAGCCTTATTCTCTAATTACTGCTTCTCAACATACAACTTGCGCATTTTTTAGTAATTTGCCGTTTTATAATATGCGTAATAAAATTTCAAAATAAAAATAAAAGACAAAATGCAAAAATAGTATCTTGAGTTTTTTGATCGATTTGTGCAACTCACATGTGATTTCCATAATTGTTGGTATTTTAGGTTCAAATTAATGAGTTTTTTAATTTTTAATTAGCTTCAGAAGCTCCCCAATATGTATTTGAAAAAAGTTTAAAGAGAAGAAATTAGCTGGATGGTTAACGATGGTTACTGCATTCCAACGGGATCGTATCCAGCTGCTGGCCCTACGAGAGAACACTGTCCGGAGGCTGACAGTAGTCTGGAAAAAGCTCCGGGCGCCAACAATGTCAGATGTTGTAAAATTTAAAAAAAAAATTCATTATTGTAACGATTACTAATAGTTTTGCAGTGAGAGTAAGAATTTAAAATAATGCACTTAGTGCACAAGACGTAGAGTAGACGATGTTTCGAGATAAATAATATCCCAAAATAGAGAACTCCCGCAAGATTTGAATCGAATTTAATGTCGCTTAAATTACAATAAAATCACAAAATAAGATTGTACGTATTGCAAGGAATAGACAGAAATTAACTGTCTGAAAGATGTTAGATTCTCAGTATTGGAGCCTTGAGGTGAAAGAAGGATTTGCAAAGTAAACTGCCAACTGCTTGTCGTTATATGGAGTCAGTGTACCGTCAAAATTGACTTCCACCAATTGCACTCTCCTCTTTAACTCTGCATCTCACTACCTTTGATTTACACCTAGAAAAGAACATTTGTCTATATAAACGATGGATGAAGTGTGCTCGCACAATCCTATTCTTGCTGAAGTAATACTATAAGTTGATATGTTTATAAATTTATTCAGAGATATTTTTTTAATAGTGTGGTTCAGTCCATTTTAAGTTTAAAGCGCCACTAGAATTAAAACGATTTAAGAGTAAAGAATGACATGTCTGCAGCTGAGGTTGAACGTTTATCATGTTTTTAGCCGTATTCCTACAAAATCTATACCCAGATATTGATCGTTTATAGATTTAGAAGTAAAGCTGAAACTTTATCACATTCTGCTCATATTATGCCCATGGCATTACAAAATTTGGGCAGACCTCTTAGACTCATCTGTCTATCCGGTACATGAGTTGTGGGCCAACTTTCTGCACTGCGATTGTGATTTGTAAATGTGAGACATTTACATCATTTTTTTCGCTATTCAGTGAATCTGCTACTCGTTTCAGTTAGATTGCAGTTGTTATGTTCTTATATCTTTTTTTTTTTTTTTTTAATTATTTATGAACATGAAAAACACATTTTATCATTATGAATTAAATGGTAAAGAATTCATTAAAATCAGTGCAATAGGAAGAGAGATATAAAGGTTTGAAATTTGAGGGAGTTTGAAAACTTCCAAAATTAAACCATTTTTGCCTATTTTCTCGAAATCTATTGAATCTGTGTTGTTGCAAAAAAAAATTACAGTTATAAAGGAGGATTTTTCTCAGATTATAAAGAAAATTTGGGAATTTTATCTTTTATAGAAAAAGAGACAAAAATTGTCAAAGTTGGGTGTTATTCAACGTTACGCTTTTTTGTACACTTTTTGACGATCAACCCTTATTTAATTTAGTTCTATTAAATAAGGGCAAGTTCAAAGCTACCAGTAGCAAGTAAGGCGGACATAATTGTATGAGCCTTGCCTTTTTTTTTGTCGGCTGGCTTTCTTGCATCGAGGTAGGGTTGTCCTTCGCTGTATTAGACCTACTGACTCGGTCGATACCACATATTAGCCAAAAGGTTGTCTAGTTTGTTGGGTAGGGAAGATTAATAACTTACGTACATACTGGACCCAACATAAAACCCATCAGTAACCAATTATTGTAATAATAACAATTTTGTGGCGCTAATAACCATAGACGTATATAATAATAATAATAATTTTGTAATAAATTTGAATACGTCAAAATTGTCGGGTTCAGAAAGGCTGAAGGTGCATAGGCGAAAGGAGTGTTCATAATATGAAGAAAAAATACAGCCATGGTTCGTAAAGTTACAGAAAAGTACATGAATTTAAGATTGTCGCCGAGTAAATCTTCTTTAGATGTTAAAGAGAGAAGCTCCAAAACAAAATTTGCTTTGAACATTTTTAATATTCACATATATGCTTTGTAGCCTAATTACAAATTCATAAGTTGTCTTCTGAGAGGTTATACCTTACTGAGGTAGAGTTATACAAGACTTTTACAGTCTAGATTTACTATTCATTATTAAAATAGAGTTTATTCTGTCTAAGAACATGCGATTTCTTTTCCTTTATTTAGAAATGACTCATATTTACACTACACTCAGGAGAGGTGAGACTATATACTTAAGATACTTGTGAAATATATGTTTAGATCTTTGAACTTGTCCCTCCTTCAGGCAACTATCCATTTAGTTTGTATTATTAAAAAATTGTTTTTTAGGAGTGGCAACTGATATTAATTAAGACAAATGAGTAATTGAATGTATTAAATAAAACCTTACATTAGGTTTAAAAGAGTGGCAAAAATAACATATATATTTTTTACATTGTCTAAAAGTTTAAGAAGTAACCATTTGAATTTTCTAAATTAGATGACATAACTACTATCATATTACTTTTACAACTTCTTAACTACCAATAATGCCTCACAGCTAAAGACTAGGGAAATTTTGATTTGAATCCAATTTAATGAACAAAAAACAAAAATAATTACCTAATATATTTCTTAAAATTCACGCAAATCCCTCCTGATCTTGCAGAACTATATTCGTTGGCTCTAATTTACATAGAAGAGTCTAACTAGTGCAAGATGACAGCTTTCTGCATCCTAACTGTCGGTACAGTACAGTCCTGTTCTGTTAGACTTCGGTAAGTACCTACACCAGACTTCACTAGCGGAATGATTTCTACGACCATTACTCATTCTTTAAGGCTGTTACCTCGATTGCCTGTGGCCTGCCCTTTGCCAGCTTCTCTTGGTTTGTGGTGTTAAGATTAGCGGCCGCTGTCACGCCAATACGACTAAATAAACGTGACCCTGATTCTTATCACAGTACATTAATCACCAATTTTTTTTCAGGCAGGGCACAACGCCCACCTATCAAATTAGGAATTATGGACGAGGGGCGAAAGCTCATAATTTTACTATTATTAATTAATTGTTCAAAAAGAAAAATTATCTCTAAGCGAACTCATTACCAATCCCCAGTTATAACCTTTTTCCGTCCCACAATGACTACTCGTAACAGCATGGCTCGTGAGATGAACCCAACCCTAATATATCTGATTTCCATCATCCTGTGCTACCTCATCTAAATGTGCTATCTCACTAGTAGTATAGCTTATGTGGACAGCTTTAATCTCTACTGCAGTTCTCTACGGAATAACTTCGACTTATTATTATTTATATTTAAATACGAGATATAGGGTGTTGTAGGGTTGTAGGATGTTACATTTTACTAAAATTTTAATTTAAATATCTCATTTCGTATTGTTCTAAATCTATTAAAATTGTACTCAATTATAACAAATACCTAGCTCTACAATTGAAAGCAATTTTATCATTTGAAATGAAATAATTAAGGAGATATTTGTTCATATTTGAATTTTCCTTGCGAATTCGACGGAAAATGTCTTCAGCCATGTGCGATTTATATTTCTTCCATAACTCTGTTGGAGACGAAGGAGAGCAGGCGGTCAATACGATTGCAAACAATTCACGAATTTTATTAGGATGTGACGTTATTAATGTATGCATCCAATTAACTGTCATTCTCCAATAAATTCAGAGCTTGATATGCACTACGGAAAGTGGCATGTGTAACGCCGTTAACAATTCTCAATTGCTGGAAGATGTTGGACCGGGCACATTTACCAATAGCATGTGAAGAAAGAAGCATTCATCTTCTTGATTGAGATGCACGGTGTACAGAATGCCTATCGCAGTTTCTTTAAATACGCCAGGTTGTCCGTCGACTCGCTCTCCTCGTTTCCGTCGTTCAAATGAGTTTCTATTCGCGTTCCAAATATAATACGTAGGCACTTCCGAATGCAGCAGTGTTTTCGCAAATGCGTTATTCTGACATAACGTGAAGAAAGCAGTTAACGTTGTAGCCGGTGCATTCACGGCTATTGGTTGCACATTGAAATCTATGAACATTCAATTTAACAATGCAATCGGAAACATTGAAATGGAACTGTAAAATGTTTAGTATAGTGTGGGTTGCTTTTACGTCCAACACATGGCGTTGTTTAAAAAAAAACAAAAAACATGCTTTTACCTGCCACAGGTGTGGCATATAAAACCACGCGCTTATTCGTATGCAAAGTTGTGTCAAAATTTCAAAGCAATTGGTGAAGAACTTTCGGAGATTTAAGATTTTGAACAAACACAGTGCACTCAGCTGTTTGCAGATAGGGTTCTCTTGTTACAGAAAACACAGACCATCACCAGATATGGCGTTGGAATGAAGCGACACCATCTCCTATTCCCTAGGCAATGCAGTAGCCACTAGTAGGTAGCCAGGCTGGGGATTCCACCCTGCCCTTTCCCACCTGCTCCTATCCCCTTGCAGGGTTGCCTGCAAGAGTCCTGGGTTACTGAATCTCTGTAATTCAGGCAATGGTAGATAGTTATTTTCATCAGCCTGGACAAAAGTTGGTCACTTACCGAGAGAAAGTAATCTCTCATCTCGAAATAGACTTTTGAGATAACCGTCAGGTATTACGCCAGCTTGACATATTGATAATCAATTCTCATTAGATGGCAACCCTTCGTTTTGGGAATAATAAAAAACAAACGTCTTTGTCGCTCTGACGAAAGGAAAACCTGCAAAGGAACCTTGTAAAATATCTCGTTATAATTGGTAGATCGTCCATGTTGCTAACGTTCCAAAAAAAACTGTCTTTATAAACTCAAATCTATAAATCGTAAAATTTATTGTGCTAACTTGCTAAAATTAAAACCAGTTGGGAATAATTGGTTTTAAAAACATATTCTTATTATAACACGATAGTATTTTGTTTTAATAAGCAGAGTTTTTTTTTATTTTCAAAATAAGTTTTCATTTGGGTGTGTGCATAAAATACAAAGAACATCTTGTTCGGTACTCTATTGGACCCTGTTATCACTCAACTGTAAATTTGAATGCGCTCTATGAGGCATTGACAAGAGTAACAATGTTTCATTTATTTTTACGCATTTCTATTTTTTGCTCATTAATGAATGTTTTGTTGTTCATTTTTATCTGTGAATTGTGTTCAGTTCAGTTTTTTCACTGTTGTGGTTCTGTTTTCATTGTTCTTTATTTTCACTTTGTGTTATCATTACTTCTTTGAGTCTTTTTTTAATGTGAAGAACCAATTTTTTTTTATGTCACTCTTCCAGATGGCCTATTAAAGCTTTGAGTTTATCTATCCTTATCATTTTTGCGATACTAAAAAAAAAGTGATTTTTTTTTAATTGTAATAAAGGAAGGAGTGAACTTGTCACTTCTCTAGCAATCTTATTGTGCCTGCAAATATCCCAGTCTAACAATATTATCACAAATACCCCAAACATTCATACTATAATCACGGAGCTGTTTATATTTCTTTTTAGCAAACCTACAGGCAATTATTTGGCTCATTATTACTTAATTCGCTACACAACCGAATTTAATACTTAACAGAAGCTCACATCTTGTACAAAACCTAAATTAAGACTTAAGGAAACCAAAATAGATCTATTTACTGCAGTGTATCTGATTTATAACCGAAGAATTAGCTCCGAGGTTGGAGGTAGAACCTCAGTACGCTGAGCCACCAACTTAGGGCAAAATTTAAAATGTCATAAGTAAATAAGTTCACTTTCAAAAATTTATTTGGAAAAGGAAGTTCAAATGTGCCCGACCCAAATATGGAAGAAATGTGAAAAAGTTACCTTTTATAATTAACCACTACTTAAACCAACATTTGTGTTTAATACGGAAGTTGTAATAAAACATTTGAGGCCTAAATGTTCTAAAACTAAAATTAATGAAGTACATGCTTTGTTGGTTTATTGAATTCTCAGTCTTGAATGAGTTTTTTTTAATTAACATAAATTTTTATAAAATTCTTAGTATCTGATGATCTTACATTAGCTCTTACTAAAAATCTTTCATCCGTTACATAATATAAAATCGTACATGATACAAAACGTTCTTGTTATGAGGGGCTTTATCTGCAATACCGCAAACTCAGCTGAATAATAAGCGGTTATCTGAAAGAAATGATCTCATTATTCTGGAATCTATTCTCAACAAATTCTATCTATTTGGTTTGAAACAACAGATATACCAAATCGTTGCAGCTTTTTAGAATCATTCAAACATATTAGATTCAATAAGAGTACGTCAGTTCTAAATTAATAATAAAAATACGGTTTGGACTTTTAGTAACTGGCAACCAGATTTATCATATGGGCTATTCTAATAGTTATTTAAAAACTCTTCAGTTTTCAAAAATAAGTATGCAGAATTTTAAAAAAAGTTTGGTCAAATTAATTTTAACGCACAAGTCTAAATAACGAACAAAAACAATAAAAACAGACCCTTATGGTTTTTAGAAATTCTTTCTCCCCCCAAAAAAGTGAAAATTTACAATTCTAATGACCAGTTCATTAGATTTCGTTGTTTGATTAGCAAGGAAATTTTGATATTTGGAGTTTCTTGTCAACTTTTGAAGAAGAATACTTCGCTGCTATTTCTGGTTACTATCTATAGATTCAGTGCTTAAAATATATGTATATGTTTCGGTAATAAGTATGCACTAAACCAATAATCTCTATCAAATGATCTTACAGTCATAGAGCTTTGTAGCATTGCTAGTATAAGGTTTGGATATCTGCCAGACATTTCCTGAGCTTAATAACAAAAAGACATCACAGAAGCACCTAACTCGTTCCACCTCTTATAATAAATTCTGACCTTAATTGAAAATGATTTATCAAAACGCCAAAAGTCCCAGGAAATATTGGCACTACAACTCTCTACAAAGCTTGATGCGCCATCATACTATAATGAGCCACAATGAACTGGCTTAAGGATGATAATCTAGGTAACCAGAACAACTTAGCATCGCCTGGGATGTCATCAAGGTATGCCTCCATCACTCATCCTTTCATCTTATCCATTTTTCTTTTTTACACAATTATTTCGTTTTTTGTGTGTTTAAACATCAATAAAAAGATCCAAAATTGTTCTTTTTTCTCAAGTTTCATTCTTTATGGAAGAGGGCTCCGTAATTTCATTAAATCATTTCTTTCGCAGACAATTACAGTCTTACTTTGCATAAAACATTTTCAGATAACAATATTCAAAAAGCTAATCCCAAAGAATTGTTGCAAGCAAGCGGTTAAAAAGGGTTTTTCTTCAACATTCAAAGCTTCTTCAAAATGTTTGAAGTCATACAAAATAATAATCTTATGATAGAAGAATTTATACAATCAAATAACTCACTGTAACTCAGTTATTTAATGGCAAAAATATATGGAATAAGCAAACTTTTCTATAAACGATATTTTGTTCAGGTATACGATTCACGTAGGCTTTCATTGATAGCATTGAAACCAAATAACCAAACAAAAATTCATTGAACGATAAAATGTTTATTCTAGGAAAGTGATTGAAATGTTCCATACAAGATCGTTCAAACATGAAGAAAGGCCAATGTTGGATAAATGTGTAGTTAACTTCCTTTTAACTTGCTTTGGGTCTCCTTTATAGGTATTCCATTATGCTCCCATCAAAGGGTAATTTTTGAATTATGCAACAACTTCTTTTCCATAGGCTATGACTTACTACTGCAGTACAATTTTTTTTTTTTTGTTAAGAGAATGAGAAAGAAAAACCTACCTGATGAAAAAATATTTTCCTATTATTACAGACTATAATATTATACTTATTTCACGCCTTTTATATTGTTGGGAACTTTCTTTAAGATATTTTTCACTCATTAGAAACTTGGATTTTTCTTTGATTTATTATTTGTAAATGGGTACAGTATTAATGTCATGACATCACTAGTTAATAATCTCTAACAAAGAAAGTTCGTCTAATTTTAGGAGGGAAAAATCCACATGCATTTGCTCTTATTCATAAAAATGTTACCACTTTTTGCTTATTGTTGCGCCCCAGAAAGTACTTATAATAGCAATATCAATTTTCAACTTTTCTGCTATTTTCATACATACTGCCTTGCCCTGAACAATTGCAAAAATCATCTGGGGGCCTCAAAACAAGATATTTTCTATGAAATCACAGAAGCGAAAATCTGTACTTTCTCGTAGAAGAGAAAATAAAAAAATTAATAAAATTTAAAATTTCACCTTTGTTTTTCTCGGCTTTTACTGCAGAGAAAAAATTAAATTATGGCAACCATATAAGTTCAAGAAATAGCTATGCTAACCAGAAAAATGTATTGTCTTTTTTCAAGCAAACTTGATTACTTTTTAACTTCTTTTTACTACTCAGCTTTTGAAAAAGCTAACATAATATCTTACAAAGCTTATTTCGGAAGCTATCAAACTGTCCAAATTTCGCTATCAATCACTCAAGGAATAGAATTATAAAACTTACTAAATAACTAACAATTATAACTAACTTACTGAACTCAAAATTTAACACATAAAGTGATATAAAAGTAACGTGTGATTAAATTGACAGTCGTTACTTCTTACGTCGTTTTATAATTTTTAATTGATATGTTTGATTAATGTACATTGATGCATTTTTACAGAAACTTATATTAAAAAGTTTATAAAATGCAAGTTCAGAATAAAGATCTATAGCATACTGAACTCTGTTGGGTTGCGTTTCAACTAAATGAATCTTTTCGTTTGTTTAAATGCAGATATCTCTAGAAAATTATTTTAGATTTTTTTGATACGTGGATTTTGTTTAGTAAAAAAAAAAAAAAAAAAATTGACCCCTCTTGTTCTTTTTCTTGATTTCCAATCAAAATCTAAGTTACACTATCTCTTTCTTACATGTATTTTGAAAAGTTGTTAATTTTAAGACATTTTCTTGTTTCACCTTATTACCCTGTTCATGAAACACTTGTACATGAGCTGGTAAAACATCTTTTTTGAGTTAGATTAGACTAGTAATTATTGTAGGGAACTAACTTTTGGATTTTCATATAATAGACTTTTTAATTGTTATATTTTTTAGAAAATAAATATACTAACAATAGTGTACCTAAATAAAATTCTTCGCAGCGATATTGCTGCTGATTTTTTCAGTCTCGTGGACCACACTGGAACTCTTCAAATAAGCCTCATGTTCAGACTTCTCCCAGTAACCCCTAAATCTTAAGGTTTTTCCCAAAAGATGTTTCGATAAAATTGACAAAAAAAATTTATGTACTATTGAAATTCAAAGTTATAATAAAATCAATGTTGACGTATAGAAAAAATGTTCCAAATAAATTTACTTTGTAAAAAAACACTTCGGCTTTACCGAAAAGCCCGTGATGAAACTCTTTTGGTTGTTAATTAGTATGTGACATTTGAGCTTCTTTGAGAACTCAAACATTTTGTTTTTAAACAAATACCAATTATCTGCTTTTTGAAGTGTTCCAGCAAATAGTGTCGCTTCTTTGTTTTTCAAATTTATATAAAAATATTATTGAATTTAAATATTGATCTCTAAAAATGTTAAAAGTTTTCAACTTAAGAAATTAGTTGAGACTGGTTCCTAAAGTTGCTTTTGGGGCTAAAGGCTACAGTAGGAGTAAAATCTTAATGTTCAAGCTAAAGAAGGTCTGTGTGAAACTGCTAAGTGATAGAAGAAGAAGGGGATGACACAGATTAATGGACGCCCTGTAGCTCTGTTAAAAAAAAGGCAATTTTTTTTAAATTTTATTTATTTATTTTTCATTTTTTGTGCATTAAGAAAAATCAGTATTTTATTCCAAAAACATGTGTTTTTATTAATCTCATGTACAAACAACATTAAGCAGTTTGATTCTTTCTTTGGTCCATATATTGGGTTTGCATATATTAGGTATGGTGTCAGTCTATATTCTATTGCCAGCAGGACTGGTATACAACAAAAGCCGCATGTCGTCTCGTAATTAGTCCTAAGTGGTGGAAATGATTACTAAGACAATAATGACACTAAGCGATCTGAAACTGGCTACAAACTCTCAATGCATCCTCAACGAACGGATCAGTGTGGTTTCTATGATCATCTATAGTTCGAACATTAAGATTTTTGGTATATTGTCCATACATTAGCCTTTAATCCGAAATGAATGAATGAATAAATATTTAGCGGTTTGTTGATTACAGACCTGGATTTCATCATGGATGCAAGAAGAGACTATTTTTTTAAAAAAATGTTAAGACCACTTTTATAAATTGTAGTCAGTTTTATAAATTTGTCGCATTATATATGGTTAAAAAGTTTATCAGAAAGGTTTACCAGGGTGATGAAATTTTGACAAATTAAACAAGGCTTGCTTCAACGCTGAATGCGCCGAACTATGTTTAATATACTGATTGATGAGGTGATTGAAGCATGTGAAGTAATCACAGCAGTTAATGTGATTTATGATGATGACTTAATCATCTGGTCAACGAGTAGCTAAGTTGAGGCTCTGGAAATCATGTTAAATGAGGCCCTAATCAACCAGTAGGACAGTTCTCTTTCAAATCAAATAGTTATTAATCTACAAAAAACGAAAATTTAATTATTTAAGGCTGCCTATTTAGGGGTCAAATTGACGCCTAGCCATGGATGGATTAAACACGTCAAGAAGCTTTCGAAACAGGGCAATAAACGATACAGACTTTGTAATCGATTAGCAAGATCAAAATGAGGCCTCTAGATATTAGCCAGCTCTTACTTATTCTTTACCCAAAAAATAAGTCTGGACTGCCGTAGAGTACAACACAGAGCACACTAATTGTCACAAGATTATGGGAACAACGTTGAAGCACGCGTTGAGGATGGGTCGAGATTTTGTGGACAGTTTCAGATGGCTTACTCGTCACTATTATCTTGTAAACATCTCCTCCACTTAGGACTAATCACGAGTCCAACATGTGACTTATGTAGTATACCAGCTTCGGTTGGTACTAGAATACAGATTGAGTTCGGGTATGAATTTAACTAATTCAAAAAGAACAACTCCTGACTTTAAACTTTACCCAAGAGTGCCGCTATAAATTCAAACAAGAAGCAGTGACTGCAAAATATCTAAATTGAATAGAAATAGAGATCATTGAATTATAAATAATCTTCATAAATAACAATCTTGTTAAAAACAAATTACTTTTTTCTCTTTTTTAATGTAAGATGCATAGTTATTTGCACCTGGAGCCTTTTTTAGTACACTGTTGGCCTCCGAAATCGTTCTCTTGCTGTAACTTTATTTCACTGAACAATTAGCTTAAGATGCTGCTATGAAGATCAAGTATAAGAGATGGCTGAACTTGAATTCAGGAACTCCAAATGGAAGTGTCCAAGCTGTAACCACTCAGCAAACCTCTTTCCTAAATTTATCATATTTTACAACATAAAAATGCTATTTTTTGATCATTTTCTTTATGTTGCAGTTCCAAGCAGCACTGTTGCAGAGGTGGAACCTGCCAAATTTTATGTGCCCTTTTTGCCCATTCGTCCAGGTGCTCAGCGTCAATGTTAGTGTATTCACACTGACGGCCATTGCTGTAGATAGACATCGGGCAGTCCTTAACCCATTAAGGTTAATAAAACTTTGCACTCTTATTGCTATTCAAATAAATATCCGTTTGGCTTATTTAAAACCATAATTGAATATTAATAATAGGTGTAAAACACTTGCATTATGATAATATTAGTCTAAACAGATTCCACTTTCCTTTTTAATGTCAAGTGAATTTATTATTTAAAATATTAACACCTTTAGTTTTAGATTAATAAAGTTCTAGTTAAATTTAGATTTCAATTAGTACTTTCATAAGAGAGCTCTTACACTTGGCTTACAGACCCTTTACTGTAAAGAGTATGTAATATCAGAAAAAATAATTAAATATCATATATAACTTTTTAAGATAATGTAATTTGTTTCAATTAAAATAAATAAAATTGTTTAATTTGAATAATTGTTGAGCACAATTAATTATTTGTAATTTTCTTACTTAGGTATTTTAATACCAATCACAGTTTTAACAATCACAAAAAAATCCACTTCTTTCTTGGTCTATGGTGATTCCAAATTAGCCATTATATAAAGGTTTGTTTTTATGTAGTGGGTAGTTTGTCAGTTAGTGTGTATAGTTTTAAAGTTACTGTCCGTGTGGTTGCGTGAGAATTAAATTGTAATTTTATTTTGTCCTAATGTAGTTAGGCAAGTCTGGGTAAATATTGGGATTTAGTATAGTCAGTATAGTGTTTAAGTTGGTCGGAAGAGTTCGTCTTTAATATTGCCTTCCACAGCTGATCCCTCCGTTCTTGTTCTTGCTGCAGGCCAATATTCCGCAGTACAATAACATCTCCGGCTGTTAATTTCTTGTCGCAGGAGCAGATCTGTTTGAATGCCAATATATGCCAATTATATAGCAGGATGGTGAGGTGAGTAGTTGTGGTCACAACCTGCTCATAGTACAGTAAAATCCTCTGTTTTCTGAAAATACTGTAAACCATGGTTTCACTGGTATGGAGGACTGCATAGAGGAGTCGAATTTTCCTTTAACTGTTTTCAAGATTAAGTAAATTTCCTCCCATTTTCTGCTACAGATTTTGAAAGTTTTTTAAATGTAAGGTTGTTAGTTACCCAATCACAGGTTACTTTAAAGAAAAATCGCTTCTTGCTAAATTGTTAATATTTTAAAAATAAATCTTAGCAAATAATTTCAGTGAAGTAGAAAAATATAAGATGGCGAGAATAATGCTGAATCGTTTGACTCAATAGAATCCATGTTGTTTGCTTAACAAACTTTCCGCAAATATATGTTAATTAATAAAAGATTTTGCTTGAATTTTAGCATCTCATTCTAGTAATTTTCAATACAAAAATTTCACTAAAAATAATAAAGCTAGTTTGCTTAAAAGTAAATTTTTGAAATATGTTTTTAGTGCTCCACCCTCAAAATTAAGAGCTAAAGCTTTATTGGGCGCTATTTGGATTTTGGCTGCTATCCTTGCAACACCAATGGCTGTAGCATTAAATGTAACTTATGTTGAAGAAAATGATCATGGTAAATATAAAAATAACAAGTTTTGAACTGCCGCATTTCACCCAGGAATTCTTTCTACTTTTTCTTGTTTTCTACTTTTAATTCTTTTTGTTATCTATTTACCTCATCCATTCCATTTATTGTACAAAAAGAGCTGCACTGTTTATTATTAAAAAGTTCAATTATAAATTGTTTCAGTTGGTCATGTTTACACCAAACCATTTTGTATAAATACAAAACTGTCAAATAACCATATGATGGCCTACAGGATGATATTGGTATCAGTCCAATATCTGACACCGTTGTGTGTCATATCATATGCCTATGCAAAAATGGCACTCAGGTTGTGGGGATCAAGAGCTCCTGGTAATGCTCAACATTCTAGGGATGCAAATTTAATGAGAAATAAGAAAAAGGTAATTATATACTATGTCATTTTTAACTTACTTTGTATTACCTAAATATGTATTTAAAAAAACAAGGGACTTAAATAATTTTGTCAACAAAAAGTTAATGAGGATTTGAATTTCAGCAAAACAGCAGAAACTTATTAAATAGTGTTCCCAAGAACTCTGTACCTGTTCTCTCTCCTCTTAATCCCTTTATCTGTATAATACTTACTCTCCACACCTACTTTAAAATATGTCTAAGTAAATGTGATAAAGAAACTTTGCAGGTAAATATTATTTCAATCTTTTTCCTCGTTGACATCTAAAGAAAATGTAAGAAATAAAGTGTTATTTAACAAGACTGTATTATTTAGAGTTTAATTTATAATTAAAACTCTTAACCTCGTGGTGTTGAGGGTTTTGTACATTTCAAAAATTATAAATAAGTATTACCCTAAACTCGTCGACCCATTCAAAATTAAGTCAGAATGTGATTTTTTTTGTTTACTTTAGTGGTTCAGTAAAGTTTTTGATTACTTCAGAAAAAAAATCAACTAAAAAAGGTGAAGACTTTTATTTAGAAAAAAGATTTGTGTAAAACAAAACTAAATAATTGTAATTTTTTTGAAAATAAGTACTGAAAATTTCTCTCTTCTCTTTACTGAAAACGTTTTATTCTTTCAATCGCAATTGTATTCGAGCATAATTTTTTTTGTAAGGAAAGAAAATATGAAACGAGAGTCGCAGCGAATCATAAAATAAATGAAAATATCATACTTTCTTGTAATGTACCTACAAGATAATTTTATTATTTATAATTATTTTGTTAATAAACATGTTATTTCATATTAGTGCAAAAACGTTGAAAATTTTCTATTTTCTAGGTAATCAAAATGTTAGTTATAGTGGTGGCTCTATTTGCAATATGTTGGCTTCCATTACAAACTTACAATGTTTTACAAGACATATTTCCACAAATTAATGGGTAATTATTTTTAAAATTATGGTAAATCGAATGTTTTGATTTTCGTAAAGCAGTATCTACGTCTTTTACTTTTCTTATTATCCTTATAATTAAGTGATTTCATTTTAGGTACAGATATATTAATATAATTTGGTTTTGTTGTGATTGGCTGGCAATGAGTAATTCCTGTTACAATCCGTTTATATACGGTATTTACAATGTAAGTATAAATTTTTTCATTTTTTTACACAGGTACTCTAAAAATTCTAAACATCGGCTCATTAAGAGCAATACTTCCTTCAACCCTTATTCTTCCTTTATCAGTAATTCTTTTTGATTACAAATATTGGTATTAAATTTAACAATTTGCTTTAAAATTTAAATTTATATAATAATTTTACTCATTATAGGAAAAGTTTAAGCAAGAATTTCAACAACGATGCCCGTTCAGTAGAAGAAGAAAGTGGACTCATGGTTTTGGTGCCGGTGGTAGTGACAGTTTAGATCTAGATAAAACAATACATCGTTTTGGTAGTGTTAACCGTAATTCGTCTCGCTGGATAAGATACTCATCCCGTGTGCAATATACTCCAGCACAACATTACATTTACCACTGTGCCAATTCCAATACTGTACACCACAGTTCCCAATCAGAAATAGAAGAGCTTTGTCTGTAAATACTATTATTACAATTAACTTGTGAACATCTTGCTTCAGAAATATTATGCAGTGTAACAATAACTTTTGGACATTTTTTATGAACCAAAATTTTTACAAATATCTGTAGATTTAGTGACGAAATTATTGTCGGAATTCACAATTGTATTTTCACATTTTCAATTGGAATTCTAAAATGAAATGAATTAGGTATTCGTGGTACGTTTCCTTATATTTTCCTGCTTCTGAAGTTAGGTGTGCATACCCTCGAAAATCATTAACAAGTGTGATGTATTACCCTAAAGAGCTAGAAAATCTCTAATGGACAGCATTTAACTGAATATAATTTTTGGGGCACATTTAAATAAAACCATTTATCTCAAATGAGTCGCTGTACAAATGTAAAATGTATATACGTATTTGTAAATTGTATTTTTTATATTAATGAAGGAAATTAAATAATTTACTATCAAACCAACAATATTGTGATAGAGTCTAGTCTTAAGGAGCTGCGCATCATCAAACGTGCTGTTTCAAATTGTATGGGATGAAGTTATATTTAATATATTTCATTGAATAATATTAGATTTTAGAAAGTGTATGAATGAATTTATTCGTTTGACAGGTAATTTTTATTATATCTCTACAATAAATTTCAATATTTTATTTATTTATAACTATTATTATCCTATTATGATGTTGTGATTAAATGTTTCTTAGAAAACCGACCAATGAAAATTAGTAAATATTGCTCATGGAGACCTGTAAATAGATAAATTGTATTGAAATATACGTTTTGATAAAATATGCGATAAACATGTTTAAATATTTAATTTCTTTTCTATTTACTTTTTACTTTTACAGCACAAATGCCCAGCAGTGGTAACATGTTTTTGAAAAAGTTTTAGCAAAATTTTCGTTCACAATTTTTATGCATATATTTTTTCAAAGAAATTCTTTCGTACTTCTAGGTAAAATCCAAGCCTTCATACATTTTTAGATGTAAAAAAAAAAAATTAGCAATTAGTGAGTTCAGAATACATTATCTTCTTTTCATAACTAATAAAATAGCAATAATGTTTGCTGAGGTCCCTTTACTACATCCCAGACTCAAAGCGCAAATATTGGATATTAAATGTTAAAATAATTTTAAAAATGTAGGGAAAACAACAAATTTCAGAATGCCAAATGCTTTATTTTATGCAGAAATCTAGACATTTTGGTGAAAAATGCAGTCTTTACATTTTTAGTGGGAAGAGTGAGGACTTATAATTAATTAGACGTCGATAAATATTAGAGAAAACTTTAAATTATTCGTAACTATATTATATGTTATGTATACAAATGCGGAGCTAACTAGAATAATATTTGAATATACACGATGAGATTAAATGAATGTAGTAGTCGTATCTTAGAATAATGAGCAAGAACTCTTATGTTTTAAGAATGTTGCATTATAGAGATTCAATATGGAGGTAGTCTAAGAAGTTGTTTGGACAGAAGTTGTTTTGGTCTTGCATGAGTTATTTTTTTGAAAAATATTTAAATGATAGTAATTACAATTGTGTCAACCTTTTTATACAGTCTCCGATTGACTGCAGACTCAGTTTAGAGCAGAGGACGATTGTTTTTTTCGATTCCATTTTTCAATTGAGTTTCCTCTTCATTAATTCTCTCATTCCTCTTTCTATCAACATCCCACTGCAGCTCTGAGTTCTTCTCAAATTAGTAAAAGAATGTTGGGTCTTTACTTCTAGTAAAATGACTGTAACGAGATAACAATGCCAGAGGCTGGAAATTGCTGATAAGGCTTAGAGGGAAATGAGCACTTAATTATTAAACACTTAATTAAAAAGCAGCTTAATTATTTTAATTAATTTCAATAATTAAAACTTAATTTTGGTAATCTGACCTAACCTATATAATTTTATTCATTCCAACCGAATTTAAGATCATATTATCACGATCACAAAATGTAGTCTGCCCATTTCTCAATTATTTTAGATTTACACAAACTGAATTTGAAATGTAATTAAGCTGACTCGTCAAGTACATTTTTTTAAAGAGGAAATTAAGGTCAGAAATTTTACTAAATTCGCATAAGCATTAGCGAATACCAGAATTAACTTCAATTTTTCTTCTTCTTTTTTATTGAAGCAAGAGAAATGTGTATTAAATAATAGTCAACAATAGACCGACAAAAATTTATGTTAATGTTGAACCACTACTTGTTTTAACCTCAGCGACTTTTCTTCCTGAGAATAATAAAAATTACAATTTTATTCCATTTCAATTTTACGCCTTGTGATTATTATGTCATTTTATTTTATTTTTTTTGAGGCAAAATTTAACTTCAATAATTGTAACAGAACCTACTTTTAATTTAGCTATTAACCAATATTACAGTAATGACGAGATGCTACTTGTCTGTCTAGTTAATAATATTGCTGCAGCCTCCTCAGCACGGTGTCAAGATCTTGGCGATGGGCTGACTGGTCTAACCACTTTCTCCGGCCTTGGTAATGGAACCTGTTTCACATTTACTTTCTGTTCCACCTTCTCGCTCACCTTTACATTTCTTCAAAATTTGATGGATTTTTTGTTTAATATTTTTATGCAAATTTTATAATAGTTTTGAGACAAAATAGAGTAAGTAACTGGTCATTCACAATAATATTAGATTAATAACAATTCTTTAATAATTATTGAAACTAGAATTCGGTATTCTTAATTATACTGTAAAGAGCGTTCAGTTTTTTCGTATAATTTCTTTTCAGTTTGTTTTTAAACAGCAACGCTGACATCCTACGCTTAGCAATCAATTTGTTCCTTTTTGCCATCAATTAGTGATTTGGAATCATTTTTTTGTTGGACAAAGTAAATTTAGTAAGCTATTGAATCTAGATATTTATTTCAAAATAGATTTGGTTAATTTCTGTCATTACTTGGTAAGAGGAGCTACTGCAATCTCGCTATATTTTCTATAAGGACTTTTCACAGAAACATTAGAGGTCTTATGATTCCAAAATAATTGGTTTGTTGAATATTCTATGTCTCTGTTAACTAGATATGTGAACATCCTATGTCAAAAACGAAAATCGTAGAATATCAAATTTTATTTTTCGTCTGCGTACCCTCATTGAGTCTCGACTGTAACCTAATGTAATTACTCAACTAAAAATGCAATTTTATTAAGTAGGTTAATAATTTTTTTGATAGTTTATGGAAAATAGCGCATGCATTTTTTATTTATTTATTTTTGTTATTTATTTATTAATTTATTTTTATTTTTTTGTAACTCGTTAATCATTGCTTAATAGGCTTAACAACTTTTATTTGAGATATCTCTTCAGAAAAATTCTAAGGACACTTTGATTTTGGAAATTATTTACACGTCGCTCTTAATTGCGTTTTTAAAATCAATTGACTTAATCATCAAAATTATAGTATTGACAAAGTATAGTATTAAATGACTTGATTCAACGTTTGAAGAAAATGGCATTTTGGAATCAAATTTACCAATTCTTATTGCAAGTTGACCGCTATTCTCTCGAAAATTGATGGAACTAAACTCGTTAAACTAGATACTCTAATCACTGAAGTCAAGTAAAAATTGATTTTTTGTGGAGATTTTCTATTTTAATTACAGAAAGAGCTATGTTTAGACTTTCCTTTCAAATATTATTTCTGCAATTTTTATGGTTTTATTACCTATATGTAAAGTTATTAACAATAATAATAAGTAATATAATAGTGATTTAATTTAATGAGAGTATAGAGTAATCTGACTGAAGCTCATGCCTGAGCCCTCTCGCCAATGAATTATTATTCAAACTATTTTGAAATTATTATTCAAATATATGTTGCAAAAAGTGCACAATAACAATTATTACAAGAAACTGGCTATGATTGCACGACGATTCTTGAAGTCTAACACTAACAATAATTTCAATACATTTTATCTCATATGATTCTGTCCTGATTTCAAAACTAGTACAAAAATCCTAATTGCTAAAAAAATACCTTTTATCTTCTATTCACTATTTCCATATAAGTTTCACCTTCCATTTTATTTTTCTATAATAAATATGGAGTAACAATAGCCACCTTTTTTATTAACGTCAATGGATAATAACATCAAAGTTAAAGTAGAAGACGTGCGTGTGAAAATGAATACAAATAACTCAGAATAAATATCAATTTACAATGGTAGTTCTGGTACAAAATGTAAGGGCTCTTGTTTATAAGTTGCCAAAATGGATTTTAAATAATTTTTTATATTCACTTTATGTTATACACTCGTGAGTTTCACAGTATAAAATAAAGTAGTTCCCACTTTTTTCAGTCTAGCTTCACGTCAAATTTATAGGTTGAAGATCCCTATACATTCATAGGGTATATTCATAGTATAGTTTGAGGATATACTTCTTACTAAAATCCACATTAAATTTGGTTCCTAATGGTTTTCAATCTAAAAGAATTAGACTAAGGGTTATTTATTTATTGTGTTTATTATCTTTGGAAAAAACCAACATATTGCTATTCTAAGTTACTTTTGACTCATTTTATCAATTTATTGGTGGAAAAAACCAGTCCTATCTTTTTCAATATTCAATTAGTTAAAGGAGACTAAGGGTTAATTTTCACTTTATTTCCCCTAATTAATTAACCCTAAATTATTATTAATAATTAATACACATACATATTACTATGTATGTATGTATTAATATTAATACACATATTAATGCACATACTTCCTTTTTTTTACCTAATCGCTCTAAGTTAGCTTTAAAATGCTAGGTTTTTGAACTTTAAACATTATTGGAACACTTCAGTGGGATAGGTTTCAGTATTCCGCTTATCAATCTTTTTTCGTCGGAATGGGATATAAAAAATTATAAAATGAATTTAGATAATATTTATTACTACCTAGTTGGCTCATCTTGATAGATTAAGATTTATATATATAAGCGTTCTACCCCTAGTTTAATAAATCCACAAATCAGTAAATTGCCTTTCCTAAAATCTAGTAGACCATATTGTATTAGAGAAAGTCCATTAATTCATCTATTATATATAAATCGTGACGACTAGGAATATTATTACTATATTATTAACTCTTAACCCGGAAGAACATCTGGAACATTACGTGATGTGATTAATATCAAAAATAAAAATTGAAAAAGTTAAAACCAAAAAAAAACTTTTCTAAAAATAATAATTTCAGTAATAATCACTCAACCAACAGAGCACTATTAAAGAGAAATAATAATTAAAAAAAAGGTTTTACTAAAATTATCTATGATTTTGGATTTATTTATATTGGTAAAAATATAATGTTTATTTTTCCTGAATAGTGTATTACTTAAATTCGTGCACTTATTAATACATGATCCATTCTTTATTATACATATATCTACATCTATCTTAGCCGTACGAACAAAATTATCAAATCTAAAAACTTATTTTGGAAAGTAATTGAAGTTAGTAATAGTAATAGCGTTTATTTTCTGTAAATTGTACAGGAAATTTGCAGAGATTTTGGACTAAAGCAGTTAAACCTGAATAATTTTCTTAAAATCATGTTCCATTGAACTGATTTCAGCGCCCGAGATAGATGTATCTTTTGCCCTGTACTTTTTTAATAATTTTTGCAAACCGTATTTTTTACCACACATAAGTTTATTCATTTTAAATTTTGAGAAATAACCAATTTTACGTGATGTGATTAATATCAAAAATATAAACTAAAAAAGTTAAAACAAAAAAAACTTTTCTAAAAATATTAATTTGTGAAATAATTTCCGTTTTCTACATTTCCTAATTATAAACTCTAATTTGCTCTATCTCTTTCCGGATATTTTTTACTTCCAAATTTTCTGAATGGTTTAATTACAAGCGCTGAATTCTATACCACCTGGTCATTATGTTGAATGCTTTTTTTGCTACAATTTATTTATAGCTCAGTCTTCCTTTCTTTTAATTAATGTCCTTTGGTTTTTTTCGAAAATATTTAGAGTTATTTCTTCTTTTACTTCATAAACAGGAGTCTGCTGACTGACCATACTATTATATTATATTGTAGCAAACTTATATTATTTTGGAATTGTAGCAGTTTTACTCATTTCCTTTTTCACATTCACCCTCTCTTGATAAATTTTCTTTATTGTAATCATATTCAAATGCTTGAATGTACATACAGTTTTTTTTTTTCAAATCTAGCTGACGGATCTTTATGGTACAGCATATTTAGCATATTTTAAATATATATATTTGTTATAAGAAATAAGTAAAGGTTTAAATAATAAAAACTGTGTCTAAGTTAATAAAAATAATCAGTTAAAATTTCTTTATTAAAATAACGTCAACTATTCGTTTGTATTAAAAATTTGTTTTTTGTTTTTTTTAATAGTGCGTTGGTACTGAGTTAGATTCATAGTAAAGATATAGTGACACAGTAATAAATTCTGTCTTCTTTTTCCAGATATGTTTTAAAAGTAATGAAACGTTTAGAGATCAGCATTACGGGACAGAACACTATAGCAAATTATTCTACCTATTGCAGAGTTCAGGATCCCTGTCTTAACTATTGAGTTGTTACTTAAGAAATCTATAGACTCATTCAGGTTTAGTCGGGACAACTGGTGAAAATTGTCCAATGATCTTGAAATGGGAACAATGAATCACGTTTCTAGGTCTGCAGACATAACACTATATTGATTGTGGTTTTAGAAGTATATTGCCAATAATTTCGATCAAGTCATATAGACAAATTATCTTTCCCATATAAAAGATTATTGTTCAATCTTTGCAATGATCAATTCCAGGGAATTTGTGGAGCAAAAGAAGAAATAGAAATAGATGAAAATATCTATTTTTATTTCTTACACATCAACGTATTTACTTTTATTAATATTTATTAAACATGTAAAATAAGCACAAGCAAAATCAATGACAACAAATTATTCATAAAATACAACAGTACAAACATTGTTCTCAACATGATAGCAAATGAAAGTTAGTGAGTCAATCCATTTCTCTGAATGTATATTGAGAGTTTCATTTTATAACAGTATATTTTACGAGCACAATTAATAAAACTCTTAACATGAAAGCCTGAATGTTAATTAATTTACGTATGTACTGAGTATTGGCACTTGTAATTCTGTTATCTCTGCAAAATCTGAATTTATTTACTTTTTACCATGATACATATTAAAATTTACGTGAATATTTATGAACTTCATCAATTGTGTACCTTCGGTCTCTAGAAAAAATGTTTATTGTTATTATCGTTATTTTTTATTTTTTTGAGAACTTAGAGAAGGAAGTTTAAAGATTGCCGGACTTAATTACAACTCCGTTCTAAGTAGAAAAAGGAACCAATTACAGTTGATTTTTTTCGCGAACTCAACTAAATTTTCGGAAGTTTCTATAAAATAACATGATGTGTTTTTACTTTCTTTTATTCCCCCACAAGAAGAATAAGTAAGAATTGCAGATTTTTGGTTTGCACCGGAAACGTCTTTTTGATTTCTCTTAAGTATGAATTAACGGTTATTGTAAATCGGTCTCTAAGTGAGTGTATGTATGTAACCACAGTAATTCAAAAATGAAAAGTTACCACCAGCGATTGCGACCAAATATTTGAAAATGCTGCGGACCTTAATAGAATTTTTTTTAGCTTTTAACATACTTTTTAAAAAAATAATTTTTTATTAATTATGTATTATTGAAATGAATCATCTTTTTAGATCAAATTTTAAGTTTCAAGAAATTTAATTGGATAAATTGCAGTTAGAAAAATTGATTGAAATAGTAGTTAGCGTTCACACCAGATTTTTGAGAATGTGGTTTCATCACGCATAACGTGATGGTTTGGTTTAATCCCATTTTGGATTTTAATCCATTTTCGAATCGTTTTACGCGTATTAAATACTTCTTACAATATAGTTTTTGTCATTTGTCTCCACACTGTCTCTGGCTTTGTAATACCAGACTACACAAGAACAATATGCTCTGACAAAAATATATTTTATGCTTTCTTGTATTACATTACAGATAATAAAAATGTGAAATTATTTTTGAAATTCAGGCCTGCTTTGATTGGCCTCTATAAATTACATGTCATTGTCTTCTTTTTAGATATCTTTAATGTCGTCTATAATTGTCTAATCTTTATTTGGATTGAATGAAAACAATTTAATTAATTCAGAAGTAGATCAAATCTTTTCTAGTAGTTGGATTCAAAGTCCTATTCTAGCCCAATTTGAGTAGTTTGATACATGAGAGGGCTCACATAAGAAATGTATTAATTTAATTTTTAGCAATCAACTTTGACCCGTTTGTGAGAAAAAATGCACGTAAAAATACTAGTTGTTATAAATTAAATTGGTTCTGTTGGTTTGGGCCATTAAATTAGGTCATTTTGAAGGACATATTAGGTTACTCTTGACCAATTAACCACAATAAAATTTTCGATTCTCATCCACCGAGTTTTCAATTACAGTGAAGAGCGATAAAAATTTTGTAATTTTGGAAATTTGTTAAATATAAAGTTAGAAAGAAAGAAAGAAAAGTAGAATGAATTTTCGAAAGAGATATTTCTTGTATTTTGTGAAACAGTGACATGAATGTGGAACTATTTCTCCATACATACGAGTATTCAGTCATGTGTACGTCAGCATAACTATACACAGGCCCTTAAAAATTGAGGCACTCCTAAAAGAACACATTTAACTTTGTTATTTTGAAACTGTAGGAATTTCGAACAAATTCTATAAATTTCTTGAATTTATATTTAAACTATTTGTAAACATTTAAATAACAATAACTTAGGTTTTTTTGAAGTTCTCGTCAAATATTGTAAAAATGAAATTAGTTTCTGCTAATCAGATTACATGTAATATTTTAGATGGTTAAATAAATTATCCTAGGCCCAGGATTAGAGGTCGTGGGAAAAAGTTATTATAAGAAAGAAAGTTAAGTTACTTGCTTCTAAAAAAAAGTTATTTTCATATGAATATCAGACATATATTTATTCATTCACTTCAGAACTATGAAAATTAATTTCATTCGAGCATCACAAATTTTGGAAATAACACAAAAATCTATATATGTAGATGAAAGATTGTAGCGTCAAAGCTCTAATATTTTTTATGGAATTGTATCAAATCTCTCTCTAAATTTTTTTTTTTTATATTTATTTTTATTTTTTATTTTTTTTGTTGGTATAGGATTAATTTAGTGGTAAGTGAATTTGACTCCTACTCGAAGATGCCAGGTTTATTTTTATTTTTTTACCAATTCTTATAGCTCCCTGTCCGGTGATGGAACAGGGTCGTCTGTAACGAGATCACTTTTCGGAAGCACAATTAAAAAGGGTCCGGTGACCAGTGAACTCAAATGCTAACATAATTGTAAACCATAACAATAATATTATGTTTTGAATACTTAGTACATATGTATGTCTCATCACATATGTTAGAACAATTATCTTCAGTTCAAAAAGCTAACAAATTTGTCTGCACTACATGATTTGCAACTTTCTATTATTTTATGTTGATTAATAGTTAAAAACAACCTTTTAAATAAAGTGATAGAAAACACTTCGAATCATGATGATGTCTCTTTTTTTCTATACTTTTATAATCGGTCTTAATTTAATAGAAAATTTTCGGCTGAATTTTAACTTACCGTGTTCAATTGTTTTTTAAATTTATGTTTGCAGTTCTCTTCATACCATACTTATTTCCTACCATTTGAAAATAGAAAAACACTCAAGAAATATTGTAAAAGAAGATTATCCTAGTAGTCCTAGACATCAAGCCTTTTTATGAACCCCAATCAAATCATATACATTTTTTAGCTAAACAATAGGTGGAAGCTAAAAACAGTCCAGCAAGTATTGAAACGCTTACTGTATTTCTTAGGGGTGCATTGCGGGATAGAACTCAAGTACTTTGCATCTCTTGACTAAGTTCTTTATACATATCTTTAAATCTGTCTGTTTTACGAGTACGTTCACTCGTATGTTCATTTCTAAGTAAACACTGTTTGTTGAACAAGGGATTTTGACAAAAAGTATTGCTTACTGCTAGAACTTGTTTTGTAGCCGTGAAAATTAGCTAAATATAGTTCGAAATTATATTGTCGAAAAAAAAATTAATTTCTAAACTCAATATTAGTTAGAAATTACATTTTATCAACGACTGATCAAGAATTGCTACTATATCTTTCCACTCACCCATACTTCTAAGGAAAGATAAAAAATGTTTTAGATAAGTTGTAACTTCAGTAACCAAATTTTTTTGCATGTACCCCAAATGTTTTTGCAGTAATATTACAACAACAAAAATTAAAAATGTAACTAACTGTGTAGAACATACCTCCTTCAACCCTAAATCAGACAACAAAACCTCCAACATACTACACTTGAGACTGTGCGCAGTTCTTTTGCTTTAACCAAATGCAAGCCCTTTATTGCACCAGTTTCTCATATTTAATGCATACTATTTCAAAGAGAAAAAATAAATATAATAGACCAAGCAATGAGTAAAGGACGTGTAGCCCAGGTGAAATTTGTAGTGTAAAATCTCTCTTTAATATTATAAATGAAATAGAGGAAAACAATTAAATCAGTAGTTAGCAGCTGGCTTTCCACGCCGAGAAAGGGTTTCAAATCTAGCTGCCGGACCACGGATTTTCACTTTCAAGGAAATTCTTACAGTTTTCTGTCCAGAAAGTGCTGCCAATAATGAAAGAACACTGTCCAGATCTTAGTAAAGTTTAATTGAGATTTATTTACTGAAAATATAAGCATTAAATAATAAAGTTGTTATGTATTGAAGTTAAAAATAATATTTCTATTAGAAAAGAAATTAGTAATAAATTCTAGAGCTCCTAATAAAGCATTAAAATTTGATTGAAATTCGCAACTTTTGTTTTTATTGAAATTCTAAAACTAGTAGTTCGTTAGAAAATAAAAGTTGGCATTTAATCGCTGATTTTATGGAATAATTGGCATTGTACACCATCGTTGCAGAAAAGTATATATAATCAAATTATTTATTTTGTTATATTCAGGCATAACCATCATATTATAATAATGTGTTAAAATTACTTTACACATTCGGACGTGTCCACAGTTCAACACATTCAAAACTTGCAAAAAAAAGAATACAAAGCGTATTGTACATATGTTTACATAATCGTATTTTTTATTTTATTTTTTTCACTTTCTCTTACAACTGTAATTTTTTATAATATGGGAAAAGAAAATTAAACTATAATACGAGAGTCACGTCCCGTTGTAGTAAGTAGAGGGGCATAGCCGTTCGGAGGGGGGGCCTATAACTTGTTAGAGAACACTATCGGCACACTAGATATTTTTCTCCGCACGTTTACACACATGGATAGTTATTTGGTAAGTGTTTATTTTTATTGTATATCACTTAATTATTTAGCGCTAAAGTTCAAAAATCTTCCTCACTTTACTTCCAATTCATTTCTGGTAATATTAAATGCATAAATTGTTTCACACAACTGAGCCCGGATTTCTTTTCGAGCTCTACAACCAAGCGTAAACTTGTTACGCTATAATCAAGTTTTGCATTTCTTACTAAATGTTTATAGTAAAATACCAGTTTCTACCTTAGTCCACAAATGCCATTAGGTAGTTGGAAATTTACTCCCGCCTGAAAAATTAGGTGAGTACATCACATTCTGTATTTGGTACTGCCTAATTATAATTCTCTGGTTGAACTAGGAAAATATGCAATATTATTAAGGAAACTTCGACGCTACAGTATATTATGGGCGCCAAACATTATCCTTTTCCTAGTGAGATATCTTATTTCGTTGTGTGGAATACGAAAATTTGTATATTTGAAATAATGTTAAAATGAAATTAGGCGCTTGATTATTTGTCGCCAGTTTCAGTTTTTTACTACCTTGGGAAGATATAATTATTGTCAATAATATTGATATTGACATACTGTTAATTTGTACAGATTATAAATAGAATATAATGTTAATAAACGTTCATTCTGTTGATGACACAATTAACGGTGTGAATAAACTTTTTTTATTCTCAGCACACTATGATGATGATGATCCGTAATGTCATACCGCTTTCTTTGAGCAGATCGATGGTGTGTCATACAAAATATACCAAAATGTCTAATTGGAGCAACTGCTGGATTAGGTTCAGAACAAAAACTTTGCTCTCATTTATGACCTATATTTCTGTATTAACAGCCTAATTGTCACATATTATCATTGGCAGAAAATCCAAATGTTTTCTATCTGAGAGTTTCAACACATACATAATTTTATCTGCTTTTCTTGGTTAAAGTCAAAGCCGAGCAAAGTAAACTATAATTATCTAATGTGGGCAAAGTACTTGTCACTTTATTTACATCAAAATATAATTCAATAAATACTTGTCTGATTCTAGCTAGCTAGGAAGAGAATCGCGAAAGTGTTTCCCAGCAGCTGTTCAGACTGGGGTTCTTTGTGTCCCTTACCCTAGGAAATGATGTGTTTGCAAGAAATAACCATGGTATTAGGCAAGAAAACCAATAAAGAATTTTATCCTTCTTATTTAAATTATATTTAAAAAGGACGCAGCTCTCATAACAGTTCATAATCATAAATTTGGATATTAAATAGAATGATAATCTTTTTTGATAAGATCGTATATACGAGGGTCGTTTGAAAAGTCCGTGCAAAAATAAAAACTACTTAATTTTTTGGGGTAAACCTTTTTTATTTTTCAACATAGTCTCCTTTTAGGCTTATACACTTCGTCCAACGCTGCTCTAGTTTGTTCATCCCTTCCGAATAATAGGATTTGTCCAAGTCTGAAAAATAGCCATTCGTTTCTGCAATCACCTCCTCGTTTGAATAAAATCTTTTTCCCGCCAGCCATTTCTTCATATTGGGGAACAAATAGTAGTCCGAGGGAGCCAAGTCTGGAAAATAGGGGGGATATGAAACGAGTTGGAACCCTATTTCCATTAATTTTGCGACCACAACTGCTGAGGTGTGAGCTGGTGCGTTGTCGTGATGGAAAAGGACTTTTTTGTGGGCCAATCGTGGGCGTTTTTCTTGCAGCTCGGTTTACAAACGGTCCAATAACGATGAATAATATGCACCTGTAATAGTTTTACCCTTTTCCAGATAGTCGATGAGGATTATTCCTTGCGAATCCCAAAAGACAGTCGCCATAATCTTTCCGGCCGAAGGAACGGTCTTCGCCTTTTTTTGGCGCAGATTCCCCCTTGGTAACCCATTGTTTAGATTGTTCTTTGGTCTCAGGAGTGTAGTGATGTATCCATGTTTCATCCACAGTGACGAAACGACGCTTAAAGTCCTGCGGATTCTTCTGGAACAGCTGCAAACCGTCCTTGCAACACTTCACACGATTTCGTTTTTGGTCAAGCGTGAGCAATTGCGGCACCCATCTTGCGGATAGCTTTGTCATGTCTAAATGTTGATGCAAAATATTATGTACCCGTTCATTCGAGATGCCCACAGCACTAGCAATCTCACGCACCTTCACTCTTTTGTCATCCATCACCATATAATGGATTTTATCAATGATTTCTGGAGTAGTAACCTCAACAGGGCGTCCAGAACGTTCAGCGTCACTTGTGCCCATATGGCCACTCCGAAAATTTTGAAACCACTTATAAACTGTTCTAATCGAAGGTGCAGAGTCACCATAATGTTTATCAAGCTTCTCTTTAGTCTCCTCAGGCGTTTTGCCTTTCATAAAGTAGTGTTTAATCAACACACGAAATTCTTTTTCGTCCATTTTTTGAAAATCACTCGACTTCCTCGATTCAAACGAATGCCAAACACAAAGAAATAGACCGATCTGGCTGAAACTTGGTGTGTGTTCTTCCAAGAGATGCTACTAACTAAACATAACCTCGATACGCGCCAGTAGTGCTATCTCTCTGACTTTGCACGGACTTTTCAAACGACCCTCGTATAAAGTGATTACATACTTATTTAGTCAGACTAACTAAGGGCTATAAGGTTGCGTAAGTACCTGAACCTCAGCCACCAATATCGCTGTTCTTGCCGACGTTCTCCATCTCTGCTGACCAATGACCTCCATCATCATCTTGCATATACTGTAACTATTTTAGTCGGGACCTGCCTTTCGGCATTTGTTTTACCAGTACCTAGTATCAAATGTTCCAGCAATCGCTATCTACCAGACTTTATAATAGCTACTTTATTTGACTCATTGAACAGTTCTACAACTTCTTGGTTCGTCCAATGTAGCCATTCTACATCCCTAAAGTTCGCAATATTCTTCTTCACAGATTCTCAGCAGCACAATCATTGTTTTTTCTGCTCTGGTTAATACCCGTGCTTTAAAAAAACATTGGTTATGATTGGCCACAAACTCTTTTTTTAAATCTATTCGATAATTCATGTTAGACTGACTCCGGAGCGAGTGATTTAAGCGCCAATCTCCTATCCTGCATTAAGATTAGCATCGGGCTTGAAGAGGGAAATAGCTGCTAAAGCCTTGGTAAACGAACAGTTAAGAGTGAGAACTGCATTTTTAGTTACTATATTAATTAATTATTCATCATATCTTCGTGGAAAGTACCAAATATACATCTGCTAGGCGGAATTTAAACATGGGTAATAGAGTGAAAGAGATACTGGACGATAATAAAGACAATGCAAGGAAAGCTTTGCAATACCTTAAAGATTTAAATTTATATAATCTAATATGACACTACGCTGGTTTTGTTTCTGAGCCGTCTTTGTAAATAGTTATGGTTCGTTTGGTGATTAGGTAGCAGATAGGATGAGCGATTGTGGTGTGAATGAAGTGTGGGTGTCAATCCCGGAGCAGGGGGTAGTAACTTCCAGTCTTCGGGGGGAGACATCAGGAGCCATTGAATTCTATGTCGGGATTGGCTCCCCGACATAAGTGTGAATGGTCGTATGAATGTGGTGTTAATAACAATATAAGTATGTAAACAGTTTTTGTCTTAGATTAGGTTATTAATATGATGCGAGGAATATCAAGTACTCCATCACAAATTGCGATTAGCATAAGTAAATTTAAGAGTGAGTGAACGAGAAAATGCATTTTAGCTACAATGTGTGTTATTGTATTTATTTGGATGAATGTATTTATATGCCCGAGTGTTTTTTATTAGAATGATTGTTTATTTTAGAATGAACTAGTGTAGTGTCATTCAGCAACATTGTCAGGTGCAAAGGACCTCAGATGTTGATCACCTTTAAAAAGAACACACAAAAAAAAGAAAAAATCGTAGTTATTATTATTGCATCGATGGCAAACTGTGACTCTTTTATAGTTTTTAACTGAATAAATGAATATCATTACACTAATGTTTTAATATAAAATTAACGTCACACATCTACTTAATGTTACCAGAAATAAGTTCTCTCTCATCGCATCTCGTTTCTTAGATATAGTCTTGATCGTTCTCAAGTTATTCTTCTTTCGTTTAATCCTGTTTTTTTTTTTTTAACTTAAATTATGATCTCAATTTTTCTGCAAAATAATTCCTTAAAACGTATTAATGATTCGTATTATATGATTCAGTCTTTACATTATTGGTCAAATGTTTATTTACTTATTTAATTTTTAATCTTACATAGTTCATCTTTGAATGACTCCAGTTACTGCATATTATGCTCTATCTCATTATCAGATGAATGTCATATCTTCTTGGACTTACACTTGGACAAGTATTGTATGCTTCTCCATTATGAGCGGGCGATAAGTCCAAAATAGATTCATGTGCCCTCTACTGGTGCCAAATATGCACACCCTAGCTAGTAATGTCCTATGCACCCAACCCAACATAGAACCTTTTAAATAAGAGGTAAGAGGTAAGATAAATGCCAGGCAACCACTCAGGCTAGCACCATTAGCAAAAGAAAAAAATAATCTAAGAGAAGAATTTGACTATGGCCGTATTTGTAAATATTTGCTAGACAACGTTGAGGCGTGCAGTTAGCACTCTTTAGACGTATTAGTTACACAGTATAATGTAATCAATCCTAGACTGAATATGAGGTCGCGTGTTTGACAACTTGGCCTAGTTTTTGTTAGCAGAGATTGTCATTCTTCCAAATGATATTGCACTTCTTTTGAAAACAGTTTTGCTATAAAAGCACTTTACGGTGATTCAGTCTTTTATTACCATTTTTCTTAAGCGCTCCCCAAAAATACAAGTTTTTTTAAAATAAATAAATAAATTAAGCACTTATTAGTAGTTAGCTACAAAGCATGCCACATGTTAAGACATGGTTTTGAAACTTCTTGAGAGAATTCGGCTTGCATTCTAGACAGCTTTAAATTTTTTCAACGTTTAATGCGTCGAAATGTCAAACAGGTAATGTGTAATAAACTAATGATAGAAACGCTTCGATAGCGTTTTAGATGGAATTCGCTTTAGGTGGACCTTCGAATTCCCTAGTATATCTAGATTAGTTTAGCCCCACATCTTCTTTCTTTATTTTAAACCTCTTCGCGATACATCTTCTACAAGTTTTAGTTAGTTTAGTTTAAGTTCAGTTATCATCACTTGATTTTATCTACCTTGTTAGTTTGTCACCGGTCAAGAATAAATTTATATCGTTGCACTCTTCACCTGATGTATGTCGCCTTAGTTTTAGCAGCGTTGAATGTTACCTCACTTTTAATTGAATGATTGAATGGTTCTCAATCAATTTCATGTAGTAGTTTCGCTTAGCTTTCAGTACCATTGCTGAACAATTCATTCAACGACAAATGCCACCGATTTAGTGTCCTGAGGAAATTTGATTCAGCTAAGAATCGTAATGTAAGGAATGATCCAAGAGCAAAACACGATCCTTACGGACAACCCATTGCACCCCTCCAGCTAATCACATTAGCCTAGGGTAGGCCTATCACTCTTTGAAGTAACTGGCTAAGAGATTGTGGTGATTTCTTGAACAATAAATTTGCTTAAGGGCGCTCAAAATGGCAGATCTGTATCTAAGTCTACCTCACATCCATAGTCACACATAACACTTGATATCGATGTTTCAGGCTATCCTCAATGAAGTCCTTTAGCTCCATTATTGCATTCAAAATACCCCTTAGTGGTTAGAAAACATGCTGTCACTTGAAAAGGCATTGGACTTCAAATAATCAATTTTCCTAATTATAAATAGTTCTTCAAAAGTACGCGCCTTGAGGTAGCAAACTAATCGTCGAAACTTATTCCCCGGTTGCAGAAAAGTATTTCCCGGCTTCAATATTTGAATTTACTAGATTCCTCTGTACAAATGGAGGAAAGTTCTTTACGGAGACATTCATTAAGCATTTTCAAGAATAAGTTAAGAAAAACTTAAAATACTTCGTGAGGGATTTCTGGCCCAATTCCATTATTGCCCATTTATTAGTATTGAAAGAGCATTGATTATTTTCGAACTTCAATAATATAACGAACCAGTGGTTTAAAGAAAATTGTTAATATGATTAATGTAGTATGTGTTGAAGATTAAAAAGACCACGATAAATGTGCAAATTGTTCAAATATATGAAGAGAAATGAACGTTTAGACATAATTCCATTTGAGTTTACAAGAAAGCAAGTAATGCAATACAACGATGACTGTTCACACACACGCATCATTTAGTTATCCTCTATAATGTATAAACGAATAATAAAAGAAAATATACTTTAGTGTCTAAACTGGAATACTAAGAAGACAGCCACACAAAACGTATTAAAATTATATAAAGGATTTTGCACGGGACAACAAATGCACTATTGTTACTAACACACCTGCCATACTTATAGTTCCGGTCTACAATATACTTACTTCTGTTTTGGTAATAAAGTAAACTGAATAGTTGTTTTGTGATATATTATGAAAAAGAGGGAAAAAAATTCTTAGCATCCTAAATATAATATATATATATAAATACATAATAATCATTTGAGTTTAATGCTTTGATGTGAAAACGTTTTTAAAGGAAAAGAGTGAGGTAAAAAACCGCTTATTACAGCACAAACATGTAGGTGCTTCATTTAATCAGTCAAAACTGAAACGAATTTCAGAAAAATATTCGTTTCCGTAGTCAAAAAAGAAAAGCTAACTAAACACCTTTGGAAAGCGATGAAAAAAAATCTTATTCCAAATTTGGTCTGATCAGGTCTGAAATCGTTGAGTAAAGTATGAAAATATAAAAAAATCGCAATCAGCTACGTAGCTCCGCTGTCAGTAAGAAGTTAGCAGTTACCCAGCAAGTCCATTGTGAACTCTAGTTACGCTTTTGTCAAACAATTCAATTGGTTTCCCAGTTCAACCCTCTAACATTCCTCCTCGTCCACAGATGTTACCTCTCTTCTCGCATCCTTTCTTTCCGATATCAAATGTCTTATTAATTATTGCTATTCACTTAACCCAATTACCGAACTATTACCTCTAAACTATGCAGCTGAAAAATCCCAAATCCTTTGAAATCCTTCTTTCAAAAACTAACGTACTATCTACTGAGAAGAACTCAACATTGCACTTATTACAAATATCACTTTACTTCCACATCATCCTTTTCTATAAAAAAAAATCCTTCATTTAATGATCTAGTTATCCTGATAACAGTGCATTGGCAGGACTGTGATTATTATTTATCTTTCTCAATGAGCTGTTCAGTTCTCACTACCATTTGCTACTTACAAACAACCTGAATTACTTGACTTCTTTGCCTGCCTAAGCCCCACAAATTACAAGATATTACTTTAAAAGATATCCTTAGACCACACCCCTGTACATTGTTCTTAATTATCAAGTTCATTATAAACCTAACAAAAAGTATTCTCTATAGGAATATCAACAACGAAGACAACAAAATTATCCTACAAACTTCTTCTAAAAACTAACAAAACGAACCTGATATTTGACATGTTTTGGCTATAATTCTTGAGAGAACACTCCAGGTAGTGTTCTCTCACTAACGACAACACTGACAGTCACTGGAGCACACAATGAGCTGGAGAGGCTTCTTAGAAAAGAAAATCTAAGGGCAGCACACATGGATTTTTATTTTTTCAAATTTCCAGAATATTAATACAATTTAGGGTAGAAATATTAACAGAGAGAGTCATATTCTCTGGTATGATATCTGAATGTTAGGGGGAAAATCAAAAATCAGTTGGGTATCAAAGAAGTAAAGCTTGCGATAAGAATAAAACCAACAGTTATTCACGAGGCTTTAGCATGCCGAATTTCTTTCATATCCACAAGAACTCCAGATTGTTTTTGCTATCCAACTACATAAAATTAGACTAAACATTCGGGATGGCCCAACTTTGTGCTTCGAAAACTTTCCATTAGATGTCCACAATTTAAATATTGTCTTCTGCTAAAATATGTTTTAAACTGGACGACTCTCTGATGAGGACAGAAAATATAAACTCCTTGTCATCGATCTGTTACAACACAAGGAAGAGCAGTGAGATTTTCTATCACTTTCTTTTTGTTACTAAATTATCAATCAAATTTAAAAAGTATCAGTATAGGTATATAATAAAAGTATGATTACATACTGAAGTGAAATGATATAAAATTAATAGCGATATTCGATTAAATAGACCAGGAAGTCATAATATGGTGTAGTTTCATCAGATTTAGAAGATGAGCACGTCCAGTATTGATGTTCCTTTCAGATCGTAGTTCATCTTAACAAAAAAAACAAAAACAGAGATTGTAACATTCCTTGTCTCTAATTTTTGTCCTACTTTATTTTAATGCCACCTTTAAACTAGATCAACGGCGAACTTGTTTACTTGAAATATACTAGCCCGGAAAAATTATTTTCCATTATTTTTGTATATGATGTTTACCTTTTTTCCACTACCGACATCTTGTACATTAATTTTAATTAGCTTCTAAAAAATTTAATTAAATATTGCATTATTACTTCAAACACCGCATAGACAAGTGATAATACTTAGAAATTAATACCCAAATTTCAAGCGTTTATTGTAAGTTCATTGGTTTGTCGAAACTAGAGGAAAAATTGTTTTAATTTAAAAAAAAAAAGTTTTTTTTATTTTTTATAAATTTGCGACTGCAACGGTTGTTGCAACAAGCCAATGTGATGTAATATAGTGTCTTGATTGAAGATTGGAGAAGGCACCCAGTGGCGACACTCCATTAACGTGATGAGATCACTATACTGTTCTGAGGAGAGTAGGTCGCGGGGCCATCTTCTCTTCAGTCTCCTTGAAGGGTTGCCTGGTAATGTGGAAGAAGGTAAGTGTTCAATTAAAGGATTAGGATGAGCTGCTGTAAAGGAATAAAATTTTAAGAAACGAGTTTTAGTAAGGTCGTTAATGAAAGGGATGTTGAGGACCATTATGAATGGTGAGGTTAGAAATATAGAATGGAGCGTTAGAAGTTTTCGAGGTATTTTTGATTGTAAAGTCTGTAAAGAATTGGAACGTTTAGTCGATCCCCATACTTCAATGCCATATGACCAAATCAAATAGGTCGCAGTAATAACAGGTATAAGAGTCTTTTATTTTGTAGGTTGAGTTTAGATCGTTTGGCAAGTAGTCTGGTGAGAAGTTTGTAGCGTTGGTTAGTTTCTTGTCTTTTCAGTCTAGTATGGGGATTCCATGTCAACCGTTTGTCTAGATACAGTCCAAGGTAGAGTTGTAAAGGTTATATTGAAGAAGCAACTCATATTGCAAACCCTTAATTTTAGTTATTAATATAACATAATAAATCTATACTCATAGGAGTTTATAATACATGTATACATGTTATATATTATTATATAATATTTTAATATGTATAATGTCATTATTAGTGAGAAGAAAAGCTAGAATGTAGAGTTCGTTACTTTAAAGAAAATAAAGGATGTTATTTCTGATATGAATCTAAATCTGCGATATTGATAGAATATTGAATTAAGTATCGTATATTAGCAGGTGTGACATTAAAGAAATGCTAGTTATTTTGATAAAATATTTGTTTAACTGATTGGAAAGAGCTAATGTAACTCTTTGAATTAAAATAAAAAATATCTGTGATTTCTAATCAATGCTGGGTGTGGCGTGAGCATTTCATTTGTTGCTTCCCCTTGTATGTGCAATTTCCTACAAAGTACCTGAATATTTGCATTGGCTATTTGACTGCCTCTTAACTAAGGAAAGTTTTTTTTCCTATAAAGAGTTGTACAAAACTTCTTACCTCCTCTCTAAATCTTGCAGTTCCTACAAGTTCAATGGATATGGAAGGCGTAGGAGTGTTTTCTGGCTTCTTGATGTTAAGGGGTTGGTTGGACATTCTCATCAAGACTTAATGTTCTTTAGTACCTTCGTAATGCCTTCAGTTTCATTACAAAAATAAGAACAAAATAAAAATAGATATTTTTTTACTGGTGGCATAATATAGATATATACTTCAGTAAGACTACTAGGTTTTATGACTCTAATAAGACTAAAGCCAACTTTTAAATAACTATTACAAGTTTTCAAAATTTACAAGATTAATATATTTCTTTGTTTTAGAAAGTATCTATTAGAATAAACATCGTACATCATTTACGATCTAGTGAAAGTAAAATTCAATAAAACTAAATAATATCATTGCACCCTGGAAATTTCTCCAGATAAAAAATCAAATTAGAATAAAATATTTTTAATTGTTGCAGGTGGTGTTGTTGCTAGCAGTTTTAGTTACAGTAGCCGCCAGTTATGCTCAGTATCATGACCGACATATTCATCCTCACCACGTGAGTTGAAATTTTTCTAGAAGATTTTTTTCACTGAATCTAGCCCATGATCAGTCCTCGAGATAGATCTTGCAAATGGTAGATCGTTGGCATAATATGTTAAACTTAGTTTGTGTTCTATTCAAAACTTTGTTCCATCAATCGAATCAATAATTTTATTTAGGACTACTTTGTTGAAGTAACCAATCTTTTAATGCCAACTGTATCCCAACTATTTTTGGTTGAGCTAATGAAACTTTTATCAGCTGCCTCCAAGAAGTTAACGCTTTGATTTTATGATCAATTACTGGAGCAATAACTTTATTTAATGTTTTCTGGTTATCGACCTCTGACTGTGGCCCATTAGCGAAGGCACATCGGCTATTCCAAAGTATATCCCTCCATCTGAGCTTTTGATTTGGAGAGATAGTTACTTTGGGCTATAAGCGATCAACAAATCTATCTTTCTAGCCTCAAAGAAACAGCGTCACACTTTCAAAGGTTGCTTATCTCATCCGAACCAAGCAGAATCAATTTGAAATTGTTAGAATTAGGAGAATTAGAAAAAAATCATTCTAATTAAACGAAAATCGGTTACACATTCTCTTACATTTTAGAAATATCCTAAAAAGGCTTTCACTAATATATCCAGAATTTTCTAATATTCCTCGTTTGTGCTAATGTATTTATAAAAATATAAATTCTGTTACCTTCTTTCCAGATAATTGATGCAATTTCGTTTTTTTCGAGTTTATCCCATAACACATTTAGTGAAAGATTATCTAGTTACGCCAGAAAGCAATATAATAAAATTTAGGCACAGATATGAGATTATTTTATTAAATCGAACTATCCACCATTTCATTAATTAAATGTGATGAGAAATATTCTCTAACAACGTTACTCTTTGGTTTTATTTTGGTATTTACTTCTCTTGCAGTAGACAAACTGTATGCACACTGGCCAACAAAATTCTCTAAACTTATAATAAAATGTACTTCCTCTTTCGTCTGTTTTGTGCTATTATACCAAAGCGTCTAGGATGTGTAATGATTACAAAAGTTAAGAATGTAAATGTGTGACAAACAAAAATTAAAAAATAAGATCAATCCAATGAAAATATTCCATGGATAAAAGACTGAAGTTTGAAATTCTTATGAAGCGAATGAAGTAATTACTTCATATATTTTATTTATTATATAAAAAGCTGTCGTAGTGCATACTAGCCCTTCATGCTGTAATCCATTTCAAATTTTGGAGAGGCCACATGTGGCGTTAGAGTGACTGTTTTCATTATAGCGTCTCTTTACACCTACTTCGGTAAAACAATTATTTACGAAGTTATTCAATAATATGGTAACCTGGAGCTGTGTAAGGACATCAACTACGCTTATTTACCAGCGAAAGTTGTTCTGTTTTTAATGGGAAAGCCTCATATAGAAAGTTAGAACAATGTGTACACGAGTACTTGTTTTATTGATAAGATGCAGGCGATATATCTTACTTGGATAACATAAATTTTTTCAAAGATTTTATCCGTCATACCATGCTCGTTCTGGAACTTGCTATGACGAATACGTTCTTAGATAATGTCCAGCATTGCGAATCTAACTACGTATTCAATATTTGTTTGTTTTGTTTGTCATTTTTTTTTATTACCTAAATGAAATATTAATATTTTATCCCATTGTGATAAATCTAGGAAGATTTATGAAATGAAATATTTCTTCTTATACTATCTTGATGCGGTTTGTACATTTACATTTGTTGTAACTTTGATGAAAACATGGTTTCCACAGGGCTGGTTATTCAACATTGACATGACGATTTTTTTATTTATTTTTTAATGCTAATGCTATTCTAGCTAGAAAATTACATTAAATATTTGCAATGAAATTGAAGTTTTTTGTTTTGTTTATTTTAAGTCAATTAGCATTGCCAGCCAAAATGTTAATTGCCAGCTCAAATATCGGTAGATTGATAGAAGAGGTGTAAAAAATGTGCTCTCCTCTTTCACGACATTGGTCATTAAAATGGATATTCTGTGGCACTCCTAGCTAGCTAAGCTTATTAGCCTTAATAAACTTATTTCTACCTTTTAAAAGAATAAAATCTGCTCAAAATTACAATAAATAAAAATTACAGACAAATTAACAATTATTGAGGCCTTATTGCAATGAAAGTATTAATTATATGAATGGCGTTTTTAAAAGGACTTCATGTGTAGAAGTACGCCCAGGACAACTTGACTTTATATTACCCTAACATCTTGAAGTGTTAGCTAAATTGGAATCGGCCAAACATCTTTTTGAGAAAGCGAAATGTATGTTGAAATTTTGCTAAAACATTTGCTTGATATGAAGCTGATACTTAAAAATAAAAATAAAAAAAATATAAAAAAGGCCAACACGGTTTGACTCCACAAAAGGCGCTACTTTAATAATTCTACCTTATTAAGCTAAAGCACCCTGAACTCAAACTGAACTTGCACTTTTCTATAGCAGAACAAATAAAATTTCAGGAAAAAGGGTATCTCAACTTATTTATCACCGTTAAATAAGTTCTGTTAGAATAATAACTTAGAAGATGGCATTCATCTTCTGAACAGAATAAACAGTATAGTGTTCTATGTATATTACTATTTACTTTCGTGTAATGAATTGAAATTTAGAACTAAATAAAAACCAAAAACCAAACCGAGATAAGAGAGAAACTCTTCCATATTGAACTGTTTCTATATAAAGTTGTTTACCAGAGTGAACAAATTAACTTAATCTTATTATCTCAAATTATGTTTACTGCTGGATTTTATTACGAAGAACTGCTTTCTATTTTATTAAACACAGCATAGATGCATCCCCATTTAAATATTTATCAGTAAAGGTGGTTAATGAAAGGTGTATAACAGGTACCACGCCCACTTTGTTTGGTTATTTCTCCTATTAAACAATTGTATTTTTTACTTTCAGAAAAACATGATAGAAAATACATTTTTTAATAATGGCGATAACAAAACTGCTAACATTTGCTAAGATTATAAAATGTTTTATAATCTTGTAAAGTATAACTTTCCCAAGGAAGTGTATTTGTATTCAAAGTGTAACATATATTTGGATAGTGTTCTTTACTCGCCAAACGATTTGTTTTGGATGTATTCCAATTATGTATTGGATGAAATCAACTAATCCAGGCAGTGGAATTATATCAATTAATAACAGCAATTTTCAGTTTCAATAATTAACAGTAGCCTTATCTATGTTAATAATGGCTGAAAAGTCTAAAAACGTATTTTTTTTTTTTTTTAATAACATTTCTTTGATTTCATTTTTTGATTAATTTTTGGAATTTCTTTCTAATTAACGGCTAATGAAGGAGTTAATAACTTTCATCTTTAGTATAAAGGTCTAATGGATGCTTTGTATCCTTCTTTCCCAGGTCCGCACTATGATCTATTTCGTTTGTTTAGAGATTGCGGTGGACCGTTCTTAGCGCTGCGATCACCCTGTTGTTGGAGTAGTACTGCAGTAAACTTATACCGTGTGATAATGATCTTTTTCGTCTGCTTCTGGAGTTTCGTCCATTATTAATACGTCTGAGTCTTTTTACACGTTTAAGATTTATTGGCAATGCCGCAAAAACCTTACCTTACTTGAAAGCGTTGAAGGAGCCCTGCTGCGAAAGTCAGACTGCCTTACATACGGACAATGCCATTAAGAAAACCATCCTGGCAGCCCAACACCACCTTAAATTAATTTTTAGCACTGCCTTTTCATTACGAAAACAGTTATATACACCACAAAATTCGGGATAGAATTTTATTGGGCCGTGGATAAGAAAAGGAGGCAGAACTCTTTGATACACCTTTGCCTTTGAGAGTTACTTTATTTTTAATAATGATATTTTCATATTTTATTTTTTAATATGGGTAAGAATTTGTTAAAAATTTATTTGAAAATTGTAAATTAACATTTTATTTTTGGAAAATCGGACAGGTTGTTGAATATTTAATTTCATTCATTATTTATTATTGCCAGCCTAAAAAGTTAGCATCAGCTTAAATTTAGTTGATAAACTAAATTTCTTTTTCTAGGAACAGTCAAGCTATTTGTTCAAATATGGCGTTAAGGATCTACACACTGGGGACATAAAACAACAATGGGAAGAACGTGAAGGTGACTCCGTTAAAGGACAATACAGTTTAGTGGAACCTGACGGTTCAATAAGAACGGTGAGCTATACGGCTAACGAACACAGTGGGTTCAACGCTGTTGTGAAAAAGAGCGGCCCTAGCTTTCATCCAGAAACTAAGGTCTATCGCCATCATCAGCATGAAAGAGGTAAAAGTGTTGCCTACAAGCCAATTGTACAGCATCTACCACCACCTTCACATCATTTGAAACTGGCAAATCCTGTGCTGTTGAATAGTCATACTATTAATGGACAACATCATTTCAACGCCGATTTGCAACATGTTCCTGTAACAAAAGCGAAATGGATACCTATTGCTAAACCAATTACGCAATACCACGATGAGGGCAAGGTGTACAAACCTGAGAAGGTAGAGATTGTCCCTCTAGCTCCAACATTCAGGTAATGCCTACAATGCAAACTAATTAACACTTCCCAAAATTTCCACAGAAATGTTTATAGCTTCGTACCACTCCCTTTCTTTTCTTGACACTTTGTTGCTATAACACCAATGTTTTTTTTTTAACACAATAGCACACGCACATTAGTCAAGTTGGACAGTATTTAAAAAAAATAATCCACTCTAAAAGTTTAATCAATTTACAATCAATTAAAAATTTAATCAATTTATTCAGTTCTATGAAAATTTCAGAATGTATTTTTCATTTAAGTTCTAACATCTGCCCTTTTAGGATCTGCTAAAAGAAAATGTAACATTTCTACTAAAACCTCTACGTAATTTTTCAGTAAACTATTATAAATACGAATAAAATAAGCATTCAATCTAAGCTTAATATCGAACTTCGAATAAAATAAACGAAACGATCTTGTCGTGATCCTATTGATTTTAACAATATTTGATGGAATATGAAGCTTGTAACATCCATTTTTGAATGTCAGTATTTTATTCACTTTCAATACAAAAAACTTTTACTCTTTTTTTTTACGCTAAACACTTCAAATTGATCAATAACTGGAAAATCTTTCAATTCTTACAGAGAGAGAAATTATAAAGAATTTCACATTTCATACTGCAGTTACCTAATTGGTAGTTGGACATTAAGCCCCGCTTAAAAAAATAGGCGATTACTTTACTGCAGTTTAACTCTATTTTTGCTTCTGTTAAGAAAATCAATAAAAATAGTGATTTATTTATTTATCCAAATTAAAATCCCAATTTTTTTCTTAAACGACCAGAAAGAGCTAGATGCTAGAAGGATGCTTTCTGAAATATTTATAATTGAATGCATACCACCTTCCTGAGATACCTATTATTTCCTTTTAAGAAACTTTCACTCAAAATAGACAATGCGAGCTACAAGAAAGTAATAGAATGTAACCATAAATTCATTTGTTGCAAAACAATAAAAAAAAATAACAAATGAAGTTCATGGGAAGATTAAAAATGAATATTCCTTGTTCATCACTATTTCGCGCAAATTAACTATCGTAGATTAACTGTCTGAAAAATTACTTTTTACTTCAAAAATATATAAAAAAAAATATACTTTTTTTACAATATTATTATAATACAGATTTACAGATACGTAATTCCTCGGCATGATTTTTGTTTGTTTAATAACAGCAAAGAATGTTTAGTCTTCAGCTACTTTTGCTTGTAAAAACCTGGCAGATCCAGAGATTATTCTCGTGACTCTGTATTCTCTTTAATTAAGATCTAGTCTTTCATCACGTAACTTAAACATCGTTACTGTCTTGTACGATCTCATATAATTAACATTAAGTATTTATCGGAGCTATAATTATATGTATTTAATTATATATATTTTTGTGAATAATTAAAGTGGAATGGATTTTGTTATTAAATCCAACTATAATGTGTATTTAACATCATATAGATTTCCTAGCTCTCTAATCATTAGATAGTTTTGAATGTCTAAAAAATAAATTACTTTTCCTACTTTGGCCTACGAATTATTATGAAGAGGACTACAACTGTAATTCTGATATAAACTTTGTTATTGTTAAATAAGCAGGATAGACAAACAAATTTTTGGAGTACCTTTGCTTCATAAAAACAAACACAGGAATATATTTCAATTTCGAACTTAATGGAAATAATTCAATCACATTTTAATGTTATTTATGAGGAAAATATACTTGTGAAGAAGATAAATGCTCATACATCATTCATATCAGACATCAGTCTTAATACAGGCCTTACCAGTCTGAGTATGGTCTTTCTAAAAAAAGTAAAGAAAGCTCACTGTAGTTATGTCTATCCGTACGTATACCAGCTTTCATTACACCTGGCAAAAAAAAAAACTACAAATCAGTAAATCATTGTTGTAACTTGATTTCTTTTACCATTTAAGAAATTGGTGATTTTTCTAAGAAGTTATAAGTTAGTAGTTTGAGGTAATTTGTTTTGTCTTCAACGATGATGTTCGCACGCTTTTATCAATCATTATGTTTCCAAACATCATTTTTCAGAAGTTCTCCTTATCTGGCTAGCACTTCACTTCTTGATTTAAACATTTCTGAAGAATCAACAATATTCGACTAACGAATTGATTAAATATCTTTTCGCAACAAACAATCGACCACTCCTACGGTATTTAGATAATAATAGATAATAGATGGGACGGGACCTTACGCCCCACGGCACCGCAGCCACAGAAGACTTATTGTGCCAGATTTAGATAATAAGCTTATTCTCATTTTTGCCAGACAAATGACTCACTTTATTGCTGCTTAGAGAAAACAACTTAAAGAGCCTAAACATCGTCAGTCTATGCTAGGTTACTACAAATAGAGTACTATCATTAAAATACTTAAAGATATCAATTGACTTCAGTATTTTTTTATTCCTTTTTAGGGCAACAAAACATTTAGAAAGATCTGAGCCTCCAGAAGCTCAAGCTCTTTCCCTTACAAAAAAAAAAAAAAATCCTTAAAAATTCCCTGATCACCCTGCCGGTCTCAATATAATAACTTACAATATCACTAACTTAATCACTGACTGAGATCCTCGCTTAATTTTTTCCAATAGAAAATTTCCTAAAACTTGCCTACAGAAAGTGAGTGCACAGTACCAAAAAACGATACATGGTCTCCAATGTCGGAGACTCTCCATCCGCTTCCACACACCACACCACTTACTTATGATGTTGGTTTCTCTCTTTCGATGGTATTCAGGTACCCAGTTACCAAGTATCTTCTCAGTAATCACCCCCACCAGAACTCTGAGATGCTTCTTCCAACATGTACCTTGCAGAATCTGGATTAATTCTTCTACAAAACTCTGGGTCTATGACAGCCTCTCTACCTACGTCCAGAGCCTCTCCAATACCACAGCCTGCAATTCCTGTTAATCCCGTCACTGAAACGTTTCGATATCGCTAGAGAGGTTAAAGGCACAGAATGATGTACTAGGTTTCTTCCTTACAAGTTCATCAGATTTTTCATTACCTTCAATAACTGATTGTCTAGTGATCCACAAAAGTCTAACCATTCCTGGACAAAATAGCCTTTCTACCAGCTTAGGGTCCCAGCTGGATTTAGCTAGTGGATTGAAAAACTGCCTACCTGGGAAGATGCTTATCACGTTATGTCATTCTGAATCCCCTACAATCCACCGCAGCATGCTATTATTCCACATAACCCCGCCGGAAAAACTGAAGCAAATCGCCCTAATGCCCCATTTCTGTTTATACCTCCTTAGATTCAGACGCCTGAAATAAACACGAATCTTGGAACCAAGAATGAAACATTGTTCACGTTCTCCGTCTCCGTCAAATCAAAAATGAAGGTCCACTTGCCCAGTTTATTCTTGGAATAAGGGCTTCAGTGAATATAAACCAATTTTACATAACATTAATGACTTATTTTTGCGCAGGTATGTTCCAGGAATGGCATTATTAATGAAGCACCGTCAGAAAGTTCAAGATAATTCTAAAAAAGGACCAGTATTATTTCCAGAAACACCAGAAGATTCAACACCTGTTACAGAGTCTGATGGTACACCTATTGAATCTACAACTAATTCAAATATTGGATTCAGTAAACTAAATTTTTTAGAACCTTCTTATGATCTATACGCCTCTTTGCTAAAAGCACCCCCGCTTCTTTCCACCAATTCATTAGCATATTCTTTACCGAATGTAGCTCTTCACTAAATATTTTGATTGTACCCAATATTAAATATAATTATATGTTATTAAATATAATAAAATCAACAAAATTCACGATAACATCGATTCAGAAATCAATGTTGACATCCAAAAGTTTAAAGAAAAAATAGAATAAAAAATAATAAGTGAATTCCACTAAAAGGATTGTCTCCGAGTCTAGACGATTGTAGGATTTCCGGTCAACTAAAAGCTGACCATCGTAAGTTAGAGATATGAAAGGCAGTTGATGTAAGAAGTGAAATTATAAATATCTTTTTATTGTTAATGTTCAAATTTTATTTTAATTTATTTCAGTTAAAAAAAAAAACGAGTTTATTATAATTATTTTTCCAAATAATTGAATGGCGAGTATTAATTCTCAGTTTGACTAGAGTGATTTTCGCCAAAATAAAATATAAAAAAAAAATAATATGAAATTTAATATATTATTTTAAGCTATAAATAAATACATTTTTCTTTTAGATTTACGAATTATGTTACGTCTTATATTAACTTATTGCTAGAACGACTGTTACGGCCAACCACTATAATATATGTATAATAGTTCAGAAAAAACAAATAGAACCAAACAGCAGAAGGCCCGTTTTAGTATATAACTATAATTAATAGTGTAGTATTTATTGCATTGTATGAAAATGGATATGTTATTTATAGTTTCTTGTACGCTAACAGAATACTTGCATTTACTAATATTTGCATTTACCTCATACAATATGCAACTAATTCAATAAATTTGTAAAAAGTTACTCTTTAATCAGAATAGTAAAGTTCTCTGCTATAATATTGTAAATTATGTATATTTTAAGTGTGAATAGTGGGCAGTATTTGTCTAAGATTTTACCAAAGAATATTGTTGTACTGCTACGCATTATTGTTCAGTAGTTTTTCACCTCCTCTGTCAAGACTTCATAGCTGTTACGTTTTTCAACTTTGTGCCTTACTTTTCAATGCATATTGAAAAAACAGCTACTTTGTAATAATTAGATGAATAATTTTTAAAAATGGTTTTATTATTATTTTGTGCAATGTAAAATAAATTAAATATGAACAATTTTGTTTTTTAAATTTATTTCATGTATCTGTCAGTAATTCAACTAGGCTACAGACTACAAAATATGCTACAGATTTCTGAAGAATCAAATATTTTTAAAAAATATTAAACTCAGAACAAATGTTTACTATCATAGCTCAAGGATAATATCCAAAAATGTTCCTATAATTTTTTTAATTGCTGCATTAATTTTGTATTATTATTTTTTAAGCAGATAAAGTAAAAGGACGGCTAGCAAAACTAAAAAAAAAGAACTATAATGCTTCCTTTTTGTCTTTTACAATAATTATTCATTAAAAGTAACGCCTATATTTTCAAGCGGGTTTCATGTCCAACTACCGACAAGATGTCGTGGACGGAAGCAACATACTTGATTATAAATTCCTTTTTTATGAGTTAAATAAAATCCAAGGCTAAGATCGGGAATCCAACTCAGTACCACAACACATCTTAGCTTTGCGCCTGCGCCTCCACCCTCCGTGCCCCACCGTGGCTATCTCTAACAAGTAAAGAATAAACCACCAATCAGGTGCCATCGACCAAAGTGGATAGCTATACTTGAATTTGTCACATAATTACCTCAAATGAAATCATAGACTAAGACCGGGAGTGGGATACAAATGCAGACAGTCCTCCAATTTTCTAATGGTTCCCAAAGTTGAGGAATCACATTAACTTCCCAAAACCTAATTATTTACGTTCATTATCAATTATAGTTTAAATGTTAAACAAATTATTTTGAAAATTACATTCAGCTCAAATTGAACTAATTATACGAGTAGAGCAACAAATTGGCTTATGGAGTATTTTAACAAAACAATCTTATTGGAACAACACTGCTTCCTCCGTTAAGCAGGAGGAATTTTGCTTGGACATCTTCTTCGAAAAAATATGATAGAAAGGTTTAATTGACCGAGTAGTTAATTATTTACTTTATTAACAATCTTTTTACAGGTTCCGTATCTCTGTATTTTGGTTCCGTAGGTGCCCTTCACGAGGAGCCAATAATCTAAAACAGGTGTTGTCAACAGTTATTTGAAGTTTTAGTTAAATCGGTGTTAAAAATATTATGAAGTTCAGTTTAATTATATGCAGAAGATTCAAAAACTTTTTGCGTCCTAGACCTCAGGAAAGTAGTACCTGCAAATTCCGTATCGAACCAAAAACTACGCTTTTCATTTAAGCAAATAATATTGCCATCATTCTCCTCATTCTGATGCAGTAATCAACTAAAGCAACACTTAAAAACTTCTTAAAAAAGTGAAAAAATGGTTACTTAGATGGACAAAAAAATAAATGGGAACAAAAACTTACACGCTTAGAAAAAGACATTTTCCTCCCTTACATTGCAAACTATATTCTTCTTCCAACCTCTGATGTCGACTGCTATCATAGACTTGACAGCATAAAAGACTAATATGAATCCTTAAGCACCAATAGGTACCTCGAAATATTATTAGAATAGAAAACAACACTATCCTAAGAGAAAAAACGACTCATCCATTTTTTAAACCAATGTAGAATCAAATAATGGATTGTTCAATCCAGCATACCAAACCTTACGAGCTTAAATCCTATCCGTCGATGATCTATACTTCCAACAAAACCATATAATGTAATAACAGTTCCTTCCAGTGGAAGAAATTGCATTTTATCTTTTGTCTTTAAGTATAAATTTTGAAGAATACTCTTTTGCTCCCTTCTTTTTTATCTAGAACAACTTTCCTTTGTTTTACTTTCTTCTAACGTTTCCTTTGCTATAAATACTCGCACACCTTCACTTTTTCCTTTTAGTAGCTTAGCAGAGTTGGATAGAGCGTGAGCAATTTATTCCTTTCACTTCACTCTTTTAGTAAAATATATGATCCAACTTCGTTTTATCTTGAAAACATTTGTACATTACTAATTTTATTTTAGAACTTTTGGTAAACATTGTTTCAGGTGACTGAAGACTAATATAACATAAATATACTCTCTAAAATTTTACTACCCAACAAGGTCAAATTTCATGTACTCTTAAAGTAAATTTTGAGTTTTCCCACCTAATTAAGTTAATTTTGAATTAATTAATTACTATATTAATAAAAACACTTTCGTCGGCCCCCAGAGAAAGAGCATCATAGATCTGACAGTGGAACAATTCGGCTTTAGAGCAGGAAAGAGTTGCGTTGATGCTATTTTTGTTCTGAATTCTGCCATTAATATCCAGTGAAGATCGAAAAACAATCAAGTCTGGGTCATCTTTGTAGATTTTATGAAGTCCTTTGACTCTGATTTTTCATTTGAATCTATAGTTTTTGTTATCTAAGGCTTAAATTTTATTTTATGTATTTCCATTTTCCATTATAGCTCTTATTGCCTAGCAGAGACGGTCTGGGATATTCAATAAGACAATTTGGGCACCGTTATCTAAAGTGATGTAGCAAAATTTATCAGTATATGATTCATTCCCTCCTCTGCTGCTGTATCGACTAAATAATTATTCTTAATACCTTGGTATACCATCATTTTTAACTGCCCCACTTCTAATTCTCTAATTTCCATTAATTTTTAAGAATGAATATCAAATCAGAAATTAGTGAGAATTTTAAATATCTTTAGGCGGTCATGGAGTAAATAATTCAAGCATAAGTTAGAGCGCAGGATAGCCCCTGAAAACTAATGGTTATTCGCAATAACAGAAGCAGAACCGGCTCTTACTATAAACGGTTCAGACAATTTCGGATAAACTTTTGTTTTATTTAAAAAAAAAAAAATGGATAAATTCAGAACCATCAAGAGAGACGGCACGTCAGAGAAGAGAAAAGTCTACACTTTTCCACTAACTTAAATGTGCTGCCTAAATTTAAAATTCAAGAAAAAATTGTCTTTCTAGTAGTGTTTCATTGAATGGATTTATTACTGTTTAAGATTTTTTTGGAAAATGAAAAACTTGGTCTCCAAACTTGTTATGTGCATTACATTCACCTAGATTTATAATCTTAATCATTTTTCTGGGAAAGTTCATTTTAGAAGACGAGTCGAGATAGACTTATCTCTAAGATTTCATTAAGTAGGAGATGTCATTTTTCTTGGTGGTAATGTATGAATCTAAGAAGATAATCCTCTTCTATGATCGGAGCTGAGATCCATCGGAGTGAAGGTCCTCCTCGTTTGTTTTTAGGTGGAGATAAACAACATGATTTTATTTCAATGGATAGCTATTAGAGACTGAGGAGAATGAAGACTGAGAAGAATAAAGACCGAAGATAGAAGCATTCAGCACCAGCTTGAGCCACTAATTCAGTTAAATGCATAGCGGTTACATTATTTCTGGTCATCTGAGAAAAGAATGTCATTTTCATTATAAGAAGTAAAGCTTGAGAGAAAGAAAAAATATATATTTATATTTTCGACTATTTTTGAATTTCAGAATTTTCTGTGTTGTTTGTATTCTTAGATAGTGTACATAATCTGTCTATTTTTCAAGTTGTGATTATAACTTTAAAAAATCTTTCGATTTTCTTTATACTATGCAGTTTTAAAAAAAATATAGAATGACTACGTTTAAGCAAGTATAATCAACTTGTATAAAAACATTATACAACAAACTATGTAACAATTATGCAATTCATATCGAATATTTTCTAACGACAACATTTTGTAGGAGATAGCATCTTTGACATTGTCAGTTGTGAACATTGAAAGTTGAAATCTAATTTTTAAATAGTATGAGTGAGAATGTAGCGTTAACCAGAGGCAATTTATATTAGTGCCAAATTACATGTTGCTTGATCAGTAAGAAACAATCTTGTGGGCGAAAAGAAAGGTAACTTCTGTTGCTTCTGTCGTCCTAATGCCCTTAGGTAAGTGTTCAATATTCACAATCGTAATGTGAATAAAAAAAAATTGTGTGTTATGATAGAAAAACATAACTGACTTACATTCTCTTTTTAAATTATTACATCATCTTTTATACCAAAGAAAACAGCTCAATTACTACTATTGGCGTCATAAATTAATTTTTATTGACAAATCGATGCTATGACTCTTTAACTACTGTACCATAAGTTTTCAGTAAGTAGATATCAATTTTCAGGAAGTATTTGCAGCCACCATATGATTAAACATTTTTAAAAAATCTACATTTTTAGAATACATGCATGTACACCTATACTTATCTCCTAAAGTCCCTTAACTCTCCCATCCTTTTGTACTCTTCTGGACTCTAGGGCTCTTGTTTTGTAAAAATTCCTTCATTTCGGAAAATTCCAGAATGAGAAAGCCTCAAAATCCTTCTAAAACTATAATAGTTCACATTGGGTCCCTTCATAAGTATCAAAACCAGCTCTTCTCCAAAAAGTTTTAAAACTGCATTATCTTTCTGATTTTTTTTTTTTCCTTTATCTCAAAAAAAGATTACCACGTGCTTTTTTCGATTTATGGCTTATCTCCATCGACAAAAAAAAGTATTCCATTTAACTGGGCACTGAACATGGGCGTGATCTGTTTTCTTCCAACGAACAAGAATTTTGGACTAAAAAAATTTTAGCCGTATTTTATACATATTTTATATGTAATATACAAATTTAAAGAGATTACTCTTAATTTTGGTTTTCTTAATAATACAAAAATTTCTTACTCCTCCAAGCTTAGTGTTTATAATTCTGAATTTAGATGTATTTATAGTTATGTAGCTCAAGTTTGGGGTTGGAAAGAATCTGATAGGGTTTATAAATTTGAACGTTTTTTTCAAAAAAAGAAGTATTTATTTTGCTTCAGAATACCCCAACTTACATATTACGCTTAGATATAGATTCTGATTCTCCTTTATTACACATTCACACACTTAGACTGCATTTTAAACATATTAGGAAAATAGCAACAATGGATGATAATAATAGATTTTTTAGAGATGGTGAAGGTTCCCTCTGTTCTTAGTACGATAAGTCCTTGTCAGAGAATACTTATCATTTTCTCGCTGAGTGACCGGCACTTAAAGAGTTTCGTATTAGCTTTTTTGAAAAAAAAATTCTCACAAAAGAGCAGTTAATAACATATCTAAATGGTTATCTTAAATGGAAACCAATTATAAATTTTTGTAAATATGTTTGGAATTATTATACATAAGGAGTGCAATGTACACAATTAAGGAAATTAAAGCGAAACTAATGAAGATTATGTATTTCCTTTTTTTTTCTAAACCTCTACTTGCCAGACTAGCTGGCCTGTTGTGTGTACATTGTATACACATTGACCTAGTGACTGTTTCTAACATTGTATTATTTTATCATAATACAAGCTTGTCCCAATCATCCCTAATCTAATCTAATAGATTAGAATGATAAAACAAGATATTTTCCCTTTATTCAAATTTTATCATATATGTTAATTTTTTTGTATCCAAAAAAGCGGATCAGTCAACCGTTTTATTCTATTGTAATTTTATTAATATTTAATTAATATTGATATTAGCATATAATAATTGCCATTTACTAAATTAATCTGGAAGAAAAAATTAAGGGAAAAGAAGTGCAAATAAATAATATATTCGCAGAATAAGCGCAACTAGAAGCAAAAAGAAGGACTCACTGAATTCTTTCCTCTTCTTTTTTGCTTTTTCCTAATGATTGAAACGAGCCTGAAATCCTCAGTTGTTGACACACCTTAAATGAAAAAAAAAAATACATATGTACCTCCATATAATATAATTTCGTTTATGTATATTAACGTTTGAATTTTTTAAAAACTTGGATTAACTTTTTTAAGAGTGCATTAATAACTTTTTATTAAAAACCTGTACAATTATAGTATGATCCTCGTGTTGCAATCAATCTAATAATACATAAATATTTGGATGGTGGGAATATTTACGCCAGGTTCATAGTGATGGAATATTTATTCATGCTGCTAGTTAGACCATTTGGAATTTTCAAATTTTCCAAATCTTTTTTCTTCTTAAAAATAATAAAATATATCTCAATAAATTTAGTTATTTCAATAATTTATCACCAAACTTTTAAAACAATAAAGGTTAATGCGTTCAATTTTTGTTTATTTAAGAAATGAAATGTTAAATGTCAAAAAAATCGAAAGAAATATTTATAAATATTTATTTTAAATTCATATACAAAAATCATAAAATTATTCTAGATAAGTGGTGGATTACATTCCTGGACATGTCATTATTGAATAAAAAGATATTCCACAAATACATTCTTATTCAAATTAGTTTTGCACCAGCAATTATAATTAAGTGACAATTAGAAATTCGTATGTTTTTTATCACCTAAGAATAACATATTCAAATGCATTCAAAACCATAAAGAAGTTTTCTAAGGCTTGAGTTATTGATAGTAAAGTTCTAAATTCATTCCATCATGAATTTCATCTAGAAAACAGGTAAAGGAAAATGTAAAAGTAAAATTTGACAAGAAAATGAATTAGAATCGTCCTAAATACATTAGATCTCTCTAAGGGAAGTGTTAATTCAGTAATAATAATAATAATCATAAAATGTTTATTGATCCAAAAAATATTACAATGATATGAAACATGAGAAAAAAACACTAATAATACATGGAGTTTGCTCCGTCTGCGTGAGTAGCAATTAAAATGAATAAATTTTAACCAAAAAATTATTAGTTTAAACCAAAAAAGAAACAAAAATTCAGTTCGAACTAAATGGTAAATTTATAGATAATAAAAATATGTATTTATATAGTAATCAAATTCTTGTAATAGCCAAGTTGGATGCATCCCTTCAAAATAATGTTAATTCAGTATAAGAATGCTTTCTTTACCCTCAAAGCCGAGAAATAAGGAACAAAAATTTTAGCTATTCCAGTAAATAATTCTAGTAATTTATGTTCTGTTACAAGTTGGAAGTAAGAGAGGTTACAGATCCATGAGGCAAAAATATATATTGTGGGGACCAGCTACGATAAAATTGGAAGACTGATTTTTCAAGCAGATAGTTAAAATAAGACCTTCATTACCTTTTGGGAGTTTTTACTTTTTCCTATGGTGTCTCTCATTTAATACAATTGTTTTAGGCTTTGGAATAGAAAATCCGTATGAAATAAACAGTACTGCACTTCTTGCCCTGAAGTAAGCTAGTTTCTTAATATTTCTGTAATACGGTTCCTGGTAATACCGATGGAAATGATGTTATATGAAGTATGTAGTAAAGATTTATTTAAAGTACCTATGTTCTAAAGTAAAATGTAAACGTCAAAACCTACCCGATTAGGGTTGAAACAAAATGTGTTAATATATTTCAAGTCATCTTATTAACGATCAAATTAGTGTTATATCGAAACAAATACATGTTATAAAATATAACACCCTTGAAGCACATTTTAAATATAAAAAGAGTACTTAAAGGAAAATGAGTTACATAATATAAAAGTATGTATGTTAAGAAAAATAACATTTAGTTAAAAAAAAAAATCAATTTTGCGAAGGTAAAAACTTTAGCAATGATCTAATTATCATGTAAGGTAAATGTTCTCGCGCCTCCTGTACCCAGCGAATTGCTTTTTTTTATGGTAAACAAGGGTATCTAAGATGAGTCTGTAATTCTTGAAAAGGTAGCTTTCTTAAAAAATCTGCCCTAATATTAAACCTTATCCTCAGATCCATCGCCCAAACATCGAAAAACATGCTACAAACTTTCAACCTATTAAAGAAAATTTACAGTTTCATTGGTTAACCAGAAAGTCCAAAATTGCTTAAAAATAATGTTTAATAATGTTTGAGAAACTTTGTAGGTAAAAGCTTTTAGAAAGATCGGTTGCCAGGACTATTCTACAATATTATTGTTACAGAGTTTGAGTATTCATTTAAACTTAATATTAGTATGTTACAATATACTATATACTAATTAGAATGGTAATATACTATTTAATATTAAAGGATACAATCTTCAAGTTTGATATGATCTTTAAAAATGGTGTACCACTTTTTCAGAATAATTTTCTCCCATCGGGTTCCTGTTTGAGCTGCAATTAACTTCTTTAAATCACCAATAGTATCATCAGGATTGCATTTCACTCTTACTTTTTTTCCAAGCCTGTCATTGCAAGTAACCTCTAACATATTTACTTTAATGATTACAATTTTTCTGCAAACAAAATAATGTACAATTTTTGAGTAATAATCCTCAAATCACCATCATGAGAACAGAAACTTTTAAAACCATAATAAATTACCTTTTTAAGTTACGTACAATAATTCTCTTTATTTTTCCTAACCAGGAAAGTTCAAACTCCCTTCTTTACTCAGTACACATTCACCATTACAATAACCTTAACTATAACCGTACCTCAACTCAAAACTCAAGAACAAACAGAACAAACGTTTTTCAAAACAAAAATTTCCCAATGTTAATCTTCGATTATAACTTTTTTTAAAATTGCAGATCTTAGAGTTTATAATTCGCTTAAATTGTAAGAAATTTATGCTTCAAATAAATAATAAAATCCATTTGTTTAACCTTCCCTCAATAAATCTAATTGTAACATTCAGGGTCAGTAATCTCCATCCCCCCAAAAAATAAAAAATATTTAAATATTCGCTCACCTTTCTTTTTTTCTACATCTCATAATTGTAATTGCGACATTTTTGCACATCTTAGAATTTTTATTACTTTAAATTTTCCTTCAATAATACTGGGTACTATTTGAATGCTCGAATTCAAAACATGCTTCTCAAGCAATTGAAATATTATGTAGAACCGACTTACATATATTAATCTTAATTGAAGATTTAGACTTAACACTCCATATGACTTCTCGACGTGACAACCTGATGTGAGTTTTCTTTACAATAGAAGTTTTCTCACACATGAAAGAGTCAAACTCCTTCATAAAACGGTATAACGGTTAACTGCACTTAAATTTTGCACTCAGTAATTCATTATTTTTTTTATTCTTACTTATATCTTAATTTAAATTTTATTAGTCAACTTTTTTATACCTACTGTGCAAAGTGTTCACAGTTTTCGCACATTGCTAGTAGTTTATCCATTATGAGACACCCTCTTTTTTCTTTCAGTTACTCATTTTAATTTATGATATTTTTATTATCCGACCTCCAAAAAAGTGTTCTTTCTTTATACACTAATTGTCCACCACCGGATAGTGACCTGTTCCTAAGAACGTAAAACTAAGGGATTTGGGCTTAGATTTCCTTGTGGAAATCCGAGCTAATCTCTTTTTTGTTGTTTTTACTTAATTCTGATTTAAAAAATAGAAAAGTATTCAACCTATTTTTGTTATTAACTTAACTGAATTAAATAAATTCTATTGTAAAGTTTTTCTTAAATAATAAAAATTGAGACCAGACCTGCGCTTGAGAATGGTGGGTAGCATTATAGAAGGGAGAAATGAATTGTTTCAATTGGTTGACGCTTGGTAAAAATTTCCTAGATCTTCTTCTATAATTAAGTAATGAGCCAACGATGTATGAGTTAAACTTGTGACTGTAAACTATTCTAAAAAGTAGCTTCGGCCTTAAGAAAATCTACTTATTCGCTTTTTATTAATTGCACATTATCGTTATTATTTGTTTTATCAAACTTCTTTTCTAAATTTCAACAACGACGAAAATTTTTAAAATGGATACTTCTCGTTTTGATAATTTATATCATTCTATTTTATTGAAATGTACATTCGGCTTGTTACCTCAAGAAATTTATGGGAAATTGTCTTTTCGACATATTGTACTGGTGGTATGTTCCATTTTCATGGTCGGAAACAGCCTTCTACTGTACATCTTTGCTTTTATAACTTACCAAAGCACATACGATTTGGCAAGAAAATTATTCATTCCTACCAATTTTTTATGTTACTATGTTGAATGGGTAGTAATGCTTTATCATTTGAAAATTATTTCTAAAATTGATTTTCAATTAAAGCAATTTAACAGCATAAAATTTGTGTCTTGCGAAAAAATACTATCTGAAAGATATGAATCTTTTGAAGGATATTTAACGCTATATGAAAAAATTTATTACTTTGTGAGTTTATCTTTCGTGTGTATACCAGCATTTCAAACCGTTTACGGTTTATTACTTGGAGAGCCTATGAAACCTCTTCTACTGATACCATTAATGGAATTTCCATACAAACCAATTTATAGTGTCTTTCTTTATGCATTTCAAGTACCTTTCGTCTTTATTTGCATTACGATACGAATTGGCGTATTTGAGTGGGCGGCTACTGTAACATTTTTGGTCAATACTCAAGTAAAAGTAATGGAGATAGCTTTACTCACTAACTCTGCAATTATTGATAGAATCTCTTTAAAAGAGTTCTACGAAGACCATTTACTTTTATTGAAGTAAGTATTTTCTACGAAGATCATTTACTTTTTTGAAGTAAATTTTTTTGATATAATACATTTTTTTATTTTTTGCTTCTTGACATCGGCTTTTACCATCCAGCAGCGACAATTGCTTAGTAAAAATTTAACTTTTTGTTGGACTTTGGCATTTCAACTTTAGACTTCTGTTGATTTTGTTGTCATAAAAATGAGGAAACGCTAAATATATAAATTTTTTCATTAAGTGTCAAAGTAGATACTGGAAGTGATTTTTTAAACTGAGAAGTGAATTAAATCTCTGAAATTACTATTTTAATTTTTAAATTTGCAAGACTGTATTTTCCATTACAATAGTATGTACTTAAATAGCCTGATATATACAAAAGATCATGTAACGGCTGTTGGTTTCCAACCCATCTATCCGGGACATATGAATTTAATACAACAAAAGTAAAAAATACTCTTCCAACGTACATTATGTTATAGGAACACAAGTTTTTCTGAAGAGAACAAAAAAAAAGAAACAAACAAAAATTGAAAAGTTTATTCACTAGATCTCACCTGGTACAATTCTTGATAACTAATAACTTTTGCAAAATTTGAATGAGTGACTATTTTCAGGAAATTAAAGATGTTTTTAGTTGGATTTCAAAATATTGCAAGCTGCAAAGTATTTCTCTGTATTTACATCATCACATTTTTCTCTTTTTTAATGGTATGTATTGATAGTTCTTAAAAAATTATTGGTTAATTTATTTGTAATATTAAGGTTGTTCATTTATTTAACATTTTTTTGTGCGTATATGCACGATTGTTGCAAATATATATATTTGCATGTGAGTGCCTTACATTTTTTTTTACTGCAGAAACTACAAACTATATATCCTGCACTAAGTAATATTTTTTTATAGCATTACGGAAATAGTAAAAGATACGGATAAAAAATTATTCTTAGTCTTCCATTTACATTACACTATTATTATTATTAAAATTATACTTTGGTCAGATCGTTCAAAATTAATAATGTGACTAAATATGTATCTTCCCCCAATCATATATAAAAAAAGAAGATAATCCAGAGCTTGTGCTATTGTTAAATTTATTTTTTCTCAAACAAACATCTATTAGCAGCTTTTCAAAAGTTAAAAATTCTATTGTACTTTTTGAAAAACTGTAAAATAACATACTCTTAAAAATTTAATTTATTCTAATTTTAACATACTTTGTGGTAATTTTAAGGTCTCTTCTGAATTATCTCACGCAGATGCTTTTAAATTTGCTGGAGGAGATGTAATAATTTTGGGAGAACTAACTGCATTTTGTTTTATGGGAACTTTTATAAAGAATTCAGTAAGACAATTTTTCATTTTCTATTATTTTTTATTTTTAGGTACATATTCATTTGAGGCGTCAGGAGCCTTTTTCAGTTAATTGCTTCCATTCTCGGACAGTATTCTTTCGAGTGTTCATTACAGACAACACTTCTCATACTCCAGAGAATGAGTGATCTGTAAGAAGGTCCAAGAAAAATAAAATTTTAGGATTAACAGCTGGTTTCGAACCTAGTATATCCGCATAAATACGTTGCACTCCTATTTCCAGCTTATAAACATTCATTATACTTATAATAAGGTACATAAATTTCTCCTTTCTGAATAAAGAGCACTTTAGACGCTTACTCATTCAGATGGGCTTTTTAGGGGGCATCGTTTATAATGAATTTTAGAAAGAAAGATAGGTTTATTATTAGATAATATTAAAGTTTAACAATATGTGATTGCTGAGTTCAATAAAAACTTCTATTTTATAAGAATTCTTTCTCAGTTTTTGTATTTATATTTTTATTCATCATATTTTCAGCTAAACGAACTGGGATACATTGTATACGAAAGTCCATGGTTTTTACTTGGTTCAAAATACACCAAAACGGCTAGTTTAATAGTTCAGAGATGTCAATGTTCAATAAAACCTACAGCATGGTTCGGAACAATTAACATGGAACTTCCTACAGTGGTGGATGTAAGATTTTTAAATTTAATACAATGAATTTTATTCATTGCTGGATGTATGAGAACGCAAAAAAAGGAAAAACTGAAAAATAATCCTAAAATAATTTTGACGTCCAAAGGAAATGTGAATAAAATTGTCATACTCACTATTCTAATTTGACAATTAATGACTTTTAATAGAACTAATAAATCTAATCACTGTATCACTGTTCACAGGTCTTGCATCTCTGTTATTCGTGCTTCAATATACTTCTATCTATTAGAAAATAATATTTTTACAAACAAATTATTACACTAGATAATGTCTAATTAAAAAACAAATTGTAGTTAATAAAAATTTTGTTTATGTAATACATATGCTGTGGTCATTAACGCCTCCTCTTATTATTTTGAAAATACTTTCTCTTAAAATTAATTTTGTTTAAATTCTCAAGTATGTGTGTTTACTTTCCCCTTCATAAGGTATTTTTCTTTTCAATTACCTTACCATAAAACATGATGTGCTTCTGTCTATTCTGCTTGCCTACACTCATCTTGCACGAACTCTTCAGACACTCCAGCCTGTAACTTGTTTATCTCCTCTTTCCAAGTCTACACTATGCTATACTACTTCTCATTTCCTCTCTACATAGTCACATATAGCTTTGTATCTGCATATTTATGCTTAACCATTCAGCGATATTGTATTCTTCATAAGTGATCTCCTGTCAGTCTACAGTGTAATCCCTACAAATCTCCTAAGTTAGTTGCACTCTTTGGAACACTACTTCTATGGATTCCGAAATTAAGGCAATTTTTCCGCCCACGTAATCAAGCAGATATCTAACCCATCAACACACCAATTATTTTAGCATGCGTCTAACCCTACTCTAGACGATAGCTCCAATTAGCCTGGATTGGGAATCCAGGAGATGGCATTTATTTAGAGTTACTATGGGCTGAAGGAAGGCGTGTTCCAAACCTAAGATGTATTAATTGTTGTACAGGGTTCGATTTCCGATTAGCCTTGGATTATATTAAAGAGAAAATTAAGACAAGTATGTTAAATATCCTCCCCCCTCCTTGATGGTAGTTGAACAAGTGGCCTTGAAAAGAACATCAGTACAGAAGAGAAATTTTGGGGATATCATTTAGAAAAAAAACGTTTGGTTTCAATATTGTACTGAAAATTTGTCTCTCAATCAAACACAAACACCTATTAATGACTTTCAGTCACAAAATCATACTTCTATTATTGCAGTTGCCAAAACGCAAATAAAATAAAAATGTCCACATTATGCGAATAATTAGTACCAAACGTTGCAACTTTAATGCAACACCCCATGAGAAAGTCAATTATCACAAGAGCCTGCACTTTTGATGGGTGAAGGCTTATTTCGTTTTCACGAGAGGACACCCCACAGTAATGCACTTCATCTTCGCTTCTGATGTCTTAGAGAGATAATAAAGAAATTCAGCCTCATGAAGAGGGACACAACGTAATTCCTTGCTACGGTGACTGCCACCTCTCTAGCTTCAATGCTGAGTGTATTGATGTAATACTTAAGCAAGTTTTCAGTTTTAAAAATAATGCGGGAGGAAACAATTTCATTATGAAAGAGATGTAAGGCATTCTCTTCAAATCAACATAGAGTAAAACAATCAATTAATTAATAAATAACCAATATATTGACAGTAAAGAACCATTTTGTATTTTTTTATTATTATTTCTTAAATGTTTCTTCATCTGAAGAAAATAAATTAGTCTCTTAAGAGACAAACTAAATCACTGAGTTTATTTTTCAATAAAATTAGTACCTCACTTTGCTTTCAAGATATTTGCTACATCTAATAAAAAATTTTTATTGTCCATTATCCTCTCTTTAACTCTCTCTTTATAATAATTATTTTAGTAGGAACGTCGCGGCTGGAGGACAAGGGAATCTCCAGGAATTATAATTATTATTAATTACGTAAGATTGATAGTAACAGAATAATTTATAATGAACTAAGTTAATGGTTTCTTATTTTTTGTATTTTTTCCCCTATTGAAGTGGAGAATGAAGACGTATAACTTGTAGATAGTATTAGTCTCAATAATTACATATACCTGACCCTTAATTTCGAATGTTAATTAAATTTTTTAGGTCATGCAAGTTTATACGTCAAAAGTCTTCAAGTACGCAATTTTAATAATGTCTTTCTTGTAAATATTTGATCCTTTTCTTATTCATACTGTCAATGGCACTGAAGTATTATAAATTATGAACATCGTTGGTTAATTACGTATTCCTCAAACCACAAAAACCTTAAGAACTTAAAAAAAAAAAGAAAAAGTATAATTGATTATTAGAAGTTCCTTTGTTTTAGAATAAGTACTCAAACCTATTATTATTGCACGTGATCCAAACTGTACTACGATATTACTATTTGCTTTTGCAAATTATTTATTACATCTTTATTCTAAGTATTTATTTATATCAAAATTCAGCCAGCTTTGAAAAAATTCTTTTTAATTTCTTTTTTCTTTAAATAACAAATTATTTTATTTAAGTAAAATTAAAAATATTATGCAATAATATTAAAAGTAAAAAATTAACAAAACATTCTTTCATTTTGTTTTTAATTTTTATTGTTATATATTTTTTTTTTATTAACCCTCACTTTATATTTAGGGAACATCATTTGTTTTAATCACTTAGAACATAATTCTGTTTGTACATCCGGTAGGCAAGCCAGAATTAATTTTTTTTTTTTTAATCCTTCTTTTCTATAGAAATCACTCCGACTTCAAACCTGATAGATATTGGTGAGTACCAGTTTAATTAAGATGGTACACTAAATTGCCGACAAAATCTCATACCACTAAATTTTCATCATAATCACTCCTCATTAGTACTTTTACAATCCTGGTCAAATTTTCTATTCCAAATTATTCTTTAGATATTTCTGTAATATCAGCAAACCATTCGTGTTGAAGACATTGCCTGGCTGTAACCCTCTCCAAAGGATCAAATGTCAACATTGGCTCCAAAAACGATGCAAATAAACGTGCGTCTTCTCTTGTCCAACGATATTTTTCTATTAAAACTTCCAAGAGTGGCCACGGCTTTAAGTTGTTTATGTGGGTAAGCTCACCTAAAAATTAACATATTTTATTTTTAAAAAGCTAAAAATAACTTGTCGAAAATTAACGACATAAAAATCTTTTACTATCGTTTAACAATGCTTATTGGTGAGTTGGAAACTCTTACCTTCTAACCCCCATTTATTTAAACTTATATAAACACTGGAATTAATACTCCAGTCAACCGGAGACTGGCTTAAGCTTCCTTCAAATATTCTGTTCTATAACGTCATGGCTTTATCAGAACCTAAGTAATACTAATAAAAAAATCTGTTAATTCAAATGTATTTCAAATTTTTGTTTTGTTTTCGAAGTGAAACAGATTTAAAATGCAATTTTTTTACTCCTACATACAACATATTTACTCAAGATTATGTCTAGACTTTTTAAAGATGTAAGAAAATGATGAAAATTTAAGATTTCATACAGAAATGAATGCCCTAGAAACGACTTATCAGATAAAGACGTCGATAAATATTTCGCCAATAAAAGTAAACTATTCGGTACTGAAAATAATCCTAGGTAAACAGTAACGAATTTTGCATTATCAGAGCAGTAACTTGTATTCTGTGAACTTTCTAATGAAGAAAATGTCTTCAGAAGGAGATGTTGAAAATATTTTGAATACAAGAAAAAGAAAATGCATACACTTCTTTCTAGTTCAGAAGATGGCAATGCCAAATAAATGATGATGTACAAAAATCTTTTGAGTTAGAAACCACTTCTCGAGGTTAGTTGGTTAGAGTAATGGTATTCAATCTGTAGGACGCGATCCCATTTAGGGTCGCAAAAAATTACCTTGGGATCGCAAGGTGGATAGAAAAATTGTAAATAAATTTAATTGAATGCAAATACATGATTGACAAACTTTTTAATATATATAAATATTAGTTTCTAAAATGAGAAATTTTATTAAATTTTTAACAGTTTACTATATTTTTAGAACGACGACTTCAGCTTATTGTAATTGTTTTAACACTTATATTTGTTTTGTGTGAAATAAAAAAAAGTAAATTAACATCTTCCAGATTTTTAATACTACCTAGTCCTAGTTTTTGGGCAATTAGAAGTAGATTATTGATTATTTTAATTTTAGGTCAGCGTGTTACCTAAATGACTCATGTGGGGTCGCACTGTTAAAATGTTTGAAAACCATTAGGTTAGAGCAATGTTTTCTTTACAATAAAATAATCCTAATGCTTTTGGATTGATAACTACTACTATACGGCCCTAAAACTCACGGTGAGTTCTGACCTCCCTAATGAGCATCCGGCAACCTGCTTTTCCAGTTCGAAATTCCCAAAAGAGCTCTAGCGTCAGTCGCCACTCCATCTGCCCTCCTCAGCCTCGGCCTTCCAGCCTTTCTAGTTTGGTAAATAGTCTCTTCTAAAACTTTCTTTGGGATCTCAGGTTTCACCATTCTAGCTAAGTGGCCTACTCAGCTCAGCCTTCCTGTCGTGATAACTTTTACAACTCCTCTTCGGCGTACGGCACCCTGTTCCTTCTTATTCTCAAGACCTCTCCCTCTTTTAATGGCCCAAAAATTCTCCGAAGAATCTACCTTTCGAAAATCCTTCTCTTCTGTCTTACTCAAGGTCCAAGTCTGGGAAGCATATACAAGTAAAGGGCGGATAATTTGGATTGATAACTGTAATCAGTAAATTTACCAGAATTTTTGAAGAAGTGATGCGATTCTTGCCCAGCCATGATAACATGCTTCGGTATAGGACCCAAAAGTTCGATTATATGCGCCAAATGGTCTTCATCGCGGGTATAATCAGATCCGGCTTGAGGTTCGAATAAGTAATCACCAGTAGCCAATTCAAAAGCCTACAAATAAACGTTTACATATAATAATTTATGTTCTCATTAAAAAGCATTTATTAACATAATTAAAACACATTTACGAACAAGACATGCGGTGCTCCAAATATCTGCACCAGTACCGTAACCTGCTCCAATTATTACTTCAAGACTTCGGTACTGCCGTGTCTGTATAGATTCACTGAAATGTTGATCCTATATTGCCCAAAAAACAATTAACCAGAGATTTAATATCACTATTTAAACCATTCCTTCAGACATAATTAACTATAATCTTATAGATATTTAATACTAACAATCCAACAACTGTTACCGAGGTCGGCTATTTTCACTTGTATGTCTTCTTTCATTTCCATTTTAGATTTCTTTTGTTCCTCTTTTTTTGAAACTTTACCTTTGCCAACTACGCAAAATATTTTTCTAATATGAACAGATAAAAAAAACATATAATCTTTCTACACAAAACAAGTTACTGTACCTCTGTGTAACTGTTTTTCACTAAATGAAAAAATTTTTGAAAATTTTAATTTATGTTTTTTTCGTATCGAATTTTCCCTGACGCATATTTTAAAAAGTAAATCAACGTCCATCATAGAAATTCTGCCATCATTTAATTTTTGTCTTTTCATACCAATACCTTCAAGAAAAACATTTTTTTAAAGAAATGAAACATTAGTTTAAATAAAAATTACAAAAAGAAAGTTAAAACAAATAAAATAAGAGCTACAATTTCAAAATAACGACGTAAAAGGATCACTGATTTTCTAAATAAAGTGCAAACCTAAATAATGTGGTAGTGTACCGCTGAGTCTATAAGTTTTCATTGCTTCAGAAGCTAATCTTACTAACCAGTCATTAGTTACACATAGTAAAATATTTTCTGGTTTTATATCTGTATGAATAATTTTACATTTTTCATGTAGATAGCTCAATGAAGTCAATACCTACGAGTAAATCAAAACTGCATGAGGATAATAATTATAAGTGGATATGAAAGCTCATGTACGCATTAAAGCAATGCAAGCCCTTTAACACTCATTATTAAAAGTTTGTTTTAATTCTAAATATAAATATTTTTAACTGATTTGTTATTTTTAAAAATATATCTTGATCTCTAGTAAGTAGCGTAAGCCAAGTCCGAAAAAACAAACAGAAAACATTTTTATAAAAGAAAAATTAGATGGCAGCATCTAATTAAATGCCATAACTAGACATTTAATTTGATTAACACATTCACCAAACAAAAGAATCAAGTAAGCATACGTCCTACACTATGCGATTCAAGTTTTGCACTTGTAGAATTAAAACCATTATTTAAAAATATAAATAAACCTGTTTGATAATAATTTTGACCGTAAAGAGAGGCAATCCTTGATACTTGGAGTCTATCAGTAGTTTGAGAAGATTGTCTCCTAAAACTTCTAGGACAGTACAGACATGTTGGCCGTTAGTGCCACTAATTACAAAATGATCATACAATTGGACAATTCCATATCTTCGGGGATCCTTCGGGTCACCATCATATGCCTGAATAAGATTTATTATTTTTTAATAAGAGCAAATAATTTTATTTAATCTGCCCCTTTATTTTTAGAGCCTAAAATGAGATTTTTTTAAATATAAATTATTATATGAAATATAAAAGTTACGTGAAACCCTGCGCAATATGTTGCTACAAAGAAAATAAAAATATGATTACAAATTCTGGGATCTTGTCTAGAAACAACCCTTACCCCTTCGTTACTTCCCATCTATGTTTTAATGTAATACGAGCTGATCACTAGATAAGTTTAGGAGAGATAAGAAATAAAATCATTCATGAAAGAAACATTTCAGGATTTCAAGAGTTTCCTATTTACGAAAAATTTCTTTCATTAACAAAAATTATTAAAAAATTAAATGATTAAAATTATTTCAAAATAAATAAAAATATCCATATTAGTCGCTTACAGCTTGTATCAGGCGAATTTCATCCAAGGCAGTTTCCTTATACTGTGTAGCACTCTTTGATATCTTCAAAGCAACAAACATTTTCTTCCTATAAACTACTCTCATCACAATCTTGTATTATAATATTGAAAACGATTTTATATTCATTTCATAAAAGATATTTCTAACATAATCACATAAATTTAATGAAATGTTTAAAAATAATTGTTGAGTTTTTTGAGAAAATAATAAGATTTGGCAGTAACACCTATTTTCCTTAATGCAATTAACATGATTAAATTGAATCATTATGATTACGCATAATCGAAAAAAAGGGACTCTTGAGAAATATTTTTTTGGACAGTTTTTAGTATTTAAATATCTACTACTGTTTAAATATCCTTAAATGTACACTGTTTTGATAAAATAGTGTTATAATGTTGCCCCTGATGTTTTGCTGACATCATTAATAATCCTGCACTTCCAAGAATGTTTCTATACTTTAAAAACGATTTTGAAGGGATAGACTGATCTATAAATGACGGAAAATTCAAGGACATTTCAATGAGGTTTGGCAGTCACGCCCATTTCTCCTAATTTAATTAATGAGTTTGAATCATCATGATTATCCAACATTAAATTATGTTCTATGCATACTTTTAATTCCATCAGAATTTCTAAATGATAAACCAACCATTTACATATATAATTTGAAATTTCTACGAATTATGATACACAGACCAAATTTACCACTTCAACAATGCACAATTATTAGTTGAATAAACTGTAACTATACTTCACTAAATTCATCGCCCCTGTTTTTTTTTTCGGTTGTGTTTAAATTCACGTTTTAATTCTTATTAGGTGAAGTAAAATGACGGAATTTCAATATAGAATATAGTCCCATTTTTATCCATATTGACACCAAAGAAAATATTTATTTTGGATAAGAGTACGCAAGCGAATCTGGATTAAATCACTCTGAATTCTGTAAATGGGTCGATGGTGTAACGCAAAAACCATCATAAATTCTGATTGAATGAGATAAAAAAAAAGAAAAAGTGTTACATTTAGGAAAAAACTTCTTTCTCCTTCAAAAAATAGAAATAATATAGATTTAAAGTAAATAGAGATTGGTTGGGCAGAAACATCAGCTTTTGAAAGCAAGCTACTTAAGCTTGTGAAACACAAAGCCTAAAAGGGTGTATTACATTATAATTACTTAATGCCCGCAAAATAAATGTATTTTATTAATTCAGAAAGAAAATTAAAAACAAATGTTTTCTAATGTTCGAAGCCTTCCTTAGAACAAATGATTTGCTGTACATTATTCATTCAAGCGCCAATAAGCAGGTTTATTATGCCTTAATTAAAAAAATAAAATGACTTTTAAAAAATAATCATTAAAATTACATACATCAAGTCCCAAGAGAGCCATACGGTAGAAAAATGTCCCCAACCAAGTTTTCTCAGGATGAAGTATCTTCCAGAATAAACGTCGCCGTGATGTACAGCATGGTAGCCGCCCGGTACATATTCTGCCAATGGCTCTCGGTCGTTAAAATCTTCATCACATATGCGTCTTTCCTCAGACTGTCTATCATCCGGTGTGAAATTATTTCTAGGTTCTGATCTGAAAGTGTGTAAAAAAATAATCGTGAAAATACAATATTGGGTAGTTTGATATACGATATTTTTATAATAATCCAGAGAGTTAGTTTTTCAGGTGGCTACGTACATTAATTTTTATAATATTACAATATACAATACCATTAATTTTTTTAAGTTAATTTTTTTCGAAGTAAATATGGGGAATTTTTTTATTCAGAATCTTTCCGTAGGATCTCTAATGTATTTGGGTAACGATTGGCAATATAAAAGGGCTTTATTTAACGGAAATAGTAACTTACTTAGACTTTCTATTTTGAATAAGCCGAGGTTGTGAAGATGTTGCATTCTGCCTGATGGTAATCTGCTTTTGTGCAAACGTCGATTCGTTTTGACTACTGTTGAATAGCAAAAAATTCAATTTATTTATTATAATCGGCATTTCTATTATAAACGTAATTATATTCACCGCACTAATTGTTTAAACCAGAAAAAAACAAATATTACTTGTCCAAAACTAATGCTATTTTTATTATTTCACTTAAAAGAAAAATCTATTCTTTTTCTGAAAGTTTTAATTTAGTTAAATAGCTTCCAATTTTCAAGTTTATTGTAATATATTTGAAAATCTCTCGGAAAATTTACCTATATTCTTTTAATTTACAAGACTTAAAAATAAGATCATACAAGTTTATTGGCATAAACGGAATTTTTGTCAAATTTTAGAAATGGTTTATATTCAAAGATTTAAAACACTCAGTGTAGATAATAATTTTGCTATCAAACGTCTGTGTTAAAATAGAACCACACAAAACTTGATAAAGCATTTAAAATATGAAACTCAAATAATTGTTTTGATGGTTGCAGTTTTTACATTTACATGTATCTAAATTAGGTAACTTTCCAGGACTAAACCTTTGCAAAATAATAATAATAATAAAATGAATAATCAAGTTCATTATCATCTATGAAATAAATATATCTATATATATTAAAGAGAGAGCATTAAATGTACCAGCCATCACAGGAAGCTATGTTAGTAATCTGGTTGTCCAGGCGTATCGCTATTCTTATTTTGCGCTGTTCAGTAGGAAGGCATTTAACCGAAGTGACTAGAATAAGAGATGTCACACTAAGAAGTAAACATAAGGATGTTGTCTCTGACGTAGAATCTGTCCTCAAACATATAGGACCCCAACCAGTTATCCAAATTTTTTCATTTAATATCGGTATACCATCTAAGGAATACCATTCTAAACCAAGCGAGTAACCAAGATGAGGATAACGAAACTGACGCGGCACAGCTAAGAGAAGTGAAACTAGCAGCAAGGAAACACCAGTCCATGCCCTAATAGGGCCCATAACGATGACTGCCTATTCAATGCCTAGAACGTTTTTTTTTTCCATTCCTACTACTGTTCTAAAAAAATAAACAAAAATAATCTTGTTGCACAACACATATCTATAAATAACGATTGGTCAAGAGCCAAATTTATTAATCAGTACCTGACCTCACACACAAAGTTTACAAAGGCAGTTTTTTTTTATATATGTATATGATCCAAGTTGCTATTACTAAAAAAGTAAAACAAATTTTCAGTAAGCCTTTTTCGAAAATCATTGAAAATTTGAGAAAACCGTTTGGACCAGAATCGTATAGATGTGAACTAAAACTCAATTTCTTTTACATTATTTCTGAATTATAAACTTCGTACAAAGTGAAAGATTAGCAATACATCGAAACATCTTTAGAAACGTCAATTTAGACACGACTAAAACTAAACTGCTGCGAGCCCTCCTTAAATGACATTTTCCTGAAAATATTACCAATTGAAGCTGTTTAAGTTTGTAATCATATAATAATAATAATAATAATAGAAAATAATAATTTAACTTCGCCACCACCAGAATCAACCTAAAATTAATCCTTCTCTTTAATTGCGTGAAGAAACTATTCATAATTTAAAGAAAAAATTCATTAGGCAATTTACAAGAAACTAAAAAATAAATTGCAATTCTAATTAATGAAGTGGTATACCGGTGAACCGATTTGGAGACTAAGATGTGCTGAGATATTATTTAAGTAATATTTTCATCAGAAACGAACTCGAGCATCATTACGGTAAAGAGATCTTAACCCATATTTATGTTTTAGGGTAAGTTACTGACTTGCCATTCAGCTCACTCTTCTTAACTTTACCCTTTTAACAAAATTATATTAATTATTTTTCGTTTACTTTTAAAAATTCTTTTTTCATAAAAAAAGGCACGAAAACAAAAATTAGTTGATGTCATTAAAGCCAAATATATATATGTATAAGAAAAACAAATTCAAAGTTGGGCGTTTTTCAACGTTACGCTTTTTCGTGCACTTTTTGACGATCAACCCTTATACAACTGTCCTACCGGACAGTTTTAATAATGGTGACATTTGGTTCTTCTGAATATACTAAAAGTACAAATATTCTCGGGCGGCCCCCTCTGCTTCGTGCGCAAGTTCTACACTACAAGGAATCCATTCTGTGCAAAAATCGTCTGAGATTTACATATTTGTAATAAACATTATTAGTTTTTTTAACACACAAATATATTGTAATGTTTTGAACATACATTTCACTATTTGATGAAATCGTAACATTACAATTCTAACGTTACTAGTTTACCTGTCTTACTAATAAATAATTGAAATATTACTTGTATTAAAAGTAAATACTTTGGTGTATCTTTTCCAGTTGATATTTAATTAAGAAATACTTAATTTTACATTGCCGTATATTTCTTTAATTTCCTCGTAAATGTTTAAGGAATTGTTGAGAAATAGTGATTTAATCATGATGTTAAGTGCGTGATACAATATTTTATTTTAACTTACCGATATATGTACTGTACAATTAAAAGTTCTATAACAGATCTGAGTAAAGACAATTTTCGAAAAGTCTTGTTTCTTGTAAAACTTTTAGGATTGCGGCATGATTTAGCCTTATTGAATCTCACGTCACAAAAGATTTTCAATGTAAAAATTTTCCCTAATTTTTGCTAGAGATTTTTTAATTTCTACCTTCCAAAGAAAATTAAAAGATATTATAACCATAGTCTCCTACGAGTAATAAAAATATATTGTTATTTTGTTGCATAAAATTTCATCAATTGTTATTTGATCTTTTAAGTTTTTAATTAATAGTCACAAAATAATTAGAGAATACAATCGAATATTTCAAGGAATCCCTTACTTCACTCGTTCACTCACATTATATTGCGGGCAGTGGAATGGAGTGTGCTTTCGATTCAATTTTGTTCGGCCGTGATGAATAGTTTAAAAAAATCACTTCTGCGTTTGTTTCCTTCATTTGGCATTGACAGAGATTGGTGAAAGGGTAATTTATAAAGATATTCTTTGGAATTCCAGAATGGGTGGGGCATTATTTCTTTCTTTACTCATTACTATTTATTAATAATAGTTCTTAATTTCGCGCGTTTGATAATTGTACTTTATGTACATTATAGATCATACATTTTATTACACAATTCTGCAGTAACTTCTAATTTGAGGCAGAGAAATGGGTCTTAATAACTGTAAAGGTAGGAAAATATCGGTAATATCAAACTAACCTTTTTATTTTGTTTTCCTGTTAAATGCATGAGGTTTTCATTGTTATTTCTAAACTATGTCACCCTTTTCTGTTGGATGTTCTCGACTTTTAAGGATATTATCTGGTTTGCACATTTCAAAATGTACGATTTTCTAATATTTCATGAACCACGCACTTGAGGGTAGCCTAGTCTTCTTTTAAATAGTTTTGTGTTGCATTGGCACGTATTAACGCTATTAAATTTTAAAATAAACAAGGTATATTGTAGCCCAGTTATGTTTTATACAATCAGCCTTGTAGTTTCACAATTAAATTATGTTCGTATGACCTCTTTTCAATTGCTTAATTAGTGTTTTTAATGAATTCTAATGAATATTGTATATATGAATAAGTTCTGTTTTATTTTTATTTAACTGACACCCTCTTTAAAATGAATTGAAACTTTCTTTTTTATCCTCAGCATATAATTTCGAGAAAATAATTTGAAATTTTATTTAGAAATAGATAGCAAAATTTGCGTCATGTAATTGAATTATACTGTAAATAATTCAATTTTTGATGAACAGCATAACCATTTTTTTTTTCTAGATCGGGTTGTTACAAATGGGTCTACTGATGCATTCGTTGAAGATATAGTTTGTCAAGAATCCGAAATAGCTGAAAATGGGTAAGTATTACTCAGGCTCTTAGAGCAAATAATTTATCATTAGCTCTTACAGCTTATTTTAGATCATTTTTTAAAGGATGAAAGTTTGTGATCTTGGTACTGACGGTGGAAAAGTACTTCTAATCAAACAAAATGGTGTGATTAATGCAATTGGAACCAAGTGCTCACATTATGGAGCGCCCTTATCAAGTGGTGCGTTGGGTAATGGCAGAATTAGATGTCCCTGGCACGGTGCTTGTTTCAACATTAAAACAGGTGGTTATGATTGATTAATAAAGCTGTATTAAAATTGCACTTTTTGAATTTTGTTAATGATAATATGCTGAAATTATTTAGGCGATATTGAAGACTTTCCAGGACTAGATAGCATTCCATGTTACCAAGTAGAAATTGAATCAGGAGGTGGGGTTAAGGTTCGCGCAAAGAAAAGTGATTTGAAAAGTAATAAGATATTGAAATGTATGAGTGCTAGAGATCCAAACAATAACACTACTTTCATCATTGTTGGAGGAGGTTAGTTTTTGATAAGTAAGGTAGAGAGAGGTTGCATAATTCTTGGTTGGGAGAAGTAGGCAAGCGACTTTCCAAGAGGTCTTGTCTCTTCTGCTTTGACCATTATTTATTCATTATTATTTATTATTCATTATTTAACTGAACATTATTTACCTTGATTCTCAAACATTCACACAGGTGCTGTAGAGGTAGTTAATGTGTACAAACTTTGGTAAGCGCAAAACACCTCTAGAGAAAGCCTTTGTTCAAATAACTTGAGTAAGCACAGAGACCGTGTAGTAATGAAGATGATTCATCAAGTAAATAAGTTCTCAGAAGAACTATTTACGTACACGTAATCCTTCCGAAGTGCTCACCATTATTGAGTTAAATACATATTTCATAGCCACTCCCATTCATTATATCGAAGTAGAAACTAAGTCCTCGCCTATGAAATTACGTTTAGAATAACTTAGAACTCTAATTTTCTTAGATTTCGCATTTTGAGGGGAATTTTCATGTTTGTTGAAGTTATCAACACATTCACTTTAATTTCCAAAGTTTAGCGAAATGTCTAGTAGAGATAGAAACTTGCACAAAGAATTGTAATTTGTAATATGCTTTCAATTCTGATTAAAGGTACAAAACTTCTACTTAAGAAATAATTGTTCACGAAATGAATAGCAGCTTGCAAGTTTTTATAAGCTAATTATTTTTAAACTATTCCTTTGATACTAGGTGTTTGAACGCCTCTCTTTAGTAATTTTGTGTAAATTTAGTATTGTTGCCCCTTATGCTTATTTACTGTCATTCTCTTGAACCATGATGTTTTCCAATACAGGTACACCTATAATTTAGAAGTATCCTTGATCTCGGTTCTTGCCACAATATCTTATAGAATCTTGTCCACATTTAGAAGCCTAAATTTTATTTTTTGAATTTTTTTAGAGGTTTATTTATTGAACAACTTTTGACTTGAAATACTTGATAAAGCTGTTTGTTTTCATTTTCGAGGCGCCTTGGTAGCCGAGCGGTTAGAGGCGAGACCTGTAAAGCTAATATGTATTGTGGTACTGGGTTCGATTCCCGGTCTTAGGTTTTGGATTTTATTTAATGGTTAATAAAAGAAATTTACAGTAAAGTATGTTTGCTAGTCGCCTCCATCCACGACACCTAATTGTGTATGTAGTTGGACGTAAAGCCCGCCTGAAAAAATAGGCAATTATTTTACTTTTCGTTTTCGACAAGGTTTTCTTAATTTGAAAAAGTAATTGTTTTATTAACTATTATTATTGCTGCTCAATCTATCCTGGCAGTGATTGCATTTGTAACTATTTTTAATTTTTTTGTATTTTGAAAATTAATTTTTGGGCTTCTTACCTAAAAGTGTATGCTTAGTGCAGTAAATAAATAGAACGGACGTATAAATGGAAATAAATGACAACGGACAGAAGTGAAAATCAAAATTCTTTACATAAACTTGACTTATTTTAATTTTAATATATTGAATACAGTGAACATTTTTTCTCTAACATTAAGACTTATTACAGGTCCTGCTGGGCAAATTTGTGCTGAAACATTAAGGCAAGAAGGATTTACTGGACGTCTTATTCTTATCTCAGCTGATGCATACCCGCCTTACGATAGAATAAAACTGAGCAAACAGTTGGACTACACCATTGATCAAATTAAGCTTCGCCCGGAAACATTTTACAAGGTTTGGTTCTGCCTGAAAAACACATTGTAGTAAAAAAAAGTGCTGCCCCCCAACATTTGTATAAATTATAGATCTTGAAAGTTTGATTTATTATAATTTCCAAATATTTGTTGCCTTTTTTAAAGGTTTTATTCTTGAATCACACATCCGTGCCGAATGTTTGAAAAACATGTAAAAACTATCTTTCACAACCAGTAATTAAAAAAGAAAATTTAAAAATGAAATATTTAAATATTATTTTTATAAAAATAATAAATAAAAAAAATGTAATAATCCATTGTTTTTTAAATCCAAACAAATAATACGTTCTAAGCCAATAAAACCTCTTACTTGTCATGAATAAAGATGAAAAAGGTCTTTTAAGTTAAGAACATGTTTTTCGATTTTTGTTGTAGGAACATGACATTGAATTAATGCTTTCAACAAAAGCTGTGAGCCTTGATGCGAAACAAAAACTTCTAATTTTAAATAACAAACTTAAATTGAATTACTCATCAATATTTATTGCAACGGGATCCGAGTAAGTATCCTATATCAAGCAAGTTTGGTTAATTCTTATGAGTATGTGTACTAAGAATTCATTATTTCACTTTTCTTTCATAGTGGTAAAGTTATTTATTTATTTTTATTTTTTTTAATTGACAGGCCCCGAAAACTAACTGTACCAGGAAGCGATTTAAAGAACGTATTTGCTCTTAGGACTCTCTCTGATGCCGAAGAAATTAATAAAGTATTAACCCCTTCATCGCAGGTTGTAATTATAGGAACTTCTTTCATTGGTAAGTCTTTTGCTTAGGGTTTTAATTATATCGTTCCATTAAGGATTGTACTCGTGATATTTGAAAGATGATTTAATAAAAATGTTAAATGTGCATGAATTGAATTTCGTTGGAACGTTTGTTTCGAATCAGAACTGCTTGTCGTGTAATTTACATAAATTGGTGATATTTTAAGTGAAGCCTTTCCTCAGGTTCCTTTACTTTGATTTTTCTTTTTTTTTCTTTCTTTATGTTTGATTGGCAAGATGTCAAGGTAATAACAAAAGAAGGATTACGCATTCATTTCTCCCTGAGGTCACCAATATAGATTGCAAAAAATTAAAACGGTTTACATAAAATTTATTTTTGGGCTTAACGAATTTTGTGCTAAGTGAAGCATAAACAGCGAATTAGCATGCATTGCAGTTAGTTAAAAAATCATATACTGGTATATTTCGGTAGTATATGTTCCTTAGAAAATTTGGTACCATGTATGTCTCAGCAACATTTTAACTGCAGTAAATTATTTTATAAAGATTTATCCTGCCAAACTTAGCGGAAGTCGATATAAAATATTTACTAAGTAATTATTATTATATGTTTTATCTTGCATGTTTCATCTTTAAAGAATGTGCATTAACTTTGTAACTCTGCTTTATAAATTTCTTTAAAGTAAAGTTATTGCCATACATTATAAATCCAGGTAATGTGGAACCGGGGAACTGTTAGAAAATTTAACTACCAAGAGAGGTACAAAAGTAGGCGTTAGGTATAAAAATGTTGAATACCCCTTGAATAGATCAATTTTAACTTTTGACAAGTTCTGCTTTTTTATACGTGTGAGGCTTGTTCAGAAGCGATCAAATATTTATTCCTATAACTGAAGCTGTAAGTAAGTGGGACAAATAAGTATGGAAGGACGGAAGATAATATTTAAATAACCATTAACCACTAACTTTTTTGGAACTTTTCTACTATATTTGGCCGAAATTATTAGCTGAAAAGAAGAAAAAAGTGTGAAATATTGTTACTATCTGAATTTTAATCTATAGTCATTAAATAAATCTTTATAATCAACTTTTTAATTCTGTTTTATACAAGAATATTTTATGTAAAAGTATTTCATTCTGCTTTTTGAACTTTTTGCTTTGATTAGAGTCTTAACGCTAGGAGGAATTACAAGCCAGTGGAAAATAGGTTTAGCTAATTTAAAATGAAAATTTATTAATAAATATTAAGTCATATAAAAATTATTAGGGTTTATGCAATGGAAGCAGTAATTGTAAGCAGAAGGGTTTAGCGTGTTGGATCCCTGTACGAAGATCCTGGGTTGGAATTGTTCTCCTGGTGGCGGCTACTGTACTACCGTACTCGATGTAAAAAAGCCCTGGGCGCCAATGAGCTCAGATTTTGACGCGCCTTAAATTAAAAAAAAAATAAATAGCATAATTGATGTAGAAACGTTTTTAAATGTACAGAAAAACTAAAATGAAAAAGTACATAACGAATTATTTTATATACATTATTTTTTTATTTTACTAGGTATGGAAGTTGCAGCATATTGCATAAAAAAATGCAATCAAGGATCGGTGACAGTAATAGGTCGTAGTTCAGTACCATTTGCAGAATCATTAGGTACTGTAGTTGGAGAACGAATAGCTAGACTTTTCACGGAAAAAGGTGTGAAACTGCGCACAGGTGTTACTATTGATCATTTGGAAGGTGATGAAACCAGTGTGAATGCGGCTGTGCTATCAGATGGGACATTACTACCTGCAAACGTTGTAATTGTTGGATTGGGGACTACATTTGCTTCTGATTTCCTAAATGATTCCGGCATAGCTATAAATGACAATGGTTCCGTTCCCGTCAACAAGGTAAGTCAACAAATCAAATAAGATTTAATTAAGATTAATGGGAGAAGTAATAAAATTAAGAACGTTGAATATAAAGAAGTAAAATACTTCTATCTTAAACACATAACAAATTCAAAACATGGTGATATCAACAATTTTGTTATAGTTATCTAAGTTTACGTTAACCAAAAAGTAGTAATAAAATAAAGAGTCATTGTACTGCATGTTCTCATTTAAATGAATGAAATAATTATTTTAAGAAAACCATAATTATGAGTAAATGACTTTTCACTAATCTTATGCGATATATTAATCCAGTTTTTGGAAACTAATTGTCCTGGCATTTTTGCCGGCGGTGATATTGCGGAAGCTCCTGTATTTGCCGCTGGAGATATGAAAAAAAGCATTGGTCATTGGGGTTTAGCACATTACCATGGGAAGATAGCAGCCCTCAACATGATGTCAGTTACAACTCCACTGAAGACGGTTCCATTCTTTTGGACAATGCTATTTGGAATTTCCTTCAGATATGCTGGTAAATATTGTATTATAAAGATTTCCATTAAAAAACAGATTTGCTACATTTTATATTCAAATTGTACAAAAATAGAATAGTTTTTTTGGAGGGGTCCTAATTATATGGCAATAAATTTTCTTATTTCCTAGAAGATTTTAGCCAATGTTATTTAAATTAGTATTCTTCTAACTTTTTGTTCTATTTCAAACGTTTCTTTGTAGAACTTCTGTTATTACGCGTCCACCATTACTTCGACAGTCTACCAGTTAACTTGGAATTCTCAAGAAGAATTGTGTAACAGTGAATAAAACGTAAGAAGCTATTAGAAATTCACGTACGAATATGTTTAAATTATTTAGGATCTGGCTCGAGTCCTGCTGGTAGCATTTTTAATTTCTCTGGTCAGGAGTCTTCTACAATTCACTTTTAAAGGCAGGCAGAAGTTGGTTAGAAAAATAATGGATATTAATGTAGTAAATACAGTTTATGATCGTTCCCTGGTTTGCGATTTTATAAAATATGAAAAAAATTGAAGTGAAGTTTGTTTGCTTCCACCTTTGTAATCTTTCAAGACAGCTGTTTTGTAGTTCCCCCTTAGATCTCGCCCGAAAAACACTTTCTTAACTCATTCAGTTAATGACTATTTTTCTCTTTAATCAAAACTGTAAGTTTATGAAGCTACCTTCTCAGATTAAACGTGGACCTGCCATCTTAAATCATTGAATTGTATTTATTTCTAATGGAACTTTTTTTTTCTTGTTTTCAGGATATGCTCCTTCATACAACGATACGATTGTTGCCGGTGATGTAGAGAGCTTGAAATTTGCATGTTATTATTGCAAAGATGATCAAATCCTTGCAGTTACTACTGTAGGGGTAGATCCTTTGGCAGCACAATATGCTGAATTAACTTATAATGGAGTTACCCTCTACAAAAAAGATATATCTGATAATCCACTTTCATTGTCAATGATTAAAATTTAATATCATGTTTGAATTGAGGTATAATGGTGCTCTTTTTTTTACGGTGAAACACTCTTAGTTGTAAATGTTATCTTCACAATGGCTTCCGTAATAAGTACATAGTCTTCTGAAGAAAACTAGTTGTTACATCACTCACTCCAGTATTATGATTATATGTGATTAATTTATATAAAGTTATTAAAATAATTAATTTATATAAAGTAATTTAAGTTAAATGCACCGGTAATTTTATAATATTTTTACACTTTCTTGTATATTCAAAATGATATTTGCTGAAGTAGTTTCATTACCCGTCCTAAAATTTGTTTAATCTGAAAATTAATTAGGCTAGTAATATGTTGGTTTATCAATTGTAACTTTCACCAAATTTGTTGTTTGCTCCCATAAATTTGTAGCGAGTATGAGCTATAGTTAGATTTCTTAGTCAATATTCACTTTTAAACAAATTTAACTGAAAGAAAAAAGCACATTCAAGAAAGTCCGATTTTTTTATCTAATTTCTGCGAAAAGGAATAATTTACGATATCTATGAAAGTGAAGGTAAAATTTTAAAGTCTATAAAAAGCAAGCCGCTTTCGTACGAGGACAAACTCATAAACCACTTAGCAGTTCTTTATATTGTAATTTGTTGTCATAGAACGGCAAGTTTTGAGTTGTGCTCTTGTTACATGGGATCAATTTTTTTATATGTTTCCAGTAAAACCTTTTAAATATTTACGGTGCGGCTAAGAATCGAGCTATTATGGTAAGAATCAGATTATATTTCACAGTTACTTAGAAATAAGTACTCATTTTAAGTACGGACTGGAAACAAAGATGTATATTCCCCTTTCTCTAAAGAAAAATATTTATTTGGTTAAAGAAAGGTGTTTTTGGTAAAAAACGAATCGTGTATGAGAAATTTTACCAGAAGTATGGTAAGTGTTTTTATGTGTGTGTCGCCGTGATGGCTGATTTGTGAATTCGACAATACTATTTTTGGCCTTGCAATAAAGTGCTAATTGTGCTGTTACCTATTTGTTACTTACTGAAAAACTTTCGGAGATATATATATATATATATATATATATTTATTAAATTATTATTCTACAAAAAGTAAAGTTGTTTTTATTTTGTTTACTTTAAAGTTCCTAATAACTTGTCATAACATTAGTTACCCCGAATGTGAGAAGCAATTGTTTTTGTATTTAATAATTTTTAAAATGGGATGCGCCTTAAATTTGATCCCCGAATTTCTGTCATTACTTATTACATTTAAATATTTTTTATAATAAATATATTGGATATTGTAATTTGTTGTAATAGAACGGCAAGTTTTGTGTTGCGCTCTTGTTATATGGGATCAATTTATTTATATTTTTCCAGTAAAACCTTTCAATAATTTTCGGTGCGACGAAAAATCGAGCTATTAGGGTAAGAATCATGCAAATAAAAAGTAAAGCGAGTGTATTTTGTCTTGAGAAATCAGACCAACTCGAGACAAAACTTGCGCTACTACTTTTTGGAGTTACCACACCTTCCTGGCAAGCCATCCTCGCGGCTACTGGCGCTTCTGGCGGCAGGTAAGGGATGAAGAAAGAAAACAACTATAGAACTAAGGGCTGGACTGAAGAAGCATTCATGGAATTTTTTATTAAGAGAGGTACGATTTCTTTATCAGAAGAAAATTTAAGATCATTGTGTAGGTATTAGGTTGTAACGAAGTGAAGAGGTTGGGAGATTCTTGAAGAATTTCGAATTGTAAAGAATGGATGGTTTTGGAATTGGATCCTTATTTCAGTCGCTATTCAGCTTTATATGTTCAAGACGGTCGTTCAATTTTTGTATAAATCAGCAGTTTGCTCGCTAGTGAGAGCTTGGAACGACTGTCTGAAATCAATGTGCATCATGTTCAGCTCCAGTCGTTTTATCCTTAAGCGAGATTCCTCTTGAGTTTTTTGTTTAAGTATTTGACGATATCGGTAACCGGGATGGTATTTTTTGTAGTGTAAGAGTGACATCTCTTATTACTATTGTTTAAAAAACCTGGAGATATAAGGCGTTTGTGAGTATTAATATATTAATAACCAGTAGAGATTTTTATAGAAAAATCAATGGTAATATTTACTTCTCAAATTGTTAATTGCTTAATATAGTTGAATATATTTTAGCTACTTTGGTGAGAAAATTTTTGATTTATTTGTTGTATTATCAATTCTATATTAACTTGAGTTAGCTTAAAATAAATTTGGATGAGTTTTAAGGTGCCCTTGTTAATTAAAATTACCTAATTTATATTATTATCAATTCTATGATTGATTATCTTAGAATTTCTTTTCTTTTCTTTTGTAATACCCATTTTAAATATTTGCTTGTATCTAATCATTCTTATTTAAAACTAAGATGCCTAAACAAAAAATTGATTAATTTCTGTTATATCTTTAATTCTCTTCTGTTATTATGATCTTGCAGATTTTCGATTTTTATGTAGGAAGATCCAGTTCTTCGTAGTCTTAATAAAATCCTTGGGGTACCGTGCAAAATAGTTTCCGAATAACTTCCTCAGTCACTCAATATATATTGCTGATATGCTGATAATGGCAAACGCTGCATTCATGTTCATTGATTAATTGGTTTGCAGCGTCCAATTTTCCACAAAAATTATGAATAAGTGCAGGTGGATCTGAGACTTTGTGTTTGGAAAGGCAGAGAGTAGATTTTCGGTAGACAGAGATAGAGCTTTAGGCCAGTAAACCAAGTTAACAGAATCTCCTGTACCTCGTGTAAAGTGTTCGTGTTATTCAGTCAACAAAGTCACCAAGTTCCTTAAGGAGTTTTTCGTCACAGGTTAAAGAAGGGAAATGGGTGATATTAGATAACCCTAATAATTTATGTTGGTTTTTTAGTACCGTTAGCCTAGTAGACATATCATGTTCCTAGCTTCTGTGATTGATGATCTGTTTCCAATTACTAAGGATACTCGATTGCAGATGATTAAATATACCTTTTTTCACATGTGCTTCATTGTTAACTTTAAGGCCGCTTATTCTGTTTAAAATAATGTTACCTAGGTGAATATTGAATTTAAAAATTTAAAAAATCAAGAGATTTTTCTAGCTTTGGATATTGAAAATGTTACTTTAGATTTAGTGATTTTTTTTTTTTAATTACAATTTTTTCACATGTTCTACTGGCTATATTTGGTGTTTTCTCTTTCGTTATTATCTTTATTAATAGCATTTATTTGGCATTACTGTGAAATTGATTTTCAAGGAACCAGTTATCCTGACGTTTTTAGAATTTTTACTTGCAACGATAGAGGTAATGTGATTTGACCTTAAACCTAGTAATAGGACCCTTTCTTCCCTGTTCCATAGCTGTTTTTTTACTCTTTCAAAAATTTATGCAATTCAGCATTGAATTTTTGTGAATAGAATAATGGCAGTTTAGCAACAGAGAATGTATTTTATGTTAATGGTTTAGGTTAACTAAATCTGAAAAAATAACTGGATAAGCCACTTTTAGAAGTGTTAAAAATTTTCTTGTACTACATATTGGTGCGGTAAGCTGTTTTTTTTGGCATTTTGCCCCTACTTCCTAAACAGTTAATGACAAAAGTTTACTAAAACAAAACTTTCCTTAAGCAAAGTGGAAGAAATGAATTAAACAGTGGTATCTTCAAGGAGCCAGTTTAACTCTACACTTAAGTTAAAGGTAAGGGCCAATATTACTTCACCTAGTCTTGTCCATAAAAAACTTCCATTAATTAAGAAGGGAATAGTGGCATATACATAAAATACTACTGATCGTACCAATATAAAATAGACGAAATTTTTGGACCCCAATAACAGTTTTTGAACGATGTTTAGTGTAATTTTTTAAAGCTAATCTAAATATCTAAAATTGATTTCTAGCTGAAGATGATCTCCAAGAATCTGGTGCCTCTGAAAATGGCCGTGAACTGGAAATTGATTTTTCCCAGCCTAGAGCAATAGAACAACAGCCAGTTGAAAGTAAAGAATCTGTTTTGTCTGAAAATTGGGTGGATGTGGAAGGTGATTTATCCCAGCACGGGGTAAAAGTACAACCGCAAGTTGTTTGTCAAGAATCTGATATTTCTGAAAACGAGTACGAACTGCTCATTGATTCAAGCTGAGATTTTTGACGGGTTAACGATCAAAATATGATCTCTGCTTATTAATAAACATTTATTTACTTCCAGGATGAGAGTTTTTGATATTGGTATTAACTGTGAGAAAATTCTAATAATAAAACAGAAAGGGACCATTTATGCGATTGGACACAACTGCACACATTTAGGGGCACCTCTTGAAAAAGGAGCTTTAGGCATTGGGAGAGTTAGATGCCCTTGGCATGGAGCTTGTTTTAATATCAAAACAGGTAATCACTATATATTTATTTATTTTATTTAATCTACTTTGTACTCTTCTATGCTTATTTCTTACATTTTACAGGCGATATTGAAGATTTTCCAGGGTTAGATAGCGTTCCATCTTATCAAGTAGAAGTTGATTCCGATGGAGGTGTAAGAGTTCATGCAGGGGAAAGTGATTTGGCTAATAAAAAAAGAACAAAAATTATGAGTAAAAGAGATTCACATAATGATGAAACTTTCGTTATTATTGGAGGAGGTTTATAACTGATATACTATTAAAAAACTAATGTTTAAAACTATTAATTAAAATAATAATTTTCAGGAATTTGTTAATGAAGACAGGTACTTGGCTAAGTATAAAGATCAAAATGGAAGATTCTTTGTATGATCAAAAAAAAATCTTTATTTAAATTCCCCTTGAGTTTCTGCGAACTGTTCTATTTTGACTCACAATATACAGGGTGTCCCAAGCTATATGGATAACGACTTTTTCTCGGAAACTAAGATAGCTAGAAAAAACTATAAAATACGTGTTCCCTTAGTTTTTTGTTAGGAATCCAAATTTACTTTGTAAATTTTTTTCGGTGCTTCCAGAAGCGAGATACAGGCATCAACTTCATTTTTTCAAATGGGAAGGTGCGGTTTTTATTTCAGCAATAGATTCCTCTATTTTTTTAAAGAAAAATTTACTTGAACGGTTTTTTTCTGTGAGCGATATTTTAGAAGTTATGAATGAAAACATGATTCTTATAATAAACGTCAAAATGATAATATTTTAACGTTTTTTGATTAAATAAGAAGAAAAGTAATATTTTATTATAAATTTTACTCCTTATTAATATTACAGATCATGCTCGAAATGGCCTCCACCATTAGAGATGCACTTTCCTGCCAATTGCCCCTTACTGCCAAAGAAATAGTTTCTGCTTTAACCGAGTTACAGGTATCTATTATTCTCTGGTTTAGTCTACAGATGCAATCCCGACTTGATTCTGATACACCTAGATTTAGAAATGCTTTTAGATAAGCAGAAATAAGGAAAGAAAGAAAAAAGTTACGAATAATCACCTTGTTTTTCAGGTATCCCCAAAGGAAATAGTCCATAGGTGTCAAATCCGGTGAATGAGGTGGCCACTGAATCGCCCCCCGTGTCGATATAACAAGCCTATCAAATTTCCTATCGAGATATCTCTTTACATGCCTGATGGTACCTATTATCATTTTGACGTTTATTATAAGAATCATGTTTTCATTCATAACTTCTAAAATATCGCTCACAGAAAAAAACCGTTCAAGTAAATTTTTCTTTAAAAAAATAGAGGAATCTATTGCTGAAATAAAAACCGCACCTTCCCATTTGAAAAAATGAAGTTGATGCCTGTATCTCGCTTCGGGAAGCACCGAAAAAAATTTACAAAGTAAATTTGGATTCCTAACAAAAAACTAAGGGAACACGTAATTTTTAGTTTTTTTCTAGCTATCTTAGTTTCCGAGAAAAAGTCGTTATCCATATATGTAGCTTGGGACACCCTGTATTTGTTTCTGCCACTAGCCGAATAAGCAATTATGGAAATAAAATGGGCCAAATTAACTGTAGTACTTACAGTCAACTTTTTACATTGGCCCTTTCTTGAGCTCGCTTTTGCTATCATGAAATCCTCGTGACTTTTTATCTTTCTCCATATTTTATAGCCAATGCTTTGTGAGCATTTGTTTGTTAATCCGAGAAAGATGAATGTTATTGAATACCCTTGTCTTCGATCGCCTTTCGAATTATTTTTTTAAATTATTTTCTGATCCTTTTTTTCAAAAATTAAATCAGCAGCATTTAAAGACTGTGAATTAAAGAGGAGCGGATGAGATTGGCTGCGCCATGGGCAGCATCGTCCGGGTGGTCTGCTCTGTAAGTAGTGTATGAAAATGCATACATCAATCAACATGATAGTTTTGTTTTGAAAATTAATAACAATGTGTAAAAAATTGAACGTTAACTTAAGTGAAAAGGTAAGAATTTCTATTTTTAAAAGTAAATTTGGAATTTCTGTGTGCTCTAGGTCCTGCTGGACAAGTTTGTGCTGAAACCTTGAGACAAGAAGGATTCACAGGGCGTCTAATACTGATATCTGAAGATCAGTTTCCTCCTTATGATAGAACAAAGCTGAGCAAATATTTTATTCCCATAGATGAACTAAAGCTACGACCTGAAGAATTTTACGAGGTTTCTTTTAAATCAAAGTGTTACATATGTTAAGTATAAAAACTGTCCGGTAGGATATTGTTTAAGAACTGTTGCACAAAAACTGCCCAAAAGAGCTTAATCTTGAAAAACTTTCGAGTTTTACAATTTTTAATCAAATAAAGATTCATGAAAAATTGTTTAAAGGCTAATGTTGAAGTTAATAGAAGGCCTTGTAGTAATGATAGAGATCAGTTCAGAAGGGCAAAGAAGATTAGAAATCAGTTTAAACAAAATACATGAGTTTTTTGTGGTTGTTTCTATCTGGCTATGATGAATTGTTTGGTATTTGCTGATTTGTACACCTTTTGTCGCTTAATCATCCTTCATACTTATCTTTTTAAATACAGTTTTTGTTAAGGAGATTCATGAAATTAAGCATCGAACTGAAAATTTTAAGACTTGATGTACTCAAAATTTAAATAAATTGAATACATCTAATTGTTGTTATAACATTTAGAGTTCGTATAATTAGCAGAATTTTATTATAAATTAGATGGGTCATTCTTAAATAAGTTCACGTCTGTGTTCTAGAAAAATTGAGATCTAATTCCGTGTAATCTGCCATTTACCAGTAAAATATTAACTTTAAAAAATCGGAATTACATTCTCTGGAAGTTTTCTGTTAAGAGATTCCGCAAGAGTTCTGTGTCACAGTACAGTCACCTAATTATCAACAATATTTATTTCTTTAAAAATTTAATATTTTTCTCTTTAAAATAAGGAAAAAAGAGAAATTCATATCACAATTGAATTAGGTAAATACGACACTTTGAATATTCTAATTAATATTCAAATGATAAAATCTCTGATTCGTAATTTTTGGAACCTTAACTAACTTACTACAGGAAGGATGTTCGGCATTGGCCAGAGAAAGCCTTCATTAAATAATAAAATATAAAACTTTATTTATAAGATAACTTCCTCTGGCCATTGCCAAACACCCTTCCTGCTTTAAAAATCTGTTCTCAGACTTAGCTTTTATATAATTAAAATATAAACTTAAAGGATTTATACCCCTAATGATAAATCTGCTCCGTTTTGAAAATTTTAAACAAGTCAAAAAAGTAAATTTATTTTTTGTTTCAGAAACATGATATTGAGCTCTTACTTTCGACTAAGGTTGTCGGCATTTATTCTGGAGAAAAACGTCTTACTTTAGATACCGGAGAAACATTAAATTATTCTTCGTTATTCATTGCAACAGGAACTAGGTAAGTAACGTTTAAAAATGTAAATACATTTGAATCCCAGGAGAATAAAAATATGAGCACTTTATATATCTTTGTTCGATTAGCCCCAGAAAATTAAGTGTTCCAGGATGTGAGTTAGAAAACATATTTACTCTCAGAAGTTTTTCTGATGCCAAATTGATTAATAACGTTTTAACCCCCGCGACAAAAGTTGTAATTTTGGGAAGTTCTTTTCTCGGTAAGTCTTTTTATTTACTGAAGATTCAAAGAGTTTTAATTTAATTCCAATTTCTCATATATGTATCTAATATCTATATTATATTTTATTTATTTGTTTAAAATTACAATATAAAAGTTTTTTTACCATTTAGTGTGATTTACGTTTGAACATTGAAATATTAATTGGAAGGAAATTTTTGCGGGTTTCGAATTTACACATCAAAATTGTGTTACATAACTGACACTCGTTCAATTTAACCGAAACAATCACTTTTTGCACCACTCAGCTTTGTAAATCATTACTCTCATTAAATCTCATTACTGTAAAAATAACGTTTCCAGGAACCAAAAATTTCGACGAATATCGTTTTGGTTTGGTCCTTATTAGTGAAGGTTATTCAAGTAAGAAAGATACCCATTAATTAAAAGATAATAATCCGTTGGTCAAAGGTTCGGGACATCTGGTTAGTACGGAAGATCTTCGATTTCCAATTCATTCATTTTATGACTGACATTGAAACGAAAGAAGAGCATTGTCTCACAATAGGGTTGGATTTGCTCCGGGTTCGACTCTTCAGGGAAACAGTCTTCATACGTGTTGGCGTAGACTTTCGATCTAACCTTCATAGAAATGAATTTATCGTCATTAATGACCCCTTCAGTTAACCAGTGTGGGCTGTTAGCATAATTTTCGGTACATTTCGTCGATTTTTTTGCAGTTTATCTGCTCTAATGATTTCTCTGTTTTTTTTAAAACATATAGGGAATAGTACCAATCCCATGACTTTACGAGTCTTGCCCTCAGAGGTGTTTAGGAATCATCCTTGCCAAACCAGTATCCAGTACGTTTCCTAATATCATACTTGTTCCACGTTTCGTCACAAGTACGACTGGAATCAAAAAGTGTTGTTTTTTGCAAAAATCCTCGTTATCAACAAACCTATAATAAATATGATCATTTCATTTAACGATCGGCATTTCTTGAAGCACCACTTTTCGAGTTTCTCCCTCTACACAATGTGTTTTAAACTTTTGACAACTGCACTGTGAATAAAGTATATTTAACGATTCCGTGTGGTTCTCCGAACCGTTTGAGTCAATTTCTATGATGGTGTTTTAAGCATCATCTTCGGTTACTGAAGTGCAAGTCCATCTTCAAGGACTAAATGTCGAGACCAAAATTTTACGTTGATGTTTTTACATCAGATATCTTTTGATAGCATTAATTTCTATAATGTAAAAGATTTTTTTGTTTTTGTTTTGAAAGGTGCGCAACATCAAAGGTCCTTTGCACCTGAACTACTCGTATATCGGAGTAGACACTTCACTATACAGCCTAATCTACACCAATCTAGTCGAAACTAACCTATTGATGCCTCTAACGCGTCTTTCCTGTAAAAGATAGGAAGGTAAACTCCAAAAGTGAATGTTGGTTGAAAGCCACTGAATCTAAACTCATTTTTTCTTTATTTTTTAGGAATGGAATTAGCTACATATTGCATAAGAATATGTAATGAAGGTTCGGTGTCAGTAATTTCACGGAGTTCTACCCCCTTTTCCAATTCATTAGGTGAAATTGTTGGCGGAAGAATAGCTCAGATGTTCACAGAAAAAGGTGTGAAATTATTTGTGAATGTAACTATAGTGAATTTAGAAGGTGACGAGACTTCTGTAAAAACGGCTGTTCTATCGGATGGGACATCAATTCCAGCCGATGTTGTAATCGTTGCAATAGGAATCACATTTGATTCAGACTTCCTTAATGATTCTGGCATTGCTTTAAATGAGAATGGATCCATTCCGGTTGACAAGGTACTGCCATTGTTTTAAACTGCAATTTTAATTTTAACTTAAGATCATATTATATAGCATTAACGAGGATTTAACTTTGATAATTTTGAATTTGATAAAAATGGCTTTACCAAATGTGCTAATTCACTGAAATATTTTTCAAGTTTTCGAATTTTTGTCGAAAATCGCTCTAAAAAATGTTTTTTTGAATGTTTGAAGTTTTTAGTTCAAACTTTTTTCTGAGAAAGTTATTTTAGCAGGGAGAGGGTTTCTTCTTTCTTTTTAAACTGCAAAAAATATGTGAAGTATTATAATTTCTTGAAACTTGGAACACATATTGTACTATTATAAGTTTTTTTCGGTGTACCTTTTTCAGGGTATTCTAACTTTGATTGTATCAGACGTGCCGAGCATGTTTGTTTCTATTTATATTGTTTTATACAAACGTTTTATACGTAAAATATTTCAGTTATACACAGGAAAATAATTCTAACAGATTTACTTATATGTATATAATGATAACTAAGTCAGTTATGATCCTAGTTTTTAAAAACCAATTGCCCTGAGATTTTCGCTGGTGGGGATATTGTAGAAGCGCCTGTGTTCGATGCTGATGGCAAGCTAGTAGTAAATTCTGGTCATTGGGGATTAGCACATTACCATGGCAAGATTGCAGCTCTAAACATGATGTCAGTAGTTACTCCTCTTAATACTGTTCCATTCTATTGGACAACGATGTTTGGAACACATTTCAGATACGTTGGTAAGTGTTACAGTATTTATTTATTTAAAACGTATTTAATGTGACTTTCAGTGAACTATGCAATTTTGAATATTATTGTTAGAAAGAAAGGAGTATAATTAATATTTATAAATGGAAGAAAATATCGTTTACAATTAATTATCTGAGAGTTGCTGCTACTTCGTTTTTAGTCCATTCGGCATGGTAGTGTAGAAATCATCTCTTTTTTTAAACTTTCCATCTTATTGCTCACTAAATTGGTGTGCCAGAAACATTAGAGGTGATGGTAAACAATTGTAATCTACCTGGGTAAAACAGGACCGAATAGATGGATGTCCTGATTACTATCTTTAAGAAGAAGCAGGCTTTGAAGGATAATTTTAGTTCATTTGCCCTCTTACTCTGTGTTAACAACTTACAAAAAAAAAAAAATCTTATATAAGATGTTTTTGCGATGTATATGATCTGATTCGTTTGGAATTTTAAAAAAAAATTGTTTTATTCAATATTTTAATTACAGATTTTATTGCAGGTTACCCTATTTCTTATGATGATACGGTTATTGGCGGAGATATTGAGGATTTGAAATTTGCTTGTTATTACTGCAAAAATGATCAAGTAGTAGCTGTTACTACTGTAGGAGTGGATCCTTTAGCTGCGCAATATGCTGAATTTATTTATAATGGAAATACACTCTACAAGAAAGATGTCACTGAGAATCCTCTTTCTTGGCCAACGAACATAGTTTAAATTTTATGTAACATTTAATTACAAAAATGGTTCAATTTTTTTTTTTCGTTTAAGTAGGAAAATTCAATTTATAAAGCAACCTGAATAATAGTTTTTTAATTTATTTTTTAAACATAAGATTTCAATATAGGCTTCTAAGAAAATCACATATAATGACTAAAATCTACTAGATGTTAGTTACATTTGCATTTTTACATAGAATATTATAGTTAAAAATATACAAGGTTTAATAAATAAATTAGTCTACACTCGTGAACCAGCTTCAAATTCCCAATTTTCATTTACTTTCAAATGAGAGAGTTCATCTTCAAGTGTTCTGTGTTTAGAAAATTTTTCTTTAGCAGCTATTAGAAATTTATTCCGCCATTTTTCTTGTTTCTTTAGTGCTTTTGCGTGCCCAGATGATTGTTCCTGAGAAAACAAATTCATAATTAATAAGGTGCTGTTACTATTAACATTTCTGTTACATTTAAATTAATGAAGATTTTCTGTAGTATTCATGTAGCGGATACTACAGATCTGATTGTTGTGGGAATGAATTTTAAACATGCCTTTAAAGCTTGCTAAATTTGGAAAAGAGATCTATTAGAATTGAGAACAACGCGATGGTTCTAAACGTAAATGCAGGAATTCTAATAGATACTCAATTTACAATGACAGAAACAACAAAGGGCTGAGCCCTTCCCCCTGAACAGTTATGGGCTTAGCTAATTTATCGTTAGCTGAAATTGTTATTTCACTTATTTTACCACTAATTTCCATATTACATAACTTAAATCAATATATTGTGATCAATGGTATACAACACTCTTTTCATGTCAACGAATATTCCAAAAACCGCATGTCTTGGAAGTTTTTAACGAACAATAAAAACTGGACGCCCAGCGGTCTCTCCTGAACCATCCTCTATCTGTTCCTCAGGGATCAGACCGGCATTTTCAGCTGATGGTTTATAATTGTAGTGAAAATTTTAAGGAAGCAGCTAAAAACTAAAATATCCTTATAATTGTCATTTAAACTTATATCTCCTTTTTAAAAATACATTTTAAGTTTAATATTAATTCAAACGATACGCTCACACTGTTCTCCAAACTCTGTTATATAAATTTAAACTTAAATAAATCCAATTGTTAGGTATAAATTGAAATCATCTACATACAATCAAGCTTTACTGCGTTTACATTTGTTCATACTTGCAAATAATTCTTTGTAATGTTCTAATCTATTTGGTGAATATAACTGAAAAAAGAATAGCCATTATGTAAATTTTTAAGATAAAATTCTTCCCAGTCTTTTAAAGAAATAGAACAGTCAACTCTACTTTTTAATTGGAAATTTTTAAGAGTTTTCCTTTAGTCTAATAAAGAGCGATCGACCAAGGGTAAGATGTTATTCAACGTTCCAGCAGCTCTGGGCTTTCTTATGTTGTGTTGGTCAAGATGAGGGTCGGCGAAGGACGAGATTATGTGATTTCACAAAGAATCTTAGTTTGGACTCTGGTCACCTTAACGGAAACCACATGGTTCTCGACTTTAAAGTTGAAGAGTAGTTACATCTAGATACAATTAGAGAAGCGTGAGAAACGGGCAATGGATTTTGGCAGTTCAATGTGAGAACTAAGAATTCTACAATACCCAGCTACTATCGGGTGAGGTGAGGAGAACGTTGAAAGGGTCTAGGGACATCTCAAATGGGCGCTAAAGTGCCAAAAAAAATTTGATCTAATCAAGAAACTATCCTATCTTGGCTTAGCCAAGAGCAAGTAGCAAATTCATTAATGTCACAACAGTCGTATTAGATGTTTTATAGTAAGAGAGGATGGTGAAGAAAAAGTCCTTGAATACTTCTTTAAAAACCTCTCTAAAGTTGAAAAAAGTATAACTTAAATGAGTGTCAAATCAGTTGCCTCGAATCTGCGTTTGATTCATACCACGCCAGTTCTGCTTACCAAAATCGCAACTGGACACTCACTATTCTCACGGCTTCACTTTTAAGAGAGCCAAATCTCATCTATTTGGAATTTGAATAAATAAGTTGAGGTCGTTTCGACCCCAATGCGTCTTAATCATTTGCTCAACCGAGAGATACAATTATGTTAAATAGATAGGCGCTTTCAAAAAACCAAAACAAAAACTTAAAATTATAAACTCTTAGTTTATCAAAAGTGTTTCTATAATAGAAGCCTTAAATTTTAAATTTAGATTTTTAGGAGAGTGGTTGTGGGTATAAGCTAGATTATTTCTGTTTCATACATCAATAACGTCTGAAAACAATATTAACTTTAATCGATTTCCAGCCTTTAGATTTTATACTGCTATATTTATCATCTTTAGAGTAATTACATTAAAAACGTCTATAATCCATCTCCGTTCATCAACCAATCTTAGATCTAAAACCCGCCAGAAAAAAAAATGGTTTATTTTTTTGTACCAATTACTCTTTTGTTTGTGTACCCTGCAGGGAATGTACTACATAATGCCCACAAACTATTAAATTCTACGAATTGTTATTTTTCCATTTTCTTCTCCATTTAACTACGGTGTTATCGCAGTTCAGATCCCACATCTATGCAGGAAGATTTTGGAGTCAAAAATTAAGAGGAAGTTGAGTTTCCAATGTATTTAATAAGAAAGGTTGTTCTCTTTGGGCACTTACTTTACTATTTGAAGTACTTTATCTGGAAACCCATTAATTATTGCTTAGATTCTTCCACAACTTCATTTCAAATATATTACAAATGTACATCATTTTGGAGAATGGTCCAGACACAGGGTTAAGACAATGAAAAAAGTTGTTTCAGTTCAAGATAATCTAATGTTCAATGTAATGGTCATGAAATTAGTTAATAATAGAAAAACTAAGCTTATGGTAAAAAATGCAAGAGGCCAAGTGAATGTGAACTTTGCTGCACATTCATTTAATTCTGGATAATTGGTTTAAAAGATGTTTGTGCGATGGATTTCGCGCTAGCTAGCTGTCAGAGAGCCTTAATTAGACGATTAAATGACATGTCCACCTGTTTAGTTAATGACGTGGTGATGTTTTTAGTTAGTAGGCTGATATATTGCGGTATTGTATGTTGCCAGAAATGCACATTTCTATCACTCGTTTTGTCGCCTTTAAAAGAGGCATTTATGTTTATTTTTGTTCACGATGTACTCTGAAGAGGTTTCAGGTTAAATCCTATGTTGAAGGTAGGACTGAGTTGCTATAAATATATGAATTTTTCTAGTTAAAGGAAGTAGGCTAGCTATTTAATCAGTGCGAAAATTACAAATATATTGATATGGTAATTTTAAAATACATTAAATAAGGCCTGTGGTTTAGAAATTACAACTATCTCAAGCTATGTTAATATTTAATTAACAAATGGAGTTATAAAATCATTCATTCCAGTTCACTACCCTTCAAAGTAGTATTTATACATTCTAACAGAAACAAACTCTGATATGAGGCACATGAGTAGTTGTTGTCATATGTCTATCAAGCCAAATCTTTGTTATTTATATTACGGTTGTTGCAACAGGTTCAAGCTTAGGGAGGAAAAGAACAAAAAAAAAAAGCTTACCAGTGAAAGATAAGGGTATCTTAAATAAAGCATGTTAGCTTCTTCACGTTCATAATCTTTCTTCAAAGTTTCAACAGCTTTTTGAGTAACTCTTTTCACCAAACGATCCTTCCTAATTTTAAAAAGAAATGGATTAATAATTTGAAACAACCTTACTTGTTTGAATAAACAGTATCATACCCTCGAAATATATGTCCATTTGGAAGTTTAAATAAACAGAGTCTTAATGTTAGATGCATTACAAAATTTTGCGAAAGGAGATTAACTGTATTTCCACTATGTGCACTTGGGCACTCGCTAATTAGTAAACCTGTAGATGGAAGGTTACAGAATGGAAGAAACGAGCGATACTGAAGAAGAGAGGGATTTGCTTTCGCGAACGAGACAGATTAGATTAAATAGTGCTGTTAAAAAAAACATATAGTTATACTTCCATATAGCCCAAGTGTTGCAAAGAAAGGAATAACAGATATTTAATGAATATTTTATTTCTAATGGTATGTCTTTTTGAAATTCACAAAATTAACTTTTGCTATTCTATTTTATATAAGATCTTATTCGGTGCTGCATTATCTATTAATAATTAAAACATCTTAAAAACCAATGTCCAGCTTTTAAAATAAGGAATGAAGAAAAAAAATTCTTTGCCAACAGTATTACTGATAGTTAAGAAAAATAATTCACAAGTTTGATTGCAGTAATAAAAGTTTAAGCCGCAGATTATAGGCAATGGCAAAATCATTTTTAATTTTCGCTTCAAATATAATTAGTAGAGTGGTTAATTACATCGGTACGGTTTCTTTTCTAGTACTGTATGCGAACAGTAAACACTAAACAGATAGGCCGACTAAATTAGGTGTCAGATTACACTTATTGTATAATGACAGTAAAGTCACTATCCAACCTGAAAATTTATTGTGGGTCTCTGAGTGTCAGTGTTCGTTCAAATCTCTGTACATACATGTACAATGGGTCAGCGTGAAATATGTTCTCTACAGGCTCTGCTTATAGAGGGTTTTAGTAACAGTGCTTTCAGGCTAATGAAGGGATGCCAAGATTAATGAACCGACGTAAAATTTAGTTTTTACTGTGCTATATACGTATATATATATATATATATAATTTTTCTTTTTTTGCAGAACTGATAGCAATGGAGAGTAAAAAAAGCGTTCTGTTTATATGCCTGGGAAACATTTGTCGTTCTCCTATTGCGGAGGCAGTTTTTTTAACCCTTATCAATAAAAGAGGAGTTGCTGAAAAATGGCTTGTGGATAGCGCTGCTTTGGGCCCGTGGCATGTGGGTAATTACCCAGATCCGCGAGCTTTGGCTGTTCTCAAAGATAAAAATATCAAATATTCTCATACTGTCAGGCAAATAAAGAAAGATGACTTCAGGAACTTTGATTACATATTTGGCATGGATGAAGAAAACATGGCATCGTTAAAGAAGATGGCTCCTAAAGATTCCAAAGCTACTACTGCACTGCTTGGTACTTATGATCCAGAGGGCGAAAAAATAATCGAAGACCCGTACTATGATAGTGGAAGTCAAGGATTTTATAAGTGCTATGATCAGTGTATTAGATCATGTGAAGGATTTTTAAACTCTGTTGATTAATTAAACTAATAAGTGGAAACAATGTAATTTTTATTTTTTATAGACACCATAACAGAATATTCTAGGTATGTGAAAGTTGGAACACGTTTTTTGTAATTACAATAATCTAATAATGTTGTTACTAATCCTTCAATTTACTCTCACTTGACATTCCTTGTTTATGCCAATTATAAGGGTATATGAGCGAGCACTTATAATAATTTTTCAACTGTAACATTAATTCTAAGTGAAAGAATTTTTCTTGAATTCTTTAAATTCGATATTAAAGGGAACAATAGACATTACAACTTTGCTAGGGATTCAAAAAATAAAATAATTGAAAATGGATACTTTATTTAAAACTGCTAGTTTACAATCACATCTCGTGAATTGAACTGAAAAAATTACTTTACATCTAAAATCTTTCAATCGTGGGTAGCTACATCAAGAAGTTGAATGAATGAAAATCTACATAATTTTTCATTACATAGTAAATGTTAAGATTAATGCAGTAAAGACAATAAAAAAATTGAATATTAATGACAATTACGGAATTATAATTTATGAGGATGGAGACTTAGTTCTACGTCTTGGTGGTGAAGACGGTGAACGGCTACGCCACTTAGTGGGAGTTCGACTTCTTTTCCGACGAGGTGTCCTACTTCTTTTTCGGCGAGGCGTCCTGCTACGTCTTCTGATTGGAGTTCTACTCTTCCTTCTACTTCTAGATCTTGACCTTCTCCTTGGCGACCTTGTTCTCCTTCTAGGAGACCTACTTTTTTTTCTGGAAGGCGAACGACTTTTTTTTCTTGAAGGTGACCTGCTCTTTTTTCGTGAAGGAGATCTGCTCTTCTTCCTTGAAACTGACCTGCTTTTTCTTCGAGAAAGTGACCTGCTCTTTTTTCTCGATGGGGACCGGCTCTTTTTCCTAGATGGAGAACGACTTTTCTTTCTCGATGGAGACCTACTTTTTTTTCTAGGTGGTGAATGACTTTTCTTTCTTGGTGGAGTTCTTTTTCGACTGGTTGATCTGCTTTCTCTGCGTGATCTACTTCTGCTTCTTCTCACTGCTGAAGGAGATCTCTTTACAGGAGATTTGGATCCATCTCTTAAAGCTTCCTTATCTTGTCCATCTAAAACTAAATCCTTTTCCACACTCGACTTCACAGAATCTTTACAATCGTTTTTAAGAGGCGATTCTTTACTTCGACTTTCCTTATCTTTATCTCTGTCTTTCTTATCGTCTTTATGTCTACTGGATTTTGACTTTTCACTACGCTTTGATCTTGAGCGACTTCTTGATTTTCGTGACCTTCCCCTACTTTTAGATCTAGATCTGGATTTACTTCTTCTCCTGTCTCTAGAACGTTTTTTGCGATCACGGGATCGTGAACGCTTTCTAGATCGAGATCGTGATCGCTTTCGAGACCGAGATCTTCTTCTTCTTCCTCTGGACCTTGACCTTGATCTCCTACGACGTCCTCTTGACCTTGACCTTGATCTTCTTCTTGATCTGGACCTGCTTCTTCGTTTCTTATCTTTTGATAATATACCAATTACTGGATCAATAGCAGCTGATATTAAGTTTTGAGCCTCTTTTACTCTGGTCATGGCTTCTTCAATTTCCCTCTGAGCAGCTTCATTACTTTTAGCTTGAGGTTTATCAATATTAACGGTGGAATGAGTAATTTGAACAGGTCTTCCAAGTAAATCTGAACCATTCATTTTAAGGGCCGTAATTATGCTGCTTTGCTCTGAAAATTCGACCAATGCGTACTTATTTGGATCGTTCTCTCTTGTACAAAACCTCACATACTTAACGTCTCCAGCCGTTCCAAAAAAATCGATTAACTGCTGCGCTGTTATATTGCTATCAATATTGGAGGCCACTATAGTCCTACGAATTTCCTCTATTCTAACCGAATCGTAATTGATAGGCAGTGGAGGGTAAGGCGGCAAGCCATTTGAAATTAGTACAGGATCATGAGTTGTTATTACTTGATTAGGCTGTACTCCCTCGATCTGATTAGTTACATGCGGCGGAAGTTTCGAATTATTTCCATACAAGCCAGGGACAACATTAGCTTGGGCGGCAATCTCCAAAGCTCTATATTCATCTGGTATTTCATTTGTTGATGATACATAAGGTGTGACAATTAGAGCTCTATCAATAAAAACAGTATTGGTCATATGTTGGGCAACTCCTACACACACGGCGTCAAAAAATTTCACGTAACATATCCTAGACTGCACAGGTACTGAAACATCTCTAATTGTTGGGTATAATCTAATGTCTTCAATCTTACCAAGAAATCCAAATAGTGTTTGCATTTGATCTTTAGTGGCCTGTGGTGCAATATTAGTAATTTGCACTACTTTGGTGCTCGGCACCTGTGGTAGTTCTGTTTGCGCTGTCATTACTCTTTTTATGTAAACATCACTCCATCGAAATAATTATGATTTCACTACAATGTCACAAAACCACAGAAACAGACATAATCTTGGATTAAAATGTTCAAATACTGCACTTACTACTTAGCCATCAATTTGATGCCAAACAACAAAATGGCCACAATGCCGTACATTTTTCCACGGCATCCTGAATATCATGCATACTGATTTTTTATGTAGACTGAGAAAGAATTTTTTTACCTATAATTGATAGCATTGCATTAATTAATTAATTTTTTTTTAACTTATGAAAGTCAAGATTTAAATAAAAAATATTATTTTAAATTATATTTTTGCAGAAGACATACATTTGTGGAAAACATCGTCATTAGATTAGTTGATTCAAATTCTTATACCTACGGTTCTGTGGGCTCCTGTAAAAACTAAAAAGTTGTTAGTTGGAGTTTTAGTTACATACTCGTATGTTTTGAAGCAGTACTTGCGATTACGTTTGGGTGCAATTAAAGTTTCTGTACTCCCACGAATTTTTGTGATGTAACTCAGGATAAAAACCGTCACAATGTCTGAAACTTATGGTAACATAGAGAATCAAAGTGATTGATATTAATTAAAAATAGTATCTATAACGTTTATAAAATTAAGTATATTTTTAGATTTCCTGTTCAAATTTTTGGTTATTGGTAGTGCGGGATCTGGGAAGTCATGTTTATTACATCAATTCATCGAAAAGAAATGTAAGCCACTGATTCCAGCAAAACTTAAGTATTTTTTTCCTTTGCTGCAGTACTTGATAAATGAATGAGCAATAGAGAATTAAGAACAGGGGAAATAATAATGTTTTATAGATTTTCTTCATACTTATTTAATGTTGTTTTACATTAAATAAACAACTAAGTAAAACTCAAAGCTTAGCTAGCGTTCAAGACTTTAATGATGGATTTTATTTTAACCTGACGCTTAAATTTGTTTTCAATTGTTTAAGATTTTTTTTTTGTTGTCCTTAATGGTAGTGCGGATGCTTTTAATACTTTCTTTTTGTTTATTACACGGTTAACATATTTAATAACTAATTGTCAAACTATATTTTACTACTCTAATTATAATTTTCTTGTTCTGATAACACACTTGTAATTATTTATAAAATAGTCGTGTTTTTCATTTAATAATTAATTGTAGTTAAAGGAGATAGCAGTCATACTATTGGAGTGGAGTTTGGATCTAAAATTGTCACTATTGGTGGTAAAACGGTCAAATTACAAATATGGGACACTGCAGGACAAGAGAGATTCAGGTAAATTTGGGATCCTCATTTTTACTGTTTATAAGTTTTTGAGTTTTTTAAGTTTTACTACAGTTTTGTTTCTATTTGTTTAGAAAATATTTATTATTAATGATAGGCGTTTCTTTAATTAAAATAAGATAGTGTTACTAAGATTCCAAAGGTTTTTAGTGTAAATAGAGAACAATAAAAAACGGAGAAATAATAGCTTTTGTAACTATCGACCAGACTTAGAAAGTTCATGTGTTCTTTAAGGCAGCATATCCCGGCCAGCCGACCATGATAACTCTCTGAGCCCAACCGTCCTAGGAAACAATTCCGATGCGTATTATGGAGAGAAGAGAAAATGTTTATACGAGGTGCATTCAAGTATAACGCCTCAGAATTTTTTTCTCACTATCCAATCACACCAAAAATTTGAAACTTTTGTCACTTCTCGACGTAATCTCCGGGTAGCCTCACACATTTTTCACAACGTCGCCGCCATGTTCCATGGCCGCTGCGAACTCTTCTTTAGGAGTCTGTTTTGACCACTGGAAAATCGCTGATGCAATAGCGGCCCGGCTGGTAAATGTGCGGCCACGGAGAGTGTCTTTCATTGTTGGAAAGAGCCAAAAGTCGCTAGGAGCAAGATCAGGCGAATAGGGAGCATGAGCAATCACTTTAAAGTCTTCATTCGTGGCACCCACCTGGAGGACACTTTTCGCATTTTCAGGTCATCATGAAGGATTGTGTGCGCAGATCCCACAGAAATGCCAACTTCGGAAGCGATCTGTTGCACTCTCTTTCGGCGATCCTCCATAACAACTTTTTCCACTCCGTCGATCGTGTCAACAGACCGACTGGTGCGAGGCCGAGATTGTCTTGGTTAGTTTTCACACGACGTTCTTTCTTCTTTTAACTGTCGCACCCAGGAACGCACATTTGACACATCCATGGCACCATCACCACATGTCTCACTTAACTGGCGATGAATTTCAATTGGTGTCACACCACGCAAATGGAGAAATAGAATGATGACACGCTGATCGTGTAATGAAAACGTAGCCATTTTTAGTATAAAAAACAGACCTTACTCTCGACGCTGCGGCTAGGGTTCTGTGTGCCGTACAGTGCTGCCAGCTCTGTCACGCATTAACAAAGAGTGCCCGCTTATTTTAAAACAAACCGCATGTTTTTATCTGGAAACAGTTCTGAGAAAAAAATTCGGAGGTGTTAAACTTTGAATGCACCGTACACCTGCGAAGCTGTCTTCAAGGACGTTTTGGTTGTATGAGAAGTCAACAGTTGCTTGACGAGGATAAACCGTTTCTTAAATCCTTTCAGATACTTTAATTTCCCCAATATTTTGGTATGGAGGAGTCTGGTATTTACCTATTGCCAGTAAGGGATCAAAACGATGATTAAAGGTCGCATTACGTCATTATATCCCTTTTTCCTTGATAAATCTATTGGAGAGTCCACTAATGACTTGGTGCCACTTGCACTATTCTTTGGCTAGTAGTTAAGCTGCAGCCTTTCCATTCTCAGTTAATTCCACCCAGCTTTAGGAATGATGAGAAGGGTTCGCCCCATTAGGTTTATTTGAATCTCTCCAAGTCACTTCGCCCTTGTTGCCTCTCATATTCTGATGTTTCTTTTTTTAAGGTGGAAAGGGCAGTTGATATTTGGAAGTGAATGCTTACATTTAAATGTTGGTACCAATTATTTAATAAATAAATTTGCTCTATTTTAGGTCTGTTACACGAAGTTACTACCGAGGTGCTGCAGGTGCATTACTTGTGTACGACATATCCAATAGAGAAAGTTATAATTCATTGGGTGAGTGGTTATCAGATGCAAGATCTTTGGCAAGCCCAAATATTGTGATCCTCTTAGCGGGAAATAAAAAAGATCTAGACCAAGATCGGCAAGTAACTTTTTTGGAAGCTAGCAGTTTCGCTCAGGAAAATAGTTAGTATTTTCGTTATAAGCTATCATGAAAGAAAGAATTTAGCTGAATTGTTTCTGGTTGCTACGATTCGTCGTAGATTTAAAAATTTTCATGAAAAGCTTATGTATTTGATTTAAATTTGTTCTAATTATCTTCTGTCGTTTTGAACTTATTTCACTTATGTTGACCATTCTCATTTATAAAATGTTTTTTGTTAAAATAGTATTAAAATTTATATTGCAACATCAGAAATATTAACACTTTAAATAACGCCTTAAAAAAATATTGCTCTTATGCTATTGACATCTTTGTTTCACCACTGCCTCAATTTTTTTTTAATTTCTAAACTTCATTCTTGGTTTTGCTCTTTCTTCCTATCCTATCATGTTAAGTCATCTGTTTATGCCTTTGTTTTTATGGAAGTTAACAAAAATGCTATAAACATTTTACGAAAACTATTTTTAATACTTAACTGCCACATGAACTGGGGAGGGCTGCCAATATTTTGCTACAATTTAAATAAAATGATAAATTTAGAGAATTAAGAGATGAACTTTACGATACTTTTGAGTGCATGCCTGGGTGCCCTGAACTTAACAACTTAATATCAAATGTTAGACATACTACACTCATACTGTGCAAATATGAATTAAGTATACGCTCCTTAACTATTTCTTAGCAATATCACAGTATAATTCATATTTCTAACACAAGAAAACTCAAATTAATTAATTTAGTGGTCAAATGAGTTCGGTCCTCGTCTACAAATGTAATCGTCAACGGAAGTAAAGTGTTGAGTCCCGAAACGCAATTCGCGAAAGTAAAAAAAAAATATCTTTAAAAATTCTTAATTTTTCTTACTGTTATCAGAGGAAGTAGTTGTCATAAACTAAGTATAGCAGAGATATTTAAACATAATTCACTACCTTAATTAAACAAAAAAAAAGTAGTGATAATAAAATAATATTTGGATTATTTTCAAAGGCCAAGCTGTTTTTTATAATTTGTTGAAGTGATAGTTACATTGACATTGATATTGGATGTTAGTATCACAAATAGTAGCTTTCTGATTCGAATGAAAAATCGAAATATATTTGATCAAACGGGAAAAGAACATTTTAAAACCTCTCATCAAGATTTTTTAAGCACTACCTCTCAAGTCAAGACTCTCCATCAAAAGTAATCTCGCCCTAATTTTGCCTAGATCCGTTCATTCAGAGTATCCAATGAGTAATTGTGTAAAGCAACCGCTTATTTTTTTCAGGTAGGGTTTAAAATCTAGGTTCCAAATCATCTTGAACGGAAGCGAAGCTCGCACTTTATTAAAATATTTTCCTAACAAATAAAAAGTACTTATACAAGGGACACGAATAGGGTGTATCTTTTCCAAGTAGTCTATTTTCTTTCTTTGTCTTTTGGTCATATCTGAAGCTTGATATTACTTTGCAATTACACATATAATGTGATATTTATTTTTTTCAGAACTAATGTATTTAGAGACGAGTGCTAAGTCAGGTGAAAATGTTGAAGAGGCATTTCTCAAATGTTGCAAAACAATTCTAGCCAAAATTCAAACTGGTAATTTTGTCACTTTATTAGAATTTAAAATATTGAGACAATTTCTTTGTGGTAATATTTCGGTCCCGAACAAACATAATTATTAAAATGATTTAACAACACGGTCAACTGCTTATCAAAACCACATTCTCAAACATACTCAGTCTTCAAATATCTTAAATTTGAGAGAAAGCTCGAATATTGTGAAATGAAAAAGCACTCGAGTAAATTAATAAAATTAAAAAAAAATGCTTTTTCAAAATTTAGAACACACACAAATAATTTAACTATTTAAATCTAAAAAAAATCAGTACTAATTGTGCGATATTCTTTTTAACAGGTGAATTAGATCCTGATCGCATTGGTTCTGGAATACAGTTTGGTGATGCGAAAACTAAACTTTTGAATCAGGAAAAAATACGAAGACCGGCTGATTGCTTTTGTTCAATGTAACAACAACAAAGTTTGAGGGGTTTAAACTACTTTCAGGTTCGCTTTGTTATTCTTGCTTCATTATTTTGGACATTTGGAGCATAGACACTGATCTTACTTTTGTTCACAATTTCAGCTTAGGATTTAAAGTATTCTATGTGCATTTATATTTAGTAATAGTTAATAGATCTACTTATAGTTTATTATCTTTAATTAATCATGTTAGTGAGTAACTTTGTTTTTTATCACGTGCCATAAGCTTTCTAATAAATTTTATTTTATTACTTCAAGTTATAGGAAGAATTTTTTTTATAATTTTTATGAATGAATATAATTTCAACAAATTTTCGCAAATTTACACAATAGATTTATATTTTGATAAACTCCTAATCGGAAGCATTTCTAATTGTATTGAATACATATGCAAAGGATTTGCCTTATGGTTGATTGTTAGTTATATCATGCTGTTAAAATATCTTAGAGAATGAATCTAGTTGGTCTGACATAAATACTGCACAATAATCTAGGAGTAGTAATATTCTAGGTTTTATCATAAAACGCTCTTAGAAATTAATTATATAAGAATTAAATTAGACAAAAGTTGCGTACTAACAATATGTTCTCAAATACACTATATTTTCTAACTCTCGGCCAATCATCGATCGAATTTTGCAAATTTGCTAGCCTTAAGCACTATAGCTTTTCAAGATTGTTTAAACTGGAATGTCATTTGTGACAACTATTTTATAGATTCGTCGAAACACTGAATCTAAAAAAGCTCTCTCTCTCTCTCTCTCTCTACCAGTCATGCTCTGGGCTTTTCTAAAGTTGAATGGACGTATCCAATTTCTTGGGCCATTAAGTTTGTTCATTTCTGATAAGTTTTCATCAGTATAGAAACTTCAATTTGTTGTGTGAAAACCAGACACAACACTGGAGCAGGAACAGATCTTTTTTAGTCTAACTGGCTTTTCGCATGCTCCTCATTAAATCCTGCCCTTTAAGTTGTCTTAACTATTCTCAGGATATTAATCTTCTTGGATTTTGATCTAAAGTTTGTTTTTTTAGGTGCTTGAGTTTTTATTAAGAAACTCAAAAATACCTTCAGTTCTCATTTATTTTTCTTTAATTGCTAAGAAGAAATATATTTCTTAAATGTAGTGTTTTATATTTATTCATTTTTATTATTTGAGGAAAGCTATTGTTAACTATTGTTAGCTATTGTTATTAAAATGTTTTCTAAGAATTTTCAGCACCAATAATGAGCGACTTTTTTATTTTTAGGCTTTTTAACATTTTAGGCCATCGTGCTCGGAGCCTTCTCTTATTCTATAATCTTAAAACCGTTAAGAAAAATAGCAATGGATAGAGAAGTCAATAATACTGCTTCTCTAAAATCCTCATATGAAAAGTTAGAATAGCAGGTTTTGAAACATCTAAAAATAAAACCAGTATGGAAATTCACTAAGTACACCATTTTGATCGCACTCAGAACTTTGCCAACCAATGAATTCTTGTTAGCGTTGTAATAAATCCATGAACTTCGTGCATAATTCGCTGTCTTAATCGATATTCTCTTACCAAGCTAACATAACCAACACGGTCTAGCCTAGTCTCAAAATTAAAAAAGTTGTTACGTCATCTCATATCTCCCCACATCGGTCTCTTAATTCAGTTCTCTCGGCCTTGTATCTGAATTTTTTAATTTAATAACTTTATGGCCGGAGTTTTTATTAATTCAGCCATTCCCATGTTTATGACATAGTAAATATTAAAATATTAAAAACGAATGAAAGTATTCTTAATAAGGTACATTTTGCAGCGAACTAGATAATAATTTTTAAAACTATTCCTTATCTGAATTACATGGACAGTATTTATGGTAGGCCCAGCTAAAAGTTTTATTAGAATATCATTCCCAGTAAAGTAATTGTTAGTAATGTGTAAGTAAGGTAAATATAAGCATTCCTACATTTAATTATTTGGATTTAAACGAATTCATCAATCCAGAATATCATTTAACAAAACGAATGTCTTAATTTCCAAAATAATCTGAGATTGTAGCCGCCAGGAGCTTTTTTCAGCCAACACAATTAGTGTATTTTTTCATAACAAATTAGTGATTTATTATTTCACTTTTGATCTTAAAACTACATAGTTGCATAACGTCACATGCTTATTTTTCTTTTTTTAAAAAAGTAAGCAACTAACAACTTATTCATTTAAATTTAAATTTTTTCTTTTTTAAAACATAATTAGAAAAAGTATTAATATAAAAAACTGAGAACCTATTTGTACATAATTGATCATATATTTTTATAAACACAATATATCCTCAGCCACGTTGCATTTTATTGTCCCACAAATTTAAAGTATCCTGTCATAATGATGGCAAGAATGTGATATATGGTGCTTGCTAGCTTTATATTTAATATGATACATAAGGTTCGTAAAAAGAGATTGTTTCCTATATATGTGAATTAGTAAATAATCAATCCTGAAAGTTTCTAGTCACTTTGTTAAATTTATCTTATATTTTTATTAATCTACAAATATAGATACAATTTTTATTTTGTTATTACAAAATGTTTTACTTTAATATTTATTTATTAAAGTTATGAAAAAATGTATTTGTAAAAACAATAGACAATAATATTGGAAAAATAATCTGAATATTAACATGTATTTAAATTTTGAGGATATTGTTGGAACTTTTAGTTTCCATATTTGAATTACTCCATTATTATTATTATTAATATCATATGTAGTAATTCCAGATAATTTAATGTAATTAAGTTAATCCATTAATTTAGTTACACGCAACAACCAATTTAAGGCTGTGCTTTTTTTTTTATATAAAGCCACGACATATGAATACAATTAATTATTCTTTTTTCCATTCCTAAAATTATACATATATATTACAGAATTAAAATATTTACAAATTATAACAAAGATCTCTATAAATAAATGTATTTAATTATTTCATCATTTTTAAGAAAAGAGAAATTAAATTCAAAGACATGTATATATATTCGCATTGTTTCGAATTTTGGATGGTGCAAAGAAATCTTAATTTCACAGAGGATTAATCAAGATTTATTAGATTTCCCAACAGCTTCACTTATATTGACAAATCCATCATCCCTAGAACAAAACGTTTTTATAATTTCACAACTATACACGTGATTGGAAAGTAACTAATATTATTCGGTAGAATTTGCCTTAAAGAATGTTTTTTATTTTTTTTCGTGTATCCCGCTTAATTTTATAGTCATCCGCCGTTTGGGACGATCGCCATCTTTAGACTATCCGGGCCAATTATATTTGTTATTAAGTGTAAGTTCTGAAAATGACCTAGTACCTGGTCGAAAGCTTTGCAAAAAATAAATAAATAAAAATAATAACTGAAATTAGCAATTATCTTTTTTCCCTTTGGATTAATGAAATTAGTCACCAAATAATCTACAACAATCATTATGTTATGAAAAGCCGTGAAGCCATTGGTAGCAATTAGGCGTTTCGTATCACTGGGGCATCATCATACCATCTCTGTCTTGCATGATAGCCATGTGCATATCCACAACACCTAGCTGCATCATTCTTATTCATTAAGAAAGTATTAAATGCGATTCAATTCGTAAGTGGCAGTCATTTTTTTTTCGAGTAAAGTACATAGTGGAACAAGCTACTTAACAGACTTATAAAGTATGAACGTTGGCTTGGCACCAGCGTACGCGCGCACACACACGCAGTCTTGATTTCGTGATGGCGCGATCCAGTGATGGCAACTGTAATAAGCCCTTACTGACTGGATAACCAGCCAACAGCGCCTCAAACGTCTATGAGGATTCGTGGGAAGATTTAAGATTGAGAGAGGATAAGTGTACTTGAATGGAGGAATAGTTTGGAAAGAAATTTCAGGTAACGGAGTTTGGCTTTGGGGGAAACGAAGGGAATTCTTAGGAAGTCGATGATAAAATATTTAAAGTATTTTTTTCCATTCTTTGTTAGACAAAACGAATATCTCATTGTAAACAACAGAGCGCAAAGACAGAGATAAGCAACGGAATGGAAAAATTCGCAGTCCGCTACCACTATAAATACTGAGTTTCATATCATTTCGTTAAGTCGTAAAGAAAAGAAATAAAAGGCTCACAAAACGTTCTGATAGATGAACGTCCGAATTACGTATATTGACCGAAATTGAGGTAAGCAATAGATAAATAACTCTCAATGTTTTTTCAGCATTGCGGATACAAGTAATACATTTTAAAAATTTCTTAACAGCTTTGTTTTAGGCTTGTCTCTTAAAATGACCTGTCTAAAAGTACGTTCCCTCAAGACTAAATTGGCATTTGACCTTTTAAGTTTGACTGGGAAAGAATAATAGTCATTAAAGTAGACTAATGATTAGGGTTTTTGTTTTTTGTTCATAGTTGAATAGATTTTTATATAACTATTAAAACGAACACGTAAAAAATTCAGGATTTTCAATTAGGCTCCTAGTATGGAGAAGAAATTAATGAGCCGCCTGAAGAAATCATCCTTTCAATGATTACAATGATTAGAATTAGAAGATAGTTTCAAATCTGAAATTAATACTGATCCAGAATTTCACAATTTACTTTATCCGAGTAAAATAACTTAAGTATTATCTAGAACACTTACATCATTGGTCCAATCATAAAAGTCGAAACTACGGCAAAAATCTAATCCAAGATGGTCTCCTTAAGAATCACATGGTACGAACTAGTCAACGATACCTTAAGGGAGTGAATGCAGTATAAGCTCTTTTACTTTCAATCAGTTCTACTAAATGTTCTCACATTATAATAAATCCTGATGAGATACATATCCTCTATCTCACAAAGTATACAAAAAGGATCTCATATACGTCGCAAAACAGACATAGTAAAAAGGTTCCGTTACTTAGTAAGTAAAACGATCGAGAGATTAATCAAAGCCAGGCATTTAAAAGGTGAATTGAATCTAAGAATGATTCTTGCTCACAGTGTTACAGAAGGAGAATTGGTTCAATTACCAGAAAAATAATACTTATTTTTTTAATTTTACGACTTTGCAAATAACAAATTATTAGCCAACTCGCTTGAAGCCAGTTAGCAGCATAAAGAAAAATTGCAAAACTCAAAATCCACATTGAAATTATTAAGCAGATACATATTTTACTGTTAAAAAAGGGAAGTATTGAAAAATCGGATTAAAGACGTGTAAGTTGCAAAAATATCGGCTTTGAATTGCCACAGGATATATGCTTGATATTCTGGGAATTTATGTCAAATCTCCAATTATTATCACATCTCACTAATACGATTAGTACATTATGTAGTTGTTATTTACTTAAGGAGAGGTTTAGAAGAAATGCTTCTGTTGAATAATTAATCCAGAAAATGTTACGGAATTAAAAGAGCACGGTTTCAAGGAATTTAAGTGTTAAGGGATTTGGATACTTCAATAGTCAATTTAAAAGGAGTTAGTTACATTCAGATCAGAGCATCGCTGTTTTGCGGTAGGTTTGCCGAGGTAATCTGGTACTGAAATGCTTGGCTGAACCTCTTTTCTGTAATCACGAAGCCTAGTCCAATTACTTAATGGATTACTTCCTTTTTTCAAGGGACACTGATCTTGGATTGCCACGATTGACTATAGGTGGTAGGAAAGAATAAAAGAACTAGTTATTAGAACACAAAAAAAGAAGTAGCACTTTACTAACGTGAGTTTTTTGTCCAATTCTTTTTTAATCCGTGTAATTCTAGGAGGGCCATGATACACGAATGCTGTATACATTTGAATTAAACTTGCCCCAGCTTTAATTTTTCTATATGCATCTTCACCATCAAAAATTCCACCAACTCCTATTATGGGTATTTGGCCTGAAAAATAATATTACTCAACTTTAACTGTTTCTAAGTGTATAAAACGTCGGAAAGCAGAAAATTAAGGATTTCCAACAATTACCTTTGGTTAATTTAAACATTTCAGCAATCATGTTTGTAGACGCTTCTGCTAAAGGCATGCCGCTTAATCCTCCACGTTCAGTAACATGTTTTCCTTGTAAGTCACCATTTCTTTTAATAGTTGCATTAGATATTACCAAACCATCAATTTGACACTAACACAATATGTTTCTTTTTTTAATCTAACTAAATGAGTAATTAGTAATTCTCATTGTCTTTCCATATCGTAGAGTAACAAATATATTGCTCACCACATCATACCTTCTCTTTAAGAATAAGCTTAGCGATTTCACTCCTTTCAATTTCAGATAAATCTGGAGACAGCTTGAGTAAAAGTGGTGGCTTAATATGCCCCAATGAATCCCTTGCTGCAACCACAGCTGTTAATAATTCTTCTAGTTTTTCTTTTTTCTGCCAATCTCGAAGACCTGGAGTATTTGGACTGTTACATACAAAACGAAATTCAATGCGAGTGATTAAAAAATAAATGCTTAAAGAATATGTTGTAATTAAAAAAGTAAAGATGTTATAAATAATCATTAATATTATACCTTGAAACATTTATTACGAGATAGTCAGCAAGAGGGCCAAACAATCTGACTCCCTTAACATAGTCTCCTATGGGGTCATCTGATTCTTTATTCTTGCCGAGATTCACACCAACCACGCCTTGAAATTTCTGTTCTCTAAGTTTTTCTAATCTCTTTATTACTTTTTTATGGCCTTCACTATTAAAACCATATCTTGAAAAAATAATAAAAGTAAAGTAAAATAATTTAGAGTATTTAAATAGATACATTAACCTAAAATTTTATTAGAAATGGGATGAGGTCCGCTGTGATTTTATTATAAAAAGCTTTTTTTTCCCTTTTTTTGGACGGTTTACATCCATCAACAAAAACAGATTATCAGAAAACTCAGAACTTTACTAATAAAGCTCTGGTCACACACCAAACTTGCTGACGCCTAAGAGTGCATTGTGCACATAATTATTTATATATATGTATATATAAAAATTGTTTTTTGCAATTTTTGGGGCGTTAACATCTATGTCCACTGGAGCCCGGAGCTTTTTTCAGAGTTCTTCGTTCTCCGAATAACGTTTTTTCGTTACAGACAACACTGTCTATCACCAATGAAGTTCCTATGAAGAGAAAACTGGGCTGGCCGGTAGTTTCCTACTTAGGATCCCTGCGTTGGAATCCAATACGCCAACCACGGAGCTAATCCCTTCCCAATTATTCGTATATATTCATAGAAGTTTTTTGAGAGGAAGTTTATTACCCTCAATTTAAGAGATGAATTTACTTTTAGAGAGATGAAAATCTAAAACCGGAAATAAAAAACACCCGTGGTATGAAGAGAAAATCAAGGATTAAATATTTTAAATAATTAAGACAATTTTTACTTTTTCCTTAAATAAAAACTTTTGAGTAGGTACTTAAATATGCTGGACACAACTGAAAAATAACTTGAGATTTTATTTGTCTTACAAGATTATTTTTACTCATCTTTAACCACGTCCGGATTTTTGTTTGTTGTCAGTTTTTCATAACTGATGAGAAAGACACTTTAAGAGAAGAAGAATTGTTTGGGTAAATGTAAATCTGAACTATCTCAATTTAATATAGAAACATAAAAATTAAATAATAACAATATCATTCTAAATAAAATCTCGGTTAAAATCTCTTGGTAATACGATTCTCCAAACCTTAAATTCTTTTAAATTAAAACAAACTACATATAATTAAAGATTACAGAACATTGTGTAAGTTGTAAAGCTGGTTGGTTTGCCCTACCGGATAGTTTTAATTAGAAGAGTGTGCTAAGAGGCTAGAAATACTATCTGAGAATTTATCAAATTTAGCAGAGGTAAATAATTTTAACCTAGTTCAAAATTTTATACTGGAGGCATAGTCTTCAGCTGGTAAAGATACTTCAAGAGAGGAATCAATAGAAGCACTGGTTCCACTTATCCAAGAAAACAAAGAAAACACCTCATATTTCTTGAGAAACATTTCGACCAGTCATCAGGATTTCGTACAAAATAAGGCTGCTCCCAAAAATGTAAGAAAGAAACGGAATTAGAGTAAAGTATAATAATGCAGTAAGCGTGAATGACCAAACGAAATTTGAAAAGGTTAAAAAAAAGTAAGATTAGAAACTTACATTCCAAACCATTTGCTCAAAGAAAGCATTGAAAAATACCTGTTTTATAAAGAACTGATTAAACATGTGCTTTAGCTTTCCAAACTGTGGCGTCAATAAAAATACTAGAAAAGACACTTAAAAACGTTCTATGAACCAAGTCATCCAAAATATGCAGTATATCTAGCACAATCTATAGTCTATTTAGAGGACAGTCATTCCGCAATGCATATATATATATTTATTACTGCGCTGCGTAGTCATCGGTATCTATAAAATGTATCCAGTGTAAAAAATGCACAAGATATTGTAAAATGGCAAGAGTCAGCGTGGTGCGAAAAGTATGTTGTCCCTCATAAGATTATCGATGTCAAAACACAGAGCGTAAATAATGTATATTGTGGCGAACATCTCAAATCGTCACCACTCAGAGCACAACAAAAAAGAGGAGCGCTAAAACCCAGTTGTTGAAAAAAAGAGGTAAAAGGCAAATTGTGGCAACTAATAACATATCTCTCTCATACGCAAAGGATAATTGCTAGATTTAATACCTTCGCAGATTTAGTTATTTCTGCGGGACCCCAACCTGGATGATCTGCAGATATATCCGATTCTCAATAAAAGCAACCCGACACCTCATTTACAGCCACCTAGCCCTCTTTACAACTTGTAAAGAGAAGAATGGTACCCCCTTCCAGATTAAAGCAGAGTACAGATTTACTGGTTCCACAACCAAATAGCAAAATTACTGCCGAAAGACTGGTAAAATCTAATCCGCATTGCTACTTAGAGGAAAGAGAAATTAGAGAAGAAAAATTTCTGCTTTTTTACCTATAACTTACGAAGTAGGTTTCTATTCTTATATAAATGTTACTTAATTTTGAGAATGAAAAGTAATTGTAGATCTTTAACTGAAAACCGAGTAGAGAATTTCAGGAGACACTACGAATTAAGAAGGAGATGTTACCAATTAACCTCAGTATTGAGGGACTCTAAAATAAAAATATTGTACTTCTCTCAAGTAATTATTTATTTTTGTATTATTTACTTGAAAATATCTGTCTAAGTTATAAATATATTGTTAGGTTCACACTCTGAATGTATTTCATTAAAACTTTCTTAAATAATTTTTTTTTTTTTTTGTAGTTACTCTTTTTCCAACTCTTTTGTACCAAACTAATTTCTGTTCTAACTAATAAAATATGATTTTACTTCTCACTTTACAGTGTATATATTAAAAAAATTTAATCAAGCAGAGACTACACTTTTCAATGGAACGCAAGATCTGCTGTAACGATCAAAGACAGTCTGGAGATCTATCTACCAAGATAAGTGTAGCAATGAGGAGTGAAACGTGGCGTTAAACTCTATTCAGTCATAAAATTTATGGATTTTAGTGTACTTAGAAATGACAGAATGAATACAAAGGGCGGTACAGTCATATTGATCAAAAATAGAATTTGTTACAACAAATCACTAATTTATGTTAAATGGTCTTAACGTTGAAAGCATTAACATTCGATTTTTTAACGTTAAGTTTTTGGTAATTTCGATACAAGACAATCTCATAAATAACATTGTATATCGCGAATGGAACATTCTCTTTCAGAGATTTCAGCCTCTTTTTTTAACAGTTGGGATTCTAATTCGCCAAATTTTCAGCTCTAGGTACAACGAGTCTAAGGGAAGAGTTTATCTGAAAACAATAAAAGGTGACTATCAAGTTTACTTAAACACGTACATCCTCCTTACTAAATAATTTAAGACAACTCAAAGCGTCTCAAGATATCACTTCTTCAAATCTTTGAAGCAATCTTCAAATTACCCCAAAATTCTCCTGGACTGTCTCAGATAACGGAATGGTGTCAAACCATTTTCCTATTATAACAGAGTCGTACGCGACATGTTTTCAATATATTTACAGGAAGAACTTGTGATATGTATTTTAAAAAATTCAGCAAACTGTTATGTGTTTCAGAATTGTTATGCTAAAAAAAATGTCGGAATTGAAGATTATGAACCCATGAAAAGTTTATGAGTAATTTTTCTTCTAATGGCTGTACAATTTACAAGTATCTTGGCCACCTCAAGTTTTAATTCAAGCTGGTTTCTATTCATACTCATTCTTCAAAACAAGAGTTGTTTATTTTTGAAACAAAAAAAATTAACAAAAATTTGAAAGGTAGTAGTAATTTCTTTTAATGGTTTATTATGAGGCAGAAGAAAGAAAAAATACGAAATAAGTAAACTTATAGTAGTTATTGTGACACCGAGTTCGATTACCGGTCAAGACCTTAAGACTTAATTTGATGGTTAATATGAGAAAATTATTTTAGTACAGTACGTTTTCTAGTCACTTCGGTCCATGACTCTTAATTTGGTAGTTGGACGTAAACCCCATCTAAAAAAAGTATGAAAAAATACGTGAACCTACATTTAACCCATAATTTATGAATGTGTTAAATTATAAATTAATGCTGCCGTTTCTTCTTACTACAAAAACTTCCACTTATGCTAAATATGATCTAAAATAACCTATTGATGATGGCTTTGTTGTTGTGCAGCCTAAATACTCGGGGCTTCTCGTTTCCTGGTTGAGGCTCAGGCGTCACAGACCCTATTTCAACAAACCCAAATCCTATATTATGAAGTCCTTGTACAGCCTGTCCATCTTTATCAAATCCTGCTGCTATGCCAATCGGATTCTTAAATTCTAAATTCCACAGTTTAGTACTCTGAAATAATTTAATTTTCAAAAACTGTTATTTCTATTTCACTATCCACTCCACTATAAGTATATTAAAAACTTACTAATATAGAAGGATCTTTGTAGGGACTCTTCGGAAGAATATTGTATTTGTTTATTGTAACAGCTAGCTTATGAGAGAGCTCAGGTTCAATGCTATGTGTTATTGGAATCACAACATTTTCATAAAAGTTTTCATTTTCTTGATATAAGCAGAGCCCAGAAAAAATACAGGTAGCACTAGAGCATACATATACAAGTGATTTCAACTTATTCTGAAAAAAGAAAAATATATATTTAAGTTTTTTTTTATAATGTAATGCTTGTGTAGTACTACGCCAAGAAGAAAACTGTCGAAATATTTTTCATATAGTTTCCACTACTTTCTTAGTTTGCAACTGGGATACTCAATACTTTAGAGAGCGAAAAAAGGCTATTACATGTATCAATAAAAGATCACGTACTCCACTTCCACAAAAGCCATCATTTGCGAATATAGTATGTAAGTAAGCCTTGGATAGTGATACATCATTTGCAAAGTGATTAAAGATATGCCAATCAAACATAATATTTAAAAAAAAAAAAGAAGTAAGTTACTTTCATCAAATATTCAACATTTTTAGCAAACAGCTAAAGAATAAACGTGTTTGTATTCTAAAAAGATAAAAAAAATTTTTTTTAATATCCCTGACCAGTTTTGATCTTTCATTCATTATCGGGAAATTATCAGTTTGGTGAAGAGAATTTGACTTCAACTGTACAATTGCCTTAAAAAAAATCTATTAAATTTAATATTAAAAATTACTAACCACCCTAGTTCGACTCATGATTGTGTTATAAACACATGCGACTTTTCCCAATTCTCACCCATGCACTATTTACACAAATAACCTCAGTAAAACCTTCCCCAATCGTACAAAATGAGCAATATGTATGTACTTTAAATTACCTTTTTTATATAAATGATTAGAGTGCTTGAAACCTAATGAATCGAAAATATTTAGTATCGATACTTCCTTCTAGGTATCCTGAAAATTAATTGTAAGGGGTATATGAATAAAGGAAACAATTACTATAATAAAACCTCAGTAGATATGTATATAATTTAGATTTTATACACTTCTTTATAATAGCGATCATAGCATTTTTGCTGTTAAACTAAACCCTTTTTTAAGCATTTCACGTTTTTTTAAACCAAATTAACCATTCTGACTTTCATTTTTTTGAAAAAGGTTTGACATTTGTTTCAAAATGATTAAATGTTATTAAAAGCAGTTGTAATAATTATGTATGTACATGTAGGGTAATTTTACAATAAAATTCCGTAAACATGACTATGAACATTTAAATAATTTTATAAGAGCTTAAACCTTTTTTTTTTATCATTGAAAATGAATTAAATGTCAAAGAATACACAATGATTTCGTTGAATGTTAAAAAGGTTTTACATAGTATGTGTAACAAATTACCTGAAAGCTCCAAAAGATAGCGTGGTAGGTATGTATGTACATACATGGAATTCTGATTCAATACAAGCAGCAGAAGGATTGGAATGATTATCCAACTCCGGTTCCATCCCAACAATTTAGCTGTTTAAATCACCTTAATGAATTCACTTAAAGAATCAGTAGATTACAATTTAAAGGATTTAAATCCTTTTGAGTTCGGAAACGGTCCGACCGACTTTTGCCAATAGAAATGAACCCTATGAACTCCAATTCCTCGAAACTAGTCCATTGTCATGGTAACCAGGACTGATTCCACCTGCACACTTCTGCATGAAGTCTATAGTTTTGTGTTAATATTTCCGTAGAGTTGCCTTTGTTCGCTTTAATTAATACGTGATTATCAACTACTATTTCCTGTCTTAGGTTATTTGCTGTTCGTAATTCCTAATTGTCTGTTTAATTCTGTGCCTTCAGTTTTGTATAATGCACATTTCTATCAGCCTCTGAGAGTCGTGCATATTCTTGTTTATCATACAGTAGTAATGTTGCTGCCATTCCTGTTTCGATCATTAAATCCCTTTTTTTGATATGGTTATTATTTTTGCCTTCTATTCTAGTAATTATTTACATAAGTCCTTCGCCTAATAAATTGTGAATGTCAAACACTCAAACATGAATATGCCAGCTTCAGTATTCTTTTCAAGATTTTACATGTACAAGATTTTACACTTTCTATATATTATTGGAATCACTTATTCATAATTGTTTCATTTAAATATAATTACATATAATAAATGAAAGAAGTATAAATCTGTATCATTTTGCTTAAATTCTCACCCCTTCCCGAATGAAATACAACTCTAACTTTAGAATTTTAAAGTACTACAAATGCACTGTGTGCAAAACTCTTTAAAATTACTTGGTTTCATTAACTTATGTTTCATTATTTTTTGAAAAAATTTGATTTATTAACAGTTTGAACAACACGTATACACATGTGTGTAACCTTCTTCAATTAGTCAGCCAACAACTATCCAGCCAGAGTCCAGAGTTATTTTCGATGATCTGTTACTGAAGGGACCAAAGCCGGTTAACTGTTTTGTTTATACCTACTTAGTTCTGTTACAAAAGTGATTTAAAATATCAATGGTTAATTATTGGTGATTTCTTCTTGATTACGTAAATTAGCTTCAATACCTTTTGTTTCATAAAGTCTAAAAGGTTGTTTTTAATGTAATTACAATTTGATTGCAAATTGATCTCAAGTAGTAATCTTGGATTCTTATGTCCGTAATAATTATTAGCATTAGTATAATTTAATTACGACTATTTTATCATTTCAAGATAATGCACATTCTTAATGTACTGAAAAAATTCTAGTTTGTAAGGCAACTGATCAAGGTATTCTCCCCTGATAGCTCTTTAGAATATTTATAATATAAGATTAATTGTTAAAATTTTGATTATCAACTAGATGAGCGTGTAATTTCAAAATGAATTGAATTTGTAAAGTCAACCAAATGCTAAGTTGAATGCTATACATTATTTCTATGATACAAGTGCAACTCTGTTTAAATTAAACTTTATTAATGTTATTTAAAAGGAATGTGATTTACAATAGTATAAAATAGTTAAATTTTTTCTAATTTAACGCTGTAAAATATTTTAGTGATTTGATTACCTATGTAAAAATTGTCAATAAGCAAATGGGCCTACATGATTCGCCTTTGACTACTACATTTTTGAAAGGAAATTATCCATCTATTAGAGAATTCACCGTATGGCAAGACAATAAAAAATCTTTCACTACCTATTTAATGTTCTCCTTGGTCGCATCTTTTTTTCTTAGTAGCTTATTAAATTTTAATAGTGGCAGTAAATTAAAGACAAGTTTTTGTGTTGCAGTTGTATTGGTATTTTGTCTTTTAGTGATTTCTATGTTAATTTTTACAGTGAAGAAAGAAACAGTTTTGTTAGTTGTACCTGTTGCTATGCAATTAACGACAACCTATTTATCAGGTCGGCAAACTGTTATCTCAATTCCTTGGTATCAAATTGGTAATCTTATGATTCTTGATGTAATAGTTGGCCAGCAAGTACTTTGTTTCTTAGCCGTTGAAGTTAAGAAGAAAGATTCAGAATTTAAACATTTAATTCTTTTTCGACATACAAGGCCGAGGCTGATGTATTTGGAGGAAATTTACAAAGAACTTCAGCGAATTCTGAATTGTAGTAGATGATAAATAAAAAAGGTTCGAAAATTCTTTATTCGAAATATGTGAAAGCCGATAAGCTGTCGTTAAAGATGTGCTGCATTATTCATGATTATGCTCAGCATGAGTGTCACGAAAATATTTCGTCTGCGCAATCAGCTGTTGTGCATCACAAGAGTCGAATTGTCAAATTTTTCTGTATTCAGTCTACTGCTACTACTAATATTAGTGAGAAGAAATGAATCTTCAAGTTTTCAGCGTTACATTTTTAATCTAAATCCAGGAAAATATTGTTCATGTAGAATACAGTTGATTGCAGTAAGAGAAGAATCATATTAGAAAATCTGCAGATTAACAGCGCGTGCAAATTTTCGTTTAAATTGATACTAATTCTCATTTAATGTGACATCGGATCATTACATGCACTTGTCGTAGGAGTCAACTCCTATAGCGGATGGAAGCAAAGAAAATTGACAGGCAGACATTAATTTAATTATCTAAAATTCTTTGCTTATTTTAATTAGTGAATAAAAAACAAGTAGATTTTAAGTACTAATCGGGTATAGTGATTACGTTATACATTCTTTTTTTCAATTCACTCATGGTTCGCCCTCTTCAGAGAAGATTTTCCAAAAACGATCTGACAGCTTCCAGAGATATCTAAAATTATAATATCAAAAGAACAATCTCCATGGTAGTTTCCGTAGTAACTGAAAGATTTGAAAATGTTGAAATGTAAAAGTAAAAAGTGGAATTGGTAAAATATGTAATGCACTTACTTTTTTTTTTGTTTGGTAAAAAATAAACTATTTTTATATTTCCGCATCTGCTTACTGGCATTTTTTTTTCATTATGACATGCCATATTAATTTTGATGAAAGCTGATTAATATTAAAATATTTCTCACTGATAAATGTACTGGAATCATGCTCGGAGATCCCAGGTTCGTGTGTCATAGATTTCTTCTAACAGCCTTCAAAAGCTAACTTTCATGTTAACAAAAATTGACTCAAACATCGGTGATGCCCGTTAATTCTTTTATCATTATACATGTCTAAATTTTATTGGGGGGTTCAAAAAAAGTCAACTGCTTCTCATTCGCATTGCATAGCTCAAGAGTCGAAGTTTTTTTTTGTTCGTTAAATGGCAAAACTCAGTTCCTGGAGCAATATGCTTAAAGGAATAAGCATATTACAGAATAAGATGAACGCATTAATTTAATTAACAGTTATATACTAACACATATCTCAACTAAAATGTTTTAAAAAATTCATTTATTTACAATGGTAATATGAACAGTACAGTTCACAAGGATTTTTTCAAAAATTTAAGTTTCCAATATTGGCGCGAAATTTACAAAAGGGTCGTACGTCCATTTTGGAAACACTCTTTTATACAATTGCAATAAGACAGTATCTTGTGATTTAAGTTGTGCATTAAAAACACACTTCATGTGCCCATGTGTACCTGAAACAAATCCATATTTTTATAGTATCTGATTATTAAGGCGCGATTGATTCAATGGCAGTTGTAAGTTAGGAACGCAGTGATCCCAGTTTGGGGCTAGAAAAATGATGTTTGGAAAATGTGCAGAGCTACTAAATGTATCACGGTAGCCGAGCGGTTACCGGCGAGACCTGCGAAGCAAATATGTATTGTGGTACTGGGATCGATTCCCGGTCTTAGGCCTTGGATTTTATTTAATGGTTAATTAAAGAAATTTACAGTTAAGTATGTTTGCTAGTCGCCTCCGTCCACGGCTAATTGGTAGTTGGACGTTAAGCCCCGCCTGAAAAAATAGGCGATTACTTTTTTTTTTACTAAAAAAATCATATTCTTGAAAAAAGTTAAGGTGAGTTTTCTTTAATTTTAAATTAGCAATAGTTTCATAAAAACTTATTTTTCAAATTAGCGGAAACTCGAAAAGTATACGGAGACGTATTTTTAATAATAAAAATTAAAATATAATTACCTAAAGGTTCTTTTATATGTCCTCTGCGACCGTATTTTGTCCTAAGCTCTATTGGTTTAAACCAATTAATATCTTCTCTATTAAAAAACATAAAACGTATAATAGCTGAACGTTTGAGCACTTTCATCGGATGTCCACTTAGTACCACTCTTTTTAAAATAATTCTATCTGGATCTACTGATAGTACGCTTCCATGGGCAACAGCTTCCTAGAAATTGCAATGTAAGTTGAGTTCTGTTGAACAACAGAATATGGATGAAGAAAAATAAAATAATGGTAAGGTAAATCACCATAGTTTTATCTCTATTTTCTTTAAAAGCTAGTACTGAAGCGGGAGGATAAATTGTTGGGGCATACACAGTTGCTACTACAATTGCATCCGGATGGAAAAATCGTTCATACTAAAACAAGAAATTTACATATTTCAATCATTCGATTAGAAATTAATAGCTTCTATTAAATGTGAGTAGCTATATTACCTTGTGTTTGTTACCATTTGTGTGTTGGCTAAAAAGTGGACAAGCTCTGAATCTCCTATAACCAATCTGAAACACTAGAGGTTCTTTCGATGCGATAGGTTGATCGGACCCGTGGCATCTCTTTAATACAGTATTGACCACTGACATTTTGTTCTCAAAATCAAGTAATCCGTACAGAACAACGGGTTGTGTGCCACGAGTGTGAAAGTAGATAGAAGGAACATCCGCAACATGCACAGTAATATATAATCCAACCTAATATTGAAAAAGAAACTGAATTTAAGTGGTTTTAAATCATCAGGCCTTAAATTATGATATTTGTGAGAAGATTGGCAACAGTGAGAGAATACATTTTTTCATTTTATTTTTGGTTACAACAGGCGCTTAAAAGCATTACTAAGGTTTTTACTAAGGAAAGGAGCTTCTTTAGGTTAGACCCGAAAAACAGTAACTACTTCAAAAGACTTTATCTGAACATTTCCTTTGTAAAACATAACAGATTGAAGAGTCCCAAATTGTATCCGCAACATTTAATCACTGAATTAAAATTACATTTATTTCTTGACTCTTGATTTCCTGCAAGAGGACTACTTTTATTTTTATCGGCAATTTAATTTTGTTAAATTCATAAATTACCTGTACCCCGATGTCGGCTTTTAAAACAGCTGCCGCTTTGGTTCTTTTGAAGTTTTGAAACTGAAATATCCTAGCGTAATCACTAGGCAAATTCTCTTTAGGATGCCACGGTGATGTTCTGAATGATTTCAGTCCACGATACTTCATAAATCTTTCCCTTGCTGGAACATCGTGGGGAGTATCAATTTCATCAGGAAATTGTTGGTCATCTTTGGCACCTGTCAAAGGAACATTTGTTTTTCAAATCTACAATTCATAACTTACAATAATTCAAAGATTTCATGAAATTATGTTTCTAGAACCAGTGGTATATCTACATCGAATTGAACTTGGAAAAATTTGTTATTTACCTTTCAATTGGACTTTACATTTACGGAAGTATTTGGCGATTATTAAAGCGGAGAACATCTGATAATTTTTAAAAAGTAGTAGTCTTAGAAGAAAAACGAAGGGTTTAAGAATCTAAAATTATCTTTTTATCAAGAAAATGTACAGAATTACAAAAAAAAAAAAATATATACATATATACAGGAATGCAAAAAAAGAAGAAAAAAAAGTTATTTCAATTAGTCTGGAAACTCCATAGCTTAACGGAGTACCAAGGGAGGAAAGTAGGGTCTCTCAGGAGCCAGTGTATTGATAAAAAATTAAGATGTGATTAACCTACTACAAGTCTGACAACTTTTTTTTTTAAGCAGAGGACAGGGTGATCCTGGGTATAAGCATTAATTTAAAGACAACATTACGACAGCGTTAACAGAATTTAATAAGACAAGTTTGCTTTATTGGACAACCTCAAAAGAAGGATGGTGGAAAGATCACAATTGTAACATTTGTTAAAAAAAATCTAAAACTTTTCGTTTAAGTAGGATTAAAGTAAAGAATTGTACTAAGAAAGTCAAAATTAACTGTTATTACTTACTGGCTTATGTCCAACCAACTATTCAACACTTTAGGCTAAAATAATTATTAAAAAAAAATTCCATTACTTCTTTTGTATCCTGGACTAGCCACTGATTAGGATACACAAAACACTAATTTTGTATTCTGGACTAGCTATTGATGAGGACACATATCAACAAAAGAAAAAAAAATCCAAAAGTCACTGATGTTTAATATTTTTTTTTTTTTTTTTTTTGGCGCATCAACAGCTGAGGTCATTAGCGCCCGGAGCTTTTTCCAGTGCACTGCCGGCCTCCGGACAGTGTTCTCTCGTTACAGACAACACTGTCCATCACCGGACAGTGAGCTGTAAGAAGCTCCTAGGAAGAGAAAATCTAAGGGTCAGCTGCTGGATTCGAACCCGGGACCTCCGCGTGGGAGTCCAGTATGCTAACCTCATAGCTAATCCCTTCCCTAAAATGTTTAATTTAGTATTCTTTTAAGTTTTTATGTGGGTAAATGTTCAAGAACATTGGTATTAAAATAGTAATGTATAGCTCTCGGTTCGACTAAAGTAATAAAAATAATCAAAAAGAATTAAAGTATTGTGTGATTTATGTGGAAAGAAATATAGTAATGATATTGTTGATTAGTCGATTTAAGCATTTTTTAACAAATGAAGATAATTACTTCTAGCCTTTTCAAGAGCAGCCTTTTCTTCTTCACAATCAATTTCACGATCATATTTTTCAGGAGAGACTGTAATTTCTGTAGCTACAGAAGCTGAATCTTCCTCCATACCAATTTCTTCATCTGAACTTTCCGCTTCTTCACTAGCTTCCATTCGTTCCACATTGTCTTCCTCCTCTTCTGCAGAGTCGTAATCAATTTCAACTAAGAAAAATTAATACATTTTAGTCATAAGCAATAATATTAAGGAGTTTACAAAATATTATCTTAGGCATCTATACAGTTGTGGAAAGAAGTTTTCTAGCGGCCCTCCTTAAAAAAGCGATCACCGAAGGGAAGAATGCCTTAATAAGTTGCGGTGAAGTAGGTTTATTATTGTAGAACAGTACATTTGTAGCATCCCAGTTATCTAGAACTACTCTTAAAATCCACAATTAGAATTTCAAACTGAAGCGACTGGTCGTCACTTAAATAGTGGTAATGAAAAAAAATATATATATATTTCCTCTTTCTAAATATATCTAAATACATTTTTTCCTAAATACATATTTGCAGTAAAACGTTTATAGGTATAGGTAGATATATTTGCTAGCAATATATGTATTTTTTTTTCAGATTCAAATTCAATATTTACATCACTACTCCTTATTTCAAAAAAGTTCTGTATTGAATGAATAATCCAAGTTTATCGAAATTTATTTTAATATATATTTATTTAAATATTTTTAACTTTTGAGAAAACTAATAGTCACCAATTTACTTGAATATTAATAATGGATTACAATATTGCACGTTTATATTTTTGTTTTCATAATATTTACAGAGATAGTAATTTTGCCTTATATATTATGCTAATTAAGCACAAATCTTTTTTATACGCGTTTGTTTTATTATTATTATTTTTTAATACGATAAACAACTCCTAACCAAATAAATAACATCTACTAGAAGCTTTTAATAAATAAATAAATTAGATCTTATAAATAACACGGGTGGATCCATTCGATATTCCACTCTCCAGGCTCCATATTTTAATTTTTTTAAATTCTAATTTTAATACCCTATTTAACTCTCATAAGAAATGAAACAGAACATTGAAAAACCACGTGAGCCCTCGACTCGCATCGCAGGCTCAGCTCCAACGCCTCTATTAGAAAGTATCTAATAAAAACTTTTTACCTGCATCACAATCTGGAATCCAAGCCGCCTGATAATCCGACATGCCATGAGGAACTTTTTTCACCTTGTTTTTTTCTTTCTTTCGTTCACTTGTGGCTGCTGCAATTTCTTCTTCTGTTGGCCAAGTTTGTTCAGCATCCATTGGATCAGGATTATTTTCACTTTCAAGTGAAACCTGAAGTTATAAATTTTATTTGATATAACTTATTTAAAATATTTCCATTTTAATATTATATTTATTTAATTACAATTTATAAATTAAAAAAATAACCTGTAATTCTGGGTTTGCCTTTTCTAAAAGAGAGGGCTCAGCCATTTCCTCTCCTGGATATTGGGCAGCATCTATCTGCAACATTTGGAAATCTCCCCAACCTGGTATATGCACAAGCCCATTTACATTGAGATTCCTTCCTCTCAGGTAACCCGTAACTTTAAGTGTACCTTTTCCCTGCATCATATCAAATTATGGAAAAAAATATTGGAGCCTCTCAGATCGTAATGTGAAATAATTCACATAAAAATGAAAATGTGCAAGGTATTCGAAAAAAAGCTGCAGGCTAAAGTAGAAAATCTTAGATATCATATTATATTTCTTGCTTTATTTTTGAAAGATTGTGTGCCTGCCCTACTATTTTTTTTTTTTTTTTTTTTTTTTGCGCATCAACAGCTGAGGTCATTAGCGCCCGGAGCTTTTTCCAGTGCACTGCCGGCCTCCGGACAGTGTTCTCTCGTTACAGACAACACTGTCCATCACCGGACAGTGAGCTGTAAGAAGCTCCTAGGAAGAGAAAATCTAAGGGCCAGCTGCTGGATTCGAACCCGGGACCTCCGCGTGGGAGTCCAGTATGCTAATCTCATAGCTAATCCCTTCCCTCCTGCCCTACTATTATAATTATTATTATTATTATTATTATTATTATTACGACAGTTGTTGTATTATCATTTCATATAATAAATTCAATTCATGAAACAATGAAATAAGAACCATTTCTGTTTCGGTGAAACTCAAAGCTTCTGCTAGTAGGTGTGGCCTTCTGTCTCTTAGAGTTACAGATCTTTGTTTTTGAAACCCTAGTTTACGAAGAATATTTAGACCATCTCCAGTCTTCTCAATAGTCATCACTTTGTCTAAACTTGGTAGCCAATGTTCCAGATCTTTCTGAATTTGATTTTTTGTTTCTTGCCATTTCTACAAAAAAAAAGAAAAAAGACATCTAATGTATTTATAAAAACGTAAATAAAATATTAAAGTTTTTATAATGCTTAGGTGAGTAGAGGGAAAGCCTCAATCTGATCAGTGGGATTCCCCTACATGAGTTTGTGCACGGAATGCATTCATCCCTTAAGTTTAGTGAGGAAAATGTGAGCGGATGTAAGTACTTTGTCTTGAATGTCCAGTACTTCTAGGAGATGTTTACTAAAAACATATTACTTTTGTCACATTTTTGCGAAAAATAGTTACCCTGATCATGCAAAAGTTCTTTCCGACCTTTTCATGATAAACAACCAGAGAACAATAGATCAGTGTAGTGAGGAATCTGATAGGATTGACCGGTTACTTTGAAAGCCATTGAAAAACCAGATTGGTAATGAAACTGGAAAAATAAATTTAAGAGAAAATTCATTGAATAAAGACAGAAAAAAGAGCATTGTATGGATTTTTGGATATCAAGGAACCAAGAATATGAAAAAGCAGATGAGATGATGAAAATGGGTTCTTCTCCATCCAGAGCCCTTTTTGCTCATCGCCGGCAGCTATTGGGTAACCAGACTCACAGAGTTGAATTTTGAGTGTAGAAAAAATGGACTCAGGATAGCGCAAAAGTAATTCTTACGACCTCTGGAAGAGATTTAAACATAAAGAGGAGTTCTCAGAGATTAATAAATTGAGTAGAAAAAACTAAAGAAACTAGAGACTCAAACAAGTTCAAGCGGCTCGCTAATTGTTCAACATGAAGGTAATTTGCCAGGCAAATGGCTTAACATAGGATTGAAGAGTGTACACTATGTGTGGCAATATAAAGGAATACCCGCGCTTTATGCATGAATATTGAATATCTTTGGAGTGTGTGTGATAGAAACAATTTATATGTCTCTGACGGATATGAAAGGTAACTGTAACGCGAATGGCAAGTTCAATAATCACCAATGTGAAGATTTTTATGAAAGAGTTGGATAAGAGTATGATTTTCTATCGGGCAGGATAGGGCGTATCTGTAGCTTAGTTCTCATACCATAAGCACATGTCTCGAATAAAGTGCTAACTAAATAACAAGTAGTGTAAATATAAAACAAGAAGTTTAAAATTGGCTTAAAATGGTATCAAGTAATATACTAGTTAATAATACGTATACACAATACATACATAGTATGTCAGGCCTTAAATTACAAGAGCAACACTTTCAGCAGTAGCCGATTAAGTCTTCATTGCAAAAACCTTTTTACTGGTGCTCTAAAATCTGCTACAGTGTTACATTCTGCTACAGAAACTCAATGCTTCTGTTATCAAGCATGGCCTTCTGTCTCTGAATTATAGTTTGCCTCACTACTACGTATAATTAACCTTTCGTATTATATATAGCACTTAGAAGTTCCTAATAAGGGACACCAGTGATAACTGAAACGTAGAGCACCAAAAAAAACGTTTTTGTAATGGCCACTGCCGAACAACCTTCCTCTTGAAGTCTATATATTTTAAAATTAGTCAAACAATTATAATTATTATAATTATAAACAATTATAGTCAAATCGACTCTTAAGGGCTATTTTTTGATCTCTCTAAGACTCAACAGTCCTTAAAAGACCAAGGCCTCCACCACTATCCTCTTTCTTGGGCTCTCGTCCTCTACCTTCTTATGCCCATTGCCCTCAGATCCTCCTCCACCTGGTCATTTCATTCATTTGGTTAGCGGTCTCTGGGCCTCTTACCCCGAGGCTTGCTCTCCAGCGCGATTCTTGGCCCGCGACAGCGATCCATTTTCATCATGTGGCCAGCCCATCTTAGTCTCGCTTGCTTCACTCTGGCGACCAGATCCGTTTCCACGAAAAGAATTTGAAGCTCAGCATTGGTGCGAATATATCACTTGACGTTCTCACACGCTGGTCCGTAGATCCTGCGTAGGACTCTCCTCTCCCAGATATCCAACAAATGTTGGATAGCACTCGTTAGAGACCATGTCTCAGAGGGGTACATCACCACAGGCCTATTGACCGTTGTATACATTATTAATTTGGCCTCTCTGGAAATATCGCGGGATTTGATTTTTTTTTTGCATAATAACGTCGGTTTGCTGCTACTATTCTAGCCCTTACCTCTGCTCCGACATTATTGTTCTCGGTCAGCACCCCACCCAGATCCACACGTTCATAAGACCTATTTCTCTACTCGCAGGCTGCCTTGTCTCTCTCCATGTTCCCTGAATGTCTCTAGAAACTACATTTTCTGTTCGTTAACATGGAACCCCATTCCTTTAGCCGCATCCATCACCCATCTTTTAAGATATCCTTTAAGGAGTTAATGCTGTGAACCGTCTTAACGACGTCGTTTGCATAGGCGAGGATCTGACAAAGCCGGTTGTGGATATTATCTCCGGAATTGATTGTGACGCTCCTAACTATCATCTCCATTGTGGAATTAAATAGAGTAGACAGAGGGTCTCCCTGTCGAAGTCATTTTGTCACTGAGAAGCTTCTAGCACTGAGCATTGACACAGCATTTCAAGTTTGCCTATGACTGTCAGGATTAGCTTCTTGGGAATTCCAAACATCATCATCATCATCATCATAAACAGCTTATCTGGATCCACTCTGTCTTAAGCCTGCTACAGATCAATGACAATGTTATCTTACTTCATGTTAAACTCACACTTTTCTAAATTCATTCTGAGGGTGAATATGAGGTTCGTAATGGATCTGCACCTCTGAAACCACTTTGGTAGTCCCCCAGTACCTACTCAGTCCAGGAAGTTAGCCTATTATTTATAATTTTAGCCATCACTTTAAAACGCCGCAAAAAGCGTCAGGGCCGGAAGAGTTCGCGAAATCTCTTTTTTATTGTACATATCTCTCAATTTAAGCACTTTTACTAAACAAAGTATAAAAGACATCGTCAATGCAATGATTCTATTCTGCAAATAAAAACCAAATTTACCTTTTGAGGAAGAGTGTGAAGATCTGAAACTACGACAGTCGTTGTGGGTAAACCTTGTGATATTGCTGATGACAGTATAATGTCAGCATTATCATCCATTCCATCTACTGATGTTATCAGAAGAACTGATGTTGCAACCTTCAACAAATCTAACTTATCAAATAGATTGTCTCCACGTGAAATAGCAAAAGTAAATTTTTGCTTCAATCTTGGACTCCTGTTAAATAAATATTTATTAGAATTTCAAACGTAGACAAGTATTCAATATTTCGAAGTAAATTTATAATACTTATGCTTACTTTAAATGAAGGTATCCTTGGGGAGTAAAAACAGATTGTGCTTCTGGATCAGAAACTTTAAGACTATCTAATACATCGTCTGCGTTTATTTTTTCGTTAAGAGTTATAATCGCAACAAGAAACGGTGTCTCACAAAAACCTCTTCTTTTTTGCAAGTATTCGAATCTTTTCTTCTTCCTAATCTGTTGTGTTTGGTTACGCCTTTCTTCCTTTGTTAAATCTTTGTTGCGTCTACCAGGTATTTTCATCATAAGGGCTCTCCCTGAGATGAATATTAATAATGTACAGTGATTCATAAAAAGAATTACATTTATTGATCATGAAAAGAATGACAGCTAGGAAAATATATGTCATAAATGCCAGGCGGTAAAAAATTAAGTCTTCAGAGAAAACAGTGCATGTGACATACCTTTATTTAAACGTTCTAGAGTTCCTTTGCTTCGATGCCTCCCATGTTTGTGTAACTTATTTATTTGCTTTAAACTTCCAGGTCTATGCTCATGGATTGTTTCTAACCCCATTTTGGAACTCTTCCAGACAAAGTAAAACTACTTTAGCTTAATAAACACTTAATATGGCCATATGTATTGACAAATTATGTCTGCAAATTAGTATTTCATCAAACAAGAAACCTAAGATAACCTTCACTATCACATGTTGGTCCCGTAAAAATGTTGAAATTAAGAGTTGCCTAAACGAAAAATTGTTTCTTCTCTGACGATTCAGTTATAATACCAAAAAATGATTGGTTATAAATATAATTATTTACATTCTGAATTCAACATTTGCTTTAAATAATTTTGTTGGTTTTTGCAATTCATATTTGTGACACGTAATGGGCACACTTGTTATTGGTCATCCTGAATTACACGCACTTGTTTCGCTTCATGCCCATGGAAGAAAGGCATTAGGCATTCAATGTTTGACAGCTGCTTAGTATGGATGTGTTAACAGTAATTTGCTAGTTTTATCTCATGAATCTTAAAAAGTAAATTGATACAAACCCACGCCAATCTTCTCTTATAGTGGTTGCATTGAATAAATTCTTTGATCTATACAGTGTTGTGTTACTGTGATAATAATGTTCAGTTGGTTAACTCGAGATGATAGTAAATCCCCAGAGATATATGATACTGTTGTGGAGGGTCTTAAAAAAATTTATAAAACAAAGTTGCTTCCATTGGAAATAGCTTATCAGTTTCATGATTTTCATTCACCGCAGTTAGATGACCCGGATTTCGACGCCAAACCTATGATATTGCTTGTTGGACAGTACTCCACTGGTAAAACAACATTTATTAAGTACTTACTGGAAAGGGAGTTTCCTGGAATTAGAATAGGTCCTGAACCAACAACGGATCGATTTATCGCTGTTATGTACGATGATAAAGAGGGAATTATTCCAGGAAATGCATTAGTAGTCGACCCAAAAAAGCAGTTTAGGCCTCTTACAAAATTTGGCAATGCCTTTCTCAACAGGTTTCAGTGTTCTTCAGTAAATTCACCAGTACTTAAAGGAATTTCAATTGTAGACACACCTGGGATATTGTCGGGAGAAAAGCAGAGAGTTGATCGTGGATATGATTTCACAGGCGTCTTAGAATGGTTTGCTGAAAGGGTAGACAGAATTATTTTGTTATTTGATGCGCACAAATTAGATATTTCTGATGAATTTAGACGGAGTATAGAAGCATTGAGAGGTCATGATGATAAAATTAGAATCGTCTTGAACAAGGCTGATATGGTGGATCATCAGCAATTAATGAGAGTTTATGGTGCGTTAATGTGGTCTTTGGGTAAAGTATTGCAGACACCTGAAGTTGCTCGGGTTTATATCGGCTCATTTTGGGACCAACCTTTACGTTTCGATACAAATAGAAGGTAAATTATATTAGTTTCATTTTTATAAGAAACAGCTTATTATCGTTTCTTGATTTTATGGTTTTATTTTCTGTTATTAGAATAATATTAACTTTATTTTAGACTATTCGAAGATGAAGAACAAGATTTGTTTCGAGATTTGCAGTCTTTACCGCGCAATGCTACTTTAAGAAAATTGAATGATTTAATTAAGAGGGCTCGTTTGGCAAAGGTAAGATTTTTTTTTTTGTTTTATTAGTGTTGTTATTAGACCGCTAAATTTGATTAGTAATTGCATTTTATGATAAATTAGTAAATATTTGGATTTTGCTTGGATTGTTCAGTGCGTTAGATTTAGATTGAGTAAAGTTAAGCAATTTAAAAGTCAGTGTGCTAAACTATTATACCGCTGATATTGTGATCCTATACCTGCATTGTTCCTATTGTACTTCACTTGTGAAGCCTTTTATTTGCATAACTCCCATTTCTTTACATAATGGATCATGATTTATTTTTTATCAAGGTGATTTAGACTGATTTTATCATTAATATGCATTCATTGAAGTAACCTATTTTTTTTTTTTTTTTTTTTTTTTTTTTTTATTAGGTCCATGCTTATATTATTAGTTCTCTACGAAAGGACATGCCTTCGGTGTTTGGCAAAGATGGGAAAAAAAAAGAATTAATAAAAGGAATAAGCGCAATTTACGAACAAATTCAACGAGAGCAGCAGATATCACCTGGCGATTTCCCTGATATTAAAAAAATGCAGGTCTTTTAAAGAATTTGTAATATGTTGTTTAGTTATACATATATTAATGGCGACAAACTTTATTGTTTGCAGACTCATCATTAGAATTAAATATGTAAATTGTTTATCATTTTATGATCTTTTGCTCATAGAAGGGATTTTCTTTAATAAATTACAAATTCTGAATGTTTATTATTATTATTATTATTTTAGGAAACCCTTGTCAATCACGATTTTACCAAATTTAATTTGCTAAAGCCAAGGTTATTGGAAGTAGTTGATAAAATGCTAGCAGAAGACATATCTAGATTGATGGCGCAAATACCTCAAGAAGATATTGTTGCTGCTCCTTCAAATCTGTCGGGTAAGAATTCTTCATTTCTTTTTTAGTTAATTAATTGTTGAGCTTACTTATTCGTGTTTTTATTTTAAATTTTAAATCGCTTCATTTAGGATCATTGGCGCTTTCTGGACACTACCAGCCTGTGGACAGCCTTTTGTCCATATAAAGGGTTAACCCGGTATCTCCGCATTGAAATCCAGTTCACTAACTCGTCCCTACTAGTTTTTATTAATTTGAAGTTGAATTCTTTTTATTCTCTTTCATTTCTTGTCATGCAATCTTGCAAGTTTTTGAATTTAAGTTTTCACTAGCAAATATCAGAAGGTCCCCTTGTGTGTGTGTGTGTGTGTGTAAGCAGTAGTATAAATAAAAAAGTCGCCTTAAGTTAAAAAATGATAGATACTTCGTCAAAGTGTCACCGAAATTGCGATTTAAAGTTCCGGTCCGAATCATTTAACCGAAATCGCCACTTTATCGAATTGATTTTTCATTGTTATAGAATTTTCTCAAAAAAACTGTACGATTTCTATTTAACTTCTTATGCATATTGTATGTATGTATGTATGTATTGTAAGTTAAATTTTAGATCTGTAACTTTTATCGCTGATGTTATCCAGGTTTTTTTTCCTGGCCGGCCAGGTTCTGACTTTCAACCATCATCAAAATTGATTGTTCAGTTTGAAATACAGAAATTGAATTCAACTTGCGGACAGAGTGAGGTAAAATTCCAAGTTATAAGATAATATCGGTTGAGCGGCAGTTTATTTTAACGATTAAATTTGCAGTTTTTAGCGATTTTATCGATAAAATTAGCAGTACTTTCGAAAAAATTTCTGTACTTCAACTACAGAAAAAGATGGCTTTGTAAATGTTTGCAGTTTTTTTTTTTTTTTTTTTTTTTTTTTTTTTTTTTTTTTTTTTTTTTTTTTTTTTTTTTTTTTTTTTTTTTTTTTTTTTTTTTTTTTTTTTTTTTTAACAGCGTCGGCTTCAGGCGGACTTACATCTCATCAGCACGGCCCTCTTACACAACAATACTTGATAGTACTCTAACACAAACTGTCTTGCCAGACAGTTTTAATTGTGAACAGTACAGTCATGAATCTGCAACATTAAATAACCCACAGCTTGTTAACACGAATAACTAAACAGAAAAGCGTTTAATATTTGATCAAAAATAAAAATATGAAATAAATTTGATTGTGTTCGGTCATAATTAATTTTTATTTAAAACTGAATTATTTAAAATTGTTTTACACTATTTGGCACCCATTTTTATATTTTTATTTAATTATTTATTCATATGAGCTGGAAAACCTATTTACAGGTGATAAGTTCGTAATCATATAATTAATGCAATTATGATAATAAGTTCGTAATCGTATAATTAATGCAATTACGAGTACATTGGAAAAAAAGAAACGTGTTTCGTTTATATAAAATTTATATTTTATCAGTTATTCCACTTTATTTATTTATTTTTTTCAAGGCGCAACGAATTCAATTTTTTTTTTTTATTTTATTTAAAATAATTTTATTTGCAAAAACCCTTACATTTCAAGTGAACTGAACCAGTATGATCAAATTTACTTGATGCAACTTTTGTTGTGTGGCTAATAAAGTGAGAAAAAAAAAATGTACACATATATATCATTTTTTATTTAGAAAGCTATTCTAGAAAAATTAAACTGTACAAATCATATTAACGGAAATACATTTTTGAACAAATACTAAAAATAAATATATCTAATATCTATTATTAATAATTTTTCTGTGTTTTCACATTGTTAATTCATTATCACTTACAGGGCTTTTATGAGATTTCAGATTTCATTTTCTCGTTTAGGTCTTATCTTATTTAATGTACCGATAGTCACTACCAGGAGGACATAAACCCTCTGAAGATGTATCGTATAGTGTAACGTTTATCTTATCGCTAATAATTTTTTTAGTTTTAGTTTATTTTTTTAGTTAAAATAGTTGAAAGTCTTTCCTATTAGGTCATGTTTAAAGTTATCTGTGATGATGTAAGTTCTCAAGAAGATCCCCTGTAGTACATTGAGATGGATAAATTTTCATCAAATTTGGAATTTTTATTATATGCTTTTGTTAATATTCCGTTAGAACAGTAATTATCTTTTCATGCGGTTTCCGTCCGTATTCGTCTGTGCAATCATCATCATTGTGTGTTACGTTATTTTGTAGAAACACTATATTTAACTTGTTCGTTTTATGTTCTTTTACGAACTCTCAAATGAAACTTCAATTATGTTCCCATCACACCCTAAAAAGAATGAGATAGGTAATCCTTGAGTAAAAAAATTCCTATAGTACTTATATAAGTTTTATCCACACACATATATATATAATTAAAATAAGATTCAGTTAGCTTTCAAAGGTTAAAGCCAAACAATAAAGCTATTTACCAGAAATTTCTTATTTTTAATTCTTGTCATAAAGATGCTCTGTGAACTTTAATATTTATTGTGCTCCCTCCACTTTATTTTCATCTCCACTTTTTAGGTTTCTGTAAACATTGACATCTTAAAAAAAAATCGCTTGTAATGCTTCTCGCTCAAAGTGCAGGTTTAAAAATGATAAATGAGTGTAACTTCATTATAGTTAAATGAAGGGTGCTGGCGAAGGCACCGCCATTTTTCTTCCGTAAGTCTTTCAGGCTGAAACTTTCAGTCACCTCTGTTGTTTCTTAATCGCCATTCTCTCTGATAGTAGGCACCCAAAATCTTTTGAAGTGCTCGGCTTAATTCCAGATGGAGCACCACCCATCGTGCTCCTGAAGAAAACTTCTAATAAGCCTTGTGTCATTAAAAAAATGCCCGGTCACCAGGAAAGGGAGGAGTTCGACCCTCACTTCGGCTTTAGATTATTGGCGTTCAAACGTAGAAATAGTTTGTGAAATGCCGCAAAACGTTTCGGGACCTGAGAGTTCTTGGCAAGCTGTCGGCCTTCTCCTTACCTCTGCATTACATTCATCCTTCAAAGTATTGTGTATCGCTAGAGCGTTCTTCGCGATATTCGTTGACTCATGTGATGCTTTAAAATCTTTGTTATGATGTTATAATTTCAATCTTTTATTAAAATTATATACCTTTTATAATGTTCTGATTAATTGATTTACTCCTAGTTTTTATGTTTATAAATTCTGAAACGTTGATATTTCAAAACAGAGATAATTAATTACTGCTTTCTACGGATTTTATTCTAATCGAAATCATGTTTTAACAGAAAGGATTTCTTTCAGGTAAATTGTAAATACATATATACATCAATAATATTTCGCTCTGATATGAATTATCGGTAAGTCAGAGTATCCACAGTTATTATTATAATGTGGAACACAGAATTTTTTTTTTTATTCAGGTGGTCATGGAGATTTAAATGGAGAGTTACCAAGCGTTTGGGTATGGCATTCAAGAAGCACTGGTGAGCGAAACAGCTCCTTCCAGAATCTGGAATTATTTGTTTTTACCTAATTACTCCCAAATTTGGTATTTCCATCCTATTTGGAATTGTTTGTTTCTCTTCATTATTCTAGTTTTAATGCTTTTACTGCTTTGATTCCAGGGATTTATTATTTATAATTGTCTGGCTCGAAAGGGAATGTTAATAGAATCTTGTTGCCTTTTGTATTTTGTATGTTCACTTAGCTCGGCATCGTGAAAAGAGGATCATTACTTACATATATATACAGGGTGTTCATTTTAAGACGGCTCAAATGCATTTCATGCTTAAACGGTTGTTCTGAGCGAAAAATGGAAGAGGAAAAATTTGTTGTCCGTCACCTCTAGTTTCAGAATATGTGACTTGATTTTAGATTCCTGCCCGCATACGCGGCTGACGCGCGACCAAAAGTGAGAGTTCGCAGTTGACCCCCATTTTCATATACACAGTTTTAAAGAGTATAAAAAGTAATGAAAGAAACCGGAAACCGCAATTCGATATTTTCAAAATTAAAGGTGCTAGGCCATTTCAAAATCTGGTATTTTTAATCATATTTCAATTTTTTTAACTTGTTATCAAAGAGAAAGAAGAGCACGCGATAGGTCATTTTTATGTATTTTTTCATCCCCTTTCTACTGAAAATATTGCCAAGGCAGTAAAGCTAGTATTTTTCTTAATATCGGGAAATAAGTCGTTTTCCGAGTGATTCTTCTAAGAAAAATCAAATGTTAAGAGCTTTAGATGTTCTCAAACATACCCAAAATGGCTAAAAAATAATTTTACATCTGTTACAAACAAGAAGGTTTAATCATTATTTGGTAATTTTGGGAGAGTTGCGTTTAATTACCAAAAAAATTGGAAATCTCCTGCCACATATTTACGTGACCAATATCTTTCATGTAAAGGATCAAATTTATTCCTTAATTTACCAAATAATGCACTTTACTCAACTTGTGAAGCATGTACTGTGCCTTCAAAGGTGCCTCTTCAGATACAGAGAGCAGTTGATAACCTCCTGGCTAACCTGGCTTGCGAGTCTGAGGAGGCACCTTTCAAGACACAGTTCATGCTGCAAAAGTGCATTATTTGATAAATTAAGGAGTAAATTTGATCCTTTACATGAAAGATATTGATCTCTCAAATATGAGGCAGGAGGTTTCCAATTTTTTTGGTAATTAAACGCAACTCTCCCAAAATTACCAAATAATGATTAAACCTTCTTGTTTGTATCAGATGTAAAATTATTTTTTAGCCATTTTGGGTATGTTTGAGAACATCTAAAGCTCTTAACATTTGATTTTTCTTAGAAGAATCACTCGGAAAACGACTTATTTCCCGATATTAAGAAAAATACTAGCTTTATTGCCTTGGAAATATTTTCAGTAGAAAGGGGATGAAAAAATACATAAAAATGACCTATCGCGTGCTCTTCTTTCTCTTTGATAACAAGTTAAAAAAATTGAAATATGATTAAAAATACCAGATTTTGAAATGGCCTAGCACCTTTAATTTTGAAAATATCGAATTGCGGTTTCCGGTTTCTTTCATTACTTTTTATACTCTTTAAAACTGTGTATATGAAAATGGGGGTCAACTGCGAACCCTCACTTTTGGTCGCGCGTCAGCCGCGTATGCGGGCAGGAATCTAAAATCAAGTCACATATTCTGAAACTAGAGGTGACGGACAACAAATTTTTCCTCTTCCATTTTTCGCTCAGAACAACCGTTTAAGCATAAAATGCATTTGAGCCGTCTTAAAATAAACACCCTGTATATAAAAGCTTTCATTATTTGCTTTGTCTTGTGTGATTGATATCATTCATCCTACTTACTACAGTATAAAATAATGTTGTATGACCATATTCCTTTTACATTGTCTTACAAAAATTTAAGGAGTTTTTTGCGAGTGGGATCATTTTGGTATTTTGATATAATAAATCCATAGAATCCTTTCATGAAATGCATATGTAGAAATGGAATAGGGGAAATAAATAGTCATCAAGTAATCATTTGGTTAATCGAATGAAGTCTCTCTCTCTGATTAAGTGTGAAGTTAACATAGAATTATAAACATTTTCAGGAGGAGCTTTCGAAGGTGTAGAAGATACTGTTAGTCCTTTTGGATATAAAAGAGGAGAAGGCATTGATGCAGGACATGGAGAACCTGAATGGATTGTAAACAAAGTCCGATATAAATTTGATTCAATTTTTGAATCACTTAGTCCAGTAAATGGAAAAATTTCTGGTGAAGGTTAGAGTTTAAAGCTTTAATTTAAACCTTGGGTTTTTTATATTTCCTACCATTTTTTTTTGTTTTAAAAGCAGATTAATGCTTTTTATTCAACCATTTTTTGTTATTTTTTTCAAAACAGGAAGTTTACTAAAGTTATTCTTTTTAAAAGAAAGGAAAGTTTACTGTTTTTATGAAATTTACTGAAGTTTATTATTTAAATAAAATTTCGTAAAAGAAATTTTATACTTTTAAGCTTTTTCAATTAAATATTATTTCTTTTAATTTGTTTCTAAGATTTTATATTAACGTCGGACGAGTGATATAACGCTTGCTTACTTCAATCTGGCGTTTGTCTAGAAATTTTCTTATATATTAACTAGTATATTCAAAATATTTCTTGTTTTCTCTTTTTCTAGCTGCCAAAAGTGAAATGGTGAAATCAAAACTACCTAAACCAGTTTTAGGTAAAATCTGGAAATTGTCTGATATTGATAAAGATGGATTTCTTGACTGTGATGAGTTTGCTCTTGCAATGCATCTAATTAGTGTAAAGCTCGATGGACACGATTTGCCAGCAACGTTACCAGATCATTTGATACCACCGTCAAAAAGACAATGACACGGCTCATAGGAAGTTAGATTTTGCTTATAATTTGCCCACGCCAACTAGTCACCATTATTCCCTTCATAGGTAATTTTAATTTTTTTTAAATTTATGCCCTGGTCATTAAAAAGAAGAAAGTATTTCTTAAAAAATGAAAGAATTTCATTAAATTTATTTATTTGAATTTATATATTTATACATATTTTTACAGTAAAATGGAAGAAAAAATTGCACTATGTATCGCAGTATACTACTACTATGTATTTTATTTTTTTCAAAAGTACTAGTATTTTTGAAAATTAAAGAAGCAAGTGAATTGTTTATTATTTCTGCGACCATTTCATTATTATACATCCTAGTCCTAAAGATTGAACTATCTTCTTTAACATTGATTTTAGAAATGAGAAGGGTTGGATAAAATTTGTAAACGAACTGATTATTATGCTTGATCATATTTTTCCCTCTTGGACAAAAGAGTAGGTACTTCTTAGAATGTTTAGGTTCCCCATTAATTCGACTGTCAATAAAATTTATTTAAACACTTTTTCCTGGTGGGGTTATAAGTGCAATTACGAAATTAGCCTTTTGTTGGCGAGGCTGAAAGCAAATACTTAACGTATACAATTTTTTTATCAAATGAAAAGTAACTAAAAGCGCGACTCGAACTAGGATCTCCCACTTTACAAGTTAATGCTCATTACCAGTACGTCAGAGCCGTCCATAATTAATTTCAATATCTCAACAAATAAATTATTACTGAAGGTGTTTTTGTAAGAGATTAATTTCTGGGATTGTTTAACATTTACTCTGAATGTTCCCTCTTGTTTAATTTCATTGAGACAGTCTAATTAACCCTGTATATATTGTTAGTGTTTAATACTTATTTCTTTTTTTTAGCTAAGATGCTTGGTGCTTTATTTAAAACTAGTCTTAAACTTGGCCTTGTAAGCCAAGGTACAAATCTTGGGATGCATAAGTTTGTTACATAGCTAATTTTGTTTGTTTGTTTTTTTATCTTCAGATTTGCCGTCTCAGTTTAAAAAAAAAATACCCTTAATGGCCAAAAACAGAGACCAAGATGCGTGATAAGAGAGCAACACACCTTCTTTTATTTATTGCTTAATATTCGTTAATTTAATTAGAATTTTATTAAATATATTTACATATATTTTGCTAAAGCATTGTGCTATATGTGATAGGGAGTGCATTATTTTATCAGTCTTCTTGCTATCTTTTTATGCAATAATTTTTATTTTATTTTAGTTCTTTCCTTTTAAATTTAGTTCTATTATTATGTATTTTTAATTATATTTTCTATCTATACAAAACATATTAGAAATCTATTAAGTAAATGATATTTGGAAAACTGTCAATTATATTAATTTAAAATAGCCAAAGAGATATGGATATTGTGATTTTGTAAAAGAAAGAGAAATGTATTAAGAACAAATTTAATTATTATTATTATATAAATTGCCTAAGTAGAATTGTTATGAATATTGCTATGAATGAATCTCGTGTGTTTCATTATCTGAATGTTGGACCCATAATTCTAAAACGCTAAAGTTCATTAGCAAAATGAAAATTGTATAAGATTTCCAATTTCCTGCGTACTTTTCCTTTTCAAGACAACTATATTAAAAAAACTTGATAACGCGGCAATTGTAATTATGTAAATTATAAATCCTTTTAACTATATTGTAATTAAAATTTGAAACAATGTTTGCATTTATTATTTTAAAATAAATATTTGTGTTGAGAGCACATTAATAGTAAATCTATAAATTAAAAAAAATGTAAAAAGATGTGCTGAAAAGTATTGGAGTAAATCCGTTAATTTATTAATACATCCTGCACAAGCCTCAGCATAGGAACAAAAAATGTACATTTACTGCCATTGTAACATGCATTAAACGTAAAATATACTGATGTTGAAACTTGAGAACATTCATTTTAACCTAAAAGTTTTTATTAAGCCTTGGTCGTGTGACTTCAAGACCCAATTAAAAAGTCAATGCGCATTTTGTAAAACTATAAAAGAATTAGTACAGTATCTTAGTACAAAATCTCAATATGGGACTAGTGACTGGACTTCAGGGCCCTATTTAAATTTATAGAAAGTCTTCTTCAAAACTCAGGTCTGTAGTCGAGTTATAGATAATGAGAGCAAACAATTGGATACTCTCTTTCTTTAATCATTCTTTCAAGGGATACCTTCGATTAAAACCTCATTTGTACAGATCGCCTAATGCATTCTCATTCTGTCTCTTGGTCTCTAGCCTTCCTATTTGACCTTTATATATTACCTTTTTTTTTTCGGCCAACTATTTCACCTGCCTATTGTCCCCCACTGTAGATCAAAAGGGTTGGTACAAGTTCCTCATTTCGTATTGTATTGTGCTTAGTTTTCTCTACATCTATCAAAATCTTATTTGTCAAGCATGGTCGTAGAGGTAAATACTAATTGGTCTTGAACTCGGTCATTTTAAGTTTTTATTCATCTCTTTTACCGACTTCAGAATTCTAATCAGATTGTATCTTGGTGGCCACATTTACTCCATTTAATATCTTTTTGGCTAATTCTTGCATCACGATTATCTATAAACCCTCACCTACTCAATTCGTACCTTTAAAGGTCCCTGCATCTAAGTCAGAATCTAAGGTCATTGGCGCCCGGTTATGTTTTCTCGACACAAATAACATTCCATCACGACAGAGAGCTGTAAGAAGCTACTAGAAGAGAAAATCTAAGGGCCAGCAGTTTGGAATTATTCCTCAATGGGAAAGGAAACCCTATCCTATCCTAAGTCCATCTATTTTCGTATCTACTCCAAAGAAAAACATCAGCTACCGACCTAGGATAAAGTCCGTTAACATTCAAAAATTTTTTTCAGTTCATTTCGGGTTGATCGATTTTTTTTAAAAGAATAATTATTTTATTTTTATAATTATACTGTTTCTTTCTGTGAAAAACCAGCGTGTTATCGCTATATTGCTCATCATAATAAATATTGTTTTGAACAGATAAGATAGTTTATTGTTAATATAAAACTGATCTAAATCTAGCTTGTAGATAACTTATTAATTTAACGTTTTAAGTATTGTAGTTAATTGGTAGAGTAAGACGAGTGATTATTTGCCCCCACGCATTTATAGATAAGAAGTTGATTAAATGCATTAATTCGTTAAAAAAATAAAAATAATTTATATTACCATTCTATGAATTCGTACTTTTAAATAGATTTGCACCCTCATTCTCGTATTTACAGTACATGCCAAGCCCAAACCTTTATCTTATCACAAAATATGTGGTTTTCTTTGAGAATTATTACTGATAGAACTAATCAATTTTCATTAATTGTACTTCAGCAATCTTATGGTCTCTCCACATTTAATTATGTATTATGTCTGATTGAAGTGTATATATCATTTTTTATGACAATAATTTCTTTCTGATTTGTACAACTTTAAAAAATGGTTATAGAGTCTTTTTTTAGATAAATAAAAAAGGTTGGGAAGTTCGAAAAAGCATAAGATCGAAACGTAATGAGGAAGTAAAAAACAATTTTTGAAACTCTTAAAGGCCTTTTCATTGTGAAAAGACAGATATCAGATTAAAATGTATTATACGTTGCAATTATATTCTGACATTAAATTTTCTCAACTCAACTGTGGCTTTACGGTTCAATTTCCCTCCTCACAATGTTTTATGAAATAAATTTGATAAATTTAGCACAAATATAGGAAACTTCTATCTCTAAATTTAAGTTTTCGCATATTGTATATGTCTTTCATATGTTACAATTGTGTGAGAGTGGTAAAATAGTTTCATTAGAATATAATTATTCTTGTGTACTATGTAATCTTATCAGTTTCCTGCAGTTTTTAGTTTTGAGATATTTTGTTCACACCCAAAACATTTTCTAGGAACCACTTTTTTGAGCTCAGAGAATTCCAAACGAATATTCCAGTGAACACTCGAAATCGAAAGTTTGGCACGATCGCAGTACTTTCGGTTTATGTACAAAAAATCAAGGAGATCAATTCGTTCCTCCTACGGTCTTGATTTCATCGGAATTTTAAAGTCATGCAATCTGCACTTACTATAATTGTTTGATTTTGAAGTGTTGAAATGATTTAACTTTTGATAACATACCTCACGTTTCAAGATAACTGTATTACCTAAATTTCGTTTAGAGAAAATCATAATGTTAGTGAACCTTTAGTGACAGGGTTTTGATTAAAGACTAACATATGAATATTTTTTTATTCTTTCTGGCTTTATTTTAATGGGTTTTCGAAATTCTTTTTATTGAAAAATTTAGGATTATTTCTTATTCAAAGTAAAAATAAAGTAATGCCTTTTTTTCAGGCGGGTTTTACGTCCAACTACCAATGAGGTGCCGTGGCAAACATAATTTACTGTAAATTTCTCTTATTAACCATTAAATAAAAATCCAAGGCCTAAAACCGGGAATCGAACCCAGTACCACAACACATATTAGCCTTACAGGTCTCGCGATTATTTCTTATTTAAACTAGATTGTAGCATAGAAGTTTTGAGACTACTGGTCAACTAACAATAATAATAATACGGAGTTTTTCTATTGGATTTACTCCAGGAAAACCCTTTCCGAATAGTAGTCACAATATTGTCTGTTTTGCCATACTTTAACATTGTCATCCAATTTCAACTAAGAACTGATATCTCTTCAACGAAAAAAATGTTTTTAGTTGTTATTTATTGATTTTTTATTTTTTAACTTCAAATGAAGGCTTTATTTTAAGATAAGTCAACATCTGTGGCGTTATGCAGTGCATTGCCAGCCTCCAAACAGTGTTCTATTATTATAAACAACACTCCTTCACCGTACTGCTTTAAGAAACTTCTAAGATGAAAATCTATGAACAGGCATCTGAATTAGAACCCTATATTTCCCGTGGATATTATGAGTTTTTGGAGCTGGCCGTGACCATTGTGGGAGATTTCCTGAAGATCTCCTGGAAAGGAGAAGGAATACGGTGTAAACACGGAGGGCGGATTCTAGCATATTATCAGGAGAAGGACCTTTACTTTCCAAATCTGTTGACTGCCTGGAACCAAGAGACGAGAGGACACTTAGACGGCGAGGTTCATTGAGTGAGGTAGGGTGTGCGGATAAGAGATTATTCAGTGACGCCGACTACCAAGTTTCTCAGTGGACATATATATTTTACGTCGTACTTACGTAGGACAGGAGAGAAAAACCGCCTTGATTTCATTGCCTGAGTGTTCTGGGTGATTCAGATCATACCATCTTTGAGCGTACCTGTGCAGATTTTTAGAGGTGGATAAAAGTAAAAAAGTTAAATATGGGTTACATTAAATCCAATGACTTCTCCGGGCAAAGGGAAGCAACCAATCAGGCCAGGAAAATAAATGTTTAATTAGGAGAGAGCTGGTAGGGAGCAATAATGGTCTGACTTATAAATGGTAATGGTGTAACCTCGCCTGACTTAAAATATGATAAATGGTTCCAGTTCCAGGCAAGTACTCCGCAGATGGTGGGAGGTCCTGTGGTATTCCATAATAGGTACTTTTACCGCCTGTATATTGCATCTAATAAATAAAATTTATCTCATACTACAAGAGAATCTTTCGCACACCTCTAATTTTGATTTTAACTTCTTTCTCCGTTTTTTTTTTTTTCAGTAACTTTTGGAAATCATTTGTCTGATTACCTTCATAAATGTTCAAGTTTTGTTTGTGTTTAATCAATTTCTGATTTTTATTCTCATTTCATTAGTTAATTATAAGATCTTAGAGAGTATTTAGAAACCAAATAAAGATGTAAGGGCACAAGTGTTTAATTTTTAGAAAAATGTAATTTCTAATAATATAATTTTTTTTAACACTATAATAATTACAAAAACCTACATAATTAAAGAAGCACTGCTGTGAGCATTTATTATTACAAGTGTCTAATTATTAATTAGGTAGTGTAATTTGAAGATCAATAATAGTTATAAACTTTTTGAATGTTATAAAATTCAATTAGCTTAATTTATTTTCTTATTCGGTGTGAATACTCACTATCAAAAGTTTAAAAAATCTGTTACTATAATTTTTGTATAACATTTTTTAAAATAAATTTGAATACAATGAATTTAAGACTATTACATTAAAATTATCATTTAATAAAATGTTTAATGCTTTAATATTAGGCTATTAGTCAACGAAGTATTTGCAGAAAAGTAATTCATAATAGAGAAAAATTGCGCAGCCAATACTCACGACAGGAAATTCTCAACAATGGCAAGTTTTATCCGATTTCTCTGAGAAAGCCAAAGAAATTAATGGTAATTTGAATAATATATCTAAAGTTTGAATTATTGCCTAAATTGTTTCATAATTGTTTTTCACTAATTATCTTTTAAATTTAGCTGATTTTTCTTGGCTGTTTTCGCTTTTTGAAAGCTGTAGCTTGTCTAAGTAATTCAGCATTTTCATCTTCTGCCACCGTTGGTGCATTTAAATATTTCTTCGGGACAATGCACAACCCTATCATTGTCAAACCTAGAATTTGAAAATCACAATTTAAAAAATGGATATAAATATATATGTATCAAAATTCTAAAGAACCATTTAATACGCACAATTTAGGACACACGGAAAAACTATATAAAAATTAAGAGTGGCTGATTGGAAATACAGAGCTTCAGTCAGGTACATTAAGACTGTCAACAAAATAGAACAAATGCCCATACTAATCACCCTGAAATTGTAATCATTTAGTTTAAATTTATAAAATTATGTAAAACATATTCTGTCACTAAATAAATATATAACTATATATTACAAAAACATTACAAGACACTATCAGGTAGCATAATTTACTTACGGAATATAATGGATAAATACAGTGCAATGAATAAGCGCAACTGCTTTGAGCACTGAATACATTCCCAATACTCTCGGCAATGTTGGATCATCTAAATGTCATTTTGTTAATTTCAAATATTCCATTTAATTAAAATCAAATTCATTTCCTACAGAACTAAAGTGTACAATATAATTGTGAGTAGTTATCATACTAATTATAATTTACTGAACAAAAGAGAAAGTTTTTCAACATTTTCTAAATAAAAAGTGTAGACTTTTCGTATCATAAAATAAAATTGGTATCAAAACTAAATATGAAAAAAATGTACAAAGAAAACGTCCTGTTATTTTTTCTATTAATATAAAAATATTTGCTTTTACAAATTTTAACAATCAATCTTTATTAATTAAATTTCTACTAAATAAATTACTAAGTAGTAGACAAAATAAAAATAATCATCTGTCAAAATCCTTAATACTTTTTATGTCTGTTTTGTCTCTATTTATAGTTCTTACCCTGTTCAATAAGACCATCAGTTTTTGTGAATGAATACTCTCCAATTATGCACTTCTTTTCAATGAACGATCTAAATGCCACTCCAAGATCCATAAATGCTACAAAAGCAATCCATCCCCTGAATGCATACATAATTTTTTGATCCATTTCGGACTGTCGTCCAACAGTTAGATTCCTCCAGCATACTATTTAATTTGCTACTTATATTTCGTTTTTATTAGTAACGGATAAGACACTATTAAATATATATCTATATATTCATATATATAAAATTACAGTAAGAACTGGTATTTCTAAAGAGAAGTGGCTATTTTGGTTACAAAACCAGCCCGGGCATGCTCAGTATGGTGAATGTATGTAGTATGCAGTTGAAGAGTTTAATCGATGACTTTGTGCCAAATATTATTCATTCACAATTTTGTACACAAACATATAGCTCTGCAAAAAGCAGGAAGACTTCTAAATGTGCTAAAAATAAATAACATGCTCAGATAAAATTAAAGTGATAAAGAGAGCTGAAGGAAATAGCACACTTCATTATTTAAAATTAAATTGGTAAATTATAACATTTATTTAGGCATACAGTGAAAATCGTGATTAATTAACGTCCCCACAAGTTATCAAAAAAAGTTATTTTTAGTCTACTAATAAAGTAGAAAATCATTTCTTGATTCCAATTTAATTTATGTATTAATTATAATAGTTTCAATAATTTTAACTTATTTTTTGACTTTAACCAACCCCATTCCTGTTAAATAAATACTGTTTTTAAGTTTTCACCAGAAATATTCATATGAGATCACTATGTTCCCTACTCTACGTGTAGGATCGCTATAGAATGTGAATAGATAAAATTAGAAATTATCAGTACTTTTTATATAATAAATACCGGTTAGTGTTAATTATAAAAAATAAGACGCCAACGTGATTAATATCTTTAAAACATTTTAGTAGTAATTTATTAATAATAAATTTATTGTCTATTGGAGGAGTAACAAGTAATACTTTAAACTTGCAAAGTGTTACCAGCTCACGGAAAACACTGATAAATGAGAAATAAATCACATTCTCTCTATCCGCATCGAGTAACCTCAATTAATCACAAATTAACTGAGTAATGTAGCCTTTCGTGAGATCTTTCTAATCCAGAAACGTCCTACAGATCGAGGTTCCACCAAAGTGGAATAGCAAAGGTGAAAAAGGAGTAGTCAAATTATGTACTTACTTTACTAACATGGAGATGGGTAGCAAACAGATTAAAAAATAATAGACTAATACATAAACAACTTATATGAAATGCGGTAAAAAATAAGTTAGATAGGAGTGTGTGACGGTCTTATATAAGTCTAGTGAGTCGTCAACATAGTTAAATGTTAATGGTCCTATATAAGTCTAGTGAGTGACCAACATGTAAATATATTCTCAATTTTCAAGAAATTTTTTATTAAGTTAAGATCGTCTTCGAAGATAGTTTTCGCCAATATTCGACAGTTTCACTTTACTTAAAGAATCTCTATGAACCTCACATGACTTTTTCTTACCATAATTTACGAATATAATTGAATTTTATTGTTACTTAACATTTCATATTAAAAAGAAAAAAGAGATCAAATTAATGTGAATAATGTTGATAGGATGCGACACATTCCCTCTGATCCAAATTATTAATTTAGAAAAAATTACAATCCCAACTGACGTTTAAGCTTAAGTACGCCATTAGATCAGCTTCAAATGGATCCATTTGGCAAATTCATTGCAAAATTACAGAAAAAGCACCATTCACTTGTCTCCTTATTTTTAAAAACTACTACTCAAGATCAATCACAATCACTACATAAACTACAAAATTTTGAAGCTCTTTTTGAACCATTCAAGCGGCACTCGAGGAAAATATTTATATTAATGAGAATTTTATGCATTGTTTATGTTTTTTAGTGTCTACTAAATTTTTTGTTCATTAAATAAATTAAAAAAACATATTTAACCGTCTGCTTGTTGTTTGGTAGACGATAACTTCTTTTAGTTTAATGCCTGTCCTTCTAGTAATCAGCAATTAACGAATCCCTAATTATCTCACATCAAAAACTACATAACGAGGCTAATGTTAGTCTTGAATAATAATTAAATATAATTAACTGTTTTAAGAATTATTACAGTGCCCAAATGAAGCTGAAAAAAAATGATGAAAGAATGGAGGTACTCTTAAATCTTAAGCAAAATTTTTATTATTCATTTTTAAATTAAAAAAAAATGATGTTATACAATTAAAAAGTAGGGATATCTTCATCCATTGGTAAAAGTTCTCCAGTTGAAGAAATAGAGAATCCTGGCACTTGAGGTGCTACTAAAAACATTCTTAACTTCTCATGTTGGATATTTGATCTGTCTAAACTCAACTGTACAACTACTCGGTCGAACGGATGGAAAATTATATCACCAGCTCTTTGAGTATTATCCTTAAAAAAAATAAAATAATAATAATAGCAATAATAATAAATACATACAATATATTTAAAATTCATTCATACGCAGTAGAAACAATTACTTACGCTGCTGTTAAATATAAACGGGCTAGGCTGGTTTTTATCTTTAGTTGTCAACATCACCATTCCTTCTAGTCCATATTTAGGGATAAGAATATGCAATGCATTCTTTTTCACAAATAATATGTAGCCTTCCTCATTTTCTACTTTACCTCGAAAGAATAACTGGAACAAATGTAATAATTAAATAAAATGTGTTTCTTCTAATCTTATCTCTTGTTTTTTTTTTAAAGTATCTAAATTGAAAAGTACATGATAAATAAATACTGAGGAAAGTTAAAGAAGAATATATGGAAGAGAGGAATCTACGATGGCATTAATTACAATTCAAATATTGGAGTGAGTATAAGGTCGCCTTTTTATTAGATTAGATGGGGTTTTAACATTAAAACATTACTGGTATAGTTTTGTAAGCCATAAAGACTGTTAGTTGTCAACATCTCTCAGTGAGGAAGAAGCCTATGAGGCTCTCAGATTGAAGTTGAAATGGTTTGGTTCCAGAAGAATTTTAAGGTTTATTAGAAGTTGCTCAGTTACAACATTACCGGGAAATTATTTGGACTGAATATTAAATAATTAATAATAATAAAAAATTAATACATGTGTGTGTAAAGCTACTGAAGCCCTGCTAGCATACTGTGCCATTCTTTTCCTGTAATTGAGGTTTTGGCAAAGACTGTCAGATTTCCTCTTGTCTAACAATTCTGGGTATGTGGAATCGGCCCCAATACTCGCAGCTAATAATCTGTGTACTATTACGTCAGAATATCTGCAAATACAAAATATTTTAAGAACCAAGATTCAATTTCGCAGATAATTTGAATACTAATTAAAATCTAAAAATTTGAACCTGCGAATTGGAGAGGTAAAATGTGTGTATAAAGGCGCTGCAAGACCATAATGAAAATAATCTTTGGATGGAAGAGTGCCTGAACAAAAGTAAACAGCTTGCAGCATACACCTTGTGGTTAAAATTCTCAACATAATATTGAAATAAGCATTTGAAGGCTTCTTTGCATTATCGAGACTCCTTGAAAGTGTTTTACCAGAACTAATGTCAATCTCGAATCCCTAAAAAAATATATACATATAATTAAACTTTCAGTTACTTACTTTCTAAAAGGAATAAAATTTGCTGCAAAATCAATAGAGTTACTTGATGATTTGCAGCCTTAATTAAAGGATCATAATTTGCTGAAGGTGGTTCGGGATGTCTTCGGAGCATAGCACAATCTGGAAAATCTGCAACTATTTTTTCGGCAACAGATACATTTGCAAGCAACATGAATTCTTCCACCATTGAGTTAGTGTCCAACAATTGTTTTGTTTGCACTTCCAGAGGTTCATGAGTCTCAGAATCCACATGAAATCTTTAAATGAGAATACAAAAGAAAAGTTAAAATAATTTTATTATTTAAATAATCTCACAAATAATGGAAGGTAAATACCTAATCTCAGGAGAGGCTAATACCAGTGCACCTTTCTCAAGTCTTCCTTTTTTTAATATTTTGGCCAAGTTATTGAGTCCACGCAGACTAGTAGCCAATGTAGATTTATCAGTTTTATCGTCTATTATGGCCTGCGCTTCTCCATATGTCAATGCAGCTTTAGACTTTATCACCGACTTTTGATATCTAGTTGACACTATTTCCGCTTGAGGAGAAAGTTCCCATATACACGAAAATGCTAAACGTTCTTCACCACCACGTAAAGAACACAAGTTGGAACTTAAGAGATCTAAAAAAAAAAAATCGTATAAGAGAACAAAGAAATTTTAAGGAAAAACACTTTTTCTCAAAGCAATTTACATAATTTAATTTTCTACGAACTAAGAATTTGTAATAAAAAGAGAGTTCTCTTTTGTAGCAGCTACCTTTATGGACTTCATCATACACCCTGAAAAATCTGAGTAACTGTGTGACTTCTGGTCACATTCCAATTTGATTGTATTTATAAACCATAATAATACTGTAAGTATGATTAGACCATATATTATACAGTAAAGGCACCGTAGAGAGTAAGTGCCCTTGAATAAATTTTTCTTAGAAAATGTTTAAAACAAAAGTTATAGATTTAGAAGTATGAATAACACCAAGCATTATCTTTAACAGTTTTTGAGAACAGCAAAAACGAATTGAAACGCCAACTAATATTAAGTTAACTGAAGCCGATAGTCTGAATCTGTTCTAAAGCTTAATGACGGGACCTACGATGGTACTTAACCAAATTACAAATATGATCACTAAGATTTTAAAATTTTATGTTATGCTACCAATACACAAACTTGCACAAAAGGCACAAATAAGAGAAAATAAAAAAGCAAGCAAGCAACCTGGAACCATATCGATCCTCTTGTCTGTGAGATAAACAGTATTTGCTCTCAAAGCAGCTTCCTTATCAATTGCGGTGTAGGGTCTTATAAAGTGGCTCACGTCGGCAATATGAACGCCAACCTAAAGAAACAAACATGATAAAATAAATACTTCAATAAGCTGAAGCGCCAACTAATATTAAGTTAAGTGAAGCCGATAGTCTGAATCTGTCCTAAAGCTTAATGACGGGACCTACGATGGTACTTAACCAAATTACAAATATGATCACTAAGATTTTAAAATTTTATGTTATGTATTAACAATTGAATATAACAAAAGCCTAACTAGCTCAAATCACTATATGAATAAATAAATATAAAAAGTTTAAGACTTTTAAGTTAAGAAGTGACTTTACGATAACTTTTAGTGCAAAGAAAGAGCTGGATAAATATTTAGAAATTGATGTGAGCTCAGCTTTATTATTTGTTCCCGCATTTGAAGATCTTTCAAACTTTTATATTTTCTTCCTCAAATGCATAAATACTTGAGGTATTCAGCTTCTGATTGCGAAGCCATTTTTATTCAAGGAAAGTTCAGACATCTGGGAAATAACCAGTAGAAGGATTACCCTCCCTAGAACCCTTTCAGATTTTGTGATATCTGCGCGACTGAAGGGATCACCTGGTACCAGTAAGCGGTTTTTAGATAGATAGATGTTATGGGTAGAAATGTGCTGTAAAAATTATTTATTTACATCGTAATAGAGAGGCATAATGTGTACTAATTTTCTCGTTCTCTATAATAAAGTAGATGAATTTAACTCTGCTTTAATGTAAAGTTTTAAATTTCTTTTTTTAATATAAATTTTGTTGGCAAACTAAAAGGGGGCGTTTTAGAAAAATAAATACAAAAAAAAATCCTTCTGCATAAATAGGTTTTCAAAGAAAGTTCTTTAGAGTTTAAAAAACTATGCCAGTGAAGGCTTTCACATTTTGCTCTAGATGAAATAGCTCCTAACTAATGTCATTTGCAATAATAAATCTTTTACAAAAATTCACAAAACGAAATTTTCGACAAATAATTGCTTAGTAATAATAAAATATATTGTTACCTCATAATTTCCATTTGCCAACTGTAAGCAATGAAGAGCATCATCTATATCAGTACAACCGGGTGGATCAACAGAACATATACAAAAGTCTCTAAGATCCTGCCTTTTTGCCAGTTCCTGTAAAGTTAAAAAATACAAGTTACTAACTAATAATTGAGTTTTTTAAAGTATGATTACAAACATATATTTAAATGTGCAATAGAATTCCTGGGATTTTTTCAAACGAAGTTAAAATTAGAAAAAATTTATCTCACACTTTTTGCACACTAAATGAACTGTTTATTTTAACAGAGCCACCTCTCAACAAACCCAATAGAAGTAACTCAGAATTGATCGCTGAAACTTATCCTAGACCCGAAGAACATCCTTGTTAGAAGATACTTCCTACAGTGTCCTGAACATTCCAGCACGAATTTTGAGATGAAGGAAGATTATAAATGTGGTGTCTTTAATTTAACCTAACTATTCTTTTGGAAACTAAGTTCTGTACCCGTTTATCAGAAATAAACAAAGCAATATAACAAAGATCTCAAATCGAAAGCCCTCTTAGCTGCAGAAGTACGACAGGTACTAAGTACGAGCTGATGCTCTATTCACAATGTCAGCTACCAACCATTTTGAAACTATACGTTACAAACAGCTGAAGTAATTTATCAGGCAACGGTAGAAGTTTACCAACCGTTAACAAGTCCTGCCTTGAAGCAACCTAACACTGTAAGAATGACAAAAAACAATGTTATTTGCCACTCTGTCAGAAGATGGAACATAAACAAATCATCTTGCGATAAATATTATAACGACCATATCGTTTAACTTGCAAAAAACAAAAAACTGCCTTTTAATTCTCTTGTAAACTGTCATTGTCAGTTTTTGATCCCAACAAAAAGGGAATGTATTCTCAACAAAGTTTCGAAGGCAGCAATTGTCGTGGTTTAGAGCGTTGAATGTCTAAGGCTGGAAACATAGTGGAGCGGCGCGCAAAGCGGCGATGATAGCGAAGAGCAAAGCGGCAAAAACAAAAACTAGAAATAGATAGAGTTGCTCTATCTTCGCTTTGCTCGCCACTATGCGCGGTCCCATATGTTAACTTGTGTTTGATTTCGCCGCTTCGCTCTTCGCTATCATCGCCGCTCCACTATGTTTCCAGCCTAATGCTTTTTAGCGAGCGATATTTTAAAGTGTTAATCTGCAAACGATTCTTTATAAAATAAGAAATAGAAAATAAGTAATAAATGGTGAAAAATACAAATATGAATTCAATTTGTCAACCTAAATTGCGAACTGGACATCAAACCAGACAATACATAGCAATTAACAATACAATTTGACAAAAATGGTGACTATTATAAACAGATTTATTATACATAGTTGTTTATAAAATAATGGTTTTTAAATCAATCCCAACTACATTTTATAAGAATTTCTGTTTCCCATTTCTCTTAGCTAACATATGTATTTCCAAAATTACAAATCATATGTTTTTTGTTAATACATATAAAATTACCGACATATAAACCAGCGAAATGTACAAAATCAAAATTAATGAATCATTCATTATAAATTAAGATTTATGAAAAAAAAAACAAAACGTCTTGTTTTTTAAACAAAGTTGTTTTGTAGCAAAGAAAAATTGGAGTAAATGAGCAAAAAAAGTTACAAAAATAGTGGTTAAATAAAAAAAAAAAGCTGTGAACAATATTTAAATAAAAATGCCAGGTTCGGATGAAAAGGAAAAAGAAGAATCAGATAACTGCACTAAGAGGTGAGGAAATTAAATAAATAATTTTATGAGTTATCGTGTGTTAGACTCCATTCACTTTGTCCATTTTTATCGGCTTAAGAAATACGAAATTTTTCCATCAGTGGTACAGTTTATCTAATCACTTTTTTTCCATTTTAAATTTATTGATATTTACGACTGTATGCATAATTCCATATGAAAACAAATTAAATTGCCGCTATTACACTTGAGAGGGACAATAACCTCCCACATTGATCCAGATTATTATCGAATCAAAAATGACTTAGAAAAGCATGGATCTTTATTGAATAGTGAACTAAGCACCTTTGTAATGTATAGCCCATTGTAAGCTCTGAAAGGAAAACCTCTCAGAAAATGTATGGACTCATTTCTGGGGACCCCCAAAAAAATAATTTGTAAAATAGTTCTATAAAATAGAATACCTAATATGTAAAAGCTCCTTTCGATTTATTCCAGTTTTGGCAAAACCTTTTTTTTTGCCTGAAGCAGTCACTTGTATTCCGCGCACATATCTACTGGCCTATATTCATTTGAAAACAAATTTCCGGTAGTTCTGAGAGTGAGGGTAGAAAGCTAGACTTCCCATTATACTGTCATTTGAGATAATTTACGATACTGACACCTTAATAATATTAACTAAAATTAAATGAATAGTTGAATTTCTGAGTTTCGTAATGTAGTTCGAATATTTTGTGGTGATGTTCGCTAGGATCCAAGATCCCTCAGAAGTTTAAGACGATTATTCAATAACACTTTTCTGTTTTACTTTTATAAATATATACTTTTTGATTCATTTTAAAAGCAATTGAAAAATATTTTTAAGGGACGGTTCTACAGTATTGTAAATAAATAAACTGATAATTCTCATAATCTTTTTTTTTTATGCATGTCATCATCTAAGGTCATTGGCGCCTTGGAGCTTTTTTTCAGTGCATTACCGGCTTCCGGGAAGTGTTCTCTCGTTAGAGATAACACTATCTATCAATGGACAGTGAGCTGCAAGAACCTACTAGAAAGAGAAAATCCATGGGGCTAGCAGCTGGATTCGTACCCGGAAACTTCGCGATAGTCTTTGATAAAGTTATCTGTAAGGCAATAAGTTTTATTTAAAAACGAAATTAATACTTGTTCTTATAATCCAATTGTTCAGCACAGAAATACTAAATGTAGATGTGTTAAAGCCAACACCAAGAGAGGTACAGGGCAATACAAAATTAACTAATGCAGACCCACCATTAAAAGAAACTTTTGATAATATACAACGTCATAAAGGAGTGCCACAACAGAAGCAGGAATCCACCGAAATACATCTAGTACAACATTTAATGAAAATGAAAACCAATCCGACCATAAAAAATCTTACTAAATTTGTTAATAGACTGGATAGAGTAGTAGCGACAATCAACAATTTGGAAGGAGTTAAAATAATGTACAAACTTTCAGAGTAAGTCAATTTTACTATTTTGTTAAGTAATACATTTGTGAAAAATTATGTATCATAAAACACCTATATAAAGAATTTTATTGATGGTTTAGTGAAATGAGCGAAAAAGTTAAAAATAATATGCAGGAACTGGAATTTCTTTCACTTGAAATGAAGGCAACTTTAAATAATCTTCATAGACTAAAAAAAAAGCGAACAATTCTTCGTAAAGAAAAAGAAGTTATAAAAGAAACACGAATTAATACAAAGCGTGAAGGTAATGATTCCAACTTCAGAATAAAAAAAAACAAAAAATTGTTTAATATAGTTATATTTTTAGACAGTAATCATTTGGATATACGGTGAAAGCAAAAGCAAAAAGTAAAATGAAATAAAAATCTTTATTTTAGACGTCTGAAACGTCTTTTGTACATAAAGAAGTTAGAAATAAATATTGGCTTTAATTATAAACAAAAAGTGTCCAAGGAACCGGAAGTCGCTGGTTTGAATCTAGCTGGTTAGCCTTTAATTCTCCTAAAAGAAGTGTTCTGTGATGATCTGTGCTCAGTCTGGGAGCGTATGATCTGATAGCCTTTCGAGTGCAATTTTTTTTTTTTACCTCCTCTTAAAATTAAAACAAAAGTAATAATTGTAGAAATTTAACAATTTTATCTCTATCTCCCTTTCTTTCTTGCAACAAGCTGGCCGGCAATGCCCTGCCGAAAAAAGCTTTGGGCACCAACTTAGATATTGACATGCCTTACGAAAAATACTAATAACTAATTTAAAATGATTTCAGAGGTGCACGAAATGGAAACTATTATTGCCATCTATGACAAAGATCTGTTAAGAAACTGGCATGTAGTTAAAAAATCTTCATCAGTACAATCCATCGAAAATTTCATCACACACCTTAAGGTAGAAAAAACAAAAATTGTGAAATTTTCACACGTTCTTGCATTCGTCTCCAAGTTTTAGTCAAAATTTAACCTATAAGAAACTCCTTTATCCACTTTTTGATTCTTCAGATTTTCCTCGAAAGAGATTCTGACGAATTTCATTTTTTTTTCCCGTTAGAAATAAGAAAATTGATTTTAAAATATTTTTTTTGTTATGATTTTTGGTAACTCTCAATTAAATGTTGAAAATCTCTAAGCCCCCCATCCATTGTCAAAATCCATGACATACTTAAACCTTCCAGGGATGGTTACTAATCTCACCATAGTTACGGTTTAACATAAGGTATTTGGACAGGCACAGGTCAGCAATGATAGAGGTTTTGTACAACTATGTCAAAGTATTTTCGGCACGAATCTTTGGAGAAAGACGTGTTCTGGAATTTGTCCCTCATTCGTTTGAGAGAATACAATAAAGAGGTCTGCCAAGTCTCAAATGAAATGTGGACAGATTGGAACGTTTACGAAAGTAAGAGCTCTGTGCCTTGATTGGGTGGAATAAGGGCCGTTTTGGGCTAAGTCCTACGCCACACGGTACTTTAAACTTCATATTCATAGTTTTGCTTTACCTGATACAAAAAATTGTCATTATTCTTTATTATTTCCATGGAGAATTCATTTAATGACCTCTTTGGAAGTGGTGGCATGGTAAGATTTTCAAAAACCTGAATGGCAATACTTCCTAATGTGGAAGTACCGTTGTCAATAAATTCCATGGCTTTAGGGGTCCTAACGCCAGGAAATCACACTCCAATCATTCCTATTTCTTAAATATACAAATGATCTCAAAAACTCAATGTTTGTACATTCAGCACAATACCATAATACGAAAATGGATATAACTTATTTAAGCTCTAGAAAAATAATGAATTCTACATACGTTTACGATTATTTGCAATAATAAAATTTACTAGGGAAGAGTCTGACTGAGTGGTTAGTGTATTGGATTCCCTCACCGAGAATCCGGCTACCATTCCTTATATTTTCTCTTTCCAAGAGCTTCTTACAGCTCACTGATTGGTGTTGGGTAGTGTTATGTGTGACGAAAGAACACTGTCCAGAGACACTGATAAAAGCTCTGGGCAAAATTACCCCAGATGTTGGACACTCCCTAAATTACAATAAATATTGCAGTTTACTGTAGACAGTTTTTTATTTAAGGGAAAGAAGCAGGCAATGGAATTTGTATTTCAATTGGCGACAGAAAAGTTAATTTGTTTAAAAAATAAGTTAGGAAGACAACCTAAAACAGATCCGAAGACAATTATAAAAGCTTTGCCTCCACCTTCTTCAGGATCAGATCAAGATTCCATTATCAGCACGGATTAGCTTATTATTTAAGTATTTACTTGTACCGGATTAAATAAACAGCATTTCTCTTCGTCAGCACCATATGATAAATAAAGATGCATAAATATCACTATTATTTTTTAAATCTTGTCTTGAAATATTGCTTTTACTAACACAAGTAGCTACTTGCTATTTACATACTATTTAACTCACTTAGGTGTTTTATTAAATTTTAATTAGCCAATATAGTTAATAATCAGAGATGACAAGAGTCTATAAATTGGTTAATTGAAGACTCAAATAATACTGAAGGCAACCAATGAATGATTCAATTGAACAGGCTGGTTTCTGTCAGAGTGAGAAGATTGAGATCACAAGTGCAAGCACAATGCTTTTACTTAAAAACCAAATTAGAAAACTGAAGAATTCGAGGTAACACATCACGTGTGTAAATAAAGTACTTTTAGTAATTTTTACTGCTATACTGGCACAATATTTAAGATTACTATTAAAGTCCATACTTTATTTACAAAGCACTTTTTTTTTCTCTCCTAAAATCTCGAGTCAATAGTATTTCCATTCATTTAACATTCATTTCCAGCATTAACTCTCGATCAGTGATTAGGAAGTTTACTAAACCGAATCACACTCACAAATTTGGTGCTTACGTCGTGTGATCCTTTTGTTAATATATCCTCATATTTGCCTTGCATAGCCGGCATAATCTCCGTAGTACCTACCACTGTCTCCGTAGACATAAGTAGCACCTCTAAAGAAATATTACTGAAGTTGCCGTATTTATCAAACAAAATAACCTACTTGAAAAGCTATCTTTTGAAACAATTGCCATTGACCTCAGGCAAGAAAGTGAAGCATGTAATAGTGGGTTTGTTCGACTTTTCTTTACAATGTTCACATCTAATTTCGTTCTGAAATTAGAAATTTTGCGCTTGCAAAATTGACAAATATAAAACATTTACCTCCTCTGTGATCGTCCAATCGTTGGGCGGAAGATCAGCATATACAGCTTCAGAGAAACGTGAAGAAGGAATATCATGTTCCAAAAGAATTACTTCATTTTCTGTCTCTTTGTCCCCAATCTTGCCTAATGCTTTCACAAAATGTCCCTAAAAATGAATATCAATTCAAAATAATTTCATAAACATTACGAGTCTGGTAAACTAAATTATTCTACTTCTCTAACCTGAGGATACCGTGAATTTCTAGGCCAATTGTCTATGACAACAACTATACGTTGATTGACTAACTTCTCTCCTTGTCGTGTTTCAATTCTAACTTTCGGTATTTGCCTCTTTGCCGGCACAAATAAGTGGCGTGTGTGCTACAAACAATTGTGTCGTGATTTTAAAAAGTACGCATCCAAAAAGCACAAAGAATAATACATTAATAAAATTTATACAAATATATTACCCCCGCTACAGGTGAAAGTTGAAGTATACCACAATATTGCGTCCATTTTCTTCTTATTATTCCTACCACCTTTCCTGTCATCTGCCGTTCTTCCTCGTTTTCTGCAGTAATTTCATCAGTCTCCTCTAATACAAAATTTTTCTACATTAAAGAAAGGAGTATAACTAAGGGAGAAAAATGTATATGGCTATTCTTTTCTCTAAGATCTTTTTCATAGCGGAATGGATATCATTTTTATAAAAAATAAACAATACATGAAACCAGGAGTTATAGAATCATAAGTTTACTAACTCTTACATAATCGAGAACTAACATAAATATAAGAAGAATAAACATAAACTTAAAATACCCCGAAATTCACCTATACAGGTGAAGTTCATGAAAAGCCTTGATTGACTGATTGTAACAAAAAGGAAGGAGGAACGCAGGGAATCCAAAATGCCCATTGTTTCCCTTGAAAAGCCTTGGTAGTTGTCAAAGAAAACCATCTTTAGCAACCTGACCTCGATATAAATTTATAAATTATTATTTTGAATCATACATATATAAAGTTATACTTATTGATCTATTTTTAAAAAATAACGGAAATTCCATCTTCGTAACGAATAAAATACCATATGACACCGAGTTCTAACGATTGCCTCTTGAAGTAAAAATAAGAAGATTTTAGAAACTTCTTGTTTTCTTTCACGGCAGCAGGGCAGCAGTGTGATGGAGTGGAAGAATCAATTAATGCGGTGAGCACACATCGCTTATCTATCACGCTCACGAAAAATGATTTAATACTAGCGGTAAATTTAAATAAAACTGATCGCATGGAAAAATAATAATAAAGTATCTTTTAAGTTGAAGGCCACTAAAACGAATTGAAAGGACAAACATCCAAAGAAGAGAAAAGTGAAAAGAGCCATTCTAAATGAATCTTGTATATAGCGAGTATAGCATTTGTAAATTTGGGTATAACAGAAGTAATGCAGAAACAATATAAAAATGAGGTATAGAAAGATGATTTCAAATTGTTTCAGCCATTTTAAGATCGTAACATTTCAGTTTTGAAAAATATCTTTCACTTTGACTCATATCATGTTATTTTATTTTTTGCATTATAAACTTTTACCTTCAGAATTACACTCAGAAAACAATAAAACACTGCAAAACAAGTTAAAATACCTGTCTGTATAACAAGATTAGAAGGTGCTTTCCATTCGTTTTTAGGTAAAATTTCTATCGCAACTGTATCACCATCTATGGCTCTGTTAAGACTTGCCCGTCCTTGGATAAATATCTGCAAATAACTGTAAATAAATTTTTGTAAAAAACGTTTAAACATAAACAATAGAAATATTCTCACCGTATGCTGATCAGTGACAACACTGGCTTCTAAGCAATTATCTCTTGAAGCAAAAAACGATCCCTGAACAAGATTTCCTGCCTTCAAGCCTGCTTGTATGACTGAAGGAGTCAAATGTGCAGGATATACATCAGTACAATCTTCACCTTTTAGGTCGCTCCAACACTTACTACTTAAACGCTCCACTAAGTCTGAAGAATCAGTACCTTCAGCATACTCACTGACTGTAATAATTTAAAATATAAAAAATTTGATGTTCAAAATGTAGAAAATGAAACAAGACATTTTCTAGATGCCTTTCTAGCTCGCCAATGTTTTTGTTCTAAACTTGTATACTGTGAAATAAAAAAAAACCATTACATGATAAAGCGGTAATATCCATCTCAACAGCCTTTTCTCTGTTGGCAGCATCTTCAGAAAGAAGTACTGACTTGATATTTTTAGGACCAAGATGTAATTGGTACCAAAGAGCCGCCGTCCTTATAGCTTTATCATTTCTATCATTTATTGATTCCCCTGGCTCCCTCTCGATATATGTCTCTCTATTAAATAAAACAATTCCAATTAAATTGAAGAAACAGATGACAGTTCATACAAATCAGTAACAATTAACATACCTCCTGTGCTCATTAACAAAAACATAAAACTTTCTATTTGAATCATTAATAATTTCACGTAATCTCTTATAAATGGTGGAACTTCGATGTTTGACCTCTTCAAGTACTGTTTGTAAGATTATCACATTAGTAAGAAATGGTTCTTCTAGGGCATCTATCTAAGTATAACAATGTTGTTAAAAACAGTGTCAATTGTAATTGAGAAAATCTAGATAATAGAATGTACCTGATCCAAGACAGCATTAGTATCAAGAAAAATATAATGATCGCCGGATACTACTTTGGATTTAGATTTGGGCACTTCATCTAGAACTTTTTCTTTATTTTTTGCTTTGCATGTAAAACATGCTTTGGAACCGCACCAAATATCATCTCTCAGATAGTGTTCTCGTACAATCTATCACAAAAAGATGGAATGAAAATAAGATCTGAATTTATTAAAAATAGCTAGGAACAACCACTGGTTAATAAACTACCATTTACCTTCAATATATTTCCTCTTTTAGTTTGCCTATAAAATATTCTTTTCGTTAACATTTTGGTAGTAAATTTCTAAAAAACATTTACTCCTCTTTTGCTGTACAGTTCACAATTATATCCAATGTTTTTCAATCCAGCAACCGTCTACAATTCATAACCTTCCTTAACTTTAACACACGCCATGCACAAGAAATAAATAATATTAAAGAATAATCATGAAAATTAAATTTACAATAGGAAGATTATATTACGTTTAATTCATATTTTATCGTGCAAATTCAAATTAAACATCATCTATTATTTGATAATATAGAGGATTCCACCAAATTAATGATTTGGTTTTAGCATTTCCTTTTATTTTTCAAATGAAAGGGAAAACACATTTTTATTCAAGTTGCCGCCTTTTTTTTTGACTGGGAATTCGAATTCAAAGTATTTTAAAGGAAATCTGAATCTTAGAGACTTTTAAGAAAAAATAAGAACTAAGGTTTGAGTCTAAATTTCTATTCAAATGCTACTCAACATTATCTTACTTCATAATTGCTACAGAAAATATGAAAAATACCACTTTCAGCATTCTAAGAAATCAGTTTAAGGCTAAAAATGGATAAGAATGTACTCTTAGCTTTCAGAAAGAACTTGTAGCTTACCACGATCAAGTTCAAGCATCTTTCTTTAAGACACCAGATTTAGGCTTCTACTTTTCATCCCTATCACGAGAATATCACGTGCAAAGCAAATCCTAAACTATTTGGAGAGCACTCACTGCTCTAGCTCTTATTATTAACCATCGTGTTGAATAGAGTTTTGGCGCAACTGAATTTGGTATTTAACTCCAGGCAAGGAGCTTTTCTCTAGAGTACGTAGATAATGTTTACAAAAACCAAACTGTTCTCAATGTTTTTCTAACCGTTTTTGGAGAAAGCTCGTTAGGTTCTACTATAAAAAGATGAAAAGTGCTAGTAGTTGAAAAGGCCTCTAAAGCCTTTAGTAATTTAGCACATGACTAAATTACCTATTTCCCTGATTTCCTGTAGGTTCCATTTTCGAAACTATGGATTCCATCTGGAAATAACAAAGTTTCACTGCTAGGTGAAAAACCTCGTTCCGCTCGTAAATATCACATCTCCCTCATGCCTTTTCTTAAATTCATTTATCTCCTTTACCAATATTTGTAAGTAGAAATGCAATATCCTCAAAAAAACTTTAGTTTCTCAGCAGAGAGTTTGTGAACTTCTGTTCAGCACAAATTTATCTTCTTTCTGATGAATAATCCACTAACCATTGATTTGGACGATGGATTCTAAATATAACAATATTTCTAAACCAAAGGAATGAAGTGAAGGATTAGTTGGCTCTCTCTACAAAAACCAAACAACTAACTTCCTTAATTTGTCCGATTCAAAAAATGTTAACAAGTTAATTGATTTTTTATTCTTTTAACATTTTTTTAATGTTTGCTAATAAAAAATATTTAAGCTTTTACTTTAAGCTTTTATTAATTTTTTTTATTACTATTTATTGTACAATTTTTACTATTAACAGGGCAATCTCCTTTCTGAATGTATTACAACTGTAACAGAGGATACAGACTGCTTTCTTTACAAAAGTCCATTGAATTTCATTTACATTTACTAATAAAAATAGAAGTTAGCATTTCTCATTTCATATCAAAAACATTTATTAAATATTATATTATTATTTACATTAATCTTGAAAAGAAAACAATCAACACCTTATTATACAATACAACCAGAAAATTGTGACTTACTAATTCTTTTAAATCATTAGGAATATTAATTTGATTTCCTTAAAAAAAAAATTGTTTTAACACAAGTACAGTAATTAATTTTTTCAACAGGATCAGCATGTATCATGTACGTAATTAAATTGATCACCAAATTTATCTTTATGCTTTTTGCGATCTAAATTATTCATCACGGCCGCTACTCTTTTCGCAGATGCCCTTAAAAAATTATTTTAAAGAAATTATTAGATCAAAAAATATGTATAGAGTTATTATAACAAATATGTATTTTATAAACTGCAGAACATACTTATTAAATATTTTTTTGGAAAGTCTTGCTTTGACGGTTTTCTTTCCAGCATTTAAATCAGTAAGGCCTGGATGTTTAACCTTTCTCTTTCTCTTTCCTCTTTCAGGCATCTTTAAATCTATTCCTATTGATGCCTGCAAATTTACTATCTACTTGAAACAGCTCATTTGTAATATCAACTAATTCATTCTATTTAAATTAGTATCCTATTTAAATTAGTAAATTAGTATTTAAATCAAATTGCCAAAACCAAAGCATTGCTCAGAACAATAAATTTGTCTTTTCAAATTTTTTAACTGAGTATGAAAGGAACAATTAAATGTTAAAACTTAAAAATAGAAAAAAAGAGGAATTATTCCTGCAAATCGGACCTCACTCTGGAATCACAGAACTAGACCACTACAAAAGTATGTGTCATCCGGGCAATCACAGTTTTGTCTTTTAAAGATTTAAAAGAAACAGGGCATATAGATACATGGCTTATTACTTTCCCTGCATTAAAAATGAAAAGAGAGAAAAATACTCACCTCTTTCAGGGAAAATTTGGCCCTGAAACTTTTGCTAATCTCGGGAAACTTAGACTAACAACTGATGTACGGACGGCGTAGGCTTACAGACCCGATACTTTTTCGCGCTTCTGCTAAAAATAACAGAAAAATTGCAACATAACTTTGTGAAGCAGGGTGCCTTGATTTCCCTCTTCACTGCGAGAGGGAAGCAAGAAGTGGCCTTTCACTAGATATTCAGAGAACTGAAGTTAATTTTAGCTAAGAAAAAGCGTTTTTGGACATATGTTCAACAAAACATTCTTCAGCTCTACCACTTTGTTTGGTTTAGAACCCCAGTTAACTCGATCAGTAAGTAACATACTCAAGTCAATACTACTATTACCAGCTCTTCTTATAGCCGCGCTAGCCATAACGACTGATATAAGATGTCCTCTGGAGGGGGAAAGGGGTCATTCCCGCAACTTTATGTAGAACATGGTCTTGAACAAGATCTATTATCCTAACTTACAATGTTACTATGTTAAGGGATGAGCAGTCTATATGAATTTTCTGCTGCAGACTGTGCACTATGTCTCTCCAAATCTCTTTCTTAAGAAAGGGAAGAGAAATTAGTATACTCTTTCCACTTTTCCTATCAACTGTAGCCAGCTGATAGACTCAGTATTCACAAGCCATTACTCCTCAGTTATCTTCTTTTTTTTAAGGCGCGTCAACATCTGTGGTTATTAGCGCCTGGAGCTTTTTCCAGTTCACTGCCGGCCTCCGCATAGTGTTCTCTCTTTAAAGATAAAACTGTCCATCACCGGATAGTGAGCTGTAAGAAGCTCCTAGGAAGAGAAAATCTAAACACCAACAGCCATATTTTGTAATGTTCTCAATTAAGACCTGTGCTCAAAAGAACCAGAGAACAGGCGTAGAAAAAAAGATCTTTATCTTTCTCGGAAAGTAAGGCTGCGCTTGTAAAAACAACTTTATCTAGGAGTCTATTTTCTCTAGGAGTCCTTGAAACGGTGCTAGTTGCCTTTTTCGACAAGGTACCATGATGGTCTCGAGGGCATAAGAGGTAACGAGTAGTTTATCAGCTGGGATATCTATTCTATTCATCATTCGAACCTGTCTTTGGTATTACAAAATGCTCCGTGTGAATCGCTCCTCAACAAATATTTGGGAAAGCGTAAGGAATTAAACAGGGCAAATAGCATAAGCACTATTTGTGTAAAAACAGAACTGAGGAGACCTCGACGTAAGACAGGAACCAGATTAAACTGAATAAATAAACTTAATGATAAACTGAATACTAGTTAATTCTAATATAAAAAAACAGGGAGGGATTATTTAATCCGCAATCTCGGCGTATATTCTGTCAGAAAGAAGAGAAAACTGCTTGTTATATTATATGCTATTTGAATGCGTTACCATCGTGAGGTTGCGGTATTTGATTCTTTGCGGCCAGTGATCATTTCACAACGAAGACTAGCAAGAAAGAACCTGGACTTTGTAAGAAGGGAGGAGACCATCTAGGAGGTGTTGCAATAAGTCTCTGACTGCAGTGCCGAGGGGAATGAGACACAACACGCAAATCAATAATAATAATTATTATAACATTCACCTTTAATTCAGCAAGGAGTTTGGGATCCTGCCATTCAGGTACGACTGGTTTAAGAGGCTGAGAAGCTACTTTTTGTTTATCTTCCTCGCTTATGACAGACCCTTTCTCATCTCTATCCACAATTAGACCATGAAAAGGGCACTGTAAAATATGTTGTATACAAATTTTTTAGAATGGGGAAAAAAATAGTCAAATATTAACTAGGCAGACAAGTTTTGCAGCTGTCGACATTTTAAAAGCGTTATTCTGAATGAAACATTTACTTAAGAACGTACCGTTGGTATCGTATCTTACGACAAATTTACTGCTCCATAGTTTTAAATTTTTTTCAATTACTTTTTCATTTTTTCAGAATCACTGCGGTATGTCTAGGAAGCAACTAGACTTTTTTTAATGAGTTCTTACTGGAAACCTTCACTAGGTTCCAGCAAAAACGTTATTTGTCAAAATATTTTGAGACCCAAGGACCCAATTTTTGTAGAGATTAGTAGCAGTTGATAAATCAACTTATTTCTTGTCGGCAAATAATTACTAATTATTTCGTTTAAATTGAACCTGTTTTAGGGGAGTAATACAATTCAATGTTAAAAACTTAACTAGATTAATTTTATTTTTTATTTCTCTTGTGATTTTAATTCTTACAATTAAAAAATATACAAAAATAAAAGCAAAGAAACCTTGATTCTATCCTTTCGAGGGCATAACTTGCCTGACGGTAGCGGCGCCATACAAGCTCTTGTTATCGGAACGTATTCTCCAGAAAATTCAATGACTCTCGTTCGGAGAGCAGATGAACCGCCTGGTACAGGTATTTCACTGAAATCTTCTAAAGTTCCTCCACACCAAAATTTGGAACCTTCACAGTTCACACTACAAACCACACAAAATTATATACCTATTAATATAATAATAATAATTAATATAATATAATAATCTTTGATTATTTATTTATATAACATGATTTAAGAACACTTTTATGTCAAAGGTTTTTTATACAGTCATTGATCTTTCCCCTTCTGAAAATGGACTTAGCTAAATTATTTTGTATAATAAAGCGAAATTAACTGAAAGGCGCCACTTACATGGTACCTTCTTACCGAAAAATATTTTATGTAACTGGTAACTTAAGGAGCTGAGTTTCAAAATAAAGGAGAACAGAAATGAAACCAATCACCCAGTTACTATAAGGAAGTTCGAGAAAGAAAAATGAGAGATTGGTTAAGTGGTTAATTTTGCAGTAAGCAGTCAATACATTTAATTTTTTGTTGACTACTTAGTCTCAGAGCAATTGCATTAGAATTAAAGAGCCAAAAAAACGAAGATGTGTGAGCTCAAAGTTTGGATAAGAAGAAATGTTGAGAAAAATCCAAATAGGGAAACATTTCAAATAATCAAGAACGATGAAAAAGTGTCCAATGATCGTGAAAATGTAAAAACAAGAGTATATTACGGCAAAATTGTTGGAGTAGGAAGTTTTTCGTCTTCCCAGTGATACAGATCTATATCAAACGGCCGTTTTGGAGCTATTTTCAATAACTCTTTTTTCCTTTCAGACATCTTTTCAAAGGACTTGATTTTTTTCTTGGTATCATCAGAGTCACAGTTTGTTTGTCTTTGTTTATCATTGAACATTTCTGATTTATCCTTTCCAAGCCCCTAAAAAATAGATTGTTACCAGTAAATATTTTATATATATATAAACATACAGTATATATATACCAGTTTATATTTATTATTATTTATACATATATATATTTGTTTCATATTCGAGGATCCCTCTCTCTCCACAAACCTTTTTAGCTTAAAATAGTAATATATAAATTAAAAAACAACTATAAATAAATCAACAAAATGTCACGTTATGGATATAAGAAGAAAGTACCGCATAATCTAACAAAAAAAATAAACTTACTAATGAATCAGAGAGGAAACCTATTTCTTCGCGTTGTTGAGATGTTTTGTCAAGTTTAGGAAGTACTACTTCTTCTAAATCACTGTCTGACGAAACCTCATTCTCATCTACAAGTGGTAAAACCTTCAGCATGTTATACTGTGTTACCAAACGATTTAGTTTCTTTTCTTGAGCTAGAGCTTGTTTCATTAATGTACTTCTGTTGTCTGTTTTATCTAAAACAATAAAAAAAGAAAACTTTACATATCAAGGATTTCAAAAAGTTAAAAAATAAACTGAATTCTTATTATCTAAAGAACAGTCCCCTTTGCCAGTTGTTGATAATAGAACTTCGGTAGTTATCTGGTAGTGATTTAAACTAAGAGAGGAACCCTTAATACATATCTCTTTAACAAAAATTCACAGTTTAAAAAGTTAAGTATAATGGTTGATTTAACTATAAAAGGGACACAAATCAGGAAGTACCTAACATTTCATTAATACTTCATTGATATCATTAAAACAATTTTAGAGTTTTAACGTTTCATTAATGTTTTTTTGAATTTATTAGTTGTCACAGACCCTTATGCTGGATGCTGGCCATTTTCATATACTCGTACTAAAGATTTGTTCAAGTAGCACACCATTTAAGTTACGATTGTAATATCTATTAACCTATAACAATCAAACTACTAATCACAGATTAAGAAGAAAAACGTTATAAAAAATAAAAATAAAAGTGATGGCTAAAGGCTTTAAAAACATTTTTTTAGAAATAATTTTGTTTATTTATTTATATGTTTATTTTTTAAATAAAAATAGTCGGTTTAAGTTCATTCATCAATTATAGTAATTGTTACTTAATGTAGTAGTCAAGCGTTAATAATAATGGGTTATAATTAATATGGGTTAACATTAAACATCATAGATTTCTTAAACTACATTCTACGTGTTCTTCCCACAATGTTGAACATTCTTAATATACAGTAGAAAAAGATAGGCATATTTTTAGGACAGCCAATAAATGATTAAAGTATTTTACTAAATTAAAGGGACTACAATAAATTACAATAGAGAAATCAATACTCATTGTTGAATAATTTACAGGCTATTAACTGTGTGTTATTTCTGTTCTGTTAGACGAACTGAAGATTCAAATTACGTATTAAAAAAGTTTTGCAAAAAAAAATTTCAAGGATAATAATATAATAACAGAGCAAAGATCACAAAAAGATTAGCTCAAAAAAGTCTGTAAGAAACTTTTTTTAAAAAGGTTGTCGAGTTAAAGAAAATTCAGAAAAATTTTAATCATCAGGGAGCGAGGAATAATACAGAGACATCTCAAATCTCAAGTTAAATATCAAGATACAAAATAATTATTTTATGTGAGAAGTTACCAAACTTATTCGAATATCCCTTCTTGTCACAAGAACAAAGTGGATCTGAATTAGAAAACTGCAATATTACTTGAAATCCTTCCCTCCAATTTTTATTGATAATTATTTAAGATAAATAAACTCTTCAGGTTTATCTAGCGGATAAACTCCATGAGTGAAGAACCTTGCGATGATATTGGAAAGAATGAGAAACAATACTGCATTTATTCACAGAGTAATTTAAATGTATACGCAAATCATTGAGAAACAATTAGCAAGGGCCCAAAATTGGGGGGGGGGGAAAATCTGAAACAATCAGATCGACAGTTAATACTGGCAAAAACTATTTGACTCGATAACCTTAACAAGCAACTTCGTTTAAAGAGTATTTCATCTACATTTATCATATAATTATACATAATTTTATCACATAATTAATAACTAACCATTGACTTTGTAGAGTAATTCTACCCAAGCTTTGATTTTTGGTAAAAAACGGTTGATTATTACAGTAAAGGCTTCTTTGGCAGCAGATAAAATATCAGAATTCTCTTCAGTCTCTTTAATTTCTATTTTTCTATCTGTAAAAGAAATGTAAAACTCTATTTTTTATGGAATTGCTATAACTAGCAATTTTAAAGTTTAAATAAATTACTTTTATCGAATTCTATTTTTACGGTGTGTCTCGGATCAATTACGCCAAACAATCGCATTTCAAAGTCACTTGAACATACTTCATTAACATTTTGCTGCGCATCCACATTGAATTCCTCTGGAGTTGGAAGCAATAAGCTGAAGCAAGATTCCAATGTAGTTACGGTTGCGTCCATTTCGAATTTCATATCTTTAATACAAAAAAAAAAATCACTAGAGGATTTACATAAGTGAATACGTTTTTTGACCAGGAATATATTAAAAAATTATTAAGTATATCCCCACCGCAAAGAAGACAAGTGACTAGACGAAGTCTTGGCTTACCATCAATTTCTAGAGTCGCTTTCTTAAGGAGTTCCTTATTTATCAGTAATGTTCTACTTTCTTTTTCTTTCTCTTCCATTCTTTTCTTTGGGTCAACAATGTCTTTAATTTCAAAGTCAACCTGAAATACAGAATGAACTTTATATAACATACAATAAACTTCTTACCTAATAAAGTATAGAAATAAGAATCTACATTTTTTGCTTTCTTCAGATACTTGTAGGCAGTATCTAATTTATAAACACTTTTTCCAAATTTAGTATGCCATTTATCAATGCAAGTAATAGCCAACTTCAGTAATTTTTGAGCAACAAGTTTTGGTGGCGGAAGAGCTTCTTCAAAAGTGTACTTCAGAAAAATACGTATATTGTCCAATAAAAGTGTTCTAAATTTATCGTTATTGCTGTAAATTAATTAAAAATATTAAACTTAACTTCCTCATCAATCCTTATAATCATACCGATAATCATATTATTGACTTTCCTAAATGCTTAATATTTCATTCAGAAACCTTCCTTGTATGAAGCACAGGAACATTCTAGGTTGAAGTGTCAGTTTAGATTTTGTCTCAAGAAATGATCTCTATAGAACGAGCAGAATACTTACGTAAATAATTCATCACATAATTGTACAACACTAAATCTAACTTCTGCATGTTTTTTCTCAAAAAGTTTAATTAATTCTTTGAATATAACTTCCACATTTTTGTCTGATAAACTGTAAAAAAAAAAAACGAACTTGAAGAAAAGGAGTAGTAAACACACTGAAAAAGACTTATAATTACATTGATTTGATTTACCTGGAAATAGTATTAATTCGCTTTAACTGATCAACATTTAAGGAATCCTTTCCAGAATGGGTTAATTTTTCTATTAATGTCTTGATTTCACGTTTTGTGTCATCATTACATTCCATTCCATAATATATACAATTTCATACGAGCAGTACCAAAACAAAAACTCAACCCTCCTAAAATGTTGCCAACAACTGAAACTTGCAATAATATTTAACCTCAACTGCTGTTATCTTAATAAAACTCCACCAGCGAAGTCACTCAAAGCAGCCACTGATGCTCTGGATACGGCTATGTACGCTTTTAATGACTGGTGCATCAGTGTAGGCATGTCTATCTCTGATAGCAAGAGCAGTGTAACCATCTTCACGAGACGTAGAAAATATAATGCGACATCCCCGGTAGTTCTCGGGAGATGCAGTCTACGACTAGAAACAGTGATGAAAACTTTGGGAATGTATTTGGATGGGAAACTCCTCTGGAGGACTCACATAGAATATCTCATAGCTAAGTGTGAACAGAGTCTGAATATTTTGAGATTTATGAATCATAAAATGTATGGAGCAGATATAAAAATATCCTTGATGTTATACCGTCAGCTAATTCGCTCCAGGATTGATTACGGCTGCTTTCTCTATGGGGATTCCGCTTCTACACATCTCCAAAAGATTGACCGCATCCAACACAAAGCCCTTCGTACATGCCTGGGCGCTCTCAACTCAACCCCCATTAACGCCTTACTAACGGAGGCAAAGGAACCTCCTTTGAAAATAAGAAGGAACCTACTAGCCTCGCGCTACATCGCTGACAGACTGCCCTTGTTGAATCAACCCGTCATTCAGAAAATAAGCAGACTAGCTCCCCGAATCCTCACCGAAAGTTATTGGTATAAAAAAAGTACACCAATTCTTGTACATCAGTTCTGGTCTCTGTCGCAATTCATGCTGTCCCTACACCGGAGTACCCATCTCCCAACATTTTCTTTTGACCTTGAGTGTACACTGGGAGCTCCAGAATGTGTCATAACTAACTTCTACCAGTATGATAAAAGTATCTCCGAATCGGCAAATAATGAATACTTATCGGCAAAACTAAATGCCAGGTTCCCAAGTGCGTACTTCCTCTACACTGATGGGTCTAAATCCCCTGAAGGGGTGGGATGTTCAGTGTATGACCCGCAAACCAACCTCAGTAGACTATATAAGTTACACCGCCATGCCTCAGTCTTTTCGGCTGAACTCACTGCCATCAATAAATGCGCAAATCTAGTGGCCTCGACAGAGGCACAAACAGTTGTCATACTTTCTGATAGCAAGAGTGTGCTCAACAAGCTTAAATGCCCCGGGCATAAAGCCGATTTCACGGTGCTCGAAACTGCCTACCTCCTGAAGAGAGCGGGTCTTAGCGGAAAGACAGTTCGATTGATATGGATTAGGGGCCACTCAGGGATAACTGGCAATGAAATTGCAGACTCTAAGGCAAAAGAGGCAATACGCCTGGAGAATCTAAAGCTCGAGAAACTGTTACCTTCAGATATAAAGAACTTCTCTAAACGTTCCTACTACAGGGCATGGTCTATAGATTACGAAAAATCAAAATATGCCAAAGGTAAATTTTACACCTCACTGCAGCCGACAATACCTAAAAAACCGTGGTACTCTGACTTCGCAGAAGGTAGAAAGTTCACTACTACTTTGATACGACTGCGCTTCAACCATAACTTCTCGCCCCACCATCTCAGCCGTATAGGAATTTCAGTCCCTCCAATTTGCTCTTGCCCTGCTGATACAATTATAGACGCCAACCACCTGATCCTCGATTGCAATAGTCACCAGGATGATAGGGACAAACTGTGGAATGCAGTCATCAAAGCGAAATGTCCACTTCCTGCCAACCTGCATACCATCCTCACAGAACCAATATTCGAAACGTATCTGGCTATTTTCCAATTCATTACCAAAAACAAAATCAAACTTTGAAAATAAAAATAAAAAAATAAAACAACAGCAACTAAAACAAAAATAACAATAGTACTCATAACACATCCCATTAAATAATACATTAGTACATCCCTGGCTAATCTGCACAGACAGGAAGCCAACAAACAAACAAACAAAAAAAAAAAAAAAAAAAAAAAGTAGTAAAATTTTCATGAAGATTACAATGGTTGCAGACATTACAGATACCTTAACAACGCAAATTGCTATAATTATTATATCGTTTCGTTAAAGAGGATTTATGGTTTAAAATTCCTAAAAATATTCAACCGTATCCTTTAGAGATTAGACAATTTTAAATTATTTTGTTTTGCAGAAACTATTACTAGTTTTCACTGGAAATATTTGTTTAAAAACCCCGCGGTCCGAAAAAGTGGGTTTTAGAAAATATGGATATCCGAAAATGAGTATCAGTCTAATATCTCAAAAAATAAAAATAGCAGGTAGCTGAAATTTTATATTAAGATAAGGACCAGTGAACCTGACTGCAACCTAACGATCAAAATTCCTCAATCATAAGTCTCACTTTGCTAAGCAGATTATATAGGTGTGTTAAAATGTTTTTGTAAATCAATCCCATCCCTCTCCCAGAAGTGCTATCAATCTGATTTTCTTCATTGTAGCATCCTCTGTAAAAACCTAAGCTAAATATTAATTCTAAACTTGGTGTAAGTTTTTGTTTTTGAGTGATGACGGATACAAACACACACAGACCCAAACCCATATATTCACAGACCAATTGGCCAAAACCATTTTTCGGTTTTAGAGAATCCTGAAGAAATTTTCAGTGAAAACATAGTAGAGGAAGAGAAAGTATGTAAATAAATAAAAGTGATAAATTCTAATTTTTAAATTAAAATAAGTAAAAGTGAAATGCAAAAGTGCATGCTTATATCATCTAGCGGCTGAAATTAATGTTTTAATAAAACTGAAATTGTTTAGGCTATGAGCTTCTGTAAACCGCCCATAGATAGCACGGGCATGAACTTTCGACAACTAATATGGATGAATAATTATTTCAATTTTAACAGATAGAAAGGAATAGTCAAAATATGTACATATTTTATATTTTTATAAAATATTATTTAATTTAATTATCATTTAATCTTTCTTACGTGAAATATAATTTGATTTTTAATGATAGTACAATTATTTGGATTCCCACGCGTAGATCCCGTGTTCGAATCCAGTTGCTAGCCCTTGACTTTCTCTTCCCAGGAGCTTCTTAAGCTCACTGTCCGGTGATAGACATTGTTGTTTGTCCAACAGTGTCCGGAGACCGGCAAGGCACTGAAAAAAGCTCCGGGCTCCAATAACCTCAGATTTGACGCGCCTTAAATTCAAAAAATAGTATTTTTTTGTTCGGGTAAATATACAGAAAGAGGTTTATCTATAAATCCAATGTAGCTCAGAATTTACTGCAGATTTTCAGTTTCGAATGTATTTGCATGAACATATTGTAGAAGATTCTCTTTTACTGTAGTTGGACGTAGATAGATACATGTAGGTGATAGTTTAACTAACTAAAGTTTAACAGTTTAGATACGCTAAACCCAACTAGTTACACCTACCAACTATGTCTACAGATCTCAAGTAAAACTTGAAAGTTAGAGGTGCCACAGAAATTGTTACTATAATGGGTTGTCTTCCGAGACACCAAGACGTGAATGAATATGTTTGCGGCTTTTTGATGTACCACAATAAATTTCATTTATTTAGCTTATTTTCATTCATTTATAAGCATCTTATCATGTCCTTATTTATTTGAAGGAACTAAATCTGTAAAGAAAATTTATCATTAATAATTGTACACTGGAGTAAGAGAAAGTTGGGTGTTCAAACCAGATTCAAGCAAAATTGGAGTCGTTCGCAATATGTACCCTTACAAGCAGTAAAAGATTGTTGTTTACAATGCATGGCGACAAAGCAGGCAGTCTAAAGTCTACAAACTGCGTTTTGAAGTAGCAGTGTACACAAAGCTAATGTGAGGTAAGATTAATCGAGAGGTTATTTTATGTTTTTTTAGTAAAAACTATAGTTATGTTTCTATTCCATGGTGTAAGTGCTTTATTGAAATTCTTCCACGCAACAGTTTTTAATCTTTTAAATTTAGATGAATGTTAAAAAATGTCTATCTATATGTAACAGCTACGCTGCGAAATTTGTGAACGTGTGTTTTGCTGCAGTCAACACTTAGCCAGCCACCGAGTTACCCATAAAATTCAAATCCAATTGCCCAAATCTCATCAACCAATTGTAGCGGTACAATCCAAAGTAAACGTTAGAAAAAGGAAATCTGTTCGAACCGATGTGAGTTTTAGAAAGATAGAGCAGACCGAAATTAGCGAACCCACACAAAGGAAATTTTTAACACCAGTGGTACGGTAAGTGAGTGAATGTTTGTGAGCATAGATCTCAAAAACTTGCTAATCCGTTGGGTACCAGTTCATTTATAACAAAATTTCAAAATATTCGCTAATCGGGAGAGTGAAATTTTTGTTCTTTTATTTTGTTAACTCAGTATACTTCTTGAAACACATTTAAATTTAATTGCCAACATCTAGACTCATCATTACCTGAAGCGCGATAGTTGACGAGCGGTTAGAGGCAGGCCCGCAGAGCTGTGTTTGTATTGTGGTACTTAATGGGTTCGTTTCCAGGTCTAAGCCTTTGATTTCATTTTAATGTTTAATATAAAAAATTTATATTAAAATAATTTTTGCTATAAATAGAATATTTGTCGCCTTCGATCATGATCTACACCTAATTTAGTAGTTGGACTTCCAAGTCTGCCTGAAAAAATAGGCATCATTTGGTTAAATGTTTACCTGAGATTTGGTTTTTTTTATATATATGTGTGTTCGTTCATAAAGAAAATCGTGCCCTTTTCCTGATAAAATAATACAAAATTGGAAAATTGATGCAGTAAAGGGCCTCTACCAGTTGGTTGATTTTGACCTAAATCTGGTTTTCAGATTTACTTGTACCCTACCATTGGTCTAAATTTGTTAAAATGCAACCTGGTAGTACAACAAAATCAAATTGATAGTTTTCAAAATTGACAACTCTAGTGAGGCTATTTTATATATGTTATATCATTGCTCTGATTGTGTTTCGAGCTTGAAATCAAATTTTTTATTAACTGTTTCTTCTGGTGGTTACGAGTGGGGAATGTGGCGTTTAATTTGTTTTGTTTAGGATTATTTTTTACAAAAATTCGAAAGAAGTCTGAATTTATTAACAATTAAAATGATTACATAAGCAATATTCAGATATCTTCCGGCGACGCTTGCAAGCAGTTGTGTCTTCTGATTTTTGTGAGTTATTATGATAATTTGTTTTAGTTTATATTGTATATTGTATGAAGACTTGAAATAAAAAAAATAAATAAATAAAATATACAGATATCTAATCAAGTGTAACCTAATATACTTGATGCATTAATACTTTGCAACTTTGATCAGTGTCAATTTTAAGACTGAAGATGAACTTTTAGTTCGAAAAGTTTCACCTATGTAAAAAAGCATTCATGCTTTCTAAAATTTATAGTCTCAGTTAATAGTGTATAACATTATTATTTTATTATTATTATTTATTATTTTTAACTAAGGAGCTGTAACATCTGAGGTAATTGGCGTCCGGTGCCTTTTTCAATGCACTCCCATCACTGGAGAGTGATCTAGAAGTTGCTGGTAGAAAGAGAACAACTTAGGGATGGCAGATAAAACCGAATTCGGTATTTCTGGCTAGGAATCCAGTGCACTAACCACTGGGCTAATCCTATTCCTGTTTGCATGTTATTATTTCCAATTTTTTATGTTCATTTCATGTATCAGGTCTAGGAGTGTTCGAACAACTACTATCTGTGACCGAAAAAGCAAACGACCCACTGGTAATTTAGTTTGTTCATATTATGCTAACTTAAAGTTGACTCTAGGGGGTGGTTCAATAAAAATTCATTCTGCATGCACAGAGCTGTCTTGTTTCAGGAAGAGTGCTCCTTTGAAGACCAAATCGCTGGCGAGCCCATTTTTAACTCAGATCTATTTGAAATAATGATCTGGTGCTCTACAAATGCTCCATTCTTACTTTTTAATGAATAACTTATCTAACAAACTTCCAATTTATAAAATCAAAATTTTTCTATTGAAAAATAAAGTACCGATTGACAGTAGGCCTCATATTTTATTTTACTGAACCACCTTCTGAGTGTTTAATAATATAGTTACCACTAAATCTTTTTGTACCTTGTTCAGTAGAACTGATTCAGTTGCAAAATGAAGACTGCCTGATTTCCAGTACGCCAGTTAACTCTAGCGACAGTTCACTTTACCTCACACCTCACTCCTCACAATCGACAAACAACATCAAGTGCAAACAGTCGGCCACGCTCAGCAATACCCTCACTAAAATAAGGTACAATTGCTTGCTTCTAGAAATTAGTCGAATAATTTCAAGTATTGCTTCTAATAGATGTTGATAAGATGGTCAAATCACCTCTGGTCAGCAGTTCATGCAGTTAGTGTTGCAGTTTGTTTTTCTACCTACCATTAAAAGCAGCAGACAGCAGCCCTTATAAGATAAAATGGCTAGCTCAAATGATTTTTTTTTTTAAATCCTTGATTATTGGAGTGTCACAGACATATCGTACACTACATTCGGATCAAAGTAAGTTATACAAGAGTAGTTATGACTGGCATTGGTTTATTGTCATTGGCAGTTACAGGGGGTGAGCTCAACACTCTTAACTGCAGAATTTGGCTCCACGTGTTTTGATACTGAGACCAGGTTTACAATTTAAACCTGTTGTTCATGTTTGTAAAGTAACAGATTTCCTACTCTGTTTGTTTCATGATCATTCATTTGTTATTGGTCTGTCTTATGCGGATAGAATTTTGCATTGAATGCAACTCTATATTAAACGGATGAAAGGTTCATGTTTGTTTGTTTAAATTTCTTGGCCCGTAGCTCTATTAACAAATTGCTTTTTATTTATGCTAACTAGTTTTAGAGTGTAAATTCAGCACCTTGGTATTATTGCAGTTACAGAAAAATCCTGCTACTTAAAAACATTGAGGATAAAAGCGTCGCTTCCAGTCTGTACTACACTTTGCCAGAAAACTCAAACCACAATCAATTCAGTGAGGACATCAGTCAGGCTATTAACAGTATTTCATTTTTTTTGTTTTCGTTTTTAAATATATAAAATAGAACTTAATCTTTTTTTAAAAAACTGGGTTGCAGGTGATAGAGAAGGAAGTAATATGTTGGAGGTACAGTACTATTCATTTTGGCCTGGACAGTTTAACGCGGCCATTTTACTCAAAGTACTAGCTACTAACTGTGCACAGAAATCGCCCCCAATTACCTAGTACCCTGCGCCACTGTATTTACTTAAACTGTGGTACAGTTTTTAACACTGTGTAAATGACTTGTTGAAGACAAATGTTTAGGTTGTTCTTGGTAGTGAACTATTATTTAAATGTAATTTCTAATATAATTTTCGTTCTGTAAATGTTGATATTGAGCTTCTATTTAAAAATATAAACATAAGATATTTATTACATACATTTAATTGTTTAAAATTTATAACTAAATCATCTTACTCTAATTTTTATTTTACCCTTTAATCAGGTATTATAGTGAAGAGTTTCGAATAGAAGTATTACAAGAAATACAAGTTTGAGGTCCCTTAAGTTAGAAAAAGTGGTTTTAGAAAACTGTTGCTTTTTTTTTTTTTGTAGATGTGTTCTCACATAATTCAAAAACTGAAATTATACGTTCAAATCTGATATTTCTTTTCAACCAAATACAGTTTTACTTAATCGATTTTTATTTTTGAACTAATATGTTCAAATTTTGATCTGCAAGAAGTTGGTTGACTGGAAGTGTAATTACTTGAAAGTTTTTAAGTTAGTAAGCAAATATACCCATTGAAGCAGGCGCAGAGTGGTACATTTCATAAAATGATGATTGGCTGGCATTTCCATATTTTTGCATCTCCGCTCTGTTGCTTTCTTGATCACTATTATCCACCAAGCACTAGTTTCGTCTTGAGGAAACAATTACCCCAGCCATATCCGCGGCATCCGGTCACCGTCAAGGTCAAGATACGCTTGATGATCACAAAAATCAAGGTTGATCTTATGCTTTTCTTTGAATTTACATTAAAAGATTTCTAAATAACTTGGATGTTTAAATAGTAATGCCAATAAAAGTGCATTTCCTTGGACTTCTTAAGAGTAAGTACTTAAAGCCGAATTTTTTTAGGTTTAATGTGAATATCTGATTTTTATTTGCAACGTTGGATACAAATAGGAGAGAAACTATTGGATGGCAATTGAAATTCGTCGTATAATTTCTTATCGCTCAATATCAGTTAAACTGAATCTTTGCTCACAGGCTGTAAAAGGCCCATGAATAGTTTATTATTGGGTGGTGAACATTCCTCGATACCATAATCGCTTTGAATTACTAATCGTTAACGATCTTATTCTTAACCAATCAACAATTTAAAATCCCATAAAGAATAGAATGGAAACTAGCAGAAATTGACACACAATTTGATTTTTAAATAGTTTTTTAACTTGTAAAAGTAATAACTGAATATTGAATGTTTACAAGAAAATATTTGATTTCTGGCCCTTCCAATTGGCGAAAAATAAGTTTTTAGCTAATGCTGAGCGTGAATGTTACTATAGAGTAATCATCGTAAGAAGTTGAAATTCTGTGTACCGTTTGGTAACATTCATTTCCAATGCTATGAATCAATTTAAAATCCGTCAACCTCATTGCGATATTTACCCGAATTTTATCTCTCAGCTAATCTTATCTTGACAAATGGCTCCCACGATTTTCTTTAGGCTTCTCCAAGTAACATTCACCAATTAAGTGCCAAATTAGCCAATTTACTCTGCACACTCTGTAAATATTAAATTTCAAGCTTGAAGAGAATCGACAATTCGAAAGTGCGACTTTGAGGACTAGCTGTGAGTTTTTCAATTAAATCTTTCGAATTTTCGGATGGAAGATGTAGGAGCTGATAATGAATTTCGAAGTTTTTTTTTTTTTTCATAATTCTACCTGTAAATTACAACTTCACTACCCTTCCTTTAACTAGAGGGGTGGACTTAGTATGATTTCAAACAATTTTTTTTTAAAACTAAATAGTACTGTTTAAAATTACAGTAATGGAAATTCGAACAAGCATTTTAAAAAACATTTTTTAGTTCAATAAACTTAGCCAGTTCTTCATATTTGCAACCGAAAAATCATACCTTTTAATGAACCAACTTTTTAGATTGATCAGAGTTTTAAAGTTGTTAATTACTTATTGCGAAGAACGAAGGAATTATAAGGAAATGAGAGCTAGTTAGGCCAGATAAAAGAAGTTTTACGATAAGGGGAATCACTATACATGCCAACACTATAAATTATACTACAACCAATATAGATCTTCTTCAATTGGTAGTTGGACGTTAAGCCCCGCCTGAAAAAATAGGCGATTACTTTACTTTACTTTTATATAGATCTTCTACAAACACAATGGAAAAATGAAGAAAATACACGGAAATGTGAGTTAGTTTGTAACATTCAGAGAAGATCTTTTTCTACATATTGAATGCGAAAAAACGTAAGAAATTTAAGGAAATTAGAGCTAGTTAGGCCAGACAAAAAATGTTTTCCATTAAGTAACACGAATACATATACAGATCAGCCCAAGATGTTAGAAAATTAAAAATATCAATTTTCGCTTCTGACATTAAGATTTCGGTAAAACTTCGACTACTAAGAAGTGCGGCTTTACTTCTATGGTTTTCATTTTTTTATTATTTTATTTCGAAAGAATCCTATCACATAATAATTTATACAGGAAATAGATTTATGATGATTTTCAGAGAACTATCTGACTTCCTTCTAGAACCTCACAACAACAATTTAATTTAAAAATGGAAGTCCAGTTCTCCTCCTCAATCTGATAAATAATCCTGTAATAATGGATGATAATTTGAAATAGGTCAGAGACAAGGAAAATATGATGCATAGTTCGACGGATAAAATCAATGACATTACCCTGTATTGCAGACCCAACCATTTTTTGAAATTAATTTTCAACCGTTTTACCAAAAAGTTAGAAACAATCAGCAAAGATAAAAATAGGTTATCCGAAAATGTACTTTTGCTGAATAGTTTACCGAGTTACTTTTCTTTTTAAGCTTATGAAGTAGATTTACCTAAATTTGGGTTATACTGCACATATTTTGCGATAAGCTCATAAAATTTATTTGAATCATTTTTCTGAATTTTTTTTTAGAAGGCAGTTCTGGTCAAATCGATAATTTGGCCTTTAATTTAAAATACGAGGAAGGGAAGAAAGATTAGTGTTTACAAGCTCACTAGTTAATAATTCTAAATCTTGAGCTAGAAAATTGCCAATTCTTTACTTTCTACATTTTGGTGGTTTAGGATTATTTTTTTAAAAATCTAGATCTAAGAATATTTGTAAATTGCATTTGTAATAATTGGGTAAAAAAGAAATAGTACGATTGTTACAATCAGGTTTTTAAAGTTAAAAAACATTGAGGAAAAAAGTATATTTATTGTACTTCTTGTACAATAGATTTTCTTAACTTCGTGCTTGTTTGTGCAATGTTCTTGTGGGAAAATAGATTCTAAAATTAACCTATAAACTATCAGCTATTAATTATTACACAATTGTGTTGTCATTTTTAGGGATAATTATGAAGCAATGTTCCTTTGGTATCTATATTCAAAAATGTACTTTTTTTTAATGATTTAAGGCGCGTCAACATCTGAGGAGACTATTATTAATTTTATTTTGCAACCGCATTAATTAATGCAACAAGTAAAACTGATAAAAAAGAATTTATATTCTTATATACACATATGCACGCACCAGCTTGACATCTTGAAAGGCGATTGGCAACTTTTACTGCAATATACAGCCAACATAGGACAGCGTACGTTAAACAATTGGTATAAAATCACAATACCGACATCCCGAATAATTAAAATAGTAATTTTGTATTTAAGAAGAAAACAACATTTGTGTTTCAGTAAAAGAGACGAACTCAATATTTGATTTATTTTTATTATTTATGTATGTCTACAATAATTACACATACAAAAGGTCGTGGTAGACAAATAAAAAATAGAGAAAAAATACACTTTTATCAGACAGGGCTGAGCAAAGGATTTTCATAGTATCGACTCAATATTTTATTAAAAATTATTAACGTGCAGTAGTTTTATCGTTGAAGCCATGGTTACACCTATTAGTAGGTCAAACTAAGAATCAATCTAATGTGTTCTAGATATCTATATTTATTAAGGAGCCTCACTTAAAGAGACTGCTTGCTAAAGTAGTAATTCTAATCATTTGTTCCAAACCCAAACTCGAAGTTCGAATGAACATCAATGGCTTGGACACGAATTTAAAAGACTTATTCTTTGGTGAATGTTTTAAATACATATTTATTAATATTTTTACAGATGGAAAATGTGCGGAGTATGTTGCTTAAAAATTATTAATCCCATTTTATTTTTCCATAGTACAGTTGTTTATACGACAAAATTTAGCAATAGAAAGTACAAATAAATAGTAAAAATTACAAAATAAATGCAAAATCGCGAATTCTATGTGAAAAAAAAGAAGTTTTTAATAAGAAATTTAGTTTCTTATTAGTGAATGAGTGGACTAATGAATGCACACCTTTGGATGAGCGTTTCACCTGTCACCATATTTATTAAAGATAAGACAAATACCATACAACGTAGTACATACCAAAGATATAAATAGAATTTTAAGAAGTACTGGCACAATTTTCGCAATGGTTAATTTTAGAATTTAATCCAGGCCAAATGTCATAAAAACTATAAATGGTTCACACAATTTTAAAGAAATTGAATTGACCCAATTTCAATGTTTGAAAATATGATTTGCATTAAATAATTTGACAAAAAATATTGTTGATTTCATTAATTCTTATTATTTTGTGAGTGAGTGTTGCATCGACAGCTTGTTAGTGACTTTACTTATATTATATGTACATTATCCTTCTGAATAATGATTATGATAATTATAATAATAAAGGGAAGGGGTTAGCAAAGTGGTTCGGAAATTGGATTTCCATGCGGAAATCTCGAGTTCAAATCCAGCTGCTGGCCCATAGTTTTTCTCATCCTTTGTCAGCTATCCTGTACGAGTTATTCGCACCAGGAATTACGAGAATTACATAATTAAAATATCTGGAATGCAGGATGGTAGATATAGACTGTGCCATGAAAAGCGAGAAATTAAACTGCACATAATCAGCTCATGCAGACGATTGACACAGTAAGTTTACTTACAGCGATCCATTCAGGAAGACAAAATTATTAAACAGTAGTTAGCAACGAAAATTGGATTAGTTAATGGAAGTGTGCCTTGTTTCTAATAAGAACTTCAACCTTGTGCTTCTAATAAATCATTACAATATAGGTTGTGCTCATTGACAGTTTAGACTGTGCTCAGAAGTCCAAGAATCATCCTGAAGTTCAGCTATACATAAGGACCGCAGGATGGTAATGAAGGTGGTGGAATTTGATGTCCTAGGCACTGAAAAAAAACCTTCTTCAAGTTTTAGGAAATATATTCGATTGGATCGAAATACTGACATCCAACTGCTAAAATCTAAGATCTTGAACAAATGCCGTACTGAGTAGGCGGTAACCAAAATAAGCTTTGAAATAAAATCGGCCAACAGAAAGTGCCTTCGACCTTTTAATTTCTTCTAGATTCGGCAAATGCTATGGGACTTGTGATTGCTATAATGACAGATGTGAATTCAGTATTGGCCTTCCTTATTATAACTTCATCTGGATTTAGCAAACGCTTCAGAAGTTATGATTGGTGCCATCCTTTATAAAATATCGATTTCTGTGGTAGCTAATAAAACTCTTTAGTCAGTTTGAGAAAATTTTAGGGATAATAATGAAGAACATAGTGTCCGGTACTTCTAATCTAAACTTAGAAATTGCATAGATAAACTTCTAACTACCAACTAAATATGTGTAACGGAAAATGAAAATTTTATTTTTTTTAAAATAAATTTCATTTCTTTAAATGTCGATTGAAGGGAAAGATAAAAAGTTACGTACCATCTGTTAACGATAATTATTACAACTAATTTTGGTGTAATTGACGAAGCTTGTGGTACTAAAATAATTCATCTCCCTAAAAAGTGCATTAGTATTCATTTATACAGCGAGAGAAATGCCGGAACTTTTTAAAAAAATTCTTTTACTATATGCAGCTGCATCGAGATCACTTCCTGTATTTGTTTATTCATATTTCTTTTTTTTAAAAAACGCTAATGCATTTGAATTAGAAGTTTTCATTTTATTTATTTCTTTTTAAGTTCTACTAAAAATTTAAAACTGTGATTTTTGAAAGTTATCAAAGTGTATACTTTAATTTCTAATTTAGACTTTATACGTCAAACATGTGATATTTTCTCCTTTACCTCTGAAATTCATGTAAAGTTTTTAACCTGTATATTTTCTTAATACGATAAATGAGGGTAATCTCTCGCCTGCAACTAACTAGGGCTGATGAATTTAAATATTAAGCCAAATTCATGTATAAAGTTGTCTTTATTGTACAAAACTGCTTCTCATCTTTCGGCAGCGCATATTCTGCTCTCATCTGCTTAACCAGAATCTTCCATACCCTCTTGGACACTTTTTCCACCTTTGACCATCTAACTCTCCATTCATCCAGCATCTTCTTCATTATCTTTCTGGACTTGACGTGTCCTTACTAGGGTAAGAGCTTCTTTTCTCTAACGACTACAGAAGTTTTTTTTCCATTCCGATTCTTTTCCATAACTCGATGTTTCTAATTTTCTTTCGACAAGTGAACTGATAATTATTATTAGTTTTTTAAATTAATATACACTCTGAAATTTTCACATTACCTTATCTTTTGTAACTGATCCGTTAAAAGCAGACCTCAACAATTCTCTGAAATCTAATTCGTTTACTCCCACCGACGGGAGCAAGAAGTAAAAAATTATGTCGCTTAGGAATTAGCTTAGCAACAATCGCCAGAAGTATTAACAAAGCATGGTTTCTTCATGAGAATTAAAATAAATAATAAAAAGGAAATGTAGCCAGTAATAACAGTTCTCCTCTTGCATAAATACCACGTTGTCTAAAGGCTGATAAGTACCCAAATAAAGTTTTTTTTCCTACTCCAGTCTCTTGTAATTGTTCTCCAGGCTTTGTGCCTTTTTACTCTCATAAAACTAATGGAATAAATCATGTAAAATCAGAACTTAAATGAATTTGTTTAAAATGGAAAATCATTACAAACAAAACGGTTAATCTAAAAGCTAAGGCGCAGAAAGTATCGTAAATCAGAGAAAACAAAATAAAATAAAAAACATTATCTTAACAGAAAGCATGTGAGTAACTTAAAAGAAAAAACTGTAAGTCACTTTAACAGTAGTCAAGAAGTAACGTGTGCTAGCCACGGGCCGATCCCACTTCGCGCTCGACCGCTTCACTTCCGGCGGAACTGCACACTCGGCTAGCCTCTATACTCCTCGCACAATGTTAATACAATTAGCTTTACAGCAGTTCTTAGCTTCTACGCTCATCTTAGGCTACTATGCTATCAATTCTCTAGCCAGCATCAACAGATGTTCTTCGTTCAATGTGGGGTTTCGAGAACTCTCTCGTCTTTTTCCACTGATTTCTGACGAATTATTTCTGTGAATAATATAGTACGTTAGTTTCATATTCCTTTATTTTTTTATGTTTTAATTATAGTAACTATGTTTCTTACTATGTTGGAGGCAGTTCTTGACCAGTTTATTAAAAAAACTTTTCTATAAATTTATCTATTTATATTTTTCTCGCTAGGAAAAATACTGAAGAATCCACGAAAGGGAAGTATTAATGAAAATATGGTAACATCCGCAGACCAGGATACCGCTGATCTTACCGTCGTAGAACGCAAGTTTTTAGCGTCCATCATCGGAGGTTGTTTAATCTAGTGCAGAGAATTGGACTTCACTGTGTTTCAATCTTAACTGAATCACTGAAACTGATACACTCACTAGAGTAGTACGAGTTGGAAACATAGTTGAAGTCAAATTTGTTTAACCAAACTAATAAATCAATTCTCATGCTGAGATTTCTTTTTTCTGTAAAAAACAAAGATTCTTCAAAGCTATTTGGAATCGGCCTCAAAGCTTGTTGGATTCGTACATCCATCAATATTTCAAAATATCAAAATACAAAAAAACTAATTTATACTTCTTTTTTAACCTATTTATCGAAAATAATCCGCAATTGTTTTCATTAAGTAGAGCTGGATATAAACTTTTTTTTTGCATACTATTTTTAATTGTTCTGACATAAATTATAGTTCTTTTATTTCAACCATTTATCTGTAAAAATTATTTTTTGAGAGTTCCTGGAGTCTAAATGAAGAAAAGGGCTTGCTACGGTACATTCCAGACAAAAACTTCTAATTGCATTCCTATCAATTACATTTGATTAATAAGCAGTTTTAATGTTAAGAAAATCAGTAAAGTAGAATAACTGTAAGAATAGGAGCATGGGAAGGGTTGTATAAATGACCGAACATTGAATGACTATTTCTCGCCAGATTCACAATTTTGTTTTACTTGTATTTTTTGAAGAACTATTTAGTAATTTTTGTGAAAAAATTAAAATAGAATTTGTAAGGAATTATGTTAAGTATTTTTATCATGATGATATTACAGCAATTAATTAAGGATGTTATGAGGAATAACATTAATTATATAGGCGACGGGATATTGGCCCTTAAACCCTCTACTTGTTTACAAATTTTGACTTCAAATAGTTGTGTATCGCTGACCTAGTATTATTTCTCATCGTAACAATGTTTATAGCGTTTAAAAAAGCCGAATAATTCGAAGACTTATAGTTTGTTCTTGACTGGGCATTTATCAGCAGCTAGATTTGGGTAAGAAGAATGCCCATAATAATTTTCAATTAGTAAGTTAAAATTACCTTCCCAATTAAAATTGTTTCATTGTAAAAATTTCTTCTCAGCCCGAGTGTGGTTTGTGTCTATTGAGAAAGTTTTAGGTAGTATTATAAATCATTTTTTGTTTTAAATTTTAAATTCTTAGATACACTTAATATATAAGAAAAGGATACTAGAAGAAATATTCATTCATAAGGAAAAGACACCTGTATTTTCTGAATTAACCATTGATTACACAAACTCAAGAGAAGGATGTGTTTTACTTTGATTTTTCCCTCTAGTGTGTGTTTTATTGTTGGAGAACTGGAGGTCACCGTCCCAATGTGTGCTCCCTCAAGCGTTGTAGTGCGGAACGCGATGCCCGCTTTGTATATGTGTATACAGCTCGTGGCTACTCTTGCGATGAAGCTCTCATGTCTGTTCATGAGACTCTGCTCTAATAGTCCTAAGAAATATCCACTCCGAACTATATTTTTGTTTACTGTAGCAATAGCCCAGTCAAATTAGGTAAAAAAAGGGGGTAAAACTCGGAATGGAAGATAATTAGCTGTAAACTTGCAAAAATCTTTGTTTTGGCTTTTTAGAACTAGCCTCAAAAGTCTCATAGAATTGAGAATAGAATTAGAATTAATTGTCAGCTGCAAAAAATACACATGGGTAATCGCTTCAGTTCCAACATAACATATATGTATCTAAATAAAATAGTATACACATAGCAATGATACAAATCTATACGCTTGGTGCATTTGTCTAAATTTATGCTTTAGTTAGATTGTAGTCGTTAGGTGGCGTGCGTTTGTGGAGATCCCCAGATTGAGTCCCGCGTATAGCTACTTTTTATTTGATAGAAAAATATTAGCAGAATGGTTCTTACTGCTTCTCCCATCCAAGGCATTAATCTGTCAATAGAATGACTTACCCTGCTTGTAAAAGTAGGCATTACTTTACTTTTACATGCTACAAGTAAAACCCAGATTAACTTCACACAATTTATAGACACGTTCTAACCTGTGATTGCAAACCCATGTTGAAAAAAATACAATTTAAAATGAAGTGCACAAATGCCACTTAGTTTTACAAATTCCTGTTCCTTTGAATTCTTCCACAACTAAATACACATCCAGCTGCAAACCTAATGCGCTATCTAGAGCAATTCAACTTATCTAGAATCCATATCATGACTTAAAAAAGAGTGGCAAACTTCATTTCTACAGAATTTGCTGAGGAGATCTAAATTTTGAAAGGAAAACTGTTGATAGTATAACAACTGTAACTGCAAACTGTAAGGGCTTACTAACTCAAACGTTGCGGAACAGATATTATGTAATAACGATTCTTGCAAACGTAACAGGCAGTAGTCATTAAAATTAATTTAAAAAAAAGAAGTATAAAATCAATTAACTTGAAAAATATTTTACTTTAGAATAAGTAATAAATTTAATTGTTGAACAATAAATATCAGCGTCTGAGACCTGCATATTTGTTATTTACTTTCAATTGTAATATAAATGGTATTTCAACAAACGGTCACAAATAAAGTACAATATTATCAATTTAATGGAACAAAACAGTAATAATTTTTAATTTACAAATAAACGAATTCATTCACAAGAACGCATATGTTTGATCTTCATTAGTAGCAACCTTGCCAGGTGGCTTCTATTTTTTGTTTTTAATTAACTGTGAAGAACATTAATTTATCACTTGTAATTGAAGTTCCGGTCCGTTACAATACCTGGAAAGAAATCAAAAATGGCCTTGAAAATAACTTCATAAGAAAAATAATATTCAAGATTAATGTCTATAAATATATATTTGTTTAAACTTTTTGTGTTATTGAAAGAAGGTATTATGATCGTGCATTTGTTCTATTTTTGGTTGTTACCGGGATTATCTGATCTAAAGTCTCATAAGTCCAAAAAATGGTTTATATAAAGAGGTCATCATACCTCAAAACAGAAAATCTCCGACATAAACGGGTAGTTGGGCGTAAAGCTCGCTTGCATGCCTTAAAATATCCACTACTCTACTTTTTATTGATTTCTTACTAGTATTGTAGTGGAAATCATGAAAGCTGAACTTCTCTATAGCATTGCCTAAATGAATTTTCATGAAATGAATCAAATAAGAGTCGTTAATGTACAATTTTTAAAGAAATTAAGAAAAAAGCGCGTAAAAGTATTCTGAAAGAACTCTTTAAGTAATTCGCACAACAGTGCAAACGTCATTTTCTTCAAACATAATTTTAGCAACGTTTTTAAATCTAATTTAACCTTAAATGAATGATAAAACCTTACATTATACAGTATGTCATTTAAGAGCGAAGTCTAACCTCCCTTCTCCTCTAGATGTGCCTCTCATAGATTTTGCTGGAGAAATGTTATAAATAAACGTTACAGATCTTTAAATACGTAATGGAGAGTACGGTTTTCAGGAAGAGTCATTTTTGAAAAATTCCTTAAAAAGAAATGAAAAACCCTCAACCAAGCGCTTCCAAATCCGATAAAAAAAAAAGCTTACTGTGAAAACTAAAAATACAATAGAAAATCTGTTCTACTGCAAAAGGTTGAAATATCGAGTGTTATCAAGTTTTTATTATCGTGTAGCCACTAAATGTTCCATTTTTTTGTTTATTAAATATTTTTCCCCAAACAACTAAGATACAAACTATGCAAAAGCTATAAACTGTGAAGCCATTGTAAATATTTTTAGTAGAAAAATTAAATCTCCATAGTCAGATTGTTGATTAAGTACAGTAAAGAGATGCAGAGGAATTAAATAATCCTGTTCTATAAATAGATGGAGCCCCTTCTTGTAATAACGGACAGTTATTTGTTTTCATGTTGTGAGGAGATTGCATGGCGCTGCTGTGGGAATGTGAAGTGCAGTGCGCCTTTCTAATTAGCATTACACAAGGTGTTGGTGAACTAGTGGCCGCTTATGACCAAACTGTCCATCAATTTATCTTCACGATGTGTTCAGCTGCTACCATATTATTTAGAAATGTCAAAATATTCCAACTTTCACTCTATTCAGTCTTAAGTCACCATCATTTTATGTCAGCAATATTAAACAAATTGGCGAGCATCTTTTGTTATTTTCTTAGGTAAGTCAGAACTTCTAGGTTTGTTTTATGAAAGCTTTTGGTCGCTACAAAAAGTCACACACTGTCTAAATTTTTGTTTTTGTTTCAGAGAACCTCGTAAAGCTTTTTTTCTAAAAATCGATAATAGTTAGCATTGCTTACTTTTAATATCGTATGTGGTTCCTAATTTCCAACTTTGAAAGTAGGCATTACTTTATTACATGCATACAACCAGTTGAGAATTTGATAAGAACCATTACCCATAAGTATATAATATTTGAAATGATAGTAGAAAAAAATAGTATGATAAAATATTAAGTAAAGTTAAGGAGGAACCCGTTAGCGGACACAATGTTGACCCAATCCAGGTGCTGGCAGATAAGTGCTTACTAGCGTGGGCCCATCTACTGCAGATAAGCAGCGTCGCCACATCTGCTGGACACTCGCCTAGAATCACCACTAAAAATCTTCACTACCGTTTTCGTTATTCAATTCTTTAAAAGAAAGTCTTTATCAGACATTCACTTCCAGGATAAATATCTATATTTATACATTTATATTGTCAATATCAACCAATTGATCTATTTATTTTTAACATTATGTACAACCATATTTTTAAAAAAAACAAGTATTTGATTATTTTCTCACCACTATTTGAAACATTGATAAACACCCCTCTTTTCTTGCTACAATTGTTACGATTCTATAAAAGGAAGAAAGATTATTGTTAATATCAGTCATTAATTTTATATTTACTATTTTAGCCTGCCCTTGTCTCTGTAGTCTAGTTTTTTAAATTATCTAATGATTAAGAAGAAGAAGCCATTTTAGGACTTATTTTGACTGCTGGTCTACAGTGCAATGACTGATCTATTATTTATCCTTACGAATGAAGAACTGTTCTATTTCTACGGTGTATATTTTAATAAATATGAATAAAAGTATACAATAATTTCCCTCAATAAAGAAATTAAATCTTTAGAGAATTTATGTCATTTAAGTTAGGCCAGTGTTCCCACCAAATGTACGTATTGTCCATTACTTCTTATTGGTGAACATATATAATAGTATAGTGTTTGATAGATTAAATAAGTACTGCAGAAGCTGTGCATCTAGTGTACTGAAGAAAAATGTATTGTGCAGAGATCGGAAGTGGGTGTGTTCTTAGTGTTGTACACGTGCACCTCGCACGTGCGACTGCATCCTCAGCTTCCTAACTTTGCACAAATATTGTGGGTAGACACATTCACAAAAAAAAAACTACAAATAAATACAGCCCACAAATCACACAAGCACACTATTATCTTTACTTCCACTTGTTTAGCTACGCCCTCCTTCATATACTGGGGGTATACTATATGAGCACCATATAAGAGTAAGTAAGTGTACCTATGTCAAATATACTACCCCGGACAACTATGATTGTATTGTACACAATACTTCCTACAGGCTAGATAGCGCGCCCTTCTGTAAACATTTTGCTGTGATAATATTTGTAAAGACTGAAATAGAGAATCCGATAATGGAGTCTTCTTGTAACTAAGTAGAAGACAGTTATTCTATACCATCTAGTTCCGCACGTGTCCGATTCCATGCAGCTGTCTAGATAAGAGTACACAAATATTAAGGAAATTCAGAATGTAATAATGTTCTTCACGCCTCAAAGTGAAGTAATAATATTGCCATTTTAACAATATAGTTTTTTTTTCACTCAAAAATTTGCTTGAACATGTTAAACCTGTCCAGTTGGAAGACAGCGAAATGAAAATAATTAGATGAAACAAACGCAGAAGATAAATGATAAATTAAAAAAAAACATTGAATTTATATCATATAGTCACATTAAATATTCTAAAGGTGCACTTAAGAAAAATATTCGAACAAATTCGAATCTTTTTATAAGCAGTTAGCACAAAGTTAAAAGATTCCATTTTTTCCCCTTTAATTTGAAATTAACTATCTATATTAAAAAGATACAATAAGAAAAATAAGATGTGAGAAGAGCAATGCTTGGAGGATAGGAGGAGAGAAACTAACCAATCGTAGCGCTATCTACGTGTATCAGTGACATTGGTCAGTCCTGAAGGAAATCACGGGGTCTCAGGATGCTAGGAGAGGCAATGGATTGTATGAAAGTATTAGAACAGTGATAGAGAATTAAAAATTGAAAATCTGCACTACCGCAAAACTTCTCTTAATAGATGTAATAGAAAGTAAAAATTCATATTTGTAAGACTTGAGCTTCAGTAAAAGGTTAAACTGTCAAGGAAGTGTTATGCGGGTGGATTCAAAACAAACTAAAACGATTGGAGATACGTAAGTAATTGTGGCCGGAATTATCGGTAATTCGCAATCCTGTTCTCATTCCTGCCCTCCGCTTATTTAAAATTAACGGGAGTTACATTAGTTGGGATGTACAAGGACTTACACTTATACATGGCATAGATTCCTGGTCCAGCTTGGTTTCACTAACATTGGATCTTACGCCTTACAGTCGTAGCCATAAAGGCTGTCATAACAAGTGAACTATATGGACATATTTAACAGATTATTAAACAAAAATTGTACAGTATGCACACCAAACTACATATTGTGGTGATAAAATATTTCTGTAGAGTTCAATATTTCATGTACCAAAGAATGGAACTTGTCATAAAACGCATTTTACTATCTCTTAGAGGACTAATACATGTAACGCTACGTTGATCATCTTAACTAAAATAATGTTGACGTTGTTATATATTTTTTTTCAAGTCGTAAAATAAAAAAAAAATATATATACATGAAAGAAGAGCAGTATAATATGGTAAGATGATAAATGAAGTTTAGAGGAAACAAACGCACATGGCGTGTCCATATTCGTTGATGGTGGTATCTCACTTCATACGTTCTTCACCTTTTTTTTTGGAAGAAAACAGAAGAGGGGCTGTAGTAATGTAGAGGAAATTGTAATTAAGGAAACAGGTGTTCCTAGAATTGTGATTGAGAATACAATTTGGTTAAACTGAATAAAATAAAAATACAATGAAGTTGATTTCATGAACCTTGAAAGATTTCTTTGAGTACACCATAATGTAAAGGAAATTCATTGTGTTCTTTAATATGTACTCTACTGTTATTAAGTCGATCGTAAGAATTATTTTTTGAATGAGACACCTGATTGTACTCCTGGCTTTAATTCAATATGAGTTTGCCTATGAATGTGTAAATTCTCTCTTCAACTAAATACAATGTTCCACACAATTCATTGATAAATCTAACATCTCTTAAAAGAAAGCTGAATCAGGTCCAAACCTTTTACAAGTGAACGAACACATACTGTGAAGTCCTAGAGATCACATTCCATAATTCTTTACGGTTGCAATGAATGTTGGCACGGTAGTTCTATTCCTGTAAGAAAATCAGGGTACTTAGCAGGGTATTGTAAATCAGAAGTTATTGTAGGCCAGGAGTAAAATACTTCACACTTATTCAGAATTGCAAGAATTCTTTTCTGGATAAAAAGTTGTCATAAAAATAAATATATTATAATTTAGATGTTTCCAGGTGAGATTTCAGAAAAAATGCCTATTAACTTCAAGTTAAAGGAACAGATTTTAAAGAAAGTATGATATAAAACTTGCCAATAATGCTAACCAAGATCTTGGATGGTTTATTAAATATTTCACATCTCAACTTGGAGCACCTGAATAATAAAGCAAAATCTTTTTTAGAAGCAAAGGTTGAGCAGTGCTGATTTATTTTTATTCGCTTTGAAAATGTAAATTTTAGCCTGGAAAGTTTATGTAAAAGTGGATTGCCGAATATAGATGGTTTCGGGAGAGGTGAATCAGGAACTTTCCTTTTAAGGCCTATTTCAGGGAATATTTTAGCCTTGAAAGTTGAAAGTCAAGTGGGTAAACTTACTCGTACTCAGAACATATGCCTAAAGCATAGGACCTAGGTCAAAGATGGGCTTCTGTCAAATAGTCGATGCTGTTTCTTTCTAGTATGCTTTCCTTCAATATTCTAGTCTAGAACGGCTTCATCCGTTTGGGCTTATATTATTTTGTTTAAAGTTAAAAATAAAATGTAAACAAAACACTTATTTTACATCTAGCCCATGAATATGGCCGTTTTCTCAGTACTAAAAAACAAATATAATAGCATTTACACTGTAAATATTTGAATAATAAGGGTTACCATGAACACATAAAGCAGATACTCAGTGATGAGTACGTCTGTGAACGGCCCCCGCGAAGAGAAGGCCAGCACGTGTTGGCGGCCAAATCTGCTAGAATACAAACACACTTAGACGGTCCCCCCAAGTTAGTTTCTTCTACTCTAACAAAAACTGTTCCCTTTTAATTACCTCCAGTCACAAGATGTGTGACATATTATCATTTAAAGAAATACCCCAAGCATTCAATTCTTTCATACCAATCATATACAAATAACAGTCAAGTTGTAATCCGGGGCCTACTAATAATGTAATTCTGCAGGAATGTGTAAAAGTAAATTCAAAGGACATATTAATAAAAAAGGGAATAAATTCATAAATATCCAAAAAAATCTCCTCATGATCCACTTTCTCTTGCTACTAAAAACCAAAATCGCATTCATCTCTACATCTAGAGTTATTCGAGCTCTTAAAGTCGTATTAAATTCTTATCAACATTATAGATTTGCAAAACCGAACATTACAATGAATTGCAACACCGAATTAAATAAAAATGGCCCTCTAGAGGGAATCTATTTATCCGCTCTACTAAAAGGGGTATAAAAGTATTCTTAATCGAATCTTTCGGAAAGAGCTTTGATATAATTTATATGTTTGTAATCATTATACAAAGATTAGGTACCGTAGGAGCGATTTTCGGGAAAACCTTAAAATAAACAATCTATTCAGTCACATAAAGTCATAATTTGGAAATTTATTTCCACATTTAATTCTTAATTTATTGCACAGACGACAAGGGTACACAATATAGGAATGTCACTTCATAAGAAAACCTAACTAACCACCCAATAGACTCCAAAAAGTGCCCTCAATCAAATTATCCAAGAAAAATGAATCAAATTCAATTTCAAATTTCAAATAAAAAAATCTTGGAGGAAATCATAAATAACAAGAAAAACAGTTAACAATAAAGTAAGAGTTAACAATAAGATTTGGACCAAAACCTTATCGTACCAAATTACTGATGACATCTGATGAATTACTGATGAAAAAAATCAAATTTGAACAATCTATTTTGGTTTTTGAGTTCTGATGGATCTATGTATTCACTCAGACAAGAGCGACACACAGCTACAAGACAGGCACAGTGCTATTTATACCAATTGGTTTTTTAATAAAAGAATTTAATTAAATTGGAGGTTATATACTCTTACAAGTAATTAGCTCTTTTACAAGAATGTCTTTGGGGAAAAGAAGCAAACTTGGGGAAAATACACATTGCAGGATATTCCTATAAATTGAAAATGAATAAATATAAAATCAATAGAACAGATAAAGTAAATTTAGTGATGTTTAGTAATTATAGAAAATTAAAGTAAAGAGAATGGCGTTGCAAGAAATAAATTATAAAAAGAGGAGACTAAAAAGAAATTAGAAGAAAGAGGTACAGCGAGGTGACGATGAGAGGGGTATCTTGACAAAGGGGTGCTGATTATTCAAGCATTGTGAATACGATGCGTGTCTGATTATAGTCAAGATAAATTCTCTCGGCGGTGAACCCTCGGCACAGAACTAATTAGACTTCCCTGGAGAGAGTGTAGTACTTGCTAACTTGGCGGACAGTTTGACATACTGTCCCCACTTCAAGATATCATCCAGTTGTCTTCACGTTCTCTCTACTAGTTTGTAAGAGGATAGAACAGTCGGAACATACTGTCAAGATAACATGTCGAAGTAGGAGAGAAAGACCTCGGACAAGATCTGTAGTTGGTGCAGTGATACACGCTTACTAGACAAACTACGATGCCGTTCAACTATTTAAAAGACTAACCTGGCATATAATAACAAATCTTTAACCTACCTCAACTTGATTTACCACAATTAAGTGCCTTTTCATTAGATGCTACCTTGCCAGCTAACAATCAGATATTGTCCAAAGTGATGTTAGCTCGCATGTTCACAATCGTCGTTTACTCTAACACACTTAGTTACATCCATAAACACTAGAGCACATCACCATTATCTATAGTTATCAACTCTATTTCATTTCTTTATCTGCCACGCATAAACTTAGATCAATTCAAATACCTAAAATTATTTACATATATGTATCGAATAATAAGTTTGTTACAAAGGAGTTACTGGCTGCATATTCCTTTTAAGGAATGTATCAGCAGCTAATTTAAATTTTCCTGAGGTTGAGAATGAGTGAAAAAAGCAGTTAGACTAGAATTTCTTCTAGGGCAGTTTTGGGCGAACATTTTTAAGAGCGGGCCAAAAACTAATAGGGTTATTAAACTAATTCGACGTATGAAGCTGCGAGTGTTTTGATAATAGTTCGTCATAATTTGGTTCAAATTGGGACGTAGTAATTCTTAAGAGTGAACTGAGGTGTTCATTCGTCAATCTATTTTCTGACAAAGCTTTTTCTAAGTTTCATTACTGAAAAAAAGCTGTTCTCAAGTATACGAAGGTAATTGTTATTTGTAATGACTATTATAGAATATGTGACGGGCCGGATTGAACCTTTCACTGGGATGGAGTTGGCCTGCGGGCCGTAGTTTGCCTAAAACTATTCTAGGAAATAAAAGAATTTCCTAAATTTTCCCCTAGAGACCCACTTTATTTTTGAAAAGCACAGTTAAAGTGTATTTTTTGTATTGATTGGCAGTATTTTTCCTTGGTAATATTTCTCTTATAAGTTGAACTTAATTTGAGAGTCGCTCCAGCTATTTGCCTAGAAGTTCTTGTTTCATTTAATAATTTTTTCTTCTTTCTACAGTGAGCTATAAAAAGCTCCTACGAACAGAAAATCTAAAGGCCAGAAGCTGGATTCGAATCCAGGATCTCGGTGTGGAAATTTAGTAAGATAACCACTGAGTAAATTCCCTCCCTCCTTCTATAGTCCTACAACTTATTTTTGCTTAGCAGAATACGGGATGATATGACTTTAAGAGTTATGGGGTCAAGAAAAGAAAATGCAGAAGTTCTCATGCAAAATAATATTGATTATTATACAATACTGCCTAGAAATTACAACCAAATTGCAGACAAGAGAATGGAGGTTTCTAAAAAATCTGGCCAGCAGTTCTATTAATCTCATATATTACTCGACTTTTAATTCTCTCACTATCTTAAAATACTTTATAAAATAAAAGGTAAGAATTATAAAGCAAAAGAGAAATTTGCTGAATACTTGTTCTCCTTTTTATTAGTGAAATTTTAAGGAATTTTCCATTGAGGCACCTACTTCCTGATGAAAATGTCTTTTCTTTATTTTGCATATTTACGGAGAATCGATATTTCGTCTCTTAAATACTTAAATTTTATTGCTTAATTAAGTTGAAAGAAAAATGACCTCGCAAGTAAATGAAATCTATTTTATGCCAGTTTTTACCGAATTAATGTTTAAATATATTTGAAAATGATACTCTCTTCTTTCTTTATTGAAGAAAGAGGCGGGAACACGCTTTAATTCTTCCAGAGAAGGAAATCCTGTAGGATCGTGAATATTTGCTGATCGTGAATCACGTACATTTCATGTAACAATGTTAAATATAACATTGGCTGTATGAGATGAAACGAGTTTTAAAGATACCTACCGTCAGGGGCATATAGAGCCGCACACGATTGTACCTTCTTCTAGGAGCGTCTGCCTTCTTAAGGCGATATCCATTCATCTTATCTAGTCATAATAGTTTCATGTTATCTTCAGTCTTTACATAACAGTCATTGAAGTTCAATGTTTGTCCACAGTTCTGCTTCTTACTGTTGCAACATGATCTTTACGAAGGCTTTATTTCTTACAGTTTTATCCGAACTAAGTAGTTTCACATACGATTTTATAACACTTCCTATTTCAGCGCTGGATGTGAGAATTTCTTTGTTGGCTATATCGGCAACCTTATCTACCTGGTAAACAGTGTACAATTTAGTAAATTAATGTTGAATATTTTTTTTTATTATCTTCAATCTTCATTGTCCTCTGCAAGCAGTGAGACACATTAGTGAAGACAACCTTGAGATCGAATCAAGGCGAGACTTAACATTCAGAATTGTGAGAAATTTTTTAAAATAATGGAATATTGATAGAATAACAATAAATTACCATGTTTAAAGTAAAAATCAATGATACTGTGAAAGAAAATAAATAAAATGTCCGAAAAAAATTATTTTTATTTACTTTAAACTTTGCATCAATAGGATAGGAGATGCAGCAATTTGAAATATGAAAGAAATATAAAGCTCCCAAACTTCATCACGTTAAATCTCCTTCAAAAAGTAAGCTGGAAAACGGGAATTCTGTACAACATTAAAGGTAAATGCGCACTATAATTGTCCATATTTTCGCAGACATTACTCAAATAGGACAGGAGGTACAGCAATTCAAAATATGAAGGAAATGTAAAGCTCCAAAACTTTACCACCTTCAAAAAGAAAGAGCTAGAAAGCGAGAATTTTGCATAATTGTAGATCTAATAAGAAGCGGATCCCGTTAAACCTTGGATACTTTAAATTTATATTCAGATATTAAGGAGCAATAAAAAAAAAATAAATTATTTTTCACTGATGTTTCCCTACGTTATTAAAACTAAAAGATTTTGTTCTTAGGTTTAGAAATTTGATGACTTGATTACAGCATTAGCAAAAAAGTAAAGACTTCGTTAACCAATACTTAAAAATGAAATATATACATAAATAGTACTAATTAAATCCGCACCAAGTTGCTGTTTTCTTTTGTCGGATAGAATAAACTTAGTATTTGTAAATAAAGAAGAAAGGTTGACTTCAAAATTACCGTTTCACATCGGCCAATAAGAGAGAAAAAGCTAATAATTTTAAAACCAGAACGCTAAATGTGAAAATAGTAGAGGTGATGGTGAAGATAAAATGATGGATGGAACTGGAACTAAAGCCACGAGAAACACTTCTCTGACTGGTGTTTCGTTTTGTTTGGGTGTGTGTTGGCCTTAAAAGTCCAAGGCGTTTCAATTAGATCTGTCATTGTCATCGCCTTTATGCGCTGAAGACGACACGTTCTCTGTTGTGGGCGACTATCGTTCCAATGTTCACCAGCTTGCTGGCAGGACGTGACTCTGCACTTGATGGAGATGTAATTTTCAACAGAGATCATTATGTTAACTTTTGACAAAAGATTATGGCAGTTATCTCACTTAATGTTCGGAAGATATTTTAAATTTCTTCTCTTTTTTTATGTCGATTCAATGTTAAAAAAAAAATTACACTACTTAAATCAATCATCTAACTAGCACTATAACGGAAGCTGGCAATCTGAGCTGAAATGATCTGCTTCTGCTGTAGGACGAAAATGATGTGTCAAAGTTTGGAAAGTACTCGCCGGAAATACATGTGTCCTCTGAACACGAAATAGTTTTAATGGTTTGCACTTTTAGTAATAACTCAATACCTTAAAGGAATGCCTTAAAGAGATTCCGAAGAATTGATCAGTCGCTTAAACTGTATTTTACACTCATCATTAACTTGGTTGATCTTCCTCGGTCTTCATACGGTCTATTTGATACTATAATTTCATTTCCATTAGGGTTTAAAAGAATGTCTACTTAAAGGGGTTTTACAATAACAAGTATTCAACGAAATGATTAGTCCAATCATTCTGATTCTGATTAATTAGAAAAGAAATGAGAGAAATTGTAACAAAGTCTAATCTAGGAATAAAAATTCTGCTATACCTGGCCAGTTGGTTGTGTAAGTTGTTGTTTTTGGTAATCTGCACAAACATCAAGTGTATTGAAAGGCCTAAAAGGATAATTTTGTAGGGCTATACAAAATGAGATAACCTTCTAGTCTCAGTAAACAAAGTTCCAACTATTCTCTCTGAGACTCAAACATTTCTTAGCTAATTTCTTATGAAAGGGTCATTTTTAGGTGCAAGAAATGTTAATAAAGTAATGACATTCGATTCGAAAGTGAAGGGGAACTCATTTATATAAAATATTTTTGTCAACCACTGCCTCTAATTTGAAAAAAAGCTTATAAAAGTCCTCAGCATGATTAATAAGTAATAGTATCAAGCCAATCCAACTGTAGAGCTTTTGAAAGATGTTCTACCTCTTGAGAAAAGAAGAGAGAAATTAAGAGAAAAGCTGGTATATTCCCTAGAAAAAGGTGTTTAAAAGTGAAATGGGCAAACTACATCTAACCCCCAAAATGTGCAGCTTATTTATACCGCCAAAATCGATGAATAGCGACTTTAGTTAGGCTTTTTTGTAGTACGTAGCAATTTATTAGGTTTTAGTCTTCTGGAACCGTACTCTAGCTTCGGTAAGTCCTATTAGATTAGAATGACAGAGTTGCATCACCGAAGCTTAATAGCCTACTTAACCGAAGAAGGCGGTGCGTTGAAAACAATGGCAGAACTGAACAATCATAGAATATTTTCATTATATATATTTATATTGTATACGCTACATATGACGGTTCTGCTCAACAAAATCGGGGCTGAGTTTCCTTTGTGGCTAAATTCACAGGAAAAGTAATTTCTATTCTCTAAGATGAAGAAATAACTGAAGTCTAGACAACTCTCAGTTAGACACAAGCGCAAAATAAAAAAAGACCTTGCAAACGATTCCAAGTCACTGTGAAGCCTTCAGGAATGAGCTTCAAATCACTCAGAGAAGCCGTGTACCGATAAAGTGCACATAGTTCGGAAAATTATTTAGTGGAACCTAAAAAAAAGACGTATCTTGAGTTAAATTAATTGAATGTCGCTTATTTTCGACTTTTGATTAGATTAAGCCTTTTCAAAAAACATCCTATACAGTCTAGGTGTGGCATCTTTTTTTGTCCCTGGATATATGGATTGATTGAAAGGATTCCTCCGTAATTGGAAACCAAATTCTTCAACCACTAACAAATCAATATCTTATGATGAATGTATGAAACCAGTTCGAAATAAGGAAAGCAAAAAATCATATTATTCAGCACAGCGGACCCAGCCACAGTTTCATAATTTTTATTTGTAGTAAGAATATTTAGTTATGTATATTAAAATTAAATCGGAACAACTCCCGCTACAAAAAGTATTACATATCTTTGATTTGGAAAAGTTTTCTCAAAATAATCCTTTTTAATAGTTCTTTTTAAATAAAAGATTTGAAAGAGCTCTGTTTGAAAATGAAAGAAGGTTTTAGCGTACCTTACTTAAATCACTTTTTCTTTTTTTTTTTTAACTTAAACAGGTGCGAGTTGATGGCCAACAATTATTGATATGTTTCAATTCAATATTCTATAATTTTGTGAAGGTATTAAATTTATAATTACATTATTAAAATTAATATGCGGGTACATTTTTTGTAATGTTTTTTATTTGTATTTTTTCTCTCTTAACGACTGGCAAATATAAAAATTACATCATTATTTTATATAAAATTTTTCATTTTTAAAGAATGATTATATAAAATAATATATATATTTTTTTAATTAAATTATATAAGGGACAACGAGGATTCTGATTACTGCTTACATTTTAAGTTTGAATTATTTCCGAAATACTTTTGTATTTGTGCCAATTGTAGCTAGAATAAAACGAATATGACTCTCATTTCGAAAAAACCAACTCGTTAATTACATCCCAGATAAATATTAATAAAAATAATAATAATTTGCAATAACAAACATAAAATTGTACTTCAATCATTCGAGTTGCTCATACTTCATTAAGAAAAGTAAAAAAATTAGGTTTTTCTTAACAAATAATATTTATATATCAGTATGTTTGTACGTGATTTGATCCGGGTGTAGAAGTCGGAGACTGAGACAGGTGAACCAAAACTCTACAGGTGCCTTACATCTGCCGCCCTATGCTCTCACCAAATACAATTCTCATCACACAAAATTTTCTAAAATTATTTAGAATTATATTGATCTTTGTATAATGGCCTAGAAAGTTAACTAATACAAGAGTGCAGATATTTTTAGAATTCTTTTTCTTTATTTATGTTGTCAAAAAATATTAATATTTTGTTTAAGGTATTGTTGTAATCAAACAGAATTATTGCTCTAGCTGTCTCATTAAATTTCAGTCTCTTATTTATAAAAACAATATAAAACTGGAGGGTATACTTTTTATAAGAACCAAATGTAGTGCTAAGTGAAGGACTTTACAATAAAATCTGGAGTGAACACTGTTACTTTAGTAATTATATAAGTAACTAATTTAATTTTAACTTTTCGTTTCACTTAAATGTGTTTGAATTTTGGAGTAACGTAAATTCACCCACTTTTGGAGAAATAGTATTATACTGAAGTTTAACAGACAGCCACGCTTCTAATAGTTGAAACTTAACAGCATAAATTCTGTGGAAGCCCACTTTTTATTGGATTTCTCAATATTTAAAAAAAAAGAATAATTTAGTGTGTAATTGTGTATTGTATTCATAGTCCCAAATGCAACAATGTAGTAAAGGATTTCAATAATATATACCTTTAATTCAATATTTTTTGAACTTTCAATTAAAATACAAAAATAAATAAATAAATACAGTTTGATCAGTCTTACAAATTTCTCTTACTACTATTCTTAAGTTTGTATCTCACAAAACCATACATTACAAAAAGAACAAGTAATAAATCTACTTGTATGTAATTTATGTAATGAAGTTTGGAGAGAAGCCATTGTTGAAGAAGTAAACAATTAATTGAGTAAAGAGGTACTTTTCGTAAATCACGATTTAGAAACACATTTTTAATCCTTCTTAAAAGTACTCAAGGGATAGCCCGATACATTATCGTAAATGGGCTTTTGAGAGCAATCTACTGCCCTTTACCAGAAATAGACTACATTGAACTATCCAGGGAAAATGTATATAGAACTTGTAGCATTTCAAATTTAGAATTTGTACACCAAGTTTATAGAACATCGTTATAACTTTTTCAAGAAAATCTTAAATAACTGAAAAAAGATTCAAGAATTTATTGACACTTAATGGAATACCAGTTCTCACTGGTACCCTTATTAAATTATAATTTCAATTAATATATACTTAAGCCTACATGCTTGACACTAAGAGTCATACATTAATCTAAGTTTTGTTATTATGTTGGTTTGGGGTTTATGTGATACTGTAATGCAAGAAGGTGCCGAGTAATTTGAGAGCTTCATCATGCACATCCAAGCATAAACATGTACACCTCTGCTTCAAACAAATATATTGTACTATATGTTTAGTTTATTTAATTTAAAAATTGACTTTAAATAGTTAATAATATATGGAGTTAATACGTGCATGACTTCATTCACTAAAACTGGCCAGTATTTCTTTATACTTCGAATTTTATTAAATGCTAGTTGCTTTCCTTACAGATTTACATTAACAACAGTGTTTTTGACGGAAACGTGAGCAGAACCTTCTTTAAATTCAATGCCCCAATAATAAATTAAATAAAAATAACATTAACCGAGTAGATGTACACAAAGACTAAAAAGAAATCTTTTAAGAGACCTCCTGCTAAGTAATTTCTTCAAACTCTAGACTATAGAACCTTTTAATGTTCACTATTATTATATGGATAGTATCGTATGATTAAGTGAATAAGAATTTTAGAGAAAACCTTCCATCGTCACTCCACTGCCATGACAGGGTTGCTCAACATTTAAATTCTTGGTTAGAATTCATATTGATCAGGGGTGATCCTTTTTATTGTCTTAAACTCTCTTCAGACGCAAGAAAGTTTTCTAATAGGGAGGAGCAAATGTCATTATAGAGGAAGGAATTGGAAGTGACGAGTCGACCGAAAAGTCCTCATGAAAAGAAGCAGAAGTGGCCGCTGATCCCATAAGAAAGTATTCAAACTGAGAGATACAGCCAGTGGTATATCAGGTACTGAGTTAATTGGAAAATCTTGACCAAAACCTAAAGGGGCAAGATCAGCAATTAAGATTTCTAGTATACAGTCTACTTACTGCAGGTAGCTTGTCGAATGTAAGGGTCAGCAAGTACTATAAACCTTTGCAATATTGTGCACTTGGGATGAAATGTACAAACTAGGGGTCAGGTTGGTAATTATTGGTGGCTCTCATTTCATGCTGATGATTAAAAGATCCAGGGAGTGTTCCCTTTAGAAAACAGTACGGGTTCGCCTTCACCACAAATGGAGAGCAAATTCGAATGGATTGGATCCAACGATAAGAGGTAGAATCAAGTGAAGATTGAGGTTGAGTTGCCCCATCTGTAGGATGCTTACGGGTTTTATAAGGTTAAAAAAACTTTAGAGGACTCAAAATGCAAGAGGGAATTGAGTGGCTTATGTGTTATCTGCTAGTAGCATTTCATTTTAGAAGGGAATCGATTCACTGAAGATGAAATTTATGAACTAGTTAAATGATTTTGTACTATTTTACTCGAAAATCAAACGCTAACTACACAGGTTACAAAAATAATTATTTGATTTTTTTTTTTCAACTTTTATTCTTTAAAATAGTTTTTATTACATATACTTGTGTTACCTTAAAGAGTATTGTCCGTCAAATTGAACAGAAGTTTTAGAATTGCAAGGGCCATGGGATATCCAGATGATCAAGTACTTTTAAACTAAAATTGGTAATTGAAATCACTCCCCGCTCAGCACGTTGCGGCTTACTTGAATGGAAAGGATTGGGAGGCATTGGCCAAAATGTTGCCTTGCTGCTTTGTCTCGCCGTGCTTTATTAACATAGTTAATGTTTAGTAAAATTTAATTTCTTATTAATATATATAATATATATTACAAAATAAATAAAATTCACTATATCTGAGCAGACTCCCCTGACGGTCAGAGTACCATGTGGACGTCTTTATGGCTAAATATTTTAATTACTTAAACTGAATAAAGTTTCTTTTTGGTTTTATTTTATGATTTATTAATTTGTGCATTATGAATTCTATAATTTATACATATTTTTAAAAGAAATAATTATAAGTTATGTATCTTTTTAAATTGAATAAAGACTTATTTCATTTCATTTCATTCATTGAAATAACTTTTAAAATTTTGAATTGATTTTTTTCAACACTATCGCAGTAAAAAGTACAAGATCATTTTTTCATCCAACAACGTCAAACATACCAGTCATCTCACATCCCTATAAAACATGGAAACAGTTTCTTATAAGCCAGTTTTGTAATTGCTCAAATGGCTACATTTTGTAATCGTATGGTAGAAAACCTGCGCTTTTTGTCTCATTATTCTTATTACAGTTACATAGTCAGTTGTAAAATTTAATATAGCCTTGAGTGGTTGGCCTACAAAACACATCTACATGTGCATCTTTCTCACAGTACTTATTCCCAGTACACCCATCCATTCAGCAGGTTGTTTGTAGAATTGAAGTTAATTACAATTAATCTAAGGGGAAGTAATTTTAAATAACAATAGAACAAAAATTCCTTGCTCTTACAATAAAAGCTTTCTATCGTTCATTTTGTTCTCTATTAGACACATGTTTCCCTATTTCTGACTGGCTTTAGATTATCGGAGATTAATTCCACAGTTTCGTACAGAGAATGCGGCTTCAACTTATAATGTTCCTTTATTTGCTGGGACTATGCTCCCTCATTCAGTCAGCATGTTTGGTGTGTCAACCAGCACTTCAGATCCAACCAAATTTCAATAAGATTTTCATTTTTAAAACTACAGACGTTTCAGCTTCTTATGGACATCCATGGGCATCAGTTGAATATTCTGCAACATAAGTTTGAGTACAAATGATTATAATATTCTTTTTATTTCATTTAAAGGTTTCAGAAATGCTAAATGCAAACCTTAGACTCACAAATGTTAAAAATTCTCTTACCTATTTACATGATAAAGCAATAATAGTTCATTTCGTATTTTTTTAAAAATTCCATAATTGTAACATTTGCAGTCATAATCTCAATTACATATCATTACACTTTTTAATGATATTAAAATTTTTCTTGATCATTTAACACTTAATATGCGTATTATTAGATTTAGCATTTTTATTAGATCACAATAAAATGGGTGTTTGAAGCTACATTTCAATTGCAAATTCTTACTTTCCCAAAATTCATTAAACCACAAATTAAACTGCTTAATATTAATTGATTTTATTTATTCATTACCAATTTATTTATTAATAAATATTCAGATAAGTTTTAAAGTACTCATGTTCTTCAATTACTTTTTAATATCTCAAAATTAAATTTAATATACCACTTTTTTTTTTAAATGAGTTCATTTGATACCAGTGAAACTAATTCATACTTATCCTTTAGTAACAAATCATGGAAAAATAAATTAGGTCTAGACAAAAAACAAAACAAAACTTAGTTTAAAAATAATATTAAGGATTTTTTTATTAAATATAATTATTTTTGTTAATCATAAAAGAATAAGATAAAATCCCTACAACCAATTGTCAATTTCTGGATCATTTAAATAATAAAGCGTGAATATTCACATGGGACTTGAAGGAAAGCATTTTAAAAGTGAATTCATAATTCATCTTACAGATAGATTCAAGCGCTGGAGGAGAGTACGAAATGAATTATGGTACCATTTTTCTAATCTTGGAATATATTAGTAAAAAAGCTCCTTCGTGTGTTCATTACTCGTCTTTTATGAAAATTAATTACAGCAAACAGCACTAATGCGTGTTGCTGCTTTAATAGTGCTCACCATCTCCACGAACCACTGCAAAAAAGCCAACTTCTGGCATTAAAACAGCCGTTCTTTATTTTCCTTTAGAGTTTACGGCTGGATTCGCGTTTCCCACTCAGTGAAAGATGTGACTGAAACTTTATTTAATCTAATAAATATGCGAGATGAGTTAATCTATATTACCGAGGGAGGGTAGCGGAGTCTTATAGTCCTTTGAACCAACAATTAACAAACTACTCTTACACACATGAATAAGTCTTAAAAGGAAAGTCATGTGATGTGCATATCACACCAGTTTTGTTATTATTTTTAGGAGAAAGATATTTCGGCAAATAATTCGATAATGAGGGTCCTTTAGATCTATGACTTCATTGACTTTATAACAATCGGTGCTGTGTGATCATCCAAAGAGAAAAACTGCGATTTGGAAGGTACGTTTTTTTTAGTAGCTTTGTTCCTTTTTGGTAAATTACCTTATTCTATCCGTGAAGTAATTTTTACAACATTATCCTTAAATAGGAGATAAAAAGGAGAATGTTTACTGTGATTACTTTAGTTTGCAATCGAAGGGGAAAAAATACACAGTATTAGAGCAAGTTCTTACTGTAGAAACTATAATAGAGTTCGTTTCCAATTGGTTGCCTCCAATAATATGATAGTTTACTATTTTCTTTATACGTGCCATAATTTTTATTTGCAAAGTGGGTAATTTACTTAAGAATATTTTCATTATTTTATTGAGTATTAATCAAAATGTGGTAAAAAAGCAGAGTATTATTAGTTGAACAATAATGGAAGACTTGGCCAATTAAAATTAAAAAAGAAGAACAACTACTGTATAGCTTCTTCAAAGCGTTAGAAAAGATTTTTATTAAACTAAAGTGATTCTAGGTCCTAAGTCTTCTACTTTTTTGTTAATTAGAGTTTCTGCAGATGTAGAGTTAACATGAATGAAACGCATGACCAATCCACCACTTGAGCAACAGTTAAATTCAATGCATACATACGTAGTTCTAGGCGCTTTGAATCAACAGTGGTCTGGGCAAAGGAAAACTAGAATGTTTGAACTGATATCTGCCTTAAAGTTTACAATTGTTTTGAAATATTTGCTATTAAAGATACCATAACTACTAGTCCTAATCACAACTATCAGGGCCAACTGCTTTCAAGTCATATCTTACCTAATACTCCATTCAAGAGACTTGAAGTTCCAGTAGCCCCGTGATCATTTGAACTATTTTATGAAGTAATAAGACTGAGGTATTCTTCTTCACTTATCTTCTAACCACATTCGCTTGCTGTTAATGAAAGTTGCAGATAAATAAATGTGTAATTAAAAAAGAAGTGTAAAGTTGCGCCTTACTCGGGAAACTTTGTAATAATGTTCATTTCTTGGTATAACTGGAGTGGAACGATTTATCCGCCAATGAAATGCAAATTCTTTCAAAATAATTATTCGCTCTGCATATTCTCTAATTACTTTTAATATTAAACTGGAATTTTTATTTTGTTGCGGATAATGCGGATTTTCAGCGGCTACAAGAGAATAAGTTAAACATTCTTTCGAGTTTCAAAATTTTTTTTTTTTTTATTTTACCCAGTTTAATTGCTAAACTAAATTTTTGAATGTTTAAATTTTATTCTTATTTATTTATTTTTTAAGTAGCACTGTTTCAAAGAAAGGAATGGTTCAAATACTTCAAATCCATTTTTTCGCAGAAATTTGGTTTGCTAGTATCTCACCCTTCTGAGGCACCTTCCATCACCCCTTTAGATAAGATTCCTTTTAGTAACTACACATTTACTAATACGTATATTTAAGAGATTCTTGCTACTTTTGTTTTTAAGATCACTTATCATTGCTCAATCAGTCGTTTTCCAACGTAAATGTTGATTCTAATGACATTTCTTTAAAGAAATGTTTTCATAGGAAATATTTTCCTGTTCAGAGTGCGGGAATATGGAAGGATTCGTTAGGATTTCCTAAACAGCCTTCATTCCCTTACACTGGCCTTTGGTTTTGCTCTTCATAACTTCGTCAACTAGGGAGCAATAAACATAATAACTAGAATGCCAGAAATGTAGAATGTTAAGTTGATCGAATCTTTTTTTAATATATAAACTTATTATGATTATTTTGTCCTGAATTTTCCTCTTTAATAAAAAATTTAGTCACTTCTATCATAAAATAATAAAATTAATAATTAATTTGTAATTATTACAAATTACATATTTATTTTTAAAGTAAATTAATATTCTACTTTTCCAGGAGGGGTTTAACGTCCAACAACCAATTAGGGGTCGTTTACGGGTGAAGAAACACATTCCAATAAAATGTATTTTAACCGATAAAAGAAGATACCTTCGTTACCTTGAACTGGGGAACTCCCATTCACACATCCATGCTTCAAAACTTCTACTACGATCCGCCCAAATTTATTATTTAAGATAATATATATTCTACCTCGCAGAATCAAATGTACATAATTCTCCACATATTCTCTAAGTTCCAATTAACATAATTATATAAATTAAATCAGAATTGTTATTATTTGAAATTAAGTGCGTCACCATCTGAGATAGATGCCCGGACCATTTTCAAGCACTATCGGTATCTAGAGAGTGAGTCTTTTTCTATGACCGAACAGAGACTTTAAGTTCTTAGGAAAAGAATATTAAAGGGCAGAGGACAGAAAACTGGATCGCTTTCTGGGATTCATTGCACTAACCATTCAGCTTATCTTTACCTATCAGGTTTAGTATTTTAATTTATTTTATTTTTTTTTATATTGATTAATGTGTGAGATTTATGTTTTTTCTTCTTCTTCTTTATAACCTTCTTTATTTAATTACAACCGCCTATTGGCATCAAGTAATATGATAACGTAAATATACGATATACACAAAATTACTTGGAGGAATTGAATGAGGGCTATCCAACGATAACCATCATGAGTCGGCTAATACAGGATACCGTTGAAATGAATTCGAAAGATTCACCCTTTTCTACCATGCAATCAGGTGTTCGCGAGGCCATCGACGCTTCAGTCTTCGGGAAGGAATCGAGGGAAGAGTGAACTGGGACTGGCTGTATATGAGCTGATTGAAGTGTTGGGAAGGTTTGGAATGAAATTTGGGGTAACGGGATTTGGCTAGGTCAAGGACAAAAAGGTTTTTAGGTTTTTGTGGATAGTGTGATTGCTTACGAAGAAAGGAGTGTTAATGATGGTGCGAAGGATTTTCGATAGGAGGGATTGGATACGGTTTAGATTGGAACGCTTTGCAGTACCGTAATGTAATAATGTAAATTTAATTTGGAAGACAAAAAATGAAATAAATTATTAAACAATTCAAACGAAGTAGTAGAGTTTAACCTGTTACGTTTTAAACTGAGAAAACAAATTAAACTAAAAACAGAAGACTATTTTTTGTATTGTTTTAACAACTAAGTAGTATCATTTTTATAAAAAGGGCCCAATTAGTGGTCGTACAAGTTGAACATATTATATGATTAACTTAATTTATCACTTCCTCGTATAGAATTTCCCGAACAAGTGAGGCGGAAAATTGGAGCACCAGGTAGTGTGACAGTTGGCGTCCTGACTGTTGAGACACGTGTGTACACACACAGCTCTTATTGTTTGTCAATAGAAAGAGGATGTACGCCAAGTTTGGTACCATCACAGCGTCACGTCTCCAAAATAAATCAATTAGATTAAATAGTACTGCTATTAACTTTTTTACTATTCTGACATTACTTAATATAATGACTCGTTACACTACAGCGAGCATAAAAGTGCAGAATGCAACCGGATCTATGCAGTAATAGAGGGTGTATTTCATAATTAGTCTCCGCACTTTAAAAAAAGGGGTCCGCACAAGAAATTGAAGCGACCCATTATTTCTTTTTCTTTGAGAATCTAGATAAGCAGTTTTATTCAATATTTGCAAATAGCCTAGCGAAAGCAAGTGGTTAAAGTGGTTGAAACTGTCATGAAATCAGCAAGATTCTGGGCATTCAAGAACGCACCGAAAAGTCATCTATGTCGATTAATGAGAAGGCTATCACAAGACAATTTTTTTTTTTTTTGTAAACTCTACCTTATTATTGAAAATTTAACAAATTGACTCTCAGTGTAGAGTAGATACTTGTTCACAGAAATCGTAGCTAGGGAACTACCAATATGAAGTAAATTTAAATTTAAAATCTTTTTAATCCGGAAAGACGATTTTTTTATTATTTTAATAAACAGGGTTTTTATTAACAAAATATTAATTTGAGAGTTGACTACAAAAATTGTAATTAATAAAAATTTGTACGATGTCTTACCTCGAGATCACTTTCTGGTTTGTTCCGACCCGATTAACAGACTTTGTAATGAGTGGAATTTCCATAGAGTTGTACAATTAGAAAGTAATATAGCATACCAACAATACCGCCATTATTTACACTACCAAAATTATACAAATTTAATAATTTTGTTTTCTTATCAAATTTTCGGTTTTTTTGAGGACTATGGCAAAAAATTTTGTAGCAAAAATGTAGATTCTACCTACCATCTTTCAGCTGTGCTATCTGGCAGAAGCGAAAACCCAAACACAAATTCGCAATGCTAAAAATCCAAATTTAATGAAAAGTGCGATTTTACTGAATAAAACTCATTTTTTTGAAGGAAAAATCTTTCAAAGATTTTATCTACATTAAAGTAATTATAACATGTAAGCATGGAAAAACCAAGTTTTAGATTAGTCTTGAGATACTGCTTCTTCACCGCTTTGAGAATGATAGAACTGAAATTTTAATCCAGGTTCAATTTTTTTATTTTAAGGAGTTTAACTATATTTCGCTATTTGCTTTATCACACACATAGAAAATGTCAGTTTATGTCTTAAAAAGATTATCGTAAAGTTTAAAAACTAATTACAACTAATTAATTAGTAGTATTAAGGAGTATTCTGAAATTCTGTGTTTGCAGGTAATGTTCAATTTGAGTTCGCACAGGTGGAATGTACTAAGAATAAGTCATAAGGGTGTTCTCAACTCATTTTTAAAAATACTTATGCTATAGTTGATTCCCAGATAGGTTTCAGTTCCGAAAGTCCTTGATTCTCCATCTGACAACCAACGAAATGAAAAATGGCGAAATGCTTCAATTTGATGGAACAGCAAGGAGTTAAAAGTTTAGCCACTTAAAAGTATCTAATATTTTTTTTTAAAATCATACTTTATTTCATTTAAAAATATCTTATATTCGTTAACAAACTAAAAACATGAGAACTCATTTTCTGTTTTAATCAATTTATCAAGTTCTATTTTCTACTACTTAACCATGTGTTCTTATTTAAAGATATTAAGCTAATGAAGCACGGGTGATAATATGAATAGAACGTTAGTTAGTTTAAAAACTGTAATTACATCATCAATCAATAGGCTGAGAAAATTAAAATGTATAGCATTATGGAGAATAAACTAAATGCCTACCTATTTACATCTATGGCAAATCAGAGAACCAGTAATTACCCATTTGTACTTAATTGAGCATTAAATAATTGGGATAAATATCTGAATTTGTTATTAATTTGTAAAAGGCGTTATATTTTTATGCACTCCTTAAGTTAAAGTTGATTAGGAAAATGTTTAGGATAAATTAAATTCAAATATCAGTATAATTAACACTACTACGAGTATATATAAATTAGGTTCAAATGTGTTTATACTGATTTATACTTTCATTATTTTCATTTGATTTATACGTAACATTTTCCTCATAAACTTTACCGATCATGAAATAATTGTCGTTATTATTTTGCAGTTGGATTTGAACCCAAGATCCTCACCCAGGAATCCAGAACGCTAACCTCTGAGAAATCCTTTCCGTCCCATGAGAAATGTAATAAAAAAAGGCTATTATTGTTTCAGATGATTTCAAATAATCTGGCTGAATTACAAATGCCACTGGAAAATTAAAGATCTGCAGCTACAGTCTGAGGTAAGACCCAGATATTTTTGTACAATTAGTATTCATTTTGATTTTTCTAGTTTGAAAGTTTAAGCTTTAAGACGCACAGTTTCTTTTACTCATCACTTTGAAAAGCTTTGTTTTTAAATTCACATTTTGATTACCAAGTGAGGGTTCAAAAAAGGCCAAATCAAGTAAGTGGAACATACAGTCCTATTTGGAAACAATTAGAGGGCGGAAAGTGCCATTGAAGTGAAGACAAACTTATGAAGTAGTTCTAAAGGAATTGTACACGAAGGCTGGCAAACGAGAAAAGAGCTAGATTTGAAGAACGCCTGAAAAGAGACGAAAGTGTATTGTCCTTCAGAATATTCCCACATTACAGCGCGAGAAACATAGATTAAAAAAAAAGAAAAGAAATTAGATAATTCGTAACGGTAAGAAACGGCAGGAAATTTAATTTATTTACTTTATTTACCGGGTATATTACTGTCCGGATGTTGCCAGTATTATTATATGATCTAATTAATAAGAAAGGACAGAATCTGATGAAACAGTAATTCACTTTTCTTTCCTTCCAGTGTTTGATAGAACAGATTTGGTTAGTATTTAAGTAAAGTACAGTTCTTTGTTTGCTAAACATGCTTATTTATACTAATATTAGCGCAGCACGCCCTCTCGTGGGCTGAGGGCCCCGGGCTCTGAAATATTGACACAAGGACAATACATAAAATCTACATCTGTGAGAATTTAGTATATTCACGTCTTCAACAGTTCGGATCTTTCATTAGGAGGGACCCTCTAAACAGCTTTGTTCGTGGCGCTTCCAATTTCGTTGACTTTTCGTGAATTTCATTAAATTTGCTATTTGTAATCAACTATAACTGTTCAATAACCCATCTATTGGTGAACCTTTTTTTAAACAACTATAATTCTGTTCATCTCTCCATGTTGAATAGGCTAACTTCTCACCACTACTTACTGCACCAATTATCTGATGAATCTTGGCCGCTACTTTTCTTTTCCTTCTATCTGCTTGTCTTATTATGCCTTATGCAGAGATAGAATCTTCTTTTTTTTACTTTTTATATCAGGCAAGATCTTATTTTCCTCTTTATGTATCCCAATTCTATTGTAAAACTTCAAAAAACTAAAAATCAAATCAATTCTAGAAGTGTTGTAAATTGACTCAGAAGCTGTTTATAAAGCTTATTTTCTAAACAGAGTTTAAGATATAATTTTGAAAGAACATTGCAACACATCTACTAAATTATTACCTTATTTAACAATGTATTAAAATTTAAGTTTTCCTCCATTTTACAAAATACAATTTTTAATATAAATTAATATTTTGATGTTTTTTTTGAAGTTGTTCGAAAATTTCTAAAAATTTCTGATATGTATAAATATATATTGGATCTAAACATTTTTTTTTGAGTAATTTTGCAAGCAAAAATTGATTTTTGAGAAGTGGTAAAAATTTTTGAAAATGTGGTTAGGACCATCCTCGATGATTATTATATCTCTTACTGGATTCGGGCGTTAATCTACCATTAGAGGTAGCTTAATCAGGTTGGTTGTAGAGATTTCTACTTCACTTATGTTTCCGTCTCGCTAAAGATTGTTGACTAAAAATTGGATTTGAGATTTTTAGTGAACAAAATTAGTTTTTATGATATTTCTTTCTTGAGTATGCTTGATTTAAAATGTGTTAGTACTATTAAGGCAAAAAGAAGCGTACAGTTTCTGTTTTTATGTTGTGTAGCTCAGAAATGACATAGTTTTAATTTCTTTGGTGCTGCCGAAGCTCTTAAGCTTAAACATCAGAATTCATTGATTAGTTTACCCAGCTAAGGTCCAGTAAAGAAGCATCTTTTAGCGGAACTTAATTGTTTTAATTTTTGTTATTAGTTAAGTAATGCCTACTTTTTTAAGCAGTCTTTTCGTCAAACTACTGATTCATAAACATTACTTTAAATTTATTGTCGACAATATTCAAAGATAATTTTAATTTAAGTGAAAGGCTCAATAAATTAAAATTTCGGAATACATTTATAACAAGAAATAGTTTTACTGAATGTATAACTTAAACAAGTGATCACGTAATGTGTGTGCACATCATTTACTTTCACGTTTTCATTTGGACGCTCTATTTGTTGAAAGCAATTTGTGAACGCAATGTAATAATTACAAATTATTGAAAGTAGAGTTTCATTTTTGATCAACAGAGGTGTTTATTAACAATTTTTTCTAAATAAAAAATCTCTAAATTATTTTCTGTAAATCTCATGTAAAATATCAAATATTTTTTCTGTCAAGTATGCTATAGAAATGTGAAATAAAGAAATATATTTACTGATTAATTTACTATCAGTTTTCAGATTTTTAGTTTTCAGAATTGACATCAAATTACTATTCTACTAATAAAACTTAAATCAAACTTCAAATTAAATCAATTTCTGTAGTCGCGGTCATTAAAATCAACTTCAGAATTTAGAAAACCTGGAAGATATAACACAGATGGGTAGAACCAGAAGCAGAGCATCTCAATAAAAGACTTCAGTAAGAAAAATCATGAATTAGAATTTCTGTAAGAGAAAGTTGATTGAGTGTGACTCGCCGGGTTCACAACTTTATCCTAGCGTTTTACATGTATTATTTTTAAGGTTCAAATTATTATATATAAAAAAAAAGACATCAGATATTCATTTAATATTTTACATCAATAATTACAGAAACGAATAATCTTATGAGAAATAGGGTTATATGGATACTGGCAAATTCTGAGCTTCAGTCTTTAAAGGCTGTGCACCCCTAAGATAGGAGGATGAATACCGACTGCAGTTCCATCTTAGTTGTAACTAGGTACTCTTACTGACATTCTTTCTTAAATGATCTTAGCTTTAGATGAATAAGCCTAAATTTAGAGGTGCCATATTAAGACAAAAATCAACTCTGCTATCTTAATTTTACGAGTGTTGAAAGTTAGGAACCTAACTACAATACATCCTGATCTGCCTTCTGGCCAAATTAAAAGTAGTAATAATAAAACTGAATATACCGTTAGTTATAAACAATTTTTTTTTCACAATGAAGTAGAGAATCAAATTAGAATCCAAGATTACAATCGAAGAATATAGGAGAAAGATTTGTCTTAAAGTAAACAGAATACCAGCAGTTGGGCTGGGAACTATATGTAGAGTTTTTATTGGGTCGAATCCGTTAGATGCAATTAAAAAATAATGAACTAAATGTCAGCAGTAATCTAACTAGATCCAGTTAGTAGAGTATTACACCTTTAATTCATACCGAATCTGTAATAACCCACATAATATTTGTTAAAGTATTGATATACCGTGGCGAGGGAGAATCAAGATTATTGTACCAACAGTTTATGTCTTCTATCAAGCAAGCGGACAAGGTGCACCAGTGACGTTGGTTACAAAAACTTTTGTATTTACTAAAATTACAAATAAAAAAGGAACAGGGCCTTCACCTGCTTCAGAAGGGTTTATACTACCTGTTCACCACTAACATAGTCACAGATAGCCTACCTCTGAACTTTCATTCCTTTCTTTATAGATTTTTGGAGAAAAGTTATCAATATATCTTGAAGAAGCAATAACTATTTGAATATTAGTAAATAGCAATTCTTTGGTGGCAATGAATTTTGGCAGGACGCTGCTACCACTGTTAGATACATTTTATAACAACATACATACTATGTTGCTGTATAAAATGTTAATTAAGTAAAATAAAGATTTATCATTCTCATTATTATATTTTTTAATTTAAGAAGCATCAATATTGTGGCTTGGAGAAAGCAGAGCATCAAAAAGACTTCAGAATTAGTCCTTTTGTTATATAAATTAAAATTTGCCATAATTTTAATTAAAACAAAATTAAAGTCAACTATAATTTCTTAAATTCAAGTATAAAGTAAATATCTCCATGCACAACGCACCTATGTCGAATTAAAGCATAAATTATTTTCTTTATATATCACATTTTAAAAACCTCATTGCTTGAGGTCAGCAATAAATATAGTAGTTATATTCTCTCAAATTTTATAACCAAAATATAAATAAATAATTTATTTAGTTAAAAAATTGGTTTGGACGATTTTGTTTATTTATTTTCTGTACACCCAAAAAGGACAACGAACATAACTAAAGGAATAAAAAGTAAGGGAAAGGATTAACTTAGTGTTTAGTGCTACCGGGATTTGAATTCAGCTGCCTGCCCTTAGATTTTCTCTTTTTGAAAACCTCTTTCAGTAGTTAGAGAAGGTGCTAATCTATTATGTTCAAAATTACACTATAGTCACTGCTAAATTCTAGTAGTAAAGTAGAAATCTGATTTTACTCCAGCAGTAATTTGTTATTCAGATATACTTTTTATAAATGTTTGGATTACAAGATTATACAAATAGAAGTAGAATAAAACAAAAAACAGAAAAATCCAATTGAAATTCAGAACTAGTTTAGGACAATAATTGTTTTCTTTATTCTAAGAAGACGCATTAATTCAAACTCTACTGGTGGTCTGTGAGAACTGTAGGCCCATTGAATGAATGAGTATTCAAAAAACGGATTCAATGTTGAATTTTCGTTTAGAAAGATTACAAACGATTTCTATAAAGTGTTAGAGATGGTTGCAAGAGGAGATTAAGTTTTACAAGATTTTTTTTTTCAGAAACCATTACACAGGTAACAGAGTGTAATATATCTTCTGAGAAAAGATGTTCATTAGGATAATCATTACGTTAGGGTCTACACAAATAGGATCGATTATTTGGTTAAGGATTATACTTCCGGTATTGTATTCCAAATGCGATATTTATTTTCATTTCTAGCAGTTATGGGAGAAGAACTTGAAAGTAAGAAAGATACGGCAGTAATCCATCAAGTGCAAAGACTAGGAAGGTCACTTCCTGAAATATTATAAATATAATAAGGGATGTGGTTAAAAGATGAAGCCTAACCTTTTTAAATTATGATCTGTTCAGAGGAAGGAAGTTGTGGCTTACTAGTTGTTTTTGCAGTTACTTGTCATATGTATGTATTCATTCGACCTCCCAAACTGAAATTGTTAACACTTTCTTTCCAGCTATCAACATGACAATAAAGATGTCAATATTTGAGTTGACACCATTCTAGTACATCTTTATTGTTGGGGACGATTGATGTGGGCCAATCATTGTTGTCTATCTGCCAACTACTTAACATGATACATTCACTGACTCACTTTATCCGATAATATTATAAAGCGTAGGTATGTATAGAGATGTTTTATATATAAAGATGTGTGGGGATGGTTACATGTCTGTCCAACTAAAATGAACAAGTACATGAAATCTGTTCATTTTTAACAGTATGGGCCAAACTTTCACAATAAGATTTTATAGGTGTTGTCACATCTCATAAAGCTTTATAGAGGACGTTATGCACACCACATCACAGTATTTCACAGTACAACGTGAAGAAAAATTACTTAAAAAACAAAAAGTTAATAATAACGTTCATCCTAGCAAGACGGTCAAGGCCGGAAAGAAATAAGTAATTCTGCGATACTAATTGGAGGTAAATTGAGTTACTAAACAAAATTAGAATAGAAAGAAGTTGTTAGAAGCTCTGTTACTCTTAAAAGGTGTTCCAATTCTCACATGTCTCTCCTAATTTTATTAATGAACTCATTTTCACTACGTTACAATGGATCTTTTTTGATTATTGACATAATTGTACCACGCTATATTTTCCTTTAATTAAAAGTGATTTATTGACACTAATTTTCTTTTTTTTAAACGTTTACTAATGATTGCTGAGTGCATAAAATCAACAAGGGGTAAAATTGGATATAAAGTGAAATTGCACTAAGCCTCTAAAAGATACGTTATATGCTTCATTAACAGTAAAGATGCACAGAATAGTATTCGCTTTACAGTATAAGAAATCAGGGGATAAAGATCATATTTGTCTGAACACGGGACACTCAGAAATAGTAGGAAATGAAGTCGCTGATTAGGTGGTAAAGAAGGCAACAGTCATGAAAGCTACATTTGAAAGAAATATGCCAGTAGAAGTAATAAATTATTAAGAATAGTTTACCCAAGTGTCAGCGGGAACAATCTTAGAGAAATTAAAAAGGTAACAACTCCTGCGACATCAGTTATAGAGACAATAGGGGGGAAAAGTCGTCTGAGAATCGGTCATACTGAATAACTCATCGGAGTCTGATGAGTAGAGATGCAGTCACTACGTTTAATAACCGCAATGCACAGTAAAATGCATATGGCTGGACTGTTGTATGTAAATGAGCTGGAGAATGCTAAACCCTAGTACCTAGAACTAAAGCGATATAAATAGCTTTGATAGGGAAATCAAATTTCGTATTAATCTACCTAGTGGCGCTGTCAGACGAAATTCTCAAAAATAAACGCCTGCAGTTGCATTACGGGTAGCACATTCTGAGGATCCATCTGAGTAGTGCCAGTCCTGCACGGGGTATGCGCTTTCAATGGTCGTCTAGAGTCTGTTGTCCCTTTTTCTATTCAGGAGTCTTTTCCACTGGCGAAGGTCGCTTTACCTATTCTCGGCATTACATCAGGAGGTTGGTTATGTACTAGCGATTGTAGATAGATAGATAGATAGATTATTAGCAATTTATTTCGGCAATATAAATTTTCTTATATTTTGTTACCATTTTCACTCATGTAAGTAGCAAATATAGCTTAAATTATCTTTCATTGATTGCACAAATTATTCTTCTTTACTTGAAATCCCTTTGTATTTCATCCTTCAAGGTTTTGCCTAGATTTTTTATACAATCGCCAACATATTTTGAAGTGCGTTTAGAAATCAAGATTCTGAAATCTTACTGAATTCAAATTGGGTCGAAAAGAAGTTGAATTACATAATGAAATTTTAATTAGGTCAGAAAGATTTGAATTCACTTGGTGAGTAACAAATAGCTATACACCTGGCAAAAGCTAGCAAGACAATAATAACCGCTAATGGAAACTAATGTCATACATATTTTAAAGCGCACACTATCAAGATGTAGAAAGTAACCCTCTAGTGTCAGGATGATAGGGGTGGGACAGATGTTACACCAGAGGATTGACACCCGGATTTCTCAGGTTTCCACGTACCAAGAGAGGTATTGATATTACAAATTACTAATGTGGGCTCGAAACGTAACGCTTTAATTATCGACTATCAAATGTCTTCAAATATTTAAAGAATAATCTCCTATTTAAGAAAACAGTATAAATATCGACTTCGGCTGATGAAAAAATTAAGCACACTAAGTTCTGGGTATTATGAAATACTGTGCGACGATAGTTGAAAGATCTAAGGCTTGGACAACTAGATTGACTGTTCGGCATCAGATTTGTTCTAATCCTCTTTATGATAGAAAGGATATTATTCCGGATACTAGCGAGATTATTAAAGAAATTGGTTCCTTGCCTACAGGAGGAGGAAGAATAGAAGGTTTATAGGAAATAATGGGAACCAATAAATGTGTCAGTAACAGAATGAAACAGAAGTCATGTGAGGTGTTAGGAGTAAATGGAAAAGAGACCAATAAAGTTGAAAGCTTCCACTACAAGCATACTGGTATGTATAAATTAGAGCAAATCCTTTATCTAATCACAGCCAGTTCATATTAATTGAAGAGGAGTAAGAAGCAGAACGCATTTTTGCTCTACGGTTCTTTGGATCTAATTTTTTTGTAGTTAAACTTCAGGCGTTGTTGGGTTGAATACAAATTTTATCATTTAAGGCCAAAGGTGAAGCTGATTCATTCCATTTAAACTAATATGCAGTGTCCTTGGACGTTACAAATTTAAACAACGATAGTCTAATGTGGCTGAAACGTATAGTACTAGATTGTAAATTTATCAACTTAATCACCTCCTCTTGCCGTTTAAAGGTAAAAACGTACAAGATAATAATCTGATTTAGATAAAGTTTAAGTATTTACATAAAAGAAAACAAAATTATGTACACACTTTTAACCAGGATATTCCTTTTTTGTCAAGGGAATTTTTATTACATGCATTGTTAAAAAAGTCGGTTGATATTGATACAAATTTTTAAGTTTATTCTGCCAGCTTTTTCTTAGCATACATTGTTAACTACAGCTTCATCTAGCAGCTTACTTTTTAGATTTTAAAATAAACAATACTAAATGTTTTTTCATCGTGATTGAAATCATTTGTTTACATGTTACAATATTTATATTATTGAAAAAGTCTGGCCAGCTTTGATAAGAGAATACAAACTGATCACTATAGAATTGGTACTCAACATGAAGTGCTCTGAACAAAGCAAAACATGTTTTTAGCGCTTGTTTTTGTGTCTAAGTATTATACTTAATCTGAAAAAAAGACTGTTAAAGAAAGCCAGCCGAGTGTCTTGATTTCACTCAAGATTCTCCAACCATAAACAAAAAAATAAGAGTTTTTGCTGGCATTATAAATAATAATAGGTAAAACCTTCAAATACTGAATCCGTTTTCAGTTACGAGTATATTTTCTTCTGTTCAACAATGATATTAGTTACACATATTTTCCTCACTTTTAACAAATCAAATTTTTCTTCAGATCATTCCAATTCTTTGTTTTTTCTACTATAAGTTGCCTAAGATAATACTGCACTCTCGAATTTGAGTATCCATCGATTGTCTGTACCAATTTACGGGATATCTCCTGAATGAAGGAACATAATGAATGGGGTGATTTGCATGACTTTTTGTAATGAAGGACACCGAGTTGCTCTCACCTCTAGCACCCCCCTTAACGTGATGATACTAAATATCCTAAGAAAGAAAAACTAAAGTAATCCTAGTCCTTCTGGTTAGCGCTTCTGGCGGCGAGCTGCTAAGTATCCCGATTTTCTGGTCGAATAAACACGAACATGGGTTGTGAAATCGATTAAAGATGATGAGACAAACAAAAGTGTGAATGATTTAGTAGGTAAACTAGTGAAAAACTAACATAATAGCAAGATTTGAATATGGTTGGAAATGAGAAAGAACGAAAAGCTCAGAAATGGAGAAGGCTTTGTTTTGGGATGGTGTACCTTGATTAAGGTACAGGAAAACCCAACAGAATAATGTGGAGATCAAAGAACTTTGGCGATCACCCTTATGATAACAACAAAGATTGATTGAAAAAAAAGGCCTCGGGGCTCTGAGGGATGAAAATGGAAAATGTGACGATTCTACAGAGAGGAAGGATATTCTTTTAATTCAAATTGACTAACTTCTACAGATTTTCTATTCTAGTTTAAATGTAGATGAATAACAGAAAATAAAGTCAGTAATATTAAATTTTATTTAATTCATTTTTCAGGGAATAAAAAAAAGTTATGTATAAATAATAAGTTAACTCTTTTCAAAGACCACTACAATCACGAGTACCGTCATGTTCTTCAGTTAGTACATACAGAGAGTAGTTTGGAGAAAAATAAGATGAATCTAAGTGAAAGTAAAACAAAGAATATGAAGTCAGCATTTGTGCAAAAGAGGATTTGGATAACATTTACAGTTTCTACGGGATTGCATTGAGCACTCAACACTCTTAGAAATTTCATATTGACCTTGTAAGCAAAAGGTACCAAAAGGTTATGGAGAAAACTAAAAGATGAAGTCCTAAATAATGTTTTAAAAACCATATCAAGCAAAAAATCTGAATTTTTTGATTAGATACCATAGAGAAATTCAAATAAAAAATAATCCAGAAGTGATAGATGAACTGCCAAGTTATCTAAATTAAAATAAATTTAGGAAGCCAGCCTTTTTGTCGCTCCGAAGTACTAACGCGAAATTTTGTAGTTTTTATGTGTTTAACGTTCCAAGTATTAGCAATCAAAATAAAGCTAACTATTCTAGTTTTAATAACGACGGCTTAAAAGAAAGTATATATATGTATACTCTGGATCGTTTTGTCAATTTATCCGCCAGTTGTACCGGATTCATTCAAATATTTCGCACTATCCTATACCAACGCTCAACTTTTAGAATTTGGTCTCTTTTTGACAAAGATCATCTGATAACTAGGTACTCAATACTACTTCTTTTCCCAAAAATGTAATAAATTTGCTTTACCTTATTTATGAATTGTAAAAAAAAAAAAATTATTATATTTGTAAGAAATGAAAAATGCCATAACTTCATTTTTAGTACGTTTAGAAACTCGGCTAATGTCCTAAAAAAAATTAAAAACACCACAGAAACGGAGAAAATCGTTGATATTAAGAAGTTTAAAGATAAATAATGATAATAAATGTAATAACTGTCCAGAAGTTAGGAAAGGGGACCCCTATATACCACATAAAATATAACCCACATTATATTACAATTTGAAGATAAAAAAAAATATATATTAGCAGGTGCGGAGGGCTGACAAAATGCAAAATTGTTATTTGGATCTTCACTTGGCCATTAGGGTATTTAACTTAAATTTAGATGTACAGCCAAAGAAAATATACGAGTAAATTACTTTAAACTTATTCATTTAATGCAAAATAATGTGTAATGAATTTTCATGCTACCTGTAGGTTGCAACTGCATTTATTATTCAATTGTTTGTTTGTCCATGTTTATTAATCCAGCATCATTTCTTATTCAGATAATTTCTACTTATTTACTGTATTATTCTCTTCCGTTTCATAGAGAGTTCTTACGGTGTTTCAAGTGACAACCATCTTGGTAAATGTAGCAAATATACTGTCATGCCCTCATGTTTTGAGAATAATAAATTTATTTTTATGATTATTGAATTTAATATTACTTAATAATAATAAGCATCCTAGTTCTTACTTGTGAGGTCCGAAAACAATAATTTAAGTTTCATATTTATTTGCTTTGAGAATGTCGCAAATTTTGATTGATGAAGGTTTGTTCAGGAATACACTAATACTTAAGATATAGTAGTTCTTATGATTCAAAATCTGGTGAGGCCACTTTTTTGGTTATATTCTCGAAAAAAGGATTAACGATTTGCATTAACTTTTGTGATGTGACCGCCTATATTAATGAAGGCTTTTTTTTTTGTCTATTGCCTACTAATGTCGTAGGTCTTAAACTACCTCAGTTCTGTACTATACAAACAAAAATATCTAAATTAACGATGTTTTTCACAAGTTACTCAGGCTATAAATTACTACCTTCCTAAAAAATCTTCTATTTGAAGTAATTTTCTTAATAGTATTAAGAACCAATAAATATTTAATCGCCGCTAATGACCAAGCTGTCGATGCGCCGGAAAAAAAAATTAATCTAGGTAAGTTAATTAAATGACCGTAATTCACGAAGGAATCAAGATGAAGTTATCAAGTACGTCTGATAATTTTCCGTTTAGATTTTATGCTCCTTTTTGAAACCTCTTTTCAACATTTTATATATTTATACAAGCTCTTTTTTTTCAATCTAAGCTGGCCGTGAATGGAATTCTAATTTAACAATTTGTTGCAATTACATTAAATAACAAGTTTATCGAAATTATTATATTTATTGAATCTATTATATTTATTGAATCTATTATATTTATTGAATTCGTTAAAGTTTTAAAATAGGAAATGTACAAAAAAAAAGGTCGAAATCACAACCATAGAAATATTGTACCGAATTTTACGATTATACTCATATAAACTTAAATAAAATTACCAGAATATAAAACTGTATTTTTTTTTTTGGTAAGATAGTCTTCTACTTATTAGAAACATTGTGACATGTTAATTTTTAGAAAAGGTAATTGTTTTTAGATGACTGCTTTAATTTACCGGAGTCTTTTTTTTTACAAAATGAAAATATCTTTTTTAAATTAAACTTTTTTGTAAATATATATAACATTTATTAGCTGATAATGAACTTTTCACATGTCTATTTGCGGTTATTATAATCGTCTTTGTACTTTCTTCACTTCTCAAGCTTTCTTTTCATTCAGTGTCAAATTAATTAAAAGAAAAAACTTGAAAGAATTCTGAACAGTATCTAGAATAAAATTCTCAGCATTAATCAAATTTAATATCTACAGGATAAGAGTTACTTTATGGAAAATACTAAGAAAGTTTAAATAATTTTTATTTGTTTATTGCACAAATGAAGAACGCAAGTACCGATAAAATGAGTGTTTAGCAAAAATTATAGTATTTTTCGTTAGGAAAAGTTTAAATAACGTAAGGCTATACCTTGGATGTTTGCCCCTTCATTACTCATTCACAAATTGTAAGATGTGAGCTTTCTAAACGGATTTTTATGTTATTCAAGTCACAAACAAAACAAAGTAAACAATAAATATACTGAGGAGGCCTCTCAGCACTGGAAATCAATTTTTCATGCTCTCTTGTAAATTACCGATTGAATTTTGTCACAGAAATAAAATTTAGTCTTAACTTGGCACTAATGAAGGATTTGTTTCAATACCCTTACAAAATTTAATCTAATTGCAGTTGAGCTTGTTTGATGGTCATGACCTGAGGGCCTAATTCTTATATTTACAAAATTAGATATTTCCATGTCTTATTAATTTTTTTTTAAATTTAAAAACGAATCTTTCAAAAAAATGTGTATTAGATAGTAAAATAATTAAGGAAAAAAGCAACTGCAATTATATAACAATCTTATAGCATAGCCTACCTCAAAAGTGTAATGACTCTTAATATAGGATAAAATCGGAATATAAGACTGAAAATAAATTAATAATAACTTCTTCCTAGTTAAAGTTCAAAATATTTTTTATTTGTCTACTTATTCTTATTATTCTGAGCATTCTTCGGATTATTGCTCTCTGATTCAGCATGCATATTCCTATTAGTTTTATTTGGATCATTCATGAGCAAAAATTGATGTTTTGAACACTTCTGATACTGCTGCCACGTCGCTAGGTTTACCTATAAAATACAATTCAATTATTATTATTTTATTTGATCACCTTGATAATATTAAGTGCAATTAACGTTTAGTTTTAATTCCCTGTTGAGGGGAAATCAGTCCATAGATGCAGTATCATTCATGCCAAGAAGATAAGATAGAAGATAATAAAAGAAGATATATATTAACCATACAGATTTTTAGTTCTTCAGTTTTCAAGCCCTAGCCCGAAAAATGGGTTTGTACCCACCCTAACTCAAAAACCAAAAATTGCAGACAGATAAAATTACATATTTAGCTAAGGGCCAACAAAGGATGGCGCAATAAACCATCGCTCACGTTATCAACACAACTGACTTTGAAACATTATCTGACTATCGTCTAAACTATATCTCAATGTTTTCTGTTTAAACTTTCAATTCAATCTTTTAAGAAGGAAGAAAATTCGAAATCAGTCCAAATGTTGGAAAACAATGCTATAAGAATGAAATGTAAAAAATGTTGAAAATTTGACTATGAAAACGATGTGAATAACAATGTTGTTTTTGTCTATAATTGGGAGTTTTGGATTGTTTTTGCCTAGGAAGACAGTTAACAGCACTCTAGTTTGGGATGAAATAACACTTCACCATGAAATGTCCAATTTTGAATACAAATACAAAATTGTAGGATAAAATTTGAATACAAATGAAAAAATGTAAGATAAATTCGAAGGAGTCATGAGCGGAATTTTACTCTTTTGGAAGAAACTTAAAATTAAGTACAAAATTAGTATGGAAGTGTTAATATATTTTGGGGTAGTATAGGGCGCATTATAATAATAGCCACGTTTCAAGGTTAATACAAATAATCGAAGGCAGATATACACTTATGTGTCCAATATGTGGGTAATACAGATGTACCATGTTACAGTGTGTTACTCCATAGGGGCGTAGATCTGCTGGACAACGTGCTTCTACCAGCAGATTTAGAAGGATTTCTCTAAGACAAGGACATCTTATGTTAACCTTATATTCAAATGTTTTACGAATTTGGTGGTACAAAAACAATATAGACCATCAACTTCAAGATTATACTAAGTTTTGGAAAAGAAGGTGATAGGATGGCTCCTGGATGCTAATCAGGAAATCTAGGTTATAAAATCCATCCAGTCAGTCAATATACTCCCATCATTATTAAACAGGTAAGATATGGAGCAAAATTATTCGGAACAAACTATTCGCTTTAAATCGCGTAGGAAGTGCTTTCCAAATTATAGAAGGAAATTCAACTTTAATAGTTGCTTAAAATCATCGATAAACACTTGACATGAAATAACTAATTTCCATGATTTGTTTATTCTTATTTCTTATTTTTGAGAATCAAAGAAATTTAAAGCTTTAAATAATTTGAGGTTCAGGGTGAATAAATAAGCCCCTTATATTCCTTCTTCAATATTCCTCATTCTCTGATGCTTAGAGTCTTGTTCCTCACTAAATGAAAGAAAGATTTACACGACCACAATTAATTAACAACATGCGATTAAAACAATCAAATTTGCAAAATTAATCCATTAAATAAGCCAATCTTACACATAACATTGGGCTGTCGACTGTTTTAACACAGACAGTGTACTACTTATTGTCAGTTGAGAAAACTGCACCAGAATGAGGCTGTCACTTTACACTGTCTGTGGCATCATAATAATCTTCAATACTTAACAAAAAGTTGCGAATACCGTTTTGACGTCTGCTTTTGTTTGGGGGTTTGTGTAAGTTATTTAGGGGCTCATAAAAAAAATACAATCTGTGCTTATGAAGCAAAGCGAAACCCTAGCAATCATTAATTACTTGTAAAGCTGTAAACGATCATAAAATCAACCAAATTAACATAAAAACATAACAAATTAAAATAAGAATAATTAAAAGTTTTCCTGATAAAAGAAATAAAAAAGAATATTTGTAATTATAGAGTATTTTCTGTTTTTAGTATTTTGATATAAAGTTAATTTTAGTTAATGCTAGATATACACTTTGGAATTGTTAACAACCCCGCTGATGGTCTCGACCACGTGTATGTCCTTTATTTTAATTTTATAATTCTTTATCTGTGTTTTCATTTGTAATCTTTTGAATTTTGTAAAATAAAAGACTCCAATAAATACTTGTAAAGCTAAGAAAAAAAAAAAAAAGGCAAACAAGATTATAGGAACCTCACAACAAAATCTAAAAAATCGCAATTTACATTTCATGTTTTTAGGAACTGCACATAGTTCAAACAATAATTTTGTTAACACCTTCAATTATATCGGAACTCTTCAGTGGCAAAAAGAACGTAAAGCGGATAACAGAGAACATTACATGACGGTGTTATTACCTCTTTGTTCAATAAATCATCACAGAATTTTTTCTTTATTTTTAACAACTTAAACCTACGATTTGAAGCTATTTTAACGTAAAGCAGACAATACACGCTATCTAAGTTTCCTTATAGGTTCTATGCTAACAAGAATTGTTCCTACAATATCACAGAAACCTTATTTTGAGTATTTAAAAAAACCAGGACATCTGAAATATGACAGGGCACGCAATATGTTGGTAAACTTATAAGGAACTAAAGGCTGTCGTACTATCAAATCAGTTTTCTCTTTCTAGAAATCTAGGAAACTGACTTATTGATGGAGTTGGAAGGAGAGGGGAATTTCTTGCGTGACTACATCATTCAAGAAATATAAGTAATAGAGGACCGTACCGGTCGCCGAATCTTTTATGTTGAAAGTAAACTATTTCTGTTAAAAAACCACAGCTAATTTATAATATCAAACATATTTTGCTGAAAAGATTATTTAATGATTTCTACGCAGGGTGTTCATTGAAGATTTCCCCTGACCGACTTCTATCTATCACAGGACGCTGAAACTGCACATGAGTAATGATACGTATAAGTCTCTATAGGTTACAAGCCAAACTGCAACTCAGAACTGACAACAATCTTGAATTTACTGGTGCGAAGGTGGTGTGAGGTTTTATAATAGACCCAGTGAAATACAGAGTAGTCATCAAGTTCCTTTACTTGAAAGGCCGCACACCAAAGGAGACGTTTTATGAGATGAAAGTGGTTTACGGTAATGATTCCCCATCATATAATGCAGTCAAGAACTAGCATCATCCATTCAAACGTGGTCGGACTTCGGTGAAACAGCTCCAATTCAAGGGCGACCCTCTCTGCTATTGTTGAACACACCATCCAGCAAGTGCAGGTAGCCATTTAGGAAAATCGCATTGGCCACCTATCCCAAAATGTCAAGATTAGTGTGTGGTCTGTGGGGAACGTGCCATGCTTACCAAAAGTGTACGCCTTCTGCAAGACAAGGCCACTAGTTCACAACTCGCATGTTGCCGCAATGGAAGCATGCTCCTGTGGCTTTGAAATTCTACCGCATCTCCCTTATTCACCCAACCTAGCACCATCGGGCTTCCGCCTCTTTCCAACAATGAAGTTATTTTTGAGGGGCAAGCATTGTCAAGATGATAAGATTCTGATTTCCGAAGTCACAAAGTGGCTTTTGGAGCAACCTGTTGACTTTTACAAGCAAGGTGTTTACAGTAGCTTAAAGAAACGAAAGAAATGTCCTTAGGTGGAACCTATGTAGAGAAGAACTAATAACTCGGCCAAGTTTCATTGCTCTCTGTCCACTAGAAGCTGGCGAGGGGAAATCTTTAATGAGCACCATCGTAAATTTATTAGGGATACTTAATGAATAAATTAATGTTGGATTGAAGTACCTTAAAAGAAAGGTCTTTCTAACAAGAAATTGATAAATTTCTACATCTACGAATTTAATGAACATTACTGAACATTTTTAAGCCCATTTTTTTTTTTTCATCTTGGACAATTAAGCAGAAGTTTTTGAAAACTTCATTATACTCATATTATTATTATTATAATGAAATACGAGTAACAAGCAGATTCAGTTAAAAAATCCTAGGAGTAAATAAACCAATTAAAAGTAAATAAAAGTAATACTTGATTATTTTTAAAAACCTTTATTATTTATCATTAAGGTTAACTTTTTATGAAATGGAGTGACAACAGAGAAGAACTTACAAGAAAGTAAAATTAAATTAATATCCTGCAAAAAACCTAATATCTTATTATAGGACAAACCGATAAGTAATAAAGTAGTAATAAGCCAAAAATATTGCTTATGAAGAAACAAAAGTTATTCATTACCAAAAAAGAACAACTTCAAAATACTGAACAGATGATGTGTGTAAGACATAAGAACTTTTGTTTGTAATTATTTAAAAGTAATTATTTTTAAATTATTGAGATAATTACAACGTCATACATGTGCATCAAGAAATTCGTTGAACGCAAATAAACGTGGAGCAGATGTCCATTGACAACTCTCCAAAATAATTTAGGATAATTGAGGATGAAGTTTCAACGATTGTGAATGTGAAAAAGTTTAGAGACATTTTTTGAGAAATGAGAGCAGAGTAATAATAAAATTTGGTAGTGGAATTTGTTATGTAAAGAAAGAGACAGAATTTACATATTTACAAGATATAGTTTGCACTTTTATTCCATCTTTAGGTCTATAGAATGTTGCAGTCTTGTGAGTTGAGAATGGAGGGTGCCAAATCATTTGCGAGAGTTTACAGGAAAACTGTTGGTTTTAGTGTTCATTGTGATAATTTAGAAGCAGAGTAAACACTTACAGAGCAATAAGAAGGTTTATAAGTGTTTCAAAGTCGCTGAGAATGAAAATGAATAGGGGATGCGATTTGAGAGGATGATTGTGAAAAGAAGTTGTATGAAAGCTGAGCAAAGGAAGTCTGAGGATGAGCAATTGTGCAAGTATAACTCAACGATGTATGTCTAGTTCTGAATGATGGCCAGTTTTTGGTTGGAGCGGTTGGATATTTGGAACTGCTTAATGTAGATTGTAGGAGGTTTGTGGTTTAGATTTCCGGATTGAATTGATTCACGTCCATTTTGTTCTCTTGCAAGTCAGTATGAGGAATTGAATTCTGTAGGGGCGAGTGAAATCGAGTAGCTGAAATGAAGGATGATTCTAAGTCGATGAAGTACTTTCCAATTTTAACCCCTACAGTGGAGGACTGTGTTGCCTTGTGTGAGGTTATTATTTCATTTGCTGAATTAAAATTAGTGATCAAGTATTTTTTTAATTTAGGTGAGAAAATTCCTACCTATTTATGATTTGTTTTCAAAAGGTGCTTTTACAGAAACGCAGGCGTTACTTAAGGGAGTAAATGCTAGGATGCCGATAAAGTAAATTGCCCCTGCTATCATCTTTGTAATGTTATTATATTTGTTGGCTTAGCAATGTATTGTAAAAAGATGAGACTCTCGGGTTAGTCTAAGGGGTGGCTGTTAGCGGCGCTCTAGCTGCATTCTATAAAACTCGTTCTAGACTAAAGCTGTACGCATATCAATGTAATCGCATTCTTCTAGGAATTGTCGTACCCACTGTACGTGAGTACCTCCTTTAGCCTGAGGTTTAATTCCAATCCCTGCTTTTCTTAATTTGTATTATCCCTTGAATTAAATAAATAGCACCGTAAATATATACTGTCACGTTCAATTTTCGGTCAAGTAAATGCAAAACCTCATCTTAACAGAGTTAAAAACATCAAAGCTATCGAAATTAATGTAAGTAATTTTATCAGATTTCATTTATCTAAAATCATCAAGAAAGCCTCTTTTTGTCGAATTTGTTTAAAAGCGTAAGGTGAGTCCAATTGAGACCTTTTTAGAATTTGAGCTGTTAAAGGTACAATTCTATTAAAAAAACCTTTAAACATTTTTCATTGTTTCAATAATCAAAAACGATGATCAATGTTTTTTTCTATATGTTTATCTTTTAAATAGTCACTTCAATTTTTACAAAAAAAAACATGGTTGTTGCTAATTTCATATCAGTATAGAAAAAACCGTATACAGCATTGAAAGATAAAGGTAGGAGGAGGAATTCGATCGTTTTGCGTTGATTAAGATTTACAGATGTTTGAAGGAACTGTTAGGCTCCGGCATCACATTAAGGGAAAGATTGAAAAATAGCAGAAAAGGTAGGATAGAATCACAATGGAGTTCCACCAGCAACGGCCGTTAGAAGAGTAGATATTTTCTAGCGCTTCCAATACACAATTTCGTTTCCAATGAACTTATCATGAATTTCTAAAATTATTCATTAAGCAGATAGTTCATCTGTATGGGACCAGCATTATCCAACCTAGGCAATCGCAACCAGCAAGAATAAGTTCAGCCCACAGGTTGATGCTTGTAACCTCTCGTATCACACTCAAAATTTTTTGAAACTAAAGCAAGAAAGAACACTTCTTCTTCCATTACATTTTCGATTGAAAAGGCAAGTTTTTATTTTCACATAATTTTGTTTTTGGAAGGAAACAATCACCTTAAGTTAGTTAAATAAATATGGAGCAAAGAATTATTATAGTTAGCCCAAGTAGTTAAGAGTTGTTTGCATACAAGGAGAGAACGGAGGCAATGACTCAGTTGAAGTATTATAGAGGGTATGGGTATTTACATAACTGTGGATGTGAGGGACCCGCCATGACTGATATATTTTCATCATAATGAATTGAGTTATGACAAACCCATCACTTCCCACGCCACAAGCTAAACAACAGCACCCAGACAGCGGACATACTAACTTCCACTGTCATTCTCTTCTCACTTCTTTAACCACCTATCTTTTCCTACCTTTTTCTACCAAACAACAGTAATTTTTATTTTACCCATGATCACCAAATAATAGGTCACGAATTGATTAAATTTTTATGTGCATTCAGTTTTTTCTTCGTGCAGTCATTAAAGAAATATTAACAATTATTAAAAATAAAAAGTTAAAATCCAAGGGATTTATACTTCTAACGTGCTTCCTAAATTAACATGTCACGAAGAACATTTTAAAACAAGAAATAACCTATATCATTATCTATATACTATGGGATTCATAAAATTTAAAAAAAACTGACTTATCTCAAAAGACTTTTCTGAAAATTGTAAAAATTGACTTCTTTTTCTTTATAATTGGATCCTTTTCTTAAAGTTTAATTATCTTAAAATAATTGGGATATTACAGCGGCGATAATGTTCTGCCCTTAAAACTAAAGGCGTTTTATTGGAATATAATTATAAACTGTCTTCTTATCAACGTAAGAAAATGTTTATAGCTGCAAGAAGTTCTGGAAGTAAAGAAATAGAAGAAGAAATTGGAAAAAGGAAACACCCTCCATTGCCGCTTGCTCCAGGACATTATGGATCTTTTCTCTCCACTGTATTAGTAAGTAGGCGGCACAGGCAGCAGGGCACAAATAATCGGAATTCATAAAGCTCAATGATCAATCAATCTTCTACATAATCATCAATGCGATCTTTGTGAATCAATCTCCTTTGTCTTAAATTGCTAGAATTTGTTTGTCATTCATCGCCACATCTCAATTTTAGTACACTTCATTAACCAACCGTTTGTTTCATTTACCATGCCATCATTCTTTATGGTTCTAATATTTAATCTATATCTCAGTAAATTCAATTAATTATTAAATACATCAGACTGTTACGTTTAATTGGTGTGTCAACAAGTACGTGTATTTAGATTAAAACTTAATTCGGTTTTATACTATTTTTAATTCAACACATCCACAAATTCTCTCTCTTTCTAATTTAAAACATTCCCGTGTAAAACTACTCGCCACTCTTCATTGCATTGGCTGATTGATTTCAAGGCCTTGCAACTTCCAAGTTCAGTCGTCACTACATCAAATGTAAGTTAAATGCAAGTAGGCTAAAAAGCAGCTCTGCTCTAAAAATTATTTAAAAATAACGATGGTTTGCAAGGATTTCTAGAGGATTTCGCAAGGTTTGCTATTTTTGCTATAAGGTTCATTCCACTGCTAGGTTATGAGTTGCACTTTAAAACCAATTAATAACAATTAAACTTGCAATATTTTTTCGTTGTAATATTCATTTTTTCATCAAGATTTTTTTTTTTTTTACTCACAGATTTATGATAATCACTTCCATTATTGCAACTTCTTTCGGTAGCTGAAAGGCAGTTATCAGAAAATACCCCTTTTTGTTAAATGATAATTTGTAATAATTGTTATTTTTTTTAAACCTCTAATTTATGGTAGTGCTACGTGCTAATGAGTATGTTACAGATCATATCATTTAGATCAGTAGCCAGAGCTATATACGAGTACATTGTAATCATTACACGATGTATCCCTTATTAAACCAATTATCAATCAAATGATGTTCCTATCTAATAGGTAAGAACCGACCACACAGCTTATTATATTACCACATGTTTCTACTTTTTTCTGTTATAATGATCATATGCTTTGTAACACGCATGTTTAATTTGTATGTAGCTACTATTTTGATCTAGCACAGATACACCAGTACACACCGTTTTTTTTAAGACTAATAAGGGTTATCATATTAATATATCTCGTAAAATTATAGAATTTTAATTGTTTAAATGATAAAAATTCTTACATATTTCATTAATTTATAAGTTAATTAGATAATTATGTTTCTTATTAATTATTATATTGTAATTTTAAGGACGTAACTATTATTTGAAGCAAGAAAAGTAACAATCAAGAATAAAGTTATAACCGAACAAAATTAACATCAATATGAATAAAAAAAAAAATACCTACAGTACATAAATTCAGTGAAAAAGATACTTGAACAAAATGTCTAATTTTGTTCCATAAAATTGTCTAATTTTGTTATTTACAGTCTCCTCACAATTGTGGGAAATAATAAATATTTTGACAATTTCTTTGATTAGTGGACAGTACTGAAAGAAAAAAAAAAAATTACCGGCCGCTTCATTCACATATTATTATGCTTATTTTATACTTAGAAAGTTTTCAGCTATTATTGTTGTTGCATTTAGCAGCGAAGGACAAGTTTTAAGGAGACAATTTACTGCCTTATAATAATTCACAATTTAATTTTTTGAAATAAATAAATAAAAATAAAATTACTATATGAATATAATGTATGGTAATTATTTGTTGCTATTATTACCAAGAAAGTAAGCACCAGAAGTTTATTACAACGATAAGGATGAGAATCATTATTTCCTTATATGATGTAATTTTCAAAATGATATACGAGTTAAATAATTGTACCTGTTATGAAGTCCCACATTAATAGCAGGAATCTAGAGTTTTCCCACGATTTGAAATTATTGTCAACCTACAACAGGGAAAATATACCTTTATCGACAAAAAAAAACAAAAACAAATTTAATTATTATTTATTACCGAGATACTGTTTAAAAAGCAGTTGCCTTTGGTTCTTTTTAGCTTCTTTTTTTTTTAACAGTTGGTAAAAATACAAATTTTTAATGAAAATATTTTATAATTAGCATAAGCAATTTTGGATCGATCCACTAGACAGACCACTGTTCAAAACTGTGTAATCTAATTACTAAAATAAAAATTCTAGTGCGAAAACACACGGCTCTTTCTTACTTTCTTATACCTCCAATTAAAACCTACATCAAGGTTTATTTCTTTAAAAAAAAATAAGAAGAAGCATTAGAATTTCAAACTGACTTGTCTGAACTTCTACATTCATCACATTTTTAATTTTTCAAGGATTCGTTAACATCATTTAATACTTTGAAAAGGTAATTTTACTGGCAAGGCATTTAGAGGGATGCCTATTTCTCTGAAAACCCCTTAAAATCAAGTTTCCCTTCTTCAATAAAATCGCTAAACAATTGTAAAGTAATTTTAGTACAGTAGCTCTTACCAATAAACGATTTCGGGCAAATCACTTGTATCACATGCAAAGCATCAAAACAGAATTCCTAGTATAGATTTTCTGTAAAACACGAACATAAATATAAACAAATATAATATAACAAATAAATATAGTATGTAATATATCAAAAAATATAAAATGTAAAGTAAAATACAAAGTTATATTATCATGAGAGAGAGAGAATGGTAGAGCATATGCAATGCATTTTTTCGAATTAAAAACAAGTAAAAATAATTTGGGTATCAAATAAAAAGGCAAACAATTAAAAAAAAAATAGATTATCGTGATGATGGTGGCAAGAACTTAAATTATAATATTTATCAGCGAAAAATTGTAATCTTTCAGTTTTTAACGAATTCAAGGACACTTTTCAGAGCAAGGGTTGCCAAAATTTTTTTAAATGTCCTTATCTACTCCATCAGAATTGGTTTTTTTAACTGTACTAAAGTGTGTAAATAACAAAAGAAAAATCTAGTTAGGGTACTCGCGACTTTTTCTCATCGTAATTTTAGATTCCAGAACTTACACCCACAAAAATAGAAGAGTGTCAAATAAAAGTGGACAACAAATGAGCCGTTCACTCACTCCATTTTTTGTAATATCTTAAGTGTCAAAGCCCTTAGCTTTTCATATTTATAATAAATTTCCCAAATAATAAAGATTAACACTAACGACAAAATTTTTTTGGCCATTAAATAACAAAATCTTTTATTTCAGAAGCCATTTTGAGTAACTCCGTGCTCTAATGTAAATCATTGTAACAATTCACTCAAATTCAGTAGCAGGCGCTGAATGATAACTGTTAAATTATTTGAATTTACATTATAAATGGATTTTTTTAAAAATAATATGCATTATTTAATAGCATTTCTCCACTTTTTGTTTTATGGAGTCAATCGAGTTGTGCAGTGATCGGCTCATATGTACTTCTGTAGCTAATATACTCCTTAATCAAACCCTCTCAGGACAACTCAAATTAGGTGGGGTCCATTTTGGTGAAAAATTCTGTTCGAATTGTCGCCCATATAAAATATTAGAGAACAGAAAGTGAAAAATCGGATATCTCAATTTTTTATAATACTCAAATAACCTTCAGAAGGGTCCATAGATAGTAAATATATAAAATTCTTTTTTATTAAAAGAAACAGTTCCTATGCGAGCCACTTTTTAGTACCAACCAGTTCGCTGCAACAAAACCATTAGCCTAACACACAGACATATGGCAGTTACCAAGTGGTGCTATCTTACTGTTGCCAGATAAGTGAAGGAGCACGTCTCAAGTTATCTACATTGACAAGGGCAGATGGTAGGTTTGTGTGTCTTGGCAAGCCTCTTGGGTTTTTAAAGGGGAATTGGTTATTACTGTAGTTATACTCTGTAAAGAAAGGGCTACGAATCAAAAATACTTTTTGGTGAATAAACACAAATAGTTTTTTTTTACAGTTCCTTATTTCGCCCAATCTATCATCATGACTGTAATTTATGCATAATGATTCAGGTAGCGACCTTTTGTAATAGCTATTGGGTTCATTATATTTAAGAAACAAAAAGAAAGAAAAGTGAAACAACTGATGCGTTCACAATACATTATAATACTGGTAAGTATGAACTAATAACCGTGGGAAGAGACAGGTGATACTCAGTACACTTTGACATCGGCTGAACTGAGTGGAGACTTTATGTCCGATTGATTTGATTAATTGTTCGAGTTCGTTAGGGAAGGTAAGTAAGGTATAGAGGTAACTACAGGATGAGCCAGCAAGTCACCCTCGAACTAAGCCACAAACTTGCCGCCCCTTTTTAGCCTCTTCATTCCAGCCACTGTTTTTTTTTAAACAATAGCTCAACTGACTTCAATATTATAATAATCAGATTAATACTGCAATAGTATATTATAATAAAAATAATATTACAGCTAATTGGTAAGTTGTTTTGAATAATAATAATACGACAATTACTCAGGTAAAAGTAGATGTTAGGAATAAAGCGATCGTGAAGTTAGACTAATTTTGAGTTAAAATAATGTACATTTCTTTTTTTTTTCTCAGAAATATTTCCAATGCAAGAACAAAGAAAAAAAGCATGACAGTATTGACAACTATTCTATATTGTTTGATTAGCATCAAAGAATAAGTATGTAAAATTACTAGTATACAAGTTGAGAAAACTACTTAGTTCGACTACTAGAATGAAGCATCTTATTTCTAAATCGCATGCTGTAGCTTTAAATTGATTTTTTAATACTAACTATAGTATATGAAAATGTTAATTTATTGAACCAGTTATCAATTTCAGCCACATTATTCAAAAATTTTTATCTCAACTTCTCGCAGAGCGGAGTTATCTAATTTTTTATAAGAATTATTCATAAACACTGAGAAAAGTAAACTTCTTTACTTAATAATATTAAATTTACTTAATTTAAAGTAAAATTATTTGACAGTAAGCCCACAGTCTTTACGAATTACTAAGCTACTTAGGTTTTCCACCACTTGTAAAAGCTTCATCGTTTTTCACCAATTACAGCAATCCAACTTTTCTCACTGAGCAGTAAATAAGGTAAAAGATGCTTTATAACAAAAACCCATTGTTTTGCAAATTAACAAGAAAAAGTTGGCGATAATTATAAAAATCCTTATTGCTTGAGTTTATAAAGAAAATAAGTTTACTTCCCCAGAACTTACTAATCTCCCAGCAAATTTGTAGGAAATTTTCTAATAATAAACTCATTATGTAAGATATAATGTTAATGTATTAGAAGATGTATGGTTTGATGGCCCTTACTATCCCGAAGTCCACAACACTTGAGCACATACGTGATTCACTGCACTAATGTCTCAAGTCTTCAAGGCGGCATCACTTCAACTGGTTGACGACAAATAACAAAATGTTTTGTTTTTTCCACTGTTCATCTCTTAATCTGCCACACTTGGGTGTTGTTTCCAAGTAAGAAGTTCAAGTTGGATGGTAGTTTACTGTTACCACAGCGAGCCACTTACCAACGGAGAGTGAGAGAGTAACTTTGTAGTAATGAAGTTATATTACGAGAGGAGATTCACGACCAGATAGCGTTTTTTTTTCCTTCTCCCGTTCATGAGGGTTATATTAAATTAATTTCATGTTCAAGTGAACGTGGTCTGGATGAAGTCCGATCACTCTTTAAATCACAACCACCCAACTTTCACCGTAATCTTCCACCTTGATAACCCTACAAGCAAAATCGTGACATTGATTGTCTTCCCATCAATGTAAAGATTATAGTCCGTCAAAAAAGAAGTTTTTATTTAAAAAATAAATTTGATTTATAAATTTAGCTGGCTACTTCCTACTATCCCTCCACTAATTTTTAAAAGGTACAATGTTTACAGATATGAAAAAATTATTTTATAATAGAAATAGAGGGCATTATAAGGTCTGCGCTTAATTTTCATAAAGATAGAACAACCCTTAGAGACTACTTCAAAATCTTGCAAGTGAGTTATGAAGCCAAAGTAGTACTTTGGGACATCTGAATTACCAGGTATACTCTCTTTTAGCTATCATTCCTTGCAGCAACATATTTACTTATTACACATTGAACTAATCAATCGATACAAAAAATAAATTGAATAAAATAAAAAGCTGGACTTATTCTAAAGTGGTAAAAGCAAGGACATTAATTTTAGAGAGCAATTGTTGTCAATGCTATTCTTTTTTTTTTTAAATAATTTTGCTAAGCTTTTAATCTAGGGACCTGGTCATCTACTGATGAAACTGATGACTTTTACTGATTAAATATTTATTACATATTGGTTTTATTACATAATTAAAAACTGTACTTAACAGTTTCTTTGATTATGACTGTTGGGATATTAGAATACCCTTACTCTAAGGAAATTAGAATTCTTTTGAGAATAATACATAGTTTTTTGCACTAGCCGCCATGTAAAAAACACTGAAGTACAAAACTGAAGTATTTAATTATGTAATCAAAACGAATGTGCAATTCAGAATGAATCAGTGTAAACCCTGAAGATGGTCTTGCCCCTAGGACGAAAGCTTAATAAAAATAAATAAGAAATAAAACTGATAATATAATAATTTGTTTTCCTTAGATAATCAGCTACCATAATAAAGTAAACTAAAGCGACTAATTTCTATCATTCTCCAATACTGAGTAGGTTTTTATCTTTAATTTAAAGAATTAGTTCACGAATCAAATGCTGTCTGATAAAATTTCCTAAAAGCGAAGGTAATCGATTTATCTGGTGCGGTAGGAACCCCCAGTGTGATAGATAATAGCACGTATAAATTTAAACGATATTCCTTTTACAATACAGCAGAAGGTGTAAAACTGCTTGATTGGATGTAGATAAGATATTTCGAAGCAGCTGTCGGAGAACAGTGATGTTCGGACTTAAATAATCCTGAATCAGATATATTTAATACCACAAATCTTGTCAGCTGTTATCTGAAATAAGAGAAGCTTTGAAAGGCTGAGTCTGTCTGAATCCATACAGTTGTCATATCTATACCCCCATTCAATTTACAGATATATTTAATTGAAATGTACGATATAAATTGTATCAATTTCGGGTAAACCAACTAAATTTATTATGCTTCGCTTGGATATCTTTAAGCACAATGACTATCTTAGAAGGCTAGGAAGAAGTGCAATCTAAGTTCTCTTTCTATTTAAATTTACCAATTTATTTCATCCTAATCCTACTCATTCCGATAACTATCTGCGATTTACTTGATTCTTCTATTTTTATTTTTATTTCTATCAATCGTATTATACAGCAATGTTTTTATAAATAATGCTGCTTTAATTAAAATTAAAATTAATCAATCGCTGGATACCTAACTAGGCAACGGTAGTGCAACAATATTATAGTTGTCTGCGGAAGAATTGTTACTGGGAAAAACTAACTGCCTTGACACTAGATTGATAGGAAACGAAAGAAGCAAAAAATACAGGAGAGAAGCGATAATAAATATTTTAATTGTACACATTCGATAAATTCTAAATAGCAAAGCCTATAGTGATTGTAATGAATCAACCTTTCCCAGTTCGTCTTTTTCACAGTTCTGAAACCACCTACGACTAGAAATCCAGAAAATTCTAGATAAAGCCTTGAAAACGGTCTGAATGTCAGAGAAGACCCATTGATCCCAGGGAAATTTTAGCGTATCAAATTTAAGAATTGCAACATCTGCTTAATAAGGTGTAGCCAGTTGGCCAGGTCTCAATGTTCCTGTTCTCTATCCTCAAGAAAACACCCGTCGAAATGAGGTCTAATGTCTGGGTCCGATGGTGAAACACAGTAATCTTTCTTCCTCAGTTTTCACTTGAGCTTTTAATTTCTTGTAACCCTTCTTTTTTTAAGTGGTAACTCTTTGCAAAGTTTCTGCTCTTACTTTTTACTTCCAAGTTCTTGGGATTGATTATTGAAGATTCCGATTATCGGAAGATTGATGAGGGGTTTTAGTTTGTGATTATCAAAAAATACTGTACTAAGTAAGTAAAGTAAAGTTATGTATACATGAAAATCATGTTCTACTGGACACATATAGTAATGAGCATGATAACCATGTTCAAAAGATATTAGAATAACGTGATGCGAGATGGTAGCGTTTTATGGGTGTACGCATGGATGATTACAAAATCTAATAGTACTTTTTAACTTAAGATGGGCACAGAACTAGTAAAAATGAACTAACCCTTGATAAACAAGGAATAAGGAACGTCATTGCGAGAAGTGGCTTATTATACGATACACCCTTTAAAAGACTTGATATCTATAATGACTAATAAATCATCTTCTGCAATTTTTAATATTATAAAAAGAAGGAGTTCTTCAGTATTTAAAGATTAACTGCGGGTGCCAAGTTCAAATTGTTTCAGAATTTTTTGAACTACTGAATTGAATTCAAGAAGTTTTCCCAAATTAGTAAAGAAGTAGCTGCTGCTTGATCACTAATATGAGAATGTGGTGATTTAAATATTATTGAACTCGAATAAAAGCACTTACTTTATTGAATCCTTCAAAATTAATTACAGGATAAAAACTCAGCAATAAACATGATTTCCCTAAGTACAAAATGCTATTAAGAAGACTGCATTTAATAATTGAGTTCTGTAAAAGCAGTTAATGAATATTAGGCAAGATTTTTAAGTGCAGGTGTATAAAGGAGTTAAAACATTAACTACCATAATGAACGTTTTTTTAATAACTTTTAAGAGATTGAAAATGAGGTTTTCGTTGATGAATCTAAGGAAGCCTCAATTACTTGTCAATTACCGAATAATTAAAGACAGCTTTTCGTTTGATTTCTTTTTTTATGATTCGTTTAGGAAAAAATAAAATAAAACGGAGAATTACTTTCAGCTCAAAGCATTTTTTGCCAGTATTTCTTTTACTTGCAGGTGTACATTATTATCCACGCAGAGCGTCTATGACAAAAATCCAACTAATCAGTTTCAGTTTGATTTGGATCGAGAGCGCAGATGTTCAATGGAGGTTTCAGGTGCACGCATCCAGCAACTGATCCCGCCTTTCTCGATGTACACATGTTTTTCTCCATGCACTTTTACCCGTTCCTTCAAAGAAAAATATTCGTAAGAAATTTGTCCTAATTTTAGAAGTATATCAGCAGATTTTGTTCTAAAATCCAAATAAATACTATTCGAAGTGAAAATTTCAAATATTAAATAAAATTAACCATTGTAATTTTTTGGAAAATTCTTCTACTTAGATTCATAATTCAGAAATTAATTAATGTGGGTAGATTTCTGAGTATAAACCATCTTTCTGTGAAAGAGTGCTTATAATTTCTTCTACTTTGCATGTGACCACAGTGTACGTTAAACCTCTAAACCACTTGAAATCAAGTCAAAAATCAATTCTCAGGCATATCAGGAATTCTCACTTTTTAGTTTTCTCAATATTTTTTTTGGGAGGCTGAACTGTACTAACTGAACGGTTAGCTTTCTCAAAACTGCGATTTTTGTTTATTGTCAATTAAAGTCCACTGTAAGCACTGCTAGATAGGTAAATTGTTGTATGCAATGTTGAAAATTACTACTTTTTTGGGTTTTGGAGACAGAATTATTTATTAAAGAGAGAAAAAAACTCAGTTTCGGTCTCAATTTTTATCTTAATTTGGCAAGCTTTCGAACTAGAGGCTACGTCTTCTACAGGACTAATAGTGTATATAAAATAAAAAGTTGACATTTATGCACATAATTATGATCCAAGGGCACTACAACTCATTGCTGAGTCTTGGCCTCCTCACCAGTTTCCACCAGTGAGTCCTGTTCTGCCGCTCTCCAGTTGGCGATATTCAATTTCGTACTCGCATCACCAACAACACCGTCCATCCATCGCAGCTTCGGCCTCCCAACTCGCCTGGCATCATGAAGGTGCTCGTTCGTCACCTTTTTTGGGAAGTCCTCGTCCCCCATTCTAACCACGTGTCCAGCCCACTGAAGTCTAGCCAACTTTGTAAATTTGATAACAGGTGACTTCTCAGATGCTTCCGAAGCCTGAAGCATCTGTCAGCAGCTACAATCCTTCGCCTTATTTCGGTTGACACGTCATTATGTCATTACCAAGGAGCCCAGGTAAACGAACTCATCCACATTTTCAAATGTGTTGCAGCCACATCTAAACTTGCTTAACTTCGCGAAATAATTAAACGCAGATAGACACTCTATTCAGCAGTATTGTTAAACAGTGACACAAACTACTCATCATTAAACACGGTCCTATCTCCAGTTTAAAAACTTTAACTTGCACTATTCTTTTCTTTATGTGCGATGATGAATTAAATGCTTCTTAAAAATTACTAGATTTGAAAACATAGCTCAATGGTGAGTTTCGCCGAGAACAAGAGAATCTGAGAGGAAGCCGCTGTGAAAATGTTTTCAGAAAAGATGCGCTTAGCAAAAGAAAAGGAAAAAACTTTCAATTGAAATAGAATAATGGAACTTGATGGATCTAGTCAAAATTATATACTCTCAAAATGTTCTAGAGAATTTGAGCTCTCTGTTAATGATTACTTTTATTTAATAATAGTGAAGTTACGAAATAGGAACAATATCATGACTGACGCCTCGCCTGTGGCTTTGTTTGTTTTTTTAATTTTAATTTACATTTTGTATTAGGATTCTAAACCTAGATTGATTTTATTTGTTGGGTGGCATCTTGTAATTGTCCTACTGACATCAGGATCTGATGGCTAGTGGTGTACTTCCTGACAGATGGTATCTTCTGCGACTGAAGCAGCACCAATGTTGGTCCAGGTGCCCAACCTCCTACTTGCCCTACAGTCAATCTCCGAGGAAACGTACTTCCTTCTTCTCTATTGCATGTAGGGCCACTTGTTCATAACCATCTGGCGTTTTTAGAAAAGAATCCAAGCTCCACCTACATTCACCGACTGCTGTATTGCCTCTGGCACGTGTTACTCATTTTTAAAACCAGGTTTTTGATTTTGTTTATCTTTTTTAACAAATTGAGTGCTAAATAAGTATGGAATTAATAAATATTTACACGTTTTCTTTTCGCTGCTCTCTATGAATATCCGTTAAAGAATTGACATTTCTTTTTGAATGTGTAGAATGAGAGTAAATCTTTTAGCTGAATTATTTCATTAAACTGGGTATTTTCCTCATTCCATAGATTTTGCTTATAAGTTTGATTTATAGAGAATAAAGTTGAAGCTTTTGACAGATATTATGTTTGCCATAAGACATTAAATGCTTCCCAAACCATCAATGTTATGTACAAAACCAACAGATATGTTAGGCACAAGAGACTGTAAGAGATAACTGAAGTTATGAATTTTCGAGGAAGGTGCATTGTTCAATAAGTTCAAAACCAATTTACATACAAAAATGCTAACAAAATAACAGACAAGTTAGAGAGATGGCAAAGGTTCTTTTAACTATTCAACTTATTCTTTATAACTCAGTAAGGTATGGATAATAATCCTGAAGGATATAAATTACCAGAAATATAAATGCTTAAATTTTACATGATTCAGTTTCTTCTGAATCTTCCACAGCTAGGAATATAGAAATCGACCCTTTACTCAAAGAATCTACTTTTATATTACAAAATTCAGAAAGAAACTTTTTTTTTTCAAGCTCTGCAAGATATAAATGACTATAAAAACCTAACAATAAAGTCACATTAACAGTTTGATGTTATTTTCTTTCACATAATTTCATTTTCAAAAATTGATTCAACTTGACATACCCATCCGGAAAAATTTTGAAGTATTTTCAATATATATTATGTGAAATCTACAAAGAGAAAATGTATGTGTCGTCCGCAGTCAACTCCTGATGTGCATCGAAGGAATACTCACAAAACTCAATTATTCCACTTGAAGCTAATGCCATTATACTAACGGATACAATTATTAAAAATGAGAATTAACTAATTATACCATAATAATGAAATGCCTTTAAATAAAACATTTTCATCGTAAACATATGCTTCATTAAAACATTCATTAGTCCTTAATATTCACAAGTAATTGGGCAACTTCATTTTGTTCATATTTCATTATCATTTTAATCTTCCGACTAATAAATCTCCTTACTATTTAAAGAATGTAATCCCGAATCATAATTAGGCTGTTAGAGCACCTTTAGGGCACTTCGACATCATTTTTAGATGGGATCATACTACTGCCCAAATAAAAATACAAAAATGTCAATCAAACTTTCTTTTTAAGTTTATCTCTTGGGATCATAATGTTAGGGTGATGGTTGTCACCAGAATTAACTAACTGAATTAATCCAGAGTTTTGGATCACCAGTTATGAGATACAAAGTTTTCGGACTATGCGCTGATAATTAACTTAATCTGAATGTTTGAGCGGATATTTTTAGAATCATATCCGAACGTACTCACTATTTTGCGTACATTACTTGATGTTCTACAATTCTCTAGAGTGGAAGACTTTTTAAATTTTCTCATTGCCCGAAGAAGGTTGTTGCAATTTTATTTGCCACTGCTTTGTTCACTTGATCTAAAATTTTGTATGATTCTTGTGTCGAAAATGTAAAGAACATTTGGTTATCAGTGCACTTGAGTGGTTGGTAGACATTTCTTTTAGCAGTTAGAGAACTATTTTCGAACATCAAGTATGTTCAACATATCTACGTAACTATATATGTTCAAAATGTGATTAGTTCTGCAGAGTTTATTCGTCATAGCACGCATGTTTATTGAATGTATCATGTATCCCTGACCAGCATTGGACTTACCTCTACCACAGGATGTGATTGATCCAGGTAGATCCTACATTGCACTAAACTGATTTGCGATGATAGAAGTCGTAACATCCTAGGTATACAATAAAAATACGCCGGATAAAATTAAGGTAAAAATATCTTCTCTGCATAGTGTAGCCATTTGGCTACATACCTTTTCTATTTCAATTTTTCTTCACTACTGAATCCTATCGGTTACTTGATGCATTTGGCCTTTAGAAGAGACGTTTTTGTTTAAGTAGGTCAAAGGTTGACTCACAGAATGCACTGTTGTGATTTTTCTATTGGTTCTCACATTTGATTTGTCTTCGTCACGTGTTACTTCAGAAAGAAGTTGGTGGAAATGACATTTCATTTAAGAATTTGGATAAATTACTAGCATAACTTTATACAACTAGCTAAGTTCTTAAGAAAGATGTAGATAGTTAAAAAAGAAATAAAATTATTGTCATTGAATTTATGTCTGTAGCCGATTGGCTACGAATAAAAAACATGAATTTGAAATGTTCAGAAAAACTATTTTTCGATTTTTAAATAGGGGGTTTGAAGGATCTTCTGAAATTTTATGAATCAAAAATAAAAATTCATGCAGTGAAGAGATATAATTAAAAGTTGTAGATACATAAGATATTTATCCCAAAGGGCGAAGAGAATCATCGCGCACCAAAATAAGGACGTAACAGACATTAAACCCTTAGTTTCAGATTCACTTTTGAATTTAGTATTTTACTTAGTCATATTCGATTATATTTTATATATTCTTATCGGTGTATAAGTCAAGATTGTTATCTTTGTATCTAGGCGTTTTCTATGTTTATATAAATTCCTTAAAATATACTATTTTTTCCTACAGAAAGAAATTAACTACAAACAAAAAGCCCTACCCAATTCCATTCGGTTGCGTCAAAACAAAATTAGTTTGCGGAATATGATATCGGCGAACAGAGAATGACATGAACTACCTTTATAAATAAACGTTAGCGGAAATAACATCAATCTAACTTTGGAATACAGTCAGATTAAAGATATTACATTAGATTACTGTATAAGTTGTTTATTTGGTAGTACCATTTTGGTAGCGTCAAATATTGAGCACTTAGAGGAAATAATTCCTTATATTGTCACGGTCTTAGATAAGTATTACACATATAATGAGGAGAGGTGTGTAGGTAGGACATTGGTACACCCCCACTGCCTTCACAAGTGGATTCAGGATAAATTTCCTTCGCTACCCTTCCACATATCAACAGGCTGTTTTGGAACTGAACCAAATTCAATATATGGGCAAACGTTTAGGGCAAAGTTGGTACGAAAGGAAGCAGGTGAAGGGCACGTGCCTATTTTAATTCTTTTTTGCTTTCTCTATAATACCTTCTTCGTACAAGCACTTCCAATACCTTTTCTCCTATTTCCCACCACTCCAATCAGAGGATGTACATTGAGAGAAAGATACTCAAGTATATACGGCATATGTCTGTTAAGTAGAATGGAAATCAAGTCTTACTATGAAACCAGGATGAAGGTGGTGGCAACAGGCTGCTGTTCTCTTCTGCTCTGTCCGGGGAAACAGGCCCATCTGTCCCAGGTGGGACGAGACACCTGGTTACCTTCACCATCTCTCCTAAAAGCACAACACAAACCTAAGCAATGTATAATCTTACTCACTTACTGATTTACTACAATCTTAACTATAATTAGTATTCATGCTCAGTATTTACTTTTATAAATAAATAGAATACCTGATCAAAGTATACTTAAAAGCGATACTTCCACAACTTTTTTGAATTTCATTCCAATGAGAGAAATTTCATTTAAGTTTTTTAATATCCTCAAACTTTGAAGCTATTATTGCTTAATAATATTTGTTACCTTATCCATTTTATATCACTAAAGAGAGTATCATTTCCTGAATAATGAAATTTCCGACTGGAATGATAATATTAATTTCTTCATTGGTACGAGAAAGACTTGCAATCATGTTAGCAGAATGTAGGACTTGCTACTTATTACTAGACATTAGTACCAAACATTAAGAGTTTGGACAAAATTAGAGTATTGTAGCGACCTAATTTAGTCTACTGCTTTTCAGATTTTATACTCTCTCTTTACACTCTCAAAAGGAAGTCTTGCAATTGTCCTCCTAAACTGTAAATGTGTACATCATAGGAAGCTACTATCAAAATTGAAATAATTTATAAAAATTAACTAAATACATTTTTTGTTTAATTTAATGCACTTCAATACCTGAGGTCATCAGCTTTATTCAGAGCATTGCCGGCCTTCGGACATGTTCTCTTGTCCAAGACTGGACAGTATGCTGTAAGAAGCTCCCAAGGGCCAGAAGCTGGATTCGAACTCGGGATCTCCGCGTTGAAATCCAGTATATGCTAACTACTGAGATTTACTTCTCCATTACATGCATAAATTATTTGAAATAATTTACTGTTTATTAGAATGTTTTTGAAAGTTAAATTTTAAACAAAATACATGAATTTTTTTTAAGACTGATTTGGTTTTTGAAGATTCATGGTCGTATTGTCTTAATCGTTAATCATCTCCAACCCCACTACAACTAAAGTAGTAGGAAGCAGATTATCGAATTATTTTGCTAAAAAACGTGAATAATAGTTGTAAACTATTTTTTGTTTTTCCCGTAAGAATGAGTATCGGATAACCATTAAGTTTTCCAATGTTTCCTATCATTGAAATATGAAAATAATTAAAATCCATATTAGCCCAATGATTTGTAACATTTACCTTTGTTACGTAATTCGTTTATCTTATTTGATTCTAGTGAGATCATTCAGCGAGTGGGATGATGTAAAAAGTAATTAGGTGTTTTATATTATTTCATGTGATATGAATGTTTTTTCATATTCTCTTTAAGACTAAGCACTTTCTTTGTACCGCATGATGGACAAGCGGAGTGAGAGGTCTGCGGCTAAAACTCAAGCAAGCGCATCTCCCCACGTGGCTATATGTACCATCTCTTATTAGACAAATTATTTACGCACGGATTACAACACACTTCACGCTTCAGACTCATCGTCGGCGACCAAGAGCGCAACTAGGTACCGTAAACTCATATCTCATATTTGCTGAAATATTACTTGTTCACGTTCACCTGATACCTGATACTTTGCATATTAATCACTGTGATGGAAATGATTTTTGGATATAGAACATGAAGTAACAATTTGTTAACGATAATTTACTCTACCAAGGAAAGAAAGAAAGGGAGTAAAAAAGAAACAAGAATATTGACACAGCAGAAATAATATATCTTGCCTAAAACGCCCAGCTTGGGCAAGTGAGAACTTAATAAAATTAATAAGATACCAAAACAATTAAGCGATAAACGTAAAAAATTTCATTCTTACTTTGTTTTTTTTGTTAATAACTCCAATCTACTTCTGCACGAAGCCTTAGTTGATTTTTTCAATATCTGTATGTAAACATTTTACGAATTTTGGAGGTTAAATATTTTTTGGCACCCAGAGTGGCCTCAATGTGAAGCCTTCTAGAGCAACTCTTCTTAATGTTCTATTACAAGAATAAAATTTAAAATTAGAAGTGATTATTACGTCATTTTCTTAATGAATACTCATGTAGCCCTGAGTCAGTCTCACCTGAATAGCACTTACAGTTTATACTCACAGATATACAAGAAATAACAAACAGCTTAAAAACATTTTTTTCCTGAAAAATGTTTTCAAACAAAAACTATACAAGCTTAAATGTGTATGAAATTGAAATTTTAAGGTTAAAAAAAAAGCAATACTACCCTTTTCTGGTGAATTCCATAAATTCTTCCTCAATATTGCGATTTTAATCAAGCTATTTTACTTATTCTTAGAATGCAAGCAATATTATTCGTATTCGTTAATATCACATATCTGGTTGCTTGTTCCACACACACATAATAACTTGTTCCAGTCGTCTAATTTAGAGGGCAGCTTGGCAAAAGCAGTTCTTCGAGAACTCCACGAAAACAATTCCTGGAAAAAGTTTCTAATAAAAGCGATAAACATTTAGGTGGGGGAAATAGTACGCACAATTGAAAGAAAATTCAGTCATTTTGAGAAGATAAAGAAAAACTGAAAAATTCCTTGACCAGAAATATGAAAATCTGGAACAATTACTTTTTAATACCCAGAAAAGTCTACTCAGATTGTGTTCTTAAGACTTAATTCCTTCAAAACATCTTTTATTGTAATGATCTTCCATTGAAGCCAACGAACATTGAATGATGGAACTGGAAATTAAGGAAAATTTGAAAAGAACAGAACTAGGGTTGGCCTCTGAAGAATTTTTGCAAGAATTCATCATGTGTACGAGGGTCGTTTGAAAAGTCCGTGCAAAGTCAGAGAGATAGCACTACTGGCGCGTATCGAGGTTATGTTTAGTTAGTAGCATCTCTTGGAAGAAGTTTCAGCCAGATCGGTCTATTTCTTTGTGTTTGGCATTCGTTTGAATCGAGGAAGTCGATTGATTTTCAAAAAATGGACGAAAAAGAATTTCATGAGTTGATTAAACACTACTTTATGAAAGGCAAAACGCCTCAGGAGACTAAAGAGAAGCTTGATAAACATTATGGTGACTCTGCACCTTCGATTAGAACAGTTTATAAGTGGTTTCAAAATTTTCGGAGTGGCCATATGGGCACAAGTGACGCTGAACGTTCTGGACGCCCTGTTGAGGTTACTACTCCAGAAATCATTGATAAAATCCATGATATGGTGATGGATGACAGAAGAGTGAAGGTGCGTGAGATTGCTAGTGCTGTGGGCATCTCGAATGAACGGGTACATAATATTTTGCATCAACATTTGGACATGACAAAGCTATCCGCAAGATGGGTGCCGCGATTGCTCACGCTTGACCAAAAACGAAATCGTATGAAGTGTTACAAGGACGGTTTGCAGCTGTTCCAGAAGAATCCGCAGGACTTTAAGCGTCGTTTCGTCACTGTGGATGAAACATGGATACATCACTTCACTCCTGAGACCAAAGAACAATCTAAACAATGGGTTACCAAGGGGGAATCTGCGCCAAAAAAAGGCGAAGACCGTTCCTTCGGCCGGAAAGATTATGGTGACTGTCTTTTGGGATTCGCAAGGAATAATCCTCATCGACTATCTGGGAAATGGTAAAACTATTACAGGTGCATATTATTCATCGTTATTGGACCGTTTGAAAACCGAGCTGCAAGAAAAACGCCCACGATTGGCCCACAAAAAAGTCCTTTTCCATCACGACAACGCACCAGCTCACACCTCAGCAGTTGTGGTCGCAAAATTAATGGAAATAGGGTTCCAACTCGTTTCACATCCCCCTATTCTCCAGACTTGGCTCCCTCGGACTACTATTTGTTCCCCAATATGAAGAAATGGCTGGCGGGAAAAAGATTTTATTCAAACGAGGAGGTGATTGCAGAAACGAATGGCTATTTTTCAGACTTGGACAAATCCTATTATTCGGAAGGGATCAACAAACTAGAGCAGCGTTGGACGAAGTGTATAAGCCTAAAAGGAGACTATGTTGAAAAATAAAAAAGGTTTACCCCAAAAAATTAAGTAGTTTTTATTTGTTGCACGGACTTTTCAAACGACCCTCGTATACTTTGAACTGTGGGTGTTTAATTATTGAGTAAAATATTTATCATTTAATACTTAACTTTAATGGGAAAAGGGAAATGTTTTTAGACACATGATTTTCTAATTTCAGATATCTTAGATATTTCTGGTGTCATTCGAGTATTTCTTTATAATTACCATATAATCTTTTAGATTAAAAAAAATCAAATTATGAGGCCCAAATTAAACAAAAATCTATATCTCTTATATGAGACAAAAATAACTATAATATCTGAAGTTATTAATTACTCAAATGGTGTTCAGAGAATAAGGAAATATTGATTTTGATTAAAGGTGGCCAACATGACCTACATCAGCTGCATATGTTGGTGTAACTTACAAGGCTACAGAGATCCAGGGCCAAGGATGCTGGTTGCAGGTGTTTTCTTATGAAGCATGTATTAGATAGAAATTTTAAAGTGAGTACAACGTGTACAACTACAATGAATGAAAGATGGTGCTAGTACTTGGTGAATCGTTCCGACATGTCTGCATACTAGTTACTACTCTACTATTCATAATGTACGCTGCAACATTCATTCAAAATTTGTGATCTTCATTTGCAATCGTGCTGATAAGTCCTTTCAGAAATTATGTAGGATAAGTTCTCTGAGTCTCACATAAAAGAAATACAAATATTTACAAATATAAACTTTAATTAAATAATTACAAAGATAAAAGCAAATAATAATCAAAATTAAATAAAAAATAATTGTAAATAATTTTTTTACTCACTTTATTGATAATATTTACATCTACAACAAAAGTTGTATCAAGTAAATTTGATGTTATTGGTTCAGTTCCCACGTTATAACTTGCTAATCATTGGTGAACTTGCTAACCTCTTTCACGGTGAATTTCACTCACATCAATAGTTCTCTAAGCCACTTCCGCTTAAAGCGACGAGGAGGATCGTCAGTAAGGGCAGGAGAGCTGTTGCAAGAGAGGATTAAGATGAAGAGCTAGCAGGATGTGAATTTGCAGTAGCGGAACCTTTAGCTCTGAAAGTCAGGGTATGATCTGTAAATGGAATATATCAAGTTTTGACATGTTGCGCATGGTTTTTTCCCCAAAAATTGTTGATTGTAGTATAAGTATCCGTTTTGAATTTGAATGTTAAGTTGAGCCCCACACTTCTGCTCCGTACGTCCATATCGGTCTTAACAGTTTCTTGTAGATGGTTAGATTAAGATTCAAGTTAAGATCTGCGGTCAAGTAGTCTGGAAAGTAGTTTAAAACGTCTGTTCACAACTTGTCGTTTCAGCCCAGTATGTGGGTTCCAGGTTATTTTCTTGTCAATGTACAAATAAATGTAAACCTATTATTTGGGGTCATATTTGACTGACCGCTTTAAATAATTATTATACAATTAACTTTTAAATGACGCTATTATTGTTTAATTGATTAAAGATGGAGATGGAAAAAGTGGACTGAATTAGAAATGAATTTTAGTAACATTTCTGTATGAAGAAATACAGAATTGAATATTAATTGATCTAGTGTTTCTTAAATCTTATTAGGCTTTACATTTAAGTAAATACATATCAAATGTATCTCATGTGATTTATACATGATTTGGGATTCCATTATAACGATTTTACTTCTACTTGGACTCGTAAACTCAAATAAAGTATGAGTGATCAGAATAATTGAAAAACGCGGCAGAAAGCTTAAAAAATATTTAGTTATGGTGTAATTCACTGTCGATTTCGATATTAAAGTTTTTATACTGAATGTTGAAAGAAACTTTATTTATAATTGCGAAGATAAGAAAAAGACATGTGAGTGCACAGTATCCCAACGACAGCAATGTTTCAGGTGCAATACTCATGCAAATTGTTTATCATTGGAAACCTAACTCATTAAAATATTTAAATAATAATAAATCAATGGAGGTCATAAATGAAAGTTAATTTTTTAATGACGGTAACTTCTTCACTTTCTCCAACCTGCCTGGAAACTAATGTAACAATCTTTTATCTTTTTTTGTTAACATGATTTTTCGTTTGTTGCTACTTACAATAAAAATATGAAAATCGTAAATTTCGCTAATTTTTTTAAACATGGCTGGTAAAAGTTAATTAAATCATTATTATTAAGAATCAATCCATTACTGACACTAAAACATCTTGAGATGTTTATGTTTCTTCTATCTGAAGGAATCCTTTATTTTTCCAGATTCTCTCAGATTATTGAGTAAGGAAGCATGCTTGGAATAGTTTTAAGATAATTACTTCATCTCTTATTTTCTTCAATCTTACGAATTGGTTGATGAATTCTTCTGTGAATAGTTCATGGCCAGGGCGGGATAAGCGCAAGTTTCTTACTGCTTAAGTAGATTAAACAATAAAAAAGGAAAAAAGAGAGAGTTAGATACAAAATACAGAATCAACTCTCTGGAATGGATGATTTTGATTCAAAGTCATTATTTTCGCCACGTATAAGAAGTGCTATTTACTGGACTCCCACTTATTTTCTGCTTTCGAGCAGTGGCTAGTTCATATTCTACAAAGCGTGGAGAGTTTCATCCCTAGTAGAAAGGGTTTTCTCTTCTCTGTTCTTAGCAGTTATAGTTAGGGTTGGAATTGCATATGTGCAAATATGCATGAACTTGAGCGTACATGTAAGAAGAACTCTTTGTTATGTACTAATTAAACTTAAGTAGGTTTGTAGATAATAAAATCTTAAGCATATTTGGGTTATAATTATCCACAACGTCATTGCAGGTCTGACTCACTTCTTCAAGTAACTTCACTTCAGTTATTGTACTTTCAAGGGATCTTCCTTTATTTTGCCTATTTTAATTTTCTCATCCAACTTAATTTTTTAAACATTGGAATCCCAGACTAGTTGATATTGTAGGAGGAACTCTTGGTCTTTCCTTGCACTTTCTATATAAGATCAATCGTACTTTATGCAACCTAATCTGCCAATCTGTCAATAAGTATGTGTCTAATTAAACTCAAAGCAAAATGTTTTCAAACTATGAAGGTTTAAATTGGATATTTATTTTAGGACACTTTTATTTTTGAGATCGACCGATGAGTATATTAAAACAGCTAACTTCTAAGATGATTCCTTTATGTTCCTAGAAGAAAACCTACACATTTCTACAACTCCTCAAACCTAATTCCCTCAAAACCAAACTGTGGATATAATTGGTCCGAAATAATACAAAATATAAAATTACAACACGATAGATTTGTCTATGCAATAACTTTCTGACGACACTAGAAGTAACATATTAAGTTGCACATAATATAAAAATCTGGAGGTAAACATGACTTCTAAACTGCCGTTTTACTTTTCAGAAAACTTTCTTGTCAAGCTTTCATTAGGTATATGCTACTTTCTTGACCAACTTTCGTGATGATTATGCATCTATGTTGGTTGAAGCTGTTCTGGTAGTTATAGTAACGTTTTAAGAATAATTCTTCCTTGAGATCAATTCATTTAGATGTTTCTCTAAGAATCATAGTCAGAATAATGACATGGAAGAACTATTTCTGTAACTGAATGTTGTTGCAGCGTGAGGCTAATGTTTAAGAAACTTCTGTGAAGTCGTTTTTTTAAAATATTTTTAATAATATATTAATATTTGAAAGTGAAAAGTTAAATCAGTTTTTGAACTTTGAACTAAATCATTTAGAAATTCAAGGAATAATTACAAAGAATATGGAGAGAGAAAATTCAAACCAAAAAGCAAGAACTGAAATTCAAGTTTTAATGCAACTTTCATTTTCAGATACTTGAACTACATATTTATTAATATTTCACTTAAGAATTTTCAGCCTTTCTATTTTCATAACGAACATTTCCTAATTGCAACAAATGTTTTGAGAGGAAGTTCAAGGTGTTTAGATAACTAAACCCCGAATTATCCTTGCAATCGTACGAGAGTTCATACAAGATTTTTATAATCAAAAGATCCAACACTGTTATCTGGAATTATTTTATCATATTTGAAAAGAGCTAAGACGGAGATGTGTTCACTTGTGGAGAATGCCCCAGCAGAATAACAATAATAAAAAGTGAGAGAGGGAGAGATCAATGTTTGGTGCGTGAGATGGATTGACAGAGGTGTGTACGCGGGGTGCAGATGGTCTCACTTGTTTACCTGGCAGAGGATCCGGTTCTCTAAAGGGATGGCACTCCGGCAGTTTAAATGGCGAGCAGGCACGTGCCACTGTGCCACATCGCCTGTTGCATCTGGCCCAGCTGCTATCCTTCATTCTTTCTCTCTGTTCTAGTCTTCTGGCTCACATGTTTCTGGTACAAGCACTCACTGTATACAATACAGGGATTTTTACTAAGTAGGCACACTTCTTGGTTACGGACTTGCACCTGGCCTTTATTTTTCCTTGATTCTTCCCTTTTTTTGCATCCTTAGTCTGCCCTTTCCACCTATTCTAGAACCAGGATCTCTTTTAGAATTTTCTTGGCTAAAATCTTTTCACTATGCTTATTTTGCTTAGTCCTGGAGAGATTCTGTAACCTTTACAAAATACTATTTAATAAGAAAATGGTAGCCTTGTGCCCTTAGGTGAAGAGGGTATCTCAACAGCAAGTTACATCGCACAGTATTTTGCGGCACCTTCTTAATATGCTGTACAAGAATATTCCTTATTTTCTTTCCATAACTATATAAGGAATAGTGTGCGCTGATTAGATGAGAGGATGAGAATTTCCAAAAATCTAAAAACCATTGGTGCCCCTGATACACCAATTAAATTACCATCATCAAATACAAAATGATTAGATCTCTCTAAAACCGTCCTCGGAGGTGTGCCTCTACGGAATTAATTTCTTTAACTTCGAGTTCTGATTTAAAAATGCCAGATTTTCTGCGTTTACGAACAATTTATTCCATTGGTCCTCCTTGAAAGTAATCTCCTTTTCTACCTTTTAACCCACGAACTTTCACCTACAAAAAAAAGTGTTTTAATTCAATTTCCTGAATTTTTAAAACTTCTGCGTAATATTTATTTTGATCATACTACTTTAATAGTTGCAAATAATTTCCTTTAATTTTAAGCAACGAATAAAAGTCAGCGAAGCCAGGCCAGCTGACTTTGTCCTTCAAGTTCAGGCCACTTCTTCCAGATATTTTTACAGGAAGACATTTCAGCTTATCTTGTGATCATTTTGGATAACTTTCTAACCTTATGGTAAAAATTCATAATGAACAACAATGAGACAAAAAAAAAACGGGTTAAGTCAACGTTCACATTTGATTGAACTTGGTCGGTTTTATCGAACTTGACGATAATTTACAATTACAAGGAGGGTACACTTGTTTTCAACAAAATAACAATTGAACCACTTCTCATCACCTTTTCAATTTAAATTGAGGAAAGCTCTCCTAAAAATCTCGTAAAATAAATTTTCATTGAAGATTTCACTTTAAGAACACAGTCTGTCACAGTTTTATCTGCGTAGACAGCACGAATAGACAAAACACTAATCACACTTTCGATCAACTGAGTTTCTTCACACTCACAAATCATGGCATAATTACATAAAGATAATGTAAAATTCACTAAAATGGCACTTTAGAGAGAAGCCTTTTCTTTTTCAAAGACGTCAAAAGCAAAAAAAACAGAAAGGTGATCATCTACTTCATGTACATGATCAGTGGTATCGCTTGAATAAACTCCTAACAGCGATACCCAGATGTTTACTTTCGAGCACTTGAACTGAAAACTAGTGTCTGTTGAAGTTCTGTTAATTTTTTCAAAAAACAGTATAGAATGAAACATCAGTCTAACTGTATAAATTGCATAAGGTACTGCTGTTCTACCAATTGAAAGATTTTTTAAATATCTCATTATTCGGACCATAGTTACAACTAAAAAATAACCCTGGAATGATTTCTGTCCAAAAAATAATGTTTTACGCATTAAAGAAAGTTTTTTTTTTTTGTTTAAGGCAGGGGTCGGCAACCTTATTTAAGTAGAGAGCCATTTCTCCTTAAATAATTTTAATAAATCTTACCAAGAGCCGCAAGGATGATAATGTAAGAACCTCTGAAGATCATTTGTATTCGCAAATTATTATTTTATGATATTCAATAACATTTAAATGTTTTATACATTTATTTTTACATATTGCAAAGTAAATAAACAAATAAGTAATAACTAAACCTGTATTTGAATGAAAAGGCGGCAGTCTTACATAATTACGTACTTTATTTTAATATAGTTCTGTTCAATTTCTTTAATTAATCATATTTAAAATTCTTTTTGGAATTACTTTAATAAATGAAATTTCCATTTGTTTTAATAAAATTAAAATATACAATATATTTTGGACTGGCTGAAGAGCCACTCAATTTGGAACAAAGAGCCGCATGCGGCTCGCGAGCCGCGGATTGCCGACCCCTGGTTTAAGGAATAGGTTTTGAACTTGAAGTAATAAAACGTATAAAACTCGAAAACTTAGAGCAGGAAATCTGTTCGTTCAGACCAGTATTCTATACATTCAAATCCAACATTAAGCATATATTCGCAATTAAAAAATTATATTGTTTATTTAAAACCCGAATAATTTCTTTTAAATGAATTTTGAATATAATAATAGTAATAAAAGAAAACTATTAGTATTCATGTAACTTTAACAAAGAAACTTGATGTATTTCCTTTCTTAATTATTCACTTATAATCTAAGGCGTAGTACTTCAAATTTTGGTATTTTAGTGTTTCAATAAGAAAAATATCAAGCGAAACGTGTTCTGCAATTCTAAAATTTCGAGGACCGGTGCTCTACATGGTACTAAAATCTGTGTTCTGAGAGAATTGCTTGACCGAAATTAAAAATCTCTTCATGTTTGCTTTTGCAAACATCTTTTTTGGTTGAACTTCTTTTCTTGAAAATGGATTTTATGAAGAGTTTCTGTACAGCTTTCCACTTTAATTATAATGAATTTTTACTAAAATTTTTAATTCTTAGTTCGAAGAAAAGAAAAAGAACCTTAGAGTTACATGACTCTTAATATTAAAGTAAAAAGCATTCTAAAGAAAGTTAGAAACGACTCAAAGTTAACGAGACATTAGGTCACATAGAAAATTGTAAATTGATGAAGAGAGAATACCCATAAAGATCAAGCATTCATTCTTGGTCACCCTACAGGATATATTTGTTATCTTTAAGATAACTTCATTACTTAACTCAAAAGTTAATTATGGTTATAAATTTCATTTTCTGTACAAACTTTCCCTGGATACTCGCATATTGTGACTTGCACAAAAGGAAGCTGACATTTAACATCGCCCAGACTCCTCTCATCAAGTATCTGCCAAAGTTGTCCTCAACAACCTCCCAGCTGCTTTCACCTAACTTTCTGCTACCTGTATTAATATTTTATTTAACTTAAAGTCGATAGTTATATTGTTCTAACTTTCCATCACTTATTTAACTGACATGAGGTAAGTTCTTTTTTTTAAAAAAAAAAAAAATTCGTCTCTTCTTTCAGAAATAAAACGATTTGGTTTGATTTCGAAGAATATACTTCTTTTTGTTTGCTTAGTTTCTTTAACAACTTCAAAAGATTTGAAATTCTTTTTAATTTTATTATTTTTAGACAACAAAATGGAGTTTAATAATAAATGATCTCTTTTAAAATTTGTATCCTCTCATCTAGTGCAGCAGGCAGGAAATAAGATATATCCGTAACAACAATTCAGAAACATATTTTCAGTTGTTTTTTATTAAATAACTATAAGAAAAAGTAAAGAATATTTTCTAATTAACAAACGAGTTATCAAAAAACAATAATAATAATTTCGGTAAGTTAGAAATATTTGAACGTTTCGTTACTAGAACAACTTTACTGATTCCATTTTTCATTTTCTATGTAAAATATCCTGCATCCCTCTCTTTCTAGCTGTTCCGCAATTCAAAACATAAGTCACACAATCCTTGTTAAAGAACAGATTACCCAGAGATGACTGAGTTGCAAACATTGCCTCTAAATACAACGCGCCTTGTATGAGTGTGAGTAAATAGCTTTTCCCAGATAACGTGGCCTTTGGAGGCAGCCTTTGATTACACTAAAGCTTTCTGTAATTGTTGGGTAGAACAGGATATATCCACTCTTAGGAATGAGGTGTAAATGTTTAGTTTTCCGGCTCTCCTATCTTTCGAAGGGATTTTTTAGAGTAGTCACTAGGTTTTAGGGCTGGATATATCCTTACCTGAGGAATTGTAGGAAGGGCATGTGCCAAGAAGTGGTTATTTCAAAATGCCGGCTCCTAGATTCCTGGTAATTACTCTACAGAGCCTGGCGGCCCCATGGTTGGAGAAGATTAGGCATATGAATTTGCGGTCAATTTTGGCATATCTAGAATATGCGAGGAGAATTGTCAAGTACATTATGTTTGAAGCAAAACACTACAATACCTAGCTACAGGTACTTTTCTTTTCTTAGAACTTCTTTGGGGTGTATGGTTTATTTTGGATCTGGATGAGCCATCCTAGAACACCTGGGGAGCGATGGAGGTTAAAATAGTTCTAATTAAAAGTCGCAGTGCAGAATATCAAGTAAAATAAATAAATAGATAAAAATCTATTAAACAAATGGTCAGTGAAAGACTTTAAGAAATCTATTCTGTTCTATTATCCCGGCTTCTGGTTCATTTTTAGTTAATGTTTCTAAGTTTTTAGTTGTTTAGTTCGTCATATCCTGGAACCTCCTTGAGTCCTTACAGAGATGAGTAAATAAATTATTCTACCTTTCTTGCTCAGTAAATAATCTATCGGTTCCTTTTCAGGCTTGAAATGTATATTGAGTTTTAAAGTCATTTTCACATTATCTATAAATTATTACGTCCAAATTAAACAACGACTGCAACAGTTGTATAATTGTAAAACCATTAAATGTTATAAGTGTTTGGAACAACTGTTTTGTGTTTGAACCTGACATATGGAAGATACAGAACGACGAACTGGTTTGAGGCACATGTTACGACTGCTGTTATTACCCTGCCTGTTTCTTACGTCAAGTCTACAACTTGAAAGTGTACAGATTTTTGAGTATCTGCGTCAGTCTGTGAGCGTTCCGAGTATAAATTAAGGCACGAGCTCTTCTAAAGAAAGTCTCTATTTCTTCCCTCCCCCTCTACGAATGAACCATCTTTACACAATCGACTGACACCTAGAGGAGGCAATTCTAACACCTGCACTCATTAATTAAGTAGAAGCACTAAGCCACAACAGAAGTTAATGCAAGATGCAAAGAAAAATTTTGTATTTAGTTGGATTAGGTAATTTGCGAAATGCTCAGGAATGAATAACACTTATAGAAACGGGGACACAATCTTTATTAATTTGATATTTTGCTCGTTATAATTTAAGATATGTCCAATTTATAGTGGTAAGCATTTCTTATGAAATGTTACTGACAGGTAAAATATAGAAATTAAAATGAACTGACAAGTTCTTTTTTTCAAAATTCTTGCAAGAGTTAGGTTGTAACAGTATTGAATTGCAAAGTTAGTTTTTTAATTTCCGCAGGGCAGCATCCTAGATCCCATCCTTTCCAGACATATCAACTGATACTACTCCTCTTACAAAAAAAAATAATAATACGCGTATATTCCTGAACACATAGGTATACGAGGTGTGTTCAAAAAATAAGGTGAATTTTCATTTTTCTTAAAAAATATTTATTTATTCATCGATTTTTATTTTGTCTCCTTCAAAGTAGTCCCCCTCAGATATAATACATATGTGCCAGCATTTTTTCCAATCCTCGGAACAGTTCTGATATGCACTTTTTGGTATGTCCTTGAGCTCTCTCAGCGATTCGGTTTTTATCTCCTTAATCGTCGCAAATCTCCGTCCTTTCATGGGTCTCTTCAATCATGGGAACAGGAAAAAGTCGCAGGGCGCCAAATCTGGTGAATACGGTGACTGAGACATGATAATGTCATTCAACAATTCCTGAGCGATGCTCATGCGACGGTTTTTTTGATCAAAATTCAGCAATTTTGGAACGAACTTCGCTACTACACGCTTCATGCCCAAAATTTCCGAAAAAAATTGCAGGACATGTGCCAACCGATATGCCGACAACCTCAGCAACTTCTCTAATTGTGATTCGACGATTCTTCTCAACATTTTCATCGGTTGTTGATGTGCTGGGGCGTCCAGGGCGAGCGTCGTCATTCACATCTTCTCGACCTTCTGTGAAAAGCTTGTACCACTTGTAAACATTTTTTTGACACAGAGTACTCTCACCGTACGCCACTCTCAACATTTCAAGTGTTTTTTTAACACTTAATTCCATTTTTTACACAAAATTTGATGCAAATTCGTTGATCCATTTTTTTCGACAGAAGAAAATCGCCGAACTCGCAAAACACTTGTCTTATTTATGCCTCTAACATACAAACTAAACATGCTATATAGCTACAACTTTGAAAATATGTTCGAGACAAGTGTACCAACATAAAAAAAAAAGACAATCGAAATTCGAATGTACGTAGCCCGCGAAATTTGAAAATTCACCTTATTTTTTGAACATACCTCGTATGTTATACGTATGTATAAAATGAATTTTAAGATTCTGCCCAAGTAAACTGATAATCGGAAAACAGTTATTAGGGTTTGCAAAATGAAAAATAGGTAGAAATTATGGTTTACACGTTAGTAATCTTAACATGAGACTTCCCACTTCGTAATTATCTAACCACTTAAAAGAAACTTTCATTAATGCATTGAAATTAGGATCTGTAAAGTGAACAGCTAATATCAATAGATAAATCCCTACTGGCTAAAAAAGAACGAAATGAAATTACCTTCAGCAAAAAATTTCATTGGTTATCATTACTACTAAAAAGTTACCTACGGTGCGGTTTTGAATACATTTAGACCGTTAATCCCTCATACTATTAAGAAAATAAAGTTTGTAACCGGGGAGAAGGATATTTTACAAATTCAGAGAAATCAAGAGCATTCATCTTTTCCCGAGTTATATTATTATTCATCTAAAGCGGATTTCCATGGAGTCATCCAAAAAAGGTTACTTTTTATGTTACAATAAGATTGCAAATTTTCGTTTACAATTTCAGCATATGCTTCCAGATTGCTTTGTATCTTAAAAATCTTGTATTATTTGCAGAATAACATCAGCTGGAATAACTTTTAAAAAAAATAATAAGGCAGGAGTAAAAGGTTACCAACGCTGTCAATAAAAAAAAAACAGTGCGTACGTGCAGCTTATGGACAATAGTTTGAACAATCTTTGATTTTTACAGTAAACTAGACCTATTGGAAATTTTAAGGGGAGATAGGGCCCCCTCTTCCTTTGTGCCAAGTCTTTGCTATTGTATTGCAGTTGATGGAAGACCGAAAAAACGGTCATTTATTGAGTGAAGGTGGTAGGCTATTGAAAAGAACGTAGGTGAAGATACTTTCCCTGTCTTACGTTAAAATGAAAATTTCGAACAATATTTTGGCAGTAATCTGATATTTTTTTTTTATTTAAATTTTTTTCAAATAAGTGAGGTTAAGAAAAAAGGAAATTTCTCTCAGATATTTTTTTAAATATTCAGTTACCTCTCGTGAGGTGTAGAAAAAAGTGCTCTTCAAGAAGTTGACAGAATACAGTCAACTGGTCTTTAGTCAACGGAAATGAATACTTCTAGAATGACATAATCACTATGTACTACACATTCTTGGCGAGCAAGAGGTAACAGGAACTTAAGGGCCGTCTGCAAACCTGGGTTTTCGATAGAAAAAGTATTGGTTGTTACATCTGAGTTGGCTGTAGCCGCGCTAAATCTCCAATTTTATAGCAATCAAAATTCTCGTAAAGGACTACTCCGAATATTGTTCTATATCAAGGTCGACATAACATGCCGGACATTGAGGGCACTAGAAATCTAAATAAATTTGTTTTTTTTTGTGAATATTATTGCAAATAAAACTTTTTTTAAAAAAAAAGAAATGGCATGTAAATTTGCAGTAAATTACCTGGAAATGAAGGATGCAAGTCTATTTGGAATGTGCATTTCATTTTTTTTTTTATTGCAATACTACAGTGTGATTAAACGAGCTTTTCCTCTTTGACAACTGCCGGAAAGTTAGCTCTCAGAACACCAACATTACAAAGCAGTAATCAAAATTGGAATGGAGAGCACAAGAACAGGAGACTGTGAAAAACGCGAGTCTGTAAAGAATTCTTAAACTTTTAGGATTCATTTCTTAAAGTTCGTAATTTTTTTTTTTTTTAAAGTAGAAAGGTAATTGTAAGCTGAAATTTGGGTAGATAAGAAGGCAAAAAAAAAAAAACAAACACGTTAATCGAAAAATATTTTGGATCGGCTCAGTTTTTAAGTCACAGAGCCAGTTACTTTATTTACTCTTTGAATAAGTTTGATTGATGTATTTTCTCCAGGTGGCATATCCTCCCAATTACGATTGAGTTTCCCGAATTTAAGATGGTGTTTAGATCTTTAAATGATAATAATTACCTCTTATTATTGTATATTAAAAATACATAACGTATTCTTACCATCTGGGTGTCTTTTCATCTGGAATCGTTAAATCTAATGTGTTTTGATTTTAATTCAATAAAAGATAAGATTCAATAAGATTTAGAAGACAATAGTAATGACTTTTGGGACTCATTGCATTTAGGATGCAGTAAGACTAATTCCATCAATTACTTCTAGACAGTTTTTTATTACACCGTGTTCAATTTGCCATCACGAATGTGCTTCACCTACTACAAACAAGAGAAACTACTTTTCTAATGAGGAATTACATCTGCAATCATATCAGTCCCTTCACACAATGTGCGAGACAACTAAGAGAGCCATCATATGCAAACAGTAAACAGATAATGTGAACAGTGTGTAAAGAATAAACTGTCCGTATTTATAAACAATGAGAAGGGTTGACGACGTTTCCGTTAACAACTGCCTGTGGCTTATCTTTTTATTTGCAATCAAATTGTCGTCAATTGTAATATTAGTGGTTTGTGCTGTACCAGGTACAGTGTTCGAAAAGATAGAAGAAGATCTTATTCAAATGAATAGAGGGGGATCTCTATTATTCCTAAGTCCAACCGTTTTTCATACAATCATCAATTCAGAAAGATTTTTTCACTCTTTTTGTATAATATACATATTATGTTATGAAGGGAGAGTTACTTGTTATGAAGGATTCTTCCTTTAAGCGTGAATTACCTTTTGTCCACTTCATTCTTTCTTTCAGTTACCCTGATGTTTTAGGGAAACAATAAATAAATTCTGATGTTAGCTGTAGGAATAATTTCATGATATTATAATGAAGCAGCTGGAGAACATATTCAATAAGAGAAAATATTATATCAAGAAATATTCAATCATTAATGAACCCAATAATATAATAATATTGGCTATGAATTTATAAAGCAAATTAAAAGATCCCTCTTCATTGCACAAAATGTTTCATAATTTCATAACAGTTTGATTGAATTTCACACATCAGTTCAATGTATAATATTTAATTGAAGAATATAAATTAACTTCAGCCAGGTTAAATTAATTTCATAACATATAAATTCCAAAATATAGACTATTAAAATATCTCTAATTTATGTTGTCCAAACAAATAAAATTAGGTACTTTAAAAAATTATTTTCATTTTAATCAACCTTAAAATTTAAATTAATTTACTTGCCATAATGTATAATAAATGACTAAGACGTTCACCAATTTCCATTTTTTGAGGAGATAATTTGGGATTACCCTCACTTTACTTTTTTGAATTAAATTAATTTAAAAAATTTAAATTAAAAGAAAGAAGGCTAACTGAACAGTTTATTAAAAACAAAAACAATGAATACTCTTCTTTCCTCTTGTTCTAAAGAGAAGAAATAATTGAAGAAGCATTTACGAGTATCTTTTATTTAGCTAGTATGCAATAGTAATATGCTGCACGGGATATTACGCTCAGTTTCCAAGAACATGAGTTCATCGTTGTTATATGAAGAAAGAAAACAAGCTCTGACGAATTATAAAAGTTAGAACGCGTGCTATCTGATATAACCCATGCGGAACTGATTCTTTTTTTAGTGTTTTTTGTTTTCTACTTCCTTTTGAACAATGAAAGAACACGATTTATGTTACTCTGTTTCTTGTTATATTAGAATACTTTCAGTTAATCTACCCCCACCATTTCATTCAAATTTCAATCAGTAAAAATGACTCCCAGCGAGTCTGCACTAAGTCAGATCACAGGGCGACCTTGCATTACCTAACAACTAAGCGTCTATTGCACCATAACTCCCTCCATAACCTTGCCAGACTCCATTCTTGTCTTGGATGAGGATCCTCCTTGCAAAAAAAGAACAAAAAACAAATGCAGGACTACGCCATTTCCTTTTAAAGTAAAATAGTAGTAAAGTAATCGCCTATTTTTTCAAGTGGGGCTTAACGTCCAACTACCAATTACCCTTTCTCTTCCTTTTAATCATGTAGCTTCATTTAAAAAAATATCCAACGACCACTGTATTAAAATTGCTCCCTCATTGCAATGTCTTGTACATACATGAATTTTGTTGGATAAAAAACGAGTCACAAAATTTGAAGGGCTATTTTACCTAGACATCTCCTCTAAAATCATGAATCATGGCTTCTGAAATGTTATCCCAAATTTGTAGCACATCTAATATAACAAATAAAATAAACTTCTATCTTCGTTGTCTGAGAATTAGTCCTAATTGCAACTGCAGTATCTACTATAGTTTTGTGACTGTTCAGTAAGTACGTGACTCAGAGTGGGAACTGAGACAAATGCGCTCATTGTGTGAGGACACGATCGTCTTGTGTATTAAGAGAAACAGACCGACTCGGGCAGCTGTAGCGAGTATTGCACAGTAGCGATCCAAACCACAACACGCACACTATTACATCTGCTACCAACATTGTCCTGGGCCTCTATCTACCCCGCTTAATAGTAGAATCACAACTCAGTTCTTCATTTGAAGGATTTTTAAAGATTTTTATAAAAGAAAAACTTGAATGATTTGATCAAACAAAATACATTTGCAAATCATGAATTGAGGCGAGTTCACTTTTGGCTCTTTCTGTATTGTTTTAAAATGATTTAGCTTTATTCAAATGAGGAGAACGGAGAGAATTACTCAATACTTTTTATAAAATAAATGATAATTAACCATTTACGAAGTGCCAATGATAATTCTAAATTTTTCAATCTCAAGTGCAACCAGGAAAGAGTAAAAAACTGGGTGAGTAAAACTCACGGCATTTCTATGTACTATTTACTTTTTTTTTTTTAGCGAAAAACCATAGCTCTTGTGTGCAGTTGTGAGGACAGCGCGATTGCTCACTAAGTCTAATAGTGACGCAAGGATGGCTTCATGTACTATCCTGTTGGAAAAGTATTCATTTCGATTCGCTAAATGCAGGTTACTTCTGATCGAAGTACATCACTTTTTTTTTCAAATTAAACACGATTCTAGTGGAGTGACCAGAGTGGAAACGATTTATTCGCTAGCCACTGAAAACATGATTATGCAAAAAACCACTTCTCATCACACCTAAGAAACTATTCCATTTAAAGTAGTTTTCGGCAAGTTTCTAAATTCAAACAACTCTGAGCTTATGATGAATCAAATCTTGAAGGTTTTTCTTCAATACCATTTTTGTTATTTTTATTTTTTAAAGATAGTGGATTAAACAGACCCAGTTTGGCTTCAACGATAGTTCACTATTGTTTTTCCTAGGTAATAATTTAACGTTTCAAAGTATCCGATCTATAATTAAATTCTGAAACTGAATTTTCTAAGCTGGTCACTACTCTTGAATTTTAGAAACCATCATTGTGCAGATCGTTCTACTCTCAAATCTTCCCTTCAGCTTTTCAAATTTTCCACCTTGCATTGGCTACAGTACTTTCTTTTTTCTATAATATCTTAAAATCACAAGAATAATTTAGAATCCAAGGTTTGTCCGAGCATTATAAGTATTTTAATGAACAGATTAACAAATTTAGAGATCTAGCCCAACTCCACCAATTGTGACTTAGGTCCAAAGCCCAAGATTATCCGTCCTAATATTGGCCAACTTTTACTCAACAAAGATAGACTTTTCTAAATAAATATTTATTCTAGAACAGTATTTGAAAAATTCATTACCATTTACAGATAGCCGTAATCTGCATGATATTAATCTGTTTTTGTTTATAATTAAAACAATAATGGCATAATGGTAGTTTGTATGAATTACTTTTTTGAAATATTAGTTATCACTTCTCTCTGACACGCACATTCCTTTACATTATTTATTTATTTATTATTATTATTGTTGCTACTTTACTTTCATTGTAGACTGTAATTCTATTATATAATGCAATGTAACTCTTTCTCCTAAATTAAATCATTACAGCAACACCAACAACAGTTAATGCAAATTTCTACAAAATACAATTTGTTTTTTAGTATATTCATAATCTAATTTGTAATATAAAAAGTTAAATCCACCGCATGTATGAACATGATTAAAAAGATTTTTTGTATATAATTTCAATATGATTTTCTAAGTTATTGAATAGTAACGTCAGAAAACATGTTAGCGTTTATTATATTTCCTCCGTTGAAAGTTATGCCAGCTTGTAATCCAGAATTATTTTCCATCGATCCTATTATTACAGACTTTTTTTTTTTTTTTTTAATGCGTAAGTCTAACTGTAAAAGGGAGATTTTATTTTAGGGATGCTGCGCTAAAGAAAGCCAAGATGAGGGTCTAACGTAAGAAAGGTCAGGTAAACCAGTGTATTGTCAGTCACCTTTAGAAAGTCCCTGAAAGGACTCTTTTCACTGTTGCGCAAAAGGGTATGCTGAAAAGATTCTCCTTAAGGCACTATTCTATACACCCTGTTGAATCGTGTTACGTACAGAAGAATATAATGCTCATTCTACAGTACATTCTGCCCTGCAATTTATTTCATACGTTTGAAAAAGTAAAGATTTTTAGATTAAATAATTTTTTGATTTTTTTTGTTTCATCAATTCAGTAAATTTCCATAGAAAGTGCTAGTGCAGAATGTTTTCAATTTCTACAAATTACATCAAGAGTTAAATATCTAAAACCTTTGTGCAAGATAGGTGCCGCATTTGTTGTTAAATGATGGCCAAAAACTACTAATTTTAAATCAATTTTTGGATCGTTTTAATCCAACCGATTTTGAGTGAGACTATTTGTTTTCATGGATAAGGCGTGGGTTTACCATTTTCTGTCAGGCGAGAAACAGTAAGCAAACAAGATGAAAGCCAATGGCAATTTATAGAAAAAAAAAGTAAAGCCAATCTCATCTGCCAGATTAGGTAGTGTCCAATGTTTTCTGGGATGAAACCAAGATTCTTTTTTCTTGATTACCTTGCAAAGGGTAAAACAATAACTGGCCAATTCTTCGCAAGATAACTTGGTCGAACTGGATGAAAAAAATTCGTGAGAAGAGGCCTATATTGAAGAAAAAAACAATTATCTTGAATCAGAATAATGTACCAGTTACCTGCAAACTGAAGAAATGGTTGAAATATTCTCACTATTCACCAGAATGTTTACACTAGTGTGAAGGATTTTGAAAAGCTGATCTTAGATACGTCAGAAAAAAGGAAAATGACTCCAAGATTTTCTTTAGATCTGTTACACCTGCAAATGCATAATAATTTTATTAATTATATTTTACAGCAAACTTATTTCATTGAATGTAATTTATTCAATTTGAAATTTGTGTTAAGGAAACTTTTAAAGATCACTGCTATCTCAACTATTTATTAAAAGTAAATGTTTCCATCAATTAATGAAAATAGAAGGTGACTAAACTTTGGTAATTAGTACAATATATCAATGTACTTCAATTATTTTTGACAAAACAGAAATTATCAGAAAGTAACTTAGTCTGTATCATACCCTGCTATTATCACTAATATTTCTGCAATATACTCGTATTTTCTGAACAATTGATAGAAATCTGGCTACAAGTATAAGCCCAGAACTGGAAGCTGTAATGCACTAAACATACATTTATTAGCTAATGTGTAATGTGTGTGTGCAAGGAATTAAATTACGGACAATGACAAATCAGAAAAATGCCGAATAGTCGTTTTATTAAAACGTCACAAACAGTCTGAGAGGGTGAAAATGTAATCATTAGAGTGAAGCCATTGTGAAACGGTCGGACATTAGTTTGATGAGGTAGGTAGAATAAGTGCCGCCTCTGTTTGCTTGGGATGAAGAAGATGTGCATTACCAGGGAGCCAACGGTACCTAAACCAAAGTAATTTATTTCTTTTAAATCTTGTTGTAATCGGATTGGCCTGTAACATCAAGCGGCGCGCTAATGCAGCATTTAAGTGTTAGCTCACGTACATTACTCTGTCCTCCACAACTCTACATATATGGAGAGGCGTTAATTGCAGCTGTAGTTAATAATGTCCCAAGTTGACGCGATCATTCAGTAGTGCTTTCCGAACATAAACTATTATGGCTCTGTTAATTCTAGTTTTCTTTATACATAGGACATCAGTTACAACAGAAAATATTCTTGTGCAATGTCTCGTTTTGCTTATCTCTAGTAATTAGGAAATCTAAACTTATGTGCATGCAGCACTCATGGATGCAATCTTGTTTCCTACAAAAATAGTTCCTTTCCTCACAAGTTCTTATAAAACAAAAATAATAATGATAATGGCGAAATTATAATATACTTTAGGGTCATTATTTCTGTTTTCCTTAGTTCACTAATAAACAATGAATCGATTAGAAGAAGAAGAGTCTTAATTTAAAAAAATAAATAAATAAAAGTAGATTTACGTAGATGTGAAAAGAAAAATTTACAACTTATAATTACTTAGTCGTAATAAAGATAAAGTAAGAAAACAATATTTCCATAAAGACTGCAGTATGGTCATTGACCGTCCGTGGAGGTTTTGCAAACATCTAAACCAAAATATTTACTTTTATACATCGGGAACTTTATTAACAGAATATATAATCTAATTAAGTTTAATTAGACAAGATATAATTGAGTTCATAACTTTTGTCGCGATTTCATTTTACTCATTATTCAAATTTAAACACAGTTATAAATTGTTTCTAATATTGATTCCCCACTATTATATATTTATTTATTTTTCATCTTTGTCTATCATCCTTGGTCTACCGTCTCTTCTTCACTATTGCGATAGAGTGTCGCTTTTACACTCTCTTTCCTCGAGATCTCAGACTCTCCCATTCTTGCTACGTGGCCCCTGCCTAGTATTTATTACCACCTAATGATTTTGAAAACATCCATTTCGGCGAAGAGTTCTTTCAATTGCCTGTTCTTTCTAGTACGCCAAACTGACTCGGCACTTATCCAACCAAATATTTTTCGATCGTACTTTCTTTCGAAATACACATTGGTCCTTCGCATTTTTCTTTGATATCTGAACCTCTAAAAAGCATCTTTGTACACGTCTGAAGAGCATAAGTAAGGATTTAAGAGCTAAGCGAATCAGTATTTTGAGAGATGGGATTAATCTTGCCTAATAATTAGCTTTCTTCTTAGATGCTTCAACAAAACGAAAAAACATCAATAGGTTAATGTTCTATTCTCCGTCAAATTTCACAGAAGTGCATCTTGTGAGGTCACCTAAGATTCCAGATCTCGTCAGGATTGACAGGGCAGTACACACATATTTAGACATTAAACTTCTTCAAGTTTAATGTAATTATTGCAGACGAATTTTTCCTACAGTTCAATTAGATTTTTTTTTATATAAATTTCTTTTCGAGCCTTCGCTGCAAAAGTGGAGAATCAAAGTGAATGAATTGAAATCCAAAAACATAGTATTCACTCTTAACAAGAAATCTCTCCCTCCACTCTCCTTCCACAACACTTCTATACCAATCACTAACCAAGTACTGCTCGAAAAATGTTCAAAACTGACCCTGACTAACAAAAGAAAACCATATACCGCCCTACATGCCCCAATATGGACGTACGGAATAAAACTGTACGGAAGTGCCAAAAAATCGAACATCAACCGACTTCAAACCTTACAGTCTAACAGTAACCTAACAGTCGACATTTTCCATGATCTCCAAGTTATCTTTGTTGCAGAAAAACTTAAAATTATTAAATTTTTCTACCTTTTTCACATTAAAATAATAATTATTTTTCTTTCTATTTTGATCCAGCAAAAAATAGTTGAGTAAGTTCTACTTATTTTAAATGGATAAATTCAAGAAAATATCTTTTTTTATTTGACCGTAAAACTTAAATGAAAATTAATAGAAGCTGACTCAAAAAAGTAGGTGATTTATGTAAATTAATGTTTGTCTAATGTTCTTAAGATAACTAAAGGTAAATTTCTTCACCGAGAATCATGTTCCATGTTTCATGAATGAAATATGTTTATATATGTACATTTACAAAATAATCTCCTTATAGTTTCTCCTGGTGAGCAAGGAGCCAATACTGAATAATCAGGATTCTCTAATGTGTAAAGAATGTTCAATATCATTCCTGAATAATTCCGATTTTTGCATATTTAATGTGCACCTGGCCATTTAATTTTTCATTTAAATCTCTTTTTTATTATTTCTACAAAAAGTATAAAAAAAAATTAATAGTTTTATAAATTACTTTTTAATGTTTCTTCGCTATAAATTTATTTATTAATTTTAAATATCCTCACTCTTCTTCTCAGTGTATTCTTTATTAGCAATAAATATTGGAAAAGACGTAAAGATAAATAAAGACAATAAAGCAAAGAAGACACGTACACTTATAGTATTTAAGCTTTATTGCAGATATTCAAAAACGTTCAATATTCTTCGTTACTTGAGCATAAAATAGCAGATTTTCATTCCATATGTTCTTCAAAGACAAGTTGTTTTAAGTAAATTCAATCATTATGAATGATGACAACCCAAATTCCTTCTTTTTTCTCTTATTATTATTCCTTTAAAAAAATAAAATAAATAAATAAAAATAGTCAACTAATGTTCCTTAAGGGTGTGAAAAAAGGAGAAGGTGAAAATAACAACAGTTAAAAAGTGGAAACTGAAAAGTCTAGAAATAGCGCAGCATAAAGTGTAAACAGATGAGTATTTTAAAAAGAGAAATGATACTGTTTTGAATACTGCTTGTTACAAGTCATTAATGTAGGCCGACCCTTAATGTTTTCACAATGTGTCTGCATGTAAATCACACGTGCTTCCCTTTCTATTTATTTCCTAGTTTCTTTTTTTTAAATACTTTCATTAACCAACTATTTCTGGTGGCTTTGTTATTATTCACAACATAAGCTATATTTAAAGACCGTCTCTTTTAATTTTTATAAATACATATTTGAATAATCTGAACGAATAAATTTCAGAAAGAAGAAAATTCTTGAATTTCTTTCTCAGGATAGAATAATTCTTAGAAATGCTTATAAAATAGCTAAGAACTAAAAATCTATTCAGATTGTGACAATTCTGAAGTCTGATTTTCTTCATGTTTAGAATTTTACTAACGTACTGAATTCCTTTTAGTATAAAAGATAATGAGTTAATAACTAACAAATTAGAAATTTAAAATTAGAATAGTAGATGGGACGGGACCTACGCCCCACGGCACTGCAGCCACAAGAGGCTTATTAATTAGAATTAGAAAAATACAAAATAGAAAAATAAAATAAAGCAAAATAAATAAATAAAATAGCATTTCATTAATATAGTAATAAAATAAAGGAAACTATTCTTTATGAGGTAAACAAGTGGATAACTAAAACATAACTCATAGACGTATGTACAAGAGTGAAAATAGCTTAATTAGTTAAACATAAATTACTCAACAGTTATCACTCTAAGAGCAAAGAACTTCTGAGCTTCAGAGCTTGGTGCATAAAACTGTAAATATCATTAATTTGCTGCACACTATTTATGTCTAACAACTTGAGAAGGTTATCATTTTTAGATTCATTTGAAGAATGGTACGTGTAGAGAAAGTGACTTCTGACGGGTAACAGTGAGGTACATTCAAAGAGGAAATGAACAGACGAGACAGAAGACAAACCAACCCTCTTCTATAGTACAATAGTACTCGCTTCGGCGGTACATATACTAAAATTAATTAGAAATTTAAGAACGGCCCATGATTATGCGACAGGCATTACTTATGTTAGAAGAAAAATTGGATAAGAAATGGATTTCTAAAAGAAATTAAGACTCTCTAAGTTATTGAATGTCTCTAAATTGGTAATCCAAAGGCAGTTAAAATATCAAATAACAATTTTTGTAGGATGAAAAATTAATGCCAGTTTCAGTCATGATAAACTTTATTATGCCAAGCTGTCGACCTAGGGACTAGGTCATCTTCAGGGCTAATTTACCATGTACTGTTTTACATCATTAGAGGGTTGGTTTGTCTTCTGTCTCGTCTGTTCATGGACCAGTCCAGACCAGACTTGGTCGAAAGCTCGGCATAATCAAGTTTTGGCATTAATTTTTCATCCTATTGAAACTATGATTCAGTGACTAAAAATAATGAACAGTAACAATTTTTGTATAACGACGGAAATTAAAATTGGTGCTGCCATATGTTGATGATTAGGGAAAACAGATGGGCTAAGAAGTAGATTAATTGCAATCATTTAGAAAGAACTTGCGAAGAGAATACACCGAAAGAACGAACGGCCGCTATCAAAATAGGGAACTTTTGATTTCTCACAATCAAATCTTCCAAAGAGGAATCAAATGACAAATACATATATGCCTGAACTTCATTCGGATATGGTTCTCAGATATTAGGCAATGTTGATGAACGCAATAATTATGTGGCCTGGGGTGTGAGCGCCAGTGGGTGGTCGGGTTCGCAGCGATGAGGTACTTAGGCTATCCACGGTTACAATCTCACTCACTCCTCTCAGTTTAACTCCCTGCCGCACTACCACTACTCTTCAACAAATTCTTCACACCAAACTACAACAGCTAACATTAATCAAGATAATCTGGCTTTGTACAATTATCACCAGTCAATCTACAGCTGCCTACAGCCAGCCGTATTCTTCCTATTATATTTGGACACGTTTCACACATTATTCTGCTATTCTTGGAACTATAATAAATACATCTTCACAATTACGTAATTTCACTGTTCCTGAAATTGAAGATTTGAAAGAATAAATTATTTTTAGTTATGAGGTAGGAATTTATTTTAAAAGTTGCTTTTAATTGTTTTAAATTTTAATTATGACAAAAAAAAAATTATTTTCAAAATATATTTAGGAAAGTTGTAATATTTCCAACGTAGCAGACAAACCATGGCTGATACATAAATGCATCATAATCTATATTTTTATTCATTTATTTATATTGTTACTTTTCAAACAATACTTCACGCAAAAAATCTGAATATTAATTATAAGGTCTTATTCTATTCATAACCAATCATTTTTTACGAAGTGGAAAGATTAGGTACACGATCAACCACAAACTTTAAGGATCAGGAGACATGATTTCGGGATTTCCAAGCTGCCTTTACAACGGCGATGAGCCTAAGTTCATTTCGGGGTAGCAGCATGTGGAGGCGGCCTAATCATTTTCCTCGATGCTGGTATCTTTCTATGAAAGAATCATATTCGAAACTTTCTGTCTGTAAAAATATTACATTTATCAACCCAAAATGTTGTAAAATTAACTTCCTTCTAAGAGATTGTTCTTTAAGAAGTCATAGATACCCACTGTGTAACGGTTATACGATGTTTCTTACCTAACAATCTACAAAGACCTCAGCATCTCTTTCCATAAAAAGATCACCAACGAAGCTTCATGAACATCTATTGCTTCACTACAAGCCTCTCGTTCATAACCGCTCATTCCGCAGAATTCCTGAAAATGTTTCTAGCATTCTTCGACGGATCTGGTCTTACTAACTCTTATGAGATGAAATTATAGGAATATCACCTTCGGAGGGTTTCACCGCTGTGTTTTATTTTGTACATTTATTAAATTTATTCTTGGCAATAAAAATGACGCAGAACCAATGTTTTTCATTTTTTTTTTTTTTCCACAAAATTACAAATTCACTGGCCCTTCATTAGAGTATTTGCCATAATCTGCAGGAATCTTTTATCTCAGCTTGATCTACAGAAGTGAAAGCAAAGAATGAATGCTATTTCCCGGAATAAGTAGATTAAATTATTTCTCATTTTCCAGTTCAGTTAAGCGGGGCAACTTGAACATTTGTTCTCGTAATTCACTTTTAGAAATACCAGTTCCCACATTTAGAACTTTATTTGAAGTAAAGCGACTTATTTGGCAAATATTTTAATTTTACGTTTCTTTTCATTTTCCATCCTCAGTATTTTGAGTTCAATATTCCATTCCGTTTGCTTTCTTTATTTCTCTCGTCTTATAGACCATTTTTCTTTCTTGATAAAATTCTGTGACTTGTTCTATTTATTCTGTTCAAAAACTGTTCTAATATTGTTGCGCTATTTGCTATTCGTTCTCAATATCCATCTTCTTACCATCCATCTTTCCATCGAATGCCTTAAGAAAATATCAGGTAACCTTGCAATTTAAAGCTTCTGGAATGACAATCAAAATATTCACGCTGTGGAATGTATTATATCTTTATTTATAAAAAAAAAAGGATATAACTGCACTGTACATCTGAAGGAAAAATTAAACGTAACCTATTTGACGGAGGATACTTCAAAAATTTAACACTTTTCTATGTAATTTCAAGTCCTTAATTTTTTTTTTTATCTCAACTTGACCTGAAGAAATAAAATTGGCGAATAAAATGCCCCTCTGTGCATGCTCTATCAATAGACGAATACCTTTTCAGCTTCCATAACCAATGAAGTTACTATTACGAAAGCTAGCGTTCGGAAACTACGGAAGCCATTGAAAAATGGTTATTTTCTGTGGAAAACTGGTTGTGTAGCCTAACTAAAGAAAAAATTTCTCCATTTACTCTTTTTCTCTTTCTAAAAATAAATAGCAGCAACGCTATAATAATTGGCCAGAATAAAATTGTCAGAGAAACTATTATTTCAAGACATTTAATTGAACAGGCAGAGTATTTGTTGTACAATGTGAACAAATATTTGTTTTTATGTGAAAAATAAATAGCTAAAACTAATACCAAAACTTTAAAACAAAAATATTTTCAGCCAAATGAAATATTTGAGTGTGATAAAACTAAAAAAAAAAGTAACATGGGTAGAAAAACAGTGGAGGTGATGTATGTAGGTGGCTATGCATTGTTGGATAACTTCCTTCAAACAACAATCAGACCTTAACCAGACGCTTTCGCTGGCCAATCGCATTCTTCAGCAATATCTTAACTATCGCATACCTCTATGTAAGCATCCAATCTTTGTACAGTATTACCACCGCATTCTTTTTATTCTACATATTACATAGATCTCTAAGAATAATTATTTATCACTTATCTAAATATAGAAATAGAAATAGAAATAGAAAAGAAATTTATTATTCTGGGACAATTGTCCCCTAAGAATAAATACAGGAACAAATAGAGGCCTTAGCAGTTTGGCCTGTGATTATACAGAAATTAAATAAATAAATAAATATTTACAAAAGTGAAAATATAGTAAGTGAAAATGAAAGTAAAAATAAAATAATAAAACAGCAGAAATTAAGGAAATAAATTAAAACAATTAGAATTTCGGAGGAAGCTGAATAGAAAGGAGATAACTGAATAGACGGGATTTAAAGATGGATAGGGTAGGAGCATGGCGGACAGATGAAGGCAAGGAGTTCCAGAAAGAGGTAGCACGTATGAGGAAGGACTTGTCAAAGGATGAGGTACGGTGAGAGGGAATATAGAGATCAGATGAGCGAGATCTAGTGGTACGGGAATGGATGGAGGATTTAAACTTAAGGAGTTGAAAAATATAGGAAGGCCTTTGAGACTGGATGACTTGAAAAAGGAAAGAAGCCAAAAAATATTGGCGGCGATAGACAGGAAAAAGCCACTTCAACTCATCGTAGCAGTGCGAAATGCGAGAGTCTCTGGAAATGCTGAAAATAAATCTTATGAAGCAGTTCATGAGGCGCTTAAGCTTAGCTTCAATATCACCAGAAAGACCGCCATACACTAAACAACCATAGTCGAAATGGGGGAATATAAGAGAGGAAACTAGGAGTTGCCGGGTCTTAATATAGTGTTATCAGCAACGATATTTTTTTTTTTCAAGTAATTTGTTGACGTTATATTTTTTGGATGAATTTATAGTTCCTAGGTGTGAAACATAAAATATGAATTGCGACAGTTACTTCACTTGGGCAACGTTTTGAAGCGTGGTTTTATATATAACACTTCTTATGTTATACAAGAAAAGTAACTGTCTGCCTAATCTGCAGATAGAATTCAGATTCAAAACTCGCCATCATATAAGAAGACAAATTTATCATGATCAAAAACACCATGGAAACAAAATCTAGCGTTTTCTTGGAGCGAATAAAGAAATTTACAGTTTTAAGTGTGCATCACATGAACATAGGTAGTGGGAAGTTGTAGTTCCAGTCTAAGATCAATGAATGGTGCATACTGGCAGATAGCAAGGCACTACTAACTTCTCCGTCTCTTCATTTTTATGGCAGTCAAACAAACAAAGTTCCTAACTACTAGGTACTACTTCGTCAGTGTTCAAGTTGGGTGACAGAAAATATGCACCTTTGACGGAATAAACTTATTGCATATGATAATATAAGTTGGTATAACAGTTAATAGTAGAGAACAGGCATTTTACAGGGCCGTTCTCTGCGAAGCTTCCAACAAAATCGACTATCCTGCGGACAAAAACCCAAATAAAAATGATAGAAATCTAGGAGGTTAATACCCTAAGGACTTTAACAAAAGCGTGGAAAACCAAAAAAATTCCATCGGTAAAGGCAAATTTATTGACATTTCAGAAAGAGGTGGATGAGATAGTCTTTTTTTTTCTAATGTTTAGAAACATCAGTCAAAATGCGAGTTAAATCAAATTTCCAACTCTATTATTTGAAGTTAATCCGTACTTTGGGGGTAATATATGCTTGAGTAAAAGAAGTTGTTTAGGTGTACGCATAACTAAGAAGGCAACGACCTACAGCAATCTCGATGATACATACAAATGAGGAACATCAGTAAACAAGTTATCAGTAGAGGGCTCTCTGGTGGTGATGAATGGCGCAACACACAACCACTCCACTCTGCGCACCGCAATGCCCTCACAATACGACCTGAAGATGTCGCTCATTAACAATTCACAATCTGTTCAAAAATAAAATAAAACAAAAAAAAAAGAAATAAAACTGTGTTCTTCTCTCGTCTATTAAACATCGTTCTCTGTCAGTAATACGGTTACATTTTAATTGTAATAATTAATTTCTCCCTCTAGTCAAATACAAGGATTACAAAAGATAATATAATACTTTTTGTTACTGTTAACTTGGACTTTAACAAAAAAAAAATCTATGTGAAAATTGTATACAACGAAGAGAATAGCACACAACCTTCTTACATATATTATACTTTCATATAGTAAAAAATTTACTTTTCGGCCGTTCTATTGAGAGTTTGCAACCTCATTAGTATTCTATTTACCTATACAGTATGTTCCCACAACAATACTGTAAACGTTACAAGTCATTCTTAGTCATGTACTATTCAAGACTTAACTAAATATGTATAACAATTTATAAAAAAATACTGATCTCAGATTAGGTTACCTCATTTAGGGTGTGTTATTTTTTATGCATTATATATTTATAAGGAATCGAATGCAAAACTAGAGACCCTCAGATCAGAAAAGGAAATTTACGATTGTTTTGTTTTCTTAACTTTATGGGAAAAATCTAAAGCGATTATTGCCTCAATAGACTTCTTTCCATCCAATGTTTACAAACTTAAATGGCTTCTTTTTGTTTTTAATTAACTCCTAGCTGTCCTAACCATCAGTTATAAATCTAGGTGCTGCACGCCACATTTCTAGAACTTGGTATATATAATTGCAACTTCTTAAGACCAGGCAACTACAACTCCTAAGGAAGTTTAGTCCTACAGTTCTTAAGAAGTGTAGTCTAGAGTATGACCAGAGTACATATATTTCTTGTGTTTTAACAAATAAATATCAATTGTTAACATGTTAAATATGATAAGAAAATAAAATTCAGCATACATATAAGATGATCAAGCAATTCTTGTTAATAACAAATTATAAACCGGTCTCCTGATCTGTGAACCTCTTCATCAGTAAAGTTATGGTTTCAACATAAAAATTAATGTTACTTCGTTTTAAGTTGAATGATAAAAATAAATTAAGTTCAATAAATAAATAAGTTCAAATTTGATATTTTGGTTAGAAGACATAGCGGGAGCTGCTAATTTGGTCAAAATCAATAAATCGCAAGTGCCACTTTCTGATAGGATTTTCTTTAAATGGCTGTTGGAGTAATCCAGGAACGAATAAATTTAAACCGTCGACTCAAATAAACATTTGGAATTAATAGGCTTTAAGTTTTTGCTATTAAGAAGAAACACCACTAGCTTTATGTATTTTGAAGGGCTTGCAATTCCAACTTGTACGAGAATAACTCGATGTGCTGGGAGTTGTTCCATTAATATCAAAAAACAAATTTGATGTTAGGATCCAAATTAATTAGGTAGTGAATGTATAACATTACCTAAAGTATACTTAACTAATAGCCAATTCAAATGATTGATTATGTACAGTTTTTTGTGAATTGAAAAGAGAAAATGAGCAAAAAATAAGTTGATGGGTGCGATAGTCTTAGGTAGATTTCTCACAAGAGAAATTTCACTATGGTTGCTTAAAGAAGTGTTTACTGCAGTGGTAATTAGAAAGGACTTGTAAGGGATGCCCCGTTTTAAGTTCCTCGAACCACTAAATTTACATTTGTTAAAAAAAATAGTATGTGCTTCCGCCCATATCCACGACATCTAATTTGGTTGGACTTCAGCCTATCTGAAAAAGATATTACCTACCAACTTTCTCTTCATCCTTGCAAGTGGAGTAGTATGGTTGATTTTATCCTCTTAGCAAGTAGGTTTTCCTTATTTCTGGCTTGTTTTGAAGTTCCACCAATTTATCAGTAGTTTGAGAGTTTGACTTCATTTATAAATTCAAGGTGGAGACCAAAGAATATGGAACTGCAAAAAATTGACATTGTATTAATAAAATAAAACAAAAGTATAAATTAAGACGACTACTACGTCATATTTTCGAAAATGATTTTTTTAAATTTTTTTAAAGTTATTGAGGTTACGCTTCTGCTAAAGAGTAACTTCAGTGAAATGGATGGTTCGAACACTTACATATTTTCTAGGTTTTAATGAGCTACTTAAATTTAGATACGAAATTCCTGAACAGAGTTTTCGAAACAGATTTTATCGAAAACCAATGAGTTGAACCTCTTTTAACTAGTTATATAAAATTCTTGCAAAGAATTACCTGCATTGCCTAATACTTTTTTGGAGAAAATTAATTTTTAAAAGGGTTTTAAGAGGGAGAGGACGATTTGGTTCTTTCTAAAGTATCATTCTGAGAATTCTATAGCAAAATATTTTCAAAAATAAATAATTTATATACTTTTCAATTTTAAGGCGCCTCAACATCTGAAGCTATTGGCGCCAGAAGTTTTTTCCAGTGTAATACTGGCCTTCGGAAGTGTTCTCTCGTCACAGACAACACTGTCCATCACCGGACAGTGAGCTGTAAGGAGCTCCTAAGAAGAGAAAATATAAGGGTCAGCAGGTGGATTTAAAACAGGGAACTGCACGTGGGAATCCACTCAGCTAATCCCTTCCCTAATATATTGTTACTGTGAATAGGTGGCTTAAATTTGAAGAATATTTATCACTTACAAGAATGATAATTGAAATAATTCGTTCGGATTGACTTATGACAGTAAGTGCTCTTGAGAGTGATGCGACCTATTTCATATTCAGCCCTTCAAATTCCGTGAAATCCGAAATTAGAAACAATTTTGTAAACATGCAGCTGCAGAACTAGGCTGGCAATTTCATTTTATAGGCAAAATTTAGTGAGAAAAACTCCATAAAATTCTCTTTTTTCATTTAAAATTTAGTACTTTCCAGGATTCTTTTTTTAAATTTTATTTTTTCCTAAATTCCTTCACTTGTAATTTCCAAATATATACGTATGTAGGTCTAAAAGATACGAAATCGATTTCCTTAACATAAAGGCTTATCAGCTGAAAATTAAAACATTTGTTTATTTGATCTAGATAGATCAATCTACTGAACTACCAAAACAAGGTCATTATTCTTTTTTTACTGTGCTCGTGATTGATAATTACCATTTGAAGCTATAATTACATAAAATGATTCTATATATGTGTATAGTTAGAAATATAAATGAGTTGGAATTTAAAGACGTGTGAATAGAGATAAACATCCTCTGTTAAGGCCCACCACGCGGTTAAACATGTCCAAAACCGGTTGCAAGTTCCTGTTTCCGGTTCCCATTTAAAAGACGGCGCTGATTCTGTGCACTTCCTTTTCTCAGCAACCACGGACAACATTCAATGACCTTGTTAACGTACATCGGATGACAAGTAGGTGACTGTTATTAAGCACATCTTTTATCTTTCCTAGATATACAACTTTCACGGCCAAATATATTTTGTTTTCTCTTTTTCAATTTAAGCTACTGCAATATTTGAAAACATTGGTGCCCGGAGACTCTTTCAGTAAACTGGCCGCCTCTGAACAGTGTTTTCTCGTTACGGAAAACACAGTCAATTGGCAGATAGTGAGCTGTAAGAGGATCTTAGGTTGAGGAAATCTAAGGGCCAGCAGCTAGATTCGAACCTGGGAGTTTCGCGTGGAAATTCAGTTCTATATCCATTGAGCTAATACCTTCTCTTTATTGTTTTATTTTAGAATCATAAGATCCGGTTCACTTTGAGCGCAATTAGCTTTCCTTTAATTAAAGTCGATACTTTGGAAAGTTTTATTAATGCGGGAATTACATTCTATTGTAAATGTTTATAGTTGCAATCTTTTCAAAATGCAGTACTTGTAACGTGATAGATTCAGATAATAATCAGAATTGTCTGTGTTATGGTTTTGTTGGTATTGTTGAGAAGAACGGTTTGAATGTTCTGGTAAGCAGCCAAGATGTATTATATATATTAATGCAAACTGTAGTATTTTTTACTTATGGAATTGTTTCTTCCCAGATCGACATTCGTCACAAGCGTGAAAAACTTTGGTTTTACAAATTTTATGTCGTTAATTAACTTTAAAAATATCATTCGCCTGAAGAAAATGCTTCTGCTTCAGGGAGGTCAACATTAATAAATGAATTTTCAAAGCGATGCAATACAAGACTACAGTCCCACTGTTGTGCAGTTGCTTGCAGCTTTCACATCTAATCAGCCAAGGTATTTTGCTAGGCATAATCTGGCTCCGTAGTACCCTAAAAAAAGGGCTGTGGAAAGAATAGTAGCTACTCGTAAACATCCAGGATTCTGGCTCACTGATACAACCTTTACTTTAGTTCGCTTTATTCTGCAAGACACCCCAAATATTGTGTTGGCTTATTGGTTGTTCCTTCGTTGTAGATCATGTCTTCATTACCTCCACATAAGCATTGCCCTGAATCAGTGAAACATCAGCTATGATATCCAATTTTTTTAAGTTTAGTGCTCTTAAAAAGCTTTTTTCGGGATATGAAAGCTTGCAATCGTCAAAATGGCGACCTGAACTCCTTAAGAATTGAGCGTTAGAAACAACTTCAAAAATTCAACTTGTACTTCAAAAATTGCACCACTTCCTGTCCAATAGAGCATCAACCTGAAACTCCTTAAATTTTCGCATAATTTTACAAATTTTGAAATCTAAAAAAGTTATAAATTCCAATATTTCAATACTTTGCAACTTATTACAAAATCTGCCCGACGAACTTTTTAAAAAATCAGATTCTCATAGTCAGTAATATTGTACTGTTACCTACAAATAAACATTTAAACAAAGATGTTTTATGCAACCAAATTTTTTATTTTACCTCACTTTTTATCTAATTTTGCAGTACAAAACAGGTTTTTGATAATTTTCTAAAAAATTGAAAGAACGGTTTATTTTAACAAAATAAATGTATTAATACAAAGCGAAACAATTTTTTTTTTGTTTCCTTTTTCTTTTGTAGATGTGTCTTTAGTTAAGAGATTTGTTGCAGCATTGTTAATGGGACTTTAAGAAAGATGGTTAGCGTGGGCAGTAAGGCCACTGGTATTTACAGGAGCCCTCAGGTATTCAGTGTAATTTAGAAAATTGTCTATTAGTCTGTGGTCAAGTCTGTAGTGTTCATCTTCACACTGTATCGAAGCAAACAACTATTCGTCAGGCGTCTGCCTTCACGATTAACGCACAAAAACCACATTCTAACAATAAAATTTTCTTGAATAATCTTCTTCGAGAACACTTATGCTTCGTTAAATCCAGATATAATCAATTAAGACAGTTTAATCACTACTAAAGATCAACATGTGAGACTTAATGCGAGTTTCTTTTACTGCTCGAAGAATAAGAATAGTGATCACGTTGGAGTTTCGGGAAAAAAAGTTGTTCCGATTGGTTTTATTATAAATTTGTTGAGCGTGTATATTAATTAAAATATCTCAAAAACATAGCTATAGCTGAACCTTTACATAATTTATTCTGATTACTCCATTACTCGATAAAAAGATTCGAACAAAATCCCACATTTTAAAACATGAAATTAAATAATTATTATCAAAGCTATTCTCTCCCTTTCTACGTGACAACCTTAAGCTTCATAACGACCTCAACATTCCATTCATACAACTTGCCAAGACAAAATATCACAAGTTCCGCACTGTTCTCTCTAATTTCTCCAAACCTGTCTGTCACCTCTACGGTTATTCTTAACCATTCATCATGCCGACTGAATCGCCAGTGTCTAAGGACTTTTTTGAGAACTGAAGATCGTCATTATCAATTTCCTGTACAGAGTGCTTGCTACCTCTGGCAGTCTCTCTCCGCCTGCTCTTCACGCACCATATAGAACTTCTATTTATGTTATCATTACTTACTGTATTTTAAATGTAGATTGTAAATTACTAAATAAATTGAAAAAAAAGACCCAAAAGTACTGTAGTGAATTTCTATATACTCTGCCATACTAAATGCATTAAAAACGATCATTTTGATTTGAACTAGTTTCCCTAAAATTGTATGTTTTTTGGGGATTCCAGAATTGAAAACTCAGGCATTTAAATTTTGTTTTAATTCTTACTTTTGGTTTTTGTAGAACATTGTTCATTGTTTGTTTATTGTATTCAATTTCTAAAATCAAAAAATGAAAGCAATATTTAAGGTACAATAGGATAACGCTATAATTAATCAAAATAGTAAATACGCTCGTCATGTATAGAGTTTATAGAGTAGACAACTAAGGAATCAAAAACCAAAACCCAAATAACTTGAACACTGGATGTAAAAATTATTTATTATACTTATAAAAACATTTATAAGAATTGATTTTATGCTTGAGATTTTGGATATATTAACACTCAAAGGTATTTCTTCGAACACCCAACGTTTAAATGGTTGATCTGCTAAGTACAAAAAATAAGGAAAAAATGGTACACATACATAAAACTTCGTTTTAACTGAAACAGGAATTTTTAATTATACCATTTTTCTAAAGTAGGTTGTGAAAGCTCGTGCTATTCATTACGATAAATCAAGTGCATTATATGCCAAGAACCACTATAAACACACTTGTTAAGTAATTATCGATTTAGGAACATTTTTCTTTCAGAACTGTGAGATTTTGCGCTTAGAAAAAGAACTGTGAGGGTCTTTCAACGAAATTAAAAATGATAATTGAAAACTAGTGATATGAGCAAAGAAAAAAAAGCTGCATTTCTTCTAAATCGTAAGAAAGGTGATTGGATGGATAGAATTGAAAAGAGATAAAATTCCCATGAAAGTATTATTAATTGAGTAATAAAGTGGATTCGTAATTAAGAAGATTGTGAAACAGCATTTTAGGACCTGAGAAATTCCGACTTATTTCCTCTCAAAGACATGAAGTAGAAAATTAGTATACAGCGGAAAAATTACTTTAAAATTTTTTAAAAAAAATTTCCTGTATGTATAAGAGAATATTTATTGTATTTTTTTACACGAAAAAGACAAAATTTCTAGCGGAACCAGAAATACAAACAGAAAATTATATCTTTTTTTTTTTAAAAAAAAAAATACTTCTATCCTTAGAACTTCATTGGTGTTTATGTCGTAGACAGGTGTCCCATCTTGACCTCTAATTCCATTATCATAACAAACGTAAAGCCCCTATGGACTATCATAAGTCTGTGTGTTCGCCTTGGAGGAACCATCATCAGCCCGCATATAACAGTAGTACAAGTGTCTTCATAGGCTGACCTTGTCCTACTTCCTACATTAACTTGTTTATTATCCAAGACGTCCATCAGGGCTGTTGGATTTAGTATCATTTCATCCTTAATATATACCTTATGCCGGTCTCAGATCTACTCTGTACTTCTACTCACTTCAGCAACTCCAAATTGTCTTTTATTCTGGTATTCAATTTTTGGTTTCAGAATAGAATATGCCAGTATGAATCACGCGATAAAGTTTAGGAACTCTTTGTTTACATGTTTAACCAATTTAAAATACAAATTACAAAAATATATGAATTGTATATATGTATGTATATATTATACATTATATATCGTATATGATGCAAAACAACTTGAGAGGATAAATTTAGTTTATATTCCTAATTTGGAAAATATATCTTTACGGCAGTCTCTAATTCTGAGGTTACTGACTTCGAGTCCCGATCTAGGCTTTAGGTTTTATTTAATAGTTAATATAAGTATTCTGTAAAGTAAGTTTGCTAGTCGCTTCCTTCCACGACACCAAAATTGGTAATATCTCTTAAGTTCTTTAATAAGACCATTTATACTGAAATAAACAATGCCACGTACCAAAAAAAGATTACGGAACTGGGTTCCCGTACGAATAATAAATGTTATTCATATAAAAAACAGAATTCGCAAGTTATGGCAGAGAACTAGAAATCCTCTTCAACTAAAAAACTCTTAAACCTACAAGCGCGACCAATTAGATGGAATAATAATGGAATGGATACAATTATCCAACTGTCCAATGATACAATTATCAGATACAGCAGAACTTACATAGAAGGATTGAACCCGAATGGAGTTTAATTTCAGTCAAATACTGTGAAATAATACTTGGTCTAATAGTTCTTTAAATAATAATAAAAGATAAATTGATCCAGATGTTTAAGCATTTAACAAAAAGGGAAGCCATAAGTTGATAGAAGGCGACAGCATTGTCACAGGCAGAAGCCAAAAAGAGAAATGGGGCTTTTCCCCCGCTAAAGTCAAACAAAACACCTTAAAGAGCACATTAATCTTTTCCTAGGAGGTGCTGAAGGAACATTATAGCTTAGTTCAATCACTGATCTGAATGAAGACTCGTTTAGTTTTCCTTCAGGAAGTTATTTTTAATCTTTCTTTTTTTTAAGGTATGTATTTTTAAATCTATTACAATTCTACCCCTGAGAATTTATAAAGAGGGTATGTCAGAAAGTTCTTTATATAGGAAGCTGGAGAAATAAAGGGGAAGGGGAATTGAGGGGCTGCTTAAGTTTCACAGTGGAAATCTTCCCCCTTTCTCAGTTGATCATACTATCTCCACAGCCTACTGAATAAAAGATGACATTCATATAAAAAAATAAATGAAAACCAAGAGGAAGATATAGAAGGAAAGGAACTGTGCACTAGATCCGCATATGCACCTTAGAATAACAAACACACTATTTGGTACTTCAATAGAAGGCCATAACCTGGAGCTGCACGAAATCTCTTCCTTGTAATCTATTGTGGGCATCCTCTCATAGTTTTTCTATCTTACTACTCGCATTTCTAATTTTAAATTTAAAGAATTTTATGTGAGAAGGCGGTAGATGACAAAACGCAAGACATTAGAAAGAGAATGAGAAAGGTAGAGTGACAGATTGTGGAAACAAAGAAGTTCCCATTGTGTATCCTTGGCGCGTTCATCTCGTTACACTTCAAAACAGTCATATTTTTCAAGCCATCAAGTTTAACTAGTAGAAGTGCACGCTTCTTACATTCAAAACTGCTTACCGACTTGTCTTGTTAAGATAAAAAAACAAACTGTATACATATTCAACTAGCATAACTAGAAATATAAAATATTTAAAAAGCAGATGAATATTTACATGTATTGTTTGTTAGTTGCATTATTTTCTCAGAAATATTATCTGCTTGTCTGTACAATGATATGTTTCATTTTCTTAAATTTGATTCTTTACTCGTTTTACTTAATTGTTCATAGGTAACGACATCGTTCTTAGATTTCACAGCAATTGCTCGTATATGTTCAACGTACATTTGTTCAGGAAACAAGAAAATGAGGCCAAAAAGCCAAAATCAAACATATTGTTAAAGTGGAATAACTTATTTTTTCTTGAATAAATTATTAATATTAATAATTATTTAATAATAAAGAGATTTTAAACACAGCTTCAAATACGAATGATTGGCCAAAATTCTTCAGATTGTTTATAAGAAGTGCAAGAGTTACGGGTTATCGAACACTATGGAGAAAGAGTGATTTAAGCTTGATATAAAGTCATGACGTAGTCACATTACGACATCTTATTTCAGGTACTCAAATGCATTTCTTCTTCTAGGTTTTTATAAAAAGGTGAACAAAGAATTGAAACTAAACAGCAAAAAATATCTGCGCAAAGGTAGCCCTTAAATAGAGGGTAGTGAGTGAGAAGGTAGACCCTTCTCTCTCTATTTATTACTAGGTAATAACAATAATAATTTTTTTTTTTTTAAATTAGTTGTTTTCTTTCCTCCTCTCCACTTAAACGTTTAAACGTTTTCTCTTCAAAATACAAAAAAGTATATTTAGTGGTAGGAAAGTAAATGAATGGTTTGTAGTGTTTAATGGTTGGTTTGCCTGTGAATTGGATAATAGGTGTGCTTTAGTGCATCTCCAGGCAGCAGAATTCAGTCAGGAATCTTCTACTAATTTCTATTTACTTCCATTACCTGGCGTTGCATTGCCAGAGTTGGAGAGTTCATTTCTGATTGGATTTTTTTAAAACTTAATTTCAAATAGAAACTTAGTTTCTAAAATATTTATTTTTGCGATTTATAACGTTTAAAAATTTCTGTCTTAAAACTTGCAAAATCACATTTTTGATAAAAACATAAAAAATATAGTTATCCTCAATAACGGTTTAATTCACTAGCGGTAAATAGTAACTTTCATAAAGAAAGCTTTATTTTTTCATGTAAAAATTACATACTTCAGAGAAACTGGAGTTGGTGGTAGGATATGGAATATGGATCTGCCTAACTCAGGGGTCGGCAACCTATTTCAAGTAGAGAGCCATTTCTCCTTAAGTAATTTTAATAAATCTTACCAAGAGCCGCAAGGATGATAGTGTAAACAAACTCTGTAGATCAATTGCATTCTCAAATTATTATTTTATGGTATTTAATAAGTTTAAATGTTTTATATATTTATTTTCACATATTGCAAAGTAAATAAACAAATAAATAATAACTAAACTGTGTTTGAATGAAAATGGCGGCAGTCTTATATAATTATGTACTTCATTTTAATTTAATTCTATTCAAATTTCAAACCAAATCTCATTTAAAATTCTTTTTAAAAAATATCTTTACTTTAATAAATGAAATTTTCATTTGTTTCAATAAAATTGAAATATACAATATATTTTAGACGAGAAGAGCCACACAGTTTGGATAAAAGAGCCGCATGTGGCTCGCGAGCCGCGGGTTGCCGACCCCTGGCCTAACTGAAAAATGGGGTAACAAGAAAAAAAAAATCTCTGCAATTTAATAGCACAATTACGGAACGTATTTCAACTAACATACAATATTCATCGAAAACATTGAAATTCTTAAATATTTGCAAACTATAAAAAAATAATTCTGCTAGAAATCCTAACTCACAAGACTATAATTTCAATTAATTGTGATTTTATATAAATGTTTTAAAAACAGTTTTTTTTTGCAAAATTTTTAAAAACTTTAATGTGGACAAGAATAATAAGATTTTATTTAGAAATTTTAAATACTTTCGACTTCATCCACACACCCAACAATATTAATCAAATTGCTATTACTTTTAGTTGTTAAAGGATTAAAATTTAATTTTGATTTTTCTTTGATTTTAACGTTTTAGACGTTACACGAATAACTAAAATTCAATTAGGAAATTCACGATTCCAGTCAAGCGATTGCCATGAAACGAGTACGAATTTTCATTCTAATATTACATTGATGATAATATCGAGAAACTGGTATTTAATTCATTTAGAAGCTAGCTTATCCCTAAACTCCATCCTTAGTACTGTTCTAAATATTTCTGAATAAAAGTGCCTTGATCCTAAGGTTTATACGCTACATTTAATGGAATGAGTTGAAGTGGGATTCAATAAAATCAAGGAAAACTGTTGGAACCCCTTGCGAACTACATCACTACCAGTCATACAAAGAAAAAGTAAATTGGAAATATTTTACATATAAAAGTTATTGATTTTCATGTAGAAGTGTACTTTATAAGTGTGCACAATTTATACATTTTTCAGAAAATATCCCTTAAAGTAGAAAAATTCGCTCATTAAAGTGGTGTTCCAGCTGATTTTGACTAAAAGATGTTTGGAGTTTCCAAGTTTGCACCTTAACCAAACATCAAGCTTGTTCTTTCCGCAATTTTTCCATATTTGAATTATGCTGAAGGTAACACAGACTGATGTATGCTGAAGCAACACTTGCTTTCACAAGAAGACAGAGGAAGTAATGATAATAATTTACTTTTTCCCATAAGGGCACAAAGTATATATGAAGGAATAAAGAATTAAAGATAATATACTCAAGAATACGCTGACTTAACAATATTGGCAGGTACTCTTCACTTTTAATAATTTGCTGGTCATAGCATCTACTTATATGTTTGTAAAGACGATTAATGGTTCCAATCCTTAAGATCTACAATTACAATGAGACAATAATCTCAATGCTGTTTGTATAAACAACTAAATTAAGGTTATAGCATAGACTATCTATAGTTTTTATTTTATTAGAAATATAAAAATCGAAAAAAGAGAGAAGCAAATATTTACAATAAGAAGAATAGAAATCTTAAGAACATCAATTAATATGTTTATAAAAACGATTAGTGGTTCCAATCATAAAGATCCATTATTGTAATGAGATAATAACCTCAAAAGAAATTCAAACATCAAGTAAATAAACGTAAAATATCAGAAGATTTAGTTTAAAATGATTTATTTAATAAAGAGTGCTAAATTGCGTTTGCGTGAAATTAAATGTACTGAACTTCCAAGCTTTAATTTTAGCAAAAAATTTAAAAAAAACGCCAACTACAAACTCAAAGCTAAATTCACAGTTATGTAATTTACATTGGTGTAGCCACCTAGTGAATTTTTAATTGAATATTGTTAATGGTAGAGAAATTAGTTGTAACGTAACACAAATGTCTAGAAACAAATTAGGAGTATGAAGAACGAGAAATTGTAGTTTACATCCATTTGGATTTGTTCTACAAATTAATTTAAGACATAAAAAAAGTACGGAGATGTATTATTTGAAAAAGTAATCAAGTGATTCTGAAATTCGGACATCTGGCGTCAAGCATAATAAATCACTCCATTGATATGAATTTTGTGAACGAATTCATTTACTGTGCTAAACGAATGCCTTCCAATAAAAGTAAAAAAAATCTTCAAACTCAATAACTAGACGAGTTGAAAGAACGTAACGACAAGCTGACAAAGTAGATGAAGCAAAGAACTGTAGTAAGGGAGCTAGTCCTAATGGTTGTATGGTGAAGTTCAGTCTGGAAGAACACGATACACCGAGTTTAGTAAATGTGCCTACCGATGTCATCAATGCAAAAAAATCTGGGTATTCGAAGTTGGAAAACTTTGCAAGGCTACAGAAGATTCCATCGAAGCGATGTGACTTGAAAGATAGATCACGCAATTCGGACTCTGGGCACATGTCCCACTAGGTGGTTGGTAGTAGAGGAAAGGTGCTGGCTCTGGGATCGTCAACGATGCCAATCTCTGCTAAGGAACAGGCTTTAAAATAAGTATAATTAATTATGAAGTTGTGATGCAAGCGGAATTAGTGATTAATTTTATGCAAATTCTAATCAAACTCTTAGAGATTTTGAACATACTAATACTAAAAGGGAACCACGAGGAAAGCAGCTTAATTTAGTTTATTTTATTTTTTAATATCTACTAGGACAGTACAGGTTGTTGAACTCAACGAGCAGTCCAAACGGATGCTAAAAGAGGATGACTTTGCGATCCTCTTTCTGTACCTATCTAAACACCCGCACATAATTATGCAAACATGCTTAAATGAAATTAATCAAATGTTGGCTGTTATACAGACTCAATAACTCTACATTAAATTGCTAAATCTTACAACTCAGTCCAACTATATAATAGTTTCACAAAGTCACCCAGAAATTGTTAAGTACCTGCCAATATTGTTAAGTCAGCGTATTCTGGAGTATATCATTTTTATTTTATTTTTTATTTGTATGTACTCTGTGCCCTTATGGGAAAAAGTAAAGTAAATGATTTTATCAATAATTTCACTGCCTCCTTGTAAAAGGAAGTGTTGCTATTGTGCAGACTTTTTTACGATTAATTTGCACCGTTAATACACGTTCTAAGGTCCACTAAATGAGAAAAAGTGTTAAAAATAGTTCTGTATTTGGAAATGTCTACCTTAACTATACGTTAGTCTGAAGTATCTTAATCATACATCATTCAAAAACTAAAAATTACAGAAAGAACAAGCTTGAAATTTGGTTTAAGTGCAGTCAGAAGGATTTTCTGAAAAAAATTATAAATTGCACACATTAATTAATTATATTTCTATAATTAATAGACTTATAACTTTTATTTGAAAATTATTTCCAAAAAAATTCACTTGTTCTGTGTATGACATCAATACCTGTGTCCTATCAGTTTTCCCTAATATCCACTTCAGCTCATCTTTTAAATTTAGCATATAATACTTAAGATAAAGGCTATTTATATCTTTTGTATGATACTTTTTCTTTCCAGAAAAATTTAGAAGTCAAGAGAACTGCTCGACTGAAATTGTGAATTTCTTCTTGACTTCTTTTTAGCAATTCGATATCGTCTAGTGCTCATGTGGCGTTCAAATTGGAGTTGGATTGCTTTATGTAGGTTACAATACTAGTTGCGGCTTAATACATCAAATGAGAAGTGTTGATTAATGAGAAAAAAGCAGCTTAAAGAATTATAGTCCTGAAAACTATTAAACTATTAACTAAAGAAAATAAACAATTAATCAATAGTAATAATTGAAAGATTATCAAAGAAAATGGAATAATGTTCACTGCTAAATACTTCTTTCTGCGTTTTTTTGTAAATCGTAATTTGCGGCAAAATAAAAATCATAATACAAAGATAAATTATAAGAAGAGAAAGATAAATTTCAAGTCGGAAAGATAAATTTTATCTTAGAAGCTGTAAAGAGCACATGCGCTATTTTCTTAAACTAAGATCCGCAGACTTTGGAATAACAGCAATACAAAATTGAATTTAAACGTACCTATTACTGGGAATGGTCCAAAGAGTACGAAAAATCAAAATATGCCCAAGGTAAATTTTACACCTCACTGCAGCCGACAGTACCAAAAAAACTGTGGTCCACTGACTTCGTAGAAGGTAGAAAGTTCTTTACTACTATGATCAGACTGTGTTTTAATCATAATTACTCGCCCCATCACCTCAGTCGTACAGGAATTTCAGTCCCTCCAATTTGCTCTTGCCCTTCTGATACAATCATCAACATATATCAATGATTTTGTTTATTTTATTTATTTACTTTATTTTTAATAAAAATCGTCTGTTTAAGTTCATTCTTCGATTAAAGTAATTGTTATTTATGTAATAGTCAAACGTTTATAATAATAGGTAAGAATGTGGCTTTATCGCAAATAATATAGTTTTCTTCAATTATACTCTCAGTGTAGCTGTTCTTCTTACAATATTGTATATATGTAATATAAAATAAATAAGATATGCATACTTTTAGGACAGCTAATTATTCCAGTATTTTACTATAAGTAAAATTAGGGGGACTAAATTAAATTACAATTAAGAAATGAATAATTGTTTTGAATAATCTACTAGTTATTAACTGTGTGTTATTTGTGCTCACGAATATTTCGGTAAGACGAATTTAAGACTGAAATATTATTTTAAATCCGTGATTCAAATTTAAACAGTAGCCGACTCTAACTTTGTCTTTTTCTACTTTAACATGCATGTAAATGTGACTACTCAGAATAAAGGGCATAATAAAGTTAAATCAGAAGAATAATTTGGAATAGAGTTAAAATAAAGTATCTACTTAAAAACGAAGATATAATATACATTTTATCATAATTGTACAAAAAAATATTATGAATGAACTGGCCAGCATAAGGGTCTGTGACATCTAATAAATTCTAAAAAATGTGAAGGAAAAGTTAAGGCATTAAAATTACTTAAATTATATCAACTAAGCATGAATGAAATGTTGGGTACTCGCTGATTTGTGTACCTTTTGGCGTTTAATTAACCCTTATACTTAACATTTTAAACTGTAAGTTTTTGTTAAGGAGATTTTTGTACCTTTTGGATAGATTTTCATTTTTGTCTATTTTGCAAAGTTACATATTTGCTTTACTGATTTTTTTAAAATTTGGAATAAGCAATTCTATCATTGTAACCTGATAATTAAGTTGTTCAGTCGGAACCGTAACTACCACTGGAGAGATCTTTTTAAAGAATGATTATAGTTGCGGTCCCCAAACCATCCTCAATAACAATTTTTTTGAGAAAGCGTTTTGAATTAAATAGGAAGGTATTTGTACGTAAAAAGCAAAATTAAACTGCGATTCCAGAACTTCCTTTAAAGAGGAATAAGAAAAATATACTGTGATTACAGTACTTCTCCCTAAAAGGCAGAGAGGCAAAGATTTTGAATCGAACGACAATTCATTAATTGATAATTTTAACGATTGCAGTACTTCCTCTTAGTAGGTGTAAGAGCATGATGGCACTTCACAGCCACGTAGAGGCGCTTTAATCACTTCTTCGTGCTAAATTTTATCAATATCGGACTAAGCGTTATAGAAATATTGGTAATAATAGTTTTAGAAAGGGTCTAACTTGGGTGGGGCAAACTCCCCTCCTTATGAGGCATAGCGTCGAGACTTTTATAGTGTAAATCTGTTCAAAATTTCGATTCGAATGACACTTCATTAAAGAAAATCGGTCCACTTGTCAATAATTTGAAACGATTGCTATACTTCCCCTTAACTAGTGTAAGGGCAGATTGTCGCTTTAATGTTACGTAGGGGAGTCCTAACCCTATCATCCTACCAAATTTTATCAAAATCGGGCCATGATTTACTGAGTAATTAGTAATAATAATTTTGGATGGGGCCTTTTATAAAGGGGGCTAACTTCTCTCCCATTTGATGTACAGCGTCGAGACCCCCAAAAGGCACATCTACATAAAATTCCGAATCGAATGATACCTCATTCAGCAAAATCGGTTCGCGCGTTTAGGCTCTACGCAGTTTACAAAAAAGGTAACAACAACAATTTCTGAAAATGCCGTTTTTGCTCATTTTCGGCAACCTTTTTTTTGAAATCTATTAGATCTGGGTGGTTGCAAAAAAATTACAGTTATAAAGGAGGGTTTACCCTATAATTTAAAGGAAATTTGGGAATTTTATTTTTTGTAGAAAAAGAGAAAACAATTGTCAAAGTTGGGTGTTTTTCAACGTTACGCATTTTCGTGCAGTTTTTGACGATCAACCCTTATACGATACAACTGTCCTACCGGACAGTTTTAATTACTCAGGACCATATTACTTTCTATATAATTTTTTTTAACAAGCGCTGAGTAAGTGTTATAATATTCAGAGAGAGGCTAGAGCGAAAAGAAGAATTAAATTTAAAAAATAAATACATGTATTATAATGAGCTTGCAGAAGGGAGATAAGCATCCCTACAGTAGCTACTGAGACTCACCCTTCATCCTTAGTAAATCCGCTTAACTAAATCCTCACTTTATGAAGCGAGGGATCGTTATAAATCCCGTCCCAGTGGATTTTATTTTTCAATAAAAGACTTAACACTCCCTTTGATCCCCCTTTTTTCTCTGGGATGTGAACAAGATACTCGACCCTTGGAAACTGAACTCATCCCTCGCCAAGTGATTCTGACATCTGAAAAGTTACAGAAAACTGTTTTGTGCAATCACAGTGTAACATAACCCTTGGGTAAATAAGTAGAGGATAGTCTTTAGAAATGTACGACTCTTCAGCTGACAGTGCACTTTTTAGGAATCATTTTTACTCTTCAATTTTTTTATTAGCAGAGGGAAAACGAAAGCCTGAGACATTCGATTGCTGCGAAATTGTACTAAGGTTGAATTCGGTTAACCTCTAGTACAGTGTTCCGCAACCTTTTCCACCAGAATACTACATTTCATTCCGCCGGCATAACACAAAGCTTCTGGTTAATACAGATAATGCACTTTAAAACGATTTTTGGCCACTATAATTCTTTTTCTTTTTTATTGTGCAAAAAATTGTGAAATGCAGTCAATCTTCCTTCTCACAGAATTAACTTTGTTTTACTTAAAGGTGAGAGTTGCACCCAAACTTCAGAATTCCCTTCATCAACGGTTTTTTTATTTCTTTTATACATTATCGAGCGTAACCTCTACTGTATAACCAAAATAGATCTATCGTGAGACCACTTATCTTATAGCATTTCTAGGTAATGAAACCTTCCACTTAGGTCCTTTAGGGAAGTTCTAAGAAAAGCGACGGGAAACGGCAATCAAGTAAAATATTAAAATAAACTAGATGAATGCTCTTAAATCCAGCTTCTTCTCAATGGAAACCCCAGAGGGGCAGTCTCTAAACTAGAAAAAAGACATGGAATGAAAATCATGCCGAAGAAGGGCTATGACATATACTGGTTGAGGAGCTATGCACTTGTCAGTGCTTCCATCAAATAATCTAAAATACCACACACCTAAAATTACAAAATTTTGTACAAAACTAATTGGGAAATATTACTTTTAGCTGGAAAATACAGGCACAGAATCCAATTCCACAATGCTGCCGTTAGCGAGGCAATTGGAAAACCTCTTAAGAAAGGCTTGTCTGCCTTTTTGTTTTTGTAACAGTCTAACAAGAACACAAAATTGAAAATTCATCGAAGTAATATGTATAATAACTACCAGAATCTAATAGTCTATTGTTCATTAGGATAGTTTTTAGTGTGTTGTGAGATAAATGCAGCACTATTCATTGCATAGCAGAAGAAATATACTAAAAAATATGGCTTAAAAATAAAGTATTATTTACCTACATATTTACATTTCAGTATTAGTGGCTACGTTGCCTTTCTATCTCTCAATTCGTACATCAATCTGCATTTTAGAAGGACGTTTACAAATTTCTGGAAGAAGTTATTCTCTTCTGCCCTCGAAACCTGAAAAATAATATACCTTTTATGCCCGGCATTTCACATAAAGATAAATGTCTTTAAAACTGACAGTACTACACTAGCAATTTCACTCGGCATCTCCTATTGAAAAGGATTCTTATTTGCTGAGTGCAATAAAATCAAGCTTCAAACGTGACCACTTTTTTTTTAGCCTGTTGGTGGTCGGATTTAAAAGCTACAATTTAGGAATCACTCAGCCGGTCACTGTTGCGCAGTATTTTTAATTATAATAGTAATTTTCAAAAACAATCTCTTTAAACAACAATCTCTTTAAATTATTTTAGTTTAGATAAATTTATATCCAGAGGCGAAGAATGGTTATTTCATTTAGGCAGGCTGTAGCGGGAAAATTTAATTTCATATCACTAAAACGTCTCCTATCGAACTTCTTCGAATATCGGACTAATCGGAATCACGTTATAAGAAACAGGTAATTAACATTTTGTGGGATGCTTCACTGTAACGAATCAAGGTATTTAATGTAAAAGGTTTATCTGTACGAGAAATATGAGCATTTTTTTTTTATTTCTTGACAGAAAAATGGTTGACAACTAAATAAAAACTGTTTCCAACAATAAATGACGTTTATATTTCTCATTAAGCCCATCATTAAAGAGAGATTATGAGATTTTTTACTAATTTTACTAATTTGTTTGTTGCGCGAACAAAGACGGTGACTAATTAAAGTATCCTTTAAATTTTTGTTTTCAATGAAAGCTTAGATATCCGTTATTCACACAAATAAAATAATTTAGTAAGAACTAATTTTCACGATGATAGATCTCTAAATATTGATAGATTTATAAATTATTTACGTAGTAAAACATTAATTATATAAAACAGTATTTCGTAACAAAATTATATTCATTCTTTAAAGAAACTAATTTTTTTTTTTTTTTTTACTTTTATTTCAAAGATGGGATGAGACCATAATAATTAAAGATTAATTTAAATTTAAATAAGTTTTTTTACAATATTTTTTGGTTGAAGAACAAGGAGAAGTACACCAGTTGTATGAAGATAAAAGTCCTTTTTCGAGAGAAACAAAAAGAAAAAAAAATGCGAAAAAATCCACATCGAAACAACTAGCTTCTGAACTGAAATATTTGGTAAAGAGAATTTTTGTTTTTCCAGCTAAAGATAGGTATTACCTTAATATTTAAGTTTTATTTTATGTAATTTAAAAAGCCTCGCTCATTTCAGAGAAAAATTATGAGAATTTTTTTTTCATAATATAAAGTCAGAAGAAACAATCTTTTACACCTGTATTTTGAAAGTACATCAACTGGAATGAGATTGGAGAATTTTTTGTAATATCTTGATTGTTCTATTTGTTTTTTGTGCTTTTTACTTTCACTTTCTAGTGTTCGCGCGGCACGTGCAGGTGTCCTGAAATTTTAGCAAATCAACTGGCAAATAATGATTTCTAGAGAGCCAAAGTTTCCACATCGCACTATTTCACCGATCGCTACACATTTCCAAGTTATTGCACAGCTAATGTCGCCTCTGTAATCGAGGGGGATTTTCTTCTCGGTTGCTGATGAAGGTTAGTGGATTAAGTGGTTGTCATACATGACCGGAATTCGAGATAACACATTCAGAATAGAACATTGATTCATAGAACCTGGAGATCGGAATAGGTGGTACGCAGTTAATACTTAAAAAGAGGCATTGATTACAACAAAAGAGTAATTTGAATTGAAGAATTTGCAGTCAATGAATGTCGGAACGCTTGGATAAATCACATTATTCAAGTTCAATTTGGTTTTAACAGAGGATAATTAATCAGTACTTTTGAGTTTAGAGTTGGTTGCAAGGGTTAGTCCAATAGTATAATGAGGTATTAAGTTTTTGTAGTCACTTGGCACTGCTTATATATGAACCGAACATTCTCTAAAGACGCTGCTGCTTCCAACAACCAGCGTTAGCTCATCACTTAATTCTAGAAATACTAGTTTCTATTTTTGCATGTAATTTTCAAAATGGTTCTCCTAGGGCACCTTTATAATTTATTTTGTTGCATAAATGTTGCAAATAAAATTATTTACAGTCTGAGCTGAAAGAAAATTGCTGCAAAATGTTCAAATAAACTCATTCTGTAAAGCAACTTGCATGGATTTTTCAAATTAAAGTAATACACAGTATTACAGTTACTTTTTACAGTGACAAAAATATAGCCAGATTCGTGTAATTGAAAAAAATGAATTCAGGGAATTCCGCAAACCACTTTCGCTTGACTGTTTCGGCCAACACATAGTCATGGAACAGTAAGATAAGACTGAACATTTGCGAGTTCCATTATGTAGTGTTCAAATAAACATTTCCTTCGTCTTTAGAGAATTTCAAAACCAGCTTTTCCAATAAAAACAGATTTAATTTAGTAAATCTTTTAAGGTCACTGTACTTCTCCTTGAGAGGAGTAAGAGAAAGTAAGGTTTAATAGATCTTGCTGGAATGCCGTCTGTGAAGTAACTACGTTTAAATAAGTGTAATTTAAATAACATATACTAATTATTAATTAAATTTAACCAACAAAGATTGTCACATAGTTACTGCATAGAATGAGGGAATTATTTTTAGGATTCACAAGCGCATATAAACTTTAAGGACTTCTAAAACAGAAAGATATTTTCATTGATTCAAAAAAAAAGACACTGTGAAGCAAGGTGAATTTATATGCAATTAATGTCAGTCCTGGCATTGAGGAGTGGAAGGGAAAAAGGCAAACTGTCTATGAGGTTGGCTTTTCTTCTAACAGTGCTTCATAGGTAATTAAAATTAATTGGGTGTATTTAATAGTGCCCATTGTGTAAGTCGTATGTGAAGAACAGCTCCAAAGAGAAGTTCTACATAGTGTGTTGTGCGACTGTACACATTAGTGTTCAGATTGTACATGCTGGCTGGCATATACTTACTTACTGCCAACTATATAATTACTGGTAATATTGGTTATACCAATTAAAGTTCTATGTTTACAGCTAAGAAATTTCTTTCATTACAATTATTATCATTGTTTTAATACATACTTTTAAGTACACATATTTTGTTCCAAGCATTGAGAATTCAGTTGTTTTAGATTATTATAATGCTCCTTAATTAGATATATTTGTTTAATAACCGTCTATAGCGTGACCAGATGTCCGATTTTTGGTCATCTGGTCAGGTCAGGTTGTCCATCACATGTACAATCCGGAATTTATGTGGATTAACTTCTAGTTTGGTACAATTTCAGTTCTAAATCATTTCTACAAGTCTTGGAATAGAAGCTTTATTAGAATATTTTAAGGCGCCATGGTAGCCGAGCGATTAGAGGTGAGGCCTGCAAAGCTAACATATATTGTGGCACTGGATTCGATTCCCGGTCTAGTCCTTGGATTTTATTCAATGGTTAATAAAAGGAATTTATTTTATTTTTTTATTTATTATAAGTCAAGAATTATATCCCATATAATCAAGTGAAATCGTCTTTGGTGGCTATTCAATAATTGTCTTCTTCTTCCTTTGGCGCTACTGCCCTTGTAGGGCCTTCGCCTCCTTTAGCAGACTGAGCCAAACCATTTCGTGTTCGTAGCTTTCCTTCTCCACGGACTAACGCCTATGCTTCACTGATTTTTTATGGAGCAGAAGTGTCAGCCCCACGCCTAACGCGCAACCTGGAGGACCAGGGGATTTGATTTTGGGGTTTCCTTTCCCTAGGCAAGCTGCCTTCACTTTGGCGATGAGCCTTGTCCGCCCACGTAAGTCACTTCGCGTAACCCAGAGTGCACCACATGGAGGCGACATACTCTACACTCCATTCAATAATAGTCGTTCACGGTTTATTTACTAAAGTTTTTGTCCTATTAAAACCAAATTAAAACTTTCCCGTTTTTAAGTCAGAAGTAACATGTGCCTTCCCAAAACGAACGCTCAATTATTTTAGCGTAATAAAAATTTCTATATTTACTTGTATGTAAGTTAACTTTCAGCAGAAGAATTACCTTTTATGTGAGCATTTTATCCTCTACAAATGAGTTAAACGCTTCATTTATAAATTCATTTAGTAACAACCTTTTGACTAAGATAAGATAGTTTATGCTTCAGCTGAGGATACTGCGCTTTTTTTTTACCTAAAGCAAATTCAAAGCTAACTAACACAGTAAGGCGGAATGCAAGGAAGTACTTTATCTTGGAAGTAGCGGAAGTTGACTAAGTGGGGCTATTGACTGATATAAATACATACATTCAAACTAAGGTGCAGACCTCCAATCACTTCAGTACATATGTTTATTTTCTATGTTGTAGCAATTCTTCATTATCCAACCCAGATAAACATGTCTATTGCCATTATGTTGCACAAAGTATATTGTCCTTCATAATGATTCCACTTTAAAGAACTACAGCGCAGCGGTCCTTATTTCTGAGAAAATTCAAAACAGCAAAACCTTAGGCATGCTTGATCCATAGCAATTTTCCTAACATCTGTGAACTAAAAAATAAAATTACCAAAATAATCGAGCTTTGGCTACAAAATGGCTTAGATCGTTAAAGTAAAAAAAATTGTGGAATAATTTTAAAAACATCAAAATTGGTTAACCCCAAGTCGTAGAATGGAGTCAATTGTCCTTAAATACAAGTATTGCAGACCGATATTAACTATATAAAAAACGCTTAGCAAAAATAGCTTTTCCATCCGATTTACGCTTTTTAATAATAAATATATATTTATTATTGTACCGCACAACCATTTTGGCTGATGATGTGACTTGCTCTCATACACCTTAAGTGTTTCTAAAAATATTAATTATGATTACAATTCCATCGAAACTTAGTCACAGTAATATTTTTGTGATATCGAATGTGTGATTTTATTATTATGTTAGTTATACACAATATGGAGTTATACTCTACAGTCAACCTTATTTGGGGTTGCGGTTAAACCGTCATTAATGACCTTCACAGCTATGGAAGAATAAATCAGTAACAATCTATTGACTAAATAGCTACTGACAGTTTTATAGCTGATAATAAGGGAGAAGTCACCCCAGCATTTACTGTGTGCACCTTATAATTCACTCACAACATTTAAACTAACGACAACTCTACATGAAACTGTTGATCTAATATTGTATACGTTGATAGAAAAAAAACTTGTTCCCCCCTGCTTGTATTTATAGTTATTTTTTCTACTCTGACTAAGAATATGTTAAAAAGAGTAAAAATTTGGTTAAGGCACATAATTATAAAACTATCCATATAATATTGCATATGGATAGGGTGTATGATAGATGCAAGTGGGCAAAATATATCAAAAACGAAAAGTCTTCGAAATCTAGTTATTTCCCTTTTGTCTTTCAATTTCCAAGATTTAGGCTAAACCAATCAAGCGAAAGAGTGACAATAATCCCTATTTTTAAAGTTGCAATTCCGACATCCTGACTTCTATTAACATTTTATGGAGGCTGATCTTGTCAATTTCAATAGACTCTTTCAATAAATTAAATGCGGTTCACTTGTTTTGCCAGTGCCAATAACCATGTTCTTATTTTGCTCCTATGTTCACGTCTGGATTTTATCCGCCTGTCCCATTAATACCAAGTTGACAGCAAAGGCTACTGTAAGAAAAACAAATAGCTGCAAATCTACATACTAATCTAATCTTTTCATAGAACTGATTTAAGGTAAAGACATTATCCTTCTTGCTTCTCATCCGTGATGTTCATTTCTTAGTACTTGCTTTAAAATTTGAGAAAACTTTATTTGCAACGTTAAGTAAAGGTATTAGTTTATTATTATAGATATTATTTCTTAGTAGTATTTATAGTATTATAGATAAGTATTTCTATATGGTGAGTGCACTGTGGTTGTTCTTCGCTAATATCTGATTTTGGTTTTTATATCTGAGGATATTTAGAGACGATTGACCACAATTCTTTCATGAGCCTACACATTCATCTTTCTTTTTATGTTCTATTTTGCATTCTTCCAACATTTATCTTTACACTTAATAAAATTACTAAAGATTGCAATTACTGCACAGAAATGTCTGATGTGTGAATTAATTTATATAATTAAATATGGTTGAATATTAGCAACCAAAAATGTATAGAAACTTGAGAAGGGTCTGGATGAAGCAATAGTTTCAATACGCATTTTATTTTTTTCACAATTCTTCTGCGAGCACAATAGAAGGAAGAATTAGATGGTGCTATTGTTAGCTACCCCAGATGTCACTGTCTGAATCCCTCTTCGCCATACTGAATATAATACTGACATAAAAATGATAAACGGTCCGCTTCCCTCACACCGTTGGTACAATACCAATGTTTACTTACTAGTCAGCTCACTTATTCACCTATATATATTACCTGTATTGGAATCATCTTTGTTAAATTTTTGTATTTAATGGCATGGATATAATACTTGTATAAGGCGCCACGGTAGCCGAGCGGTTAGAGGCGAGACCTGCGAAGCTAATATGTATTGTGGTACTGGGTTCGATTCCCGGTCTTTAGGCCTTGGATTTTATTTAATGGTTAATAAAAAGAAATTTACAGTAAAGTATGTTTGCTAGTCGCCTCCGTCCACGACACCTAATTGGTAGTTGGACGTTAAGCCCCGCCTGAAAAAATAGGCGATTACTTTACTTTACTTTACTTTACTTGTATATTTACGACCATGTTACTAGTTTGTTGGCTTTACCTATCACAGTTGCAGTACAATGTTAAGTCAGTTAAGAGCAAGCTGGGAAATAAGTTATTAAGACTTCGATGGCTAAAAACAAGGTGGTCAACACGCACGCGACTTTCTCTTAATGCAAATAGACGCAATTACATTTTTTTGAAATGTAGAATTTGTCCTAAAAATACAATTTTGATTTAAAATGGCAGGTCAGTTAGACGATCTTAAGCAGGTCCGATAGTAGCACCTAATCCAAATATCTAACAGTAGTATGGTTAGCACGATTATTTTACAAGGGAAAGCTGCAATGATGAACGACACATTGTATTACAAAGTAAAAATTCTAATAGAGACCAGATCTAAATAAATTATTAAATTTCCTGGTTGTAAACATGTGGAGGTGGCCTCCGTGAAAATGAATCCATAAGGTATGATCCTGGTAGAGGATATCTTGTATAGGTTCTGTTAGGAAGAAAAGAAAGCGCTGCGTATCTTGTCAGAATGAAGAGGTTGAACTTCTCAGGATTCGGCTCTTCAAAGCAGAAAAATCCAAGCTTTCATTCTTCACCGAGGAGCCCTTCACCAGATTCTACTAAACAGAAAGGAGGAGAGAGGTATTTTTAACTAGGTTTGGCTCTCTGAGGTCGGGGAGGTATAGGCTTTTTGATCAACGCTCGCAGAATCTAAATATGATTCCATTAGACTAGTTTGAGATTAATTCAGTGTAAATATTTTCCTCATTAAGATTGTTGAAAGATAAAGATTCTATTAAATAACTATTATATTTTCGATTTCAAGTAAATTCATAGTCGCTTTACTTTCCATGTAATCTCTCAATCTATTAGACCAAATTGCCAGGAGTATTTCAGTGATTTCCAAATTTTTTTCTAAAAAAATTTCAATTATAACGCCAGTTTATTGGGAATAAAAAAGAATGAAACGTTATGTCCCTTAACATTAATTATTCGAACCCATAATGAAAATGCATTTTCTAGACAAGACGGTTAAAAGAGACATTTTGAGCTAGATTTGTAATTTATTTAATTATAAAACTGCAGATAAGTTATAATTACTTTTTAGTAAAGTTAGTTAATGAATTTTTAATTTCTTGAGTAGTAGAAAAATTTAATTAGATAAACAAAAGAGACACATGGCCTGCATCACCTGAGATGACAATGTGGCATGCGACGACAATCAATAGGTATTTAATTGTACAGGATACCATATGTTGCCTTTTTTAGTTTAGGTTTGGAGAATGAATTTAAAGTAAATAAAATAAGAACCTAATCATAAAGAAGAATCAAATTACTAACTTCAATTTCATTGAAGGTATATATCTAATTTTTTAGATGTTTCTCGGGCAATAAATAATTAAATAAAAAAAAATTTGGTGTAAACAAAACTTTACATTATGCATCATGTAAGATATACTACAACAAACGACTCTTTAGAGGAGTTCATTCCTCCCTTAGAACTCCACTCTTAAGAACAATAAAAATAAAAATTTATTTGAAGCGTAGAATTAGTAATTAAATACATTTGGCTTCAATACAATACATGTTTACTGCATTCTATTGAAGGCATGACGTCAAAGTTTATCGAGAACTCAATAAAATCAATGATGTGTGAAAAAATTTGAAACCATAGGGTTATATCGTAATTCGAGTTCCCTTTGCACCTCTTTCAAGAAAATTATAAAAAATTCAAAGAAAAAACCTTAATTTTACTCTTAGTCGCACGTCTTCCATTGCGAAAATTTGACAACACATTTGATTCCTTCCCTTAGAACCCACTTAAATGTTGTTTCTAGTAAAAAACCAATGCTAGACTTAATATCAATGCCATTATGGCTAAGTTGCGAGATTTTTGGCAACTTGCGACCATTTGGAGATCAAGTAGTGGGGAAGAACGACTTGAGGGTAATTCAATGGACTTTATAAAAAGGAATCATTTCATAACAGACGTTCTGAAAAGAAGATATAATAAGCCTCTTTGACTTTTTGGGAACCTGTCCCGCGTTCTAATCAAATCTAATCATCAATGCCGGACTACCAACTTATACATCTATGTATTGACGAAAGTAATTATTAAACTAAAATAATCAACGTTATTCCCCCACTCAGATACTATTTTATTCGCTCTAATTTTAGATCGAATTACACAAGTGTAAACTAAATATTCCTGCAACAACTGCACATCCCTAAACGAATTATACATACTTTTTTATTGTTATTTTTACTATTATAATCAACACGGAACCGGAAACCAGGTGTAAAGACATAAAAAAAGGAAGAAAGGCTTTTTCTTACCTTTTACCCGCGTTCCTAAAAAAAAAATTAACATAAGGGCAGCAGCAGATCTTGTCCATCTCATTATAAGGGCTAGAAGTTAGTAGAAGAAAAATGTTTTTATTCCACATTATTTTTAGCCTCTGAAAAAAGAAGAAGAAAACAACTGTTAAAAACTAAAAAATGATAGAAATTTGAACATCTATAAGAATTTAATAAGTATTCTTGCAATTTTCAAAAAGCAAGAAGGGAAACAATTCAAGTTGTTCAAAAGTCATTAACAAATATTGATATGCAAAAATAAAAAAAATATTTTTGCAACTGAAATAGTGAATCTGATATTTCGAGAAATATTTAGAGCAGATTTTATGCAACTTGCTTTCTACTTACAGTTACCGTCAAAACAATTCTTAACTTATTCATGCATCTGAGAATTACAGTAGATAAGCGAAGTCTGACATACCCTTAAGAGTTGGTAAATCAAATAAAATTACTCTCGATTCTTTTTCTTTTCTGGAAATCTTTTTTGAGAGGCTTTTCTCTCTGTTGGTAAAGTATAACTGTTTTTAGAGTGAATTGAGGTTGTTTTATTATGCAAAGGACTTGTGGTCAACGTTTGGAGAACTGTCATTCTAGAAAAATGAAAGAGCTGCTAGCTTCTTGTTCAAGGTGCTGGTAAATATATAGGGATTTCAAAAAACGAGGACATAGAATAGCTACTGGCTAGTCGGATTTCTAGGTGTTGACATTCTGGTCAATCCTTTATGCAAGAACATTGTGGACCCGTCAGTCTAAAAGATTCAGAGCGCATCCTGGATTATCCTCAAGAATCATCAAAACAAACATCTCCGGTAAATATACCCATTTTCAAGAATGCGACAATACTTTCGAGGTAGAGAAATTCAACTGAATATGAGCTATACCTAAATTCTGATTAAAATACAAGTTAAATAATGAAGTTTCTGAACTTCAAATCTTTGTTTTTAATATGATTTTTTTTTTTTTTTTTTTTTTTTTTTTTTTTTTTTTTTATAGCTCTACAGCCCTTGTAGGGCCCTGGCTTCCTTAGTAATTTTCCTCCAGTCTTCTCTCTCTTTTGCCTTATACCTCCATCGTGCTATGCCCAGCTTAGCAATATCTTCTTCCACTTCCTCAATCCACCTTCTCCTCGGTCTGCCGACCTTTCTTCTTCCTTCAGGTTTATTTCTGTACAACTTACTTGTAATACTATCCCTATCCATGCGCTCTACATGCCCCAGCCAGTCAAGTCTTTTCCCTTTAATTTCAGCTACTATGTCTGGCGACGCGTAAAGCTCACTGAGCTCCCTGTTTTTCCTAATGCTCCAAACTCCGTCCTTCAGGTTAGGGCCAAATATTTTCCTTAAAATCTTCCTCTCCCAAACCCTTAGCATGTTACTATCGCTCCGGTTCAGCAGCCATGTCTCTGATCCATAAATTACAACCGGCCGGATAATAACTTTATAGATATGGAGTTTGTTCTTACGTGAAATGGACTTTGATTTCATTATCCGGCTCAATGCGAAGAAGCATCTGCTACCTGCAGCCAACCTCTCTTGAATTTCACTTATCACATCCCGCTGCTTTGTGAATATGGCTCCCAAATATTTAAATGTTTTAACATTTTCAAACTTATTTCCGTTGATGTTCACATAACTTAACCGACATATTCTGCTGTCAAACCTTGAAGCTAACATGTACTTGGTTTTGTCACAGTTTACTCGTAAGCCAACGGACTTTGCCTCTTTTTCTAACTGCTCATAGCTCTCCTCCAAAGCTCTAAAAGTCCTTCCAACTAATATGACGTCATCCGCATACGCCAAATACTGAATGGATCGTTCAAAGATCGTACCATTCGGGTTTACCTTAATACTTCTGATGACCTTTTCTAAACTAAGGTTAAACAATATGGTTGACAGAACATCACCTTGTCGCAGTCCTCTATTAATGTTAAACAGTCTTGAGCAGCCGCCTTGTACTTTCACTTTTGCTGATGAGTTATTCAAACACATCTACACCAGATTGCTCAGTTTCATAGGGATACCAAACTCCTGTAGAATTTCAAAAATCTTGCTCCGAAACAGACTATCGTATGCTTGCTTAAAATCTATAAACAAGTGGTGTAAATCGATGTTATATTCATAACACTTCTCGTGTATCATCCTCATTGAAAAGATGTGATCGATAGTCGATCTATTCCTACGGAAGCCAGCCTGGTAGTCACCCAATATCTTTTCGGAATACTGTGTCAGTCTCTTTGCCACTAATTTCGCCATAATCAACACAATGGACAACATGGCTATTCCTCTGTAGTTTTCGCACAGTGTCCTCTCTCCCTTTTTGAAAATCGGACATATAACTGCTACAGACCATTCCTCTGGCATCCTTTCCTTCACCCAAACATCTACTATTAACTTGTAAATTCTTTCCCAGAGTAGATTACTTCCTAGTTTTATCATTTCAGAGACTAAACCATCAATTCCCGGTGCCTTATTATTTTTTAGCTCCATTATAATTTCATCGACTTCCTCTCTTTCTGGATATTCTACATAATCCTCTTCATCAGGTGGATCGGGCTCCCTTTGTGTATTTCCCTCCTCGGGCATCTCATTTTCCTCCTCATCTTGCATATTTAGGAGCTCTTCAAAATACTCCGCCCATTTATTCCTAACATCCGTCTCCCCTCCAATCAAGTTACCATCCTTTCCTCTGCAGAACTGAATACTCGGCTGAAAACCTTTTTTCTCCATCTTAACAGCAGTATAGAATTCTTTAATTCTGTTATTTACTCCATCATCCTCCATTCTCAGTAACTTCGTCTGCTCGAATTCCCTCTTCTTTTTCCTACATATTCTGCTTACCACTCGCCTCTTTTCCTTGTATTCTTCCACGTTTGCTCTGGTAGTTCTATTTATCACCTTCATTCTTGCTCTATTCCTTTCTTCCACTTTCATTTTACATTCTTCATCAAACCATTCACTCCTCTTTGATTGTCCTTTTTTCCCAGCGGCGATTTCCGCTGCTTTAATGATCGCCTCTTTGATATCTTTCCACTTCTGGTTGATATCCTTCTCTTGGTCTGAGGTTGTGGCTGTTAAGTGTTTGTCTATTTTAATATGATTTAAGATAAGAAAACTAGAAAACAATTCCATACTAAATACCTCTATTCTTATACTATAATCTATGACAATGAAAAGAGAAATGAAATTCACTTGTACTCAACTAAAAATGTTTATGCCCCTATAAAAGTCAGCTGTTTGTAAACTTACTCAAGGAACTTATCTCTCACTACTAACTCCGTTAACTGCATAGTCAGGGCAAAGTTCTCTCGTTATTTTCGTCAAGTAGTAAATTTCGACTATGGAATAACTTTTCTTATATTAGCGTAATTTCTCTTTTTGGGTGTTAAATTATAGGATAATTAACTTTAATTATTCAGTAATTTGTGTATGCGTTGTGCATAATTCAGCGCCCTGTATGCATTTGTGCTGGATATTAACATATTCAGGGGGTTGGCACGTGCTCTTCAGGTTGGGACATGATATAGAAACATCTGTTTCCGTTTTTCCTCTTCCGTTTCTACCCTTACCTGTTGCACTCTTCTTCTCAGCCCTCTGTTCGTCTATACAAATAATCATCCCTTTGGATATTAAATAAATTTCTTTTTACTACCTTATTCACCATAACAATTGTCACCCTCTAAATCTATTCCATGATATCCAGTCGGTACATCCTGTCAGTTGTGTGTATATAGGGTTCTTCTTTTTCTAAAATTTTATATGAAACAGGTTTATGTTCCTGTCATAACTTTAACATATGCAGTGCAATCAGCTAATGGATAGTTCTGCATTGCTAATAGTATGAATAAATCAGTTATTTAATAATCTATTCTAAAGGTTTGAAAGAAATACATGTGATGTGCTGTTTTCAAATGCAACAGTTTGCATCAAAACCTCTCTCGTATTGATTAAAAGAAATATATATCTTGTAACAGTAATTCTTGTTTTGTGAAGTGGGGTGAGAGAAAAAATGCTTTTAGAGGTTTATTTACACAGAGGGTGCATGTAACTGAAAATCTAAGTAAATCCAATGATTCAAATTTCTCCTTAATGCAAGCAGGAAGCTTGTATGATTTGATGATGTATCTGTCATTCAACTATTTAACGTTTTCATGAACTTATTATATTCTCAAGATATTTTAAATTAACTTTGAAAATAACCAAAAAAACTAATTCGTGGCAGCTATTGTGGAGATTTCTTTTGTATTCTGTCTTAGAGCAACTTACTTAATGAATTGCCTTAAGAGGGCATTTTCCAAAAATGATTATTAAATGCTACTTAATAAATAGAAGATAATGTGATTATATGGATCGAACTTAAAACTACGTACAATAAATAGCGATGGTACAGAAAATAAAGCAGAGTTCCTTACAATGTGATTGACAAATTTAGGGAATTTCCGCAGTCAAAATTACTTTCTTTTACAGCTCTAAATAGAATGTTTTTGAGTTTTCACCGCATATATACGTGTTAAGATTTCGAGTTTGAATTTGAGTAGTACAAATTGGACAGAAACTGTATTTTGAGCTGTCTTGTGAGGGGGAGGAAACGTCCCACTAAAAGGCCACTCTAATTTCATCTATGGTCCTAAAAATTTACACAAATGATTTGGTAAAAATAGCGGGTGGAGCGGGAGTTGGACTAGAGGTTATGAGCGTGGCTTTGAAAGAAGATCTCCAGTTCGAATCCTGGGTGTAGCTACTTTTTATTTGCTATTAAAAAAAAATGGTTAAAGTATGTTCTGCCCCTGACCACGATACCTAATTGGACGTTAAGCCGCGCCTGAAAAAAATGGGCGATTACTCTACTTTAATTGTGCTATGTTCTACTTTGTTTGCCATTTCACTGGCTTTACTACGTATTAAATATTGGTGAGAATTAAATAATTTGCAAAAATAATTTGGTAATAGAGTATATAAATCTTTCCTACTGTAATGAATAGTCAAGGAATCAAACCAATTAATGTAGCTATATTAAATAAACCCTCACTCTAATTTATAAAAGAAATCGTGTGAATTTTTCGTATCAGATTTTTTTTTGTTATATTTTGATTATTTTTTAAAATATTTTTTAACACGAAAACTAAGACCATGGTCAATCTTTCATGTGGCAGCTGCAAATGCTGGCGCACGTGCCATGCTATAGAACTATTCCACATTTGCGAAGGTTTAAGTTAATACCTTCCAATACACCTAAAGTGCACATGCATAAGATTCACCATGGTAGAATGCCGCCACCAGTATGTAAAAAGTGTAACCATTCATTTCTGCTCAAGATGTTTGATCCATTGAAACACTGCTACATCCTGAGATAACATGGCGGGCATGTGCTATTTCTTAGTTTGTGCCAGCTGTTAAACGACGGTCTCTATTTACCTGTTGCAGCTTCAGCTTGACGGGTACAACCACCACATGCTCTTTCAGTTGCTATTTCCTTTAGCTTATCTATTTGCCTGTTGCCTCCTCCATCTTCCTTGAATACACCTTGAGCACCTTCAAACTTTCCACCTGAATCCATGGGAAGACATCTGTCCCACGATAGAGTCCATACCTAGCAAAACCAAGAGAGTAACTATTTAAATATAAATTGTTTAGTAATAGCAATTATAATAAGAAAATAAATAATGAACAAATGATGATAACAATTTACACGACTTTCTCCAGAATGATTAAAAAAGGTAACTTTATAGTGGGACAAAGTTCCCTAGGAATGACACACAAGTACCACAATAATAGTCAGATATAGCTGGAAAAAGTTATGAGATTAAAAACTTATCTTTATAGTTACATCCAAATAGAAATAAAGGTAAGTACGTAGAGCAAATATTACAGTGAAATAAAATATTAAATATAATGTTAAGCGAAAGAGAACTCAAGAGGATTTAGAAATGACAAGCTAGAGTTAGATGAGTTGGTGGGTGCCCTGAAGGAAATTAGTGACCAGAATAAGGTCTTTCTAGTTTGGGTACCTGGTCATTCAGGACACAAGGGAAACGAAGTGGCAGATTTATTGGCCCGGGAAGGCTCTGCGGGACACTTCGTTGGCCCGGAGCCCTGTTTTGGGGTTTCGAAATGTGTTATTCGAATTCTGCGGCCACTAACTTATGGGTGCAGAGTAGGGCTCAGGAGTGGTGGCTCAGGAGGCGAAGGAGTTCATCAGAGGCTATTCGCCGAGGCTGACCGCAGAATTAATCCGTCAAGGCCGTGGGGCTATAAGAATAATTGTAGGCCTATTAACTGGCCACTGCAGGCTCAGAAAACACATGCATCGCATGGGCCTGGCAGATGATAGCCTTTGTAGGTTCTGTCAGGAAGAAGAGGAAACGGCACTGCACGTGTTGTGTCAGTTTGAAGGGTTTGTATGGCTAAGGTTGTTACTTCTCGGGGTGGAAAAACCAAGGCCTGAGAGTTTTTCGCAGGAGCCACTGTCCAGACTTAAGAGTCTGATTAAGCGGACGGGTCTAGAGGGTGAGCTCTAAAGTCGGGGAGCCACAATAGATCCATAGGGGTCGCGGTGGCGTAGGCCTTAATTTAATCTATTCTATTCTAGATGAGTTGGTGTCAGAGGCGAGTTTTAAAACTGTAGAAATGAAAATGTAAACAAATAAGAGTTCCAAAGAGAAGTGGGACTAATGTGGAAAGATTTTTCAAAGGCGCTGTTTCTAGGGAAGGAAAGAATATAGATTCAAGCTTTTAAGGGTGAGAATGGAATCTTTGGATATTTGAAGAGCAACAAATTAGAATAGGAGAAACAAATGATTCAAACTTCAAATGATTGCCAAATGTTAGTTCACTTCAATGTAGTTACTAATATTTTATTCGTTGTTGCACACATTTAATGTATACCAGATCGGTCAGATTTTCATTCATAATCACAAGTAGATCAATTAGTTTGTTGCAAAAATTTCGACTTCACTTGTATTTCTGTCTCGCACTACACTTGCTGACTCTTTCGACTCCAAACTGTTTAATCTACATCTGATGATGGGTAAAGAAAGGTCAGGTCCAATAAACATTCGTGCTACGACGGATGTAATTAACGATAATGTCCAGCTCTGCAGACCTAACCACATTTTTAATGGTTATGCCAATATCTCTTTTGAGGGAAGTCATCCCAGAACCCCAACCCGTTAGAAAATCAATTTCAATGAAAAGAATTTAAACAAAAGCACAAGACTTTGTTTGTGTAGATAGTGTGCGAAAGCTAAAGATAAATTAATCAAGAAATTCCCCCTCATGATGAAGCGATTTCTTCAAACTGTGAAACTTAGCATCATATCTAATGTATATATTTTATATATATAATATAAATTTAATGGTAATATCGCACAATACAGTTAAATGGTACTTTAGGAAGAAGCCTCCTCAAACCTTCCTCAGAATTGCCGGCAAATCAATTTTTCTGGATACAATAATTCTCAATATAAATATTGCAGTAAGAATGAAGATAATGGCCACAAATTGAGAAATAGTTTCAAGAAATTCATACTATTTTTCTTCAATCTTGAAATAAATAACAACCACAATTTTACCTAAATTAAATTTACGCCGAAAACGTTCACATGGAAGTGATAGATCTAGTTAGGTATAAAAGCGACACAAATATTAAAGAAAATCTTAAGAATATCATGGACCACTAAACTATTCTTGGTATTCCGATGACCTCACTTGAACTAGTCTTCCTGAGTAGTTTTTGTTTTAGATTTAATCAATTTTTAAGTGTAATAATATTTAAATATTTTACTACAATAACAAAAAATAAAACTAACACCACGACCTTAAAAGCAGATGGCAAATTCTAAAAACTCATTGAACTTCAACTCTTACTGTTCCATAACAATTGAAATTTGTCCTCTCTCTCTATTGCAGGAATACCCAAATTTTGGTGGAAGCAGATTTGAAAAGTAAGCTAGGAAACAAAAAGAGATAGAAAAATGGGGCACATGCTTTGCTGCGAGGATGTTGTAGCACCTGGAGCTCCAACCAACTGTTGCTTCTCTGATTTAGCCTGCTGCGACTGCTGTTGCTCTCCGTGTGTAATGAGAGAGAAGAGCAGCATCACCTGTTTACCAAAGCCGAGCCTGCTGTTAGCAAGGATTCATACATAGCCACATCTGACATCTACCACTCTTCGCTTCCTGTTTGCCAGGAGTATATTATAATTTTTTTAATTTTTTTTATGTACACAAATACACTCTCATTCCCTCTATTCGCTCTCTAAACTGATACTCTGAGTAAAGTTCATGTCACATGCTAATACAGTTACTGATAACAGCAACCTGTACATGTCCCGCTTCGACAAAAAATAAAAATCAGTGTAGGTTACATTGTTGCTATCTTTGCAGGTGTTTTATGCAAATTCTGAGGACATAAACGTTCTTTTTTGCCTTTTTCTTTTCTAATCCAACCACTATTTTATTACTGGGTGGTTCAAGTGTTCAACCTAATCACGTTAAAATTATGGCTTGCAAGGTGAATTATTTGTTAAGGTTAATGCTGATTGCATTAACGTGCGTAACCTAATCGAAGTTTGAACGACGCAACAGGCAATTTTAATGAATCCAGGTAAAAAAAAAAAGTCACATGTAAGGTTATAAAGTCGTAAAAAATAAAAGAACCGGGCAATCTTATCCCTACGTCAGCGTCTCGTTGGCAGTAAACTCTTGAACTCCACTTTTTCATTTCTAGATTTTTGTTTGTTTGTAATAGGGTGTACTTCCTGGAAATATATTATAAAATATATAATTTGAGGCCTTGGCCATTTAATTCTTGCAGTCAAATACATTACACTTCCATTTCTACCATGGACGTTTATTGTCAGTACAATTATTTCAATTAAAATTCAGCAAAAAACATCGAATGAAATCCAATAAAATCAGCAAACCGAAAGTGCACTTTGCTGAACGAAGACTTTATACTTAAATGTATATATTTCTTAAAGTTGGCTCCAACGATTTGCTTAAACATTCGTGCGCTTATTGTAAGCATCGTGAAAAGCTTTAAATGTTATTTACATTTTCCCTTCTTAATTCTTTTTAAGGCACTTTTTGGAAAAGGTGGGGATTAGTTCGTTTTAGCGACACTTAAAGAGATATATAATAATAAAATTAGTAGGAATTCAAATTTTAAAATCTCCAAGCCATGAAAATCCATAGAGGAGAGACATTAATATTTTTTTAATTTTTTTTATTTTCTCAAAAATCGGTCTAACAATTTATACAAACTTCTTGCATTCATGCTGATCTATACTTTTATTTGAAATATTTTTTCAGGAAAACCCTACAAAAGTACTTCTGGAGGGTGAATAGTTTCTCCCTTTAGTACCATTTCAGAATAATTTTCAGTCCAACCTCTTAAATTTTACCGTTCATAATTTTTAGTGACTGATTCATTGTTTCAATAGGATGAAAAAATATTATTAAGAGTTAAATGGATAGCAAAAATAGCTTACCGTTACGTTGGCGTAGTTCTGAATCAATTATTTGAAACGCTTCTCTAGCAAAATTCATTTTGAGGCTGTTCAGATGGTGGAATAAGTGGAATGTCCTTGAACAGAAAAAGAACAGAGAAAATCTAATCATTAATCCTATGTAACTTATAGATAAAAGGAAATATCCCACCAAAACATGAAGATCAATACCAGTGGAATAAATATTTCATTAACTTTAATCTCACCCTTGAAATCCGGGAAGAGGAAAAAATATAACATAATAAATAATAAGGGATCACGGCATGGTTCAGAAATCAAATAACAAAAATACTATTTATGTCAACAACTACCATGCCAATCAAAGGGTTAATTGTTGCCATTTTTCCGCCTATTGTAATAATTTTCTTTCACCAATGTACTTTAAAGAAAAAGTTACTTAAGGCGCCGCTTCGCTTAAAGCTTAAAAAGTCTATAGTTAACTCCACTGTCTCTAGAGTTAGGAATTCCCAGTTCGGTTTCAATGATCTATTGTTACCTTTTATTGCACTAAAAGTAATAAATAAGATTTAACCAGACAAAACAACATCAAGAGAATACAAATAAATTATTGTAGCATTTACAAAGAACTAAAATCCCTTCGCTGTAATTTTTAGGTATTTATTGTTCTTTTGATGTATTTCAACCGCTGTTTGATCTTATTTAGCCTGGTTTAACATTTTGTAGATTATCTATTCAGGAAATTCAGGCTACTAATAAAGATGCCGTAATATGCACGCGATTTATTTATTTAAGAATGTCACTGTTCGGTGGTTACAAAACTTCTAATCGGAATCTAATCGCTCTCCTCATGAGGCCTAATGGTTCCTGAGCTTTTTTCATTTTCCTAATGAACTATATACATTAATTATTTTTAGTTAAGTTTGTACAGCCAAAATAGAAACTATTTTCAAATTGTAATTAGTATTAAATGATATCTGATAGATCAGTAGTTTAGGCAATCTGATATAAAGTGTTCTAAGGTGTTACTTTTGAATAATAAAAAAGTGAAACAGAAGATCACTTATTCTTACTTTTATATTTTACTGCTTTAAATTTAAGGCGCATCAGTATCTAAGGTCACTGAGCCCGGTACTTTTTTCAGTACACTGTCGGACAGTGTTGGATTCGAACCCAGAATCCTCCGTTTGGACTCTAACCACTAAGCTTTTCCTTAATCTTTTAATGCTCAATTATATTAATGATTAAACAAAATCGTAAGAAAATTACAAAAACTAAAACAAAAAAAATAGATAAAATAAAGTGGCATTTCTGTTGGTTGATTTTGTTCAACAGCTTATCCAGATGGAAACACCTAACAAGATGGTTGATAATATGAACTGAAAAATTTTTCTTCTTAAGTTGTGCTGAAGATCGGCGCGGTGCTCAAGATTAATTCAACGGGAAAGGCCCGAAAGAATAAGATGGCACAAAGAAGTAGAGGACCACATAATAATTCGAATCTACCAAAGAGCCTTAACAAGTACAGACACACACACTAAATAGGAGATGACTGGCCCAGGAGATGACAATAATAAAAAATGCAAACTATTTCAAGGATTTTCAAATGGAAATTTCATGTTTTTTATTTTTGCAATAAAATTAATATATTTTTTTTTCTTGTTTTAAGATAAAAAAAAAATCGCTGATAAAGAAAGAAGTAGAGCCAGGGACTAAATTTCATCCTTTCAGTTTGAGGTTTTACAAAGCTTTACAAAAAATTACATAATCATAGGGATACGTTTAATAGACAAGTAGTAAAACAGATACCTGTTGATATGTTTGATATCAAGGGTGGATGCATGACGTTTGGATAAGTTTTCAGAGATAGACAGGAGGCATAGTTGTAGGAGTGGCCAGGTGGAGTAGACCGGAACTTGTCCCACATCTGCTGCCAACTTCCTCCACAATCTCTACAACAACAACTACATTAAGACCACTTCCTCGACAGGCCCCATTCATAACGCACGTATGTGTTTGTATGCCGGTTTGTTCTTCGCCTACATTTACACCGGCCTCCATCCTCTAGGACAATGCTTCAACTTCAATAACAATGGCCGGTGTCTTCCTCCTAGAACATAACCGCCTTTATTTTCTTTCTATGAATCCACTTACCTCCTTAACCACAAGCCTTTTGTTTTCATTTTTTCTTTTCTTTTTTTTTTAGTTTTTCCAAGATATAGATTGGCATTTCCTTTAGCAACCCTGATTTGCTGTTCTACTCTGTATTACATCTGTGCTAAACGCAAGAGATTTAATTAATGTAAAGAAAATATCTCCATATTATTAAATTTAACTCCATATTATAAAAATTATAAAAAAAAAAAAAAGGAATAATATTTAGAGACAAAAGGATAATATTGAGAAATGATACCGGACATAGCTCACCGATGAAGTAACCAAACTTACTCATGAAATCAATATAGAAACCAATTTTAGTGAGAGGAGAAAGTAATGACTGTGATGATTGGTGATGATTTGAGAAGAGATATGTTTTGAAGTATTAAATCATAAAAAAAAAACAGAAAATATTTCTAAATCCTCCTCATTCTTATATCTATGCGGTAGAAGAACGACCTTATGTTGTGACAAAATTGTAAGGTATATAAAATTGTTAGCTGGTACGTGTTACTGCCACAAATAAATGAATCATTAATGAACACAGATCTTGGTGTTGTTTTGAAAACGATTCGAAAACCCCAGAATATTTTGTAAATTAATAAAACTTATGAGTCCAATACTTACGGACAAGCCACTTTTTTCCCACTTTGATTTTTGGTAACAGCTTACATTCTCATTGCCTACTGATAAATATAAATATTCAAAATTGAACTGATTTGATTTACCTGAATTATATTCTTCTTTTTTCTGTTTCTCATCTCTACTTCTAACTTAAAGGATCCATTTTTCCACCATATTTAAACTGGCCCACCCTTTTTAATGCTTTTGTACTTATTACTTCTGGTTATCTGGTAAAGTTACCTGTCTAAACGAATTCTGTGTTCATTTCCAAGTCAACTACTCTTACATACATCGTACGTTATAATCAGTGGCGTCTCAATGTTCTGAAATAGACACAGTTTGCTGATAAAACTATCGACTATTAAGATATGATTTATTTTAATATTCAACATCGTTCTATCACACTTCATCCTCCATAATATGAGAGCAAACATTTGATACTTATTTGTAAAGCTTTTTTTTTTTTGTTTTTTTGTTTGGCATTGGCTTTTGCCATACAGCCAGCAGCATCGTCTAGGTGCTTATCGCTAGAATAACACTCACTCTTCATTCTTACTTATAAATACTCCACTCATTCATCCCTCTACTATATACAACTACTTATGTTACATAAACTACAGCCAATGGATGGATCAGTACTCTATATTCCTGCCATCCTTATAGCTTAACCTAAATTAAAATCACATAATCCTTCTCTAATCATTTTCTTGCATTCATTCTAATCGGCTATAAATTTTAAATACATTCATACGATTCATTACTAGCTCTGCTATAGACTTAAGCACATAGATGTTGATGGAGAATATTGTCTTATTTGTAAAGCTCTTCTAAAAATAATTATTGTATTAATTTTTTTTGAATGATTTAAGGAGCGTCAACATCTTAGGTTATTGGCGCCAGAAGCTTTTTCAGTGCACTGCCGGCCTCCGGACAGTGTTCTCTCGTTACGGACAACACTGTCCATCACCGGACAGTGAGCTGTAAGAAGCTCCTAGGAAGAGAAAATCTAAGGGTCAGCAGCTGGATTCGAACCCGGGACCTCCGCGTGGGAATCCAGTACGCTAACCGCATAGCTAATCCCTTCCCTTATTGTATTAATATTTCTATCATTTACTAATTTCTCTTAAACTAATTACTTAATTAGAATACTAAAGAAAATTTAAAAATACTTTTTTCTTCACTTTAGAAACAAAGCTCGTTAGAACCAAGCGAAATAATATGATGAATATAACGGAAGATACTTTGTAGACTAATACAAATAAGGAGGAAGTTATAGTAGAGGACGGAAGCGAACTTACCCACAGGGGAGAGAGAGATATTCCCGTGAGAAGTGAAGATGTTAATATGGACCATAGATGACATGTGTTGGTACCTCTAGCCAACTCAGGAAACTGGCCTTTTAGCCTGTACTACGTCACCAATTAGTTCCTTATGGTTATTATTATGGTTCAAACCATAGTTATTTTTCTTTGCCCATTTCAAAAATTCTCATTAAATTTAATGGAAAGAAAAGGTGTGCGGCAAGTAAGCAAGTATTTTTGGTCAAATAAATAAATATTGGTACACTTTATGGTTGTTATTAAAAAGCAAAGAATCAAACGATTTTCCTATTTCTCATCTACTGTAAATAATCTTTAATTAAATGTAAGAAAGCAGTAACATTTTTAATAATATTCTTGGCGCTTATCGTAAGTTCACACTGTGACCATCAGTAAAGTGAAAATTCCCAAACTACGTTGAGCTTTGAAGATACTTTTGAACTCAAAAACAGCAAATTTTTATGTTTAAAAAATGCTACCTCAAAATCTGAACAATATTAATTGGGATTAAATGAGTAAATATAACTTATACATTTGAAGAAAAGTAGTTGAACAAAATTTATTGAGTAAATTTTGTGGTTTTTAACTATTGCTTCACAAATTCAGAATTTAAAGGAAGTTTCACTAGGTAAATTCGATCAGAGAAAGTCGTGTAAATATGGGCGCCAGGTCTTTTCTGATTCAAATGATAAAAAAAACAATGGCCTTAAAAGCAAATCACTGAAAATGTCTCCTCTCTCTTCGTTTTACCGTAAAATTATATCATATAGTTTTTTGCGTTAATATATTAATTTTAATAAATTTTAATTAATCGATCGAATTCTTTTTCATAAAAATTGATTTAAGAAGATATTTATTGTAAGTGCCCTTTTTCTCTTTTTCAGTTGAACTGCGATTTTAATTTTATTACAGCTTTCTCTCTGGCTAAGGATGAATTGTTTTTTTGACGGAACTAAACATGCAAACACAAGATGAAATGGGCACAAGCTCAATGAATATCCGAATGGATTTAGGTAGCGCAAATCACGGAGAGATAAACAGGGCCCAAGAACATTTCAACATTTCTGTGCCAATTTTTGTTCCCCATTGTCACTCCATTTAGGATCACCTAAACACATTCAACTTCACCGTTTTGCCCTCCATAATAAATCCAGTTAGGTTATAAGAACTTTCTATCAACCAACTGTTGATTTGTTTAATATTTCTTATTACTTCTCAGGAAAGAAAATTAAATCATATCTCATGCACCTGGTAATAAATCCAGACCGATGAAAGCACCTGCATAAAGCAGGTTCACTTCCTCCATTTGTATTTGTACTAAAGTACTATAATACTAATAATACTCTTACTTATTGGGAAATTAATCAGTAATGGCTTTTACAATACCTACTCATCTGCCATTTCCTAAAACACAGTTTTTTCCACCTAATCACCTTCACATAATCCTTTTCTAGCTATTTTATTTCCTCTCTTTAGTCATATATCTGTTTTCGCCTCGGTAAACCTCTCTTTCTTGGCTCTTGCAATGTTAAAGTCAGAACATCCTTGATTGAGGAAAAATCTCTCAAGAACTGTAATCTGAAAATTTAGATTAAATAAAATTTAATTAGCTACAAAATTGTACAAGTAGGTTGTCTAGAAAAGCATGCCATCAATCTTAAGGTACACTAATCTTGCTAATGCAAGAACACTAATCAGATGTTTTTATTTATTTATTTTTAATTACGTCAACATCCGAAGTCATGAGCGCCCGGAGCTTTTTTTTAGTCATTGCCATCTTTCGGAGAGTGTTCTCTCATTACAGTACATCACCGAACAGTGAGCTTCTAGAAAGTGAAAATCTGAGGGCCAGTAGGACAGCTGTTTACTTATTTTGATATTTTTTCAATAACCTCTCCAACCATTTTAATTATTCTTCCTAGTCATTTTCATTTATTTTATTTTTTTAAATTTATTTAAGTTAAGAAAATAAATTTCGTGATTTAGGTAACTAATATATTCAATATTTTATGATTTTTATTTATTTATTTTACTTTCGTTTACTGCGGGTAGGGGAAGTACATATATGATAGCTCAAAAACGGGCTAATTGCAAAGTTGCAGTTACTCCTTTATATAATAACTATTAATATAATTTTATATTTCGTTTAGAAGCTACCTTTTTTTAAATGAGGCTAAAATGAACTTTAAAAGCCTCTTGCTTGAAGTTTTCAGCGACTGAGTGGTACAACCATTTCTCTTATTAACGTTTCGTCATTGAGGCATGTTTCTTCGCCGTAAAAAAATGGTCCATTTGTGCACAGCAAACATGGGAACAGTTTCCAAGCCAGCCGAAGTGTAGTCTCATCATGCTTTCGTCCAGAATGTCTGCACTTCCTTGAAGTGACAGTCACACATTGAATAAACTAGGCAGGATTTGGATGTCTGAGAAAATTATGACTGTGTAATTTGTTATCCTACTCATATAATCTCAGCAGCACGAATGAATTGCAACTAGCTCTGTCTGAAAAACTAGTTTTCCAAGGTTTACCGATATATCAGTTCTCGGATTTGTGCAGTACACCCTGCAGAAAAGCACAAAGTTTAAAATAATTATTAACATATACTTAGTAGTTAATGTTGTCTAAAGTATTTTGTAGAGAATCTTATCAAAAACTTGATAGTGTTGAATCCTAAATAAAAGAGAACAGTTTTAAAATAAAAAAGTAATGGATTTTCTACAAAAAACAACCCTGATAGGGTCTAAATTTTTTTTATCTGTAGAATTTTTTTACTTTACTTACTTTTACTCTACATAGTTGGCGTGATCTTTTCAGGTTGTAATATTAGTGTATCACTAGCTATAATAACGTTCAACTAACATTGCTCCCTCAGAAGGATTAAGAGTTTAAAATTATTAGAATTAATTTATTAAAAATTAATTACATTTGTGGGAGTTATTATAATTAGTTGCTTTTTTTACGTTGGTCAATTAAACTAAAAATAGTTGTCTCCTTGGTCGCTCGCTCCCTCCCTATGGGTTCCAATTAGAAAATTATAGTCCATCTACTGTTTAATGATTGATTTGAATTTTAAATTAGGTCTGCCCATAGCATCAGGAGTGCAGGCCGTGGCCAGGGCACACGGTACTGTGAAATATTTTTATATGTTAGACAAATTTTAACTTAATTACGTTTTTTTGTTTTAGTAAACAACTACCTTCGCTGTTATAGACCAAACATTCTTTCAGCTAATATATAAAATTTTTTAAATAACTTTTTTTAAGTATTAATCTGGGAAGAAAATGATCGAAGATATTCGACTATGGTCGGGTTACATCGGTCGCGTGCCACTCTTGTGCCTGAATCCCCACCATGGCCACCAGACCACGGCACGTAGTCTCACTTGCTCTGTCTAGGGACGGACGGCAGGTTTAGCAGCGACAGATCGTGAAATATCCCTATTTACTTATTTTGTATCATCAGCGTTACCAAGGAAAACCGCAACAGTGTCATTTTTATAAACTCTTTTAACAAGTTTTAAGAGAGATTTAACAATTTATGAATGCACTATAAAAAAGTCTTGGACATCTTAGACATCGGACTTGTTAAAACAAAATAAAGCCACACTGATTCAAAAAGATTTTAAATTAGAAATAAATTAAAGATACTTAACAAGTCCCAAACAAATATTCTAAGCTGGGCAATTATGACAGAAGATAAATATTAACTACTATCTCTTTAGATGATCTATAAATTACAGTTAAAGTTGGATTACATTTTAAACCATCAAAATAGGAATAACATCCTGCGTCTTATAGTTTACTACTAGCAGTACTGTCATCGAAGATCAATGATACTTTATTACATGATAGAAAAGACATTTTTCGGAACGTATGGTTTTCGAGTCAGGCTTGTTAACTCTTTGAGTCACACGATTTTAAAGAAAATAAAAGCCCTAGCTGCACAGAATTTCTTTTATTATAATAAAATGGAAATAAACACTCATTTCCATTATTTTACATATGTAAAAACTTTTCGAGGTGGGTTAAAATACATCCCACCATGCAGCAAAAGGTGGGACAGTTTTTAACCCACCTAGCCGCAAAGAGTTTAGTCAACTATAAGTAAATAAAATAAATTGTATTCTTTATTTTTCACATTAATGGTGCTCTGATGAAATAGATATTTTTATTTTACTGATGCAACGTATATTAACACTTTAATTTTTTATAATTGTGAAGTATTGTACACAACAGGCACAGAAACTAAACTACAAAATAAAAATCTAATGAGAACGTTCGCACGATTCATCAATTATTTTCCAGTTCAAAAAAAAATCCAGTGCTGGAAGCAGTTTAGGCCTCCTTGTTGATAAGGTTACATACATGATTTTGTGCTTGAATTGTGAGTAAGGCGGAAATAATAGTTACTTCAACCAAGACAAAAATGTACATTGGTTAAAATACATTTTTTTTTAGTAAGAGGTCTTTTTTATTATTTAAATTCCAGTCCTTTTTAATAATCAAGTCTGATTGAAATAAAGAAAGAACGGTTATTTATGTAACACCTGAAAGACAGAAGTACTGTACCATTTCAAATGCAGTTAATAATTTCCAATAACTTAAAATTCGCTGCTTATAAAAACAATATATGGAAATCTGAACTTATGAATTTAATTATTAATTATTTCATGTATAATTTTGTAACTATCTTACAAATGAAGTAGATAATAATTAATGTACGTATAAGTAAGATTCTGAAAGACGGATTTCCATCGCTATCAAAGTTTAATATGATATTCCGATAAAAGTTTTTCCTACAATTCTAGTTGGCCATTCAGGCCGATTATTATCTTACTATAATTGAAATTGTGTCTACCATTTTTGAAGAAAAGTAATCGTCTATTTTTTTAGGCCGGCTCTTAATGTCCAACTACTGAATTAGGTGTCGTTGAAAGTGGGTCGAAAGATTACTTTCATGTAAAGACTTTTCCAAAAGCTACTAGGGATCTCCCTCTACTGGTGTCCCTCCACTCTTATAATTTCAAAAATTACTGAATTTTACTGAACATATTTAATGTTTTCTACGTATCAGTATTCTATCATAAATTAAAAACGTGTGTGAAGACTAGCGGTTACACTGAGCATCTTTGTCAATTTCAAAAGGATGTTTGTAAAAAATCTAGCACTAACAAAACATGTCAAAATAATATGTCCTGGTTAATTTTTACTAATAAAAGTAATTACTTTTAATTAACGTCAAGTCTGATAAATAATTGTTTATTATGTAAACAAATAACCTTCATTTTCGAAAAGTACATACATATGAAAAAACGCAAACCTTTTCTGTGAAGTCGTTCTTCCGAATAACCGATTATCTCGAAACCGGTTCACTCACATTCTTTAAACTCTTCCTACCTAAATAAAACACTTTCATTTATAACTTTGTACTATAAAAAAAAGAAAAGTTGTTTTAGTGGTCTTCATTTGGCACTAACATTCAAGTTTTGAGCACTCCTAGAGTTTTAATTACAGTTTGTAATTAGTAATTATATTATGAAAAAGATATGTTTAATCCATAAAATTATGGTGCTTTAAAAATTCGTTTTCAATTAAATTTCGGAATCTTTTGTTTTGCATTAGTTTGGTCGATTCAGTGAGTAGGGTATCATCAAAGTTGAAAATGTGGTTAGGTCCGACGAAATTAGTTAGTATCTTTGATTTTTACAGTCGTAGCACGCATGTTATCATCTCTGACTGGTTTCAGACATTATCCATCATTATGAAAGCAAATAACTTAAAAGTTACTCATTTCACCGGGCAGTAGAAATCGCAGTAATTTATTATTCTTCAAAAAAATAATAGTATTATATGTGCAAAACTTCGATAATTGGCGCCTAAAAATTAAAACAAGAAAATATACAACTTAAAAGAAATAATAATGTTTAAAAAGCACACTAATACAGTGTAGAGCAGAAGATGGTCTAAAAGGAAAGGAACGGTGGAGGAGAGGCCAACAAGATCTGTACCTGATTGTAAGTTCCCACGGAAGTGAGGGTGACACCTGCTCCCAAACCTCCAGGCCTCCTGCTTCACTAGATAGGACCAGAGCACCTGGTGGGTGTTGCCCTACTACACTCATCTCTCTGCATCACTCACTCACTCTCTGCATCACTCACTCACTCTCTGCATCACTCTCACTCACTCTCTCTATTTATATATATATTACCAAAAATTTTATCAACTGGATTTTTTGATTCTTTTTTTTTTTTTTTAACAACCAGTTTGCAACCAGTTTTTTTATTATTAATTTATTTTTTATTGTTGATATATTTCAAAGTTGTTTGAACCTACACCTTCCAGAAAAAGTACATCCATTAATTCTTTTGGATTTTTTTTTTTTCTCAAGTTCTGAACTTACATAAAAATTATACAGTAAAAATGGGACTGCGATCGAACATTTTACAAGCGTGTCATTGCGTTGTTTTCATATGGTCGTGCGGAAGATTTCAAGTTCTATATTACGATCGATGTTACAGATCGGTCAGGCGGTCACGGTGCCACGATTCGCCACACTACACTAGACATATCGTTTACATATTCAACTATAAAACTCATGAGGAAATCTATGTTTTGTTTTATATTTACTCAGAAACATATTAAAGGATACTTTCTATTTTTTTTAAAAAAATTTAAGCTTCTTAGCCTAAACTCAAGAATAATTAAAAGAGTTTCGATTATGTGGTTACCCAAGAAGATTTACCAAATCTTTTGAATAAATAATAAGGTAATAAAAGTATTTTTTAATTGCCTGAGAATGAATGTAAAGAGCCACCTTAATTTATTTCAAACAATATCCCAACAATATTTGTAACAATTTTCCGGAAAATTTACTTTTACGATTCATACTTACTTCCTCTCCGTCCATCAAAGCCCATGAAGGGCCTGAGACTCAGCCACTACAGTTTACTTCACGTTCCCTCTCCGCCATACTCTAACCACGCAGGCTGATAGCCTTCACGTCCCTCAGCCACCTCAGCTCGTCGGACGTTCGTTCACTTCTCACTTGCTGGTTTGTCCTGATCATGAAACCATCCTCCATCCTCCTAGGTCCAAATATTACGATTCCTGCAAAGAAAATATGGCACATATCAATGTTATTTATTTCCAACGCATCATTATTACAAAGGGATTTCTCAAATTTTTGAGTCTTTCTTGGAAGTGGCTACGATCACTTTCTTAAAACTTTTTGTATTAAGTACTCCTAGCCAGGCCAGTCTTTTATTTGGAAATTGTCCTTTTTGGGGTAGGACACAGATGTTTTGGAGATTCTCAGGGCAAGAAAACCTAAAGAATCCAACAAATATGCCACTTCATATCAATTTATGGATATTATACACGCATAAGATATATTATATAAAGATACATTGCTTAAAGCAATTACAATAAGCGTAGAAAAAAATAAATTATGTTTGTCTGAAACAATTATTAATTTGGTTAGTTCGGAATAATCGGATTCTATATCCGATGATTAGCACTTCTAATAATGTCATTAAATACAACTGGGTATCTCAGATAAAAAGCTATTTCATAACGTTAGGCTATGACTGGCTGTGGGAGAGGCAGCGGGCAGATTTAATGAAAAAATTTAAAAACAAACTGTTAATGACTGGAGGCAGAAATCTGTATCAAATGACCTAGAGAGGGAGCGTATTCTTCCTTGTGTAGTACATTGAATAGAGAAATCCTGCACGCAAAATATGAGAATTATTACTTATTTTATAATATTTGGTTGGAAGCGTTAGTCAGGGCGTTCAGCCAACTCAGGATTAGTACTGCTAAAAAATGTACCATTTATACAAAAAAATAACCTACAGCGTAGAATTATCTGTATCTTGTAAATTATGCAGAGCGAGCGAGGAATCTCTCGAACTCATATTTTTAAAATGCCCCTACTACAGTTTATATAGAAATAAATACCTTAATAGTTCTTCAGATACTTCTTTAAAAAACATACTTGTATGTTAAAATAAAACTCAAGTATTTAATGTGCATAACTTTTTTACTAAAGCATTGAGACTACGTAGTGCTTTGCTACAAGAGTAATGTCCAGTTTGTGCTCTCAAGAACTATGTTACTTTAGTCGGTAATGCGAACGAATAATTTGTGATTTTGTACTGTCTAGATTCCTGTTTAGTTGTTTCCCTGAGCTATCTCTTATTTTGTTTCCTTTTGAATATGAGCAAAAGAAAAGAACAGTGTAAGTATGATTGAGTGACATTCAATTCACCCGCAGTTTTATTGTGTTTAATTTCAGTATAAGTTTGTTTATTTTAATTACTTTTGTATCTTAATTCTTATAGTATAGTTAAAGGCTAACTCTTTCTGTAACATGCTACTTTGTATAATACAGAAATAAATTCAAACTGTCCGGTAGGACAGTTGTATAAGGGTTGACCATCAAAAACTGCACGAAAAAGCGTAACGTTGAAAAACACCCAACTTTGACAATTTTTTTCTCTTTTTCTATAAAAGATAAAATTCCCAAATTTTCTTTAAATCTTACTCCAAACCCTCCTTTATAACTGTAATTTTTTTGCAACCACCCAGATCTAATAGGTTTCGAGAAAAAAGTTGCCGAAAATGAGCAAAAACGGCTTTTTCAAAAAATGTTCTTGTTCTTGTTGTTGTTCTTGTTGTTCTTGTTGTTGTTACCTTTTTTGTAAACAACGTAGCGCCTAAACGCGCGAACCGATTTTCATGAATGAGGTGTCATTCGATTTGGAATTTTATGTAGATGTGCCTTTTGGGGGTCTCGATGCTGTACATCGAATGGGAGAGGAGTTAGCCCCCTTTATGTAAGGCCCCCTCCAAAATTATTATTACTAATTACTCTGTAAATCTTGGCCCGATTTTGATAAAATTTGGTAGGGTGATAGGGTAAGGGCTTCCCTACGTAACATTAAAGCGACGATCAGCTCTTACACTTTTTAAGGGGAAGTATAGCAATCGTTGCAAATTATCGACACGTGAACCGATTTTCATGAATGAAGTGTCATTCGAATCGAAATTTTGTACAGATTTGCACTTTAAAAGTCTCGACGCCGAGCCTCATAAGGAGGGGAGTTCGCCCCACCCAAATAAGGCCCTTTCTAAAACTATTATTACCAATATTTCTATAACGCTTAGTCCGATTTTGATAAAATTCAGCCCGAATAAGTGGTTAAAGCTCCTCTACGTGGCTGTGAAGTGCCATCATGCTCTTACACCTACTAAGAGGAAGTACTGCAATCGTTAAAATTATCCATTAGTGAACCGATTTACATCAATGAATTGTCGTTCGAATAACAAATCTTTGCCTCTTTGCCTAGAAATACTGCAATCGCAGTTTTTTTTCTTACTCCTCTTAAAAGGAAGTACTGAAATCGCAGTTTAATTTTGCTATTTACGCACAAATACCTTCCTATGTTATTCAAAACGCTTTTTCAAAAAAATTGTTATTGAGGATGGTTTGGGGGAACGCAACTATAATCATTCTATAAAAAGATCTCTCCAGTGGTAGTTACGGTTCCGACTTAACACCTTATCAGATTATAATGATAGAATTGATTATTCCAAATTTTAAAAAAATCTGTAAAGAAGATATGTAACTTTGTAAAATAGACAAAAAGGAAAATCTATCCAAAAGGTACAAAAATCTCCTTAACAAAAACTTACAGTTTAAAATGTTAAGTATAAGGGTTGATTAAACGCCAAAAGGTACACAAATCAGCGAGTACCCAACATTTCATTAATACTTCATTAATAGTCAAGTAATTCTACTGCATTAATTTTCATTAATAAGTTATTTTTTAGAATTTATTAGATGTCACAGACCCTTATGCTGGCCACTTCATTTATAATATTTTTTTGTTATAATAATTATGATAAATCACATATATACGTACATGCATGTTAAAGTAGAAAAAGACAAAGTTAGAGTAGGCTACTGTCTTGAATTCGTCTTACCGAAATATTCGTGAGCACAATTAACACACAGTTATAACAAGTAGATTATTCAACAACAATTATTCATTTCTCAATTGTAATTTAATTTAGTCCCCCTAATTTTACTTATAGTAAAATCCTGGAATAATTAGCTGTCCTAAAAATATGCATATCTTATTTACTTTATATTACATATATACAACATTGTGGGAAGAACACCTAGATTGAGAATGTAATTGAAGAAAACTATATTATTTGCGATAAAGCCAGATAATTATTACCTTTATTATAAACGTTTGACTACTACATAAAATAACAATTACTTTAATCGAAGAATGAACTTAAACCGACGATTTTTATTTAAAAATAAAAATAAATAAATAAAATAAAATAAAATCATTGGTGTAAGTTTTTTATAAAAAAAAGTTTTGAATTTTTTAGCCTCATAATTTTTTTTCTTTTTAACCTGTAATTAATAGTTTGATTATTATAAATAACTAGATATTACAGTCAATCTACAGTGCTACTTGAACATATATTTTGTAGACGAAAATGGCCAGCATAAGGGTCTGTGACATCTAATAAATTCTAAAAAATAACTTATTAATGAAAATTAATGCAGTAGAATTACTTGACTATTAATGAAGTATTAATGAAATGTTGGGTACTCGCTGATTTGTGTACCTTTTGGCGTTTAATCAACCCTTATACTTAACATTTTAAACTGTAAGTTTTTGTTAAGGAGTAAATATACGATGATTGAAGTGGGTCGTTTGAGAAAAACAATACATACGAGGGTCATTCAATAAGTAACGAGACAAATTACTACTGCTCAAAAACAGCTAAATTGATCCGTATGAAACTTTCAGGACATAAAGTTGGCAACCTTGCGATGACATCTGATCAGCTGTTCAATTATATTTTGTAAACATAACCTCATATTTACTCAGTTAACGATGGCGAGTCCGCTCGAGAATTGCACCGTGGAAGAACAACGTGCCGTGATCAGATTTTTAGTCGCGGAAGGTGAGAAAGGTAGTAAAATCCACAAAAGAATGTTAAAAGTGTACGGAGACAATTGTTTGAATCGTTCGAACGTTTACAAATGGGTAGAACAGTTTCAAAGTGGCCGTACAAAAGTTTCTGACGAGCAACGCAGTGGACGACCGATCGAAGTTGGGACTTCCTCTCTCGAATCTCGGATTGACGCGTTAATTCGGGACAATAGGCGTAACACCGTTGAATTGATAAGTGAAAAAGTAAACGCGAGTGTTGGAACTGTCCATAAAATTATTCACAACAAGCTGCAGTACAAGGAAACCTGTGCGAGATGGGTGCTCAGACAACTCACGGACGCTCACAAAGAAACCCGGCTTCAAATCAGTCAACAGTTGAAAAATCTGTATTCGACTGAAGGAGAAGGTTTTTTTCAAAAGAATTGTAACGTGTGATGAAACATGGATCCACCACTATGAGCCAGAGTCAAAACGACAGAGCCTTGAGTGGAAGCATACGACTTCTCCCATTCGGAAAAAATTCAGGACCCAGCCATCTGCCGGTAAAGTCATGCTTACAGTATTCTGGGATTTTCAGGGGCCAATTTATTGTGATTTTCTTGAAGGCCAAAGAACAATCAACAGCCAGTACTACAGTGACATGCTGGAAAACTAGATAAGACCTGCAATTCGAACGAAACGCCGTGGTCTCTTGACTGAAGGTGTGATTTTGCTTCATGACAACGCCCGTCCACATACGACACAGCTGACGAAAGAAAAACTTCAGAAACTGGGATGGGAGATCCTTCCACATCCCCCCTACAGCCCCGACCTCGCCCCATCAGACTTCCATCTGCTGTTTGGACCCCTTAAAGATGGTCTACGAGGGATACATTTTCGATCCAATGAATAGGTAAAAAATCAGGTGCAAAAGTGGCTTCGAGATCAACCCAAAGAATTTTATGCCAAGGGCATTTACAAATTAGCAGAAAGATGGGACAAGTGTATAAGTGTTGCTGGGGACTATGTTGAAAAGTAACCAAAGTTTTGTACTGATTCAATAAACCGTTTTTGAGCAATAATAATTTGTCTCGTTACTTATTGAATGACCCTCGTATCTAGCCATAAATCTTTCTAGTTACTTGCAACTACCACCGTTCTTGCAGCAAGACTAAAGCGCGGATCCAGAGACAAAACCTCCTCCACCCAAACTGGATACTATAAGTTTTTTAAAATTAAATGATAATGAAAATATACGATAAATATATGATAGTTTGCACGCTTATCGGCTTGGTAAGTCTTTAGCAAACACTCTTGATAATAAATAAAACCTCAAATTTATGTAAATTAATATTTGTATTGAAATAGATAGGAGCATCTGGATAACTTGAAAATTACTGTGTTAACAGAAATAATCAAGTTTGTTTGTTTTTGATTTTTTAAATCCCAGTCGCTTAATAAGAAGTCAAAAATTTGCAAAAGGATTTCATGTCATACTAACAGTCCAATCAAAGAAAACAGTGATTTTTTTTTTTTTTTGTAGAATTGCGTGCTAAATATTGGTAGTATAATTATTTCTCACGCCTTAATTTTTCTATTAATGAACATTAATTCCCTCTTAATTCTAAAGTATACCCCACACGATTTAACTTATTTTCAATATAACTGTAATAGCTCTAACAAGAAATTAGGTATTTAGGGAAGAAAGCTCAGTGGCGCACTGCATTCCCAAATCCGGGTTCGAAGCCGCCTGCCAGCTCTTATATTTTTTTTTTCTAGAAGCTTCTTACAAATCACTATCCGGTGATAGCTGCTGCAATGACCAATAAATAATAGTAAAAACTACGGAAAAAACTACTAATAAAAATGAGCGCCATTTCGTAAAGGATTGTTGCGCTTATGCCAAAACCAGATTCCTTAACTTTGGGGAAGTAATAGATTTCTCCTACTGAAATTGTCGCGTCTGATAAACGAACCCTCTAAAGTTCATTCAATTGCACGGGAGGCTAAATTGTCACGTATCCTGGTTTATCCGCAATTAGGTTCACTGGTACGGGGTATTCTATAATCCTCCAGTTACTACTTTAAGGTTGGTCGGATTTCAAACTTACCCCTTTCGGATGCGTGGAGAAGACAGGCAACGATGGGTAGATTCAGCCTGCGTTTCTTCTCTTTTGGATGCAATCTATCTATCCAAAACAAATATGGAAGAAAACAAAACAATTACGCCTTAATAAAAAAAAAATATGTAAAATTATAACATATATGTACATACATATATGTTGTTCTACGTAAATCGACTCTTGCATTATTACATGTAAAAAAACTAAGATAATTCCACTAAAAATCGGATTACTTTTGTTCCTTTTTTAAATTATCTTGTTATAAATTATCTAATTTGTTCTTAGTTTTATTTTCTTTAAAATTATGTTTATTTCATTCCACTGCAAATTCGTCTCTTATTTGAAATACTTTAATGATTTAGTTGAAAATATTATTTTTTTTTTACTGAGTTTGAATTGTCCAAAAGACCTACATACTGCCCAGAATTTACACATTTTCCAATAATTTGCCTCGAAGCTCTTTTAAGAAGTGACAAAACCAACAATAAATGTCCCAGAATATCGAAATCTGAAAAATGAAAACTGCAAGCTTATCTAAGTGACGAATATGCACTTAGCCATAAAAAAATATTGTTGGCAAATTTTTAGAGTCGGGACGAATTAGAGTTGAGTGAAATTTACACACAAGAATTCTAAAATTAAAATAAGATCATTATTCAATGATCAACTGTTTGTGGAAGGTGAATAATGCCAAAAATATACATTGTATCTAGAATCCATACATAATGTTATTAACAAATCTGTCCAATAAATTGCTTAAATTTTTCCAAAAAGTCGAAACTTTGCGTTTGTCAAACATCTACCGGCATCTACTTCACAGAAGCACCACCTATTTCCATCAAACTGGTGGTAGAAAACTTGGACTAATTAAAAGGCAGCCCCTGGTTATCCAACATTTCAATTAATTAACTTTAATGGTTATCATTAACTTTAATGAACTCTTTAAAGATTTTGACTTATTTAAATGTGTGTGGTATCGATCTAGACTGTTTCCTGACTGGCACTTGGAAACATGTTTTTAGTGATTTCAGAAATAACAAAATCTGATAGAACGCAACAATCCTTTGTCTTGACAGAGACAGATGGTGCACAACCAACTACTATTTTAACTAGGTTTTTAATACAGCTTTTAGCAAACGAAATATTAGAAAAATAAATACCTGTTGTCAAAGAAGTAAATTTCTCTAGTTAAGGACCATTAATTTTTTTACTTTTAAACATGGACCTAGAAATGTTTCCTAAAGTTGTGCGATAAGCTGAATCCGCAACAATTTTTTTTTTTTTACTTAAAACTTGAAAATTCAGATGTCCATTAAAGTCAAAAATTGTTCAACCAAATTTTTTTACTTGAAGTTTATAATATTAATTACCCCTTTTACTGTTTCGTAAGTAAATAAATTTATCATCAGATTTAAAAAAAAAAATAGCATAAAAATTAAATACACATTGCAAGTATGTATTGTATTTCGTATCAACAGGTAAGAAAGTTTATTTCTGTAGTGTATGTGTGGGAAGCATTGGGAACACAGATGCAAAACACATTGTGTGACTGTCGAGGCTAGATGTACTAGGTACAAAAGAAAATCGACCTATCCATCTGCCTTTTGGTACAATCTAGGTACAATAGTGCATCTGGAACCCTCCTCAACTCAGAGCTACCTGACTTACCCACTAAACATATTTGCATCGCAACATTTTTTGTTCCCTCAAACCAACTCCCCCCCCCCCAAATAAATTAAATAAAAAATACAGTATTCGTGCTTCCAAAGAAGTTCTTGAAATCGTTTTCAAATTTCAAAAGTGAATTTTCATCGTCAAGACCATTTTTTGAAGCTCTTCTGATCCAAGAAAATATTGCTTTCTGCGCGTGGAGTATGTACGAGCAAATTAGGAATGAATATCGCAAAAATAACAATCTAGCAAGCTCCAACAATGAATTTCACTTTGTCTTTATTATCGCTCCAACACTGAGTTTTTTGGCAAAATTCGTCACCTGAGAGCGGTAATCCAGTTTTGTTTTTAGGAGCCAGCTCACTCTTCTTTCCCAAAGAAAGCTCCTCCAATAAGAATACAGGAAGGGGATATTCCCCACTAATATCTGGTAACTCTTTCTTGCATCTCCAGAAAACACCAGATAGGCGTGTTTCGGCTCTTAGAGATGACCGGTCCCTGGAGCCAATCACGCCACCTAAGGTTGAGTCCCTCAGATCAAAGGCGACAAGGCTTTCCAGGGAAGTACTATAAAAAGACGGGAGCCGGAGTCAAGTACAAATTACCTGGTGTCTCATGCATCCCTTCGCGCTACCTTACCCCAAATGTACCAGATTTGGTATCCCAAATTAAAAGGTTAGAAGTGTACTAAGGAAGTTTTATAAAACTCAATCTGTAATACGCACGCCGTACCTCTGGATACCAATAAACCTGGATAACACTACCTGGGCACAAACACCCCTCCTCTTATTTCAAGGTCTTCTGAAGAAATCCCAGAAAAGAAAAGTCATCAAATTAGGAAACCCTAAAGCCCTTAAGAGGCCAATTATCCGTGCCCAATCCTCTTTTAATAGCCAATATTTTCGAAGACAATGAGAAGGTCACATGCTCTCCTAAAGTTCTCGTTATAAAAGAAAAGCTACTTACTCTGAAGATCTACAAATGTATCTCCTTCGTTGATCCATCATTCATCCACTTTTTATATTATACTTAGAAGAGAAAGATTTACAACTGCTAAGAAAAGCCCTACTACCCACAACACTACAATATGAACACTGATAGGCGGGAGAAATTGGCGCAATAAAAAATTGAAGGTTTTAGGTCAGGTTATCATCATTAGCTTTAAAATAAAGCTGATTTAGGTTTAAGAAGCAGCTAATATTTGGCAGTACATATTTCTTTCAATTTTGTCATTATTATTCATTACTTGTTCAAAGAGAATATTATATTATCTGAAATACAGATCTTTCCAAAGAACGAAAAAGATTTTAACCTACTTCACTTTAAGAGTTAATAAAAAAACTGATTTTTGCTTCATTTTTCCAAGCTACCAGCTTCTGTTGAATGAGAAACAAATTTATATTAACAAATTTACATAAATTCATATTTAGCACATCTTAACTAAAATCTGGCGACAACAGGTATAATTTGCCCCACTGTTTATAAAATGCATTTTATTCCGTATATTTAAATTCAGAAACACGTTATTGGCCTCTTGGTTTAAAATATTTTATCTCTACAGTGTCAATGTTTTAAAATTGCATTGATTTACAAATTAACGATTTTAGCGTGTAACGAAAGCTTTATTATAATTTGTAACAAGTTAAAATCGTTCTACCGAGCGGATGATGCATTCTCTGAAGAAGATGAACATCTAAACCCTTCTCGAACTGTAGAAGTAAACGTACTATGATAGGGATAGGTAATGTCAACAAGCATATTGTCTCAGGAATCAGTTTCGTTGGTAAAGAAAATAATGTAACTTATAGAATAAATAAGTATTAAAAAAACAAAACAAAATCTTTCTCAAAATAAACAATCAATTTCATAAAGAGAAATTATTCAGGTAAAGTGTAATATCTAAGGCAAAAACTTATTATTTATGAAGGTGATAATAATAAACCGTCTACCGATTTATCTACATAGGAGTCTTTCTCGAAAGTTCAAATGACAATGAATAATATACTTATAACAGATTGTAAGTTACAAAGTTCATTCACGTCTTACAGAAGTATGCATGAATACATATATCCCCAACCATAGCCTTTTTTTTTGTTTGACATCGTTAATAAGAGCTGATACTGATGTATAAGAACATTGTCAATAATATGATGGACACTTTTATCAGATAAACTGTATTTGTTATTGATGCCATCTTAAGTTTATGTTATAACGAACCGTTGAAGAAGGATTTAAGGCAGCTACTTCAATGATAGCAACTTAACATTTTAAATAAGCACGAATTTCATTTTGTAGCGCTTGATTTGATTGTAGATAAATTTTATTATTCGTAGGTAGCAATCAAAGACCTCTTATTCAATTGCAAAGTAATCTGAAGACTTTTTTTTTTATTACACACTTTATTTTTTATTGACATGCTATGTAAGTATCAGCATGTGTTGCCAAATTCTAGATTAAAAAGTGCGGCCTAGAAAATATACTTTAGGAGAAATATTTTTTAATTTTACCCCCAAATATTCTAAACTAATATTACAATTTTATAAGATTAAGAATATAATCAATTATAAAACGAAGTCGGCATTTTAAGTGATGAGATACTAAAAGTTCGTGTCTGAAATTAATTCCTTTCAAGACATTTTCCTTGTTTTTATTCTAGTGATGAAGTTCAGCATTTCAATTTTAAGAGGAGACAAGTTCAGCTAAGAAAAGAGGGCACAATAAGTTTGAGTTTCTTTGGAATATTGTTCATGGTACTCAGCAAACACAGGGAAGGAAACATAGTTACGGTTAAAAAAAAATCACAACAAAAAATGAAACAGATAAAAAATATCACGGTATTAAAGAACAAGGAAATCCAATCACTATATCAGTGTATTTCTTATAATTTTTAAAAGGATTAAATATTTAAGTTAACTTCCAAATATGAAGAAAATCGGTTGAGCATCATTACTGAATAAATTTTGTACTTTAAGACGTCTTTTTGATCCAAATACTAAGTTTCAAAAAATTTTCTTAATGTATCTTGTAGTAAGATAAATTCGGGTTAGTGGCACATTTTATGTTATCAGAATTCCTTACACTTCCAAAATTGTTATAACACGTATATATATATTTTTTTGTGACTTTGTTCCCAACAACTACAACTGATTTGTGTCTTTTTTTTCTTTGTTTGGAAACACACTTTCATCCATTTTCAGAATTCAGGACATCTTGTGGAAGGTGAGCTAGAATTTTTCTGTGAGGAAATTGAAGATGCAAACCTTACCGATCTCTAAGTGGGTTTGGGATAAGCATTTGTTGGGATAGGAAATAGCTATTCTATCGTAATAAACACATAATTCAATACTTAATAATTCTCCAACAGTTCCTTAAGAATGGATAAAAAGTGGTAAGTTTGATACTTGATAAATTGGAAATTTTCACAGTCGTATCACTTGTCCAAGTTACAAAAAACTTTTTGTACTGATTTATATTTTCAGCATTATAACTTTTTTACTTCTAATCCCATAAATTTTGCAAATCCTAGTTGATATTGGTAACAAAGTGTTAATCTTGAGTTGCCTTGAAAACATTTCTACCGATCAGTAGCGAAGATGAGTATTTTTCAATTTAATTTTATATTATTAACTGAGGACATTGACACCCGGAGCTTTTTTCAGTCTATTGACGGCCTGGAAGTTTGCTCTCATTTTAGGCAGCATTATCACCGACTTCCTCCAAACATCCCGGGGACCTGTAAGGGGCCCCAGAGAAGAGAAAATCTAAAGGGAGGCAGCTGGTTTCGAACCTTGTGGTAATCAAGTTCACTAACCCTTCCCTGGTTAGATCGAAGCAACAATCTGAAAATGAGATGAGATGGAACATGATGGAACTGTTATCGCTAAGTAGTTGGTGATAGTATGTTCTGTTTCATGAATCTACCGAGGCATTTTTTTTATGGCCAATGCCACTGGTTCCTCCCAATTGGGATAAAGATTTAAAAAGTGATGACTAGTGTACAGGAAATATGTTGCATTTATCCATTTATAGGTAAAGGGCAGAAGAAATGACCCCAAAACCAAATGGTTCTCAATAGAGGTTAAGCAGGGTTATGAGGGTTGAACAGGTAGAGGCAAGAGATTTGAAGAAACAACCAGCTGGTTAGGTGACGTATTTACTTTGCTTGCAAAAGAAAATTTCTTCAGACTGAAATTTATTTTTTCAAAAATCCCTCCTCCCCCAAACGACGTTTTATAGGCATTTATACTTTACTAACTGCCACAATTAGTTACATGTTATCATATAGCTTGGTCAAATACCACCCATTTAGAAATGTGGGATGAACGTTGGAAACTGCCAATGTTAGTTTTATTTCTAAGTTAAAAAAATTCACTACAAAATACACTCAAAATATGTATATTTCAAAAAAGTACATATATTGAGATGTTTTATTTTTTTACATTCTCTTGCTAGGTGAGGAAAGTATAGTTAAAGTGTACCTAGTGTAGTTGAAATTAAAATGCGCTCTCCTTAAATAGAACAATTTTCTGCAACAAATTAATATATTAATTAATTTTAGAATCACACATGGAAAATCAACCACTTTCTATCTAAAGTTCTCCATTTCTGTTGTAATGACCGAGTTTCCACGCCTTATATTAAACATAATGCAAAGAGAATGCCAGTGGAAGTTCCTTCTCTCTTTCAGTGAGAGAGGAAGATGCATATATTTTGAAGAACGAACAGTGCTATCTCCCCGAAATAAAAATCTCTAATTAAATACAAAAAATACAAACTCGGTACCAATATTTGTTTCAAAAAATCAAGATTTATTACTTCAGTTAAGTTACCGGTTAGTTCTGTCGATTGTCAGTTTTGTTTGTATTAACATTTAATAATACCTTTTTTTTTAATTTTTATTTAACTGAACTAAAATTCATAATTTAATATAAAACCTTAAAATAAAATTTTGTGTGCTAATAACTGTGGGAACAATTAATTCATTGATAAACAAAAATGTTATTCCTCGAAGGCAGTCCAGCTAGGTGTCCTTAAATTTTCTTTTTCTGTGAGCATTCGCTGCTCACTGCCGGAGGCCAGAAGCGCAGTGAAATGTCTCCTGATACGCCTGGCATGGATAGAATAGGAATTCGCATAAATAGGTTCTTCCAGAGACTAAATTCAACTTTGAAAGAGGACATACAAATTTAATGAAATTAGTGAGAGGAGTATGCCTTTTTAAATAATAAAGGAGAATCTGGATTTCTAAATTAAAAAATAAACTCTACAATGCCAAAAGTTTTATACAAGAACACTTTTTCCTTTAAAAAAAAAATTCTAGTTGATTGTTATACATTAATAAACAAGCTCCGATATTTTTTTTAATGCTTTTTTTTTAAAAAGTATTTCTTTGTTTTTGTATGGTTTGTCGCCAAGGTGAGTCCTCTAGGATCATTCTAGATCTAGAATCATTCTTCATCAATCACTTTATGTTTCTGGTGAAATCAGAATTTATTTCTTGTACAATGACTATACGTCTATAGACGTCTGTATCCAAAAGTCCATAGCTTTTTCTTTTAGATTAATTATTATAATGTAATCGTTAAAATTTGGAAATGTCATTAGCGATGTCTGTGAGATTGGGGTGGGAGGTATAGGATAAACTAAGGGCATATGTTTTAAGGTAAATAAAAGGTACCAAAGGGTTGTTTATGCACATCTGCTGCTGAAGTTATATAAAGGAGCTGAGCACTACCTTGAGGCACAGTATACTAGAGTGAGTGCTGCACTCCGTACCACAGACGGCGGCAGCTGAAAGTAATTCATAATTCGAACGGCCGCTAGGAGTGCTTGTATAGTTAAACTCCCCCCTGCCTCGTTAGCAAAGCTTTACTTCAGTTCAGTCTCAGATAGCTTGGTGTGTGTACGAAGTTAGAAGCTGTTCCTCCGCGTATTTAAATTTAACTTCACAATTTAAAAAAAAAAAAAAAAAAATTCTTCAGCCTTCCATCCTTTGGTTTGTGAATTCTCAGTTCTGTGGGATTTTTTGGATACGTGGTTTGGTACCCACCGTCAACACTTTTCAAAACTCAGTGCGTATGCGACGTCGACGGTGTTCAGTAAGAAGACAAGATTTTGTGCCATGTGTCCACCGGGCTCATAGATACAGTGCGCGGAGAGCCCGTCAGTGTGTGTAAATCGTGTGTAAAAAGAGTGCACTGGTGGTTTAGTAGGTGTTTTTCTACAATCATGAATTGGATTACCGTGTTGACATCGCTGGTATGGTTTGTCGCCAAGGTGAGTACTCCCTTTAAAAGATTATTTACTCTTATCACTAGGTGCGTTTGATCAGATACCCAGGGGGATTGAGACAGAAGTTGCAATTTTAAGTAGTTAATGAAAGAAACAATGTGTAAAGGGGATCCTTTCCCATAACAAGCCGGTGTTAAGTATCAAAAGGTACGTTACGCTTGACCATTGTTTTCTATTGTCTTTTGTAAGGTATACAATTTCTACCTTCTTGAGGGCTTGTTATGTTTATCTTAAATTAAATCCGTACGTACCGTTTAGTCTTTGATAAGTTTAATTCATATGATAACGTGTGTTTTTTTAGGTTGGGTTTGATTATTTATTTATTCATTTTATTTTGGATGGTTCAAATGTTGTTAGCCGGTTATAAATGTATACAGTGCTGAGAGGTTACTTTATGTTTTCAAAGTGGGTGTGACTGGAGAAACTTAAATTGTTGCATAGAGGAAAAGGTGCTACAGAGTACGTAGAAACGCACCTGCCTCTAGAACACGGAGTACATCTGCTCTGTGCCACAGACGGACTCCGCCGTGGAACATTCTTTTGTATAAATATAGCGGCCAGAGTTATGTGTTCATGTTGTAAGTACTCCTATATCACACACATCTGGTACTAAGTCATTTCTGTCTCACTCCCCTTAAGTACAGTTTTTATTTCATTCTATTGTGTGCATGATGAGAGGTGATATCTGTGTATGTATTTAAAAGTAAGAAAAAAAAAATAGAAGCTATATATCTCTCCTCCTCAAAACAGTCAGCCATCGGTTCTGGAGTGTTCGAATTGAAGGTGCTCTCGCTGGAAAATCCTCTTGGCCGAGATTCAACTGGAGAATGTTGTGTAGGCCCTCCTAGTCCAGGTACCGGCCAATGTAATGCCGCCTGCCCGGCACGTCTGAGAGCATGTCTGAAACACTATCAAGCTCAGGTGGACACAACCAGTCCATGCACTTTCGGCGATCTCGTCACACCAGTATTGGGCAACAACTCTCTTCACTTAGAACCCCAGGGGCATCTTATATCTTTTCAATTCGACTTCACGTGGCCGGTAAGTACTCACTATAAAAAATAAATAAATTATAGATTAAAAATGTTTTTCTGTTATTCTATGGTTTAATATATAAATTAATGATAAAATCAGCTGATCATTCAAGGATGTTTGTATTGTTGTATATAAAAAGAAAGAAGTAAAAAAAAAAAAATAGGCATAAGGGCGCTCTGTGATAAATATACTACACGGCGCTATGTTATGATTTTATTTTTGGTTGCGCCTCTGCGCTGGCATTGGGCCATATATAGAAATACTGCCTTTCCACTTTTATCATTGCCTCCACTTTCATGTCTGAGAGGTTACATCCTCTTTTTGGGGTTTTAGTCCATAAGAAAGGGTGTGAATAAAACTTATCGGTTTGATCTGTAACTTAGTTACCAGTTTAATTTGTAACGTATCTTAGCAGAAATGACAAGAAAATAGTACTCTAAAAACCTCACTCGTTAAATAAGTACCTGAGGTAATTTTTAAAAAAGGCCCACCAATTAAAAACGTCAGGAATGAAATTTTGTCAGTAAAATAATAAAAAAAAAAATAAAAAATTCTCAAACTGCTTTGGTGGTAATTATACTTGTGGGGATACGACCTAAGGCCGTAAATGTACAACAATTAAAACAACCCTCAGCGAGATATATGGTATTGTAATTAAGTGTTATGGACGGACGCAGTTAGAGACTTTAATGTTGGGTTGAGAGCAGGTGTCTGCCGGTAACGGTCCATCCTCATTCATACCCTGCACTAGAGTTGCAGCTAGGTGGGATTTACACTTTCCCACACACCGGCCCTCAAAGATCTCGCCCAACTATTTACTCTCTACTGCAATTTTAAGCCCTTTATTTAACCCTATCTGGCATTCGGTATGTGTCTTATATTTTTAATTTTCTTTTATTGCAGGGTACATTTTCGTTAATAGTTGAAGCTTGGCATGACACAAACAGTAGTTCTAGATTATCAGGTGAGTTTGTAATGCTATTATTGTTCACTGTTCCATCATAATTGTTTACATTTTGAGAGAGAGTACGCGAAGTGAACAGGTAGACGTACGAAAGGCCATGTTGCTATAAGTAATTGGGAGAGTTAGCTGGTTGCCCCTCTTCTATATTCCAGCATACAAATGTACGATGGCTATCTCTCGCATGTTACTCTTTTTGTCTCATTCTCTTTGTACTCCTACAGCTCTTGTTATATAGCGCGCTCTTTATTCTGTGCTCGATCTGCTTTGTATGCACGGCCTTGTCCCGGCATGGCTCGCTGGGAACAGATTTGGTGGGTCAGCTCTGTTTGTCGTGTGGGAACTTCCTCGAGGAATAGTCTGTAACCAGAAACCTTCTCTTATTCGTTTTCATTCGCCTTCTTCTGCCAAGGAGACTTTACTCATGCTAATGTTTTGGGCCAGGACGATACAAAAACACCCTTCAGTTTGTATACCCCTTATTGTACCAGGAATAGACGTATCGCCCTCTCGTATTTTTTTTTTTCTTGTTTTTGCGAACATGTACGTGCATATTATGCACCTCCCACGCTTGTAGCAAGTGACATGGTTAAGAAAGAAATCCGCTACGCCTATCTTATCTCGCGACTCCAATGTTTCATTCTCTGCACTAAGTAAGACCATCTTCGATTAATACACACCTTTTTCCCACACATCCGCTCTCTGTCTTTCTCAGTATTTTTTTTCTTCTTTTATTATAAATACCAAAGCGTAAATCTTCTCTTACAAAGGATTTATACTGCGGAGGAGGTGTCGTACGTGAGAGGAATTAATTAATGAGCGAGGAGATAGAACATAAAGTCTGGACGGACTTTACCTTGAGAGTACTTCTGCTCATCGCTCTTTTGTTAAAACAAAATTACTTTCCGTTTCTTTCCTGGTTGCCTCAAAAAAATGTTCAATGCAATATAATACCCAATTTTTTTTTTCGTTGCAGTAGTATTTATTTTCATGACCATAATCAAAGCTTTGTGAATGCGGGTTTGTACTTGTTTAGAAAAGTAGTATCTCATTCATAGGAACGTGAAGTACAGTCCACGCTAAGAATTGGACTGAATATGTGATGGTTGATTAGGTAAGACTCCTATAAACTGGAAGAAGATCAGTTGTAGCTGTCTTGAATTTTCAAATTATTATTGATAACTTAAAAAAAAATCATTTGGTTTTATGTAAAAGTTAGTGGTATCCTTTAGAATTGCTTGTCGCTGGAGTGTTGGGGTAAGTACGTATGTACATGTATGCGCTTGCCGAGGAGGAGCCCAGCGGAGAGGGGATCAGAGGCAGAGATTCGTGGGAAAAGAGCTGATAAGTTGGACGTGCATACCTCCGTGTGGCTCACACCGTTCGCTCCTCCTGTCTCTCTCTTCTCCGCAGAGTCTTCCTCTCTTTGTGAGGCTCTCATTGCCGGACTGCGGAGTCCACGCCTTCTCCTCCTTCAATATAATTATTTTAGCTATTTGCTGTTCAGCCACTATCTGCTTAACTCTCTCTCTCTTAATTCACTATTTTAACTTTTTACAAATAATGTAATTTTGTTTTTAATTTTTTATTTTATTACAATTATTAGGTAACAAAAGGCTTATCACACGTTTGACAACTCAACGATGGTTAGAAGTTGGCCCTGAATGGACTCCTGGCAGCACAGAGGGTACCTTAAGATTCGAATACAGAGTTACTTGCGATCCACATTATTATGGCCCGGGATGTGCTACACTCTGTCGACCTAGAGATGACAATTTTGGCCATTACTCTTGTGCAGAAAATGGGCAAAGGATCTGTACGGAAGGATGGACCGGTGAATATTGTTCTGAACGTGAGTTTATTAATTAAAAAAGAAGTATCTAAATGTAGTACTTGTTAAATTAGGTCGAGGTAGATTCATTTAATTTTTTTTTCTTAATGGTTAGAAGTAGGAGTTAAGACATTTGTAAAGGGAAAACTAGGTATATATAATTGGAGCGGTGTGGTCTATTGACAATAATGAAAGGTTGGTATAGAAGAAAAGAGGCCAGCTGTTCGGTTGGCGACTAAGGTAGCACACGGCTCTTTCTCCTGTCTTTCCCACGGTTACCCCCACCACCGGCATCTCCCTTGAACTGCCCCCTCTCATCTCTCTCTGGTCCTCTTCTCCTATCTTTATCTCAACTTCTTTTTTCCTCTTTTATTACATCAATCTTTATTGTCTTTATAGATAAATTTGTTACCTCTGTTATTGTCATGAGACAACAAACGCTCCGAAGGTACTACATTTTATCATTTGGCTTAATACTTATTCATAAGCTCTTAATATATATATTTTTTTTTTTTTGCTTGCAGCGAAGTGTCTTTTGGGATGTGATTCTCAGCATGGACATTGCAACCAACCGAACGAATGCCTGTAAGTAGAAAAAAACAAAAACTCTTTAATTTTGAAGTCTATAAGAACCTCATTAACAAAACACTTTAATGATTAACCCTAATTGTTAGAATTTTAAATAAAAATTCACATACATACCCATCAAGTAAATAACGATCAAGTGAAAGAATTGAGTTCCTCGCATATTTATATTTTTTGTGCCCCCTAACTAGCGTACTAATTGGTCCTAATAAAAAAGCCTTCTAATTGTAATTCAGCACATCCGGAGGGAAGTGTCACATATTATTTATTGTTGAAAAAAAGGGGCAAATGGAAATGTTAAATTCGTTGTTTTGTATAATTAGTTTCAATGTCATGTTAAGGGTAAATGGCTTCATTACTGTGATTATTATTTAGTAAAAGTTATCTATTTTTATAATAAGGCGTTCGGATTTTAAAATTTGTAGGGCAATCTGGAGGAAGAGAGAGAAAAAAAATGTTTTTTAAGCCTCTTAATGCAAATTATATTCAACTTCCGAAACCAGTTTAGAGGTGTTGCGGAAATGGAAAGTTATTATTATTTTTTTAAAAAAATTTATGCACTAATAAACAGTTCCTGTGTTGGCTTTTTAAAAAAACAAAACTTTTACAGGATGGCTGTTTAGAAAGATTGAATTTTTTACATATTTTATTTAATTTAGAACATTTTGATTAAAAGTGGGATAATACTGAGGGTATCCTAAACACGAAAAACATATTATAACAAAATTCTGAAGTTAACATCCAACTTCCCCTTTCTACAATTAATGGCTCTTATATAAATTGAATCAACAGATTTTTTGTTTTTTTAAATTTGGCAGTTAAATTTCAAATATGGTCTTTATTATTGACATTGACGGCAATGCAATAAAATATCAGTAATTGCACTTTAGAAAGAAGCCTAACCCATCGCTTCTCGAGGAAACCTCTTTATTCGCATTTCCCTAGGATAAATGTTTAGAATGAAAAGTGTAGATAAAGGTTGGTACAGCAAGTAATGTAAAAATCGTTCGAAGTGTTTTTGAAAACTTTAAAAAAGATTCTGAAAAAACTATTAAATAAAGTGTTAATTACGGTTGGTTGAATTTGACAAATCCTTTATTGTGGTATTAAAATCAAATTCGAAAATCTGATTATGCATGATTGAAAAACAAGATAGGATAGAAAAACCATTTTGCTGGGGAAATATTTCCGTTATTTCTACCTTTGAGAATGTGAACTTCAAAAAATTCTCATAATTAAAAACATTTTGATGATTTTCAAGTATAAGGTTTTTGCTATTCGTAACGTAATAACATGTAAAAATATTTGTTTTGTTTTTTGAAAATTTGGTTAGATCCGCCATGCTAGGACAATATATCCTTGATTTTATCTGTTTTATCCGCACATGTTTGTTGTATCCTTGGATGGATTTCGGACGGTATTCTACTGTCAAAAGAAGTAAATTTAATGAGTTTGGTGTAGAGATTTCCGTCTTGCACAACCTTCACTACTGTCGCACTTAAGTTTAAGCAACCTGAGTAAAATCGAAATCTTTACATCAAATTGATTAATCAAATTTCTGATAATGGACGAAGGACCGTAACCGGTCAAGGGCTGTAATAAACATTCTTGCTACGACGGACAAAATCCAAGATATTGGGTTTTAACAAAAATTTTAAAAACAAAATGAAAAAAAAATAAAATTCAGAGAGAGATCTAAAGAACTTTCATGTAAAGTCAATTTGGAAATAGTTAATGTCATCAGCGATGTAGGCACAAAAAGCATGAAATATAAAAAAAATGAAATAGCAATTTCCCTTGTGGCATTGCCAAGCGATCGCTTTGTTGTTAAAAAAAAAAAAAACAAAAAATACCGAAGATGTCGAGAGGACTAGATATTTTAAGCGTTAGAGAATATAGATCTCTAGTCTAATTTGTATTCGACAGAGTTGAGTTGTTGACCCCACATGGTTTCTAGAAACAGCTACCATTTTCTTGTAGTCGAATTAATTTCGAATATTTAAGGTTTGGCTATTGCAATTCTTCGAGTTTCTCAAAATTAATTTCTCGTAAAAAAAAATGGTATTACCTGTAGAACTGCCTGTAGAATTGCACGTCAATGAACCTGATATTTTTCAATTTCGAAATAATAACAGTGAATTCGGTGCTCTTCCAAGGTATTTACTACTTCTTACTGTGTGCTGTCTATTTGTGTGTATAATGTTATGAGAATTAAATCCCCGTTAAGTGCAAAGGAAATTTGTAAATTATTTTTAGTAAACATTTTAGAAAGATGTTGCGAGTTTACTCCATTTTTTCTAAATTTTTTATTTTGTTGATGACTCTTTGATGGCGTACATAAATTAAAAAAGTGGCATGCTGTCCATTTGCGATATCCTCTTCGTGTAGCAACATCTTACGAATAACCCAGTCGAACAGTGTTACAAGGGAGCAATCTAAACATATTTTTTTATACCTCAATTCTGATGAGACAAGTGGCTGGTATTTTTAGCACTTGATTATCATATGAAAATGTCAGTACGCGTAATTTAAGAAGTAGATAGTAAGAGAATATTGCAGGGGCTAGGTGGAGCTAGTGGGAGTGCAGTGAGTAGAGGGCCTGCAGGCTGCACAGCGGTGTCGTGAGAACAGTGTAACCTCTCCATCCCCACCTCAGACACACACATATCAGCTCCACCTCATTCTAAACTCTCTTGCACACCGGAACACCTTTTTTTTTGTGCCAACTCGTCCTGCTTCCGCCCGGACTGACCCTCCTCCCCCGTCCGCAGACATATTCTTCTTCTTCTACCTTGCTTAGCCACGGTTGTTGGCATTGCCCTTGCTAGTGGACATTACCAGTTTCAAATAGTATTAGTATCTTGGCGAGAGAGACAGCGTATTACCAGAGAAGGAGAAGCTCTGGAAGCGAGGTACCCAGCTCGTGACCGCTCTGTTAATGTACTTACTAATGAAATGTTGGGAAACTCTTTTTTTTTAACTAGGTGTTGTGTTTTTGTTCATCTCCCGTGCCTCTACCATTTCTTCTCATCATAATTTTGTAGTTGTACTATGACATTAAAGCGAGATCTCGACAATGGACTCCACCATAACATCTAATTAGGAAAAATGTTTCCTTGTCTACTTCCTACGACTTGGAAGGCCATTTTTTTTTTGTTTCTTTTCTTTTTAACAAATTGGTCATGTATAATCCCCAAATTATTATAAAAATGCTTACTTTTTTTTTTTTGGTAGGTGCCACAGTGGATGGAAAGGACGTTTATGTGACGAATGCGAAAGGTACCCTGGTTGCATACATGGCTCGTGTAAAAAGCCGTGGGAATGCCTTTGTGACGAAGGCTGGGGTGGTCTATTTTGCAATCAAGATTTGAATTTTTGTACCAATCACAAGCCTTGCCGGCATGGTGGTACTTGTTTCAATACTGGACAAGGCTCCTATACATGCTCATGTCCTCCAGGATATGCTGGCACAGATTGTGAAATAACTGTTGATGGGTGCACACATAAACCTTGTTTGAATGGAGCCAAGTGCATTGTAAGTATTCTAGTTTTTTTTTTTGTTTTTTTCTTGAGCTTATTTTATTGTTTGCGCAAATGAAGGTTAATTTAATATTTAATTTCTCAGGAGGAAGGTAGAGGAAGCTATAGATGTGAATGTCCCTCTGGTTGGACAGGTTCTCATTGCGAACAATCAGCCATTACTTGTGGTGATCTACCTTGCCATAACGGCGGTACCTGTGAAGATTCACCAGCTGGTTACAGATGCTCTTGTGCGCCCGGATTTTCTGGACATGATTGCGAAGAAGTGGTTGATTTATGCCAGTGCCAGAATGGTGCTACATGTACTCCCGAAGGAGAATGCCTTTGTCCAACCGGTTTTGCAGGCCTACATTGCGAGACAAATGTTGACGATTGTGCACATCATCCTTGCAGAAATGGCGCTACATGTGTGGACGGTTTAAATACATTTAGATGTCAATGTGTTCCCGGTTATGTAGGCCCGCATTGCGAAGATGAAGTTGATTACTGTTTAGCAAAACCATGCGCTAACGGTGGTATTTGTTCGAATCGGGTGAATGACTATAAATGTGCGTGTAAACCAGGATTTACTGGTAAAGATTGTTCCGTAGATATTGACGAATGTGCGCCAAGGCCGTGTAAAAATGGTGGCAAATGTGTGGATAGGGTTAACGGATTTTTGTGTACGTGTAAAAAAGGTTATGTTGGAGCAACTTGTGCGGATGAACCGGGCGGACGGGCTGGAAATATTTCCAGACAAGTGTTGGCTAGAGAAGATAGTGGACTTAGTGCTGAACATATAGTGGTAATTGCTACACTTTCTGTGGCAATTCCATTGATTGTGTTAATAGCCGCAGTTGTTGTTGTGTGCCTAAAACAGAGGCGAGCCTTGGAAAGGCGTAAAGCTGATGAAGAAGCGCGCCGGCAAAATGAACAAAACAGTGTTAGTAGTGCTGTAGTTTCAAAACGAACTGATGCGCATATGATAAAAAATACATGGTCAGCGAAAAAGAAAGAGGACGTAAGTGAGAGTTGGGATCCGGTGTATACGCTGCATAGGACAAGATCGCAGAAACAGCTCAACACCGAATTGGGCAGGCATCGCAGTTCGAAGGAGTTAGGTGGATCCGAACTGGCCGCCCCTCCAACCAAAAGGATATCGCTGATGTCCTTAGATTCTAATCACCCGCCGCCTCCTAACATCCACTGCCATTCCAGGTAGGCAAACATTTCATTCTATGTTTTATGTTTTTTTTTAAGAATAAAATTACCCATACACTGACACATATTAAATATTTTTAGTCAAAATTATTATTTTTTCACTAATTGAGGTCTTGAGAGCTAGTCTGAATATATTGAATTAAAAAATTGACGCTATTAAATCAACATTTTTACTCTAAAATAGTTTTTGGTTGAGCGGCCAAAATTACTAATTACCCTTTGGATTAAAAAAACAAAAAAGAATCACTTTTTTAAATTCACCAGTTAGATTGACAAAAAAACTTTTTCGTTCTGTTGTGCAGTTGTAGCGAGATGTCTAGCAGCAAGACACAGCAACAACAAAGGTTAGATTCATCAAGTTGTAGAAGAGGCGGTGGTAGCGCGATAGACGTATTAAAACCACCTCCGCAAGGTGTCTACGTGATTGGGGCAGAACATCACAAGCCGCAAGTTTAGCCCAATTACGTTTAAAAAAAATATATATATATATAAATTAAAAACAAATTTATATGTCGACTGATTTATCGTTTAATTTAATATATCATCAACGAACAAGATTTATATATATTATACATATAAATATAGGTATATAAAACTAATTTATGCAAGTGTGTGATATTAGGAGGTGTAAATATAATATAAATAAAAAAGACTAGTAAAAGTTTCTGCTTTTAATGGTCTTCACCTCATTAATTTTTTTTGTAAATATGTCGATATAAAAAAAAATTATTGTGATCCGATTGTCTTTTTCTTTTTTTTTTCTATTTTGAAAACTAAGTCAAAAGAATAATAATAATAAAAAAATTTATGTGGACAAAGAATGATTCCCCTTAGAACTGACACGTACCCATGGGCATGTACTCTTGCTTGTAAACACTTGTGGGCACTGAAACTGTTGGGGAACGATTCTAGTATCTTCTTTTTTTCCTTTTTTTTTTTTTTTAAATATATGTATTTAATTTAATAAATTGTTGTAATTATATAAATATATAATGTGAGTGTATAATTAAATGTAAGTAGAAACAGATTGGTGAGGTAGCCTCCTATGGAGGAATACAGTTCCTGTATTTTTGTTAGTAACTAAGTCATTGTAAGAGTGATGAGAGAGAAAAAATTGAAATAAAACAAAACTTTCCATAGTCTTTAGGACAATGCATTTACCAGAGGAACGGACCCCACTGTCACGTTTGATTGTTTTAATTTTTCTTTTCTTTTTAAATATATATTTTTTTATTTTTGTTCATTAAACAACTAACTTGACACTGGGGCTTCTTCTGTAATACATTAAAATAAAACTACTTAATTCTTCAAAATAAATAAATGAAATAGAACTGCTATAGTTTTCCTTTTAATCTTTATCTTTTTTTTTTTATCGCATGTATTAATCCAAGAAAAAAAAAATGTACATGTACCAAAAGTTGTTAATTTTTACTAATTTCTAATCGTGGACACAACATTGACTTATTTATTCTCCTATAAAATTGATTAAAAAGACTCAACCGCTCGTATCTAAGTGGCACTATGTATATTAACTATACTATACATATATATAACATAAATCTGTACATTGCTCTTTAATTAAATAAGTGTCCATTTATATTTTGAGCGGGTATACCCTCTTTCTTGAAACTCCGAAATGTATTTTTCGCTTCGACATCTCTCATTACTAAAATTAGAATTTTTTCTTTTTTTTGTATGATATTGTAAATTAAAAAAAAAAAAAAATTAAAAAAAATAGCGAACGATAAAATGTATTATCTGTAAATAATTTAAATATTGTCAATAGTTGTTCACTTTACTTTAATAAAAATGTCGAATGTGACTATTTTCAATTATAATTTTTTTTGTTTTTTTTTAAATTTATTTTTTCTTTTTTATTCCATTTTTGAACCTCTTTTATTAATGATTTAATTTAGCTTCAAAGAGAAGTGAAAAAAATGAATACTTTACAAAAGGTACAAAAGGTAAGATTTGACTACGATGTTTGTTATGACTACTAAGGTGCCTACTATGCTCTGTATTTTGATGAACTTCAACTAGAATCAGAAGATGCGTTGTACCTAAAAGGAAAGTCAAGTTTGAGATTGCTAGGAAATTTTGTAGTTGATACATTTCTAATCACTACCACTTACGGTTAAGTTAGTCCTTTTGCCAGAATAAGTTATGTATTCAATGGACTTGAAAGGTATGCATGTTTAAAAACAGATTTTCAAACTTATATTTTCTTGGAGCACGAACAATTAAGGAAAGTGGAAAGTCTAATAGATATTTAAATCCCAATATTATATATGTACAGTACGGTAAGTCTCAGACATTTTGGGGCCAGATGTAAACAACAAATTTTCGTTTGGTTTTAAGCCTTCAAAGATGAACTTGTCAACTTTCCTGAAAATTTATCAACTCCAGATAGCCGTCAAGAACAGATTATTAATATAATCCATTACGAACACCCACTCATTTACTGTGGTATTAATGCAATGATTGAAACTAAAAATTTAGTTGTGAAAGAAATTCCAGTTGAAAGGAAACAGAAGAAATCCAGTTCTCAGTTGTGTGGAAATTCTCAACCAATTCTTCCTAAATTTAAAATTTTACTTTCATGTATAATACATACACGAAGTTATATGTGCCTCACATTAAAATATCGCTTCAACGGTAAGTTTAATTCCAGCACTCCTCCAATATTCGTAATATGATTACGAGGAAAATATAAATAAAAGATAGAGAAATATGCTTCGAGAATATCGAGTTTAAAGGGAATAGTAAATCTGTTTTTGTCGTCTTTTAAAATATAAGTAAAGTAAGATAAGATAACTTAAGTATTGCTGGGCAGATTTTTTTCAAAACCGTTCCAGATATTTGACCTGAAGGCATGGTGGAACCATGGATAAAAATCAGAACTTTCAGCGATCCTCCTTGTTGATCAGACTCTTAAAAAACATCATACACGGTCGTAGGATAATTTGTAAAAACCAGTTTTTAGGCTTGAGGGTTTCAAAACGGTTATTTTCGGAGAAATTTCCAATTAAAAATATACTAAAATCTATTGTAATTAGTGTTCTAATGCGTCAACCAGTTCAGAATCAGAAAGAACAGGATTCAGGATTAACCTTACGAGTTACACGAAGCTATACTGAGCACTGCTAATTCTGACATGAAGTATTTTGGTATAAGTCTAGGTTTTCAAAACAGAACCGTAATGAGACGGCAGCCTGCTGCCTGGTTCATAAAGGATGGCACCAATTAGGCATTACAAAATGCAGAAGTAATGCAGACATCAAAGTGTGGGCGTACTATTAGTAATAAGTGAAACCCCAGGCTAAAGACAAATGAAAAATTTCATCATTAGCCATTTATGTAAGAATAGTATGTACTGGATGCCACACTAAGAATTGCTAAAGAAGAATGAAGATGTACAATATAGGTTTTTGAAACTTTGGAAGTATGGTATATATATACAATATATATATATATATATTTCTTCAGCAATGCATTGAGGTCATATGGACGAAAAATAGAGTCATGAATTATTTATATCAGAACTTATTTTCATATTTTTATGATTGTCAATCCGTAAAATACTTTAACTGTCATTTACCAAGAAGGCAGTCATTACGATGCTCTATTTTCGTTGCAATTCTTATCAATTACATAAAAATACTAAAAGAATAATTTGTAAGAAGAGGAAAAATATTCTATGAAACTAAAATATAAAAAATAAAAAACATCACTAACAAGGCCACTGCAACTGTGGGAATAAGAGTTCGTTTTCTTCTTATTTTTGTTCCTCAAAAGTAATCTATAGGCTTGTTTACTATATAAAATAACGTTGAACTTTATGTATTTAAGATAAATCAGCTTGTAATTCTTGGTCCATTTATAGTAAAATATTTTCACAATTTTACTTATTTTATTATTTTATCCAGTTCTTTCAAAAAGATGATGATTTGCTACTCAAGTTAAAGGGATTTAGAATATTTCATTTTTACAAATTATCTTAAAATTGAATTGCTAATAGCTCAGAGTTGAGAAGTTAAGTTATTTGACGACGAGTGTTCCTCGAGTAACTGAAGACACTTATCTCGACCGCACTAGCCCCACACCAGTCAGTATATGCTGGCTTATTTATTCGTACATTAATTAATCGCTAGCGGCACTTTATCTCTTCGAATGTTTTCTAACGTCTTGAATATTAAAATAGAGACCTTTGCAAATCGACTTGTCTTTCTATTCGCTAGACCTTTTTCTTTTGCTCATGAAGAGAGCAAAAGTTAATTTTATGAGTTAATTTTTATTTAAAAGATGCAAAAGGGAGAGGTGTCTGCAAGTTTCATCGTCCTTTCTTTCGCCAGTTTATAAAAATATTTAGAATTGTTACAAATTTGCATGAACCTTTACATCCTCCACCAATTGCAAGCGCATAACTCATAATAATATTGGAATCAATATAGTGTAGCGAATCACGAGATATTCTTAAATTAGAGATAAATCTAGGTAAGCTATTTTGACTAGTTGGTGGTTTCTGCGCAGCGCTGGGCTTAGAACATCAACATGCACGTAATAGGTAGCTTGCTGAGATTTGGTTGGAATCTCTCAATTGTGACTTCCACAACTGGCTGGAGTCTCTAATTTGTTGACTGCCACATAACATCTGATATAACACACAATATTTGACCTCATAATATTCATGTTCATATTCATACCTAATTGATCGCTTCTTTTTATTATACCCTTCGTTCTTCTTTTCCATTATCTCCTTCACTAGCTTGGAAGTTTTTTTCAAAACTTCTTATTAAGAGTTATGGCTTTAGCATATTAAGAGTTATTAAGAGGCATTACACTTTGAACCTTTTATTAATTTTTTTAAAAATATTTGAAATGGCCATCCCATAGTTTATTGTTGTCTTTGTTGGCTTTTTGCATCTTTGTTTCTTTTTAGTACAATAATAAGACCAAAAAATTATCTAGTCTCCTTTCCTAGTACATTGTCCCACTTATGAAGACCTCAGGGAAAGACATCTTAACAGCTCCGACTGTCCTGATAAAACATATATTTAAAAAATTGTTTCGTTTGATAAAGCTAACAAAATGGTTTCTTTTGTCTTAATAAATATTATTGTACACATGTTCGACTGTAAATACTTAAGTTCAATTTTTGTGCAAGGAATAATGTACAGCAATCAAAAGAAATTGAATGCTAAACATGGTGAAAATAAAAAGTGGAATAGGTCTAATTCAGGATTTATCAATAATCGCTTCTTACATTTTATTAATTTATTTAAAGTTACCATTCCCTAATGCAATAAATTGTAATGACTTGTAAAAAGTATAATAATTAAATAAATAATTAAAAAAACAAACATTTTTACTTCAATTTCCTTGAATTTTTATGTCATCAGTCAGAAAGTCAAAGTTACTCTGGTTATCGAGTTAGTGAGTTAAATAAATTTATTTTGATGTCTCATTTGTAAGACACTTATTACGCGCACATTTGAAATTGACTGTTGACAATTAACTGCAATTTCTTTCTTTTGTGAATACAAAGGAAATGTAGGATACCATATTTATAAACTGTTAAATCTTCTTGTTTTGAGATATTGGTTTTCTTTGTAGTTTGCTAATGCGAAACACTTCAGGCTGATAATTCATTAATTCTACCTCAACTTTGATTGTATAAATATACATCTATATTTTTAGCTACATTATAGTCGATTATTTATGAGTTTCGGATAAGAGAGTTCTAGGTTGATTGTATTACTTTTTTCTCCCTTGATCCAAGTGCATTGAACGTGTCTTTTTTTTTTGAGCTGCTTAAATGTAAAAATATGATAAACAGTTTGTTCATCTTGCTTAAAAGCCGCATTGTTAAAATCTTGTTTTATCTTGCTCCTTATTAATTAAAAAAGGATTTATTATGCAAGCCCGTCTATAGGTACATCATTTCTTTTTACCACTCTTTTTAAATGTAGATATTTATCCAACATTCTTATACCATATAGATATTCTTTCACAAAACGCGTACACACACTTACCTATGTGTATTTTTTGTGAAAGAATATGTGTACTAGTGAAGTAATAAGGACAAATGGATATTCAAAAAAAGTTTCAAGTTCGGAATTAATTGAATGACAATCGTATCAGCTGGAAGAGAAAGTCAGAACTGTTTCACCCGATGTTTTTTTTTTTTTTTTTTTATAACGCTTGCACTGTTACTTTGATCTGAAATTTAATTTAGTAAGTTATGGATATTATAATTTTCAATTATGGAGGTAAAAGTGTGAACAAGCGAGAAGCAAGCCATCTTGGTGGAAATGTGCCGCCGACACTTTTCTCACAAATCCGCGAAATCTGAATACGTGTCTTTCTATTCTGTTAGCACGTTGAAGAATAAATGACTAGGCCAGCCAGTGGATGACCCTACCACCTGTGTTGTCTGTTGTCTACGCTGGTCAGAGGGAAAGCGTTGGGAACGTGTTTTCCCTAAGGTGATGAAAGAGGTATATCTAGTCTACTATTGTGTCATGTCTCTTCAGAGTGGGCAACAACGAATGCGTGGGAAACTGGGCACTATCCAGTGAAATTGTTTTCCTTAAACGGCTTTACTCATTTCCTCACACCTAGAAATATTTCTAGCATTTCCCGCTAGAGTTTATTGTCTATTTTCTTTCTTGCTTTTTTTTTTTTTTTTGAATACAATTCTTTTCTTTTTATGTCATCTTTCCATATCAAAACAATTAGGTATGCGAAATTACAGTGTACAGTTGAAACAAGTATGACCGCACAACAGGTGCCTCCTGCAAAGAAAAGACCTGGTTTTAAACTAATGGACACTGCTTAAAAAGTTGAATAAAAAAAAAAGTTAAAGAAATGATACAGTAGAAAACAAAATAGGAAGATGTGTTTTAAAAGAATCTAAGAGTAAAATGTGACATTTGCCGCTAATTTCTAAAATATATAAGGTGAGAAAAGTTAATAGCGCCTTAAAAGGTTGAATTTGATGGTTGGTCGAAGATAAAGTGCGGTGATCTGCAATAAAACTGATACCACAGGCAAGGAGTCACCTGTTGCGGTCGGCCCGCTGTGCCAAATGCAGATGACCGTGTCACATCTATTTATATATTCATAAATGAAAAACTATGTACTTCTTGCAATAAAAAAAGAAAAATACACCTGACAATTACTTCCACATAAGAGAACAAAACGATAATTATGGTTTCTTGATTATTTTGAAACAATATTTTTGATATCTCTCCGATTGTTCTCAGCGAACTGTTTCTGCGAAGGAGGAGACCTTGAGGACAGCCTTCCAACTAATTAGCATCCACAACTTGTCTCTTTTCAAAGATACTTTGAATCACGAAAAGAGATTAATGGACTCTAACAAAATCCTTCATTTATGTAAGAAGCAGATCTGGTGAGACCGATACACCACTTTGAATCAAGATTCAGAATGATAATTCTAAACGTAAGTTTAACTTGTTTACAAAGATTGCTCCAGGACTGGTGCTGGTGCGTTCTACATAAAGAGTGCCTTGGTACCGCTATTCTCTTGGAAGAAATTTAGTAATAGGAAACGATCTTTCATTTATTTATCTTTCTTTATTTTTGTACTTTGTCTTACTTTTCACTACGAAAAAGTGAGTTTTACAAATTGGAATTATTGGATATCGTATACACAAATTTCTATTGTACGTACATTACACACAGAGTAAAGCTATGGACAGCCTGCTACGCCATTACTTGACTAAACGCTAATTACTAATCCACGTTAACTTATATCGCATTAACTTTAGGAAGCATCGCCCATCCCAGTCAAATCTGAGTGTGTAAACAAAACGTTTTCAGATGCTTTTGTCTTTTAGTATGAATTAGCGCCAGTGAATTTATATGGCTTTTATTTTAAACAATACTGAACGAATTTAATTTATTCTACAATTAAAGTATTAAAAATTGATTTTATGTAGGTTGCTTTACGAAGTTAAAGTTAATTCTAATGACCCAGTAAGGGAAAAAATGTCGTGATGCAAAGTAATGCCTATTGACATCAAGAGGGAAAATTTCCATTTAACAGAGATTATTATAGTCGGAGTAACGGGTACTATGTGGGTAGCTTCTTCCTCGATCGTCTCGTTGGAAGGTAAGGGTTTCGTTAGAATCTCTGTCTTGGCTGCTTTGTTTTCGTAAAACTATAGAACGGGATCTGTGCTCCACCTTCACAATATACCGTTCAATCTTCGACGCTGTACGAGCTAAAATGCTAATACGAATTAACAGTCTTTGACATTTCTTTAAACAGAGCCCGCGAGATCTATTTATTTTTCCAGCAAAGCTTAATCTTATCTTATCTCTCTCTCACTGTGTATATACAGAGAGTGAAGGAGAGAGAGGGAGAGAGTGAGAGAGGGTGAGAGAGATGTTTATACATTATACATGTTATACATTGAGCCGTGGGAAATCCTTTTTTGTACCATAATTGAAACCAGTGAACATACTGCGGTATAACATTATCAATCAAATTAAATTTTATTTCCGTCTTATGAAATCAGTCTCCTGAATTTATCTGAAAATATTATTAATTTTATTGAAAAAAGTATAATTCGTTTAAAGAAAAATTATATTTTTTGCGAAATCATCAATGCTATAAAAGAAGAAATTCGGCAGGAGAATATTTTTGGTGAAAATCGGTAGTTTACCCTGAATTTTCATTGCTTCAAGTTTTTTAAATTTATTGAAAGGAAAAAATATCTTTTTCATTTGAAAATAAAGTTTAAAACATGAAAACGAGCTTTTTTATTGCGTTGATTGTAACAAAATAAACGATAAAAAAAAGAAAGAAATAAAAATAGGGCAAACATTTAAATTATTAAAGTAAAAGTAAAGTAATCGCCTATTTTTTCAGGTGGGCCTCACGTCCAACTACTAAATAATTAGATGTCGTAGACGGAGGCGACTAGCAAACATATTTTACTGTAAATTTCTTTTATAAACCTTTAAATAAAATCCAAGGGCTAAGGCCGGGAATTCTCTTAACCCTCGGCTACCGTGGCGCCTAAAATTTAAATTATTATTTTATCGTATTCCAAATATCTTCGCAGCAGTAAATATAAGATTTTTATATCAAACCGAAGCGTTGCTTCTCTATTCTTCTTTAATAAACCATTTTATTAATCAATTATCACATTTATTCTTAATAATTGTTTTTATTTTCAATATTCTTTAATATATGAATATAGAAAATTGATTATGAGAGAACTTTGTTTTAACTACTTGCCTCCACTTTTATAAAGTTTAATTTTTTACCCTTTAAGAGGGATGTGGACGGAAAATGGGCTTCACCGATCTCTATTTTTCAGGAATTTGTTAAAACATGACGTATGGTTTGATTACATGTTCCGTTAGTTTATTAAGAATATTTCCTAAGAATTTCTTTAATAAAATAGAACGATTTCCGAAGAATATCGTTCTATTTTATAATAATGTCCCCTTAAAACTCTTAACTTTTTGGTAATAGTATAGAAATAATAAAACGCAATGGAGAGCGGGAATTTTTAATTGCTTTAAAAGCCAACACTTCTCAAGTGCTTTCATATGCTTCATCAGCACACACTACAAATAAAATGATATTTTACTACTATCTGTTTGATGTTATCATATTGCTGCGTATAAATAAACCGCAGAAATGTAGAAATATTTTGTAAGCAATTACAACCGTTTTAGATTGTATTCCATTATTCTTAAAAACAGAATAATAATTAGTTCAGAGCTCTATACATATTTAAAAAGAATATTCTTACAGATTTCTTTAAACTGCAATGCTCAATAGATTCATTTGTTTTTGCCTCCAATTGGTACTATTTTTTGTCTTTTAACTATTTGCAACCAATGACACCAGTCTCTCTCATAATATGAAAGATTGTGTATCCTTAGTATGGTCTTTTTTTTTATTTAATTTTTTTGTGAAAGAAGTAGATAGAATCAATTCTTAACACCTACCCAATTGTCGTCCATGTAATTCTGTAAAGACAAGAAAAAACGGCCATAGCCTAGTTAAAGTTATGGACCAAATTTTTAAGACTATACTACGAACAGGGCCGGATTTAGATGAAGAGAGGCCCTAGGCTATTCCACTTATGAGGCCCTTTCACCTCCCATTTTTAAGTTTGTAAATTACATTTTTATGTTTGTTTATTAGTCATATGCGTAGAATTACTCCTTATTTACGGTTCAGTGTTTTAGTGTAGTCTGTTTTTAGAATAGTGTAATTTTAATTTTGCTAGCAATTAAAAGCCTAGTTAGCCAATAGGAAAATCCGGCCCTGACTACGAACAATCACTTAACAACACATCGGTCTGTAATAATCGTTAGATTATTCAAAGAAAAAAAAAATCAAAATAGAAGATTACAAAAACTTTACTTTTCCTTCCTACTGATCATGTACAAAGAGAAAGCACATTTTGTAGCATTCTTTTACATAAATACTGCAAGAACATCTCTTCAAATACTTTCCTTAAGAAACATCTTCACTTTAAACAAATCGTAATAAACTTAAGAAAATTTAAGGAAGAAAAGGAAAGAAGAACTCCTCGTCAAGGCAAATATATCTTAGGACACGAAATCAATAACTCACATTGTTGACTGATGCTTGCTTTACATCTAGTTCCTATAAGTCCACACTACATGAAGAAAAAAAAAGGAGTGAAAAACATGGCTTTGTATGTGCGATTGACAATGAGAATGAAGAACTTTAAAGAAATGAGCAAATTATTTAAGTTCTCATTGCTTACTGAGTTTGCAATTTGGTGAATAAAATCTCTTTAAATCATCACCAGTTAATCATCAATCAATCAAATCAAATCAAATTGAAAAGAGAAAGTAAGGGAGGAAATGTAGCCGCTAGCATTCTCATAAAAACGAAATATAATACAGAGTCTTGCCAAGACACTATCTGACCTAAAGAGAACGTTCACGCAGTGACCTACACAATGACAAAAACAAAACTTTTGGTTCGAGCAAGAGTAATTTTTGCCTTGTGATTTGAATAAGTAGTTACAAATATTTTTTAGATAGCTTTTCCATTTTGAGTACGCAATCAAGGTCTATTTAAAAATTAAGATATATAAAATATTTTATACATAATTACAATAATAATAAAATTTGTGATATCAGCGATCTTATTAGGGTAAAAATATGCAGTCTGTAGTATCTTTTTAGCGCTATATTTTTTGCTCATCCAGATTATAAAAGTGAGTGAATGGCAAAATGAAGTAGGAAATATAGTTTAGCTATTCACTTACTAAATGCGCGTGTATGATTTTTATGAGTAAAGAGAGTGCTACAGCCTCTTCGTTCGTTCTCCCTTTTTATCTGTGGCCTTCACATCTTCAATATAACCTGTTTTAAAGTTCATTCAGTACTACCCGTTTAGAGGCAAACATTAACTCTTTTACTATAACCCATAACAAGTAGGCAGGGATTTACATTTCTTCCTAGTTATGGATCTTCCTCAATTGGCAATTATAACCAAATTATTTTTCAACAAATTAAACTTGATCATCTTCAATAATAATATTTAATTACTACTACACTAGAAATAATAATAACCATGTTATAAGAATATTCCCATACAGAACTTATTGTCGCTCAATTACCTTGAAAATATTATAAATCATTCTTTATAATAAATAACTAGTCATCATTAATATTATAGTTTTATTTCATACTAAAGTGATCATCACGAACCAGCAAGGATAACTACGTTTACTCTGTACACGGTGTGTATGCGTAAAATAATTCTACCAATGACATTGCAGAACAGTTTCTATGTTGGCTCACATTTCACACAAACTAATCTCATCATTTTATTCCCACAAATTATCTCATTATTATTATTATTATTATTTTGCGGCCAACCAGATTGGTTTCAATTTATAAAGTCGGGATGAGTGGGATTGTCCAAGATTTTAATATAGCTCAGTAAGTCTAGGAAAGCTACTTATAGTTTAACAGTAGGAGCTAAAGCAGAGAACAAATCTGTGCTTCATTATAGCCAGAAAAAACGGGAGTGTTAAGGCTAGAATTTCGTAAGATTTTTTTTACCATTCGCCATTATTAACAGATAGTTATGTATATAAGATAGGAATTCGGATGTGGTTCATTCATGTATCTGAGTTTGTTATGCCAGTTTTAACCATCTATCCTTCACTCACTGTGACTCATTAAGTTTCTTTATAAACTTACAGTTAAAATAAATTTCATGAAAAACCACTCATTTCAGGATTTTTTATTTCACTTATACAATTTATTGTAGGTATAAATACTCATAACTGGTGTGAAAATCCTGAACTTTGGTGCGAAAGATATAATTTAATGCTGCAGATCAAAAGCTAGATGAATATAGAAATGCATTAATTTTATTCTTTTTTTTGTAAGTTGTTTAATGGTCTTAATGCTGAACGGAGTAAATCACAGATCTTTGTAATATCAGTTATTACCTCATATAAACAAACCTACGTTCAACTGTTTAATATTCCAAACATATAACTCCATTCATGTCACTGAATTGCCAGTTTACTTCTAAACTAACAATTAAAATAAATATAAGAAAAACTTCTCATTACACATAAAAAGAGAAAGAAAGACGGAGTGAGAACTGTAAGATGCTGAGAATTCTGAGATCCTATAAATAGTTGAGTTCATGAGAGAGATAGAAAACAAAAATAATGTATCTGGAAACTAAACCGCGTTATTATTTTGTATATATATACAGCTGACCGCCTCCAATGACTCTTTAGGTGTCTACAAAAATGTACAATAGTCTCTCTAGTATGTCCTGAATAATTTCTAAGAGAGAGGATATCCGTTCCATTCTTTACTATAATTAACAAACAAATAAAGAATGTCTTTAAAGAATGACATTTTGCCAAATATACTTGCCTTCTGCTTCTAATAATGATTTGCTGGCGACACCAGGGAGGGTGTGGCACTTGAAAGCCTTAACCAAACCTTCCCGGCTTTTCTAATCATAGATTTTTTATTTGTTCTTATTTTCTGGTAACTGAAACACTATCGTTTTAATTCTTATAGGGTGAAGGGACCAGTAATTGACTGGGCACCAGTAATTGACAGAAATAAACTGGTATTATAAGGGATATGAGCCGTTTTTAGTGGTGATTCTTTCAGTTTCGTTATTGAGAAGCCTTTGGGCAGCAGTTCCAGAAAAATATTAATTATTGAAAGGTTCCTTGGAATCAGTGGAAGGTTATTTGTGTTAAAAGTTCAAAATCAAGGAAAAAACAAGCCGTTGCTAAGGAGGATTGATAAGAAAATAATTTTTCTTTTTTCTTATTTTTCGCTTATTTGTTCATATATTCGTGTGGTTATCAATGTTCTGTTATAATTAGTATTACTTGTAGATTTCATTTATGTACTTTTTTTTTTAATTATAAGAAGCATTGAGGATTAAAATGGGGCTGTTAATCACTGGTCCTTGAAACGGCAATTTGCCCAGTAATTGACATACATGTCAATTACTAGTCCTACAGCTTTTTTTTTTTGGAACCTGTGATTGACTTCCTGGGAAAATGATAAGATAGGTTGATAAATTTTATTATAATTAAAAATTCAATACATTGTAAAATAAAATCATTGATAAAAATCGGCAACATAAAATAAATAGTAAAACTTCCAACAAAATATGTTTAAATTAATGAATTAGCAAATGTACGTCTTATTTCAAGAGGGCATGTAGAATGATTATTCTGTACAGAACAACAATGTAAGAACAACAAACTGGAATAATCGTGATCGCCGAACAGCTTCCGAGGCCCACGTGATTGATAAAAACGACGCCCACTTATCGGAGTTGGAAAGTCTCTCATACTCCCTCAGTTTTGGGTCCTAGCCACATGACAGAGAAGAAAGGGAGGAAATGGCTGAACCATAGAATTCCATCAAATAAAACAGCCAGGGGAAAAATGAAGCTCCCTCAAGAGAAGTACCGGGTGCGAAATCAAACATACGTGGAGAGTTGGTGACTTTGTGATGTTACTCATTAATAACATAAAAAAGATTGTAAGATCTATTGTATTTACCAATTGACAGACATGTTGACCGAAAACGAATATATAGCATCCCATAGACCACTCGTAAATAGGCTAAACTGTTATTAAACTGCTATTAAAAAAAAAATGAAATCGGTATGAAAACCATTTTTAATTTCTAAACACGTGAAGGTTGGATCGCCCTGTACTACTTTATGGAGAACGTTACCAATTTAATAAAACCGTTGATGTGTGAGGTTTTCAAATGGCTTGTGATTTCAAGCGGCTAATATACATAAGATATATTATGATATTCATTTACTATGTAATCCGAAAGAATTTTTGTTTTTTCATTCATTTTTTCTTTTATGGTGTGCCTATTTTAATAACACATATTTTTGTCTATTGGTTACCTAGTTATGTGAATATCAGTGGTTTATTTGTAGGTATGTGTATATTAATACCTATCCTTTCCAAGTTAAAGAGACAATAACAGATAGGTATATATTTTTTAATCTAGTTTTTTTTCATTGACGTTTCATTTATTTATTACTGTTATAAGTGCGAATGCTTACAACCTGTGGCGGGACGCGATGAACGAGCACACAATGTATATGTGTGCCTAAGAGGTAACTCAGTAATAATAAACAATAAAACACTGAATAGATGCAGACAGTAAGAATGAATTACATTCAGATAGTTTGGTTTCGAAGCAAATGACACTGGCAGCACAGATTGTGGAAAATATTAGCGAAGCGCTCCAAAAGAAGGGAAGCGTAGGAGAAATTTGGTTCACTAGAAAGCACCAACAACTCGAACCCAAAGACGCGTAGATGCCATCGGTAGCTGCGTTATAGGCGGAATGAATGAAACAAGGATTTGACCACATAGTCTAATCGGAAGTAGAGAGGGTATTTTGGTAAAGTGGGAACCAAAAAAGTTCCCCAAAAAAGGTTTAGGTAACAAAATATTTAGCGGAAACTTGAAAGGATAAGAGAGCGGAAGAGTTGAGAGAAAGAGATAAAAGCGAGCCGACCGACATTGTGTACGATCTAACATGCATGTTAGCTAATATCTCCTTGGTACTATTGAAAGTAAGGGCTGTTCTTCAAATTACCTGTCTTGGTTTGGACTTAATTAAAACTGTCCGGTTGATCGTCAAAAACAGCATAAAAAAGGGTAAAGTTGAAAAAAATATTAGATTATTTAGATTTGCCTATTTAAAAACTGATTATTCATTAATTATGAATAAGACTAATTTTTGTTATAAATCCAATTGAAAAAGTGATTTAGGTGATTTAAGAGATTTATTTAGATTTAAAAGTGATTTTGAATCCATACCTTATGTCGTTTCATGAATATATTTGTATGTCAATTACTGGTCCCACCCCATATCAAACACTGGTTCCACCAAAAATTCGGTATGTCAATTACTGGGTCATTGACATACTTCCAAAAAAAATCATTTTTGGTTGAATAAAGATCGAATTTACTGCTTTGAAAATATTATATATGCTGTAGCTTCCTTGGGTACAGATCCAAAAGTTGAAAAGATATTGAGAGTTGAAATTTTTTTAGGTCATAGTTTAGCTATGAAATAGGGCCCTTATAACTCCCACAGCAAAACCATGACCCAAAAAAATTTCAACTCTCAATATCATCTGAACTAATGGATATGTACTCAAGAAAACTATAGCACACTACTCAGTAAAATAGAGTGTGTAAGAGCACAAAATTTCACACGAATAATCTGTTGTTTACTGTGGGAGTAATAAGGGCCCAATTTCACAGCAAAACCATTACCCAAAAAAATTTCAACTCTCAATATCTTCTGAACTAATGGATCTGTACTCAAGAAATCTATAGCACACTACTCAGTAAAACAGAGTGTGTAAGAAAACAAAATTTCATTCGAATAATCTGTTGTTTACTGTGGGAGTTATAAGGGCCCCATTTCACAGCAAAACCATGACCCAAAAAAATTTCTACACTCAATATCTTCTCAACTAATTGATCTGTAGTCAAGAAAACTATAGCACACTACTCAGTAAAACAGAGTGTGTAAGAGCACAATAATTCATACGAATAATCTGTTGTTTACTGTGGGAGTTATAAGGGCACCATTTCACAGCAAAACCATGACCCAAAAAAATTTCTGCACTCAATATCTTCTCAACTAATGGATCTGTAGTCAAGAAAACTATAGCACACTACTCAGTAAAACCGATTGCGTAAGAGCACAATATTTCATACGAAAAATCTGTTGTTTACTGTGGGAGTTATAAGGGCCCCATTTCTCAGCAAAACCATGACCCAAAAAAATTTCTACACTCAATATCTTCTCAACTAATGGATCTGTAGTCAAGAAAACTATAGCACACTACTCAGTAATACAGAGTGTGTAAGAGCACAATATTTCATACGAATAATCTGTTGTTTACTGTGGGAGTAATAAGGGCCCAATTTCACAGCAAAACCATGACCCAAAAAAATTTCAACTCTCAATATCTTCTGAACTAATGGATCTGTACTCAAGAAATCTATAGCACACTACTCAGTAAAACAGAGTGTGTAAGAAAACAAAATTTCATTCGAATAATCTGTTGTTTACTGTGGGAGTTATAAGGGCCCCATTTCACAGCAAAACCATGACCCAAAAAAATTTCTACACTCAATATCTTCTCAACTAATGGATCTGTAGTCAAGAAAACTATAGCACACTACTCAGTAAAACAGAGTGTGTAAGAGCACAATAATTCATACGAAAAATCTGTTGTTTACTGTGGGAGTTATAAGGGCCCCATTTCACAGCAAAACCATGACCCAAAAAAATTTCAACTCTCAATATCTTCTCAACTAATGGATCTGTAGTCAAGAAAACTATAGCACACTACTCAGTAAAACAGAGTGTGTAAGAGCACAATATTTCATACGAATAATCTGTTGTTTACTGTGGGAATTATAAGGGCCCAATTTCACAACAAAACCATGACCCAAAAAAATTTCTACACTCAATATCTTCTCAACTAATGGATCTGTAGTCAAGAAAACTATAGCACACTACTCAGTAAAACCGATTGCGTAAGAGCACAATATTTCATATGAAAAATCTGTTGTTTACTGTGGGAGTTATAAGGGCCCCATTTCTCAGCAAAACCATGACCCAAAAAAAATTCTACACTCAATATCTTCTCAACTAATGGATCTGTAGTCAAGAAAACTATAGCACACTACTCAGTAAAACAGAGTGTGTAAGAAAACAAAATTTCATTCGAATAATCTGTTGTTTACTGTGGGAGTTATAAGGGCCCCATTTCACAGCAAAACCATGACCCAAAAAAATTTCTACACTCAATATCTTCTCAACTAATGGATCTGTAGTCAAGAAAACTATAGCACACTACTCAGTAAAACAGAGTGTGTAAGAGCACAATATTTCATACGAAAAATCTGTTGTTTACTGTGGGAGTTATAAGGGCCCCATTTCTCAGCAAAACCATGACCCAAAAAAATTTCTACACTCAATATCTTCTCAACTAATGGATCTGTAGTCAAGAAAACTATAGCACACTACTCAGTAAAACAGAGTGTGTAAGAGCACAATATTTCATACGAATAATCTGTTGTTTACTGTGGGAGTTATAAGGGCCCAATTTCACAGCAATACTATGACCCAAAAAAATTTCAACTCTCAATATCTTCTGAACTAATGGATCTGTACTCAAGAAATCTATAGCACACTACTCAGTAAAACAGAGTGTGAAAGAAAACAAAATTTCATTCGAATAATCTGTTGTTTACTGTGGGAGTTATAAGGGCCCCATTTCACAGCAAAACCATGACCCAAAAAAATTTCTACACTCAATATCTTCTCAACTAATGGATCTGTAGTCAAGAAAACTATAGCACACTACTCAGTAAAACCGATTGCGTAAGAGCACAATATTTCATATGAAAAATCTGTTGTTTACTGTGGGAGTTATAAGGGCCCCATTTCTCAGCAAAACCATGACCCAAAAAAAATTCTACACTCAATATCTTCTCAACTAATGGATCTGTAGTCAAGAAAACTATAGCACACTACTCAGTAATACAGAGTGTGTAAGAGCACAATATTTCATACGAATAATCTGTTGTTTACTGTGGGAGTAATAAGGGCCCAATTTCACAGCAAAACCATGACCCAAAAAAATTTCAACTCTCAATATCTTCTGAACTAATGGATCTGTACTCAAGAAATCTATAGCACACTACTCAGTAAAACAGAGTGTGTAAGAAAACAAAATTTCATTCGAATAATCTGTTGTTTACTGTGGGAGTTATAAGGGCCCCATTTCACAGCAAAACCATGACCCAAAAAAATTTCTACACTCAATATCTTCTCAACTAATGGATCTGTAGTCAAGAAAACTATAGCACACTACTCAGTAAAACAGAGTGTGTAAGAGCACAATAATTCATACGAAAAATCTGTTGTTTACTGTGGGAGTTATAAGGGCCCCATTTCACAGCAAAACCATGACCCAAAAAAATTTCAACTCTCAATATCTTCTCAACTAATGGATCTGTAGTCAAGAAAACTATAGCACACTACTCAGTAAAACAGAGTGTGTAAGAGCACAATATTTCATACGAATAATCTGTTGTTTACTGTGGGAATTATATGGGCCCAATTTCACAACAAAACCATGACCAAAAAAAATTTCAACTCACAATACCTTCTGAACTAATGGATCTGTACTCAAGAAACCTATAGCACACTACTCAGTAAAACAGAGTGTGTAAGAGCACAATAATTCATACGAATAATCTGTTGTTTACTGTGGGAGTTATAAGGGCCCAATTTCACAGCAAAACCATGACCCAAAAAAATTTCAACTCTCAATATCTTCTCAACTAATGGATCTGTAGTCAAGAAAACTATAGCACACTACTCAGTAAAACAGAGTGTGTAAGAGCACAATATTTCATACGAATAATCTGTTGTTTACTGTGGGAATTATAAGGGCCCAATTTCACAACAAAACCATGACCCAAAAAAATTTCTACACTCAATATCTTCTCAACTAATGGATCTGTAGTCAAGAAAACTATAGCACACTACTCAGTAAAACCGATTGCGTAAGAGCACAATATTTCATATGAAAAATCTGTTGTTTACTGTGGGAGTTATAAGGGCCCCATTTCTCAGCAAAACCATGACCCAAAAAAAATTCTACACTCAATATCTTCTCAACTAATGGATCTGTAGTCAAGAAAACTATAGCACACTACTCAGTAAAACAGAGTGTGTAAGAAAACAAAATTTCATTCGAATAATCTGTTGTTTACTGTGGGAGTTATAAGGGCCCCATTTCACAGCAAAACCATGACCCAAAAAAATTTCTACACTCAATATCTTCTCAACTAATGGATCTGTAGTCAAGAAAACTATAGCACACTACTCAGTAAAACAGAGTGTGTAAGAGCACAATAATTCATACGAATAATCTGTTGTTTACTGTGGGAGTTATAAGGGCCCAATTTCACAGCAAAACCATGACCCAAAAAAATTTCAACTCTCAATATCTTCTCAACTAATGGATCTGTAGTCAAGAAAACTATAGCACACTACTCAGTAAAACAGAGTGTGTAAGAGCACAATATTTCATACGAATAATCTGTTGTTTACTGTGGGAATTATAAGGGCCCAATTTCACAACAAAACCATGACCAAAAAAAATTTCAACTCACAATACCTTCTGAACTAATGGATCTGTACTCAAGAAACCTATAGCACACCACTCAGTAAAACAGAGTGTGTAAGAGCACAATAATTCATACGAATAATCTGTTGTTTACTGTGGGAGTTATAAGGGCCCAATTTCACAGCAAAACCATGACCCAAAAAAATTTCAACTCTCAATATCTTCTCAACTAATGGATCTGTAGTCAAGAAAACTATAGCACACTACTCAGTAAAACAGAGTGTGTAAGAGCACAATATTTCATACGAATAATCTGTTGTTTACTGTGGGAATTATAAGGGCCCAATTTCACAACAAAACCATGACCCAAAAAAATTTCTACACTCAATATCTTCTCAACTAATGGATCTGTAGTCAAGAAAACTATAGCACACTACTCAGTAAAACCGATTGCGTAAGAGCACAATATTTCATATGAAAAATCTGTTGTTTACTGTGGGAGTTATAAGGGCCCCATTTCTCAGCAAAACCATGACCCAAAAAAAATTCTACACTCAATATCTTCTCAACTAATGGATCTGTAGTCAAGAAAACTATAGCACACTACTCAGTAAAACAGAGTGTGTAAGAAAACAAAATTTCATTCGAATAATCTGTTGTTTACTGTGGGAGTTATAAGGGCCCCATTTCACAGCAAAACCATGACCCAAAAAAATTTCTACACTCAATATCTTCTCAACTAATGGATCTGTAGTCAAGAAAACTATAGCACACTACCCCGTAAAACAGAGTGTGTAAGAGCACAATATTTCATACGAATAATCTGTTGTTTACTGTGGGAATTATAAGGGCCCAATTTCACAACAAAACCATGACCAAAAAAAATTTCAACTCACAATACCTTCTGAACTAATGGATCTGTACTCAAGAAACCTATAGCATACTACTCAGTAAAACAGAGTGTGTAAGAGCACAATATTTCATACGAATAATCTGTTGTTTACTGTGGGAGTAATAAGGGCCCAATTTCACAGCAATACCATGACCCAAAAAAATTTCAACTCTCAATATCTTCTGAACTAATGGATCTGTACTCAAGAAAACTATAGCATATTACTCAGTAAAATAGAGTGTGTAAGAGCACAAAATTTCATACGAATAACCTGTTGTTTACTGTGGGAGTTATAAGGGCCCAATTTCACAGCAAAACCATGACCCAAAAAAATTTCTTCTCTCAATATCTTCTCAACTAATGGATCTGTACTCAAGAAACCTATAGCATACTACTCAGTAAAACAGAGTGTGTAAGAGCACAAAATTTCATACGAATAATCTGTTGTTTACTGTGGGAGTAATAAGGGCCCAATTTCACAGCAAAACCATGACCCAAAAAAATTTCAACTCTCAATATCTTCTGAACTAATGGATCTGTACTCAAGAAATCTATAGCACACTACTCAGTAAAACAGAGTGTGTAGGAGCACAATATTTCATACGAATAATCTGTTGTTTACTGTGGGAGTTATAAGGGCACCATTTCACAGCAAAACCATGACCATAAAAAATTTCTACACTCAATATCTTCTCAACTAATGGATCTGTAGTCAAGAAAACTATAGCACACTACTCAGTAAAACAGAGTGTGTAAGAGCACAATATTTCATACGAATAATCTGTTGTTTACTGTGGGAGTTATAAGGGCACCATTTCACAGCAAAACCATGACCCAAAAAAATTTCTACACTCAATATCTTCTCAACTAATGGATCTGTAGTCAAGAAAACTATAGCACACTACTCAGTAAAACAGAGTGTGTAAGAAAACAAAATTTCATTCGAATAATCTGTTGTTTACTGTGGGAGTTATAAGGGCCCCATTTCACAGCAAAACCATGACCCAAAAAAATTTCTACACTCAATATCTTCTCAACTAATGGATCTGTAGTCAAGAAAACTATAGCACACTACTCAGTAAAACAGAGTGTGTAAGAGCACAATAATTCATACGAATAATCTGTTGTTTACTGTGGGAGTTATAAGGGCACCATTTCACAGCAAAACCATGACCCAAAAAAATTTCTGCACTCAATATCTTCTCAACTAATGGATCTGTAGTCAAGAAAACTATAGCACACTACTCAGTAAAACCGATTGCGTAAGAGCACAATATTTCATACGAAAAATCTGTTGTTTACTGTGGGAGTTATAAGGGCCCCATTTCTCAGCAAAACCATGACCCAAAAAAATTTCTACACTCAATATCTTCTCAATTAATGGATCTGTAGTCAAGAAAACTATAGCACACTACTCAGTAAAACAGAGTGTGTAAGAGCACAATATTTCATACGAATAATCTGTTGTTTACTGTGGGAGTTATAAGGGCCCAATTTCACAGCAATACCATGACCCAAAAAAATTTCAAATCTCAATATCTTCTGAACTAATGGATCTCTACTCAAGAAATCTATAGCACACTACTCAGCAAAACAGAGTGTGTAAGAAAACAAAATTTCATTCGAATAATCTGTTGTTTACTGTGGGAGTTATAAGGGCCCCATTTCACAGCAAAACCATGACCCAAAAAAATTTCTACACTCAATATCTTCTCAACTAATGGATCTGTAGTCAAGAAAACTATAGCACACATCTCAGTAAAACAGAGTGTGTAAGAGCACAATATTTCATACGAATAATCTGTTGTTTACTGTGGGAGTTATAAGGGCACCATTTCACAGCAAAACCATGACCCAAAAAAATTTCTACACTCAATATCTTCTCAACTAATGGATCTGTACTCAAGAAAACTATAGCATATTACTCAGTAAAATAGAGTGTGTAAGAGCACAAAATTTCATACGAATAACCTGTTGTTTACTGTGGGAGTTATAAGGGCCCCATTTCACAGCAAAACCATGACCCAAAAAAATTTCTTCTCTCAATATCTTCTCAACTAATGGATCTGTACTCAAGAAACCTATAGCATACTACTCAGTAAAACAGAGTGTGTAAGAGCACAAAATTTCATACGAATAATCTGTTGTTTACTGTGGGAGTAATAAGGGCCCAATTTCACAGCAAAACCATGACCCAAAAAAATTTCAACTCTCAATATCTTCTGAAATAATGGATCTGTACTCAAGAAATCTATAGCACACTACTCAGTAAAACAGAGTGTGTAAGAGCACAATATTTCATACGAATAATCTGTTGTTTACTGTGGGAATTATAAGGGCCCAATTTCACAACAAAACCATGACCCAAAAAAATTTCTACACTCAATATCTTCTCAACTAATGGATCTGTAGTCAAGAAAACTATAGCACACTACTCAGTAAAACAGAGTGTGTAAGAGCACAATAATTCATACGAATAATCTGTTGTTTACTGTGGGAGTTATAAGGGCCCAATTTCACAGCAAAACCATGACCCAAAAAAATTTCAACTCTCAATATATTCTCAACTAATGGATCTGTACTCAAGGAAACTATAGCGCGCTACGCAGTAAAACAGAGTGTGTAAGAGCACAAAATTTCATACGAATAATCTGTTGTTTACTGTGGGAGTTATAAGAGCCCCATTTCACAGCAAAACCATGACCCAAAAAAATTTTTACTTTCAATAACTTCTCAACTAATGGATCTGTACTCAAGAAAACTATAGCACATTACTCAGTAAAACAGAGTGTGTAATAGCACAATATTTCATACGAATAATCTGTGTTTACTGTGGGAATTATAAGTGCCCAATTTCACAACAAGACCATGACCCAAAAAAATTTCAACTCTCAATACCTTCTGAACTAATGGATCTGTACTCAAGAAACCTATAGCATACTACTCAGTAAAACAGAGTGTGTAAGAGCACAATATTTCATACGAATAATCTGTTGTTTACTGTGGGAATTATAAGGGCCCCATTTCACACCAAAACCATGACCCAAAAAAATTTCAACTCTCAATATCTTCTGAACTAATGGATCTGTACTCAAGAAAACTATAGCATATTACTCAGTAAAATAGAGTGTGTAAGAGCACAAAATTTCATACGAATAATCTGTTGTTTACTGTGGGAGTTATAAGGGCCCAATTTCACAGCAAAACCATGACCCAAAAAAAATTTCTTCTCTCAATATCTTCTCAACTAATGGATCTGTACTCAAGAAAACTTTAGCACACTACTCAGTAAAACAGAGTGTGTAAGAGCACAATATTTCATACGAATAATCTGTTGTTTACTGTGGGAATTATAAGGGCCCCATTTCACAGCAAAACCATGACCCAAAAAAATTTCAATTCTCAATATTTTCTGAACTAATGGATATGTACTCAAGAAAACTATAGCACACTACTCAGTAAAATCGAGTGTGTAAGAGCACAAAATTTCATACGAATAATCTGTTGTTTACTGTGGGAGTTATAAGGGCCCCATTTCACAGCAAAACCATGACCCAAAAAAATTTCAACTCTCAATACATTCTCAACTAATGGATCTGTACTCAAGGAAACTATAGCGCACTACGCAGTAAAACAGAGTGTGTAAGAGCACAAAATTTCATACGAATAATCTGTTGTTTACTGTGGGAGTTATAAGAGCCCCATTTCACAGCAAAACCATGACCCAAAAAAATTTTTACTCTCAATAACTTCTCAACTAATGGATCTGTACTCAAGAAAACTATAGCACATTACTCAGTAAAACAGAGTGTGTAATAGCACAATATTTCATACGAATAATCTGTGTTTACTGTGGGAATTATAAGTGCCCAATTTCACAACAAAACCATGACCCAAAAAAATTTCAACTCTCAATACCTTCTGAACTAATGGATCTGTACTCAAGAAACCTATAGCATACTACTCAGTAAAACAGAGTGTGTAAGAGCACAATATTTCATACGAATAATCTGTTGTTTACTGTGGGAATTATAAGGGCCCAATTTCACAACAAAACCATGACCCAAAAAAATTTCTACACTCAATATCTTCTCAACTAATGGATCTGTAGTGAAGAAAACTATAGCACACTACTCAGTAAAACAGAGTGTGTAAGAGCACAATATTTCATACGAATAATCTGTTGTTTACTGTGGGAATTATAAGGGCCCAATTTCACAACAAAACCATGACCCAAAAAAAATTTCAACTCACAATACCTTCTGAACTAATGGATCTGTACTCAAGAAACCTATAGCATACTACTCAGTAAAACAGAGTGTGTAAGAGCACAAAATTTCATACGAATAATCTGTTGTTTACTGTGGGAGTTATAAGGGCCCAATTTCACAGCAATACCATGACCCAAAAAAATTTCAACTCTCAATATCTTCTGAACTAATGGATCTGTACTCAAGAAAACTATAGCATATTACTCAGTAAAATAGAGTGTGTAAGAGCACAAAATTTCATACGAATAATCTGTTGTTTACTGTGGGAGTTATAAGGGCCCAATTTCACAGCAAAACCATGACCCAAAAAAAATTTCTTCTCTCAATATCTTCTCAACTAATGGATCTGTACTCAAGAAAACTTTAGCACACTACTCAGTAAAACAGAGTGTGTAAGAGCACAATATTTCATACGAATAATCTGTTGTTTACTGTGGGAATTATAAGGGCCCCATTTCACAGCAAAACCATGACCCAAAAAAATTTCAATTTTCAATATTTTCTGAACTAATGGATATGTACTCAAGAAAACTATAGCACACTACTCAGTAAAATCGAGTGTGTAAGAGCACAAAATTTCATACGAATAATCTGTTGTTTACTGTGGGAGTTATAAGGGCCCCATTTCACAGCAAAACCATGACCCAAAAAAATTTCAACTCCCAATATATTCTCAACTAATGGATCTGTACTCAAGGAAACTATAGCGCACTACGCAGTAAAACAGAGTGTGTAAGAGCACAAAATTTCATACGAATAATCTGTTGTTTACTGTGGGAGTTATAAGAGCCCCATTTCACAGCAAAACCATGACCCAAAAAAATTTTTACTCTCAATAACTTCTCAACTAATGGATCTGTACTCAAGAAAACTATAGCACATTACTCAGTAAAACAGAGTGTGTAATAGCACAATATTTCATACGAATAATCTGTGTTTACTATGGAAATTATAAGTGCCCAATTTCACAACAAAACCATGACCCAAAAAAATTTCAACTCTCAATACCTTCTGAACTAATGGATCTGTACTCAAGAAAGCTATAGCATACTACTCAGTAAAACAGAGTGTGTAAGAGCACAATATTTCATACGAATAATCTGTTGTTTACTGTGGGAATTATAAGGGCCCAATTTCACAACAAAACCATGACCCAAAAAAATTTCAACTCACAATACCTTCTGAACTAATGGATCTGTACTCAAGAAACCTATAGCATACTACTCAGTAAAACAGAGTGTGTAAGAGCACAAAATTTCATACGAATAATCTGTTGTTTACTGTGGGAGTTATAAGGGCCCAATTTCACAGCAATACCATGACCCAAAAAAATTTCAACTCTCAATATCTTCTGATCTAATGGATCTGTACTCAAGAAAACTATAGCATATTACTCAGTAAAATAGAGTGTGTAAGAGCACAAAATTTCATACGAATAATCTGTTGTTTACTGTGGGAGTTATAAGGGCCCAATTTCACAGCAAAACCGTGACCCAAAAAAAATTTCTTCTCTCAATATCTTCTCAACTAATGGATCTGTACTCAAGAAAACTTTAGCACACTACTCAGTAAAACAGAGTGTGTAAGAGCACAACATTTCTTACGAATAATCTGTTGTTTACTGTGGGAATTATAAGGGCCCCATTTCACAGGAATACCATGACACAAAAAAATTTCAACTCTCAATATCTTCTCAACTAATGGATCTGTACTCAAGAAAACTATAGCACACTACTCAGTAAAACAGAGTGTGTAATAGCACAATATTTCATACTAATAATCTGTGTTTACTGTCGGAATTATAAGTGCCCAATTTCACAACAAAACCATGACCCAAAAAAATTTCAACTCTCAATACCTTCTGAACTAATGGATCTGTACTCAAGATAACTATAGCGCACTACGCAGTAAAACAGAGGGTGTAAGAGCACAAAATTTCATACGAATAATCTGTTGTTTACTGTGGGAGTTATAAGGGCCCCATTTCACAGCAAAACTATGACCCAAAAAAAATTCAATTCTCAATATTTTCTGAACTAATGGATGTGTACTCAAGAAAACTATAGCACACTACTCAGGAAAACAGAGTGTGTAAGAGCACAAAATTTCATACGAATAATCTGTTGTGTACTGTGGGAATTATAAGGGCCCCATTTCACAGCAAAACCATGACCCAAAAAAATTTCAACTCTTAATATCTTCTCAACTTATGGATCTGTACCTAAGGAAACTACAGCATATAACCTATAACTCAGTTAAGTTTAGTATATAAGTGAACATAATTGCATGCCAATAATGTGTTGTTAACTGCGGGAGGTAGTTGTAGGTCAAAGAACATTAATTAGTAAAGCTACTATTAAGCACCCAGTCGCTCGAGTTACGCTACTGTACAATGTGAAAGATAAATCTACTGTCAGCAGACGAATGGAGCCTTGTACAGTACTCTCTTCTACGGAAGAGGATTTTTTTTTAGTTTTGTGGATCACGTCCGTCGCTAGTGCTGGGTTTCCCATCACTAAAAGCCATCTAGTGATGAGTATGTGGCAACTTATTAAAGAACTCGATCGGTAAATCTTGGTAGAAAGCATTCCGGAACCGTCATCCTATTATTGGAAGAAGGATAAGCGAACTGTTTTTTGAGCCAAAGTAACCAATACTAGTTTGGAAGTTTAGTATTATGAAGTTTCTCGATAATTGAATGACGCAGTGGCCCTCGAAGGTTTGATCGAAATTAAAACTCTTCGGTAGGATAGTTGTATAAGGGTTGATCGTCAATAACTGCATGAAAAAGCGTAATGTTGAAAAATATTTCATTATTTAGGTAGGCCAATATAAAAACTGATTGTTATTAATTATGAATAAAACTGATTTTTTTGTTAAAAATCTAAGTGGAACAGTGATTTAGGTATTTTGAATTTTTTAGGTCTTTTCAGGAATATATTTGTTGTCAATTACTGGTCCCACCCCATGTCAAACACTGGTTCCACCGAAAATTCGGTATGTCAATTACTGGGTCATTGACATACTTCCAAAAAAAAATCATTTTTGGTTGACATAAAGATCGAATTTACTGCTTTTAAAATATTAATAAAATAAAATACATCCTACTGGAGCGGTACAATTTTACAACCTACACCTGGAGCCAAAATAACGGAAGTTATTCTATCTTAAACTCGAATTTTTTTTTTAAGCAGTCAATTACTGGTCCCTTCACCCTAGTTCTAATTACTTTAGGTACTGAAAATGTAGTTTGGTTCGCAGTGCTAGGAACTATAATTGATTTTAAATATAGCATTACCCAAGTTGTATTCAGGTCCAAAATAGAAACAATAAAAATACAGCTACGATAGATAAAATTAACGATACTTTATCAACTACATTCATTGGATTTGTACAGGGGGGATTGTTACATCAAATACTAATCTCCTTAACAAAAACTTACAGTTTAAAAAGTTAAGTATAAGGGTTGATTAAGCGCCAAAAGGTACACAAATCAGCTAGTACCCAACATTTCATTCAAGCTTAGTTGATATAATTTAAGTAATTTTGCTGCATTAACTTTTCCTTCACATTTTTTAGAATTTATTAGATGTCACAGACCCTTATGCTGGCCAGTTCGTTCATAATATTATTTGGTTATAATTATGATAAAATGTATATTATATCTTCGTTTTTAAATAGGTACTTTTTTTTAACTCTATTCCAAATTATTCTTCTGATTTATCTTTAATATGCCCTTTATTCTGAAGTTGTCACATCTTATACATGCATGTTAAAGTAGAAAAAGACAAAGTTAGAGTCGGCTACTGTTTAAATTTGAATCACGGAGGATTTAAAACAATATTTCAGACTTGAATTCGTCTTACCGAAATATTCGTGAGCACAAATAACACACAGTTAATAACAAGTAGATTATTCAACAACAATTATTCATTTCTCAATTGTAATTTAATTTTACTTATAGTAAAATACTGGAATAATTAGCTGTCCTAAAAGTATGCAATACTTATTTATTTTATATTACATAACATATATATAACATTGTGAGAAGAACAGCTACATTGAGAGTGTGATTGAAGAAAACTATATTATTTGCGATAGAGCCAGATAATTATTACCTATTATTATAAACGTTTGACTACTACATAAAATAACAATTACTTTAATCGAAGAATGAACTTAAACCGACGATTTTTATTAAAAATAAAATAATCGAAATCATTGATGTATGTTGGTGTAAGCATTTTTTTAAAAAAGTTTTTAAATTTTGTAGCCTCGTAATTTTTTTTATTTTTTATACCGTTTTCTTTTTAACCTGTAATTAATAGTTTGATTATTATAGATTAATAGATATTAAAGTCAATCTACTGTGCTACTTGAACAAATATTTTGTAGATGAAAATGGCCAGCATATCTAATAAATGACATCTAATAAATTCTAAAAAATGTGAAGGAAAAGTTAATGCAGCAAAATTACTTAAATTATATCAACTAAGCTTGAATGAAATGTTGGGTACTAGCTGATTTGTGTACCTTTTGGCGCTTAATCAACCCTTATACTTAACTTTTTAAACTGTAAGTTTTTGTTAAGGAGATTTTTGTACCTTTTGGATAGATTTTCATTTTTGCCTATTTTGCTAAGTTACATATCTGCTTTACTGCTTTTTTTAAATTAGGAATAAGCAATTCTATCATTATAACCTGATAAGGTGTTAAGTAGGAACCGTAACTACCACTGGAGAGATCTTTTTAAAGAATGATTATAGTTGCGGTCCCCAAACCATCCTCAATAACAATTTTTTTGAGAAAGCCTTTTTATATAAAATAGGAAGGTATTTGTACGTAAAAAGCAAATTTAAACTGCGATTTCAGACCTTCCTTTTAAGAGGAGTAAGAAAAATAAACGGGCGATTACAGTACTTCTCCCTAAAAGGCAAAGAGGCAAAGATTTTGAATCGAACGACAATTCATTAATGTAAATAGGTTCACCCATTGATAATTTTAACGATTTCAGTACTTCCTCTTAGTAGGTGTAAGAGCATGATGGCACTTCACAGCCATGTAGAGGAGCTTTAATCACTTCTTCGTGCTAAATTTTATCAAAATCGGACAAAGCGTTATAGAAATATTGGTAATAATAGTTTTAGAAACGGCCATACTTGGGTGGGGCAAACTCCCCTCCATATGAGGCGTAGCGACGAGACTTTTAAAGTGCAAATCTGTACAAAATTTCGATTCGAATGACACTTCATTCATGAAAATCAGTTCACTTGTCGATAATTTGAAACGATTGCTATACTTCCCCTTAACTAGTGTAAGAGCAGATCGCCGCTTTAATGTTACGTAGGGGAGCCCTAACTCTATCATCCTACCAAATTTTATCAAAATCGGGCTAAGATTTACAGAGTAATTAGTAATAATAATTTTGAAGGGGGCCTTACATAAAGGGGGCTAACTCCTCTCTAATTCGGTGTACAGCGTCGAGACCCCCAAAAGGCACATCTACATAAAATTCCGAATCGAATGTCACCTCATTCATGAAAATCGGTTCTCGCGTTTAGGCGCTACGTAGTTTACAAAAAAGGTAACAACAACAAGAAGAAGAAGAAGAAGAAGAAGAAGAAGAAGAAGAAGAAGAAGAAGAACAACAACAACAACAACAATTTCTGAAAATGCCGTTTTTGCTCATTTTCGGCAACTTTTTTCTCGAAATCTATTAGGTCTGGGGGGTTGCAAAAAAATTACAGTTATAAAGGAGGGTTTGCCCTATATTTTAAAGAAAATTTGGGAATTTTATCTTTTATAGAAAAAGAGAAAAAAATTGTCAAAGTTGGGTGTTTTTTAACGTTACGCTTTTTCGTGCACTTTTTGACGATCAATCCTTATACAACTGTCCTACCGGACAGTTTTAATTTTGGTCTAGAACACAATGCGGCGCCTTTACATTTCGATATCCACTTTTAAAAAAATCATCGGCGTGGTACTATGAACCTGAACCTTTTATGTTTATTATTATTTCAAGGTTCTGGCCTAAAATAAAAGCTTACAACTAATAATAGCATAACTCACTAAAATGATCCTTTTATTTGGTGCAATTACGATCGTTTGATTTTATTTGGGAAATAAACAGAAAATGTTGGACAAAACTTAAGGCTGAATCAATTTTCGACCACGAATTACATTATAATGTAATTCAATGTAATACAAATGAGTTTTTATGTTCACTGTTAAATTAAAAACCTGTTCAACCCACAAATCTTTTTTAATTTTTTAAATATTCTTTTGATCCCTTTTTGCTTTAATATATGAGAAGTAAGTTACAATTGTTTTTGCTTATTGTTAAAGTTAATTGAGACAAATAACTTATAATTCGCAAGAAAAACTGGTAGAAGGCAGCAAGAAGTGTGAATAAATTAACAGGATGTAACATCATTTTTTAAAAAAATAATTCTCAAGTGCAGTATGCAACAGATGACCTTGAAACCTAAGACGTAACTCACTTCTTCTTTTCCGCTCTCACTTACAAAAGTTGAATTTATTGGAAGAGTAACATAGCTTCATTCTCCAACCAACATAAAGGAACGTAAAAAGAAACTCTGCTGTATAAGTTGCCTAGGATAAGTTGTAGAGAATTTAAAAAAATGGCAAGAATGAAGATAAAGTTGAAGTATAGTGAAGATATAAATCTTCAGTTTAGAAGAAGAGAGACGGGAGTGAAGATATCAACTATATTTATATCGTTAACTTCCAGAGGGGATCGCTTCTTTTTTTTTTCTAAGTTAAGGTAAATATATTGGTACTGTCACAGCATGCCACATTGCTATTCCCTTTATCCCAACCATTGTTTACTTTTCTAGAAATAAAAAGAGGCGAATTCATGAAATAATTTTTGTAAAGAAAGTTAATAATTAGTGTTAGAGCTCTATATAATAGATATAACTCATTATTCAGAGCGTTTCGCAAAAGAGCAAAGTTTAAAAGAAATATATAATTATTTATGATTTTTGAAAAAAAAAACAAAAAACGAGACAATTGTGAAATGATAGCAAATACAAAAAAAAAATAACAAATTTAGTGCTGGCAGGAATATATAATAATAAATATTCTGGGAACATCTATTTTTCATGAAACTAAATAAATGTAACGTCGGAATCCGAAAGAAATCCACTTTCCATCACAAACAACTCGCTTCATCAAACAAAAATCACTGGAAGTTTATAAAAAGATGATTTTACAGACTTCAAGTTGAGGTACAGTTCGTAACATCAGGAAGAAGATGATGAGTGCTTCGGAAGTAGCTGGATGTTTCCAGGTAGCAGTTTATGGACGAATGGTACATGCCTATTCGTCAAAAAGTTTGTTGTTGCTGAGCACGTGTTATTATTATTATTTTTGTTTACCACACCGCTGAAGCCCGACTAGAAAAGAATTGTTTCAACTTCATTAATTTAGGAAGTGGCATTTACAATAACTTTTCCAAAGTAGTAACTCAATTCCCCTTGAATTTCTCCATAAAAAAACGGTCATTTTTTAATTTGCTTAGAACTTATCATTACTGATATAGATAAATTGAAAATAAAAGCAGTAGCTTCTACAAACTTTTTGGGGAGTTAAAGACAAAAAAGCGAACTTTTTTACAGAAAGTTTTAAGTGTTGGGCTATTTCAACGATTTTAATGTACTGATAAAACAAAACTAACTTCTACTCATAAATGTAACTGATTCAACAAAAACGTATTAATCTATAATAAAGGAAAAGAAGCAGAAAATAATTACAAATAAAATGTAACAGTATATATATAATATTCGTGACTAAGGAGTAACTCATTGGTTTGCGAATTCTAGATTCCAACACGGAGATCCCGAGTTCGAATCCAGCTGCTGGTACCTAGATTTTCTCTTTCTATTGCAGATACTTCTTACAGCTATCTGCCCGATGATGGCCACTGACTCAGTTTTGAACAAAAAATACAACAAAATCATAACAATTTCCATTGGCTGTGTGCTGCTCACTTGTTAGGGATCATTAGCTGAACAAACAGTCGTGCTCCATGCACATGACAGGTGAATATCAGGCAGAAAGATAAACCACAAACCATTTGTAATGTTGCTAGGTATATTTTACTAAATTTACGTCTCTCCAATAAAATTGTTATTATAATATTAGGTATAACTTTTCTAAGCGCATAGCAGATCGTTTCATTTTCACTTCATGCGGGTACAGCCAGCTCCTTGAACAGGGATTATAAATACCTATATATATACATTTCTTTTTTTTTTTAATTATTAATACGACATATCTGCATAATAATTCGCCTCCCTCTTTCCATGATATATACGAATGATAAAAGTAATGTGTTAAGCACATGCGGTACAACTCCTTCCCATTCTGTGCAAGAAATGGAGCTCCTTAGTGTGTTTTTTACGAATAAAGCTGCATTTATTCATATATACATATTTACAAATAGAGTGTTTGTGATATCAGTCAAAAGTACGATGACAATGTTCTACTATTCACATTCTAATGAAATTTACCACCATTTCTCTGTACCAACAATTTTTATTAGTTTACATGTCAAAAAAGAAAAAGTACTTGATTTAATACTTAAAATTGCTGACTGCAATTGATTTTAGGACTTACTGATAAAATGGAGTACAAAACTGACGGAAGAAAATGATCTTTTAGTTGAAATTTCTTATATGAACAATTTCAAAAACTAAAATCTATCCCATATTCAGTTTTAACTAACCTGATTTAGTATATATCTCTTACTTTTGGGTTACCAGCAATGAAGGACGGTGACTGGAGAGAATGACAAAATGGTAATGGACCAAGATTTTATCTAATTGAATTATGCGATCAGGGTAACAATATTTGAGTCTTCAGCCCTTTTGTATAAATTATCTGATGTATGTTTTCTAAATAAAACCATCTGCCTAGATTCAGGATATCTAAATCCATGCTAGTCCTAGTTTTAAACTTTCATCTAGTATGCAGGATTGATAGGAGTGTTAAAATTTTATCGTGGGAGGCAGATGCTAACTCCGTGACTGGAGCACTGGCACTGCTCTCGGATACATCTGCAAGGACTGGACCAGCTGCTGACCGAGCTAAGAGCACGAAGCAGCTAAACTTGCTGGCTTTTTTAGTTTTGCCCCTATGTTTCCCGTTGTGAGAAACGGTAGTTGGTGTCTAACTGGCTATCATGGTTAACATTAGCTGAACATTTTTGCACCAAATTAATCCTATTTGAAGAAAAAAGTAATTAAGAAAAATCTTATTTCCAAATTTAAATGCGTTAAGTATATCATTACAAGTAACGGTAACATCGATCTAAATCACTTGCTTCTAGAAGTTTCTTCGTTAGCAAATTTTTCTGATTCTAAATCTTTACAAGATTTTCACTTATGGCATTCTGTTAATCATCCATTTTGATATACAATTAACCAGTTTTAATTTAAAAAATTTTACAGTAAGATATTTAGCTGTTACATCCTACAAGTAAATGAATTCTAGTCTTTTGCTAAAAAATTGAAAAAGTTTTCAGCAAATCGTAAGTTTAATCCAATAAAATCTTAGGAATACTTAACTGCATAATTTAGTAAATTTTAGGAGACTACAAACATAACTAATGGCTTATCAACTGCAGTGAATTGTATTCCAAACTACTTTTATAGTTTTTACTGTCTTTACATTTCTCATAAAGACATTTATTATTCCGATATAACAGTAATTACCCTTGGTAATATCTTGAAAAAATATCTTGAATTATTTTAGTAAGTAAAAATAAGGAATATTGTGTTTACGAAACGTTGATTAAAATAATCCAAACAATACAAGAAAATTGAATAAAATACTACTATGATGAGCTAAGCAAAATAACAAATACCCATACTTCAAGGTACAAGCAAAGAATCAAGGACAGGCACAATCACCTTCCATTACTCTAAGTTAATCACAAACTTTGTCTGTTTTTTTATTTTATTCAATTCAACAATGTTTTTTACATCCTCAATGAATTTTTGTTTGTTTCCACTTCGATTGCTATTTTAATGAATTCTTATTCAAAGAAAACTGTTTGAAGGTTTTCCTTCTACCACTTGTTACTTATTTTTAGCATTATTCAACACATTGCGTCAATTGCTCTAAATCTTTTTCGTTTAAATATTTAGTACGATTCCTACGTAAAATAAAAGACAAGGTATTAAAATAAAATAATTGAGGAATTGGGTAAGTCGCTAGATCAGGGCAATCCCAGTTTAATACTGACTAACCTAATAGGTACTAGCAACTATATGGATTGTGAGCGAACTCACAAGAAAATTCTATCTCCCAAAACAATGACATGCACTCTTACATATTGTGACGGTTACTTGAACAAAACATTTGATGGAGCAAGACAATGTCCAATACTTCATTTCCTAAAAAGCAAAGCCAGCTAAGGAAAGTTCATCAATGAAGTGTTAGCGCCTTAAATTAATGAATTTGAAAACTAAAATGCCTTTCTTTTGACGCAGTTTAAGTTGTTATGTTTTCTTGAAAATTAGAAAAGTGTTACTAAGAAGAAATTATGAATGTTTGTGTAGCTAATAAAACAGCAGTTAATGCGCCTTGCTTAAAAAAAGTGTATGTTTTTTTTATGCTGAAATGGTACTTTTGAAAGATGCCCAATCATCCTCTAAATCTAGGGTATTTATTTCTGAAGACTCCAAATGGTAAAACCTGTATAGTTACAATATTTTCTTAATAATACAATAATCCTGATAAGTATATTAAATGAGTTCTGTTCTACAAAGAAACACCACAATGCTCTACAAGTAATAGCGATCAGGATCCTATGGCAGTGGTACGGGAAACAGCAAAAAACCTGCTTAAGTTATGCCATAAACCTAAACAAATTAATTATAAGGCCTCGGTAGAGAGCGCATTATGGAAATATTGAAAAATATCGATTGAATCCATCAATTAGATTGTGCATTGCAAGTTCTCTTAGATCTATAAATTGAAGCTTGAATTAAAGCTTACTTTTTCGCACTTCTGTCTCGCTTCAACAGAGATTGTTACGTCAGTTAAGATCTCGGGGGTAGTACATCTTCTTTAGGATCCCCTTTTCAAATGTTAGCAAAGTTGGCACAAAGAGGAAGGCTAACAAAAAAGCAATTGAACAAATTTACTTTCTCTTGCCTCTCTAAATTAATATTATTATTTTAAAATGTTTTTTTGGGCAAACAATACTTCTTTAAACTCACTTTCAGTTTTTTTTTTTTATATATGACAGAGACAAGAATCTGTTGTAAGATATTTTTCTGCAGTAATAGTCTTTAAACAAGCCTTTGGACGAATGATTAGAAATCAATTTTAATTGTTTAACCCACTTGAAATACCGTTTCAATTAGTTATTTTGTAAAAGTAAGGTGATGCTCTTCCTGCATTATTCTTTAATTTGGTTCTATTTATAAGCGGAACTGGACTATAGCCCAAAGGAAGCCTTGCCTTCCGTTCCTTTTATGTAATTGTTAAAGACACCATTATTGCTCTCACTTAGTTTACAAGAGAAAGAAAAGCGGTTGGACTGATCATCTAGACAGTCCCAACACTAGAAGGGACCCAGTGCCACTGTAACATTAGACTATTAATCAGATAAGTAAGATAAAAGTATAAAATAAGGTAAGCTCCTTCTACAAATACAATAACGCATGATTTTATTCGCTCAATATGAGTGACAAGAGTTAATAAGCTGAATTATACCACTGTCCTAAAGTTAATTCGCATCTACATCAACTATTTCTTTCCCTATAAACAACATGGTCGAAATCGCTCTTAAGACTTTTGTTTAACTTCTTCTTCGCTTCAGCAGAGATTGTTACCTTCCATCACGATCTCAGGCTAGTATATCTTCTTTAGGATCCCCCTAGTAAAAGCAGTGATTTTTGGATCTTTCTCTACTAAACGAATGTTTACCTACTTTTAAACTTAGAAACTTAAATCATATACATGTAAAAGTAGTTTGTAAGTTATTCGAGTGAGAAAATGATTTAGATTAGTAAAAGGGTTGAAATAAAACTCACTGTTGAAAGAAAAGATATTCGATTTGTTTTCTATCATCTTATATCTTGCGTAACTGTAGTGAGGCGGTTTTATGTTGGAGGCTGGGATCTTAGATGTCACGTAGCACTTGGACTAAGAACGGGTCACGTACATCTCTTTACTAATGTAGTGGAACTAGCGGAGATATCTCTCTGAAGAAAGACTAGGGGGTGCAGGAGTGATGGGCCGTTGGGCCCAAACTACTGTGGGAACCGCCAGTGTTGCGTCCACTGGCTGACAACATTTCATAGTATCGCATTGTCAACGCGCTTGCCCAGCAAAAGCATTCAACAATAATATACTAAAGAAAAAGAGCTGTTATTCAGTATTGAATGGAACATTTAGAATAAGTTAGATTTACATCCCAATGTTGTAGCATTTCCTGTGTGAAGTAAGGTCTGTTTTTTCTTTTAATTGAAAAAGTTGTTAAATTAAGAGTTGATTGAATGAAGTTATCTTTAACTGGAACCCAAGACGAAAAATGTGGACTTTTGTTGAGAGAGAATTGTTAACATTCCGCGATAAAACGGCAGAATTAAAGGCTGGTTACTCAATTCCCACTTACAACATTGGTTGTTGTTATTTTTGTTGAAATGTTAACGGAAACAAATTTAATGTTCCCAGAAATTTACAAAGATGATTTTTCGTCCATTTTTAATTTAGGTGATGCACTCGAATCCTAATTTTATGGATCACAAGTCAGTCCAGTAAGAATCACCTTTATGTCCTCCAGGTTTGCTGAAAGTATGAATGATTGTAGGTTTTTCTTCGCTAAGCTAACTGACTCGTCCAGTAGGGGTTTCTTAAACAAAATACAAACTGTCAGCGTCCTGCAATTTTCCATCATTTGAGCTGGAACTTTTCACACTTATACATACAATTTTCTAAAATCATCTTTTTTAGATACAGGAGTCTTTCAAACGTATATTTCCACAAAAAAACTCTATATTTAAAGTTTTACCGATCGCAGTACTTCAACTTATCTAGTCGAAGGAAGTAAAAATGAAAATTAACATCAAAAAACATTAAATAATATGAGAAGAAAACTAGTTATTTGAACGATAGCTCGTCATAGTAAGAGATTACACAAAAAATTAAAGTCATTGTTTTAGAAATAATTAAAAATAGAAACGCTGTCTGTTTAAGGTAAAACAAAACTGTAAAACTTTACTTCTGGCAATGGAGAGGAATGAAGTTTTTATTCAAGAAGCTTGATTATTGGAAGTATACTTGAATAAGAAATGATGTATGGGTTATATAAACGAATTAGCGTTAATGAGTAGATCAAGGTAGCATTCTTTCTCAACTAATGAACTACCAGGTTCTCATATAATTAAACAAATTGAATAAAAATAAAATGAATTACAATTAATGTAATATTTATCGGGTAATAGTAGTAATATTCAGTTCAAAAAGAAGTGGAATGATCACTAATTTAGAATGTTCAACCCTAATTGACCTTATTAATAGCCATTAATCCTGAAAGACAAAAAGAAAAAAACGAAACAAATAAGATGCAATTATACTCTTAATTATTCATACTAGGAGTGGAAGACAATAAAAATAACTGACAAGTGACAGAAGCTTTAATTGTTTCTTTCTGTTCATACTTTTACTCTTCTTTTTATTATTAAACGTTAATTTTATTATTTATAAACTACTTGATCTTTCTTTTTCCCAAGAAATTAAGTTTTACTCTGTAACTCAGTAGTCAAGCTATTAGAGCTTCTACGAACGAATATTTTTTGCGTTAATTGAGGTAAGCCAATGGTGTGTCGTTTGGTACATTTAGACGAACTTACTTGCGAGGACAGCTTCACTACTAAGGTTGGTAAGGTGTTCGCATATTGTCGAGAGAACTCTTTACCATTGCTAGATGAAGTAGCACTACTCCATCGTACATTAATTTCAGCCAATGCATGAGCTTATTTTAAATCATTTAAATGCGATCATTTGCAGTACTATTGGCACGATTTTGGGTAATTACTTCAGTCAATATCCCACTACAAATGTGTAACTTTGTCAAAGGCGATTTCCTGCATTGTTGCACTATTAAAGGTACATGCTCCTAAGGATGTTGTTATTTCACTTAACCAGGACATCCATTTTCAGATTCCTTCATTTCAGATACTGAAGTAATATCTTTTCACTTTTAGTCGTAATGTATGCAACATTTTCAGTGTTCGATTGAAATTTCATGAATACATTCATTTTATTAATTATTGAGATGTATAATCGATTATGATTATGAAAATTTTCTTTCTTCGTAACAGGATCTTTTAAAAGCGACTTAGAGTAAATATAAATAATACACCATTGATATTCAAACTTGCCTTGTTAACATTTGTATAGAGAAAGTGCTCTTTTCGCATTTATTTTTGGTATACATATATCTATGTCAACGAACATGGCGGCGGATCTCCTACTCACTAGAATTTGGCATTTCTTAGCTAGACATGTGTCATCAGCGATATGATATCTAACGTTCCTACAAAAAAGGCACGAAAGACTCCAATTTTTCAGAAACACAGAGTGAATTTTGCGCAAGAGATTACCTAACTTCATGAGACTGAATCCGTTATCTCCGTACAGATTTTTAGTACAGGTTTTTAGACCAACAAATTTTAAGGTATAGACGGGTTTATTCTATTGCCAAAGAGATGTATCCATAAATGAAAGCAATACAAGAATATTGCAAAAAACACTTGTTCTTATATAAAATTGCGAAAACTGAAAACATTTCTGGCTTTTCAACCAACTTGGTTTTGACAAGAAGTCCATTAATCCAATAGTTGTGATTTTAAGAGACATTGCTACTATCTAAAACATTCCTCTGTTGTTCCCGCATTGCATTTAATTTATTTTAAACATATTTTATGATGCACCTATCTAAGAGGGCATTCACTTCTGTACCTATATTTCAACCTTCACCTTTTAATTCTGCATTTTACTATCTAAGTCGTAGTAGTCTAATACATATGAAGTACTTTTGTAAATTCATTTAAAAATGAGGTATTTCTACTTATTAAACATGGCACGTTATTAAACAAGATTATCTAAAAAAAAGTCTGCAACATCCTGGAAACATAAATAAAATGAGTCTAAGTTTCAAGTAGCTACTAATTAAGAGGAGGAAGAAGAAAATAAATTTATTATTCTGCTGTGACTATTGTCCCCTAAGAATAAATATATGTACACTTGGAGGCCATATTAGTTTTGCCTAACTTTCAAATATTTATAAATAAAAATAAGTATTTACAAAAATTAAAAATAAAAATTAATAAAATAAAAGAATGCAATTATAATTTCGGAGAAGTTTGGTTAGAAAGGAGATAATTGAACAGAAGGGATTTAAAGACGGAATGGGTAGGAGCATGGCGAGCAGATGAAGGCAAGGAGTTCAAGAAAGGGGTAGCGCGTATTAGGAAGGATTTGTCGAAGGTTGAAGTACAGAGTGAGAGAATATAGAGATCAGAGGCACGAGATCTAGGTATTACGGGAATGGATCGAGGATTTAAACTTGAAGAGTTGGAAAATATAAGGTGGCCTTTGAGATTGGGACGACATTAAGGCTTAATTAGGACATTGACATTAATTAGGTCGACAGAAAGGCTTAATAAGGTCAATAAGTGACCAAATTTCATTAAAACTGGCGCTTGCAAAAGGTAAATTTCACTTACAGCAATAATTAGCATTATTTGACTATTTTTAAAAAGAGTTTTTTCTGAACTTAAGTACGCAACGTGAAAAAAAATGGTGAGAATGAGGTTTTTATGGCATAAGGTTTGATTAGAAGTCTTTACTATTCAGCAACAACTTAATCGCATTTAATAATCTAGCAAATAATAATACATTAAATGAAATCTTTTTCCTCCAACTTTAAGTTTTTTTTTCAATCGAAGAAGAAGTTTAAAAAACCTACTTTCGGTAAATTAATCTAATAACATTAAAGCTCTTTAAAAAAGCTTTGTTTGTATTAATTAGTGAATAAACATCATTGCTATTTGAAAAAAGAATCTAATTTAAATGAAAGTGCTATTCTTCTTTGCATAATTACTGCGTACTAGAAAATAGAATCAATTGAAGGATAACTTCTCCCTGGAGCTGTCATACTCCCTTTACATTGCCGTCTATAAATATTCTGAAAGAAGCTGTCTGAGAGGTTTGTGGATAAGCTATATTTCCTGACAACATTTAATAAATATCCAGGCTCTCCGGGAAGCATGACCGCGTCCCCAACATTCCCAGATGATTTGACGATGACACTTTCCCAACAAAACCAATACCAAGCTCTCCTGAGATAATTCAGGAAGAGATTATACCGATAATCTCAGGTATAATCTCGCTGATATACCGTGCAACCTCTCGCCGCAAAGCGCTTCTCAGATATTTCAAATTTGTCCCAAATTAAAAGTTTGGGAGTGTTCTAAGTTCTCCAAATCTGGTAACAAGGTCTTTCAAGGAAAGGCTTTCAAGAAAAACATATATCAGGGAGCCAATAGTTTGGAATAAACTGCACTCTGGCTCCAGATCCTTACTAATCTCCTGGAGAGACATATCCCTTCCTTACAACCTAAAATCCTCACAGAACTGGGGAGCGAGTTCCTAGATCTCCCCACTCTCTTAGGCACAGTATATCCATAACCTTCTCCATAACCGTTAATTTGTAAGGGCTTTCTGCGGAAGTTATATGCCTTTGCTAACCCACGTTATTAGGAAAGCCTAATTTACTGCGAGAGTCAACCGGCACGTTGGAGGCTTTGATTTCATCCAAATCACTTTTGTGCCTTTCATTTTTTTTTTTTTTTGTGAGGATCGCTATGGATTGAGCTAAGGAAATGCTAGGGAAAAAGGGCAGCCTTCTGGGTTGCTCCCTTTGCTGCCTCCATCTACTCCAGATGTTTTAAAGGTGACTCAGCATGAAGAAATGGCGTGAGACTAAGGATTTTCTCAATCCTGGCAATAACCTGTTCTATAATATTTTACTCTGGATAAAAAAAAAAGAAAGTTATGGACAAAATGAAGTGAATTGCTTCTCCAATAAATTGTGATTCATCGTCGTTAGTAGTTAACAGTTGCACCAGAAAGAAAAAAATACTAAGTATGAGCCAATTGAAAATAATAAGGACAATAATTGAGTAATAAGCACGAACTTGTCTGGTCACCTTGGTAATGAGGAGAAACACACAGCGACAGAAAAAAAGAAATTCGTTGAAAAAGTGTAGTGGAGAACTTACACAGGTGGCCAGTTATTATGCCACTATAATTCAGCCAAATTAGGTATCTGTATTATCGTACATACAATTAAAAAAAAACCCTGTTAGTTCCGTGATGTCGGTTTAATTGAACAAAAAACAAGGTGTCACACAGAACGTGGAAAAACGTTCTAATAAGGAAGGGTTGGGATTCACATCCTCTCTTTTTCATGCAGTTCTTCTCGTTAGCTGGTATAGGAAGTAGAGGAGAATAAGGTCTGATAATTGGCTGCGCTAAAAATGGTGGCGGGAATCACCTGATCAAGTGGGCACTAGCTTCCTGCCTAACACCTTCCAGGTGACTGAGAACCTTCTATCGTATAATGCAACGTGCCGATTATCTCCTCTTAGAATGGCCATTTTTAATGCTTCTCTTGCTGTCATAGAAACTGAAGAAAGAAATAAACTAATTGCGCGTTCCCATACAATTTACACTGAAATACTAATATACAGAGAAATTATTGACTCAAGACAAAGTTTAAGTGAATGCTATGGAAACATGGGTTTCAAAATTATGTTTAGCACATTCTCTTCTAGAGAATGTTTAACAATTTTATAAAATATTTCTGGTTCACAGAAGAGCAATGTTCGAAACACTTTTCAAGTTCATGAAAATTCAAAGAGAAACAACAAATTGGTTTGGAATACTCACAGCCTTGCTGCAATTAAAAAATTACCTATTTTCTTAAAGATGTGCCCCATAAAAATACAAGTGTAAAGATGATAATGGCTGCAAGAGTTCTAAGATATTAAGAATGGCTCTCAAGTTTAAGATTTAGCCAGAAAATTTTTAAATAAACAAATCGAGCTCTCACATATAATAGGTACATATTTTAAATAATAATTTTAGACAGTTTATGGGCAGTTTTCGTCCCAAATTTAAAGAAATACGGTTGCACTCCTTTTCGAATAAATTCCCCCAAAATTACATAAATCTATTTTTTTACAGTTCTTTTCAAATTAACTAAGAATTTTAACAATGAAAAAGAAAATAGTTCTAAAAGGGTACATTAGTGGAAAGCTTATCGTAGCAGTTTCCCGGAAACTACCCGAATAAACAAATTAGGAGGCCAGTATGTTACCAGTAGAAGTGATCAGGATATAGATTGGTATCTCTCAGGTAAAATTTTAAATGCAATTGCAGTACCTCCCCTTATTAAGCGAATGAGAAAGTAAAATTTAAAATCTATTTTACTACCCATTTAGACAAATATCTTTACAAATCAAACGACTGAAATTGGCAATAATCTTTCTTCCTCGTGGAAGAATGAATCAGTCACCAAATAAACAAGAACGATTCTCTATAATTCATATTTTTCTTCATTACTATGGTAATTTCATTGGAATTAAAAAAAAAAAAATAAGAAAGCTTGATTCGTTGCAAAGATCGCCGCCAAACTATGGTAGTTTTGTTCAATTCCCAGTCTTGGCCTTAAATATTTGAGGTTGATAATATTAGAAACCTCCATCGAAAACACCTGATCGGTACTTGTATGCAGAACGCATCTAACCGCATTTAGAACGATACAGAGAAGATAAGCATGGCCCCTGAGCAAGGATGACTAAAAAGTAGGCATTCTTTTTCTTATTTCACAATAAAGTTTGATCCTTTTCGGTAGCCGTATTATTAATATTTTTAGATTATTTTTTGCTTTTGTTTTGAAGAAGCAATACCAGTATTTTACTAATATTCAATAAGCTACAACTGTTACACATATAATTATTATCTCGGTAAGGAATCAGTGCGGTTAGGCGCATGCCAGTGGGACGCATATGCTACTGGTTTACCACTAATCACATCTTAATGTTTTTATCAACGCTTGAAAGAAGAAACGTTGCGGCCAAAATGAATGTCATTACGAACAGATTCTTCTGCAATTATGGCTCTAAAGCCTACTTTTAATTTACATTTTTTTACCTAAACAACAAATCAAGGACAGCTAAATAAAATAACAAATAAGAAACAAAGAATTGAATTGAAACAGTGATTTCTTTTTTTTTTAAAATGTAAAATTTCATCAGCATGTTATTAAGTGAAAAGAAAAAGTATTCGATGGGTTACAGATGATAAAATAAAAAGTTACTTAAATCTTGCTGTAGGTCTCTCTCTAGGTGGTTACGTATACGTACTGTTACATTACTTAAGAGTACGGGCCTTCCAAAGTAATTGAAGTAGTGCAAATTTTCTGACCTCTTATTGATGGTAATAACTAAAAGAACATGGATTACCGAGTAGGTAATTTATTTTGTACTTTCTTTATCTGTTTTGTCTGCAGCAAATATTATAAATGTAACCACATTAGAATTCTTACAATGATGAAATAAATGATTCCTTAAATTTATGTAATAAAAATGACGATGTACTGCACAGTTTAGAGTGGCCAACAAAAATGAAAACTTGTTCCTTCATTCCTAGAGTTATACTCGTTACTCTAGCAGACAATAAAGTAGGCAGTTCCAATGATAACCAACATTATGATGTTCCTATATTGATTCATGTTAACATTTATTGTATTCTTCCAATGCACATGTTTCTTGCATCAAAAACATTTGCTGTTTTTAGATAATAATCCGCAAAAAAGGAAGCTATAAATATAGCTTCGGCGACAAACTATTCTCCGTTTCCTTACATTTTTTTTGAGCCAATGTGTCGAACTGGATAGTTGACATACTAAACATTTTGAGATAACTGAGAGTTAACGTTTTTATTTAAGCTTAATCTCCTTATAAAATTCTTTTATATGTTATTTATCATCATAGACTATCACTAGTACAATCTCAAGAAATCACTTGATAAGTACAACAAGAAATCAACTAATCAGAGGAAACGCCTATGAAAACCCAGTTTGGTAGGGGGTTATAACTTGTGGGTGGCCAAATCCACTCCTCTGCAATCAAGTGAGTGGAATTAAATGTAAATATTAATGAAATTGAATCAAGATCTCTTCCGATATCAGATTAGATCTGATCAAGGTAAAATAAATGAACTGTATAAAGATACCTGCATCCCATTGATTTGAATAAAAACCAAAGAAGCCTATAATTCAACTACACAAGGAATCTCTACTTAGATAGAAACAGACTGAAGACAGATGTAGAAGATGCGAATACGTAGTTGCAATAAATATCTAATTTTTACTTTTCATTTTGACTCTGCATTTTGAATAAGAGATATTTCTAGTTTTTCGCTTAATTTCTCAATATTTAACAATATTAGAAAATATGCATTCATTGTTAAAAATCAAAACAGGATGTGACGGGTCAGCTGCAGATAGAGATTTCTAAATTATTCTTACCTTGGTATGTTTATTGCTTTTAAGATGCAAGCAAGTTGAGCTAATAATGAACACCATTATAAATGATTTATTGCCGCACATTTGCGTTTCTTATTTGAGTGCTTCAGATTTTACATCCAACTGGCCATCAAGGTGAACTAAATAATCGAACAATTTCAATTATTTGCACATCACATTTTAATTTTATAGTTTCCTTATATTGTAAGATATTATAAAGGCTCTTTATTAAAATTTATTGAAATTAGTTAGGAAAGATACCGCGTTTGCAAAGATGCTAGGCTAATTTTTAATCTCTAGTCTATATTGGCTTGGCTTTGATTTCGTGAGTTAATCGCAGTAATTAACCCCTTAACAAAAACTTACAGTTTAAAATGTTAAGTATAAGGGTTGATTAAACGCCTTGTGTACCTTTTGGCGTTTAATCAACCCTTATACTTAACATTTTAAACTGTAAGTTTTTGTTAAGGAGATTTTTGTACCTTTTGGATAGATTTTCATTTTTGTCTATTTTACAAAGTTACATATCTGCTTTACAGATTTTTTTAAAATTTGGAATAAGCAATTCTATCATTATAACCTGATAAGGTGTTAACTACCACTGGAGAGATCTTTTTAAAAAATGATTGTAGTTGCGGCTCCCAAACCATCCTCAATAACAATTTTTTTGAGAAAGCGTTTTGAATAACATAGGAAGGTATTTGTACGTAAATAGCAAAATTAAACTGCGATTTCAGTACTTCCTTTTAAGAGGAGTAAGAAAAATAAACTAGGATTGCAGTACTTCTCCCTAAAAGGCAAAGAGGCAAAGATTTTTTAATCGAACAATTCATTGATTTAAATCGGTTCACTTATTGATAATTTAAACGATTGCAGTACTTCCTCTTAGTAGGAGCAAGAGAATCAGCAACGTAGAGGAGCTTTAACCACTTATTCGAGCTGAATTTTATCAAAATCGGACTAAGCGTTATAGAAATATTGGTAATAATAGTTTTAAAAAGGGCCTTATTTGGGTGGGGCAAACTCCCCTCCTTATGAGGCACGGTGCCGAGACTTTTAAAGTGCAAATCTGTAAAAAATTTCGATTCGAATGACACTTCATTCATAAAAATCGGTTCACGTGTCGATAATTTGAAACGATTGCTATACTTCCCCTTAACAAGTGTAAGAGCTGATCGCCGCTTTAATGTTACGTAGGGGAGCCCTAACCCTATCATCCTAACAAATTTTATCAAAATCGGGCCAAGATTTACAGAGTAATTAGTAATAATAATTTTGGAGGGGGCCTTACATAAAGGGGGCTAACTCCTCTCCCATTCGATGTACAGCGTCGGGACCCCCAAAAGGCACATCTACATAAAATATTGAATCGAATGACACCTCATTCATTCAGGTAGGCTCTAGCCTGGGCGAATTTTCTATTTTATATCAGTAATACTTTTGCTTAAGTACTGTTCAGAATATTTAATGTATCATTTTCATTAAAGTTTAGGATAATTCTTAAATGTTCAGGCTTTGTTTATTCGAATTTAAATATAGGTAGTTACATAAGATTATCATCAAAAGCAATGATTTTTCAAAAAATATTTTGGGCAGGCTCCTCAGCCTTGAAGTGTACGTGAAGGGAAGTTGACCACAGCACCTCTAGATTACTGATTGCAACAACCTATCCCACAAAAATCGACAATATTTTACTTTAAGTTTTAAATAGCTCCTAACGAGGTGCTGAATTGTTTTACCTTCTATAATTAAACCACCGGTAGTTACATGCAAGTTCTGAAGACACCATCTAACCAAAAAATGCAACCACACTACAAAGTTTTTCATAGAAACGTTTTTGTTGAAAATGCTATGACAATGCACTAGAACTTCTCCCGGTAAATCTATTTAGTGGAGGATGGGGAAATCATTTTTCATTCCTTGCGATGATCAGTTTCTTGCTAAACTGTTATTTCAATTCTCATGGCTGCCTAGAGTAATCACATTCTTAGATGGCACCTCTAAGACAGTCGCACCAAGTTCCCTCAGAGCTTTTAACTGCTTTCCCAGATAAGTATCCAAGAACCAGCTAGTAAAGGATGCAATTTTGATTAATTGTCCAACTGCAATTATAAGTTGACAAAAATTTAAAAGTTTAATCGCATTTCTATTATCATAGTAATAACTTTAGTCGTTATAGAAAGTCATTAAAAATTCTTGCGGTAAGAGTAAAACGTATATTTTAAAGAATTTGTTCGATTGTTTTGAACCCGACACTCCGGTAAGCAAGTCCTCCTAACCTAATCCTTTCCCTTTAAAAATTTAATTGATTTAGCTACCCACAAAACATGTTAATTCAATTGATTAATCTTCAAAAGTAATGTTAACTTAAAACATTTTATTCTATTAGTTTAGCGCAAAAATTTAATTTGGTAGTAACATTCTTATAATCATTACTCTAAGTTATCTTTATATGGTAATAATGGGTATATAGTGATTGTGTTAAAATAAAAAAAACATATCTAGCCTTATGTATAGTGACATATTGTGATTCTCATATTTTGATTAGTCATTTATATTGATTGATTTTCCGTTACATGTTCTACACTTCAGTCATAATTGGTAATACAAAGTAAAAATCAAAAGATACGGTACACACTTTTAGTAAGCACAATTTTTCTCCACTTGCTCACTCTGTGTTTAAACAATTGAAAATATTAAATACCAGCTCGACTGAATTTTACAGTTCTAACAGAGTAATTGTTGTTCATTCTTTTTGGTGACTGATTCATAGTTTCAATAGGATGAAAAAATATGTTCCACAGCCCTGAAAATGACCTAGTCCCTAGGTCGAAAGCTCGGCAGAATAAATGTATCACGACTGAAATCACAATTATTTTTTCTAACAGGGTAATTTTCTTCAAATTATATGTCCTTCAACTGGGAAGTCGCACCATTTTTTGGAAGACTTCGGCTCCTGAGTACCGTCTAACAATGATTAGCAAGCTCCTCTTGACGCTTCTTAGCGCAATTCCATGCGCGGCTTTTGGAGAAGCAGTTCTTAGACCAACTTGCGAAGAAGCAGCCTCAGCCTCATTTATGGTATTTAAAGTTGGACAATTGAAGGGGTTTCCTTCTATTAAAGCGATAAACAGTGTGTATTCTAAATCTTGTGGGCGTTGAAGGGAAGAACATTACCCAAAATACTAGGCATTACACTTTGGGTGTAAGAAAACATTTGCGTTAAAATGATCCAACTTCTCCTCCAGCCAAAACTTAGGGGCATAGCTGAACTCTACCAATGATTCCGCGAATGAACTATCATGGGGATTGCTGACAAGAAGGCTGAAGATGGGCGCTTTTGGAGAAAAGAACATTCCAGCAGATCGCTTGCCAAAATCTTCGCTCTATTAGCTACCAACACTTATTTCCGTCAGTCTTAATTCTTCATAATTAAACACGGAATTATTAAATAGAACAAATATAAGTTAAGTGAAACATATTTATATTTTCTTTAATTAACTTAGTTTTGGCTTTTATTAAATTAAACATTATCAAATAATGCCTCTCTTTATTCTTGCTCTTACATCGTGCTTACAGTAAGTAGCAAAGCTTAAATAAGCACAGGGATATACTAGTGGTTAATTAATCAATGCTTCTCTCACAAACAGTTGAAATAAAAAATATCCGATGAAAATGTTCATGTAAAACTTTATATTACATCAAACTGCATATCAGCAAAGAAATTTAAATGCATCTTTTAAATCTTTTAGATGCCAATTTTCTTTTTTTGAGTGAATCCTCCAGTTTTTGGATTTTAATTTCTCATTGATTACTTAGTAAGAAAAATGATAGCCTACTTTGCAGACGGGGCTTAAGAAATGAAAAGTAGCTACACGCAGAATCCGAAAAGTGGTCTCGCACTTTCGAATCCAAGCTTCAGACCCACTTCACTAGAGAATCACATAGATTCGTAAGTAAGGTCACTCCCAATCCAGAGCGGTGTAAGAAGGTAGATAATTGAAATAAACTGATAACAGCATCTGAACGTAAAAAAGTATTAGATGGATCACTGCAGATCCAGAACTGGATTGAACAATGTAATTAACTTTCATCCATTTACAAAACTTTTACCATTCATGCGTGTCACTTTATAACCTCATTGCACTCCTCATTATTTTCTAATTTAATGATCTTGTCCATGTCTAATATTTAATGATATTATGATACAATGAAGTGGTAACGTTGTAGAAATTATAAGAATGTTTGGGATTTACTTTTGGAATCTGGCCATGACATTGCAATTTCCATGTTCCTGTCAGATAATCTAACATAACTTGTTCTTTAAGTTGTGTGGCACACGAGGAATGTTGACAACAATTTTTTTTCCCTCTTTTTTAATTGCCTATAAAGTTCCATACTTATATACCTTTGAGGCTTCAAGCTGATGCTATGCCTTAAAACAAATACACAGAGTTTTATTGAGAAAATAGTTAATGATTTCTGTTAATGAATTATGAGTTCTATTCAAAGCTAGTGTTGGACTAAGAATTGGTAGTAAAAATAAGGCCTTTCTCGTATGATTAACCGGGCTTTTGGGTTTCAGCAGTAATAAGGCAGTGAATCACCTTGGGCTGTTTTCATAGGACCTGAAACCTTTTGCGACTTTGCAAAATATCTTGTCAGTGCGGCAATCAGAGGATGGGAGTTTTCACAAAATAGCAGGAACGGTATGAGGAAATCCTGCGCCAGGGATAGGCGAAAAAGTTTATTAGCAGCATAACGTTAAGGCCAGGCTGCCATTAGAATAATCGTAAGCCTCTACACTGGCCATTGTAGATTGAATAACACATGCACTGCATGGGCCTGACATGAGCCTATGCAGGCTCTGTCAGGAAGAAGATGAAGCAGCACTGCACGTTTTGTTACAGTGGCTAGTTTGGATCAGAACTTTAATAAACGGTTGAAGTATGTGAACCACAGTAAACAATTTAATTGGTGATATTACCAGTAGAGAAATCAAAATTGTATTTTTAACAAAGAATAATTGAAAAATTAATTTATATATATACATATATTCGTGGTTAATGATACGTTAGGAATGGTAATTATCTTTTAAAGGATAATTATTGTAATTAATTACAATTAGTCTTATTGTAGATGAAATAAAGTTTTAATTAAGTGAAGAAGAGTTGAAGATCAAGAGGAGATAAAATTACAGCCTGTCACATTCACAATGTTGATCTTAAATTATAATTGACACGGTTGTAGCAGACAATGTTGATCAAGTAATTAATTTTATTAAAGTTTATTACAGCCAGGTAATAACAGGGAACCAGAGGCGAGCATGAATAGTGATTGTACGTAGTAGCAGAGTGGTGATTGGGTAATGAAAATGATCTCTCTAGCTGACTACATCAATAAGTTTTGTTTAGGTTAACTTTGGAACGTTGCCTGTGTACTAGTTGCTTGATAAGCACTCCGGCTACCGTTTGGTACTGATTAGCAGACTGTTTGTCATTGGATAGCCGCACTAGTTCTCAATGGACGGCCATTCTCTATAGGCTATCTGTTAGTTACTGTTTGAAGGGATTTCACTTTATATTGAAAACATATTCGTGTAGCTAATTATTTCCAAGCAACAAGTAGCTAATAATACCTCAATTATAAAGCAATGTCATTAAAATAATTAATTTTGTTTACTTGTTTTTTTTTATTTCCGAAAAAATATAAATCTTTTTGAAATTGAAAAATATTTTACTTTTTGCCAGAGTTACAAGCGATTCAATAAAGTTTTTGCTGCAATTCCAGAAAATATTGTATTTTTGATGATAAGTTTAGTTATTTTAACCAAGAAGACACAGTTTTAATCTAATTTCCTAATATAACAAACATTATTATACTAAGCCGGATGTTAATATTATAAGTTTTTTGTTAATTTTTTTTTTTTTAATAATAGATAGTTTCCTTTTTAAACAAGTTAATTCTCGGAACAATTACATTTTACAACTTGAATCAGAGCATTTACTTGTTACTTTAACGCAAAAACCATTTTGTAATTTTAAAGCTACTTTGTACTTTCATTTTTATTAATTTTGTATATATGTTATATATACGAGGGTCGTTTGTAAAGTCTGTGCAAAGTCAGAGAGATAGCACTACTGGCGCGTATCGAGTTTATGTTTAGTTAGTAGCATCTCTTGGAAGAACACACACCAAGTTTCAGCCAGATCGGTCTATTTCTTTGTGTTTGGCATTCGTTTGAATCGAGGAAGTCGAGTGATTTTCAAAAAATGGACGAAAAAGAATTTCGTGTGTTGATTAAACACTACTTTATGAAAGGCAAAACGCCTCAGGAGACTAAAGAGAAGCTTGATAAACATTATGGTGACTCTGCACCTTCGATTAGAACAGTTTATAAGAGGTTTCAAAATTTTCGGAGTGGCCATATGGGCACAAGTGACGCTGAACGTTCTGGACGCCCTGTTGAGGTTACTAATCCAGAAATCATTGATAAAATCCATAATATGGTGATGGATGACAGAAGAGTGAAGGTGCGTGAGATTGCTAGTGCTGTGGGCATCTCGAATGAACGGGTACATAATATTTTGCATCAACATTTGGACATGACAAAGCTATCCGCAAGATGGGTGCCGCGATTGCTCACGCTTGACCAAAAACGAAATCGTGTGAAGTGTTGCGAGGACGGTTTGCAGCTGTTCCAGAAGAATCCGCAGGACTTTCGTCACTGTGGATGAAACATGGATACATCACTACACTCCTGAGACCAAAGAACAATCTAAACAATGGGTTACCAAGGGGGAATCTGCGCCAAAAAAGGCGAAGACCGTTCCCTTTGACTTGGCTCCCTCGGACTACTATTTGTTCCCCAATATGAAGAAATGGCTGGCGGGAAAAAGATTTTATTCAAACGAGGAGGTGATTGCAGAAACGAATGGCTATTTTACAGACTTGGACAAATCCTATTATTCGGAAGGGATCAACAAACTAGAGCAGCGTTGGACGAAGTGTATAAGCCTAAAAGGAGACTATGTTGAAAAATAAAAAAGGTTTACCCCAAAAAATTAAGTAGTTTTTATTTTTGCACGGACTTTTCAAACGACCCTCGTATACTTTAGATTATATCATTAAAAAATGGTATATAAAAAATTCAAAACTTTGTTTTGGTTAATTAAGACATAAAAACAGTGTAAACTAAATATATAGTGCATCTTTACAAAAAACAAAGAAACTGTTGCAAGCAATACACAGGATTTGGAGAAGCATACTCAGGACACTCAGTTATAATTTTTAGTATAAAAATTTAGGTTAATTTATTTTGCAAATACTTTTAAAATATGTTTTCATCATAATCCTAAAAACCTATGAGTTTCTTTTTGTACATTTATTTTAAAAAGAAAACATTTGGAGAAGTAATGTCTAAGCATTATTTATTTATTTTGTTCGTCTAAATAAAATCATTGGCGACGAATGTCCATCACTTATTTGCCACTTTTTTCAAAAAGTAAAGAGCTTAATATATATACAAAACTAAAAACCAATAGTTTCCCTTATTTAACTGATATCAAACACAGAACATCAAACTTCAAATCACCGAAACAAACAATTATTTCATCGTTCCTAACTATTTATTAATTTTCAGCAACTTCTCTTTTACATCTTTCTGTGATCCAGTAAAGAAAAATAAGAAACCACAAGGTCTCTTTCATTGAAAATAAACCAGAAGCTTAATACCATTGCTACAACTTCAATTGCAAGGACTCTAGTGCCAAAAGTTTTTTTTTTTTTACAAGCATATCAATTGCATCATAAAGCAGTAATTTATGAAAACGGATATATTCTTTCTTTTAAAGGTGAATTTAAGATCCGTACCGGCAGGTGAACAGAGATAATTCATTAATCTTATACAAAATGATGAATTGGAGTTAGTCACGTGATAGTTCCGCTGAACTAATCTTTTTGTTATAGTTCTGTTTGATCTAATATTATCATATTAGCACTGATTGGATGCTCGGTCGCAGTCAATTTTAGTGACCGGTAATATAAAGTCACCAAAAAATCAAAATGTTTACTTTGGCACCCAAGCGATTAAAGACGAGGACGGCAAAGTTTTTTTAGTAACCGCAGCACAATCTAAATTAAATTTATTTCATAAGGAATTAATAATAATAATTAATTTTGGGTTTTAGATTTTGTACAGCAATATAAAAGACAAACTTTATACTATTCTTTTGGCCACTAACAGTAACACATATTTCCAAGTTTGCTGCTTGAAGTTTCGATCTATTTCAAAAGGGAAAGCAATAATTATTTAATTTTATAGAAGTTAAATGTCTTATGAGCACCACATAGAATAATACCTGACAGGTGTTTCATAGTTTCTAAATCTCGCATTCACTACAAGTTGCAGAACACGCCACTCTAAATCTGTAACAATAAGCATTAAATAAGTCATAATTTGTTCGTGCAAACTTATTATGTTGTTTTATTAATGGCCAACTCAAGATACCAAGGTCTTTTATTAACTTCCGGATTAAATTATTTATAAAATATTCCAGTCAATGATCAGTCAAACTCGTTCTGCTCAGGTTCAACACCCTAATGAGATAAGCTAAATAATGTTTTGACATTTTACAGTTCGTTATCATTTCCTCAGTAATAGACTTTTTGTGCAAATAAAAAAAGCCATTCCGCTCTTTCCTAATTTTGTTTGCATTGCGCTTTTACCAAAAATTAACTAAACACACTACAATAGTTAGACGACAAGTTGATCAAAGTTGGGATTTCGGCCAATCAATTTAGATATACGAGGGTGGTTTGAAAAGTTCTCGGAATGTACTAGAAAGAAGTGTCTTACCTCGGTGAAACTGCTTTTATTTTTCAACATAGTCTCCCTGTAGACTAATGCATTTGGTCCAGCGATTTTCCAATGCCTTGATCCCATCTCGAAAATGAGATTCTTCCAGGCCTGCAAAATACCTCTCCAATTCGGCTGTCAGTTCTACCTTTGTAGGAAATCTCCGTCCACCGAGGAAAATTTTCAGCTTGGGGAAGAGATGAAAGTCTGATGGTGCCAAATCAGGTGAATAAGGTGGATGTGGCAACAATTCGTACCTCAGTTCATGAAGTTTTGCCATGGCAATAACACTTGTGTGCGGGCGGGCGTTGTCCTGATGAAAGATGACTTTTTTCCTTGCCAAACCAGGCCTTTTTTCGCGTATCTTTTCCTGTAGTTGGTCTAGGAGGTTTGCATAGTATTGCCCCGTAATTGTTTGGCCAGTAGGAAGATAATCTATCAGCAGAATGCCTTTTACATCCCAGAAAACTGAGGCCATGACCTTTCCGGCCGAACGTACTGCCTTTGCTTTCTTTGGTGGTGGTGACTCAGCATGTTTCCACTTCTTTGACTATTGTTTTGTCTCTAGGGTATAGTAGTGGACCCAAGTTTCATCTGTAGTCACAAACCGGCGCAAAAAATCTTGTTAGTTGCGCTGAAAACTGGCCAGACTTTGTTCGGACATTTCCAATCTGGTACGTTTATGATCCAATGTCAAGAGCCGCGACACCCATCTTCAGCTTCAGCAATCTCTCGCACTTTCAGTCGACGATCCTCCATGACCTTTTTATGCACTTTTGCGATAAATTCTGGGGTCGTAGCACTTTTTGGCCGTCCACTACGCGGATCATCATCTAAGATCTCCCGACCAAATTTAATCTCGCTGGTCCACTTGGCAACAGTTGAATATGAAGGAGCAGAGTCCCCCACTGTGTTCTGAAAGTCGGCATGAATTTCCTTTGCTTTCATACCTTTCTTTACAAAGTACTTAATCACTGCTCGAGTCTCAGTTTTTTCCATTGTTACCGTAATTCTAACCAGTATTTGTTGGCTGAGGTATTGTAGGTACAGCAGTTCCCATAAAATTATTATTTAATTTCTGATTTAAAATCCGCAATCGCAATAAAAGCTGGGTTCAATTCCCGGTCTAACCTTAGCATTGTATTTAAAAATTCAAGATAAGTTCAAAGAAAAGTAATGCCATCCGCCATCGTGCACGCATAACCTGTACAGTAGTTGGACGTAAAGCCTACCTGAAAAAAATAGACATTACTTTATTTGCATTCATACTTGTTTATTGTTTGGCAATAAACGTTATAGTAACAATATGCAAGTTTTATGTAAATATAAAATGAAGTCGTTCACTTTTCAAAGGAAGAATGCAACTTTCAGACTTGGATTGGTACGCATCGATAGTAGAAGAACGTACTGATTTGGCCTCAGTGAGAGTGTTGTAGTGAGCTAAGACAGAATAGAAAAAGAGAGTTGATTTGTATAATATGTGTGTATATAGCCAGTTTTGTCGGAAGCTTCTGTGACATTTATAAAAAGTTGTTGAACGAGAAAGATGGTGGCGCGGAGAAGATACAGGTAGTGTGGAGTGCAGCTCAGCGTACTAAAGGTCAAGGAGGGTATGCCGTATATTCCTCACTATATAACCCCCAGACCAACAACTAAACATATCTTCCTTCTCTATTTAGTTCCTTTTTACTCTTATTATGCTCATCCTGCTTTATTTCCACTCTTCTTGTTTCTCCACTCCTTCTTCACTTTTTTTTTTATCCTTATTTTACTTCTTTAAACCCCGTCCCGCCACGATTCCTATTAATTTTTCCCACACACAAATACATAGCCAAACGAATGCACGTTCCGACTGGGAATATAAGAATACTGGCTGGCACAGCCTCAGATAAGGATGCAAAGAGTGATCATCCCTAAACTTGTTGATCTTGAAATAACAAATTATTGCTAACAAATTTTTCTGCTGTTTATTTCCTTTTTATTCACAACTACATTTTCTATTCCCAGCATTTCTATAATAAGAAAGCTATTAATAAATTTTATACTTTATATAAATTTAAAAATAAGTAATTATAAAAACAAGAATGTATTATAATAATTCTTACTGTAGATAAAATGACTACATCTCTTTCTAGATTTCTCTACTGCGTATTTTTCTTGTTGCGTCAGTGTTTTCTAAACCTTTCTTAATTTGTGGTCAAGAAATTTCTAATAACATTAGATAATTATGTAAATAAATTAAATTTGAAAATCAGCGAGTTTTCCTTCCATTTAAGGAAACCAATTGAAATATTCCAAATTAAGTATTTATCGCCAATGCCTTGGTTGATGTTCTTTTTAGTTTAGAAAAATAAATATTTATTTTACAAATTTTTAAAGCATTACTTTTTAATACTCGATTTTGTTGAATCAAGGTAAGCAAATTTATAAATGTTACAACGATTCGTTCAAAGTTACTTTTTTTTTACTTATTCCGCTGCTACATTAAATTGGTTTTTAACTTACAAGAACCAAAAAAAACACAAAAGGTTGTAATAATGACTACTTTTCTCATCATCATGATTTTAAATTGAAAAGAGTTTTTGAAAAATATCTTTTAAACCACTAAATCGGTGAAGCCGTTTTTTTTGTTTTTCTTTAGTTTGATTCAAAATAATTTTTCCAAACCGTTTGCATTTCTAAATCATGTTATTAATTATTTAAATGATTACCATTTCTATAACAAGCCTTTGTAACAAACCAAAATTTTAATTTAAGATAAGGGGTACTTATTTTCACTAATATTTTAATTAAGAACAAAAGTTCCCTATTTTTTATTACAACTTTAGCCACTACGTTAGTATAAATAATTATAAATTTACCAAGCGAATGCAAAAAATTAATTATTCATCTACTTCTTAATCCTTAGAGAGAACATTTTCTTTTGATTTCTTTACAATTCTTAAAAAAATATTTAACCCTAAATGAATTATTAAAAGGAACGAAAATGCATGCAGTTACTGCTGTAAAATTTAACCATCGGAATCATTATACCGTTCATTAACCGAAGAATAAAGTTTGGTTAATATAATTTGGTTTGGGTAATTTGGTAAAGTAATATATTTCACGTTTATTCTTCAGCTTAAACCAACTTAATAAATTTTCTATTTATATGAATTTAGAAAAATAGTGTTACATTACCACACAAACTCATGCATATGACTGCCGTGTAATGAGTAGGTTGTAAAAACACGAAGATAGGTAGAGCGGTATAGAGGGGCGTAGGTTTAGGAAGTAAGGTGAGATGGTGAATGGAGTTAGAATTGCTATATGGAGTTCATGAATGAAAAGGATGTTAGAGCAAAGGGGGGGCCGTGGTTGGCGGGGGGTTTCAGGCAGCCAGCAGACGGCCTTTCTATCGCCCCACACCTCACTCCTGGCAGAGTCCATGTGAACCTGGTCTTCATTGCCCTAGCCTGCAATCCCTCCAGGCTATCTTACCTATATCTCACACCTTCAGCAGGCTTATGTTTGCTTTATCAATCTTCACCTTCTTTACCTGAAGGTTTGTTTTTTTGTTTTTGGTTAGTTTTATTTTTCGGAAGCAGAAGGATCTATGAAAAAAAAAAACAAAAAATAAATAAGAAGTAGACCCACAATGTTACATGCTTTTTGCAGTTTCACAATTTTCAGGATAAATGGAAAGTGATCTTATCAGTCTTAATACGCCAGACAAAAGGTTGACATGGAATCAATCCCCTTACTAGACTGAAAAGACAAGAAACTAACCAACGCTACAAACTTCTAAACTACTTGACAAACGATCTAAACTCAACCTACAAAACAAAAGATTCTTATACCTGTTGCTACTGCGACCTATTTGGTCATACAGCATTGAAGTATGGGGATCGACTAAACGTTCCAACTCACTACGCCTCCAGGCATTACTATCAAAAATACTACGAAAACTACTTAACGCTCCATTCTAAATTTCTGACCTCACCATTCATAATGATCTCAAAATCCCTTTCATCAACGACCTTACTAAAACTCGTTTCTTAAAATTACATTCCTTTACAGCAGCTCATCCTAATCCTTTAATTGAACACTTATCTTCTTCCACATTACCATGCAATCCTCCAAGGAGATTGAAGAGAAGATGGCCCCGCGACCTACTCTTCTCATAACAGTATAGTGCTCTGATCACGTTAATGGAGTGTCGCCACTGGGTGCCTTCTCCAATCTTCAATCAAGACACTATGTTACATCGCATTTGCTTGTTGCAACAACCGTTGCAGTCGCAAATTTCAATAAAAGATTTAAAAAAAAAAAAAAAAATACGCCACGATAGCCGACCGGTTGGAGGCTAGGCCCGCAAAGCTAAGGAGTATTGTGGTACTGGGTTTGATTCTCTGTCTAAACCTTTGATTTTTATTTAATGGTTGATAGTAGAGCACGTTGGCTAGTTGCCTCCGTCCACCACACCTAATTTGGTTGTTTGGTTGTAAAGCTTGCCTGAAAAAATAAGCATTGATCTTATTATTGCAGATTTTGGAAAAAGTGCTTTTTCCAAGAGTACATGGTTCGAAGTTCTTTGGTAAAGTGTATTTTTAGTGAAAGCATAAATCAAATCAAATAATTGTAAGATTAAACTACTGTAGACGGAAATGTTATATTGAAAATAAAGAGAGAATTTATTGAAGTAGTAAACATTCCCGAAATTCGCTTAAGAAGGCATTACTGTTATTTATTGTGTAAATCCGAGCCTAACGAATTTATTTGCAAAAAAGTAAAATTAATGAGGATATTCTTAAATGCAGCTTTGCAACTTCTTTTCCCTTTTCTTGTAATTCTGTAGGCTTGGAAAGAGCGAATTAGTTAGGCGAGGGTGGAAGCGATTTATGTTTAAACTCTAGCAAAACTTAATTGGCATATGAATATATAGGTTTCGTGACCGTAAATTGTTAAACTTAGGATTTAAGATTGGCTAGGAATCGGTCAAATAAAAAACAAACTGCCAACGTTTCGACAAATATATTATCCTCTTCAGGGCCTGGATATTACAAATACAAACAATTGTATTTGTGTTACTGAATTGTTTGTATTTGTGTATTTGTAATATCCAGGCCCTGGAGAGGACAATATATTTGTCGAAACGTTGGCAAGAAGACGTTTGTTTTTTATTTGACCGATTCCTCGCCAATCTTAAATCCTAAGTTTAATTGGCATAGTTGAAAGAGTTGATTAGAATGCAGATCTAATTTAAGAACTCAATTGGGTGAAAAGCTACAATGATTTTGTGCTTGTTTAGCCTTAATGTTGTTATTTTTTTTGTTTTTCATTGCGACGTTAATAGATCAATTGTGGCTGCTTGGATGGTGCAGGTTAAGGATGCAATTCAGCACTCTCTCCTAATCAAGATGTTTGAGAAATATTAGATATTAAAGGTAAGACGGTTCTGGCCTGTTTTAACATCTTGCCTAGGCTTCTAAATCTCTTTTAAACTCAGCAAAACACTCTCTATATGTTCAATGCTTCCGGAGAGAAATTATTCATTAGGATTAGGAATTGTAAAGTTTTGAACTTTGAACGTAAGCAAAATTTATAAATTTTTCTGATCAAGTTATAATATCTTACGCAACTTGATAAAATTAAGCAATTAATATTAAATTCTTTCAATGTGAATAACCATAACTGAATGTAACATTCAGGAATATATAAAAGCACTTTATTTTTTAAGTTATATTTATTTATTTTTAATAATTTACACAGTATTGTCTTTTAAGTTAAAGGAAGTTCAACTGTAGAGAAATCAAAGGAAAGAAGAACATGAAAAAAGTCTTTGAACACAATACACGAAGAGCCTTGGTCCCAAATAACATGGTCAGATCTCATTTGTCAAACGATATTTAGCTAATATAATATAAAATACGATACTTTATACCAACTTGTCTTGGTAGAGATTAGAAACATAACACAAAGAAACGAGGACAGCCCCCCTTATGTTTTAATAATTATTTTTTGACATAGAATATTTTCTTACGGCGCATGTTTTCTCTATTCATATGGAATGTTAAGAGTTTGATTTACTGAACAGCAACAAAAAAGAAAAAAAGTATTACTTTGTGTGGAAAAATTAAGTTGGAGTGTAGAGAATTTACCTGCAACACCTCAAGATTTACAAATAATAAAGTGACAAAATAAAACGTTCCTTTGAGAAACATATGCCTAGGCGATGCTAATGTTACTTTTCAAGTCCATAATTTGCGCTATTTTATTGATAAAAACTTTTACATGTAACAAACTGAAAACTTGTTTAGAAAAAGGAGTCATAGATTATTTATTTTTAAAATATAGTCACTTTTTTCTCTTTGACTCTTGGAGTTAAACGAAAGAACAATGTAAATATCCCAATCCGTTTTTGAAATTGATATATAATATATTCTTGGCACAATATCTTAATCTTTATTACACAAATGCAGGCGCATTTAACTCTTTTAAAATGCTCTCTTCCCCTGTTAAGCAATTTGAGGAGTGATTTTGCGTAAAAATGGGCTCAAAAAATACAGCAAATGTTGTTTTATCAGTAAACCAGGGTAGTAATAATATGCTTTGCTTAGTGGAACATTAAATTTCGAATAAGTTGAACTTAATTTCCAGAACAGGAAAATATAGAATCAATGAAATATTATTTTTTTTAGCAGTTATTTATTCTATTTTCCATTTATATAAAGATTTTTTTGCTATTATTGTTGGTACACTAGGTTATACTAATCTGGAAAAATGGCTAAAGTGTAAATTATGAGGTGCAATTGCAATTTTACTTACTTTGTTTGGACAGAGTTACCACCATTCGTGGTTTTCCAATTAGCACTATTATTTTATTTTCACACGACTAGATCATTATTTGGCAATTATCTAAAATGTAATTTCAACGTACTTGAAAATAAAGTACTTGAATGGTATCTTGAAATTGAAACTATGTTATGAAAAATAAAGAAAATTACATGTTATGAATAATAATTGGCGGTATTCACTTTCAATGAAATATGCAAAACGGTTTCTCACTGTTGTATCTGCATTTGGATCTAGATAACAATCAATCAAAATGTTCGCAACAAGGCTATTTGTTGCGAATGTTCTATTGTTTTCAATAAACTGTATTATCTAACAAAGTTAGTAATAGGCCAAAATGAAATCCATGTACATTCTTTTTATGTTGTTTCAATTAGTTTTTTGACTGTTATATTTTGGTTCTATAGCTTTTATAAATATATTTTACTTCTACTAACATATTTTGAAATTAAATTTGATAAGTGATTAGAGAAAAACTTTTACAAATATTTTTTTACACCCCAAGGTAAAATTGTAAGCTAAACATCCTCTCAAACATTCTTGTTAATTGAAAAATTTGTGCCATAAGATACTTTCATTTTCCATTATAATCAAAGCTAAGTACAATTACTATTGTTGATTTTAATGAAAGTAATGAGTATGTTAATCCCAGATCCCAGTGTATAAAATGGGACGGAAAATTAGGAAATAATTGGTGACAAAACTGTAAATGAAAACTGTAGTAAATCTAAGATTTCGACTTGATTTAGGTCGCTGCCAAATAGATTAATTTTACTTTAATTCATCAGTGTAATCTTGTACACGTTTTCTTTCAGAGGAATTTTTTGGTAACTATTGCTCTTAATTTTAAGTATATTTTACAATAAATTAGATGCGATCTTTAGATTAAAATTTTGTCTGATGAGTTTAAATGGCTAATTTGAATAGATTGGGAAAAGGCTAAAGATGCCTTCATCAAGCATGCAACGCTTGCTTCTACTGTGAGCTATTGCGTTTTTCCTGGTTAATTACAAGTTCAGAGCACACACTTGAAAGCTAGCGCTTTCCTTATAATCATCTTAAAACAGAGCCTTTTTAACTGAAGAACCGAGTTCTAAGGACAACTAATTGCAAAGGCTCACCTGGATTCAAGTAGCAAAGAAATATTTCTTTATGTGAATTGTTAATAAACCCACTTACGAAGAAAAAGTCTGATACGGCACCCACTTTCTATGTTAAGATCTCTTCAATTTTCAAATTTTAACCTTTGAACTATCAGTCTAAAGAAATAATTAACTAATAATTTTAACGGAATTTCTGTAAAACATAATCAGCTTATGCATATTAAACAGAGATTTCTAGTGGGAATTTAGTAACTTGCTTTTTTAATTAATAATGTGTATATTTGATACTCGCAGATTCTTTTTGCAATCAATTACCTTGATCGAAGTACGTTCTTAAAGTACACAATCTTTCCCATCCACTTTTACTTTGGAGGTAGGAAAATATTGAGTTTAGGAATAATCTTTTTCTGTATCGAGTTTCTGCCGAAATATCTGGTTTAAGCTCGGCTTAGTCCCAAAAAGTGGTTTATAGACGTTTTGTACGGTACCATTGATCGAACATTATAGCTATCTCTTCAAACCTAACAAAAACTTGATTGTTCTTTGTTTTAACTCTGTTCAGTCGAACTCATCTTTTCGCGGCGCCCCCTCCTTTTAAATTTCGCGCCATGCTTTTCCCGCGTTTTGGTTCCCGCCAAACTTCTGTAGCCTCGCATCTTGTAACCTTCATTGTGTTTTCACTTCTCTTCTTTTCAGGCTACAGTGCATCTCGTCATCGGCAAGAAGGCTTACCCACCACCTCGACAAGGTTGGACACCAAGTGGGGTCAAGGCCTGAAGGGCCAGGGCCATAAAGAGGGCAAACAAAAGACACCGAGATAACCCTGCAGATGTAAATGGAGAAAAGCTGATGCTGAAGAGAAGTGTGATGTAAAGGATACAGGAAGGCGGTTGTTGCTCCTTCTTCTTGCCGATGACGAGATGCACTGTAGCCTGAAAAGAAGAGAAGTGAAAACACAATGAAAGGTTACAAGATGCGAGGCTACAGAAGTTTGGCGGGAACCAAAACGCGGGAAAAGCATGGCGCGAAATTTAAAAGGAGGGGGCGCCGCGAAAAGATGAGTTCGACTAAACAAACTCTTTAATGATTTGTTTGTGATTATTATTTTATGATTGAAGAGCAGAGTGGAACTTATGATATTTAATCTTGGCGAGTTGGTAGATGAAGGGAATGTTGAGTCCGCATGTTTGCTGGTTTGACTGAATCCTACAGCTCTAGTCCGTAAGTCCACATAGGTTTGAGGATTGTGTTGCATATTAAACGTTTGAGTTCTATGGACAATTTGGAGCGTCGTCCAAGTAGTCTGTAAAGCAATTTCGCATGTTTTATCATTGCTTGCCTTTTAAGTGTAGTGTGTGGGGTTCCATGTGAGTTGTTTGTCCATAAAGAGTCCAAGGTAGGGCACCAGATCTGTACAAGGAAGAGGATTGCTGTTGTAGAAGATAGGAGTATTTTAAGTAAGTGTTCTGTAACTTGTATGAAGCTGATGAAAGATGTGTACTTGTAGCTAATATGGCTGTATCATCTGCCATGAACAGAGTAGTGTAGAGGGTTGTACAGGTATGTCTGATGTGTATACTGTGTAGAGAACGGTGCCAAGTATGCTCCCCTGTGGCACTTCCACTGTTGAGAAAGAAGAGATTGCTGAGCCAGTACTAACTTGAAGGAATCTATCCAAAAGAACGGATCAAAGAATAAGTTGGGAATTTATTTAAACCCATTAATCTATTCAGCAGTTATTTTCCTAAAATTCGGAGTTGGAACCTTAAACCTTGAGATCGTAGTTCTGTCACAGCTCACCACTGATTTTTATTTATTAATTCATTTAATTAAACATGCTCTTAATATTCTGGCTTGGTTTCACTATTAAAATGGAAAAATCATTCGCACGAATTTACATTGAATTTATATGTTTTTTTTGTGTAAATGATGTTTGTAGTTTTCCGTACAAAAAGTTGTAGTTAATTAATGCAATGAAGGAGAAATAGGTTTTTGGAGACGGCGTAGAATTAACTACGTGCTCAGACCACCCGTGTCGGGACCATCTCTGTGTTCCAGTGCTCGCTATGAGTGCGCTGTGCGTTATGGAAGAAGGCGTCTATGGCCACGTTCCTTTCTCCCTGAACGCAACATCATCACTCCCACATCTAAACGGGAAACTGGCCATTTCCGCCAATCACCTGTATGAATACCTTCTCTTAATTCATCTACTCCGTTCACTATTTTTTGTAATTAGCTAATATTATACTTTCACTTTGCTCTTTCAAATGGTTATTTGATTATGGTTATAATCAAATAATCAAATAATCAAATAATAAATGTGAGTAATAAATTGATTCTAATAATAATAATGTTACGAGAGTAGCATTCACTTAATTTCATTTCTTCTGTTAAGAAGACGTTCCAAAGTATCAGTCTCAAATTGATGTTCTTTAGGACGCATGGATTTCAAACTGAGATTGGTTCCAAATAGATTTATTACCAAACCACACTTCGATGATAAGGTAATTAGTCCATTGGGAGGGAAGGATTTAGATTAGTGGTTAAAGAACTGGATTCCGACGCGCAGATTCTGTGTTTGAATTCATCTGCTGAATTTTTTAGATTTTCTCTACTTCTTACTTTTCCACTGTCCGGTGATGGACAGTATATCTGTAATGAGAGTACACTGCTGAAAAATCTCCAGGGAACAATTATCTCAGACGTTGGCGTGCCTTAAATTAAGAAAAAAAGTCTCTGTATTTGGGGCAGATCCCAAACAAGATCAGAAATCTCTGTACCTGTCAACTGCTCCAACACTGCTGGATGTTCATTCTACTAACCAGTTCAGACTTTTTACGGATCTAAATCTGTAAGAATTTTATTTTTTATTATGATATTTCAATTGAAATGAGCAAGTTAAAGATACAGTTATATTAATAAACTTAGGTCTTATAATTAATCAGTTTTAATCTACTAAAGATGTTAACTTTCTTCAGAGCTGTGTTTCATCGGATAAGCTTTCTTTCAAATGCAGGTAGTATAATGTGGTGTCTATTATTAGTTATTTCAGTAAAAAATAAAAAATACAGAGAATAGATTCCCACAATTTTGAAAAATAAAGACTAGACTTTAATAGACAGATATTAGTATAGAAATCCTGTAATTATAATAAACAAATATTTTATCATTGAATGCCTATAATTATTTAGAGACAGGCTACTTAATTATTGTTCTTTTTCAAATAAAGGTCTAATAATAAGGGAAAAAAGTTTCTGTTCAGCATTCATCAATTTCCATTGTGATAAAAATATTTCAAAGTTTTCATAAAAATTACTTATATTTATATTATAATTTACTGTCTTAAAAATAGTGATTTTTAAATGGATAGATAGAGACATCATTCAAGTTCATTCACTGCTTCTTAACAAAAGATTCAACGTTCCGAGTGAATAATTCTGTAATAAATATTATTAAAATTGTTACTTTACCTACATAATGTAATAATTTTGATAAAAACATCGAAAATTTTGTATTCGCACTATGATTTTATGAGAAAAAATTTCTTTTTTTTTGTTGGTGTGTGATTTTGTATTTCTTGGAGAGTAAGCTACAGCTAAATTAATAGCAATTCTGTAAAACAATGGCCTTTGATTACTTAGATAATCTAGGTCTTATATAAGAGAAGTTATTATATAAAATTTTTATTCTTTTGTAAACAAGAAAACAAAGAAACAAATTTTTGTGTATATGCTGAAGGAGAAACCCATATTCAACTATTACGCTTCACTGAAAACTTACAAAAACCTACAAACTAACTTAAAAAAAGTTTCTCTAATTTTAGTTTTGATACCAATGTAAAAGAAACTTTTAGCATTCGATAATCATGAGTAATGAAACATTTAAAAAAGCGAAATACAGTATCGATATTGCACTAGTCCATTATTTGTTCTTCATCTTCTTCATCTTGTTCTTCCTTCAGAAACAGGAAGTATTCCGATCGGTTCCATATTAATTCATTTTTAATTTGATGTCTTCTTTATGTCTCACGTGTTTCTCTTTTTTACTAGTTGGAGCTAAAGATTTTAATTTTTTTTTTGCAATGCTAAGTTTTAGAAATTCCTTTTCCGTATCACAAAGAACTTTTGTCGATTAGCTGTTGTAGAATAACGTTGTTATTGGTTAACTTTGAAAGAAAAAGGAGAAGGCCTTTGATGAAATTAAGGGCCGTCAGTTGATAATCTACTTAATGTAATTTTATGAAAATTAACATTAGTGAATAATTACTTACATGTTTAAAAAAATTATGGATTATTATTTGGTCTAGTTTACATAAAAGACGCAGATTTTCTGAGGTGTCACAAGTTATAAACCAAAAATAAATTGTACTACATTAATTAAATGAATTATAGTAGGGATTGTTCCAAAAATAATTACAAAAAATATCTCTATTTATATTTAAAACTAAGTCTGACTACAGCACTTTAGTCAAGTGACGTCTAGCAGCACAATATAAACATTTATTAGCCGGGTATGCTATGTAATAAAATTTGAGACAGAAAGATAAATGCTCTCTAGTCTTCAATACATATTGGCTGTGAAGCAGTACGGACATGACGCTTCACCGATTCTGTAAGTAAATTGCTATGCAAATAAACCATTGCTATTTTCAGACGGAAACTGCGCGGGGCAATTGGAGTTAATAGGTGCTAAACATAATTTCCAATAAATATAAATACAAGTAACTGATTAATTGTAGTAATAGTCTGGTTGTAAAAGGAAATGAAACAGGTTAAAATTCCAAACTTTCAGAAAGAATGAAAGAACAAACCAACTTAAAATCTTACTTTTGCATTTATCGAAAGAAGGATTTTAGATAAGATTTTTTTTTGGAAATGCAATAAATAACTTCTTTTTTTATTCTGAAAATTCTTGAAAGTAACTAATTTTGTTTGATATAAATCCAAAAAATGTGTACCAATCGAAAAAATAAAAGGATAATTTACGGACGTGAATCACTCAGAATTACATCAGAGGTTAAGGTGTCAGGATGTAATCAGTTTCCCAAATAATTTTTAATACACTCTTATTTATTTATAGGTATATATATATTAACCAAATGAATGATTCATGCAGTTGTATGTGTGGATGATTCAAGAACTTTATTCAGTCAAGCGAATAAAATCCGGCATTTAAACATCAGTTAAGGTTTGGACAATGTTTCTATTAATATAAAATAAACACCGATATCCAGATATATTATCTATAAGTTATTAAAAGTCCCGTACGAGTGTATAATATTAATTTATCTCCTTTTTCCCGGTGTGAAGAAAACTATTTGAAGATTAACGCTTAACGTGGGTGGACGATCTTCTCCCTAAGAAACCGCTCTATTATTAAAATATAATTATAGATATATAAGACAATCATTACTTTAATCATAATTAAAAGATTCTTTATTTTCTATGATAAATATTTTTATAATTATTTAGTGATTTGGTAAAAGCAACTCAATTAATTTACAGAATTAGCAATAGAAACCTTCTTGTCCAGAACCAGCTCTTTCCTTCTTCACCACTTCATTTCTCGCTCGAGGAAAACTTCCTGAGTTATCCTCTTTTCATGAAAGTCTCGTAGCTTCTTTTTACCTGTCGAGGGTCTTCCATTCGCATTTGGTGGCCGAACTACCAGAATCTTTGTAGTTCTTGAAATACAAGCTTGATGTAGAGGCTAAACAGGGTCGTGGAAATTATAATATTGTCCTTTCTAGTTTTGCCTTTAACTCGTCGAAGTTGCAGCGCATTTCTGCAGCCTGGATTTCCTTATTTGCGCGCTTGTAAGGATCCAGAACTGCGCAAGAATAAATTAATATTGACTTAACAACGACCATTTTTGTTTTTTTTGGAGACTTCCCTTATTGTAAATTTTAGTTCCTTACTTAATTTCTCTTATTCCTAGTTATTTAGTTTCTCATTTTCTTTTTTTTCAAAGAATGATGAAGATTTCCTAAATGAACTTGCTGAGGAACTATAACCTCCAAGGCCTAAAAGTTCTGTTGGATTTCCTCAGTGGTATTTATTTATTATACATCTGAAACAAATGGAGGGAAAAAGTGAGTTGAATTATTTTGAGGCACTTTCTGACGCTAGGGTTTATGGGGAGAAACGTTTTGGCTGATGGTGTAGTTTAAGAATCGTTCATGAACGGTAAAAACTGTGAAGAACTAACCGTCTAAAAATTTTTTTTTAGAAGTTCCAAAAGTTATTTTTATAATTTTAATTAGCAATAAAAGAATAAAGTAGACAATTTCTGTTCCTAATTTAGTAGATTCAAATAAAGGTGTCACTTTAAAGATAACATCATGTGATGATGCACATGTTATATAGTTTTTTTTACGTAGTTTATATATACATGTTTGTAAAATATAATGGGGGCAATTCTTTTTTTCCCTTGCCTGTCCAATAAGTTTAGGAAGGGAGAACTTCCCCTGAAACCTATTCGTCCGGCTATTGTAAGCAACGGCCGCAAAAAACCAAATCGTCCTTTAGAATTAATAGTAAAAAGGACTTGGGTCATTAATTTTGAAAAGTGCTTTTGCCACAGCCAATCCCCTAAATTCAAAGGAAGGGTTGTAATGTCCGCTACAACTGGCCCTAGTCCGGTTATGTTCTCCCTTGAGAGGATAGGGAGTGTGCCCTACAATGGCCAACTAGAGCGAGACATACACTAGAAACTAATAATAATAAAAAAAGAACCTCACGTTCCTATTATACATTTATAATTAAAGGGTCATTTATATTAGGGTATAGATGTTTTACAAATGGAGCTCTTTCCCCGGCTTTAAGACCATCTGCCTTACTTGATTATTATTACCCTATAATATCTTAACATGTTTGAAATAGCAATTAACAGAATCAAAAAAGTCTCCTGTAGAAACCAATCAATACCCAACTAATTTCTAAATAAATTGGGATAATTGAAAATAAACTAATTTGAAATAATTATACTATTTTCTTGTTGTTCATTCTTTTTGGTGACTGATTTATAGTTTCAATGGGATTGAAAAAATAACTGCCATTTCAGTCGAGTAAAATTTATTTTGCCGAGCTTTCGACCTAGGGACTAGGTCATCTTCAGGGCTAATTTACAAAGTAATATTTTACATTACAGGGTTGGTGTGTCTTCTGTCTTGTTTGTCCATGAACAATGGAATCCATGAAAGCTCGGCAGAATAAATCTATTAAGACTGAAATGGCAATTATTTTTTCATCCTATTTATACAATTTTCTTTGACAATTTCTGTATTTTGGTTCTAATTCAGTCTTTTTTTTTTTTTAAAAAAAAGAAAGTGCTGACTATTTGCAATCAAAATTCATTGTATTAGTTCTTTTGGCAAAGACTGCACAATTTAAATAATTGAAATAAGGATTAAGAAAAAGTAGTAAGTTTACAAAGCTCCAAGTCTTGGTTAAGCGGAACGATCGCCACAAAACGCTTAAGTAAACTTGACGAAAGAAGAAAGGCCTACCTTTCATATTTTCAGCTTTACAGAAAGATGAAATCCTTGGAAAAACCATAATTGGGTTTTCTACCTTATTTTTACGCCAATTATTAGGAAGTTTAGGCTTGAATGGCCGGAGATCAGTTAGAAAAGATTCAACTATACAATGTTTTGTTTATTTGTCCAATCTAATGAAGCTAATAAATATAATTAGAATAATACAATTAAATAAGACTAAGGAAAACAGAAGGGTTTTATTTCAAAAATAATTTTTTTCCTTAGAATCGGTAGTTAGAATTTCCAATTGACTATCACTGAGAAAAGTTTACGGAGTTTTCCTACCCTTACAATCTGCTACACTCTGAAACGTTCAATATCGTTTAATAGAATAGAGGCAATCAGTTGCAAGGTTTTTTAAAGAAATTATTGTTATTATTGACGGACACAAATAGGCGGTACCATCCAAACAAAAACAAAGTGTAACCACAATTTAAGTGGTGGCGAACAATGTGTGGCTGTTAACAAAATGAAATGAGAACATAATACCTCAATTTAGAGCTAATGAACTTTCAGGTAAGCTTTTCTTAGGAGCTATTTTTTTCTCCCCTACATCTACCATAATGCTACCACCCACTCGTATTACCTCGATATCTATAAAAAATTGCGGTTTGCTGCTCAACTCTCTCAGTTCCTTTAGTCTTTCAATTATGGCCAGGTTAGCGCTGATAGGATCAAATTACTATAAGAGATGATCAATATTAAGGAATGGGTTGTTCATGAGAACGTGTTGTGATTACTAATAAGTTAAGTTAGTAGTTTTGTTGTATTCTAGATACATTACAGAAAATAAAAAGAAAAGATTGCTTAATGTTTTGTTAATCAGACATGACGAGGTGCATATGAACACAGAACAACCAATAATCAAACGTGGGAAATTTAACTTTTTATTTTAATTTTTTTTTAATTCAAAAAAAGTTGAAAACTAAAAATAAATGAAGAAGGTATAATAATTTTAAGTGGCCGCAGCGTGCAGTACAGTTGCAATTGCACTAAAGCAACTCAGGTAATGAATAGTGCGGATATTTGTAAAAAAAAAAAGTTTTTAATTGTAACTAAGTAAAGAGTCGGCTACTTTGAAATAGGAGAATAGAAAAACTACTCTTAGTTGCGGTTGAAAGCATTAAACCAGATTGATTCACGTTTTAAAAGTTGAATGCCAAGCAAGCAGCAGTTGTAGCTAGCTATTGTACACTTCTTATTTGTAATGTTGCGGTATTGGCCGCGCGCAACTGGCACGTATCTGGTAGCTTTTTTTATGTAAAACGAGGAGGTCTGAATATTTCTTTATAGTTCCTAGATATGTGTATTACAGAGTCAACCTCTCTGGCCCGTGCTTCCGAGTGCTGTCTGTACGACCTCGCCACTTCTAATCTATTTCTTAACCACTCTATGGTCAACTTTACTCCATTAAACTTTTTCCCGTATTCAATGCGCTTTCATCCATGTAATACGTTTCTCATATCCTTAAATCAGTGTATAAAATTTTGCTGGATTTTATTTTCAACTTGCTGGAACCAAGAAAACGCCTTAATTTCCTATTTTTTTTAATCGAATTTTGGCAATTGACTGTACATTTATAAGCGCTGATTTTCTCTTCAAAAGATACCCAAGTGTAATTCTTACAACACGAAATTACTTTTTCATACATGCTAGGAAAACTTATAAGTTTTTTTTTGCTTTTAAAAAAGCAACTACCTTAAGCGGAAACAGTTTAAACTACTCGACCGTCAACCTATTCCGACAAAAAAATTCGGGGCATTTACTAAGATGTCATAAGTAAGAAAATCACGAGAACGTGGTAATTTAGCTGACGATTAACTAAGAGGCTTTCGGTCTTTGAAGAGACGAGCTAAGAATTTGGGAGGATTGTAATTGATGGTAATTGGAATGTTTGATGATTCCCGTATTAAGTCTAAGTCGGTTTTTAAGTGAGGTATTGTAAGTTTGTTCTTTATTGGATAATATCCAGAAATCTAGTAATCATACTAAAAAATACTTTCACTTCAGTCTTTTCTTTTTAGTCTAGGATGCGGATTCAATTCGTGTCGCCTCAAAGATGTTGGGGTATTTGCTGACAGACTCAGAAGAGATAGGAGTCAAGGATAGTGAAGAAGGATGCCTTAGAGTTAACACTAGTGTGCCAAACCTGATCGAAGCTTGGACTTTGTGCTTATGAATTACCAGAAAAGTGGTAAGTCTATTTCCATTTTCTGAAGTAAATTTTAAACTAGGCATTCAGGAATCTTGTTTTAGGTATCATTCGTCAAGTATCTCTACTTTTGATGTTTGACATACGTCTAAAATAATTATATGCATCAAAATAGTCATTATCGCTAATAAAATATAATACATGAACATTAATAAAATTTTAATTGAAAAATACGATAATAAATTACCTTATGGTCATAGGGACAAAATTGAGACGAAATATTTAATGTCAGATTAAGAGAGATACCAAAACGGAAATCGCATACCTGCACGTTTTTAGTAGGATATTAAATGTGGATGTAGTAATGAAATTTCCAACTGGCACATCTCACTTTTTTTCCTAGAGTAAACTTACATTTAATTAGTTTTCTATTATTATTCCTTTTACCTGCCTCAGAAGGGGCCTAACAAGGATGTCCTTTGTTACTAGAGTAATTGTCTAATGTTAGATAAATTCATTTCGGATGTAAAAAGTGGTTTATAGAATTCTGAGAAATTAACTCGTGTTGTTGCTCAGCTTATACTAGAAAATGGCTGAGTTCAAAGAATTGAATTAGTGTTGATTACTGCTCAATATATTTTTCACTAATTACAGAGCAAGTAGAGATGATTAAAAGAGGCTGTTCAGTGAATCTGGAAAGACTTCCAAGTGCTGTCACTCATGGTTATTACAATCTATTAATCAGAGAATTTCCTATTGAATGATGGTTTTCTTTTTAAACTACTCTTGACAAGATACAATGGGAGTGAGGATTGCCATTATGATAGTATGGATGCCTCAAGATTAAAATATTACCTAGAAATGATCCAAAAGCGGAAAAAGGAGCTATGTTTCTTTGTTGGAGCTGATCTTGGTAGAATTTTCAGTCTGAACTCGGTTGTGTGATACATTTCTGAATGCAGTCCAGCAGCTATCACTATAAGCTAAACCCGCTATTAAAAAAATTATCTTCAACAAAAGCGCCTGCTTGCCTAAGTATTTGAAGAAAACATGCTCTTTGGGTAGTAAGTGACTTTGGAGATACAGAAAAAGTGACAAAACAATGGTCAAACCAAAGAAGTTTTAACAGTGTGCTTTTTCGTAAAGTATTTGACGATCAACTGTTATTAATAATCGGAGAGTTATAATAAGTAGGATTTTATTTCATTTTTTTAATTAAGCGCTTCAATATTTGACATGATTGGTGCTCGGAACTTTTTTGTTTACAGAGAACACTGTCTATAATTGGGCAACAAGCTGTTAGAGAAAAAATAAGTGCATACAGCTGGACTCAAACTCAGAATTTTTGGAAACCAGTGCAATAGTCTCTGAGCTAATTCTTTACCTTATTTATTATTATCTTCTCCAAATGGCCGGCCAAATGAACGACAATATCTTGATGCCAAGGAAAGGCAAGCTTATTACTAACATCATCATTATTATTATTACAACCTGTATTTTTTGAATTACTCTCAGAATTCTGGAATTGCATCTTAAAAAGAAAATGGATTGACAGTTGAAGCGATTGCGAAATCCATAGGTTTTTTTTTTTTTTTTTTATGATAACAGTTCGGATACAAGAAGCCCATTCGTGCTTTACTTTTCACCTTCTTAAGTTTAAATTACTTTAACAGAAACTTCAACTTATGTTATACTTGAGGATTTCTTTGCTTTGATTTTGGAACAACATATTGGTCATTATAATAGTTGTTTTTATCACTCTTGTAATTCAAAATACATATTTCAACATGTTATATTACAAAAGTGAAAGAAACTAAAATACTTTCTCCGAAATTCAAAACGAAATAAAAAAAAAGACTTCTATTTTGAATCCTTCTACAAACTGATCTGAGTGTTTTAATTAACCAACAATTTGAAAATTGATTTGCTCTAAGTGAATTCTTAGTTACACAGCATGAGTCAGTCATTCCTAATTCAGTATGTAATCATTGTTCGAGATAGAAATACACGTTGAAATTTTATAGAATAGAAATCTCCCGATCAAGGAAAGATAGCAATGAACTTTTCGAGAGTTATAAATATAAACGTGATTTGGTAAAAAGAATTCCAATAGTTTTTTTTGCTCTTATACTTTTAATTATTTACCTAACGGATTGATTGGCAATAAATTATAGTGGAAAGTGTATTAATCAATGTGAAAAGAAGTAAAATTTGTCTCCATTGTTGACAAAACATTGTATCCAATTATCATATTATGTCTTTGGTAGTGACAATGGATATTAGATTACAGTGAGTTAAACAGGAGGATGAGGCACGAAATGTTTACATTTTACATGGATTCCATGATGTGGAACTAGAAATAAATCTTGAACTATTATTGAAGAAAGAAGTTGAAGAACATGGCTGGCCTACAAGCGTGTCTTTACCGGCTGCGACTCGTCACGAGGCTTCTGTCACGAGAATCATACATGAGGGCGGAGGAATGGTCTCTAGTTAATAGCAGTTTTAGGAGGATGCAAGAAGGAAGGCTCGTACAGCTGCATTGTAACTAATAGCTTGACTTGATTATAAATGAGAATAATTATTTTGGGTAACAATGCGAGTGAATCGTTTTTAGAAATCTTTTTAAAAACGTTCGATGGAATAACTCCAGAGATTGATTATAACAGCAGTATTTACTTTCTCTGCTTCCAGTTTGTTTACGCTTTACTTTCTCTTACTCATAGAAAGTGGAAGGATTACGATTGCGACAAACTTTCGATTTAAGGTTTTAGGAAATAGCCTCATACTTTCCGGTTCTATCGAACATGAAATGAAATCTAAGAAATAAGTTTAATAAGAACAGCAATGGTTAGATTTAAACTAAGAAAATATTTATGGATAGAAATTACATATTTGGACATTTATAATACAAATACATATTTGAATACAAAAAATAATATGTAATTTCAAAGTGTGGATACAAAACTCATTATTACGTAAAGGATATTTATTCTCTGTAATTTGAAATTACGAACCGAAAATTATTTATATTATAAAATATAATGAAACACTAGAATGATAAAATAATAGGTATTAGTTGTAGTGTTATTTTTTTTATTGATTTTTATTACTATAATTGTTTTGTCATTCCTTTTTTTAAGTTCAAAATAATTATAAATCTCTGATAATTGTAAGATTGTTTCACACAATATTTTATTATTAGCATAGAATGTGTATAAATATTAAATGATAAAAGTAAGCATTGACTTGCTACATATTTATTAAAGGTATGAGATATAAGAAAGTTATTTTCTTGTAGCCTTTCGAGATGAAGAGGTGGTATCTTTATGGATGTTCGTGTATTAAGAGAAGGTCTAGTGGTAAAGCCCGGCCAGATCCAGATTGTGACCTGCAGATAGAAGGGTCAATTTAGAATGATTGAAGGTAACTCAGATATCAAATTCATTCCAGGTTTATCCTCCTCCTTCTTTTTCAAATGTTTTTCTAAATGATATAACAATCTTCTGACGATATTATTACTTTTAAATCACTACTTAAGCTGGAGCACTGAGCAATTTTGTGATTTTGTTTTAATTATAACAATTGGATGTATTTTCGGATATGACTTTTCACATTTTTTTTTTCTTATGTGTTTTAAATATATATGTTTGTATACAAGTGCATGAGGATTGAAAAACAAACAATTGAAAGAGTTAAAATTTACTTTTCCAACTTACGAAGTTAAAGATTACTAATAGTAATGGTAATGGTGATGATAATATTTCCATGCTGTACATTACTTGTTTGATTTTGTTCATGAATATATTTTTGTTCTGTATTTTTAAATAAAGTAATATTATTATTGTTATTAACATTATTGGTAATTACCAGCACAAAAGTTACTGGCTAACTAGTTTTATTGAATAGTTATTCGTTTAAAATATATTTGACAGATCCAGTAATCTTATTTGAAGTAGTTAGTTATCAAAATAGGTTTTCTGGAGGCTCTTGTTCACCACACTATGGACAATTTTACTTTTGAACACACCTAAATAATTTTTTTACCCCCCAGTTCAAGAGCTTCCAGAATATAATTTCTTGGCAAAACAATTTTAGTATATTTAAAATGATGGTGGTAAAATAAAAGCAAGTAAACCGAGACAGGTTGGGATGTGTGTGCTACGTTGAAAGAATCATTTCATAAACATTTTTTTTACAGTTTTTATTAACTTAGTTTTAGTTTTATGCAAGGATAATGCTTTATTAATAAAATCTTTCAATGTTCGATATTTTCAGTCTGTTTTTTAACATTGTTTACAAAATAAATGTACATCAAGAATACCCATCTTCTACTTCTTCTTCTTCTAATGATTAGGAGAAATACAAGAAGATAATGATGATGGCGCGGATGAAGATTAATGTTGTTCAGTGAAAGAATAAGGTGAATGAGGTTAATCAAGAGGACAAAGGGCTCTAAAGATTGGGCTGGATGTTGGCCCTCATATTTAACTCAGACAATAGTTCTGTTGTGGCTCTCTGAGGTCTATCTGTCTCTAGAGTACACTAAACCACCGACCTCCCCCCCTCCCGTGAACATAGCCCACAGATGACATCAGCCAGGGGGAGACTTCTATGCACTTGGATCATTGCTACAAGTATTGACTGTAGACTACATTTTTCCATTCGTATGTAACCACTAGCGCATGTATCGGCACCCCTGGCGAGGGATACCCACTTAGCTGTACTAGTAACTCTCCAGTGGCTCGTGGCCTTGCCACTCGACAAATGTCCCACTCTGAGTGGCCCTCTTATCCAAATTTTACCCTCGTACAGCAGTCGAACGCCCATCTGCCACTAGTATCAAGTGATTCACTTATACTATTACATTATTTAACTTTAAGATGTGCTTAATTCTTTTTGTATAGTTTTGGTACGTCTTGTTTAATTTACTTTATAATGAAAGAGAAATGATGCGATCGCCTAAATTTTAAAGAATACTAATAACACGTTTCTTTATTTCGAATAGTTTTTGTTTTGTTTTACATTGTTTCATAAACTCCAAAAACAAATAAAGAATCTATCAGATCCATTCAAATATTCTTATAATAAAAACTATAATTGAATTAATGGGTTACCATGATATTTCTCTCCGTTCCAATTATAAGACAAATCAATATCATAATCTCTAAATCTCTCAAAAGGTTACAGTGCAGTTTTACGTAAAGCTTTTTCTTTTTTCTTGAAACCAGATTGATTTTATTTAAATGCACATTATACTGCGAAAGCCCTGAGTATCCTACAGTATTGAAGAAGTTTAAAACTTTGATAGAAGGGCAAAATACATGGGTTAAAGTTAAATTTTTAATGAATGCTATGTTTTTCTGATTTAGACGATAAAGCAAAAAATAAAGAAGAATTTATTAATTCTAGAACTTCTCAGTTCATCTTTTTATGTCATTCTAGATGAAATTTTAAGTCAAGCAAGTATCATCGAATACCTTGAAACTAAGGAAACGAAATCAGGTTCAACTATTTGAAGGAAGCCATTTTAAGTTGTGCCTAATATCTGAATGGTAACGGTACTAAAGGCTGAAAAATCGCCTGAATTTATCAATAAAAGTTTAAAAGTAGGTCAGAACTAAGATCGTCAACGAATAACGTAGAGAGCTGGAGGCCACAAGTAAACCATATAGCGTAAGTCTAAGTTGAAGGCCGGGCACAAAGATAGAAGATAGCAAGGAAGCTGACAAGGATGAAATACTCTAAGGTCTTTCGGGAAGCTCCTGCTAGGACCCGTTCAATCTGCCTCCTTCGCAGAACAACATTTAAGATAAGGAACATTACTTGGCCTAGTTGCAGGGCGTAACCTCAAGATTTGACTAGCTGCAGAACTACCGGAACTTACGCTGTTAAAGAATTAAGAAACTCAATTTTATTTCGTTGGAAAATGTGTGCAATATGATCGTATTCGCTTGCTCTGTCCAGGCCTTTTTAAGTGATTCAAATCTGATGTGTACTGCTTTCTGTGGGGGCAAACGGGGCTTTCGTGTGGCCTAAATGAACATCTTTCTTCGATATGGCAGCTCTGATTCTAGATTGGTTAGTTTAGAAGTGAAGGAATGGTAGAAGACAGAGACGGTTTAATAACTTTTCAAATGTTTTCACTATTTCAAGTGGATCATATCATAATGTACTATCATAATCATAATGCGAGATAATGACGGTTGTAAATGGTTACAACTTTCAATTTCAATTCACTTGTGTTGGTTATAATTTTCATTATTCTTCAGTTCCTGAAAAGTCAAACTTTTAAAAAAAAACCTTCCTCAAAAAGGTACATTTCAAATTAGAAGATTACAATCTTGGACGTTACATCTTTCTGTTACATCACGCATCCCGTCCTACTCTTACATAATCAACACATCCTAGTCTTCTACTGGTCTACTTGTAGTCGCTCCTCTAGATTGTTGATTATCACCATCCTTTCATTGGGTACAATGCTTTGTGTTTAAAGAGCCAACAACCGAACAATGTATTGTTCTTTAATCTCGTGTTTTCCCCTTTTTATCAAATTTAGCTTTTTTTATAATACTCTATTACTCCTAGATATTTAGCTTTTTTCTTTTTTTTTATATTGCTGTATTAATTCGTTGCAATTTATTTATTTTTCAATGTGATTAAGTTTTTATTTAAAGGCTGACGCTTGATTAAATTAGGTTCCAAGTAAGCAAAAGTTTCCCCATTAATAAGACATAAGCACAGTTGTGATCTCTTTCTACGTGGGACTCGTTCTGAAATAGAAGGAGAAATATGGAATGGTAATGGCTGTTTCTTCTGGCAGGCTTTACGCCCAACTGCCAAATTTAGTGCTAGGACGGAGGCGAATAGCAAACTTTGCTGCATACTTCTCATATTAACCATTAAATAAAAGCCTAGGCCTATCAGTGAATCGAACCTTAATACCACAATACATCTTAGCTTAACGGGCCTTTCCTCTGACCCAGTGGGCTAAAAATCGTGGCATTGTGGAGTGAAATAGGAAACGAGTTTCTTTTAAAAAAGCATTTAGTTGATTTATGAAACATCTGATGAAAAGAACGTAACCAAGATTTACTTGAAGCGCATTCAAATGCAGTTGAATTCAAAGAAAATCCAAAAACTAACAATAAATAGACGTTTGGACCCAAAAGTGTCACTTTCATTCACAAGATAATGTTCTCATTAAAGAACTCTTTATGCTCGAAACTCTTCTACTTTATTTTAAAATTAATAAGATTGCCCTTGCTTAAGGCTTTGTCTGACTTCATTTAATTTAAACACTCCATCAGTTTACAGGTTTAATAATTGATACAGAATTTATCATTTGTTTTATTTAAAATTTAACCTAATTTATTTTTGTGTAAACAAAAATAAAGTCTTATTTAACTGAAGTTACTTAAGAATTAACCTAAAAAGGTGACCAAAAAATCAAGAATCTATTTTTAAAAAAATGAACTATGCAATACAGCTGAACTAAATGCAAGTCTCAATAGCATGATTTCCATTCCATTCACTTATGGAAACTGAATACTCCAATCGTGTCATTCACTGTCAGGGTTCGTTTTACAAGTCAATAATACTACTTTCATTATGACAGATACTGATTCTCAAATTTCATACTTTCTATGTGTATGAAGGGGATATATTGATTGCCAATATCAATGTGGGCAGCATACCATAACTTGTTCTGAACGTGGTTTCACATAGATAATATTAGAAATTAAATCTAGGCGCCCAAATATTTTATTGCAATTCTACACATAACATCTCTATCAATTAGAATTGAATTAGAATAACTTTAAATGTAAAAATAGATCAAATTGTTAGATATATATGTTGAATAAATGAATAATGATCAAATATAAGACCAAATAATTTAAAAAATAGCCAAAGCACAGAATTTACACAAGCTTACTTGCTAAATATATTGTAATATCATGAAAATAAAAGTTTATTTCTAGAGACCATTTATGATTTTTCGTATTTGTAGTTTTAAGGTTGTAGTTTTTAAGCGCTTCAGAGTTTGAATTTATCTGCAAAGTTTAAGAATCCCTGCCGTACAGAGAGTAACAAATGGATAATTTCTCATTATCTGGATAGTTCTCACAAAAAATTTTTGTTTTTGTTGTAGGTTGCTGACAGTTGATTGCTGATTGCTAAATAAATTAACAAATACATTCAATTACGATAATAATAGCGAGTAGAATGGATTGGCCAAGTAGATTCCAAGTCCAACACTGGTACTTCTTCTTGGCAGACTTGGAAGGACAGAAAAGAGATGGACAATGGACTTGATGGTAGACATTCCTCCTAGCTATAGAGACATGCGCTCAGTCAGTTAACGCCGCCGTTTCTTCCTCGCCTCATCTAGGCTGCTTCAGGCTGCTTGCTGCACGATCCTCTGACTATTATTCTTTCCCACTTACTAGCCACTTCAACTTGATCACAATGCTACATAAATACTCTGCTACCACTCACTATCATTGGTTGGTTATTTATTTGTTTTGTTATACTTTGTTTTTCTTTTTTTTTAAAAAAAACCAATAGCTAGAGTTTTACACTTTATTTTAGACAATTTACATTTCTCATGCAGTTTATAAATTCTCTTGTGGTTGTTATTCTCTCAATAGGCAATTTATTCCTTTTTCTGGAAAACGCGTAGAAGTAGAATGTTTAATTTATGTTACCTTCATAGCGATGGTAACTAGTTGTTCGCATGCAGCATTCTTCAAAGTAGAAAACATTAAGGAAGTAAAGAATACCCATTTTTTTTTTTTTTTAAAAAGAGACAAATATTACACATACAAACTTTGATATTTCTAAGAAGCCTACATTTAAATGCATTAAGTGCCATCCTTCTGTTGACAAAGTTTAAAATATTCATTAATAAGTAGACCAATCGAAAGAGAAGGAACATAATTTTTAGCAGACAGGAGGATATAGAATTATTTGAGCGAAAGTATAGAATTGTTTTTGGGTGCAAAGGTGATGACGTTGTTGGGTGAGGAGAATAGCGACATTTTTGGTACAGGGCGGTCATATTTACAGTTAAGGATACTGATGTTTTTTGTTGTTTTATTAGGTTTGTTTCCAGAAAGGCATTGGATTATTAATTTGTGATCATTTCTTTAGAGTATAAACAATCACGTGGAAGTCTAATCAACTATCACTTTACTTGAAATCCCAACCATATTTATGAAAGAATGAGAATATTTTTAGAATAAAAATATTTATATTGTTTGGAGAGGTTATGATCACCTGTTGCTCGAATAGCACAATACTTAAATTTAACCGAAATTATTCTGAATAATTATAGAGTTATGCTGAAAAAAAAAAACAAAACTATGGTGTTTACCTAGGCGTTAAGACAATGGCATGCTGAGGAAGCGGTAAGAAGGTTTGGCCCTACTCCAAAGAGGGTGCCGCCGGTATTCTTTCACCGTTCATAGCAACAGGAGAATACTTTATTTTAAAGTACCCTAAAAAGAAAGAGGGGAAATTGAGAGGGGGTTATTATACATACTGAACTAAAAACATTTATAAATCGTTTATCATATGGTTTTAATTTTATTCAACGCTATTTCATTATATTGGTCAAAACAATTTTCAGGTATCTTACTAATAATGCCGAATTGCCTATAGTAAGATTATTATCTATTATTAAGTTAACAATTTGATTGTTGACAGTGTAATAGTAAAGCTTTTTAATCTGAATAATGATAATTATTAAGTTATTAACCAAAAAACTAAAACCAATTATATACTTAGTAATTATAGAATACTACTAAATAATTAAGAAGAAACAATTGGTTCGCTGGTCAGATCCGAGGTTTGTTGACAGGAATATAACATGAACCAATTCCACATATACCTTGAGTAACACAAACCCAAACATTTCTTTTTCTAACATAATCATTAGGCGAAACAATTTTTATACCTTTTTTTTTGTTTCTTTTACATTTATTTATAAGCTTTGTGCGCTAATTGAATTATTTAGAAGACATGGTTAATTTTGTGATGGTTAATGAATGCAAATTATTCATTTTTTTCTCTTTCTCTCTGTTTTACTACAATTTCACTCACCCTTTTTAAATATTACATAGATTAAATTTTTATTGATTAGCTTATAATTAGATAAATGTGCAGTTTTTTATATCTCGTCATGATAATTATTTTCTACTTCACTTATTAGTGTTTGATTCTACTCATAATCGCCTCATAGTTTATTGATTCCGTGCTCCTAACTTAATGAAAAATAACCAAATATGAACTTGTATGCTATCAGTTTTTGATACGAATGTAGACCTCGCTAAAGTGTGGGTAGTAAACTACTATAACTGAAGCCTAAAGCTTAACCAAGGCCTTCCAAAATATCTGTAATAACAAACATTAGCACTTTTTAAGGGTCAACTTTTGGAAATTAAATAATGCTTTAAACTCATCAAAGGTTCTAAAAATTAATGAAAATAGCAACTGGAAATAACTAGAAAATGATTGAATTGTAAAGAGGCCTCAAGCAAGGAGATATTTCCATCCGCAAAACTATTTTAAACAAGAAGTGTAAAAGAAATTATTTCAAGTAGTGACATTGGGACTGTCATTGAGTTAGAATGAATGAACAAAATTTACACTTAATGAAGTTTGCGGATGATTTGGTATTTATAGAAAAACTTTAGAGGAGTTCAATGTTCTGACTAAGGAATTCAAGGAAATAGGAATTAAAATTAACACAAGGACATGAAGTTTACTACAATAAATTGTAAGGAGAAAGTAGAATTGAAATTAACAGGCAATTAGTAGAGGAAGTTTGCCTAATTAGGCCAAATGATTGCTACATTCTGAAGATTACGGAATTTAAAGCCAGTTTTTGCTGTTGATTTTTGAAATCGGAGGAGAGAATCAGTCAAAATTTAATAAAGAGTGGAAGATAAATGAGATTACATCATCAAGTTCATTAATGAAGCGCAAGAATTTTTGTTGTGAAATTTTGGATGTGATACTACTCCAATTAGTGATTTCAAAAATCAATGCCGACGGATAAACTGATCTATTCTTAGCTGAAAAGTTACGACTTTAAAGAGAGTGATTTTCATTTCGTCATTGACAGTTAAGCTAGGTTCAGGTAACTTGCTCAAAAGCAAAAAGTAAAAATGAAATTTTTTGTCTTCCTTTTTATTTGAAGAAATATCCAGAATAAGGACAAACTTTGCTGAAAATTAAAATAAATATAAATTCAATTTGGTACAGAAATTAAACTACAACTTATCTTATTGCAACTTATCAATTAATGCTTCATTTGCGAATTAAAATGTCTTAATTTTTAAATTTAAGGAACAGGCTGCCAAGATAATAGAGTGATTCGGAGTTCGACAGACCATTTGTGTTCTTTGTTGTTGGAACACTCAACATTGTATGAAGAGCAGAAAATGGATGTGGTTAATATCATAAAGTTAAAGTTAACATTTATATTAATTTATTTAAGATATGTTTAAGATTAGGACGTTAAAGAAAGTCCAAACATGTCATTGTTAGAACAGTCTCTCTATCTAATTCTTGCCAGTTAGTCATAGAAGGCTAGTTAAAACAAAAAATACAGTGGAACATTGTCGCAGCAAACTAGAAGATTAAAATAAACACACTAACAGGATGTTGGCTTACCGACTCTCTTTATATCTTAAATCTTAAAAATAGTTGTCTTCCAGAATTATTTTAGGTAGTTTAACTAAATATGTAAGTGTTGTTATAGTTTTTTTTCTTTATTTGCTTTTGGTAAAAATAAGAAGAAATATTGGCACGACTTGAAACAACTAAACACTGCAAGATGAATGCAAATAATAAAACTGCTCTGGAATTAAAGTTTTCTGCTTTTTCATTATCTGATCTATGTCCAGTAGTACTTCTACATTCAACTCTTGTTCTGAAATTACTTTACAACATTTGGAATAACTAATTGATTGAATGAAGAAGAATTATTGACGTACTTCAACAATGTAGAAATTTACATGACGCTTTCAATGGACGAAAAAGTTTTAATCTAAATCTGCGTTAAATTTTAAATTAATATAGTAAAGTTTTATCTTTGATCTAAAGGAAATTGAGCATTACTGTTAATTATTCAAATATACAATATCTTTTCCACATGCGACCATGGTGTGCACTTGAATGCAATTTATACTTGATTGCATTAAAAAATTAGCAGCCTGTATTATGTAGATCTACATATACTCGTAATTACGGATGAAATACAAATACTTTCTTTACAAATACTATCTTTAGTTATGTTAACTATGCATAAAATATATTTTGCCTTTTGCGAATTTAACTTGGCCTGCAGATAAGTTTGTCCGTTTTGCCAAAGTGTTCGTTGAATCATTAGATTTAAAAAAAAAAATAACTTCAGAATGTAATTTGAATTTCATATTTAGTTAATAGAACAACTTGAATAGCTTGTAAAAAAAAAAAAATATATACATGTATAGACATATTTCAAAGTAATGGCAATAGCTGCTAACTTCATAAAAGTGTTGTAATAAACATGATTTGTTCATTACAAATCATAATAGTTCTATTACGTTAACTCGTCAATTTAAATTATAATAATAATGTTCTAAATTATTAACTCGCAATAATGAAATATCCGAATATATAACAAACAAAAAAAGTACTAGTTAAATAATAAAATAGAAAGCTTAATCATGAGCAATGGTGAAATAAAAACAATTTTTTAATTTGAGGTAGGAAATGAGAGTCAATATAATTTATAAGCTTTCAATTCATGTGATTTATTGATGTTGCATCATTTAAAATTTACTTGTAATTTCGCACATTAATTGTGGTCCAATTTTGTTTTTATTATTATATTGTACTTAGAGATTTAGATCACAATGCATTATACTGCGTTAGATTACACACATATACATGCACAAAATAACAATGTAGAGGGATTAGATTATCTAATAAGAAATTAAAAACAAAACAAAAAATCTGAAATTAAATTATTATTCAGTCATTGTGGGAGAACGATAGTTGCAAAGAAAAGTGCATATAAAATAATGCAAGAAATTATCTGGGAATGGACACTAAGTATTGCTGTAGGTCCATTATTAAAGAATAATCAAAAATGTTTTCTAAATTCTTCCATTCTCTCCATGTTGAATTGCGAACAAAATAAAGGACATTATGTGTTTATCAAGTTTTTGAAGTGAATACCTCTAAAAAAAAGGCGATTCCAGAAAAGTTTGCCAATTAAAAAGTGAAATTAGATTTCTATGACGTTTATTGAGGAAGCTCTCTTATCCATAAACGTAAATTCATTCAACTTTTAACTATCAAGAGGAAATAATCTATTTCTGTTAGGTTGAAATTGTATTCACGAAAATATGAGATGCAACTGGCGAGGCAAGAACTGAGAGAATAGAAAATCTGCCATTTCCATACCCCAATGAATAAAACCATTGCTTTAAAACGCAAGAATTATGCCCTTAAAGAAAGCATCACGCCTAAAGAAAACTTAGTCACTAAACAGATAAATATTATCTTAAATATTGTACCTTTCAGGAAATCTGAGACTCTGTTTTCTCCTCACAGTGAGAAGAAGTAGAGCGGATTTCTAATCTAAGAAGAGTTCAGTTGGAAGCTTCTGGGATGCGCCAACCTTTATATCAGGGTTCCCTTTACAAACTAGATTGGTATTTAAGTTCAAATCACTAGGAGCTCAAATCCCTGAGGGAAGTCATTCCTAGATGTTCAGTTTAGGTTTAAGTGTACAATTAATTAAAATACACTTTATGAAATAGAATCATAAAATAAATGCTCTATAAAATAAAACTATAAACTATAAAATAAAATAAAAAAGGTAATACAATCTCGGAAATGTCAGCTGGCAATTGAAGTAATTAATGTGTGTTCGAAACTAACTTTAGTTTGAATTGGATGTGTAGAATCGCAAGGGTCCGGAATTTGAAGAGCTAGCCGATGGATATAATTAAAAACTATGGCAGCCTCCGGGCAGTGTTTACTCGTTACAGACAACACTGTCCATCACCACCGTTAGTAGCTGTAAGAAGCTCCTAAGAAAAGGAAATCTAAAGGCTTCGATCCTGGGATCACCGCAAGGGTATCCAGTTCGCTAAGTAATGAGCTAATTCCGTCCCAAATACTGTTTTAGCTTCTTTAAAACAGGTGAAGTGACTATATCTATGTTGTCCACATCAATCTCATATCAAAGTAGCAAGTGATTTTACATAAATTTTTTTCTTTTACAAATATATGGCATTAAATATTTCATGTTTACATTTGATTTTATTTTTTTCCGGCTGTAGAACTTATGACAAGCCAGTTTCCACTGTTTATCGACGCGCTGGTCTGAGAATACCTTCTTGTCTTTCTTCTTATTTCTGCCTCCATTCCCCCTCATCGCTGCTGTTTCCTCACCCTTTCTTCTAAAGAAGACAGACCTGATCAAAAAATATTCATTCCTATGGCTAAAAAAAGATGACTAAATGACAGAGGCTGTTATTCAAATCATTAGGCCCTTTGGTAGTCCACGTTGTCACAGAAAGGACTTTTAAAAAAAGATAACTTCTTTTTTTTTTATATCTATATAAGGCTTAAACTTAGTTTTCTACTTAAGTTTGTATCGATATTTTTTTTATTTCGATTTCGCTCCTATTGAAGTCATTCTTTTCGTATAAGTTAGGTAACTATGGAAATGTAAATGGTTATTTCATTAACGATGAATACGCTACGATTTCTACTTGTAGAAAACTTTAATTAGATGCCTTAATATTTCTCTTTTAATTAAAGATGAAAATAATATTATGAATAACTTTTATTAATTCAAAGACAATTGAGTGCAGTCTTTGAGAACATTTGCAGAAAATGAACCTTATCTCTTTCTAGCCATCGTGAAGGCAGCTAAATATCTCTCTGATACTCTTTATGCTCAAGTGCATAAATAATGAAGTTCCACCTTAAAAAAAAAAAAAATTGAAATCTCTACAGTTTGAAAAAATTCGCTCTCCAATGCTGTAATTAGTGTTCATTAGTTGATTTACTCTGAATAATCTGCCTAACACATATTTAAACCTGAAATGACTTAAATGACTTCTTTCAACCATTAACCTTTCAGTTTCTTAGAAAGGCCAGGCAAAAGGATTCTTCTCTGACTTGTAACTTTAGTTAGTAACTTTCAGCCAGTGCACTAAGGCCCCACAACACCCCAAAAAGTGAGAGCAGAATTTTCAACATTTAGATTTTAGTACGAAGATGTTTACATCCGCTCCTTTGCCTAACTTAAGGTAGTAATTATGTACATGAATTTAAACGCCGGCAGAACGCTGGAACCAATTCTTGATTTCATTTTGAGCGTGTAGTCAATTTCATTCTTAAGTTTATCAGTTCGAATTTTTTCTGAGAATATTGCACTTAAACGAACCTTTTATGCTCCAGCAGTAATGATATCTTCCGTTAGTGCAACCTTAGTCATTCTGCATATTTTGCTTCTTTCATATTAGCCTCTTTATGTGGTTTCATATCACTTTTTTTTTATTTTTTTTTGTATGCGTAGTAAAGACTGCTTGCTGCTTTTTTATTTATTTAGAGGTAGGCAATTTTTTCCAGAGTTCAATGTTTCTCTGTGAGAGGGAGACAGATTCAAAACTTCAGGTGCAAAGGACCTTCGAAGGGAAACGAAGCAGCAGATTTATTGGCCCGGGAAGGCTCTGCGGGACACTTCGTTGGCCCGGAGCCCTGTTTTGGGGTTCCGAAGTGTGTGAAGTCTGCGGCCATTAACTTATGGGTGCAAAGGCAGGTCTCAAGAGTGGTGGCTTGCCACCACGGGGCAGAGACAGGCGTAGGAGTTCATTAAAGGCTATTCGCCGAGGCTGACTGCAGAATTAATCCGTCAAGGCCATGGGGCTATAAGGATGATTGTAGGCCTATTAACTGGCCACTACAGGCTCAAGAAACACATGCATCGCATGGGCCTGGCAGATGATAGCCTTTGCAGGTTCTGTCAGGAAGAGGAGGAAACGGCTCTGCACGTGTTGTGTCAGGAAGAAGAAGGCTTGAAGGTCTTTATTCTAAAGGCTTTGGTTCTTGTTCCTTAGGGCATCGAACAGTTGGAGAATAGATTTTAATTTTGTAGAAAACTGGCGCAAAATTTCGAGGTATAAGCCTGATAAATGAGAACACTTATCCGTAATTTCGGAATGAATAAAATATATGGAATGCTTTTTAAAATGGTAGTATTATGAAAAATACCAACGAAAAAATCATCGATAATGGCAGAAATATTTGCTTTTAACAAGCCCAACATTTAATAATTTTCATTACATTGTATTAATAATGAAACTCAACATTACGTGATAAATCCGGTTTTTGTTCACTTTGTTTTTGAGGTAAAACATAAATTAGGTAAACCCATTGGAAAGATGTTCTCTCAGCACTACTCGTATATAGGCAGTTCAGTCTCATTTTTCCTCTGTGCAAGAGCTTTCACACAGACACGTTCATTAACAACATTCATCATGAAGATCGTGCTATGAAAGAGAAACTCAATCATACTCTCACAAAGTAAATAACCTACACACTGACATCCCTGTACAAATATGTACTTTAAGCATATATACGCACACAAGCATTACATTGAAATATTGGACTCATTTAAATTCCTTATAATAAAAGTTCCTCTCCTCTGGATGACCCTACTCGGTTGGGGTCATCCTCAAATCTTGTATCTGGACAGCAAGTCTACAATAATTTGTCCAAGAGCATTAGAGAAAGATTTTTATTTTTTTTGATTTTGCCTGATGCTAAATAATACGGTATTTTTTTTTCTACATTGGAATGTGAGGTTAAATCTTTTAAGTTACGTGCATATTTATAATGTATTCTTTTAAATTTAAAGTTTTTGAAAAGCCTAGACACATTCTTGAAACTTTCACTAACATTCTCATTAACATCATTCTGCTTTAATTTATTATTATTATTATTATTTTTTATTTAATTTTTTCAATTTAGGGTTCGTCAACGTTTGAGTTCTTTGGTGGCTCAAGCCTTTTTTAATTGCACTGCCGGTTTCTGGATAGTGTTCTCTGGTTACGAGTTGCAAGGGGCATAAACAAGTTTGATTATGGAGCAATCGCTAGCCTTTCGAATGAGACCAAAGGAGCTAATGTTGCAAGAACGCCAGGAAAAGAATAAGAAATCTATAAAATAAAGAAATGTTTTTTCCAACGGGACCATAGGGGTAGACACAGGTAGTTGGGAAATGGAATCCACGACTTGTTTTACTCTAATATAATACAATAGATGATTTATAATTATAAATAAATATAAAGTTTTTGTTTTGTATATATACATTTTTATTTCTGACTAAGGTTCGAGAAGTCTTCGAAAAATTTAGGGCGCCAAGGAAGAAGTAGGCTTAAAGCACTAAGTATCTTAGTCCGCCTCTAAGGAAACTTAAATAAGAGAACTCTTGTGCGGAGCATCAATATAAATGTGTTCATTAATGGACGCGCCCACTAACTATGGCAATTACTGAACATCAAACTCTACCTCCATCTCTTCTGTGTAGATCAAGTTACAAGTGAAAGGAAATCTGCAATCAATATCTATTTCAGTTTAAACTCTTCATCTTAATCGGATCATTTTCTATTTGCACTACGTTTCCATCGATGCACTACCTAATGTGTTCAAACAATGAAACAAAACACAGCAGCGATGGTATTTACATCTGTATTAAACTTTAAATAAAACTCTAATTCTATTTCAATATTAATTTTTTTTTTTTTTATTCTTCAATAAAGTTACTTCTAAAAAACTTGAATGAACATTAGTTTTTTCTGTTATTTTTTTAATTATTGTATCAAACCAAAATGTTACTAATCTCGCAAAAGAGTGTTGTGTAATTTATAAGTTCTTTTAGAATGTAGGAATGTATGCTGACCCTAGTTTGACACTCAAAATTAAAGACGATATTTATATAACGTACATAGAATAAATTTAATATTAATATATTTTATTTTAATTAATAAGTATTAATTAAGTAATTAATACTTATTAATGTAGGCCCTGCGTAACTTTTATTTCTGTGTGTTGGCTATTTTATATTATTTTTTAATTGTGATACAAATTCTGCAATAATTAAAGTTTTTTGTATTAACTTTTTTTGTGCTTTGGTTTAGTATGTTTGGAACTCCTTTTCGAAATCTAAAAATAATAAGAATTTAGTTAGCCTGTAAACACCTCTGTAACCCAAGCCCATTTTTACTACCTAACATTGCTAGCGGGAACTAAACAATATTTAGCTAAGGTAGCGAAGCGACCGCCCGGGAAATACATTGGTCCTACTGAGAGATAGACTGAGTCCTTGTCATTTCCCTTCTGATTTTTGACTGGTGTTTGAAACCATAAATCAATAAGGTAAATAGCAGAAAATGACTTTAGTTTAAAGTTTTTTAAAGAAAGGATTAATTTATTGAAATAATTAATTTGTAAATATCGGGGACATTTTTAAATTGAAGCAACTTAATTTTGATTACAAATTGTGAAACTTTGTTTTCTTTTTCCTATGTCATTACAATAAGGATAAATCATATGTTTTGCTGGTGTTCTTATGTGAACAATTCTTAACAGGATGTATAAAAACCGAATGCTGCAAATATGAAAGGTATACAATGTTTGTAATTATAATGGCTGTGGGAAGAATTTAATGAGAATTCCAAAGCAGGAAGATGTTTGTTTAATTAAATTTTCTAAATTAACGAGCGAAATTAGAGTCTATGGAATTTGAAGGAGGCATTCGTGGCGCGAATCGTTCAAATAGTATTAAAGGCATTTGCTGTACACCACAAACTATACTAATAAATGAGTATTTCATGAATCAGTTCAAAGCCTAGCACATACTATGCAGGAATGCATAAGTTTATTACACATGCACACTGCTTCATTAGAACAGACGGAACGTACGAGTACCATTCTATTGTTACTAGACCCAGCATAGTAACTAATAGGTATTAAAACTTACCTAGGTAATACTTAGTGTGGGTGGATATTAGTGCATTCCTCTTAGAAGTGAGGGAGGTAAACTCCAAGAGGGCCAAACTCGAAGGGCATAATTAGAAAGCAAGTTTGGACAAGCTTTCGGCCTCCTTCAAACCAACATAAATTGTTTGCATCTTCCTCGCTCGCTGCAACGATCTTCATACAGAATTGTGGTGTTATTTTCTACTTTTCACTATCATCCGTTTTTAGCAATTTAATGTCAAACAAACTAATTTATGTTCAAGCCAAACTTTACCTGAGTTTTTCTCTGTAAAGCAATGTTTGTAGAACTATAATTGAAAAGGCATTCTTTTGTGGTTTAATACTTCCTAGTCAAGCACCACAAAGTTAAGATGTATTACATTACTGGATTCGATTCCCGGTACTGGCCATGAATTTCGCCTATTTAAATATCTAAAGAATTTTATGTGAGTTAGCTCTTCGCCTCCGAACCCGATATACATGATCGGTAGCTGGGTGTAAAGCCCGCCTGAAAAAATTAATACTACTTTACGATTTAATTTGATCGGTTCATTTTTTCTCAAAGAACTCATGTCGATCTTTTTATTTTTAATTTTTTTAGGAAGAGGAGTAAAGGGAATGTTGGAAGAGAAAGGGACTTCCGATATTAAAATTTCCGGATGATATGATTGTTTCTGCTTATCACTATCACATAAAATAACCCAGAACCTTTTAAATTTAAGGGAGCAGGGTTTTATTTATTTATTTATTGTATAAAGGTTATCTGAACCTATTAAAAGAGGTAAAAAGAGAATATTATTCCTTAATTTAGCTGATGCATTTGACAAGATTGGTACGCTGGACTGCTTTACAAAATTCGTAGATCTGCGCTTTTAATTACATTATTCAAATCATACAATCCTTTTTACAAGAGTTTCTAAGTAAGATTCAATAACATTTACTGTGCTCGTTAACAATTCTCGAGAACCAGTCTCAGAAAGTAATAAGTCCTGTATTCTTCAATTTCTTGAGCATGGGCAGACCTAAACCTAGTGTAACTATGTTAGCTACCTAAATCTTCCCTCTAAATTTGGCAGGAAGAAGAAGTGGCAGGGAATAATTGCAATCGAAAAAACCTAATTATTCTAGCTACCCTAAAATTTATTTATCATCAGATACATTTAAAGTTGTTCAACAAAAATCTATCCAGAAAAATTTATCCAAAAGGTACAAAAATCTCTTTAATGGAAACTTAATTTAAGTTAAATGGGCGCTACACTTTACTGAACAAATACATATTTTGTTTGAAAACGGCCTGCATAAAGGTCTGTGACCCTTAAATTCTAAACAATGTAACTAAAAATTTAATGCAGTAAAATTAATTAACATGATATTGATATAAAATTTGAATAAAACACATATAAGCTTTTTCATATGTTTCTAAATGGCTGAAATGTGAATGAAATGTTGGGTACTTGCTGATTTGTGTACCTTTTGTTGTTTAATCAATCCTTATACTTAACTTTTTAAACTGTAAGTTTTTGTTAAGGAGATTTATACAAAATACTAAAATATCTCTTTCAATTTATATCTTTTGAAACGGTATTTCTAAATAAATTATTTAAAAATTAATAACTATTGCTATTGACAAATGAAGAAATGAATTTAAATAATTTTTAAGACGGAGAGAAGGTGTCAGAGACAGGACTAAGATCTGGTTATTAATATTTGGTAGTTAAAAAATGTAAAAGGTTGAATCTGGTTTTAGATACGAATGGATGTAAGATTTTTAGTTATTAATTTGATCACATATCTCGTGTACTGTTTATCTGCAAGAATATAAATTTAATGCCACTAATATCCGCCTAGACTTGTCTTATTTTTAAAGAGTAAATATTCTTACATTCCCTATAGTAAACCAAAAAAGAAACAATGTAGTTGCCAAATCCATTTTAATCATCTTAGATAAGATTTTCTAAAGTATAGTTTTAAGTCCCATGATTTATTGTTCTAATGTTAATAATTTTTCTCTTTTTGTTAATCTATTGTTAGTGTTATTGTTCTCAAATGTTTCTAATTTTTGCTTTGTTTCTAAATTATGTTTGAGTAGTTCTAATGGAAACAAACCTCCTTGAATTGTGGAGAAACTGTAAAAGATAAATATGAGTGATTTTAAACAAAAAATGTACATTCATTGCAAAAGTAGCTTCATTTTTATTTCTGTTTTAATTTGTCTCCAGATTTCTATTTTAGATGCTCTCCCATCGTCGAAGATTTTCTGGATATTTACTTAAGGACAAGTACTTTTTATTTATTGTTGGAGGATTAGGGAATGGAGAGTCCGAAATTTTCTTGAAGGCTTATCGAGGAGCCCTGTTGGCCTTTTGAGTAGGCCACTACCCAACATAGAAATAGCTAAGAAAGCAATTAACTATATTGCGATTAGGTTAATGGTGGGTGAAATTCTTTCTTTTAATTTTTTTTTAGAAATGCTGCATCAAGCACGAAATCGATTCCTAAACTTTGTTGCTAATGCTTGCTTGGACTCCTTAAGCCACTAACTGGCGCTGAGACTGAGTTGATTTGAGAATTTTCTTATTTGTGGCCTAACTCAACTTCATCTCTTTTTATTTATTTTCTGATACTAACTAGCAAATTAATTTAATAAGATCTATTTCAAGTTATTAATACTGAATGATCATACCAATTAAAAAATTAGTAAAACTAAGATAATTAATCATTCACAACTGTAAATATAAAATGACAAGCTGATATTAAACAAAGAAAGACTATATTTTGACCAATAATGAAAAAAATCTAGACATATTTTCAAGAGATGAGCGATTACAGGTTTTGTAATCATTGCGGACTGATGATAATTGTAATCATCAAGAAGCACACACTGAATTTTAGCTCATTGGAGCTGCCAGACACGCCGACGGAGTAGAGTTTTTTTTTTTCATCTCCACATGAAGCCAAGATACCAATTTCATGAAATGTAGAATCAATGGTTTGATAACTCTTTAAATTCGACCTTTTGTCACCATTTTATGAAGCTCCATTAAACGGTTAAGCAGGGTTATGTTTTTTCTTAAAAAAGTGTTAACCCCAAGTGAAAGATCATGCTATTCTCTGCTCTTAAATAAATACCTCAATTTGTTTCCTCTTTCCTGTAATGTAACCGTGACTTTTTGTGAGACTTGTAGCTTGTACAACTGGTTTGTGAAAGGAAGTTGCTTTTATTACAAAGCTCAGGTTACCTCAAAAGTAGATACGAGTAGGTCCAAGTAGCATTGGTACATGCTCGTTAACAGTTTGGTTATTGTAGAATTTCTCTTTCATATTTTCAATATTTATAACCAAACCCAGATAATGTTACTATTTTAAATTTAATGCAGGATGAACAATATCAGAAATCATTAGAACAATGACAGTAATATTGGAATCCCCACTAAGTTTTGAAAACTTTTGTTGACTTTGGGTACCTTACACTAAAATTCTACCACTAAGTTCTTGTTTGAATCCACTCGATTTAGGCTTATGTAAAATTATTTTTTTTTTAATAAGACAATAATTCAATGTTTAGGGCAACTTTAATGAGTTGTAAAGTGGTAATATTAGAAGATAGAAGATATCTATCCTTGTTAGCACTCCTGCAGTGCGAGCCCTAGTAGAATCTCCATACTCCCTACGGCACAGCAGGTCAGGTAAGCAACTGCAGGAAATAATAACACGATTTTAAATGTATCTCGAAGGAAGTACGACAGACACTGGGGCATCTTTGTTATAAGACGGTAACGCACTACAGGAGTCTAATGTATTCATGGAACACCCTATTATCTCGCCACTAAGCACTAATGTTACAAATATGCACTACTATGTACTTGTGTTGTTAAGAAGGGACTTTATTTCTCTTTCCTCTACATCCCTTATTTCTTGTTACTTTTTTAATCTCTAAGAGATTTTGAGCTGGTGGTATCCAGCAGAGTGTTAATTAAGTCTTTTCCATATTGTTATTCACCCTATGCTATAATGATATTCGAGTGGAATAATATTGTTTCATCCCTTTCAATGTTCCTTATAGCTGAAAATAACTTACATTATCAACCAATGATTAATAAAAACCTTATAATCTTAACCATAAATTCGTTTATTAAGCGACAAGTAACATGCTTTAAACGGCAAGAATTGAAAAACGACTACAATATAGACTGCTTTTTGAGGAGAACTTTTAGCCAAGTACCACGCTTTAATCCTGTACTATAGGAATTAACTCCATCATTGTGGATTTGCTTATTTCAACGCACTTACTTGATGTTTTCTTGGTTTTGTTCATGGAAACTTATCAAAAATCTCTTTTATCCTTATTGCCTTCAGTCTTGGTGAAAATGACTTTTAATTATTATTATTTTGAGAAAGTTAATTCACTTCCTCTTAGTAGAAGAAGATGTTCGTGTCGAGAAAATTTTCGTTTTAAGATCCTTTGAAAACAATAATAAAAGAAAAATAAATAAAAAATAGTTTTACAAATTGGGACTCCAGTGCCTGAGTATACGTGTTTGGACTGCAATCTCATTGCATCCTTGAAGGTATGTAACTTAGATTTGAAATATTTTTCAAAGAAGAAAGGTGAGGTACAGCTTTACTTTTTTTTCGTCAGTGTCATGTATAGCCTCATTACCATTATTAATTAACTGGATTTCCATATTTAAGTAAAATTCTAAATCTGATTTGAAGTGGCTAAAGTGACCCTTCCCTGAATAAATGATGTGAATTTCAGCATTTTTTTTTTCAAAAATTTTAAGAACAAAATAATTTTATATAGTAAATTAAAACACGAGAAAGTACTATAAGTTCTCGCACCACATTTTCCTGGTAATTCTCGTCGATCGACTGTTTTGTCCAGCTGTACAACGGTACAAACGCCATTAAGCGATATAGCTGAACCTAAATGCTACACATTTGAATGCATTGTAAGTGCGTTGCACTGTAAGTGTATTTTTTCAAATTGAGTTTCAGTTTAATGTCTTTTGTACCAAAGTTTTACTTCAATATTTATGTTGTGGAGTCTTCATAAATTTTAATTGTTACTGATCATTCAACTCCATCTTCTTGCACTTCCAAATAACTACTTTGTAATTAATTATTATGATATGAGTGGCTTAATCCATTTACACCTATCCTAGTTGATTTCTTAAGATGGGTTTGAGAAAATTAGTTAATAACACACTTCATTCTTAAAGTTGCTTGTGGAAACCAAATACTTCAGTAGGTAGCTCTAGAGGAGAAAAGTAAATAGGAAGAAATCTATTCTAGATCTTAAATTGTAAAATATAAATTCAATTACTCCATACAACAAATTCATTTCTACAAAACCTTGATACGGCCTGCATTTAGAGATTAGAAGGTTGATATGTCAGATGACACGCATTGGGTTTCAAATAGGCAGCAATATGCTAATGTTATTATGATTTTAGCTGTTGCTAATTACTTAATTCTGGCTTGTACTAGATAGCTAGGGGCTAATTGTGGTAGGCACAAACTGCCTATTGCTGGCTAGCTTATATAGCATACTGGCACTCTATTGGACTGTTAAATTAAAATTAGATCTGGAACCCCTTTTAATCTGATTAAAAAAGATCGCTTGTGTGAATCGTCAGACAAATCTATATTTTTCTTCCAATCTTTCCATTTAAATCTGACATAATGTATGGCAGAAAGGCATAATGTCAGGACAGAAATCAGAGTATGGGCTCGCTGTAAACTATATTTCTCCTTTCAATTTCCACCAATTTAATACTAAGCGTGGCTAATTAGTAGATGAAAAACGTATTTTAGACTAATAAACTATGTTTTCAATGAGTTTTTCCGGAACTGCAGATTCAAATAATATGATGATATCCGTCTACCGGGGTGTTGGCCAGGCCTAGTTAACCTTCCAGATCGAGCATCTCACAGATACAGGCTAAGTCTAAAATAATCGCAGTTTAGTGATGGAGCGGCGGAGGGTGCTGTCCCTTTAAGCAATGCAGCAACCTCACGACTAGTTTTCTTCAGCTCTAATCTCATCTTGTTTGGGGTTGTACATTTCTTTGCAATTGTCGATCCGTGCCTGACATGTACTCGCTACCAATCAAGTAAGTTTCCAGACATCATTTATTTATATTTTTTCTTCTATATTTGTGTACATGTCCATCAAATTGAACTATTTTCAACATTGTTTTATAAGAATACTTATAACTTAGTTTTCAACTGACAGAAAAAGACATTGTATATCTCAGATAGGAGGAGGAAATATATGCGAAAGCTTTCAGACAGTCTAGTGGCTGAACATGCTAACTGTGATTATTACACTTATTGGCTTGTAAAAAATAAAAAGTACTGTCGTTTTCTGAGCCTTTTTTATTTGTTATTTCAATTATTAATAATTACAGATGTTATTTAATTAATTTAATTTCTTCTATTAATAGCCAAAGTTGATCTGTAAGATACGCGCGCCCGTTTTTCTAACTTTTTGGGCGCGCCCACTGGAAGGTTTTAAAGTTTAACAGATGGTATTTCAAATTTTTGCTAAGATTTCTTTTGATGCAGAACACCCAAAAACTATTGGTAGATATCAAAACTTAACAGATTATCATTGTATAATTTCTTTCAAGTGATTGTGCCTTAATAAGGAAAAGCTCCTTCGTTAATCTTCGGCAATGAAAAGGCAGCTGCAATAAATTTGCACTCATTTCCTTTTTGAAACAATCTACTGGAATTTGAAGCAGTTCTCTGGTTTCTCTGTCCGCTCCACTTCCTCTTCCGTCAGCCAGTGAAAGTAAAACAAATGAGCAAAGAATCCAGAATTGCGTCTTTGTGTCTACACTTGATAAAATAATGTTTCTCTGACAAGAAATCAAAATTAACTTAAGTGGTAATAATAATAATTATGAAAAGAAAAGCTATAAAGCAGTTAATAAAAGTGATGTTAAGTAAAAGAGAAAGAACGAGATAGGGCGATGAGAAAGAAGGTTGCAGGTTGAAGAGGATCCGTGGGAATGGTAGTTGGCTAGCGCGGACCATATAGTTACCAGCGAGTACTGCCACTAAGATTGGGAGAGCGACTGAGATAGTTGTACTGAGAGAGAGCAAGCCACGAGTTGTGTGGTGGCGGAGAGAGAAGCAAAGAAGAACGAGTCACGGTTTGATTCATAACACGACCACGTGGACACACAAACCCAATCTTACCAAATTACTATCTTCAACGGTCTAGCCCAAGCAGCAGCGAGCTATTCATCCAAACTCACCACCCACCCATCTAACACAATAGTTATGTCTCACGTTTTTCTTTACCGCAGCCTCAACTTACCTGCCAGCTCCTTCGCCATCCAGCTCTCTTTATCTGACCGGGTCCTACTCCTATTTTTAGAGTTGCTAGGAGGACAGGTAAAATGTAACATACCGTCCCTACTGATTGAAGGCTCAGGAAAAAATAATACTTGAGTATTAATCAAGGGGTTGATGGCCAGCTGCTGGAGAAGATTAGGGTTGTTCCAAACAAAATGGAGTAATTATTTTACAAACTTATTAGTTTAATGAAAGTATTTTTGAGCATAATAGTCAATACAGCACAGGAAAACAGAAATTGTGATTGAGTTTAAAATTGATTGTTCATTTATACAAAAACATTAATTAATCTGAACGCAACACAAAATTGCCTGCAGTTTTAATAAGAGGCAACCGCGTAAAATACTGTAATATTAATCCTGAATAACCCGCAAAAAATCATGGAATACAATTGCTCTTTTTTTCTTATTTATTTATTTAGAACAAAAAAATTAATAGAAATAGTTGCCAAAAACTGGGTTGCCTTAGTCTCGGACTTTACTGCAATTTCTTATCACTACTTAAGCGCTATGGCCTGCAAACAGTACCTGCCTGCACTCTGAAAGCTGTTGTCTTTAAAATTAATAGCAAAAAAAAAAAAAATTAATCTTATTTTGTACCATATTGAATTAAGTTTTTGTTCTCATGTAATCCCTATGTTAATGTAGTTGCCAATCAAAAGATAATCCCAGATTATTCTGTGACCAATTAGGATGTACCAACTTTAGGATGTTTCGTTGCGATTTGAAGCTGAGTAAAAACCACTTGCTGAACCTTTTCATTTCTGAAATGACGAAGTAAGAGCATATAGCTTTTTTATTATTAAACAATAATTCTTGCAATCGTTTCAATTGTATTTAATTATAGAAATAAAAGCTATTTAATAAGGCACTTACGAACGGAGCGGAGAAACTGTTCGGATATATTATTAACAATCAAGAAGAAGATAATGCAGCGAGAAGTACAAAACGTCGTCTAGACAACGTGCTGCTGCAATGAGTGGATAAACGATCTCTCAGCGTGTTGGTTAAATTTGCTCATAATTCTTTTTTCTTTCTCCTTCCATGGTTTCCCCCCTTTAATTTAATGTCTCGAACGAATTCAAACAAAAACAAAAAAAAAAGCGCCTACTTCTTCTTTGTTTAATTGAGGAGTAGGATGGTGGTGAGCGGAGCAAGACTATGGCAAGAATAAGAGAGTTCATCGAGCTCAGCAGACATGCACCAACATGTACTGACATGATTACTTCTGCCACCCCAGATAAAAAAATAGAAAAGAACACGTGTGATTTCACTTTCGGGTACACGTGCTGACCTTATCCAAACAGAGAACGAGTACGGAAAGATGAGCTAATAAAGAAGTTCTCTCCTAACACTCTCACCAAACCACATTTGCTGCTTTAATGCTGAACACCATACATCTTACGTTGCCAAGCAGCCGAAGCGAAGAGCAAAGCATCTTGCATTATGCCAAGTTTATCATTGATTTATTTTTGTTTAATTATGTTTGTTTTATACATTGTCTTAGTCTCAACGTAATTAAGTTTGGTAATCTTGCAGATTTTCAGTCATGATTTTTTACGGAAAATACCGGTTTTGGAGGCCCTAAGTAATACAAATTTTACTAATAATAACAATAAAGAATTGGATAAATGGATATTAGATAAATTTGATTAGAATAAATAGAACAATAAACAATTAACGAGAGAAGAAACCACCCAGTGGTAGCACTCCGCACAAGAAATTTAATAGCTTTAGTTCCATATTTTCATACGAGAAAATCACGAGGCCACTGGCGTTTAAAACGTCTATGAGAATCGTCAGAAAATGCTCATGAAGGAGAGTCGTCAGACAAAGATTTAGATGTGCACGTAAAGTGTTAGGGATTTTTTTTTTCTTGAAGAAAATTACGAAAAGATGAGAATCATATTCAAAATTTGAGAGAGTACTTTCTCATAATTATTGCAAAGATAAACAAAAAAGTAAGTAGGTGCTTGGAAGAACCTTAGAAGTAGGTGTCAAAATCTCGTGTACAAGGAATGAAATTTGCAAAGATGATTCTGTAATATCTGGACGGTAGAAGTGGAAGTCCGCCAAGTCGGAGTTGAGCCTAGTTTACACCTTAAAGCTGTTCTTGAGCACGAGGAAATTAAACACAAAGAATATTTGAAAGAGTAAGGTAGCCTGAAGTACCATGGTATTTAGCGAACGCAGAATAAACTTCTTCGGTTGGAGTGATCTAGAAAGGCAGAAAAAATACAAAACAAAAATAATTGTAAGATATGAGAATGTAAAAACTGATTTTACAACTTTTGAAATAGTAAATTTCCATAAATAAATACATTTCAGTCAAAGGAGAAAAAAATCATTAACTTTACTAGATAAGTTTGCAATTAGTTTCTTACAATAGTAATATTTAAGATGAGGCTTATGGGTGAATCATAAGTAATAGCATCCAGGTGAAGTATCGTAAGATAGAGTTAATAGGTGTGGAAGTTGTATCTCCAGACCAACAGGCAGCAGTCAGACTGGCAGGTTGCAATTTCAGAACTCTGGTATTTCCTGAATGGCGTGGGAATTAGTGAGAGTAAATCTTAAGGTGAAACGATGGAAGGATGAGATTATTAATGATGGGATTCGACGCGTCATTACACTAAACGGATAGGAATCTGAAATGTAAAATATGCCGTTCATGCATGTAATAAAAGTTTACTAATAACAATCTTTAATTAACCATTTTCCTGATAGTAAAAATATTTGAAAGTGAATCGATCATTTGAAACAGCGAGCAATAGCCAGTAGTTTTGATCATCAGCAAAAAAGTGATAGTTTTTAGATAAAAAATCAAGAAGAAATAACTACTTGAATAAATTATGAATACTTACTTGTTTAGTGCAAACTAAGACGGCAAATTACTGATATATACTTCACTTATATTTCTAACATTTAAATATTTTGTTTGAAAAGTGATTTTATAATTGAGTTTTTAATCGAGATTGCCTCAAAATGCGCTGCACCAAAGAACATCTCTCTTTTGTTTTCTCATTAATAAAAATAAAATAAAAAAATAGTCGGGCATTGTTAGTAGAATATTGTAGAGAATTGTTTATGGTTCTTGGTGGCTTCTATATTAATCTAAAGGAAGATTATTGCCAATTTCAGTCACTTATATTTCGCCAGGCTTTTGCTAGAGAGACCAGTTTATCTTCGGGGCTTATGCCTATTGACAGTTTTTTAATTTAATTTAGTTTTTAAATATTTTTTCAATTGTTAACACAGAAATTGTTCTGTGTCCTGTTTAGGAACTAAACTAAACTTAGGTTTAGGTACCTAGTTTTTAGGTCGAAAGTTTGACAAGAATAAATAAAAAGTTATTGGCTGAATTGGCCATTATCTGTTTTCCTTAAAGTAGAAGATTTTGCAACTTTATACCTCTGTAAATAAGAGTTAACTGATAGAAACGTAAAAAATAAAAAATTGCTGATTTAATGTAACTCAAGAAGTTTATTCTGAATTAAACCTTTTTGCAATGGTTATATTTCCTTGGTTTCTTTAATTTTTTTTCTCTCAGAAATAAATTATTTCCTGCACATTTAAATAGTAAAAACTCTGTTGGAGAGATAAACAATTACAGCCTACAAAAAAGAAAATGTAATAAACAAGTTTTATAGGAGAGTGATTTTATACAATATCTGTAACAAGAGATCTAATTTTTCTTTCCTTTAATTAAACAATGATCTATCTGGATGGAAGGCCCATTTTTTGTTCCTTCGACTGAAGGGTAGAAACCCTTCCTGTTATCAGGGATGCTTCATCTTTATTCTAAACTCATTAACTTCATTTGGCACTCAGGACCACGGCTGGAGGTCAGTATATTTTGTGATCTGACAGTGAGCAGCCTACATATAGTTATAATTTTTTCAAATTATTCTGTCTACATTTGTGCTTAACCAGTTGGATAAAATCTTTGACTACGTCAATAAGATTTTCATTTAACAATAATTTACTATCAAGAATTGAAGCTATTAAAGAGAAACAGGCAAAGATAAACTTAGTACCTGTTTTTATTATTGGCCATTATCCTTGAAATTACATAAACTTAAGAAGGGTTAAGTTAGTAAATTATGTTTTAGAATTTAATAAAATTTAATTGGTCTAATGTGGGAATTATAATGCAGAGGCTATTAATTTTCTTAATTTTACAGTAATTAGAAGCTTTATAAATTAAATTGGGGCAAAAATAGTTGGACCACATTCACTTAGAAAAGGCATTAAACCAAATTTTTATGGCCTAGCTTTTGATATCAATACGCATTCCATTTACTTTAGACTCCTTGATCCCGTAAATTATTATTTAATGAAAGAGCGAATTAAAGATTCATTATTTATTGTATCAGTTAGAGTAAAAGAAAACTCTCTTTTTAATGAGCAGAAGTATTTTTTCTCATTGAAAATTAAATTACTAAAAGTAACTCTAATTAGGTTTTGTTTTCTTATAGCTACTATCAATTTAGCTTCGTAAATTGTAACTAAAATTTCAACAAAGTAAAATACTTCAACAGATATAATACTTAAATTCAAGTACATATTAAGACTTCAAGTGAAAATAAACTGGAGAAGTCAAGCGAATGTGAAAATTAGATATCTTTTACCAAGGAAACGTGATCAATCTGCAAAGAAATATAGATCTTTCGTTTTGTTTTTTAATTTAAGATGTTGTAACATCTGAGCTCATTAAAGGGCCGGGATCTTTGTGCCGGCTTTCGGACAGTGTTCTCACTTTACAGACATTTCACCGAACGGTGAGCTGTAAGAAGCCGAGACAGAAAATCTAGCTGCAATTAGAAGTGCTTTTATTATTTTTATTTAAGGAGCATTAATATCTATATTATTACAATGACATTCTATAATTTTAATCTCAGCTGAGTCTGTCAAATATAGATGACTAATGACTTAATTAGTACCTTCTTAAGGGTTTAAATTTTAAGAAGGAAGTATAACAGGCAAATATTACATTAATGGAAGCCAGTTTAAATTCGCACTAACATGCAATAGAACACAACTAAGTTTGCAGTTTCAAATCTGTTAGTCCGTTAGTGTTCGTCGATAAGTGGTCAAGTGATAATGTGCGTAGCGGCCGGTGAACATAACAAAGTGTTTTAAAAATTGGATGGATAAGCATGAAAGGGGTCAAGGAAAGCAATGCATTGGAAATTCAAGTGCAACCTTAGGGGCCATCTATCTCAAACTAACACATCCATATTCGACCCTCTGTGCGGGTAGAGGTACTACTAATTGCGCCCCTGATATCCCGCTGTTATCACCACCAAATGGATTTAAGTATGCGCCCACCGACCTTTCATCCATTTATTAACTGTCGTTCTATACCCATTAAGTAACCTTTCCAATAGTTAAGTTTCTAGCATAATTTTATCAGGGATGGGATGATGTAAGGGATTTCATTTTATTTTGTAGCAGCAGAAGAAAGAATATTAAAAAATATTTACTTCTTGCTGCTTTATTTTTTTTGGCGAACATTACAATTCCATTTTGTGGCACTTAAGAAAAAAGCAGTTAATAAAAAAGGCATTTTTGTTGATGTACTTTTTCTTTTAGCCATATTTTCTTTTTGCTTCAATTTCTTCGTTTGAACAAGTTGGCACTCAAGTTCTCTGTCAAACTAGTCAAAGTGTGCAATTTCTTAAAACGAATTCGTTACTAAATATCTGATTCTTGTGCATGTCACTATCAAAAAATCATGCAAATTTATTGGAATAAATGAATTTGATAGAATACCTGAGGTGCGTGGTGTCGGAAAGAGTGGTGGTGAAGTTGATGATTCAGTTCCTAGTCTGGTCTTAGAATACAATTTATCAAACTGTATTGGATTTATGTGACAGTACAGTGCTGTTAACGCATTCATATAAAACAGAAAGTGTGATCATAGTTGGTTGCAAATCTTGCCAGGAAATTATAAGCAATAGGAATTCAGAAATTAATCTTAATGCCATTATTTATTTAAATAATAATTTTAGAGAAAAAAAGCCTATCCTATGTTTTTAATTATCATAATTTGTGTGAATCGTCATTGAATCTTAAAAAAATAAAAGGTTTTTTTATATCCTGAGAATTATTTTGCTTTTAATCATAACAAGCAGGTTTATGTCTACCAACTGGCTTTAGGTTTTTCTTCTTAGGAGTCTCTTGCAGGCCACTGCTCAATGTGGACATGGCTTGTCTTTAACTAAGAACCGACAGTGGATTGAAAACATGAAACAAGGGCCACACAATTGCAACTCGCCGACAAGCAGGTCGGATGTTCGGATCTAAAACTAACTAAAATGGTCAATAGAAAAAACAAGCAAAAGAAGACAAACTATTGTAACAATATTTACATAAAAATTAAGTCTATCAACAAGCCAATTTAAAAACAATACTTAAATCCTTTTTTGTTAATTGGAAGTTAGCTAATATATAACCAGTATAGTGTAAATTAATTAGCAATAACAAAAGAAATGTTGACTGTAGCTGCCAGATATCATTGAGAAGCTCAAAAATCTTTGAGGTTTTTGACATCTTCAGTAAAGAAAAAGTCAAAAGAAAAGAGATTATATATTTGGACAAGAAAATTAATCTTGAATTTAGTTTAGAGTCAGTTGTCAAACACCTTCTTTGCATGCCATCTGAAACTACAGGGGGTTCAACATTTTAAAGTTCGGTTTTCATTCAAAGTACATATATTTATATTAACTAAATTATTACTGTATTTGTTTTTTGTTTTGTTTTGTTTTTAGAAAGTCGTTAATATATTTGTGTAAAATAATAGCAATAATAAAAACACTGAAAATTTTCAATCAATTTTAAAGTTTAAGATAATAAAACAATCTTAAATGCAATAGCAAAATAATTTTCTTTATGACACAGCAGACATGACATCTTTTGCCAGTCAATTTCGGGCGTTTTACTTAATTCATCATTAACTACTTTGAAAAAATTTCTGAAAAAATAGGTTTTATTATATTAAAAAATATTTCCTGGTTATTCCTTTGCTTCCTCCCGGTTTCACGCGCTCTCTCTTACATACGCATCCTCCCCACAAATATTGAATAATATGGATTCTTAGGCGAGCTTTAGGACCAACTACCGATTAAGTGTCGCAGATGGAAGCGAATAGCTAATACACATTTCTCAAAAGTTCACTTGTTATCACATTAAACAAAATGCAATACCAAGACCAGTAATTGAACCCAATTCCATGTTCTATCAGAGGCAGAATAAGTTGAGAAATGATTAAGATGTTCTGAATGTAAAAGTTGATTCGAAAAGAACGGTTGGAAATCACCTTGCTGCAGGTTTTTCCTCCTTTTTCCCTGCATTCCATTCCTCCTCACTTGACTTATCTCTTTCTTCACTAGATTAGAAGGTTGAAATGTATAATACATTTACACTTCTGTATTTATTTTATGTATATATTTATTGTAATAAATATTTATTCTATTCTGGAAATCTCCTTTTTTTTTTTTTTAACATCTCTCCGCCTTCTTGACGGCAATCGTCTGCGGAAGCTTTGGTATATTAAGAATTATCCTTAAGTCTTGAGCCAGGATTATTGTAAAGGCATAAGTTTTTCTTAGGCTGGTAAATTTTGCGTGGTAAGTTCTGCTATTAGACATAATATATCTTAACTTTGCGGGATATGCAACATATTTTTTATAATTATTATTTTATAATTGATTAACAATTAGCAAATACCTTGGTTAACGTAATTGAATTCCAGATCGTAAATCAATGAATAGATTTACATAGAAATTTTATAGAAAAATGCCTATAAAACCAATAAAATGATTTATTACTAAGATTAATAATACATAATTTCTTTTGAGACTAATAATATTTAAAGATAAAAGTATGAGTAATAAAATATATTAGAGGGCAATCATTTCCCACAGATAGATCGTGGTGATTGGAGAGTTTAGATTTCAACAGATCGGCATTTTTCCATCGAGTGTAGTATGAATGAAAGACAGTACCGCAAACACAGATTTATATATATATATATATTTATATACTACATTTCTTTAGACACTCAAGGTCCCAGCACTACTAACACCCTCTGTGAGGACTCCTAACAATCTATTTATAAAACGAAATCGTTGGGCTTGCCACACTTTAGTTATTAACACAACCAGCCGGACCATGCAATTCATGAATGAATTTCAATTTAGTTCGCACAATTTTAGGGGGGCATTGTTTACTCTTAATTTCTTTTCAGCTTTTACAATCTGCATATTAGTATACATAAAAAGTAAATATGAGTGGTGAAGGTGTAAATGGTGCGTGATGAGCAGTGGAGAGCAATATAGCTCTCCACAAGTTATAGTTGATGATGATCTTCAGTTCTCCAGGAATTTCCGAGGTTACTGTGGCGATTCAGTCAGCTTGGTGGATTGTTAGGAATAATAGTAGGGTTAGAGTAATTAGAGAGAGCAGTGTGGAGCGTTTTCAATTTTGTCTTGGTAAGTACGAATACGTTGTGAAGTGAACGGTTTGTCACCTAGAAAAGGTCTATCACAGTAATTTTTATTAACATATATGTCACAAATTCTAGTTCCTAAGTCCGCATAGACTTGACGAGAGTACTATGTATCAATTGTTTGAGTTCGATAGTAGTTCTTCTGGAAAGAAGTTTCGCACGTTTTGTCTTACCTTGTCTGTGTCTCTAGGTTCCAAGAGAGACAATTGACTATAAAGAGCCCAAGTTAGCGCACCAGATCTGTGCGAAGAAGAAGATTGTTTTTGTAGAGGTCAGGAGGACAGGAGTAAACGTTGCATGCTGGCATTTCTATGGGTTCATTTTAATTCGCCACTTCTTTGCCAAGGATTCTGGTTTTATATGTTTCAGTAACTTGTATGAAGCTGATGTATGGCGCTTAACTTGAAGTTAAGGTAATTTTGGATTGTTCTGTTGGAAACATAATTTGCAGCATTGGTAATACGGGAAGCATTTTTTTGGCTGCAATGATTGGATATTGTAGTGCTCGGCGGCATATACTCCCATTCTTAAATTCCTTAAAACCCAAATAGGTTTAAGAAGGTTGATAGAAATCCTTACCTGTCGGTAGTATGAACAGCAGTTATTCAATAGCAGACAGGAAAGAAGAAAAAATAAAGGATTTATCAAAATACATTTGTTTATTAAATTCCATATTTACAATAGATTCTACCGAAAATGCAAGAAAATACGATAACAACCTTGAATAAATTGGCCAATACACAAAAATACATAAAATTAGCCAGTCACAGTTCTGAACCAGTTTGTTTACGGAAATATTGAATACGCCAAAAATTATAATAATTTCTCGTTTTGTACGGTAACAATATGTTTGAAATGAACATCCAATATTCAAAATATACACACAATAAAAGGCAATTATTATTTTAAAGAAAAAAAAAAAAAAACATTTAACAACAGATATTTGACGCTTTAAAAATATAATATTATATTTTTTCTGAAGTCAGAATTGCTTACAGATAACAATGTTTGGTTAAAACAGTCGCCGGACCAAAGGAAGACGACAACACGTGCGCATCACTAATTATATATGTAACATATAATATTTTTAAGCATACATGATGGTACGATGAACTTTATTGTATTGTATATGACACGATAACATCTGTCGATCTTCCAATTCTACCACCTGTTACACTTTATTGTTTGTTTATTTTTTTTTAAAACACCATCTTACATTGATGCAAAAAAAATTATTGCATTTTAAAATTCATTCTGGTTTAATCTCGAATATCCGATCTATTTTTTATATACCAATCTGCAACTTAATTGAAACACATTAATGAAATTCTTACAAACGTGTGCTGTGTAATACACATCCGCAGGAAATGTTATTTTATTTTTTTTATAAGGACAGGAAGACTAAACTTATTTTCTTTATAACAATGACTAGAAATCGTCTAATAATTTTTCTTTGTAATCCTAAACTATTTCCCTTTCAGATAACGTTTAGGTTGTGGAATCTTCCACCTCGTTGAATAAAGCCACTCAGTCTTTAAACTTTGCAATAATTTTTATTTTATGATTTCTGGGCACTTTTCCCCATTTCTATTGAAATTTCAATCGTTTTCTAATTAAATAATAATAATAATAGAATAGAATAGAATAAGATGTCTTTATTCAAATTAGATACAAGTGCATTTACAAACTCTTTTTTTAATTTTACACAAAAAAGACACTACCACGATGATTCGATCGTCCGTGGGAGGTCAGTTGTCCAAAAGATATTTAATCAATATATATTTTAAAAACAAAAAATAAAATTAAACAACAAGATACATAATAAAAGAAGAGAACACTGTTATTTGTTTTATATACATATATCACTAAACGCATTAATAACATTTATTTTCTTGCACCATTATTATTATTATTATTATTTACTTTTTAGAGCTTATTTTAGCAGTCAAAATTAAACTCTTTAATAAGTGACGATCTGTAATGCCAACTATCACGACAATAGTTAACTAAAGCTAACCAGTTTTTTCCATTGAGTAAATCTATTGCCTCATTTTGACTTAAGTTCTTTTTGTTAAACCATTTAACTCTAAATTCTGTAAGAATTTTACAAGTAGCCAAAAAGTGATAGGTGTTTTCAGATTCATTACTATTGCACATTGAGCAAATGCCATCATTATCTTTATAAGGTTTCCAATTCAAATTTAACAGCTCCCCTCTCAATTTAAAAATCCATTTAGCTTTATGTAGAGGCAATGCACTGGTGTAACTTGTGGATTGTTGACTGTGGCTTAAACTTTTATACATTATATAAGTGTTTGTGTTATTGGCTAAGGTAAGATATTTATTATACATTTGTTGCGAAACCTTTTCTATAATTAACATTACAGTTGTAGAATTAAATAACTTATCAGCTGGTTCCCAGTCAACATTAATATTAAATAACTGCAATAAGTCTTTTAAGTCTTTAAACCAAAATATATTTTTACTAATTATTTCTTTTGCCACAATTTTAGGATATCTGTTATCAGTATAATCTTTAAATATCTTAGAAATATATTTTAAGTGTATTTTCAACGTATATAGGAAGAGAGGGGAGAGATTAGTTTCTATGTACAACATATAATTTGGGGTACACATTGGCAAGCCGTAAAGCCTTTTAATGAAGAAACGCATTAATTTTTCAACATTATCATGTCGCTGTCCGCCCCACACCTGAGCACCATAGCATAATATAGCTCTGCTCACACTGTTAAATACCTGTACTTTTGATGTAAATGGTATATCTTTGTTACATATAAGATTGTTCCATACCGAATTCAGTCCCGCTTTAGATTTTGTTAACCTTTCAGCAATGTGTTGTTTAAAACTAAGTTTATTGGAAACTGTAACACCTAAATACTTATATGAAGGTACCGTTTCAATTATCTCTTTACCCCATCTCCATTTTTCTCGACTAGCCATTTTGCCTCCGTTTCTAAAAATTAAGATTTTTGACTTATCCAAGTTTAGTTTTAAGTTCCATGTTGCGCAGTACTGATAAAGCATGTTTATCATGAACTGTAAAGTTGTTATTTCCGACGCTAATATAACTATATCGTCAGCATAACCGAGAGCTTTAATTTTTGTATTATTGATGAGAATGCCACCAGGTAAACTATCTTCTAAATCATTCAAGAAGAGACTAAAGAGGAAAGGTGATAAAACGCAGCCTTGTTTGACTCCCATTTCAGAATAAAAAGAATCAGTTAAACCTTCTTTGCACCACACAGAAACGGCAGTGTCTTTGAAAAGACTCTTTATAACTTTAAGCATCTTGGTGGATACACCCAGCTGTGACAATTTATACAATAACGCATGCCTATCCACGTTATCAAAGGCTGAAGAAAAATCAATGAAGAAAGCATATACTTTTTGCTTTTTGGTACTTAGTTTTAATTTAACAATGTTGGCTAAAGTGAAAATATTATCGGTAGTAGAATATTTTTTGCGAAAACCCGCCTGGAATTCTTTTAGCACCTTATTCTCTTCAGCCCACGCCGATAATCTTCTCAACAAAAGGCCAGCAAAAATTTTACCCACCACATTACAGAAAGATATACCTCTGTAATTCGTGGGGTCATTTAAATTCCCTTTTTTAAAAATAGGGAAAATAATAGATTCTTTGAATGTGCCAGGCACTATTCCAATTTTAAAAAAGTTATTGTAAGTACTCAATAGCTGAGTCAAAAAAGTTTTTGGAGCGTTTTTAAAAAATTCTGATGGTATACGATCTGTTCCCGGGGCTTTATTACTTTTCATTTCACCTAGAAAGGATTCTAATTCTTCAATTTTAAAGCAATCATCCAAAAAGTTATTTTGAATAAAAGGTTCGGCATACTGAACACGACTCGCTAATAGCGGAGGGTTCAGTAAGGATCTGAAGTGTCCTATCCAATCTACTACCGGAATATCCGCTCCAGGCACAAAATTATATTTTTTAAAAAGCTTCACAACTTGCCAAAAATCTTTTGTATTTTTTGTATTCTGTAGTATAACAATTGCAGAGTTATAAAATTCTTGTTTACTAAAATTACAAATGTTCTTATAATTTATATTAGCCTCTATGTATTTACGTTTATCGCTTTCTAAGTTTGTCTTCCTAAAACGTTTAAGACATTTAAATGATTTATTTCGCGCAGTAACACAATCTTTCGCGAACCATTTTTGTTTGTAGATTTTATTAAATTTACCTACTGATTGAAAGGTGTGATAAATAGATGCTTCTTTTATTAATTGAATTAGGTTATTAACTTTCTGTTCGGGATCATCAGGCCAAATTTCAATATTAGTTACTAGTGTATCCAGCGTATTACAATATCTAGTTTTATCTTGTATACTCCAATTATATTTAGGCAGGAGAGGCAAAGTATTTACATCACTATTTGTAATTTGTAATTTGCAAGTAAGAACTAAGGGCATGTGATCTGAATAATTTTGGCTATCGACAAAAAAATCATCAATAAGTGTTATCAAATCATCTGAAATACAACAGTAATCTACCACCGAATTACCCGGGGCACCAATGAATGTGTATTCACCATTTATATCATTTTTTACACGTCCATTTAGTACAGCCAAGTTAAAATCCCCAAATAATTCTAACAGTTTTTCACCATTTTTATTAGCAACATTATCTTTTGAATTTCTATAATTATTGACAATTATTGAGTTTTGCCTCAAATAATTTTTACTTATTTTTTGAGCTAAACCAATCCTACCATTATAATCACCAATTAGAATGAACTTATATTCCACTTTTTCTAATAGTAAATTGTATAGATTATTAAATTCGTTAATCCAAGAATTTATACTGATATATATAGGGACAACTAAGATACATTTACTTAATAAATTCAGCTCAATTAAATTGTAATTATAAATGTTTATGAAATTAGCAATTTTAGTTACTGCGTTTGTTCGTTTAATGCCACATAAAATTCCACCTTTCGCTCTCCCAAATTGTGCTTCTCTTATTGCCGGCTTCCAACTAATAATATAATTATTACAAAAAAAGCAGTTATACCATTCAAAATCCTTTTCTTCGACAAATGTTTCCACCAAGATAAATATTTCAGAGCTTTTAATGTAATTTAGAAAGAAAGAATCATTGACTTTACCTCTTAAACCTGCTACATTATAACAGATAATTCTTAAATTATTTTCACAAGAGACACTTTCAACTTTATTATGAACACCACTAACAATGACACTATCACCAATTTCCTTTCTTCTAGGGGTATCATCCGTGTTGAGCTGCCAGTCCGTGCCGTTTTGCGATGAGTATCCGGTCAATAATTGCTACTTTTTAGAAGGAGTATCCTCCACCCTTCTTGCTCTATCTTGGCGGTTCGCTCTCAGCACACGACTAGATGAAGATTTAGTCTTTATTTATGAAGAATAATAATAATAGTAATAATAAATAAATGATACATATATTTGTCCTCTCAGAATGAAAAATAAAATTCAGCCTTTACTCCACCAAACTTTAGATAATTCTTAAACTCTCAGAAAGGGAGATAAATAACATAATGATAACATCAAAAAAAGGGAAAAAATTTACCTCCAAGGTTTGAGCCTCATTTACCAGACATTCCCACAAACCTACAAGCGCTCAATCAGATAAGCATGCATCCCTACAGCGCAAAAAAAAGGGAGAGAAAAATCTATGATTGTAATCGATATTTCAGTTTGATTATTTTTGTAGTATTGGAAAACATTCCGCTGTTAGCAATATTCAGGGATGCGTTCAACTATTCATTAATTAAAATTAAAATACATGAAAGCGTGTTTAGCTAAAAAAGGGAATGGTGGTTTTGCCCATTTAATTATCTAATAAAAAATCGAGTCTGTTCAATGAAGTATTCTTAAAGAAGAACAAATATATTCTCACAAATTCAAATATCAAATATATTGAAAAGGTTTTGAGATTATTTTCTAAATGTTTACCTCTTACTCAATAAGGGGATATAGGGCGCCACGGTAGCCGAGCGGTTAGAGGCGAGACCAAAGCTAATATGTATTGCGGTACTGGGTTCGATTCCCGATCTTAGGCCTTGGATTTTATTTAATGGTTAATAAAAGAAATGTACAATAAAGTATGTCACCTTTATCTAAGTCGCCTTACCTTTACCTTTAGTAAGTCGCCTCCGTCCACGACACCTAATTGATAGATGGACGTAAAGCCCCGCCTGAAAAAAATAGGCGATTACTTTACAATTTGGGGATATCAGGATCCATGTTTTAGACGATTCTTGCGAAGAAGCTCAGCGTTTCCTTTATCTTGTTACTTGCTCTAAAAAAAACAATCTGCGATTTTTATTAAACATTAATTTAAATTACTTTCACAAAGCAAGCTCTATAACTTTTAATTGAATTTTTATTCAGGAAAATTAGGTTTAGGTCAGAGCTAGGACTGCATTTAAGGTAGCCTGTAACAGCCTCCTCAGTAGATCTTTTAGCTCAAAATGAATTCCGCTTTTAGCCATTTACAAATATTATATCTTACAAATTTTGCCAGAGAGAACTTCATGCATTTTCCCCTTCCCGCAAAGAATTCATTTACAATTTTGCTTCCTTACAATAAATGCAGTTGTTGCAGTTTACATAATAAAGTAGCATATTGTAAATCCCACACAAAAAAGCTGTTTCAGCACAGTTGCATTTTATACCACTTTCTATAAAGTTATTCCTTTTTTTTAAGTAATAATATTAGGCGATAATTATTATTTTTTCTTTATTTTCTCAGATTATCTTTGTTGTCAATTACTAAAAAATAAAATAATAAATTTCCTAAATATTTCCGAATTATACATTTCATTTGGCAAAAGATCGTAAAATATCCAGCAGAAGTGCTAATTAATTTTTGGATATTATCGTAATTGAAAATTGATATTCTTTGTTTATCTTGCTTTTCATTATTGTTTTTAATAAAATACAGAAGGCAGTGACCTGAGGTTAAAGTTGTTCCTTTAATAAAAAAAAAAAAATATGTACAATCCCTTCTGTGAAATGCAATAATTGAAAAAAAAGTACATTCTTGAGTTTTCTAACTGTTGTTTAATCAATTCATAAAATCATTTCTTATGCATATAAATTTTTTCTCCATGCAAAAATTAAACTTCTGATTTGGTCACGCACAAATTTTCTGAGTTATCCACTAAATTTCTTCCTACATAATAATAATATTAATATATGAATTAATAATAATTAATATCAGACAGTAGGAAAACGATCCCCTAACAGAACCAATAATTCATAAAAAAGGCAGAATGTGTGGACTGCCTGTTAACAAGTACAAGGCAGATCTGATACAGTAACAGAATGACACTCTATCTTTAAATATTTTAACTATTATTGTAAAAATGTCGCTCTAATTAGCCGCAATGTTGAATTAATAACTTGCTCTATCAAAGGGATAAAGTTAGTTGGCACTTTAAGAGTCAAACTATGATAGTGAAGCATCATAGTAATTAAAAGGGCAAGAAACATGAAGTTGATATAGAGAAATGGAGTATCTGCCTAATTAGGACGATGACTGCCATCGGATCACTTTAATGCAGTGCAGATAATAAAATTTGTTTCTCTTCTAAACCTTTTATACGTCATATTCAAACTCTAGATGCCTTATAAATATAAAATTGAAATACTTTCAGTTGAAGGGACAATAAAAAATACTACTACACTAGAGTAGCAGGAACTAGAGCGGAAAGAATGAATTTCCTCTACTTTAAAAAAAAATTCTCGCAAAATGGACAAATTATTATTATTTTGGAGCTAAGATGTTAGGTACATATATTCACAAGTCAAATTTTAAATATTTGTTTTAAAATTTAATTGTTTGCAAAATGTAAATTATACAATGAATGTACGATAGTTTTTATCTAGGCTAAGACATCAGAATTCAAATGGCAGACATAGCTCAAAAAAAAAAAAAAAAAAAGCCTCGTGTTTACAGTGAAAAAGTCGTTTTGATCTCTAAGATTAATTAAACAAGAATTTTAAGTAATTATAAAATTCGGTTAAATAAGAGTAGGCGCAGCAATTAACGTTCTTTCGAAGGATTATGCAAAAGTTATAATTTAATACACAAAACAAGAAATAAAAATAAATTGCCCTTGCAACAATAAACATTTCTCAGAGACAAAAACAAAATAATGATAATAAATAAAAAATATTAACTATATCAAGTAATAATAAAATTTCATTACACATTAACCATATGAGTTGCATTGTAATAAATGTGCGTACACCTGTACAGAATGCTAAGATACAGCGGGCATTTACAATTACTTGCTCACAATTTTATAAACCTTGGTGCATCTAAGCCAGCAAGTTTTCCTTTATTAATTTATTTATTTATATTATTGTGTGATCTGTAGTGCAGTTTATTATTTTGAGGTAAATTAAACTGTTTTAGATAAAATATAAATCCGGAAATCAGGATAAATCACGGTTAGATTACATAGCCATTTAATATTTAATACGTATTTCATTTTTTAACTTTTAAATAATTAAAGAAATGCGGTACAAAATGTTCCAAAACGGACGCTTTTTTAAATAAAAAACTTGTAGCAATTCTTTTAAATTAATTAAATTGGACATTAAGCTGCAAAATGAAACCTTAAAATATATTAGATTTGACGACAGAAATGTCAAATACAGTCGACTCTCGATAATTCGAAACTCGATAATTCGAACTCTACAGCTGCCAACTTCGGTAAATCGAAAAAATTCAGTGTATTTAGATAACGCTCGATAATTCGAAATACTTTCCTCCGTATACAGGGGGAGAGGAGGCTCTATAATTCGAACGAGGCCGCATGCCCCTCTTTATAATTCGAATTTTCTCTAGTAATGTTTACTTCTCATTTTCCGCTCATTGTTCATTTCCTGCGTAATGTTTCCCTCCTTCCAGCCCAGTTTAACTTTACAATTCTCTTTCTTAGTTTGTCACGATAGGAAGTACGTCTCCCTTACTGTGTCCCACAAAGAAAACAGTATCGTGGTCGTGAAAAGTGGTTCGAAAAAAAGAAGATATCGCCAAAACTCTCAATATTCCACCATCAACGCTTTCTACAATTCTTAGTCACTGACTAAGTCAAGCCACATTGAAACAAAAAACTGTTCTTCATTTTTTAAATTAGGTACATATGTACATTATTATTTATTGAAATGTTAATACATATGTAATTTTTTTGTTCTTTTTTGTCGTTTTCATTATTTTTACTTGAGGCTATATATGTCTAAAACTTAGGTAAGCTCATACGTATTTTCAATATACGTATGTACATACATATACATATACATAATAAAAACTCTTAATAATTCAATTTTTTTTCCCCTTCTTGATAATTCAAACTTCTTGATAATTCGAAATCTCGATAATTCGAATTTTTCTTGTAGTCCCTTGGATTTCGATTTATCGAGAGTCGATTGTACAATGAATCTATCGAGAGCAGAGAAGCTCAGGGAATGCAGTTTAATTAAAGCAAGATAGCAAAGTCAATAGAAATTGGGATACCTAAATATAGCATGAATAAGTATAGTTAAGCATGAATAAACGATTATTTTTTTAAATTTTTCTGCTTCCGATGGATGAATTTCATTCATAGTAAGCGTGCTTACATCACTTTCATTTGCGATTAATGTGGAGTCCGCAGTAAGCGTTAGAGGGATCAATGAATGTGCGGCAGCAACTTTGAAGGCGGATAAGCCATCATTTTATTTTTTTAAATAATTAAGGCGCGTCAACTAATTGAGGTCATTGGAACCTCCGGTTGCATTACCGGCACTGTTTTCACAACATTCCTATCATGAGATAAAAACGGCTTTTGTTTCAGATAAACTAAACCAGGCATAGCCTGGATTTAAATCAATGATCTCTTACTGATTAATGATCTTAACACTGAGTTATTCTTTTCTCAGGATATCAGGTAGGATTTACTTAATAAAATTCTAGACGTTTAATCAATCATTTTCCTTGATATCCTTTAACTAATTAAAATTTAACGCTTTATCAAGAAATGTTATAAAATATAGAAATGCCATTCTTATCTTTCTAACACCTCGGCACGATTAGGCTTTTGTGAATGACAAACAGATTTGTTTTTGAAAATTACTGCAAAGAGCTTTTATTTTTTTTAAAGTTTTTATAATGAAACATTTGTTAAAAAGAAATAAGTTCTACTTAATAAAATATTTAACAAAGGGACTTGGATTCGGTTCAAGTTAACGACTGATTTCATACTTTTAGGAACCGTTAATTAGTTCTCTTGTTCCCACTAGTGTTAGGCGAGACCTGCAGCGTTCTCGTGATAAAAACAACCCACCTTGATACACTCTAGAGAAGTTAGGAAAGGAGAGATTAGAAATGAAGGAATAAGGACTCATTGGAGTCCAAATCACTTCTACTCCCATTGCTCTCTCAAATACTCTGCAGCAAGCTTCTCTAAGAGAATGCCAGTCAGGGAACATGCCTCTTCTAAAATCTAGGATGCACCTAGATTACTACACCACGTTCTCAAGAAGATGTTTCCCAAATATAAAAAGAAACCAAGCTATCCAGAGTCAGGGATGTCACCTCGTACTTTCCCAACCGTCTTCCTCAGTTCTTCTGAGGCTTACTCCCTTTACCCAACTGTCAGCAAAATAAAGAGGAATTCGATTAAGGATTATATCTATTCCAGCTCAAGTTTCCATACTGTCACTGTGGGCCTGCACCCAGGAGCAGTTGTCGGAGAGGATGAGCACGAGGAGACGATGGTTGAATTTTTGCCGCTCTAACGCTTAGTAACGAGACAACAATTGCAGCAAATATATACGCACTAATAGCAATTTGAGATTTGATGTTTTTAGAGAGGCGAGGCACTCGTGCTATTGCTTTTGGAGCTAAAAAATTAAATGAGGAGATTTTTTTTTGTATCATCAACATCAAAAATGTTTCTTAGCTATAAATATTAAGAAAATATTAACGGTAAAATATAAATAAACAAAATATGATCAAAAATATATTTATTTTTTAATTAATTTTGAACAGAAAAAATTATCTTATCGCTATCAAGTTTCTTTAATTAAAAATAACAATTTAGCTAAACACAGATTGCTCAGAAAAAGGGAAGTTCTGGAGCTCTAAGTAAACTTTATCACCAATTAAATGAAATTAATGACCGGTTTATGTCTACTTTCAGAAAGATATATTTTTTTTATGAGGACTATATATCGTTTAAACTAGCTACTTATTTATTATATGGATCATTGGAGTATTTTATACATATATTTGTGTCGGTGTTTACAGGTGTGGTGTGAAGTGTTATAATAATATGTGAATGTATTATAACATTATATAAGGTTTAGTAATATCATAAAATCTATATCATTACGCTATAACAGTGGCTCACGTAAAAGATTATACAAATATAAAGCCAATTCTTGGTGACAAATGTTGACTATGAGTTCTAACTCAGACTACCATAACACAGATGTGCATCAGTGAGAGAGGCTGCGATCTGCGCCAGCCACACTGATGTCGACGTTAGTCATCACACAATGTAGTGGCGCCTCCCACACCACTATTATTCCATATTTATTGTGTCTATTTTTATTAATTATCTAATTTAAGATTATTTAGTGTTTATAGGAATGAATTCATTTCATTGAGCTTATATGTGACGGAGTAAAGGGGATGTTCTTGTATTTCTTATATTTACTTTTAAAGCTTTCAGTTTACATCTATTTGTTTCACTTTATGCTAGTTTTTAAGCAGCTTCCAGGTTAGTAAATTAGATATCTGGACCACTGAAAATAACTAATCATCCAATTTCCTGTTAAGCTGACGTGATAGAATCTATTAGACTGAAGAACATCCTTGATGTCTCCAGGTCTTTCGCAGTTATTGTTGCTCAAAAGACTACGGCTAGCTTATCGTGAACTTACACCCTCAACTCCTCTGATATATTTCGCCCAGAAAACGTTGGTGTGACACATAGAAAAGCCTGATAACAAATTAAGAAGCTGAAACTGACAAACTTCAAATATAAATTCATTTCTTACAGAAAGTTTGGCAAAGCTATGATGCGTGGGGTAATACTTTGCTGCAGATTGATTTTCCGTTGAGTAAGCAAACAGTAAAAGATAATGGAGGACCTACAGACAGGTGAACTTAATAACCTTTCGGTCATTCATTTAAGAGCCGTGTCAATCCCAACCTCAGACTCTCTCATATTTCAACAAATGACAAAAATCTTTAAAACCAAAATAATACAAAGTACTAATATAAGTAATTGCCTATTTTTTCAGGCGGGCTTTACGTCCAACTACCAAATTAGGTATATTGGACGGAGGCGAAGGCGACTAGCAAACATACCTTACTATAAATTTCTTTTGTTAACCTTTAAATAAAATCCAAGGCCTAAGACCGGGAATCGAACCCAGTACCACAATGCACATTAGCTTTGCAGGTCTCGTCTCTTAACCGCTCGGCTACCGTAGCGCCTACAAAATACTACTATATTAGTTTAATAATGTTTAAGTTTTATATATTTTAAAAAATTGAACCACTCACTTTATTTGGTTGGAAACATTTTTAAGGGCTTAAGCAACGTTGTTGGAAATTCTATTCTTTTGTCTATTTTGTTCACAAGAGGGACATTCAGTGGTGATGTGCTTTGACAGATCGTTGTTACATGTACTGCACAATGTAATGACAGTGAGCTGCTAGATTGGAATTAGTCAATCTAGAAGATGGACCAACCGAAAGCTTCAACCACCACATAAGTAAAAAGTACAATTAAAAAAAATAAGGCAAGATGAAAAAGGAAATATCGTTAAAACGTTTTTGTAACAACAAAAATTTGAAACAAATTAAAAATCGTTTGCTATTCGATTTAAAGTGTTTCAATAGATGATACTAGTGGTCGAATAGGTCAAAGGGGTAGAAATGGCTTCAGTAGAACACAGAACTTGGTTAAGCTAGCATTGTTTTGCCCCTTATCTTTTTTTAAGTGCAACCTAATAAATTCATTCTCTGGAAAACTAAAATATATTAGCTATAACAAAACCTTTCAGCTACGGACAGGAAATACGCTCATGACAATGAGATAATTAACAAATATGTCTGCGTGAGACGCACGAATTTACTAATTAGTTTCTTGCGTGCTAAAATGCAACAAATCTCGATAGAAGTAATCTGCATGGAAACATAACATATTTTGCATATTGCAAACCTGGTTCATAATCTAATGAGGAAATGTGCAATATTAATTAGTTAATTAAACAAATGCAGTCTAGCGCATAATTTTCTTGCATAGATTATAAAGGTACTACTTTTTATTTAGACACTGGGAAGCAATTGGTGATATCATTTGATGAGTGAATCATTGCTTTCTAAACTGAGGTTAATGCTATTCTTTGTAGCGTTTCGGATGGGCAGATTCGCAACTCTCCTGAAAAAAAAAGATATTCATCTGCTCAGATAATCAGGATGCGTTGTATCTGCTGAACTTGTGTTTTTGTCTACTGGTTCTTCTAGTCTATGCAGGGATTTCGGGTAACGAAGTTAGGCTGGATAAATCTGGAGTCTTTCACCCCGTCAACAAACCAGCTGTTAGCGTTAAATACGTGCAAGTGGAGTTTCTAATTTAGGCAGTTTCGAAACATTCATATGGATAATCTTCATGTGGCTGCAAACATTCCAAAATATTGTTTCGAAACAGATCCAGTATCCGGTTATTGTGAAAGTGTGGAGATTGTTAAGGGGCGAGAAAGTTCTTTGGTCGAAATAGGACAATGGAGTAGCGTAAGATAGTCACTTGATTTTTTTTTCAGACAACTGTGATTCTGAGGTGGCATAGCCCGAGGACTGAAGTCCATCCTAGACTTGATCTGTTGCTGTTATTGTGTTCCCTTAATGGATCTACATGGGCTCAAAGTAGCTTTGGATAATGAAGTGTTTCTTCCCCCCTATCCAATAAATGTTGGAACAATCAACTTGTAAACTAAACAGGCATCCAGCCGATCTGAGAACCTTGATAATCATGGAAAGAAATACTAGTTTAAATGCTTAAAAGTTGTCAGCTCTGGCAGTTATCGATATTGTGTGTCGATAGTACATGTGTGTATAGAAAATGTGTGTCTTAGTGGCATCAAACGCCATTTTGTGAATCCAAAGAGATTGAATGTGAGTCGAATGTTATAATGAATAGAACCTTAATTTATAAAAATTCTAACGTATAGTAAGTATGTCACTGTTATTGAAATGAGTTTTTTATTTTGAGCGTACAACACTTTGACACACAGCTGTGTGAAGATCGATGGTGATTGATCGAGTTATATTGTGAATAGCCTTAAATAAAAGAATATCATTTTCTAAACGAAACACGAGAAAGAATGATTTAACCAAAAACAGATATGGATATTTCTCGAAAAGAAAAGAAGAAAAAGTATTCATTTTCTTGTCCAATCCACCTGCTACAGTTCGAACAGACTAGATTAAAGATCGACCACTAATCTTGCAAGTAATGTGAGAGGAGCCAGTTGAAACTAGTCTTACGTATATTCATATAAAATGTAAACGTCACGCCAGGGTATTTTTAAATACAAGTGGCGTAAAGTAGCTAATGTACAGATAGAAGATGTTCTTACTTATTCTTTGATGCAGTTGCAGATTGTGTTAGTGCGCTTGTATGAATGCACTCGGCTGTACTTGCAATATTGCACTTTATATCTGCCTGGGAAGGCTAACCAGTCACTGGTCCTCTGCAGCCCAACTCTTTCCTTATTCCTTCTCGTTATAGTCGTAATAAAGTTAAAGGACATCTTGTATTAACATCAAATACTTATTACAACCACTAATATTACATTGGTGCTTGTAATAGTACTTGCAACAGCAGAATAAGTATAATAAAAATAAGTAACAAGTATTTTCTCTTTGGCGTTAATGACTCCGAAGACGATGCTCCCGAAAAGAAATGAAGTATTTTATATTTTTAAAATATAATGTTTTCTTTCTTTCTTTTACTGTTTCAAGTGAAATTTTTATGAAATAATACTCGTATCTCAAAAACAGAAATCCATACTTCGAATAACATTTTTGATACTCATTAAATCAAATATAAATCATCAAATCCTGTCTGAAAACTCCTTAAAAGAACTTTGCTTCAGTTTCAGAAAACGGTGTGACGGAAATGTTATTTGTATAATTAACGAGTGTAAAGCGGAGCAGAATGATTGGTTAATTGTCTAATGCTCAAAAACCAATAGTTCCTATAAATATTATGATATTCACAAAGTAATACAAAAACAAACCTTATAAAATGTACGATGACAAAACTAAATATAACTCCTATCAAAATATCCAAACAAAGCAAGTCAAAACAACGTAAAATTAACTTTCTCAGCTTTAGTACTTGAAGCGTAAATAAAAATATACCATTAATCTTGTCTTTACTATCCAACACAACAAATAGATTCTCAATATTTACAATTCTATTTACATTCGGGATCAAATATTTACTTAAGTATACATTAGCGTGCAATGACAAAAGAAAAAGGCACTCTGATATAAAATTTAAGATATCACTGAATTGATTCAGATTGCACAGATAGAAAAAATTCATCCCACTAAAATTTATGAAGTTCATTGATAAAATTTAGATGATGTATTGTTCTGGTTTGCTAGGTGAAGCTGAGCAATTTGAGAGTTTGTTTTTAGCATGTGCACTACTTTCAAAATATATCTTAGGAAGTCCCAGACCACTTATAAAACTATAATAAACCCTAACCCAACAGCGCCCACCATGCATAAGATTAGTGGGAAATAAAGTAGTATTGTTGATTTCTTCTTTTTTGGTGCTTCTGTAAAATTAGTAGTAAAGTAGAAATCAGTAGGTGAGATTGAAGAAGTTATAATTTTAATTTTTATAAAGTAGGATGATTTTTTTCAGTGTTGTACCGCCTTGATGCTAGTATTTGTCACTCCCCTTCTTTAGTTCATCTGCTTTCGCCCTATTGTTGAGGAATGCGTTTTGATTTTTGTAGAGCTGTGCTTTTAAATTTAGGAAGGGAAATTAGTTTGACTCTAGTGAGTTTTTCGTTAAGTTGGTTCTTTCTTCTGCCTTAAAACTGTCCTAAGATTTTGGTACAAATTTTTACTACACATAAAAATTTCTATTAACATTGTTAATAATTGTGAAACTAGCAAAAAACTGAAACACCAGATCATCTTAATGAGGTATTTTACATTTAACAAAATATACAATGAATAAAAGCACGAACTTTAGCGAAAAAAAGAAAGATTTGCAGAAAATATAGTAACTTATGAGTGAAATTAGTGAGTAATTTTTCAAGAAAATGAATTACTGTGTCACCACTAAAGGACTGTAAAGATACATTCTCTTTTGAGAGTATTACATGAATATACAAATTTATTTGAAGTTGTGATGGTACTCAAAATGTAATCGTAAGAATAAACCATGAGCCTGACGTTTTTGACTAGATGCTAGAGTTAGAATCTGTGCGTTCGCTAAAACCAAAATATTGCCCTTATCTATAAGACTTCTAAATTAAATTTGTGTGTGTGCTGTTATTAGAGAAACTACAGAGACCTTCACTTCAATTCAATACAGAATAGGTCTCACACGATCTGAAAGTGAGACTCTGAAGGTATACTTAATTAATTAAAGGAAAAACATACACTAAACTGGAACAAAGTTATTAAACAGTACATGGTAAGTTCAGCTCTCAGTTCATTGCAGCTTTAGCGTTAATGTTTCTTTCTTAATAAAATATTCAAGTTCCTACTGGAGGCCTATCGCTTAAACAAATTGGAAGAAAAAATAAAAACTATAAATTAGAATATAACTGAAGTGAAACTATCAAGAAACTGAAGCACCTAAACAAATTAATAAGATATTTTATTTTTAATAAAGTTCACTAGCAAACAAGATGGTACAGAAGAAGCAGTGAAGGTGAGCAGGTAAAAATTGTTTAAATAAAGCAGATTTAGGTGGTGAAAACTAATGAACTGTAAAGGTTAACTTTTTCTAATAACTTGACACTTCTAAATTTACTTATCTCACTTTTTTTTTCTTGTAAAGTGCACCAAAGTATAAATAATCTAGTATTTTGCAATATTTACAGCTTAATTTATAAATAAAGGATAGTACTTTTATCTCAGGAAATTTCTATTTTTATCAAGACTTACTTTTCTTCAATTCTGTAACCAGAAAGTTATTAAATGTGCACGTTATTAGCATTTTCTAGTTATTTATTTTTGTTGAACTCCATGTACACAAATGAAATAATAAGCTAATCGTCATTATTAATATATTTTTAGTTCCAATTAATTAAGAGATTTCTTTTCATATTAATCATGCAAACTATAACAAACTTGGAAGATAAAAGAAGAATATTCCCAGGCTGTGGCCTTAATAACCAACCTGTGGGACTGCCTAACCTATTTAGCATTAAACTAAAGTGAATATAACTAATTAGAAACAATATTGTTAGTTAGAGTCTAACAAAGATGGTTTAATGTGAAAATGAATAAAGTAATAAAAATAGAAATTTTATAGAAGCTTTAGAATAAAATAAGTAATTGTTTGGAGTTTTAAAATAAATTAAATCCCATAGAATTTCAGAGAGAAGATGATCTGGGAGGAGCACAATACTTTCGCTTAAACTAGTTTAAAGAATAGATTAATTTGTTGATTTAACGCTACCAAGATTTCTCAAACATTCTACTATCTGTAGACTGGTTAATGCGGTAATATCTGAAACAGAATGAAAACCGCATTTTTGTTTTCTTTCAAAGCTGGAAGAGAAATGGAAATAGTAAAATAAAGGAGTATTTTTCGTCTAAATCTGAATATTTTCAAAATTCTACAAAATCACGCTAGAAAGTGATGACTGTTCAGAATACTAACTGCATATTAACTTTTTTTTTATTGCCTCTACGATTTTAACCTTGCCATTATCATTCTTAAATAAGCGAAAGATTATTAGAGGTCTTACTGACGAGTTGTGGTGAAGATGAACTGTGAAGTTTCTCTTAATGCAGCTTTCTTCTCTTAAAACGTGATTTATAGGAAGTTAGTTATACTTGAAGTACAAACGAACCTTGTATTCAACAAATGTAATCTAAAACACTATCTAGTAGCTTTTATTTAAAAATTTATTCTATTTAATGTATTTATAAAACTAAAATTGATACTTGCCAGCGCTTTCCTCGTACTAATTTTACAATATCTGACAGAACAGATAATTTTCATTAAGGCAGTTAGATGTTTATCCAGTCAATCTTGATCTGTATGCCGTTTTGTTTAATTTCATAGACGGAAATAGTTGCTCACACCAGGACATACTCCAAAAATAACATAAAATTTGTACAGCAAACATTTTGGGTATTTCTGCTTCTTAAAAAAACCGAATCATTCTGGAATTCCAATTAGAGTAGCAGACATATTGTTTCTAAACGTCGCCGGAACTGAGTACACTCCCGCAGGCCTCTAGGAAAGGCTCTGGGCTACGTATATCCTCGTCTTCAGTAGTTAAATAGGGTTAAACGAGGAGTTTGTGTACACGGTATTGTCAGAATCTCTCTTATGCGGTATTCCCTTCGTAACAATTTCTTATCTTTTCATAAAATAGGGCCACAAGAAAATTACCTCGAGGGCCGCCAGTTTGATACCCCTGGATTAATGTAACGTAAGGGTTAGGTATAATTCAAATAACTATAGTCTGAAGGAAACGTATGAGTTAGATCTTGAATATAATAGTAGGAGAACGTCCTGGGACGTAAGGGTTAGGTATAATTCAAATAACTATAGTCTGAAGGAAACGTATGAGTTAGATCTTGAATATAATAGTAGGAGAACGTCCTGGGACGTAAGGGTTAGGTATAATTCAAATAACTATAGTCTGAAGGAAACGTATGAGTTAGATCTTGAATATAATAGTAGGAGAACGTCCTGGGACGTAAGGGTTAGGTATAATTCAAATAACTATAGTCTGAAGGAAACGTATGAGTTAGATCTTGAATATAATAGTAGGAGAACGTCCTGGGACGTAAGGGTTAGGTATAATTCAAATAACTATAGTCTGAAGGAAACGTATGAGTTAGATCTTGAATATAATAGTAGGAGAACGTCCTGGGAGGGAAGACCCAAGTATTTCATTTCCGGCGAATAAAATATTGTCATGCAGAAGGGGGAATAACTGCAAATTTCATTGAACTGTACTACATGACAATATCTCTGCCAAGCCGACTTCAACATAAGAGCGGTGTTAATGCTAATATTATTATTAACTGAAGTTCTTTACTGGTTCTAAGAGTATACAAATCTAAATTCCATCACAGCCATAATAATCTCATCCTTGTTGGGAAAGTTTTCATTCATACAGGTTAGTCTTAGAAAACAAAACTCTTACCCGCAACTACTTGACTTTAGTCATCATTAATTATGTGGAGGACATAGAAAAGAAAACTGTCCGCCCCCACAAAATTATATGAAACTTAAAGGGGAAGAGTACATCTTGTGTAAGTTTGTTGTGCGCGCGTGTGTATGTTTGCTGGCCGACAAGTTGGAAATGTAAATCGAATTTAGAGTGGTATTGTGTAAATGTTTTTGTTTGTATGCTAAGTGAATGACTGTATACTAGTAGACTGGTTTCGAACCAACAAGTATATATGTATAGTAGGTGGTAGATAAAGAGAAAGAGGACGAAATAACTCTGCCGACATCTCAGCCTGTTGACTGTTTTCACAATGATTCAGCGTATCAGCAGCTCCGCTCTTGTATTTCCAACTGGAATACTCTACTCCTACTATTACTGGCTGGCTGTCCCTCCACAACTTCTCTGCTTACCTCATCAAATCAAGAGGAATGTCTCTCTTTTTTATTCAGTACTATGTTTTTGTAGTTGTATTTCTTGAAGACAACTTTTTAAAGATTGTACTAGTAGAATCAAAAAGCCGCTCCTATTCTATCTACTTTAAAATAAAAACGTTAAAAATGTGAAAAAAAAAAAAAAATCTTTTGCAGCAAAATTCTTTGAACAAGACATTTTTTGACTAGTCATCCTTCAGTAAACAAATCTAGAAAGAAAAACGCGTTCTGCAACTGATGCTAATTTCAAATAATAATAAATTATATCAAATGCTATCAATTTGAAGTTCATAATTTTCCTTAAGTTTTAGAAAGATGGGACCAAATAGAATAGAACTAGGGTTGAAATCAAGCTTGCTATACTTAACGAATTAAAATATCTATTTAAAATTTTGTAATGGACAACGCACTTGAATAAATGTACAAAGAAGTGTTTCATTCTATAAATGAAATTCAGGTGGGTGCCTTGGAGTTCACCGCTCTAAAATTGTTCAGTATAGCACGAGATGCACAACAAAGATAACCATAATTCTAATCGTCTACTGTGTTGATAAGCTACAGAGGATGTGTGGCACTTCTACTCAGAGCTGAAGTTTAATGCCATCTCAACATTTTATGGCCTGCATTGAAGTGAATTGGAGGCAGCTGAAATGCCATAGCTATGTCCATGATCCTAGAGGCTCTTATATTACCAAAAGACATCGAGCGAGTTACAGACAAGCAGCAAATCCCAACTTCTTCTCTTTGATATGCTTTGCACGCTTCATGCTTGACGATCATGACGACCATATAATGCTGCCTTTTAAAAAGTGATCTATTGCTCTCCCAAAATCGCTCTTCTGCTTCCTGACTCCTGACTGATAACAGTTTTGCAACAAGAAATATTTGACCTTGTGACAGTAGATTGGAGTTTTTTCTGCTTGTCCTAACATCTTTCCTTATCCTTAGCTCGAGTACTTCAGCAAGGTGCTCTTCTTATGCTTGATATCTTCATTATATCTATAATTTAAATAACCTAGATGCGCCTCGAAAGATGGTTCTCTTAACTTCCAGTCTTAAGAGGGCTGAAATCATATAATTCTAAAGAGTCAATGCAATACTCTCAATAACATAAATATATTTAAAAAAGATTGGAAACAAAAATGATACTCTAAGTAAATAAGTATTTTAAATAATTAAAGACGGACAGACAAATTTTTTCTTATGCATTTTTACCTTATCTATGTCTCTGTGATATTGCTAATATTTGAAAGCAAAAATTATTTTCTTGAGAAAGAATATCTATGCTTTCTAGCAGCTAAAAAGAGAAAATAAAGAGAAATCTTCAAGCAAAGCAATATTTCATGAAATCAAATATAAAAAAAGAAGAAGAAAAAACACAGGAAATTCGTACCACGAATTATCATGACAGCGATCACTTTCGTTGTTCATTTTTTTTTAAAGGCAAAGAAATGTTACTAAATCACCACAACTAACCACTAGTTAATCGTTTAGAAGTAGGCATTCCATCGTGCATGGTTAGAAGATTCTACTGACCTTGCCAAAAGAAACAAAAGCCTTGCCAGCGAATAAATATTCAAGAAAAATGAAGAATAGTGAACAATTCCATATTATTTGTTTAAATGTAATGCTAAAGTACTTGATTATAAATAACTGAAAGCATTCATTATCTATAATAATTTTACTAAATAAGAATCTATCTACTCTCAATAATTCTGAAAGAAACTCCAGGGTCAGATCTTGTATACACCTCACTCAAATGGATTTCCTTTTAAATTTGTAATAATAACTGAAAACATGCAGATCTGCTACTTCTATTTGTTTATATTCATTCCAGAGAGTTTTTAAGAAGAAGGAGAAGTCAAATAAGCTCTGAAGTGCAGTTTATTCACAAAGTTCTTACAAGTGCTGTATGCAAGAAAATGTTACCAAAATCCAAGTTAGAACAAGTTCGTTTGAACATTGAACATCGTGTTTGAATGCTTTTTTTTTTGTTCTTCTTCAGTAAATTTAAATTATTTGGTTCTGGGGAACAGTAGCATTTTATTATAATAAACATCAATAAATTTAAAAGCCAACTCATCTTTTAATAAAAATATTAAGTTTCAAGCAAAATTACAATACCAGAAGTTACAATACCAGATTTGTTTTATTTATTTTACCTTTATTGTTGCAAGTTTTTATAAATGCTTTTCAGTATTATTTTCTTGTTTTAAATCAAGTTAGTGGTTTTTGGAGATGCTGATTTTGGTAATGTATGCCTTCTATTAGTTCAGAGAAGGAAATAATAAATGTATTATCTTTATTAAGCTACAAAAGTTCAAGTACCAACTCTATTAATGCCGATATTGATCTTCAGGGTTATTTAAAAAGAATATTCTGTTCAGTATAAACATAAAGCAGGACAATTTTTTGTATTTCTATTTACCAAATTATTTCCTAATTTCACTATCGATTTAACTGAGATTATTGTTCATGAATTTAATAATCAATAAAATATTAATTTTATCATGCGCGTGTACATGTGAATAAGGTAGAAATGAAAACTTTCTTGTCAAGCAGTGCTGCACCAATGAGTGGTAGAATTTTCTTTTAATAAAAAGCCCATTATTTTACAATCGCTTAAAATTAAGTTATTTTTCTTTTCTTTTCAGAAGATTTTTCAATAATATTAAGTAATATTTTCCCGTCATGATGGAGAATACACTGTTTTCTTCTATCAAGTAGCTGATTACTTGGTTTCGATTAATAAATCTGACATGGTGAAGTAAGTTAGTAAAAGAAACATATAACAAAATTACTAGAATAAAAAAAAATCAATTTTTAATAAAAAAAAAAAAATTGCACCTTTAATTTTCATGTTCCCGTCACGAAAACATTCAAACTAGTGTGTATTTCTGCAACAATGAGAGAGACGGCTTGGTGAGATGAACCAAAGATAGAATGGAGAGTAATCACAATTCAGACGGCCGTTGAAGCGGAGTGGGAAGTCTGATTTCATTGAATTGTTACTACTGGTGAATAGAGTAGAAATCAGACGTGTACATTATGCAAATTGAAAGGGATGGTTCGTTGTAATTTTTTTTTTTTCTTCTTTTGAAGAAGTCCAAGGTGATTGTTTCCTGTAACGTGTAATTCTATTTCTTTTCTTTTTGAAGAGGGGTTCCTATTACAAAATGGTGTAGATAGTCATTCTTTCTTTTGGAACTTTCACACTTAGTAGTCGGCTTCTGTCCAAGTTGAACTTGGCTTTCTTTAACCATTTACCTTGTTCTAACTTTAGCTCTTCGTTACTCCTGCAACAGTCTAATTCACTTCCTAATTCACGAAGTTTAAAGAATATGGTTAAAGCTATTTTTGAGAAAAGATATTGAAAAGTTATGAATTCCGGGATACCGATGTTGGATAAGACATCTGTATCAAAAGCAACAAATAAAGCCAAACACCATCTTTGAGCCTCACTTAGAGAGAGATATTCTGATAAAAAACACTACAGACCACGCTAATAACTTTTCTGCTGTAATAAGATGCCCCCAAAATTGTATTTACGATGAAAATACAAAAGTATACAAAATATAACTTATTGAGTTACTAAATTGTACATAGAAGGTGCTAACGGAAGACGGAAAGAACTGGACATGTAAAAAAAGATACTCGTATATATTGCTTTTCTGGTTGGCTAAAACGTACATTATAATATTGATCTAGGGGAAATAGAATTTTTTCTATTTTTACAAAAATATGAAGCTCCTTTTTATGGGTAAGATGTATCTGGGCTAGTACCCGCAGCTTCTCCACATGACAAACTAGCAGTAATTATCCAGCCCACCCAGAGTGAATATCCTTCTATGGTACACATCCTACTGTTATAGAAAGAATTCAGAATAGACAGAGTGTCCAAAATAAGGTAATTGTTCTTTAGTGCTTTAAGTAATAAATAATCTTGAACCCTTGATCTAAACCAACTTTTTTTTTAGTTCAACTTTTCAGGTTCATGAAACTTTTTAGGAATCTTTAAAAAAAATGGCTATCCAATCATATAATTTTTTGGGACAGTGTTTCTAAATTCTTTTGTTGTTCCAGCACATCTTTAATGAATTTGTTTCCTCCCATACTTTCCCAAAAAGAAAAGCGTTTCAAGATAATAACCCAAATAGTACAAAAGAAAATCATTTCTCTTGTTTATAATGAGCATTTAATTTTTTCACAAAATAAAATTTGAGCTGTATCTTTAAGAATTATATTTTAATTATTATTGCTGGCTAAAGATTCTTGGTATTTTCTTGTATGCACTCGCGATTTTGCACTTAATAATACTCTAATAATATTCTAATAAGAATAGTGACTTGTTTTGAAGCCCAAAAAGTTTCTACCATAAAAAAAATAGGCTGGACTTGGAACAGGCGTTTGAAGACGAATTTTCCGGTGTTTTCGACTAATTTTCTCTTCTGATAATAGTTTTTCTTATGCTTTTACTATTTCCAACAGCTTACCTTCCTTCAATAGTCGCAATTAGTGCAGTAGCTGCTTCAAGAGTAGATCGAGTATGTTCTTTATAGAACGGGAACTGAGAAAGTTAATATCCATAAAACCATAATCTTATGAAAAGTTTTGCCCTACGAAGACCTGCAAGGATGGTCTCAAGTGGAATTCTAATACTTAAGTGTATAATAAAGTTAATTGCTGGACATATTTTGCACTGCTGATAAGCACCATTTCTTTATTAACTGAAGGTGATTTGAAAAATAAATGATTTTTACATTTTACTAATTTCATTCCAGAATGTGTTTAATGATTCTGTTGTGTGTTTTTGTTAAAAAATTTGTTTTGTAATAATATATATATGTTTTTGCACTCCTTTCTCCGTGTTCCCTATAAATATTAAGGCTTAGAAGGGCACTTTCAGCTTGAGAATAACTGCATCAGACAAAAATTAGGTAAACGATTAGTAAATGATTAGGAAGTCAATCTCAAGACCTAGCTTGCGTTTTATGATTTTTATATTTGACATGAATTTAGCTGGTTTATATTTTACTAATGTGTGGGCAATCTAAATAATTTTTTAAACAAAGAAAGATGATGTTTAAGAAAATATCATTGCTGGTATTTTACAAGTGATGATATTGTTTAGGGCTTTTTTATATTTGTAGGTGCTCGTCATTTATTTTCACTAACTTTTTATAATAATAATTTATTTCACTAACTAAATGCCACCGAATAGTGCTCAATTGGTAAATAATATTCTATCAAAAATGATCTTTACAGCTTCAAATTAAAAGTCAACTGCAATTCCGACAACTTACAAAGGGTGATCCATTTTTTAACCCTTTATTTTCTCATTACTCTCAGAATGTTAATTTGGTTGTGGATCCCACAAACTTACGTTTTAACCCTGCTCTTCCCTCTATTCAAAGTCATAATCAGTCTACTGAACTTTTAGTAGAAGTCAGAAGTGTAGTAAGTGCCACAAACATTACAAGTAGAATTCCAGTTCTCTATACCCAACTAACGATAGCAAAAATGTCTGAAAGCGATCAGGAAAAAGAAAACATGTATGATATGACGGTTTGATTAACGATTTGAAAACAAAAGGTGTTTCAGTTGAACGTTTTTATTTTCCAAGATATAGAACTCTGGCGATATCCAATTAAAATGTAATGTTTTACCTTCCAGTGGTTTTTCATTTTTCGTAAATATTGTTCCATTTTCTAAACATTCTTTTTTTGACTAAGGGGGCCTAAGAACTTATATTTCCGTCTGAAACTCAATTTCGAAGATTTGACAAGATTTGAATGCTTCCTCACTAAATAAAGAAAGACAAGCACTGCTTGAAAGACTGTTTTACCCTAGATCCTGCTCATTAAAGTAAGAGCATAAAGGACATGCGAAGAAGAAGCAAGGTACCTCCTCCTCCAGGAGCACAAAGTGTATTCAAAGAGCGCAATCATACCTAGCCTTAACAAAAACATACTACACAATGCACTAAACTGCAAAAAGTACCATTCATTATTCATAGGTTCTAGACAACTTGCACTCATTGATCACAAATCTTTGCGCATACACGTTGTGATTTAATTAAAGAACTAGTTATTCTTGTAAAGAAGTCTTTAGTGTAATGCAAGTTAAAATGAAATAATTCTTTGTAATCATCAGACTAGTTTTTTTCTCTTATCTATTAGTGCATCTGCATTCTTAGGGTTCTTCTGCTGCTGGCTGATTTTGAATTGAGCAGCTTAGTATTCTTAATCAATCGTCTACAAGAATGTTTCAATTTATTTCACCTAACTTTAGCAACAACTTTAATCAATGTATTGGATCAAATAAATTATATCTACGAAGGCTTTGTCCGTTTTAGTTAACTAATTTATGTTCCAACTGACCTGCTTCGAACGTTTACCAACCCGTACATACGTGAGTATAACCAATGTTATAATTAGGGAACGGATTCGTATGTATTTACATATTTTTTTCTAGGCAATTTACAGACGTTTTTCAACTAGAAGTATTCATACTGACACTTTTTAAGCCGTTTGAGTCTACTTTTATTTCACATATTTCCACATATTTGGATGTTATCGCATATTTATACATATTTGATTAAAATAAATAAATATTTCTACATATTTAATAATATTTAGTCTGTCTAGGTACAGTCCAAGGCGTACTTTGTCCACAGTTGGTATAGGAGTTTGGCTGATGAAGATGGGAGGTAGGATTTTTCGTCTAAGAGTAAATAATATATATTTTGATTTAGTAATGTTAGTTTTGATTCGCCATTTGTTAAGCCTGACCTGTAAGTGGTTGATATGCGTTTGTAGAGCCGGGTAGGAAATAAGATTGCAGTTCATCAGCAAAGGTGGAAAGAATGGCGTTTGTCATTTGAATTATACTGTGTATAAGGAGTAAAGAAGTGTTGCCCTGGGAAACCCAGCACTGACTAGATGGAATCTGGAGTCTGCTGCTCCACAGTTGACTCTGAAGTATCGATCTTATAAGTAAGATATTAGGATAATGTAGTATGTTTGAGGAAGAATATCCCTCATCTTAAACAGTTGACCCTTTTGCCACATCCTGTCGAACGTCTGAGCGACGTCAAGGAAAACACTCGTGCAATACGGCTTTCGCTCGAAGGAGGTAGCGATAGTGTCTACAACGCTAAGCACCTGGTGAGAAGTTGAACAATTTTTTTTAAAAACACAAGCACACACAATTTTCTGAAAACCACTTGATCAAGGAGCTTAAAGAACCCAGGATCTCTCAAAGAATCTAGAATCTCTAGGAAACTTATATTTCAGGTAAAAAACTTATTTCTATCATATTTGTGATGTTTGTGATAATCCTACCAACTAGCAGAAAGAGGAAATAAAAATTATAAAACAACCTAACATACTCGTATAACATAAAATTTGAAAATGATGTTTAAAGAAGCAGTTAAAATTAAACTCTGTTCATATTTATTAGGTCAGGTCGCGTGCTTATTTAGTTTTATAAAATATTACTGAAAATATTTAAAATAATAACTTAATTTATCAGCATTCTGATGCTTTATATAGCCATTAAATCCAAGCGAGGCACAATTAGGCTAAAGCTTCATTAACAAAATGACAATTGTGTGTAGCACGCTATCTTGTTTTTAGCCTATATTCAAGAAAAATAGCAAAAAAAGTGATGATATTTTTCTATTATTTGTATACAAATTGCTTGGCTATTGTTTTTATGAAGCAAAGATTGGCGCACTAGGATGAATTAAGTAATAATATTTTAAATTAATGGATGCTAGCCACAAAAATAACATCAAAAGGTCTGTAAATGTATTGTCAAGACGTAATAAGTAGTGTTTTATTTTTGTAATGCTTTTTATTTTTTTTAAAAAAATTATTGCTTACACGTGAACACGATTCTGAAAAGGTGGTTAGTGTTTCCAATAAGATAGAATTTATGAGCAAATAAATAGTATTTAGACACGATATAATATCGGCTTTAGTAACACATATAGTGATGTAACAACACAATATGGTACAAAATAGTGGACAATTTGTATTTGATCTTTACTTCTTTTTTTTTCTCTTCTAAAGAAGCTGTACGGCCGTGGTTTGCGGCTGGCCCGTAAATGTCCATTGTCATCTTTATCCAGCATTCACGCTTTATTTATTTTTATTTTTTAAATTTAGTATTAAAGAGGAAAAATACTTGCAAAGAATTACCTTTTTTTTTTCTGTTCATAAAATATTATTATACTGCATCTGTTGGACTTGGTTGAGACTCCCAAGTTTTAATTGAGATATAATTTCAATATTTTCAAAAAAATTTTTGGAAAACTGAAAGAACTCTACCAAAATTCGCTTCAGGTAACGCCATTATCTTCAAGCTCAGAATTTGAGCAACTCAATGGGGCCTGATTAATGTTATGGGTATAGGAAACCTTAGGATTCCATCAAAATGTCACTTTAGAGGTAAGCACTTTAGTTTATCATTGCATTTCGAAAATGGGCCAATTCCCAAATCGGAGGACAATTGCAAAAGCAACAGCACAATACAGATTCACTCTGAAAATCGATTTATCAATTGTCACTACCAGTTGGTTAACTGATTTTATCCAAAACACTGTTGACTTCTTCTCGAGGTTCCCTCGATTTTTTGTTTTTGATTTGCGCTAACTATTTCGCCACAGATAACAACAAATTCTCTCTTTACATTCACACAACAATTGGTAAAACTAACTTTTTTAGCCCCAAAAGTGTTTTCTTCTGCAAATTTGACTCGATAACAATACTTTCCTTAATCAGTTCTTAAACTCATCAAGACCAATAACTTGATGGGTTATTGTACAAGCACTGCGTTCATTAAAAAAGAATTTTAATAATAATTTTTCCAGCAACACCCTTATTGCAAAGCATTCAGCGAAATCGCGATAATTCTTGCATAACAACTCAAACGACTCTTCTAATGATTCCCACAGTATTTATGCAATGTTCGCCAGGTTTTTCAAAAATATTTGTGGTTAGGCTAGCTGCATTCACAGTAAATTTTACATTCCCAGCACTCTCATCACCTCTTCCAACCCCTTACGGACTGGACCATGGGATGTTACCTGCAAAATTGTGATGAACATTGGAAGAAATCTTTAGTGGTTGAAGTGCAGGAAATCAGATGAACTTCAGTTCAATAATACAAATTCTCCGCCAATAATTATTGGAAGAGGAGGAATTAGCTCGGTGGTTGGTTACCAGAGAGCGCTTTATATTGAAAAGAAAGGAAAACTACCGGAAAAATCTAGCTTTTAGAAAGATCTAATTATCAAAAATCTAAATTAGCAATTCAATTTTCTTGTTTTGTATTGTTTGACGAAGCACTAAATACTCATGTAAAGAAAAGACTACAGAATCTGTAAAAAATATCTTCATGTTACTATTCTAAATTTGTAAAAATTGTAATACTAAATTCTTTACACTTTCCCACGCTCTTAAAGAGAGATAGACTGAGGGAATGAGAGAGAGCGAGAACCATGAAGGCCGTATGGGATGCAGTTGAAGTAATGCACTTACATTCTATTACTGGTTCTAATACAGTTATCCAGATTGCAATTTCAGGTCTTATAAAAGATCATAGACAAAAAGTTCAAATTTACAGGTTGTTCAGTTATTATATTACTTTTTGAACAAATACTAAACGCTCAAAATGCATCTTTAGCGTAAACAGAATTAGTTCAGTTGTCTTGACAATCCGCCTAAAGGTCAACAAAAATAACTGAATTAGGCAGAATTCAATTAGAATTGATAACAATTACTAGAAGAACAGTTTTATATGTATACGAGTATGTATACTATAAAATTATTCAAAATTAAATGTTAACACCTTCATGTTGAGCATGTCAAATAATGAATAACTTGAGTTATTCAAATACAAATTTTGTTCTTTGCAAAGGTTAAACTGTTTCATTTCACATTTAACACCATTATTATGCACCAACATTATGGTATCTTTTATTCATTAAACTAATGAAAAATGAGCACACCTTTGCAAGTGAAAGCATTCAACTTTTTTAATTTGAATAAATATATATATTTTTTAATATAATTTGTTTAGATCGTTCAAACATTGTATGTTTACATATATAAATATAGATATCAAAGAAAAGCAACCAAGTTAAACGAACACTTCCCGTCACCTGCTCTAACTGGAAGTTATCGATAATATCGAAACCGTGCCAAACTTCCTTTTAATACACAAATTTATTTCCGCACATCTTTACTAAATGTGGTAATTATTAAAATTACCAGATATATAATTAATAAAGTTTGTAGTTTACATACATAATTTGCAGTTTATCATGTTTGTTTAATGTTGTCCACGCCTTTCTATCACTCATATTACTTGATTGTGTTGAATATAATTTACATTTTTATTTTTTTGTTCACACATATAACAACCTAATCCAAATGTTCCGTATAACTTGAATCCAGAAGTGGATTGGTGACTTTATTGATTTTTGTTCTTAATTTTTATTGAACAGTTGTTATGAAACAAAGCGTGATTGTTTTAAAGCCCTATAAAAAGCTATAGATTGGTTTAATCTACATATCGGAGACAGGATTAGTATATTATAGGAATATACGTATTTTATGTAAAATAGTACTGCGAAAGAATCTTGTTTTTTGATAGAAAATCCACCATTATCGGAAGTTGAACTGGTAGGCATTCTGAAAAAAGCATCAACTCCTTTTGCCTGAACTCCCCAAAATCTCGTTTTAACAAATCTGGACAATATACAGGAGAAGGAGACTCATCAAGGTGATAAACAGCAAAAAACGGTGTGTAACGGTGTTAAGGGCAAGTTGTAAGCAACTGTGGTTGAGGCATGCGCTAGCTAACCACAAGTTATCTTTACTGAATAACCAGTAGAACTTAGAGCAGAATTCATCTTCTCTAGTATTAATACTGAATTTTGGAAATTTTAGCAATAATTGTTCACGAAAAAACTTTAAACTTAACGACCATTCCATAGAGAAGAAAACCTTAATTCTTGGCCACATTGCATTAAAGGAAATAGCGAACAGGAAAGAGTATTTGAGATATCATTATACTCGTACGTTTTTACTTTGTCGTATTAATCCCAGAAATAGTAAGTATCAATCCGAGTATTGTATTCAGGTTTAAAGATATGAGAGCGAGCTATAACAGGGAATTCATAGAATGAAGACGCACTTCCTGAAGCAGCAAGATACAAAATAAAAGCACCGCCTACTATTTTCAAGATTTTGTAGTACTTTTCAAATTTAACACTATTTTTAATGCAGGAAATAACAAACTTTCACGTAGACAATATCTAAGGAACATCTTCGCGCATCATTTACTTTCTCTTTGAGATGGGCGTTCGAGACGAACCACTGTTTAAATGAATTCAAGAGAGCCGGGAAGCACACATTCACCTTAAGAATGAGGACGCGCCGTATTACATGCATAGACCACTAGTCCAGTCGCCTATCTTGGATTTCTTATTTTACTATCTAAATGTTAGCAGCAAACTGTAGCTCTTTTTTTAAGCAAATGGTTTTACTACTTAGCCAATATACTACAATAAAAAGTTTCAGGTGACGTTGCTTACAAGAGATTAAATAATTTTTATGAAGTTGCACAGTTCAATTTGATTAAAAGTAACATTAAACAAACCAATATACGACTTTCATTTATTGCAATATGAGTTGACAAATTTTTATTTTCTCTTACAGTAGTAACAAGTAAGAGAAAGTAATGCATTCGTGTGTTAGGTTTTGAGTTTTCTCAGAAAATAACCGTTTTGAAGACTGTAGAGTCCAAAAAAAGTGATTTTGAAATTGGGCAAAGTGTCGATGTTTGTAAACACTGCGGTAAATAGAGATAAATTTGATATTTAGTGTCAATTTCACTATCAGACCCGTCAATAAACTTGGCAAAGTCAGCCAACCATACAGTGCCATTTTACAGTAAATATTTTTTAATATTGCGATTTTTTTCTAAAACGCCTGCTACGATTGTCTTTACACTTGGAATACCAATTGCATATATGTAACATAAATCTAGAATTTTTATAGGTAACTTCTTTCCCGAAAAATTCATAATCCCTTTAAGGATAAGAAGAAGTAGATTATAACTTTTTACTGTAAAGAGCGTCTCGCAATTTATAAAATATTGTTCGCGAACAAAATATGTTCACGAACAAAATAAGTCTAATATCAAATTTGTGAGAATCAGTCGAAGGAACTGCCAACCAAGTTATTGGTTTTTTGGAAATGATTACATTTTATTTTCCGTAAAACACAATACATTCATGATATTTTTTATTTATTTATTAGTATTGTATAGGCGCTAATGGCCATAGACGTCGATGCGCCGGCGGAAAAAAAAAAAAAAAAATTAGTATTGTATTAAGTAGCATCAACTTCTGAGGTTATTGGCGCTTTTATTTTATTTTTCAGTGCACGGCGGCACTCTGAACAGTATCCTCTCTCCACCGGGGACAGTGAGCTGTACGAAGCTCCTAGGAAGAGAAAATCTACGGGCCAGCAGCTGGTTTCGAACCCGGGTTATATATTTGAAAAACATTTGACTAGGCAACTCTTTGTATATGCGCAGTTAAGTCAAACTCTTTACTTTTTAAGGGCATTTTCATTATTGTTCGGTTCCTGTGTAATATTTGATCATGAAAAGTCCAACTGAAATTTAATTATAATTCATCCATTATAATTTCATTTGTACAGAAGACTAAATTCTTGTTAGGGTCTATGTATATCAATTTCCTTTAAAATTTTCTTGGAGAATAAAATATGGATTTCGGGAAGCTGTTACGCCAGTTTCCTTAATAATTAATATTTTATTCCATGTAATTATTGCACTTAACTATTTATTTTCTAGTTTCAAAGAAATTTATTTAATTAAATTTACAGTTTTAAATTTAATTCTCCTATAAGCCTTCTTCCAATCTTAGGAAAACTCCTTGAGAAACTGCTCCTAAAACGAATTTATCCTCTCCTAGAATCACAGGAAATACTTCCGTCCCATCAATTTGGTTTCCGCGCTCATCACTCTACAGTCCTACAATGTCATCGTGTTGTGGATGTAATCTCAACCTCTCTTGAGAATGGACAGTATTGTCCGGGAGTTTTTCTCGACGTTGCTCAAGCTTTCGATCGCGTCTGGCACCGGGGATTGCTTGCCAAACTCAAGAGCATCCTACCAACTACATATTTTCTCATCCTTCAATCTTACCTTACTGGACGCTTATTTAGTGTCGTCTGTGGAAATTCCTACTCTCCTTGTTACCCAGTTCGAGCAGGTGTTCCCCAGGGAAGTGTCCTTGGGCCTGTACTCTACACCATATACACTGCTGATATTCCTACCAATCCTCGTACCTTCCTTTTTACTTATGCCGATGATACGGCCATCCTCTCTCCTCATAAAGACCCGGTCCTTGCCTACCGCTTCCTCCAATCCCATATAGAATCTCTTGAGCCTTGGCTAAAGAAATGGAGAATTAAAATTAATGAAAATAAATGTAATTACATTACATTCTCCCTAAGGCGAACTATCCTTCCACCCGTTTACCTAAACCTCACTCCTCTTCCCACAACAGATTGTGTTAAGTATCTAGGACTCTTCATGGACAAACGCCTAACCTGGAATCCACATACTAGACTCAAACGGAAAGAACTGAACAGACGATACAAACTTCTCTCTAGACTTCTTGACAAGCGATCTAAACTCTCTCTAAAGAATAAACGACTTATCTATACTATGATACTAAAACCTGCCTGGACTTACGGAATGGAACTTTGGGGCTCAGCCAAAGCTTCCAATATCTACAGAATCCAATCCTTCCAGTCAAAAACTCTCCGTAGAATCGCTAAGGCTGGAAACATAGTGGAGCGGCGAGCAAAGCGGCGATGATAGCGAAGAGCGAAGCGGCAAAAACAAAAACTAGAAATAGATAGAGTTGCTCTAGCTTCGCTTTGCTCGCCACTATGCGCGGTCCCATATGTTTACTTGTGTTTGATTTCGCCGCTTCGCTCTTCGCTATCATCGCCGCTTTGCTCGCCGCTCCACTATGTTTCCAGCCTAATGCTCCTTACTTTGTTTCCAATCATACCTTGCACCGAGATTTCCTTGTTCCCTATGTTTCTGAAGCTGTAAGATCCCGTTACTTTAAATTCCACACATCAATCACCTCACATCCCAATCCTCTAGTAGCTCAACTTACCACTCTACCAGGAAATCCTCCCAGGCGGTTGAAGCGCAGGTGGCCACGCGATCTTCTAAATGAAGTAAGAGCCAATGTACAATAGTGAACTGTACCACTTTGGGAGTTTCACCAATGGGTGAATTCTCCCCTCATGTATTCATGTATCTATTCCATTATCATGTTGTATCAGCTTCACTTGATGCAGAATTATTCTGCAGTTGTGAAAATAAATAAATTAAAAAAAAAAAAAAATTCTGTAAGCTTTAAATTTGTGTTTTAAATATAAATTGAGTTCGGCGCCACGATATACGTACTGGGTTTGATTCCCGGACTAGGCCATGGATTTTATTTAATAGTTAATAAAAGAAATTTATGGAAATAATTAGATATTCTCTTCCATCCGCGACACCTAATTGGCAGTTAGACGAAAAGTCCTCCTAAAAAAATAGACATTACTTTAGCTTTACTTTTACTTTTTTAATATGAGTATGTCGTGTGATAGTTCGTACAAGATTTTTTACACATTATCTTTCAATCGAAGTCTGAGTTAAGAATAAAAAAAAGAAAAATATGAATAGAGAGTACACATCATTCATTTGTTCGGTGACAGGTACACCAAATAAAATAGAAGATATTTACAAAGTCCGAATACGTGGTTCATATTAACTTTTTTCCATTGAATATTAATACGAAGGTTAAAAATAATTGAAGAAATGGTAAACAGTATAAAGAAATATGTTCCTTGAGTAATAATGTATGAGAGAAAGGAACGGTATAATTTCCTGGTTTTATCTTAAAATAAAATACGTTTCACGCATACACAGATAAAGACTAGATATCTGGGATGGAAAACGATATATAAAAAGGAACTTTTATGTCTGGTGAGTAACAGTACAACCTTGAATAAAATCGTGTGGCTCTCCTCACAGCCGCGAATACAACTAAAATGATGAGCAACTGAAAGTTAACGGATCTTGAACTTTCCAGACAGACGTTAGTTAACACCTTCTTCCTGTTCATCCTTCTTCCTTGTTCAGTGCGCATGCTCATTAATTAACTTGTTCTTAAATATTTACTTATTTTTTTGTACTTCTCTTTTGTTCTAATCATGGAGATATTACCATATAAAAATGGTTTCCTCGAAAATCAGGGCTTATTTCTCCTCGCACGAAAATTAAAGTAACTTTTGTGTAACAAAGAAATATTAGGGAACAAATCTGGTGTTAAATCACACGACTTACACTTAATTTCTTATTCAAGGTTCTATCTCGTAGCATTTCTTCAAAAAACGAATTTTTGAAACATATTTACCTTTTACTAACAATTATTGTTTGTAAAAATCTAAATAATATTGAAAATACAATCTAAAAATAGTACCAAACTAAAAAGAAGTTCGCTAGAAATTAAAAGAATTTATTTGAGTGTAAGCAATCTAAGAACAAACTACAGAAAGTCAAGAAATCTTTAAAGGAAAGAACACTTTAAAGTAATCCCATTCTCATCGCTCAGAAGTGTCCTCAACCAAATTTAACTTGAATAATTTTACAAATAAGAACTACATCAGTGCAGTGATAGTGCAAAATTTAAAGAAACTTGTAGACGCCAAATTTGGAGTAACTCCTGAAACTGAGCAACCCATTCGGTAATGTGCTATTTAGATAGCCTATATTTGGTGTGCATGTGTACACATTTCAGAGGTTCTGTAATAAATAATTAATTATAGAGTTTATCTAATTAGAAATGATAATAATTATAATGAAAATTAAAATAAAACAGAAAACTGCAATTACATCATGAATGAAAATACTGTGAGATTGCTAAATAATAAACATTAAAATAATAAAATGAAAAACTAAACTATGATCTATAAACTTGATATAATATTGTTATTGTAAATTATCAATTCTATAAAAAAAATAATGTTTTTTTGCTTTCATCAAATTAGGAGACACTCTTTACACCATCTTATTCATTAAGGCAAAATGAAATTAATTTTAATTGTTCCATTAAATAGTTCTGACTATTGTATTGAATGATTAAAATTTCATTTAAAGAAGTTTTATTAGTAATAATCTCTGATTAGACAATGTTTCCTAATTGGTTAAGTATCAGGGTGTTCTATGTTAAAGTGCTATTTCGAGTTAGGGGACTTTGTGACCACTACCTTTCTTTCAGACTCCATTAAGACGCACAAACGAAATGCCACCAGAGAATACAAAGAGAAACACTGACACCAGAGAATACAAAGAGAAACACTGACACCAGAGAATATAAAAAAAAAAACTTCCTGAAGATCACTTTTTAAAACTCAAAAAGTCCTCTGATAGTATATTTCCTGTAAAATATCAATAAAATAATTAGACACTCAATACTTCCATATATCTAGTAAGAAAATCTATCCACACTAAGTATCCAGAAAGAAAGTGTATGCACTTTCCAATAACGAATGTATCCGTGCACTCGCTTGTGCAGAAGCGCTGTTGCAACAGATTTGTTAGTACTATAATGACCTCGCAGCCTTTAGTTAAACCTTAGTTTAATTTTCAAAAGTGTTGTTAGCGGTTAAACTAATGTGAATTTATATGAGGTGCTCACAAATGTAAAAAACGACTAGACAACTTTAAACAAAAAAAAAGTCGTTGAAATCACCGAAGAAAACATGGTGCTTGTTAAACTTGAAAACAGCTCTCCGTTGATTAACTAAATCACTACATAAAGTTTAATTAAACAAGCGCGTAGACTTAGAACGTAAATTATTTTAAAGGATAGTAGAAAATAGAATTCAGCCCAGCAATATTTGCAGAAAAGTGTTAATATTTTTCAGGGAACTCCTGTTAAAAGACACATTGAAACAGGTAACAAAGTTTCTAAAAGCTGTTAAGCTAGCAGTTACATGATCGCCTCCTCCATTGATCTAGTTTCCTAAACGGTCTTCAATGCGCACTCCACATATTACTTTGGACACACCTAGTTTTAAAAGTATTTTGTATTTTGTATAAATTGGTAGTTTCTAATATGTTCTATTTAGTTGCTAAGTAACTACTTCGTTTGTTACATAAGGATGCTATAGATCAAGTTTTCTTTTCTACCTAAAAACGTTCACTTCGTTCAACAGAATTTCCTTCTGGAAAAATCATCTTATTTTACAAAAATGTATCAGTTGTACAAATTTAAATGAAGGAAGAATGTTTGGTACGTAATTCATCACAAAAGTATAGACTTTAAAATTGAGTAAATATTGTTAAAGTAGAGAATTTAAAGACTCCGCTTTAGGTTATCTCATCTGCAACAATATTATGTTATTTTATCTATAATTTGGCATTCTTTAACACTTGAATTCACTAAGTGTTACATCCTGCCTATTTGGATAAGTTGCTGCTTTCAAAATAAATGCTTAAAACATTCTTGTAAAATTGTTCAAGAGATTATTTTATTTTCTATTTTAACTTGAATGAAAATAAAAGATGCTAACACCATCTCTTGTAAGGACTTTTTTTATAAATGTCCTTAGAAATCTTAATCGGAATTGGGTACTTTATGTGCACTAGGATGAGAACGAAGTTTAGGGATTGTCAAAGAAGCTTAAATAAGCAAATTGTAGATTTTTTTTTATTCACTTAATATTAAATAAGGCAAAGCAAAACTAATAAAAGATTTGCAAATAGGATTGACATATCAGACTAAATTTATGGCTCTAACGTCTTTGGATAAAATTCTGAAGGATGATACCTAAAGTATTCAGTAAGATAGGAACAGTTTATTACTAGGATGCTATTCAAACACTCTGGGCTGCTGCATTCCAATTAAGTTAAAACCAAAAATGATACTGAACTTTAAATGAAAACCTTAGCGAAGAAGTGCATCATGCAAATAAAACGTCCAAACACAAATTCTTATAACATATTTCTCATTGAACCAAATTAGATTGTGTCTGTATGTAATAAACCAAAGTTATTTATTTAAGTTACACTGAAGTGAAGTAGGGTTATTTAACCAAATTGGAAGCATCAAACGTAAATAAATAACAATATACTGATAATCATAGCCTGAATATCTAAAAAATGGGTGGCTTGAGTTGCCAAATGAGTTTTAAGTGACATTCGTTTTTGCATAATCGTGTCTTTATGTAGGCAACGCCCTTGGAATATTGAACCTTGATGCCCAGGGCGCTGGCAGAATGCAAGGATTAATTGTGCTTTTGGTTTAGGATACTTTGGGAAAACGAGGTGGCCGATTCTTTGGTCCGAGAAGGATACAATTCAATGTAGTCAAAGCATTGTCTTTAGATGGACTCTGTAAAGAAGCTAGTGAGGGGCGTGATTCGATTTCACTATTTGGTAACGCACAAGAATAAAGCGGAAAAGAAAAGCTGAGAAGCCTCGTGAAAACCTACTGACTCGAATCTCCGAAAACCTACTCGAAGAACAATTCGTTGCTCTCTTCAGGATGCTAACGGGGCACGAGGTAATCCTCGGATAGCTCCTCCAGCAGTGTTGTGATGGGTTCTTTATGTGTCTTCTGTTCCGAATAGACAATATCTTCTACCCTCCTTTGAAGTCCTTATCTGCAGGACATTAGAATAGAATATAATGAACATTATATTGTTTCCCTCTTTTTATCTACCTTTTTTTTCGCGTTTTCTACTATTATTACACGTTCTTCAAACGATTTCCGTAGTAATTTATGTATTAAAAGTAATTTTCTTTATTACTTTTTTCCGGCTAGTTCCCTCGGTTTTCACCAAGGCTCATAGCGTCAAAAGCAGCGGTTATAAAGCAAGACTAAAATTGTGTGAACCTTTCCAATTCTGTGTGCAGCTTTTCTATTACAATTTGTACATCACAGGCTATCATCCTGTCCAACTCTACACTGTGTGTACCAGACAGGCTTACTCACTGACGTGGATTTGTGAAGCCAATTATTGTAGTAGAACGACCAGTTCCCACACTTAAGTCTTAAGAACGGTCACTCTAGAGAACTACTACCACCGTCTATCCATAGAAGCTCCGCCACTAACCGCTTGGCAACACTTCATCACTCCTCCCAACCCTTCTCGGTCTTCGCTGTGGGGCCTCTGATCAACCATCCCTCGGTTTACCACCTCTTTTATCAAATGGTCACCGCCTGCCCACTGGCCCCTGCATTTATAAAACAGAGCAAACTTCCCGCAATAAAACTATCCAGTGCCTTTATAACAACTCTTGGTGTTTCCCCTGCTAGTTTTCTTTTAAACACGTTCTCTCGTGAATGGTCTTTTCACTTCACAGAAAGATTCTTCATTCATTTCCAAATTTGTCTCATATTTCTCTCCTTTAATTGGTTTTATTGATGAAACTTTTGTAAATAAATAACAATTAGAAGTTTCCTTTTTGTTGGATTGTTCCATATTGAAGTAGTGAAGATGTTTACAAGGAGCAATTTAGTGACAGTTCCTTTTGCACCTGGAGAATTCTGGAAGATCAATACAATTTCTGCTCCTTGTTACTTTGTTTACGCAGCTTTACTTTCACTGCATTGTCGTCATGGAAGAGGTACTGAGGTTTTAAGGTTGGTATCAGCTTTTAATGGTGTACACTCTTCTTTCCATGTGATGGAGAGTGAAAGCTCGATCCAAAGAACCGAAATGGAAGTGAAATCTTTACACAAACCTGAAGAACCAACGTGAGGATTGAAAATAAATTAGTGGCCACAACTCAAGAAAACAAGCACGCCACGACAGATGTATAATTGAGAATTATTGGCTTGAATAATTAGGCTTAAAATATGAGCTTCATTGAAGTGTGAAAGAAAATTGGAAGCTATTTTCTCTAGCTTGGACAATTCAAAAGAAACTTTAAATTAAAGCTCTTCCAATCATGAAGACAGTTGTCAGTGAAGAATGTTACTGCTTTTAAACGCCGCTTTATCGTTAGTATATAAAGTAATTAATAGGAAATAAAGTAGTTGTGCAAAAATTATTTAATTAATGTTGATCAGTATTAACAAATTAGTCGAATGGTTATCCTCCTTTATTCTAACCAATTTTTCATTTTATTGTGCATCAATTTAATGAAGGCATTATTTTGATTTGTTCATGAGAAGAAACCCTGCGCTAACCAACCAAAAGCTTCTCATTGCTCGTTGCTTTTAGTTCTTGGAAGTTCGCGAGAGAGCTAACCGAATAGTTGCAACAACAATCAAATGAGCGAGTTGTTTGCTGCCTAGGCTGAGATAGCCATAGGGATGCCTACGTCCCGAAATATCCATATCCACTGGAAAGTAAACATATTATTTTCAATGGTGCCACTATCTATTGGAAAGAAAATAGAGGTATCCTTTAATATGGCCTGCTTCAAGCATATCAGAATAAATTAGCAGATCTTAAACAACTGGAATATTAGCACAGCACGAGCTAAGGGAACAGGGGAGGGTCAGAAGAACAAGTTTAGTAAAAGTTTTAATAAAATATTAACATTACAATCCCCTACTTGGTTTATAATTTCTATTTATATTCAGACCAGCAGTAGATTCAACTTAATCATCAACTTGAATATTAGTGCTTAAAGGATATCTTAAAATAATAAATAAAAAGGAAAATAAAAGAAAACAGCAAATGAAAAAACAAAATCTAATCCATACAACGCATTGGCGGATGTTCAACCCCAGGATTTCTTTATTTCTCTAAGTGTCTAATATGTGTAAGACGCCCTGCTGAGTCACACGAACAAAATTGTTGGATATAAGATCCAAGTTTGGTCCATTATGTGCCGAAACCTGACAGCTATTTATAAGCCACCTGTTGACATGTACTGTGATGTATTTTTATTGGTTTTATTTTAGTAATTTATTAATATACTAACCGAAGAACTATGGATTTATGGAAGGATACAGTATTTTGAACTTGAGGCTTAACATTAACATCAGCAATAATTGGAAACAATAAATTCATATAGGCGAGGATTACATAAAATGAATAATTTATTAATTATTGGAAGCGGCCGGCTTCAAATACAAAAATACTGTAAAATATGGCTTCAAATGATCAACGCAAAGTATAGTTGTAGATTGAATAGTGATTTTGGATCTTCAATGCAGTTAGAGAAAAGAATTTTACATGATTTCGGTTTTAGAAATTATGGTACTACCTTTTAGCATTTGCAAATAGCCAGATTTATCACAGTTGTGGTTGATGTTAACCTGCTAATGATTTGTAAGGAATTAGTGTTGAAAATGTTCCAGATATTAGAACTGCCAGGCTTTGCCCGCAACTATGATGGTTCTTTTTTTAAGAGAAAGAGGGACTGATTATTATTTGCATAATATATTTCTTTTTATTTTTAGCAAATTTCAGTATGCATCAGTTTGGAAACGTATAAAGTGCATACAAACAAATACTGTACTTTTTTTTTGTAGATCTAGATGGGCACATCAAATCAAAGAAAACCTCAAATGAAATTTGATTTTAAAGAGTATTTTGGGTAATGGGACGTCGCGCTTCTTTAAATAACTACTTTTTATTGCAGTGCAATCATATTAAACCAACTTACAATCCGTAATGTTTGATGAATTTCCAAATCCGTACCTGGAGAGTTGAATTACGAGTCATTGTTTACGCCCAATACTATTCTATAAGGTTTAATGGAAGTAGGCTATATCTGGCTGATTATGGAAGTTACTTATGTCCCTACTTGTATAGATAAAAAGACCACCCATGAATTTATTTCTTCTTTCCTTAAAAAATACTAAATGCTATAATCGAAATACTCAGAAATATTAAACAAAACATTTTCTGCTTCCTTATAAAGACCCGAACTAATACTGACCATGTTAACCTGCATCTCAATAACTTCCCAAACACTAGGTAAGGTACCAGATACGTTAAATATGAAAGAATAAAGATTCCAAGTGAATATCTCATCTGTGTCCACCGCTGTCTTAATATCGGAGAAAATTGCTTCTGTATAGAGGTAGTTTCGGTTAGCGGATTTCGCCCGATACCTTGAAGTTCGAAGATAATGGCGTCAAAGAGGAACACTATAATAATGGGATAATAGACCAAGTTGAACATTATCATGTCCCATCGGGTACCATTAACACTGTATTGCTCGAACTTGTCAGTTATTGCCAATGTGGTGTCATATTGACTCCATAATTTATTTTTATCTTTTTTTATATTGATTTCAATTTTAATAATAAAATTTGCATTAAAGGATGAGAAAGAATAGGAATTAAGAAAGAAAAAACAAATTTTGTCCACAAATTGGCTGTAACATTTCACGCAGAAGGAATTAACTTCAACTTAGGATCGCAATAATTTCAGTATTTTCTAGAATCCTAATTGACCGCTTCTGATCAGGGACATTATCATTTTTTTAATTACATTCACTACTTTTTCAATTACTGTGCGCTGTTGACACGGATCGGAAATTACCCAATTCGCTAAAACGTTTTGCTGCAATTCGGACAGAAAATCAATTTTAGAAAGAGTTTTTTAGTGTCTTGATACTTTCTATGAAAATTAACTAAATTTATCAAATAAGCATTTAGGCAATAATCTGGAGTCAAGTTAATAACAGAAAATCTACTTATATTACCAACCTGGAGTCGAAATGACTCCGATATATTTACGTGTAATGCCAATCTGAAGTCAAAATGACTCTTATGATTCAAGTAAACTAATCTACAAAAAGAAACTAAGAATTCCACTGTCTTCAGCTTGTGACTATCAAATGGTGAGAGAGTGGGGATAGCAATCTAAGAGCATTTCGGGATAGCTATGAGTTGTGGGGAAACAGGGACCATTCCTATTTTTTTGGAGTCAAGTTGACTCCGGATTGGCAATGCAGTGTTAATTTGGCTTCTTTTACAACTATGGCAGTGAACTCATATTGAATCAACTTTCAGTCCGTAAAAATTCTAAGCAGGTAGAATTTCTAAATTCATAACCTGGAGAGTTGAATCAGTCAGTGTTTACGCCATAACAACATATTGTTAACATATTATTCTTCTAGGTTTTATGATAATAGGCTAAATCTGGCTAAATAAGGAAGTTACTAATGTGTCTAAGTGTGCAGATAAAGGGACCCACCACTGAGTATTGTAAAGACATCTAAGACAGACAAGCGTCAATCAATCAGGCTGAGAGGCTTTGTGTAACAAGAGGTGACCATGCGGTGGTTGATTGTTTTTACATTGGTCTTCGCCTACTTCCTTTTCCGCTGGATTTTATAATAAGTAAATTACACTCAGAGTCATTCACTAAATTGTGGTTATCACATTCTCTACAAGTATGTATCTCAGGTGGAAGAATAATTTTCAAGAAATAATTCACAGAAAAAGAGACATAAAATTGTTACTTAAACATCAGCATGTTCCTCGGCCTTTCGGCTAAATTCAAAGTGTAGTTTAATCTGTTACTGGAACCGTTTCCTTAGAGGACTTAGAAGATTAAACTGATTTATGGAAAATGGCAAGAGCTTGAGAGCAAATAAATATATTTAATTAGTTTACTTAAATTATTTACATTGTTGTGTTTTATAATAAAAATTGATCGATTTATAATAATCAGTGAAAGGTTAATAAAAATTAGATAAAAAGAATGGATAACAGCATTTTTAATTATTTAAGGAACAGAAAGCTCAAGGTAGGCAAGAGTGTGTGCGAACTAAATAAACATCCAGCCTTTAAAAAATAATATTATTAGGTATTCTCCCTAACTCTGATCAACACTGCTATCTCGCTTAATTATATTTCAATTTTTTTGTTTTTTTGGGGAAACAAACCCTAAAATGACCATCTTAGAACTTTCTTTCCAGCTATTCAAAACTACATGTAGTACTTAAATTGATTTCTAGGTTTACAACTAATATGAATATATCTTAGATTGTATCCGTCTTAGAAAGCTTAGAAAGTGAGTTTTTTTGCATTCCTGATTGGGTTCGGACTGTCATCCATCGACAGACATCTAATTCGAAACCGATCAGGGATGCCATAATACGTGCTTTGACGGATTAAATAAAATATATTTTCAACTATTTGATTTCACTCAAAATTTAAAGGTTTGCTCGCATTTTGAGCAATTTTTATCCAATGGTAAGCGTTTTAAGACAATTCTAAAGTGTCAATTAAAGGTCTATGTTCAAGTCCAGCTTTTAGCTACTTTTTTGTATTGGTGAATATATAAAATATGAGCTCCCTCTCCCCAAATTCGACACCCTTTTCTTTGTAGTTGGATGTTAAGCCCCTGGAAAAAATAGGCTGTTACATTATTCTACTAAGTAATTCAATTTTAAGTTAAAGCGCATTTTTAAATCAAAATTTTGGGAAACTTACAAAACTGTTCCACATACTATCGAAATAATTAAACCTTGAGGAAGACAAAACTAACTTTTGTTTTTAATTTAATTATGATAATAAATATACCGGACAGAACAAGTGAATATATTTTTATACAGAAAATAGGAACTTATAACAGGAAACTTAGTTTTTAATGAATTATGACCGTAACTTAATCATTTATTCCTTCGCACATATAAGGAGATTTATTGAAGGATAGCGGTATCGTGCAACTAGCTTGGGTTGAGGCCAACTATAGACAAAAGTGGAAAGTTAATTCTTAGATTAAATTGTGTGATGTCCTGTATTAATGCAATTGAACAAAATGGTCTCAAATACAGACTGACTTTAATTACAATAGCTAGTGGACACTGACAAAAACAAAATGCAAATTATAACCTTTATTCTGCTGCCTGCAATTTTATTTCAATCACATAAAATGCCTGGAATAAATTTGGGATTCTGCATTCTCTCTTCTTTTATTTATATCTTGGCTCCTTCAATTCTCATTGAAAAAATTAGAGGTCGATCTTTTCTCATTGATCAAGAAATCTATTAGAAAAAAACCAAAAAATCACGATTTTCTCGGCAATAGTCTCTCAAATATCCAATACTGCCTGATAGACAGTTTAAGTTTTCGACCTTTAATAAAATTTACCTTCGGCCATTTTATTTAGGTAATGTTTTAAATTGTTAGCGTAAAATCATTTGCAAATAATGTTATTCATAAATACTAGCGTTCGAAAAGATCCTAAATATTCTACATAATTCACTTTGGTAAAAGTAACTTTAAGGCAACATATCGGCGGAAAAATTAATCTAATTTCCTCATCTACGTTTTTTATTTACAATTTTGATTGAAATTTTGATAATAAATAATTAATAAAAACTTACTTCCGTTTTTGTTTTATTTGAAAGTAGGACTTTAACACCGTGGGAATCTTCTGGACCAAGTGAATTTTTTTATTTTTATTTTTAATTTATTCCTCTTAAATTATGAAAATGATTATTTGATTTTATGTTTTCCATTTTAAAATAAAGTAACTGAAAAAAATATCAAGAATTTTCTTAACCAGCACTTCTGATTAAAATGTTAATAAATAACATATAATTTGTTTTCTAAATAATTAACAAATCCAGCAACAAAACAACAAAACTTGTTTATGCGATGATAAGAAATTAGGAATTAAATGTATATATATACATATATCTTTTTTTTTGGTCAGTCCGTTTACTAAGTTGTTTTTTAAACGTTTTTGTAGCCGTTAGTGCGTGATATCTTTCCGATTGTTTTACTGCAATCAGGTCATCTGTTTTCACTAATTAACACAGAAAAAGGAAATACCTCTCACTCGTATTATTTATCGCCGAAATGCAACAATCCAAGGTACTTGGTTGAAGTGAAGATTGGAAATCGTATTTATGCTGACAATTCCTTGTAAAACCCTTTGTTTTGTAAATTATGGTGAAAATGAAAATAAGATTTTCTTAGATCTACGGTTTTCTACAATTCTTATAATAAAAGCGGTCTTTTTATCTAAGATATTGTAATTTTTGTTTTTAAATATTTTTAGTTATTCACAGACTATAGTTCTTGTCAGACTTAACCTTCTTCTCTTGTAAAGATTTGATAATTGAAAAATATAGTTCTAAACATATTTTTAGATTATTCTATTCGTTAAAATTATATTATAATTGAACCATGGTGCGGATCCTGTTCTTCAGGCACTGCAGCTAAAAAAAAGTTGATTATGCCAACCGCTCGCTGGTATAGAAGGGACCTTCCATTATCGCCCAGGGTTTTGCCCTTATGTTGTAGTAATTGAGCCACTGGTCTCGAAGTTCAAAAACAACGCTATCATGTAGAGTGGAAGTGGATATTTCCTTTTGCAGACGCAACCTAGGCAAGGGATCCAAAACTGATTAGTCTTACCCTAATCTAATCAATGGTTTAGTTAGATGATTTCTGAACTCCTTCAAAAGCAAATGATGACCCCATCGGAATACACATTTAATTTTGTGCGGGTTGACAACTGCATACACTTGCAGGTAAACTGCTGGTTCAGTGTGCTATTTTGACCAACAACGGTTAGTGGGATGGACCTGTATTTATGGTTGTTAGTCCTAAGTAACTACCAAAAAGCTCCAAGAGCCAGTTCTTGGAGGTCTGGCGCTAGGAACCCACCTATTATTTGCTAACCTAAAATATGAGTGTCTTGGATGCGAATATGAAGAAAACTTTGACTATCTTCATAGGTAAATGTCTTTTTTTGGAATGTACATGTTGTCAAAGCAAGACTATATTTGAATTTACGCACAAAAATTGTTTATCTTGTTTTTGTTCAGTGCTCGATAATATCAGGGATATGTTAAGATGTTAAAACGTATGAGCCAGCATTAAAATTAATGGCTCAGTAATTGCAACAAATTTAGCGTTTATTTGAAATATTAAAAAAAAAGAAAAAAAGAAAATTGATTATGAAACAGAATCATGTCCGTTTGTGATCGCAGATTTTTAAATGAATACTGAATACGAATTATAAAATTAGAATTCTCCGAGAGGAAACTGGCGCTGGCGCGTGTGTGCGCATGTGCACTTAAAGCATGTGGGAAGATGAAGTATGCAGGTGACCCATTAAAGAAATGATCTTCGCTGTGTCTCTCTTACTTCCCACCGGAACTGGTTCTTCACACATTCAAGATTTCCCCACTTCTCTGTTGCGAAGAAAACGGCATGATCACGCATCTTCTTCAACTTCCTGTACCGTAAATACTTTACCTAACTAACACATTCACTCTGCCAATGGATGAATTAATATTTCTCCTCAATCCTTTAGCCTAGTTTAACAAAAAGTAAAATTAAAAGTGAGGATACAACAGCTACGCATGTAATTACAGTAGGTTATAGTCTATAATTATGGTAAGTATATTGATAGGTTGTCAGTTTCTAATTTTAATAACTGATCGGTTTATTGGTTAATAAACAGTTTAAAGTAGAAGTAAAATTTTCTGCCAATAAATTACTATATTTCCGCTGGAAGTAGACGGAAATGAGCCGTTACAGCCAACATTGTAGCAGGATTACAACTTCTATAAAATCTAAATCTAATTAAATTTAAAACTTCATTCATTTTTACCACTGCAATGCATTTCAGCAACAATTGAAATTGATACAAAGAGATGCGTATAAATACATTAGTAGCATGATGGGGAAATTCAGCCAATGGTGAAACTCCATAAAAAGAACATTACAATTCTATTCGGGATTAACCAGTTAAGCGCGTTTGACGTGTATACACGTCAAACCAAATCTCTATTACGGTGCAATCGACGTGTAAACTCGTTATGAAAAATATAAAATTGCCATTAACTATAAAAACTCGAAATTTTAATAAAATGCAATAAGAATATTATTTGGTGGGATGTTTCCTTTATCTTACCAATAGAACTGCTGAGTATTTTATACGGAGGGGGGAGACAGCCAAATGATAAGTGGTTGGTACATATTTGGTCTCCGCATTAGAGATTGGGCATTACGCACACAAATAGAAGCCCCCAGCTCTTGTGTAATGCCGTTTTTACCTTAGTTAGAGGTTCAGACCTCAGTACGAGCATGATTTCATATTTCACAGAATTCAAAGCTTTTACTTCCTTGTAAAAGCTCTTGCGCCCCAAGTTAAATAGGTAATGCATATGTGAAGCGGTGCAAGATTTTGAAATGCATAGAATGCTCTATAATCTCAAGCCTCTAGAGATTGCAGAAAAAAGTCGCTTGCAGTGACTATTATGACGTGGCAAACTTTTGGTTGTTTTGCCCTGGGTTTGACGTGTATACACGTCATTGTCTCATTTTAATTCCGCACACTGTGGGAGGTTTTTAAAATTAAATTCCACGCTTTACTGGTTAGAGGGCAGTGATCTGCAAGGACGGGGCCTTTGTGAACAGAAAGGATTGCCTTGTCATCGGCGTAAATAAAAAAAAAGTGTGAGGATTGGTAGGGATGTCAGGGATGTGAAGGAGAAACCCGAAAAATTTAGAAATGAAGAAAAGCCCGTTACATTGGAATCAATCTAAAATTCAATCCATTATTTGAACCATTTTATTCCTAAATTAATGTGATGAAATAACGAACATTAAATAATCTGTAAAATCGGATGAAAAGAGCTTTAATAAATTGGACACAATATCTCAGTAGCTGTAATGGAGGACAATTCCAACATGCAGGTCCATCATTCTTAATAACGATTCTCAGTTCTTGCATGTCATTTGTCTTAATCCAAATATTTCAGTACAGTGATGTATGATATCACCGGCTTCTACGTAATTAATACCTGCGTGCACGATTAAATATTATTATTTAATAATGCAATTAAACCAAATGACCAGATTTTTTACCTTTAGTCAGTTATTTCAGGCGGAACTTTATTATTTGAATTTAAGGACAATAGCATTAAGACAGGACTGTCAAAGGAAGTACTTGAGATTTGAACTTCAGTTCCTCTTTTATATTTTAAGGTTATATTTTTTAGTTTTTTTCTCCACGCTTGACTTCATTTATTTCAGCACTGAATTTTTGTGGACTAAAATCTGGCAAAGTGATTATTGCTTGCAGCCAAATTAGAGATTTCAAATTGAATAAAAATGCCATGGTTTAAGCTGATTGCCTATATTTCTGAAGTGGAGTTTACTAAAAGTTTTCTTTTTATCTAGTTATGAAAGTTTGAACTATCACAGTGTAAAATTGTTAATGAGATTACTTCAAAATGAAACAAGTTTGGAAAATTTGTCAACAGCCTTACAGATCACCAAACAGCTCTATTTAATAATTTATCATCATTTGCCAGATTGTAGCTGAATAATAATAAATTATGCGATATAGTACTATTTTTTTTTTAAAGAAAAACTTAAACTCATGGCATAAAACATACATGTACCAAGAACCAAAACGCACAGATAATGTGCTACCCATTATAATAATCTAAAAACAAGTTAAATTGGTTAAATAATGACTGGATAATTTTTTCGATATGCTGTTAGTATAAATGGTAGGTTTAGGTATTAGAATCTGAGGAAATTTAAACTGTCCAGTAAAAAGTTAACCTATAATGTTGGTAAGAAGATGGGGACGGTCATGTAGGGAAACAGATGTGAAAAATAATAACTCACGACAATGTAGTTAAAAAGGAATAACCAATCCAATGAAGAGGATCTTCATGTCCAGATAATTCTTTTATTATTGGAGCAACAATAACTTGCTCTTCTATTCAACATAAACTGAGTAATTTTCTTCAATTATTTTACAAACTACCTCACTAACTTTTTTCTCAGGAAGTTTTCTGAACTGATGTTTTTCTTATTTCTCATAGAAGCTGCAAAATTTTACAACTGTGTACTTGAACACAGTGAAAGCATGAACATAAATAACACTTGCTGATGTTTTGAATCAACTTCTATTGAAAAGTAAATTTCTGTTCTAAAATCCGTCAATCTAACAAGGTTACAATATTCTTGACTGTTATGCACAGTTCCCATCTGGGGGCCATACTTGACTTAGTGATAAAAAAATAATTGAATCTTTAAATTCCTCCTTGTCCAAGTAACTGAACACCAGTTTCCTTGCTGGCAAATCACTCTATTTGACGAAACTGTGGTCATCAGATAAGCTCATTGACTGCAGCTTTGAGCGATTTTTTAATATATATATTTCGATTATTCTGTTTCCATGGCACGACAAAAAAAGAAGCTTACAGTTAAGCCTGCTTTTCCAAATGCAAGCTTGAGTTTCATCAATTATTTGTCACATTTAACGAGCAGTGTGCTGTCTAAGATCTCTCATTTAATTTAAATTACGAACAGAGTTTTTTAGCCGGTACCAAGGTAAAATCTGATTAAATCAAAAGGTTATTCCCACTGCTAGGATACTTGACTTACAAGTACGATTCCAAGCAAAAAAAATCTAGTCTAAATTGAGGAAAATCCCCTTAGGATGTCCAATCAAGCCTCTTATGTTCTAAACTGAAGGTGATTATTACTGGAAAATGTAAATAATGGATTAAATTAAAAGATGGGGCATTACGACTACTAACCAATAACAAAACAAATGTTGGATAGCTAGACCGGCATTCTTTTGAAGTTACTAACTTTTAGCCTCATAGCTAATAAATGAGGAAAATTAATAGCTGAAAAGATAGATCGTCCAAAGCTGAAACCCTCTGTTTCGATTGGGTGCCACCAGAGGATCCAACTGTAAATCAACGATCAAAATACCTGAACTGGAAGTACCGTGTTGCTAAATGAACTTCTCAAAATTTTGAAAATTTTTCTTGAAAATGATCTCAACGATTTTCTTTGAACATGGCGTACATATTGTTTTCCGATTGGATTACAACTTTTCTTTGAAATATTTTTTCAATAGAAGTCTATTTAGAATATATTCTCAATATAATGAAATCTTTTGTCTTAATTGATGGAGAATGCTTAAAAGAGTTGCTAAAATTTTGAGTTTAAGAAAATTCCTTATCCAAAAGTGTGACGTGATTGAATAGAATTTTTCACTCTCATGAAATTTTTCGAAAGTACCGTCTACGTATATATTTTGTATTTGTTGGTCTTTACAGTGTTGAAACCGAAGTATACTATTTTGAAACAATGCTTTACTCTTGTTTAACTTAAAGCCTTATACAACCAAATCGAGTTCAGCGGAAACTAGTAAGTTAGATAAAATTGTCCAGTGTCCCTTATTGGAAATGATCTATGATAAAATTAAAATAGTCGAAAAGTAATTAATGAGATTTTTCATCCCAAATAAAAATAATTTCTAGATGGTGTTTACTTTATCTGGACTCTTTCACAAACACCAAACAGAATCGAGTTATGGATAATAAGTTATCAAATCCCAAGTGTAAACGTTATAGTAGAGAATTAGAAGTGTAGAGTAGAGAACGGTCCAGTGAACAAAATTAGGCAGGACAAAGCAGCCAACTAAGTTGCCCGTTAGAGGGCGGCAATAAAAAGTTAAAAAAAGATAGGAAGAATCTCGGTAAAGAAAGGAGAATATGAGAAAATAATGTATCCTGACACAACAAAGATATCTTCTTACTTGATTTAGCTGAAGAGCAATCCTTTATGACGTTTATAGTGAAGATAAAAAATAGAAAAAAAAGTAATAACCGTTTGAATTAGACTTTAATGTTGTCGCAGTAAGATAGCGCAATACTAGAAACTGTCGCGTGAAATCGCACGTTCACCCCTAAATAGTTGTTGTGTCCAATTCGCCTTTTGAGAATTGTCAGTGGTTATTGCCTTTTGTTGGTTGTGAACGATATTTAGTTACTGTGTGTGGGGGACATAGTGGGCTATATTCTCCTTTCTCTATTCGGCCAGCTAACCGAGCTGATGGCCACTGGTTAATAACTACAACGGTACTCACACTACGAGTATAATGCACGTGTCCACATTTACTGCAATGTGTCCATATGTCACATTCTCATATCACCGCCTGCACTCGTCTTCATTTCTATGGGTAAACTGAAAGACTGGTACTTAAGCTTTCCAGTCGAGATGGTTACTGTAAAGGAATAGAAACTATAAGTTGATCGCAATGATGATGGTGATGATTGCATTGATGATCAGCACTCGCAGGCAAAAAATGTTTATAAGTTCCCCGTTCACCCTCACCGCAGAAAGAAATATCGAAGCGGTAGCTGAATTATCATAATGTACTACATACTGGTTAAATAGAGGCAGAGAATGTATGAGACATGGTGATTAAGTCTGCCCGTGCTTTAAACGAAACTAAAGAGTTCGTTTAACATTGCATTGCCAATGCTCGAACTTAGTCAGTTATTGCCAATGTGGAGTCATATTGACTCCATAATTTATTTTTATCTTTTTTTATATTGATTTCAATTTTAATAATAAAATTTGCATTAAAGGATGAGAAAGAATAGGAATTAAGAACGAAAAAACAAATTTTGGTGCTGTCCACAAATCGGCTTTAACAATTCCACGCAGAAGGGATTAACTTCAACTTAGGATCGCAATAGTTTCAGTTTTTTCTAGAACCCTGATTGACTGCCTTCTGATCATGGACATTTTTTTAATTACATTCACTATTTTTTCAATTATTGTGCGCTGTTGACACGGATCGGAAATTACCCAATTCGCTACAAGTTTTTGCTGCAATTCGGATAGAAAATCAATTCTAGTAAGAGGCTTTTTTTTTGTGCCTTGATTCTTTCTATGAAAATTATGTAAATTTACCAAATAAGCATTTAGCAATCTGGAGTCAAGATAATAACAGAAAATCTACTTATATTACCAATCAGGAGTTTAAATGACTCCGATATATCTACTTGTAATGCCAATCTTAAGCCAAATGACTTATGATTCAAGAAACTAATCTGCAAAAAGAAACTAAGAATTCCATGGTCTTCAGCACGTGACTATCAAATGGTGAGAGAGTGGGGTGATAGCATATCTAAGAGCATTTTGGGATAGATATGAGTTGTGGAGAAACAGAGACCATTCTTATTTTTTTTGGAGTCAAATTGACTCCGGATTGACAAAGCAGTGTTGATTAAACAACCAAAATAGCGCCTGGTAAAATGATTGGGTAAATAAATGATGTGTGCAAAGCAAACGTGACGACTCAACACCGGATTAGCTCAAGGAACCTGCTAAGGTTAAGCAGAGCCGACCTAGCTCCTGGCCTGTCGACAATCGCAACATGTTCACAGTACCACTGAGTCTGAAACTGCACTCACAGGAATTATTAAAATTTACCCTTTTATCCTAAAAGTAGGACTGTTTGAATTTAATATCATGAAGTCGAACAATAATAAAATAAATATTAAATACAAGTACAATAAATCTGAACGTATCCAAATGTCCCTGTCTGATTAAAGTAATAATTATTAACAAGATATCAAATTAGCGAAATGTATTTTATAACAGTACTTATTTTATTTTTTCTTTGGCTACAAAACTCGATAAACTTAACACTTGGCAAAGGAATTAATAAAATTGAACATTTAAGAGACGTATTTCTTACATCTTTCAAAAATCTCAGTTAAGATTTTGTGTTGAAGTGGTATTTATAACAGGAGGTATATGTTATGTATAGATTGGATTAGAGCGGAAGTGGATGTAGAAGAGAGGAAGACGCACAAGCGGATGTGCATTGTAAAAACTGGTTGTCGTGTGTAACCTTAGAACATTTTACCCCTTCATTCAGATACTCAGAACCCTTCACCAGGCTGGGCGAGTGAGACGGATTCAGAACTTCACGGCATCTTAGTTACATCAGGAAATTCCTACAGCATTACTAAAGGCTCATTTATTGAAGGGGGAAAAAAATTAAATAAATAAGTACTTATAATTTGTATTTACGAATGTTAATTTTTAAACCTGATTCCATTAACGGCCATAGGCAATGAGAAAGGATCCCAGGAAGTTGAAAAAAATGTTTTAATTTCAAAATTTGATTTATTTAAGAAAAAATTCATTAGCTCATGACACAATAGACTTCTTAATTTAGTAATTAAAATACAGTGGAAAATAAAGTTATCTTTTTTAAAAAAAATTTATGTATATTTTTTTGTCAGTTCTGACTTAATGTGGGAAACACGGACAGCAGCAGATATTTTAGAAAATTGAACAATAATTTTTGTTTTTCTAAGGTTAACGGTAGTTCTATAATAGCCAGCAAATTATTAGATCCATCATTTAAATGTAACGTAACGGCCAAATTGAAAAAAACTGTCATCTTCCATTACCCTCCGTTTGGCAAGAAGTCATTTGGTTAAATGCAGGTCGAACCGATGACACTGCGGTGCCAAGCTTGTCCTATAGCCATGTAGCATCTACCAGTGATCTCCAGTTATAAGTAACAACTTATTCCATAGGATAGCTGTTTTTTATTTCTAAAATTAAGATAAACGTAATTTGACGGAATAAATAAGAAATCTCTGATGAGATAATTCTTGAAGAAGAATAATCAATCAAGAAATATAGATGTGGTCAAGTAGAAGATACATTTAGAAGTAGCAGGGCAAGTTGGTAGCAAAACGTAGGAATTAGTTTTGGAATAACATGAGACTTTCAGAGAAATGGTTCAATTAGCCAGAAGGTGGCTCCAGTACGATAGTAGACAGGACGATCTAATCGAACCTCAGATAAACACATGAAATAATTTTAAGGCTACGTTCTAGGATCCAAATGATGCATATTATAGACATATGCGGTGCCCTAGGCCCCTTAATATTCAAATATTCAGGAGCCATATTGGTCATAATGTACTTTTTCCCTGCTAATTATTTATTCTTCTAAATTGTGAATTACTTGTGGCGAATCTTGATCAATTAAATCCTTTCAAATATTTATAACCATAATAGGAGCATTGTAAATCTGGTTTCAGATTTTTCTATTATCATCAGAGTAGGAGTATCAGTTTTGTGATGTTCAATGGCAATCCACACCCGTTAGAATCAAATAAAACTATCACTCCATGTCTTAGAATACGTCTTTGATCTTGTGTACTAAATGGAAGCCTAATCTTTCTTATCCTCATATTGTATATAATAAATGTTGACGAAATAAATGGTCTTTTTAATAAAAGTTGCACATTATCTTTGTATGCTAGAATCTCGGTAAAACCATTTACGAGAGAAACTCATAATGAATGATCTGTTCAGTGAAGTGGCCATCAGAGTTTTCCCTCGCTTTCCCACGTAAATATTTGGATTTCCGGGGATATCCGGGCATTTTCAAAATCAATAATTTTCATTCCGTATGCTTCTTGCAGAATAAAATTTCTTCGATGACATCCATTATGCTGGTAAGCTGTTAATCAGAGAGTTATCTTAAGCTGATCTGATCATTGGCTAACATTTCAAAGTCCATTAGAGTGGCTAATTCTAGAAATTAGTAAGTAACTTCAGACAACTAGAATGCTACCCCTAGATGCTACTATCAAAACGACGTCATTCTTAGATCAGACTTCTAAAAGTTTTCTTACAATTTCGCTGAAATATAAACAGAATTAATAACAGGAATAAAGAATGTTTAATTCTTCTTGATATAAAAAAAAACCTATCTTCAGACTTCTTTTCCCTGCTACGAGTATACATTTATCTACAAACGAATTGGACGGTGCAGACAGATCCTATACAATAGATTAAATATATAAAAAGAACGGTTGTCTATGAGTGAAACAAATGAGCAGCTGAGTGAAGAAAAGAAGAAAAACAATAACTGCCGAGAGTGGTAGAGTAACCCATCTACGCTTTTAGAGAAGATGAAGGGACCAGCAATTATTATTGCAGGAATAAAAGCATTTCTTATTTATTTTTGTTGTTTATAATAACTCTTTGTTTGTCTAAAAATCATAATAATAAAATATATTAATCATTTTTGTCTAAAATTAAACACACAAAACATGGGTAACATCGACTAATAACTTCAAGTTATTACAACTATAAATAGTATACTTTATTGTTTTGTTTGAAGTTGTTGGTAGTAACAAGGGATTATTTTTTTATTGTTTTGCAAATGAAGATCAAGCGTTGAAAATTTGGAAAATAAAAGAACCCAACTTAACAGACTTTTTGATTAATGAAGCAGTTGTCAGGTTAGTGTAATGTATATAAAAAATAATTTTGGTAATAAAACAGCCAAGTCACTTTCCTCTGCAATCCTTTGCAAGTACTACAATCGTGTTGAATTTTCGAAATTGAATTTTCAGCGAACGTTGTCACGTTTTGAGACATCTGGAGTAAGAAAAAGGGGATTTTTAGTGCAGTATCTGTGTGTGTGTGTGTGTGTGAATGTTTTGTACGTGAATTGAAAATGATAAAATTGCCGAAAATTAAAATTTTACGTCTTAAATTTTGCTAATAAATGTCTACATGTTGCAGGGAAATAAATACAAAGCTAAGGTTGTTACTTCAAAAAGCATTCAACATTCTCTATTCCTTAATTAATTCAATGTTTTAGCGAAGTTGTAATAAAACGTTTTTGAAATCTGAGCAAAGTATCTGAAGCAATTTAAAATCTAGAAGCGTCTAGATTTTTTTTTTCTCTTAGATGAGGATAGACCTACAAACTGCTAGAATTAATTAAGTAAATCTGGGCTTCATTTTAGATGAAGACTTTAAATTGTTAATCAATGATAATTTCGGTTCTAGAAAAATTAATAACCAGAATAGGGGATGGCCATCGCAGAAAAATTGTCACTATAGTAACTAATTTATACACAAAATACACTATAACCTGACAACTGCTTCATTAATCAAAAAGTCTGCTTAAGTTGGATTCTTTTATTTTCCAAATTTTGAACAATTGGTCCCCATTTCACTTGATTCTAATGACTTGAAGGACTCATGGACTTTCTTACTTTAGGGCGCGTAATCATCTGAGGTCATTGATGCATTGACGACCACCGGTGAGTGCAATCTCGTCACAGGACAGCCGTTAGTAGTTCTTAGGAAGAGAAAATTTGAGGGCCAGTTCTATTATTCTAGTTCCAATAACTTATAAGTTATAAATCAATGTTCTTGGAATTAAATAAATTATTTTTAAAATGCTTTGAATAATAGCTAGAAGTTCATATGTTTTATTTAACATAAGAACCACGGTAGAAACCGAAACTTAGCGAGTCAAAGTCTTTCATCTTTAAAAACCACTTTACTGAACAGATTTCTTAGATTCTTTGGGCATTTTCTCAAAAATCGTTTCACCCATAGTCTTCAAACCTGGATGCGCATAACACACACGTTGTTGAGCAACTTCTATTAAAAACATGTCCAGGAAAATTTATTTTAAAGCAGTAGCTTTAAATGAAAATAAATGAGATAAACAAGAACTTACGAAGGTAAAATATACATATTTATTTTACAATAAATAGCACCAAATGAAGGCTTATGAAAATGATGAAGTACAAAAAGCCCAATATTTATTTAAAATTATATTTTAAGTTGCACCTGCTGAAGATAGTAATTCAGCGAACAAGTTGTGTGAATGCATAGTATTTTCTAGCGGAGGTCCAAACCGCTAGAATTGTTTCATTATAAGCAACCGATTGTGCGGAAAATAGATTTTGAAATAGATGTATTAGGCTGTCCGACTGAACGGTTGAATTCTTCCAATTGATGGCAAGAACGTTCTCTTCTGTGGGCAGTGTTGATCATAACCCCAGCAATATGGTGAGTGGGGACGCAGAATTAGAGCATTCCTTCTTGACACTGTCCAGAATTTTCAAAATTATTAATTGGCCACACGGTTACTTACACTGAGTTCTAACTCACATGATTCTACAAGGTACACACACGGACACACTGCTATGTTAATCTATTCCATTTCATTATTAGCTTCATATGTATTAAATTGAAAAAAATATAGTTATCAAGCATTAACACTTGAATTATCTCTGACAGAATGTTGTAAGAATTTAAAATAAGCACCAGTTAGGGAACCTAACTTTTTAATTTTCATTTCCTGTAATTTTCTCCTTTGAGTGTAATCATAGATCTCAAATTCTCATTAATGTCTTTGAACTACAACCATATTGCATCTGGATCAAAGAGCAATATACGATAAATATCTAATAAAATGTTTCAAATTTAAATGGAAACTTGTGTTTAGTATGTAGATATGATTTAGTATGTGTTGTAAGTTGTTTGATTGATTGATTGAATAAAATTAAAGTTGAAAACATTGCTCGAAACTTAAAATTGGCCTTCAATTTGGTTTCCACAACCTCATTAGTATCTAAGCTTCTTGGTAGCACTCATAGACCGATTCAAAATTGAGAGAAACATTAATACTTACTAGCCCTTCCCAATTTTTATAATTTATTGCATCGTTTATAATTGTATTGGAACGGAATCCGTTCAACTAAATAATTTAATCTTAAACAGGATATGCTCATGATTAATTGGGTGTATCTTAGTTTGCTTTTGCCTTATTAATAAGGCGCGTCAACGTCTGAGGTTATTGGTGCACAGAGCTTTTTTCAGGGCACTACCGGTCTCCGGAAAATGTTCTCTTTTTACAGGCAACACTAATGGTCCGATTGACGGACGTATTAATATGGACAATAGCAACAAAGCGGGACATGAAGTCTAAGTTATCTGCAATTATTCGACACGAAAATATACCGTTTATACACATTCAACTCGACTCCACCAAATTCGCTAAATTCATGAAATATTTATTAGGATTAAAAATTAAGAAAAATGAAACAAAATCATTCCTATTTTTTTCATGCGATTTTCAAGACCAACTATCAAGTTAATTGAGTTTTGTATTGGGCTCTTCGAATTTGTCTTTAGACACAACTCTCGCTTTCTTGCTGATGGCTAAGCCATCTAAAGACCTTGGACATATCGGACCCTTACTACCAAATTAATGTGTCACCGAGGAAAACAACTTGCAAACTAAGTTAAATATAAGTTTTCCAAGTTATCCATTGAATAAAATCTATGGCCTTTATTGGGAATGGACCTCAGTACCACCACAATCCATCTTAGCATTGCGAGCCTCGCCTCTAATTGCTTTGCTACAGTAGCGCTTTTTTGTGTAATTATGTAACAAATATTCTAAATGTGAAGATGATCGACTGATCGTAATGGCCATTTCTCTGGACAGTTTTTCGTTATTTAATGCGATTTTTTTTCAAGAAAAAGTAATTTCGATGTGAACTTTTACAATATTGTGGTCATCTACTTTTTACTACAAATCGTAAATTTTAAGAAAATATATTTAAAACTGCGATTTGAGAATATCGTGTAGTGTTTACACCAGATCTTATAGTATTTGAATGAAATTATACTCAATATCTCAATAAATATTTATTTATTAAGCCTTTCCTTCATTTACAACTTCTTTATAAATATTTTTAAGGTGTTAAACCGATCCATTTTGAGTATATTGAGTACTAACTTACCTTGGATATAAAATTCTAGACTTGAGCAAAACACATGTAGCATTTTTGACAATTAAAGGTATATGACCTTTATGGAATGGTAAAATATGTGAAGTGTATAATTGTCAAGGGGGGAGCAAACATTAGCGGAACCAATTGCTTTAGGACTGTTATGCTGTGGACGGACAAGTGGCTGTCCAGAAGCTTCAGAGCCATGAGCATATAACTATTGAAAGCGAACATTGGCTACATTACTTTCTGACATTTATAAGTAATATATTTTTCTAGAGAACTAGTAGCCGTTTTTTTTCTATGCAGCATATTTTATTGTCCCTCGGGTTTCAAAGAGTATGAACGAGAAAATTGAAACAACCGTACCAACAGTATCTTTATTTACTACAAACTGATACGTCACAATGATATGTCTTTTCTTCATTTTTCAAGTTCTTTAGAAATATTGGTAAAGTGCTAAACCGATCCATTTTGAAATCGCTGAGATAAATGAGGAAAGGTCCCTCAAATGAATGGTGTAATTGTTGGCGGAGCGAGAAGTTTAGGTTCAGTATCTTTGGCTGGAACAAGTAAACAGTGGAAGACCTTAAATTGGTTAATATCAGCGTTGTTTAGACTGCTCTGGATGTTAAGTAGCTTAAATTCGAGCTAGATTTCTGCTCTAGGTCAGATTGGGTTGTTATTTATTGGTCATCAATGGGGTACTTATATTGGCTGAGGCAGACTTTTATTGTATAAAATAGTAAAAGTAAAGTAATAAGCCTACTTTTTGAGGCGAGACTTAACGTCCAACTACTAATTAGGTGTCGAGTCGGGGTTGTTTTCTTTTTTTTTTTGTTGTTTTTTTTGCGCATCGACTACTTACCGAGCGTTCTTGATACCTGCTTCTTTACTCTAACGTTTTCTACTCAAGCTATGATGGCAGATATTCCATTTACCTGTAGAGCTTCCAAAAAAGTCTTGGCCAGCAGGATTTGGTGGGAACTCAGGATTGAAAATTGATTCCAGACATTCCTTCTTACTTTAATATTTTTCTTCTTTAAAACAAAAAATATAAATAAAACTTAGCTATACGCAGGATTCGAACTGGAGATCTCCCACTTGTAAATCCATACTTAATAACCTGTACCACATAAATATATATTAGAGCTTTGATCTTCCATGCAAACAAATAAGAAGTAATTAGTGGCTAATCTCATTGTAATGGATTTTAAAGCAATTTCTTTTGGATATGTATCAAATATTTACAAAAATCTTTGAAGCAGTTTTCGAGAAAATTGAAACCATAAAAAGACCAATTTTTATGTTATAATGTATCTGCAGAGGGTTACAAAATACAAGTATAATAAACAAGTTAAGAAATAATAAACTGGAATAAAAAAAAAACGGCGTAGCAACTGTTTGTAAAACTATAACTAAATGAATGCATTCCCTGACAACCTAAATCTTACCTCTTTTTTTGCAATTAAATTTGAAGTATTAGCAGCCTCATCCAAAGTAATTGATAATTTGAAAAGTTTTCATCTGTTTTACAAAAAAAATAAAAAAAATAGTCGCTTGGGGTGAATATGAGCTGGACATTTTTCATTTTTACTGTCGTATTTTCAATTTTCTCAACTGCTTCAAATCGTCTGTAGCTTCCTCTAAGTCTAATTTTTAATCTAGAATTTGCTTTGTATTCTTGTTCTACTGATATTCTGATTAACTAACTGATATTCTTATCAACTACGACCCCACGCGTCAATTTACATTACATTTTTTGCATTTGGAAAAGTGATTCTTCTTCTAATTATTTATTTTTCTTTTGTTAAGTGTCAGTAAGTTACTCAGTACATAGGATATTGCGATAACTACGTGAAGTACAAGTAATGTTACTCAGTACAGAATATAAAATGAGGAAAAGATAAAAACCCTATTTTTATGTATTTATTAATAAGTATAATATAATATTTCAAAACTTTTATTAATTTCCATTCTTCTAAAATTTAACTTATCTTAATTGGGTTCTTACTCTATTGATTGTGAGTCCCCACAAAGCCAATCCGGCTCAGAGCGTTGCATATTATCTATACGGAAGCAGTCAGATTGGTTTGCTTTTTGTTACTTTCCTTTAACTATTTAATGATACTTTCTAATTAAGGCACGCCATTAAAACTGTGCCGTTTCTGCTTATTACCAGCCAGTTTCAATGCGAATTGAAATAATTCAGAAAGTTTTTTAGTCTTTTTAAAGTTAGTTGATAGTTTTACAGCTTGATGAAATGAGTGTCTCTCCATTGTCTATCACATGTCAGCATAGGTAGCGGAGACATTGTCTAGTGGAATTGTTAACTGAGCTGGCACAAACCAGAAGCGGAGGACCGCCTGTCAACAGGTACCTACCCATGAAGACAGTTTTCTTGTCGGCCTTTCTACCTGGTGATATATAACCTGAAGGCAACTACTCACCTCCCCATTTACTGCTTGTACATTACATCCTAAGGCATTTCTATTGTTAACTCACCTATCTACCAGGAATACAGATATATATATATATATATATAACAAAATCTAGTTGAGTTTACGGACCACCTACTACTGCTTGTGCTAATAGCAGAAAGAGTAATTTTTGACAATTGGTCAACTGTTTACAAGTACTTACATAATAGAGAACTGTTTTCATATCATTTCTCTTTATAATCGTTTTATTTTGAACTTTCCATATTTTAAATCACAGAATATTTTTTATGTAGAAAAATCTTAGGCCATTTTTTTCTATTTCAAATAGCAAAGCCAGTACATTTGAATCTGAGATATTAATTATCGAAAACTTATAATAATAATAATATGTAGTTATAAGAACCAACTCAAAAGCTGGCCACTTTTAAAAATATTAACACTTTTTGAGACCTGCACGGGATTTAATAGTTATTCATTATTAGTCAGAAATAAAAAGAAGTGTTCCAATTCATTGGAATTCATTCCAGGATTGAAAATAACCAAAACGACGGCGATTTGATAATCAGGCCATCACATATTTGCTGTTCAATAATATTTTCGAGACTAAGAAATATCCGTCTGCATTTAGCTGATTATAATTTATCGTGAACGAACGTTTTCAATGGTGCTTATTCAATTTAAGATGACCAAGGTTTAGATTATGTTTACTTATTTGTATGAGCTGTTATACGAGTATATAACGCAGTTATTTAATTAGTGTAGAGGAAAGAATACCTAAAACATTAAATTCTCTCAACAAATATGGCTGAAAATATGATGATGTAAATGATGAAATTAAAAGGGATAGCGGAATAAGAGGGGTCTGGCGGCCCCCACCGGTTTTGAAACAATCGACCCAAAAACTTTGGAGGAGACCGAAAAAAAATTTTTTGAAATTTTTTCCGACCCTCTCCAACCCCACAAAAACCCGTAAACGAGAAAAATGTGTTTTTTTGATATTTTAATTTTTTTCGAGCGTTCTAATCCTTTTAAAGCGGTTCCAACGCAACTAAAAATTTATTTTGGATGTGTAGATGTTCCCTGAATTTTTTCGGTTTTTACTGTACAGTTAAATGAAGTGAAACATAGCTTTGAATCCAAAAAAATCGTTAAAAATCGGGATTTTTTAAAAACAAGTCTTCGGCATTTTGGGCTGACTCGATGGAAAATGACGGCCTAACTATGGTTGAAAGATACACTCTTACTCTACAAAATGGCGCAATTGAAACTCAATTTGGTTGCTTGTTGTCTGCGATAACTCAATTTGAGTAAAACGCGAATTTAAAAGGTATGCGATTTTGGCCTATAAAATAAGTCACAATTTAATTAAACAAAAAAAGCACCAAAAATAATGTTCGTATAAAGGTATTCTAAATCGCTGATCAAGAATTTGATGTCAAAAACATGTTTTGACAATTGACAGCTGTTAAAAATGCTGTCCACAAAAAAACGAAGAATTCATTTTTTTTCAATTTTTTTTAATGCACGGATAATTGTTTTTATTTTCAATTCATTGAGGTAATTATAATCTTGAATTTAATGATAAAAGTATATGTTGATAAAACGTCATATCACATTTTTTTAGTTTGATTTTGTCGAAGATGTTAATTTTTTGAAATTTTTTTTCGCTAAAACAGAGATGCCACCAAAAAAACGAAAACTTCCAAATGATGAATGAATGATGAACCTGTAAAAAGGATCTTCAAATCTTTTTCTGTCATTTCGGGAAAGTCTGATACATCGTCTGATGTCAATGGTTTGAAGATCCTGATGCTGACAAGTTTGAGAGTTCTGATAATTGTCGTTCCACACGATCACGATCTTGCGGAAAAGTTTCGTGATGACTGTGGCTTGTTGATGGTAAATTCGGATCCGCACTGACTAGACGAGTTGAACGACGACATTTTCCGCACAGAACGTTTCCTACATCCACTTCTTTGTCCAGTTCAACCGAAAACAAGTTGGCTTCTTCTTCTGAAGTAATGACTTTTTTTTGCCCGGTGCCGTATCGCAACAGTAGGTCGCATTTTATGCACCTTTCATCATTTGGAAGTTTTCAAATCCAATTCCTCGGATTCGAATCTACCATCAACAAGCCACAAGTAGATTATTCAACAACAATTATTGATTTCTCAATTGTAATTTAATTTAGTCCCCCTAATTTTACTTATAGTAAAATATTGGAATAATTAGCTGTCCTAAAAATATGCATATCTTATTTACTTTATATTACATATATACAACATTGTGGGATGAATACCTAGATTGAGAATGTAATTGAAGAAAACTATATTATTTGCGATAAAGCCAGATAATTATTACCTATTATCACAAACGTTTGACTACTTCATAAAATAACAATTACTTTAATCGAAGAATGAACTTAAACCGACGATTTTTATTTAAAAATAAAAATAAATAAATGAAATAAACAAAATCATTGATGTAAGTTTTTTATACAAAAAAAGTTTTTGAATTTTTTAGCCTCATAATTTTTTATATTTTTTATAACGTTTTTCTTTCTAACCTGTAATTAATAGTTTGATTATTATAAATAACTAGATATAACAGTCAATCTGCAGGGCTACTTGAACAAATATTTTGTAGACGAAAATGGCCAGCATAAGGGTCTGTAGTTATGATATTTGAAAGAGAGAAGAGCTTTTTAAAAAAATTTATTTAACAGCAAAAATAGATGTTAACACATGAATACAATCGCAGGAGAGCGTGTAAAATGATTAAGAGTACATCAGAACATGAGCATAAGCAGCGTAAGAGCGTAAGAGCATACGAGAGTAATGTGGGAAAAATAAGTGTATATATTAATGTGATTCTGCGGAGTCAGCTCGAGGTCAGGCTCGTGATGGTAGATTCGAATCCGAGGAATTGGATTTGAAAACTTCCAAATGATGAAAGGTGCATAAAATGCGACCTACTGTTGCGATACGGCACCGGGCAAAAAAAAGTCATTACTTCAGAAGAAGAAGCCAACTTGTTTTCGGTTGAACTGGACAAAGAAGTGGATGTAGGAAACGTTCTGTGCGGAAAATGTCGTCGTTCAACTCGTCTAGTCAGTGCGGATCCGAATTTACCATCAACAAGCCACAGTCATCACGAAACTTTTCCGCAAGATCGTGATCGTGTGGAACGACAATTATCAGAACTCTCAAACTTGTCAGCATCAGGATCTTCAAACCATTGACATCAGACGATGTATCAGACTTTCCCGAAATGACAGAAAAAGATTTGAAGATCCTTTTTACAGGTTCATCATTCATTCATCATTTGGAAGTTTTCGTTTTTTTGGTGGCATCTCTGTTTTAGCGAAAAAAAATTTCAAAAAATTAACATCTTCGACAAAATCAAACTAAAAAAATGTGATATGACGTTTTATCAACATATACTTTTATCATTAAATTCAAGATTATAATTACCTCAATGAATTGAAAATAAAAACAATTATCCGTGCATTAAAAAAAATTGAAAAAAAATGAATTCTTCGTTTTTTTGTGGACAGCATTTTTAACAGCTGTCAATTGTCAAAACATGTTTTTGACATCAAATTCTTGATCAGCGATTTAGAATACCTTTATACGAACATTATTTTTGGTGCTTTTTTTGTTTAATTAAATTGTGACTTATTTTATAGGCCAAAATCGCATACCTTTTAAATTCGCGTTTTACTCAAATTGAGTTATCGCAGACAACAAGCAACCAAATTGAGTTTCAATTGCGCCATTTTGTAGAGTAAGAGTGTATCTTTCAACCATAGTTAGGCCGTCATTTTCCATCGAGTCAGCCCAAAATGCCGAAGACTTGTTTTTAAAAAATCCCGATTTTTAACGATTTTTTTGGATTCAAAGCTATGTTTCACTTCATTTAACTGTACAGTAAAAACCGAAAAAATTCAGGGAACATCTACACATCCAAAATAAATTTTTAGTTGCGTTGGAACCGCTTTAAAAGGATTAGAACGCTCGAAAAAAATTAAAATATCAAAAAAACACATTTTTCTCGTTTACGGGTTTTTGTGGGGTTGGAGAGGGTCGGAAAAAATTTCAAAAAATTTTTTTTCGGTCTCCTCCAAAGTTTTTGGGTCGATTGTTTCAAAACCGGTGGGGGCCGCCAGACCCCTCTTATTCCGCTATCCCTTTTAATAACCTGAAGCCATATCTGTGTCTATTTGTACGTGTGTTGTCTGCTTATTCAAAATCGCTGGAAGTTCCCATTTGATATTTCGACTGAGCACCGCCATAACCAGAAATGCGAATTTAGTAAATCAATTTCCAAAGCTAAGTGCTTCTTAATGCAGTTCCCGGGGCGTAAAACGTTCCTAAAAATCTATTCAAGTGTAATGCATAGACTCATAAAAAATATAGTTCTAAAAGTTTATTGGCCGATCACTCGCAATTTTTATGCGCTTTAAAATCAAGAATTTTCAATTTCTTTACATTCTTCTGTTTGCTTCTTTGATCGTGTTTTTATTTTAGAATTTCAGTTCAAATACTTCAGATACTTTCCGAAAAATTCAGAAGATTAAAATTAAAAAAAATAATTAACGCTTATTGTGGAATTTCCTCTATATAAATAACTTTAGTGCACTTTTGTGCACCTTGTATGCACTGTATGCTCTCAAATTCCCTTTTACTCACATGACCATGCATTTCCAGTTATTTTACCATAGCTATTTACGGTCAATTCGGCCAAGTTTAGAGAAAGTATGTGCTTGTATATCTCTGTATTAACTTCACATTAAAACATTAGTATATTACTATAAAATTTATTTATTACTAAATTATTGTAAAATTTATTTCTGTAAAATATAATATTAATCTTGGGAAACCCGTTGTAAAATACATTCGTAATAAAATGATGAAAATCCTTTTGGAAAAACACAAGTAGCTAGTGTTGCTCGTTTGCGCTGGCGAAATGATTTCAAAATTAGTTCCTAAGAACAAAATATTCTCTTGGCATCATGCACCAAGTATTTAGAACAAAATTGGAATTATTACTTTAATTTATAATAATAATAAAGCCTTTTATTTTTAGAATAAAAAAACAATAAATACAAAAGTAATTTCATTCTTGAACATAATAAATAAAAGACATACACTGGGTCCAAAAGACCATTCGTGGAATTGTTGCCTACAATAATATACTTAAACATCACAATAATTGCTTTAAACTTTGATTATAATTTAAAAATCACAAAAATATTACAGAATATATTGCATTATACCATTATTTATTAGAATTTGATTGAATTAGGTAATTACGACGGAAATTCCAAGCGTATTTACAAAAATTCATAATTGGTTTCCATTTTCGATAACCATTTAAATATGTTATTAGCTGCTCTTTTGTGAGACTCTCTTTTTCCAAAAAAAGCGAATGCGAAACTCTTTAAGTGCCGGTCCACTCAGCGTATTACTTTAATTATTTGTCCCAGTTTTCGCACATTTCTTTGCATTGTATTAAATATATTATATAATGAGTTTTCGCTAGAAATATTTTAGATCCTCCGAGTCCAAAAAGAAAGTGTATATTAGCCAATTATCCAGTTACTTATGTAAACACTCGTGCTCAAAAAAAAGAAGATATTCTCAGAAAAATTTAGTTTAGATTTTGCAGAGGAGCGCAGGGTTGAATCGATAAACGATGTGTTACATTTCAGCAAGTACCATCACCTAGAAATTTGTTCAGGACTCAAAGTGATACCTATTTCAGGAAGCAAAAAGGACATGCGCCTATATTGGATCAGTGGCCTCGATTCCTTGAATAGTAATGGTACCATTGACTTATTGATATCACTGACTTTATGCTTTAATATGAAGAAAAACTATAGTGAAGTACCATGTTAGAAATAATCGCGAAAATGAATGAAAATGAATCCATAACATTAAGCGATTCACACTGGAGATATTGAATCCAGAAATGTCCACCTTCATAGTCTGAATAGAGTATTTTGGCGAAGTCTTTTTAAGTTTTACGATATGATATCTGGAAGTTATTAGTTGACGGTATAATATTCGAAAAAGTTCTAAAATAAAGTTTATGATCAGGGTCTGATATAATAGAGAAATCAGTTCGTCTAGGCAATATACTTTAATGGCTGGGCCAATATATGTATACTTTAATCAACTCTAAAAATGATCTACAATAAAGTTATATTTAAACAGAGGACAATGTTCGCAAAAGAGCTGTTAGCATGCAACAAAAACTCTTAAAATGATTTCGTGCAAAATAACAGACCAAGTTTTAAACTGATTCCATTTTAAATTGCAGTAAATTCTACTTTCTGTTTATTCTAGTCTACCGCTAGATAGTGTACCAACTCGTGACGTGTATTCGGCTAAGTTTGCATAGAACTAAGTTTCCAGTTGTATGGGAGTTATCTGTTATGATGTTAAAGTATTTTTCTTTCTACAAAATTACAAATGAGTTTTGAAGATAGAAATCTTTTGTCACATGTGATGTCATATGTAAAAACGAATTTTGAAATTCCAATGAATTTATTTCATTAATGAAAGTGTTTTTAAAAGTGTCTTTTCTTATTTAAATTTATGAAGAAACATTTTCAAATTTGCCCCAATTTCCAAAACTGATGCGATCGAATAACCCCAACAAAAAACAATGCATGAATTCAGTCAAATCTCTATTTCCAGGTTTTACTTCCTTTTATTGAAACCTTTCACAGATTCACGCTTTAACTTTTAATATTTCGGTAAATCAGATAAGATCAATCAAGGTTATTTCTAGCATCTGGTGCTGCTTCGGAACACGTTATAACCCAGAAAATAAATAAATTAATTGTTAAACAAAAATATAAGCTTATTCATTCACAATGCATAATTTTTGATAGCGTTACTGTTTTTTTTCAGCTAAACTATAGCTTAAAAAGAATTTGGAAAGTTTGCTGAATGCAAAAGGAAGCTGTGGCCATTCATCAATCTTCCTACGAATTAAGAAAATGGTTATTCCATCAGAAAGATGAACAGAAGATGGAATCCTGTATTCGCACTCGTTACATAAAACAAGGAAATTTCGACCCTTATCCTGAATTATCCAGCATAGGCGTAAAGATATTTTCTTTCACTTAATTCAATGTTTATTGATCTGAGAAAAGAATGGGTAGGCCAGTTTATAAATGCAAGCGTGAACTAATATTTGTGCGAACTTTAAAGCCAATCACCATTCTTCCAATTTAAAAATCTGCCCACACATACACTTTAAGAAAAATAACTCGGTCAAAATGCCAGCCAACCTTAGCGCTTATAAACCTTCAAATGTTGGATTAGAATTAAATGACATTTTGCCCAATCTAATTTTAAATCATCTACTATCTGTTTATAACGCATTCTTTTCAATATAATGGTTAGATAGGGGCATTCATTTACATTTTAGTGGCGAGAGTTTGCTCGTTCAGCCAATTACTATTATATTATGTTGGGTGTATTCAACAAATGTCACTTGGTCGGCCCTGCTATTGTTCTAGGCTCTCTTTGCAGTCTAAAAAAAAAACCTTTCACTTTTCAAATATCCATGACCGGGACGAACGATTGCACTCAATCTCGAAGGTGTATTGTTTTCCTTTAAAAAAACGCCATTCCGTCTCGTTAGATGCATTAGCGAAATGTTCTTATTTAAAATACACTTATAATCTTTCCGTTTTTTTTTTTCTTTTCATTTGAAAAAGAGCGAAATACCTTGAATAAGAAGTTAATGGAAACTCAGCGTAAGAGTTCTTGTGTCTGCTTGTACAATAATCGCACGGCAAAAGAAGTGAGTTACCTTGAATAATATATTGATGGAAACTGATAGGATTTCTCACCCCCCGCTAGAAGATTGTACACCGTAAAAGGAGCGAGTTATCATGAATAAGAAGTTAATGGAAACACAGCATGGGAGATCTCCCAACGTGCAAATTTCGATAAATTATTGCATAGTAATTGCCATTAGGGAGAGTTTGACAATGAATTTATGTCCTAGGTGAGGATGACAATTACTGTCAAACCGGTAATTCAAGCGAAGTAATGCGTTGACAGAATAAGAACTAACGAAGTTCCGTCATTGTTAATGTATTTATCAGAGATTATTGGACAGTTTTTTGTTTTTTTTTAAAAGACAAAAATCATATATTTGACAATAAGTTGAGAATGACTGAACGACCAATGGGAAAACAACTGTCTATTTTATGGATAGGCAATAATATTAAGCCTAAAAGAACAAAGCTGATTGGCTGTGTGGGTGGGCTGAAACTTACCGAAACTTGACTAATTAACTAGCGGACATTTAAGGAATTGGTATATTACTCTTTGGAAATTGTTTGAACTTGGTGAGAATTGCTGTCATAATTTTACTAACGGTTTGTGCAAGTGTCATCACTGGAGAAAAATATTTGCAGAACAATTAGATTTCACAGTTTGTATTCGTCTTCCTAATTAGGACTTAAGTATGAAACAAAATATTAGCATTTTTGTATTGAAATGCCAAATAGTACAATTTTAGCCATGAACATCCGTTCGTATAGGCTCGATTATCCATTTGTGATGACTACATTATTGGCTACTGCCAATAACAGCACTTTAAAAAAAAAAAAAAGAATATGTAAGTGCCAGGCAGCAATTAATTATATATTACAATATTGATGCGCTGATGTCTGTCGTGCCACCATTTTTACAATGATACTAAAAGAACGTGAGCAATAAATAAGAAGAACATGGTGGCCAGCAAGCCTGTGACAGTACCATTCCGTGAGGAGCTCTGAACTTCTCAGGACGAACCGGGCAACTGTGATTTATTACTTCAACAAGAATGTGTTAGCAATACGAATCTAGAATATAAAATATAAAATGTAATTACCTTCTTTTACCATCACTCTTGCAGAAAGGGAGATTTTTTTATTTTTTTTTTAAGTTAAGGTATGAAATGGTTTTATTACCTATTTAATCTAAATTGAATCAAAATGATCTTCTATTTTCCTTAATTCTACCATAAAGTTAGAAGAACATTGAAATTAAATATTACTTTCATCTGTAATAAATACCGGCCACCTTTTATTGCCTTAATTGTTTTATTACGGTTGAAATACGGCTATTAAAGATTACTCACTGAGATTGAAGCTGTTTACAACTAGATAGTCATTTAATGAAGAAATAAGAGAATAAATTTAAAATATTTTTAGCCAGAATAAACAAGTTAAACACTAGTTGCACAAGAGTAACAAAAAAATATAAAAAATAATAATATTTGAACAAAATTAAAATTTGATATTTCGCTCTGGTACTACCAGGGATGTTTTCTGTTTCAATCTTAATAATCTTCAGCAGCCAGACAATTGTGATAATTTATCTAATCGCGCATCTGGCTATAAGGCAGTAAATGTTAGTATTTCCTTTCTTAACTGTAGGGAGGCTGATCCCCCCAATCGTCCTAAAGTACTATAATAACAGTCCTTAGAGTGCAAACTATAAATATGACTGGGGGTGCAGATCTGTATTAGTTATAATTACATATCTTACAAAAATACAAATCAATGTCTTACAAGTAATTGAAATGGTCCAACAGTTTTCCCATTTACGCAGCCGTGGAATGCAATAACTTGCAATGCCAGATAATTAATTAAATATAGTAAATTAATTAGATAATTTATAGCATTATAATTATTACTATAATTATATTGTAAGTGTAATAAATAGTTATTTGCAAAGATAAACGGTGAATGTGAGTTGCAAAGGCAATAAGATTTTGAAAATGTCTTTTGACTCCGCCCACTCAGAGTTCATCTACTAATGGTTCTTTCTGACTTCCCTTTCATAAATGCCTGTAACCGAACAATTCTCATTAAATTGTTAAATTATATTGAAAAAGTAATTTCCTTTACTACTTTATTAGAAAATTCTTTTCCTCTTCAATGCTTAATTATTAACCCACATTCCACTTATTTCGGCAAGGGGAAATTGTTAATTAGCGAAGTAAAAATATTTCCGCCGTTATTGTACGCTTGGACCACATCCATGCACCATGGGTAATTGCTATTTGAAGTTGTATTTTTATGTTTAAATATTTTTGTGAATTTGAATTTTTCGAATGCTCTAAAAGAAAATAGTATAGCGATTCCATCTATAATTGCCCAATTGCTATATTGTTATGAGTGGAAGTTCTGTTATTCAAACAACATGTGCTGGTTGGAAATTATGATGTACTCAGTGCTGCAAAAATTAATGAAATAACAAAACTGTTTAAAGTCGAAGGGAAGAATGGTATTGGTATAGCACGAGCTATTGACGATAATCGCATGATTTTTTTAGTTTCGTAAGGCTTTCAGAACAAACTCGCTGTAGAAGCAAGGAAGGTTACTATCTTCCTATTTCTTTATGAATATGTAAAAAACTAGTTAGCAGTTCTAGGTTGTACAGCAGTTGTACAAGTCGTGAATATTCTCCATTCCTTATATTTCTTTCTAGCACCAATTTTACGCCGATCACTGCCACTTGTAGTATTTTTAAGCTCAATTTTACTCTGAAAGCACATTCCTTTTTGAATATTTGAAAATGTTATCTGGCGATCACATTTTACACCACGATGAAGACTAGTGACCGGGTTGTAATTTTGTAGCAAGACTGTTGCAAATCTTCGCACGGCACAGTGCTGTTCCTCGCAAGTTGTCGCATTGATCTAGAGTTCCTCGCCCTTACTGCTGTACTAGTCTAGAAAAAAGGTATATTTACTAATGCCCCAAGATCCTTGAAATCTGTCAAAAGGATCAGCACGAGATTTAGGGATTATTTCTAACGCCAACACTAATGATTCTTTATGTAATCTTTCCAAGTTCAAAATCAGCAGGTTAGTGAATTGTGCGATTCGTAGCCGATTACTATAAAAACTCATATACAGATTATTTTAACACTTTAAAACTATTTATGAACTCCATTATGTAGCGATGACTTATGAAAACTCAATGCCAATGAAGGAATCCAATCATAAAACTGAGAGATACTCCTAAAAGTCATAGCACCACCTAATTATCAAAACGACACATTTTTTGTATCGACTACCCAACGACTCAATAACATTGGGTGGAAGTTGAAGGCGTCTAGGTGCAATTTCCGCTGTAATTTCAAAAATTTGGCAATATCGGAACATGAGCTTGTACTAAGAAGACAGAAATGAAAACATGAATGTTTTACAATTTTTATTAATTGAAATCTGAGGTTTACTCTTATATTTCAGGCCCAGATAAGCAGCAGACGCAGTAAAACACCCATGACAAAGAGTATTGAATAACTAGAATTTCGTGAAAAACGGTTAGATCGATTTTATGTAAAATTGGAGCGATAAATCATTCTTCATAAATATTTTTCGTTTTTATTTAAAATACTGTTCTTAATAGGTAATTATAAGGTACTTATGATTTTGAAGAAGGTCGGCAAGAAGTTCAACTTTTAGGGAACATGGTATCAATTTAACTCTAAAAGCAATAAAACATTCTTACACTTCTAAAAAATAAAAGTAAAGTAATGCCTATTTTTCAAACCAGATTTACTTCCAGTATACACTTCCAAATATTCGTAAAATTAATTGTAACGAATTAAATTCAAATTCGTTAATCTAATATCAATTTGTCATTTATCCTGTAATAATTGGACCAAGAGAAAGTAATGAGGGTGTTCACTCTAGGCTTTGTATTCTTATTTTTGACTGAAGCGAGCGAACAAATGTGTGGTTACAAAGTGGTGTGTTATTCTATCTTAGTAACTAATTCCTCAATAAATTATTTTACATTATAATGCTGTATTTTAATTATTCTACTAAAAAGAAGATATCTTTTCAAGTTATTCTTTTATTTCCAACGAAACGCTGGAGCTGATCATAAATCAAGAAACGATCTAAAACAAAGTACATAAATATTGATAACGAGAAAAAGTGGGTGATATTTATTCTTTTTATAATAAATTATGTTTGAATAGGGATGTTGTGCATTCAACACGCCTCGAAAACCTGATCTGCATAGATAATTATTTCAGATAGAACTAGAAAGAAAACTGGTTCAATTTTATGTATATTGTTACCTATAATTATAATTCAATTTTCAGCTAAGAAATATCAATTTAAAATACAATTCTAATTGTTCACTTAGCACATTTAAACAATCAGTTTTTTTTTCTTTTTTACGTGTACGATTAGTTTATTCTTTCTTTTTAATAAAATATAGTTCAATAAATAAACGGTATCATTCAAGTCCGTTTTTAATGATGGCAAATATGAGAATATAATTTCCATTAAATTTGGAAACAATGTGAAAGATTCCCACGTTTCCTATTCCGTTTCTCATTAAAATTTTAATTAAAGTAATAATATGAACGAACCGCTTGTTTGCTGCTCAATTCATTAAGTTACCTTATTTTCTTTCATTTTTGTTTTATTTCATTAAAATTTGTATACAAATTAGTAAGCTTAAATATAAAAAATAAAGATTCATAATGATGAATAAATTCAAAATGGAAGTTTATGTTATGAAAATTTTCTGTAATGTCAAAACGTTTTATCAACCAATTATTTATTTCCTAAATCATTTATAGTTTCTTAGTTATAAAATTTCTGTAGAGATAAAGTGTGTAATTACCCATAAAATCATAGAAATTTCTGATGTAACTAAAAATAATAACTTGATTACTTAATAGCTACTATTAATGACAAAATACTCAATTACATTATACAAGTAATGTGTGGAATTCTTGGCTTTAATTTTTTGAAAGTTTTTAAATTTTCAAATCCTATTTGTGAAAAACCATATGCAAACATTGTATAGTTTATTTCAATTTTTCAAAATAGAAAAAACTATTAATTTACTTTGTTTTGTAACTTTACAGAAAAGCCAATTTCTACTGCTACTAGAATGCGCTACTTTATGCGTTTGCTGAACATTTTGTTCCCTTCCTTTTCTTCAATTTTGTCTTCCTCTTTTAATCATCATCTTAGCCACAGTTTTAATTTTAATCTCCTATCCTCTGGCTTGCTAGCCAAGTTTCTATTAGAAGTCTAGTATCAGGCATTCTATCTCATGACAAAGCCACCTCAGTTTTGCTTTTTACGATGTCCATTTGGCAAGGTTTACAGAGTAACTCGGATATCTCCGTCTTTTACTTTCATTAGAAAAACGGTAATCTATCTCGAAATCTGCTTTTCAAATTCTGGATTGTCTTACTCAGCAACCTGTAAAGCAATTAGCGAAAGAGAAACATCTACTCTGCCTTACCAACATAAGACTATTTTCCTTGCTTACTCTTTTGCCATCAGTGTCAATTGTATATATATCATAATCCTCACACTTTGCATTTGCACTTTATTTTCTCTATTTTCTTAAATTCCTTTAACCTTCTTGATGTTTTATGGAATTAAAAGATATGTATATTATTAGTAACAGATGCATTTATACTCATCCAGACTTTAAACAGCTGTTAGTACGTTTAATATTTACTTCACAAATAAATTAATCAATAAAAATATTGTATTTGTAAGTAAATCCAAATATTTGTAAACATGGTCACATCTTCAGTTAAGAAGAAACATTCATCTATCTGATGATGAACTTAGATAGCTCTGCTTTCCGCATGCTTCATTTTATGTTACTTTAATTCGTTCATACCATCAAGACGTTCATTATTTGTGATAGTCTGAAATTGACCGCTAGTTACTACCAATTCGAGCCGCACTTGGATCACGGAATTCATTCTTTGCCCCCTCAAGCAAGTCGATTATTACCCATCCACCGCGCGATAATTTAACCTAATTTCAGTTTGTATTTTTATAATTATTTATTAATTAATTACTCCTAATTATAATAATTATATTTACTATCAGTTCATAATGATTTTTTAAGCAAGAGAATTCAAGGAATGTTGCGAATGAAGAATGAAGTGAAATACCAGACAAGGACGTAAAGAAACACACTCTTTAATTTAAATGAATTTAGAAAAAACTATATAAAATCACAAAATGTTTAACATAGTTATTCTAATTTCTTATTAAAAGAAGGATAAATACAAGATGTTTAAAATCATTGGAGAATTATTTTGTTTTATTTATTAGAAATTCTTTCCTTAACAAACCTTTGTGAATTTATTCATCCGGATATTGGAACCATGTTGTAACAGGATATTAGCATTCCTCATTGTGGAACATTTCCCAGTGGATAATAAAAAAAAGTGAAAGGAATGGTGATAAATTGATGCTGGAATTTAATGCTTTGCATTTTATCCGCAGTTATTTGTACATCCGGATGGATTCTGAGGCCGCTCTTTTTATTGGTTGTGTCTTGAGTCTCGCTGTTTTCATCCTGTTTCAATTTTCGTTTGGTTTTAAACTGTGAATTCTTGAAATTGCAGAGTTGGCCAATATCTAAGAAAATATTTTGTAAAAATGAAAAGATGTAATATATACATATTTATTAGAAGTGAGAGAACACGCTCTTTTTTTCAACTATTTCATGTCTATTAGCATGCTTGTTGCAGTCATTTTGATGAACCTGAATTTTGGAACTATTGAATTATTGCAACGTAAAGGGATCGGGTAAAGATTGAATTTCTGGAGGGAATTTGCAGTTTGGCTTTTATTGAATTCTACATCTGACCACGGCTCTGTCAAATTAAAGGGGGACTTCCAATTTCCGTTATTAACGAAATTTACAGCGCCAGGATTACAAAAAGTGCCAAAAGTTTTGAAAAATATGTAGATACTTTTTTCAAAAAAGCCAAGTGTCAGAAAATAAAGAGAAGACATATAGAATTTGGCAAGGATTAAGGGTTAGGAATTGCACCCTGTAGTGACAAACTGCTGAATTTATTTATGACTTATTACTTTATTAAATGACTTCGGCATCTGACTGAATAGTTCCAAATATGCTTCCTTCCTGGAACCACCTCACAGGTTCAGGAATGACATTGGATTTCATAGTCGCATATGACGCAAGAGGGCAAACTCCAGTCGAGGTACTAAATAATTGTTTCCACAACTTCTCTTCATCAATGCCACCAGAAAAAGGGTTTCACTTGTCAGCGTGAAAACAGATGGCTAGCGTTATTCGCTTTCTAGCTTCTCTCATAAATCGTAAACGAACTGATTTTCACAGCTTTTAGCCGATGCTTCTAAGCAAAGCCGATAATGTTAATTATTATTATTTATCTAGTATTTCTAAGTTTGTCCCTTGAAAAGTTATCGATAATTCTAAGATATTTACTAGAAGTACGTATATGTTCTTCTATGAACTGGCTGTGGCTTAAATAAAACTATATTATAATCATTTCTCATAACATGTGTTCTCAGTATTAATTCCGAAGTTTCAATTCTATTTAAGGGTCTAATTAAATTTAGATGTTTGACTATTCTGACCGAAATTCCGTTTAAAAGGGCTTCTCTTGAACTTGCAGTTCTTTCTCGCTAACTCACGTAAAATACTCTTCCACTTTAGGATTAGTATTCAAGCTATTCAAATATTTATAACAAAGTCAACAGGCGGAAGCCTTAAAGCTAAGTGCCCTTCCTTAAGGCAACGATGTGAGTAACAAATAACATAAACCACCCAAATACAATATGATACAAACTTTTGTCAACCTTTGAGAATTTTAATTGATAACATTTTACAAAAGTACCCTTAATTCCCAATTAACGTAACAAAAGAAAATAATATACAAAATAATAATAATAACAAAAGTATATTTCAACTCAAATAATGTTTAAATTTCGAGGAGGAAGAAGAATGAAATTAAATTTTGCATTCTTTAGTGAATCATTAATTTATACCGAGGGAACATTGGAGCGAGTGATGCCAACAGACGTAGACAGAACGATGCTGCATGTCTGGGATAATACTGAAAGAATGTGGGTTTTAAAAATTCTTGCAATAATCAACCAGGCTGTGAGTTTTTCTTCCCACAAGTATTAAAGTAGAAATGGCCGCGAGACAAAGATCAAGAAGTGGATGTGACCATTCTACAGAATGGCGGAAAAAAAAAAATCCCATTTAATCTCTTGTGAAATTTGTAGCCAGACGATGGAGCATTGTGAGAATGTAAAAGGGTCATGAGAGGGTTGATCCAGCGTTCAGTCGCTCCCAGTGCTTCGGAATAGTCGACGGGAAATGGTTAGTTAGGTATGGCAACTATGCGAACCATGCGATTCAACACATTGTACCTGTGTATTCTGCGGGAGTAGATTCGGCCAAAGTTCTTCTCTGTGGTTGGCTTCAACATCGTTTCAACATTATCACATGCTGATGAAAAAGAAAGTCTAATGAGTAGAAATAATTTCACATGAACTGAATTATTGTTAAGAACTGATTTGTTGAACGCTCCGAACTTTAAAAATAATTGACCAAAACGATATTTTGTTTAAAAAACATCTCTAGCTGGAGCGAAATCTTACCCAGTCGCCAATTTGCGCCGGCTGTAGTGAGTCCAATGAGACTGTGCGGCACTTTGTTTCCTTATACGATCTCTCTAGGTTTATTCAGTGCACTGGGCGACTGAGTCGCCTGCTCCCTAGTGTCCTGTCGCTACCTTTTTTTAGTTTATTGCACTGCAATCCGGAAACTCTTTGACGGACTTATTGGTCTTGAAGTCTCGGTATCTCTCATGAAATGAGAGGTTGGAGGGGAACAATGGGCATTTTGGATTGCCTGCGTTCCTTTCCCTTTTTGGTGGAACCGCCCTTCTAATTCCATCTACAATGGCAGTTCTTGATATTCTCACCTTTTAAGATAGTTAGGACACCTGGAGTTCTCGCTGAGTCGCAACTACATGTACTTTTTTGAATTTAGGGGACAAAAAAACCGATTACTTCTTGTCAAAACTCAATTCTGAAATGTTGACACGATCGCGGGAGTCTTTACTGGAAGTAAGAGAACATACAATCAACATTATAATTGAGTTTTAAAGTCATTAATATGTTTATGGCTAGTTGTAACTGAATATCAATTAGTTGCTTGTCATAAAACATACCCCCATCATATTAGTAGATTATAGATAACATGAATTAGAGGACCCGTTATCTCATTGTTCAGTCAATTGCGTACGTGTGTGGTGATAATTCGGCTTGTAAAGTACATGCAGGTGGTAAAAGGAATGTTATTTACCGACAGATAGACAGTTAGACTGATAATTTCCATTGCAGATAATGACATGCAACCTGTAACCACCAGATTGTTTGTTGCTGATATTATTACCAATTTCTATTATATTGAACTGATTGACTTATCACCAGCTGACAGTATCATATTCCATCTATGTTTACCTTCTGCATGACGCCAACAGCTTAGCCAACATGTCGGTTAGTAGTGCATTGTGTTTATGCAATGTTCCTGTGAATGATGTAGTCCCGTGAAATCTTAACTTATTTGGAAGATTAGTTTTTACATAGCTTCATTTGTTGAAGGTTGACAATTAGTGTTTTGAACAGACGGTGTTCTAATTCATGCGAGTGAATGATTTTTCACGCTGTGAAACACTTTTTGTTAGTTTTTGAATGAAAGCAGATAATTGGGGAATAAAAGCTCCAACTGGAATCGCTGAGACTCCACGGGGCGCTGGGTTTAAGAAGATGAACATTCATCACGAAAATTATCTATTATTGAAGTTTTAAGGAGTGACGTTTTCTTCTTTGTGCACCAATGAAACGTTTCCATATTTCTTCGGTTTATTCGATAATAAGGAAAGTGAGACAATATTATTCGTTAATTGATGGCTGGGAAACAGTATTGTATATTCTGAAAATCAGGGTTATTTATTTTTTTACTTTCTCATAGTTCTAGTAAAAAGAAGATTTGGACTTTTAAATATTCCAAAATTCTGTAGCACTCTGAGCTCACTCTGGGTGCAAATAGCCTTCTGTGATTAACGCGGGTTCAGGAGGACATTTGACTTCTTCTAAAAGCCTGTGTAGAATCAGGAGGTGAAGAAGAACTTTCCTACTCTTAGATGAGGAGAGATCTTTAGGTTTCAAAGATATGCTGGTCATGCAGACAAAGTTTAGTGTTCTTCAACATTACATTTTTTCGTACAGTTTTTGACCATTAACTCTACCAGACACCAGATAGTTGTAATCATTTTTGCTTTAAAACAAGAACTATTTTAAAGTATTTTAGAACAATGAAAGAATGAAATGGAAGTCTAAAGAGTTCTTACAAGTTCTGGAATATACTCGTAGATGATACGGAGCTAAACATGCTGGACTGTACTGGAAAGGTATTCATGTCAATTCTAAGCTTGTTGATGCTTTCACGCTCTATTGTTTTACATATCTGTTAATTACATTAATTAAAACTGTAAAAAGTGCAGTGAGAAAAAGTTGTATGAGATTCACACCAGAATTTTATAATCATCTGGGTGGTACTTAGCTTAGGTGGCAATTATATTTATGGCACTTTGAAATCTCAGAATTTTCCATATCAATATTAGAAGGGAAGGGATTAGCTATGCGGTTAGCATACTGGACTCCCACGCGGAGGTCCCGGGTTCGAATCCAGCAGCTGACCCTTAGATTTTCTCTTCCTAGGAGCTTCTTACAGCTCACTGTCCGGTGATGGACAGCGTTGTCTGTAACGAGAGAACACTGTCCGGAGGCCGGCAGTGCACTGGAAAAAGCTCTGGGCGCTAATAACCTCAGCTGTTGATGCGCAAAAAAAAAAAAAAAAAAAAAAAAAATATTAGAAAACTGATAAAAAATTAAGTCCAAAATACCATTAGAGAGATGCTGAACAGGAGAGCAATTTATGCTAAAATAAGGTTGGTAACTTCTTAGGTGGTTTAAGAAAGAAGTTAGTTAAAAGAGTGTTTGTCACCGTGTTGTGGAAGCTGAGTCAGCACTTAGTAACCGTGCATCTTGATATCAAATCCTTTACTTTCCTTAACAAATTTAAATGATGTTGCAAATAGAAACTTTGTTTCTCGCGGTCTTGTGCAATTCTACAACTTTACTAACACTTCCCATTATGGTTAAGTTATAAATGAGTAAGGATTTGGACAACCAAAAGGAGAACAAACTTTTAACAAAAGAAACCTTTACTTTTTTTTTATTTTTTAAATTTATGTATTTAAATATTAAAGATAAAAACTTTGGGACCCCTAAAAAATAGGCACTTCTGCCTACATTTGTTCGTTGTAGTTATTTAGTAGATATAAATTACTTAATATGAGTAGAGCACGCGCAAGTGTAGGTTGTTGAAATAATGAGTTGACAGCATATAACCATGTTTTCTCTATTTACTTACTTCCGAATATACTCAGACTTTTTGTTTCTTGTGACTTCTTCAAGAGTACTAAAAAGTAAACACATATTTTCTCGGCAGGTCTACCAATTAGGTGTCTTGGATCAGGACAAAAACAATACTTTACTATTAACATTTTTTTCTAAGTAGCTGTACACAGGATTCGAACTGGGGATTTCCCACTTACAAATCAAGCTTCATAACCACTTGACTAACACCCGCCCTTTTGTGAGGCGTTTTGAACCCATAACTTTCTTCGCTAACAATCAGTAGAAGCCTCAAGCATTGATTGAGAAAAGCGACAATCTCCTAAAAACGGAATCCAAATCCTTCGTTCGACTATGAGCTTTACAGTACATAACTTCTTCCTTACACTGTCTGTGTGTAATGATGCATCAGTGAATGGTGTAACAGTATTATCAATGTAATAATTCGACCAATAAGAAAATCAGGCTAAGATATTCATACATTACTTTTGGAATATACGATGTATATTACATTTAAAACTCCCATAATTCATTGACAGAAGGAACCTAATGCCTGCAACATTACCATTATTAAACTTAACTTTTGCACAATATACAACTTTATTGGAAATGAGTAATTAAAAACATTTTGTTTTATCACAGGAAAATAATAATTACTCATAAAATGTTAATCTTGCGAGATTCATCTAATGAATGAGATAAACAATCAAATCATCTAAAATGTAATCTTTAGGAGACTTACTTTTACTCCAAGCTCATGTTCATTCTAAATATTAGAAAATAAAATTCTAGAATTACCATAAAACATCTATTATTTACATAATTCAGATAAACCTTCCTAATAAATATAACCTATTATAGGATGCCACTGGAACAACAAAAAATTTACATAAGAAAAACATTTCCGCAATTCACTCAGTAATATTGAAATTCTACCATGTATTCAAGTATTAATTTATTCTAGTTCCAGATTAAGTTGAATCCAAGTCGATCCCATAAATTTGTTCGTGTGAATGTAACGGTCTTTAATTCCATTCACAGAGATTTTTTTATTTACAATTCATTAACATTCAATTGCTCGCTCGTCCAGCAACGTCAATAAGAAAGCAAACTGATCAAAAAATTAATGTTTTATTAATATATTCTTTGACAATAAGTTAATTGCTGCTGTTATTTTTTTTTTGTTAATTTTCAAGTTTTTGAGTGACCCAGGAGCATATGCGTATGTGTCAATAATCGATCATTTAAAAGCTTAAATATCTGCGACTTATATTCTAAAAAGTATTGGTGAAAATTTAATGTAAAAAACTCACTTGTTTTAAAATTTCTGAAAGAGTTTTCATGAAAATGAGATTGCATGAAATGTTGGTGTATTTTTGCCTTTAATTCAACTCTTATATTTAACTTTTTAAATTGTAAATTTTTGTTAAGGCGAATGTTAATCGAAAACCTAAAAGTCAGTGTACATATATTGTTCCTATATTATATTGAAATTAAAAACGCTATAAAAGCTACATAATATATTTTTAGATATTTAATTTAGGTAGAGGTAAAATTAATGCAAATAATTCTGTTTTTGCTATCATTTATTTATTAACTAATTTAATGTTGTTACTTGAAGTTAATTTAACCAGCACATTTTTTCGGAAACACTGACAGAATAGTTAGGTGGTGATTTGTGCTTTTTTACATTACGAAACACGGGCAAATTGCATCTGATTTCTTTTATGGATGGAATATTGAAAAAAGACCTTTGAACATTTTGAAGAGTTTATTCAATGCGTTAAAATAGTAAGTACACATATAAGTGATGAGAGGCGAACCGTAAAAGACAACCGTTGCGCATCTACTCCTCTATTAGGGTAAGATTAGGTCTAAATTGAAGTAATTGGTAGGCTCAGTTAATTAGTGACTAGTTTTGTTCCTTGCCGATTATTTTGTAACATTACGAAGGACACGTGGAATGATCTAACGGTATCATATGTTTGAACATTGAAGAGAACTCTTTCATGCATTACAAATTAGCGAAAATAACTAATATATGTGACTACTAAGTTCTGATATATCTATACCATTATCCAGAAGTAAAATAAAATTTAAAAGATGCACTCCCAACCTATTTTTTAGTTAAATGCTCGTTGCTCAATAAGTTACACAAATTGATTTTTATATGTGTGTGTGTTTTTTTTTAAATTGCAAGATAATAAATCGGTTGTACTTGAATAATACATTTGTAAATATTTTTTTACAATAACTTTCCGTGCATGAAAAATAAACTACAGAAGTTTTAAGACATACAGCAAATTATTTAGGGGTCATTTATTTGGTACCTAACGTCGTTGAAGGATCGGAATATGGCGAAAACCAATGTCCATACAGCCCTACATCTTACGTATAGCTAGCTAGCTATTAATGTCTCCTAAAAGTATTTTTAGGCGTTCTGAAAAAAAATTTCATCTGAAATAGATGTTTTGAGACCTCCACAGAACAAAAAACTGGTTGATACCAATTTGCTGTTTTGTGATGGATGGGTTACGATCAGTTTAACTAAAGATCGCAGAAACATCTTATTTGATATTTCTTTTAGGTGCTACCAAGACGATAAATTAATATTTTTAGGTAAAATGTTAATAGCAAAGTATTTGTTCCATTTCCGTTCACGATTCCTAATTAGGGAGCTTATCGGCCCTCTCTAAATTCATGTCTTCGCACTATATTATAGTTTGTAGAAAAGTTCGCTACATTTGAAAAGATGCATCAAACACCCACAGAACTCTTGCCTTTGCAATTTTGATCTTTATCAAATTACCAGAAAACTATTCCAAATAAATTTATTTGTAAGACTTAATAACGGTGAAATAATGAACGACAAGTGCAAAAGTTATGGTACAGAATAAATCGTATTAATCACCTCACCTTGGATGAGCTACTTTAATATTGCCATGGGGTTTCAGTACAAAGAGGAAAACACCTTCAGCTTTGCAAGCAGAGGAGGTATGTACTTCTAGGGTAAGGAAATATCTGTGGCAAACTGCACTCACCAGTGTAGTTGTACAGAAATCAACAGTCTGCTAACACCAATATCCATGAGAGAGCAGTACGTCTTATAAGATCTCAGACACTTCTTGTACACGCATGCATCCTTTCTCACTAAGCTTGCTCAGAAATCCGCTTTGATAAGCTTGTTGGAATTAAACAACGATAATATTTTGCTACTGCTTCTTTTAAACTACTTTAATCAGGCACCTTATTGCTGGAAATTTCCTCAGTGACAACTGGATATCTACAAATGTAAAACGGAACAGAACAGTATTAAAGGACAGTGAGTCGCAGTAAAGAATAAAGGGCAACAAATTATCTAATCAATTTTAAATCAAGACTTTAAAGTGGTGTTACGAGGTAAGTCGCGTTTTAGAAGAGATACCGGCTTTCTGTGTTCATTACACTTGGATCCTTGAGAATTTTCAAAGAAATTTTACTGCTTTTTAGCTTAATTGTTGTCCATTTGTAGTTAAAAAAAAATATGTTCTTATTCAAAACAAAAGCCATTAATTTCAACTAACGACTTGATCGGCAATTACTGCAATTCGCTCCAATGTATCCTTCAAAGACCTAATTTGGCAGTTTGACATTAGGCCTCATCTGAAAAATAGGCTATTTCTTTAGTTTTTATTTATTTTTCATGGATTCCACCAGAAACGTGACGTGTACGCTCCGAACAGAAACTATCGAATGACTACACAAAACGTTGCTTTTCTTTGTTTACGTATATTCATAAAATATGGAGTTAAAATGAAAAAAAAATGCAAGAATTTTGTAAGAACTATTGGCAAGAACGTGAACGTATGATTTTAGTGTTATGAATGAAACGGTGAAACAGTGAGTTCTGCACAATGCACCTGCAATGTAGCCCCCCACACGTACCACGCTCTGGATTTACACTCCCTCGTAGCAGGAGTACATTTTAAGAACTAGTTCTGTCACCGTTTTATCTTTACATCTCTGTGTACCGCCTGATTTACGTTCATATTCAGGATTATCCCCACTTCTCTTTTTCCACTAATAGTCATTTTTAAATTATAATTTCCGGAGCTAATCTTATAATTTTTAAGAAGACATTTCTATTTATTATAACTTTTTATGTTGTTTTACTCGACTTAAATCACAGGGGGTCTGTTTTCTTTTTGGATTTATTTTCATTGAATTTTACTTTTTAGTTTTGATATTACACGAACATGCAACTGTAGTGTTCAATTTTTAGAATCATCCGAATAGCTACCATTTGTACAATAATGTATTTGTAGAAAATAAAAGTTCTTATTAAAACTGCACGGAAGGTTCTCATCAAAAGCTGCCCAAAAAAGCGTAACGTTGAAAAACACCCAACATTGACAATTTTTTTCCTACAAAAGATAAAATTCCCTACTTTTCTTTAAAATATAGGGCATATCCTTGTTTAAAAGAGTAAATTTTTAATTAAGATTTATTAGACTTCGAGGAAAAAGTTTCTAAAAATGAGCAGAAACGGCATTTTCATGTAAGGATATTTTTTATAAGTGACAGAAACTAACAGTCGGACTAAGTCGTCCAAAGCTGGTCCCAAGCCCGATTGAAGAAGGGCCAGGGAGGCAATTGGAGTGCAATTGCACTTTGCACGATTTAGAAGGCAGGGGAGATCATATTCAGAGATCTGTATGATGTGTAAATATTGTTTGTAAATTTGAAATTTGTTGAAACTATAAATAAAACTAATCCAAAAGGTACAAAAATCTCCTTAACAAAAACTTACAGTTTAAACTACAGTTCTAAACTTAAATTTTAATTAAGTATAAGGGTTGATTAAACGACAAAAGGTACACAAATCAGCAAGTACCCAACAATTCATTCATACTTCATTGATATAATTTGAGTAATTTTACTATATTAACTTTTCATTAATATTTTTTAGAATTTATTAGATGTCACAGACCCTTATGCTGGCTATTTTCATAGACAAAATATTTGTTCAGTAAAGAGTAGTGCTCATTTAACTTAGATTGATTGAAATAAAAGGTATTACACTACTCATGCAGAGGTTTTTAAAAAGATAATAACAAAAAATAATAATTATGACGTATATTATTAAAAAATTAAAAATGCATATTCTAGCATACATCACCATTTTGTTTTTAAACATCTCATTCAAGTATTCTTAGGTTGTACCTTGCTGAAATTTTAACCCTCAATTACCCTCCTTCACAATGTTCATATTTTATGATATTTAGCTCAAATGTAGAGAACTTCTATCTCTATTGAGTTTTCATTTGTTGTACGAGTATCTTATCTTTCGTATGTTGTCACGTGAGTGTGTAGATTTTGACACTTTTGACTATGACACTTTTTTACAGCCTCGTTAACGAGGAGATTGTTTTCTGTTTTTTTTCCGGACTAATGTGACTCTGGGTAAATTTACTTCTTTAGTAAAACTCATGTTTTAGCCATTTTTTATTCTTGGATACGTGGACCTTAGTCAGCTTTTGGATGCACCGAGTTTGCATTCTTCACAGACGAGGTCATAACGGTTAAATCCACTACATCATGAACATCAATTTGACCCAATGTCTATTTTAATAATTTAAAAACATTTAAAAAAGGCCCCGCTGCTCGTAAGTTCGTAAAAGTTGTAGAACAGAACCTTTTGCCAGCAGTAGAAAGGTGTTAATTACTTTTTATGTATTCATTCCCCCCCCCCCCCCAATTATGCAGTAATATTCAAAACAAATCTGTGATAACAGCAAAATTAAAATTTAAAATTAATATAAATATAAAATGAGCAACATCAATCACAACATCCATAACTGATGAGTCTTAAGCAGACCCAAGTAACCTACTTCTGTTGTGGTTATGAAAAATTAAGAATTGCCTAATCATATAACGGTAAAGGAAGAAGTATAATGAAAGAGAGAAGGCGATATGAAGATGAGTTTATGTTATATTTATACATGCGTATAACATACTTCCTTCTAGAAGGTATTATTTGTCCAGTGGGAACTATGTTAGCAATAACTGGAATATTATCAGCTAATCTATCACTTGCGAGTACTTACAAACATACATTGCAAATTTGTATCTGCGCGTGGTTACATGCAACAGCTATTCACATTTTTGTTATAAGAAATAATTTAGTTTATTAACATTTTATCAGATCGCTAACAGATACCATCCAACTAAACTAAACAATACTTAATTCATTCTTTATTAGTAGTTACGAATTTTTGGTTCTTTGTTTATTTGTCCTTATAATGTCCTTATCGGGCAGTAATTTGTCTGTAAATAAATAACTAATCACATCATTAATGATAGAAAGAAAAAATTAACATTACAATTAGCCTTTAACGGCCTGCCAAGGATCAGTTCGCTTGCTTTTTGATATGATAATACATTCAAAATAATGTATTCAATTAATTATAACTCCTTAATTTGCAGGACATTGTAATTATTGGCTGTCACCTGTAATTTTTTAGTTCCTAATTTTTATTTGATATTATTCTATAGTTTTTCAAAATTTATTGGCTCCAACGTTTTTTTGTAATCTTAGCAAATAACAAATATCTATCACTTTTTTTCTTTTAAACGTTTTCCTTGGAAACAAGTTTATTTAGGGATCTCAGGTATCCATACTTTATGCATTCTTCTAAATTGGCAGTTCACAACTAAGTACAATTATCGTAGATAATCATCTGTAGAATATCAAGTTTTATTAAAACAGCTGAAAGAATTTCAAATTAAAATAAACTCGGTTGGCTGAATAAAAGCGTTTTATCATATTCAGCTTTCAAAGTTTTCTTTTATTTTAAACTTTATTCTCTAAAAATGACACCTTGAAATTTATTATACTGAATGCTATTTTGTTTATTTAAAAACAATCATTTTTATTTGTAAAAATGGGAACAAATCATTTGCCATAGTTTTGGAAGCGATCAAATAAAATTTATAAAAATAATTTTCAATTTGATGGTGACACAGTTCGTAGCTAGTGTACGTTTACCTGTTAAGGCACTTTAATGTGTTAAATGACGGTATATGGGTGACTTAAGACGTTCAATATTTGTAGAAAATTGTAATATAACGGAAATAAAATTAGAATTGTAAGAATTGATGTAAGAGACAGTTGTGGAAACAGATTTTCTCCTATTCTCAATTGATGAGTGGATCACTCACAAATAAATAGCTTGCAATCACACTCTTAACTGGTTCACATACAATTTCGCCTTACAACTTATTGTCTAGATCTCAGTCTTGGCATTGATTAGCGTCGTATCCCAAAATTCTTTAAACACAATACACCACGAACCCAATTCAGTCCTTTTATTCTGTTGAATTCGATTACTAATTGGCTCATTTCAGAAAATTTACTCCATAAACTTCAACTTTGATGAATTTTAACTTGTTCAGTATTGATATTAACTTTCCTTGAAGTGGCCAGAATATTAAAAGCGCGGAAACACCGATCAGAAAATATGTTTTACCTCCCACTGTCATTGGACCACGTAGATGTCGTTAATATTCAATAAGTGTAGGCTTTCTAGATTCAAAAAGCCCTTTCTAAACTTAAAATTTAACCATCATTTGCTAAAGAAGCTAGGTATAAAAAAAAAACTGCCTATTTATGAATAAATCAAATGAGAATATTCTTGAAAACTGAGTGAGAGTAAAGTAATAACGAGATAGTATTTTTACAGACAAGTGTGTAAATGCTGGTAAATAGTAACCTTTAATTAATTTTAGAAACTTTCAAATTGAAGATAAAAAAGGCAGGTATTTATAGGAAAAAGCTGGCAAAAGGATTGTCACGTTTCTGTTACACAGATGAGAGCGAGCTGTATTTCTAATTAGCCTCACCTTCTGTTAATCGGATGTTTATACAAACTGAAATGAAGTAAAATGGAAATTACTATTTGTAATGTTTCATTAGAACTTGGTTGCAACTATAATTTACATAGTGCAAAACTATAGCAACTGTTTCATATCAACTATATTTGCAATAAATGTATTAGTTATAAATGTATATATTATGTATGTTGAAGTTAAATTTATTAATCGGACTGTGCAAGTTTTTTTACATTAAAATTTCTATAAACTCAATCTTAAAACTAATGTATAACGTAATCTATTGATTACCTATTTCACTCAGATTCATTCATTTTTTAAAATTAAGTCTAAGTAAACAAAGATATAGATAGAAGAAACATGGAATATATAAATAAAAATAAACAATAAAAAAAAAAAGTAGATATTTGGTGTGAATCAACTAGATAACTAAATTACACAATTTTTGGGTTTTAACACTTTTTAACGTTTGTTTCAGTGATAAATTCGCTAACATTTCTTCAGTTAAGCAACAATCTCGTTCAAATGATTTTATTTCAATCTAAAATTTGACTTAATTAACTTGACTTGAAATTCCTATTAACATTACACGAATGAGAGTCCGCTCATAATAATTGAGGGGGTAGCTTAACCCAAATCTCCCCCAGGATTACCTGAAAAAGTAACATCTACAGATACAGCCTTTCTAAATAATATATGTAGGTATACATATATACAGATAGTTTAAATTCTTGTCAAAGATCTTTAGTTACTGGAGCTTAACAAATTTTCATTTTGTTAAGAAATTTCTAATTCAACAAAGTTAGTCACTTTGCTGGTAATTCGATAAAAAAAAAAAGAAGAATATTGAACAATTTAAGTGATTCTTTCTCGTTATAAACTCAAACCGTTCAGTTATCGACAAGTTAAATTGAATAAAACTACTTTTCTATAACATGTACTGTACAAATTAGTTCCATATAATGTCACCATTATCCCGATATTCATTGTGAATATATAATATACAATCATGGAAAAAAAAAAAATCACTAATAGATATCTTAGAATGGGTATGGAAAATGGATTCAGAAAAGATTAGAAATGAAAATGAAAAGCTTTTATGACACTTAACACAATATTAAATTCGAACAAACTGAGCTTCAATGAATCTGTCGTTTTATTCCAAAAGCAGCTACCGGTAACTTTGTATTATACAACCTCATAAACATAACTACTAGTTATTAAAAATAATAATAATAGTTAAAATCTATAAAAGTGAAAAATAACAATTGTAAACGTTAAATAATATTTGATAATTTGTAGAGAGCTCCATAGAGTTTTCAACGATAATAATTACAACTAAAATGTGTTTTTTGGCATCCCTTCTGTAAATACATAAAAATGACAACTAATCCAGATAGTAAAGCTGAGTTGTTGAATGAAAACCTTGAAATCCAAATCAGTGGTTGAAATAATATCTGATGATTCAAGGAGGGTAGATTTTTGGCCATTGTCGGTAGAAGACTAATGAATTTATAGAATTATGACGGTGAGGATTTCTTTAAATAATAATAATAATAATAATAATAATAATAGTAATATAAAGGGAAGGGATTAGCTGAGTGGTTAGCGAACTGGACTCCCACGCGGAGGTCCCGGGTTCGAATCCAGCTGCTGACCCTTAGATTTTCTCTTCCTAGGAGCTTCTTACAGCTCACTAATAATAATAATAATAATAATAAAGTTTGGGCTGCTGAAGACAGAAGTGTCATATTATAAATATAACCCGCCGACGCTGCTGCAGAATGCGCACACAAAAGTATATTGGGACACTCAGTCCGAAAGTTCCTGAATGCTGCCCATTAAGCAGCTCAATACAGCCAATCGCCGCGTGCAGCCCGCTATTATTTGGATCTAGTATTTAACTCCGAGAGATAGATAGAGAGATAGATAGTAATTTAGATAAGGGGTTGTGGCTAAGCCCAACCCCTAAGTGATTTCCCAAATAAGGAGTCAGAAATGAAATAATAATAATAATAATAATAATATTATGTGAAACGAAATAGGGAAATAGGTGGTTCGGAGATCGATGAAGTAATGTAGGTTGACGAATAGTATTAATTCTCTGGGTAGAGTCTGAATATAGAAGGGATGATCAAATCCAAATTATTCCTGATGTCCTTGGGAGGGGTGAAAAAAGAGCTAAGAGCGGGGAAGAGAGTGGGGTAAATTGAAGAGAATCTTGAATGACATCAAACTGAATTGTATTTAGTAGCAGGTACTCGTAGTTGGTGATTAGTTTTTGGCGGTTTAATGTAGTAATGTGTGCATATAAATAGTCGAATGGTAACCAAAAGCAATTGAGTATATTGCTATTACTAGCTGTAATTACGATTTATAGCTAAATGCGGGATAGTTGCGGCAATGATGCATTACCACCGCTGCGAGTTTGAGCGAATCGAATTGTGTTCAAGGGAAATGAGAGAAAGAAGGATTGATGGAGTAAAAAGATGGTTGTAGTACTCTTAGAGAAATCCTCTCATTTCACGATGACAAGCGTGACCATCGAGAGCGGTTTGGTCCAGAGTTACGCCTCCGAACTTTTACACTACTCCTCACTTGCCAGGTGACCTCATAACTTTGTCTTCATCAAAATATTAGAAACCATTCCAGCGTGATAAAGACACAAAATAACTTTTTTGGACCACTCTTAAAGCGTCCTCAAAGAAATACTCAAATCCAAAACCAATCACGCCAAAAGGTTTACTTAATGTCTGTCAACACATAGAAGCTGTAATTGAGAAGCATCATTATCTTGTTACACATTATGTTTTGATTACGTGAGGTCAAAATATTAACAACTCAACAATTGGTATGAGCACGTATCTAAGCTATAATTCTTATAAAACATTCTGTTATGATTTGTTATTTCTATTTTCGAACAGAATGTTCAATCTTATTTTTCCACCTTTCATATTATTAATCACAGTGTAATCTTATCACTCCAATAAAGAAGTATCATTATTACATTAAAATATTTACTTATATGTACGAGTATATCAGTTTAAGTCAGTATTCGCAAAATAAAAATCGTGGAATTTGAACCGAAAAATGGTTTCCGGATTGATTAAATTAAAGTGAAGTAAGAAGTATAACCAACATTTATTTAATTCCCGCCTCATTTATTTCTGTAAACGATTACAGATAAATGGTATAGCGTTTTTCTATTTCTAATTTTCTTTCTATTTTAACAGAAATATTTTTAAATTTGGCAGGGTGTGGCATGCCGCATTTATTGTCGAAAATCAAAATGATTTCCTTATCGTTAAGTCAAACTGAGTTGCCATGCCCTTCAAGGAATTTCCTGTTCTTCCTGTTTTTTTGCGAAAGAAGTAGTTTGACCGGAAAGTACGTAATTTGTAACCTATTTTATACCCAAATGATATTTGCTAGTCTTTGCAATTCTCTCTTTCCATATTGGAATTATCTTGGCCTTTGGACATCTTAAAGTAGGTACATCTGTCCTTAAAAGAAAAGTAATTCAAAATATTGAAGACAGATACATAATCACACAACTTTCAAACTTGTGCAATTACAAACGAATTGATGAGAAGTTGAATGTGTTTATTGAAATCCTGAATGAAATTTCAAGAGCTAAGATTTCATTTAGTTAGTTTGGCACTGCAACCCATGCAATCGCTAAATATCTTTGGTATCGTATATCAAAAGCCACAAAGTACCAATAGTTAAACATCCGTTTTGCTGCGTGCAATTGAACCAAAGCTTCTTTGAATGGGCAATCAAGATTCATGTTCGACTCTAACAATCTTTATATTATTTTACTCAAATCGGTAAGAAGATAAATGTTTCACATCAACCAATTGTCAATGCAAGTCAGAACTGCAAACAATCCATATTTGTAAAAGCCGTCAAAGAATTTTATAGAGTCTAAATCAAGAGACCCAACGGCTCTGGAACGTTTACCCAATCATTTATCCTTTCTCTGGTCTTAGTCAGCATAGTTTTTGTTTGCTAATGCACTCATAAACTGGTGACTATTTTTTTTTTTAATTTTACTCTTATTATTCACAAATCAAAAATTACCTTGCTTATGGATTGAAATGGACAAAATGATTAAGAATTCATATTTTTTTTTTGAGATTATTAATAATATAAATATATTTTCTAAAATATTGGGATGATTAATCATTATTAGAGAGCAGAGTGAGAAATAAAGTGGCCTCCTTGCGACAAACTTAATACAACAATGACAGACCAATGTATAGATGAACGGCGTGTGCTGCTGAGTGTGAGTAGCTGTTGCAGAAGTGGAAGAAGAAAAGCAGGTGAGGAGAGGACGATGATTTGATTAGATTAGAGGTTGAGAACCTCCATATTGCTTTTTGTGTGCGGGTAGCCGAGTCTGAGTCTCTGATTTGATACACAGACAGAACAACAAGAGGTAGCACACACAGTGAAAGATAAAATGAGATAGTAAGATTAGGTAAAGATGAAGGAGGTTACGGTATATTACATATAAAAGATGGTCTTCACTGTTGGTAGTAGAGAAGGCCGGGGATCAAGAAGAGTATACTGATATAGAGTGTGTACTGTAGTATAAAAGGAATAGTCACAATTGTAATAGCCAGAGAGGGAAGAAGTTACCGTCACGCATGCTCCTCTTGTCGGCCAGAACACATCCACGGCCACAGTCGCATTAGATATCTAGAAAATACAATGAGAAACAATCTCCACTACGGTGGGTACATCCTAGGTCTGTCTATACATACGGCCTACAGAACAACCTGCTTCAACAGGACAGTACAACAGAGGGTGGACTAAGAGAATGTAACATTAAAAAGAATGTAAAAGAAAAAAAAAATCTCTTCAGATGTCAACTGGACATATTTAATTATGACAGCCGAAATGTCCCACACAGCCCTAAACTTTCTGTTGGAATAATGATTTTTCTACCACGAAACCAAACTGTACTGTTATAGGATAGGGGGACCCACAGAAGAATCTCTTGCAATTGAAGATGGTAGGTAAGTGAATCTGCGAAAAACAGCAGTTGACTACAAAACGAAAAACAACTGCTCCTGTGTCACCATAGCAGAAATAACAGCAAATGAGAAATGGGCAATAGTTGAGCAACTATTTTTGATTTGGAGAAATGAATTTGGAGTGAACACATTAATCTCTTGCCTTGAAAAAAATTCAACGTTTTGAGGATTAACGCAGAAATGAAATACATTGAACTATATTGGAAAAATTAATTATTTACCATTCCGAAATAAGCAGGCTGTCAAAGAAAATAAGACTTTCAGTATGCTCCAACATTTATTAACATTTTACTTACAAGTAACAAGCATAGCAATTGAAGAGAATTTAAAGTGAATTAATGTTCAACTTAAATAAACCATCAGTGTTCAATTCACGTTGTGCCGAACGTTTCTCACAGAGTACTGTGCGTAGACAAAGATATACGATCGCCCAACCTCAGATATAAGACTTCACCGTATTAAATCTCATCCTGGATTATCAAATAGACAGAAGCCATACTAATTTTATGGACAAGTTGGCATAGGCGAATCGATAAATTCATTATCATAGCTGTAATACTATTGTATAAACTTCTAATTTTCTACTAATATTTTTTCTATTTTAGATATTCATGTCGAAGTAATTATAAAACTTATTATCAATTAATAAGGAGATTCATAAATCATCTTTCAACACAATTTATGATAGGCATAAAAAGTAAAGTACACTTTAAGAAAACAGTTCCACTTGAAGAAACAAAATTATATAAAATATACGCACAAAAATTTAAATTACGTCTGTTTAGTAATTAAACCAACAGTATAAATGTGGAAAATGTGTTTACGAAACAATAAGAATGCAATTGAACTAACTAGAACAATGTTTCAAATAACTTAAACACTCTTAATTAACAATATATAACGTGAGAACAGTAAATGGTCGTAAAGCGTACAATTGTAAGCGTGGCACATGAAGCACTTACTAGCATCATAATCACAAGAACTGATTGCCTGTCCTTCCACTCTAGGTAATCGAAACAAATACTGTTTCACTTTACAGCATTTCTTAACTTGGTATTCAAAATTCTATGGGAAGCTCAAGAAATTTATTATCAGTGTTAAATAGATCTAATAGTTTTCGTTAAGTTAAATAATAATTACTACTTATTAATCAAATTCCAAAAATCTTCAGTCAAACTCCAAATAGTCATGTTTTATGTATATTAGTATTTGTCTCTAACGTAATGTTAATATTTTATTATGTATACAAGAAATACATCGGCTTGTAAAATTGAAATTAAGTCTAATATAACAGTTTAAGCAGGTGGTATTGCATGTTTGAGAAGAAAAAAAATCAGGGTGGTTGAAACAGAGTAAATCAAAATTTCGCTTTAAATTCATAGGTTTTTCTATTCATCAACTTTTTGTACTGCTCTCTCATTATTTGTTAGTGCAGAGAGAATCCCAAGATTCACAGATGTCCTCCGAATTAATCGAGCAACAACTTTTATTTCTCTTTCAACGGCAACCAATCCCGACCAAAGGTACTTACACCAAAAACGATGCAACATAAGATGGTAATAGTGGAGAGAAACGTCCTGGAGGCACTCACTTGATATAGACATGTAAGGAGGATGAGTCCAGAGAGATTGCCTAAGGTGGTGATGGACATCGAGGTGGATGGCCGGAGGAAGAGAGGAAGACCCAAAAATGGGTGGAGGGACCAGGTGAAGGAGATGATGGCGGGATATGGACTGACGGAGGAACAGGCAGAAGATCGTGTCACTTGGAATCTAAGCATTTACTCGCGATGGCTGAAGGGAACCACGAGTTGTGGAGAACCCTAGAGAAAAAAAAAAAAAAATGGTAATTCCGACTCCGTCTCAAAAGCTCTACAGGAAGGACAGGGCAGGAATTCCCCCACTTGACCACTTTGAAAGAGATGTCCTCTTAAAGTTTCAGTGAAAATTTCCAGTGAAGGCACCAACCGGGTGCTTGAGAAAGGTTCATGAACAACTTTGGATGGGCCCCGAATCAAGATTGGCAAAAAATGAGAGAGCATAAAAAAAGAAAAAATGTTTGAAAATGAAAGATGTGGTGGCCATATTGGTGAGTGCCTGGTCTTACATTTGTATGAAGTTCCAAGAAGCAACTATGGAGGAGTACACTGATTGCCTGCACATGATTTATGTCAATGTTCTTGGAGCGAGTCCTAAAGAAGCTAAGAGTACAGCTTTTCTTCGACTGGATGTGCCGGGAGTTAAATATTAAATAAAAGAAGTTTATATGCGAAAGATGATCAAGATAGTGTAGAGAGTACATCCTTGGCCAAGCTGGGAAATCTACGAGTTAGTAACTTTTAATGCTCATCACAGATTATTGGCTGCTAATACTAAACATGGGCAAACACTACTGAGTATTCACACCAATTTATTGCATTTACCATATTTAATGGAAACAAAGTCACGCAAACATAACTGTTTTTATAACTTTCCGCCAAGCGAACACATTATTCTACATTTTATCTTCAACAATATATTCTTTCTATACTTAAAATTGTCTGCAGAATCTGATTACTAGCAACATTAATATCCAGTTGGTTTTTTAGTGTGCAGTTTTGAATGGACAGGTTGTGAGATCTAGTAGATATTAGTGGATGTGGCTATAAAACTTAATCATTCGCCCTCAAAGTTCTGATATGGTTCCTCTGCTTAATTAAATTTGCACAAACAGCTCCAGGGAATCTGTAAAACTTAGCAAAAAACAAAACCTATTGTATGAAACGTGAATTTGTAATCGGGAGATTTCTAGTTCATTATCGCGTTTAATTATTTTTTATTCGTTAAAAAAAAGTGTACGCTTCCAAACAGGACAAGCTTCCTAATTGATAGACTTGAAGCCCGGCTTCAAAAAATAGGGCATTATGTTCATTATAATACTACATATTTTGTAATACGGTATGTTAAGATGGCTCAAATGCATTTCCTGCTTAAACGGTTAATCTGAGCAAAAAATGGTAGAGGAAAAATTTGTTGTCCGTCACCTCTACGTAGTTTCAAAATATGTGACTTGGTTTTAGATTCCTGCCCGCATACGCTGCTGACGCGCGACCAAAATTACTAAATAATTATAAAACCTTCTTGTTTGTAACAGATGTAAAATTAATTTTTAGCCATTTTGTGTATGCTTGAGAACATCTAAAGCTCTTAACATTTGATTTTTCTTAGAAAAATCACTCGGAAAACTACTTATTTCCCGATTTTAAGAAAAATACTAGCTTTACAGCCTTGGCAATATTTTTAGTAGAAAGGGGAAGAAAAAATACATAAAAATGTCCTATCGCGTGATCTTCTTTCTCTTTGATAACGAGTTAAAAAATTGAAATATGATTAATAAATACCGGATTTTGAAATAGCCTAGCACCATTAATTTTGAAGATATTGAAATGCGATTTCCGGATTCTTTCATAACTTTTTATACTCTTTAAAACTGTGTATAAGAAAATGGGGGTCAACTGTAAACCCTCATTTTTGGTCGTATACGAAGTGCCCCTAAACTCTATATCCACTGGAGACATAATGAGAGACGCCAGTCCTCGCTGGAACGCTGCTCAAGAATGAAATCAGGCTTGATCACGTAGCAGTTTGAAGCGGCCTGACAGTTTGTTAGGGAAGAAAAGGTTTGTACAACCAGCTTAGGATGACTGGACAGTCCAGGGTAGAAAGTAAGGACTAGAATAAAAAAGTTCGGAACAACGGCGTTTTGGTATTTATTGGGGATATAGCAAGAAATATTGACCAATTTGTTTGACGATTTTGGGCAGAAATTACTTACTATATTCTCTGAATTTTTATAGGGTTTGGCTGATCCGTATATACTCGTATGTACTTCACACCGTGTATCTACTTACATACAAGTTTTATCTACAAGTCATACAAGTTTTTTGTAAATAGTCAGTCAAATAGACTGTGCCTGTTCACAGTAATTAAGACTGTACTTCCTATTTAGTTCTAGTCTTTCAGTCGCGAGTGTTGGTTCGAAATTAGTTAACTTTCCAGGTAGAATTCTCGATGGCGTACTTTGCTGGATATATAGGTATGTCCTAGAAATTATACAAATTTAAAGCAAAACATGGTTGAAGAAGGTAATAAAATTGAACTTTACCGACAATTGTCTTTAAAATTAGTCAAGATAAAAGCAAATTATGACAGTGTAGTAGATATCGACTAAATTTTTGGCAAGCCCTCAATAAAACTGTTTAACAATGATTTGATAACAGATAACACTTTGATTGTAACGGAAAAAAAAGAAAAGTTGGATCTTTAATGTAGGCAGGTGTGTGCCACGACCGGTAAAGTTAGTAAATTGTGAGACCACCCAAGTGGGAAACTAGAGCCAATTAGTTAGCAAACTATTATTTTCTTATTAGGCCAATAGTACAAATTATATATACAAAAGTGTAGCCGAGATGTGTACTCGAGAGAACGGTGGTGTGCCGTGTTGTCTTTCAAACAACAGGTTATCGTTACGGTATTCGAAGAGTCTTACTATCGTACACCATCTTACAAAACTAGTCATTGTAAATGGCAATTTGTCTTTTACTAAACAATTTAGACAATCTATTCTATCTTAGTCAATTTGCCTTCCTTTATATCGTAGAAAAATAAAATTAAACATTAGAAGTATCCAAGAGGCTGTTGTAACAGGAAAGAAAGAAGTATTTTTTATTTAATTTGAGTTTAGACCCAATCAACTTCGTGTTTCTATGTTTTTAAACAAATGGCATTTACTGCTAAGTAGAATTTCAAAGTACTTCCTTTGTTTAAACACTAGAAAGCACATTATATTAAAAAAAAAAACATGCTAACTACAAAAATTGCTATTATCCGAATTTTGGATGAGTTAATTGGTATTAATTAACTTGAATTTGTTGAAGCCTACTTGTTGCCTTCATCAATTTTGCAACAGCGGCTTTAACTATAAGAGTTCAAAATAACTGGGTAGGTAATTAGGCGGAGTGTCTGATTGTGCAAAAATAAATTTATTGTTGGCATCTGGGGAGATATGATTAGCATTGGACTTAGATTTAGTTTGCTTTAGGCTTACCGTTAGGTATTTCAAAGGAGGTTCCTAGAATATCGATAACTGGGGGGAACTGTTTATTGCTTGCTCATAGATCTTTCTGTGTGTATTGTGAAAAACTTAGATTGTAATATTTTCTCTTTGTACTTGTCTTGGAGTCTTAAGTTTCCAGGCTTTAAGTTGAATAAATTTATTACTTCCTTGAAGGATAATTTAAAAAAAAAGATAGATTAGATCTGAACTTAAATAAAATTACATAATATAACAAAATTTATAATTTTTTTTTAAAAATTTATTTTGTAATTTACAATCTGTATGCATTGTATACAATAAGTAAATATGGAGAGAGTGATGAACTGGTACGGGAGGAGAGCAGGAGGAGAGAAACTACCCAACGGTAGCACTCTCTATAGGAGAGAGGAGAATGTGAGGAGGAGAGAGGAGAGATAGGAGAATTCGAGGAGGAGAGAGGAGAGATAGGAGAATAATGGCGTTTAGGCCTTCAGACTACAAGGAAGTCGCGGGGCCACTGGCGATTCAGTCGGCGAGGAGTATTGTTAGGGATGTCAGAGGAAGCGAGAGACAGTACAAGAGGATTAGAGCTAGTCGAGAGAGTAGTGTGGAATTTTTGGTATTTGGTCTTGGCGAGTTGGTCTATTGAAGGGAATGTTGAGGTCGTTGTGAAGAGTAAGGTTAGCCACGTAGAAAGGAGCGTCAGCTATCTGTCGGAGGAGTTTTGACTGAAATGTTTGTACAGTCCGTATGTTTGTAGGTTTGGCTGAACCCCATAGCTCTAGTCCGTAAGTCCATATAGGTTTGAGAATAGTATTGTATATTAGGCGTTTGAGTTCAATGGGTAATTTGGAGCGTCGTCCAAGAAGACTGTAAAGCAGTTTCGCACGTTTTGCCATTGCTTGTCTCTTAAGTCTAGTGTGTGGGTTCCACGTGAGACGTTTGTCTATGTAGAGCCCAAGGTAGCGCACCAGATCAGTACAAGGAAGAGGATTGCTGTTGAAGAGGACTGGTGGACAGCAGCCCCGCCGGAGAGTAAACGTGGCATCCTGGGCAAAGAAAAAGTGGCGGATTAAAATGAACTCACAGAATAATTTATCAATTAAATTGTAGTTATGAATAAAAGAATGTAATGTGAGTGGTTATTTCGAGTTTGTTCGAGCATTGAGTAAATTAATCTTGAAAAGATCATATTTGAAGTACAAGCTTGCTTAATGAACAAATTGAAGTGAAAAACTTGCTTGGTAAGTGCATGTGAACTGCAATGAAGTTGAGGAACACGTTCAAGTTAACTTCAACAAAAAAGAAACTAGCGTCTGTTTCACTAGGAACTATTACTGTTTTAATGACATGATTGTTGAAGAAGTTGAACTTCTATATGTTGATGTAGACCTGTCTAGCAAGTGGACCTCTTAATGAATCAACTTCTACTAAGATGAACTACTCCACTTTACAGTAGTTTACTATCTACAGATTTACATCAATTGATAAGAGAAAATCTTCCAATTAGAGTGCATTGTCCTTGAGTCAGAAACTACCATTTCCACTGTTTGTAAGATCACTTTATTCAGTTTCTACCTTAACTAACTGCAAAGATAGCACAATTACCATTTCAATTTCACCTTAGTACTTGTGCTTTAAGCTAATAAATCCTTTTTTACTTCCCCTGCAACTGTTTTTAATGCAAATGTTACCAGTGAAATCGCAACATCTGTTTCAATCCAACATCTTCTTATTTAATTCTCATTTAATCAAAGTTAAACGTATTTATTTAAGTGAGCAAAGTTATGTGAAGTTTTGTCTCCCATAATTAAAGTTCCCAACTTGTACAATACAGTCGAGCCTCCTATAAAGGACACTGTCACTAGCGACCACCTCCATTTATGGACAGTTTTTGGATTTCCCCGTTTTACCCCTATAGACTTTCTATATAAAAGAACCTCCGTCTAATGAACACTCTACATAGCGACCGCGGACATTGATTTTGGGAAACGGATTATATGTTTCACCTCCCACCAACGATCACCTTATTATTAAAAGTTCGTTTGACGCGGTGATAAAAAGAATTATCCCCTCTCAAGTTTTTGTTTTTTTCTGGTTTTTCCTAAAGTTTCCTATATAAGCTCATAGATCTTGTACCATTTTTCAATATTACTTTGGACGAGCTATATTATTTTTTCCGATATGTCTCTCAAACGAAAGTGGTTAACTCTAGAAGAGAAAATAAATGTGTTGGAAGATTTTGCAAAAATAAAATCGAGCCATCGTCAACTTACCGAAAGGTTTGTTCTATTTTTCTAATAATAGATGATAGTATGATGATAATTTTGCCAAAAATTATTATTGTTATGAATAAATGTGATGATTATTATAAAAATTATTAATTAAGTCAATAATATGTAGTTTTTGATAAATTTTTTGGATAATTAAGAAAAATTTGATGCATATCATATAGCTAAATAATTATGCAATTATGTACTTTTTAAATCTATTAATAATAAAAAAAATTTAAATTGATTTTTTGAAAAAAAAAATTCATATTTTTTCATAATGAAACTTGCCTACCTCCTTCTAACGGCAACCTCCAAACAGCGGCCACTTTGCTTTCCCCCGCTAGTGTCCATTATTGAGAGGTTCGACTGTATATACAATTTCTTTTTAACTCCCATTTTATTTCGTTGTTACAGATGTTTCATCAGTTTTTAACTGAGTAAATTGAAATGGTGCTGGCTTCCCACCAGTCCCTTAGCAGGTCCTTAATGTCAGAGTTAGGCGCACAAATCTAACTGGTGGAAGCGAGGCATGCAAGAAAATCGTTGACAAAGTAGAGTAACAAAGCTGAATCTCAACTACAATCCAGTGCACTCTCTGCAATTACAGGGTTATAGAAGATTCGTTGCACTATCTTGTCGTACATCCTATTCTAGCCTCAAACCGCCTATCAGTTTTTAAGAAGAAATCCTTTCATTTGATTTTTTTTGTCAATCAACTGAAGGAGAGAGGTGCAGGTTAGTATCACCTTACTATGATGCTTGATTGTATTGGAAAAACAATTCTTAATGGATACATAATGAATCAACCATATTTTAGAATATTGTACATTGTTTTTGGTGACTGATTTATTAATCCTAAAGGAAGAAAGATTATCGCCAATTGTTATTAATTGTTTCATAAAAATTCAACCTAGGGACTAGGTCATCTTTAAAGCTTAATAATAATTATACATATTTTTTACTTTTTTCCACATCAATGGTTGGTGTGCTTCAATCCTGACTAATTAGGCACTGAGTAGAATCTGAATTCAGTAAACAGTCAGATCAGAAAACACACCAACCTCTTAGATGACTATGAGAATCGGCGTTCCTCGCCTGCCGTCAAGAGTGGACATCCTAAGGCACCTGTCATCCGCCTGCTGTCTTCCAACTAGCGGGCTCCTCAGTGCGTCCTCTCAGCCAACAGCATTTCTAGTATTTTTTTGGAAATAATTCAATCGAGAAAATTATTCCAATATCACCAATTGTAGCGAATATATCTAATCTTCCTTTAGAACTACATAATTGTGTGAAGCGGCTTTTTCATATTTGAAATTACGAAACTAAACACGTTCCCTACTAATTCACATGCTGAAAATTCATTAACAGTATTTTTGTCTGAATACAAACCAAATTAGGTGATTGAAAACTTGCAATCACAGAGGCACTGTTAACTATAGAAAAAGAAATATTAATATGAATTTTTTGTTGTGGTAAACTGAGTAGCTCCAGAATCAGAAAATGACACAAGCTTCAATTTTTTTTTAACCCAACGCAAGATATATAAAAAAAAGGAAATTATGGGCAAAAAAAAACTTTTAAATTTAAGAATTCCAAGAAGAAAAATGAATATCCTTGACAACAAGAGGCACGCTTGGGAAGAAGCCTCTGCGAGAATTCCCGTATTGTACTCGGTGATTACTGTGCCAACTGAATTGTCATAATGTCATGTTCTTGCGGGGTAATCACATAATATTATTATTATATATAACTACACTAAATTGTTCACCGTATATTGTACAAAGTGGACCTACTTTTACCGCAAAAACATTCAACTTAGAGCTAACTGGTCTAAACTTTGTAAAGAGATAATAGCGCTCCTTTTGCAAGGCCTAAACGCAAAGCTTGCTAAGTATTGGAAGTTCTGAAAAACCTAACTTTTCTTAAATTTAATCAGTTTTCTGAGATTTTTTTAAAAAACTTATTTCTGATGAGCATTCATTTAAAATCCTGTTGGAAACCTTAAAAAGAGCTTAAATCCAGGTTGCTTGGTCAAGTAACTTGCTTAGTTTAAGAGTTCTCAAATTTATTTCTTGCTTACTTGACTCTCGAGTGGAGGAAAAATTAATTCGAAGTTATAGAAGTTTCCTCCGTATCACAAGCAAAGAGGTTATTTTCTGTTAATTCAAGTGTTATCAAAACCAACACCAAATAAAATTTTACACAATGCGGCGCGTGCATCTCGTTTTGACTGATTATCCTTTCTGATCAATTTTATTGGAAGAATTTTCCCTTCCCTTTTCTTCAATGAACAAAGTGTGTTCGGCAAAAGTCTAACCATTATACTTGAAACACATACTATATTTTTTATTAAAGTTGGTGTTTACTTACACATAATTACTTCTCCATGCAATACACAAAATATATTTTCAAATAATAACACTATCAGAGAGAAAGAATTAGCTTTAATTATTATAGAGAATGGATTCCCTTGCAGAGTTCACAGGATCGATCCAGCTGATGACTCTTAGATTTTCTCTTCTTAAGAGCTTCTTACAGCTCACTGTCCGCTAATAGGTAGTGATGTCTATAACGAAAGAACACTGCCTGGAGGCTGGTAGAACTTTAAAAAGCTCCGGGGGCCAATGATTTCAGATGTTCACGTGCTTAAAAGAAACACTCTCAAAGATTAGCTAAATTGTTAGAGTTGCTGAATACCCACATATATTCTCTTGGTAGAAGGAAAATGAATGAATTAGAATCTCGAGATAACTGGTAAGAGAGAGTTATACAGTAAATACCAGATTTTTTCCACACCCACGATTCTTTGTAATTAAGGGTACCTCAAACTGTACATCTATAAACTCAATCCCAAAAATTGTGCTCGAGTGTTTGAATGTGTTTACATTTTTTAATATAGACATATGTATGCGCAGATGATTTCCTCACTTTAAACACTCGTGACGCGACATGTTAATCACGGCATCCATATCGTGAAACACATGAAGCACTAAATCATACACGCATTTATTTTTAAAACGGTAAAGGGAGTGAGTGATAAGGAGTACTGACAGCAGGGGTAATAATTGAAAAAGAGGGTCGACAATTCTGTGATCAACCCTCCATTGAAGCAGAGATGCTTTTTTTTCGTTCTATAGTTTAGAAACAAGGAACTGGCTAAATATTAAAAATAAAAAAAAATCTTCCCCTAATACACAGATGTCAAAAGTTATGACAACCGAGCGGTTCAGAGTATCCATTACGAAAGAACAGTGTGGGCAACCGAATGCTACATAAGGGTAGTTTGAGGTTTCATTTTTTGTTTTTTTTTTTACCAAGGTATACACCCACACATACAGGGGTCGACATTGTAACTGGAACTTGGGTGCTAAAGTAGTGCGCCACGGTACGTTGTAGCTTGTTACATTTATGATATACGGCTAACTTCCGCTTCTTTAAATACATACCGTAGGTAATTTTTACTCATTTATTTTTACATAAGGGTGAGAAGCCTAATGTCAAATTCCATCTAGTCTGGCTCCACAGAGAATGATTCAATACTTGGTACTAATTCTTTCTTTTGAACAATTTCAATTTCAGACCTTGTTTCCCAAAACATACTTTAGAAATATTGTAATGTATAATTCTTCGCATGATTCATAATAATTTATCAATAAATAACCAGGAAACCTAAAGCAATTTGTACAAATTAAAGGGTACATTGAAAGATTATATAAAAATAGTAGAAGAAGATTCAAAATTTAAGTTTCATTTTACTTTTCAAGTTTTAATGAATAATAATAATAATAATAATAATAATAAAGTGCCTTTATTCAAAATTTTACAGAATTACAATTTGTTTATTTAATTCGTAACAGACAAATACTCATGGTTGAAGAACCGTCTGAGGGTTGTCCCTACTTATTTTTACCCTTCTACATGATGAAAGCACAATGAATGAACTGTTAAATAAATTCAACAAAACAAAGAAAAACTGAAACAATAAAAGAAACAATGATAAAACAAAACAAAAAATAAGGCACAAGAGACAGAAGCAAAAAATAAAATACAGAAAACAAAATATTCTTAAATACAGTACACGACGTTATATAATAAATAATAATCAAAATTAAGGCCACTTAATATTTCATTTATTTACGGAATAGGGATACAGACACATTTAGGTGATACAGGTACACATTAATAATAGATAAAACAGTTTAATAATTGAATTCCTTCACCAGTTCGTATCTATATGCCCATGCCGCTTTACAATAGTTTACCAAGCTTTTCCAACATTTGCCATTTAAATAGTCCATAAACTCCAGCTCATTTAAACAATCTTTCTTAAAATATATGGACCTAAACTCTCTTAATATTGGGCATACCGCTATAAAGTGAAACACGTTTTCTTCTCTGTTTTGTAAATTACACAGAGAACATAACTTGATTTCCTTGTTGAATACGTTTTAATGAATAAAAGTGAGGATAATAGATAACGCCCCTACTAAAACATTAAATCATATAAACATTATTATCAGAACTATAAAGTTTAAACAATCTAGCGACCGATTTTGTGATTTATTTTAGTGACGGACGGGTTGAGTGTATAAAAACGGATGAGTCATGTTCTCCCACGGTGAACTCTTAGATTTTGCGCTAGTCTGTGTGAATGATTACGAAGAACACTACTACACTTCAAGAAAAGAGAAATTCCAGAAAAGAAAAGTGGCCTTATCTAATAACAGATTTCCTTCAAAGGAAACTAGACTTCTTCAGAATAGCTAATACTTGAAATAAAGACAAAAACAGAAATAGAATCAGTAGTAATTCTGTTCTAGGCGATTGTTTTTTTTTTCCAAACAATTTTTCTAGATTATATTCCCATGAGTGAATTATTAGCAAGTCTAAGGAGCAGAACAAGAAAATAGCAAAAACACTTAGTGCTTTAGGTTTTAGAAATCTTGATTCATTAGTTAGTCTAGTTTCTGCAAAATACTCGCTAATTGGACACGATCCTGAGAATACATTGGTTATGAAGGAGGTTATTGAAGGTTTACCAGAAATATAAAGTAATGCCATCGTACTTGTTCTAGTCATGAACTACATATAAAATTAATCGTACCTTTAGAAATGTTCTCTACCCAATGGAATCGGAAGATAATTGTAAACAGCTCAAATTGTTTTAACCGGATATATTACGCAATGCTTTTGTACTTTTAAATACAAAATTTGGTACGCTGATAATTGCATGTTGATAAATTAAAAATAATTCAAACTCAATTGAAATATGAAACAAAGATTTGTAAAACAGAAAGGTGACTTTAATGAAATACTCTTTGGGAGTCGGTTCATTAAGTTTTTTGTTTTCACTTTTCTCTTCTCAAAAATTTAAAATTAAAACAACATTGCATCTATAGTCACCGTATCACTTTTATTGGTAACAATTTCTAAGGAAGATAGGGAAAATCTTCCAAGTGTAACTTCTGAAGATTTACTGAATATAATTTTTAGTATTATCGGAGTAAACAAGCGACCGGGAATTCATCAATAATAAAATACAAAAATTGGAAAAATATAATAAATAAAAAGTTTAGCTTCTAAAGAATTTCATGAAGAAGTTTCAGAAGATCTTATTATTATTCCTTCAAGAGCGAAACTCAGGCCGTTTGCGAGGTAAAGTCGCCTTGTTGTTTAGGTACCCTGTTGAAATGTAAGTTCTTCTAAATTACCTTGGGGTTAATGAATCCAAATATGAAAGGATTCCCAACAATTCCGCTTTATAGGGGAAGTAATGTCACAATGCGGATAAAGCGCGATTATCGTAAAATCAACATTTCAGTTCCGTAAATGACTGGAATAGAAAAATATTTTGTTAATTTCTTATTAGATTGATTTAAAACCATCACAACTTAATGAGGTATGCTTCAAAGTAACAACAATGCTTGTTTTAAAATAAAATTATACCAATTATAAGCTGCTCGATTTGGAGAATTACAGAATAAGTTTGTTAATATAAGCATTAAAAACAAGAAGAAATAAAATGTCTAAATCTACGACGATATCTCGGACTACATCTTGACAAACGACTAACTTGGAACCCCTCACACGAGACTCAAACGAATTGACCTCAATCTCAGTTACAAAATGTAAAAAAGACCACTCGACAAACGTTCAAAACTGATGTTGACGAACAAAAGAAAACTATATAACACCCTACTTGCCCCAATATGAACGAAAGGAATACAACTCTACGGAAGTGCCAAAAAATCGAACATCAACTGACTTCAAACCTTACAGTCAAAAATTCTAAGAACAGTAGTTAACAAAATCAAATTAAATCTACTACTTCTTCTTCAAATTCTTAAGATTCAACATTTTCTATGATATCCAATTTGTCTTTGTTGCAGAAAAACTTAAAATTATTAAAGTTTACTACCTTTTTCATATTAAAATAATAATTATTTTTCTTTCTATTTCGATACAGCAAAAAATAGTTGAGTAAGTTCTACTTATTTTAAGTGGATAAATTCAAGAAAATATCTTTTTTTATTTGTCCGTAAAACTTAAATGAAAATTAATAGAAATAGACTCAAAAAAGTATGTGATTTATGTAAATTAATGTTTGTCTTATGTTCTTAAGATAACTAAAGGTAAATTTCTTCACCATGAATCATGTTCCATGTTTCATGAATGAAATATGCTTATATATGTACATTTACAAAATAAATCTCCTTATAGTTTCTCCTGGTGAGCAAGGAGCCTTTCTTACACTACTGAATAATCAGGATTCTCCAATGTGTAAAGTATGTTCAATATCATTCCTGAATAACTCCGATTTTTGCATATTTAATATGCACCAGGCCATTTAATTTTTCATTTAAATCTCTTTTTTATTATTGCTACAAAAATTTTAAAAAAAATTAATAGTTTTATAAATTACATTTTAATGTTTCTTCGCTATAAATTTATTTATTTATTTTAAATATCCTCACTCTTCTTCTCAGTGTATTCTTTATTAGCAATAAATATTGGAAAAGACGCGAAGATAAATAAAGCCAATAAAGCAAAGTAGACACGTACACTTATAGTATTTATGCATTTAATATTTTCGATTAAATGTAAGTATTTTCCAAATATAGCCTCAGTCTTTAGTTTTCAACAAAGAAATTCTACTGTATTCTATACATAAATATCTTTGTAGACAATTAGTTATTCCTCTAGAAATTCTTTCTCATAATGTTTAGTCGTGCCGCTGTTAGAAGGCGACGCTGACTCCAACTCCATTCGCTTCTGACAGTTTATTAATTCACTCAGTTGTATGTTACTTACTGAGTTATTAACTAAATATTTGTGGCAACTGAACTGCCTTTAGAGTCCATATTTCTACGATGGAATGCACAATCTATGAGTGCCAAAGATTTTAGATTGAATGTAGTTCTAATCTGGCGATGAAGTTCTGGTACAATGATACTAAAGGCAAACATAGAGAATCAAAAAATAATTCTAGTTTGATCTATTTCGATTCAGCTTAGAAATGCTGCCACGAACGATCGTGAAGGAAATCCCTTATAATAATGTCTAGACAAAATTTTAGAGATTTATTGACCTTAATTGATTTAAATGCCTTTTTCTTTTCATAAATAAAAATTATATCGGCCCACAACAAACGAGATAGTCAATTAAACGGTTCTTAAGAAGTAGTCTGTCATAATCACTGCACCTGAAGGTGTGTGCTGGACCAAGTGATGATGAAAATATAAATACAAAGGAAGGAAGATGGACCTGAAACAGCTAGTTCAAATTAAAAATTCCAACTTCACAAATAAATTTTACTGTAATTTACAATGTTTCACAATGTACAGAAGAAGAGTAAAAAAGAAGTCGTTTAACACACGGCTGACAGCTAAAGTATTTTGTAAATTCATTGGTTGAAACTTGTAAACTAAATATCTGTGCATGTCATTAAGACAAATGAGTTGCACCTCGGTCATTTGCATGACATTTGTTTAATACACAATTCAGATATTAAGATGTTTCTTTAGACGCTGGTTAGAAAAATGGAATATGTTTCGATTGTTGTATCTTCTTTTACGTTTTACAAATAAAAGTGTAAATATTTTACCTAAACACACTTTACCATAGTAAACAGCCTTTCGCTTAAACAGTATGTTAATGACGGACTAAGAGGGGCATCTGATTAACAGGATTTACAAAAACGACCAAAAAAAAAATAACAAAAAGTGTTATTAATAGCACCTATGTTGTAAAACTGAGTTACAATAGACATGTGCCGGTAGCCCGTTATCAAGTTGACCCACTAGTGCGTTTTGCCGGAAGTGCGCATTAGAATTAATAATTGATTCATTCACTCACACATGCGCACACACTTATTACAATGAATATATTATAATATAGTCATTAGCAATAATTAACTGGTTATATATATACGTAATGTAATGTAGGTCCTGCTGTGCGTATTGTATTCTTTAAAAAATCGAATTTAGCGTGGAGTACACAGGATTTCGTATCAGCAATCATGGGAACTTATTATTCCAGTTTTTGTTAAGGAATATTTTGGAAGAAATATAAATCAGTTTTGAGAAAATGAGTTCAGTGTTTCTGGCTTTCTTGTTCTATAACTGTATTCTTACGTTAAAAAGAGGAAATACAATGATTTTAATATAAATTACCTTAATATATAAAATATTATTATGTATTTTACGCAAAATAACTGCTCAATATATAATTTCCTGAACAAAAACAGTTTAAAAAGTCGATTAAATCGACTTTTATAAGAGACGATTAAAAGAGAAAAGGTACACTATTAGCTAGTACCCAAAGTTTCATTTATTCTTCAGCTCGTAATTTCAGCCAATTAGTAACGTTGGAAAAATCTTACCTGTTTTATTTAAATTTTATAAGAATAGTATCATTTAAGTAAGTTTACTGTATTAAATTTTCATTAATATTATGCAGAATTTATTAGATGTCACAAACCCTTATTCTGGCCACTTTCATCTACAAAGTATTTGTTCACTAAAGTGTAACAATCCAAATTAACTTAGATCGTTATAACAGAAGGTATCAAACTATTAATCATTAAACCTCTTTGCTCTAAAGATTAAGGTTTAATTTGATTAGAAATCGTTAAATAAATCCAAGGCCTAGATTGGAAATCGAACCTGGTACCGTAAACGACATTAGCTTTGCGACCCATATACCTGTAATTATACCTATTATGAGGAAAATTTCTGATTTTGAACCGTGCATAAAATATCAGTTTTTTATTTATTAAAAAAGGTTTATCATTTTGAAAATATTAGCATAATTTTATAATTGAAAATTGAAATAATTACTCCATATTTAATTAATTAATAACGCAAACGAGGGTTAAGAATTAGAATGCACTTTCTACTATTCCATGTAAAGTGATTTGTTATTTGTTATAAATATTTGGGTAAAAAATAGAAATAAACTTGCGGATTGCAGGTCTATTGAATTCTATTAAACTGAATCTTAATAAATATCCCTGAGTAGCAACAAATAACAACATAAAACGCCTTCCATAGATGGACAAGAATGGGCAAGACATATATGGCACGTAAGTGTAGTTATTTTGAAGTCAAAGATGTGAATGGCCAGTAATTCAACCTAGTACACAAATACAATACTAAGCGATGACTAACAAGCGTCAGAATACTATCTAGTTAAGATGTTAAATGATGCAAATTTAATTCAAGTTAAATGAACTAGTTAGCGGGAAAAATTTTTTATTTTGTAAACTAAACGACTAAAATCTGTTTCTAAATATTAGTTTTAATTTAAATTTAAAATTATCTTCACATTTTGTATCAAATTGTAGAACAATTGATGAAATAAAAATGCAAAAGGATTAGGTTTGCGCACCCTAAAGTATGTGCACAAACTTTTAAATAATTTAAGATACATTTTTTCCCATAAAGTATGAATTAAGGGCGTAGGTGTTGAGATAGAAAATAAAGCAACAGACGGAATAACTGAGAACACTTTACCTGATCTCACGATTCTCTTTCCTTATTCATATTTAGCTCTCAATATTAAAGAGGGGGACTCGTACGTATCTCTGGACTAAACTGTTTATAATTGTAAATTTCATTCAAAGTTACTTCATCGTGAAATAAAAAAGATTATAATAACATTTATGTGAGGCGAAGTCATATTTATAAAAAGTAATTAATGACTAATAAATAATAGAAATTATCATAAAGAATAAAATTGTTTCGAAATTTCTAAGGATTTAGTTATTAAATTTATGACTCCGCTTTCTTAAGAAGTAGAAATGCAAATTTTAATTGAGGACTGAGCCGAAAATGCAGCTTTTCAATAACAGGGGCGTTAGTTGAGTATTTTGTCATTGGCCATAATTGACGCGAGCAATTCGACGGTGTACCAATAATTGGTGATAATCAGCACACTTTTTTGTAAAAAACCGATAATGACAGAGCCAACAAATAAGAGATTACATCTTGACGAGTACTTAGACTCAAAGCTAGGCGTGAACATAGGACTCGTAGCCCAAAATTTTCGGTCCATTTAGAAGATTTCTATAGCTAATTGGATATTTTCTAACATTTTTGCAAATAATCTAGTTTTATTTTAAGTAAAACCTAAGTAAGGTGAAATAACTTGGGTTTTATCAGTAAGCTCAAGCAATGCTCACTTAAGCTTCTCTAGAGGTTTTTCTTTTTGCGTTTATTGTGCTACAATCAGCGTATTAGCGCTATAAGTAACAATGATACAATAGAGCAATAAATGATAAGTAACGAGTGGAGAAGTTACCCAGTGGTAACACTCCCAAATATTGGACGGTTAGTCACTCTCTTCACTGGAGAGGAGATCACGAGGCCACTGTCTTTTAAGGCGTCTTGTCGGGTTGTCAGGAAGAGTTCTAGAAGAAAGATTTTTAGCTAGAGGATTTATATGAGATTGCAGGTTGAAGTGGAGTTTTCTGTATCTTGTTTTAGCAACGTCTGTGACAAAAGGAATGTTAAGGTCAGTGTGTATAGTCAGGTTGGAGACATAAAAAGGAGCGTGTACAATAGTTGGAGGTATTTTAGATTGTAGAGATTGAATCCTTTGGAGATTGGAGCGTTTGGTTGAACCCGACAGCTCTATACCATACGCCCAGATGGGTTTCAAAATAGAAGAATAAATTAGTCTTTTGCTGTCCAGAGAGAGTTTAGATCTATCGTCTAAGAGTCTTTTCAGTAGTCGACAGCGTCTTCTGAGTTCTGTTCTTTTAAGTCTAGTGTGGGGGTTCCAAGAAAGTCTTCGGTCTAAGTAAAGCCCAAGGTAGCGGCCAACGTTTACTACTGGTGATTGGTGGAAGAGTAATGCGACGAAGAGTGAAGGTGATGTTCTCTAGAGGTAAAATACTCATTTGAGCATCTCAGATAGTCTCCAAAACAAGAACATTGCTCAGATTCACGTAAATAAGTTTGAAGAACATAGATAAAATATTATTAGCTCTTCGCGTCGTTTTTAAGATAAGCTAAATTATTAAAACTAAGTTTAGTAATTATCATTCGTAGAGAATGCAGTAAATTACTTTAACCACAGTTTCTTTCGTCAGTTTTTATTTCCTTTAAGCAAATTAATGATAAGCTAGTGTTTCCGGTGGATTCTTATCTTCTTCAGTGATTTGAGATGTCGATGAATTACTAGAAAGCGTTATCAAAAGGGAGAAAGAAAGAAGCTCCTTCTAAGTATGCCATCAATAAAAAAGATGACTAGGTCCAAAAATAAACCGGTTTTGGAGGTTTAATTATGCCGAATTCATTCGAACAAATGTAAGGGGGGAAAAAAGCCGAAATTGACAGAATTTTTATTTATTTTTGTTCACTGAGAAGAAAGAAAAAGATGAGGATGAGTGAATCTAACAATGCATTAATATTTATAATGCAATCAGTGCACCAATTACTGTCTCACCTGCATAGCCCTTAATTACGGTGTGTTAGATCGATCTGTTGCGCATTAGTGGCTGTATTAAGGAACTGGAGCGTGGAGAAGATGCTCCTATCTAACTGTTGAAATGACTTTTAAAAAGGAAATTTCATGTAGAAAATTAAAACTCATAATTATCTTACCCGGTGGCAACCATTTCATTTTTCTAATGTTTTGAAAAATGTTTTATTTATTTTAATTAATACTCTTAAAAAAAATTAAAGATTTAGAGAACCCAACCAGGGGAATTCTCCCACATCAGAAATTATTGTTATATATACTGATGTCTTTTGTTGATTATGCTAATTAAATTAGTAAAGTTAGAGATATTTGGTGTGAATAGTGTTAATTTGTGAGAGCATCCAGGTTAGCAACAACGTTAGTTGACAGACTGATGTTCATATATAACGTGTGCTAATTATAAACGCTGTTTTTAGTATCAATTATAGTCGAAGTTCTAGATTCAATGCCAGGATACATTTTAACCCTAAACAATGCGATTTAGTACATCCTATTTATTATGTTGGTTTCCTTGACAACCCACGATTAATGTGAAAAAAAAAAAAAAAAAAATGGTTGCTATTACAACAAAGCAGTATACATTTTCTTTATGAAAAACTTGCTAGATTTATACTCAAATGAAATTAGTCCAGGCCAATTTGGTTGAGTCATATTTGAGACTTCTCTGTTTGGTATGCTTGGTTTTGAGCAGTGCTATCTACTCAAATATCAACATAAAACAAAAATAATAATTATAAACTTTGTTAACAATAATACACACCCAATTGTTGATAATATGAACAAAAATAAAATGGATTTTTGAGTAAAAACCAAATTTTATACTTTCCCTTGGTTTGTCCTGATTTTCGTACTAATGGAAAGCAAAGAGGTACAAAGAGTAGGACTTCTATCTTGTCTGTTCATGAACACTCAGTCCATGAACAGACAAGACAGAAGACACACCAATCCTGTAATGTAAAAATATTACTTTATAAACTAGCCCTGAAGATTACCTTGTCCCTAGGTCGAAAGCTCGTCAGAATAAATGTAACACGACTGAAATGGTAATTATTTTTTAAGCCTACTGATGAGTTTTATATACTTGTATTTAAATTTCCAATTAAAACTTGCGTTACAACGATGTGCTTTAAATGAAGGAAGTAGTGTTTTTCAGCAAGAGAAAAAAGTGCTAAAATTACAAAAATAGAATGTATTTACTATTTCTCAATAGTGTTAAATAAATATTATTCAAGATAAAAAGAGAACTTAATAAATATTCTGTCACGAAATCCTTTAAACAATTTTGGCTTTACAAAAATGTTTTACATCTTAGCCAACTTTTACTTCAAAAAAATTAATTCTGATCCGGATGTATTTTGTGGTAAAGACTTTCTGAATTTAATAGAAAGCATGACATAGTTTATAAGTCATAAATAATGATCCGTCACGACTTGGAGATTGACACCCGTAACACTGATTTATTTTAATGAGAAATACTTACACCTAAAAGGGTTTTTTTTGCTAATACCAATCAGGAATGAATCCTAATAATCCATTAGATTTTATTTACTGATGAGAGAAGTTATACATAATTACTAATTGGAAAATTACTGTTGCATTGAGAAAAATGATTGTTTACACTAGGGAATGATGGATTTTTTACAATTGAGAAGTAGCAAATGAGGGCTCTTCTTCCCAATAAATTGCTTTGAAGTCAGTTACGGAAGAGTAAACATATGCATAAATGTTGAGTATTTATTTAATATATTTCAAAAACTTGTAATTTTGTCTCTCACTCAGTACTTAGTAGGGCAACCTTAACTATTTCCTTGTTTTCCACACTTCTGCTCAGCGAGTTAAATGAAATAACTATCTAGTTGGTCTGGCGAAACCAAATCGATCACTTTCAAATCGAATTTTCAAGCACCCTTTCAAGCACAAACAATGAAACTAAGATCTGCTAGAAAACATTCTTTTATTATTTTTTTTAAGTTAAATATTTACCTTATTCCTGTCCGCACAATAAGCAATCATCAGCCTTTATCCTATTTCTAAATATCTACAAAAAAAAAAAAAAAATAGAAGAGATAATATCTCTAAATCAGATCGGAAAATTGACTAATTCAATAAGAAAAAAAAAGTAGGTAAACGCTGTCATCTTGGTTACCGAGGGGAAAGAAGCAGTCACCAACTACGAGAAAATAGCGTGGTAAAACAGGGTAATGAAGCTGAACAGTTTTTTTTGTCGAGTATAATAAGTAAGTAAGGTAATATAAAATACTCATTCTATTTATATTACTTTTTTTTACATAAAATATGCTTCAACTTAATGAGTTCAACGCATACATAATTAGCCAATTAACCTAAAGTTTGATGAAGAAGAAAAAGCGATTATTTATTTAATAAAACGTTGATTGACTGCATAAACTGACAATGGATGACTGTCCCGTGCTGATAAGTTTTACTGTCTTTGGAGAGGATCAAAGAACCTTTAGCACCCCTGTGGTCGTGACGATGGAGACGTTACTGTCCTACTATTATAACTTATTGTTCACTATTGTGTAATTTTTAAATGAAATAGAAGCTTAACGATTGGTAAATGTGAGCCACAGCTTTGTAATCGTCTTCACTTTCCTATTTGCATGAACAAATATTTCTTTTGAAGAATATGTTTTAATAGAGATTATAATTTATTTAATGAATCCAAAAGATTAAGTCCTATCAGACGCATAATGACATTCTGGCAGGTTATGGAAGCTCAAATCACTCTCGAAAAACAAACAGCTTCTTTTACGCCCATTCAGGAGGTTCTTTGCATTTCTCTGCGTTCTAAATTCCTCAAGGAAGTATGCTTGTATCGTCACTATGCCATCCCTCTCAGAAACAATCCTTAGTAGATAAAGATAATTGCGTCCTTGTGCTCAATCCTTCACGGCATACTAGGCGCATCAATCCTTTTATAAAAACTTAGCCCCGAAACAGAAAATCAAAGAAAACCCTGCCAAAAGCGACCTTAACCTTCACCCTCAGATGTCATCCCTTTACCTATTAACAGCCTCCAGGGAACCATAATTTTCTACTTTTTAGTATCATTTCTCTCCCTCTCTAGAACACCCTTTGTACAGGAATCAATAACGTAGAATCTAATATTAAATACTATTATAATGTCCGACATCAGTTTTCAGTTAACAATCCCTCTGTTAGATAAATGTATTTCGAAAAACTTTAACAATTTTCTTTTAACATTTATTCGCTCCACTGTTGGTTCATCACTTTCATTTAAAACATTTCTATTATAAGATTGGTATCAATAGATAAATTGCCATGTTACACTTCCCTACCAAAGTGCCTTTTCAATATCAACTAAATAAAAGTACTTTAAATTTCAATAATCTTACAAACAGTCAAAATTTAATAAAAGATGCAACTTAGCCATGTTACGAGTACAACCAAAATTAATAGAATAATTTCCACCGGATTTATTTCTCATCCTAAACTTTCAAAGAGTATTTGAATTCAAAAATAATTGATGCTCTTCAAAATTCCAATTTTGCTAATAGCGTTTTAGCTACTGTTTCAAGATCAAACACCCAACCAAAAAGGGCCAAATGTTATATTGTCGCATGTTACATACAACACTAAAATAAAAAAGCAGTAAATGTAATTCCATAATTGATTACATAAACTTAAGTATTAAAATGAATTTGTAGTTTATAAATATGCAAAAAAAAAAAAAAAAAATGTTAAGTAAAAAAGAATAATGCTAAATATTCTTTTATCTTAAACTACTAATAATTTTTGGCAGACATTTTGCTATCTTACTACAAATTGCGTTTTTCGATTAAGCTTGCACGATTTATTGTACAGGATTTTATTTTAGAACTGGATTGAATTCACATTCATGTCTCAAATTAGACTTTTATAAATAGCTTCTTAAAAACAAGGTATTTTTACGAATCAGAAGTTTGATTTTAAGAAAACATGGTAACGAAGTGAAGAATTTATTGTTTCTTCAGTTACATTCAGGGGAAAACGGATAAAATCTAAATATTTTGACAATAAAAAAATTGAACATCAACTATAGTATTTCGACTCCATTTTAATAAAACATAATAGCAATAATCTTTGTCGAAAAAACTGGCTAATAGAAACTGTAAAATTCAAAATAATAATAAGGGAAGAGATAAGCTGACTGTTTGGTTCGTTGGAGCCCCCACAGAGATCCCGGGTTCGAGTCGAACATTCCTTTAGGGTTTATTTCTTTCTAGGAACCACGTACAGCTCACTGTCCGGTTGTGTAGTAACGACAGAACACTGTCCGGAAGCCAGAAGTGTGTTAAAAAAGCTCCGGGATCTCAGATGTTGACGCTCCTTAAATAAAAGAAAAATTAATAAAATGAAATTAATAAAACAAAATGAAAAAAACTACTCCTATAGTTTTACAATACTGCACTTTCTCGACTATTAATCAGTACCTGATACTAATGAATCAACATGCAAGACAATTATTCATATAATTAATTCTTAGATGGTTAGAAGATTATCAATAAAAAAATCGTATGAATAGAAAAGTAAGATATATAATTAGTTGCGTCATATAAGATATCTAGAAAACAAATTGCTACAGAGCATCCTTTGAGGATGGAGTTGAAGCCCCCTTGATGTTAACCTTGGTTCCCCTTGAACTCACGACCTACGAACGGATGGACCGAACTACTACTCCCTCGTAGTACCGACGTTACTAAATGCAGTAAAGTGCTTACACCATGACTGTACTACGAACACTGGTAAACTGGTCATCGACTTGCCTCGTCAGGTCCTGACTGGCACAACTCCGAATTGTGATTAATATAAGTTCGTACCTTAGTTTGTAATCATTAACTAAATCAACTTTAGATAAATTCCGCAACAATTATTAAATATAATAAATTTAAAATTTAAATCTTCTACATCGTAGAAATATCCTGTTGTCTTCGCAATTTCACTTTAGTTCTCTTGAATTCTTAATTTCTTTTAATGTTTCCTATAATTTTAAAACGATTTTTAAGATACAGATAGCAGTGAGTTTCATTAAAAAGATTTTATGGAAACAAAAAAAATTCTTAGTCCAACTGGTCGGTTGCCAGTCCATGAAATAATTTTAAAACCACCACAAAAGAATTTTTTGAAATTTCTAAAAAAATATATGTCTTTTAAGGTGTTATTCACCCAAACATATTATAAAGCATGTTACAATAAGCGATTAGGATAATCGCAGGAATTTACAAGGCACAGTAGATACTTGCTACCTCTTGGCGTGGCAGATGATAACCAGTATAATTTCTGTCAGGAAGATATGGAAACGGCGCTGTAGTATTTGGTATTGCTAAGTTAGGCCTCAGCAGTCGGCTCTTTAGAAAAAAAATAAACTCCAAGACGTTATACTTTGCCAAGGGCCATTCCAAGTCAAATTAAACAAAAGCGAGGGGATGATGTTATAATTAATAGGTGCCACAATTGCGTTGACTTAGATTTTCTATCCAATTCTCTTAGAATCTAATCTAAATCTAAGGTGGGTATTTAAATTGTGTTCTTTTTCTGCAGCTACTTCTATTTAAAAGACAATTTTATTCGGCTAGATTCCATGAATAATAATAATAATAATAATAAGGGAAGGGATTAGCTATGAGGTTAGCATGCTGGACTCCCACGCGGAGGTCCCGGGTTCGAATCCAGCAGCTGACCCTTAGATTTTCTCTTCCTAGGGAGCTTCTTACAGCTCACTGTCCGGTGATGGGCAGTGTTGTCTGTAACGAGAGAACACTGTCCGGAGGCCGGCAGTGCACTGGAAAAAGCTCCGGGCGCTAATGACCTGAGCTGTTGATGCGCCAAAAAAAAAAAAAAATAATAATAATATTTATTCTTCGTAGGAAATATAAATTACAAATTATCCGTCCACGACACCTAATTTGGTAGTTGGACGTTAAGCCCCGCCTGAAAAAATAGGTGATTAGTTACTTAAATTACAAATTACAAAATGAAAATATTGTACGGCTTGGAAAACCGTCAGCCGGAGTCGATGTTACTATAATGATATGTACATAGAGAAAAGAAAAACAAATAAACCAAAAAATAATAATAGTAATAATAAACAAAAAATATAACTGAACTAGAAATAAAAATAAAACGAAATAACCAATATATAACAGAATTATAAATAAATAATTAAACTCCTGAACCAGCTGACAACGATAAGACCAAATTTAATGGCGAGCATATTTAATAAGAGGTTGACAACTTCGCGTTCCATTTAGGAAAGAAATCAGTTGTTCTCTCGTAAGTACGTCCGAAATAGATTCTCCGGATCTCAGAAAGAATTGAGCAGTCACCAAGAAAGTGAACCACGTCCTCAATGCCCCTTGGATTCCACGAATAAGTGAAGTGTAAACACCGCACTCTAGTTGTGAAAAATCAAATGAATTTTAGCGTGTAGATTGATATAAATATCGAGACTTGTAAACTTGAAACATTTTGAAACAACGGTTTGCATGATGAAGAATTAAACTTATATATATATAATAATGCCTTTAAATTTCAAAAAAAAAAAAAAAAAAAAAACAGGCGAGATAAAAGGAAACATTAAATCATTGAAAGAAGTGGAAGCAGAGAGTTGCGAGTCGGTAGAAGGGTTTATGGCGATGGGGTAGGAGTGTACAGGTAGGTAAACATAGGAAGTGGCCCAGTTTCTGGCCGGGGTAGGGGCTGGTGATATTCTTGGGAACTGCACTAAACACACAGGTCTCACGGGCTGAGAAGAGATACTTTCAGAACGGAAAGTGTCCTTTAGCACCTTGTGATAAGCAGGTTATCTCTAAACACCAGCCACCTTCTTGTCAACGTCTTACAATCAATAACAACCTCACCCTTCCTCTCTTCTGGCTTCCTGCACTTTTATTCTTCTTTAAGCGGTCACAGGCTTTTATAGAGTTAGTAATCTTTATTTTTTCTTTCTTTAATAATTTCGCCAGAGTTTCTTTTTGTATTTTTCACCAACTGGTAGCAGAGTGGCTCTCCAGACTCTGTGGTCCCTGTGGTGTTGTATGTAATCTCAAGTGAAAGTAACACATGGCATCCTTTAAACGGCCTATTGTCTGCTTCAATTTTTTCCTCTCGCTGCATCTGTTGCGTTTTTGTCGATACGAATAAATGGGATCATCAATAAGAAGGGTAACCCATTTTTTTCTTCTTCTTGACGCAAATTAATCCCAAGATTCCTTTTTAACTTATGTGCATATTAAATTATTACTTTATAGATTCGCTTTAGTTGATTTCTTTATTGTGAAATAAAAAACTTTTTCTTTATAAAAATGACCACACGAATTCATTATCTTTTTTTTTCCCTTCATTATATTATGCTCCAGGAGACAACCTCATTTTATAGCTCAACTTTTGCTTTTGTGTTGTAGATTCTGTCACATGAAAAGACATTTTCTATGCTACCTGTGTCTCATGAAATATATTCTTTTTAATTCTTTTATAATTCTTTAATTTACATATAAAACTTTTGTTTAAGAAAACTTGCCAGGGGAAAAAAGCAAATATTTCGTCCATAACATTATGTAGTAACTACATCAAGTGTGAAGGAATGAACATTACTTCCAGGTACACTTAAGTATATCGAGACGCTCCACAAAAATACCGACTCCACTTACATCAAGGACATAGAAATAGCACCCACAGATTTTTCAGTAAACTGTAAGACAGTGGTCATAGTCTTTAAAGCCAAACAGGAAGATACGACATTAACTTGCAATACTCGTACAAACATAAAGGAGTTAAGCATATACTCAGTCTATAATTTAGGTTTATAATAAGGCTTTACTTTTAGAGGTTTTTATACAAATTTTTCCCTCAAATTAAATTTTTGTACACTCTCTCTAGCCTGTGTATATAGGTATGCTTTAGTGTAGGAGCTAGAATATACTATTTGGTACTCCTGTAAATAATACTTTGTTCTAACTTTGTAAATAAATAATTTTTAAAAAAATGTAAAAAAAAAGTACCTATTTGTAAAGAATAAACAATATTTAAAACAACATTAAGTTTTAAGTGAACTGTACATAATTCATATAAAAATTTAAATAGTGGTCTAAAAATTGTATTAAGATTTCTAAAAGAGAAGATATTTAAAAATAAAATTTTACTAATTTTTAAATTAAATCACGAGCGGTTACATTATTATTATTTAATAAAATTAATTGCATTGATAAATAGAACTAAATCGTTTATTTTCAATCCCTGTCAAGTTAAGAGGTTTTTTGTGAAATCAAATTTGAGAAGTACATTCTAAATTTATGTACTTTTGTAAATTTTAAACAGAGACTTGTTTAGAACATAGAAATAGAAATAATTCAACTTGAACCAAATGAATATTATAATTTGTAAAATATACTTATCCATACTTTCTGCACGTACCAAAATTTAAGATACTTTTTAGAAATCATACAGAACTGATGCAGAATAATATATATTTTCCCAAACTTTCTCATAAAAAAGAAGAAACATCTAATTAAAATTTACTAATTACCTTTAATGATAATTGAGTTTGAAATTTAAGCCAAATTCAACTTCTTTACATGGAAGATAATTTCTGAAAGCTACCAACTCATGTCTACAAAGTAATGCTTTAGACAAGCTTGGACTAGAGAAGTATCTCTTACCAAAGATTCGAAAACTCGATGTTATTTTTTTTTTTTTAATCCTTCAATGTCAGCGGTTATTAGCGCCTTTAGCCTTTTCCAAAGTTCTGCCAGCTTTGGGACAAAGTTGTGTCGTTTAAAACCAGACAATGAGCTGTAAGAGCTTCTAGAAAGTGAGAATCTAAGGGAAGCTGGATTCAGTATCTCTCCATGGAAGTCTACTGCTTTAAACACATCTCCAGGATGCTATTTGCAAATTACAAACCACTTCTTTCATGGAAGGGCACTATGCTAATTTTTGAAATGTTATTTCAATATGGTATATGGTTTTTAATTAAAAAAATCTATTGCGATGTCTAAACGTCACTATCAGAAGGAAATGATGTGACGTTGCTGAAAACTATATAACATGGTCACAGTAAGGAAAGCTCTACGGCCTCATCGATTGCGTGTTTAAGCTTAAGAAATTCACGATAACCACGACGTATAAGGTTTTGGAGGAGCGTGTGGGTTTTTTAATAATTATAAAGGCTTTATTTATGCAAAATTTTATGCTTAACATTTATCCTATTTATTTGAAGGCCTTTACTTTTCTTAATATTACAATACATAGCTATAAATATTTCTAGCTATTGTTTTCATTCAAAATTAAAACTTGAGTAAATCTATAAAAGAACTAAAAGACAGATGTTCGCAAGAATATAAAGCTAGGTAATGCAGTGACTATTTCTCAACATGAATTTCATTATATAATAATAATGATGATAAAATTGCCATAGTACTGTAAAGAGAAGAAATCTTTATACTAATCAGTGAGAGAAGGTGCGTTTGGGGAGATTCTAGAAGAGGGGCAACAAGTTTAAGTGTAATTTTGTATTTTCGTTGCGCAACTACAGCAGTAAATGATTCTAAAGATCTGAAGTTATGTAAAGTAAATACATAACAAATTGAGAACATCTGCTGCGGCAATATAATGATGAGTTTACAACGATCACTGGCCAATCAAATTATTAATTTTTTTTTATTTATAAATCCAGATGGTTTTCTTCCACATGTTTCTATTTTATCTTTATTACAATTCCACTATAATCAGTATAATACATAAATGTGTTTGTAACGAAATATTTTATTCTGTCAAAGCAACGAGTTTGTGGGACGATTCGAGAAGGCTTTTTCAACTTCAGATGTTCGGAATGGGGATAGAAGTGATGAGGCCACTTCTATAAACAATCCTGGCCATAAAAGTGTTCATAAGTTTTGAAACCAGATAAAAGCAATTAGAATCCTAAATTTAAAAAAAAAAAACACAAAACCAGCTGTAGGCGCGCGAAGATGCCTACACCCAGAAGCGAAAAACGCAAGAGTTTTAGAGAGGGTTAATCTCTAGTGCCCTTATTGCGTAAGCCGTGGGGCACCTCGACACCAAGGTTGGACACCCAGTAGGGTCAAGGCCGGAAGGGCCAGGGCTTTAAAGAGGGCAAACAAAAGACACCCTACAGATGAAGATGGAGAAAAATTAATGTTGAAGAGAAGTGTAATGTAAGGGATACAGAAAGGCGGTTGTTGCACCTTCTTCTTGCCGATGAACGAGATGCACTGTAACCTGGAAAGAAGAGAAGTGAAATGAAGGTTACAAATACGAGGCTACAGAAATTTGGCGGGAACCAAAACGCGGGAAAAGCATGGCGAGAAATTTAAAAAGAGGGGGCGCCAAGAAAAGATGAGTTCCAGCAAAATGGCACTGCGATCCAGCAAAATGGCACTTTAGGTTGGCTTTTTTTTTAATCCAAAAACTTATTATCAATTTCAATGATGTTCTTCAATCCATATTTCAAATTTGAATTTTCTTAAGTACGATGAGATTTGAGTGTTACTTGTATTATTTGGCTGGGATATCGCCTACAGAATCGCCAAGTCCCTGAAGAAGTCCACTACCATTAGTCTGAGGTTATAAGTTAAGTATATTCTAAAGCATTAACGATTAAAAAAAGTAGTTATCAGATTTATTGGATATCCAACCGTATATAAAATATTCGCAATTTTTTTTTTCTTAAAGTTAAATTGATTAAGTACGTCTAATTCATATTTATTGGAACATCGCATAAATTATATAATTTTATCTTTTTGTTAAATATATTTTTTGGTTTGGAATTAAAAATTTCTTTTACATTTTATGAATTACAAATTTTTTGGTCATACTTTTATGTATAAGGGATAATTAATTTGAGATAATCTTCGTCAGTTATTAATAATTAATGTTTTTACCATCTTTATAGATATCCGAAAGTGATAAATCTAGAGATTGAAAGATAGAGTTTACGTACATTTACTGGATAAACTATTCAATAGATTACTCATAAATATTTATTTTATGAGAATAGTTTCGTTAATAGAAAAAATTATAATTTATGTTTTCAAAATTACTTTATATATAGGTATATAAACAAAAAATATTTATTTCACTTTTAAGGAAATGTTCTTTAAGTTACATCAGCAACATATGATACATTACGAACTTACACATTACATCTTCCAACCAACAGTGTGAATCATATCAGTTGCAACCATGGTGTTAAAACAATTTACTTCAACCAGGAGTAAAATGATTTTGATATCCACTTAAAAGTATTTAATGTTTAATTTTGCTTTTTTATAAAATTAATTCTGAAAGGTATGCCTAATATTATTTCTTAGAATGATGGTTAAGTACAGATTTCTTGCACGAAGATTTTTACAAGAGCATAAACGAATTCTGAAGTAAAACAGCCTTCTTCTTACGCAACAGGTTAATTTTTCCAATCGTGCAAATTTTTCCAATTTCCATTTTCTCATTGCGGTCCTGCTGTGTCTAGATGATTCCTCAATGGATTAGCCATTTCTTTAGAGATATCTTGGCGATATCTTAGTCTTATCACAATGATTGCATGCATCGTATAAAGGACACTTGTCACACAATTCCAAGGAGTCATCCTAAGATGGTTTATTGCAACTGTTTAGTTACTGTAGCTCACCGTTCCCTACATCCACCTATGGGGGGTACAAGGGACCGCTCATCATCAGAGACTAGTGAAATAACAGCCAATTGTTCGCTATGAAATGACTGAGGAACGAAAATGTAGCCCACTTCTCTTTTACACACAAAACAAAACCCAGCGTGTGGTAAGAAAGGATTTACTAGCGAAATTCTACAATGTGATTGGTGATTAAGTCGCGGTCATACTTAGTATTAGAAATTGGATAAAATTTTAGTAATATCACAACAAGGTATTAGCGGTTACATGTTACACAATATATGTTTTAGAAAATGTTTTTATAACTCAGTCATTTAGATGGTGATTGCAGACTTAGTTCCACTTCACTACCACGACACTCTGTATTTTGATTTACTTCAAATTGAAAACATCTATAAATGGTATTCTCAAGGAAAGTAATAGAAGATAATAAGAACATCTGTTCTGAATGTCAAGGAGCAAACTGAGGAAGTTCCATGATTCGCTTTTCAAAAGATTTTTTTTTTGAAACCCAAGAAAAAAAAAAACTATTTTTACTATCAATATTCCACAGCGATAGTCAAATCCGAAATTTGGAAGCCTTTTAAAATCTAATTATGGGTGGGTTAAATACAAATATATATGTATGTGTGTGAGTTTATACATTTTGGAATGTGTCAATGTGTGCATTGTTGAAGAAATATTGAAAAGAAATTGAAAAGCTGGATATCAGACTGTACTTATTATTACAGTGTCCTTTTAAAACTATAAAAGGAGGAGAGGGTTGCAGTTGATGAACTAAACTTCTTAGGTTTCGTTGAGAGAACATATAATAAATGGATGTTGAAATTGACTACGAATCCTATAATGCTAATATTAGAAACAAGTGGAATTGAAGAGAAATCAGTACTGTGAGAGAAATGCTAGCAGGGCCGCTGGAAAAGGTACAAAAGTACTGGTTAAGTATATTTTAGCATTTTAAAAATCAATAAAACTGCCGAAATCATTAAAGGTACGTCTAACCAGTGATTTGCGTTTTAACGAAGTAGACATTTTTACTAGTAGACTTTTTTCACACAGAAACTGTTCTACTCGCTTGATGTAATTATAATATAGGTACTATTGTACCCAAATTAATAAGATTGCACGTTTGTTTAATAGAAAATTATTTGGAAAATAATGGACGAAGAGATGCTCAGTCAACAAAATCTCAATTAATTTTAATATATTCATTAGATTCTTCTTATGATGCACGACAATGTAAAAATACATATGAAGGCCAACAATAGCTGATGCATAGCTCATCAAGGTCTTCTGACGGAAGATCTGGTCGAGAACTTAGTCCGTTTGGCTGTAATGAAGCAGAAGGAGAGGTGAAGGAGTTTCCGGCGATTTTATTACAAACATGTTACGTCACCAGAACAAATAAAAATATAAGTAAGGTTACAAAAACAGCTAATTACAGGTATGAATATATAAAATAGTTATATGATTATTCTCTTATTCAATTTAATAATTTACTCACCTTTTCATCTGTTCCTTAATGATGCAAGCCAATTTTAACATTATTATCAGATCAGGAATTAAAAATAGACGATTGCATGGAAGAATAAAGCCGTGCTGAGTCATGTCATATTTTGAGGCAAGTATTCAATGTAATCAACAGAGATTTTTTTACAATCGATTACTGATCTATAAGGCTTACTGCTCCATTGAGAACAAACAGTTACGTGCCCTTCTCTCCTAGGTTCCTGAAAGGCAAAAAAACTCCATATATCTTTTCAAATCTTTATTTGTTAATTTTTTGAATTAAATTAGAGACAGTAGGTATATGGGAGAGGTTAATCTAGACCGCTTAATTTAATCCATTAGTTGCCTGAGTATAATCCAACAATGTTATTTATCTGAATAAATCGTTTTTCAGCGCAGGGGATTCGTTTGATGTTAAGAAAATCTCTTGGGTTTTAAAGAAGTATTTTACAGCTTATGCAACTAGGTTGGGACAATTTTGAAATGGAATGCTTCAGTAGGAGGTGGTTTAATGCTAAACGGGACGTACTAATTCATTTACTGGGTTTCCTGGCCCTGGCCTCTACCCTTTACTCGTAACAAATATAATCCTAGAGAATACCCAGGATTAAGCTTTATATCGAAGCTCACCTTCTCTGTTTTTTTTGTTACAGACTCTAGCAGACTATATAAATATTTCATTCTTCCTTTAATACTTTATCAATAGCATAAACGGCGTTAATGGCGTTAAAGCCACTTTAATGTAAAGAGGTAAATCGCATCAGTTTATAAACTCAACTTGTCAACTTTTTTCTTTTTAAGAAAAAGAGAGAAAAATCATTTGCCTTATACATTTTCAAATAATTAAAAATGTGAAAGAGGTTTCGAATAAATTTAAATCATTAAAAATTTATGGCAATCAAATTTTTTTCTATTGACTGTTTTTCCGCAATTGGGACAACAATTGAACCTCTATTTTTATTCATTGTTTAGTTGATCTTCGGTGATATATGTGTATTATGAAAAGACGTTTTGATGTTTGGTGAAGAAGACAATGAATCCATACATCAGAATGGATATGAAGAATTTTGATCCTTAAAGAAACAATTTTTATGTGTGCCAATTGGAAAATTTAATTACTAAATTATCTACTTATTCTATAAGATCAGAAATATTTATTTTAATATTGTTAATTTTTAACATTTGCAAAAATTAATGATTCACGATGAAAATCGCGAACAAAACAAAAGGCATTTGCAGAAGATTAACCAAAACCTTTTATCTAAAGTTTCTTTTTTCGTTTTGGGAAATTTAGTACATAGCCAGAGGAATATTACTGATGACGCGAAAGAAGATTAGGCGTACTTTCGAAAGATGAAAAATACTGGGATCAGTATTGGGCAATCAGACTTTGATTAAGTTTGCGTTTCATGTACTGATTAACTGTTTAAAAAGAATTTCCCACAATAATTTTTAAACAAATTTAGATTTTTATTGTTTGTCTCGATTAAAAATACCAACATTAAGAGAAAATATGAAGAGTTAGTTAATTACAACAGGTGTTTTCTTGATTAAATGGACAATTAAGAAATATCTAAAGCTGAGACTTGAAAAAAAATCTCTATCTTGTGACTGTAATTACAAAAAAAGTTAATTTCATTTTTATTATGAAGTGTTAATTACAATTAAATTAATTGGATATCGGAGAGTAACATTCCAAGATAGTTTTTCCTGTTGGTAATACTTCCTCATTTAAGTACGTCCAAGAGCTGTTTAAATTACGATTTTTGGATAATAGTTTTTATTGCTTAAATTTTAAATTGGTCTTTACCAAAATTGCCGCACTCCTGAATAGTTTTCTTCACCTGTTTTCTATATTTTGTAATACAGTAAAATATATATTACTATACTAAATTACAAAAATGGCTACTAGATTTTCTTTAAACTCCATAAATTTAAAGCATATACAGAGCCGTATGAATTTGCCCTATTGGACCATTTTCCGAGCATTAGCTGATTTGGGGCATATCTTGAGAAAGGGTGGTTGATGCCTTTTTGTAAATTTCATTTTAGAGAATGCATGTCCCCAACATTTATAATAGGTATATTAATTTTGATTAATATAGATACGGGTTTCCAAAATTTCAAGCTTGTTGAAGCTAGTGAGATCATCGACAGTTCCTAAATAACAGTTTAAAAGTTCTTTATTTTTCATTATTATTAAAGAAATTTTAAGCAAATTTCTTTTAACACTGTAGATATACTTTTTAAAAAATGTGTGCAACGTGTGTTTGATACTTTTTCCAGCTTTCGTTTGGAATTCTACGAGTATTTCTCGAATTTCTAAAAACTGGACATTTGGGAAAGCTCTAGTTCGACAAGATAGCCTCAAAAGTTTATTTATTATAGATGAACATTTTATGTTTTAGACGCGTCAACATCTAATCTCATTGGCGCTCTGGCTGTGCATAAATAGCCTGCGAACAGAGTTCTCTAGTTACAGACAACACTGTAGAGTAAACAATTCTTTCACTAAGTTGAAAAAAATCGAATTGCAGGACTGTAACTCGGGATTTCCTCGTAGGAGTCAATATCACTAACCTCGTGAATTTATATTTTGAAACCAACCAACACTTTTACAACTCATGTAGTAAATAAGCTCCAGCCTCTTAAGGTAAGAAACATTAAAAATTCTTCTATTTTTTCTATTAAAAGGAAAATTGATTGTTGTTGTTAGAAGTATTGTTACTATTGTTACTGTTACAGTATAAGAAAGGCAAAATTAGAGCATTGTAAGAAACAACGTGATTCTGATAAAAACTTAATTCTAATAATTTCGAAACAAAAGAGAAACGATTAAAAAACAAAAACATGACGACAGTAAAAAAATTATATTTTATAAAAAGAAAAATAGGCGACTTCCAGACATGACATTTAAAAGAATTCAGTGATAAAGTTTTTAAAGTTTACATTGCGACAATATCGGTCTATTGCGTTAGTTTTTGTTTTCTATTTTAGACAACAATAACTTGGTAACAGTGGTGGGATTTTTTTTCTGAAATGATAACAATCCCAGTGAAAAAGTGGACATTTATTGTTCAATTCATACAATGATTGTAGAGAATCCACGATCCTAGAATTATGCAAGTCTAAGGGAAGATAAATGTGAAATAGTTCTCCCTGTTTTTACTGATGTCTTTCTCCAAACTTACCTAAATAAATACATTACTAGTAAAACATTTTACTTTGTCTCCTCGCACGTTAAAATAAGTATTGCACATTTGTGATTTTAAAGTTCCAACGTAAATACAAGCTGAATGTCTCCTTATTATATAATAACGTAGTTTTTTAGAAATTGGTCTTTGATCCCGAGGGATATTCAGCACAGAAAACAGAATAAATCGTAATGTTATTCACGGAGGGAGGCATAGCAATAAGTTATAGCAAAAATCCTCCAAATGGAAGGACCTCTTTGCATAGTTGTTTTCTGATTAGACAAAATGGATCCAATGATTTAATTCCATTAACTTTCTAATCATATTCAAACCAAACTGTTGGTCGGTTACACTTTATTTATAAACTTTCTTTGAAAATTTTATTTAAAAGAATGAAAAAATAATTGCCATTTCAGTCGTGATACATTATTCTGCCGAGCTTTCGACCTAGGGACTAGTTCATCTTCAGGGCTAGTTTCCAAAGTAATATTTTACATTAAAGGGTTGGTGTGTCTTCTGTCTTGTCTGTTCAAGGATCTGTTATAGCCAGGATTTACAAGGATCAAAATAACCAGATTTTCGAAATCAGTCGACTTGAAATTTTTTAGAGTTTTTTTGATAGTTTGATTTTTAATATTTTTATTGCAGTTAACTCTCTCTGGACACGAAAAAGGGGTCTTTACGAAAAGTTGGGGTTTGAAAATATGTTTTTTAGTGATCTATAATAAGTGGTCAGCCCAACTCAAAAACTTACTCTCACAGATAATGATACATTGTTTTGGTATCAAAACCAGGAGCTTTTTTTTTTAGAGCTCTGTCGGCTTCCGGCCAGAGTTTTCTCGTTACGATGCACTGTCCATCAACAAAAAACCTAAGAGGGCCAGCAGCTGGATTCGAACCCGGGATTCCGCTGGACATATTATTAAAAAACATTACAAAAATGTATTTAAAAACCTTGAAATAACAATTGTCGGACAGTGTTGTCAGTAGCGTGAGATTACTTCGGGGGGCCGATAAACTTAGTGGTTAACCTTAAACTCAATGAGGTAGCAGAGAGAAAATGATGTAGTAAACCCGAAATTTAGAGCCAGAAATAGAATTGGCTTGTGAAATACCCAGATAAGAACTCAGGGAAGATATCTAAATGAATATCTGATAGAATTTTAGCGCTGTATATGATTTTTGCCTACCCCAACTTTGGAGAAAATTTAAATATCAACCATTTAAGATAATCACAAAATTCTAGTTCAACCATTTTTATTTTCTCTCTTTCATTTTATTGGTTCTCTAAATTGTCCACTATAATGTTTTTCGAAATGGAATTAACGGAGTTATATTTAAATAAATGAAAAATTACCCGAATTTTAACCTGTTGTAACTTGTTTCTTTCATTCTAGTATCTATTACTCACTTATTTATATTTACATGACACCAAGGTCAACACAACAGTCCGTTCCTATAAACACAGTTAATTTTAGGTTTTACCAAACATGAGGAGGGGTCAAGGTTCGTGAACTTTAAGATTTCACCTTCCACTCATTCAAACTGGAGAACTAGAGACACTGACTGCAACAGAGATAGAGATTTAGAAAAAGCAAACAAACTAATAGTAAAGGTTTTCATTTAATTTTGTAAATTTTACTTTTCAAAGAGCGACTAAAAAATGTACTCTGACAAATTTTATATACTTAAGTCAATTTAGAAATGACTCCTATCTTCAAGATCTTCAAGAATGTAATTTTAATTCGATAAAAAGTTACTAATTTATATGATTGGTTAAAATTTGACTAAATGGAAAAGAAATTAATTCATCTTTTAATTTTTAAGTATTATTTCGGGATGAAACCAGATAATGACCATTCCAGACAGTATTTGCGACCCAAGAACAAGGGAATCACTTGAAAGGCCAACTTCAGAGCTTGTAGGTTCTTACCTGCGCCATACTTTTCTCTGTTCTTCTAAGCTACTGCTGTCTCTCATAACCTACAAATGCTTCGATGACACTCTGATTCTTCAATACATTTTTTCAGTTAATAAAATTGCCATTAGGCATATTTAGTGTCTTAGTAATATTGCAAATACTCTGTGTCGTTCTTTCTAAATTAAGTTTTCTCTTCTCAAAACGCCAACATTACATAGAAATAATGATAAATCGCACTTTAATGGTTTTTGCCAACCGTAGTAACTTCTGTTAACAATCTGGGTTCTTTTTGTAATTACTTACTGATATCTAAAAGTACCTGAATGCTCTTATTTAAAGCGTTCGTACAACTTCTTTCAGGATACAGTAGACTTAAGTTATTGTCGGTCTTTGGAATGATAACTTTTTGAAAATTGCTAGCTATCAGCTGAGAAAAATAAAACAATTTTCTTGCAGTGAAAGCTTTTTGAGTAAACAATACTCGTATATAATTGTAAACTGCACATTTAGAGTACTCTTTTGTTAGATAAAACTTAGCTCTGAGTTAAGAAAGTTCTACACTGGCACTTTGAAGTTGGCCGTACTTTGGGGTTTATCGCTTGCTAAAAGAGAATGTTAAATATGAGAAACGAAATGCTGTCGGAGTCCTAAATTCTATACCTTCTTTTCCAGTCACTTTATTCTTTCTAACTACTATTACACAACTATTAAGCACAAAAATAAGAATCATGAAACACATTCTGAAATTGAATTAGTAAAAGTATCTTTTTTTACTTTAGGATTGCAAAATATGTCCAGTAACCAACAATAACCATGAAACTAAAAATGAATAGCACGCTCCTGTGTGCAAAGCGTTTCATAAGATGAATTAAAACAGCTATATTTCTTATTCTATATTTAACAAAGTGATTCGTTTATAACGAAGTTACTGCAGAAGAAATCTGGTTACTAAAGATAAGGGTGAAATGGGTAAATTGTACGAAAAAATTTAGTTTTTAGTGGAGAAAATACCGGCCCGAATTTCAAACAATGATTAATGAGAATATTGCTTTTCTCTCTTAATTGTTTTGCTTCTTCAATTGAAAGACCACGAGGAGTATTCATGTCTTTGGTTCGCCTTGTCGCTTCTAGCATAACTGTTAGTAACATTTCGGGTTTCACAAGAAGTCTCTGTTATTAGTAAGGATGTTATTTGTAGGGAGTAACTTCTCGTTACAAAATAATTAAGACTTCCTTCAATGAATAAAATTATTTTTAAACGTCTAATTTTTGTGATGAATTGGATTAAGATCAATGATTCGTCTCAGAATTGAGAAAATTGTTCAAAAATTTGATCCTAGCCAAACACTAGAGTTTCATACCAACTTGTGATTAATAAACTCATCTAGAAAGTTTAAAGACCTTTGATTTACTCCACCGGGACTCTATTAAAAAGATAGAATCCCCTGTAATCTCAATTGAACTTACAAGTGCAGTGCTATATGCGAGGCCATCACCGAATAACAAGTGATGTAGAGTGCCCATACTCGTTATACAGCATGAGGGTGAGGACACAGAGTTTCAAGTTCATCAGTGGGCGGGCAACGTCTGAGATTTTTAATTGGCGGCCGGGTACGTGAGGTTATGACCGGGGTCACAACCGCCTTCTCTTGCGTCATCGCCGCCAAGTCCACAGACACATTTGTCTATGTAAACTCTTTATATATATAAATGTATATATATATATATATATATATATATAAAATAACTTCAATATAATATCCTTCAAAATTATCTTCAACTATTTATAATACCTCATATTAGGCAAGCAATCTCTAATCTTTACTTAAACAACTTCTTTTTTTATGTTTTCACTATTTACAGTTTACTTTAATTGCGATATTTCAAACAGAAAACTATCAAGCGTTTTGCACGTTTCTTGTTTTTATGTTCATAATAATAGTTAAGAAATTTTGATATAGTTTGAGAATAACAATAGTGCAATAGTTAATTATTTTATAGAGTTATTGTTATAATCTTGTTTCGAAATAACTCTGAAAATAACATTGAGTAAGCACATTTCTTTTGTCAAAACAATAATTTGCAACAACAATATTTTGTCAAAGTAGCTAGGGGAAATGATTCCAATTCAATTTCAAATGATTGAAATGACATCATAAGAGACAGAATCGTTTTCCTTGATTAATTTAGATATTCATTTAATAATTTTTTTTGGTACAGCTGATTACCTAGGAGTGACGTGTAATCGGAGCAAGGGCCAACCAACTCTTGATGAACACTTTCATAGATACGGGTGGCTTAAAAGACATGTTTGAGAGAAAGTAGACGCTCTGTTCTTTAGTTGATTATGTTCAAATGGTTATTTTCGGCCATTTGGGGCACCTGAAGTAAGAAATTTGAACTTTTTGGTGGTTTTCTGTCAACCCATTCAGATTCACGTACAAATAAAAGATAGAGAGTCACACATACACATATTAATTCGTAAAAAACCGTTTTTTATTTTGGTAATGATTATTAAGTTGTTTTCATTTCCTCTATTTGATTTCACTATGTAGTAGGGGTGAAGGTTCTGTTGAAAACTAAATCACTGAAAGAATATTGTAAAAAATAAAGAATGCTTCGGTAATACACTTCGTCTAACTATTCAATGTCTATGGATATAACGCTGGGATGTCTTTAAGATAACAATTAAATCCTGTGGATTTCAAAGAAAAACTAAAATAGATGGCGCCAGAACAATGATAACAAATCCCCTTATTTAAAAAGTGTACACTAGTGGCGCCGCTACAAGCAAACGCGCATGCGTGTGTATAGCCAATGGTAAAGTTTAATTGCAGTTTATCATTAGTGAAGTGCACCACGTCCAGTTAGTGAGCCGAGTGTAATGGTGTTCTTGGCCAGCGCAACATAATTTATATTCTGCCCAAGTACAATCCGTCTTTCCAAGCTGTACCGGAGTTGTGTGTGCCCTTCTAGAGCCCATACCTTGGTCTAGCTGGCGCGTTCCCACCACTATCAAGAATTTTAACATTTACCAGAGCATATCGTGTTACTAGTAAATAAAAGAAATAGACCTATAGTTGACGTTTCAATTATGTTACTGTTTCTTTGCACAGGAACTAAAGATCACTTCTCTGTTACAAAGACTTCCTCTATATTACATGGTACTCCCAGATGCAAGTCTTGTCTACCTGGATGTATGTACTAGACCATTCATTTTATAGCACAATTGGAATATTTGTTTCGTTAAAAAAAAGTTTTAAAAGGAGTATGGTTTATCATATTTATTCTGAAAGTCTAAAAGAGAGAATACTTCCTGATTATCGGAAACGTGAATAAAATAAATTGTATAAAATAAATACCACCTTTTAATAAGTATATGAAATTAGGTTCTGTCTTATAAACTGTACGATCAATTTCAAAACCGAGTACATGAAGATCATTGAGTATATTAATGAGTAATATAAAACTTTAAATTTTACTATAGTTTGTTTTTTTTTAAGAATTTTAAAATTCCAGCTGTCAAGTTATGGAGAAACTTCAAGTTTAGGTTATAGTTTGAGATTTCGTTAATAGTAAATAGAGTTTTTATAGAGCAAACTAGCGTGCTATTCATAAGTGGATAAATCGTTTCCAAAAAGGGAAATGAAGAGCTTAACTGAAAGCCTTCAATCTCGATTAACTTTACTTTTCACTAAACACTAAACCAATTTTAAAATATACAGGATTCTCAGCCTCTTTTATAGCTTTTAAAGAGTACATTATGTGATTGCTTAACAGTTATAATGGACTTTCTGTGCTTTATTGATTCATGTTTGTACAAAAAATGCAGTTCTTCAATACCATAGAAAATTGGATCTCCAACTTTTCAGAATCTCCTTAGCATACCTGTCCGCCTGTTAGGGCTGTTTCATTGATAACTTCCACACAACATTTTCACCCCAAAGTGGCCAAAAATGTTAAGCTCTTTGCAAATTTTGCATAATTGCTAAAGCATGTCGAAGATGACGAGGTTTAAATCAATTGGACACTTTTGTCTTTCATCCTGTTACTCAAGGAGTTGACTGTTTCACTTAGTTCCTGGAAGAAGGAAGAAGTTGATGTTCAAAGTTTTTAACAGGATACTCATTCAAAAAGCTTGAATTATCACAATTTGCAGTAACCGTCTATTGACAACGCAATTTTTAAAATGTTGGTAATTCAGCAATAATAAAAATCAATAGTAACAAAGGGAGATATCAATGACAGAACTGATAAAACATTAATTATGTTTACCGCAAACTAGAATTAGTATAGTTAAGAACAACGTTCAGTACGATGAGAATGATAATAGTATAATTACAGAATCCTAAGATGATATTATATGCAGATAAGTTATCAAAAATCTACAAAGATGTAGAGAAAGATTTTTAGAGGGGAAACGGAAATCAAGGATTGGAGAAGCCCTAAGTTTCACGTTGACTGTTAAGAACTGAAAAAGATTAAATTTAAAGGTTTTGACTGATTCTTTGGATTTTACTTGCCAACCGCAGATTATCCTGATATCCTAACTTTTTTCTTGGAGAAAACCAGCTTCGTGATTTATTGATCTTGTTAGTTTGTTTTTTTCTTGCTGGTTTAATCTTTTAAACCACGTGACCAGAATCAAATTAGTTGGAGCGTATTTGTTGTCGCTCATTTTGTTGAGAAACTGTTGCAAATATAGGAACTAAAGAATTTTTTTCTTTTTATTCTTATTATTTTATTTGCTCTTAAGGTTAGGTATCTCTTAACAGGAGTGGAATGAACATAACATTGTTTAAAATATTGTATAAAACAAAAATTGCTATGTACTTTCTACGTACCATTGTCATGAATACCAAGTTGAAGTAAAGAAATAGTAATAAACATAAAACTAAAATATTAAAATGGTGCAAAATTATAGAATATCACGATATACACTAATAAGAATACATTAATTTCGTTTCATAAAAATAAGTAAACAAGATCAAAAGCTATTATGGGTAAGAAACGAAACTTGAAAAATGTGTAAGAAAACAAAAGAAATAAAACATAACTTTTTAATTGAGAAAGAAAAAACAAGAAATCGGCCTAGAAGCTTAAAATAAAACTTATTTCCAACGAATTCACAGTGATAGCGAAATCTGGTTCAATTTCGAAAATGAATTCAGTATTAATAAATCAGCGAATAAGCTGCCGCAGTCCTGATTTATAACTAAGCCCTGAGTTAAATAATCAGCTGTTACATGTGTAAGCACTGGACGGGACAGGAAAATATGAACCAAACTACCATCGCACAATGGACTGGAAGAATGAGGTTGCAATTTGATTTCTCGCCGCAAATTTAAAGTGTGCAATGATTATTGCTAGAACATCTTAAATGATTGGTCACTCTTAGTTTATTTAAATGTCACCGCATTTTTAGATAGGATCTAAGGGAATAAATATTTGTGCAAAGAAGATTAAAATTAGTTTATAACTGTATTAACGTCTTTGAAGCTTATTTCTAAATGCACCTAATAGAGTTGACAATCTAGAATTCGGCAAATTATGCTGCAAATCATTCGCGTCAGTTTCAGGTGAACATGAACTTATTTCCTTTTTATAATATGTAAGTCTACTTAAGCATATATGTCATCAATAAATGTACGCTAAATAGAAGGAATTCAGTTTTGAACCAAAATATTGAAAGGTTTATTAGTAACTTTCAGATTACTAACAGAACGTAGAAGTCAACATTATTTAGCATTTGTTTCATGTAACTAAAAATCCTTATTATGTAGGTCCGTTCACTACTGATGAAACTGTGAGTTACGAATAATAATTCATTATTTTGCGGCTAGATAATTTATGGACTCGATTAAATTCTATTTTAGTTTAGAACTCTTCATTTTATGTAATGTTTCTCCTAAGATACTCCAGAGACGTTCAACTTTCACCCTAAACTTAATACGGTATTACAATCACACACGTAAATACATAATAAATACATTCTGTAGAGGCTGAAAGAGAAATAAAATGATCATCAGCGTGGGATGAGGTCCCTTTCTAGTTACCAGTTGCTGATGGACCAAGATGATGCTGCACTTTTTTATAAACAACTTCTTGGGTCATTAGTTGATGAAAACGCCAATTGCACGATGTCTCCTCCACTTTGCCGTCGTCCTTCCACTAATAACACTAAAATACCCTGAAGACAGTGTTATCGTCTCTCCGGTGTTTATTGTCTCTTAATTTACTCACTTATTTTATGTTGTACTTCAATGAAACTTTGGTTCTGTATTTTGAAAAATGTTTTCAAATGGTATGTGCACAATAAGATTGTGCTAAATCATTTTTATTTAAACAAAAAATACTGGCGAGGAAGTCGACTTCCACAATGTTTCAATTCTAATTAATGCAAATTTTTAATATTAAATCCTTCAATGAAATTTTGTATTTACCTTAAGATAATAACAGACGGCGCATTTTTATTATTCCGCTCCCATATTCAAATTTAGAAGTCATGGAAAGTTTAAACTTGGTATTCCGTTTTGGTCCAAAATACTCATTTTAGTTGAAATTAGATAACTTATTAAAACCTTCGCAGCTTTACTAAAGCAATTATTATCTCTCTTGTTAATCATATATTATAGCATCCCTTCAAAGTGAAAATGCAACATTTTTAAAAGGGTTCTGATGTACGGTAAAAATATCTTACCAAGGATGGACGGGTGTTGGTCTAGTGGTCAAGAGCGTGGCTTTGTAAGTGGGAGATACCCAGTTCGAATCCCGCGTATGACTGCACACGCGGGATTCGAACTGGGTATCTCCCACTTACAAAGCCACGCTCTTGACCACTAGTCCAACACCCTGGCAAGATATTCTTACCGTAATCATAGGACAAGAAGTCCTGCATACGGGATACATTAAAATAATGTGATGATTGCTTTTATTTGATGATAAAACAAATTTATCCCCGATTCACCCACAACCATTACATTACACTATATGTTTTAAAATCTTCAAATATTATTATTTTTTTACTTTGTGTCACCAATAACATTTTTTGCAGTCAGAGGATAGAGTTTTCATAATCATCGTCAAAACCAATGGTCCTTATAAAACCTTGATCAGGTTTTTGGGCGTAACTCCACCAAAAATAAAGATACAGCATCGGGGTAGATAAATTAGAAAACTAGACCTAAAAAAACATATAGTTTACTTCGTGGGCTTTCTCGAAATTCCGCTTTCCTAAAAATTTATTAGCGATTGGTGCGTTTTAAATGGATCACCCTGTACAATAAACGAAGGTTTTTTAAACTTTTGTAGTCTGAAGACCTGATGTCGCACAAAGTGCTGTTGGCAAGCAGCATTTATACGTCCTCTTAACTCTAGAACATGAATTCTCCTGTCTATAATAAAATAATTTGTTACTAAAATATAATTATGGATCAAAAAGAATGTTTATAATACATTTCAAATTAATGACTGATCCCGTTTACATATAAATACATATACATATATAATAAAACAAAATGGCATTAAAAATTACACACATACCAAAAAAAAAAGCCAGTGTAAAAAGTTGTTTATAAAAACCAATTGAAAATAATGCGCATGCTACCGAGTAACATAGTACAACGTAGAATCTAGAGTCTAGAGAAGTCTAGAGAATCAGGTGGCAAAAGCTTCATTGTAAAATAATGTTACATATTTAGCTAGAGCAACTCGCATTTTGAGTGACATTAATGTCCAAATCCAGGGAAAAAATCCCTTACTCCAAACAAATATTGTGCTATACGCTGGTAATAAATCCGTTTGTCAACACATACTACTCTACAGAACTGCTGAAGCTGCCGTCAGCCCCGCGACCTCTTGGAGCATCGCTGATTGTTGCTTTTTTCAATTTAAATCGCTATTGATTATTTCCAATGTATGTTTAACTTATTTACTGGTTGCTTTTACCATTTTTATTGCAACTATTCAACAAAATTATAAAAATACATTTACAGTAATTCTATTCAGAATCATCGATTAAAATAAAAATAATTCAGCGGGCTTAATGTCCAACTGTCAAATCAGATCGTGACTGGAGGCGGATGCACATTACTGCTAACATTTTTCTGAAAATACAAATTTAGTCATTACTATCTGGTCTCGAACTGGGCCTCCTAGTTATAAAATCACTCTCAATCCAATTACAACAAATACTCTTAGATTTCTTGGATGTGCAAAATCAGTTGCCCATGATATTTTATGTAATATTATCATCAGAGGAATGTAGCCAAGGAGGGAATAAAGGATGTGTGTAGATATAATGTTGAAGATGAAAGAGATGGGAACTGATGAAGAAAGAAGAAGAAGAAGTTAATGCACAAAACACACTAAGAGATTAGCGAGGAAGACAGCGATGTGTAGGCAATCAGCAGTAATGTACGGCAGGCTTGGTAATGTGTGTGTAAACTGTCGGACAACATTTCTTTCCGCTGGCTCTCCACACCCTGATGTTCAACACTCATAAACAGGCATTTACTATTAAGTCTACCTCGTGTATTACACAGATATATATTTACCACGCCACTACATACTCTATAAAGGCTATGTTCCCATCTAGTATAAATGTTTTGATAGAACCAACTTAGAATTCTGTTACATACTTTAAAAAAACAGAAGTAAACAAAATCACGTTAATATAATAAAAATTATTGAACAAATGAAGCAACTAAAAATGTAAACTTTAAGGAAGGATGCTATAAAAGTCTTAGTCCTTAAAAAATTTAGCGGAAATATATCCACCTTAAGAAAACAAAAGTAACCAATCATAAGTATTCACTCACACAGTTATGTTTCATCCTCTAAATTTTCTGCCATATATAAATAAATCAAATAAATAAAAATGGAAAAAGTCATTTTTTTGTTTAAGTGTTCTTTGAAACACATCATTTTCCAATTACATAGAAGCAAATTGGTCTGAAACCAAGTACGAAAAAGATGGATGTTGGAAAGAAACAAAGCTACTGTTTCAATGTCGTTTAAAATTCAATGTCATTTTAAACGAAGAAAGAATACAAGTTCCTGGACAGGCAATTCGAAGGGTTCAACCGTATACTAATCTTCCATTCCGTATTTAATTAAAACAGTAAAAATTGTTTGTATTCTAAAATTCTTTTAGGATGTAAGAATTTAGGCTACAAGAATTGTTTGTTTTTCTAAGGATTGCCAAGTCCTTTAACACGTGACTGGCAAGGAGAGCTCAAGATAAACTAAGTAAAAGTTATTAAATGACTAAATAGGATGAAGAGGTTTTCTGAAAAACGCAAGGGATTAGCTAAGAAATATTATTGACTTAGAATGCGGAAATCGCTGAATCGAATTTTGGAAACTTGCTAGCCTAACTAAAAATTTTCTTTTTCTAGGAGCCCTTAATAGCTTCAATAATGGAGGTATGTTACATTTAAGGAGACAATACGGCGTGAAGGCCGGTAAAGCACTGAAAACGCTCAGACGATAATGAATTCATCTTGTTGGGCTCATCTAACAAAATAAATAAATAAACATCTGAATCAACAAAAACCTTCCTTTTAAATTAATTTGTTTATCTATCAGTCAGGTTCACCCAGCTAATTGTCGCTGACACCTTAGCTTTTCGGTAGATTGCAAGCTCATCGATTAGTAGACTCGTATAAAAGAGATTTATATTCATGACATACTTGACGAACAATTTGCAGGAAGAACTGCTGCACTGTGGGTAGTTGTGTACTTCTTGCAGAAGAAATATCACCGCATGTCCAACTAACCAACACTTTCTTGTACGTATTTCCTGGGCGCTTGGTTTAGTTAATGTGAATTTCATGACCGCTGGAATATTTTTTTTAAACTTTTTTATTTCTACTTTATCTCATCTCTTTCTTGTCTAAATTATTATAACAAATTACAAATTAGCTGGTAGTGCAATGTAATATATGGTCTAAACTTAAAAGTGTGACTGATGTTTTCACATTAGAACAATAAATAAAGTTATATGTGGGTGGCATCTTTATAGCTACTTAAAATGTTCGATTTCTAATTCCCCTTCTACTGACTCTTTTAACGCAATGGTGGGTTAATTTATTAAATTAGTAATGAGTAACTGTGAGATGCTGATTTAGACAAATGTTGATCTGTAAAGGAGAGTAGAGAAACTATTGGTAACAGCACTCCATCTTGCATTTTATAAATCAATATTTTAATTAACCATTTGGATTAAAATAAATCTATTTATCGTCAAAACATATAAACATACATATTGTTTGTAAGTGTACCAGATTATTTCATCCATTCCTCTTTCAGGTGACTCTTAATAACATTTTTCTTAATGTTCTAGTTATGCTGCCAGAAAAGAAGATAAAACACAGCTTGAACCAAATTATGTTGGTGAACAGAAAAAATGTTTAATTCGTTCATATTTTTGGGGCTCATTTACTTTATTTAAGTTACAATAGAGCTTAACTTTTACAAAACTAAGATTATTATTTAGGTGATGATGGGCAATTAAAGAAAACTAATCATCCTTTTGAGCTAATTACAATATTGAATGTGTGGATTAAAAAAGACTTGAATTAACCGAACAATTTGCGTTCTTTTTTTTTCTGCAATAAGCTTGTTTGCCTGAGTTTTATTATGCAACTATTTCTTGAATGCAATTCAAGCTTACCTTATTAAACAATTATTGCTCTCAAAAAATAATAAATCATGAGTAAGCCTGGGAAGATTCGAAACAAGGACTTCCGCTTTAAAAGTTCATTCCTTTTCCACAAAAGATATTTGATTTTTTTTAAATAAATACAACTTATATTGACTTGAATAGTGTTTTATTTTGCCTATCTTTATTATATAATTGGCCACAAGAGCCCATTTCGGTTTACCTTTTTCTGATATAAACTGATTCACTGATTAGAGTCGGTACACAGTTACAAGTCACTAGACGGTTTTATAATTGTGAAAGTATGAAAATAAACCCTTAATTGGAAAATTTTGTGTTCGTAAGAGGTTATAAACAAATCAATAACTGCTTAGCGATCTATTTGTGGGCAATAATAAATTGTGTATGCAGTAAACTGCAGGCTGTTGGTGAATTGCTGGCGATAAACTTAACTAGACTCATCTATTATTTGCTACAACCACTTTTTAATAGAAAAAACGTTCATTCTAGGAATGTATACAACCGTATCAATTTCTTTAGTTTTTGAATCCTAGTAACATTTTTTTTTGTTTATTCCTTCTCCTTGTTTAAAATCAGAGACCTTGGCGTTCCTGAGATGTGCTGGCCAACCATCGATCACTTACACTGACACCTGAATAGTCACAGTCGACTACAGAGATTGATGTGTTCAACTAGATTCTTGCGTCCGAATAGTCTTTCTCGCCACGACTACGCAAACAATGGCTAAATATTTATATATTCACGTACATATGTATTTAACATGTATATACTCGTATTTGGCGTAAATGTTGGGTTTTTTAGAAAGAGAAGTGGCGAGTAAGGGTGAGATCTATGATCCAGGTTTGCTGCCTAATAATGACAAAAAGTTAAGTAAGTTAAACTAAGTTGGATTCTGTTACTAAGTGTAACAATCGCCTGAATATAAATTATATAAAAAACAAGACTTATTTAAAAATTTAATCCATAGATTTTATCCATTTCAACCAGTATTTGTATTAGTAACTACTCTCAGTCCTACGAAGGGTCTTTCAATTTCAATTTTATGACTTATTGGCAGTTCCAATCACTGAATGCTTTATTATTAAAGAGGAAACAACAAATTATAGTACGAGTAGTGAGTGAGATAGAAGGAAAAACACAGACGTGATGAATCCTAGTTTCAAGTCTTCGAAGTACAATATTTCGATAAAACCAAGAATTACATCGTTATCGTTCATCAAATTCAAAAAACCGATTTAGCTACAAACCCATTCATAACTTATTTTATGGACTGAAAACTTTCTGGTTAAAATATTTTACAACTTGGTCACGTTTATTACATTTAAGATAGACTACAGTAGAAATAGTTTTATAAAGCTCGTTTAGAAAAGGGATGAATAATTATGTCAATAAGATAGTTGTCAAGAGTAACGATAAAAATCTGAAAGCTGTTATTTCTATAAAAAATAATTGCAAAACAAGGCCATTTATTGAATATTAGTACCGTAAGTATAAAAACTAGAGATAATCTTACCAAAGATTTGTTTGATTCTCACTTTGGTCGAGGTCAGTTAATGGAAGATATGTTAAGCAATGAATAGAAAAAAGATCGGAACAGTATCCGATAAAATAATTATCAATTATCATACAATTTTTATTTATTTATTTTATATGCGTTATATGCATTTTAATGGACGGGAAAATGATTAGTTTTTCTTTTATTTCCATAATATAAAACATGGTATGCAGTGTAGCCACTTTTTCAGAAAAAATATTTCCCTTTTCAAATTGCTACCATCTTGCTTTCTATTACTGCAGGTTTCTTTACCATTAGGGAAATGGACCATCTACATCTTCACGATCCTGGCGTTACTGTGGATGTCCCGTCTACACCGTCGTACTGGGGAGCCAATGATTCAAATGGATCTTTGGATAAATGTAGCAGTACTCCCGAGTGTGCAAAACTAAATTTCAGCGCTCCTCATTATGAAATAAATAAAAATTCCTTCACAAAAAAAAATACAACTTTAATTAACTAATAAAATGAAAAAAAATAGAAAAGACAGTACCATACAGCTTTTTTCAAAGCATAAAACACATACCAAATTTTTGGTGTTTTGAGTAGAAGGGTAAGTAAATAATCGACAACCTCAGGAAGCCAGCTCTAAACGACTGACGCTCGCAGTTTCATCATACGCCCAGGATTAGTTTTTTCTCAAATCTATTCGAGAATTGTCCTCCTCTTAGTATAAGGAATAAGGAGTAGAGATTCTTTGAACTAAAATTTATTTATGTAAATGTGTATTTCTGATGCCAATAAAACTCTCTATTATTATTATTATTATTATTATTATCATTTTTTTTTTTTTTGGGCGCTTTAACAGCTGAGGTCATTAGCGCCCGGAGCTTTTTCCAGTGCACTGCCGGCCTCCGGACAGTGTTCTCTCGTTACAGACAACACTGTCCATCACCGGACAGTGAGCTGTAAGAAGCTCCTAGGAAGAGAAAATCTAAGGGTCAGCTGCTGGATTCGAACCCGGGACCTCCGCGTGGGAGTCCAGTATGCTAACCTCATAGCTAATCCCTTCCCTCATTATTATTATTATTATTATTATTATTATTTAATACTCTTGCAGGACTAATTAGTCGCTAGTGGCTAGTTTTGCAAGAGATGTTCTCGTCTTTAAAAAAAAGGGTCATGGAACACAGTATGATCAGGGTCCCCTGAGTAGGAGCAGGATTGAGGCCTAGCCTGATCTAATGCTGAAATCACAGCGGATCCAGACTAGGCCTGGCAGTAGGGGGGTGTTTTAGCCGGATGGCCGCGTGGGAGTCCGGCGCAATGTTCATAAGCTGCATTTCACCCCCTTAAAAATAAATTATTATTATTAGAGAATTACTTCGTGAATGAGTACATCTTGGTATCCATATCTAATATATTGTTTTTACTTCTTAGGTTAGACGAAATAATTTCACTTTGAACACAATCATAAGTAAGAAAAGTAAAGTAAAGAAATCGCCTATTTTTTCCAAGGGGGGGCTGAACGTCCAACTACCAATTAGGTGTCATGGACAGGGGCGGAAGCTGATACTTTTCTAAAAACAATTTTTTCTAAGAAATAAAAAGTAGCCTTGTGCGGGATTCGAACCGAAAATCTCCCAATCACTCGTACAAAGCCTCTCTCTTGACCACAAGACTAACTACCACCCCAAACACAATTATAATTCACTTGAAACAACGTAAATCAGTCTGGTTTTGAAGAAGGATGTTTTTACAGACTTATGTTCGACGTGAGGTTTGCTGGTGATTTGGGTTAATCATGAATTCTGAGGGAAATAGTGGGATAGATGCAAGGCTGGACCAGCCATAATCTTTAAACTCATATCAGTCACTACAAATTTCTCGAATATCGCAACAAAGAGGCATTTAGTTTTGGAATAGAGACTTTTCAACTTTTAGTATCTCACAGAACTCTAATTTCTAGATTGAACTTGAGCAGTTTTTAAGTTATTGTACTAATACGTTCTTTTCTTTATGTTTGACTTTAAAGGACAGCTTTTTGGTTTTACAATTATCTTCTACTTACAATGCCAAAAATATTCATCAAGAAATACAAACTGAACTTTTGAAATTCCTCATTCCTGCCAATTATCTTCTTGCATGACTCGGGCGGACAAGAGGTTCTTAAAAAAATAATAATAAATTTAAAAAACAGCAAAAGGTTGGACTTTCATAATTGAAAGTAGGTTAAGGTTGTATTCTATTTTATTTGGCCCTTGTTTAATAAGGATTGTTCACAAAAACAATCTATTGCTGTAAAATCGTATAGGATGAAATTCAGAATCGAATTGGGAGCAAACTATTGCAATTTTTCTTAATATCAAACTAAATTATCTGCATATTCTTCACTAAACAGTGATTGCTGAAGCGGGAATGTTTCAGAGATATGAGTTGAAAAAGAAAAAGTCAAATAACTTCTTAGTAAATGAAATAATTCAGGCATAGTAATTAAAAGCTCTGTTAATCACTGCTTACCTCTGAAGGTAGTAAAATCCTTTCATATTTTTTTTTTTTTGATAGAGTGTTTCCTCAAGCCTAAAGTAGCGAAGCACACAAAGTAAGGAGGAGTGACAAATGGAAGTTGCCGAGTATGGAGCGTCTGGTACTTACCGTTCACAAGAATCAACAAGTCATTGCAACCTGGCCACTGTGCTTTAACTAACACAGTCAGCCAGTTATGGTAGATAGTCATCTTCTTTTTACGGCTTGTAGAAATAAAGATGTTCTAATTAAGATGTTAATTAGGAGCGTGTGTTTTTGAAAAGATTAAACTGATTACATATTAGATGCACTCTTTTTTTAAAAAAATTTCTTTAGCTTAAAAGAGAAATTTATTTTCTTCTTTAAAAAAAAATGCTGTCAAATCGTATTGGATGAGATTCAGAATCGAATAATCGAATTGGGAGCAAAATTATCAGCAGAATCACTGGAGAAATCTGAAGCAAGCAGCCTACTTCAAATTAATATATTATATTATTCATTAATAATAACTAGTCACATATTCTATTACTAAAGCATGATTCTGATTTTAAAGTGATATTAGATTCAGAGAACAATTTTGATCACATATTGTTTACTCAGCCATACTGTTAAAGAATAAGGATGCAAAGGCGAGAGTAAAATTTACTTTAATTAAAATAACCACAACATAATAGTTGATTTGTTGATTTACAATGCTAGTAGCAATAGTAGTTAGCTTACTTCATTTCTGATAAAAAACTTTTCAGTCTAACGGTTGTTACTAAGGTAATATTGGATAAATATGACACGAGTGTCAATTAATAAGAGAAACTAGAGTAATTTCAGTATTAGCTGTTTGTCAAGTGAACAGCGTTTCCCAACCTTTTTTTGACTCGCGCAGCACTTGGTAATACATCATGCTAAATTGTACCACTTCGTAAAAATGATTGTATTTCGTGAAATTTGTTATTCTAGTGTGTTATTTTGTTATTATTACCTTTATTTGTATAGAGATACAATGTATCTGTTACAAAGGAGTTCAAGTTCATGTTCACTTTATAAACTTTTTAAAATGTAAGATCTTGGTTTAATTTTTTTTTTAAATGCCTAATTAAAAATTGCGCACCACCAGTAGTACGCCTACCGCAGGTTAGGAAACGCTGCTCTACAAGAACAGGTATCTGTTATGAGAGTATGAAAGATGAAATTTAAAGAAAAGTCTTAAAGCAAAAATTCAATATTTCGTGTAATTGTCATCAAGGGACGCGAAAATCACGTTTTTAATACAAATGTGCTAAAAAAAAAGTTGCACTTTACTAAAAATGTTATTTTCCTTTTCTTTCTTTTTCAAAAAGCTTGCTATTTTTTCTTTAAAAATTTTGTCAGATTAGTTATGAGCAGCCTAGGTAAAACGAATTTTAATTATATTATAAATTCTTTTGGGTATAAAAGGATTTAAGCAAGAATAAATAAATCAGTAAAACCAGTGCTGGAAAACCAATGCCTCATCGATAGTATATTCTAAGGTAAGCTGACCACCCATGCCTTAGAAAAGGGCGACTGAAAAAGGCGAAAAATGGAGAATTAAATAGCATGAATATTAAATAGCGGCCCTTAGCAATAATATTTGGATTAATAACGAATCACTTCTCTAAATTGTAAATCAAGCACAGAAAAGACGAGCAGTAAAATGTAAAATCTTTTTAATTAAAATGACACTTATTAAAAAGAAGAGCTCTAATTATTATTAAAGAAAAAAATATTAAATAATTCAAAAGAGAGAAAGAGATAGAGCTAGTAATAAATGGTAAACATTTCAATCCAAACTTAGATATAATTAACAGTAGTTATTAACTAAGTAAATGAACATAAAAACAAATAAAAAAGACCTGGGCACTAACGCTATTTCTTGTGAACTCCCTTGAGAACAATTGTCACTTAAGTTGCCATCGAGTGTGTTAACAGTCAGTGCGGGTCGCAGTGCGTGCCTTGACCATATCCAGAACTAAATACTCTTTGTGATATAATTAGCTCATGAATTGAATCTTTTTTTTTTTCTTATTTTGTTGGTTATTTAATTTACATCACCATGCTTACTCTAGTCGTTATACTGGTTTAGATAATTTGTTATAATTATTCTAAATAAAGTAACTAATAGCGAGAAGAAGGATTCTGAATGATGCCAATTATCACAATCGTTGTCCGCCGATGCAACGGTCCCATATATCGCGTATATTTTCAACACACTGAAGTAATTGCAATTTAAAGTGGTTTCTACAAAATACCAGACATAAACTAGTTGCGGTTTTGTATGTTTATTTCAAATTACTGCAGTAACGGCTCCGCTATAACCTGTTCATCGAACCAATATTTCAAATCAATGCTGTGTTTTTTTTTTACTTTTAAGAGCACAGTTAATAAATAAATCAAAAGAAATTTCGGAAACAAATTACTCTTCTAAAGTACTCTTCCGAGCGGCTTCAAATTGAAAATAAAACAAAAATAATCGAATGTAAAGTAAACAAAAACTTATAATAAGGCAAGGATTTGGTTTTTTGAAAGCAAAACTGCAAATCATATTTACCAGAAACTCTCCATTGTCTTAAAACTGCCTAAAAATCTCATTCACGTTACTGGTGCGGTGCAACTACAACAGAACGAATTTTTCTTCTCTAAACTTAACGTGAATTTGGAAAAGCAGGCTACCATTTTCTTGGCTGGATTGCCAGCATTTTCATTGCCTTGGGTTCTGTAAGTCTTATAGAATGCCTAAGATTCTTTAGCCCTAAATCTCCAACCCAAAATGCTCTCTGGAAAGATAGCATCAGACTTATCCATGATCCTGCCGTCATGTGTACTATTTTTGTGAACCAGTAGCTCTTATTGTCCTATTTAGCCCAAAAACTACCCATCAAAGATAGTGACTCTAAAAAAAAAACTTTTCCACTTAAATTTATCCAAAACATGCCTTGCCGTGATTTCTAAATCATCCAGTGAATTATTTGAGCAATCCAATTTCGTTCGATAATTGACACAGGATAGCACAACTAACTTCTGAAACATTTCTGATGTATTATTTATGACAATTATAAATATATATAGTATATTTATTACAAAAGTAAAAGATATTTGCTATACTTATTAATAAATAAGTTATGAATTAATTAAAGTTAGAATATGATTAATAAACTAAGATTACGATTTAAGGAATCTTACATAAATGTGGCCATTATGATGTTATAACTATGTAGTCACTTCAGTGCAGTTTAAACTGTGCGGTATTATCACCAAGATGGCCAAATCCCATTTATACTGCAGTTATTTCAGTTATTTGACATTCACATTTAAAAAGAAAAATTAGCAGTCGTTCTTACATTAACCAATTTGATATTATAATAGTTAAATATAAAGAAACTAATCTATCATGCTTTCAATTAAAAATAGTGAAATACCCATTTCATATTTAAAAAACATAAATAAATTACAAATAAATAATACACTTAATATTTAATATCTTCGTATTAAATTATTCTTTTTTTTTTTAATATAAGAAAGGTTAAATTTACTTTGACCTTATATTTTCAATAAATATTTATAGTGTATTTCAAAGTAAATGACCTGATTCTCCCACGCTATTTATATGCTTCATAATTTTTATAGTTTTTAACAAAATCTAGGACAAGAGTTTCCTTAATACATTATTTAAAACGCATACATTATATTTTTTAAGTGTCCCATGCTGCTCCGTGTGAATTTTCGTTAAAAAAAAATAAAATAAAGAAAATATTGCGAAAGATATTATAATCAAGAGACCGGATTTGTAATTGATTTTCCAATCCTTCACCATAAAGATAGCTTCGAAGAGCTCTTTCTAGATGTGTTCATATAGCATACATCGTTAATCTGTGAGGTCATTCTCCCATTTTGATTTTGAATAATTACACTCAGCATCAGTAAAGGTTTGTGATTATCTGAAGTCAAAAGACATATTTCAAGGAGTTTATTGAACAAGCATTTCGGGCGAAGTTGGTGTAGTAGTAGAGTAAAGAGTTTGGTCTTGTAAGTAGAAGAACCTCGTTTTGAATCCATTTTATTTATCGGGAAAATGCTATAAATGAAGTATGGTTAGTTGCATCCCCGACAAGAGACCCAATTTGGTAATTGGATGTTTGCTAATTATTTAAGTTAAAGATTTAAACATTGCCTAAGCTTCTTTTATCTTCTGACAGCAGCACACTTTGAACAATGGTAATCTTTGAAATGATAGCGATTTGGATAGGTGTCCTTCCTGTATGCCAGCCTCAAGTAGGAAGTTAATCGATGGAGGGAAACGACTAGAAGTCTACTTCTATAGCAACTATAGCATTATTTATTGAATTATTAAATATTTAAAATCTTATCCGTCTCAAAAAATTAAGAAAATTTTCTTAATTTTATTTTTTAACTGGAAACAATATTTGTTTACTGAGCTCGCGTGAACATCTTTTATAAAAGCATCTTGAGTATAAAGCTGAAGACAATGGATTTTTTTATCATTAAATATGTACATTTACAGATTACTAATATGAATAGATCTGGTGGGTGGCTGTGGATGCCGGGTCTCTGTTTACTACAGAAAGGCGAGGGGTGTAATTTTGTGGAAATGTCAGGAGAATTTGCTATGATGGTGGATGGGTTGTAGGGCGTACCTCGCAGAGTATTGTATGTTGATGGATCGAGAACCTGGTTAAATATTAATAGGTTGCAATTATGTGCTCTGCTCCTTTCACTGGGCAACTGCAACCAGAACGACCAGAGATAGATCGTTGATAACTTTGACTATGTAAGTGGTAGTTAGTGGTGTGTGTGAGGAACGTAAGGACAACAGTGTGTTCTGTTTTTCTTCACTTCTTGTTACTGCTATATTCTGCAGCCTTCTTCTTCGACAAGTCCTCCTTGCATAAACTATGCCTCTTAGGTGCATTCTAAAGAGCTGCATCAAAACAGGTTGTCCTATTTTCTTTTAACCTTTGCCTTCATGTAATGTGCTTCTTCTACATAGCTAACAATAGTTTCGTCTACTAGAGGACAAAGAAATAGAGTTAGTGCTTTTAAATATAAAATGAATTCTTAACGTTCTTCCTGATGATTTATATACCATTAAACCCTTTTCTTCATTAAAATAATGCGCTATTAACAAGGGAGCGATTAGCTCGTAATTAGCGCATTAGAATCCTCCGTGGAGATCAGTTCGAGTTCAGATGTCTCCCCTAACATTTTTATTCTTCATAGAAGCCTTATACATTTTTCTAGTAAAAGGCAGTGTTTCTACAACTAGAAAACACTGTCCGGAGGCCGGCAGAACATTAAAAAATGCTCGGTGCATGATCGGGAATCCCCGGCAATAATTTTGGGGAACAGCTTTACAAAGACGGTATGAAAACTTGTTTTATGTAAGGGTAATTCTTAACATCACATAACTCTTCATCTTGCTGTGTGGTGTGCAAAGAGAGTCAAGTCACTTTGGAAGTTGTAGGGCATATGGCCACGCCAAAAAGTCTTCATTTTCATTTTTGATTATTTAGAAATTAAATATTATTGTTAATAATATATTCAATTATTTTCTTGTAATTGGTTTCTTTCCTAATCACCATGGTGTTCCTTACTGACTATACAAACTTCTTACCTGCAACAGGCAGTCAAATAAACTGCTGGACATTCTGCATAATGGGTCGTGACAAAAAACAGTAGGGATTCAGAGCTAAGAAAAAACCCATGGAAATATTATTGGGTCCAAGAACTTTAAAAGAGTTAAACTTTGACTCTTAAAAAAAGATACCTTTTTTTAATTAAAAGAGAAACAGTTTTTTGGTAAAACACTTGGGTAATGGTTTGCAACCAGGATGAATCCATTACACTTTCATAGGCAGCCTCAAAATTATACACTTCTTCATTTTTTTTTAAATAACAATAACTATTCAATATACATTTATAAAAGTACGAAGGACACAGTCTTCATGAGGATAATATAAAATTGAAAATTAGGTGAACTGCTGGACCAAGGAATCTGAGCCGTTTTTAATAAAATATTTCTTTTAAAAATCCCTTCACTTAATTTGTACACTACCAGCATGCGATTGAGTTGTAACTCTTTACCAATTACAGTTAAAAAAGTTAAATACGTGAATTTATAACTTCTCTCTTTTCTTTGTTGCCTGGACCAGTGCTTCATATATTCCTAATAAATTTCTGACAAGTTGAAAATCTTGAACCCTCCAGGAATTCCTCTTTTAAAAAAGACCACTGCTGAAAAAACTAGCGCCTGTCATTTTCTTTTGACGATCAGCGAAGCAGTCAACAATAATCGAAGTTATTTACTCACCTGGATAGTTTTCAGCTACGTTTACCAGAGCTAACAGTTTTAGTACGTTTAAGGTGGAAATCTAAGAAAAGATTTCCTAAGGGCCTTAAAGTTTTAGGGATGAAATTTCTCCTTCGAGTTGCAACACTAATTTTATCCTTAGAGCAACATCATGATAGTTATTCATGTAGTTAGTTAGCAGGAAATGATTCTTTCCCTAAGATAGGAACTATTGTGACATGAGCCAAAGAAGAGTGTTACAACCACACGAAAAAAGAATCAAGATAAGTAGAAGTTAAACAGAATCTATTTAGAAAAGAAAACTTTAGAATAATAAAGTACATGTTTTCTCAGAAAGGAATATGTTACATAAAAATTGCACTCTCCAAGTAGTATATCCGGTTTGCATGTTTAATGTCGCGTGAGAGGTAACTAGATGCATTAATCACTATCGTCTACCTAACTTCATCAACATAGCCCACTACCACTAACAATAGATGAAAGTAGCTAACAATTGAAACAGACTATTTTGGATAGGAAATAAATTTCATCACCTTGTTTATAAAAACTAAGGATGAACATGAATTATTCGGAAAAAGCCGGAGAAAAAAATTGGCACTGAAGTTGAAACTTCTCGGTAACAGTCAGTCTTTAGAGTTCTGCAAAATCAATGTAATTAAGCTAGAACACGACTCTGCAATCTTTTCACTACTTTTTCAGAGATCTATAGCTTGTATCAATCATTTATGCTGACAAAAGGATCAGAATATATCTTGCCCATGATTACTAGAGAAGTCTTAGACTGTTTTAGAACTAAAGCGTTTCTTCAATTATTTGATGGTTTCTCCTTCTTAAAGAATTAGGCTACAAAAAAGATCCAGCTCCTTCAAGAAAGTCCCATCCTTAACTATGATTCCATTAATTTATTGATAAGAGTTCATGCATTTCTAACAAGACTTTGGTTTCTAAAAGTCAGTCCATCCGAGAGAGCTTATATCTTCTTCCAACACCAGGTAACCATGTAGGCTTTCTGGAGAAGACACAGTGCCCATCGGAGCCTACGTTAGTTAGAAAAGAATTCTTACATTGAGCGGGCGCCTGGTAACTCGGAGGCTCTGGCCTTATTCATCCTTCGTTGGGGTAGCATGACATCTAGTTAGTAGTTAGTTTAAAGAGATTAGCTAGATTGTTGTTTCGTAACAATTGCTAAAATACTGAAAGAAAAAACTTAGTTCATTTTTAATGTAATACACACTCAGACACTTTGAGCATTTTTTTTAAAAATACACTCAAAAACTTTAAGTGTATCACTTAAAAACATGCTTTCCGATGAAAGACTCTGTTACCTATTTGATCACAATTACCTCTTAACTGAAGCAGAGAAAATCAAATTTAATTACGAACTTCAATTAAAAAGAAAATACATAAATAAATTAGGTTTGTAATTAATTAAATGTGATTAACGGTGTGCCTGATTGAAATTGAACAATAGAAAGCTTCAATAAAACCCTTATTTCTAATAAATATAGTTATTAAGTCCATGTAATTATTAGAATAGGTCTACGCATGAAAAACCATTAGAGTTTGCCAAAAGGGCGAGATAAAGATGAACCAGTGAAATGATTAGATATCTGATTATAAGGCTTGCTAGCGGTGCGATCGTTTTGCCAATTCATGTACACAATTACAGACCAAGTGCCTACAGCAGTCAACTATGATGTAAGCAAAATTTTAATTGGCTTTTTGTGCTTTAAAAACCCTTTATTGAGACATGAAGAGTAATGGGAAGTTCGTGTGGACGCGCGTGCATAGATGAAGATAATTTGGTGGAGATAGAATGTGAAGCACTAACAGTTGACAGCTGAAATAATTAATCGGAGCTCATTGGAGTTGGAATTGCGATTTATCACCTGCGAAGATCATCTTCTTCAATAAATACATTTTTTTTTTAAATAAGACACAAACTACAATATTTATCTTTTTGCAAGTAATTAATTCAAAATAAATAAATACTTTTTAATTAAAACATATTTGGCCTTTCAAAATAATACGATATTGGAAGAAAATAATGTCGTTCTCTGAATAAATAACTTGAGAATAAAAATTAGGCTCTAATTATTTTGCGTTTATATTTGTGGGAATTCGGTCAATAAACCACCACATTTTTCGCCATCTACAAATGTCGACATTGATATCATTATGTTGTCTTCTCCAAGCCCAAGGTATGCCCAAGTACATTAGTTATTGAAATGTTCATCACAATAAATTATTCAAAATAAATATAAGTACTATATATTAAAAGAATATTTTAAAAATATCATATTAACTTACGATGTTGTAGTGGGTTGGCTGACTGACAGTTACAATATTATTGCAGTGATTTGAAAAACATATACCTCCTCAGGCGATGAGGCTTTATTGTATTGTTAGCAGTAGTTAGTGCATTTCATGCTTTGTAGGTTTTTCCGTATCCGTATCGAAGAAGTGATTACCGTCTTTGTCCAAAAATTCCGAAGGAGATGATTCTGAAATGCAGATAACGGTACCAGAGAGGACATAAGGCTACGTCCTAACGAAGCGCCTAATGTTCCTTTGTCTGTTATTATTAGCGTATATTCCTAACTCTGGGCCAATAATTGTTGGCGGAGAATATGAGGCCTCTCAGTTATTAATGCAGCTTCACTTTTATAAGAGACCACAAAATGAGAAAGATGATTGCTGTTATCATTTAACAATGAGTTAAGAGCTATCTGTTGGTTATTACAGAAATTAATTTATTTTCCTTTTTTCATTGAAAAATTGTCCCATTATTGCATGGCTGTAAAAATAAATAAATTGTTTTTAATAAAGGTACGATAAATAGGTATTATAAAGGTTGTTATAAACAAAGGTATTGTTATTTTTTATGAAGTTTTTAATTGCTACATTACTATTATGTTATAGTCAGTGTAATCTGATTTCCAACAGTGAAAACCAAAAAAAAAAAATTCCTTGTTTATTCGATTCTGGATTATTTATTTGGGCCCTGACACATCAACTTTACTCTTGAAAGAACCTGATTCCGTTCTACCTTCTATTCCAATAATCAGCTTTCCATTAAATTATTCCTTTAATAACATCTACAATAATTAGAAAATAAATAATTTATTGAGTGGAACTAACTGCAAACATTGTGAGAAAATATTTAAGTAAAATAGCGTACAAAATTATTGTTATTATTTTATGTTAATAAATAATCTTCCTTACGATACATACATAAATTGATATTTGCTACTTACCGGATCAATAAATTATTATAATAGACAAAGTTCAGTAAATAGAGAGCTGCTTGTCAGTTATGTTGCATTAATAAACTAAGTAGTCCATTTGATGGATCTCGTTAGGGGTTTAAGTTACTTAAGTTTGACGTTTGTGTATAAATTCTCCCATCTCATCATGGAATATATCATTGACAAGTCAATCGAAATGCAGGAACGCAATTATCTAACTTTCCTGCTTGTTCTTAGTCAGTGGGTAAGCAGCTTTGAGAATCAGTTTCTTTATTGAGGTGTGTTCCCACAATGCAAGCCAACAACTTAGAAACAGTTGCAACCAAATATATAGCATTTATACTTTATATTGATAGTTTTTGTTTGTTTGTTTTTTTTTATTCAAGAATAAATAGAGATTATTTTATCTTATTAAGCACCTTTGATCTTAGCAGCTGCTAAGAACTATCTTTCGCAAGCCTATATATTGTGGAGCTGAAGGGAAAGGTAAAATTCGAACCCAGTGGAAGGATAATATATCAACAAGAGATGGCTGCAAGAGCCTATTGAACGGCGTCCAAGAAACAGGAAGAAATTGAAGGATGTCCTTGGTAGTGACGGCAGACCTTAAAGAAGGTAATATTCCCTAAAAGTAAAGTAAGCACCTTATCTATCCAAGAGGACTCCTACTGCAAAATCGCTTTGGCATCTAAATACACTTTTCGATCCAAATCTTCGAAATAAACAGATTATAGTTGTACCTTTTTGCTCATTCCTTAAAATATGAAATAATTTCGTAATTATTCTTAGTTGTTTTTCGTAAACTTAGATCTGTAAAAGAATGGGAAAATGACTTAAAATGTGACAGCAATGGATGTTGAAAATGTCAAGTGATTCATGCAGACACTATGAAAATCTAGAAAGAGATTGGCTTTGGTACTTCAAATAGTTAATCCCATGTCTGTACCACAAACCAAGGTTATACTATTAAGAAACCATATCAACTGCGTGGATCTCTCCACAACTTTCATTCACTTGAACTGAGGAAGAACAATGAAGCAACACCGCTGGGTGCGCCCGCAATTTAGAATATTTTATATTGATGTATATTATGTGTCAATACTGTTTCATCTCTGGTCCTCCCAAATTATCTAACTAATAATTTAATAAAGAAATTAACAGAAAGTGTAAATGAAAAAAGTGATTGTACCAAATATTATTTTGCAAATACAAAAAAAAAAGGCATTTAGGTCAGACTTAAAAGTAACAGAGGTAGAAAGTGACGTCAAAAAGGGTCTTGAGTAATAAGAACCCATCTCTAGCATATTGCGTCTTGTCGCACCGCATGTGTAGGATATTTGAGGAAGACAACAACAGGGATCAGTTTTCTATAGTTCGTCATGGTGTCACGTTAGGTATTTTATAAGTAAACTCTTATCAGATCAACTCTGAACTTCAAAAGTGTCAGATCTTTGATATTTTGATACCTTTATATACTCGTTGTATGTATATACATATATTATTCCAAATCAACAGGTAACAGTTAATTTTCTTACTAATGTTTAGGAAGTCTTGCCTGGATCACAGCCTGAGCCTCAGTGTCCCACCTATTAACACATAATCTCCTTTTTAAAGTGGGAATAAATTTAAAATCTAAATAAATTTAACTGTTCTGAAGTGCAATTTTAATGTTATATGCGGTTCTGACACTTATATCTATTATGGAGGGTTAAATTTTCTGCTGAAATTCCTAGTTCATAGACAATTCCTCAACCGAACTACTTTACCACAATAAATAGATTTAAAAGGAACAAAAGTTTATTGATTAAGATTATTATATTATTTCAATCATGACTTTATTCGATTATTCATTCATTCATGACTTAGATTGGCGATAAACATTTTCCTCTTTGGATTAATTAATCAGTCACTAAAAAAGATGAACAATACCCTGTAATAAATGAATTATCTTCTATTTTTGTTATATTCTCTTTAAACTTTGTTTATTTATAAACTACATGTTCATGTAGGTCAATAATTTTTAAATGACTAATTTTTCTATGAAAATATACTCTTTAAAGTATCATTTGTGTCCTATGTAGGGTTCTATAAACTTGAAGTTAGTGACAATCAAGCAGGAAAGTCGTGAGTTTGAAATAAGTTAGAGCTGTAGTAAGACAAACAATTCACACCAATTTATTATTATATTTTTTCAATAATATTGAACGAGTTCCTCTTTCTGTTACCCTGAAACCCTGACCTCTCTTCCTCAATTTTTCTAGATCTGGCACAAAACGCCAAATGGATATTTTTGGATCCTCCATTGTCTCCACTGTATTCATTTATAATGCGCCGTCTGGACATCTCCCTCTTTAATGAAAATTTCAAGTCCGGTGAAAAACCCTCGAATAGAACGTGAATTATAGGCGTTAACTTTTTCTTCTTAAAAATTTGGAACCTCATTAAAATAAGTATTGAAAGTGATCCAGCCCAGAATAGTTCAATTCTCGTTTTTCCTCCATAATTGCTCGTGAAAATGTTTAAAGCCTTTCATTTTATGTCAAGAAATGTGATTTTTACTTAAAATAACAATTATTTTTTAAGGTGTTTTTGTCGTAAGTTGAAATAATATAAATCCATGAACTGATAAAGTTATTTAAACTACTCAGGAATTTTAGGAGCAGGTTTTTGATGTGTTTACTTTTTATTGTAAACGAGTTGTGTGATTTTGGTAACATAATCTGATCAGATCGAACTCAAATGTTGGGTCTTTTCTTCAGTAAGGTTTGGTTGGTGACATAGTATGGGTTTTGTGTTAGTTTCTGAATTACTCGAATTCAGGCAGTGGTTTCAACACTGTGTACCATCACAACTTCTTGTTCATAATAAATTGTCTTACATTACTTTAACAGAATAGCAATATTATCCAACTGGAAGGCGGCATTATCTGCAATTATTCGCTACTGCCTAAAAAAATCACATAGTTCTCAGACGATGCCAGGAACTCGGTGATATTGCTAATGCTGATAGTAAGGTAATATTAATGGATTCCAGCACATTGCGGAATATATAGTTGCGATCAAGCGGACCACTTAACTCGAAGCAACCCAACCACAGCCCTAATCGCCACTGAGTATTATTGGATTGCACGCTTTAACAGCGTAGCGAAAAAAGTAAAGTTAATTTAATAGATCACAAAACTAAGTTGTATTTTCTTAAGTTCCGAACAGAAACAGTTATGTATAATAGTGAATAATTAATTCAGGCATACGAATTTCTCAGAATACATATAACTCTAATTCCGTTTTCTTTCATTGTTTCTAGCATATAGCATTCTAGGCCCAATAAAGAATTATGTAATAATTTTAAGGCTTGCTTGTACCCAAAAAATATATTTCTGATAACAGTTCCCTCAATCATTGTCTCGCGCATCACTAGATGAAGCACTGAAAAACGCTACAGTATAGTTTGACATTAAGATTGATTGTCCATATTGATTGTTTCAAGAGGGCAAATGAGTTTAACGTTAAAAGGTAAATAATTCACATAAAGAACTAGTATAAAACGTCTCTTTTTCTATCATCCTTTATTTAAAAAAAATGAAAAACATAATTAGAATCCAATTGCTGTAAAATAAAATAATTTGACCAACTAGAGGGTGGAATGTTGTGAGGCCACAATTATGGCGTCAGGTGAGGTGATTAAAAAGAAAAAATCACCCAGAGAAGAATAAAAGAACGACCAGCCTACCAAACTCACTTCCCATAGAGTGCACAGTCATTTATTTTAACCACATATTCCTCCGTTAAAGAAGTATTTATTTAGTTGCCCACAACAAAACTAGCGATGGCATCCGTTCTGTTTTATTGTAGGCGTCTGCAGTCCCACTTCTGTTCTCGTCATTCTTAAGCGCTTGCATAACTTGCAATTTTTCACACGACCATCCTGCATGAACAAACGCAGTTGCAATAAAGTAAATTCTAAAAGGGACGACCCTCATCACAGATGAAGAAATCAAGGAAACTATTTTCTCAACATCTTCTTTAATTCGTTGAACAGATGTTCATTTTAACTGCGCTATTATTCATTATAACATGATCTAAACAATTATTATTCAATGGCATATGATATAAAGCAATACTGCTGAGCATATAAAGTTTAAACTTTAGTAATGTACAATACAATTCAATTACATTTGCCGACGACAGTACCTAGCCCCAAATAGTGAATGCAGAAGGAAGCAAAATAAAAGATAATTTTGATTTAAAATTTGATATTTTTGGAACAAATAAGGAGTGCTGGTAATATTATACCCAATGTTTGGAATTGATTATTGATATCCAGGAGCAAGCTACTTCAAAGGGAATGGATCTCATTGGTTTTTGACCACCACTCAGAAATTTTGTGGATATGTTCCTTAACAAAGTATTATTCATAACTTACTCAAATTGGCGAGGGGCAAATATTAAAAATGCAAACAAAAACTAGAATTTGTTAAATGGGAGGTCATCGTTTGCCACTCGGAAAGTCTTATGCACTTTGCTTGAAAAATGTCAGTTTTGGTAACTCATAAAATGAGCGATTAAAAGTCCAGTGCTTCATGGGGGATTAACTATGATATGTGACAGCATGAACTTTTCGGAAACCCTCTAATAACGATGCTATGGTTTGGAGAGGTTAACAATAGGCTAGTAAATTTATAAAGGTCACTAAGCATCACAGAAGTCTGAGAGGAATTGAACGTTATCACTCTAGATTGTACTGACAAAAAAGACTATCAAGGTACATTTTAGCAAGGGATCACAAGATGAGGCAAGCATTTTTACCAAAAATATAAACCTGTCTTTAGGTAATGATTACGAGTCAATGAATATGGATGGCTAAACAAGATATTGGTTAGTAAGTACTGGGTAGAAAGACATTTTTGGTTGTAGACATATATGATTAAGCTGATGACTTGATTGGAGAAATGACAAAATAGAAATTAAGCTGCAGTTTATGAAGTTGTGTAGCCATATATAGTTTGTTCGGGCATAGGATGTTCCTCTATGATATTACTTTGATAAAGTGTTGGTATTTTAATTGCAACTCTCTGAAGGTTCAAAGTTTGTTGGCCGGGTGAAGGATGTAAGTAAATAAAACAAATTTGATGGAAATATTTTCAAAATGTTAACAGATATTTACTCATCAAGTGCTGAAAGAAAAGAGGAGAAAAATCATTGACCAGCAACATGGAAATTTGTGCACACGCGCCGATGGAGAGGTTAGATTAGACCATTATTTTATAGAAATTTTAATTGTTTATTGTATTTTTAATTACTTTCCACATTTGTTTACACAAGAAAAACAGCACATATTATTTTGAGCAAGTAAAAGCACTTTCAAAGTATGCCTTTTAAAGTAGAACATTAATTATTAATATGTGTAACTAAAATGCATTTTTAAAAAACTTTGAATGGTGTTGGTAGAAAACATAAAACCATTGTATCATATAATTTGAAATATATTGTAAGTTTTTCTCATATAATAATTAATTAAAAAACGATGTGTCCCCTCTTTAGTTGGATTTCTGTTTTAGTTGTAATCTTCCATTTGTATTTTGCCTCTTAGGCAAATATCTTTGTTTTATTCAACTTTTCAAGCCTAATGCTGTATTATGCATTCGGACACATGATATTTTTCTAACATTTATCTCACCCAGAAAACTTTTTTCATAAGGATAGATTTAGAACTTTTAACCATCAAGCAAGAAAGATTAGTTAGTGCATTTTCTGTTTGTTTATTTACTGCTTAGCTGAACAGACTTTGGTTAAAAAGTATTCCATCCAGCAGAATAGATAGTTGGTTCATCTTGAAAGAAAAATTTTTACTTTTTAATTAAAAAAGGGATGATTTCTAGCAACGTTTATGTCATTTATGTTGGCCTTAATTTTTTTGTTTTCATTTGGAAAGAGCCAAACAGATTTCTGGATAGTGATAGATTAGTTGGCGCACCTTAGCCATCCTTTAAAGTCTGCAAATTAGTTTTCTATGAAACCTATTTCATTTGTTGATTAGAATAAGCCAAATGTTTATCAAAAGAAGTATTTTTACATTCTGAATTAACAGAATTTTGTAACAACTTACATTTAGCAATTTTGTATACAATCCAAAGGATATAATGATATAATGATGTCTTTATTTAAATGTTACAATTACGAAGTTATGTTTTGTATTTTTTTTTTTTTTTTTTTTTTTTAGTTTCTCAGAACATAATAATGTATAATGAGACGTGTGCGAGTAGTTAAGTAGTTAAATAGTAATATTAATACAATATAATATTGGTTTTAGGGTGGAAGAGGGAGTTGTGGAAATAGCTTAAAGGAAGGAGGCTTGTCTTAACTTTGTCTAACACCTCCTCGCCGACATGACCGCCTGCAATGACTGATGATGTTTCTGGATTGCATCACGCGCACACAATACATTACTTGTATCTTACTACAGTCCTAAACACACCTACACACTACACAATATTCGCTGCGGAACTTCAAACCATACACTTTACTATTAGCTTTAACATCATTCTTAGGTCGTCCAAAGACGGCCACTCTTTATAACTGTACATTAATGTAAAGTGTCCCAATCCGTACTTTACTTAAACGTGTGGATTTTTATGAAAATAAGTCTTGTTTTTTACTACATAACTGTATTTGGTTTTCAATAGCCCGTCAACTTCCCTACAGCACCCTCCTCCATTCATAGATTACGGATAAGTCCAGAATCGGAGATGGCTCTAAGGACATGTCCTACTCCAGCATGATTGGTAATTACCCAAGTGAGAGAATGTTTTTTAATTATAGTATCGCAGTCATTAGGAGATGTAAAAGTAAAAAGTAAAGTAATCGCCTATTTTTTCAGGCGGGGCTTAACGTACAACTACCATTGACTAGGTGTCGTGGACGGAGGCGAATAGCAAACGTACTTAACTATTTCTCATTTAACCATTAAATAAAATCCAAGGCCAAGACCGGGAATCGAACCCAGTTCCACAATGCTTATTAGCTTTGCAGGTCTCGCCTTTTAACCCGCTCGGCTACCGTGGCGCCTTTATTAGGAGATGTATTAACGTAGGCATCAGGAGTTAACGCAGGCATCAGGTAATTCACTATATTTTTTTTTTTACTTGGAGAGTGGTTTGATATGTCGCCAGACTCTCCGCTGTTCTTGTGTAACCATCAATCCAAATAATAGTTTATGATCCCCTTAGCATGACGCAGATTCTATTGTGTTTTACTGGTGCTAGTTGCCGAGGGGTACTAATTCATGTCTCTCTAGTTAGATGCATCCGCTGTTCTTTTTTTCCCCATGTTAAGGGCTGAGAAGTCCATATCTCCCAAATCCCATAGGTCCTTCTTCCGCTTTTTCTCGAGAAACTTCTCTGATAATCTTAGTCCTGGAACCATAATATTCGTTGATTCCTTGGCCAACAGAAATCTTCCTTATCGATGACAGTTTATTCTCAAACTTCAGTTTGTACTTCCAATCGAGAGCTACCTCATCTGTGATGGCTTCTTCTAAAGCTGATTATTTTTCAGTACTCAGATTTTTTTTTTCATCCCTTTAGCAGCACCTTCTTCCTCAAGCCTGAAATGTCCCAGCGTAGTTGATGCCAGTTCTGAGGAGAATAGAGTCTCCCACCGCCAGTAAGGTATTATTTGCATGATTCGCTAAAATAATATTGCAGTCGGATGTAATTTTTATCAAGTTTTTTAAAGTATTAATACAGAATTTTAGATAGATTTAAATATATATTAACGGAAAGTACTGCGTTATTGTTTTCTGGGGACTGGGACCACACTCTTCAAGTGCTAAATTTTAGAATGTGTGGAAAAACTAATGTTTAAATTTTGCTAGGAAATTAATTTTAATATATAATACAAGAAACTAAATTGTAAGAATATTATTAAACGAAAATCCGTGTTGAAATAATTAGCAAACGATGGATTGAAAATGCATAAAATTCTCTTTTATTTACCACTTTCAGCTTGGGGACAACAACAATAATTACACTTGACTTATTTAAATTGAAAATGAGAAAATATTTTTTAATTGTGAGGAAATTTTACTGACGTCATTGGTTTATACAAAGCAGTATTCATCTTGAAAAATTTCAAAATCATTGCCAAGTTAATATAATTTTTGTTTGCGTATTACTATTATTATTTTGGTTGCCTTCTTATTTATCTTGTATTCATGAATTGAAATTTCTTTAAATGTGCAAAATGAGAAATTCAACATGAATATTAAAAATAAACTGAGATGTCCTAAATAAAGTTACCAAGGTGATCTAGTTCCATCAATATTATTTAATAAAAAGGCGTCTAGTGAGAATACTGATTAATAAAACGGTACTTGTGAGGAACTGTCTCATTCTAATCAAGAAATTTTCTTAGAAAATAAAACTTACCAAACTTGCAATTGGGGCCCATCTTGAAGGGAGCAATTGTGACTCAATTCAAACAAAAAACAGAAAGCTCCCTAATGAGGCCTTAAAACATTAAAAAGTTATATCGATATAAAATATTTGGATATATTATCTAGTAATTAATTATTTGGATAAATTATAGGCAATTACCTAGAAGGTGCGACGTATAAATGTTTCATTAAATTTTGTTCAAAACACACCGATCAAGATTTTTGTCCTGTGAGAGAACTTGTGTTAATGTCAGTTAATAGAATCAGTTAACGATGAATATCCTTTTAAATGAATTAACAGCAACAAAGTAAAAAGTGATTAACATCTAGAGACTAAAATAGCCATAATTAATGGAATGAAACAGCGTTGTTGATTTTTTTCCCTCCTAGTAAAAGAAGTTACGTGGTGTAAACGCAGAACAACGTCAATATCAGATTACGATGGTAATGAGTGGAGAAATTAGAAGCTAAGCGTTAGACAAGGAAGTGATAAAATAAGTAGAAAAAGTGTAAAAGACTGGAGAAGAGAAACAGATAAATAGGAGACAGAGAAATAAGTAAAAGATTGTGGAAGGTAAGTGGTTTGGTGTAGAACGAGTAAAGTGTTGTAGAGTTGGTGAGGTGGGGTATATTGGAGAAGAGGGATCTACACGAGGACGAACATACATTCGTGACAAAGGTCGCGAGGTCATGCGATGCACCTGCATTCCACAACCTTTATGTAATGTCCTATATCTTGCATAGTTTTAGCAAAACTTTACTAGCAACCGCCCCAACGTGTTCTCAACTGAAATATAGTGCTATATATTTAGTTTTATAACCTCTAATTATTAGCTCATCCACTTCTCAGGAGGTTTGGAGCCTACAGTAAAGCTGAAACTTCATTATGATGTGGAAAAGTATATATAAAACGAACCATTTTCTTGGGAAGAATTACGGACTGAAGCATTCTGATAATTATGAGTTGTGAGTCTGTGTAAACTCGTAATATTTAGTAAAATTAAATACGAGTAGTTACATAAATTTAGCAGTAATTTGTAATAGGCTAGTCATCTAAAGTGTGAATAATGAAAAATAAATACTATAATTGAAAATATCGATTTCACCTATTGTTTTCAATTATTAACTATTTTCTCGATTTAATCTGACCACTCACACGGCAACCACCTATTAAATTCTGGTAGTTCTTCAAACACCGAGTACTATTTTTATTATAGTATTTCGAGGCGGATGTTGAAAAGCAGAAGACCTAGCCAACCTGACAGAAAACACTCTCATCCAACTCAGAGCATTCAATATTCACGCTGGTTACCTTTAAACTTAAAGATAGTCTGCAGCGTTGAACCGTTGACACCACTTTTGAAAACCTAGAAAATGTGAAAAATCCGTTCAGTAGAGAGATGTACTTTCGGTTTAGGGTTTTTGATCGCTAAGGTACCGCAAGGTTCCTTGGTATTTTTACACCAGACTCCTTCACAGATATATATTTTCTAAACAACCACTTATTTGACTTAGGCATTTCAAACTGGAAATTACCAGGGTAAACTCTATCACAATTTGGAGATGATCTCAGTGCTTTTCTTATCTGGTGGGAAAGTAAAAACAGCCATAATTAACTTCAATTAAAATCAGAAAATCTAATTAATGGCCAAGGTTGGCTGACATAAACATATGAGAAACGGTTATCGCAAAATATTATATTAGACTAGCTGTACCCGTTCACACGTTGCTGTGTAACAAAAAGGCAGTTAATGGATTTTCCACCATCTTCGGTATAATTTATTCTCGTATTAATGATTGCAAAAAACTGTTTTTCATGGTTTTCATGGTTACACTTTTAACTAAATGTTATTTTGATATTTTTGGGATATTTGTTCGGGAGCACCTAGAGCCCCAACTCTGATTTAAAAAAAAAATTGCAAAAACCTTCCCGGGGATATACCTAATAATTTCCCAAATTTTCACGGCGATTGGATGTATGGTTTTTGAATCTATCGAGCACAAACAAACAGACACACATTCATTTATATACAGGGTGTCCCAAGCTATATGGATAACGACTTTTTCTCGGAAACTAAGATAGCTAGAAAAAAACTAAAAAATACGTGTTCCCTTAGTTTTTTGTTAGAAATCCAAATTTACTTTGTAAATTTTTTTCGGTGCTTTCAGAAGCGAGATACAGGCACCAACTTCATTTTTTCAAATGGGAAAGTGTGGTTTTTATTTCAGAAATAGATTTCTCTATTTTTTTAAAGAAAAATTTACTTGAACGGTTTTTTTTGTGAGCGATATTTTAGAAGTTATGAATGAAAACACGATTCTTATAAGAAATGTCAAAATGATAATATTATAACGGTTTTTTGATTGAATAAGAAGAAAAGTACTATTTTATTATAAATTTTACTCCTCATTAATATTACAGATCATGCTCGAAATGGCCTTCACCATAGAGATGCATAGACATGCACTTTCCTGCCAATTGCCCCTTACTGCCAAAGAAATAGATTCGGCTTTAACCGACTTACACGTATCTATTATTCTCTGCTTTTGTTCATCTACAGATGCCAACCCGGCTTGATTCAGATGCATCTAGATTTAGAAATGCTTTTAGGTAAGCAGAAATAAGGAAAGAAAGAAAAAAGTTATGAATAATCACCTTGCTTTTCAGGTATCCCCAAAGGAAATAGTCCATAGGTGTCAAATCCGGTGAGAGAGGTATCACTGAATAGCCCCCGTGATCAGGCATGTAATAAGATATCTCGATAGGCAATTTGATGGGCCTGTTATATCGACACGGGGGGCGATTCAGTGACACCTCTCTCACCGGATTTGACACCTATGGACTATTTCCTTTGGGGATACCTGAAAAACAAGGTGATTATTCATAACTTTTTTCTTTCTTTCCTTATTTCTGCTTATCTAAAAGCATTTCTAAATCTAGGTGTATCAGAATCAAACCGGAATTGCATCTGTAGATGAACTGTAAAGCCGAGAATAGTAAGATGTCCGTAACTCGGTTAAAGCCGAATCTATTTCTTTGGCAGTAAGGGGCAATTGGCAGGAAAGAGCATGTCTATGCATCTCTAATGATGGAGGCCATTTCGAGCATGATCTGTAATATTAATGAGGAGTAAAATTTATAATAAAATAGTACTTTTCTTCTTAATTAATCAAAAAACCGTTAAAATATTATCATTTTGATGTTTATTATAAGAATCATGTTTTCATTCATAACTTCTAAAATATCGCTCACAGAAAAAAACCGTTCGAGTAAATTTTTCTTTAAAAAAATAGAGGAATCTATTTCTGAAATAAAAACCGCACCTTCCCATTTGAAAAAATGAAGTTGGTGCCTGTATCTCGCTTCTGGAAGCACTGAAAAAAATTTACAAAGTAAATTTGGATTCCTAACAAAAAACTAAGGGAACAAGTATTTTTTAGTTTTTTTCTAGCTATCTTAGTTTCCGAGAAAAAGTCGTTATCCATATAGCTTGGGACACCCTGTATATATAGATTATTTTGTATTTTACAGGTGTTTTTTAAACAACGTTTTTTAAATATTTGAATAGTATGGTGCACTGTATTGCATAAAGCATGGCAATTAAATAAAATGCATAATACTCCCCTTCCTTCTTCTTACTTTCTTGGTGGTACTTAATTCTTTGTAAAAAACAATTTTTCTTAGAAAGTATTAAAATGAACGATATAAAATTTCACAAGTATAGTAAAAGTAAATATGAAATGTAGCTAAAACAGTAAGAGTCAATTTGAAAGTTAAAATGCAATAAGTAAAGTAAAGAGGTATTTCTTGTTGTGGAGTTTTCAAAATTGCGGAATGTAAGCAACACATACATGTGAGTCTTGTTAGTAAAGATAAGAGGTAGAACCATATGTTTTACTAAAAAAGGTTCTTTTAAGGGAAGCTTCTGGATTTTGATAGTATTCCATGAGAATATATGATTGAGTTGAAATTGAGTGTGGAAAGAATGTAGTGGCACTGCCGAGCAATGCCATTACTTAATTATTTCACCAAAAACTCCACCACCCATTTAATATAATGCCTATTTAATTTTTACAATTGTCAATTATAATTTCCTGTCGCTTTGTTTCTGATTTTCAAAAATTGCACACTGGCTCTTCGTGATTTAGCCCTAAAAAGGGTTAAAGGATAGAAACTGACGCCCGTAAAAGGTGCATGAAATTTATTAGAGGATTTATTAGGATTGACCCTTTTATTGGTTGCGGATGATCATCGAATGCTTCAGAACCCCACAGCTCCAATCTGTAAGTTCTTATAAGCTCTAGTATTAAGTTGTGAATTATTATTTTGTCTGAGAGTAAGACTAGACTGAGTATATGAAAACATGGAGAGAGATTGCAACCGTTCCATTTGTTTCTCGTTTTTGAATCGATTGCATCAATGTACATTCCAAGATATCACATCGTTAGCTATAGCTAGTGGAGTCGAATTTAAAGTAAATGGTGAGACACGTTTTCTGTGAATGGTGAATTTAATTTGTGTCAATTTTTTCTGTATTTTACTTCATTTTCGTTGTCGGCTGGTATTTCTTTGAGGCTTAAAATTTTATTATACAGTACAAAACAAAATGACAAGAGCTGTACTGGAGAAAAAGAGCTGTGATGGCAGATGAAGGTACTATTTGGTTAGAGAAAGTATAGCAATATCAGCTGTGTATATTTGTTGACATTTTTCATTACGCTGTGGTAAAATTATAGGGTGCTGCTAAAGCAGAATGGTAGTAGGGAGGATCCGTGGACCCTTATTTATTAATCCGCAAAACTCTCTTTCCTCTAACAAAAAGGGATATTTAGATTGTGTTTTTCGTTTAAAATGTTACATAAAATTTCAAAGTAAGAACATAGCAAGAAATTTAAATAAAACATTTCTGTATTCCCAGCACGAAAATCATTTCACCCAAATAAGAAATGAGGTTTATCTCAGCGAGATCTCTAAGAGTTTCATCAACATTTTAGACCATGATGATTTAGACGGAATTGGATAGTTGGTATTCATTAGCTGCGAGGCAATAAAAGTAGACAGCCATGCTGTTTTGAAGTACCAAGAGAAGATGTGCCGTATCGTAGGATTTATATTTGGAGAACGTTTAGAATAGAGAATAAAGCTGTTATTTTAAAATTCTTACTTGGATCTAATGAATGGCTGTATAATCTAACTAGCTCTTTAATTAATTCACTAATTGTGAGCAATTTTATAAAGAAAATTGAAGCATTTTTCATATGTGCACAAATCTATTATTATTTTTTTGGAGTGGATGGTGTAAATTGTATGGCGGGTGCACTGTGAAAATTATCCGTTTATTTTCTAATAAAGTCTTTTACAATTCACAAAATGAAAGAAATAATTGTAGTTTTGCTTGCGGTGTGTTTGACCCTTACTACTTTGGTGACATTTCGAAAAATTGGAAACAAAATAATAAAGGGGGTACTAAAGACTGTCCTTAGTGGCTCAAAACTGTAATCTCGGAGGAAGGAAGGATGATATTTGAACAAGAGTCTAAAGATAAGTTTTCATGATTGAAATATGCAAAACCTCACCAGTGTGATCTCACGCAGGAGACTTCGCTATAAGTAAAATTAAAATTCAAAATCTTTACTTGTTCATCTACTTCGTGTTACAAGCTCTTGGTGAAAATTAAAATTATCTCGAAAACAACCCGTGATTACCTCAGGTTCTGAAGAGCCTACAAAGTCTCTTGAATTCAAATAACGACATAATTAACATTTAAATTACTTTTTCTTTTTTTATAACTTTGTCGGCTAACGAAATGATACAAATTTTATTTGGCAAGGAAATCATTTTTAAAAAGCTATCAAATTTTAATAAAATTTAATCTGATTAATTTTGATAATGCTAGTAATAAGGAAATGATGTAAATACATTTTTATTTAAAGATGAGAACAATTCGTTATGCAATATGTCAAACAAAAATCTGTCGCCTGATTAGTTGCTGGAGAAAAGATGCTGGCCTGTGAGAATTGGACCATCATACAGATTTATTTTAATGAAGCAAAAAATTCAAAATATCTTTTCACATAAGTAAGTATTAGAGGGAAGATTCTCACCGCCGGAATCAGATGTTTATTAAGCGGTCAACAATATAAAATGTCATTATAATCTTTCATGTAAATTATTATTTTTTTTTTTTTTTAAAAAAAAAAGGAGGCTTATTTACAGAAAACCGATAATAAGAAAATGTAGGGGAATGACTTGATTATGCAGTGAAATTAAGAACCGGTATTCAAACATTAGGTTGCAATTGACGTTCAGTAATATTTGTATTTGTATCTGCAGCGTTAAAAATTCAACTTATTTATTTATTTATTTTTTCAACTGAGTTATAGAAGTAGAGGATGATTGTAAAATAGATTGTAGCTGTTGCAAAGTAGAGTGTAGAGATAGTAAAATAAAGTGCGTATTGTCTAAATTTAGATAATTTTTTCAGTTTTGAAAAAAGTAATTTACTTCAAATTTTAATTTTAATTCAGCCTGTTACTTTCAGTTAATTACTTATATTCATATTTTTTGCCCATTAAATTTATTATTTGTACTTCTCAAATTTGGTATTTTGAAATAATAAATCCAAGCGAAAGTATAGTATCAAATTTATTAGTTATTGAGAAAGTTAGAAATAGACTCGACTATGGTAACTAAGGGCTATTGCCATTTGTATACAAATATCAGACGTCACTGAATGCAATAGACAATTGTTCGTAGAGGATTGGCGATTAATGCAGTAGAAGAAAACACATTAAACATTTTGTCTATTTCGTAACGCCATTATCAGTTAGTTTAAAATTATTTTAATAAATTGAACATTCTTTGTATCGTAGGTATATTTAAATGCAGCTTCCATATTTATGTAATTCGTAGCAAAAAAGAAAGAAAAAGAAAAAAAAGAGCTGATGTGGTTATAACTAAATGAGGAGAGATAGTGTAAACAGGTCTTCCTCGGTTACACGTACATTAACTCAAATTTATTTATTTATTTATGTATTTGTTATGGCAATAAATTAAAAGAAGAAGATTCTTCCTTGATTATAGAAACATACATATGTGAAAGTTGACTTTCTACAGTGGCGACAAGTTGTGCGCTTAGAATACTTTAAGAATTGGTGACATCTTGTATGCGCGTTTGTCTGTTTTGGTAAAACATTGTGATAGTGGAACGTTTATGTCAATGCACTGGGTTATTGCTTGCATTATATAGTATGATTTTATATTATATGGATATTCATCTGAAGAGTATAACTGCACAAGTACCTTTCAATTTCCAGTTTTATTACTAAACTTTACGGTTTATTATTAAATCGTAAAATGCGCATAATTTTTTTTTATATCTTGAAATGGTATTCAAACTCCTACACTATATATTCGTCTACCGTCATCAACAAATGAGAAAATTGTATAATCAGAATAGATCTTCGTGGTTCCGTATTTGCTCTGCAAGCTGCTTGCCAAGATTGTGCTTTTTTTTTTATACGCAGTAGCTTAATGTTATTAAATTAACTAATAGCTGGGAAAAATCTCTTACTTGTGAGTAATACGGACTTTTCTATAGACAACTCTTTTAATATATTCAATTTATTTTGACTAAATAATAAGAGCCATTGTAATAGAATCTGTCATTGAGTCATTCGGAATCTGACGTCTTAGTCACAAATTTCAGGTCACAAGTACTAGCTTTAAATTGCCTCAATGAGGAATAACTTTCCGTAAAATTTTATTTTAGTCTACAAATCTAATAACATCTTTGAGTAATGCAGGGAAACCTTTTTGGAAATAAAGTGTTGATGCAGCTCCTTAAAGAGATTTGGGAAAGATCTTTGGATTTTAATCCCACCAAATAAGTGGCTGAAGGAAAAAAGCGATTCTATTCTATCTTTTAGGTTTCTTTTTCGTTTTAAGTTATAATCCCTGTGTAATACAATAATTCAATAAGAACTATTTAGTTCTTATTCACGGACTGTAACTCTTAGATTAGAACACACTTACTCAATAATGCACCAAGAAAACTGCAATACGCTCTTCCTAATTATCTGAGTAGAAAGATAAGAAGTGCACTTGAAAGGTTTTCGGTACAAAGTGACAGTAAGATTGACTGACCGTGCGCCTCGACTCTTCAACCGTTTCTTGAGATTGCCGACAATCCTTAGAAGAAGTCTTCATATTTACAAAAGTCTCAAGCAAAGGATAACTGCTCATGTGCAGCAAGCTGGAAAAACTGGTAGCCTTTGTGTTGTGGTGAATTTTTGGATTTTGTTTATTCAAAGTATTCGATCTAACAAAAGGGAAATCTATAACGCAAAAAATTAGTTGTAAATAAAAAATAATACAATTTTCTTTGTGGAATATATTTTATGTTAGCCTAGCCTTGGAACTCATTAGGACCTTACGCCGCTGGTTGAAGAGCCGAAACCAATAAAGGTCCGTATTATGCCGATGCTTGGCCTCTGCATAGCTGTAGGTTATATAAACAGTCTAATCTATTAGAATTAAGGCCTTCTTAGGGATGTACTCTTAAAATTCACTCTTAGAGCCCAAGAAGGCCGTTGAAAATTGTTCATAGCCATGTATCATTAAGAATACTAGTACTAGGGTGGAGGCAAGCGAATATTTCGTTCCCCAGTCCGGCTCCGAGTTGCTGGCGTTATATGTTTGGGATCGTTTGCGAGTGTAAAGCATGCATTCTTAAAAAAAAAATGGAACAAACAGACCCCATTTTCTTAGATATTCCCATGCCATGTAGAGGCTTCCTTAAGAGGCATAGCTCTGTAACAAGGGATTTAACTTCCCTTGACTTTTGTTATAGAAGAAGGTAGTTTGAGCAAGTCTTGTCTGGCCCTTCAGGAAGATCCTGGAATGCCTCAAGATCCTGAAACTTCTCCAGAGATAGTGATAGCCTCACGGACAGTTTTATTTGAAATGAGGCAGCATAGTTCGGAGGCCGGAAGGAATCCGAACGGTGAATCCAAATTAAGCAAATAATTCGATCTTAATAGTGGCATTGTTTCAGTGTTATATTCAAAAAAAGGAGGTTGCTTTTATTAAGTTTATATTTGCTGCGTTGCTCAATAGATAGCATCTACTGGCGATACAATTACACTTCTAAGCTTCTTTCAACCACTTGGTGAGCTTGTAAATGGTACAATAACTACTATAGTGGTTTTATTTGTTATTGAATTGTTCTCATGTGTTTGTAATGTTTTATTCAATATTAACCTGGCGATAGCAGTGTTCCAGATTTGCTAGCAATGCAACTTTGTTGTAAAACTTTGCTTTTGCTTATTGTTAAACTAGAACAACTACTCGATAGTCACTTATTTGACTGTACGCAGTAATTGACAGTCAGTGAAGTTTAGAGATCGCTTATCTATCTTATTGAGTCTGTAACTGTTCCGTTCTTTCACCCAATTACATCTAAAGATATAGAGGCGGTGAGAGTTCGTGTCGTTCACACTGATACAACTTTCTGAGTCCATGTGATCTCAGCATCCACAAGAAAATAAATAAAGAAATGAAAAAAAATATAAATACAAAAGCTGCCTTATTTTAAACGATGGCACACGTTCACTGCCGTACAAAATCATTTAAAGAAAGTGTGCCATTTTGAAAACGCCTTCAGACCTGGCAAACATCATAATCATCACAGGAAATTAACCGTATTTAGATTATGGGTTTACACTGAACATCCTTTATAATATAAATTTCTGTTCATTCTACAGCTGTGGCCAAAACCACATTAATATGGCACGCATGTTCGTTGAATATTTCCATTTCTGTTGTCTTTTATTGTCTTCCTTGAAGAGGAATTGTATACTTAATCCAATTATTTATAAATTAAATTATGGACGATTATAAACAAAAATTTAACCATGTCTTCGTAAACACACCGCTGATATAATTTGTCTTCACAGATGTTCAACTTATATATATGTTATGCCGTTGTTAATGCAATATTGAGGAAATTATAATTGCATACATAAGAGGTTATTCTGCTTGTTTCCATCCATCTGCTCTCAAATTGTGAGAAAGACTATTCGCAAAAGCATTTTAAGGATTACAGATGTCTCTCTGTTGTGCTTGAAGTGAGCGGTCTCACGAGGGGTGGTCGAAATCGGAAGATTTCGATTCAGTTTAAGTAAGCTGTAATATATGAAGTTCTTTATAGCTATCTCTGATTATATAGGTCAGAATCATTGTACCGCAAAGTGCGATATTTTTTTCTAAAAAATTAGAAAACCTTTTAAAGCACGCGTGACTCCTTTTGCATGGTGCTTCATTCAATTTTTACTTTTTGAATTATATAACTATCTAATCAATTCTTTAACATTCTGACGGATGAAACAAGTTCTTGTTAATATTTGTAATAATATTATTATTATGTATTTACAAAAAAATAACATTAATAAATAACATAAAAGTTATCATTCAAAGGACTGAAATTCCCAACTTCATAATAACATTACTCTCTTGCCCAATTCCTAAATCAAGGCACCAGAGTTGTCCGAAACGTCCTAACAGATTTAAATATAACTTTGTTTCTTGCCTCAGCCAACAATTACAATGTAGATTGTATTGATGGCCAGACATCCAATTCATCTGAAAAGGAAGCTATGTGCTCAATAGAAATCTCTAATTTTAAATTTTAGTGTCACGTCCGACTTTGTTTTAATGTTTTATTTTTCTAAAATTCAGAATTTTTTTTTAAATAAACACTTTTCTACTCTCATTTTATTAGATTTGTAAGTAAAGCGTAAATAAAAATTATTGAATAATAGTCTACAAAGAAATCAATGAGTCATTCCTATAGTTCATTGACAATAATGCAAAGTTTTGTAATAACCCCTAAAAATATCCAAAGTGAACGATCCAACGTCCTTGTTCAGGTCAGAACTAGCTGGCCGTGCAGACCGAACTGAGTGGTTACTCAGATTGAAGGATAGTTGCCAGAATGAGAAAGAGGGATGAATAGAGAATTGTTTTCTTACTCTTCATTTTAGTTTTTCTATTCGCAATCTCACTGCTTTGTTTTAGTGAAATGTATACAATTACATTGTGAACGGTGCCATCTGCTGCACAGCATTCGTTCTTTCACCGCCGCCCTTGCCTCCAGCATGATAACTAAAACGTGAAATGGTGAGTTCTGTTGAAATGGTACAGCACTCTTCGTGAACATCCCGCTCACACCAAGTCTTTTGATTTGTTACCTACCAAGTTACTGTTATTTCCTTTTACCGTACTCCTTAAATGAATTCTTTTGTTTTGTTGATAAAATTACATTTCTAAACTTGATTTATAACACTGTTGGCCTTTTTTATTGTATCTTTTCACACAAGGCTGTCAATTTTTCATTATTGAATCAACTTCATGAAGGAGAAATTCTGTTAGATTTTGTTCGTAATAAAAAGTTTAATATATCTCCCTATAATAATATGTCTCCGATTCCCGAAGACTGTCTTGGCTATTTAGGAAATGTTTTAGTGTTGGCTACACAACTGTCTACCTATTGACGTAATAAGAAATCATTTTGTTCCTTATCTTTACTGGAGCTCTGGATAGGTGAACCTGATTAATAGAAGGACAAAAATCTATTTCGTAAAACGCAATCATTTATTGAATCACATCAATTATTGCAATTCCATTAGAAATTCAACCACAATATTTGATCAAAATGTAATACTAACGAAGTTTTCTATTCCTTCTTTTTTTCTATAAAGCTTTCTTTGTAATCTATTTTAAATTCAGTTTCTTCGCATGTAAATTGTTTGTTAGATTAGGGGGAAAAAAAACACTAATAGACTCTAAAATTTATATTTCAGAAACAGTTACTTATCGGCTATTTTCGCCAGCCATTTTCAGACCAGAATTTTACAAAAAGTTGTCAGAGTTATTATTTAATATTACATATTAAGGCATAAAAACCGTTAAAACCAAATTTGGGAATGTTTAAGTTATGATTTAATTTTAGTTTAATCTCTTTTTCATATCAAATAATATCATTTAGGAAATAGTTAATCCTAAAGATGGTAAGATTATATTTCTTTTATTTTGATATTAAACCAAATTGTACTGTTAGAAATTCACTTGGTTTGTGGGTGCAGAGTAGGTCTCAGGAGTGGTGGCTCGCCACCACTGGACAGAGACAGGCGAAGGAGTTTATAAAAGGCTATTCGCCGAGGCTGACTGCAGAATTAATCCGTCAAGGCCGTGGGGCTATCAGGATGATTGTAGGCCTATTAACTGGCCACTGCAGACTCAGAAAACACATGCATCGCATGGGCCTGGCAGATGACAGCCTTTGTAGGTTCTGCCAGGAAGAAGAGGAAACTGCACTGCACGTGTTGTGTCAGTGTGAGGGGCTTGTATGGCTAAGGATGTTACTTCTCGGGGAGGAAAAACCAAGGCCTGAGAGCTTTACCCAGGAGTCACTCTCCAGAATTAAGAGTCTAATTAAACGGACGGGTTTGGAGGGTGAGCTCTAAAAGTCGGGGAGCCACAATAGATCCAAAGGGGTCGCAGTGGCGTAGGCCTTGTGGCCGCCCTTATTTAATCTTATCTTATCTTAATCCTAAAGATGGTAAGATTATATTTCTTTTATTTTGATATTAAACCAAATTGTACTGTTAGAAATTCACTTGGTTTGTGTCTTTCGTTATGTGTAAATAAACGAATTTTATAAATAAAAAGAAACAAAATTTTTAAGAAAAATGAAGTACATAGACAACCTGACACCAACCATGAGAATCTCCAATTGAAAATAAGTTTTAAAATGAACATTTCATTTTAAGAAAAGATAATTCAAGACATATATTTTTACCAACATTTTTAATAGTAATGTACTTACTTTATTTTTGCAAAATTCTGGTCTAAAATGGACTAAAAAAACAGCCAAAAAGTTGTTGCTGTACTATTTCTAAAATAAAATAGTGGATATATTAAAATAGTGGAGCAGTTATTTTTTTCCTGTTCTTTTTTTCACAAATTTACATCCAAAGGAAATTTAGTACATTTCTTATAGATGTAACATAAATAGTTCTAGATTATAGAGATGATCTAAGCGATAATAACCCCTGGAAGTTACACCAACTCTCCCCCAAAAAGTATGACGTTTAGTCCTTGTATAGAGATAATATACAAAATATAATTAATATAAAAAGTGGTAAAATTTTATATATAAATACACTTTTTTTTATAGTATACTAGCTTACAATTCACAAATAGTCAGCGTAGTTTTTACTGTTTGTTCAGCTTCCTAGTAAATTGGATATGACGTTATTTATTTTGTTTATGTTTCAAACCTAAGGTGTCGATGAAAACGTGCGTCGGAAGGTTTTGTTCATAATATGATCGACCAGAAGAAGAAGTTTCTAGTTATTATTTTAGAAAAGTGAAAATTGAATAATGAAGATAACTTATTGCAACCTTATCACTGAGGTTAAATGGTGAAGTCAGAAGTTAAGAGCCATCTTTAGGTACATTTATTCCTCATTCTTCACTTTCTTCTGACTGTCTTCATCCCACCTAAACTACAACGTTTTAGAGAGGTCTCTTGCAAGCCTGCCATATGGTGAACGGCTTGGGAAATTTTGCTACTTTGTCTTGTAAACTAGCAACACATCTGTTTCCCACTCGCTGTTCTGTCTTCTAATTCTTATTTCAGTTTATAAAGTAGTAAAAACATTAGTCTAATCTTATTAAGGTGGTGGAAAAATACTGGTAAATGTTCTTAATTTAACTAGGTCTTTTTACTTAAAAGTACTTTTAATTAATCTTCTAATTAATTTGGATTATTTACTAAATTTTCGCCATAATCATTAGAATGTTCTGGCTTTCTTGCAAATGAAAGGTTATATTTTAATTTAAGCCTAAATCTTATCAAAAAAAAAAAAATAATTCCTGCGTAGAATATGATGTTCCTATTAACAGAGTCATCCCTAATCGAGTCAACGTGCCCTGCTTCTTTTTCAGTTTATTTGGAAAAGAAGTTGTACTAATTTGCGGACTAGGGGGTTGGAAAAGGGATTAGAAATCGAATGAAGCTTTGTATATTTGGGACGATGATGCAGGGCCACATTTGTCACAATGGAGGATTATTAATGTTAAGTTCTCAGTGTTTTTGATCGAAAAAATCGGATTCGACGGAAATTAGAAGGTTTGACTGTATGTACAGATCTGATATTAGAATTTGACTGATATTGAATTAACAGTGTACAGCTAAATTTGCGCATTTAATGAATTAATTGGTACAATACAATCGTGGTTAGTTATATCATTGCGTATAAACAAAGATAATAAGTACGTGCTGTTTGAAGGATGTATTTTATTATAATTATTAATATTGATAACATAATAATCTTCAATTGATATTTATTCCTAAAATTGTTCTAAATTATTGATTGTATGTTTTCTTAAAGTTGTCTATCCTAAAGACGGAAGAAAATATAGATAACAACTTCAAAAATCAATGTTCTTGGGTATAGAATTAATGGGCCAGGTTATTCAACTATTCATTTTCAAAAAACTTATTTTTGGGAAAGAAACAGTTATTGCAGAATATTTTTTTTAAAAAAAGCAGCTGCCACCACTTCTTGAAGTGATTCGCGGGTGAGCGAAAAATCCAAAGGAGAAATAGTATTTGTTGAGAATAATTTCTGAACTCAAAACTGTATAAAAAGAAAAATCGCTTTTCGCAGAGATTTTGCTTCATTCAATCCGCCCACACGATGATAAATAAAATCGAAATATTTATAGGAATTAAATATCCAATTTGTGATTTTTTTTTTTTTTTTTTTCCTACATTAACAAACAGCGCCGAGCCAACATATTTATTAAATTCCTTTAGCCTAGGAGATAATTCAAAGATGTCTACCATAATCAAAGATAATATTTCCTATAATGCAAGCCTTCTCACAGACAGATGTAATAAGAATATTCTATCCAATAAGATTTCTAATATTTTAATATTGTCTGTTGGCTTGGTTATAAATCATGTGAGGTAGGTACATCAAATATTATAAAAAGAAATGAGAAAACATCATATAGCGAAACATAAAATACTGTTCATACAGTAAATAAAAATTAACGGATGTCTCATTACTGTTGTGCTAATGGTCTATTGACACCAACAAATTAATATCCCGAGGTCATTGATGTGTCATTTATCTAATATTTCCCAACGATTTCTTTAACTTTCAGTAAAGAGAAAAGGAGAGAAAATTAATTTGTTACTACAGGAAAAATATATTTTGATTCCAACAAAAAAAAAATAGAAATTCTTATTCGTTAAAACATTAGATTACTAATGAAATGCCATGCGCAATTAATTATTCATATATTTTAAAATATATGAATATAATCATTGCAAATAACTGTGCATCTAAAATGTAAATTTAAATCTTAATAACGTACGGATTTCAAATTTAATTATCTTCAGCCCTAGGGCCTCTAAAATGCGTTTTATACGAATAACGGAAGACCATTTAATAAACAGTGCTCAGTAATCACCACCTTTAGTTCCCATGTCGTATTTCTTACCAGAGGAAAGCTTTGTTAGAAGGGATGTGCGATACACATTTAAAGCTACTTTAAAGTTTTCTCATAAGGAGAAAAATACTAGTCCAAATGAATAAATTATTAAGAGGCAACCATTTAATTTTGGAAATTCAAATTCGCTTCATAAATCAGATGCTTTATTTAACTTCATTTGTGGTTTGAAATGAATTTATAATATTTACTAAGGAAATTCAACTGTCACAGTTAGTATTGTTATGTTCAAAGAGAGATATGTATAAGGCACTGCTGCAAAACACTAACACTGGAAATCGAACTTAACAAATCTTGTCACTTTTGTTGTCAGCCTGGGAAAGATGACGTAGATTGACGATAAGAACAGTGTTGGGTTTGTGTCCTGTTTAATTTCCGCTCAGACGGGCCTTCCTATTGCATTTCCAACGCAAAAGGAAATTTGAAATCTCACTAAGTTAGTACTCTTGTCACTTGGTCGCTCCTCGGCTTCAATTCCAAGGATTGTCCATTTCTATTGCTTTCTGTATTCACTTAAAACAAAATTTAACTCCAAATTAAAGAAATTTTTGTTTAAACTTCGAACAGAAGGCACTTTCTGTTAATGTGTCTCAGTTTACTCTTAAGATACGGCTTGCTCTAAAGAAATAATAAGAATAGCTTTAGTTATAGAGAGAAGGGAAAACTGAATAAAATAGAATTTTAAAGATACGCTCTTTCACTTTAACGGCTTACGTTGTTCTGAATGCTTATGGTACAAAAGCTATTTCAAACATTATTTAATCCGATTTTAATTATTTTTTAGAATGACCGCTGTAAATAAAAATACTATGGCAGAATAAGTTACAAACTATTCTTAATGATCACAAGACCCGATAACAACTAATTTTCTATCTCATTTCCCGCTGGAGTAGTCCGGTAGTAATTTTTTAAATCTATTGAAGAGTTTTATGAAACTTGCCTTTCACAAAGCGTTTCGTGGGTACAGATAATTAAGCAGAAGGGCAACCTGAATGTGATTAATTTGTGATATAAGAAAAAAAATAATACAAATGGCGACCAAAAAGTCTTTTATTAAACCCAAAATTGATGCATTTTTCTAAACATCAGGGAGCATGTTTACAAAAGAGAGAAAGTTACAAACTGCTAGGGAATGAACAATACAAATTTATTGACAATCTTATCAATCTAAAAACCAAAAATACTGCTGTATTATGTGCTGTGAATTAATAAGAAAGGTATTAGATGAATATTAATTGAGGAACTTTAGTTTCTTTCGATGAGTTTATTGTTGTAATTAGGAATCTGATCAGTGAATTGGAGATTTACTACCTATCGTACATGGTTCGGGTCCCACTCGAATTTTCTCGAGTTCTCTAATTTTACTTAAATTGTAATTTTTTTCTGGTGCATCAATCACGGTGCATGGTATTGATGAATAACGTTGCATGGTATTCATCAATCACGGCTGGAGAAAATTCATAAAAAGTAAGAAATATTAATTTATTTATTACCGTAAATTCAATTAAGCTTTTTAGAAGCCTTGTGCTAATTAAAAGAAATTATGAAAATTAATAATTATTATCAAAACTGTTACAAATTCCACCCAATTAACAAGTGGTGTGGCTCATAAATGAACATTTTTGAAAATGATTCTATCATAGATAAAGGTGCCACTGTATGAATATGATTTAAAAAAGAATACAAATTAAAAATAATAATGTTTTCCAGCGCAGATCGTCACAAGTTGATGGCCGGAAGCCAACTAAGCGGTCTTCATCCAACCTAATTGCTCCTATTAAAATTAATCAATCTGGGAATGTGAGAAACTTGATCACCGAATGAATACACTCAAAATATAATCTATAATCTCAAAGAACTATACTCAAGAACACCACTAACTTAATTTCATATTTAAAAATAGAATATATTTAGGAATTGCTGACCAAATCAGAGAGGATTTCTTTTTGTGGATTTAAGAAAAAGCTTGTATTTCATTTCGAATTTATTAACAAATGAATGTAGAAGGATTGATTCGGTAAAGAGGCACTTTTTGTAGATTGATTTTACTCAAACGTTTAATATCAGGTGCGACCTAAGCCAGATAAGTATTCCTGCGATTTTACGCTCTTAAGTTATGGTGATCTAAAATTCTGCTGGACAAATCGCTGAAATCTGCAGAAATCTATTGAATTAGGCTTCCGGTCAACCACAGACAGACATCAGCATAATCCTGACCAATTCATAAAAAAAAAACACCTTTTTGACAAAATGGATATTTCTTGTAAAAATTCTATGACACTATTACAATACAGTCCTTTATCTAGTACATCAAGAGAGACAAAAAGAAATACCAAAAAAAGTGCCATTATATGCATTTAAGAATGTAAAACACATTGAATGGTTATAAAACTTGGGCTTTCGGTATCACAGAGTAAAAAATGATAAAAGGCAGATCATCAAGATTATTTCAACATTCTGCTAGAAAGTCTTTTCTATTAAAGCTAAGAAACGAGAACATAAAGTAAATGATGATTGTAAAGAAAGATAACACATTTGAAGCTGAAGAAATGTTTTACCTAGACTAAAGGATAATACGAGTAAGGTGATAAATGTTAAATAGGATCATAAAGGACGAGAAAGTGAGGGAGGACGAAACTGACATGGGAAATTGGGTATTGGAATAAGGATTGGGTCATTAAAATAACTAAGATTGGTTCAGAAGTCGGATTGCTAATTCATTGGGCAACAAAAAACTCATCGGAAAGAAATAGTCACTTTAATTCACAAACACATACGTACGTGCATACATTTTGAGAAATTTGAAGAGAAAAATCTACTGCTGCTCCTAAAAGAACTGTTGATACCTTTATTGAAGGTCTTTTTTTACAGATTGTAGTTTTCTACAAAGTATTGTTTGGGCTTTAGGCTGGGTGCTGGGAACCATGTCGAAAAACCAAGATCCCTAAATAAGTGGCCAGTAAATTTTCGCCATTGTGGGACACCTAATCTTTATTCTAAATGGTTCTCAAAATATGGTTTTCTATGAGAAATTAATTTCAGAAATTTGAATCAATTACTAACGATTCCTTACAGGAGTCAAAATAATATAAATATTTGGTATATAGGATTCAATAAGCGAGGGATCAGTCAAAAATAATACAACTCCGTCTTTCCGCTATTTATAATTTATAACATTTCTTTTAGTTTTGAATAAGATGTTGTATTTATATTCCTGTGGTTCAATATTTTAATTGTTGGGTGGTTTATTTGTGACATCCAGGCCCCGAAATGACAAATTTATTTGAACGTTGGCAGAAAGATGGAGTTGTTTTATTTTTGACCGATCCCACACTAATTGAATCCTACACGTATGAATACTTTATGGACACTAAAAAAGCTAATGCAAATTCATAAATATTTGGTGATATTTATGAAAAGTGATAAAGGCTAAGAATCTGTCAGCCAAGAATCAATGAAAAAAATGAGAAACAATATAATCAGGGAAAATGAATAATGAACGTTTTTTTTTTTAACCCATGTGTTTTAGAAAGGGCAGTAATAGAAGTTTGCAAGACAACAAAAGAGTGAACAGAGTTGCACGAGTCGCAAAGAAGTTCTGTCCTTGGACTTGAAAAGGTTCATTACATACATATAGTATATATATTTGTAACAGGGCGTCTGTGTATGCATTGAGACATTTAAAAAAGCGTGAGATGTCCTTGCTTACAGTAGGCCAGTCGCCAACTGCCCGCAAAGTCGTTAACCCTCTATATTGCCCTCTTCTACTGAAATCCCTCACTATAGAGAAGAATAGAGGCCGAGAAACTATATGTACTGTACTATATTTATTTTAAACTAAATTTAAATTGCTTACACTTATGTAAGTTATTTGATTGTCTGCCAAAGTGTTTGTCTGCATTCATAACTCTGCTGCTGGCAGCATTCCTAGACAAACATGTGTTAGATTGTAACAGAAGGGAAATTCGTAAAATAATTACACCTATTTCAAATAAACTAGAATAATGTAAATAGTTGATATTGTTTCCTCTTTCATAAAAATAAAGGAAACTAAATTTGGTTTTTAGATAATCACTCGACTTTCTCTTGCGAAGGCGAATATCTGTTATACGTCACCATTAAGTGCTGGCTCCTCGTTTCCTGTTTGTTATGGAAAATAATTTAATTCACAATGTCTTGGCGCACATAAATTTGCCACATACTTAATCGTAATATATCTTTGGGTAAAACTATTGAATTAACAAATAATAATATTTATGCAATGTCAAATTTACATATAGACTGATAGTTTTAAGAGCATCTGATTATTTCATCTATTCTTATTTCAGTTTGCTCTAAACTACATTTGTGGTTCTACTTTTGCGGCTGTGTGGAGGGGATAAATAAAAAAAATTAAAAAAAGAGCTGCAGAGTAGAATTAGTTAGTGATATGGCTAAATTCGATGAAAAACTAAAACAACCTTTCCAATACACTACCTATAATAACTTCACACACGAATCAACCTCTGCAGAAGCTGTGCAATCTGCGTTAGATGCTTTTCTCTTATGATAACAATAAATTCTTGTCGGAAAACAATATCGCAATTGGAGCATCAATTTCTTTGTACAAACAACCTCAAATTATCACTTATTTCTAAAACTTTATTTCAGATTAAAAAAATAAAAAATCAGTTAACATGGAATTCAACAGATGATCATCTTGAACTAAATCCATAATAAATTTCAAGAATAGCAGGGAAGAAGTTTCAAAAAATGAATAAGATAGATATCGAACTTGTGACTGGTTGATGAACTGAACTATCAACAACGTCCTTTCTCTTGATAAGAGTGTTATAGCGTGATCACTTCACATTTGTCTTCAGGAAGTTGCAACCACACACCTTCCGCACTCACACCTGATTACATGACTGGATCTTCTTCCACTTTATGTACTTCATTTATTCTTATTAACATTTACTCATCTTTATAATTATCGCAGCTACATCTTTATTAGATTATATTTCTCGACTAAACTAACACCCCGTCAATGCTCTCCCAGCAAGGCTTTAACATTTCTTTTCTAGGTAGAATTAAAGTAATTTAACTTAATTTCTGTTGCTTTTAACGAATTAAAATTACTAATGTAAACTGTTAAACGTTGTATAATTTTATTAAACCTAGAAGACTGGCTCAAGTTGAGTTGGAATACCAAAGTTCTAGACGAAAAATACATTGCCAAATAGAGTTCTGTCCTTTTCTTAGATTTTATTCAAAAATCAGAGAATAATATTTATTTGTAAGAATCAGATGAGTGATTCTTGTGATGAGACTCTATGAAGCATCCCTGCTTTTCGATTTGGGTCACATTGTTCATGTCAAGTTTCATTGGATATTACCTCACGCCTCCCAAAAATTTTGTTCAAGTCTACCAAATAAATATGATACTTTGAGTTTGTGTAAATGTATTATTATTATTTATTTTATTTATTTTTTGAGGTTATTGGGAACCGGAGATTTTTCATTTTTTGTTGCCCTCCGGAATGTGTTTCCTCGTTATTTTTAATGTTATTTTTAATAGACAGATATTACAAAAACATTAGAGTGAACTTATGCATACATTTTTTTTTAAAAAAAAGTAGTTTAAGAAATGGAATCAAAGCCAACTTGATTAAAACAGTTCTGGCAAAGCAATTATAATTAGATCTTACTTAAATAGCATGCACTCAACTGGAACTGTTGAAAATAAAAATAGATTAGAAATGTTGCTTGGACATAATAGAAGATAATGACAGATCTACAGATGAAGAATTCAGTAATTTAATTGCATATTTAATTTCTTCGTTTATTAAACGATGCATTAAATTTTCTTTCTTTTTTTTTTAACGTTTTTATTATTGCAAAGGGGGAAAATACAAATTTCGCGCACACACTTGCAATTAATTGTCTTGTTACTTTATAAACAATTAGCAAATTATATATACACTGCATAAGTTATAAAAACAACAACAATCAAAATGCTCAGAATTGTATAATTGTTTGTTAGATTCAGAAAGGGTAAAACAGTTAATTACTAAGTGGAAGGACTAGCCGAGAATAAGGGGAAAACAAGAGAACCTCCAAAAATGGGAGGATGATTACACAGTTTTGAAGGTTAATCGGATCTCTTTGTGTCCAGAGAGTAATAATTAATAATGCAATTATTGCATTATACGAAACCAGAGTGGTATTAATAAGTGAAGTGATGGTACCTTGGAATTAAATAGTTACCTCGAATTTATTTGCAAAGGAACAACAAGACAAATACAATAATGATGTGTCCACGTTCACTTGAGGGAACATACACTACCATTTATACTTTAGATATATGGTGATTGCATTAATTTTCTTTGGTGATTGTGGGTACACAATAAGAGATAAGCACTGGGTCTTCTTTTCTTAAAAATTTCCCCAATCGTTAGAACATAGCTAGAAATATGTGCAAGATTCGTTCACATCGTCAAAAAGCTGTTGGAAGTATCTTTTGACAGTAACTTTGAGTGTAATTTATGCAAAAGTTTTGATCCCGGAAATTGAAGAAGTTGGATTTAGCTTAAATTGATAATTACTGCCCATCACTATCATGGTGAGCGCTCGGCAAATGCGCACAAACTTAAAATTCAAATTTGATTACAACTCAATTTTAGCATTGCATTTATTTGATGAAAAGAAGCTGTTTGCCTTACAAATTCAATTTCCTTTTTAAAATTCCACAACACTGAAGTAATCAGATGTTCAGCCGAAAATGGAGTCACTGATAAAATTTCAAGTTTAACCAAAATCAGGTAACCACTCTGACTTTAGAAATGATTTTTTTAATTTATTAAAAATGGCCCTACAGTTTTCTTTTTCTTCAACTTACAAAGAGGTTCTAACCTCTAAATCACTTTTATTTAAATTATACGTTTTATTGGTTGGCTAGGGCCAAGAAACACAATTTTATTTAAAACAGTAAACTTTAACGTTGGATCCTTTTTCTAACATCTGGTGCCTTCCTTCTTCAGGAACTGGTAAAAAAGGGTGTGTGGTGATACGATGAACCAATAAAATTTTCGATTTAAAAGAATATTAGAGTTTTCGTCCCCAGCAAAACAATACAATGCGTAATCATACATCCAATTATTTCATCTTTTATTTAAAATGCTTTTAAAAAGTTCTTTGAAATGTTACGTTAAATAATCCTCTAATCTGAAGCGCTAGAATAGTTTATTGCTCCGCCCCCAAAGAATATTATAAGCCTCGCTGATATTCTAAGTTGGAAACCATTTTTTTTAGCAGAATGTCGACTTTTTAAATCAATATTTTGAGTTCTCCGGCAAACTGCTGCATCGATAGATGTTAAATTGTAAGCTTGAATGTTTTCATTTAATACCTTACCATTTAATAAGTCCTTCACTTCACAGGATGTCAATACGCCTTTTTTCATTTATTTCAACCGATTTTTTTTTAAAATAGTGCATATGGCTATAAAATGGAATATATCTTCTTCTTAAGAGATAAGAGTTGCCCACTTTTAACTGTCTTAACATTATTAACTTTGTAAATAAGTTTTTGTTAATAGAGACTGAAATCCAAATGATATAACATTAGAACGACCACTATTTTGTTTGGACTCCCCCTTTTTGCAAGTGGATGTATAAACGTAAGTTAGATAAATGTATATTCAGAAAGGAGAAAAATTATTCAATAATCTTTTTATTTCCAGATTCTAATATTAACTTAAGCAATAATAAGGATTCTACGTAGCGAAACATTAGTTTGATCGGTTGCGCGTCCGTTTGTGTTTATGGTATGTGGAGCGAGGAATTGTTTATGTATAACGAAGACAGGTGTAGGGGCCTGTGGCCGCTCCAGTGGTGCAAGGAGCCACCTGCCGGCTCAAATCAGATGTAACACACATAGTGGTCGACAGGATCCCAACCGGCAAGAACTGCTCGCTACTGTACCTCAACTGGAGAAAGATGCATTATGTTTTTAAATGTACGTACCTTACCGTAACTGTGCCTCAAGGCGAAATCAATTAGCTACCTCACCAACGGCCTACAATCTTCATTCTCTCAGTTTTTTTATTATTTCTTCTTTCTGATTTATTAAAACTGTCCGGTAGGACAGTTGTATAAGGGTTGATGGTCAAAAACTGCACGAAAAAGCGTAACGTTGAAAAACACCCAACTTTGACAATTTTTTTCTCTTTTTCTATAAAAGATAAAATTCCCAAATTTTCTTTAAAATAAAGGGCAAATCCTCCTTTATGACTGTAATTTTTTGCAACAACCCAGATCTAATAGGTTTTGAGAAAAAAGTTGCTGAAAATGAGCAAAAACGGCTTTTTCAAAAATTGTTGTTGTTCTTGTTCTTGTTGTTCTTCTTCTTCTTCTTGTTGTTGTTACCTTTTTTGTAAACAACGTAGCGCCTAAACGCGTGAACCGATTTTCATGAATGAGGTGTCATTCGATTCGGAATTTTATGTAGATGTGCCTTTTGGGGGTCTCGGCCCTGTACATTGAATGGGAGAGGAGTTAGCCCCCTTTATGTAAGGCCCCCTCCAAAATTATTATTACTAATTACTCTGTAAATCTTGGCCCGATTTTGATAAAATTTGGTAGGATGATAGGGTTAGGGCTCCCCTACCTAACAATAAAGCGACGATCTGCTCTTACACTTGTTAAGGGGAAGTATAGCAATCGTTTCAAATTATCGACACGTGAACCGATTTTCATGAATGAAGTGTCATTCGAATCGAAATTTTGTACAGATTTGTACTTTAAAAGTCTCGACGCTATGCCTCATAAGGAGGGGAGTTCGCCCCACCCAAATAAGGCCCTTTCTGAAACTATTATTACCAATATTTCTACAAAGCTTAGTCCGATTTTGATAAAATTTAGCACGAAGAAGTGATTAAAGCTCCTCTATGTGGCTGTGAAGTGCCATCATGCTCTTACACCTACTAAGAGGAAGTACTGCAATCGTTAAAATTATCAATGAGTGAACCGATTTACATCAATGAATTGTCGTTCGATTCAAAATCTTTGCCTTTTAGGGAGAAGTACTGTAATCGCAGTTTATTTTTCTTGCTCCTCTTAAAAGGAAGTACTGAAATCGCTGTTTAATTTTGCTATTTACGTACAAATACCTTCCTATTTTATTCAAAACGCTTTCTCAAAAAAATGGTTATTGAGGATGGTTTGGGGACCGTAACTATAATCATTCTTTAAAAAGATCTCTCCAGTGGTAGTTACGGTTCCGATTTAACACCTTATCAGGTTATAATGATAGAATACCTTATTCCAAATTTTAAAAAATCTGTAAAGCAGACGTAACTTTGCAAATAGACAAAAAGGAAAATCTATCCAAAAGGTACAAAAATCTCCTTAACAAAAACTTACAGTTTTAAAAGTTAAGTATAAGGGTTGATTAAACGCCAAAAGGTACACAAATCAGCAGTTCCCAACATTTCATTAATACTTCATTGATATAATTTAAGTAATTTTACTGCATTAACTTTTCCTTCACATTTTTTAGAATTTATTAGATGTCACAGACCCTTATGCTGGCCAGTTCATTCATAATATTTTTTTATTATAATTATGATAAAATGAGTGATGAATTATTCTGAGTAGTCACATATACATGCATGTTAAAGTAGAAAAAAACAAAGTTAGAGTCGGCCACTTTTTAAATTTCAATCACGGAGGATTCAAAACAATATTTCAGTCTTAAATTCGTCTTACCGAAATATTCGTGAGCACAAATAACATACATTTAATAACAAGTAGATTATTCAACAATATTTACTCATTTCTCAATTGTAATTTAATTTAGTCCCCCTAATTTTACTTATGGTAAAATACTGGAATAATTAGCTGTCCTAAAAATATGCATATCTTTATTTTCTTTATTTTATATTACATATATATAACATTGTGGGAAGAACACCTAGATTGAGAATGTAATTGAAGAAAACTATATTATTTGCGATAAAGCCAGATTATTTATTACTTATTATTACAAACGTTTGACTACAACATAAAATAACAATTACTTTAATCGAAGAATGAACTTAAACCAATGATTTTTATTTAAAAATAAAAATAAATGCATAAAATTATTGATGTAAAAAAAGTTTATGAATTTTTTAGCCTCTTATTTTTTTTATATTTTTTATAACGTTTTCTTTTTCACCTGTGATTAATAGTTTGATTATTATAGATAAATAGATATTACAGTCAATCTAAGTTAAATGGTGTGCTACTTGAGTAAATATTTTGTAGACGAAAATGGCCAGCATAAGGGTCTGTGACATCTAATAAATTCTAAAAAATGTGAAGGAAAAGTTAATGCAGTAAAATTACTTAAATTATATCAATGAAGTATTAATGAAATGTTGGGAACTGCTGATTTGTGTACCTTTTGGCGTTTAATCAACCCTTATACTTAACTTTTAAAACTGTAAGTTTTTGTTAAGGAGATTTATTTTTAAAAGGACATAATGTTGCACTCAGCCAATTCAATTTTTGTTTTAATAACACTTGAGTTGGTGTAAATAATCGTTCGCCTCATCCGATCTGCGTATTTGATCATTCCTTCATATAATTAACATTAATGGCTTAAATGGTTGTTGTAATAAAAGTGTAACAAAATAAGTTCATCAGCACAGTGAAGGTGCTAAAACAGTATCTGCTAAGCCAGGTGTAAAATTTGTTTAATTAGTGACTAATTATGGTTGCAGTAATGTACTACTGCGCACATTACAAAGAGAGTCATTAAATTTACATTATCTCCATTACTGCTTCCCTTTGGCCTGTCGTGAACTATTTTGGTGCTAAGTTCTTCATTCTCTGATACTTCTTCTCTGTCACATTCTTTCCCCATTTGTTTGAGAAACTATTAAGAAACTGGGAATCTCCCCTCTGCATTTATCTTTCTCGGGGCTAAAAATAGAATTGTAAATTAACTTTTCCTCAAGTCACCTCTATCGGGGCGCCGCCTGTAGCTATTCAACTAATAGGGGTGTGTTTTCTGCCCAAATACATAGATGCCATTTGTTTATTAAGGGATGTATTTATTCATCTTTTTTACACCCTTCTCAAACTAACTAAATCCATCTACTTAATAGTATCTACTCATGCGTGCCGTGTTCATTACACCGCGATTATAGGTAAACCATGTTGAAAGACGTAAGTTACGCTTAAAATTGAAATACTCAGTTAAATAATTACCCTGTTTAATTTACTTTAAAGGGATTATGGGAAATACCTTTTCACACTCATCATTCATATTCAATTACTCATATTACGTTTTCTGTTTTAAACCCCAAGCGGAGTATTCTAGCAGCTTCCTCAATATATATTCTAGATCTTTATCGATAGCCATTACTATCTGATCATCAGCAAACTGTAAACTGTACAGAAAATTGTCATCTATCTTAACGCCCCTACTTCTACATTTCTCTTCTACATCGTAAAGGCTACCTCCACATAAACGTTAAAGGGGTCAGTGATAAGCAGCATTCTCAGCTGAGACCCTGCGTGAAAAAACAAGAAGAAGTTTGTTGTAATTTTAACCTGCGCTACTGCACCATTACACAGGCTTTTAATTGCAGCCATAAACCTTACCCCTCTCAACTATTACTATGTTTGCCATAGCAGCTTCAATGTTTTATGGATATTAAAGAAAATTAAATGTACTTCTCCAATGCGAACCTCCAATAACAGAAGAAACGAGATCACGCTATTTCTTCTCTCTACTCTAAATTCTTTCTGTTTTTCTGCCTTCCACCTCTTCTTCTAATCTATTCTTTAATATCCGTCAATGCAGGCGGTGTGTGCTGCTTGTGACAGTGATTTCACGATAGTTTGCGAAAAATTTCTAACTTCCGTTTTTGTGGATGTACAACTGTTTAACCATTTCTTAGATACATCTCCTTGCCTTGCAGGTATATATAAAATCTGTTAGATTTTCTTAAAGTTGTCCTAATCCTCATTTAACTAATGAATATTTCCTGCACTACGGGCTTCCTAGTTCTTCATTTTCTACAGGGCTAGTTCCCAATTCTTTTAAAGATATCGCAGGCCATTCTGTAAAGTCAGTTCTCTAAATTCAAGCATAAAAAGTTATTTTTTAAAAGTTAAGCTAAGGTCATTGGCGTTTGGAGCTTTTTTCAGTGCACTTCCAGCCTCGGACAATGTCCTCTGGTTACAGATCTGGAAGAAGCTGTTAAGAAGAGAAAATGTAAAGGCCAGCAGCAGGATTTGAACCCAAAATCTCGCATGGGAATCCAGTATGCTTACCACTAAACTGATTCCTTTCCTAGTATATAGAACTTTCCGTAGAACTGACATATTATTGAGAGATCTTTGATTTTAAATGGATTCTAGGGCAGTTAAGATGTCACACTTCATTCAGAAGTGACTTTTTAATATGGCAAAACTGTACAGTATTAAAGCTAGCCATATTTAGAAAAATTGTGGTCCAAAATGTAAGCAAAAAAACCTTGAGAACTGCATCAAGAGATAGTCGGGCGAGTATTTGTACCAGATATTTATAACTACTATTAACATAATGGCTCCGTCTTATGCATTACCAACAATACATTACAAAACATTTCTGGCGTTGTTCGCACTAAAGATAAAGTTCTCATGTGTAAGAAAACAAATTTTAAGTTAGTACTTTTCGATGAAATAAAGTCCATGAACTTAAAAGATATTCGTAATCGATGCCATTTATTCAGCCTTGAAACTCTTAAAAGAACTCTAGTTATTACGTGCATAACAAAGAAATGAATTGACCAATTATAGCGATATATTTTATTAATAACTTTAGATTAAGTATAACACAATCATATTCAATTCAGAGAGTGCATCCGTGACTTCATTTTACCATCCTAGAATACCGGTTTTATCTGGCAATTGTTTCTTTTCAGGAGTATTGATAACCATTTTTTTACTGGTCTAGAAATACATACTGAAAAGAAATACATTCATTTTGGTGAATAAACAACTATTTGTAAGTATTGTTTGTATTTAGTTGTTTGTTTTAGTTTAGTTTGTATATTTTAAGTGAAAGAAATAATTCAATCTTAACAATCTCACTTTCTTGTCAGGTAAAGTTGAAGTTCTGTTGAAGGCTATGGGGTTGATGTGATTTTTCACAGACTATGACCACCTTTGACTGTATTCTAACCCATAATAATGTTATCCAGGATTTATGGAGTATTTATGGATTCCTTCAGTGTTTACTTCTTTTTTTCTGGTGGCAATAAAGGAGAGAAAGTTTATAAAAATACTAAGTAAAGTCCAGAGGCTTGCATGTTTGGGCATTAGACCTTCGGTGATCGGACGAGAACTGGTGTATACAACATGGTATGGCCGTTGACAGAGGTACTTCTGGGTCTTCCTCTTCTGCACATTTCTGTTGAAGTGGAACCCTTGAAGGCAGCCTACTGACTAGCATCCACAGCCTGTCTCTCGTACAAAGATTTATTGAATCCGACTTACCTCTTTGAATCTCGATTTAAAGCAAAGATTTAAGACTTCGATTTTAATTATTACGCTTATGTACGCTCGAGCAAAAACAAAATAATGGTTTACAAGGATGGTTCCTGGGCTAGTGCCGGTTACGGAGCGGGAATCTACCTGAAGGGCCGGGATCGGCATCGCTACTTCTCATGGGAGTAATCCGTTCCGTCTTTTAGGCAGAAATCTTCGCCATTTAAGTTGCTCAATCTCTAAAAGTGTTGGAAGCGTAATGCATCAGATCGAAGAATGTAAATAGGACTGGAGAACTGGAGGCTCAGGCGAATCACTACTCTGAAAGGCTAATTTGCAAAGTTTCGGATTGGCCGCGATGTGAATCGGAATGTAGTTATTGAGGAATGTTTTTGTTGTATATGATTAAATTTTTATTGATGCTTGTCACAAGTAGATAGACATCATTTTAAACTATTTACAATAAAATACGCTATTAAGATTCAAAGAAATTTTGTTTTACATCTAGCTGACGTATCTATTAATTATTTGAATCTATTGAAAATGATATTCAGTTGTACAGTGTCGTAAGTTTTGAAAATCTGTAATATTAAATTTAATTATAACTTGTTGGCCAATTGGAAATGTTCTCACAGTAGAAACAATATTAATTAAAATACAGTGAAATAAGGATTTGAATTCGAACGTTTAAGTTGTTCTTCACATAATGAATATGTATGTAAACTTATCTACATTTACACAAATAAACATAGAAACAAACACAAAAACATCATAGACGAAGAACTGCTGCATGTAGTTTAGCCTGTTAGTTTGGTGGCACGCTTAAAGGACATGCCACTAGAACAAACTTCTCCTCAAGACCTGTCGACATCTTTTACCCATGAACTCCTCAGACTTCTTAATTGAGATCGCATACTACTGATACTATTGCGTATTTACTAGAGTTACTGATTGCATAGGAATAATTTGCTTCGGCTACTTAGAAGAAACTGGGTTAAATAACTTTATTTGCTTGTTATTTTAAATTAAAATAATTATTATTCTTACAATATTTTAATAATGTCTTCTTATGATAATAAACTATTAAGTTGCAGGCTTATGTAATCAATATTTATTATTTTAATTTAAATCAGTTTTAGTTTAAGTAATTTTAGGAAATGTTTTGGAAAAATTTTCGCACAGGAAGAATGTTATATAAATAAAGAAGTCGTTAACATTGTTTCCTCATGTTTAATAACATTAATAAATTCTTATTTCCTCTCAATGCAGGAAAGGAAAATATTACAATCATGTCGAATTTATAATCCCCAAATATCCGTTTTGAAATCCCTTAAGTCTAAATAAGTGGTTCTTGGAAAATAGTCTGTCTGTAAATAGAAACACTCTACCTCAAGACCTGCACCTTAAGTCCAAGGTTTACATTTCGTTTGAATATCCAAATTAAACAGAGCGAACAACAATTCCCTCAGATATTGAACGCGCCTTAAATCAATTTATAAACAAAAAATTCTTATTCTAATTTAGTTTCTTTTTTTTATTCTAATAAAGAAATGTAGCATCTCTTTCTTCTAGGTTACAGAACTAGAGTACAGAGAGCTTCTGAAATTTATTCCTGCCTTATCTCTATAAAACTTGACGTGAATTTTTTCATAACTTTCTTCAACAATGACATCAATTTTCTTCAAACTTTTATATTATACTTCGATATACACATACGTACTTCAATATAGGCAATACTTCCTTTTAGAATAGGAAATTCCTCAGTGAGGTTACTTACCAAGCTAGAAATTTTATCTATTAAAAGAAAATCTAAGCTAAATCTGCAACCTAATTGTTAGGAGTTTACCAATTTGTACTATTTTAATAACTACATATCAGGCTTTGGTATAATAGTGCATTATAGATCAGCATACTTCACCCGTAATTTGTATGTTTCAACTTATACTGTACAAAAGTTGGCATCAGTTTGATCAAAATTTATTTTTTTCATAAAATATAAACTGTAAAGAAGATTACGTAAGTCGGTGTGTTAGTGGTTGGCAGGTGTTTGTGCCCCAGATGCACCTGTCCACTCACTCGCCAATCAACTTTTGTCTATATCTTTTGTTTTTTTAATTGCATTTCTGTCTGATTTAGTTATTCGTAAAATTTGCCTTGACCTCTGTATGATCGCACATGTTGAACATTTGCTAATAAATACTAACAACATCTGTTTCAACACTCTTCTTACACGATTATTAGCGGCACACCCTCGCTCCTACTTTGTGTGAGTGTGATTATATTTAATGTCAACGAAGGATATAATATTTTCTGTAATTGATCTCACTTAAAATCCATCCAGTAGGATGTGCAACAATAAATTATTAAAGATCCCGGAGGTTGGTGAACAAAATTCAACTAGATCGCTATTGAAAATATCGACTTCAATTTTTTTTACTGCACAGACAGCCTCCGTGCTCTATTCTCTCTTGACAGGCAAAACAAGACAGGGCAGTAAGCCCTAGAAGTTCCAAGGTATAGAAAAACCTAAGGGAAGGCATCTCTTTAAGTAGTTAAAATTGTATGCAGAGCATTTTCATTGCTGGAAAATATATTAGATTCTTAAGTATTATCTCATGTTGAAGCAATACAAGACATTTGGAACATTCCACAAGGAAACTGAAAAGAAAGCGCCTAATGGATAAATATGGAGACAGAATTCTGGCCTAATACTAGAAGTGTCATCGCTGGGTGCCTTCTTCTCCAGATCACTGGGTTACTTGTGCTCAATGAGTTATTGTGTTCATATATGAATGGCTTTTTACCCAATAAATAGATTTTTTTAAAAAACTTAGGATTACTTAAGTGAAAATAATGCTGCCATCTTTTAAATGTTTTAGTAAAAACACAAAGTTGAATTGGTGCTGTTCGAAAATTCCTCCAGACAGAGAGAGAGATGCCAAATTTAAAGGACCTCGTAAGAAGATATTCATGGACATTAGCCTAACAGGTATAGTAAAGATCTCAAGCAGGATGATTCGCCTGCTTTAATGATTCATTCCTTTGAAAATCTACTTCTTCTTTTTTTTTTAAATATTTTTTATAAAAGTGCAGACTTGCAAAAGATACCCAAATACTTGTGATGTATTTTGGATGTATTCTAAGAAATTGCAGAAGCAATAATTTTAAATTGTAAATGATCTTTTGCAAGATGGAGAGAGCATCGTTCTTTTGCCATGACTCTTAAGAATCGGAACAAAATCGTGGGAACTAAATGATTTTTCTATTATATTTATTTTATCAGTATTTATAGTCATCCTTTTTCTATATATATTATTGGTCATGAACAATTGATTACAAAAGAAAGAGAATTTATTATATTATCATAAGCAAGTTAAATACATTTCTTGATCTATCTAATTCGGTAAAACTAGATTTATCGCTTTATTGTTAGAAACTTATTATAATAATGTGGGTAAATCTAGCACTAAATTTTGGACGTTTTCTTAATTGTTTTAACAGATATAATCCAGGCCTCCTTAATAACATTGATTTCGAGCTAATCTCCTAATTTCTAATCCTCCATTAGCCTATCATGGACACATTGAGCCTCATACTTTCCTTTACTAATTTACCTACTTCATGTGACTACTATTAATATTTTTTTTTTTAATGAAACCTTTAATTTTTACCCAATATAAGTAGAATATATTTTATCAACATAAATACATTTTTTACATACATTTCTCTGAATTGGAACATTAATGGATCATCTCTCTTTGCTCTCGGAAGAGTTCAATTTGTCCAGGACAATTTTTCAAAATGAAGAACTACTAACATTACCATTTTTATTTCTAATTTTATTATTACTTCACTTCCGTTGAAAAATTCTTAGCAATAAAAATAAAGTACAAATAACTGTAATGATTTCAGTCAAAAACTTTCTGAATTAATTAATGTTATTTTCAGAGCAGAAGATAATTCAGACTAAAACATATTTTTGAACGAAACAGGTGTCTATGACATAAATAACTGAGAACAGTAATATATGACTCCCGACAAAAATTCTAGAATTTTCAGCGTTTTGCAAATCCTATTCCTACTTCTTCCATTTTGGCCATTGCTCACCAGAAAAACACATGTTTTATTATAGACACATTTGTTTATAGAATGCCTCTTTTACAAACATTTGTATCTGTTTTGGATTATCCAGAGACACTTAACGTGGGGACTGGAGTAAAAAGGTTTTCCAGGTACCGTGGGATCGCCACTCTGTCTAGCATGTTCCCAGACTACCTGGCGTCTCCACTCTTTTACATCCTTCAGAGTTAATCCCTTTTTACAAAGGACAAACCTCTTTATTATGTACACCACACCAGCCGGCACCTTTTGTAAATAACATACGTGCACATTATAGAAGCTCGTTTAACAATGAAGAAAAAATGTGTGCTTTAAAAACTGGTTATTTCAATATATTTAAAGAATATTTTAATTCTCATATTAAGCTCCTAATACGCACAGACTTTGATCCCTGGAGTGAGGAACTTACCCACTGATTATCTTGTTAGTAATTTGGGTTTTTTACATAAAGAAATTGCGCATGTTTTGGTTGCCGAACTATTCAAGGGCACTGTAAAGATTGTTTTATTTTAGAATTTTTATTGTAAACCAGCTAAAAAACTCTTCATTTGATTTCAGAAACATAATTTCCTCGTGACTTAACAGAGAAAAATTACCACTATAAAAATTATTCTTTTAAGAATGAGCTCTGGCAAAAATTACTGTTGGACAGATTTAAAAGCGTGTAAATATGAAAAATTGAGTAAATAAACTCGGGTTTGTAAATTTAATGTGATGATTATTTCTACTTACTTATACGCCCAACACAGATATATTTGAAAATGTGATTAGGGTAGGATATGTTAGATAAAAAATAACAAAAACAATAGGGCTAGCTTAACCAAGGCGATGGACACACTACATGAAGAGAGTACCTCATTGAAGGCCCTAAAAGTCTTCTAAAAATGTTAATCTTGGAAAAATAAGGAGGCAAATTTGTCGGGATTGGGTAATGAAACGACATCAGAAAACCTGAAATGAGATTAATTGTGAGAGCCAGTGATACCCTGTCGGCGAAGTCAAAGAAAGAACCCGAAAGTGTTTTAGTTAAAAGGAACTATACAAGAAAAACAGGCAGCTTACTTTACGAGAAAATTAAAGTAGAGTGTAGGTGATGAAAGAAACTGCTGTAACGAGGATAAAATGCTGCTAATCGGGTGGGAAAAAAATGAAGAAAAGAGAATAATAAAAAGGCCTTATCACAAGAGATGGGAGGATGCAAGCACAGCCCTATCTAGGGCTAGTGAAGTGGAAAAGTTGAAGGGAATGCCCTTCGAAGAAGAAGTAAAGTTGGTTATCGGTAAGTTTACTGCAATCACACATCTACCTGAGCTCATCCAACATAAGCATCGTGGACATCCTGAGCATCTCAATCTTTGAGATTCTCCTGACACGCTCTCTTGGACTGCAAACCCAGTGCAAGTACTTCTTTTATAGATTGTTATCGCCAGGTTGCTTTTAGATCATTTTTCTTTGGTGGATTTAGACGAACAGGAATTTAGCAGGGTCAGTAAACTTGTTATACTATAACATTTATTAATCAGCATTCAAAAGTTACTTTTGTCGCCCTTACTCGTATGTTCATTCTCTCAGTACGAACATCATAATGTTTGATTTCTTCCTAAAGATTCGCCAATTAATATTACGTATACATTTAAAGAGATCTCTATTTTTAATGTATGAAATTACCCTTCCACTGTCTTTCCAATTGAAACAGATATAAAACTTAAATACAGTTTGAAATGAAGCAAAACTAACTGCTATTTCTTTATGCTTTATTGAATTTTTAAGCTGGAAATGGAGAAAAGGAAGCAATAGTTGCCGCCAAGATAATTGATTACAGATTTGTCTTAGAGTTAGTCACAGTTTGGTCCCGCTAAGGGATTGTGACAATTCGCAGCCCTTCACAGTGTCTAGGACAATTTCTTTATTTAGAATTCATTAACACGATTCAAGTGGGGTTTACATTCCTTGTCTGGGGGTTATAAATAGTCGAAAAAGAAATTTAGGGTTTATTTGTTTTGTTTGACTTCCAAAAGTCAACTATTATTTTGTTATAGGTGCATTATGAAATGAGTGATTTAATATGTGATAAGCAATTGAGCAAGAAGAGTCACGAACCGTGCGGACCTTGTGACTGGCATTGCCAATGAAACATAAAATAAAAACTAGTGTCTGGTGGTTTCATACCGAATCTAAGTTTCAGAATCCAAGAGTACAGTGCGTTAATTTGGCCACCACGTTTTATTGTTATTCACTATAAGCGAAATTTTAGAAAAGATTGAATATTTGCTGATAATTCTGTGTTTGAAGGAATTTTCAGATATTCGAATTTACTGAAGGTATTTCAGACTTTCTTCATCCTGAGAACAAAAACTTCCTGAACTTTCTTTCTTCTGCTCCTAAATCAATATTAAAGAACATATTAATTTACTAGGTTACTTAATTGAATAGCAATCACCAACAGAATAAATTCTTTCAGTTATTATAAATCAAATGTTATTCCTATATTATTGGCCAATTAAAAATTTAATTAAAATAAAGATGTGTTATTAATCATATAAATTATAGATTACAGATAGGAGAAACTGACTTAGTGAATGAGAACATATTGCCGCTTTAAACGCCTTTGAGGATTGATTGTTTTGGAAACGCTAAACCTAATAGACTTTAAACCAGTGACTGACTACTCCGTAAGTGTTTCGGAGGATTTAGTGTTATTGAAATGTGTTAATAATAGAAAGCAATGATATTGTTTCTAAAGGCTATTGTGCCAACAGCAACAGGTATGACCAGATACTTGAAAAATAGTTCATTTTTATCCCTAGATTAATCAATGGGCAAGAAAATGTTCTTAGTTTCCAGTGAAATTAAATAATACAATACAATTACAATTACAATTAGAATACAATGTATTGCTAGAATATTTGTATTAATTTAAATTAATCATTACTTTTGTTTTAATCAATGTAAAGGCACCTTCATTTTTAGTTAGAAATAATTTCTTTTCAGTTATAAATAAACCTTTATAGTGGCGTTCTTTGCAATAGTTAACATCTTATGTTAAAGTTTAATTTTTCTAGTTTCAATCGGTGCAGAAAAAGTAACTTATTTAGCACAAGAATAATAATTAATTTGAGTTTCAGGGAACACTCTCTAAAAAAGATTATTGTATTGTGAAATTTCTCACTATTAAAACTATTAGGGGCACTTTAAAACTTGAGATTAATGAATTTTCTCTCAAATAACTATCTACTTAGCAATTTGATTATCACTTTCAAATTGTCACTTTCTTTCTTCGAATTTACCTGACTCCTAAAGATGTATGTATAAATGTTGCTGTGAAATGTGGAAATAACGAATTAAAAAAATAATTCTACATGACGCAAAAACATTTTATAAATAAATGAAACAGCATGTGCTGGAAAGTATGTTTTTTAAAATCCTAGTTGAACTAGAGTGCGCGTGTGCATGTACGTATAACTGACCTTGCAGGAAGTATTTATTTCGGTTGAAGTAGGATTTAGGATGGTTGTTAGGAACACTGTGTCAGGTGCAGCCGAAATACAGTAAGCCCTGGACCCATCTCTTGTCCAGATGTTCACGAGTCTCCAGGCCAATGTCTACCTGCTAGATAGTTCTCCCACGGTAATACAAACATGTGCACACTGAACTTTAAAATAATTTTTTGAGCAATATCTACCGTTTGAAGTATTTAATTTGTACATTTCCACTTTAAAATGAGTTACAAAAGAAATTTTCTTTTGGGTTTTGTCTAGAAACAGGAACAGAATATAAATTTAGTAAAATGTGAGATTTGAAAAATACTCCAATGATAAATATGGAAACTAAAATACAAAATTAATCGCGAAGTTTATGCCAATTTTCAAGAAACTAAATAGTTCATTTGATTACAACTTTACATCAAAAAAGATCGCCAACAATTGTAATAGTTTGTTTGTTTGCATTTGAGCATGTGCATTTCTTAAGCAAAGAAGTAACTTTATAGCCTTTTACTAATCTGAATATTATTTTATGATGCATTTTGATTGAAGGGTAAAAAATTGAAACGAATGGGCTTAGCTCATATGTTTTATTCATTATTGTGATAAAATTTGTCTTCATTTTTTCTGGACTATCAGAAAACCATAGGAAAAAGTTGTTTGAAAACTCTGAATCGAAACTTCACGATAGATTCTCTTGCTGTTGCATTATTGGTACATTCAATTATACACTGATGTACATTATTAGCTTACTTCCAAGGTTTAAATGTTAATGTTCAAATGTGTAGTGAAGCCAACAGATTTCAGTGGTCAGTACAGTGAAATACCTAAAGTTACACCTCTTTTAGTACCTACAGAAATAATTCGAAAAATGATTGAAATGAAGGTATTCTTTGATTATGGACCCCGATACACAAGTGGACAAATAAAAAAGAAGAAGAAGAATTGTCATAATTAGGATTTGATCTAATTACGATTCCAAACTGAGTGATTACTTTCCTACAGTAAGATTTGAATCCTAGAGCTGGTACCAGCACCATCGCTGCCACCACTTTGAATATAAGAATGAATATTGCAGAATTACATCTACTGATATCTAGATAGCGGAGCAAAGAATTGGGAATCTGTAATTGGTTCAGAGTAATTACTAAAACTAACCACTTTCAGCAGCTAACAACTCTCAGAACTAAGTACGCCCGAATAGGGACATTGTTTACTCCAATTGACTGTAAACCTACCTGAAAGTTATATTATTCTAAAAGTCTAACAAGTAGAGTTAACAACTGACTACGTCAAGTCAAAGTCAGCGAAGAGTTCTTGTGAAGATAATGACAAAGGCCTTCAAGTGCCCTTATCAAAAAGTTAGTTTTTGAGTTCTTGACCCTTTGATAATTATTTTACTTCGTCAGTTTGACATAGCAATTGGTGCAAAAGTTTTCATGATTATATTATATTACACTATCCCCGGCGCTACCAACATTATTGACGCCATTGTAATTTCGTAAGAAGAGATCTGATCAAGGTTATCAGTCAGTTGTTTTTCAATTTCTATCCATCTCCAACATCTGGTTTAATTTGATACTTTTATTCTAAATTTTGCTTTTAAAAGTTACTCTCGAATAAATTTCTAAATACTGAGAAGTTAAATATTCTTCCTGTTTGGCACCATATTCTAATAACAAGTAAAAATTTTGTGATCGATTCCACACAAAAGCTTGTAAGAATTTAATTATTCTATCTTATAATTATTTATTTTTTTTAGTATACATCCACTCATTCAAGATTAATTGAATATTGATTAGAAATTTATTACAGAAATAATATTCTGTAAAAATTTAGTTAGCTAATTAAATCAAGGAGCACCAGCCTTCACTTAGATTCCCAAGCTCTATTATGTGCTCAAAGGAAATATAAATTGGTGGGACTAAATTCCCACAAGATTTTTTGGCAAAGTTTCTGTTCGACTCCCCATGTAGTCAAGTATTTTTGAATGACGTCAATGCTTGTTCCCATGCTTTTTGCAGTAGAACTTACAACTTCCGTTGTTGTAATAATCTTTTTCTCTCTTTTAATTTTAACAAGCATTGAACACCTTCTCTTGTTTTTTTTTTTGTTTAATTACTTAAAAATTTGTTTAAATCAAAGTTGATAATGATTAGTGAATTATAAGTTGAATTTACATTCACACTACAGTTGAGGATGTTTTGAACATTAGTCTGTACACTTCCTGCCTGATGTTTTGAAGGCTATCTGTAAAATTTTTTATTAATTAAAAATCGCTGCATCAGATTGCTACATTCTTTTAATTTCTAAACATGTGCATTTAATAGTTAAGATCCACTGAACATCAACTTACTGAGTCTGAAATCTGAGCACAACTTGTTCGTAGTGAGGAAAGTAAAAATATCCTTTAAAAGCCATATTTCCGAAAATTCAATTTTATTGAATTTATACTTCAATGAAAGGTATTTCTGTAGGAATTGACCAACTCTTTCACAAAGTAAACCTTTTTCTTCAATCTCCAACGTGATAAGTCTACCTTCTTGATCTGTTTGCTGAACATCTTAAAATAAATAACAACTCTATCAGTTTTTTTTTTTTTAAATCGTGGTTTTATAAACCCTGAAAAAGGCATATATTTATTTGCCAAAATGGACAGCCAAATAAGAAGTTAAATTGACCGCAACTTGACATCCATTTTCTAAATTAAGTAGATATCACGGTCGATAAACTGGAAAGAGATGCCATTCATCTCTTTACAGTCTGTAAAACAATTTTCAAAACTTAAAAACTTTTCCAGCCCATTAGGTATAATGGCCATGCTTATTTCCGGCTTTAGGACTGTTAATATTTTAGAAGTTTTTTTTTTTTTTCTTTAACTTTGGCGAATTTCGTTAAACTAAAACTTTGGTATAAACTTGTAGAGCGCAAATTAGTGTATAATCAAAGTTATTTGCAGAAACATCCGGTGCAAATGTGGTGTCATAAGCAAATGTGATTAAACGTTTAAAACAAAATTGAAAGATAAGAGAAATTACTCAGCGGGTGGTATTCATTATTTTATTTGTTACAAAAATTAAGAATGTCTAAGCCACGTCGCTTCAGCCACCTTGGTGGATTGGTTGATACTAAAACAGTATTGAAATGAAGATGTCCGGATTACGGACCACAAAAAGAGAGAAACTTTACGGATGGATGAATTTTCTTTAAACAAAGAAATTATAATAAAATAAGTTAAAAGAGTAGGCGAAACTTCTGAAAAACAGAGAAACTGTCAGTAAGTTACTATGTTCAATAAACCTTCATGCAAAACTTTTTAGCATAAAAGAAAACCGTTATTGAGGTACTTTACCTCTATACCAATAACTTGGTTGGCCGTCTTGAAGAAGCTCTAACTATAAAACTAAGTAGAGTGACTTACGTAAATTGCTACCAAGTTTAGCAATTCTTTTAAAAAGTTCGAGTAACTTCTGAAGTTTTTAATGACTTCATATTATTGAAGAAAACTTGAATTAAGAAATTACAAACAGAATTGAGAAAATATAATGATTAATTAGTGATTAAACTGAATTGAACTGATTGAACTGAAACTGATGATCACTAAATTAATGATTATACTCTGCGTAATTTAAAGTCAAATTACAAAACAATTAAGAAAATTCAACATCTTTTCGGAAAGCCAATCTGCTTTAAAAAAAAAAAAAAAAAGTCTTTCGAAAGAGAGAGATAGAATAGCAAAGACTGTGAGGAGAGGTAATTTGGAGACATCAGGATTGTTAAAAACTAATATATTTTTGGTCACTTTGTATTTAGTTCCACTTTTAGTGTTTGTCACGTCTTTCTCACATCTGTTGCCAAAAACAATGCCGTTTTGATCGATTTCTTTCAGGTTCATCGGTTATGAAATGTGTAGTTCGAAATTGAAGAAGAAGCGATAAGTATTTTTTTTTTGTGCTGAAGTGAAATTGTTAACATGAACTGCGATGAGGTTAATACTTTACTTAAGGTATATATATCTTTATTTAATAAAAATAACTTCAACTTTGCTAACTAAAACAAAGTTATAATTCAAAGATTGCAGCACTATAGAACTGCTTTGCCGGACTGGTCCAATCTTTAAACAAGTAAGAATTTCGAAACTTCACAGCCTTCTAGTTTCATTCACTAAAACAATCCTTGAAATGTTACTGGGCGGCTCACGACCCTCTCCTACTTTAACACGCTGTTTACCAAATAGTGAAAAATAGTTCAACATTATTTTATTTTATTTTATTTTTGTGAAACAAACAAACAAAAAATTAAAGAAAGGGGCCACTTCAAGGTTGTGATGCCATTTTTTTCAGTATAATTATTTCCATCTCAGGTACAACTTTAATAGAGAATCATTTGCTCTTAGTCTCGTTGTAGGCCTGGAAGCTGTGGACACTTTATAAATATAAATCTTCATCTAATAGTATTGATCTATTCAGTTTAGAATTTTCTGGCAGTGGTGCAAGGAACCCTTCCCGAACTTCTATCAAAACTGCTGAATTTGAGAATAGAAGATGAATGCCCGCGACGAAGAGAGTAGCCTTCGAAATAGTGTAACAACCTCTCTAACTGTTATTGAATCAGACCTGGTGGCAGCCCGATTAGAGACCGAATCATGCTCCTCTTCTTAACGAATATCAGAAGCAGCTCTCTATGCCATCGCCATTTTCAAAAAGCAACCTTCAACTTGTCTAACTTTTCCTGGGCTAAAATCTCCCAGTGTTGTTCTTATAAGATGGAACAAGTGAAAGGTAACACAAATAAGTTTGGCACATCCTCCAGGTCATTACGTCATGAACTAGATTTTTTCATACATTCTCAAAACTTACCAATTTTCATATGTCATTATAAGTGACTCAAGATGAGGAAGTTAAGAAGAGTGTGGTAGCGAAAAACAGGGCACAGTTCAATCTGGGCCAAATTAGAAAACCCATCGCGATCAGCTCAAAGAGAACATCTATATATTTAAAACACTCATGAGAACAAGATTTACTCAAGAAAATTTACTCAAGAGAAATTACTCAAGAGGAAATAGTTGCTGGTGCAGAAAGAACTGAGCTATCAGGCGACTCTTGTATAAAGTGCCAGAAGTTGCAGGTGGAGTTGTCTTGTAGGCTCATTGCAGAAGACTGAATGATCAGTAAAATATTTCTGGGTTGGTTGTGAAGCTCCCCTCCACCAAGAGACTAACCAAAACAAGGAGTTTAAATAATGTAACAGACCAGATAACTAGCGAATCCTGCCACCAATAAAGACCTAGTGGTGGATTTATATCGTGGACTGAGTGTGAGAGGCGTACTAACAAGAATGTTAAGAAACTTGTAGAAAGTTCTGCTGAGGGTCAGTAACCAAGAAAAGCACTGATCAAGTCCTCGCTTTGAAGACTGACTGTGCTAAAGAACAAGGAGAGCGTGGAATACAAATTAAAAGTAAAAAAAGTAAAGTAATTGCCTATTTTTTCAGGCGGGGCTTAACGTCTAACTACCAATTAGGTGTCGTAGACGGTGGCGACTAGCAATCATACTTTACTGTAAATTTCTTTTATCAACCATTAAATAAAATCCAAGGCCTAAGACCGGGAATCGAACCCAGTCCCACAAATTAGCTTTACGGGTCTCGCCTCTAACCAACCGCTCGGCTACCGTGGTGCCTGGGTGGAATAACTGATTATTTTGTTTACAATTTGAGATCAAGTAAACTAAACCAAGACGATAGATAGTCCACTGATTTAAGGGCGATAAATCACAAAACTGACTTCTTAAAGAATGTCGTCCTCTTATATATATATATATATATATACACTAATCATCAACGCAGACTCTAACTCGCGAGGTTCCCTCTCTCTACCTGTCCATTCTTCACCAAGCGGTGTTTATGTTGTTCAACACTCCATGTAGGGAGACAATGCAACTTGCCATATACGGCGTTATAGATGAGTCACTGGGTCATCAAGTTCTTCTCCCACTTCTTTATAATAATCACATCAATAGCCGTAAATGTCAAAATATTCCCTAAGTTGGTGTTTAAAAGAGTGCTTCAACTTGTTTAACTGTTAAATATATAAATATACACTTATTATTTTATTATTTAAGAAGTTCTGTTGTTAACTAGATTTAAAACTTCTCAAATATAAATTGATTTTTTAGGGTTTCCGGAAATTTTGGAAGTTTTGAAATTAGATTACATCCAAAATTTTGTTTTGAACTCTATTGTGTAGCTAAAGTTTTGTTAAAAATGAAGTACAGTGTCTGTTGTTGGGTAAGACTGAACCAGAAATCTAAAAAATAAAAAGAAATATTGAAATTGCTCCGACATATTTATTTATGTTATTTCTCTCAAATGACATCGTCTGATCTCCTGTGATGATGCTCTAAAAATCCATCTATCTGTTTCTAAATGAACTAGCTAGATGAATTAGCAGATTGTATCCTCGTCGAAAAAAGTTTTCAAAATATAACAACCGATGTAGTTACTGTTATTACGAAGTAAATAATTACTGAGTGGTGTTTTTCTTACAGCATTTCTAGTAAGGAAAACAAATCTGGTTTTTAAGTTTCATTCTATAAAATATAGCTATTTCTTAAACCAGTTTTGGATAACGTTCGAGAAATATTATTTATATTTTAACGCAGTATTTTTATTTATATTTTAAAACTGATTAATTTCTATCATTCCAAAATGTAACCCTATTTACAGTTGCTAAGAGTGAAGTACACTGCCGGTTAAACAACTCGTTTGTACTTAAAAATTAACTACAATTACAGTAATTTTGAAGAGAGCCCCCTCAGAAAAAAATTAAAAAATTTTGAATTGTCATTGTCTTAATTTTTCACAGCTTTTTAATACTTATTTCTTGATTGTTTATGCCTGTATAAAGAAGAATTGACAAAGGAAATATATTAGGGCCGAATCAGTGAACTGCTGAGGTAGGAGTGTAGCCAAGTGGCCAGTACTTTCGTTCATTCACTTATCTGCGCTCAACGAAGCAAGCATAAAAAATTAAATAAACTGTAATTACATTAGATAAGTAATAAAGATTAAAGAAGAAAATTAAAAAATATAATGCAAAATACATGAAAACTACTTTTAGTATTGACAAAACGAAGAAAGTACATGACAATTTTAAAACCGGTTTTAACTATACATAGCATGGTGTTATTGTTTTCAGTTCTTTGAATATTCCCATGTTAAACTGAATGAAATAGACCCTATCTCTTTTTTTGAGAGGACAACGGAAGAAGTCAGTTCAACATGTCCGGATGCTATCTTAGGGGACAATGCCCGAATTTTTAATTGACCCTCTGACGAGCTGGACGACAATTAGTGTTATTAATTTGCCAAAATGTAGTTTGCTATTACAATATAATTTGCAGAGAATTCATCAGATGAAATAATTCATTATTTTTTACATTTTTAATAATTTTATAGATTATATTTGGCTGCTTCGTTTACATTTATATATACCTTGGCAAATTATTGTAGTGTTCACTATTCTCTTTCATAGAATATTAATAAAATATCTAGTTTTAACAGGGAATATCCTTTCGCTCATTCTCTGGGTACGAAAAAAGAATTGTTTACAAATTGGTCTCTGGCTTCTAGCCACTGTAACTTAAAGAAAAAAATCGCAGTACATTAATAATGCCTTCAGGCTAGTAATAGACTCTGAAAAGGCTACTGGAAAAAAAAGAGAGCGGTAGCTAAGCAAAAACTATTCGATGAATAGCTAACAATGGAACATCACGCAACAATTCTCTGTGGACTGTAGCAAAAACTGCTGTTAAATTCAAGCCACTGTCTTAGTTCTGGAATAGCTGAACTGTTTGTAAACTATACTCAGTTTTTAAACTCAATGCGGATAGTGCTGATAACGACTGGATAGTAACCAACTTGAACTTACGCTGTTTCCGCCATATCCTGTCGCACTAAGTACAAAAAAAAAAAAATCAAACGTCACAAAATCACCATTTAACAACTGGTGTAATAAAACAATTTCCAATAAAAGATAGACTTTTCTCAATCAACGAACTCTATATCTTTTTATTACAACACACTTATTTCCATATTTTCAAAAAAAATATTCTTATAAAAATTATAATTAAGCTAGGAAAACTGAACCTTTTGATTGACATTTTATAGACCAATAAGCCTTTCTCTGTGCAAAAACGAAATTTTTTACAAAAATTTAAATCAAGAGACTCAAAACATTAATAACTGGCCAACATCTTTATAACCCACCATCAGTTTGGTTTCTGTTTTAGGATACGTAATAATTTAGTAGATCTAGAGGGCTGGTCTAATCTGCTTAAGGAGGCCAAGGTCCTACAAGGGCCGTAGTGCCAAAGGAAGAAGAAGAAGAAGAAGAAGAAGATCAGTTTGGTTTCATATTAGATTAGGTTTCATTCAACAGTATCAATAAAACTGCCACAAACTGTACTGACCTTTTTTTTTTTTTATGTTCACAAGTGCTTTGAAAGAATTTAGGTACCAAGAGCTTTCAATAAAATTAAAGATATAACCACCATTAAATACTAAATTATTATTATGGAATATTTAAGTATTTTCACTGTCTTGGTTGGCACAAGGCTTAAACTACTCTGACTACCACCGCTGGGACTAGGGGTACCTCAAAGAAGTTCACTAAGTCCTCTTTGGTAACATTACGCACAGTTCGCATTCGTCTACATCCCTGTACCTTCGCAGTGATATTTGCAGAAGATACAGTAATCTTCTCTTTGGAAACTAATGCGTAAGCTTTAGTAATCTTCTCTTTGCAATAAGCGTCAAACAAACTATTACAACAACACCTAAATTCACTGACAATGGCGTTAAACTCTTTAAAAATAAAAACAACGTTAAAAATTCATAAGACCTGATGTATGTCAAACTTACCTATTTGTAGGTTTAATTGTAAGATATAAAATGCAATGTTAATTGTTTCTGGTGAATGATTGATTAATCCAGAATATTGCCAATTTCAATGATTGAGGAGGAGTTCATAAGCAGACAGGACAGAATGCACACCAACTTTAGAATAACAATGTTAAATATGATGTCAATAAGCCCTGATTACCTAGTAACTAGTACCTAGTACCTTTATTTAAATAATTTTTACTTCCATATAAAAGCATATTTTAATATTGGATTCGAACGACAAATTACATTTAAAAGCTGAACTCTGAAATATTGGGATAAGAATTTTAATAAATTCATAAAAATTCCGAAAAAGCCAAAAAGAGAGTGGAACCAAAACCGATTTAAACGTAGAAGATACAGCAAACACCCTAAATGACCACGAGAACTCTACTAAGAAAGGAAACAGCGATCACATAAAGAAGGCAATGTAATGAATAGATAATAAAAATTACTTTTTACGAAAGATATCGTTGTAAGTGGCAGTTTGTAGTGTTATTACAGCGCTACAAGTCACGAAGGCAACTCGATTGAAGGTACAGTATGTGTAAACTTGCCTGAGAATGTATTATTTCCATTTCTTCTTCCTTCATTCTAGATAAATTTTTACGTTGATCTGACTTGATGATAATTTTCATAACAAATAACAGAAAGAATCGTTGAAGAAACACTGCAGTACTTACTATTATTATTTTTTTTGGACGCATCAACAATTTGGCCATTAGCACCAGTTCAGTTTTTTCTTTTTAATATAAGGCACTTCATCATCTGAGGTCACTAGCGCCCGGTGCTTTATTCTGTGCATTACCGGCCACCGGAATGGATCTCTCATTACTGACAACACTGTCCATCACAGGAGAGTAAGATGTAAGAAGCTGCCAGGAAGAGCATATCTACAGGCCAGAAGCTGGATTCGAACCCGTGATCTCCGCATAGAGATCATGCCACTGAGCTATTCCCTACCCTCATATTATTATTAACAACTAAATTTCAAAAATATATTATAAAAACCGAAAACTGTTAATTTATTAGTGAAACTCATTAGATTAATTATGTATGTTTAATTTAGTAATGATTACCCGCATGGTATTATATTTAAAATAAATATATGAAATAAAAATAAATTTCCCGATAAAACAAATGTGTAAATAAAGTGTAAGTGGGATTGGTTGTAATTCTAGCACTGGAGTCCAGCCCCTGATTAATACTCCAGGGACATCTGTCCTTGAGGCATGCGTATATTTTATTCCAACGACCTCAGGACAATGGAATGGTGAACATACACCGTTAATAAACACTACTGTATTCTTGTTTCTTACTATTTGTTTATATAATTGATGGTAAAAATGAATCTCATCTCACTGAATTTTCTCTACCATATTTTTACTTTTTTTCACTTTATTAAGAAGATAAAGTTTTTTCTACGAGCTTTAGTCATAAAATTAAGAATAAATAAAGGCTAGTCCAATAAACAACTTGAAGAAACAAGTATAAGTAAGTCTTCTAAAGCATCTTTTATCTTCTAAGTTTAAAATATCTTCGATCTTCTTGAAGAAAACTTGAATTTGCACATGGGCTCAAACCAAGTATGTAAATCAACTTTATTTTTGTTCTCAAGTTCGTTCCTAGTAACTGTTTAAACCTACTTTTTAAGTAATATTAGCAATTCAAGAAATTTATTTGAAGCCAGCAAAATTAAATGGAAAACTTATTAAGTTGTCTTTAGACAGCCCTTATGGAAATTATTTATGTTAATGGCAAAAAATAAATAATAATAATCAGAAAATGTGTTTAAAAATAAAAATTCGCTTAAACTCATTTGAGAGGGAAAAAAATTGATTCTTTAAGAAAATGGAAATATTAAGCAGTAAAGGATGATTCACCAGGATATTCCGTCGCTTTTGTGGCGAGCAGTGGATCTGGATTCTCCAAAACACAAACGCTTCTAAACAAAGAATTGTTCAAACTAACTCATTTTTAACAATTTCAATTTAAAAATTGATTAAAAACTAAGAAATAAAATTGAAAACTTGTATACAATGTAATTGTTTTAATCATTATTTATTTTTTACAGTATGTTTCTTTTCTTTTTTCTTTTTTAATACAGTTGCATTTTTTGGTAACTTATGTTGTAAAGAGGGAGATGCTTAGTTAAATAGCATGTTTAATCTTTAAAGTGATGATGTTTAGCACACCATCATCCGTGATCGTGCATACTCCTTCCACACATGCAAAGAAGAACTGCATCTAAAGTAAGTAAGGTCATGGTTTTTAATGTTGTTTTACAAAAGTTATCAAGGATAAACAAACCGGCTCGTCACATAAAAACAATTTAAATGTGTATCTCTTATAACCTTGAAATATACTCGTATTTTTACTTTAAAAAAAAAAAAAATTGCTTGCATGTATCTTCACTGTGGTTATTGCTTAATTTAAAAATTCAAATTCAATTGGTGGTAAATCCCCTTGTACGAATGCAATTTAATTCTAAGTAATTCCAAAATTAACTTTTTTTTACTCTTAAAAGGAATTAATAAAATCATTATCTAATTTTGAATTTGACTTTTCATGGGCAGCACAAGTTTTGAGCTGCAAGAATCTTGGGCTTTCTCGCACTGCAATTTGTATAAAAAAGAAAGGAAATCGTGAATATTTCTCCCCTGATTATCACTGGCCATTTAGAGGGTAACTTTTGCCACCATGCGTATACTGAAAATTTTACCAGAATACACGTTTCAAATTGGCCTGCATGAATGTAATAGTGCACGTATGTGGTAAGCTTAACTCAAAAATAGGAAATCTCAAGAAACAAATATACAAAAATAAATATAAGGTAAGTGGGGGGAAGATGCCACACTTAACACTTATTTCCGTTCTATAGGAAACTGGGTTATCGAAAAACAACACCAAATGTATCAACGTCCAGGTTGTTTTTTTGTATTCTTTAATTACATATATTTATTATTATATTTAATTAAATACGGCTATTCGTTTTTAAATATCTTTGCCGTGCACTCCATAATATATACGCCACATAGATTTATTTTTGAACTACGGCTTCAGCCATGTTGTTTCAAGCTAACACGTACTCACCAAGATGCACACGACACAAATATCATGGAATTATTACGTTTAATCTAGTCAATCCGTCACCAAACCTTAAGAATCGACAACGAAATATTATAATATGTGCACTCGCCAAGTTCAAAGAGTTGAATTTTCAGTTTAACGACGATTAAACTAGATATAATTAGAAATAATCACAAGCACGGTATTCACAGTTGATGACTACACGCTCTAACGTAGGAATTGCTGTCATCCAGTAGTAGATATGCAAAATCTAACGATACTTGCATCTTCCCCCGACTGGCGTCTTACCCCTACTTACCTTATTCCAATTTAAGATAATCAAAGTGGGCACTCTCATGAAGTGCAGTAATTGGTTGGTAGTTCTTAACAACGGATTATTCTTTCTGTAACGCCCTCTCTGTTCACTTAACGAAAAGATTTGAAAACTTTTTTCAAAAAAACATAATTACGCACTTAATGTACTTCTAAAAATGGCATCCAAGTCAAAATTGAAAAGAGAAAAATAGTAAACGATTCTAATGCATAATCGTATATAATGTATCGTTTAACAACTAATTAATCAATTTGTATCGAACAAAACCTAGTTGGAAGCGCAGATAAGCTTAAATAAGCGCTTATTGTAAGCTGGCCAAATGCCAATACTAGCGTCACGTTCTGCGGCCTATTGGTTAAGTGTAACCCGAAAGGAGGGCGACGTACTTACGGGCGCAACAAGTACGCGCGCCTCGGAATCGCCCTGTTGTTACAACAGTCACGGAGCCACTACCCCCCGCCCTTGTCCAGCCCATCAAACTTGGTCCCCTGAATAATACATGGAACAATGCCATGGGAACAACACCAAATATTAAACCACATGTCTCTTTTTGGAATTTCGCTCCCATAGTTCCAAGAAATGTCGGTCTGAATGACTTCCCTTAGCAAGTTAGAGCCCTTAAAAATGTTTGCCCTATCAAAAAATTGATTTCACACGATGAAATACGTTTTATCTGAATATTTAGATATTGTTTACCTTTTTTTTGGTCTCTTTTTCAAAAACCAGTGCCAACCTAGGTAAATTAAGTAATATAATAGGCAACTTACTTTTCTTGATACAAAATAAATTAAAAGAGAGCAAAAAATATTTTCTAAAATATGATTGAATCCGCTATACTTTAGAAAATAACATGATTCCACCCATCATACGTTTTCTGAACTCAAGATAGTAAGGTGTTATTGCGACGGAAGTTTTAAAAATAAGTGTCAAATCGTCAAATCGAGCTAATTATATCAAATGATCAAATCTCCGAAATTGGATGAAGTTAGAAAATAATGGAATCGATGCTGAGATACATGTGGTTACAATAAAATAAAAGGGACCAGTACCTGAGAAAAGATGTCATTCGATAGCATTTCTGGTCCATAAACCGAAATACTTCACATCCTTCCCGTTTGTAACTCAAGTTTTATCTCTGTTATGTGTTTCATTGCGCTTGGAATAGGATAAGTCTAGAAGCTTAAGTAATTTGAACGATTGAGTTTACTAAACTTAATGAATGTGCTACTATAAAATACAAAAATTATCATCTCATTTATTGATTATCTTCCACTTCGAATACATAAAATTATTATTTGTCTACAAATATAAATGTAATTCTCAATTGATATATTCGGCAAAGTTTACTTATGTGCGCAAAAAACGAGTTTTACCTTCTAATATTCTAGATACATACGAATTATATATTTCTAACTATGTATTTTCATCACCGAAGTTTCATCTGATCAGCCACCTTGATTTAGAATGTTTCTGAAATTCTGTATACAGAGTGACCCTGTCGTAATCTAAGTTCGTTGCCATATTATCTTGATGAGAAGTACTTTAGCAATAGACCAGACAACCAGTTCAGCTTATCAGCAGCGTTCCAGAACGTACCTACTATGTAGATGTCTAGAGCAGCAGACTAAGTCTTCCAGAGCTGCAATTGGAGGGTCAATGTAGTGCCTTCCTTCTGTAATGTTCCACGTTGATTAACTTTAAGTAAAGAAAAAGATATTTGGTGTCTAAAGTGGGGAGACTTCTCTGCTAGCTTTAATAAGGAATTGAAATAGGAGACAAAAAGTAGTAAGTGACGAAGGTTTTTTGGTTTCTATGAAAGTGACTCCACTTTGTGCGTGTCATAAAAGGAGTAAATGTGATCTTTTTAGTTTAGATGTTTAATTAAATTCCTGGAGTTTTTTTTATCAGTTAATTTCACTTTTAAGTTGTCTAAGAAGTGGCCATATCCCATATGAGGTCTTCAGTATAGTTAGGTTATCCTGGACGCGACCTGCCGAAGATCTGATATCTGAGACCTACTTTTTTACATTTCTGTCATTTTCATATTCAGATGATAAGTACGCTCTAAAAAACTTAGTTTTGAAAAGTACTTAATCATGGTATACCGGAAGCTAATTTAATTTTGTATTGCTACATTAATTACGATGTTCTTCCTCTAGGCAGTAAGATGCATCTATGCTGCGCTAAAAAACATGCATATTACTCTCGCGAAAAGTAATATGTAAAAAGATATAGGATCATGGAAGCATACAATTTTATTTTTCATTTCTCCTGATGTTTTACCATTACACGGAATAGAGAAATCGTCTTTTAAAATTTAACCCTCACCTATAAACTTTTATTATAAATGCTTAATCTCGCGCATAATATTAACATATGTAATCCACATACGTTATTAGAAATTTCTCCAAATTATACAAAAACTAAAAATGCTAAATACATTGTCTATAAATATGGAACCGATTTATTAATGTTGTATAATATTATTATAAATATTTATAGAAACAAAAGTTGCAAGATTAAAATGCAATAACAATATAAATTACAAAAAGTATTTCAATAAAATTTTATAAACTACAAATATTGAATTGTTACAAAATCACCCACATTATATTTTTACAATATTTTTAACAAATGCTTTTTTTATTTTTTGTTAAAAGATGTTAACAAACTCAAAATTATAATATATCAAGTATAATGTGTGTAATTGATTTGCATAAAGACATTTTATTGTGGGAGAGAAATACTACAATCTTAAGAATGTCGTAATTTCCTCTGCAGTCTCATGGATGTGAATATCTAATCAAGATATTTACTAGCCTACAAATAATACTAATATCGTCAATAGTTTTATTTTTAATTTAAACAGTATTACAAAATAAAAATCCTACATGTATGATTAAGTTGGTTTTGATCCCATTGTTATTTAAGTGCTGACCTGGTTACTTAAATGCTTTTCCTTAATTTTACAAGAACGAATTAATACCAATTAAGTATCTGACTTTATAAAACCTAAATTTTGGAAATGAGTTTTGTATGAACTTGCGTGATTTGAGATCAAGAGAAGGAGGGGAATTGAAATGGTAGAACATCCCTTATAAAGCCAGTTTCATTGCCTCAGAGTTTCATTGTAAGTGTCAGTGTTTAAGAAGTGAGTCTTAGAATTTAAGAATCTGTAAAAAGCAATCTGTTGAATGTGTAAACTACTGATGTTGAACTAGAGTTAGTTAGTGTGTAAGCCAAAGCCAAAGTAGTTACACAAATCAACTACGACTGCAGTTCTTATATATTAGGCTGGGAAATCCGTAGGGACGCCAAGGTCTCTGTAGACGTCGCTAGTTCACCTCTGGGAGTTTTGAGGTTAAAGTTGTTTTTGATGAAAAAATTTGAAATATCTTGATGGGAAAAAATAACGTATTAAAAATCAATCTAACTTATCAGTTAGCAATCGTTTAAAAGTTTTGCGGTGAATGAAGGTGTTACTCAATATTCAAGTAACTTTTAATATAAGTGCCCTGTTTGGAGTAATTGACAATTAAATGTGGTTACAGTAAATGTCCAAAGCATCCAACTCACCAAAATATATTCGGTCAAATATAAAAATATGTTACCCATAGGGTTCAGTCCGAATTGGCTTTAATCCATTTTAATCTGTTTTTAAGTTGGCAATGCAAGGAATTAACTTACATTTTTCTAGTAATGAAAAGTTGTACATCACCCTTGGAATTTTCGGATTCAAATGAAACTGGAATTAGAAACACTACTCCCACAGACTGTCTGACGATCTGGCCCAGTCCATGTTCCTATCATCCAAATTTGTCAATGCGCGTTTGGGATTAAGAATATAGCGGCATGAAGCGGAGTACAGTTGAGTTCACTTTTTTCAGGTTGAATTAGATAATTTGAACTAGCGTATGCTAATAATTAATTATTGCAATTTTTATCCAGAAATATAAATTTAGTTGTAAGCAAGCTCCTTCATACAATTCCCTGTACTTAATCACTACACAATCTGTTCCTTCCATTGTGTTGCTTTATTTCAATTCTATATGACCATGGCTTCATCAGCCAACTAAACTAAAAAAAAGCCCCTCAAAAATGTCTAGAATTCTTTGATTGTAGATTATAATTTAATTTTTTTTTTTATGGCTTAGCGTCAAAAAGTGCCAGTACTGTACTGCTGTAATTTAGTAGCACGTTGATAAAAAATCAAAGTGAAAGAATTGAAAAGATAATGGTCTTTCGCAAAATAAGTTATCTGTACATTTAGAAGATGTATATTTTGAAAATGTCTCAAAGTTAAGAATTGCAGTTAGTAGTTGGAGAACTAACTAGAATTGTACTGTACTTGCAATAGAATTGAAAACAATAAAAATATAAAACATGTGAAAGCTCTAGTTCAGAAGTAAAGGCTAAAGTTGGACAAAGAACATTAACTCCTGAAGTACTTGCTTTCTGGCGCTAGAATCTATGAAGAAGAACCTTGGCCTCTTTAAAAAGAACTGTCTGTTCTTGCGGTCAGTCGATTTCTTCTTCTAAACGCTGCGCAGTCCTAGAGCGAATCTGCCTAAGCCAAGCTTGGTACTGTCACAATCACCAAGTCCTTCTTGTACATATAACACTTTCAAGTCCGTATTTTTGTTACTGGTTAATGTTTTCTGAGACTTCAGGAAAAAAATGAGATGTTAAGATCTTAATATTTTGGTTTGCGCTTCTCGCCCAATATTATGACGGTGTTTACTCTATGCTGAAGTTAGTGTCTAACCACCAACGTCTGAATGGAGGTTTTCATTTTGCTTCCCACAATCAGCCTAATGTTGTAGGACGTATGCTTCTTACCACAAATTTACTTAGGATACCCTTAGCTATTTAACATTTATTGGCGAGGTTCTTGAATAGAACCAGTTACATAATTACGTAGCCTAGAGTGACCAGATAATTGATCAAAGTATCAAAAAAATATTTCAACCAACAATTATTTCACACTAAGTCACACATTGCAACATTGTGTGACTTTAATGGCCAAAAGATAACAATATTCTTGCGGAAAGATATTTAGAAAGAAAACTTTATTTCGGCAGATCTGTACGGGTTAAAAAGGAGCAGATCAATCAGGGCAAAGAAAAACAAGAAATCTAAGAAACGATAACGCCGGCTGCCAGAACCAGTTGTTGGCAGGTGTTTTCAATTAAAATTAAGAAGAGCAAAAAACTGAAAAGGCGTCCTGAACAGAACAATACAGGCGAAGATGGGACAGTTTACGCTTTTTTATTTTCATTTTTTTTTCATCAAAAATTATTGTACAAAAAGCAGTATATATTATGGAGTTTACGGCAAAGATATATAAAAACGAATAGCCGTATTTGTCAAACAGATGTGCTTGCATTAAGAAAAAGAAAGTTAATAAAGTTGACTCTGGCTCCACTTGGGTAACTTTCACGAAACTCTAATCGACTTTTCTTTAGCAATTATTTCGATTCTAAATAATAGATGTCCTCCAATTCAGGAATACGATTAGCCGTTGGTTTAAGCCGATGTAAAAGTATCAGTAAAAATAACAGTTACATTTTTATAATTAAAGAAAATCTATAGATCCATTTTCTGGCCAGTCCACGTTGATATTAAAGTATTGGGTTCTCTTCAACCTTGTAATAAACCCAACCACGAATTTGTTCCTTAACAGGAAACTAACTGTCGGAAAAACCCTTTGTATCGCATGAGAATTCCTTTTGGAAAAAAAAAATTGAACTAAAAGTGGGATCTCAATAAATGTTCTCAGGTTCGAATTCAGCGCAGCTACTTAGATTCCCTCTTTATGAGCTTCTTAAAGCATTCTGTCCAGCTTTAGATGACTGATAAAGGATACTTTTCAGACGTTGATAAAACTGTAATTAAAAAAATAATATTTTTATTATTTATTGTTTTTAAGGTTCAAATTTTGCTAGTATTCCACTAAGTTTATGTACCATTGGCGTTTTTTTTTATCAAAAACTTGTAAAAGTGTGTTATTACAATAGATAGTATTAGTTTCTAGAGTTAATTCACGATAAATGTTTGACTAAATATTTATTGTACAAACCAGTTAAAAACTGTTTATATTTTTAGCACTGTGTGGATGTGTTACGACAGTATGGTGACTGTGACGATGGTGCCCAAATCTTTGAAACGTTGTGCCATTACCAAGAGTAGAATGAAGAAAAAACGATAAGAATTTTAAGTACATCTCATGCTTGGTGACAGTCAAGCCTACAGGTTATACTCTACATCTACATCAATAAAAAAGATTTGAGCAACGTCTCATTTCTATTGTAGCACCTGAAATGTAACAGTCGGATTTCTGTTATTTAGAGGAAAGCTTAATTATTTGTAATAGGAAATAGCATCCAATTAGAGATCATTATTTCCTGTTTTAATTCGTATTGTCAGAAGGGTGCAAATACACGATGTGTGGAAAAATGAAGCTGTAGTAAAAACGGTCATTCAGTTCTAGAATACTAAATCAGCAAGTGATTTTTTGCTCAATGAGTGAGTGTTCCGCACTAGATTTATTTATTTTTAGATTCTTAATTAAAAAAAATTCAATTTCCCGTTGTAAACTAATAAACAAATGCTCGATTTTTTTCGTTTTGCTCATTAAGCAATTAACCCTTACATCTGCAATAGGTATATAGTATATTATGTTCGTTGCCTTGAAACTGTTCTTCATATGCAATTTGTTTAAATGAAATTAGTGCGCAATGCAATTTTTTTTTTAATTATCATGTTAATTACGATATAAATACAAAATTTTTTGTTTACATTCTCTTATTCAATGCCTTGAGTTGTTTCAAGAAATATTACTTCTATCGGTGAGAGTGCGAATCCTTTCAAAAACCCACGCGAATAAACGTTAGATCAAAGGTGAATGGATGAATGCCACATTCTATCTACAAATATTATATAACAAATAATTAAGGTTGGAAATAATAGAGCGCAGGGTTTTATATAATATTAATTTGTCCATTATTGGTGACCCTTGTTTAAAATAATTAATTTCTCACCATTAAATTTTTAACATTAGTATATAACGACAATGGGTAAAGAGCACCCAATAAATCTGGTCTACACTTCAATCAACCTAACACTCGACTAAAAACACTTACATAATTCTTGGTTTCTCCTCCAGTACCCTCCTTACGAATACAATGTACCTTCTAAAAATAAATTCAACTTAAAAACTCATTTAAACATTTTTAATAAACGAGTACTTCATTAACGAGTACTACATTTAAATTTCCAGCTAATATTTTTGGATTATTTATCCCATTAGATTACATTATAAAAGCTCATTTCCTAACTAGTTCCGAAATTCTCCATAATATTAGATTTGATAGCCTGTTTAATATTGTTTAAGAAAGATTTTCGGAAAGAATCGGCTAAACTGATTCTGCAAAAGTGAGAGAGGGTAAGTTCTTAAGCCAGAAACCAGAATCGTAAAAAACTGCAGGAAACCAAACAGTTTTTTTCCCCACTGAAGTTACTGGAAATACAGATGAAAATACAATAGGAACTCCTTAGTTTCTTTAAGATATCTCTCGAAAAAAAGACAATTTTCATCGAGTTTCTCGCTGAATCTCAAGTAAACTTGGAAGATCGTTAACTTTCATTTGAAACGTAATTTGGTAAACTTTATTATAGAAGGATTTTGGAAGAATTTCCCTCATAATGTGTATTCTTTATTAACTCTTCTGTTTTGTTTTGTAATTAAGAGTTTAATTACAATATGAACACTTGGGTTTGGGGAAAATCAGACTTAACTTTCTTTATAATCATTTTGATGATAAGTGCAACTCAATGCTACTTTAAAAAAAGCCGACTTAGTCGGCCAAAAATGTGGGAAATACAAGTCATCAGGGTACCTAGAAAACAGTAGATAGACAAAATAGCATTGTTATATATATACATGTTTGAGTTTTTGAAGGTAAGGATATTTTTCATCAATTTAGTCGCTTAATTTGCGTTAGTTACTAATTTATATTATTTATTTATTTTCATAATGTTGATCTTGGTTAGCTGTTCAACCAAACACAAACGCTAAAAATGACAATTATATTTATTACTTTAATATTAATTACACATTACATTATTCTATAACATACAAATTATTCTTATTTATACGCCTCTTGTTTGACTTTTAATAATTTTTTTGGCAGAATACAAAGAATCTAGAGCAATTTTGTTTTAAAGGTATCCCTCTAATGGGTTTTATCAGGTAACTTTTTTTGTCCTTGAGCTTGCAATGAACATTATGTGCTCATGCCTCTCCTCTCCTCCACACAGCATGCAAATACGCTTAGCACAGCCCTTCCTATAGTCTGTCTACTTCCAGATTCCAAGTCTAATCACGATATTTTACTTTCCTCATGTCTACTTAGAAAGTTCACATACGACTTTGCCTCAAATTAAATTGTTCCTTTAACCCTTCTAGCGTTTTTTAATCTGTCATACGTGCGCTCTCCTTTTTGTCGATATCCCACAATCTTTTGTTGCATTATTTCCACAATATTCTGCACTGTAATACCTCTTCTATAATTATCCATCATGGTCCGATTTTTTTCAATATCTGATACAAACTCTTTAACCCAGCATTTCATTTCTCGGCTCCTTTTTTAACTTTTAAAACAACTTACTACTGACTCCTCCTTCTCTAAATTTTTTGATTGTCAGTAATATTTAAACATTTTTAGAATGATTTCCGTTCTCATTTCTCTTACTCCCTGCGCTTGATGGTACTCCTAAGATGTTTTTGCGTACTTCATTGAATGTCGTTTGTAGTTGTGATATATATTTCCTCAATTCCCAAAAGATAATAAGACTTCTAAGATTCTTACTTTAGGACTAAGTTGAACAATGGATCTGAGGTGCAAGTCCGGTTTCAATAATTACTAACTACCCTTAGTCCTAGGTTTTCCTCATCGAGTTGGTCACTCGATTTTGCAGCAGATTTTCGTATTCCAGAATTGCAGTGAGGATACACTATAAAAGAGGAATACAAAACGCTATTACAACGTTTTACGACTATTCTAGACGGAAATAGCATTTCACCACAAAAAATGGAGAACTCTAAACAATGTTGTGCAACATTGAGCAGCGTGGACGCTTTGGAAAGAAGAACTGGAGCGTTCTCACGTAGAGGATGTGTGACCCAAGATTGAAGTTTTGTCTCACTCGTCGAAGATTTTCTCAGTTGACTTTTGCTCTTTGATCCCTCTTTTTCTACCTCTACTAAGTACCAAAACTCAGCGTACTGCAATCGTACAAAGAGCATTCTCGTTAGAAATGGCCCACAGTGACTCGCTCAAATACTCCGTGCCTGTGTAAATACCCGCAAACAACTACAGCTAGTCACGTGGCAGTGCCACATCCAAATTGTCGCTTGCCTTTTTTATCGAAGCGCAAACTTCCTTGTTCTTCAGATTCTCTGTAGCTCAGGTCCTGGTGATAGAAGTTAGGACGACGCCAATCACCTAGATCCCAAGTGACACTCCAATAAATTAATAATAACCAATCTTCTAAAACCTTGAAAATGTGACAAAATTTCATTTTATCAAGAAATGTTTTTCAGATATTGTAAAAAAAATAATAATAATAACTATACATATAACATTATCTGATACATATATAGCGTCTTCTTTAATAAATCCATTTATTTTAATAAAATGTCATAATACATTTTCAAGGTTTAAACCTCTTGGAGTAATCCGTTAAGTTATTTGACATATTTTAATTTAATAACTTTGACGATACAATTTAAAACTTAATCGATTAACCTTTTCATTATGGCAACTACTTCTTGTTTTATACGAAGGATAAAAGCTAAAAATAAACTTTTAAAAACTAAAATTTAAATAAAAATTATTTTAAAAATTTAAAGAGAAATACGAATATGAAATAGTAAAAAGAAAAAGATTGCATAAAAGCATATAATATACTATTTGACATTTATGCCTACTTTGCGAACATTCCAAAACAATGAGAGGAGAGTTCTGTTCGCATGGTTTATTGCATTCCCCTACAATGTTGCTCTTTATTCACATCTGTTTTTATAAACACAATCTTTTACTTTCCTAATGTCTTTTAACACTCTAATGCAAAAATTATTTTGCCGTCTAAAAGTGGGTATTATCATTTTACTTTATCTTAACTCTTGCAAAAATTGCATGTGATATTTTGTGTTGAGTATTCAGTGAAGATGCACTTATTGAGTCCTCTAAGAACGAGAATGTTGTCTTTAAAAATATTTCTACAAGTGAATAAGAGTGTATATTGCCCTAAGTCAAAGTTAGGAAATTGCAGAAAGTTTAAATGCAATATTTCTTTTAGGTTTTAAGAGACTCCATAATTTTTATTGAGGTTTTTTATCATAATCAATCTCCCAGAAGGTTTACTTTCCCTAGACGAGAGTTTCCGTTGTATACTATTTCCTCTACAAAAGCTCTAATGATTCACATGAATCTTCTTACATTGTTTGTACGGGAGTAGTTACTTCAACTACCTACTCGTAAGGCTTTATTTCAAACGGGTTCTTCGGAAGGTGTGACGTTGAAATCACTTCTAAACTGACACTTTAATAAACTGTACGTTTCTCACTAGTGTGCACTGCCATTAAAGATCATATTTGACAGCCATATTGAGTAGTCGATAAAAATCGGATGTTCGGGAAGTATATTTTACTTAACATTTCTCTCCTCCTCAATAATTTGTTGTAGAAAATGTTTCAAACGATATTGTTTAAAGTTTTTACACACCCATTTATGTAGGTCTATCACATTTGAGGTATGCTTTTAGGAGAAGTCATTTTCTGAAGCTGCTAGGGTTTGAAGATTCTCTTGTAAGTGGAGATCCAGCAAATTTCATTACTTCCAAATTAATCTAGCTATGCACAAGACATAATATTAAGAATTTACTGTCATTCACAATAGATGAACTGTTCATTTCAAATGCTTTATAAAGTATCCCATGAAACTAACTTATGTAAGAGATCTTATAATTAATTTTAAATATGTTCATATTCTCGGTAATTCCTAATTGAAATAAGTAAGTTTATTGGTCTTAGTTTCTATCGAGTCTGAGTTTATTGGACAAACATTTTCGTTGTTCCTAAATTTATCAAGTATATTAGACATCAATTATTTAGTATGAAAAAAGTTTACCCATGCAACCTAAAAGAATATACTAGCGCCATCTCTACTATTTTTTAGCAACTTTTTTCAATTAAGACAGCCAACGATCCCTAGCGGCTAATCTTAGAATGTTCAATCTGTATTCTGTTTTTTTTACTTGAATAGTAACACTCGGATGAAAAACTCTGCCTCTTATTTAAAAAATATCAGAATTTAATTAACATTGAATTAACAGGATATTTTTATCACAAAAAACAGGTAACAAAGAACTTTTAGATTATTTGTTTAAACGCAGATTTTCATGAAAGGGAACAGTTCTGATCCCTCAGCCTTTGTTTTCTTTTTTATAGTGTTTATCTTTGGAAATTCCCCCGATTTATCTTTTGTTTTGGTCAGATTCTCACGAATTATTAACAATTTCTTCCTCAACCAGTATTGCTAGTTAACTGATACTCTTTTGCAGAATGTTCACATGAAGCAAGAGAGCAACTATTCGATATTACCATTTTTTTTTTTTTTTTTTTCATCAAAGGTATTGTTTTCTTTTCAGTTGAGTGGATGGTAGGGATTAAGGAGATGCTGCCAACTCGAGGACCCTCCACTCGACCACTTCTGTCGTTTAATTTATGTTACGAACTTAATTATTTTTGTTTTACTTTTCAAATACATTGCTCCCTTTTTCAAAAATTTAAAGCGCTCTTTCCCCGTGCTTATACCCTTTACCCAAGTGAGCTAACTTGCCCACAAAAACTACGATACTCTCCATGCTCACCATGTTTTAAGAGTCGTAGTCCTCTACTCGAACTCTTTGTTAAAGTTAATTTATTTATAATAATAATATAATAATAATAATAATACTTTATTTGAAAAGAAATTCTAATACAAACATAAAAAATGAAAAGAAAAGTATTCTACGGCAATGGAAAACCGTCTGCCGGAGTTTGATATACATATATAAAATACGTAACAATTACAAATTGCTTTATAAATTGACTAAGTAATTAAAAACAAAAACTGCTAAAAGAGAATACAAAAGATGAGAAAAAAAAAAAAACAAATAAATAATAATACAAATAAAATAGTAAGTTAATTTATTTAATAACTAATTAGTTGCACTAAGCTAGGGCAATTGTTGAGACATCAAAGTATTTAACCCTGAACAATAGATTCTGCATTAAAAATCAAAAATCTTCCAAACTGTCTCGCAGAAATCAGTAAATAAAATTAATTTATTTTTTACCTGCTATGTGTTGTACTTCTCTTCTTCATTTACCTGTAAAAAGAGTATTGCTGGTTTATTTCATGTTCAAGGATTTATGAAGATTTTAACTAACACTGTATTTTATTAAGGCTTTAGTCAATTGGATTAGGCATTTTGAATTTGTTTAAATTGAAAATGAAACGAGAGTTCCACGACCCCAAACCAAATTAAAAGTGAGTTAGATTCCTTTATCTCTCTTTCGGGTAGTTGATTTAACAACCCACAAATAAATCTGCCTGGAATTGGTCTTCCGAAAATAGATACTTGGTCTGCCCAATATATGTGGGATAACATCTGGCTGGCAAATAATTTCACATCCAATTAAACAATAAAAAAAAAAAAAAATCAATCTGCAAGAATTCTTCACCCTCAGGCTTCTGCACATTCTATCAGCCAATTATTTTTATTGGTGCCCTCATCTGACTTTTTCTTCTTTTTAAAGAAAAGTAATCACATAATGCAGTTTAATTACCATTCAAACTAAGCTAGTTATGAATAGGATAGACCGGAAAGGAATAGTTGTCTATGCCTATTTTTAGAAGATATTTCCGGGCAACATTCATTGAGCTTTTTTTCGACATTCTTGATTTAGGGTTCTAGATAAGTTTTCTTTTAACCATGTTAGGCAACTTTGCCAAATATTGTTACAAATAACTATTGATAATTTTCTTTAGAAACTATTATATTTTGCTGGAAAATAAAGTCACTGATTGTTGCATTATTTATTGGTCTTGAGTCTAGGAATTCAGGATGGAAGTGCGCTCCATTTCTTAAAAATTCAGTATTTTGTACTTAGAATTAGAAATAATACGAATAAAGAGAATTTTAATAATATGTATATAAAAAAATAAAATAAATTAAATAAATTATTTTAATTTTGCATTAGATTTTATTTGTCTGACAAAGTTAAAGTTGGACATTGATTTCTTGATCGAACAAGGACATCTCTTTCAGTTATCCTCTACTGTCACAGAGACGAAACGTACCAAATTTCTAACAAATATTCCGTTGATTTTGGAAAACTAAAATAGTTTAGCGATTCCTCGCAGTTTAGAGGAAGCTTTATGTAATTGATAGGGCGGATAGGGAATCTTGGATTCTTGATATTAGGAGCCTTTTTTGCTTCTCGGTTTCCAAAATTTGAGTGCATTCATAATATTTCAGCGCGAATACATTTTTTCTTTTCAGATTATTTCTTTATATCTTTCTATTTTCATTTTCTACTTATTAAGACTGGCGAGTATAAATTCATGGTTAGAACTTACACTTTTATGGCACCGATTCATTTGGAGCGCACCATTCACACCCAACAACTCAGGGATAATCTACTGAGTGATGGTATTTCGTATTTTAGAATTTATGACTTCAGCCAAATAGAACCAATTAACTGATTTCTTCTTCTTCATTCTATTCGATATTATATCTGCAATTTTAACATTCTTATTATTTATGTTTATTATTCGAGTTGAGACTGAGTCTACTTTCCTTCAGGGCCTATATACCTCGTATCTACCCCGTCCATCCCGTACTGATATGACTGAAAGTTTATCGAGTTCGTCCAAAGTGTGGAATGTTTGAATATAGACACTCTTACGTCCAGAAAGAAATGAACAGCATTAGAACTATCTAGTGAAGACAGATGTCAACTTATCCATCTTCTTATTTCTTGAAAACCCCATTTGATCTCTATTCTTCAGAATTCAACTCTAGATTAATCTTGAAGTTTCGCTAGGATTTAGTGCTTTCAACGCAAACTGATCCGAGCAGTTACAAATCTATTTTGAAGTTAAATTAAGAATCTGATTCATCTGCAATACATACAAAATAAAACTAGCGTCATCTTCAATACTGGAAAACAGCGTCCATTCACTAAGGAGAAGAGCCAAGTAATATTCCGCCTCACTTAGACCACGATTCTACACTTTTAGCCATTTTGGAAATCGTTTAACTCGATCTATAATTTAACAGATATTTCTGTAAGGCAACAAAACGTTTTAAGAATAATGAAAAAAAAAACAACAAAAGCCTTTCGGAATGAATCAGAAGTAAAACCAAAGTGTTTGAAAGGCCTTAAAACCAAGTCTGCTCCGAAATGAATTAAGGTGAGATTATCCCATATGTAAATCTCTTAGTACGGTTTTGTATTAGGTTCTCTAATGCCAAACTTGAGATTGTCTTTGTATTTGGATAAAGCTTGAGCCAAAAAAGTTATGTAGAACAAAACGAACGTTGGGATAATTTAGAACCGCCGTATGGGCGTGAATGTTTAATATTCAAATTTAGATCTGAAGGAACATAGAGTGCCAAATTACCTTTCTTACAGTTACTTTTTAATTGTATCAATATGGGAGTTAAATCTTATTAAGAAATTTTAAGTTTAAACAAAATTTGACAACCATGTATCCATAAATCAATTTATTAAATATAATTTTTCTTTACGAACCAAATTTTGGATGCTGCAAGAGAAAGATTCATTTGTATCAACATTTCAAAAGGACTTAGGACACGTGATTGTACAGTGCACAAATTAAACAAGTTTTTGTTAAAAACAGTTTTTCTTTAAAATGATTACAGTCAAAATTTAAAAGTTTAAACTGTTTTGGTTGTTAGAAACTAATAACATTCAATTAAAACTGAGTTCTTAATAATATTTAAGCGTTTACTAATAAGATCGAAAATACATGAAACTAAGTACAAAGATTAAATAATACATGAGGGTAACGTAATACACTTAGCCCTGTATTCGTACTCAAAGAGAGCACTACCAGTTAGCGTACATACATGCATACTTCCGGCTAGAGCACCGTACCTCCCACTTTAGTTTTAATAGAACATTTATATTCCACGGAGATAACCACATCGCTATCTAATTGGTGTCTATCCTGTAAGTAAGTGAACATTCTACAGACTGCTCAAGAAAAGTTGAAGGGACATTACTCACTTTGAGATATGTCTTTTGTTTTCTCTTCTGTGTTTTTAGTTCATATATAAATCTACGTTATGGTACTTTTCTTTTTTTTTTTTGTTCAACTAGACAGCAATAACATTATGTTAGCTATTTACATGCTAACGGTTAATTTAGGCATCGGAAGTCATTATTCTTTATCCATTTAATTTAATGACAGTAAACCACAAAAATACAGACTGCAAACTATGTAAGTTGCACCTTCTAAATGCCACATTATCCAAATCAAGATTAAAAATTGATAAAAGAGATGCTCCAAACTTCTAGGAGTCACCCACCCTTCATGAATTGGAAAAAAAGAAGTGGAAGAGATTCCATATTTAGCAGAATCCAGAGCTAGAATGTTACCAGTGATTACAATGGGGCTACCCAAAGAAAAAGAAATGATAGCTGCACCCTACTAAACAAATACTAGAACATGGTTATAAAAGTGGAAGTTCTTTCAAATGTTTCTGACAATAACTGTATAATTCTACATACGCCTCCAAAACAAGGTCTTCATGTCAATAACAGAAGCATAAAAATCAATGTCTTTTGAAGATACAGATTGATGAAGAATTACTGTAGTTCAAAAACAATGAAGACCTCTCAGATCCTTGCCGACAAGTGCGGAATGTATCCTGTTCAACTTTTACTCTTTCACAAACAGTTAGACGAAGATTAACCTCCAAAGATCTCCTTATCTAAGATAGAAGAATTAAAAAAAGGATCTTGGGTTCGATTAAAAGAAAATAGAAGTTTTTAATCATGAAAACTTGATGTAATATTTCCGGAAGTCACTGTCACTGCCTTTAGATTGGAGACATTGAAAAGAGAAGAGAAGAAATGTTGATACCCTGAAATTTATAGTTTATAAACTGGGCTGAGAACCGAAATGGAACTTCTTGTCGCAGAGACTTTGCTTTTTCTTGACGAAAAGAAAAAAAAATAGTTTAAACAGACATTTTGAAATTATAGCTGTTTCCGCATTTCAGATAAGGAATTGAGAGTTGAAATTGCACAATTTAAAAGTAAATGGTGGGATTTTCATTCTATGTTATAAATTGAAAAGACTGTGTTTGCGTCACTCTGCAAGGACCCTTGTCTTCTTCTTCCTCTTTTTTGCCCTTTGAAGAACCATTTAGTCTTCAAGCAATCTCTCAGGTGCTTCAGAACTCTAAAATATAAAAAAATATAGAATATATAATATTCTCTGTATAAAAAACACAGAAAAAAAATGCAGTGATGCATTTAGAGCGAAGTAGTCTTTACAGTTAAGATCAACTGTGAAGATGTAAGAAATATCAACGATTATGTAATTTCCTTGGCAACGCTATGTTCTTGAAAAACTTTGTCAGTCAGAACATTCTTCCCAGTTTGCACTTCTTACACCGTTAACTACTCAACATGTCAGAATTAAGTTTTATTACCATCATAAATCCAACTAATAATTAGATGTGGTAGTCACTAGTTGTGGTGAGAACGAAGGGCAACGCTATTTACCATCGCTTCATTCACCTCGCACATTTATCTATTTTAACTTAGTAACTTCCTTTATGATATCTTATTATTATTATTTTTTGAATATTCGTTTGGAATCTAATGATTTTCTGCTTATATCTCTGGACATTCATCAGTAAATACTAATTAAAGTACAATAATTTTATAATAGCTCTTGCAAATGACATCATGTGCTCTTTTGATGAAGAGAAAAATGGATGAAACGTGCTTTAAAGCACCAGTTGCAGTTGCAGATTTTTCGGTCATTCTACCATCTTCTACGAGGAGATTTTTAAGATATCAATTACAAGGTTTGCCTAAGGACACTTTGGCAAAGATATTTGTTTTCTGTCTTTCTTACAGCGTTAGTTTGCCATCAAGAGGACTTATTAATGATGGGTATGTCTTGTGTGAAATCTGATAATTATTTCTGGTGTATCACGGATGGTTCCAAAATGGTTGGAAGGTTTGGTACCGTGGTCTAACGAGAAACAGAGGAGACTTGGCCGTGTCTCCAGGTCAATCTTCCAATCTTTGCCATTTAAGGCGATTTGTATTGGTCAATAATCTGCTTTGAATGCGCTAAATTTCAGTGTTTGTCCTCTAATTTGTAGTGGAATGTTCCAGAATGTTGAATAATTTTCTTCTAGCGAGGATGTTCTTCTGGACCTGATGCTCAGTAATAAGGGTGTTTCAGGAATAGAAGAGGTGGGTATGTTGGCCTAACTAGACAGCTATATTGCAGCGTTAAGTTCGATGGGTTGTCGGTAGCGCTGAAAACAAAATAATTTGGTGCTTGCCACGGTCATACTTATCTCAGACTATTAGAGGGTTTCTTTAACGAGAAGTCATTGTGTTTAAGGATACATTTCTACTTAAAGGGCCTCATGTCAGACCTCTTTTGTAGATTTTGTGAAATAGGAAAGAAAGCACTCATTTGTCTCATGACAGATTGTTTTGCTTTTAAGAAAAATTGTCCAGAATCTTCGGACGCAAAATGTTATTTCCCCATACTTTTATTGTTTGTTTGGTTCGATTAGCTGTGAATCTTAAATGGCTCACATCCAGGTCTGGATTTTGGACTTATATTCGGTTTGGGTTGTTTTGTTGTTTTTTTTTATTTAGGGTAGCTTTTGGGGCCAGAAGAAACGTGGGGGTGGCCTCATCCTTAATGCAAAGAACAAAAATTGTAGGTTTCTTTATCTGAGTTGAAAATAAATAATGTCTTTCAAGAGATCTATTGTTCTGTCAAAAGATTTTCTGCAAAAGTTCGAACAAATTAGTTGGAAATACTGATAAATGCTTTTACTCAAAAGTCTCGATGCAGAGTGTGCCCAAATCCTGTTCTTCCTTAGATAAAATGAGTGCATTACACTGTAAGATTCCGCCGTATTTGAATCCAGTTGCATTTTCTTACAGTTTTTCTTCCTAGGAGATCTTAAAGCTCAGGATAGTGTTGTCCTGAGGAGAGTGGCAAAGCACTGGGCAAAGAACTCTTGAAAATAGTCGAATACTGGACAAGGTCACAGTACTTTAAGTTACCAGTACTAAAATAGAACTGACGGTACCAACGTAAAGACTGTTCGCCATATTATGTTCTCATTTGTTTACTAGCATAGGGTAGTTTGCACTTATAACAAAGAGATTTCAAGTGGCTGACAGTTTTAAGTAGTTAATACTTACGTGACCAAATACTGTATATCTTCTCTTCTGTACAAGGTTTTTTTTTGTCTTCCTTTCACGTTATACAGTTTGTTAACTGTACACTCAGTGGCAATATGAATGAATCTAAGATTAACCGTCTTTAGAAAATAAAAAAACAGGTTCCCCCTAAACTTAAGTATCAAGCACAGCCCTTTCACATATTATTTAACCCTACCTATTCATTATGTACCTAGAGATAGATAGCTAACGGCCCAGTTCCGCCGGATGTAGCTCCTAGCAAGAAAGTGCGAGGACAAGTGTATCATTAAGCCCTTCGGTTTTCTAAGTTTAGTTTACAAAAAAAAAAGAAAAAAAGTAGGGTCTATTATTAGTTTGGATTGAGCAAACAGTTATGTAACAGTTTATACAAATTCTATTATTGTTAACAACCATATTGAAACAAGTTTTGCCATGGGCAGACACAGTTTGCTGCTACTCTTCATGTTTCTTCCCATTAGCGTACCGTTACAATTCAATCAACAATGTCATCAAATTGCAATCAAACATTGTTTTCCTCCGTAAAATTCGGGAATCTAATCACATGAGTTTCATTTGTTGCAAATCCTAAATTTAGTTATTTTTAGTTATTATTCACTTAGTTATTATTATCAGCTGATGAATAAATACAATTACTAGCTACTTAAGGCTACGAATTTAGAGGAATAAAAACAAAATAGCCTAAAAGAAATTATATTTTAGAAGATAGCTGTATTCAGTGACTTCCATTTGCTATCATTTAAAGTAGACTTACAGTAACCTTTACCCAAAAGTGAAACTTTAAATTTAATGCTTTATTCCTTCAGTTTATTACAAAGTATGCATTTTCAAATCGTTTAGGACATATATATTCACAAACTATTCCCCTTATTTTTCTTTGCCTTACAATTCCATTCTGTGTTATTTTAGCACAAGTGTTCCTTCTCTGCTTTAAACTATTCTCCATGAAAGATTATTCGTTTTTGTTTTAATGATCTGTCCGATGAAACCACCCCTCTAAGGTTTTAGGAAATACGAGGGAATCTGGCAGTCAGTGACCAATGTTCGCTATGGCCTTCTCTCCAAGATCCTCTAAGATATTATAGAGAAACTATCTAAAATTGTAATCGACAATTTAAAAAATTAAATTTACATTTATATTCATAACTAAAATATTAAAAAGACTACTCGCCAAACGTTCAAAACTGACCTTGACGAACAAAAGAAAACTATATACCGCCCTACTTGCCCCAACATGGACGTACGGAATACAACTATACGGAAAACATAAAAATATTCATAACTAAATCAATTTTGATAATATTTCACGTAAAATGCAATTGTTTGGCAGCTCCTTTTTTATTTTTACTAATTTAATACAATTTAAATTTGGATCTAATTCACTCATAACTCTCATGTCTTATTATTAAATTACATTTCTACTTTCTCTTGTTCCTAGTATCTAAGAAAGAGGAAATAGAAGTAAGTTAAGTAGATATTTTCAGTGAAACTCTATTTTAAAAAATTCACATCGAGGATATCTCCAAGAAAATGAAAAACCCTGAGTTCGCAATTCGGAATAGCAAATTTGAAATTTCCAAGTTTTTATGTTGTTTATACATTCCAACCATAAGCCCGCGCAAGGTAGTAAAAAGACACTAATCGGTCACAAGGTATTTAAAATCAGATTGTTTAGGTAATATCTGGTGTTTGGAAAAATCAAAACCGAAAATCCGCACGATCGCAATTCCGTCTGTTGTAACAACAGAAGTAAGAGATCGTCCTTCGTTCTCTTTCTCTCTGCGCTTTTTTGGTAATCAAGTTTTTCCGCTTTAAAAAACAATAGTAAGAATAGATCGCGATTAAAAAGAGTGAAGGATTAACTAATTAAAAAGATGAATAAGTAATTACTTCCTGTCTATTTCTTCAGTGTTAATCTCGTTAGTTTTCCTAGCATGGTTGAGAGTCATTTCTATTAATTAAGACGAAATTGAATAATTTACTCAATTATTATCTTTTGAACTGAAGATTTTTAAAGTATGTTTTTTAAAAGCTTTTGTCAGTATATTTGTTTGATACCGCACATTTGCTTGTAAAGTTTATACGCTAAATATGAGAATGAATAAGAAAGATAGCAATTCGATATCGTTATAAGTTTTTACTTATTCCCAAAGAGCTGCATTAATTCTGATTACGATGCGCCATTGAATGATCACTTAAACTATGAGATCTTACATTTTACAAACCGCAATTCCATTCTTATTTCTTTTTCTGCGGTTTATTTCATGGATATTTCAACCATACGGTTACAGGTTAGTTGGTCATTATTTTAACGTAAAAGTTGTGTTTTGACAACAAATTTATTAAAAATAATATTGCACTACTCGTGTTTTCATAAAGAGCTTCTTCATTCACCGCAATTTAGTAGCTATTTGCACATTTATTGGAGGTGTTTTTAATTTAGCGACCACGGTGTGTTGTGACCAGATTGTTTTCTAGCGTAGCAAATATTTAAGCATTCAGTTGCAAATGTTAGTTCTTTGAATCTAAACACTGGATATGTCTGCCAATCAGATTAAAAGATTAGCGTGGAGAAGAATCCCGCAGAGTTTTGCGAATGGTAGAAGCTTGATAACTAAAATAGTCTTCCACAAATGGCGTAATAAATTTATTTTAATTATAAATATTGTCGTTGATTTTATCCCTCTTAGCACGCACGTTTATTGTATCCCTTTTGCAGGTTACAATAAACAATAAACAGGATACAATATTGCAGGGTTACAATAAACATGCGTGCCGCGACGGATAAAGTCAACACTACGGATTTAACCATATTTTCATAAATATAATTATTTAATTCATCTATTTGGTCTTGCAACGTATTCAACTTGTACTAACCACATTCATTGTTGGGGGGATGCTGAGAATCTGTAGAATTGATGTCTGTCAAAAATTTAGTGCAAATTTTTGAGATAGTGTTTTGTTAAGGAGAGTCGAATAATATTTAATGGCAATCTAATAATTAAAATCGTAATTTACTTTTTTCTTTTGGGAAACATGTTTTAAACTATTTATGCAAGTGATTTTATTAAGTTGACTCTTAAATTAATTGATCAATTTATTTTACCACTTTCGATTAATCTTATCTCAATTAAATTAAAATGCACGCATTATTGTTAGAAATATGCTTTTTAAAACAAATGATAATGTTTTATTTAGCATAAATCTTTCTTAATGAGATTTAAAGTCTGGTAAAAAATCACGCCATCTTAAAAATAGAACAGACACAAAAAACAGAGGTTAAAGCGGATACTAGGTGTATCCTGTTCAGACTGCTGTAAAAAGAAGAGGATGTGGCCAAATCGATTTTTAAAGGGACTACCCCAAACATATTTAGAATGTTTCGCTTTTCTTTAGAACTATTTTTTTTTTTTTTTAACATATGGTAACCGGAAGTTTAAGTTTTCTAAGAGAAGAGCAGCGGAAGTTCAAATTGTACACGGAAGTGAAAAATAACAGTTGAGTAAAAAACATTTGGGACTAGTTAAAAAAAATTAGGGCAATACCCATCCAGGTGTTGGAGTGATGTTACTAAATCTGGGCCACTCGGTGTATTATTTTGGAGGAACAATGTACAGCGTCTGCCGGTAGATTCTGAGTAATTGCGTCAAATCATTTATCAGGCTCGTTGGACTACAAATGTTGAAAACAATAATTATACTTGTACATAACAAATTAGTATTATAGAAGAGGATTTGTTCTACATTATAAAGAAAATTTAGGAATTTTATCTTTTATAGAAAAAGAGAAAAAAATTGTCAAAGTTGGGTGTTTTTCAACGTTACGCTTTTTAGTGCACTTTTTGACGATCAATTCTCCTACCGGACAGTTTTAATCACATAAAGAAATGCTTTTGTTATCTAAAACCTAAAGCGTTGCGTCAAAACCGGTTTTGTTTGAGTTCTTGACGGAAATGCACTTCAAAAGAGGGTCCCTGAGTCCGAAAAAATGATTTTTTTTTGTGCATGGATTATGAGTACACACATATGTGTTTGTGAACATCCGGTTAAAAGACGAAAAATCACAGACAGTTTGAACTTAATATTTAGTTTGTGTATTTTTCTATCAAGTAGTTAACTCTTAGCACTCGAACTAACAATTTCTGTTTCAAAGCCCACGTTCAAAGCCACTACAACAAAACGCCACCAGATTTCTTTCCATTTAAGAACAAATATATAAATCAGAGCAAAATTTATTATTTATTACATTATTAGCCGTACCTCTCTTATATTTATAATCCGATTGACCAAATTGTATAATTAAATTTTCCATACTCAGTTGGCCAGCCTTTAAATTGACGACAAAAACTCGATTTCGCTAGCTACCGACTTCAAAATAGTGGAGCACTATGTAACATCATCTTTTTTTATTTATTTTCTGTATTTTATACAAAGTTGCATGTTACAGAAACTGTTGGCTTTTTACTATAAAATAAGAATTAAGATACAATAGTAATTGAAATAAACAAACCTCTACTGAAATTAAACCAAATAAAACTTCAGGTGAATTTAAAAAGAAAAAAGGAAAATGTCACTTAATAATATGGAAACTGTTCTTTTCTTTTGCTCGTATACGAAAGGAAACGAAATAAGAGATAGCGCAGGGAAACATCAACCTATAATAATAAGCAGGAACCAAGGCAGTACAAAATCACAAATTATTCATTCGCATTACCAACTAAAATAACATTGTAGATCTAGTGAGCACAGACTGGACATTACTCATGCAGCAAAGCACTATGTAGTCTCATTGCTTCAGTAAAAAAGTTATACACATTAAATGCATAATTTTGTTTTCATATACAAGTATGTTTATTAAAGAAGTGAATGAACAACTATTAAGGTATTTGTTTCTATTTAAACTGTAGTAGGGGCATTTAAAAAATATCTGCTCGAAAGATTCCTAGCTTGCTCTGCATAATTTACAAGATTCAGAAAATTATAAGCTATAGTTTATCAACAATTTGATAAAATGATGTTCAAACAATCGATATTCCAGCTGAAACTAATAGTATGACCATGCACCCCCTTATTTGTGAACATAATGTGAAAAAAAAAACATTGCATCTGATGATTTGTGGGAGTTACAGCTGAAACACGTCAGTCCACAAAATTAGGAAGTATATTTCCATTCGCTGCCCCACCCCCACTCTATTAAACCCATAAATATATAAAAAATAGTCCCAAAATGATTAATGTTTGTGAGATTGGCTAGCCCAGTGTGGAACGGTTCGAATGAGATATTAGCCGGAGGGGGTGTGTGTGTGGGATATGGATGACGTTTAAAAAGCTAATCTCTCCTCTTCATCCGCCTCACACTTCATGTGAATATGGTCTGTCTGTCTGTGCACATTGATAGAGACATGGCCAGCATATTGCCAGCTGTCCGCAGCCAATGTCGATTGTTTTACAGCTAACTAATGTTACAATCATCCTACTAGCCACGTGTTCATCGTTCGCATGAACAATAGCTATCTGGATACGTGATTAAGGACCATCACTGATGTTTCCAATTTGGGCAGAAATAAAATAGTCAAATTAAACTGATGAAACAATGCTAAATCTACTCGAGATATCCATTTCATGGATGCTGCCATTTGTTGTTTACTTACCAATAAATGTCAAAAATTAGGGGCTGAAAAGAATGTAAACATAAGAACATAAAATCTTGTGATGATTTGTAGATAGATAGATGGATAATGTCTTTATTAACAACTGAAATTTAGAAACATATGTTATACAAACAAATATATTAACAAAGACCTACGCTTGGTCACTGACCGTCAGCGGAGTTTGTGTGAAAAATAAATAAATCAAATTTACACATCCTGGTGAAAAAAAAAATTCTCAAAAAAGACATTTATTAATTGGAAATTTGAAAATTAATTGGTCAACTCTAAGAGTACGAGCAGACTGAGAAGATATTTCTTCTAATTACTTTATTTCCGTTCATTGTTGAAAGCTTATAGGTTTCCAAAATGGAGTTTAAACTGAAAATCCATACGTGATGTTGCCGAATATTGTAAAACGTATTTGTATTTGTATATTTGTACGTGATTCGTATTAGCAACACTATTGTTGGTTTGCTAAACATAAATTATTAAATAATAAATATTAAATTTGTAAAAACTTTCTGAAATCTGAAATTAGATCATTCTTTTGCGTATACTCATTAGATCTAACCAGAAAGTTTCGTTCAAAACTAAAGGATAGTCTCGTGCGGAAGTAATAGTCAATGCTCTAGGAAAAGATCTGAGTTTTAGGAAGGTTAAACAACCAGGAGATAAAAGCCGATCACCTCAGGCTAACACAGACAAATAATTTGTAGAGTGTATGAATAGAAGTTTATATTGTAGCCATTGATGCAGAAAACTCTGCAGTTTGACTGGTGACTTTGAGGTTTGTTTTTATGGAAATTGGTTAAATTCGTAACAGCAAAGTGCGGTGCTGAAAAGGAATGATATTGCAAGAAGTAATAATCAGTAAAACAGCTCTTAAAGTCATAACAGTACAGCATCTAAATGTGTGAGTGTGGTTTGATTTTGGACATCAACTCTCCCGCCTACTCTTTAATTACTCTAACAGCCAATCTTCTTTGTTTGACTAATATAGCGAACAATGTGGACAATGATCGTCCAGTCAAAGATCCTGAGAACTATGCCTAATCCGTGGTTCAAATTTTAAATTTTTTTACCAAATAAAATAACTCCAATTTTTCCTCCAAGCTATTAAAAATAAAAAATAATTAAACAATAGTTATAATTAAAAAGTTTGTAAGATCATGTTTTACTAGTAGACAGTTTGACTTAACTTTCTCTTAATTTTAGGGGAGGCGGTAATGTTTTCTGATTTAATTGGTTCTTTCCAGAAGTAATGAAAAATAAGTTTCTAAAAAATAAATGATCTATACATTATAAAATTTAAAATCTCTACAATTTATCGTACCGGGTGACGAATAACACCAATTACTTGCTAAAAAATTCTTTGCATTGTAATTAGTAGATCTACTTAACAGCAAAATTAGATACATTATTTGAAGAGATTCTGTATGATGTGCATTGATTTGTTGGTGTAGAAGTCAGTGAGGTTAGTAGACCCAAATCCTAAAAAAAAAATCTTAAAAGGCTATTTTGATGTCAATTATTATGCAGACAGTAATTTTTGCATTATAGAATGTTAAGTGTAATTGTGTATCGGTTTGCTAAACCGAATCAACCAGTAGTTTCACAAATGAACTGTTTTGTGTTCGCATTCAGTCTTATTCTTGTAGTTAGCCTGGGAAACGTAGCAGCGATATCCGCCGACGAGGTGTTTGGTTCTCCGAGGACGGTACGTTTCTGACAGGAATTCCAAAAGTGATTAGAAATAATTAAATCAACGATATCATCCAAAATACTTGAAGAAGTTAGGTGAAGGTACCAAAGGAATTATTTTCTCATAATTTATCCAGCAAAATCAACAGCAAATCAATATAAAATGGAAAGCCAGTTAATATAAAAATATATCTGCAGGAGACATGTTTAAAAAATAAATAAATAAATAGAAGTTGATTTAGTTTTCTGGTTCACCCAGTGACACAGCTGTAGGATGAGGGGTAAAAGTTGGGGAAGAGTGGAGACGTAGCTCAGTCAGTCATTGGTCCAAAAATAGATGCAACAGACAAGTAGAACAGGCCTCCAGCTAGGCAGCGGCTGGCTGACGAGTGCATGCCTCTCTCTAGTCAAGTATTTTTGGCGATAAAATGTTTATTGATGTTAAAGAATTACTTGGTTTTTTTTAAAAGTGGCCTCGAGATTGCAGCTGGAATTTTTAGATGCCTGAAGCGGCACCTGGAAAGCGTTTTAGGTTCGTAGTTAGTCGCCAGCCTGTACACACTAATTGCTGATCTGAAAAGTTCCTCGCCAGCATCTGGTGCAGCCAGTGTGCGCAACGTTAGGCAAGCGTACTAGAGCAGCTGCAACGCTAATCGCAGCACAATTTTTTTCCACGAACAGATTTTAAGTAAAATAGAACTTTAGCCAGACAAGAATGTCCCCCATTTAATAAAAAAAGTAATTATTTAAATAAGTAAATTTATAAATACTTTTGAAGAAGGTTGCAGTAACAATCCTCTGTCAGAGAAGTTAGAAAATGCTTTAAAGTTAGAATACTTGCAAATATTCGAACTAAACATTGAACTAACCATGTTATGGATAGAGCAATACGTGTACACTATAATTTCATTAACTAATAAAAATGCATCTTATCATAAATGCACAACACATATTACCTAATTTTCACAGTTTATATTTCTTTGGGACTCAGCTTAAAATAGGCTATGAAATTTGAAATTATCGAAAGAATCCGAGAATTCAGATACTCTATAAATTAATTAAAAAAATAAATAGGTAATAAATAAAAATAGCCTTTATTAATTCCAAACAAATAAACCAATTCAATAAAATTTCACTGATATAAATTATAATTAGCAAGATTAATAACGAAAAAAGAAAAGGTTTAACATACACTTTACTTAATTACAATAATAAAAAAAACTGATACACAAATACTAATAATTATAACTAATAAAAATAATTTAAATAAACATAAATTAGATGCTTGGATTTTGGAATTAGGCCCATTTCTGGGCAAAGGCCTCTCCCATTGTGGCCCACTCCTCTCTAGACTTTGCCTTTCTACTGAAGTTAATGCCCGCTACTCCATTCAGTTCCTCGCGCCACCTAAGAAATTGTCTCCCTCTTCTTCTTTTCCAGTCGAAAGGGCACCATTCCAAATTAATTACATGATTTAAATAATCAGAAAGAAAGGTGTAAATAAAATTAGAAAAAACACAATTTAAGATTCTCTATTTAGATTAAAGAGAAGGGCGCCCAAATTCAATTGAAGGCAATTCTACTCTTAGATTTTTTTTATTTTAAGGGCCTCTTCAGCTCACTTGTATGCAGTGACAAGAAAACACTATGTCGATGTCAAACCCAGAGAAGGCTCTTCTATATACCAAGGAGAAGAGATGTAACCTTAAGAGAGTAAACAGCTGAACTGATTAATGTACAAAGAATATTGAGGCTGAGTTAGATTTTCAGAGAATATCCTGGGAGACGTTACATCATTCTCATCTGTATCAAATCCAAATTTACATTTTAGAACTAATTTTTTTTTTTTAGTCTTTAACTCAGTGAAGATGGTTGTATCAGAGGAGGTTGTCAAAAATTGCACTTTTTTCTGTTTACAAACCGATATAGAGTATACGTGAAAGTATTTAAAGAAAGCACCAAAATGAGTTGGCAAAAGATCTACAAATCAGTTAGAGTTAGTCCTAAAATTAAAATCGTTGCAGCCATTTTATAGAAGTACATAAAAAGTGCAAAATTAAATTTAATGATGATGAATTTCGTTCAAAACTGAGTACATTTTCGTTTTTTGAGGTATTTTCTTACCCACGCACATACATACATAATCGAGACAGCGAGCGAATTACTATAAACTATGACAATCAACATTTTTAGTCATTTTTTTTAAACGATTTAGCGCCTTTGCATAACTAGTGTTCTTCTTTGCTAGGCACTTCAGTAATGCGGGTCATGTATAAGTACAGTCTGCAGGAGTTATTCAAGCTACTCCAGAGCTACATTCTCAACTATAAATTCTCAGGATCTCCTCTCTTTGCTCTAATCATTATTTTTTATTTTTTAAAGAATAAATAAAATAATTTCACCTATTCAACTGTCGGATATCATAAGAGGATCCGAATCCGGATTCGTTAAAAATCCAGAAGAAAGTATGGTTTTTTTTTATTCACTTTGATTTTCACTTTGAATATTTTTTATATTTTTTATTTTATATTTACATATTTTTTATATGTTTATATTTAATATATATTTTTTATTATATATTAACAACCTGTCATCGAGGAGATATTTTTAAGCAATAATTTATTTTAGATATTTTTGTAGACTTCCTTCAAAAATTTCTGCAATATAGACAAAATTTAATAAGTAACTAAATTCCTTTATTTGCAAAAAAGTACAGTTTTTCTAAATTATGATTTTTTTAAAAAAAAGCTATAAATCACGATTAGATTTTGTTCTCCAGAGGTTGACTTTAGGTGAAGTCTTATCAAAGTAATGCCACTCTATTACCTTAATAAATAAGTAGTTTAGTTTTTTAAACTAAACTAAATGTTTAATAAAATTCAGTGAGAATAATGTTTATATTGAAGTAGGTGTAAGTGAACTAAAAGAAAGTGTGTGTAATCAGTTACTGCTTTAAATAAAAATGAAGATTTGGTAGCAGTCAATTTTTTCTTTCTAATAAATTTACTTTTTTTAAAATACATACTGTATTTTATACTAAATATGTTTTACATACTTTCTCTTAAAGCCACAATAATTGAGGGGACGTATACCATTTTCAATGATGCTTCATAAGTTCTAGTTGAGTGAGTCAACAACAGATAGCTCTTGAACCTCTATTTGGGACTAGATTTTTCCAACTATTTACTGAACAAAAATAATTCAATTAAAAATAAAAATTTAGTAAAATGCGCCAAGTATTAGAACAATAAATTTAAATTGGGTTACAAATACTTATATAACCAAACTAAAATTAAACAAATAAAACTCAATTTAGTTAAATAAATAAAAAATTGCACTCTCTAATATTAACATATTCAGCACAAAACTTGAATCAATATATTCAGCTTTCCTGTCAAGAGGAACGAAACCGAAAAAGAAAGAAATGTTTTATGTGAAGCAGTATAGTTTCGAACATAAAAAGGTAAATATAATATGTGTTTGTAATCAGTAAGTTGGAGAAATCCTTAAGGAGAATTATAGCGCCATCTATTATTTACAATGTGGCTCACGTACTGTATTTATAAGCTCTTCAAGTAGCTCAAGTTGCCTTGTAATACTTATCTTGTCCATTGTCTTTTATTATCTACACATATACAATCTAAGAACATTAGATCACATAACTCCTGATGTCTCTGCTGGCTCTCACCATACAGGTAACTTCACTGATTTTATAGAAATACTAATCACTTTTCTTGATGGTTTCTAACAATAACAGTTATATTGAATTAAAAAACTGATTTTTGTGCAGATAGGAAAGAAAATAAATTTTAGGAGAGATCAGAAATATTTGTTTCACGTTCTTTGAAGAATGGAGTGATTTCTTGGAGACATTGAACTTCTCTTCTCCACGGGTTCTCATCGTGCAATGGTTCTCCAACTGCTACTCTCAAGGTGTGACAGTCAAAATGACATCTCCTTTTAAAGCCAAATCTATGTACTATTTCTATCTGGGTCCAAAGAATTCAAATCATGTCGCAGCGAAATTTCGAAATTAATCACCTTGCCAATATGCTTTAAATGACCCACAAAACATAGGCTATGCACCACTTAACAGTTTAAAGCGGTTGGATTTTACAAATTTTCTATCAAACACGAAAAAGAATTTTATAAAACATCAACTGATACGTAGGCCATATTTAGAAATTGAAATACAATAGTTGAGGAGATATAGGGCGTTCAAGTTTGTGGAATGTTACATCGTACAAAAGTTTGAGCTTAAATATCACATTTCGTAATGCTCGAAATCTACTTGAATTTTACCCAATTATAGACAATATCTGGCTCTACAATTGAGAGAAATTTTATCATTTGAAATGTAAAAGTTTAGGAGATATAGGGTGTTGAAGTTTGTGGGATGTTACATCGTACAAAAATTTAATCTTAAATATCACATTTCGTAATGCTCGAAATCTACTTGAATTTTACCCAATTATAGACAATATCTGGCTCTACAATTGAGAGAAATTTTATCATTTGAAATGTAATAGTTTAGGAGATATAGGGTGTTGAAGTTTGTGGGATGTTACATCGTACCAAACTTTGAGCTTAAATATCTCATTTCGTAATGCTCGAAATCTACTTGAGTTCTACCCAATTATAGACAATATCTGGCTCTACAATTGAGAGGAATTTTATCATTTGAAATGTAATAGTTTAGGAGATATGGGGTGTTGAAGTTTGTGGGATGTTACATCGTACCAAATTTGAGCTTAAATATCTCATTTCGTAATGCTCGAAATCTACTTGAATTTTAACCAATTATAGACAATATCTGGCTCTACAATTGAGAGAAATTTTATCATTTGAAATGTAATAGTTTAGGAGATATAGGGTGTTGAAGTTTGTGGGATGTTACATCGTACAAAACTTTGAGCTTAAATATCACATTTCGTAATGCTCGAAATCTACTTGAATTTTACCCAATTATAGACAATATCTGGCTCTACAATTGAGAGAAATTTTATCATTTGAAATGTAATAGTTTAGGAGATATAGGGTGTTGAAGTTTGTGGGATGTTACATCGTACTAAACTTTGAGCTTAAATATCTCATTTCGTAATGCTCGAAATCTACTTGAATTCTACCCAATTATAGACAATATCTGGCTCTACAATTGAGAGGAATTTTATCATTTGAAATGTAATAGTTTAGGAGATATGGGGTGTTGAAGTTTGTGGGATGTTACATCGTACCAAATTTGAGCTTAAATATCTCATTTCGTAATGCTCGAAATCTACTTGAATTTTAACCAATTATAGACAATATCTAGCTCTACAATTAAGAGGAATTTTATCATTTGAAATGTAATAGTTTAGGAGAAATAGGGTGTTGAAGATTGTGGGATGTTACATCGTATTAAATTTTGAGCTTGAATATCTCATTTCGTAATGCTCGAAATCTACTTGAATTTTACCCAATTATAGACAATATCTAGCTCTACAATTGAGAGGAATTTTATCATTTGAAATGTAATAGTTTAGGAGATATGGGGTGTTGAAGTTTGTGGGATGTTACATCGTACTAAATTTTGAGCTTAAATATCTCATTCCGTAATGCTCGAAATCCACTTGAATTCTACTCAAATATAGACAATATTTAGCTCTACAATTGAGAGGAATTTTATCATTTGAAATGTAATAGTTTAGGAGATATAGGGTGTTGAAGTTTGTGGGATGTTACATCATATTAAACATTGAGCTTAAATATCTCATTTCGTAATGCTCGTAATCTACTTGAATTTTACCCAATTATACACAATATCTAGCTCTACAATTGAGAGGAATTTTATCATTTGAAATGTAATAGTTTAGGAGATATAGGGTGTTGAAGTTTGTGGGATGTTACATCATATTAAACATTGAGCTTAAATATCTCATTTCGTAATGCTCGTAATCTACTTGAATTTTACCCAATTATACACAATATCTAGCTCTACAATTGAGAGGAATTTTATCATTTGAAATGTAATAGTTTAGGAGATATAGGGTGTTGAAGTTTGTGGGATGTTACATCATATTAAACATTGAGCTTAAATATCTCATTTCGTAATGCTCGTAATCTACTTGAATTTTACCCAATTATACACAATATCTAGCTCTACAATTGAGAGGAATTTTATCATTTGAAATGTAATAGTTTAGGAGATATAGGGTGTTGAAGTTTGTGGGATGTTACATCGTACTAAACTTTGAGCTTAAATATCTCATTTCGTAATGCTCGAAATCTACTTGAATTCTACCCAATTATAGACAATATCTGGCTCTACAATTGAGAGGAATTTTATCATTTGAAATGTAATAGTTTAGGAGATATGGGGTGTTGAAGTTTGTGGGATGTTACATCGTACCAAATTTGAGCTTAAATATCTCATTTCGTAATGCTCGAAATCTACTTGAATTTTAACCAATTATAGACAATATCTAGCTCTACAATTAAGAGGAATTTTATCATTTGAAATGTAATAGTTTAGGAGAAATAGGGTGTTGAAGATTGTGGGATGTTACATCGTATTAAATTTTGAGCTTGAATATCTCATTTCGTAATGCTCGAAATCTACTTGAATTTTACCCAATTATAGACAATATCTAGCTCTACAATTGAGAGGAATTTTATCATTTGAAATGTAATAGTTTAGGAGATATGGGGTGTTGAAGTTTGTGGGATGTTACATCGTACTAAATTTTGAGCTTAAATATCTCATTCCGTAATGCTCGAAATCCACTTGAATTCTACTCAAATATAGACAATATTTAGCTCTACAATTGAGAGGAATTTTATCATTTGAAATGTAATAGTTTAGGAGATATAGGGTGTTGAAGTTTGTGGGATGTTACATCATATTAAACATTGAGCTTAAATATCTCATTTCGTAATGCTCGTAATCTACTTGAATTTTACCCAATTATACACAATATCTAGCTCTACAATTGAGAGGAATTTTATCATTTGAAATGTAATAGTTTAGGAGATATAGGGTGTTGAAGTTTGTGGGATGTTACATCGTACTAAACTTTGAGCTTAAATATCTCATTTCGTAATGCTCGAAATCTACTTGAATTTTACCCAATTATAGACAATATTTAGCTCTACAATTGAGAGGAATTTTATCATTTGAAATGTAATAGTTTAGGAGATATAGGGTGTTGAAGATTGTTAGATGTTACATCGTACTAAATTTTGAGCTTAAATATCTCATTCCGTAATGCTCGAAATCTACTTGAATTTTACCCAATTATAGACAATATCTAGCTCTACAATTGAGAGGAATTTTATCATTTGAAATGTAATAGTTTAGGAGATATTGGATGTTGATAATTGTGGGATGTTACATCGTACTAAACTTTGTGCTTAAATATCTCATTTCGTAATGCTCGAAATCTACTTGAATTTTACCCAATTATAGACAATATTTAGCTCTACAATTGAGAGGAATTTTATCATTTGAAATGTAATAGTTTAGGAGATATAGGGTGTTGAAGATTGTTAGATGTTACATCGTACTAAATTTTGAGCTTAAATATCTCATTCCGTAATGCTCGAAATCTACTTGAATTTTACCCAATTATAGACAATATCTAGCTCTACAATTGAGAGGAATTTTATCATTTGAAATGTAATAGTTTAGGAGATATTGGATGTTGAAGTTTGTGGGATGTTACATCGTACCAAATTTGAGCTTAAATATCTCATTTCGTAATGCTCGAAATCTACTTGAATTTTAACCAATTATAGACAATATCTGGCTCTACAATTGAGAGAAATTTTATCATTTGAAATGTAATAGTTTAGGAGATATAGGGTGTTGAAGTTTGTGGGATGTTACATCGTACTAAACTTTGAGCTTAAATATCTCATTTCGTAATGCTCGAAATCTACTTGAATTTTACCCAATTATAGACAATATTTAGCTCTACAATTGAGAGGAATTTTATCATTTGAAATGTAATAGTTTAGGAGATATAGGGTGTTGAAGATTGTTAGATGTTACATCGTACTAAATTTTGAGCTTAAATTTCTCATTCCGTAATGCTCGAAATCTACTTGAATTTTACCCAATTATAGACAATATCTAGCTCTACAATTGAGAGGAATTTTATCATTTGAAATGTAATAGTTTAGGAGATATTGGATGTTGATAATTGTGGGATGTTACATCGTACTAAACTTTGTGCTTAAATATCTCATTTCGTAATGCTCGAAATCTACTTGAATTTTACCCAATTATAGACAATATTTAGCTCTACAATTGAGAGGAATTTTATCATTTGAAATGTAATAGTTTAGGAGATATAGGGTGTTGAAGATTGTTAGATGTTACATCGTACTAAATTTTGAGCTTAAATATCTCATTCCGTAATGCTCGAAATCTACTTGAATTTTACCCAATTATAGACAATATCTAGCTCTACAATTGAGAGGAATTTTGTCATTTGAAATGTAATAGTTTAGGAGATATTGGATGTTGAAGTTTGTGGGATGTTACATCGTACCAAATTTGAGCTTAAATATCTCATTTCGTAATGCTCGAAATCTACTTGAATTTTAACCAATTATAGACAATATCTGGCTCTACAATTGAGAGAAATTTTATCATTTGAAATGTAATAGTTTAGGAGATATAGGGTGTTGAAGTTTGTGGGATGTTACATCGTACAAAACTTTGAGCTTAAATATCACATTTCGTAATGCTCGAAATCTACTTGAATTTTACCCAATTATAGACAATATCTGGCTCTACAATTGAGAGAAATTTTATCATTTGAAATGTAATAGTTTAGGAGATATAGGGTGTTGAAGTTTGTGGGATGTTACATCGTACTAAACTTTGAGCTTAAATATCTCATTTCGTAATGCTCGAAATCTACTTGAATTCTACCCAATTATAGACAATATCTGGCTCTACAATTGAGAGGAATTTTATCATTTGAAATGTAATAGTTTAGGAGATATGGGGTGTTGAAGTTTGTGGGATGTTACATCGTACCAAATTTGAGCTTAAATATCTCATTTCGTAATGCTCGAAATCTACTTGAATTTTAACCAATTATAGACAATATCTAGCTCTACAATTAAGAGGAATTTTATCATTTGAAATGTAATAGTTTAGGAGAAATAGGGTGTTGAAGATTGTGGGATGTTACATCGTATTAAATTTTGAGCTTGAATATCTCATTTCGTAATGCTCGAAATCTACTTGAATTTTACCCAATTATAGACAATATCTAGCTCTACAATTGAGAGGAATTTTATCATTTGAAATGTAATAGTTTAGGAGATATGGGGTGTTGAAGTTTGTGGGATGTTACATCGTACTAAATTTTGAGCTTAAATATCTCATTCCGTAATGCTCGAAATCCACTTGAATTCTACTCAAATATAGACAATATTTAGCTCTACAATTGAGAGGAATTTTATCATTTGAAATGTAATAGTTTAGGAGATATAGGGTGTTGAAGTTTGTGGGATGTTACATCATATTAAACATTGAGCTTAAATATCTCATTTCGTAATGCTCGTAATCTACTTGAATTTTACCCAATTATACACAATATCTAGCTCTACAATTGAGAGGAATTTTATCATTTGAAATGTAATAGTTTAGGAGATATAGGGTGTTGAAGTTTGTGGGATGTTACATCGTACTAAACTTTGAGCTTAAATATCTCATTTCGTAATGCTCGAAATCTACTTGAATTTTACCCAATTATAGACAATATTTAGCTCTACAATTGAGAGGAATTTTATCATTTGAAATGTAATAGTTTAGGAGATATAGGGTGTTGAAGATTGTTAGATGTTACATCGTACTAAATTTTGAGCTTAAATATCTCATTCCGTAATGCTCGAAATCTACTTGAATTTTACCCAATTATAGACAATATCTAGCTCTACAATTGAGAGGAATTTTATCATTTGAAATGTAATAGTTTAGGAGATATTGGATGTTGATAATTGTGGGATGTTACATCGTACTAAACTTTGTGCTTAAATATCTCATTTCTTAATTCTCGAAATCTACTTGAATTTTACCTACATATAGACAATATTTCGCTCTACAATTGAGAGGAATTTTATCATTTGAAATGTAATAGTTTAGGGGATATAGGGTGTTGAAGATTGTGGGATGTTACATCGTACTAAACTTTGAGCTTAAATATCACATTTCGTAATGCTCGAAATCTACTTGCATTTTACCCAATTATAAACAATATCTAGCTCTACAATTGAGAGGAATTTTATCATTTGAAATGTAATAGTTTAGGAGATATAGGGTGTTGAAGATTGGGGGATGTTACATCGTACTAAACTTTGAGCTTAAATATCTCATTTCTTAATACTCGAAATCCACTTGAATTTTACCCAATTGGAGACAGTATAAAGCTCTACAATTGAGAGGAGTTTTATCATTTGCGATGTAATTGTTAAGGAGATATTAGATTTTGTAATTTTTTGAACTTACTCGCGTATTGTTCAGACAACTCATTCTGTAGATAGCCCTGCTGTAGTAATTAGTTATTTGAGATTGTAAATAAATTTTTATCATTTGATCTAGGTGGGAATTTGACTTTTTCTACTGTTTTTAAATTTATTGTATAATATTAAGTAAAGAGAATACAGTCTGTAACATTCAGCGTTGCTCTAGTAAATGGTTTTTGGATATTTTTTAATATTAAATAACCATTTTCTAGAGCATGGGAAAATGTTGCGACACACCTTATTAGAAAGATTATCATGAAACCTGAAATAATTGGAGAATGTGGTGGGCTTATTGTGTTTCTTTTTTAGAATTCTTCAAAAACAATCTTTTCATGCTTTTCTAAACATTCTGTTTTACATTAATAATTTTCTTAAGCTCTGCAAACATTAAATGCATTTCATACTTTGATATTGATTATTTTTTGACAATAGTTATTAGAGAATTGGGCAATACGTATTATTGGAGATTTCGACCAATCTTCCAAGTTTATTCTAACAACTTAAGGTTATGTTAGAGTCAAGACTCTGCAATCGGTTTAAATAAATTAACCTAAGGTGCTAAATGCTTTGTACGTGATTTTCTAATATGGACATCAAATCTTTTAACAATAGCATACCATCATGCGCTTTCGTATCAGCTCGAAGTCGTGACATTTAAATAAAACTGCTGGACAACTTGTTAAATAACCTCTCAGATAAGAGTTCTCTTTTTTGAGAAGAAGATTGAGTAGCGTTGTTGATAACCAGAGACAGATAAATAGATAATCATATCTGAATTTTATCCATTTTACATCAAACTCAGGCAGCTTCGCTCAACTTATATTAAATTTTGGTTGCCTGTTGGATAGGCCTGAATAAGGTTTCTTTCTAAGCAGTGAGTCGATAAATATGATGGCAACTTTTTAGAAACTGTTCTTGCTCCACAAATAGAGGTCCAACGTCATCCTCATCCTTGATTATTATAAGTAATTTCCTCAAATTGAAGCGCTCTTTAATTTGAATAAAATCAAATTCAAGAAAGTTTTCATCTGTTGTACCGTCGAATTACAACAGAAATTATGAAATATGTTTTAATTAAACACCTGTTTTAGCGAACTCTTGAGATTTTGCAATATTCGCACAGACCAAGCAGTACCAATTCCAAGAATTAATTTAAGAAGAGATGGAAGGGACTTGCTGAGTGGTTAGCGAACACTAGATTCCAACACGGAGATCACAGGTTCGAATCCAGCTGCTGGCCTTTACATTTTCTCTTCCTAAGGGAAACTGATATTGCAATAAAAAAACAGTTACGCAGAAAGCAACGCTGTAGCGGGTAGGACTTAATATTTTAAATATTAATCAGAACGGAGTTAACAGAGGGGCTCGAACTTCTCAGAATGGTTGTTACTCGGGAACAGGGCTGACCAAAATCCTCTGTACAATTAGAGAACAACTGCAGGCTAGGAGACTGAACTCAAAGGGTATCCATTATCCAGTTTTAGCAACCAACTATGAGAGATCTGAGTTCAGTTGCAGGTTCTTCAAATGGAGTTTCAGCAAAATAAAATTTAATAAATAAATGAAATCAGAATTTTAAATAAATACCTACATTAAATTTGTAATTTTTGAGCTGATATCTGTTATTTCTTATTTTTGAACTGTTTTTTTAAAAATAAAATTGTGTTATGGAACCAATTAAGGTCCCTTGTTATATACCTTATTCCGCTTATACGCGGGTAAATAAAAATCTGAGTTTTATTGATTTAGTTCAAGATAGGCAAATCGTCTTATTTACTGTGTTTTGTTTGTTTTTAAATTCTCCTTATTCAGATGAAAGAAAAAAAGAGATTACTAATTTGACACTTTTAATAAATGATTTTTTGGTGATGAAAGTAGAAACTGCAAAGGGACGGAAAATGTTGATAGAGACGTAGGAAGTTGCGTCATCCAAGTTGCCGGTAGGAGAAGGGTAAGGAGAATGTGTAGAGAGCGCTGTGTGGGTCACAGCACACATAGTCACAGAACCGAGAGGAGGGGATCCACAGTGCTACTTACAGCACAGTTATCACTAGCAGTGAGTGTACCGTGCCTAAGTCCAGCTCTCCATCTGAAGTTGTGATAAAAACTGCAACAATGTCAAGTAAATCGTTATGGATTTTCGGCTACGGATCATTGTTATGGAGTCCTGGTTTTCAATTTACTGACTCCAAACAAGGTACCATAAGAGGATATACTAGGAAATTCTGGCAAGGCAATACTACTCACAGAGGTTCACCTGATCAGGTAGGTTTCATTGTTGTTATTAATATTTTCAATTGCTTCAAAACTGTCATAATTTGTACTGCACTCTATTAAAGCTTGAGTATGTGCTTAAGTTATCTTCAAAATACACAGGTGTTGGCCACAATTTGGTAACAAGCTTTTCACAAGTTATTCTCGTTCAAACAAGCCGCGCACAAACAAAACCCACAGACTCCGTACTATGCAGTGATAACCAAAACACGTGCCTGACTAAAAAAGCCGGTTGTTATTCTTCCCCCTCTCTTTAAACAAGTGTCATTCATAACCTTCCACAAGTCTCCAATTGATAGAAGTATTGATGCTTTTTTACCCACGCAAATTCTTATCAATTTAGTATGTAACTTGTGATAATTTAAATTATCTGATTTTAATGTACATACGTTTTACATGTAAATTAAATATTTAATGAGAAATAAAATTTAAATAATAAATTTGTTCATCCACATCTGTTTTTGAATATTTCGAAAATAGTATTTAGTATAGGAATAAAACAAAAAAGGATTTGAAACGAAGGCTGTTTTTTAATGCAAACGGTAAATCCTTTTGGAGGTCTCCGCCATTGCTAGGGAATGTAATGCATTTCCTTGAGTTCTATTGCCATGAATCTCAATACTCTATTATTTCCGTTCCACTTTGTCTCAGAAAGACAATATTGTCATTTACCTATTAACTAGAATTATGCTTTCAAAAAAATTGAGGACTTTGAAATTATCTAAATAGTAATATTATTGTGTTTAGTTTAACTGCTCTGTAGTACTGACCCAATTATTTCCGGAAATCCGGAATACAAATTCAGAACATAGATGCTGTAAAGTTAATCGCTTGATTTATATTATTTCTAATAAGAGAAAGTATCACAGTCTTAAAACATTTTTATTTTTTGAGTTCTCCGGAAATGGAACTTTTTTGAATGAAAAGGTATTACTAAGAGTTAGAATTTATTAGTTACTTTCTGTTCACCTTCAGTCATTCATTTTTATCTAATAATAGTCACACTCAAAGGCGCTTCTGAGGGGTAGTTTAGGAGACAACCCGCTCTGAATTGTTTTCAATAATATGCTACAGAAAATGTAAATGTTACGTAGGCCATACACCATTATTTATGGAATTCCAGCTCTTATACATGAATGAATGGCTAAACTATCCTACATTCATCTGTTTTCTGCATTCTAAACTTAATTCTTTAATCTAAAAATTTGATTATATTCCGGAGAACATGTCTACCTATTCCGACTCAGAATTTGTTGGGACATCCTCAAGCTTGAGTTCATCCTCCAGTCCTGTCTGATTAGTCATAAGTGAGAGGAGAGGGACTCCTCAATACAGGTTGAAAGAAAGAGTTTTTCGTGAATTTCGTGAGCTCTGAAAGAAAACCGTAGTGCCGTTTCTTTTTCTGTCAAATCTACAAACGCTGTATAGTTGACAGGCCCATGCGATGCATTTGTTTATTCAGTCTGCCGCGGCCATTTAAAAGGTTAATGATCGTTCGAATGACCTCCCCTCCTTGTTTAAGTGATGCCATTGTTAACATAGGCTAATAATTCTTTTTTTCGCCTCTAATCAGTGATTTTCGTGAGAAATGTCTACGTCTGTTTTTGTTATTTCTACGTTTTGTTAGCAACATTTTCCTTCACCAGAAATCGTATTTTTTTGAGGGCACCACACAAGCATTTCTTTGCTGGACAAACTACCGTCTCATGTCCTGAACGTCCGGACACCTTTGAAGTAACCTCTTGAATTTATTATGTAGGACTTGATAACCAGTTGAACCGTCGAGATGCCAGCTAGATCTCTAAATAATTACCTTTCTCTTAAAATATCATTAGAACATATGAATTGCTACTAGCTCTATCTGAAAAGCTAATTTTTCTAGGCTTGTGAGATATCAAATCTCGGATTAGTGTCGTACTGCTCACCATACTCTTCTTCTATCCAGGAACTGCCCGAGAATCGCTCAATGTTTAAAATATTGTATTATTAAATAAGTATTAATAACTAAGTAATTGTTAATGTTTATTTTAGTTTGAAGAGATCTAGGTACTTATTTATAATATTTTGTAAACATATGTGCCGGAAAAATCTCATTTACATTTTGATTTTTTTGTAACCTAGTTGAAAGAATAGTTTTAAAATGAAAAAGTATGAACATCTCAAACCAAATCTTTCCCGAAAAAAGTTCTAGGAGCGTCCCTGGCCACTCATTATTTCGCTTGAAGTGACTAATGTCTAATAAATCAATGGAATTTTAAACAAACAAAATTCACCAAACTAAGTTATTATATTGTTGGCCATCAGCGCTATCAATAGTGTCTAAAGACACATCAATTCAAAGCCCAATAAATAATTCAAATATTTCAATGGTGAGTCCAAACTTTTATATCGATAAAATAATTTGAGGTCCACTTGATATTCATTGTTAGTAACCTTGGTAGCAATTGCTAGAGATCCGGCTGTTCTCTCTGTAACTCTTCGATTGAATAGTTAAGAAACAAAATAGCTGATATGACCAGTGCACGGTAGAACTGCATGAACTCAGTGATTTGCAATTATTTTATCTGACGTTAGCATGCCAGTAACAATATTTAATTCTACTGCGCACTAACTTGAAATAGTATTTTATAAATTATGCACCCAGCAGATAATTAAATACATTGAGCGCTTCTTAATGAAGACAGGGAATATGGAAAAATAATAAATAAAAGATAAGTAAACTTATCCCAACATATCAATTATTTCAAAAATAAAAAATAAAAATAAATATAATGCTTCAATAATTATTTGATTATTGTCCTAAAAAAAAGATTACCAGATTTCTGATAGTAATTTCATTTGCATCTAGTTACTGATTGAATGCAGAATAAGAAGAAAGAGAAAGTGAATATAATGGAAAATTTGTACTTAACAACTAGTCGCTAATGACTTTGTTTTGACGCATATTTTCTAAATGAAAAAGACATTTTAACTTTTGTGAATTATGAACATGGTTTGTTCGGCACGAAGAATGAATTTTGCTTAGAAGAGCTAGTCCATTAATTATTATATCTCATTCTCTTGCATTCCGATGGTAGCAGGAAGTAATGTGATCGTGTCTATCATTTGATACCGGAAGTGTTCACTGGTTTTAACACTGAAAATATAGACAAGATTTTGTTTTTTTTTTTTTTTTTCAACTGAAGGTCTACTAGTAACAAAGTGGTAGTGCAATTTAATCAGAGACTATTGCGTCTGCAAACAAGTTGCATATTTTGCTGCACATTAATCGTGTTTCTCGTTTTCACTAATCTGATTTTTATCTAATTATTACGCCTTATTTGATTTATTGTTTTCCTTATCTTTTATTAAAATATTATTATTATTTTTTCAATCAAATTGAAACTCTTCTTATGATTTTCCTGGTAAGACTGTCTCAGTTTAACTTGGAAGAGCCAACCTCAGTACATCATGAGAGATTGGGGTCCTGAGTAACTTCAAAGAGTGGTTTCTGTGACTGCTGTTTTCTCCCTTACCTGGGGCTTCTCTAAAGGGCATGGATAGTTACTAAGTGTTGGATCATGAAAGGGCTTACCTAGAATTTTGTATCTTTCATTTGGACGGAGGGCAATGCAAGAGGTTTTTGCGGAATAATTGAACTTAAAAATTATTCTGAATATTACATCACCTAGAAATGTTTGTAATCATTTCAATTCTACAATTTTAATTGTACGCTCTTTCCATACTCCCTTTAATAATAATACTATTTAAATAATAAAACGATTTAATTGTAGTTTCGCTAACACGTCCATTTGGGGAATAATTGCAATATCTCAACAGCTTCTCATGGTTGTCTCGAAAAGAAAAAGAAAAAGAAAAATAGTAGCGAGTAGAATAACGAATCAGCGAAAAACTTATGTTTAAAAGATACAAAAACCCTAAACCAATAACCATTATGGTCGTATTTACATAATCAATTGAGAAAGTGACTAATTTCGGACGTGACGCAGATTCTTACATTGAATTGTTTTCCACAGCCATAATACTTACGTTATAAAATTTCAGAGATGTAAATTCAATGAGGGTATTATCATAATGCAATTGCTGGTATTTTGCCTCTTTTATTAATTTATTAACAACTTGGTAATCTATTATCTAATGTCAGACTAGTAAACAACAAGCAAATTAAATTAATGCTTGACGCAACACATGAAACATGCCCCATGGCTTTACGGTCAATACCAACATTTATTGTTTAGACATTTACACACATACAAGCAACAAAAATGCATAATATTTATTCTTAATTTATGTATTTATATGTTTATGTATTGTAATTGATTATTGTGCGCAGTGCAGTTTACAAACAAGAAGCGTCCATTTAAGGATAAGACTAATTTTGGATCACAATATTTGGCACATTTTCCCCACACCCAAAGCAAATTAGACGAGCCAAGAATGTCTGTCTATTGTTTTGCGCATTTAATGAAGGAAGTAAATCATATACTTATAGATTTGGCAAACTATATTTATACTATAAGTTCTAAATTCTTAGAATGGTGAATGGGGAATTAATTTTGTGATCTATTTTATATTACGTCCTGGGGTGAGTAGAAAGGCGCTCCATTCAGTGATGTTGGATAGCCCATCTTCAGATTCAGTATAGAAGAAAATTGATGAAGAATGTGGAGACGATGATGTTGGGGATGAGACTCGGTCATAGAGTAATGATTCACAGCAATTCAGGATGCAACACAACGTTGTTCAACTACTTGAAATAACATATGGTATATGTACATTAAAAAAAAAGTGCAAGGTAATATTTGTGGAAATCGGGTTTCAAAATATGCACTTTTAATGAAAACCAAAACTTAAAACACTACAACATTTGCTGTAGGTACTCGTTTAATTTTCTTTACCAAATTTAAATCGATAATAATTGAAACTTTCATTTTGATTCCTTTGAATCCATTACTTTTAACATGAACTTTCATCTTTCATATTCTTTAGTTATCTATTAGATAACACCCTTCTGGTAAACAGAAAAATTAATGAAAGTAACAAAATTCATAAAATATTAGCAATTTTTTTTTAATAAAAATTCAGATTATTTGTTTTCAAATATAATTATTTTGTGTATATGTTTTTTAATTTTTTATTATATTCTATCGAGCTAGGACGTGTGTACATTTACAACAAATTTGAAAACCAAATTATTCTTTTATCATTTCCCTTATCGCTTAAGTCAAATAGTGATTAGCGTTATTAGAAATAATTGTTTTTAAACAATCAGAAACAAAGCTTATTCAATCAACCGTCTTGTCTGTGTTTCTTATCAGTGCTTCTCTTTAAAACGTCTTTAGATTTCTCTTAATCCTTTCAAAATTTGAGTCTTTAAGGGAGTAAATTTTGTGTCCGAAAACATTCTTTTCTTTTTTTTTTGTGGAATGGATTGTGTTAGAATGTGTTCCAAGTAGTCACGTGTTCATATTGACAGATGCTGTGGTCATCTTTTCGTGTATAGATAAAACAATTAGCTCGCTACTGAAGATAGTCAATCAAGTTCTTCAACAAAAATAATTTTTCCAGTAAGAATGATTTAGGTGCATCTCTTAAATTGTTTGATTATCATACGAATGGTAATTCTGGAAATTAAATATTTGTTTACTAGGGACCTGTAAACAATACCAGAAAATGTACTATTGTACGAGTCACAAAAGAGGAAAAGATATTGTAAATATATCTTGCACTCAATGCCTCAAATGTTTTGGTCAAATTAAAAAAAAAATCGTTAGGGTATTCCGTGTATGAGTCAGCTGAAAGCAGTTTTTATAAGTGTTACAGAATGTAAGTTTGTTACAATGTATTTCTTGCTTAACGTAAAAGGTAAAATACAAGAATATTTTCATGAAGTTCCTAATGACCTATATTCAACTCAAAATACAATAGAAAAAATACTTATAAATAATTATTCCACGTATCTAGGATGGGGCGAAGACACATCTGAATCTTCTCTAAGCCCATACAGATTCCCCAAAAAGTTATGTGAGAAAACACACACACACAAAAAAAAAGAAACCCTGAAGAAGTAGATAGTCCATTTTCCTCCACTCCCTGGGAAATGAACAGCCTAACAGTTGGAAGCATTATGTTCTCTATTTCAAAAATCTCTTCGTGCGGTACACCGACTGAAATCACAAATATTCTCCAAACGGATAAATATTAAATCTTAATATTTCAAATAATTAAATTCGTGGTGAACTTTGAGCGTGCTTAGTTCTTGAGACATTGGATCTTCTTGAGTGTGACTGGATTGCATTTATAAATAGGCATTGCTATTTGTACCCAATTTTGAAATGGCGTAATGATTGCGTCTCCACTGATATAGCTTTATGTAGTTTTGCGATGCAGAATCACTTTTAAAATTTGTAATATTGTAGTATTATTATTATTATTATTATTATTAAGCTGTCAACAAACTGTTTACGATTAGTTTCATTTCCCTCTCCGATGTGGATAACTTTAGCAAATCTGGTACTTGACCTAATCTTAATTTAGATTCTCCTTTATAATTCTGTCGTAATGTTCGCTTGCCAAGAATGCGAAACCAAGGTCATCCTGACCTTCTGTACACGTTAATAGTGATAATATATTATAATTTAAGAAATAAAATTTTCATTTTTAATGTTTACATAGTTTTATTGTTTCAGCCAGGACGAGTTGCAACACTTGTTGAAGAAAAAGATGTAAGTTTTCCTTAATTTTTTACCTTTTAATAAATATATAATTTTAATAAATAATAAATTTTTATGTAATAATAATAACGACCAAGTAGTGCAGCACTAGCCGGGTCCAGATGAAGTATGACCCGGTAATCAATTCCAGCTGAATATCTTTAAAAGCACCTAAACATTATGTGGTTTACTGTTTGGAAACTATTAATTAACAGCCTAAATGCTGAATATTAAGTTGCTATAACTACTTCAAAGAAATAATAATACCTGAAACTACTATTTAGAAATGGGAAATCCAGTTTCCGGAGATCAGAAAGGTATTCTTGCGATTCTCGTAAATACGAGTGTATGTGATTTACAGAGATTTCTGCCCACATCCTTCAGCAGCAAAAGCAACTTATTTATTTATTTTTATTTTATTTTTTTTTAAATTTTTCGAATTTATCGAAATGCCTTTAACAGTTATTTTTTAACCTTTCACACTAACAGCAACACGTAAAAGAAGTAACATATTTTAGAAATATTAATATAGAAAAATTATTTTGTACTTCAACGTTAAACTTACCTCAAAAATTATAAGAAGAAGCTTATAGTTGTGTGTCTCAAACTAGCAGTTCTTCGTTGTACCTGAAACTAATTTACCTGTACAGATTGGCGTTTACATGTTTGCTGTTTTTATTAATGACCGTCTCCAAATAGAGTTCTTTGAATTTGGAAATATCTGTGTGAGGCTCATTAATTTGGTTTGAAACATTTTCGCTAGGAATTTTGAGAGGCTGTGTTTCATATTTCGCTCTATCATTGCATCAATATCTTTACCACAGCTAATATAATGGTGAACTGAGCTATATGTTCTGAGCAAATTCTAATCTTAAATAAAAACGAAAAAACGTGTCATCGATTATTTTTTCTCCTGAACTTCTGTGACGCCAATTTTCTTTTCTTTCTCTATCTTGGTAGAGGAACAGTTTATTCACTGCGAATTGCAAATGACTTTTTTTCTAGCAGTGTGTAAACTCGTTCGTTTATTTATTAAAACATACTAAGATCAAAATCCTTGCATTCAATATGAAAGCATAAGAACTTTTGTAAAGATACTATTCAAAGACTGCGAACATATTACAGTTTAAAGGTGTCATGATATTTTATTGGATTATTTCGAGAATAATATAAACGATCTTATCATTACATCATCCACATCTTGCTTAGTCGAGTGGCCTTGATTTTCAAACTGTAATGTTCCATTCTCAGTGTACAGCGAATTCGAACAGTATTTTATGCCGATTATTTTGCAAACCACGAAACTATTTCGTTTTGCATTGTTTTTGCTTACATTCAAATAGAGGAGAAAAAAAAACACACTTGGTCCAAGAATTTCCCAAATGTGCACTAGAGAATTTATAACTAGCCAATTACGTTCTTGTTTACAAAACATGAGCCAAAATGTTGCATCCTTAAAAAATGTCAGCAGTTAAATATAAGTGCATTTCGGTCATTTAAATGCTTAAAATGAGTTGTTTATTTATTTTGAAGAAATGTGTTCAACGTTTCATTGATCGCTAAAGATCAGTATTAAAAATAAAAGTTAACTAGAAATATCTCCGTTTTAATTCACAATGAAAATTTATTCTGCAAATGCAGCCTTTTTTTGCTATCTAGTAAGAGTTCATTGGCAATTACTTTATTGCTGATAAAATATATCATTGCAGACATATTTTTATAATATTTATTTGATGATACAAGGATATTGATTGAAACGCAAATGATGATTCATTTCTACAAAAAAGAATTATTTAATCTTATAGATTTTTAGTTGATCTAAAATCAACTTGGAGCCAAATATCGATCTATTGGTTTGAAATACTCACACAACTGTTTGTTACAACAATATTTACTGTGGTAAATGAGTTTGAAATTAGGTTTGTAATACCTTTGAGTCCTTCAAGGTTTTAGTTTAAATCTCGCCAGAAAATATGAATTACTTTTAATCACATCCCCCCCCCAAAAAAAAATCGATAATTCTTTCTAACATTGATAAAAAATTGAAATAAATTTTGTTTCAGGGCGTAGTGTGGGGAGTAGCGTACGAAGTTTGCAATGGAGATGCACTACCATATTTAGATGAAAGGGAATGCCAGTTAGGTGGCTATACAACTGCTCTGTCTGTGTTCTATCCGAGCTGCGGAGCAGAACCTTTCCCAGCGTTACTCTATCTGGCCACACCGGACAGTTGCCACTGGTTGGGACATGCTGCTGAACATGAGATTGCTAAACAAATAGTGACGTCCGCTGGACCTAGTGGTCACAATGTAGAATACTTACTCAGGTAAAATTATATTTTACACCGGTCGAATTAAAAATAAATATAATTAGGTTTACCATATGACTAAGCCTTGACCGCTTTTAAGGTATGTTTTCGGCCGTGAGTCAAAAAATTATTCAGATCTTTCTAAAACAATCATTCCAATAAAAAAAACAGACCCATGCATATGAAGGATGATTTAGATTAGTCGAATTTGTAGAATAACCATTAATAAACTACAAGCAACTGAAAACTAAATTATTCTGAATTTTTCGACACAATTAAAAGTAAAGTATTTTTAAAAAAATTAATAAATAATTCTGATATCAACTTTTGTTTTAATAACATGTTTATGTCCAGTTGAGGTTGACATATTGTTTCTGCCATACCAAAATCTGTAAAATGCAAATACAAAGTTTATATTTAAAATTATTTATCCGTAAAGTTTGTTTGGAAGTACGACCTGTTTTGGATCTAGCCATTAACGGTGTATTTTCTCTCCAAGACGTTGGCGTCCAGCTTTTGTAGTACATATATTCTCTTGCATTTATGCCTTGATTAAATGACGCAAGTGCTGCTAAGGAATTATATATAGCATTGGATATTAAAGAAAAATAATATACTTGCTCCTTATTTTTTTGAGAAGAAAAGGAATTTGGATTAGAGATTGTAATATGAATTTTGGTTTATAAGGCGCGCTTTAAAGATTTTTTCTTTTTTAATGGTCTATTTACGGTAAAATTTAATTAATTGTGAATTTAAAGATGTCTTTTATTTATAGAATTTAGCTAGTAGGTTTCATGATTAAATATAATTAAATATTCTTTGCACGAAATCATTATGGGCACTAAAGTGATAGTTTTGCTAACTATTCTTTTAATTTTAATTGTACATATAGATATACTTAATTTTATTTCTTTCAGGTTAGCAGAATTTACAAGAGACCATGCTCCTCACGTATCAGATTCCCATCTTTTTAATCTTGAAAAATTAGTTAGGAAATTGTTGGAGAAGTTATCTTTACCAGTCCACCTACTTATGGGTCCTACACCACCGCCCGTCACTCCTGTTACCGCCCTGCCATCTAGCGATGAACCGTCTACACCGAGCACTAATTTACAATTTACTTCCACTGTACCAACTAAGCAATTGCGTTGTGTTAGTATTTAATGTCGAATGTTTCATTTTAGAAATGACAGTTCAATAAGGTTTTTTATAAGATATTAATACGAGTATTGCGAGATTATTGTAAGCAAGATACTAATAGAAATGAAAATTAAAGTTATCTTAGAGGACCATAACCATACAAAAGATATTAGAGAAAAAGGTTTATTATCCACCAACTTTTTTCAATCATTGCTTCCATGCACTATTGTATAAAAGAGTTTTTATATCTCTCTCGTTAATGAACTGTATCACTAATTTAATTTAAGGCCAAATTGCCTTATATATTTATTTTTATTATACTACAGTTTTAAGTATTATTTAATACAAAAGATTGTCCTAGTAGTGGCCAAAAAATATGTATTCCAAAAATCTGGAATTATTTGTTTGAGTCCCCAATGGACAGCTTCAAGCTTTAGTAAAAAGGATAGAAGGGATTGCACTTTCTATTTATATACCCTTTGGTTTTTGTTTTAAAGAAAATGAAGGAAATTAAGGAAATGAATTTCAAGAAATGAAGAATGAGTATTATTATAATCAGCATATGAGCTGATAATAATAGTTGTACATAAAAAATAATTTAATCATAATTTCCTATTAGAATTAATTTATTATCAATCATCATCAGTATTATTATATTTAAGTTATTTGTTATTTACAGTTTGTTCAAGGAAATCCTTTTGTTATTTATGTACTAATGACATTAGTTATTATTAACGATTATCTTGCATTATTTTATAATTTTTAACATAGCTGTGATAGATGAGTGCCTGCTTCAGTTTATTGTAATTATTATAATAAAAACCTTTTTTTATTAAAATGTTATTTAAAATTATAATTATTATGCAGTGGGTGTAACGTATCATCGGAACATTTTTCTTTTTTTTGAAAAATACTTCGTAATACAAAAAAACTTATATACTTTGGGCCAATCAAACAAAATAGTGGAGGTACAGATCAGATTTCTCAAAGAAAGTAAGTCATGTGGTGTCAATTATATTCAAACTAAATAAAGACTATTTGTCAGTAGACTTTTGTAAAAAAGAATCCTAAACAAATTAAATTTAACAAACTCATCCCTAGCTCTCGTTATAATATAATAATTATTTTTTTTTTTTTTAATGCATCTTCCATCTTCTCTCATACAACTGTCCGGTTGTTGTAATAAAATTAATTAAAACTTACAAAAAGAACTTTTGACTTCATTTGTTAGTTCACTATCAGCCAAACTTTTAGTGGAAGTTTTACGCTGGTGAATTGTAGGAGTCGAGATTAATGTGTACGTTTTAAATAGATTAAGAGTATCGATTTAGATCAATATATTAAGAGTACCATTTAGTACCGATGATTATTCATCTGAAAAAGAAGCAGTTTTATAATTTTCCAAAAATTTTTGTTTGTAGATCGGTATTTTAGAACGAACAAGTAAAACAGTTATTGATACTGATATGGTTAGCTAAATTGCTTTAAGCATTTCCATTAATTGCACCATCAGTAATTTTGTGAATGAAAGTCTATTTTGTCCCTGTCACATTGAGATTTGACTGACTCGTTTGTATTTTATTTATTCATTGGATTTATAAGACTCACGTCCTGTTTCAAATACAGTTGGGTAAAGCATAAATTAATACAAATTACATATAAAATCATAATCACAAATAACTGAGAGAAACATTTTGAATTATGCCATTGAAGTAAGGTCAAAAGATCAGTTCATGGTATTTTTAAGTTTGGAAAATTAGTAAGTATAAAGTTAAATAAAGTCGAAATAATTAATGAAGAAATCAAATACAAAACATTAATTAATTTTTTAACTTATTAACTGTTCTTTTAAAGTGAAACATTCATACAGATAACAGTATATAGTTTTCATTACAACTCTACTGCACTGAGTTAACACAAAAGGTAAATTGAAAGATGCTCTGTCCTTATACCATGAATATGTGGATCAAATCCTCTTTTAGAACATACCACATAAAAGGCAGATACTATTTAAATTTATTTTGTAAGTGGTATTTTAAAATGTGTATTTATTAATAATTCTAAGTTTAGCTAATATAGATTTCAATAAATAGCTCTTCTCATTGCTCTTAGGGCGGTGCATTTCGACAGGTTAACTACTGTATATTAATGTAGTTGCAATTTTCTCTGTTGATACATTTATTCTGAAATAACCTTATTGATGTGACAACTCGTGGGTCAAACTATCTTTTTCAGCGACTTACACAACAAATGTTATACTGCTTTTTGGAAATTATTGTTATGAAGTGTAGAAATGCTGACTCAGAGTTTGCTGCTTCAAACTATTAAAGAAGCTGTATTGATGTGACATAAGGTCTTCAATTTAGAAAGCTTTACCCCTGCGGAAAGCGCTTTGAGAAAGTAATTTTGGAAGAGCTTAGTATTGAGGATAAAAAGAAAAGACTAATTGTTTTTTTGAGCTTTGAAAAAGACTGATTGTTTACTTTGAGCTTTGAAGAAGACTGATTGTTTTTTTGAGCTTTGAAAATAAGACACTTAATTCGAAGTTTTGTGTCTATTTAAGATTAAAAAATACTTTACTTAATTCTAAATTTCTAAGAAAGACAAAATATCTAGTATCTTTTTTTACAATCTGTAACATCTTTATCAGCTTGAATCTTTCGAATTTGCTTACCGTCTTTTCATTTCAATGCTGTGGAGAGAATTTCCTCTGAGTATATTTATCTGAAGAACTGCAAAACGGCTGATGTGTTCAGTCAATAGAAAATCAAGCTCGGCTTGATTGCATATCATGAGAAGCCTACTATTTAATATTTAGGGTATGTCTTTTCAGAAAAAGATAATTAATTTCAAATTCTTAATTTTTTTAGAGACTAGGTGACTCTACTGGTTAGCAAATTCTACGAACTTAATTCAAGACAGGATGAAACTTCCAGGATAGACATTCTAAAGAATATTGGTATTATTTATTGGGTGCTCAGGCATTCAGGAAAAATGCTGCTTGTCAAGAAGGAACTTTATGGCAGCGAAATGTTTTATTATAGTGCAATGGGGGATGCAGGCCAGAGGCAGACGAAAATTTCATTATTGTGCTTATAGTCATATCTTTACTGTGGCCCTACTTCAACAATGATGTGAGGCTATACTTCTTTAGTAAAAATAACAAAATCTGAGTATGAATGAAAGGATAAACACGAATTCTCCATTCTTCAATAGGAACATATCCTCAAATGAAGCAGTCATATACAGTTACAGTGTCCAAGTCTACAAGTGCTTACCAAGACATACAGCAAGGTGTAGTGGTAAGAAATACCATTTACGGAATAATGTCTGTCTTATCAACTATTATCCATGCTGAGATGTGTATATTCTTGTTATTGTTTACCTTGACATAATTTTTAGAATTAGTTCATTATGAAACCTGTAACGGTCTCTACTGTTTTCTTCACATTAATTTTATTACAAGTGAGTTTTACTTCCTTTATTTTAATGATGAAACTATAATCATTGTACATAAGGCATATGTCTGATGTGGAAAAAACATTGATATACTAAGATTAAGGTATTTCCATTAATAATTATTTTATTTTAGTTATTTTTTTTTTCTTTTTAGTTGTCGCTTGAAGGCCTATCTTGTAGCGTGAAATGCAATCCAGTAAGTAGTAAGTTTTATAAAATTCCGTATTATCTCATATTAGTAGTGCTTAATGTAAGAGTCTTTGTTACTTCATAATTTCTGACTGCTTAGTAAATATAACATACACAGGGTACTTGGTAATATCAAGTTGGTTAACTGAAAATAGAACATTAGAAACATGATATTTTTTGGGATTCATAAAGTACCTTTACATTTGTTTTTGAAATATTTGTACAATCATTGTACAAATAATTTATTCTTATAGCTTTCACTAGCTATAATTTTATTGAAAACAATACAATAAACAAATCTGTTGTTAAGCCTCAATAACTCTTTTACCACAAATATCAATACAGCCCCAAATACTCCCTTCTGGGAAGCTATGAACATTAATTTGCGCTAAAACTTGTGAGCAAAACTAAAATTATCTTCTTTGTTATCCTCATTAATATAATGTAAGTGGTAGTTCCGTCTATTGCACTAAAACGGCAGTACCTGACGCGTAAAGACAAGGTTATCATGATAAGTAACAAATTAAGGAAAAATATAAAACTTAATGTTGATTGGGACTATTACTATTTCGTTATATTGTTTAACACACATGGTTAAGATTTTACACCTGGGTGTTGGTCTGGAGACTTACAAGTTTTCTACACCAAACCTGTACATTAGGTCCGCGGAAATAAGGACCCGCAACAACCTGCAGTAACTTAGGGAATGGTGAAAACTTATAAAAACTTCTTAATGTATAGGAAACAAAGAAAAAGAAATTTGGTCGCTAAAATTGCTCCAGAACGGTCTGGCAATGTTGAAAGAGTACTTGAAATCCTTTTTTGGAAGGAAGGAGGGGTGGGAGATAGCCGTGTAAGAAGAAGACCTTGAAAAGTAGGATAATAAAGCAAGGTTTAAGGAAATTGTCAGCAAATGGCGGAAGTACGCCACAGACAAAAACGAAAATGATGGAGACACAGTCTATTGCAAGATGGGACTGTTGATAAGGCAGTAGAGTAGACGAATAAATATTTTCCAAAAAGTAATTATGAATATGTCGATGTGCAATTTTGTTCTGAAATGGTTTTGGACATTGCTAAATATGTCCACAGATAGGAAAAAGGCACATCACGTTAGGCAGATGGAACCGCAACGGTTGCCAAGTGTAGCGTTTCCATATTGCTTTCCGGGTCAGGCCCAGTTCACACTAGTGACTTATCATACGACAAAAAAAAGGATGTCGCTTGATGTTTACGAAAATCTGTTCTCGAATACTTGTTCCATAGCGAAAATTTTCCGTTCTTTTAAGGTTTCTATGATACCAATTTAAGATGCCCCAATAAAGTCAACGATTTAATGTGAATTAACAAATTTGTATGTTTAACATTGTTAATCTAAGCGAATTTAAATTAATAATTATGTTTTTTTTTTTTTTTGCCAAACATGTACTTTGATTACAAGTGTATATTCTTGTGGCACGTTTTTAACATTCTACGAAAAATATTTTTCATAAAAAATGTTTATTTTGTGCTTTTAATAACTTATCCATGGTTTATTTACAATTTTAGATTGGTTAAAAAAAAATTAAATGTTTAAATCCCATTGAATGAAAAGAAAAATCACTTACCTCCTTCTATGTTAGAAGAGCTTCATAGCAATACTTCTTATTTAAGAAGAAAATTTGTGAAAACTATGACATTCTCGAAATTATGTTAAGAGGGTCTTACTATGTGCAAAGGTCGCTTTTAGAGCTTTGGCTCTGAAATGAATTGGTTCTTATGCCTTTATAACTTTGGGCAAACATAAATAACAAAAAAAAAAAAAAAAATTGACAGAGTGATTCAATACCAGTAATTTGTCCAACCGGATCTTGAAATGGTCTGGACCGAATGTGATAACCGAATTTTATGGAAACTGAGAAAAAGTAGAAGCCAGAAAATTAAAAATGTTTAGTTGATATCCAAAAATAAGTGGGATTATTCTTTTAGGTAAAGATAAAATCCAATTTAAAAATAATAATAATAATAATTAAATAAAGTAATGCCTATTTTTTCAAGCGGGGCTTTACGTCCAACTACCGAATTAGATGTCGTGGACGGAGGCGAATAGCAAACATGCTTTACTGTAAATTTCTTTTATTAACCATTCAATAAAAGCCAAGGCCGAGACCGGGAATCGAACCCAGTACCACAATAAATATTAGCTTTGCCTCTAACCGCTCGGCTAACGAAAAAATAAAAATAAAAGTGCACAAACTGAACTAAAAATTTCTGTACATCTCTAATAAAAGTAACAAAACCTGAAGTTGCTTGTAGCCATATTATTAATAAAGCCTGAAGGATTTTCTGCAAAACTTATCATACACTTCTAGTGACTTATACGAAAGAAAAATAAAACTATTTTTTATTTTATATTCTTATCATTCTCTTTAGACACCCTGACTTTACAGAGATTTAGGTTTGAAAGAAAAAGTAAATACACTTGAAGTCAACTACAAATTGCTAATAATTCTTCAATATTATTGAGGAATCTGTTATATTATTCAGCTAAGCGTTAACAAAATTTTTCAGTGGGTTACTATTTTCTGAGATGTAACTAGATAGCTTGAAACTAGACCATGTTTAGCACATTTTTAAAAATGATGGCAGATGTTGAGTTTCCGTATTTCTATTCATAACTATTGCTAAGAAACTTGATAGCAGGGTATTTCATTTGATCTCCCACTGTTTCAAACAAATCCTAACCTCAAACCAACATTGTGTCAGGCAAGGAAGTCAATCAATACCAATAAGACCTTCCAATCTCTTTTGCTGGATAGTTCTCTCTTCATGTTGACGTTATTTATTCTAAAGTAGTGCATTTTGTTAAGGTGAGCTCAGTTTTAAAGAAACAACAGCTCGCAGTAATGGTGGATCGCTAATCAAATGATTTGGTCTCTAAGTTCATGTAAAATTAACAGCTTCTTTATTATGTAACATAAGGTGCCTCCACTCATCTGAATACTGTTACTGAGTATGCAAATGTTGTAGACCTGATACTGGTGTGTGCTTCTGTTTGGTTCCATGCGGACGACCTAAAGATATTAAAAAGATAAGATCCCCCAGCTAACCGGTGTATTTACCAATTATCTCAGATTTACGAGAGAGAATGATGCTATACTAATGGGTTATCGGCGAATATCTAGAAATATTTAATTGCTTCTGACGAGAAACTCTAAAAATAGTCTTTGATTATTACACGAATGGTTTCCTATTGAGGAGGCTTAACTCGGTTGGAGATTATAGAGTAATTTTTACATAATAAAAAATGTCATTTGACAAACATGTTAACACTATTAGTTTGAGGACAAATAAACTTCTAGGTTTTACGTATGTGGCGTACACTAACAAAATTTACCACCTTTCAGTAATAAATTTTCTGCTACCTTAAGAAAACAATTTGGAACTATGTTCAGTAATTTAGTTTGTACTCTATAATTCTTCTATTTTTAGATTTTAAAGAGTTTAGATGAGAATTGTGAAAATGATTGGCACCCATAAATTTTGAACTTACAATATTCCGTAAGTTAATTATTTTATAGTTTTACAACTTAACATTCTTTAAATAAAGTTGCTTGCATTAGCTGGCAAACTTTTTCTTTTCAAACTTTTCATCAACTAAACTCTAACATCGTAATAAACAATTTCACGTACAACTTTCCCGTTAGCCTTCTTTTGAAACAAGGACTTTCATCTATAAAGAAACATGAGAGGAGCTAGCAAAATGCCAAACGTTCATTTTACCATGACAGTCTACTTGCCTTTTTTAAAAATGAGGATCACATTTAAATTTAGTAAAACCCAAATGAGTAAAGGGTTATTTGTGATAAGTTGGTGAATGCTTCATTCTCAATCAAATTTTTCTTATAAATAAGTATGTTTAGCGATGAGAGGATTATGTACATTTATGATGTTAATTATTTACAAATTTTTTATAATTTAAAGTAATGTATTATAGTTGCTGTATTTTTGTAAGATTTTTGTCAAGCATAAACCGCCCTTAAATAAAAAGTAGCTTGGGTCCAACTGAGGACTATTGCCTTAACCCAAATTGTTGAAAATAGCTGTTTGCATAAAAACAATTTCATTTAAAAACAGAGAAGAAAATGTTTAGCCTTCAAGAAAATCATACTTTTTCTTTCTTTTCACCTCACAGTTTTATTTTCAAAAAGTTAATTGAATACTATCGAATATAGGGATTTCTTTAAATATGTGAAACGAATGCCCTTCTAATGGAGAACTGATCAACACTTGGTTTAAACAAACACAAAAACTTGACTTATTTCTTCAATGGAAGTTTCATGAACCTTAAAACATTTCAAATCTTATGTTTACAAACGTGGGCAATATTTTATTGAACTTTACTCAGTGCCGAGCCTTTTGTAAATATTTTTATGTCCCTTTCAAACAGACTGTTCAAGTGTGAGTTTTTTTTTTAACGATCTATGACTGTGGCTTATGATTTATTAGAAATGTCACTCATTAATACTGGAAAAAATAGCACAGCTACTTTGATGACTATAAACTGGTAATCTAGAAACAAATAATCGCAGTTTCACTGCAGCATCAGAAGAAGCACTGTTAATCTAATAAAGATAAGCGATACAGATTACATTTTACTGCCGGAAACATCTGGATGTTATTAAAATTTGGATATTTGCCAAATGTAAGTCTGACGAATTTAAAAATAAAGAGATAACATAGATCGTCAAAAATAAAGTGCCCCAGATGTAACAGTTATTAACAGAATTCTTCACAATAACTTTTCACTAGCGTAAGAAGTGCATGAAATTATTTTTGATGGAACGCTCCTTACCTTAATTGTTATCTTTCAATTATATAATAAATATTAAATTAATATTAAATAAAACTAATTGTATAAATCCAACATAAAGTTCAATACGATTATGGCTTGTCAGGCTATCTGAATTTAACAGGGAAAGAATTACACACAACTTTTATTGCAACTCGATGGCGAAAAAAAAAATTATATATAGTTCTTTTCTCACTTCCGTTCCGGCGAGATTCTTCAAATTAGAAATTTAGTCTTTCTAAATTAATTTGATTTTTAATAAAGGTATAAAGGCAGCAATAAAAATAAAGATAAAAATACAGATATGGAACTTTTGAGGGAGGCCTGACCATCTCCTACTTCTATAGTATCTTTATTAGACCATTAAAGTCGTATTCAAGAATTAATAATAATAATAAAAAATTGAAACGTCATTTGAGTAGTCATACAAAGAGTACTTACGGTTGACTAATTTGTACCAAAACCAGGCTGTAACGTCCTCTGACCTAAACAAATTGTGAAATATTTACTGAAAATTATCTTTTATTCATTTAGATTAGATTATCGGGATGATAAACTTCTCTAGCGCCTCTCTTAGAGCTTCAGAAATCAATGAAACTGCGTCACATAAAAAGAATAAATATACTATGCGGGTAGGATCGAATAACTAAACTTCTTCTCGCAGGTAAAAGCCTAGTACAAGGCTGTTCATATCACTTTGTAAATAAATCTGAGTTTGATTTTGAAATGGTGGTCAAGGAAGTATACCAAAGTAAGAATTGCAATTTGAGAAGACTAATACTTCTCTAATCAACCCTTTGGAGAGGTCTAAGTACACAAGATAAAGATGACAGCAGAAACATGATTAGGAAGTTAAAAAAAAAATATTGCAGAGTATGCGTAAGACATTTTATGAATCGAAACATAAGATGCAAGATACCGGTAACAATTTGGGTAAATACTTGGCTGCAGATGGGTAAAAATAACGAATTCCAGATACCTTGTTTACATTTTCAACAGGATGATGCATTGGATCTGGAAATCATTATGTAGAATAAGTGTGAACAGTGCAGAGAATGTATTAAAATGCTAAACCCTAATCTGTGCACACCTAGTATTCAGATGTAGATTAAGCGATTAACACATGATCTACTTAAAAACTTATTATAAAGCCTTCTGCTCAATGCCACAGTTACTTGTACTGTTTGCAAGTAAAGTGAAAAAATTAACTGTGATAAATGTCTGGAGAGAGTCAGCTGCAGAGCAATTGGCGGCTGGAAATTAATTTAATAACTGGCTTCGGCAGTACGTATACTATAAATATTAATACAGAAAAATATTCATTTGGTGGCACAAGTTACCTTTTAATACTCTAGGTAAATTTGCTACAGATAAATTTGTATGCTTGAGAGTACCGATTGAAAATAAAATGTTTTCAGTACCCAAGCTACGGAATGATCGCACATTGATAATTCAAGATGTAAATTTTTCAAGCAACAAGCATCCCGTGCAATGTTTCATCACAATAAAACCATTTTCAAGTCTATAAATCTTTAATCTATAGAATTCTTGAATCTAGAAAAAGATAATCTGAAAGGTAATACTCTGAATGAAAATATAATGTAACTAGTCCAGTAAAGCCAGAGCAATTTCAGAAAATATTAATTCCAGGACTAAATATACCTTACATTCAAGAAACACGAATTTCAATTAAGGTATTAAAAAAATATCAAAATTAATTTTTTTTGTTTAAATGCACCACTCTTTTGAAACAAGAATTGATTACATTGCTTTGCAAGAAATAGTAATTGAAATTGACGCTAGAAAGCGCGACTACCAAGACTGGCAGCCTTTGGAGAAATTGACTTTAAACTTTGTGGAAGAGAAAGTAAAACAAAAACGAGAGATCATCAATACTGGCTCGCCCTGAACGTACTAGGTTACCCATCAGTATTCATTACTTCATACAATTAATAGTCAGACTCGAAAAAAGTTTAGTTTTTAATTTGATATCCGACAATAATCCAGATTATTTTCTAAAAATTATTTTTTTGACGCAGTGGGCCAAAACCCATTGATAACCCGATCTCAAAAGTTTGGCACGACCAAAAGAAATTCTTTGCCAATAAAATTTTTGGAAAAAAGTTTTAAAAAATGCAATCTTGACACTTACCAATTATCTACACCTCTTATCCATTCCAATCTAATTACAAGGAATTGTCACACCTAGTAAAAATTAAAATAAATCCATAATCTTGCAGAATTTTAAGCTAGTATATGTAATAGCTGAAATTCAATATTTGTTTCGTGATAAAAATAGTAATACTAACTCAGATATGTAAGCTTCACTGAACTTGAAAGTTTAGCATCTCTGAACTTCGGGAAAACCTAGAAAAGCGAGCTTAATTGATTCGTCTTATTAGGAAGAGCTACGAGCACGGATTTTCCACTACTCGTCATAATACTCTCAATATACTGCATTATAATTAAATATTAAACTTCTAAATCAATTGGAAGCAGCCAAAACTTTGTAAGTATTAAAAATTTGCCCTGCTTTTGCATTATTACTGTATCTAAATTAGCTAAATTTTAATAATCCATGAAAAATGTAAGTTGAATTTGATAAAATTAGATCGTTCTAAAGTTACCTGAATACATTCAAATAACTACTATTTGAAGATATTTACAGAAATTCGTTGCAAATTAATCCTGGTGAAAGTATGTAGACTGAAAAATTATAATTTGTTTTTTTAAATTTCTTACCTGATAAGTTTTAATGTCCAAGTCTGTCCTACTTTTGATTGATTGATTGATTTTAGTGGATAGATTTTCTTCACCATTACTATTATTATTTTTTAGTGCATGGACATAATCTGTCCTGAGGTGCATGTTGAGACTTCACGCCCTCCTGTTTGTGATTGCACTCAACCCTGCTGCTGTAACTCGGCGCCACCTTGCTGCTGCAACAGATCGCCTTACTGCTGCAACACGAATCCATGTTGTTGTAACTCTGGTCAATTCATGACTCACTCTACAACGCCATTTACACCTTGTTCACCATACCAGTATCCAATGTACCCGTGTCATCCATATCCACCTATGCCTATGGTAAGTGAAATAATTCAAGTTTTTAGATTATTTATACTACAGTGTAAACAATTATTTATTATAAGCTTAGTGCTCTAACTACAGCAAAATCCACTGCAAAAGGCAGATCATCTTTCATTAACATTCAAGAAATTGCATAAATGACATTTTTTTAGCTTAATTGTTTATTTATCTCCAGGTAGGTTGTGCTCATTATAGAATTAACCAAAATTGATTTAATTATAAAAAAAATAAGAAAATCATTTAGAGCAATAAAAGTAGTATTAAAAATGGTACAACAGAAACGTATGACCCACTCATTTTGCAGTGAATATAATTGCAAGAGTCAGGACTGAACTTTGATAAATATTGATGTTACAACTTAAATAACTGATCCAAAGGAGAAAACCTTACGTTGGTCACTTTTTTTTACTTTCTTATTCAGTATTCGTATCTACTCTTCTTCAAAACTAGAAGTTTTGTTTAACTTTAATGTACCTTAACAATTTCATAAGTTGTAGCCATATATTTTAGAAAAAGTGGAGGTTAAGAACGATGCCATGTGATTAATACCAGCAATGTAGAAAACATCTTGAATTGGAGATTATTGGTGATTTATTAATTATAAGATCCGTCAACGAAATCTCTAGCGGTTAGTTGTTATTTATTCTAATGACTTCAGAAATTGATGCAGGGTGAGCAGCTGGTTAAAGAAATTTATCAATTCTGGTTTAACCAACTAATTTATTATTCGCTAAAACTATTTATAGCCACATTTTTCCTGATGCACACTGAGACAAAATAGAACTTTAAAGCCGAAATTCTGAGGTCCTATTAGAAATTTTCATCATGAATAAGATAAAAAATCACGCAGCTGTTATTTAAACAAAATACACATCGTCGTTGTCAAACCAATGTCTGTCATGTGCATTTTTTGGAGATTTCGACATTTTGACTATTATGTTAGATTAGTTTACTAACCAAATTTTCGTATAAAAAGACAGCTATATGACACTATACGGTGAACTGTGGTTGCTAAAAAAAAAATGTGCTACGTCAGCCAGAATATTGTCAAATTAAAACTAAGAAAACTAACGTAATCAAAAATAAGATTACGAGCATCTAACCACCAGAAATGGGGAAAAAAGGGTGATCCCACTGAATGACATCAGAGGATCAGGTCTAATAGTGAAGTGTGCTTCAAACTTCGCCATTCAAAAGATTATAACTTCCTCAACGAAGGCGTTTTCTTCGAGAGGATCCTAAACCTATAACATTGTAAGACGGCTCTTTGGGAATAACTCGATCTAAGTTCAATCAGTTACAGGAACTTAAATCGTTTATTGACCGTGACTACCATTCATTTTATAATTGTTTAAAGTATAAGTCTGACTAATGCCAGTTTTTTTTTTTTTTTTATTCAACATTAATAAAATATTAATGTAAATTGGACATGTTTTTTTACTGATACCTACTATATGCCAATAATTGACAATTATAATCTCCTATGAGCACAAATTACACTACTTTGATATAATAATAATATAAATTATTATATTTGAATAACTAAAAATCAAATAAAATAACCTAGAACACATAATAACTTTAATTTAAATTAGTTTTCAAAAATCTGCTGCATATTTTAATTATAAATTTTATAGGAGAACATTTTATTCAACATCTCTGATATTTTTTACACGTAGCAGATATTGGTTTGACAACGACGATATTACATAAGTGTGATTACCTATATGTGTTTAATTATGTATATATCTTTTATATGATATTTTAGGTACAGCATCCTCCATCTTACTGTGTACAATCAGTTGTAGTTGGTGGCAAGGCTGACCCAGTTGAAGAAAAAAAAAATAAAACTTCTTCCTTTGATCCCCCTTTTGATCCGATGGCTGCCGTTGGTTTAAGTGGTGGTTTTCAGGATCCACAAAACCTGGATCCCGCTCAAAACGCAAGTGAACAGCTAAATAATGTCGATAGGTCAGTATTCTTCCATTCTTTTATTTTTAAAACATTTAAGGAGATGAAGATCTACAATTCAACCTTTTAAATTTTAATCTTACTTTATTGATATTTTTTTGCAAAGAAGTTTTACAATTCAACTCACAGACTAGGGAAAGAATAGTAGTGGGAGAATGAGCACAGCTTCTTAGACTATGCTAGCGGAATCAAACCTCGGAGTTACAGTTTCTAAGTAATTTAATCGGCCCTAAATGCCGAGAGAATCTTCTTCATTTTTAGATAAAGTTGAAAAGTAAAAAAATGGCCAATCATTGGAGGTGAGTTGCTCAAATAAATAAAAATAAATGTGAAGTATCTCCTGAGAGATGGAGGATAAATAATCATGCCCGTTGCCAGCATTAATAAAATAAGTATTTAAAAAAGATAAATTTCATAACTAAAGTGGTTTTCAGGACTTAAGATTAGAGGCCTTTTCTTTTTCTTTGACACAACAAATCCTGCTCTAAAAAAATAGCGAATAAAGTTGTTGAAATGTATGAAAGAGAGAAGGGTGGAAAATCGCTTTTCTCTAAGTATTAAATAATGAAATAGATAAATTCTGTAAAAGTCTAGAAATATATATCTAGATATATACCCTGGCAAAACGAAAATAAGTGAATTAAAAATATTCTTATGATAATAAAGCTAACAATATGGTGTTAACAAAGATACTTTAAAAAAAAGTCCTTCTGTGAATAATATTCTTCATGAATTTCTTAAAATTTAGTTTTTAAATTATAATTCAAAATATATTTAGTTGTTCAATTTAAACTAGTCGAATCATTTAATATTTTAGAACTATTTGCAATCTGATATCTTTGTCTAAGAAAGTTACTTTCTTTCTACAGATTTTTTTTTAAAGAATATTTTGCTTACGTTAATGATTAATTAAAACTGTCCGGTAGGACAGTTGTATAAGGGTTGATCGTCAAAAACTGCACGAAAAAGCGTAACGTTGAAAAACACCCAACTTTGACAATTTTTTTCTCTTTTTCTATAAAAGATAAAATTCCCAAATTTTCTTTAAAATAAAGGGCAAACCCTCCTTTATAACTGTAATTTTTTTGCAACAACCCAGATCTAATAGGTTTCGAGAAAAAAGTTGCCAAAAATGAGCAAAAACCGCTTTTTCAAAAAATGTTCTTGTTCTTGTTGTTCTTGTTGTTACCTTTTTTGTAAACAACGTAGCGCCTAAACGCGCAAACCGATTTTCATGAATGAGGTGTCATTCGATTCGGAATTTTATGTAGATGTGCCTTTTGGGGGTCTCGACGCTGTACATTAAACAAGAGAGGAGTTAGCCCCCTTAATGTAAGGCCCCCTCCAAAATTATTATTACTAATTACTCTGTAAATCTTGGCCCGATTTTGATAAAATTTGGTAGGATGATAGGGTTAGGGCTCCCCTACGTAACATTAAAGCGGCGATCAGCTCTTACACTTGCTGAGGGGAAGTATAGCAATCGTTGCAAATTATCGACACGTGAACCGATTTTCATGAATGAAGTGTCATTCCAATCGAAATTTTGTACAGATTTGCACTTTAAAAGTCTCGACGCCGTGCCTCATAAGGAGGGGAGTTAGCCCCTCCCAAATAAGGCCCTTTCTAAAACTGTTATTACCAATATTTCTATAACGCTAAATCCGATTTTGATAAAATTCAGCTCGAATAAGTGGTTAAAGCTCCTCTACGTTGCTGATGCTCTTGCACCTACTAAGAGGAAGTTCTGCAATCGTTTAAATTATCAATGAGTGAACCGATTTAAATCAATGAATTGTCGTTCGATTAAAAAATCTTTGCCTCTTTGCCTTTTAGGGAGAAGTACTGCAATCGTAGTTTATTTTTCTTACTCCTCTTAAAAGGAAGTACTGAAATCGCAGTTTAATTTTGCTATTTACGTACAAATACCTTCCTATGTTATTCAAAACGCTTTTTCAAAAAAATTGTTATTGAGGATGGTTTGGGGGAACGCAACTATAATCATTCTTTAAAAAGATCTCTCCAGTGGTAGTTACGGTTCCGACTTAACACCTTATCAGATTATAATGATAGAATTGCTTATTCCAAATTTTAAAAAAATCTGTAAAGAAGATATGTAACTTTGTAAAATAGACAAAAAGGAAAATCTATCCAAAAGGTACAAAAATCTCCTTAACAAAAACTTACAGTTTCAAATGTTAAGTATAAGGGTTGATTAATCGCCAAAAGGTACACAAATCAGCGTGTACCCAATTAATATATTATTTAAATTTTAATGATGTACCATATATAAATATAAATTACGTTTTTTACTTTCTAGATATGAGAAGTACATAGAGAAGTTACTCTGTGTTTTGCAAGATCGTTGTGATTCCGATCCGGAATGCATAACACCGAGCCCTATGATGGTTGTGGCTCCTCAGCCTTGCACTACACAATTAAGAGTGAAAAAGGTGCGAAAAAAGACTCATAAAAAGTACAGACTAGCCTCCTGTGAAGAAGAATATGATCCAGTGGTTGTCGTTGAAGAAGAAGAACAAGAACCTGCGTATGTTGTGGCCCAGCCGAGTTGTTGTTGCTGCTGCAGACCAAGATGCTGTTGCCGATCACGCTCAAGACCATGTTGCTGCAGGTGTTGCTGATAATATTCACTGTATTTACTGCTTAATAGAAACAATTGTCCATCTTTTAAAGACAGTTCCACTTTTAAAAAGAAAAGTTCGATAAAATAAAATCTTTAGTGAGGAAAACGGCATCAGCCGTTGCTGTGCTGGACCAAATCATTTATTTTAAAAAGTTTCACTTTGTAAAACAACTGCACTACTTGAATAATACAAACTGATGACATATTCCTCATTACATAATTAACTAACTGCTAGGAGCTAGGTAGGGAGCGCTAGGGAGACAGAAATCAGACGGCCCCACCAAGACTAAATGTTGCACTAAGAACTATTGCAACATTACAGTAAGAAAACAATACAAGTCTAACACCTGGGTCAATACCACTACAAGTAGGTCAATGTAATTAGGTCAAATTTTTGTAAGGAGTCCATCTAATTTAGGTGACACACAAATTGTTACCAAAATGTTGTTGAATTACGTATAAATTGTATTCGTTTGCGAAGGTAAGTAGGTAAATGGGACAATTAGGTTATTAGGTCATGACTTGTTTTGTTCTAATTAATTTAGAAAAAATAAAGGAGAATTTTTATTTTGATTTTACTGTTTATGAATTTCAACAGAGATCATTCACATTGGATTTTATCAAGTCATTCATACCGCCGAATGTACAATATTTAATAGTTTACAACCTTTATTTTTTTATTCATTTGAATGAAAGGATTGTAATTTAATTGATACTTAATGTTGATAAATGTAAAAATTGACTAAATTGGGAAGTAGCTTTAATAGCATTGATTGATACATCGAGAATAAAGGTTCTTACAAAAAACCTGTTTTGAAATTTTACTTTGTTGGAAAAGTTTTTGATTAAATTAATGTCTCTTACCCACTTGGTTAGGGAAAATCTTACAACAAAGTGACAGGGTTCCTAAAGGATAAGAGTATAAATCTTAAATAAATAAATTAACTGTCTACGAATAATTATTTAAGTTAATCTAAAACAGTCAAGTGAGCCCTTTACTTGACTTTTTTTACTAACTTACGATTTTTTTTAAAAAAAAAAACATGAAATTTAGGCGCTTCCCTCGTTTTTTCCTTTTGTTAAGATGAAATTGCCAAAAAATATGTTATAGAATTTCCTGGGATGATTAGGTAAGGTTTAAGTAAATTTGTTTTATTTTTTTTGTTTAATTTTATTTTATTATTATTATTTTAAGTTCTTTAACATGATTTTCTGCTCAATTTGTTGAATATAAAGCTCTTGTATTGAAAATGAAAGGGAAATAGCATTTTTTCGTATAATTATGTAAAACATACGCTGTTTTAATTTTAGTTAGTATTCACAAACTTAATAATTCTGTGATGAAATTACAATAAAATAAACTAATTTTCTGCAGACCACTCTTGTCCTCGCTGCGACGGCTGTCTACTTCTTGATCTAACAGGCCTGTCAAAGTGAGGTAAATAAAGAATGTCTTGAGGAAACGGTGCATTCGAGCACCTGCATTCAGGTTGCCTATTTCCATATCTTTGTTGTCTCCACGGCCCTGCAACTCTATGCGTTTCGGGTCTATGCATATACCTTCTCCTTCGTCTAAATCGATAAGGATTTTGTGGACGATTCCATGTCTCTCCGTTACCACGATCAATTTGTAAATCTCTATTATCTTCTTCATCATCCCATCTCTCCCTACACATTTCGTAGTTCTTCCTGGTAAATTCAGGTTTTATTTCCAGTTTTTCTTTGAACTCATTACTTTCCTCAGAATCATCAATATAGTTCATATTTTGAAGTCTTTGATCTCCTGCTCTAAATTTCCTAGTTCTGATAGGTATAATGCGATTCCTATTCTTATTCCTCCATCTTTTAAAGGGAACTTCCGAGTGAGTTTTACCACGTTTCATACTTCTGTACAAATCTTCCTCACTAGCCTGTACATCTTTTTCAATATATGTCTTTGGTTTTCTGTTCCTTTTGTTATTAAATATTTTCAAGTATCTTTCCAATTTTAAATCAACAGGAGATTCAATGGAATCGTAATCTTCATCACCTTCGTTTGTATTTTTGTACTTACAAGGGCATATCAATTTCAATAGTTTTCTCAGTAAACCTCCCTGTTCATTATCAATTTCCTCTACGTTATTATCCACTCCATCTTGAAGTTGGTTTTTGTTCTTTTTGCCAAGCACCACAGATTGCATTATTACATTGGGCTGACCCTCTTCGCCTCCAAGACCCTAAGAGAAAATTAATTGATTAGTAATGACTTTTCAAGTGATGCTAAGTAAAAAAATAAATTATAAACATAAATAATAAAGAATTTAGGTAAAACTTGTGAAATGGATGCGGTTTTAAAGATATATTATTTTAAGGTTTTTTTTTTTTTTTTTTTTTTCAACTATTAGAATTAAAATTTGCATTTGTACTAACAGTTTTTAATGGCAAGAGAAATAATGATCATTCATTTTTTGCCACCATTAGATTGAGCCAATGAGCCCCTGACTCCTTCTGCCTTCTTGAACTGGAAGAAGGTTGTGAAGGATACTTCAAAACGATTTGGGTATAATGAATTTTCTGTCGGAAAATGCCCAATTAAGTAATGAATGAAACTTTATGGAACGAATGAATGTTTCCAAGAGTAATATGATGCTAAAGTTAACGAGAGCAAGGTTTATAATTCATTCTGCAAAGGAACTTGATTGGAGAAGACTAATTGCAGCTATTTTAGATCGTTTAGCTTTTTAATTAATTTCGTATCTGTAAGTCCATATTAGTGCAAAAAGTATTAGCAAAGTATACTAGTTAGATTTTGGTGTTATTTTTGTGATTAACGCAACAGCAACTATATGGCCAAGATTTGAAAACGCTTTAATGGTACCTTTGGTATCAAGACCGCTATCAACTGTAAATTTCCAGTTTTTCTGAAGATACTAATTGCGTGAACATCGTTTAGGCCGATAGATAAATCGAACCTTGATTTCTCGCGTTAAAGGCGCGTGTGTTATAGATTGGACATTGGATTTAAAGATTAGTTACTTTTTTAAATTTCAATTTATTTCTGTATCGGTAGAGTTGTATATTCTCAAGAAAACCAAGTTGTTAGCACTTGCATATAATACATATACATCTAATTATGACGCAATTAACGTCCCACTACAAAGTCAACTGTTACGTAAATTAGACCGACGGGCAAAAGCATATACTTATTCAAAGTTTAGGTTATTAACCTCTTAGCCTTCTCAGTACACAGCTAATCTCCAGTCAAGGTTCTCTCGTTATGGATAAAACTGTCCATACCGGTCAATGAGCTTCAAAGGCTCCTAGAGAGAAGTTCCCAACAAATATGAGTAGTTACTCGAAGTCTCGAAATGGAGATCTCCCAGTTACATATTTATGTTCATAACTATTACCACAAACCCATTATTTTTTATTATATTAATGTTCATTTGGCATTTCTGAAGTCTTATTGTATTTCCAGCCAGGAATCTTAAAAGTTAACAGGGTGGTAGTGAAGAAGTTATGAAGCTTGAATTTGTAAGTGAAGATTTAAGTTCAAGATTCCAGTGTAGCTTTTAATTTGTTAGAAAAAAATGTTAATAGTAGAGTATGTGCTTTCGACCCTGTCCTCGACGCCTAATGGTAGTTGGACGTTGAGTCCTGACTGAAAAAAAAAGAAAGAAAAAGCAAACTGCAAACGTGGAATCATTAATGAAAAAAGCAATGTGACATGATAATCAAGGGAGAAATGGAGAGAGAGAAGCTAAAAACGTTTCTTATATTGTTCCAGGAAGAATGGAGTGAAAAAATTGAAGAATGCCTTGCATTACTTGAAGCATCGTTTACTTCTGTAGAGATCCTATACATCATGGCATCCTGGAATAACCTTTAAAATACCGAAACATTTACGTGAATACCACTCTATTCCATTAATGTTACCCCCACATTTATGCAATATACAGTATTCCTGCAATAGTAATAGTGTTTTGTTTTGTGTTCAACAAAATCCAGTTCATCAAGCATATATGATATCTTAACTCAATTACATTGAGCGCTTAACGGGCTGGACTTTATGTAGAAGACTGAATTGCAAGGGAGACAGAACTCTGCAGATTGACTTCGTGGCCATCCTCTTTACTCTCTTGGAAAAGGAGGGTATTGCTCAGAGTTTCCATTACACATCTTTACTCGCTGGAAAACCTGTCATATTCTTAACGATACTCTTCTCAGAAAACTACTTAATGTTTTGATTAAAGTGGCTATGACCGTGTCAGCTCGATTTTGCTTAAATCTTTTCAAGAACTGTAAATTTTAAGATTGTTATGATTAATCAAAGAATAAAATTCCTTTTTAATTGAATTTAAACTTAGTAAAGAGTTTTGAAATTCAATCTGAAAAAGATAGACAGAGAATGTCATTAGCAAATGTGTTGCATTCTTTAAATGTCAAAAAGACCAGTAAATATCTTCAGTTTTATAGTATTACCTCATGTTAGGGCCTAACTTTTTAAACTTATGAAAACATTAACCAAAAAAAGTTTGTTTTATTTTGTTGAATGTTATCTTGAAGATCATCAACTTACTCAGCCTCGTAATTCGTGAATAGCCTCACAATGATAATGAAATCATGTTACAGAGAGTTCACAACATTAATCGTGGGTCTGATAACCAATTTAGCCATGAACTTATTCATTTTATTTACTTATTGAAGAATATTTCGTTCTTGGAAAAATAAAACAAAACGATAATTTTTAAATTTCTTATGAGTTGGATGTTATGACCGTTGGACCGTGGAAACAGTGCCCTAACCGAACCTAATAATTTCTAATAAATAGTCATTTTTACATGAACTCAGGATAAAGAAATAATTACTATTAAAATTATATATTCGAATTTGAATTTTCCTGTACACAAACCTGATGAATCAATCTCACTTGGTGGTTTGAAGTCTAAAAGCGGCTAATATTGAATTTAAACTTGGATTCTATTACAAATGATATTGTTCATCATTGCAGAACTAACCAAGTGTTTCAACTTTGAAATTTTTTTGAAGATTTCATATCCTGAGATATTTTTTAACCATAATATTAAATAAATTAAACATCAACGAATTGAAGAGTAAGTGAAGTTTTTCAGGCAATAACCACAGAAAGCCTTTTCAAAAAATATTTATGGTTACTCTGCACTCGGTATCACTGGTACCCATTTCTAGAGCCTATTTAGAATTAGATAACTGATTTCTTACTACTGAATAGCTCAATTCTGGATAAGTTATTTAGCTGATCAACCCGAAAGGGGAGTGATAGACACTTAAGAACGTCAAATCTCTGGGTTCTTGTCACCTTTATATGTAATAGTTTTATAAGTAATTGAGGCACTGATCTTTTAATGCAAAGTCAAAGATTGTAGAAAATTTGCCAATTTGAAGTTGAATACAATGTTTAATTAGCCATAATCGACACTACTCTAGCGTTATTTAAGAGAATTAAATAGATTAAATCATTAGGCACACACTTGTGGCTTATTTTAAGAATTTGTATTTGTTATTTGTTAATATAAATTTCTTATTTGTAATAGGAATTTATTTAAGTAAGCAAAAAGATATTAAACATTGTTAGTGTATACAATGAAGATGGGAAAGTAAACAGACACCATTATTAACGAAGAAAGTTTAATAAACATTGCACTTTTTATTCACTTACTTCAATATTCTGATGGGCCCCAAAAGAATTAGCCGTAGTGCACTGTCCAAACAAAATAAAAAACACAACTTTAGGACAAGCCAACAAATAAAAATTCCTTTATTAACTGAATAAATTAAATGATGCACACACCTTTGGCACGAAGTAGATTAAAGTGATGACAACAGCAAAGATGGATTTAGCAGAATTCATCATGACCTAGAACTTAATTACGTATTGTCTGCAATTCTTGCCTTAGTTTTTAAATTTATTAAATTAGTCACGACGATGGTTCTCCCACTTTGTGCTGAAGTTTGTATACTTCAAATGTGTTTATTTTCATGATAAATAAACTGTATGTACATGGTACTCATTCATTGCCATGTTAAATAAATAATCTACTTATTTACACCAAGGTAACTTGAAAAAAATTACTCGTATTAATTAGAATATTAAAGAATTATTTTTGCAAAAAATATCAAGCGATACTAAAGTTTTTAATATAGAAATTTACAATCAGAAAAGGCTAAAAGTCCTGAATGCTTAGTTGTTGTTTTTTTTCTTGTGTCCTTCTAGATAAGGTAGAGCAAAGAATGCTTTATATTTACACTACATTAATCACGTAAAGCTGTCTAAGGGTGTTGCATTCAAGAATTTATTAACCGATTTACCAGAGTACATTGCCATACACCACTCTTGCATTGCCATGAAGAAAAGTTATATATTAATCTTAGCTGTAGTAGTTCTGCTCGCCGGTCTTTTCCAGGTAGGAACATTCTTAATAATGAAAAATACAATAGTTCCCTAGCAACTTAAGTCGCTGATAAAAAGAATGATGATATTATAGGAAATCCAGCCAAAAGGGGTGTCAACCAAAGAAAAAGCAGGGCAAGTTGCTGAATGTGAAGAAAAGGTATTAGAAAAATTCTTTTCTTTTTCTATCAGACCATGTTTTCGAAAAATTAGGTTTCAATTAGCTAATTTTTGAACAATGCATGTGGAATATTTAGATAAATTTTCGTGATTTCTTTTAAAATTCTGAGTTGTAATTTGCAGAATTAATCTTGAAAATTAAATAATTTCTTACTGACAACATTAGTTCATCCTTCTGCATTCCTGTGCTTGATTTTTTTAAAATCATTTCCATTTCAATTACTTTTTTGCTTACATTTATCTAAATAACTACTTTCAAGCTCTTTTAATCAGTTTTTTATTCATTTTCGCCCCAAGCATATTAAGACATTCTTTATGACTTACTCCCAACAAATGTCCACATCACTGCGGCCTTTTCTTTAGGTTTTTTTCAGATCCAAGTTCGATTTCATGGCGCTTTTTTGTTCTCAAAAAGTCAAAGAGATGTAACTTATCTATTTACTAATTGTTCTAGGCCGTAAAAGTTGGGCACGTATTTACATTGTATAGAATAGAGAAAATGGTCGACATTAACTGCTAATGCCTATCCCAATATTGTGATCAGTAAATGCTACACTTTACTCAGTAGTAAGACATTCGCCTTTTGTCCCGTGATCCATTGGAAGCACTGTGAGATGATGTCGAGATCTTTTTGACCAATAGAGTGTTTCTTGTGACTCTTTAATTACGCGTTCTTTTATTCAGTCGCCCATTACAAAAAGAATGTGACCAACCAAGAAATTATTGTTGAACTACAATAATTGAAAACTTTATTAATTTCATTTTGATCGTATTGTGCATGTAACACTTTTTTTTTGCACTTCAATTTGTTAATTGTGTGTAATGTTTAATTTTGGTTGTTCTTTTTATGATTGATTTCTTTTCTATGTTTAAAGAAAACATAAAACTGTAGATTTTTTAATAATAAGTGAAATTAAGATATGTATTTTGGCAGGACTAATAACAGGACCAAGTAACATAGTGACAATACTTTAGTCTACCAGAAATGACGGAGTCAATTGGACAAAACTTTGCCAAACCACACATGAGTGATGTTTTTATTATGCGTCTGTTAAGATCAGTTTATTTTATTTTTATTATTATTACTCCATAGTTTTTAAAGTGTGATAACTCTAAAGTAGCTGCAAACAGTTGAGAATCGGAACTAGTTTTTTACAATTTTTTTTACTCAAATGTGATGATTTTGGACCAACTATTCCTTTCAAAGCCAATTCAATTTGGGATACGCTGTACAATGGATCTAATGCTACATTTTTAAGAAGGCAGTGAGAAACACTAGTCTTTTGCAATGTTGCACCCAAAGTTCCGTTATTTACTTCATAAAATTTTGTACTTTTGCAAGACTCAATACTATATTTAGAACAGATTTGCTAAAATGATGAAATAACTGTCATGTGATTAAATATATAGAGACACCATTATGATGTTAATAATTTTGTTTTTATTTCCAGGATTTGCTCAATAAGAGTACGTTAAAAGTATCCAAAAGAACTTTAAATCATCTGATCACTGGACTCATCGGTCTCCTAATCAATATCAATCCTCCAGCTCACAATTTTAATGGCGACGAAGAAGAAGAGTAATGATGAAATCTTTTGGTAAGTAAATATGAAAATGTTTATAACTTCAAACAGTTCATCAAGGTTCAAGAAACAAATGTATAATTAAATAGGATGTATGGCTTTATTCTTTCCCCACCAAAAAGTGTTCGTGTCTTCCTTGAGTAAACAAATTGCGCTTAAAAGTACATAACCTCTATCTTAAAATTTTTACATTTACTGTATTAGCTATGAATCTTAACGGTATTTCTATTGCAGTCACTTTATTATTTTATTTTCTGGTAGCTAATATAATCTTTTAATAATAATGATGTTCATACATCTGTTTTCTGTATTAAGATTTCTTATTTGTTTCAGAATTGTGGTGAAGGTGCTCATTTATGTAATCCCAAATGTAATAAATACTACTTCGACCCATATCAGGTGAGATTTCACTCGGACTACAATTTATTATTATTATTATTACTTATCCACTCATCCACAACTTTGTCCTTCTAAGTTTGAAAATCCACCCTTCTCAGTCAAATATTTGTCATACTGAAAATTAAATGTGAATCTTAACTATTCCAAACAGGATGGAGAGCTATTCTCATCCGAAGAAGAAATGTGTTCCTTGTCCAAGGCAACTCTGCGAACAATTCTAAGAGGTTTGGTAGCCGCTCTTACTAGAGTGTTCCCTGAATGTGCTTTCTTTGATGGATCGTGTTCACATCGAGGTGAAAGAAAGGAAGAACCAATAAAAATATTTCGGCAAATAATATCATGTCCTTCAATGGCGGCACCATACTACCCGACAACTTGCTGTCCTCCTCATTCGCAAATTCCACCGCCTCCTCATATGCCAACCATCATGCGTACAGAAATCTGAACCATCTTTTCTAAAGTTTTGTATATTTTGTATATTTCTCTTAGTTTTGTAAAATAAAAGTAGATTTTTTTTGTTTTATTTAATAATAAATAGTCTTTCTCCCTTCAAATATCTACTTTACATTTCAGTTTGTGATAGTATGAATATTTCTTTGAAAAAAGGATCGAGACCGCTGGATAAAATGTTTCAGTAAATTTTTATTTCAAAACAACTGTTTTCACGGATTTTATTTCTGGATTCAAATTATTTAGACATGAATTTAGTAGATGCACAGTGTAAACTAGAATTTTTCGTTGCATTTGTGCAGTTTTTGACAATCAACCCTTATAAAAATGTCCTACAGGACAGTTTTAATTTGGCGCCTAAGACGGGCAGCAATTTCTAAAAATAAAGCGTACTAATGCAACCGCTGACTAACTTAGGATGGTAATATAACTTTATCAATAAATTAGCCGGTAATCTATCTTAGTAGCTTACATACTCCTTAAGGAATTCATCAAAAAACTCGTTAAGTTTGGTTAAAAATCTCGTTTTAAATGTGGGAGTTTTTGTATTTGTTGAAATTATGAAAACAATATTATATAATGGAATTAGTATCAGGGGGAGAATTTATAAACATTTTAAAAATTGGTAATTATTTTTAAATACGATGTTCTAATTTGTAAATCTGGGTCATCCAAAATGTGGTGCAATATAGATATTGTGTAACTAGTTGATGAATATTGTTAGCTATTGTCGATTTGGAGCTTGTTTAAAAAAATAAGTATTGATCAGCAGAATGGAAAAAAATCTACTCTTATTTTAATAATAACAATAATATGAAGAAAAAAATAGAAATATTTTATGGATTTTTTATGCCGGAAATCACCTGCATTTATGAATGACTTTAAACAAAACAATCCTGACAATTTCTGTTGTAACCTTCTGTAAAAACGTGATTTTTAACCATATTTTCTTTTACCCATTCTAAAGCGTGCTGTATTATTTCAACATCCGGATAAATACAAACATCTCAGTGGTCAAAACATTGTAAAAAAGAAAATTTGAGCTTGATACCCTTATGAGTTTCTGAGGGAACAAGTAAATAAAAAAATTTATGATAATAAAAATAATAAATTATTTATTTTAGGGATTCACTTATAAATAAAAATAAAAAAAGGAATGTTTAAATATTGCAGTATTACTTTCTTTCCGCTTTTGTTTAGCATGCACAAGGTGGTAAAGGTAGAAAAGGTGGTGGTAGACATCCAAGGCATGGCAGCTGTAAACAAGCAAACAAAAAAAATGTATAAATATGTTAAAATGATGGTCCAAAAATTTAAATTTAAAATTAAAAACAAGATGATTCCGTTAATTGATTCTTTTAATTCACCGAATTCGACCAAAACCTTATTGTGGTTTCTTTGCTGAAGTCAAATTTGAACTTTCTGCAACTTTTTGTTTCTGAATTAACGTTGATAAACATAAAAACAGACAATTTGAAAAAACCATTTTTGTTGTGTTTTGTTTTAATTCAGGAGCCTCAAAGCCGATATTTCCGTTACCTTCTCTTATTTAATAAAGTAAAAATCAATAGGAATTATAAAATAATTCAATAATTATCCTTATGGGCCGCAGTCTCTGAAGTAAGTACTAAGAATATAGTGAAGGAGTAATTTAATCTACAAATGTTTTGTCAAAAGAAATTACTTGTACTTACAATATTTCTTTTGCCTAAGTGGAACGAATGACGAAAGGTCAGTAGTTGTTAATTAAGGCCATCAGAGGCTAACTAGTCAAATCCAGGCTGATTACTGTTGGATTTAAGTCCCTTTTGTGAACTGTGGCAGAGTATCAACAGTTATATGAAAGCAAAGGAGTTCATTGCAGAATCCTTGCATAGACATGTGCAACGAAGCCCAAGAGGTACGAAGTCGAGTGGTACTGTTCTCCAGCATTGTAGGTTTAAGAAATTACTTATCAATGCTCGTGACTACTGTAATTCCCAATAGTAATCATTGGAAGATTCGCTTTGAATGAGAAAGATATACCGTTCCAATTCCTCTGTCATTGCGAGGAGTAGAGAAAGACCAAAATTCCTTGTACTGTGTGTAGAGGGTAGGTTTCCCTCCTGAGGCGGCTAAACTGCTTGACACTAATTTGTTCAATGCCACTTAGTTAACGTTGATTAACTTGGGATAACGTAATTCTCTATGGGTGATGTAGCGCTTGACACTTCTTTCTTCCATGTATGTGGCGTTTTGCGAGTTCAGAACAGCGAAATCTTTAGGAAATCATAACTGAACCAACAGGTTTAAATAGAAGTTTTATGTTAACATTAAGAATAACAAAAGAAAAGGAAAACTATCTGCTTTGAGCAAAAATTTAGTTACACAAAATTTGGTGTAAAATCTTTTACTATAATCTCTTTCTACATTATTCTTAATAATTTTTTGGGGGGATTACAAATAATTAAAAAGATATTTGTGTTTAATGTTGTATACATTCACTTTAATGGAGCCATTTGCGAAAAATCAATAAATACTAAAAATATCTATTCACCTAGAACTTCCAATTTGCCTTTTTTTTTTTTAGCAAAATTTGGAATTTTGATAAATATTTAATTCTTTTTAGAACTTAGCAGGTTATAAAACCTTACATTATATGAAATGGCACACTTTAAATACACGCCCAATCACCACACTCGCCCAAAATCACCCTCAATCGAATTTATCCAGGAAAATTTAGAAATGTAGAATTAGAACTAATTGTGGGTAACAAATACATCAAGCATCGTAGGTGGTGATATCAAGAAAATTACAAAGTACAGAAAAATCTGTTTATTAATAAACAAAGAATTCTGGTTGACCGATTTGGACCACAAACTTATTGTGACTTCCTTTCTGTCACTTAATCTAAATAATAAATTTGAACTTTCGGCGTTTCTTCGTTTTTAGTGCATTCGCACTCACACTAGCACCCAGACCAATTTGTGAAAACCACTTTTCGCAGTCAGTGTTCCTAGAAAATAATATATTCCATGAAAAACCCAAAAGATAGGTACCAATTCAAAAAGTTCTTTCTAGAAAGTAAAAAATTTTTACAGAAAAAGATATAAATATTATCTAAATTATAACTTACTTGACATAGCGGTAATGCAGCAGAACAGCAAGAAGGAAGAGGAAGAGGAAGTGGTGCATGGCTGCACGATGGAAGAGGAAGTGGTGCAGGGCAGCATGGCGGAAGAGGTAGTGGTGCAGGACAGCAAGGCGGAAGAGCAAATGGTGCAGGACAGCAAGGCGGAAGTGGTAGTGGTGCAGGACAGCATGGCGGAAGTGGTAGTGGTGCAGAACAGCACGGTGGGAGAGCAAGTGGCGCAGGACAGCAAGCCGGAAGTGGTGCCGGACAGCATGGCGCAAGCGGTGCAGGACAGCATGGCGGAAGTGGTGCAGGATAGCATGGCAAGCAACAAGGTGGCAGGCAACAAGGATCCAGGCCTAGCAATAATTTCTTTAGGCATTTACATGCATTTCCAGTCTGAAAATAAACATCGTATAAGTTAATAAATATTCCTAATGGCTAATTAGATGATAAATTGGTAAAAAACCAAAACAAAAATGCTCTATATACCTGTAAGCAGGCAAAAATAACTAAGAAAATGAGTATCAATTGAGAATTATATTGAGCCATGTTGCTACCTATTTTCACTTCTAAAATTTCAAATTATTGTTGTGGTATTCTTGAACCCTTTAGTATACCGGCATTTATATGTATTAATCTACGTGTGCATTCGACTACAAAAGGAGGGATATAAAGGAGTGCCATAGGCTTCTCCAGGAAATGTCACGTAAAAAAGAACGATCACTGTTTGTCAGTACGTGATATAGGAAACAAAATTTTTCTTTGAAATCTTGCTGTAGCAATTAATGAATCAATGTCCCTTAAGCAGATAAATTTATGTTACTCTAAAATTATTTAATCTTGATGAATATTTAAAATAAAAAAATATAATAATAAAATAAAATAAAGTAACGTTAAATTAATTAACTTTACCTATAGCTGTTAGTGTTGATAGAAAACAGTATGAATCATCCTTTAACTCAATTCCTAATGGAAGTCACGAGATTTATGGTGCATTTGTTCTGTTGGTGGCTAAGAACAAAAATGACAAGATCCAAGAGATTTGCGTTGACTCCATCTTTGAAGACAATATTTTTACTAGAAAATCATTATTTAACCAACAAATAATTTATTAATATTACGTATTTCATTTATTTACGATGAATTTAATGTAGCAATGTTAACATTTTAATATATCTTTGTTGTATTTTTACAACAAATATGTTGCACCATTATTAGCTTTTAAAGTTTGTCGGATCTTGTAAATATTACTGAAAATGTTAGCTTGGAAATCACTGCTTGCATACTTAGTAGCTACTTACAAATTTGATCTTCTCAGCTTTCCACATTTCCAAGTTCCGGATGTAAGGATCTGCTGAAACAAAAATGACTCGTTGAAATCACTATAAGAGATTTAAAAATAATAGATAATATTCTCTTACTAGGAGGAATCGTTACAGCTCACTGTCCTGTGAAGGACAATGTGTCTGTAGCGGAAGGACATTTGTCCAGAGGCTCCAACGCCAATGACCTTAGATTTAGGAGCGACATAATTAAAAAAAAAAAATCATATATATTTATATTGTACACAAGATAGATTCTAGAGTACGCACAGAATTCGGTTTTCGTTGACAACGCTACAGTTGTGAGGAAATCCTTTAAAGTTATCCGATATTTTAATAAACACATACAAGAGGTAACTGTGAAGCTGCCCCACTTCAGTACTTCTATTCCACTGAGGCGTGATGCAGGACTACAACAATAGTCTGAGAAAAAGTCGTAAGGAGATAACAGATGGCATAAAATTGGAGGTATTGGCGAATATCTAGGAGTAACCGGTGAATTATGCTAGCGCCTGTAGTTTGTAGCCTGGTTACAGACCGTGCTTTATAACATGGTCGTTTGGGTAATGCGAGTATTATGGACTTATAAAATGTACTCTTTTTGCTGTTATTATTGCCTGCTAATCCAGCAGATTTTATAATCATAGATTTTATATCGTTCACGGGTCATTTCTAATCTTTCTTCAGCCATTGTTAGAGGCCTTCATTTGTTGATCATTTTGTTGGTTGTTAGGCCAAACCCAAACAATACTAAAAGGGTTCCTTCCACCTTGAGAATGGTTATAAGATCTACGATATGATTAACGCCGAACGAGGCATTCATACATTTGATAATTTATTGTATGAGGAGCATATTGACTATGATATACGTAGTTTTACTCGGAAAGCGGTCGAATATATTGCAATGCCCTTAGATCAGCGATCAATTAGTGTTTCAATCGTGCTAAATTTCCAATGCGTACTTTGTACCGGAAATAACAATGTCATGGTTCTTTTAATCCCAAGCAATGGTCTTTTTTATGCATAGTTATCTGACAGTCTGGAAATATGTATCCACTAAGCTCAAAAGAGACAATCGCAGAGTCAAATTCGGAATTTGGAGAAAATATGTAGGTAAGATCCATTAGAATTATAGTTAAAAGTGGATGTCGAATTTGTGATCGTAACTAAAAAACTGCCAGATTACTTTGTGACCTACGATTTTAGATTGCATCATGCAATGGAATAGAATTTGGGCAAGTGAAGGGAATGTGAACTTTACATATTCTTAAAAAGAACATGTTATTATTTGAGAACTATTTAATGATTTTTACAAAGTTTGAAAAATGAACACTTTATTTATATCAGTAAAAGTAAAGTAATGCCTATTTTTTTTTAGACAGGCTTTACGTCCAACTACCAATTAGGTGTCGTGGACGGAGGCGACTAGCAAACATACATTGCTGTAAATTTCTTTTATTAACCATTAAATAAAATCCAAGGCCTAAAGACTGGGAATCGAACCCAGTACTACAATACATATTAGCTTTACAGCTCTCCTCTCTAACCGCTCGGTTTCCGTGGCGCCTTATTTATTATAACAATAAATTTATTGCATGTGTACTTCAAGCAACGATCTGAAATTTCGTCTTCAATTTTTTTATTTTGTGCTCAAGTATTTACATGTATAGAAACTGCCTCAAGCGATCTCAAAACAAGTACTTTCTGACCAAACTAGTAAGGCAAATTTGCCAGTCTAGCAGTGTTTAACCAGTGATAAGAGAGACTACTAATATTCTTTTTAATCAAGTTGAAACTAAAAATCAAATAAAATATTGCCTAAAATAAAATAATAATTTTTCATAAGTTTGCTCATAAGCAAAAGTAAAGGAAACGCGACATTACGAGACAAATTAAGACGGACCAAGGTAACCAACAAATGATTGTCTTTCATCACAAGATAACATATGTTATTTTTGGCCTCTATGTAGATGCAATGCTGTCGTTTAAAAATGCCAAATATGTAAGAAACATAAGAAAACGTCTTAGGTCATTTTTTTGGTTTTAAAAGTGAAAGGGGTGATATTTTTTTGTGTTAAAAATATAATTGCATTTTTAAAAAATCTAGTCAGCTAACAATGCTAAAACTGCAAAGCGGTGCATAAAAACAACACGATGCGTGCAATATTAATTAATTTTTTTAACTTTCTTTTGCAAGCAAAATTAAAACACGCGATATTTTTGTTGCGATGACAAGCTATCTAAACAAAAATAAATAAAACTTCCATTTTACATATAAAGTAATAAAATATAAATTTAAATTATATTGTAATGATTAATGGGATTTCCTCGACTATCCTAATAATTGTTCACAAAGATCCTCACCACACAGAAGAGGAGCATTCTTTAACCATATCGTCCTCTTGGGATCAACCAGCTGTATGGAGAATGTTGCTGGTTTAGAATAGATGGACCCTAAATTAGTGTGTACTGGATTGCCAAGAAACCTCTAAGATCCATTGATTGTCCATCTAAACCCATATCTCGGTCTACTATTGCCTCCAACGACAAGAGCATGATGTTTGTAAGTGCATCAGAAAGTGGTACAAAAAAAAAGCAATCAACTTCTGAATCTTTTTAAACGAACTCAATTCGGCTAGTTTCCCTAGAGAACATGCTGATATCCTTTCGGAAGTGAAGATAATAGGATTTGCTTTCTTCATCCTTAAAAACTCCGAGTTAACTGCTCCCTAGAAGGAAATAATTCCCTATTTCAACATGTTGTACTTGCTCATATTTAGCTGAATTATTCGCTTATTTTGTTCTTAAAGGGAATAATAATAATAATAATATCAAATTTTCTTATAAACCAATCCGTTCCTTAACAAGCATCAAGTATCGATTAGCGATAAACATTAAGTAGTCAGATATGGTTTGTGACACACATTTTACTTGCCGCAGGCATTTAAGTGGCTCATATTCACTCACTATAACTTTAAACAATGTAAAAGAAATAAATGTAAACTGTTGCTTTATATACTCGGCTATCTCGTGTTGATAACAATAGAAAATATGCTGTCATTGAGTTGTTTATAAACGACCTATCTTTAGTACTGTAGGAAATGAAGGCAATAATCGAACATTTAGTTTAAAGTAGTACTGGCCGCAGTAGCTGTCAGATGTGTCACGAATTATGCCCACTATTATTTCGTTACTGGTTGTTACATTTGCTGTTGTAAGTACAATATTTTCCTTTAATTCAGTTTGTTTATTTAGAAAATATGTGTTTAAATTTTAGGCATCTTCTTTTTTACTTTAAAAGAAAAAAAATGAAACTAGTTTTACTTAACATAGTTAAAATCTGAAGTGTTGTTTGTGTTGTACGCGCTGCTAAACGAGGAAACGCTTCTACTCAGAGCACCAAGACAATAGTCTTGATTAGTAATAACTAACATCTACTTTTAACACTCACATGACTTACTAGTACCGCACTTGAAGAAATTAAATCTTCTCAAACTTGGAGTTTGTACTAAAAAGATAGTTGACTTCAATATTATAAATATTCAACACATTGTAATAATATTGTTGAATGAAATCTGATTCAATGCTCCACCTGAACTTTACTGAAATGAATATCCCTAAAGACGAATTTTGTAGCCTAAAAGAGAGGCCCATCTAGCTAGGGGTGTAAATTCAAGTTCAAATGAAATATTTAGCCGGCCGTCTAGAAAATTAACGAGAATTAGAAAAAAAAAAGTTTTGTTTAATTGCACATCCTGTGGACTAATATTCTTCTATTTCGTAACTTTGGATAGATATTTCATATTCGTAAAGATTCAACTACTGTTCATGACACTCAACAGCTTAACTGCAGGTCTCTTAAAAATCCTGCTTAACTGAAGTTTCTTTAATAAGTGCATTTAATACGCTACATTTGAAATATTATGCAATTTATGAGGCAGTTTATTTCACTAATATGGCAATTAAGAAGAATGCATCCCCCAACATTTCTCCAAAAGTGCATTTATATGACTTTTCCGAGAAAAAAAAAAAAAAAAACAGACAAGTTGAAATAGTAAAGTATCATTTTCGAATGCCTAATTTTTTTTTCATTAACATTTTGTCTGGTCCCATTTTGAGGCACCTACAGCAAATCTCAAATCTAATCGATTTTTTTTTAAAAGTCACATTGAAAATATATACTTCCAGTCAAATGGCCAAACTCTCTAATTTGTTAAAAACAACTTTTTGTAAAGAAGAACCTGAAAACGTGAATTTCGCTTGAAAACTAAACAAAGAAAATCAGCGCGATAGAATGCTCCAGTTATATATTCCACATCGTTGTCACATTTATATTTGGGACAGGACGTGGAACAAATACCATACGCGATATATTTTACAAACGCTGATTTTTCATTTAGTTTTTATTTCCCATCGGAAGTAGGTCAAAAATGAATACTTTTACACTTCGGTAGAGCAATATATGGAGACGTGTTTTTGACTTTATTAACTGAAGTTTGATGCAAAGATTAAAAATTAATTAGCATGAGATAAAATACAAATTAAGAGAAGATAACATTCTTGAATCAAAACGCTTCTTCTTTAAACGCTTTTGGTTGATAGTTCTCTTTATTTTTGAGATCATTCACGTTAGAAGAAGTGTGATTTTCGGAGATTTCTTTGTTGTTTAATCAGAGAATTCCGCCAAAACGTTAATTGACTTGGTTACAACCAATTTCAGCTAATGAAAAGGAGAATTCTGAATCTTATTAAATTAAAATTTAAGAGTGACAGCTTACTTGTTTCACTGTTTCACCTGTTAATTATAACAGATGTATTAGTGCCTCTGATGAGTCATATTTTAATGATTTGCGACTCCAAGTTATTCTCTTTAAACAGAAACATGAGCGAGTCTTTCTCCAAATTGTTTAGAGAGATCTAAGTTGGTTCGTCTTTAGATTGTTGGGATACACTACTAGGTAAGACTACCCCAACTATTAATCAGATTCAAACTAGAGACTAAGTTACTGTAACAAAGATTCAATCTGAGTTTTGCCGAACTAAAAACTAAACCGATGATCAAAAAGCAGTCTTCTGTGGGAAGAGGCTTGCTGCTTTCCAACGGTACTGACTATCTATCTGAACCTCCTTGGTTGACTCGATTGCCTAACCTATTGCCCGCGTTCCAAATTGATCATTCCAAGTAGATGGAAGCCACTTCTTCAATAAAACAATAGATCTTTTAGGTCTTCGGGACGTTGCTTGCAGTCAATCCTTAACTTGATGATATGTTCTGCATTCAGGACTATCAGTCAACATGCCGATTATATTTTATTTCCTGCTACGAACTGAAAAAAAACTTTTCCACGAATTCCAAATAAAGAAATCTTCATAGAGCGTATGAAGTTTAAAAAATAATTCTACTTTTTTTAGCTCTCTCGACTGTATTTTATCGCAAGGAAATAACACAGTTTATTTCTTTCATTACAAAAAAAATGCCAGTGCTAACTCCAACGTCCACAAAAACTAATTTTAAAATTAATTAGTTTATTTTTTCATAATCAACTTTTTTAGGTTTAAGTTATTGCACTGTTACTGCTACCTATTTGGTCATACGGCATCGTAGTATGGGAATCGACTAAGCGTTCCAACTCACTAGGCCTCCAGACATTACAGTCAAAAACACTTCGAAAACTTCTTAACGCTCCGTTCTATGTATCTAACCTCACTATCCATAATGACCTCAAAATCCCTTTCATCACAGATCTTGCTAACATTCGTTTTCTCAAATTTCATTCCTCTACAGCAGCTCATCCTAACCCTCTCATAGAACACCTATCTTCCTCCACGTCACCAGGTAATCCTCTAAGGAGACTAAAGAGAAGATGGCCTCGTGTTCTACTCTTATCGTGAGAGCAGAATAGCAAAGCCCGTTACTGGAGTGACACCACTGGGTGGCTTCTCCACTCGTGATTTTCACGTATTTTTTTTTTATTTTTTGTCAGATACCATATTTGCTTGTTGCAACAACCGTTGCAGTTGTAAATTCCAATAAAAGATTAAAAAAAAAAAAAGGAAAGAAAAAAGTTATTGCAGATCATAATTTTGATTTGAAATTTTACGTTAATTATTTTTAGCGTAAGAATTACCTGAAAGTATTTTAAAAAAAGAAATACAGTCTTCCAAATACGTATTTTCCTGATTCCCAATCAAAGTGTAAACATCTCTTAATCATTATTACTCTTGGCTACGTCTACACCTGCCTTTAAATTTAAAGTAGGACTTTTATAAGGTTTTGTTTTCGTAATCCAGAAAGAATTTAAAATAAAATGACAGCCTTAGTCATAATTTTTTAGTTAACACGTCTCCCTAATTGATAAGTACGTTGAATATTTAAGAAAGATAAGCAAAAAGAATGAGATAAATTGAGAGATAAGCACAAACAAATTATAAAGTGTGCCTCATAATAATAACTGTCATAAATTTTTGAAATAATTAATGATTGAAAAATTGTCTAAGGAAAATAAATATTTAGTTACAGTCAATTTAAATACAAAAAATATATAATAAGAGACCATTTGGGAGAAGATTCTGTGCCAATAATGACTCCATAACAATATTTGCTTTTTCTGAAAATCATTTTGTGATTATGTCTGATTTGAATCTTGAATCATCCATTAGAGATGGGTTTCTAGAGCTATAGGATCCATAGATAAACATTTCAACCAGCTAAAGTATAAATATTCACGTAAACATCTGAGGTTATAGGCGCCCGGAGTTTTTTTCAGAGCACTGCCGGCCTCCGGACGATGTTCTATCGTTAGAGACAACACTGTCCACCATTGGTCAATGAGCTACTGTCCATCAACGGACAAAGGTGTAAGAAGCGAAATCTAAGGGCTAGTAGCTGGATTCGAACCCGGGACCACCACGTGAGAATCCAATACGCTACCCTATAGTTAATCCCTTCTCTAATGTTTTAGATTTGCATTGCCTAATATAATATTTTATTATTTTCTCTTTATAAAAACCAAAATAAATATAAAAATAAAATGACGGAAGATTTTTACCCTAAAGACTTCATGTAAAATTTTTCTCTAAGGAGCCTGGTAACGTTATAGTTTGCAATGATTTCTTTATTTTTTTACAGGACAATCTTAATAAATTTTACTACTGCAAATTAAAGGAAACTTTTTATTAATTTCAGATAAAGTTTTCATTCGGAATTGAGACAAATGAAGAGTTGGCTGCTTTTTCAAATGGCTGGAAACAAAAGAATGAAAATGATGGGTCAAAAAAAGAATACTTTAATTTATTAAATAATAATCCACACCATCAGAATGATAATAATTATCGAGGAACTTTCAACCAAATAAATCTACCTGGAAGTCCAACCCCCCGAGATGTAAATTACAGAATCCCATCGAATGATGCTGGGTTAAAGAATGGAAATGGCAAAATATCTAATCAATTTCCGCCCAATTTCTATAATGCTGAATCCTTGTCATCGCTGAAGAACTTCATAGGATATAAAATAGGTCAGGACGTATTTCAGAAAATTGAAAGGTCACTGGCAAGTTCAGGGAGAAATAAACGAAGTAACTTAGGCTATTATGAAATGGTTCCAAGTAATACAGAATTTACTAACAATCTCTACAGTTTGGATAAAAATTATGGTAGAACTGTGCCATATTACCATCCCAATGCATATCCCAACACGCAAGAACATGTTCATCACTTTAATCCAACTTCTTATCTGGAATCAGCGTCTAATTTCAACTTGGATCATAATCAACATCCAGGAGCCACATTTAGTCCTTATATTCGACATAATGAACCTCGCCCTGTTCATCGACATATGTGCAACACAGTTAATCTTCGCAGACGTAGCCCAGAAGACTGTCAAGAAGTTGAATTTCAACCACATACAACGTGCGAGTATCAAGAAGGAAACAGCCCTTGTGCGCCTTTAAATTCTCACTTTGCGAATCCTGTGATGGGTCATCATACTATGCCTTCTCCCCAAAAAACATGTTCACGTTCCAGTTGTGCCAACAGTCCTCATTCACTTGAAACTTGTAGTTTTAACAACCAAGCACAATGTTGTGGCCGATTTCCAATGTCAACAAATTGCAATTTTGGAAGGGACTGTCGTTGTGATCGCTTCAACGCTTTAGCGCCTCATCCTACTTATGAAACTCTTCACGATGTTCCAATTCCACATCAAGAAGTCTCTTACGGTAATTTTCTACATGTAGATCATGATAATGAAGGATTTCAAGATAATAATACACCACCAAATCCTGTTCATGTTAATCTCATCCAAAACAGTAATTTAACCAAAACACCTGCCCAAACGGACCATAATGTTGGGACTAAAACTCAGACTATGGAATCTTCTGATAATTGCAAAACATCAACAGCAAAAGAAACGGACACGTGTGAATGTGGAGATAATTCTGAGAAATTTGGTGAATTTAAAGGGCGCATTTTATGCTGTCCAAATGGACTGACATTGATTGTGGATTATTTGTCAATGCCTTCGATATGTAACTAAGGAACAAGCCTATCGTCTGTTTCACAATTCCATAGAAGAAATTAGCAAGTCAAACTTAATAATAAATTAACAATTTAAAAATATATTTTAGCTAGTCATTATGTAAAAAATATTAATACTTTAATCCCTGACCGGCATGAACACAATAAAACAATAAAATCAAAACTTTTCTGAGTTTGTACAAACATAATTACATAGATAATTTTTTGTTTTGTTTTTGTTTTAAAAACAGTAGATTTTAATTTATGGAAAACGAATAAAATTGCATCAACGTTTTAAGAAGTAAGTGTGGAATGTTCCCTGTTTACAAATTTGGCCATTTTCCTTATAAATTTTCCACAATTTCAAAATTTTCATAAAATAATAAGCAGGAGAATTGGATACAAATAATGAAAATAGTACATCATATTTGTTAGATTTACATAATTTATCTAAATAGATTTCCCTGTAACCAAATAAATTTACAATATTTTCTGGAAAACTAAAAAGGAAGGTGTGGCAAAATATGGTGAGGAAAATTGTGGGAAATGTAGCGAAACTCGGCAGTAATCTTCAATAATGAAACAAAGGTAACCTATTTTTTTTTCTTTTTTTTTTTGTAATCCTGAATTTTGCAATAAATTCAAAATATCTCAAGTTTATTCAGAACTGTTCATTGCAAAGTAACTAAATGGCTCTTAGAATGCTGCTGTTCTAATGAAAAGAAACTTGGTAAAAGTGAAAACTAACGTTGTAATATCTCATTTCCAGAACTCATTTTGGCTAGAAGCTTCTTCAGACCCAGGAGATACTAAAGGAAATATCAAGCACTGTCTTTCGATTTTTTTGGGATTTTCTCATATATTTCTCATATGTGCAAGAGAAAAAAAGTAAATCAAGATGTGAGAGAATAACATATTTTTTTATTATTATTATTGCAATTCCTGGAGTAAAAAAAAAGTATTTAATGAAGGAGTTTGCCGAAAATTGTTTAATTTTCAGGGAAACGTCTCTATAGATTAACAATTTGTAAAAACTTAAAACTAATGTACAACTCTTAAGCTTAAGCGAATACTTCAAAACTAAATTGTATTTAAAAACTAACTTTCACTGTTGCTAACATAATAGCTCTTTCGAAATTACTAAAATAATGTTTCAAACAATTTGTCAACAGATAAATCAGAAATGTTTCCATTTGAGAAAATTAGAATAATTAGATTCAGTAATAGATTGAGCTGTAGTCACGAATTCAGAAAAATATCATCAGAAAATAAATATGGAATAATGAAAGAAATCCTTTACATTTTTGTAATAAGGAAATGTAAACTTGAACATCCTTTTCCAAAAATTTAAGCGACTTTAACACTTTCTCAAGCCGAAATTATTGAAATTCTAATTGACATATATTCTAAATATTAAATATTTATTTGAAATTACCTTAACCTGTACCTTAACAAATAACCATTTAGAACCATACACTCTACCGTTCATCATGGACAGCATCGCCTCCTTACTTGTGGGCAAACATTACTGTCCTAGTTCTTTTTAGTCAAAAAAAGGTTTTGACTTTAGTTCGAAGTATGAAGTTTTCTTGTCTAAACTTGATTGTCTACCATATCTACTAAAATCTTACCTTGCTAACAGATTTGTTTTCAGTGTCTGTAAAGGATTTCACTCTCCTTCTTTCATCTTTCTTCCCAAGGAGGCTCTCCTCTTGGAACTATCCTTTTCTTCACCCCTAAAATATTTCCTGCTACCCTAAGAATATCACCGCCGTTTATATACATTAGCTGACATTACAGCTTTACTCCATGTTCATCGCAAAATCCTTTTTAATGTAAAAAATTGAAAATCCAGCTTTTAAAATGAAAAAATGAAGTGAATGTTGCAATGGCAAATAAGCGATTACTTTAAATCGCAAATAACTTTCTCAAAAGTATTTCCACTTTTCCAGCGGAACATGAGCATTATTTTGGACGATTCACAAGCATCAGTCTCATCAGACACACTCTTACTTGGCAGTCAAAGTTCGAATTAGATTTCTCTCTGGGAGCTGGTTGACTGTTCAGATTATAGTTTGCGAACGAAAGACATTACATTTACTGACTGATGTTACTGTGGGCATTCTGAAATTATATTAACATCACAGAGGGTTCATTTAAACCGTACCTAAATTATCTTATCCATAATACTTTCATCACATTACAGCAACTGTCAGATGTCTCCAACATCAAAACCATTTTCAGTAGATTATACATTCGTCTCCAATCACAAATCATGTCGTCTAAGCCCTCGTTTCAATCTTCCTGGAAATTCTAACGACTATTCAAAAACCATTGGTGGCCCAAACATTTTCTGGAAATTTGTTTGTGGATAGTTACCATACCGATACTATCCAAGTAGGTATCCAGAATATTAATAAACTATTGTAATAATTATTAATAAAAAACAAAATAGAAACAAGTGAAAAAACATTATTTTTATAGTTTTATGAACTGGACCTGATATTACTCGGAACAAAGGGGAACCAATTGCATAAAGCTTTAACACAAATATTTCCAGAATAAATTTAATCAATTTTTATGAGATTAGAAGAGGCAAAATTCTTTAGATTAGGTATTTGTATATATGCACACACCAATATGTATATTTTGTATAGATATCTATAAATAAATATAAATATATAAACATATATAAGCATGGCTTAATATGTATATTAGTGGTAATATGAGAATTTATAATGCACCCTTAACTTGTTTGCTATCCTCTTTCGTCCATGTTAGGATCAGGACGTAAATAAAACAAAAGGAATGACTTTACCAAACTTCCTCTTGCAGTAAGAGCAAGTCATTAATTAATAACAATTGAAGGTAGCCGCCCTCAAGAAAATGGATAATTTTATTTAAACGTTGAAGACTATTTTTGAACTTGGAAAACCCCCTGGTCTTTGCAAAAATGTGTACAAAAAAAAAAAATTGATGGAATCGGCGAAAGAATGTGACTTAAAAACATAAATATTTAATTAATGCTATTTCATTACCAATACTGTTAAATGTTCCATTTTTTTTTTTGTAAATTTATAAATATTTATTATTTTATTCATTTTAAACACTTCCAGAAACAATTAATACGGTCAAATTGCATAGCGAAATTAATTAATTTTTGGCTGTCAGCATTTTAAACTTGTGAAATTGGTTGATGTTAGCAGCAAGCTGACAAATTAAAAATGCTGACTCTAAGTTAATTTATTTTTTAATTGAAAAAAAACTATTTTATTTTTTTAACCCCATTAAAAATTTCTCTAGAGTATCAATTAATAAATTTCAAAATTTGTCAAATTTTAGTGCTTTTGTTTATTTTGTAATTAAATGACCCCAATTGACTAGCCTTGTAATTACGTATTTAATTAATGAACAAACTGCCTACAAGAATTAAACAAAAATAAATTTAAATCCATTTATCCCTGATTTACTTAATTTTGAGTTTAAAGTGGAGGGAAAAATTTATTATTACAGTGTAAAATATTCTTAAAACAGTCCCGTGCGATTTTTGTGGCACAGAATTATTGAGAAATTGATCATCCTCATAAATGTGGGTTTTAAGGAGTTACTTGTCGTGGCGTTTTCGTCAAAGAGTGTAGTACACAACACATGCATACGACGTATGCCATACGTTTACTATTTCTTTGCGATGGTCTGTTATGTCTACACAAAGAACACTCTGTAATTAATCTGCAGTAGACTGATGAATTCATTCGATCTGTTCTTTGCTCGGGTCAATTGCACATAGTATTTATCGATGCCAAGGAGGAATTCGCGATTTGTTAACTTGGTAGTCCCCAGTATCTTGCAGATTTCTATGCAAGAAAAATTATTTAAATGTCAATTTCAATTTAACTTTTACCAACTTTCATGCACCTTAACAACCACCAACTTCCAAAGGCGCGAATTTACATTCAATATTTTAGATATTGTACTTTAAGAAATTAGAGCAGCTCCTACGTCTGAATGCGAGAGCAGTCGCAGAGCTCCACAATAAGTAACAAGCTGGCGTTTATAACATAGATGTGCGGTAAAGAAATAGAGATTATTTGTAGTGAATTAAAGAATTTTTGTTTTAGACGTTTTGAATTTTGCAATATTTAATTTAGTTACTTTAATACTTCTAATTTGTCCAATTATACGTACATATCAATGAATTAATTATAATTATGTTTATTCATTAGTTTATTTTAAGTTAACATAATCATGATATAAAATAAAATCGTATTAAAAGCTTGTCAGTTCTGCACTTTGAAGTCCGGAGCATTCTTTCGCAGCTTCCCGACAGCTTGTAATATTTAAATTATCCTAGTAAATTCAAAACACACGGCATTTTCATAACTATGTATAATGAATTGAAACTAGATATAATGGAAGTTATTCATATCTAACAGGAATACCTTTGTATCCTTTGATGAATTCATCTAAACTCCTCTTAAATGGTTCTCTTACGTTTAATTGGACGATATGAACGTGTCGGTCAAAAAATAGAGTATAAATATTCTTTTCTTAGTTATATTTATGGTTAGTAGTTATCCTTTTTTTAAGTTTTTTTTTCTATTTTTATTAATAAAGGTTAACCTAAGAAGTTGACGCGCCGTAAATCACGGAAAAAATAAATGAAGATTACAACGGAGAAATTCAGTTTGGTTGTGATTTCAGTTCCCAATATGCTTAAATTAAATTTTAGCTCGCAGTATTAAGCCGCCTTTATCTTTTCTTTAATTTGCACCTCAAACAATAAAATAGAATTGGTGAAGGGTACTTTTGATGATTTGACAAGGAAATTCGCAGTAATATTTCAAAAACCCGGAAATCCTAACAACTATCTGCCTACTAAAAATTTAATTACTCAACTTCTTCTTTTTTGTAATCAATTTGACAAATTACTTTCAACATCATTCGAAATTCTCAGTCTTCTACTTATCAGTTTAGAAACCACCTAAATTACTCCACTACACATCAATGTCACCATCTAACAGATGAAGTAGCCTCTACTCTAGAAAAAGAGAAACAACATTCAGCAGTCTTCAGGAATGTGGCACAAGCTTTCGATAAAGTATGACATCTGACTTCAAAGTCTGAACGGCTGTGAACTTTGGTATTCTACCCAACTGGTCCAGATTATGAAAATTACAATCAAAACCAAACTGTAAAAGTTCTAAAACCCTCTAGCACAATCCTCTAAACCAGGGGTATCAAACCACCGAGGTAATTTCTTGTGGCCCACGCAGTTCTGAAATAAAATGAAAATAGAAAACGTTTTTATGAAGGAAATGGCGCTTAGGGGAGATCGAGGCAATATCTTACACACAATTCCCAGTTTCCGTTAACTACTGAAGACGAGTATACACGTGGCCCAGGGCCTTTCCTGGGGGCCTGTGGGCATGTATAAACTCGCTGACTTAAATCCAGAGACGTTTGGAAGCCATATGCCACTCTCAGTGGAATTCCAGAATGATTATGTTTTAAAAGACGAAGTAGGAATTCCCAAGCTATATTCTTATTTAGGTGAGAAACATCCAAAAATGTTCGCTGTACGAACTTTGTGTTATTTTTGGAGTACGTTTTTGCGTGAGCAACTATTTCCGTCTAAGAAATCAAAGAAAAAGGCATTCAGATCAAGATTGACTGGTAAACATTTATCTGCCTTAATGAAGATTGTCTGATCTGTCTCTGAATCCAGATATTGGAAATTAGGAAAAATTTGTAAATAGGTTTTGGCCTGCGTGAATCTTGCCTGTTGCATCATGTGGTCCGTGTTTTGAGTTTGTCACCTCTTCTCTCAACACAAACGTAAGCACACTGCAACTATCCCACCACACTACAAGAAAACTGAAATAGAAGTTATCCAGGCATAATGATCTGTCTTTGAATCCAGATATTGGAAATTAGGAAAAATTTGTAAATAGGTTGTGGCCTGCGTGAATCTTGCCTGTTGCATCATGTGGTCCGTGTTTTGAGTTTGTCACCTCTTCTCTCAACACAAACGTAAGCACACTGCAACTATCCCACCACACTACAAGAAAACTGAAATAGAAGTTATCCAGGCATAACCGTGAATTCAAGTTAAGAGAACTTACTTTAAATTGCAATTAATGTTCTATGCGTACAGATGTTGTCTGTTCAAGAAATAAATTGAAAACCATGCAAAAATTCGAAAACTAGCTTTGCTAATTGCTAAACTGAAGAGGACATAAGCAAAACCCACATACAACGCTAGGATCTATCACTAATGACCACACGAAACTGTTAATCCACCTTTTAAGATGGCTGGAAGTCAGAAGCCTGTCAGGGATACAATAAACATGCGAGATCGGGCCTAACCACAGTTTCAACACAAGAAAACGTTTATAATAATGCTTTCTTAGGTAGTACTTACAATAAAACTTTAAAAAGTTTTACATTGAAACGGTAGCAAAAGACAACAAAATTGATTCATTTTAAAACAAAAAGACCAAGAACGTGTAATATTTCTTGTAGAACTCATTAGAATAACTCACCAAACTGCTAGTGGCAATGGTCACTTTGCCAACACTGCAATCAACGAGCAGAGGGTTCGATTTACCTCTGTTTCACCAGCACCTGTATATCCCGTATCTAAATCAGATACCTCTATCTAATTATACATGTTGTATCTTAATTTGGTAGCTGCAGTTATGGACACTAAAAAGGTTTAGTTTATATTTATACACAACAATGATATCTTCTTCACAACACTATTATTTTCATAAAAATTTTACACGTTATTTCTGTCCTTCCTGCAGAAAAAATATAATATAACAAATAACTTATTCCTGTAAAATTAAGAAGTAAATTTACAATTGGTGAGATTGTAATTAGAAGCATCTTATGTAAGAGAAACAGAGCCTAATTGATTTGATTTGGATTTCCACCAACTGTTTGAAAATGAATTCTTAAAATTATTAATGTTTTAGAATTATCAGATTACTTTTTGTTTCACCAATTGATGATATTTTAAATGCTCCCCCATGGAGGTGGAAACCAATTTGAAAAATTCTTGTTTCACTGCAATTTGAATAGAACTGGAGCCATTGATATTAGATATCATCATGCTTTAAAATTTAATTCTCTCGCAACCTAGTGCGAGAGAATAGGTTTTGCAGATTTTTTTTTTTTTTTTTTTTTTTTTAATAAAACTAATTTTCAAATAGTGGCTTGAAGGTCATACCTTTGCACAAGCGTTATAAACCGTTGAAAATGGATGTAGATGGCACTAACTTTTAGAAAGAAAGGAAATAGGTAAGATCAGTCAAAAGAGTATTTGTTAATAAAGTGAAAAAGAATAAGAAAGCTAGAGACTGAGACATTTGGAAGTGAGTTTAGTGAAAGAGCCCTTAATGACAAGCGATGATTGATGCACATGCAGTTTAAATAGAAACTTGTTCGCCTAAACTACATCAAAAGGGATACCTGAAAAGCGAAAACTATGCATTCTTTTAATTGTATGATACAGTATATATAAGAATGCAGGCAGTTTAATGAAATCGCTGCTTAACTTGAAATTTACTCTTAAATAACATATAATTTATAGTTGATTTTCCTTCTTTATTAGCTTTTAGAAAATACATGTTTCACAGCTAGAAGTCCAGGTATTGCACACAAATAATGACTTACAAAGCAAAAAAAGAAAAGAAAGAACATTCCAATCTTTATAATTAAAATAATAATAACTGGTTGCTGTTGAAATGGAATTTAAAAACCAAAATAGTAATTAATACCTTACAGACTGGAAAAATTAATCATTTTTTATTTCTTTATAATCAATTTCATTCCAAATTAGCGCATACACCTATGGAAACAAAAAGAATGAACAATCCATGGCTCTTTACCAGATGTTCATTTAGATTTAATTTTCTCTTATATTTTTCAATGTGATTATTTTAATGTTTTATTTTTTTCAAATTGGTTATTTTTTAAAATTAAATTTTAGTTACAATTTAAGTTCAATATAAAATGGGGTCCACGCAGGAGGTAAATATTTAAAACATTCGTTTGGTACAAGATCAGGGCTTAATCTCTATACATCCTTACTGCCACAGGAACCCTACTCGACCATTTCTACCAAAGAAGATTTACGAAATTATCGTGGAGTGTATTATTTTTATAATTTTTTACTGCTTTTTAAGGGACTTATATTCGCAGACTATTCTGTTGAAAAGATTCATCTCATCTGTATACAAATTTAGAAAGAGGCCATACCTTTTCTAAATTATTTATTACATTATGTTTTGTAGGAATATACATATTTTTTGTTTATTGATATTATGTTAAATTTATTTTGAATGTATTTTATTTACTTTGAATCTATTGTGCTTATTAAGTTAATTATTTATTTATTTATTTTGTTATTTACAATCTGTATAATACACTATACAGTAAGTAAATAGGGAGATTGAAGTATAGAGGCGTGAAAGACAGGAGAAAAGAAACTGCCCATTGGTAGCACTTTCTACAGTATATGATTTTTATGCCTTCAGACTGCGAGGAAGTCGCGGGGCCACTGGCGATTCAGTCGGCGAGGAGGATTGTCAGGAATGTCAGAAGAGGCGAGAGACTGTACTAGAGGATTGGAGCAAGTGGAGAGAGCAGTATGGAATTTTTGATATTTAGTCTTGGCGAGTTGGTGTACGAAGGGAATGTTGAGGTCGTTGTGAAAAGTGAGGTTAGGCTGGAAACATAGTGGAGCGGCGCGCAAAGCGGCGATGATAGCGAAGAGCAAAGCGGCAAAAACAAAAACTAGAAATAGATAGAGTTGCTCTATCTTCGCTTTGCTCGCCACTATGCGCGGTCCCATATGTTAACTTGTGTTTGATTTCGCCGCTTCGCTCTTCGCTATCAGCGCCGCTTTGCTCGCCGCTCCACTATGTTTCCAGCCTTAGTCACCGTAGAAAGGAGTGTCAGCTATCTGTCGAAATAATTTTGATTGAAATGTCTGTACAGTCCGTATGTTTGTAGGTTTGGCTGAAACCCACAATTCTAGTCCGTAAGTCCACATAGGTTTGAAGGTAGTACTGTATATTAATCGTTTGCGTTCAATGGGTAATTTGGAGCGTCCTCCAAGAAGTCTGTAAAGCAGTTTCGCACGTTTTGTCATTGCTTTTCTTTTAAGTCTAGTGTGTGGGTAATTATTTATTATGTAAATTATATTGTGCTTATTTAGAAAAGTTGCTATATTAATATATAATCCATTTACAATGTGCTCATTTATCACTTTTGCCAGCTGCTAAATTGCAAGCTAGAACTGACAAGATCCTTCCAAAGAAAGTGGGAACAAACAAATCTGAGGCATATCAAACGTTTACATTTGAATGCTACTGTCTATATATCGCCAAGATGTCTGCATCGTTCATCATCTCAAATGGAGGATTCCTCCTTTGGGTAACAGAATATAGGAAATATCAGAAAAAAAAGAGAGAAATTTTATAAGAAAGAAATTAAAAATTTATTTTAATCTCCAAAACTATACATTAACATTTGGCTTGTTCCCTTGTAGATGGAAATTATGTTTACCACCAGTTACCACATCCACCGTATCCGCCGAAACCAGCTCCATAGCCGTAACCAGCTCCATAACCGTAACCAGCGCCATAGCCGTAACCAGCGCCATAGCCGCATCCATGACCGTAGAAACCGGGGTAGCCAGCTCCATATCCCCACAATCCACCGTAGCCAGGATAACCTGCTCCATAGCCGTAGCCATTGCCCCAAGCTCCGGCACCCCATCCATAACCAAATCCGGGGTGGGTAGTGCAGCAAGTGGTAGCAGCAGCTGGTACAGTGGTGCAGCAAGTGGTCTTACCATAGCAAGGTTCAGCGCTGATGATCTAAAAAACAAAAATTTTATTATTACCACTTTAAGTTTATTACCCTATCGATGCAAATCATTAATTTTTAAGAATTAGGAACGTTCATTTATTGTAAATTTGAAAGTTGAGAAGGATTATAAAAAAATAATTGGTAATTTAAGAATTGCACTTCCCCTGATCAGTGTTAACAAGGGAAAGCTCCACAAAATTTAGTTATAAAAGCTTCCATTTTGGCCTTAAGAAGAAGACCTCTTACGAAAAGTTCGTTATTATTAGAGAAATATTGCTAATGAAGAGTGAAAGTGCTCTAGGCATTTGGGCACCCCAGTGCGGACTCTTGGAAGTGTAACCAAACCAAAAAATAAGAATAATATTGTAGAATTACCTGGAGGAGAGCCACAGCTACGACGGCTACAACGAGTAATCCTTTGCAGTACATTTTGGATTGTTTTTTGTTACTTGTTTAATGTTCTTGATTGAACTACACCTTTGGGGTAAAATGAAGTATATTTTATAGTAATAATTCTAAATGATATGCACTTGATATCTCACGTAATTTTACTGATAACACGTTAAACTGAAGCCAGGAACGCCCGTATGTTTTCAAAATTTGGTGACGAAAAAACATTCAGCACTTATACACCCCTACTAGAGACAACTGCTATCTATTCTTTTAGATAAACAATAGCTCGGCACCCACCATCTGACCCGCACAAGTAACCATATCCTGTTTCAAATTTCATTTAAACAAAAATATTTCTTTTAATTTTTTTAAAAAATTTAAGATTTTTTTACTTATTTAATTATTTATTCAGTTTGTGGTAGGCAAAATAACATTTTCTAAAAAAAAGAAAGAAGATTATATTATATAAATACATCACGATTTTTTTTTTATGAATAATGTAAAAGCAGGTTGAGGAGAGTAAAAATTTAAAAAATATTTATTCTTTTTTTTACAGCTCATCATTTTTAAAGTTACTTTCATTTGATAAATACAGGCACTAACTAATTTTAGGACCATTTCTTTAGTTTAAATATTTTCTTTTCTCGATTCTGAAACTAATTGAATGATTTAACAACGAGCTACAGTCTTACTGTCGACGATAAGTTAAATAACATAAATGTATACCCATATAACATTACCATAAATTACTCTTCTTGTCCTTGGAGCTGGTATAACCATCCTTGATTTATTTCCCCAAAACACAATTATTGATGAAATTTATTCGCACAAAATAATTGATTGTGAGAAAATTTGACATCTTCAGTTTCATTAGATTATGTGAAGAAGGTTTAAAGCGGCAACAGGCAGAGAAAGGTCTATTTTACGGACCAATTTCTTAATTATTATTGTACCTTTGAGTTGTTCTTCATCAGGAGCTTCTTTATAGTTTGGAAGAATATATATCCTTACAAGCTATGGGTACTCTTTTTTTCTCAGACTCCTTGGCTACCTCATTTCCAGAACCTTCTACCACACATTTTTGTATTACCTCTTGACATTGCTCGCTCTTACGTCTTAAAGAATGTCCTCGGCTAAAAGTCCAGAAGCCTAACTTTTATCTTCAATTCAATATACATTTTATGTACAATACATTTTGAAATACATTATTGTAAAAAGTTAGAGAGAGGAGAGAAGAAAAATATATAAATTACGTAGAATAAAATGGATCAATAAAGGTTTATGGTTGTGAAATCGGCAATTTTTAGGATGAATTAGTTTTAATAAGAATATAAGGTTAACTGAGACATTTTGCAAAATAAAAATATCCATCATTTAGATGATCAATACGTTCATCAAACTTAGTTTGACTTATACTATGGTATACGTACTATGAAGTAAGATTCTCAATCAGTAAGTAATTCTCAAAAAGTAAGTAAGAAATCCTTTTCTTGCCGTGGGCAACAAAACCAAAAGTGATAGAAAACATGGCCTCTACCAAAACTACAGGCAAAAATGTTATATCTTTATTACAGCCATTTTGCATTTCTTGAAACAGATTATTGTTGTTGCTACAGCTCCAAAAAATTAAAGGACCTGAGTCTCCAAAGGTTCTTTTCCTATCACAACTACATATCCTAACTTGATAACTAAATTTAACTGGGCGATTTTAGACTTAAAATTATTAGTGTTCAAGCATAAAAAATATTCTTCGGACAGAACCCAGGAACTCAAGCATCTACAAATAATACAAATTATAGCATTCATTCCATTCATCACAAATTCTATTCTAAAAGAAATCGGAATATCATTGAAATGAGGTTCAATGAAGAAGGGAAATTAGCAAACATATTTATTTTCTATTATGAAATTCATCTCATTACAAAGAATCGGAGAAAGGAGCAAAGAAAGTAAAAAAAGTGGACCAATTTAGGCTTATGCTTGTAAAATAAACATTTATTTTTTCCTTACGTTTCCTAATATTTCTGTATTTGTGCAAAAAAGACACATATAAGAAAAAACGAAAGCCTTAGTAACTGAATGTCTATAAAGGTCTGCATTAGCATGATTACATTCAGTGATTTTAAATTGGCCAAACCTGCACCATAATGAAAGGAAACAATGGCAGTGTTACTGGTGACAACTGTCAAAAAAATATTCACATGTATCCGTTACTACAAAAGAAATAAATGTGTAATAAGATAGGCCTAATAAAATGTTAAACTACATCTCTTTTATAGTATTTATATTGGGAAACCTACAAATTACTGAGTGAAAATACAATAGAACTCCTGCAATTTACATTTTGCTTCCAAATTTTCAAATTTATAAGCTTTTAATAAAGTCAAACAGAACTGTCAGCCATACATTTTGATAAAAATACTTTTCTATATTGGAAAATCTGTAGATGGAGAAAAAAAAGAATTCCAAAACAATTTAATGGCTGGTAAATGTCTATTTTAGCAATATCTTTAAATTTTTCAAGCCTGCACTTTTTTTAAAGAAAACGAGACATCAACAATTCTTTCAATTGACAAATCTTACTTTATAAAAAAATCAATAGTTTACAATTATCTGATAAAACATCATGCTACGATTGCATATCGAACCATGAGAACAAAAGAGTTACCTTCGTGCTCTTGAGCTGGAAACTTGTGTCTGTTAAAGTTCGTTAATTTTTTTCATTTTTCATTGGTTAAATATCAGTGTTTACTGTGAAATTTGAGTTTAACAGAATCTATTTTTTACGATCTTTTTAGTGGTGCAATTTTTATGACTTAATTTTTATGACTTTTTAAGATATAGACGAAATTATTCAAAAATTTATTGTGAAGAATTAGTGACTATACTCTTGTTGTAAATTTAAAGTACATTTAATCTGGAGTGGGGAGTGTAACAATACAGTTGAATTTAGTGGGGTAATTGTGTGTGCCTTATTGGCCACGCCCACCTGCTCACTTGCTTGATCAGCTGCGAGAGACCAACAGGTATATTTTTAATTAAAGTAAAATACCTACGTATAATTTAATATTACGTATACGTATTGCGAGTTTGAATAGAAACAGATACGTTCTCTGTTTATGTATGCATCGTAATTCTGATCAAATAGATTCGTCTCAATCGACTGTGGGTGGAAAAAGGAGGAGAGATAAAACTTCACCGTTGAGCGCGGATAAACAAGTAAAAAAGCAACAGATTGCAGTAGATAAAAATAGTACAGAGATGGGGGAAGTAGGTCAAATGTCTATAAGTCAATTAAAAGAATGTTTTAGGGATGTTCTTGATGCTAGATTGCATGAGGTTAAAGATGATATTAAACAAATAAATGTTAAATGTGACGTATTTATGGAAGAAAACAATAAATTAAAAGAAAAGATAAAGGATATCGAGAATAAATTCATTGAAGTAAACAATCAGTTGGAGTATGTCAGACAACAATTAAGAAAGAATAATATTGTTTTCAGAGGGCTGAAATGTAATGAGGCCGATAACTATATGCAAATAGTAAAAACTTTCTGTGTTAATATGCTAGGTGCACGTGAAGATGTTACAGTATCCAGAGTTTACGCAGTTAGTTCGAGAATTAGCACTAATAGCAAGATACTAATTGCAGAATTCCCATTCGATGAAGATAAAGTGCAATTATTAAGAAAAAGTAGGATATTAAATGGTACTCAATTCTCGATCCAACAAGATATGGTCCCAACTATTAGATATAAACACAATAAGCTTTTGGCCATAAGAAAGCAAATCAAATTGATTAATAAGAATGCAAAAATAAATGTGAGAATGGACAATATGTACTGTAATGGAATGAGATTTACTTGGTGTGAGTGTAAAGGGCTAATAATGAACGGCACGGATGGAGTCAAAAATCTGAATGAACTTTTTAATTACGACTTTACTGATTATATTCACAAACTACTGAATGAAAAGCAGAAAGTACTAAGTAATAAAAAGGCCGTTTCTGGACAATTTCATACTCAGACTGATAACCGGAAACAAGTGCAACAGTCATTGGCTGGAAACTCAGGCGTTTCAGGTTTGGCTCCCAACATTTCGGAGGTATGAGGTAGGGCAGTCTGTCAGTTTCAAAGAAGAAGAAGTGAAGAGTTTGTAAAAGAAAATTTCTATTTAAATATGTTGTCGTATAATATTTGCGGGTTAGGTAGTAAACGTGAAGAAGTTGGGTTTTTTAATTTTATTAAAGAATATGATTTATTTTATTTAATTGAAACTTTTGTTGTAGAGAAGGATATAGTTATGTATGAAAAGTATTTTTCTGGATATAATTTACATTGGATAGCAGCAGAGAAAGTAAACAGGTATGGCAGAGGCAGGGGTGGATGTGTTATTGGTATAAAAAGTAATTCCCCTTATTCTAAATTTTTAAAAATTGTTAATGTAGATGGGCTCTCTGTAATAAGTTATGAAGATAGGAACATAAAATTTTATATTGTACCATTGTATTTAAATATTAGAAGCTGGGATGAAGAATTTGTAAAATTTTCTAATTTTGTTAATAAACAGTCTAGTAGTAATTTTATTGTAATGGGAGATGTGAATGCTAGATTCGCAGATTTGCAGACTATACCAGAAAGTGTTTCGAATAATCTCTATCAATTTAATATAAAACGACAATCAAAAGATAAATGTATAAATAGTAAAGGTAAACGTTTTATGGAAGTTTGCGATGATTTTAATTTAATACTGCTTAATGGAAGAACGGCTGGTGATTACGAGGGTGAATTTACTTTTGTAGGTGGGCCCGGTAATTCGGTTATCGATGTATGTTGTGTATCGTTTGATATATTACATATTATAAAAAGTTTTAGTGTAAATGTTAAAAATTATTCTGACCATATGCCAATAAGTATATCTGTTTATTCAAAAAAGGAGGAAAGGGATGCAAATATAATGCCTCTGCTGCCTAAATTAATCTGGTCTAAAAATGATAATTTATTTTTTAAGAAAAAATTGGAATTAAAATGTAAAGGAAATATAGTTGTGCCAAATAATACACAGTTAGCAATAGATTATTTATGTTCTATGATTAGAGAATCTGCTGCCTATGGTAAACAAACAAAAACCTTTCAACCTAAACAAGTAAAACCCGTGTGGTATGACAATGCTTGTAATCAACTTAGAATATGTTCATTCAAATTGTTAAATATTTTTCGAAAGAATAATTCAGGGTATGTTAAACAATTATATCTGCAAGCTAATAAGGAATATAAAAGTATTTGTAGAAAAAAACGGAAAAGTTATTACGAATCATTAAACAAAAAATTTGAAAGTATTAAAGATTCTAAACAAATGTGGTCATTAATAAAAGTTTTTGTAAAAAAGTTTTTTGTATGTGGTGCTAATATAAAGAGCGATATATGGTATGAGCACTTTAATAAATTGCTCAACCCGGCCTCGGAATATAGTCCGATTCTATATGCAGCCCCTTATTACGGTGACGATATTTTAGACTCTAAATTTACAATTAATGAATTGGAGGCTGTGATTATGAAAGCGGGCAGTAATAAGGCCCCGGGCTTTGATAGAATACCGTCTGAATTTTACAAAAATTGCCCACAAACTTTTTTGCTCCATCTTTTATCTGTTTTTAATTATATATGGGAGTCCGGTAATGTGCCACATTCGTTTGCTAAATCGATAATATTCCCACTGCATAAGAAAGGCGATGTAAACAGTGTGGAAAATTATAGGGGAATTTCATTTGCGGATGCCGTTTCTAAATTATTTACGGGTATGCTACTTTTGAGATTGGAAAATTGGTGTTCTATTAATAAAGTTTTAAATGAGTATCAGGCAGGCTTTAGAAAAAGCTATTCTACAAATGACAATATTTTTAATCTTTTTAATATAATTAAAATAATTTTGTCCGTTAAACGCCAGAAAGTTTATTGTTTTTTTATAGATTACAAAAGCGCATTTGACACAATAGTTAGAAAATCACTTTTTTATAAATTAAATTGTTTAGGTATTTCCTCTAAATTTATCAATATATTAAAAATGCTATACACAGACACTCAATCAGCTGTTTGGGTCAAAGAGGGTGTAACCAAATGTTTTAGAACAGAACTAGGATTGAAACAGGGGTGTCTACTCTCTCCGATCCTCTTCTCCTTGTATGTGAACGATCTCCCTGAATATATCGGCGGTGGACTCAAAATAGATGAAATGAATATAAATTGTCTCTTGTACGCGGACGATATAGTCCTAATGAGTTCAGACCCGGTTGTACTTCAAAATATGATTAATAAAGCAAGTGAGTATTCGAAGTTATGGAACTTAACTGTGAATCTCAACAAATCGAAAATCATGGTATTTCGGAATGGGGGTAGACCGGCTAGGAGTGAATACTGGACCTGGGAGGGGTCACCTGTTGAAATTGTAAACTATTATAAATATTTAGGAGTTGGTGTTACACCTCAGTTATCGTTGAGAAAACACTTTGAGGAAAAGCTCTCAACAGCTAAATTCGGTATCAATACGACCTGGTCTAATTACATTTTGAGAAAAGAAGTCCCATTATCAGCAAAATATTCCGTATTCGAATCGGTTTCACGGGCAGTGATGTGCTATAGCGCTCAGGTATGGGGTTTCAAGCCTTTTGATGAAGTGGAAAAAATTCAGAGATTTTTTATTAAGAAACTTTTTGGTCTTCCTCCCTCCACTCCCAATTACATGTTGTATTTAGAAACAGGACGAAAAATAATGTACCTATATACTTTACAGCTGCATTTTAAATACATTTTAAAAATCTTAAAGCTGCCGGAAAGTCGATTGCCTCATTTTATCGCTAAGAAAATAATTCAAAAGAAGCTGTACTGGTACAAGGAATGGCTGGATATGTCTGAGAAATATGATTGCAATATCGAGGAAATTGGTGAAGATTGCGATAGGTTGGGAGAAAGTCTTGATATGGTTGTTTGCCGGGTCGATACTTTTTATTCGCAACACTGGTGGTTATTGGCCTCTCGATCGCAGCATCACTCTTTATATGGTGAATTGTTATTAGGAGAAAGTCCTCGAAGTTACATTACGAATGTAAATAAATTGCACTATATGGGAGTGTTGTTTCGGTCGAGATGCCAACTGTTAAACCTAAATTTTAAACCCTTTTCTCCGGACTCGAGCGGACTTTGTACCATGTGCAATCGATCTGAAAAAGAAGACTGTTTTCACTTTTTAGCGGTATGTCCTGTGCTGAATGAGTACCGTAGCAGGTGGTTGAGGAAAGCCCAGTTGTCAAGGGAGGAAGTGATTCAATATTTAAATGGTAAAAACTGGAACCATCTATACCAGTACGTGACCAGGGCATCCACATATAGAAAATTTTTAATAGACCACTATAATGAATGAATAAAGAATTCTTCATTATTCATTCACGTAAAGACCTATAAGAAGGTCGTAAGGAAGGTAAAAAGACCTGAAAATTTTAAGGTTCAAATGTACATTTTATTTTTAATTCAAACTAATTATGTTATTTTATTTTGTAATAATTAAAAATCATTTTATTTTCAATTAGAAGGTAACTTGGCAGACGGACAAATTGTCCATTGTCTTAAGTGTTTTTGTTTATAAAAAGTGTAAGTTTTCCTTTTATTTTTTTAAATAAAACACTATCTATCTATCTATCTATCTATCTACCATGAGAACAAAAAAATAATATCGTTAGCGTATGATAAGAACAGCAAGTCACTGCCCCATTCTGTTGGATTTTCTATTATATTAAAAAAAATAATATGTATATACTAGTAGACTTCTTTGTCATTGGTACTGGAAAACTTGAGTCTTCAGTTAAGAATTAGTTTATATGTTGACATTTCAAGTATATTTGTAAGCAAGTGTAATAATGCGTTTCGGAAACATAAGTGAAGTCGAAATCTCTACCTCTGATGGTAGTTGAAAGTCTGAAACCGATCAGGGGTTACGATAAATATCATTTCTGCGACGGATAATATCCTTTGATCTCAAATTTTTGTTTTCAATGAAACCGAAACTTTTAAATCATGCTGCAATTTTCTCAAGTATAATTGACAAAGTTCTCCAAAGTTTTAGGGCCCTAAAGCCCTTGAATTATTATTTAAATGAAATTTTCGGATGCCAAATACGAGCCTAAAGTGCGAAGCAATCATTGAAAATAATGACTAAGCTATCGAACAACACTGAAGCGTAGGAAAATATATTCTAAGTATCATTTTACTGTTAAAATGTAGTATGTGGTAAAGCTATGTAATTGAAGTCGAATTCTACCGCGCCTGCCAAATCGATCACTGATTATAGATAAAATCCGAAATAAGAAAAACAAGCATGCGTTAAAATCAACGATGTCATGTTTTTTATTTGATAAAATACTTGTTATTCTAAATTTTATCATTAATGAAACGATAATAATTGCTGTCGCTCAAGCTTTTATTTCAAGAAGATTCAAAAATTCTACTGTTGTGGATCAAATTTTTGGACTTCAATTTCGAGTACTAATCTCACTCCTTCGTGAAAAGTACAAATGTACTTTTTGTCACTTTAGAAATGCGTGCGCTCTCATATTTTGTTTTTAAATCCGCTCTTGTTCCTGATTTCTTAACGTTTTTAGCCAATCATGTATCCAATCATGTGATTTTTTCCTCAGATGTTATTGTGAATTCAGTAGATACCAGTTTCGATGCTTACTGGCTCATTTATCATAATATTTCAATCATTTTCTATTATATTTGGATACCTAAGCCAATTTTTCAAAAAGCCACGCTGTAAGAAGTTTTTTTCACTTCGCCCCTAAAATATGAGTTTGAATATTTAACTCCGATAACATAGTTGAGGCGATGTTGTACTAGAGTCAAACATTCAAGACGTTAACCGAACAACCAAGAAGAGATCCGGTTGGTATAGCAAAGCGAAAAATGTGTCCAAGAAAATTTCGCCTTACAGCTGTCAATTTTGCTGTTCCTCTTTCTAAGTTAGAGACGTCAACCGCCATTAGCTGTTAAGTCAGTAACAAAATATTTTCACATTTCCAAACGAAAGTGGAATCCCCATATTGATAGTCCTAATCTGCCAATTTCCTAATCCAGTAAACAATTTTTCTATTTATCTCTTACGCTAAGATAAATAGGAGAGAATAGGATGGCATTTCATTAAACTTTTAACATTTAATCAAGATATAAGTTGAGCATGAAGGAATAAATAATTAGCCAAACGAATGTAGAAAGGTAAAATAATACAAATATATATATAGGTATACTTTACAGATTTCTCTAACATTTCTTTTTTTTCGTAGCCTCTTCACATATCATTACATAATTTATGCCACGAAAAATGGAGTTGAACAAATAATTAATACTTCACTTCAAGCAAGACATATCTTTTGGAAATTAAGTCAATCTCCCTGCTTTACTTTGGGATACTGAGTTACTCTCTGACTCTCCTCTATATGTCAAAACCACATTTCCTTCAGCAAAGATGAGCATTGCTTGAATAACTTCAACGTTCTGCTATTAGTCTACTGTTTTTTAAAGAACATATTAGTAACTATGTATTGTCAACTGGACATAAATATTATTTTTGAAACATATTCAATACAATTTACAAATCATGCTGATGCAGACATTTTATTGTGCTATGAACACATGACAGCAATTTAAGTAGGTTAATAAACATAATATTGCATAATTGATTGACGCAACCAGAAGAGTATAGTCAGCAACCTTAAACTGTCCAGGTTTATGCTAGCGTTCAAGATCACGGTCAGGGTTAATGATCGATCGTTGTACAATAGTTTTAGATACATTACGAACTATAAAATTAAAAACGTGTTGCAGAACCTTTCCTGACTAAATAAGCTTCATATTTACTTAGTTATAACCTGTTTAGATATTACACTATATTCCATCTTACTTAAAAATTACGGGCTACGACTTAAAAAGTGCATCAAATTACTTTTGTAATTGTTCTGAATTCTCTTTTTCAGATCTATAAGGCTAAGAAAGGATAAGGATACCTTACGTAGTTACATCCCCTTACAAATCTCTCCGTGACTCTCTTTAAATGTCTCTTCTTTTTCTAGAATGTACACTCCAATAAAGCCTATTCAAACACGAGCAATACAATCAGCCAACTGGACCCCTCCAATCCAAAACTCACCGTATCTAGTGTAATACAAATGGATTGATGTGGCTCGGCGGATAGAAAATTTAAACTTCCTGAGTGTGAGCAATTCTGGATACACAATCCTGTCAGTAATAAAATGAGATGGCCAATTAAGGATCTGCTATACTTTAGGATGTATTGAGACTAAAACAAATATTGATACCATTTAATTTTTATTTATGTATTTATTAACTGGATTTGTTTTTTGCTCTTATTTTGTTTTAAAGGTTGGATCACAAACATATTGGTCTCTAAATTTACTGTTGGCTTCTTTGCCTCCAACCTACACTGCCCGTCTAAGCATTGGTGAAAAAACTTTTCATAAAGTGCCAATCCTGGTTTTCTTTAATTTTAAAACTGTGTAACGTCTTGCAAAATTCTAATTGGAAGCAATTCATTGATTGCAGCTAAGCACTGAAGAATAGCTGTCAGTCTCACAGTGAGTGATTACTTTATACATATGATCATCCTCTTTCTCTTGATTATTCGGTGCAACGTCTTTTGTATGTTATCCATTCGTAATAATTTAGTCAATCGTCAAATAAAATGAGTCAAATATTTTCTAACTGAAAGCCCTCATTTCTATAATTTGGTTTCTTGAGAGTTGCATATAAGTTCACAAATTGAGCGACAGCCAAATTGAATAATGGGTTCCTAGCCCATAGCTATGAGTGCTTCACTAAACAGTCACATACCATTATCTGGCTCTACGTGTAAGCCTGTTCGGTCGTCAATATGGCATTACTTTGCTTTTTTCACTTATTTTATTCACTTTAATTAGTGTAAAAATTAAAGTAATTAATTTTAAAACGTTTTGAAGATAAATGAGAAAAAAACTTGAAATCATTCTTATAATCTTTTTGGAACTCCTGAGGGCTCTTTCATTTTCAAAAACGTCATCGGAAGTTTATTCTTCAGAATTAAGAAACAAAATTCTGCAGTTAAGGCTTTTAATTTGTCAAAGAAAAGGTCAATTTTACTCCTTAGAAAAGTGCTTAATTAAGATTTGTAAATGTAAATTCAAAGTAAATAGTATAAACAAAAGTCAAGGAAATGGAGAATATAAAAATCGGCAAAATTAACCAAAAAAAAAAGCTATCCAAAAACGGGATGGTTGTGTGAGTATACGTGTTATATTTATCTAAATAATATCCATTATTATATTCCTGTATAAAAACAAGCTGCTATTTGAAGACTCTCTTGGTTTCATTATTTAGCTATGTCGTCAAGATGTTACTGTTTAATAGTCGAAAGTTGCATCTTATTTCTTCACATCATTCAGGTATTCTTCAGATGGAAATTTTTAAATTTATTACTACTAATTTGCTTAATGAACACAATTATTAATTTAAAAAAAAACTTAGTGATACTTATTAGGTTTAAGTCAAATTTAAGATATCGATATTTCACTGGAAGTATTCTTTTTTCCCAAAGGGTTAAAATTAAAAATTGTGGGTGTAAACTGAACTAAACGATCCATGTGTTACCTTACGATCAAAAACGAAAGCTCCCAAAAAGTTCCACTTTATTTTTTTGGGCTCTAAGGAGAACCCTAACAATACGATTTCATTATCCATTTCTTAACCTTTAATAGAGATAAATATATAAGTATACAAATCTCTTTATTTAGCTCAAAAATCCAGCCCAATTTTATAACTTTCCCTCTTTCCCTATCATTACTTCTTAAATGGATTTCTAAAATCTTTTACACTTTTTTCCGTAAAGATAAACGGATCTTATCCGTGAGAATGTTATACATTCTTTTTACCTTTTTTTCTTTAGCTATTTCTCTTTATTCGACTCTTTAATTGCCCCCATTTTCCGGATACCTGACACCCAGACAATGCTTAGAACCTTTCTTTCTTCTTCCTATGTTAGATACCTACTTCTTTGTTTTCTAATTTTGTCTAAGAACCCTTTGTTTTTCTGCAGCATTCTCCTACTTTAGTTATCACTGATTTAAGAAAAATAAATAAAAATAGTTGACGTCGTAGAAACAAAACCAAATTAAACAAAAATTTACTGATTTAAAATGTTTCTTATTTAATGTTTTAGTTCAGAATAATTTAATTTGCCATGTTAAATTTAACCCAAACCATCATCTTCAAATTGTAGGTTTTGGTAAATTTCAAATTTTTTACTGGATTTAGAAGAAACCAAATCTATAACCGAGTGACAAGGAGATGTCCACGGTCGCACTAAAAGTGGCCTGTACTAAATTTCAACGTGTACTAAGATCCTCTTCGAATCATGCTCTTCATTAAATCAAAACATTCACCAAATGGCAAAGAAAGTATTATTTGAGCGTTGGAGTTATTGGAATATCCGCAGGGATTCCAAGTTCCCAGTAGAAGTGCCTCTCAGGAGTGTGTGACTTTCACAGAGCGGTTAATCAATTTTATAACATCCTTTACATTGTTCGAGTCTTTTAAACTTACACATTAATACTGACTGTGCAGCTCAAGAACCAATCAAATTCGTAAGAACTAATCTGAGATATTTTTCTTGAATTTATTTCTGAGTTATAAGAGTTTTTGAGGGGAAAGCTGGTAAGCCACGATTACCAAAGAGTAGTAGTAAACTAATCTGAATTTCTAATCCACCCTCGGAAGTCAATGCATAGTGAGCCATCGAACAATTTCTCATCTGCTTTCTTTTTTTTTTTTGAGTTGATTTTCTTGAAAGTATTTTTGTTGTTTTTTTTAATTAGATTTTAATATGAGAAAATAGACGAAAAAATATTTATATAGTCAATTATGCACATGTTTAAAGTTAAATTTCGTGTTAAATATTGTTTATAATTTCTCTTCTCAAGATGGTAATTTAAACATTTTTCAACATGGTTATGCATCATACTTCTCCAGTAAAATCCAAGTTAGGGTCTAATTAACAACTGACCCTTTATCACAAAGCCGACCTTACTCTGCGCTACTTAGATATTTCGGTCCTAAAAATCAAAACCACAGTGAGCTAGAAATGTATTGTATGTATAGGTAACATAAGGTTTCCTGTATGTATGACTTTTATACAAGGTACATAAATGACCTCTTGCAATGCTGTATTCAGTTGTAAACAGAATAAAAATATCACCATTTTCAATTTCACTTGCCTGCAGTAATCTTAAGTTTTTTTTTTTTTTTTTTTAGGGGAAAGGGGATCCGTGTCAATATGTAAATTGCGGATGCCTGAGAGGAAACCATCAGCAACCATCATGCTTTCAAAGATACCCCTTTACCAATAGCTGGCAGCAAGATTACATCACCGAAGACCAACCTCGCCTTATAATGAAAAATAAATATAAGCCAAATAGCTGTTGTTCCAATTGTCCTTTTTATTCTTGTAAGTGTTCCAACGCTAACACTGGCTTCCGAAAGCAAACACCCGATTCTTGGTGGGACGGTACCGATTGCATTTCTAATTCCTATAATTATCAAGATAACTATCCAGATTGTAACCGGTATTACGATTTACCAAAAATATGCAAATATTCGGACAATTACTTTACCGATAGTGATGGGCAATTATATTGTGTGGAGCAAGACTGTTGTTCTTGCAAGAAAAGATTTTGCCGAAGTTGCCCAAACTGTTTATATATTGACGATGATCGCTATAGAAATTGTCAAAACAATCTTTTAAACAAACATCACTGGTCTCCGGGTAATTTCTCACCCAGTACTAGCTGTAGAATGTGCTGCCTCAATGATTGCGGCAAAAATTGCTGCCAACATACTCTTTGCAGTAATCGTAAGTGCCCACTAAATGGATGCAATGGTTGGTACGATCATTCCAACAGCAAATGTAATTGTGACAACGCTCATTGTGACTGGAAAATTATTCAAATGCCAACGCCGTGCTCGGCCTACTCGCGTAAATCAGGTAATTGCTTTGACTATTCCGCAGGTTATTGTTAAGCGCTCATGATCACCCGCTGCAAGAGCGCAATATTTTTTTATTAAGATTTCAAATAAATTCAATGAAGAATTTCTTCTTCGACTTAAAAAGAGCTGATAGGTGTTTGGTTTTGATGACTCAGCTGATTTGTGGCAATTTTTCTCGACTGCCGTGATACTTCCAAAAGACGTTGATAATTGAAAATAATAATTTAATCAAAATTGTTTGTCTCTTTATTCATGACGTTTCACTAAATCTAAGCAAGTACTCTTAACTTGAAGAACTTGAAAGGAATATGAAACGTAGAATGGAAACTTACCGAGAAGTAAAAGTTGGAAGAGACGTTAAACTCGTAACGAGTACTTGCGAGTACTTGATTTAGCAGAACCCTAAAGTATTTAGAATAATAAAGGAAAAAGTGATACCAGAGAAAAAACGAGACAGAGGCAAACAATAAAAGAATATAATCTTAAGAACTAAAGGAAATGAAGTGACCAAAAAGAAAAGATTGTTCTTCTTGGCTTCAAGGAAGATTGGAAGATTGGGGATCACAATTGAGAAGCCTTGTTAGAATTCTAAAGCACCCGGTTATCTTGTGAAACTTTAAATTGCTGCATGAGGACGCTGTCAATACATGAAGTTAAATTAATCTGTTAACTTAGTTCACCAACTCGGCCTAAGAAAATTTAATATTATATATATATATTTGATCTACGTTGTTGCAGAAAAAAATTGCTGTTGTAAACGTTGATTTGCACTATATTTTTAAAACAATTTGGGAATTTTATCTTTTGCCGTAAAAGAGAAAAAAAAATTGTCAAAGTTGTATGTTTTCTTAGGTTACGCTTTTCGAGCCCTTTTTGACAATCAACCCTTATATAAGTGTCCTATGGACAGTTTTAATTTGTAATGCATTAATATTCAACTCTTTTTAAAAAACTTCATTTCGGAAGAAAAAATTATATGCATTATTGGTTGATTTAAACTCATATCATTTTTTTTAGAAACCTTGTTTTCTAATGAGTTTCGGTGGAGAGTTGATGGCCCAGCACCATATCCAAATTTCCCCAAATAACAAAGTTGATAAAATTATAGCTGGTCCTGCCGAAAAAAGTTTTTTTTAAAAAATTAATAAATAAAAAAGCACGAATCTTATTTGGCTGATTTTGCTCAGCATTTCAGTTCAATTGGTATTGTTTCCATTTCCCTATGCCTGTAAGAGGCATAGTAGTTCCTTTAAATTAGTTTATTTTATTTTAACTCCTGTTTCAACTTTTGAAATTCATGCACCTTATTCATGCGCATATTTGATAAGTCATCAAGGATAATTGAAATGAACTAGTGCGCAGTGAAGTCAGTGAAATGCTCGGCCGAGATGTTGATAAATAGTAAAATGGATGTCTGTAGAAATTTTTAATTTTTTTAATCAACGTTGTCATTAATTTCCTTTTTCTTTAAATCTTCTTTAAAAAAGGAAAATAAATATTTACATTTGTATAGTTTGTTGTTTACATCCCAGGGCCTCACTTTTACTAACATACCCGGGTTAACAGTGAAGTACACTAAATATTCCATACGAGTATTTGTCTTTCCTGGCGTTCCCTGCTGGCAAATACCTTCAAACTTTTTTAATTTATCCAGCTTCTTTAGAAATATTGTTTGTCAACAGATTAAGACATCAATGTTGAATGTTGTGGACGAACATTTCTAGTCCTAATCGCTTTTTTAGTGATCATTGTGCCAAAATGTGTGAAAAATGAAATTTCTAGCAGTATTGAAAAGTACTGGCTGAGGTTAGCCACACTTTACCAGTATTGAAGATACCAGATTACCAAGAGTCTCGTGTGAAGCAACACACTCGAAGCAGGAGTTCAACAGGAAGGCCAACAAAATAGAGGGATGACGGTCTGAGATTAGTTTTCTTCAGTGCAACAAACTTTGAAACACTCCATAGACTGCCCCACTCTGCATAAGCAGTTTTACTGAAAGTGATCAGCAGAAAGAGAAAAGAGTTCAATATTTTACGCTAATTTTTAACATTTTAACTTTGAAATTCTTCACATTCATTTCAGTTTCCATTTCAATTTCCAAAGAAGGTATTTTCAGATAAGTACAGGTTAGTGATAGGATTAGCACTGTGATAGACTGTACTCATCTGATTGCGGAATAGATTTTGAGCAAAGATTTCTCTCTAAAAACCTATGCAGCTCATTATCAAAAATAATTTACGTGTTGGTATTAAAAGTGTGATACAAAGTGTAACTTGATTTTTCCTCATTTTTATTATTATTTTTTATCCTAGAACCATCGCACACCAAATCCCTGAAATTTTTCTTATATTTTTTTAATACTGGTTATTAAATAAGGACAAAACTTTACTGTCAATGATTAGTTTTCCTAGCTTTATAGAAATATTTGTATTAATAATAAATAAAAACCCGAAGTGTAATTAAGAGCTTATTAAAGATTTTTTTACAAAAATATTTATTTTAAACGTCATCATAAAAAACAACAGCCTTTCTAACATTAGCTGATACATTTATTATTAAGCAGGAAATAAATATCTTTAGAAAAAGAAGACAATACTGGAATTTTAACTTGAGTTTTCAGCATTATTTGTATTGTTTTTCTTTATTTAATCAACAAAATTTTGCTGGAAAAATAAAAAGTAAAAATAAATAAATTCCCTGATGAAAGAATTGTGTTAGTAACGAAAATTGCATTAAAACAATTTATTTGGGTCACCATTATGTTGACTATGCATTCATTCATTCGGCATTATTATGTTTTCTATTAAAACCATTACAAGAAATTACTAAATAATTTTGTAAAAAAAATCAGCTAATCAATTAATTTTTGAAATATTTTAATCGCGGATGAAATAATAATAATAATAATCATGGATGTTAGTTTGGATAGCGACCTTTGTCGATAGATTATTATTATTCTCAAGAAATAACCGCCCTATTGGGTTGATGTAATATAAAGAAATGTAACCTATTTTTTTACTTCATAATTTATGTAAATCTTAATTAACTTATTAATTAAGAATGACTATATCTTTGGTTTCTTTTGAGCATTGTGTTTTAAAAAAATTGTAAAAATATTTATATGAATAAAAAATACATTTGCTGAAAGTGTTTATATTTATTTAATAATATTGACGATTCAAGATCCTTTGATAGAGAAAAAAAGCATTAAATGCAATACACAATACAAGAAAAATCATTGAAGGAACTTTTACAGCGTGAGATAGAAGATTTTAAAACTTACGAAAAATAGAAAAAAGTTCATGTTTGTAAAAGCAACTTCCTGAAACTCATTAAAAACAATTAGACTGGGGTGCTCAAAGCAGTTCAGACTTCTAGCTCAGCAACTTCTTACCGAAAATTACTTAATTTTCTTGTTCTATTTATCAAAAACATAAAAGGGGTAATATAAAACTTCCACTTTTATCAAATCCTAACGAATCTAAATATTATAAAGTAGTAAATATCATTTTTAAATTAAATATTGGCAAAAAGCAATAATTGTTGTACTTTTTGTGCAGGTCTAACAAAAATAATGATTTAATAAAAAATAAATAAATAACAAAGATGTGAAAGACAACTAAACTACCAGCGCTAAACATCAGCTGCTGGGAGCAGGGCTGGATTTTCCTATAGGCTAACTAGGCTTCAGCCTAGGGCCTCAAGATCAAGAGGGGCCTACATTCAAATTGTTAGCAAAATTAAAATTACACTATTCTAAAAACAGTACCAATAACAACATGTTTCATATTACATATTGATATACATCACTGTAGTGATCTCTCATGTAATTTACAAACTTGAAAAATGGGAGGTGAAAGGGCCTCATAAGTAGAATAGACTAGGGCCTCTTTTCATCTAAATCCGGCCCTGGCTGGGAGATATTACCAGTATCATAATTAATTTTTTAAATACACTTTAAAAGTAAAGGGAAAGTCAGTACTTTCCCTCTCTAAATGAGTTCCATATGAAAACATGTACTTTGCAAAATAAGAGGACATGTTAGATTCAAAAGTAGAAAGTATATTTTAATAAAACAAAAAAATAATAAATAATCTTATAACCATCCAGATTAGTA